>NC_080588.1:42845000-45345000 GCF_029962835.1 Magnolia sinica | reverse complement strand
GTTCACATATACTTAAATCAAAACTTTTAAAAACTGGAATTAAAAAAGGTCAGAAAGTACCTTCATGCCCCGCTCGCTCATGTGGCCAAGACGTGCATGCCACATACGTGCAGACGTGGAATCCGCTACAGACATTGTAACTCTACCCAATGAAGTGCTCCTAATAAACTTATAAAGGTTCCCAATCCTCTGTGTCTTCATAACAATGAGTGTCCCCTTTTAAACTTTAAGGACATGATCAAAACTAGTGAACTTGCACCCAAGCGTCTTGAGTACTCCAAGAGATACCAAGCTCTTCCTCATGTCAGGAACATGTCTCACCTTGGTCAAGGTATGCTCCATGTCATCAAACATCTTGATGCGTACTATTCCAACACCCACCACATTACATGCATTATGATTGCCCATTAATACTTGACCACCATCGCATTCACTTAACTAGTGAACCAACTCTGATGAGGAGTCATGTGATATGAATCCCCATTATCCAAAACCACTCATCCCTATGATCATTGTATAAGTGTCTGACCATGGGTACTGATAACAGGTCACTTCCACTTGTACCTTGATCAGATTTGACAGTGTTGGTTTCCCAGGAAGAAGCCTCTGAGTTCTCTTTTCTTACCTTAGGATTTGTACAATTCTTCTTCATGTGCCCAATCATCCCACAATTTTATCACTTCAACTTTCCCTTGCCATTGCCCTTGGATTTGGATCTCAATCGAGAAGATCCATTGTCCCGCTAAGAATTTTACCCCCTTGTAACCAATGCATCGCTAGAGGTGCCCATGTTATCGTTTTTTCTTTTTCATCGTCTTTCCTTGAAGAGCTAAGATAATGGTATCAACACTAAGGGTCGATCTACCGGTGCACGATGAGTCCTTGAATGACTAATACGAAGTCGGAAGGGAATTCAACAGGATGCATGCCTGATCTTCATCTTTCACCATTTTCTTAACATTCATCAATTTACAAATCATCTTATTAAAGTTGCTTATGTGGGTCTTAACATCACCTCCCTCCCCTATCTTCATGTTGAACAATTGAAGCTTCAAGTATAAGCGATTTTTAAGAGATTTCTTCACATAGATATCTTTTAACTTTGCCCATAAACTTGCTACAGTTTTCTCTCTCATGACATTTTAGAGGACCTCATATGTTAGGCACAATTGGATAGAGCTTCTTGCTTTCTTACCAGTTTTGTTCCATTCATTATCAGTCATAGATTCTGGTCGCTTCTCAAGGAGTGCATCATCCAATCCTTTCTAAACTAATAGGCTAATCATCTTGACCTTCCATAGTTCAAAGTTATTTTTCCTGTAATACTTCTCAACATCGAACTTAGGATTAGCTGTCATTGATACTCTACTTTTGAATTCAAACTATGTCCCAACATTTTCTCTAATACCACTTGTTGAGGGAATTGGGGAAGCACACAGAGATGAACCAAGCAAAGTAATCCAATAGAAACAATCAAGCCCAATCACAAAGACTCCGAATTTTACATGGAAAAACCCTTGCAGGAAAAAACCATGGTACAAAGTGACATATATCACTATGAAAGCAGAAATTACAAGAGAGAGAGAGAGAATACCTGATTCGAACAAGCCTCGAATCTCCCTTTACAAGCCCTTGAAAACCCTATGAATAAATTAGAAAGCTCTTAGATGTGTACCCTAATCCCAATTACACCAATATTTATAACCTCTAAGAGAATCACAATCAAAATAACAAAGAAATCCCACAGGAATCCCGCACATATGCAATTCTACGCAACTTTGCACGATAGTTCGATGGCAACTTCGATGACATCGACAGACCGTCGATGGTATTGAACCCATTTTGACAACATCAAACTCACTTCGATGGCATCGAACTAAACATCAAAGCATTACAATGATAAATCATGGATTTCCCAAATTTTACCGATGGCATCGAGCAGGCCTTCGATGTCATTGAACAACCTTCGATGGCATCGAACGGGACAACTAAAGTGTCCAGCAACCAACTCGATAAATTCTGGATTTTTACAATGGCATCGAGCAGGACTTCGATGGCATTGAAGTCTGCTCGATGGCATTGTACTGTCATCGATAGGCATGTTGATTTACAGATTTAAGACATTAATCAAGATGATGCACTAAAATGAGTAGAAAATATGGATGGGCGGTGTGGATAAAACACAAACATTATGGTGCGGCCCGTAGATCATTGACCAGTACCAAGCAATAATGCGCTTAGTTTTGAGTGGTGGCTACCGAATCTCCATCTTTTTATTACCAATTGAATCTATAACTCTTTAATGCCACAAGTTCTTACGTGGTGTGCTCCGTTCATGCCATTCTATCTGATTCATTTTTTCAATGACTTTAGTTTAGAAATTACTCCATCTCTCACCATCATGCCGATTCAATGTGGAGATCAATCTCCACAAAACAGTGAATGTGACTGGTATGAACATACCTCTTTGTTGCTTACTTGGGGTTGATGAAAAGGAAAGAGGGATGGGGATGACACCGTAGAGTTGGAGGATGCAATATCTTCTCCTACAAAAAGATATGAAGAAGAGACACATCAAATTGTTACACTCACATAGCCCCATACAATGGTATAACACCTTTCCAGCAGAAATGATCATGCATGGTTGAATGGGCACTATACACTCTATAAAATCATATGAGGAGCGTAAGACTCGTATCCTAGTCTGTACTGTTCCGTCGACTCCCGCAATCCTTCCCATCGAATTTTGACAACATGTGACCTATGATCGACATTTGCACGTGACCTTAAGTCGTACCCTATATATTTGAGTTGACTTAATTCGAGACTTGTACCATTGCGACCGCACCGTTGCCCAACGCCGCATCTTGCATACCGATTCGATACCTTGGTAGGGAGATGTGGGCTGATATTTATTTCGAAGAAAATGCCGCGCGTTTGCAATCCTAAGAGAATCTCTACAAAATGTCCCATCAATCAATCACTCAAATCAATCAATCAATCAATGCTTTCTTTCTCCTCAAGTCAAGCAACCCCAAAGTCAACTCTTTCTCACCCTCTCTCTTACACACCCATACTTGTCAAGTACACCATCACCTCACATCCATCACCTCTCTCTTACAACCATCCATTCTCTCTCTCTCTCTCTCTCTCTCTCTCTCTCTCTCTCTCTCTCTTTCTCTTCACAATTTGCAAGCAACAAAGAGAGTAAAAGAGTGGACGTCCATGGCTTTTCCAAGTGAGAGAAAAGTGTGATATATGTGGCCCACTCCCTATCCCAAAAACCATCATCCTAGCCATTCAAACCTCATCACCCTCCATCAAAGTGAAGCACAAGGAGATTGGCATTCCATCGGACCAAGAAGATTGAACAGTGTGTGCTTCATAGGCCTAGATTTTTATATTTTTATGATGGGCCAAGTGAGGCCTACTGATTGATTGTATGGATCTCACTTTGGACCCTAGGTGTGGCCGATGGCCCACCTTGATTCTCATGATCATTCCATGATGGGGTTATTCTCCATGGACCCCATCATGATGTTTATGTTCCTTGCACAAATAAAGGTCATCTAGACCTTCCATTTTGGTGGAGAAGGAATCTCCACCGTTGATCTTTGATTTGGTGGGCCCACATGTATCGGGACCCACTTGATGTATGATTGAATACAAGGGAGGGCTCATAGTGGCAGAGCCCTCCATCACACGTGTCCCTCTCTCTTTCTCTCTCTCTTCCTCTCTCTTTTTCATATTTTTTTGTTTGTGATGATGTGGCCGTGTGGCCCACTTGGATGGACCCCACCTTGGTGTATGTCTTATTCACACCATCCATGCATTTGGTGGCCCACCTGAGCAAGGCCCACCTTATACATGTGTTGTATGCAAACCGTCCAGCGTCCAGGGACGCTGGACGTGGTTACAAAGTGAAGTGTGAACCGACGGTGTTGTGTACTGACAAGCAAACTAAAAATGTCAGTTTGATTTAAAAACTTTGGGTGAACCGCACATGCAGGCCCCACATTGATATATATTTTTAATCCAAGCTGTCCATCCCCTTTCCTACCTCATTTTAGGCATTGAGCCAAAAAATGAAGCTAATCCAGTTTTTTGGCAGGCCATAGCATAGGAAATAGTGGTTTTCACCGTTAAAATACACTTTGATGTTGTTGTACCTCAAAATATATTGAATATTGGGCTTGTTTGGCTCGTCTTGAGCTATGGGAAGCAGTGGATGGGGTGGATTCTTCCAATGCGGACCCCAAGCATGAAAAAATAAGATTTCAAAAAAAATAAAAAAAATATATGTAGCAGACACTGCTGCTGCCAGAAGGTGCAGGCAGTGCCTGCTGCATTTAGGTGGACGGGCTGGGACTTAAGTCCCAGCAGTGGGCCCCACTGTGCTGTGTGTGAACATCAGCACCATGCATATGATAGGCCCCTTAAGGCAATGGGCCCTTCCCAAAAATCAGCCATATACGAAGCTCAGGTGGCTCACATCATAGGAAATAGTTTGGATTGAACGTCTACCATTGAGATCCTTCTGGGCATCACAAAAGTTTTGGATTTGATATGAAATTTGTTTTTCCTTTTCATCCAGGTCCGTGTGACCTTGCCAACAAATTGGATGACAAACAAACGTTATGGTGGGCCCCACGTGGAACCCACCATTGATGTATGTCTTTTACTCACACCGTCCACGGCTGTGGATGGTGGAAACCACCATGGTGTATGTGCTCTGTCTGCACCGTCCACAGCACTGGACGGTGGGACCCACCTAATGATGTATGCGTTCTTGCCTCACCGTCCATACCACTGGACGGTGGGTCCCCAATAATGTATGTGTCCTCTCCACGCCATCTATCCCTATGGGACCCACCATGATGCATGTGTTGCATCCAAGTCGTCCAACCATTTGAAAGATCATTTTAAAGCTTGAGTTCAAAAATGAGACAGATCCTGTATGGAGCTGAAGGACTGCATACAAGTTAGCTCTAGGAGTGATGGAGTGACGCTTCTGAGCTGGCATTTATGGAGCTGAAAGACTGCTTCACATCCGCTTCTGTCCTTACTCTTCCCTCTAGGAGTGATGGATTTATTGTATTTACCGATGCCTTACAAGTTAGCTTGGGTGTTGTCTTGATGCAACACGGGAAGCCAGTGGCTTATGCGTCTTGCCAGCTCAACGTCCATGAGCTGAACTACCCCACTCATGATTTGGAGCTGGCAGCAGTTGTCTTTGCACTGAAGATGTGGAGGCACTATCTTTATAGGGTGTGGTTCATTTTGGAGTGAAGGGCAAGCTTGCCCCGAGATTTATAGGACCTTTCGAGATCACTAGGCGTGTTCGCGCCGTGGCCTATCGGCTTGCCTTGCCATCTCAGTTGTCTGGCATCCACAATGTTTTCCACGTCTCTATGTTGAGGAAGTGTGGGTCAGACATCGTTCCTATTATTGATTGGCAGCCGTTGGAGGTTCGTGAGGATGCTTTATACATTGAGCAGCCAGTTCGTATCCTCGATCGAAGGAGCAGGTCCTGCGGACCAAGGTCATTCCCTTGGTGAAGGTGCAGTGGGATCATCATAGTGTGGATGAGGCGTCTTGGGAGCGCAAGGCAGAGATTTAAGAGCGCTATCCCCATCTTTTCGATGTTTGATTGTATGATGTATGGTGTTTTGATTATATATGATATTATGTTTCCTATTTTCTTATGAGTTGTGTTTAGCTGCGATGGTAGTATAAATTTTAAAGACAAAATTTTTATTAGGTGGGGAGAGCTGTAAGACGCGCATCCTAGTCCGTACTGTTTCGTCAACTCCCGCGATCCTTTCAATCCAATTCCGGTAACATGCGACCTATGATCGATGTTTGCACGTGACCCTAAGTCGTACCCTATATATTTGAGTCGGCTTAATCGAAGACTTGTACCATTGCGACCGGACCGTCGCCGTGGTTCCAACTCCGCATCTTACATACTGATCCGATACCCTAATAGGGAGATGTGGGCTGGAGTTTATTTCGAAGAAAACGCCGCGCGTTTGTAATACCAAGAGAATCTCTACAAAATGTCCTATTAATCAATTAATCAATCAATGCTTTCTTTCTCCTCAAGTCAAGCAACCCCAAAGTCAACTCTTTCTCACCCTCTCTCTTACACACCCATACTTGTCAAGTACACCATCACCTCACATCCATCACCTCTCTCTTACAACCATCCCTTCTCTCTCTCTTTCTCTTCACAATTTCCAAGCAACAAAGAGAGCAAAAGAGTGGACGTCCATGGCTTTCCCAAGTGAGAGAAAAGTGTGATGTATGTGGCTCACTACCTATCCCAAAAACCATCATCCTAGCCATTCAAACCTCATCACCCTCCATCAAAGTGAAGCACAAGGAGACCGGCGTTCCATCGGACCAAGAAGATCGAACGGTGGATGCTTTATAGGCCTAGATTTTCATGTTTTTATGATGGGCCAAGTGAGGCTTACCGATTGATGGTATGGATCTCACTTTGGATCCTAGGTGTGGCCGATGGCCCACCTTGATTCTCATGATCATTCCATGATGGGGCCATTCTCCATGGACCCAATCATGATGTTTATGTTCCTTGCACAAATAGAGGTCATCTAGACCTTCCATTTTGGTGGAGAAGGAATCTCCACCGTTGATCTTTGATTTGGTGGGCCCACATCTATTGAGACCCACTTGATGTATGATTGAATACAAGGGAGGGCTCATAGTGGCGGAGCCCTCCATCACACGTGTCTCTCTCTCTTTCTCTCTCTTCCTCGCTCTTTTTCATTTTTTTGGTGTGTGATGATGTGGCCGTGTGGCTCACTTGGTGGACCCCACCTTAGTGTATGTCTTATTCACACCATCCATGCATTTGGTGGCCCACCTGAGCAAGGCCCACCTTATACATGTGTTGTATGTGAACCGTCCAGCAGCCAAGGACGCTGGACGTGGTTACAAAGTGAAGTGTGAACCGACGGTGTTGTGTACTGACAAGCAAACTAAAAATGTCAGTTTGATTTAAAAACTTTGGGTGGACCGCTCATGCAGGCCCCACCTTGGTATATATGTTTAATCCAAGCCGTCCATCCCCTTTCCTACCTCATTTTAGGCGTTGAGCTGAAAAATGAAGCTGATCCGGTTTTCTGGCGGGCCATAGCATAGGAAATAGTGGTTTTCACCGTTAAAATGCACTCTGATGTTGCTGTACCCCAAAATATATTGAATATTGGGCTTGTTTGGCTCGTCTTGAGCTATGGGAAGCAGTGGATGGGGTGGATTCTTCTGATGCGGGCCCCACGCATGAAAAACCATGAAAAAATAAGATTTCAAAAAAAATATAAAAAAATATATATATATATATAAATATATATATATATATATACGCAGATCCGAGTCAAGTCGGTTTCAGATCGAGTTGCGTTCAGACGGATGGGCTGGGACCTGAGTCCCAGCAGTGGGCCCCACCGTGCTGTGTGTGAACATCAGCACCGTGCATATGATAGGCCCCTTAGGGCAGTGGGCCCTTCCCAAAAATCAGCCATATACGAAGCTCAGGTGGCCCACATCATAGGAAACAGTGTGGATTGAACGTCTGCCATTGAGATCCTTTTGGGTATCACAGAAGTTTTGGATCAGATATGAAATTTGTTTTTCCTTTTCATCCAGGTCCGTGTGACCTTGCCAACAGATTGGATGACAAACAAACGTTATGGTGGGCCCCACGTGGAACCCACCATTGATGTATGTGTTTTACTCACACCGTCCATTGCTGTGGACGATGGAAACCACCATGGTGTATGTTCTTTGTTCGCACCGTTCATAGCACTAGACGGTGGGACCCACCTAATGATGTATGTGTTCTTGCCACACCGTCCATACCACTGGACGGTGGGTCCCCAATAATGTATGTGTCCTCTCCATGCCATCTATCCCTATGGGACCCACCATGATGCATGTGTTGCATCCAAGTCGTCCAACCATTTGAAAGATCATTTTAAAGCTTGAGTTCAAAAATGAGACAGATCCTGTATCAAGTGGACCACATAGCAAAAGTAGTAGGGATTGAGTGTCTGCCATTGAAACCTTGTTGTCACATAGGTTTTGGATCATTAGGAAAATTGTTTTTCCCCTTAATTTAGGTCTGTGTGACCTTATGATCAGATTGGGTAGAAAATAAATGTTATGGTGGGCCTCGAAAGTTTTAAATGGTAGAAATCATTCTCACCACTGTTATTTGGAGTGCAATCCGGTTGGTCTTTTGATATTATTCATTTATATATATATGGGGCACTACAGAGGTTGTCGGCACCGGATTCGGCGATCGGGAATTTTGTGAGCCCATTTTTTGAGTTTGGGGCGTGACAAGGAGGACTGTGGATGATGAAGGTGGCCATGTCTTATAGATAGGGATGTAGTGGGTGTAACAAAGCTCCAAACACTCGTAGACCACTAGAACCCCATGGATCTCTCCTTAGCGTTAGTCAAAAGGATATTGGAAGACTCTTTGGATTTCTCTTCTATAAATGGGAAAGAGAGAAGATTTCATAAGATTTACTCTGTGTAAAACTATCTATCTGTAACACCCCGGACTTTTCAATACCTGAGTATTGAAAGTTCTCGAGTGTTACCATGAAGTTTAACTTAGTGTGTACATGTGTACGATGCCAATTTAGCTATCCTAACCTTACATCTATTATCCAACATGAATCTGACCATTGAGAATGATCTTCATCCATAGATCAAGTCATTCGACCATTGATTTTAAAATAGGACCATCATATATCTAAGTATCCTCACTTACCCATCATAACCCACCGCTTAGTGAAATATTTACTGTTAGATAGAGACATCTGACCGTCCACTTTGATTTTGGACTACTCGATCGTAGTATACTAACTACTTGATCTCTACATCCATTTGTACACGCATCAGATTGAGATTCTGATTCATTTATCTTGTTTACCACCTATGAATATGCTTAACCTACCATCAAAACTATAATTTGAGAAACTTACACATGTGATCAAGTCACTTAAATCTAATGGTATACATGTTTTACTCTTGATCACTTCAAAAATCCACTTATGATCATCCATTTATAAAACTAACCATACACCCACTTACATACATGATTAGAGTATTAACCATCAAGTTTTTATTTTTTATTTTTAACATGTCATCTGACTATCCATTATATTGGTTGATATATGTACATTCCCTTAATTAATTTGGTGAATAATTTTTTATTCATAAAGATTTATATATAAGTTCACTTGTAAGAATTACGTAGAAACATGCATACAATGATGTAGAACCATTAGATTTTTCAAAACTCTTATATCAACAATAATTACGAAAATGGCATTAACCGAAACCTTTGAATTATAGATCACATGGTTCTCACTATTTGTTTGATGTGAGATTTTATACAATGCCTATGTATTATAAATTAACCATACATGTCAAATTTCAGCCATTATATCATTGTAAAAGTAACCCAATTAACAAATCAGTCCCTTAACTGTTGATTTTGGTGTCTATTGAGTGAAGAAACCTCGTGGGTAGATGTAGTAGGATATTTCCATTCTTATGAACGACTTGGATTGCCCATCATATGGACCAAGTATGAAATATGAAGACCCCACTTTGGTAGGCTTTTGAGGCTTACAAACTATGTATAAATCTAGATCTTCAAATTTACCCATTTCCCACCGTCCATCGTAATTCAAACTTGGACCACACTTTGGCCTCATATGACTACGAGATCATACAAAATTTACACCCTGATTTGTAATCCTACACTGTTGAACGCTGAAGTTAATTCCTTCATTTTGGTGCGAAAGGTGAAATTTTAGATCTAGGCTTTTTCCACCATCGATTAACCACCAAAATTTGTCCAACCCTTTGCCTCTCCTGACTACACATATCCCCTAAAAATGGGCCCTGGTCATTAAGCTAAGACCATTAATTTATATTAAGTCCATTTCAGCACCCAATAGTAGAACTTTCAAGATAAGCGTCCGATCACCCCCATATTCACAACCATAACCTAACACGACCCTAAGAAACTGTTGAACGGAGTGGATTTCACTACAAATACCACAACAGGTCCCACTTGATTAGGTAATTCTCCCACTTTCACAACAATCCAAAACAGAAGCTCCTTACGTGCTACATTGGTGTTCAAAACGGAATCCATCTCCGATTCCTTCTCTTAAAAACAAGCACGACCCAAGTAAGGTCATTTCCATCCGATCACAACATGGGATGATCTCCACCATTTAACAACTCCACCTAAATTGTAACACACCCAGGAACAACATCTGTAAATGGTCTCTTACAGCTTGGGACCAATTCAATCAAAACCTTATAAGAGGGATTAAAAAGATCATCCAATCCATTCAAAACAAAGGACTAATGACCTGGGATGATTTTCCAATCTAAATGGGATTATTGAAAGGATAGAGAGACGAGAAAGACGTCGGCTTATCCGGTCTTTCATGGTCGATTGTGAAAAATCACCCGCAACATGTTTCTTTTAAAACCACCACCTAGATGACTTTAAACATTGATTTCGGGGGACCCACAAGCTCCCTATGGACCATCTGATCCATCCAGCAATGGGGATTTGAAGAAATACCCCTCTTATTAAATCTGCCAGTAGAGGCCGGGTTCTCTTCCCTATCGAACCACGACAGACGTAGACTTTGTTTGGCCATTACATCCGTGTTCTATTCGACCATAGCAAGGTCCATTCAATTAGCCAATGATCAACGGAATTAAGGAAGAATCCAACGTCGAGAACAAACTACGAGTGCGTGATTTGGTGTGTAAGATATCTCCATCATGTAAACTCAAACACGAACTCACTCCAAATACGAAAACTCATTCCAAACTCTATATAAGCCTTCCATCCACAAATCATTCAGCAACAACAAAGGAGAGAATCTAGGCCTAAATCTCAAAAGAGAAGAGAAAGAAAGAGAGAGAGAGAGAGAGAGAGAGAGAGAGAGAGAGAGAGAGAGAAAATGGTTGTTTGAAAGGAGAGGGAAAGAAACCGGCGGTAAGGGAATTCTGCAAAGGATCACGCACAGGTTCGAGTCCTATAATTGGCAAGTAAGATTGTCTAAGTTTTTGGTTGTTCATGAAAATTAAAGAGTTAATCTTTAAATAGAAATTATTAAAAAGCTTAAAGTTAGCCAATCCGAGTTGTTAAATTGGAGCTTGGTCGGATTGAAGATATTTGCAGATCGAAAGGTAGCCACGTCTATTCTTATTAAAATCAGAAGTTCATTCCAATTCTAGCCTGAATTATAAAATAAGAATGGTCCTAACCATGTTAATCTAGATAATACAATGGCCTTACTACATGAATCATATTAATTATGCTAGAATTGGAGCAAGACGACACAAAACTAGCAATGATTAAGGAAGAAAGAGAGAGATTGAAAGGTGAGGGTTTTCCTTTAAATTTTGTGATGAGATAAATTTGATTGTATCATTACTACCTGCTTCAAGATGTTGTTATTCATTCTTATGAATTCTTATTGCATAATTTCCCTCACTTTATTACCACCTTGCATGCAAGTACTGTGATGGAAACTCCACTTTTAGTGATCAATATATTATCGTGGACGTAATGCGTTTCAAGTAGCAGTTTTCTTGGTCGGCACATAATCTCATGGGTTGGCGAGTGGTGCATAATCAATGTAAATAAATCGCCATGTATGTTACATCTCTTTTCTGGATTGGATGTCGCAAATAGTCTCTCTATGAACACATCGTGTCATGTAAATCCCTCAATCGTGTTGTTGTGTTGCCTTGAGATGTTCGCATAAATCCATGTTAATGTTGGACACACCAATGAATCTCCGTAGGGTAAGAATGCGAGGCAAGCTAGCTATCTTTAAACTACCTTTCCACATTGTGATCATGATCGCTAAGGGTGATGGACCGCACGTACTTTGTTAGGCATGCATATTACATAGAATGTTTACGCATATCGATACCCCTTGTATTTGTGGAGTATGAGATGTATTGGTACCCTTCTATTATTCTTATGAATCACTTAAATCATTGTAAACTTTAAAGGACAACCATCACTATGAGTAGGGCGTTAACCCTCTCTAGCCGTATAGATATTGCTGGTGAACTACAGGTTAATGATATGACGTTAATCATTCTATGAAAGATTCTTTCAAATAAAGAAGAAAGATAGCACCACAAATTATTTTATTTATTTTTCGCTACAAACCTTGATAATGTAATAAGCTCCCATTGAGAGGGCATTAAAGAATTATTTGTACGCTTTTTATTCTAATGGAATAATAAATACAGTCGATTTTATTCTCATGAATGGTTACCTTTGTGAATATAACTGGATGTGATTTATCTTGAAAAGGAATAAAAAAAAAAAAATAAGGTGCGATTTTGAAGTATCCAATTTTTACATTAGTAACACCCGGAATTCTCGGGCATGAGTATGTACTCGGGCCGTGAAAATTCGGGATGTTACACTATCACACCTTGAAATTTAGAACGCAAGTACAGTGACACTAATCTCGAGTTTTAAGGTGTGAACAAAGTTGTTTTTATACATTCTTACATCTATATTAACATTCAAATCACCATACATCCAAATCACATTATAATTAAATCACCCAAACTATGATATTTCAGATTTAAACATTAAAACTTAAATCCATAAAACTAAAACCTACTATTCACTGGATCTACCTTTCATTCTAAATTTTCACTAAAATATATTGCTTTTGAAAATAAAAGAAATGTCTATAAATAAATTTCTAAGAAAATAACTGTGCAAATATTCTTCATTCTCTTATACTTCTTTATCTTGAAAACCTGTAAGTGTTGTTAATTTGGTGAGGTAGAGGTCTAGAATGCAAAATCAAGATTCGTCTTAGGGCTAAGGATCTTCAGATTCTCAATCCTAAGCGCTTTTACAAGGTCTGACCAATTGTAAAATTGAAATAATTAGTTAATGGAGACTCTAGTCAAACATAATACCCTCTTAACCCCAAAAGCCTTCAAGAGAGGCAACTTGTGGAATGCGAGTCAATTTCCCACCCGGAATCTAGCGTCCACAGAATGGTGACTCCACTGGAGGTTTAGTAGTCTCACTAGTCACAACCCGACTTGAAAAGCAATATCTTACGAATTCCTGAGGAATATCAATTCTTTCACACTTACATATGCATCTGCATTTATTCTATAAAAAATAAAAAATAAAGAATCCAAAACCATTGCTCCCAGAGCAAACCTTCCCTACTATAGCTCAATATGGAACAGTCATGCCTCTCTCCTTCCCCACGCTTAAAATGCTTGTGGCCTCTCTTTCATAGTTACATCTAACCGAATTAATGGTGGCTGCTTGCATCTAGGAAATGACACAAAACATGAAAACCATGCAAGAACAACTTCTATAATTTATAAAAAGTAAAAGCACGTCAATTCTGACAGTAAGCATTATTCAAGCTAGTCTAGGTGTTTCAAGTAAAAGTGCGTCAACTCGACAAGTTGGCTCACCTAGTTAAATCACTGAGTCAACTTATCCGGTCAGCCTACCAAGTCCAACAACCTAGTCAACTCACCTAATTAAGCTCAAAATCAAGCCTGAACCAAAGCCCAGAATCCAGCCCAATAGGAGTACAATGTACAACCTCAATGCAACGTCCTTCACGACAAAGCCTCCTCATGAGTTCCAAGTGTGGACTAGCAGTAACTAGCTTACCACCAGCCACGTGACACTCCCACTCTTTGGGATTATGTCCCTTAAGCATACAAAATTCTCCTTTACAACCTTTAAGTGTGCGGTCGATGTGTATTTATTCTAATGCCCATCTCCTTATCTAAATTTACTCTGTTACCACCTTATCCAACTTGTGAGAGGTGGCCATGTAGAAATTTCCAATCCTAGACCTTCAAACATATTTTACTCCTAAACTTTGCAGGAATTACATGAAAAATGGGTTTAGGGGCTATAAATAGCCCTCTTCCCTTCTCATTTTAAGCATCATATACATCTAGTAGATCCACTCCCATTTCAAAGCCTTTTTATCCCTTAGGGATTTAAACATCTAGCCATCTCATCCATCCACCGAGAAGAGTGAGAGCGAGAGAAAGAGAGTTCATCCCTAGTCTAGCCTGGCCTAGCCAGAGTCTAAGTCTTCTAAGCCACCAAAGTCCTAATCCGAGCCACTCGATCTTGCATTTGCGATACTATCATCCATCCAAATATTTAAGCTTCAATTAGCTGCACCTAATTTTAAGCATTAGCATTATGCAACACTCACTCTCTTCTCAACACCCCTGCTTCTCAAATACACCATTACTACATTGCATTTCATCATTTTCTTGTATCCAATTGGTGGGCGTATGCTCCATGGCTTGCTGATATAATCAAAGCCTGCTCATCAGAAACCTATCCACTTAGTCATCATTTTATCATAGGTATCAACACAACATCAAGCATTCCACACATCACATTTTCACATATATTGTTCTCAGCACTCAATCATTTTGAACGTATGTTATGCAGCTTACTGATATAATCGGACCCTGCCTATAAAAAATTCAGACTAATTAGCTATCATCATTATTGCATTGTAACACCTCGAATTTTCATTGTTTGAGATTTGTCAAAAAATCCTTTAATTTTTTTAATAACTATCCACGTCACCACTCACGGACCATTGATGCTCGAGGTGACCTTACACACGACTGGTACCAATAAAGAACCGTACAAATAAGATTGATCAACTGTAGAAAACCAATGAACCCAACTGATCAGTTAAACATCAAGTTTATCCCCATGATATGTTCACATAGGGCCCAAATCTAACCAACCTACCACTGATTAATCAAGACAATCGTAACTAAATTAAAAGATCTACCCAAAGCCAGGTCAGATAAGGCTCGGATCTTGACTAATGGACCAAATCAACCCAGTTACTCTTTTAGCCTAAAGCCGATGGTTTAGACTAATCATGACCAAATCTCCACTTTCACTAATTTCGAATAAGCCATATGGTGAACTTAGTTAATCCATACCTCAACAACTATGCCTAAGAAATCCCTCTACCTAATTTATTCCAGAAATGCTCCGATTACCCAAACAAGCTCTAGATCGCTCGTTAGTGGGCCACTAGTTCCGAAATTGTAAAGTAATGTCCATCCCACTGGGCTTATGGTCTATCATGGAGGATAGACTCAGACGATGCTCGAAAATGGATGATTCACGCTATCGAGTCAGCACTTGTAAAGTGCAACTAGCCCTAGTATAGGCCTAAAATCTAAATTTTAAAATAAATGGCCTCGGCACTTAGGACAATAAATTAGGACATTTCAACTGTCGGATTCCACCCAAATTTACACCATAGGTTGAAGATATTTCTCTGCACTCGTCTGTAAAATTTGACTAATAATCGAGGATCGGTGACCGTTGATCATAACCCGGGCCATTCCGAAAAAACCCCGCATCCGTTTGCCGCCAAATTTCACCTAGCCCTTCATCAAGCTCCATGAATTAGATGGGTCATGGGCCCATCAGGGCAACCCCAACAGCTAGATTTGGGTCCCATAGGGCCATTGGAGGCATTTCTTGAAACCTGGGGTCAATAGACATAATTTCTGGGTATTTATAAGCCCTCTCTCCCTCATTTGTTGAGATTTCAGCAGCTAAAATTCTGAGAAAGAGAGAGAGAGAGAGAAGGGAGGGTGAAGGATTGCACCTTGGTGCTTGAAGATCACAACTCCCCTCACCCATCGCCCTTGCAACTACGGAAATTTCGATCCTACCACCGTAGAATCGAGCTACGCCCAATCTAAGGTAAGAATTGGACGTCAGCCCATTTTTCCCTAATGATCAGCCACATGCATGCTTCCTACCGCCGTTTTCTTGCAATGCAGGGCCCCGACACATCGAGTTTGTGGACCCGGCGATGTTAAGATGCTTACAAAGGCTTCCAGTCGACAATAAGTGCGGACCATTACCTTTAGGTGGTTGATTATCGCGCCTAATGTAGGTTTAATGAATGTGATTAGTGATTGTTAGTGCATGTGGCTGAATTTTCATTTTGATTGCATAAATGGGAAATTAGGCTAGGAATTGTTAAAATTATGAGAAAGGGTGTGGCCCTATTACCCCAAATATATGACTTGTGCATTTGCATGCTCATGTAGGGTGTAAGTATTTAAATTTTCCTAAAATGCTGCTAGTTGGTTGTTAATTCCCTGATTTGGTGTTAATTATGCTTAAAATGATAACATGGATTGCTATAATTTGGTAATTAGCGATTGATTTCTTGATTATATGATTAATTATAGTTAGGTGGAGGCATGAAATGTTGTAATTTGGTTGATTGGTTGAGTCACTTACCTTAAAATTCAGTGTATGGTTGAACTGTGTGCTTCATGTTGATCTATGGAAGATAAACTTCGGTGTGTTGTTATATGACTGCCCATGTGATGTAAGACTGGATTATGATATGTATAATCTGTAAATTGGAGTGGAGCTTTGCATGTTGTTGTCCATCTTATTACAATTGTTGGAATATGTTGAACATGATCCTCGTAGTTTAGTGAAGATTGGTGTATTATTATCCATATACTTAGAATGCTGGATTTTGTTGCCATTTATGAAATTATTCCTAAATTTGTTGAATTTATGTTATCCATCAGTGAACTTGTCCTGTCATGGATTGGCCGATAACCGGAATTATTTGGGAATCTCATCGTTGGATCAACCCACGAGTAAATCTGGCCTGACTAGTTAAGCTGTAAATTATCTTAGGCTGTTCAGTTTATAGTTCAACTTGTGGGGGCATATTAACTCTTAGGTCGGCCATCCTTGCACATTAACCATTTTTTATCACGCCTGTATGAACTCGAAGTACCCTGAGACCTTTGCGCCCACTATTAATTGTATTTTACGGCCCACAAGACTCATGAGTCAGGGATGATGGTATGGGACACTATGCCCGTGTTGTCGGCCTATGCTAGGGTGATGAGCCTCCCCATAGTGTCCAGTAAGCACTTAGACTCGTGAGCCAGGGACGGTGTATGTGACATTGTGCCCGTGCTATCGACCTGTACTGGGGTGACAATCTCCCCACAGTGACCGCGAGTAGGACATTTAAGTCTAAATTATTTTCATCTGTGATTATACTCTTTTTCGGAATTGATTACCCCATATAGGGCTAAGGGTCGCGAGAATCACATGACCACTGCCCCTGAGCCGCGCGATCGATTTAGGGCAATAACTCCACTAAGGGTATTCCAGTTTCCCCAACCTGCTGGATGAATGAACTTAATTAACCAATCGGGCTAACATATTTCACGACAGTGCATTATTATTGTGGCGATTATGCAGTCGAGGTCGCAATGGGGGGAGTATTGGTCATTGCGAACGTGAGATGTCGTCGCTTGAGAAAGTGTTAGTGGTGAGGGGCATGCATCATATCACAACCATGCATTTGCATTAACGATAGTATCTAGGGTTCTATGCTGTTTGCTGTTCATTAAATGTACTATATGCATGATAATTTGTGTGGCCTATTGCTAATGGTACCATTGAGTTAGATACTTACTCCCACTCTGAGATGGTGTTCTAAAACACCAACTAGAATCTGATATAGATGCAGGTACCCTGGAGTGGGACACGTTGGACGATGTCAGTGCCGACGACAACGAGGAGCAGATGCACTCACAGACTTCGAAGGTTTCTTCTAGTTTATGTTTAGATGGTCGAGGGACATAGGCCAAGGGCCTAGTCATTATGGGATATTTATCTGGGTGGGTCTAGTTCCTGGTTGGATTTTCTTGGTACTGTATTTTGAATATCTTACCTGTTTAGTGGCCCGTATTTATATTATATGATATTCTCATGCTTATGCTTATGTTTTGCTAAACCCGTCATTGCTTATAAATAAACCCAATTGCATTGAAATCTGGAGCCCATTAGGGCATATGTGGGACTCGGGAATTTGGGAGTCGAGTACCTACTCGGCCCCTGAAAATCCGGGGTGTTACAGATGGTATCAGAGCATGGTTCGGGTTAAGCTGGGCATTGGACAATGGGTCTATCATAACGTCTTATCGACTTAGGAGGGAGCGATCGAACTTAGCGACGTTAAAGGACTCTAGGACTGAGTCATCTAGCTAATCTGAACACTATAGTCTTAGCCTAGGGTTCAGGTATAGAAGGGACTTAGACCATTTGTACTTTATTTCTACCCCATTTCTATTCTTTCCTACCCTCTTCACTCTCAAATCATCACCACATTTTCTTCCCAAGCTCTCAAAACTCAATCCCTAAGTCTTAATTCCCCCTTCTAAACCATCTCCTTCCAAAAATCTCACCTTCCACCACTTTATTCTTCTAATTTTTCTAATACTTTTCATGTTGAACATAACTCCTAAAGCCCAGGGGATGAAGAGCTATAAGTAAACTAAAATTTACTGTAAATAGTGAAAATAAAAATCAAATAGATTTTAGACCATTAACCTGATGGAATCTTGCAAAATAACTAGGTTATTTGGATAGAGTAGCTTCTCCTACTCCAAATTCATATATGGCACGTCGAGTTACTCATTTTGGATTGAGAGATACACTAATTTCAAATATCAAGTGGCAGAACCACCATCAGGACCTCCAGAGGGCCGCAGCGGCACCGCCAAATTGGTGGCATACCGCCGTTGGCACCAGAAGACGGCGGCGCACCGCCAACTACCTTAGGTTGCTGGATTTTCTGTGATTTTCTATCTTGTAAAACCAACTTCAAAAAGTTATATCTTCCTCAATATAACTCCGATTGGGGTGATTCAAAAGCCAAATTGAAGCTTGAAAAGTCTAGTTTCATAGAAAAATAAATAAAATTATAATATAGTTGAATTTATGATGATTTGATAACTATCCAAAAATCATCAGTTTCAGGCAGTTGTTATTTCTAGAATTTTAATAATTTATTTACAACTCCAAATGAAATGAAATTTTGTGGGATGAATTTAAACTAATGATAAACCAGCATAAATTGTTTTTTAAAAAAAATATTTGACTAACTAAAAATATAGAAAATGTTACAAGAATAGAGACATTATGGAATCATATAGAAAATCGTTGGTTTTAGACAACTGGTACTTGCGGAATTTTTAGAATTTTTATGGAACTTGAAATGAAACAAAATTTTGTGAAATAAAAGTAAGCTTAATGACAAATTTCTATAAAAATTATATTAAAAAAATGATGTCGTAACTAAAGGTGACAAATATGTTATAAATAATAGAAGGGTCGAAATTAAAAATTTCTACAACTTCGAGTTGCTAATAGACTAGTCATATCTTTTCATATTAAAGTTTAGTATTTGGTGTCTATTTAGGAATTATTTATAATCATATTAGGAATCATCTTGTGATTAAATTTGATTTTATATATATATATATATATATATATATATATATATATATATATATATATATATATATATATATAGTTTAAATTAGTTTTGTGCAATTAAGTTAGGACCCATGAGTAGAATTGAGTTTCATAGTTTAATACTCTGGAAGCTCATATTAGAGGCGGACTATGGTGAAACATGTTTTGAGTGTTCTTATTCTCTTATGCACTCAAGGTTCAAACAACATCGAGAAGACGATACTCTTCATCTTTCCGTTTCTGCGTCTTTATTAGCATTATTAGCACTCTAAACCTCCAGAATACCTTAGAACTTTTGATTATTTCTTCCTTATTAAAATTTATGAAACCGAAGTATAGTTTGCTCATAACCTACTGGCCATAAGATCGAAATGGTAATATACATATAAAATTTTATGCCATTAGAAACCTTTTTAGGATGATTTTTGACTATAGGCATATTGAGAGATTTATTAACCCCTACCTTGGACATAAATCAAAATGAGAACTCTCTTAACCAAGACCCAAAGGACAACCTTATAAATAGGAGATTTAAACTTTTCAATGATGGGCATTCCCTAAACGTTTAAATTGATCGGACTACGAAATTACGGAGCTATATACCTGCGAAGCATTCATGGCTTGGCCCAATTCTCAATCCTGGGCGACTACCAATGGACTCACTGCTTTGATTGATCAGAAGACCGGGATCTATCAAGACTAGGAAGGGATGCAATGAGCCTTCTACCCTGGTCAGGTAGATGATCAATATATCGGGTTCAAGCCACTGCAACCGTTTCTCCGTGTTGGTCGAACATTGAAAACATATATTTTTACTCTAGATAGAGGAGAATCGTCATCATGAATCAAATATTTAAAAATAAATAGATAAATAAATAAATTGTAGTAAACTATTAAGGTGAAAAAGTTTTAAGGGGGGTAGACTAAAATGAGCCAGACTAGCATAGATGATATGCGCCATACCATGCACATGAACGTGAAACCAACAAAACTTAGGCGTACAGAATTAGGATACTTTTACCAAATTACATTAGGCAATTTCGAGGACGAAATTATTTTTAAGGGGGGTAGATTGTAACACCCGAATATTTGCTGTTTGAGATTTGTTAAAAAATCTTATTTTTTTTTTAATAACTAGCCACGTCACCACTCATGGACCATTGGTGCTCGAGGTAAGCTTACATGCGGCTAGTTCTGATAAAAAACCGTACAAATAAGATTGATCAACCACAAAAAACTAATAAACCCAACCGATCACTTAAACATCAAGTTTATCCCCATGACATGTTCACATAGGGCCCAAATCTAACTGACCTACCACTGATTAATCAAGACAATTGTAACTAAATAAAAAGATCTACCCGAAGCCGAGTCAGATAAGGCCCAGATCTTGACTAATGGACTAAATCAACCCAGTTACTCTTTTAGCCTAAAACCGATGGTTTAGAGTAGACCAAATCTCCACTTTCACTAATTTCGAATAGGCCATAATGTGAACTTAGTTAATCCATACCTCAATAATTGCGCTCAAGAAATCCGCCAACTTAATTTATTCCAGAAATGCCACGATTACCCAAACAAGCTCTAGACCACTTGTTAGTGGGCCACTAGTTCTGAAATTATAGAGTAATGTCCATCCCACTGGGCTTGTGGTCCATCACAGATGATAGACTCAGATGACGCCCAAAAATAGACGATTTATGCTATCAAGTCAGCACTTGTAAAGTGCAACTTGCCCTAGCACAGGTCTAAAATTTGAATTTTAAAATAAATAGCCCCGTCACTTAGGACAATAAATTAGGACATTTCAGCCGTCAGATTCCACCTAAAATTACACCATATGTTGAAGATATTTCTCTGCACTCGTCTGCAAAATCTGACTATTGATCAAGGATCAGTTACCATTGATTACAAACCGGGCCATTTCGGCAAAACTCTGCATCTGTTTGCTGTCAAACTTTACCCAGCCTTTCATTAGAACATGCGGCACCTATTCCATGAATTAGATGGGCTAAGGGCCCATCAGGGTAGCCCCAACAGCAAGATTTGGGTCCCACAGGGCCATTGGAGGCATTTCTTGAAACCTGGGGTCAATAGACATAATTTCTAGGTATTTATAAGCCCTCTCTCCCTCATTTGTTGAGTTTCAGCAGCTGAAATTCTGAGAGAGAGAGAGAGAGAGAGAGAGAGAGGAGAGGGTGAAGGATTGCACATTGGTGCTTGAAGATCGCAACTCCCTGCACCCATCGCCCTTGCAACTTCGAAAATTTTGATCCTACCACCGTAGAACCGAGCTACGCCCAATCTAAGGTAAGAATCGGACGTCAGCCCATTTTTTCCTAATGATCAGCCACATGCATGCATCCTACCGCCATTTTCTTGCAACGCCCAACACATCGAGTTTGCGGACCCTATTACCTTTAGGTGGTCGATTATCTCGCCTAGCGTTAGTTTAATGAATGTGATTTGGTGATTGTTAGTGCATGTGGCTGAATTTTCATTTGAATTGCATAAATAGGAAATTAGGTTAGGAATTGTTAAAATTATGGGAAAGGGTTTGGCCTTAATACCCCAAATATGTGACTTGTGTATTTGCATGCTCATGTAGGATGCAAATATTTAAATTTCCCCAAATTGCTACTACTTGATTGTTGATTCCTTGATTTGGTGTTAACTATGCTTAAAATGATAACATGGATTGCTGTAATTTAGTAATTAGCAATTGATTTCCTAATTATATGATTAATTATACTTGGGTGGAGGCATGAAATGTTGTAATTGGTTGATTGGTTAAGTTACTTACCTTAAAATTCAGTGTATGGCTGAACTGTGTGCTTCATGTTGATCTATGGAAGATAAACTTCAGTGTATTGTTATATGACTGCCCATGTGATGTATAAGTTGGATTCTGATATGTATAATCTCTAAATTTGGGTGAAGCTTTGCATATTACTATCCATCTTGTTACAATTGTTGGAATATGTTGAACATGATTCTCGTAGTTTGGTGAAGATTGGTGTGTTGTTATCCATATACTTAAAATGCTGGATTTTGTTGTCATTTGTGAAATTATTCCTTAATTTGTTGAATTTATATTATCCATCGGTGAACTTGTCCTCTCATGGATTGGGCGATAACCGAAATTATTTGGGAATCCCATCGTTGGATCAATCTTAAATCTGCCCTGACTAGTTAAGCTGTAAATTATCTCAGGCCGTTTAGTTTATAGTTTAACTTGTGAGGACATATTGACTCTTAGGTCGGTCATCCATGTATGTTAACCAAGTTTGATCACGCTTGTATAAACTCAAAGTACCTTGAGGCCTTTACACCCGCTATTAATTGCAATTTACGGCCCACAAGATTCGTGAACCGGGGATGGTGGTATGGGACACTATGCCCGCGTTGTTGGCCTACACTGGAATGACAAGCCTCTTTGTAATGTCCAGTGAGCACTCAGACTCGTGAGCCAGGAATGGTGGTATGGGACACTGTGCCCATGCTATCGGCCTGTGCTGGGGTGACGACCTCCCCACATTTACCGCGAGTAGGACATTTAAGTCTAAATTGTTTTCATCTGTGATTATACTCCTTTTCGGGATTGACGACCCCATATAGGGCGAAGGGTCGTGAGAGTCACATGACCACGACCCCTGAGCCGCGCGATCAGGTTAGGGCAATAACTCTACTGAGGGTATTCTGGTTTCCCCAACCTATTAGATGAATGAACTTAATTAACCAACCAAGCTAATATATTTCATAACATTGCATTATTATTGTGGCGATTATGTAGTCGAGGTCGTAATGGAGGAAGTTTTGGTTATTGCAAACGTGAGATGTCGTCGCTTAAGGGAGTGTTGGTGGTGAGGAGCATGCATCATATTATAACCATGCATTTGCATTAACAACAGTATCTAAGGTTATATGTTGTTTGTTGTTCATTAAATGTACTCTATGTATGATAATTTGTGTGGCCTATTTCTAATGGTATTACTGACTTAGCTACTCACTCCCACTTTGGGACGGTGTTTTAAAACACCAACTAAAATCCGATATAGATGCAGGTACCCTAGAGCGGGACGCGCTGAACGATGCCGGTGCCGACAACGACGATGAGAGGACGCACTCCCATACTTCGACGGTTTCTTCTTGTTTATGTTTGGATGGTCCGGGACATGAGCCAGGCCCTAGTCATTGTGGGATATTTATCTGGATAGGTCTAATTCCAGGTAGAAATTTCTTGGTACTGTATTTTGGATATCTTACCTGTTTAGTGGCCCGTATTTATATTCTATGATATTCTCATGCTTATGTTTTGCTAAACCCGTCATTGCTTATAAATAAACCCAATTGCATTGAAATCTGGAGCCCATTAGGGCATACGTGGCACCTGAAAATTTGGGAGCCGAGTTCCTACTCGGCCCCCCAAAATCCAAGGCGTTACATACATTATATTACATCTTTTGTGTGTGAGAATTAATTGTATTCCTAAGAAATTAGTTAAATCTTATGAAGTAAAGACCGTACACTCGTATAGACACAGTGGGTGCCTAACACCTTCCCTCTTTATAACCATGGTCCCTTAAAATTTTCAGAATGCAAACACAAAAGTCCTCGTAGGGCTAAGGATCTTCGATTTCTCAATCGTAAGCGCTTCTACAGGGTCTAACGAACTGTAAAATTGAAATAAATGGTTAATGGCGACTCTGGTCAAACATAAAACCCTCTTAACCCCAAAAGTCCTCGAGAAAGGCACCTCATGGAAAGTGAGTGGAGTCCCTCACCCACGATCCAACATCCACAAGGTTTAACATAGTGTGACACACCTAATGGTCGGGGTGGATTTCACCTTAACACTAAGGTGGAACCTACCTAGGCTGGGGCCAATTTTCCTGAAATTATATGAAATTACTTCCTCAAGATGGGAGTTGATTAGGTGAGATCCCGAACTCACTCATGGTGGTGTGGCCCTTATCTTTGAGTCCACCTTGATGTATGCATCTTATATCTAAGACGTCCATCCTTTTTATAGATCATTTTAGGGCATTATCCCAAAAGTGAAGCAGGTCCAATTATCAGGTGGACCATACCATAGAAAACAATGGTGATTGACCATTACTAGGCCATGAAAGTTTTGGATGGCAAATAAACATTGCAAAAACATTAAGGTGCGCCCTATGAAGTTTTTAATGGTAGGACTATTTCCTATAGTACGGTCCATTTGAAAATTGGATCTGCTTCATTTTTTGGATAATGCGAAAAATGGATGATAGCCTAGATATAAAATACATACATCAAGGTGGGCCTCATGGTAATGGCCACACCATCTTGGGTGAGGATGGGGTCTCACCTAATCTGCTCCGTGTCGAGACACCCCGTTGTCAACGTGACGTGTGGGGATTAACTCTTGTACAACACCCACCCTTTATTTTTTAGGGGGCCCACCATGATGTCTATCAAAGGTCCACTCTGACCATTAGATGTGTTATCCTATCTTATGTCAATGGCCTAAAAATCAGGACTATGTTTAAGGTAAGCCACACCAAGGGAAACAGTTGGGAGAGAGATGTCCACCCCTGATATTTACAATATCCACCGTGATGATTATATAAAATCCACTCCAACCATCAGATACAAAACTAAAACCTATGCCTTAAACTCCAAAATCAGGTCCATCCATAATTCCGATGGGTCGAATGGAGGGAAACATTTCGGAGGATAAGCGTTGTCCTGGTCACCTGAAACACTAATGGGCTTATTTTTGGTCCTTGGATGTAACGTGGGGTTATACACCTATTGGTCAGGGTAGATTTCATATAAACAGCATGGTGGAGCCCACTCAAGCTTGGAACCTGTTTTTTAGTTGTGAAATAAGTGTTCTTCTGATTTCTTTCTCTCCTCTGCTCTGCCCTTTTAAATTTGAAATTACGTTCTTAACCCTTAGTGGGCTGGGCTGGGCTGGGCTGGGCTGATGGGTTTTTAGACACCTCAGTCCAAGCCTGGTCCAGTTTAAAATTAGGATCAAAATCTAAGCCGGACCCTAGGCCTTGGGCCTAATATTCCAGCTCAAGCTTGACCCATTAACACCCTAACAAACAATCATAAATTTATAATAATTTCACATTGATTTAACTTGATTCACAACATAAAAAAGAATTATAAAAAAAATAAAAGTACTAATCAGATTAAAAAAACAGCCCAAAAACAAGCTAAGATATTGATTCCGGCTCAACTGATATGTTTTTCTTTGAAATATCGAAATCCATAGGAAATTGTTCTAGAGGTGGAGAAGAATCAAGATAAATCGATCTGGAAGGTTTTTCCAAAATTTCGGACTCATTCTCAATTTCCAGCTGCGTTACACAATTTTCAATGATAATATCGATACCAACTATTATATATTCACAAAGGAGAGAATATGTGATATATCACACAATGTCGATGCGACCCTTGAAATATCGCGATATTTCAACCAATAAAAAAAAAATTCTAGAAACTAACCATCCATGTGGTATCACCAAGGCATGATACTGATATTATCAGTCGATAATATAAATATTGCAAACGTAAACCACACATATACGTGATCCACGTCGGGTGGTTTGGGTACCTATTGGGCACACCTGGCCTGTTGACGCTCTATCGATACAAACATTTGATCGCTTAGATGGTTATAGTGAGAAGTACATGGAGGTGGTCTTTGTCTAAGCTGTCTGGACGTTGGTGGGACCGATGTGGCAATAACTCTTGAAGGAACAGGTGAATTGCTCTCTCCCATTGAGTGCACTGCCATGATCATCGTATCAGATATATATATATATATATATATATATATATATATATGGAAAAGGTACTATGCGCTCGACCTCACGATAAGCTACCGTGAGGTCGAGCTGTGTGGGCCCCACCGTGATGCGTGTCGACCATCAACACCATGCATTTGATGGGTCCACTCTAAATTATGGGATATCCCAAAAATCAGCCGTATACGGAACTCAGGTTGGCCATACCATTTAAAATCATGTGAAGACACCGTTAAAACATATAAAAGCACTTGGTGGGGCCCACCTGAGTTTTGAATGCTGCTAAACTTGGTCTGAACCCTCATACAAGTGGGAAACACATAATGGACGGGCTGGATTTGCAAACCACATCTCAGTGGGCCCAAAAAATGATTATGAATGTTTTAATGGTGCACGGCCCCTCCCCACTTTTGTATGTGTTGTGGCCCACACAAGTCACAGATTGAGTTGATTTTTGAGACCTAGGCCCATGATGGAATGGTGCATCTAACAAATGGGGTAGTTGTTCGAAACGCATCACGGTGGGGCCCACACAGCTCGACCTCATGGGACGAACTTGTGAGGTCAAGCGCATAGTACCTTTTCCATATATATATATATATATATATATATATATATATATATATATATATATATATATATATATATATATATTAAAGTCAACCAATGTTGCGGGCCTTGCACAAGTAGTTTTATCCCGCAGTAGAATGAAAGAGGGATGGAAAAGCCTTTATATTAAGTTTATCTTCCATTAATATGCGTTGGAAAACTAGAGAATGTCTTCAGAACATCTTCACATGCGGTGGCACTGTCATTGCGCAGTGCAGTGCGGTGCGGTGTGGTGGTGTGATGCCTTTGTCTTATTGATGTAGAGCGGGTCGCGGACACTTTCATGTCTAAGATGGATCAGAGAAGGCCCAATCAAAAGCAAAAGTCATCAAGACCGTCAGAACCTTAAAACAGGCATATCTCGCAAACCGGAATAAGTTACTCGACGTACCATATATGATTTTGAGGTAGGACGGGCTACTTTAGCCAACCAACCCCGCACAGCTAGGTTACCCACACCAAATTTGTGAGATTTCATCATATCCACAATCGAATTCAATGTTTATTTCCGTTTTTACTATTTTTAGTAAATTTTAGTTTGATTATAACTCTTCATCCGTTGGGCTGTAAGAGTTGTGAGTTGTGTCCAACATGAAAAGTGTGTAGAAAAATTAGGAGAATACGTGGTTAAGCCACATAAGATGCTACAAAAAATAAATTTACTATTTATAGTAAGTTACGAATTGTAGGGAGTTTTAGTTATAATTTAATTCTTAAACTTCTTCCTAGTCTTGGTATCCTTATTTAAATGGGTGTAGACTTGTTTATTTATCATTCAATTAATTTACGAATTTTCATGAATGCTATTTCTATTTTTTTGCTTTTTTCTCGTAGATTTGAGAAGTCTATGTGACGAGTCCAGAGAAGCTCTGACCTCATCACGTTCATCCATGCTTCACTTATGCATCTTTTTGTTCTATCTATTAGATGACATCATATGTGCATAATACTGCCACATATACACCGAAAGCCACCATATGCCGCCACACCTACGTTAATGTATTAGTGACTACCATGGGTGCGCTATGTGTGTAGAGTTATCTACTTGATATTCTCTTTAAAAGGATTTTTGTCTTATCATTTCAAATATACAACAACAATAACATTTTTAATATTCTTCTTCTTTTGTTCTTTTCTACTTCTCTCATGGGAGCCAAGTAGAGCTTCAAGTGGTTTTGATCATGTGTGAACTACATGCCGTCCATCATAGGGGTGAATTGTTGTATCTCAAGATTAGAGATGTTCAGACCCAGTGCATCGAGGATTTGATCCTTGTAGAGCCTCAGCTCTCCCTATTATTATTATTTTATTATTATTATTAATTATTATTATTATTAATTATTATTATTATTATTATTATTTGTCTCTGAATTTTTCATTTTGTGCTATACCTCTACTATTTTGAAACAAAACACATGCTTGACAGATGATGAGCTAATGGTAGGTAGAGATTGAATGGCCATAAAAAAGGAGAGAGCCTGAGGGGGGTAGATACCAGACCTATACATTTCTTGATAAAGAATGAGAGAGATGTGGGAAGAGGCTTGTACGAGGCTTGATACGCTGGTGCTTTGGAATTGTATACCTGACTTACAATAACTAAACTTGAACTGAATAAATTGTGAAACTCACTGTAGCTACGTGACACGCCCAGAAATAATCCTAAATATGATTTATGGACACTTGTCTGTTGAAATAAGACCTTTGGATATTTTTATTACTAACCGTCCAATAAATGTCCACCGAGCTGCTAGTCGGGTTACCAAATAAAAGTACTTTTGGGTTCATAATATATCTAAACTGAAACCCATAGTTTAGACATTTTAATTTGAATTACTCATACTTCGAGTATGAAATTTCTAAGTGCCCGCTTATCATCGATCACCATCTGCCGGAGTATCCAAGTTTTTCTCTTAAGCTATACAGTGTTAGTTACGTTTGAATTCCACTTTATGTTGCTAGAGATCACTCAACTTTTGACTACATGGCAAGTATGTGTGAGATCTGAACCGTACATCAGGTAGGCTCTAGCTTGGATGGGCGTTATGCCAAAAATTCACTACAAGAAGAAGGAACATTACCGGTGCTTTTAAGCGCCGCTAAAATCTATAAAAGCTCCGGCGTTTTATTTTCCTGGCGCTTGTGTCGGTAAAAGTTATACCGGCGCTAGTACTTTTAGTGGCGCTTGTCTGAGCGCCGCTAATTGCATACCCCTTACGGCGCTCGTTCTACATTGGCCGACGCTTTGGTGCTGTCAGTATTTCTGACAGAAGCGCCGGTATAAGCATCAAAAGCGCCGCAAAATTGTAACGAAGTGCCGGTGACAGCACTGTTTTTGAATACTTTTTCACAAAAAGGCGCCGCTAAAAGTCATTGTATAGATTTCAAAGGCCCCAGTAGGCCAATAATATTTATTTATTATATATAATTCAATTGAAAAACCTACATATTTTTAATATTTGAAAGATAAAAAATAATGCAATACAATTAAAACTGAATATTAAATAAAATTTATATTACTTCGTAATTAAAAAAAATATAATATTTATTACAATAAAATTAAAAATGGTCTCAAATAAATAAATAAATAAAAACAAATCCTCTATATGGTCTACTCGTAGCACGAGTGGCATCAAAAGGGTGAAGTGCTTGTAGGCCTAAATTCAGGCACAATTGATTAAAACCCTGCACACAAGAAGAAAAAAAAGAGTAAAAAAGTAGCATTCAACAAATTGATGCATGGAAAATAATTAATCATTTGATCCTATCCTTAAAAAGTCAAAAACTATCAAGGCAACAAATGTTGTAACTTGAATTCCATTACATCTATTGGCACTACATTGATGCATGTGTTTTATCCACGCCCGTCCATCCACATGCACCCTTCACACGTGACATTCAAGTGTACGCATGACCAATATGAGTGGTGAATCTGGTTCATTAATTACAATTCTATGATCTGCTTTAGGTGACATGGATGAAACGAGATGGTATCTAAGATGTGTTGAGAATCTAAGCAAGAATCTTCTACATAATGATCACAATAATAGTAGTAAAGGAACAGATTTAGAAAGTTGAGAATCTATTAGCATATACAACAACTCTCAATTTAATTACACTCTAATATTAAAAAAAGAAAAAAAATCAAAGAAAACCATTCCAAGATATCAAAGCATTACCTCATATATTGTCGGGGTAAATGAAAACCCACGCCTTATTTCTCTGCATAGATAAAGAAACAAGGTTTAAAAACTGAATCACCTGACAAACCAATGAAAAAGTGAAAAATTGAAGTTCATAAGAGCTGTTGGAGGCTTCTTACAGATAAATCACTTGCTAGCAAATGAAATTCCTGCTTTTGGCTAGCAAATGAAAAGGGGGAAAAGGTGGTAACTCATTTATAACTAGTAAATGATTTACTAGTATTTTAGGGCATCCAAACGCAGTAAATCATTTACAACTTGCCTCATTTACCATCATCCAAACGCAGTATAGCCGTGGCCTGGTTTTTTTGTGGAGCCCACCCATATGAATATGCACTTATTTTTTTCATTATCAACAAACTTATTGGCAGTGTGCTCCAACCTTTCTGAAAAAAATAAAAAATAAAAAATCTTGAAATTGCTTAGATGCTCGAATGTTATAACCCTTGTGATCATACCTCTATAAATCCATCCCCAAAGTTGACACCATTTCCAAAGTTATAAGCAAGGTGGCGATTGAGCAAAGCAGAGTTGAACTGGGTGAGGATGAATATCTTGTTTATGCCACGGTTGATGCAATTTCTCATAGGAACATCGATAAGCCAATAGCATCCTCCGATAGGAACCTAACATAAGATTGTGTTAGAATGCATTCTAAATTTTCAAAAAATTGAGAAGTGAGATTTTCAATTTAAACAAGTTACAGTTAGGTTTAATCATTTGTCATGAACATCAACCCTGGTGACCTTTAAATCAACGCTTTCACCCATACTTGGTACCAAAGCTTTATCTAGTGCCTGTTCTAGTAAGAGAAACCATGCAAACTAGCTTTGTACACCATGTTCTTCAGGAGAGGATGAAAATGCTGCTAAAATTTGGGATGGCATCACCACTGCCCCATGTTTTTCAGAAAAGAAGACAGTCTTGTTGATCATTGCTAAAAACTATTAATAAATCCATATCAAGTAAATATAAAACATGGAGTAAAAACAATTCAATGACAAATAGAACTGCAAGGCAGCCCATATCCAATTTTTTGGTGGCACATATTAGAAAACAATGTTACTGTCAGCATTGTGACAAATATCATTCAGATTTTGAAATATTGCAAGAAATACATTTGTGGGCTGAATTCATTTGTGGGCTTGGGAGTTGGATTAGAGCCAATATACCTTTCAAAAATAGGATCCAAAGGTTTATCCTGACTCAAATTTATGTTGGCCATGAGATGGTTGAGGAATTAGTTACTTACATATTGCCAAGGAGAATTAGAGATCCACTCCATCTAACAAAGTACGTGAACGGCATAGATCTCAAACATGTCACCAAGTAGTGGGACATAAGAGGTAACTCCCCACAACGCAGAATTCCAAACAATGCCAATTATAGAAAACCAAACCAAACTAATTATGTTTGAGAACCAATAGCAGAGATGTTGTAGAGATAGGGCCAAAAACAGAAAACTACACTTGAGTTGTTGAAGCATGAAGCGAAAGGTTAAGTACAGGATCAACGAATGGCCAGGATACAACCATGAGCTACTGGAAACATCCTCATCATCTTCATCATTTACTTCAGACTTCGACTTGTCAAATTCTTCCTCATCATCTTCATCTTCTTCATCAGCTTTAGCTTTTGCTTTGGATTTAGTTACTACTACAAGAGTACAACGTTTACAATCTATACAAATTTATACTGAAAAATATATGGCACATCCATGCTGAAGCTTGGCAGATCCCCATCTGAATTATTCAATAATGAAAAATATAGCCCATCCATGGATATGTATAATACTCTACATGTGACCTACATACTCATCTGAATGAAAAATACAACAATGAAATTAAAATTCCAAATGAAATCAGAATTCCAAATAAAGCCCAATTCAGCTACAAATTATAGATTGTTGTCATTCCAAAATTACAATTGGATATTAAGTTACAAAAACAATAAGCAGCACAAAAGAAAGCCAATGCTTACATGCTAAGGCAATTTACAACATGAGAAATCAATCATTTGGGTTGATTGATCAGAAGTACCTTAAAATAGGAACAATTCATAAAGAACTCACATTTAACAAAAAAAGCAAAAAAAAAAAACAAAAAAAGAAAAGCCTATAAAATAATGGCATGGCTCTGGATCATTTGGTTTTTATGATTTCAGACATATGGAGTATCCACAGTTAGGTATAATAGATGAACGGTTTGGATCTCATACATATGTGCCTTACGTACCTGACATAACTAAGATATTAGCATCTAGCACTGGATACTTGATGATTCATACAACAATGAAGCACTTTGGCATCTGCAAAAAATAAAATGACAAGTGGAATTCTGCATATTACTGGTTTGCATTGGAACAAATAACCAACCAAATGGACTATAAAATGAAAATTAAAGAATGAAACACATTGAAAGAATAAATTTTCATTAGTCAGAGGTTAAAACTTACAATTTCCCAAACAATCTTAATTTGAGGCCCTGCCCTGTCTAAAGATGGGCCCGTGGTTTGAGTTTGGATCAGTACATGTATGCCCATGATTTGAGCCTGACTTGTATTAGGTCGAAGTGTCATGTTACCTGTTACATGTGTGGCCAGTAGTTGTCAGATATAAACTTTAATTTGATAAGCTCTGTTAAAGAATATAGAATATAAATATCAATTGTTTAGGAAAAAGATGGACAACGAGAGCAGTCCAGATACAACCATTGTCAAAGGAAAGCAGCCCCAAGGCAATGTTCTAATAAAAACAATGAGGAGATGTAATACCACCAATCTCACCTTAAGATGCTCTGGAATGACGTACAATTCATCCTCTGCACTTTGTAAATCATTCTCAATATGATCTGTAGCATCAATGCTCTTGCCCCTTTTCTTTGCCAATTCTTGTTCAACATACTTCAACCTATAAACAAGAAAACATGGAAATATGAGAGTTGATACAAGTTGAAAGGAGTCAGTCGGTACAATTGGAGAAGTTAAGAATTCAGCACTCAACATTGGCAGACAAACAACGCCAACCATAACACAAATCGAACCAATAAATGCATTAAAAACACTGAAAAAAATTTACTTATGGAAACACGCATATCAAGAACTAAAAAAAAACCTACATTTGTCCCAGAAACTCCTGAAACAGCACTTGCCAGTCAATCAGCATCTTTCATTTCTTCTTTACACAATGGGCAATGCAAGCCATGTGATTTTCAGCTTCAAAATGAATGGTCAAAAGTGTAACAGCCAACAGTCCATAAACAATTGGAATAGGTTCACCGACTGTATGGGACTAGATGGAGAAGTGTTTGGATGCACAATCAAATTGAATTGAAATAATTAGTTCAATAGAGTAGAAATTAACAAAATTGCAATTGTTTAAGGTAGCCTTCAAATTGTAATTACAACTACTTCAAATTAACAAAATAGCTTACATGTCCCTGAGTACACTTGGCAGGGGGATGTTGAATCTTGATATGTGTAAGACCTGTGTCCTAGTCTGTACCATTCCATTGGCCTCCGCAATCCTTTCGGTCAACTTCTGACAACCTTTGCACCGTATCCGACGTTTGCGCATGATCCTAAACCAGGTCCCGCATACCGAAGTCGGCTCGAACCGAAACTTATATCATAGCGACAGCGCCGTTGCCGTGGTTCCAACGGCGTGACTTATCCACCGAACCGATACCCAGGCTAGGAGATGTGGACCTGCGTTCGTTTCGAAGAAACGCCGCGCTTTGCGAATATCGAGGGAATCTCTATGATATGTCTCATTAATCAATCAATCAATCAATTAAGTACACTCCATACCTCAAGTACAAGTCAAGTACAACAACCCATCCCCACCTTTTCAAAAGTGCACTCTCTCTCTCCCCTCACCATTCCTCTTTAACCAAAATTTCAACCCAACCCATACCTCTCCTTACAACCACCACTCCACCCATCCCTTCATCTATTAATTCTCCTTCCCCTTATTTCTTAAAAACTCTCTCCCAAGCAACAACACTCTCACATGTCCAAGCTCTCTCCCTCTCAAATGCCAAGTGTGGCCCACTTTCCCTACTTTCTCATCTCTCATCTCAACCGTTGATCCATCATCTACCACCATTAAAAGTGAAGATAAGGAGCCTAGAAGACCAAGGGAGCAAGAAGAAGGCTTAGAGGTGGGTGATCCACCATTGATTTTAATTTTTGGGCCCACTTCTTGGTGGGACCCATTTTGATGAATGTAACATATCCATGGAGGGCCCATAGTGGCGGGGTCCCTCCCCTCTCTCTCTCTCTCTCTCTCTCTCTCTCTCTCTCTCTCTCTCTCTCTTCCATAGTGATGGTGTGGATCCCACCAAAATGTGTTATATATACCCCGTCTATCAGCATCAGACGATGTGGCCCACCTTATTACAGGTGATGATCCACATCATCCACTATTTAGATGGACCCAATATACACCCTTCTTTATATATATATATATATATATATATATATATATATATATATATATATATATATATATTATATTTTATATAATATGTATATGATATATATATTATAATATATATTGTATATATATAATATAAGATATATATTATATATGTATATGTACGCAGGTGGGCCATGTGCATGTGGAGCCCCACCATGATGCCTGTGTGTGCACCGTCTAGCGTCCCTGGACGCTGGACATGAGTGGGCTAACAGGGACTGCATGTATTGGCGGGTGTGTACGTACAAGCAAAAAAAAAAAGTGCTTTTTGGGGTAGGCCACCCATGTAGGCCCCACCTTGATGTATATATATAATCCAAACCGTCCATTCCATTATCCAGCTCATTTTAGGCGTTGAACCAAAAAATGAAGTTGATCCCGTTTTCTAGCGGGCCATACCATAGGAAATAGTAGTATTACCATTGAAACCCACCTTGATCCTTCTATTCGCCAAAAACAGGCTGTATCTTGGACTCCTTTGGTCGGTCTTGGACCGTGGAATCTAATGAATGGAGTGGATCTGCCCAACGCGGGCCCCACCTATGAAAATCTGTGGAAAAATAGGTTTTAAAAAAAAAGGGGAAAGCAGCAGCGCCGCTGCTGTAGGGCGCACGCAGGCGCTGCCTGCTGCTGGCTGGCAGACGGCCTGGCAGGCCCTCACGGCCCCAGTTGTGGGCCCCACTGTGATGCGTTTCGAACATCCACACCATGCATTAGATGGGTCCCCTCGGACCAGGAGGCTGCTCCAAAAATCAGCTATATACGGAACTCAAGTGGGCCACACCATTTAAAATTATGTGAAGACATCCCTAAACATATAAAAACACTTTGTGGGGCCTACCTGAAATTTGGATGTGGCTGAAACTTTGTTTGAAGCCTCAGTTAAGTGAGACACACATAATGGGTGGACTGGATTGGCGAACCACGTTATAGTAAACCCCTGACCGTGACCCTATGACCAGTTTAGGTGGCAAATAAACATCCCAGTGGGCCCCATTTTTTCCCAAGTCCATGTGACCTTTTAAACAGGTTGGATGTCAGATAAATATCATGGTGGGCCCCATGTATACGTTGGATGGCAATACATATCATGGTGGGCCCAGGTCCACGTGACCATATGAACAGATTTGATGGAAAATAAACATTACAGTGGGCCCATTTTGGATGGAAAATAAACACTACAGTGGGCCTAGGTTGGGTGGAAAATAAACGTTAAGGTGGGCCCCACATGGGACCCACTGATGTATGTGTTATAATCCACACCTTCCATAGTGTGGGCCCCACCATGAGGTATGTACCTCATCTTTGCCGTCCATCCTTCCCATATGGAATCCGCCGTGATACATGTGTTGCATTCAAATTGTCCAATCATTTTTAAAGGATCATCTTTAAGACTTGAAACAAAAATAAGATAGATCTATTTATCATGTGGACCACGAAGCATGGTGAGGATTGAACGGGTACCATTAAAATCCCTTGGGACCTTATGATCAGATTGAATGGGAAATAAATGTTATGGCGAGCCTAGGGAATTTTAATGGTGGGAATCATTATCGCCACTTAGATTTGGGTTAGCCCATTTACCATGTTTATGGCCTGGTTATGAGGCCCATTGTAACACATGCAAGGCCCATGGGTTACGGCCATTGCAGTTTATGTAAGGCCCAATTGGCGTAGCCTATTCGTTATACATATATGAGGCCCATTGAGGCCCACCTTGATATAGATATGGGGCTCATGCTATGTAGCCCATTTGATGTATTTGAGTCCTTGGGTCGAGGCCCAAAAGGATGTACAAAAGGCCCATTGCAATGTGTGATTCATGGCAGGCCGTGCCTTGGGAGCAATGTTGGTTTGATGTCCACATTATAAGGATAATGTTGGTTAAATGTCCATATTATGACTCTCCCTAAGGCCCATTAATAGGCCCATACCTGTAGCATATAGGCCGTCTAGGCCCATCTTCGTTTTAATCAAAGCCCATCACCACATAACATGTACAGCATAGATCCATGATTCATGATCATTATGCATCATATGTATGCCTGATATGAGAAGTGACTGATCATAGCATATGCCTTCAGGTAGATCGTTTATGGGCTCCCTGATAAGTGGAGTCGCCCCACATGAGCGCTCGGTACGCGCAGGATTGTTGCATGTTTGGTAGGGTGATTCATGCACTTGCATTTGTGTGATCATGATTATTGTATGCCCTAGCGACATCAGGGCCAAAGCCTCCACAGACACATCGTGGGTGGCTGGATTGGATACCGAAAATATTTGGTTCTAGCATACGGGTGCCATAGATGTCCCTGGGTGAAAATTTCTAAACCCGATGGTACCAGAGGATGACTCCAACATCGAGACCGATTGGATATATGGGCACATGAGGGCTAAATACCAGGAGGCCGCGTCTCCCACTGTGCCGTGGTCGGTTGGAAAGGGGTGTGGCCTTACTCGCCCGAGGGTAGGGGGCAATACTAGGCTGAGTTTGACTAGCTCACGAATGGGTCCGCTATCGATGTGCCGGATAGGTATTGGCAGACTATTGGCCAGGCAGATAGTGAGGTTTCTTACGCTCACTTGGAATGTGCAGTTAGGAGAGCGACAGTGCCATTTGGAGTGTATTGAACCCCGGTGATTATCCAGAATGAGAACTGTACTGATACATGATGAGAATTGGCATGCTTGAGTTGCATCTCGCATCACATGGCCGTGTTATAGCCGATAGCATTCTTATCTTGCACCGCATAGCCTTGGTACGATTAATTGCATTCATGTACTCACCAGTATGATTCTACATTACTCTGACCTTGCATTCTGAGCACGCTTATATTGCACACACACTTACACCACCCTCTAAGCTTTCTATAAGTTTATGCACGATTGATGCATGCAGGTGACGCCAGGACGCAGTCGCAGCCATAGTCTCGCCATAGTTGGAGCATGTAGCCGAGCTTCTGGAGTTTTGTTACTTTCATTACATTGTATTTTCCTTTCATACGCACTGTATTCAAAAGTTTTTTATCATAGTGGATTTTGTGATGGTATTCTTGTGGTTATTGATCGTGGGTTATGCTTTCGGTTATGCTCATTATGAATAAAACCGATGATTATAAATCCTCCTTGTAGTATTCTAGGATCAGAACCTAGTAAATGGGTGCCGGGAGCCAAAAATGGAGTTCTACAGAGGTTATCAGTACCGGATTTGGCGATCGGGAATTTGTGAGCCCGGTTTCCGAGTTCGGGGAGTGACAATATGCCTTCTAGTGTCCTTTAATGTGAATGGCCCACAGATCCAAACACCACATCAATCAGGGAAAAAAAGGATTAATGTAGCCGACCCCAATTAGTTGGGATAAGGCTTAATGATGATGATGTTGATGATTGAGATGGCAGAGTATGAACTTCCATCTCAAGCAGACCTCATACACAGTTCTTTTGCTGGTGATGATGTGGAGGGAGAGTTTAAGAAGGACAAGCCTTATCCCAACTAATGTGACAAATGGATAAGCATCATATCGTTGCTCGATCCTTCTACATACCACTGATATTGAAACAGCCATTAGGTAGTGATGCAGGAAAGATGTGGAATGGATGCTGAAATTGAAATTTTCAACAAATCTATTTTTGTTTAGAAATCTTGAGCCTCTAATTGATATCTTGTTGAATAGGAGCAGAAAACCATGTTTCTTTTGTAACAGAAGTATACACATGACAATCTCGAGCTATGCGGGTTTGAGAAGATTGAAGGTGGGGAGTTCTTGTTCCTGCCTAGGGACAAGGTGGACATGCCAGTACTGCACTCAGCTGGTTCAGAGCTGAATTCTGCCATTGTCAATCCCTTCTTTGGAGTTCTCTGAGTTGTATTGGACCATAAAACCATCATCAGTCTCATGAGTCCTTGGTAACATTATTTATGGATTGTATTTTTGGCATCCTTCACTGACCTAACCCTATATTTTCCCAAACATGAAACAAATGAACCATGATAATAAAATAAGAATAATAATAATAATAACACTAGATGAAAATAAAAAAGAATCACCGAAACAATTTGGATAGTTGCTTCCACCACTGAATTGAAAAAGACAAAACAGAGGAAGCCAATAGTTAATACTGTAGGCCCTAAATTCTTGCCACCTCCACCCTTTAAAGAATGCTTTCCAAAGAGCACAAAAGAATGCAGGAAACATTTTCATGCATTATATATAGGGTTGTTTGCTAGACACGTAAAAATGAGTTCATCTCATTTTAGTTACTCATAATATGTATTAGAGATAATGAATGTTGGTTATCAAGATTCTTTTTAATCCTGAAATGTGATCTCTAATACATGATAAAGATTGACGAATATGAGATGAACTCAATTTAGGCGTCTATCAAACAGGACCTAAATGTGGACAACTTCTACATTAAATAAAGCACCACTAACAAACCTGTATTTGTTTAATGCTTTGTAGCTCTTCAGCCCCGTATTGTTGAGTCTCAACCTATAGAAATTGAACAATAATAAAATCAGGACAAGATATACCGGTGTAGCAGCAAAATACTAAATTCATGAAAGAGCCAAAACCTATGAGACATGACATGGATAGAGTAACATAGGCTAAACAAGTGCTATTCTAAACACTTGAGTGTCTTCCTTTGCCTTCCTAAGCTTCAACAAACCCTTGATCAGCCGATGGTAAACACTTGCATCAAGTTATCTTATCCCCTCCATAAACCAAAGCAGCTAATGTTGCATTAGCAGCACTTATCCCTCTCTTGAGCATTTCGCCGAACACCATTTATGCTTCATTTAGCTTCCCCTTTCTGCACAACCAAGTGATCAAGAGTCTATATGAAGATAGACCACATCATGAAATCTCTCCATCTTTATAGATCTGAACATTTGCATCGCATCAAAAATCCTATCACATTTGTCAGGAATCAAGCAATGCAGCGTGTGGCCCATCATACCAATGGTCTAGATCACAGAAAAGCATAAAGATAACAAATCATGAGAGTGATCTAGCATTTTTTTGAAGAATTCAAAAGGGTCAGCCTGACTCTACATACATCTATCATGAGGAGTACTGGTTACCTAAAGCATTTGGCCAACAACCCTAATGCCTAAAAAAATCACTAGAATTAAATGCTTCTATTCTAGCATTGAAACAAGAGTTCTAGAATGCAAAAATCCGAGGATAGAAGAAGAATCGGTTCTCTCTGAATTTGATTATCGAGAAATCCCAAATCCCTTCATCTCCATAAAAATGCTATAAAAAAAATCATAAAATCAACAGATTTCCAGTAGAAAAGGGGGGGAAAGTGAAGATCGAAGGGATCTAACTGTCTCCGTCCTTCTTAAACATGTTAAATGCCTCCTTGAACTCAGAGATCTGATCATCCTCAAACTCACCCCTATTAGCGTCGATGTCGGCGTGGACGGCAAACCGACCATCTTCAACGAAAGAGAGAGAGAGAGAGAGAGAGAGAGAGAGAGAGAGAGAGAGGAAATCGAGACCGAGAGCAAGAGAGGAAAAGTCGATTGAGGAGAAGACGATGGAGAGATAAAGGTATTTTGTGGAGAAGACGAGAGATTGGGATTTTTATTTTTTAGGGAGATGGTTAGTCGGTGGGTTTTTTAGGGAGGAGACGAGAGAGAGAGGTGAGGCGATCTCGGGTTCCGGGACTTTTACAACATATTTGTGACTACAGGTCATTCACGGGAAATATCCGTCAGCCACTTATAAAAAAGTGCCGGTTATTCCAGCATTTCTTGTAGTGATTACACTGATTGGATGATAAAGAGAAGATTCAGAAAAAGATAACACATGGTTTTAAAAATGTCAAGTTTCCTTGTTAGTGGTGTCATTTTGGTATATGACGGGATGTCAATGGGCCAGGTTGGCCTCGGGCTTTCGGGCCTGAAATGCCTCAGGCAAGCTTGGGCTGGAGATCGGGCCTGAGGGCTGAACTTGGGCTTAAATTTCAAGCCCATTTATAAACAGACCGGGCTTGGATTAGGAAGTGCAAGAGCCCATGGGCCTGGTTAGGAAGTGTAAGAGCTTGGACCAGGCTGGTATGGTTTACAAATGTTGGCCAAGTTAACAGCTTATCAGGTGAGGCCCATCTCAATGTATGTGTTGTATATTAAAGCCATCCATCTATTTCACCAGCTCATTTTAGGGCATGGTCCTAAAAACGAAGCACATCCAAATCCTAAGTGGACCACACCAGAGGAACACAACAGTGATTGAACGTCCACTGTGAAAAACTTCCTAAAGCCCACTGTAATGTTTATTTACCATCCAACCTGCTGCTAAGGTCACACATACTTGAATGAAGGAAAGACACAAATAACAGCTTAATCCAAAACTTTTGTAGCCCATTAGAAGATTTTGACGGTGGGAATTCAATCCTTATTGTGATCCACCTGATATTTGGGTCTACCTTATATTTTGGGACCATGCCCTAAAATGAGATAGAAAAAGGGATGGACAGCGTGGAAATACAACACATACTATTCGCTTCAATGTTCGCCGTAAATGTGCGGGAGTGCCAAGATTGAAATTGTGGCTTCAATTCAAACCAAACAACAATGACACCAAGCGCTAGGATAGGCAGACATGTAGTGTATGACTGAGATCTTATGAGATCGGTCGCCTATTCAGTCACTCACTCAACGTGTAAACAGGATTAGACGATATTAAGAGGGTAGGGTTCATCCTCTAATGATGAGTTGAACCTTTGACTCCCGTACAAAAAGACTTTTCGATATAGATAAAATAAGATGAGGAAGGGATTCTTACAGTCGGTTACAAAGAACAACGGCAGAACATCTTTCCGAGTGAAGAACTGAATCCAACGTGTGAGCGTAGACTCAAATTACAACTAAAGATTACCAACTACTTGGTTAATTGTAACGCCCTGAATTTCGAGGGTCAAGTAATACCCGACTCTCGAATTTTCGGGTGTCACTTATGCTTGGTAGATTCAACTAATTTGGGTTTCATTTGATTAGTGTATGAGCATTATAGAATTAAATGGGTCATACGACGTAAACTAAAATTAACCTAACTAGATTAGAGTATGACTAACAAAATGGTGAGTTTATGCTTAGTGTAGGGGACCACGTCCCGACAAAATACATATAGTCCAAAAAATACAAAATATCCCCAGCCCTAAGGCCCCATTGCTGGCCCTAAGGTAGCCTATAGCAACTCGCTCAACAGCTGCAAGTATGAGAGCTCCTCCTCAGCATTTATGGTCGCCTCATCTAACACGTCAGGATCTGTGACACCTGCATCTAAGATAGGGTTTGGTTGGTGTTTTAAAACACCGTCCTAGAGTGAGTGAGTGATCAACTCAGTGGTTCTATTAGCATCAAGTTACACAAGTTATCAATTCCACATGCACAATTAATGAAAAACAACTAAGCACATGATCCTTAGATACTCTTATTAATGCACATGCATGGTATTATGATATGATGCATTCCTTCTTCATCCAACACTCCCTCAAGCGACTCCATCTATAGTTTACATATGACCAACAATCCCTCAATGCGACCTCGACTGCCGAGTCACCAACCTAACTAATACAATGCGACAATGATCATACTAGTCAAGTGTTTAGTTATGTCCATTCGTCCATCAAGATTGGGAAAACTGAGGCACTCTCACGAAGTCAAGGCCCTAATTCGATCGCGAGGTCCAGGACGGCCGTAGCGGCCTCGTGCCTACGATCCTTAATCCGTCTGGGTTCGTCACTCCTAGTTAAACTTATACGAAAGGCGAGTTTATAAACTGGGTTGCTCGCGGTCACTACAGGGAGACTCGTTACCCTAGAGCAGACTGACAGCTTGAGCATAGTGTCCCATACAACCATGCCCGACTGACGAGACTTGTGGATCATATCATAGCAATTGTAAATGGGTGTTCAAGGGGCATGGGGTGTCTCAAGTTTAAACAGGCATGATCATACATGGTGAACACCCATGGTTGGCCAACTAGTGGACTAATTCGACTGACTTAGGCAAACTACGGTGAAACCAACATCAGGTGTAAGCATCCCATGTAGTCCAACTACTGTCGGTTGTTCCTCTTTGGCCTAAATTGGTTAGATTGGCCATGAGCAGCTGATCCAGTAGGGCTGCCCTTGTGAATGTTTTCGGTTTGCTGGCTAACCCAATTACCAATAAACGAAAATTCTACAACATACCACATACAATTATATTTAGAAATAGATAACCAACTCAATAGTATTTCAGGATATTCTAATTAATATGGGTAAACAAATAGGCATGTAAGTACATTATTCAATCATCACACAATTTACCACAATCAGCTAATTATGTGCATGTATCAGGGGAAAAATATAGAACATGTGGGCATGAAATTTCAGTGAACCCGATCTATTCTACCATGCAATCAATAATCGGTAGCCATAAATGAAAATTGCACTTCATGAAGGACAATAGGCTAAGGATTAGTCACTAGTTAGCATGCAATTCACAATTTTCACTACACAATCATTATTTGCGATATAGGTTCAATACTTGGCAACTTAAACGTAATGGTCTGGACCTAGGGGTAGCCCGCCGATTCTCCCAACACCGCTCCTAGGAATCTAGCCAAGTATTTGACGAATTGACACCCTACATCGAATATGTTAGCTCGTAAGGGCTCATCCAATAGCCCACAAGGCTCAAATATTTTCAGGAGACTAGAGGATTACCTTTCTCTTGCCGCCGATTGATCCTTAATGGCAGGGTGGGATTGCGAGCTCCGACATGGCATCGGCGGCGGGAAAATCCTCCAATCCAACTCCTTAGAGAGCTCCCACCTTTTCTTCTCCCTTCTCCCTCACTCTCTTGTAATTAGAAATTTGGATGGGAGTGAGAGAGTGAAATTTTAGGCTTTAAATAGTCTAGATTTTATGTCTAAATGGCCCTGGGTGTCCTTTTTCTAACATACATGCCCCTAGTGGGCTGAATTTTGGCCCACAAGGCTCCTTCAGGGGCCCATTAGCTCATCCGCGCCATGGGGCAGGTGCCTCATTGTAGGATGTGCGATGAGTCCAAATTGGGTGGAGATCGGATGCATTAATCGACCGCAGGGGCCTTACTTACAATGGATGGTTGTCGGTGATCGATCGGGGACACGACTATATGGATACGGGCGGAGAAATATCCATGACCCGTACCTCGAGTTTGGTCACAATCTAACGGTTAGAAAATCGCAATTTCATGGAACAACGAGGGGTCTATTTCAGTTTAGTTTTCAGATTTCAGTCTAAGGGATTCGCGCGTTTTAAGCACTTGGCTTCTGGCCCAAGTTGAGCAGTTTTAGGTATTTTTTAGTTTGCCACCCGCGATAGGCGTCAAGCCCAGTGAGACAAACATTATTCTATAGTTTCGTAACTAGTGGCCCACTAATGAGTGATTTAGAGTTCGTTTAGATAATCAAGTCATTTATGGAATGAATTAGGTATCAAGATTTCTTGTGCACAATTATTAAGGTTTAGATTAAGTATGTTCATAGTGTGGCCTATTCACAATTAGCGAAAATGGCGATTCGGTCATGATCACTGTAGACCATTGGTTCTTAGGATAAATGAGTAACTGTGTTGATTTGATTTATTAATTAAGATCCAACCCATAATTATCTCGGCTTGAGGTAAGTATTTATTTTGTTATGGTTGTCTCGATTGGTCAGTGTTAGGTTGGCTAGATTCGGGCCCTAGATGAACAAATCATGAGGCTAAACTTGAGGTTTAAGTGATTTGCCAAATTCGTTGGCTTCCTATGGTTGATTAATCGAATTCGTGTGGTTCTTTATTAGTATCACCTACGTATGTGCTCACCTCTAGCGTCAAGAGTAAGTAAGTGACAACTTATGCTAGTTATATTTTTTAAAAAAATTAAGGATTTTTGGCAATCTAAAATAGCAAAAGTTCATGACGTTACATTAACACTACTGATTATACTACGGAATGTAAATAACAGATTGAAAGTAAAACATTACGCTAAAAAAATGTAATTTACTTGATAAGAAAAGTAAATGACTACACTATGGAGTGTAAATTGACTGATACTTGAAATGATAATTTGAAAGATAGGTTTAGTTTGTTTAGGTTGGTATGAGACGATTTTACTTCTTACATTCCTCTTCTATTTATACTTTTGATCCAACCATCTGAATTCTTCTCACGTTGTGATGGTTATCATAACAGTTCAACACTACTTGACTTCCGCTGTTTCTTCTTTTACCATCTATCCTTAAATACTTTCACATGATTGCTTCTTTATCGATTGCTCAAACAATGACATGGCACCCTTTGAGATGCTCTAACTACTATTATTAAGAAATATTTTTCGTACGTATTTGCAGATCTTTAAATTCATTGTGTCTTATTGGTTCTCATGAGGAATGACAATAATGGGGATGAACACATACATCGAGGAAGGCCCTATGGTTTAGGCCTAACCTAGCTACTAACTTGTTACCTACTTCACCAAATTCATGTCCCAATTGGTTGGACTTATGAGGCATCAGTCGATCGAAGGAGAGAAAGGGTTGGCGATTCTCTGTCCTACCATGGTGTTTATGTGAAATCCACTCGTGGTGCCACTCCATGTTACATTGGGCACAAAAACTTATCTCCATCCGTATTTCAACTGAATCACACGTTTGGAAATAGTATACAGGATAATATTTACCCTTTAAACTGTTTTCCCTCGTATGTCCCATTGGAACAATGGATGGGGCTGATGTTTGAGCCCCAAGCCTAAGTTTGGGTATGATATCTAATGGTTGGAGTTCATCACATTAAGCCATTTAAATATTAATTGTAGATGTCTGTATTCCAAGTGTCTTCCTTGGTGTGGCCTACTTGAATTACGGGTCAACTACGGCCAGGCCTAATATCTATCCAAGCCCAACCCGCATTGTATGAAATAGGCTAGAGCTCGGACAGACCTGTGATGGGCCAAAATAGTCCAGCCTGAACATTGAAATATTTATGAAATGTCCAAGCCCAAGCATTAGTCCCATTGTAGTGTTAAGAGAGAGATGGGAGGCGCACGGGTCAGAGCAATAACACTAGTAAATGAGGATCATTTCACATTATATATGTATTATAAAATTGCCATTGCAAACCCTAATAGGTGGGGTTGGGCTGACTCGTGCCAGGCTGATAGGTTGTTGTACACAATCCAAACTTAGTTAGCTGAGAAATAGGCTTGAATTTTGAGCCATGTACTAGTCTCGGGCCTGATACTCCAGCCCAAGCCCAGCCTGAAATCCCAACAGGCTAGCCTTGCCAATGTATAGAACAAAGCTTACCCATCATTTGAAAACTTTCACTTTTGCTTCACCTCATGACTCTCATTTCTAAAATCTCAAAACTAGCACTTATAAAACAATCTTAACTGCTTGATTTCCCTCATTTCTAAATTTAGAACATGATTTAGTTACTAGTTTTGACTAAGCAACTTGTCCCAACTTGTTCAGGTTCAAGCTTTGTCAAGTCACGGCTCCCCCAAGTTGGAGGTACATGGGCCCTACTTGCCCTAACTCAGGGGTTAACTCGTAGTACCAACCCATACCTGTCCTTGTTGAGTTGAAGTCTACTCGAATGGTTAGTAATCCATGATTTTTAGAAGATGGTCCACACTCCAAGAGTTTGTGTAGGACATTTGATTTTCATTTTCTACTAGTGGACCCATTGTTAAATAATCCAAACCATTGAAATGCTTGGTTTGGCTCTAGATGGCCATTCACCAAATTTTCCCGCAGATAGGAAGATCCTAACCATGAAGTATTTTTCCTTTTTTAGTTAGAATGTTAATCCCCGCTGTATATGGATAGACTATTCTTCGCTTTAGACAGGGGTAAGCGAAGTCATTCACTCCATTCCACGAGGGAGAGTATGGTCCCGGTTGGCTTACCGGCCGATATGCACAAGAAGATGACGATGAGACGTCCCAAACGGTCTTGTTTTGGGAGAGTTGCCTCATCACCCGAGACCTTCTATACGAAGGTTCGATCGAGTCTGGCAATAATGTCAAGAATGGAATCAAACAATATTACCTAAACTTGCTTGCTCGGTAGCTTGGTCTAGTCCAATGCATCCCTTATCTCCTTATGTAGAAAACTTGCAACTAACCACCTTTCAGTCGACAGGTTGCGAACAATCCCAAGCTCTGCCAGTCTCTACTTTCTTCTTTCTGAGAACCTAGTCGAGCTCTTGAACTCCCTTGTTATCCAAATTGACCACAAGCAATGGAGCTTGGTGGGAGAACCATTAGTAAAGGTTTTTGAAGAAGTCTCCAAAGGAAATTATAGCTCAACTTTCTTCAAAGCTTGAGCCTAGAGGAAGGAAAAGGACAATGTCCTCATTGGTCAGCACATCGAGCCAAAAAATAAACAAGCCAAAGACAAGATTAGCCACGACATCCCCTTCTCATGCTCCATCAACTGAAGCTATGGCTGCTTTAACGTGCCAGAAGGTCATGATGAGGATTTTTGCTGCTCCTGCACCCCCACCAGTTCAACAATCTCCACCAGCTCTGAAGAGAATTCTAAACTTTGTATCTTCGCTTGGTCCACCTGTGAAGCCTCCTACCTTGATTCTTAGACGTGTCGATCCTCCTTCTCCACCAACAATTGTGGATCGACTATTGTTGGCTTCATCAAAGCCTCTACAGGCATTAGGTACTTCCTCGCCCAAGGTCGTATCTTCCTTTGAAAATTATTTTGAAACCACATACTGGTAATGTCTCTCTATCACCAAATACTCAAAAGAAATCGAGGAAGGTTTGAAACATCACCAAAAAGCTCATTATAACAAATGCTGGAATAAATGGTGGCAAGATAGGAAAAGATTAAACGAACATGATCTTCATTTCGAGGGAAATTATCTTACCCCATATCATCCAAATCCGCCAACATTTCCTACTTCAAGGCGAGTGTTGGTGATGATAATAATAAAAAAAATTTGTCAGGCTGTGGATTAACGATCCATCACTTATGTCGTCCCTTATGACTTAGGTGAAAATTATTTACCTATATAATTATCTGAATTATCTTGATTTTCATATTGATTGACTATTCCTTTTTCTTTGTAGTTACTTGGGAGTCAGCAGCCACCGAAAAACAGATCATTGTAGTGTAGCTTTTGCAGCAGTGCCCACCAGGGACTGATATTCCTACGATCACTGAAGTTCAGACCGTTGATTTTGAGAACACGATCAACGCTAAGGCCCTCCCTTCTCATAGCCCACCTAAAGTTTCAACTCTCCCCTCCGATTCCAAATACATGATAGTCATACCGCCGAGCCCTTTTGTTGCGGTTGATCAAGGAGAAGATGTAGTGCCACTCCATCGTTCAGCCAAGAAACAATCTTCCTAGCTAATAGTTCCTTCGCGTGACGAAGAGATTTCTCCAGCAGTCGAAGAGCCTTCAGTTCATAAAGGAACTGTTGTTGCGACTGAGGAAGTTGTAATAGTCGAAGTCACGGAGTCTGACTCACATCTGTCACCTGCTCCAATACCAGGAGCAGTGGATGATTCTTCGACTCTTGTTGCTTCTGATGAAGATGACCCTTCATACAAAGATATCATTTCTTCATTTGAGAAGGCTCTTGTTGATAATGTTATTGTAGTTGAGTCGCCTCCTCTTTTAAGCAACTTGCAGAATCTCAAGGCAGAACTTTAAAGCCTCATGCAAATTGGATTATTTAGATCCCTAAATGTTGAGATGGTCGATAAACTCGAACAATTGGTTGAGTCATATCATGTCTGCTATTGGTCAGATCCTAACCTAGTAGATAAAGTACCAAGTCTTCAAGAGTTTTTGGGACTTATCAAGGCACACCACCACGTTCGTGCCATTGTCGACTGGATCGAGGTGGAGCCCTCCACAACCAATTCCCAAATGCCTTTTGTAAAAGATATCTCCAAGGGCCTTGCGACTGGGACCGCTGAATTTAGAGCTTCTGAGGTTGAGCTCGAGAATATGGGGGTTAGAATTACAGCTCTAGAGGTAGAACTATTTACTCCAAAGAGGGACTTCATAGAGAAACACACAAAGCATATGCATCAAAAGGAGATAGCAAAGCGATTGACTATGTCTGTTAAGTCCCAAACAGCCACCATCGGTCGACTATGTCAATCGGTGGTCAAACAAGAGGCTATTTTACAGGCAGCGAAAAACCAATTGGAGACATATTCGGATCAATGCAACGCTTTTCATCTTTCGAGTTGTAACTTGTACTGATTTATTAATACAATTGACCATCGAACTTGTTCTTTCTTCTTCTTCTTTTTTTTTGTGCGTTAGCTTACTTTTTGTTCTATATCTTTAACTAACTATTGACTTGACTCTTAAAACCCGGAGCATCATGGGCTTATTATGAATTTAAAGCCTCAATCACTGCATGTCCTTGGTTGCTCGATAAATGTAGCGATTCCTTTGTTATAATTACTCGGGATTGTGGGTGCCAAAATCACATATTTAAACTGATCGAATCTCCACTCGAATTCAAGCTAACCTCGTCTTTGCACCTCTATTTTGCTCCCATGGCTTCTAACCCTTCCTCATTCATTGATGGTACGGAAAGTTACCTAAAAGAGATATTTGAGTGGGGTTTAAAGGAGTTTTCTCAATCCTCGTTGCTTTTTTATGCGAATTACTTTGTCAAAGAGGCATCAACAATGGCCGATTAGAGGCTGTGCTCGGGGAACTCCTCCAAAATCTAAAACATCTGTATACTATGTGATGCCGTTATCTCAAGCTTACCATTGACACTGAGGTGGTCTCTGGATACCTTCGTTAGCAGGCATCGGCCAAGGAAGACTCTGAAAAAAAAGAGTAAAACTCCTGAACTGGCTTGGCATGATTGGTTGCGCTAGGTTCAGACGCACCAATTGAATTACACCATGCTTCGTGCATTATAAGCTTACTGTACAGGATTGATGAAAGAACTCAAGGAACAAGAACGTTCCATTTGTTTTGCAAAAGAAGCGGTTGTCTTAGAAGATCTCTCATTTATGGACGAATAGATTGCTATCTACCAAATACAGTCAAAAATAAGCCTCGACACGATGAGGGTAGTCAAGAACAATTTCCTCAAGCAGCATTTGCGTTGACCAGCTATTTCATCTCTGTCGATCATAATTGAGAATGGGGAAAATTGGGCACCGATACAAGAGAAGAATGAGACAAAGATGCAAGCTCTCCTTAAGGAGTTCGAAGGAATGAAGATTTGAATTACTTGGTCACTTTAAGATTTTTTTTCTTCTTTATCATTTTTGCACATGTAACGCGGTTGATGACCTGCAGTGTTTTAAATAAACTTCTCTTTATCAATAAAATTGATATTTTAGCATGGCATGAGGTGCTTTCCTTTCAGGTAGTAAATCTTCGACCATTGGTCATGGTTAGGGATATTTAGAAAAGATTGAACAACATTTCCATAACTGATTGAGTTTCTATATCATCAGTCAATCATTCGATATTTAGTCTTTTTTCCACTTGCACGTGCTTTATCACATGCTGACCCAGCGGGAGTAAATGCGCAACGTTCCTCGAGGAGTTTCATTTATTTCATAGCATTCCCCCGTATTTTCAAAAATGAATCGAAAACCCAGCTATCAACTTCGGATTTCCAACCGTTGAACCCTATCCAATGTGTGAATTCATTACTACTTACGAGGTCTATAAAAAGCACTCACCTTTCAGATTCGCAGCACGCCACGAACAAGAACCCTTGCTAGCAGAATTTGATGATATGACTTCTTCCTTCTTCTCCCAATCCTTAAAAGTTTTAGAGGAAATTTTTGAAGAAGGGGTCAACTTATTTTCCCATTCCTCTCTCCTCCATGATCCATATCCTTTTCTCATGGATGCAACTAAAGCATCCGAGACCAATAGACCTCTTTAAGAAGTCCTTAAGATCATTTCAGAACTCCAACGACTTGGGGAGGTGTACTCTAGGGCTGACTCTGAGCTTGAACAATGCACTACCCCACTAATGGAGCTATTGGCCATCCGTGTTGAGTCCGCTACTCTTTTAGCTCTCTATGATGCATTTTGGAAGAATCAGCTGCATTAGATTCCACAACATCGCATTGATGAAGAGATGTTGCAATCCATGGAGGTTGTACTTCGTCACTTCTTCTCTAACCTCTCCGAGGCCCAATGGCTTTACCTAGACCATGATCGACCACACAATTAGGACTTGAAAAACTTCATCGAGTCCCAAATAGAACTCTATTGGGCTCGAGTGGATTCCAGCAAGTCCGAGAGCGGTTGACAATCGAGCAGGAGTATACAGTCATCGATCGCTGAGTCAATTAAGTCAACAACCTTCTTTGTAAGATTACAGACCAACAACCTTCATGGATAAGCAAGCGCGCGTTGACCTTAAAGGCCAAGGAATTGACCGCTAGCAGATTTGAAGAACTCCAAGCAGCCCACCTATAACTCGGCCGGTTAGTAGAGAATATATTTCTTTTGCTTTTTTTTTTTTAATAGACTGGCCTATATTTCAGGGCTTTTTTATTAAGGAAACATCTTACTCTTTTTATTATTATCTCTTCTCGACCTATTCCTTCACAGCTTCCCATGACGAGGGGAAGCTAGGTTTCAAGAATTGGCTGTTTATTGGAGCCTTTGCAATCTTTTTATTCATATCATTTAAAACATATGCTCCTTATTTAAGAACTTTGACAACCACTTATGGTCTATCCCACATATGAGACCATTTCTTATCGAGAGCCCAGTCTTTTTGACTGGTAGGTAGTATCACCTTCCATACCATATCTCCTACCCCAAAGGCTTTTCTTTTCACCCATTTGTCATAAACACGAGAAACGATTGCTTTATGGGCGACGATTGAGTCAAGGGCTTTCATTTGAACTTCTTCTAGCCTTTCAAACTCAGTCAACATCGCTTTTGTAAATTTAGGAAGGATTAACTTGGATTGATAAGCGGTTCGTAAAGATGGCATACTGACCTCCAAATGCACCATTGCATCATGTCCATATGTCAGTGCTAATGGACTCATTTCAGTATCTGTACGAGGTGAATTTCTATTGGCCCAGAGAGCTTTTGATAACTTAGTGTGCCATTCTCGAGAACTCTCTTTAATAATTTTCCTTAGAATATTTTTTATTACCTTGTTACTAGCCTCGGCTTGGCTATTAGCTTATGTATAATATGGTGAGAGTGCAAAATTTTTATTCCATATTTATCGACTATCACCCGCACTTCCTTGGTTGAGAAAACTGCACATCGATCCATCGTATTGGATTCTGGGATTCCAAATCGAAGGATAATATTATTCTCAATGAATTCGATAACTTCTCTATGACCGACCCCTTTCATGGGATTCGCCTCTACCCATTTAATGAAGTAGTCGATTGAAAAAATTATAAATGAATCCATCCATTATGAGGGTGGGTGAATTTGTCCTATCAAGTTGATTGCCCAACCTCGGAATGGTCAGGGCTTTATTATAAAATATATTTATACAGCGGGTACATGTTGGACTGGCCCATTCCTTTGACAAGCCTCATAACCCTTAGCATACTGCACATAATCAGCTATCATTGTCAGCCAAAGGTATTCATAACATCTTAGTGTGGGCCTCATTTTCCTTCTATCTTGGTGGGCCCCACATATTCTTTCGTGCACTTCCTCCATTACTAGCATAGTTTCTTCCTTATACAAGCATTGAAGGAAAACTCCATCGGCCCCTTTGTAGTATAATTCGATGTCGATCTATGCACATATACCTACAAAAAAACTAGCCAAGAAAAAATATATACCTGATGACCTGACCACAACAAGCAGATATGTTCCAAGATAGTCGGAGTGATCAACCTCCTGCAATCCCGCTAGGTTGTGGGATGCTCTCAAGTGATCTTGACATGTCGAAGGAGGGCCTGTGAGAGCTTAAGTCGAGACCAAGGAAGAACTGCAAAAAGAATGAACAGATAAGTTAAAAACTACAAGAAGAGAAATCAAAGATAGTCATAAAAACCAGGACTCAGGACTCGACCTGGGAAGGCAAGCATGATAGGAACTCGAGCTTGCAGTATGTCCAGCACCGATGCAGGGGCCTCCCACTTGCCCGTAGTGAAGAACCGCTTGTCCTTCCAACTCTTATTGGAAGAAATGTTGTTGATAATAATAGCATGGCCCTTGCCCAACCATGAGAAAAAATAATACCAACTGCGAGAGCCTGGGCTACTATTGGTCCGGTACAAGTATAAGAGCTCGTCCATAGAGAGCTCAGAGTGGCCTATCTGGTGCCACAAAATATAGCACCCAAAGATAGCTTGCCACACGTTAAGGTTAAGCTATCCCGGGGTGAGCCTCAAATGATGCAACACCTATCTCACCAATGGATGGAAAGTTAGCCGCAGGTCACAGGAAAAGAAAAGTGGATAAAGGGCCACCTCCCCCACGAGAGGATGACCTAGAAGTTCCCAAACTTGGGTTAGCCATAGTCCCACCACGTTAGGGATCCCTAACTTTGACCAGAGGGCTTGGAAATCCTCCAAAAGCAGTCGAGAAACAAAAATATTGGCCAACAAGGCCACCCCATGAGAAGACGAGGAAACAACATCCACCTGAGCCAAAGAAGCCTCCTCACGATGTGGTTCCATTGCCAATGATGTTTCCCTCGAAGACGCAGCCAACATAGAGTCCGTATTATCATGTACGGACTCCCCTTGAAAGGCCCTTGAGAAAAAAGCACCCTCCGAAATGCCCTTGGAAGACATGACAATGAGAAGAAAAGCCGGATAAAGGAAAGGAAAGGAGAAGAAGGGAAGACACAAAAGAAATGTACCAGAAAGATCAAGTCTCCAGACAAATAGAAGAGTGGACAGAGAAGAACCATGACAGAGGAAGAAGGAAACAGGTTAGCATAGCTTGGACTTCGCTAGACTGGTGAGGAAACAATGAGGAGGAAGCCTCTATATATAAGCATATAAGGGGGATGCTTTTAACGCTCGCAACACTCAGGAGGGCATGAAGATACGCCTCGACGCACAATCTCCACCATGTGGCGACACGGGGTTCGTCCGGGAGAAGCATTGATGAAGCAAAGATAGGTGTTCACTTGTGAGTTGTCTGGAAGATGAAATGACACTCGCCACTTTATGCATGACTCCTCATATGGTGGGACATAATATCTTTTTTTTTTAATTTTTTTTTTTGTGATTGGCACCATCCTTTTCGATTTCTACCTCCATCACTAGACGACAAAACTGAAAAAGAAGGATAAACCGAGCTACCTACCCACAATTAAAATTTTAAATTCCCATGCTCATACGTCAGTTCAAATCCTTACTTCTAGAGCTTATAGACATGAAACTCGAAAGTAGGGACAATTGTTATGGGAAAAATCGAACTAAACAGTAATACAAAACACGTGTGCGCCATGAGGCGATGCTTGGCTAATAACAAGACGGGCTTCCTAAACTTATCAATATACTGACCACCTGACAAGCCGAGCTGAGCTTTGATGTAGGATTCAAAGATTCGAACGCCAACTACCTAAGCTCGAAGCTGGGTGACCAAGATGAACTGAGTGACTGAGCTGACCATCCCGACCTCGACCTCGGGAGAGAAATGATTGGAGAGAATCCCTCGATGTATTGGGTTAGGATTACCTAGCGAGATCCCGGCCGAAAATCATGCCGATCAAGGCAAAATTAGAAAAATCCTCAGAAGAAGATTCATACTCCAATACGAACCCTGGGAGCATATTTGATAGATCCACTAAGATATGCCAGAATGCCTAAAGAAGCTATAAATATACCCACTGCCTTGGGGAGAAGGTACGCAACAAAAAATAATAATAATAATAATAATAATAATCCCAGCTCCAACCTCATATACTCTAAGTTCATCCATCTAACTTAGGCATTGAAGGGTCCTTGTCCACAACAACCACCCCCATCAAAGGTTCCTCCACCCTTGTCAGTATGTTCTCGTGCGGAGTTCCACCTGCACATGTGGGAGAGTGTTAGAGTGTTGAGAATGTATGTTGGCTTCCACATATATGATATGAATTCAAGGCCCCTGAGCCTTTTTGGAAAAAAAAAGTGTTACAGTGTTAAGGTCCCTTTATATACATTGATACACATGTAGAGTGTTGGGAACTGCGAAAGCACACAGAGCAGAACTAAGCAAAGCAAACGCAATCACATAAAATAAAAAAAATAAAATCTAAATAAGAACAATCTATTTTTTACATGGAAAAATCCTTGCAGGAAAAAAATCACATCACAAAGTGATGAGTAATGTACTATAAAAGCAGAATTACAAAAGATAGATGATCTTACTGATTTGAACAGGCAACGAATCTCGTTTAAACCCTAGTTATGCCCTTGAACCATTTTAGAAAGCCCTAACACACCTTAATCACTCCCTAATCCTGATTACACCTGATATATATACTACCCAACTGGAATAGGAAACAAATCCCGCACTTATACAACTTAGCGTGCACGCTCGATGGGACTTTCAATGGCATTAATAGACATCGAAGCTTAGTCGATGCTATCGAGTAACACCTTTTCAAACTGTCCAACAAACAAATAGGATTTTTTTTTTTTTTGGATTTTCTCAATGGGATTGAGAAGGCTGTTAATGGCATCGACATCTGCTCGATGAGATCAAGTGGTCTATTGATGACATCGACAAACCTTCTTACAGATACAACTGGTCATCGAGTTGAGTCGAACTGAGTTAGGGCTGACCAAACTCGATCCGGTTTTGAAATAGACCTGACCCGAACTCAACCTGACTCGTTAAGGAGTCTAGCATTCCTGACCTAATCCGAGTTTGGGTCTGGCCTAGACTACTCTGGGCCGAGTGCAACCTGGTCAAAGGTACTGAGTCGGTCGGATGCAACGAGTATCCATGGGCTAAAATCACAATTCAAAACCTAAGTGCACCTCGATCCAAAATACAACTCGATACTAACTCTACTCAGTCCGAAACTCAACTCAGTTTGAGTTCAGATTGGATGAAGTCTACTTGGTTCAGATCGACTCATCCATTCGGTTTGGGTTGAGTCGGGTCTGAACAAGTCTGCCGAGTCAAGTCGTCCCATGCCCAACTCTAGTTACAGATGGATTTAAAACATTAGACAACACGGAATTCTACTTTGCATGTGATACGCCATCTTTTGACGGCTCGAGCTTTTAGAGAAAGTGGTTGTTTGACAGGCTGCGCTGACAACATGTCTCCTAGCATAGCTTGAACATTTGACATTATTTGCAAGGTTAAACATGCAGCGACACAACTTTAATTCATTATTAATCTCCTTTCTTGTAATTCTGTTTAAAATCTATTAAAACTACTCAAATTCCAAAACTCCAAAACATGCATATGCCATGCATACCTATGGATGGTCCAACTCCGGTTGAGAATAAAACAACTCTTTATTTAATGAAGAATTACATAGAATTCACGTAAAGTGACTGGATTTTAAATTCTTGGAAAGAAGACCCATAACTCAGTAAATCGATTGTTGGTATGTTGAGTCCAACTATAGATGAACTGCACCCAACGCCTCTCAGATTGGAAGATCATGGCCACTTATTTCTAACTTGGACGTTGATAGTTGCTTTATCTCTTTTTTGTCATCTATTCATGGGCCACAAATGAATGGACTAGGATTTTCATATGTGGAGTTTTCTTGGCCATGGTCCATCCATGGTGGGGCTTGATAACAATAGGTGAAAATGAGTTATAGTGCTCAAAATAACAGTTGTTGATAGGGGTGGCAACCCACTTCTAAACCAGGTTTCGGCCAAGTTAGGTCGGGCTTGGGCTTTAAAAAAGCCCAGTTAGATAAATGAGTAGCGCCCGGGTTTATCCCCCAGCCTAACCCGACCGGGCACTATTGTGAATCAATGGGCCAGGCCAAATGACTTGTCTAAATCCATAATACGAAACCAAATAACTCAAGCTATAGTTTTGATCTCTTCAAATCAAGAGAGAAATGTATGCTATCAGGGCCAGATCAATGAGCATCAACAAGGATCAATGCAAGAGCAAGAACCACATTTCTTTAGACATAAAGAAGTTGCAAAAAATTACAGCTAGGGCTGAAAGTTGGGCAGGGCAGGTTGGGTTGGGTTGGGTTGGTGCTCAACCCTAGCCCAACCCAAGGTTCCTATACCTCAACCCTAACCCAACTCAACCCAACCTCAGGTTAGGAATTCTCAACCCAAGCCCAACCCAAGCAGACTCAGTCGGGTTGGCCGGGTTGATACTTGCTAATATTTTTGTTATTACATTAGTCTATTATATTTTCAATACACATCTTTTTTTTGTACTTATGATTTTATTAATTATATACGTAATTATTTATAGTAAAGAACTTCATTTTTTTTTTCTAAACAAACAAGCTAAAATATAGGACAACTACTCTAAAAGTCTAATTGTGTAGCACCCAATCTTTTTGGGAGAGAAACCTCGCCTATCTTGTTAGCTAGCTTGAGTCATCGGAAAATGACGTGGACCAATGAAACCCAATGGCACTGGAATTTCTTGTGCCTTCAACAAAGACGATCTGCCGATCGGGTTCGGGTTGGGTCGAGCAACCCGAGCCCAACCCAAGCTTTATCAAGTTAGTGTTTGTATAGCCCAAGGCCGAGATTGAACCCAATACATCCTGCCCGAGCCCAAACTGGTCGGTCACGGGTTGGTCGAGTTGAACCCGCCTGCTGACTTTCAACCCTAACTATAGCTCAGAGCACTTTGTATCCCGGGTTGGCTAACGTAGCTCAGTTGAGCCCGACCCGAAATTTTAAATGGGTCAGGTTGGGTTAAGGCCATTTTTCTTAGCCCGTTTATTAAATAGATTAGGCTTGGGCTAACGTCAACCTAGACCGAACCCACCCACTTATTGGAACTAGTCATTAACCGTGGAATTAGGCTTGGGCTATCCATGAATATCTTGGGCCGGGCTTCTGGAAACTGTTTGGTGTGTCATGAGCTTGAACGAGCTCAGCCTAGTTTCTATATCGCCTGCCAGGCTTGGAACGAGCTCTAGCCTAGTTTCTATATCGCCTGCCAGGCTTGGACCGAGCCCAACCCAGCCGGCCATGACCCAATCCCAGCCCATTAACATCCATTATCCGGACTGTTAATCCAAGAGGTCCCCACCGTAGGTAGTTGAAAACTGAAGAAATGCCACTCATCAAGATCTCATCATCCATCAAAGCAATTCAGAATCCAGGGTCCAGTAAAAATGTTTCCTATTCTCACTTTGGCATGAATGGTAATATTCTTCCCGTGTTTAGCTTTCCACTCCATCTATCAGTTTCTCCCGTACATGTTAAGACATGATCCCAAAAAATGAGGCAAATCCAAAACTCAAATGGCCCACACTATAATAAACAGTGGGGATGGAACACCCACCTTCAAAACTTTTATAGGGAAACATTAGTTTTGGATCAAGCTAGTATTTATGTTTTCAGTTCATCCCATTAGAATGAAAATGACCTTAAGAACGGTTCGGATGGCATATAGACATCATGGTAAGGCCCAAACAGTTTCAAGCATTTCCATCCCCACTTGTTCCTATATTGCGGTGCACTTAAGTTTTGGATCTACCTCGTTTCTTCGATCATGTCCTTTTCCTCCACTGGTTCCTATATTGTGGTATACTTAAGTTTTAGATCTACCTCGTTTCTTGAATTATGTCGTAACAAAAGCTGGAGAAAGCCAGAGAAACCGACAGGACAGGTGGATTTCTCACGTCCATCTCAGTGGGCCCTATGTAGCATACCATTAAAGGGAGAGCATCAGTGGCAGACAAACGTTGATGCATGGAACTAGCATATCTTGCCCCCATGTAGTACTCGATTCGTCCGAGTTGAACCTGACTTGTCCGAGTCAACTCGGATTCAGTCAGGACCAAAACAGGTTAGTACCATGGTTCACCCGGCTTGTGCGAGTTGGACCGTTTACCCGCCAATTCGGGTGACCTGACACTCAAACCCAAGCGATTCGCGACAAGTCACCGAGTCAAAACCCATTCCCTACACATTCTAACTTATAATCAACGTAGCCACTTTTCAGTCTACTTATAACAATATGGCACTTGAAAATATATACTAATGGTAAAAAAAAAAAGGAAAAAAAGAAGAGAATATCCACTAAAGTAGTGTCACCTTATATCAGATTGAGTATACCTTTCGTAAGAATATAGAGAAAATCTAATAACAGTGATATGTATCACAGGTTCATGCACACATGGGCCATATGCAGTGAGACACCAAACTCATGAGGATATGCATGTATCACTTCCAATCAAAAAGCTAGTTTTGATCTGTTCAAGCATACATCTGTACTTGCATGATAAGATATAGGTGGTCCATGCCATGTGACAGGTGGCTGAGCCCACCTACAATGAAGGTGCCATTAATGAAATGTTCGTGTGTCAATGAAACCATAGGTAAATGACAAATAATGTTTGAATTATATAATGCTAGGGTATGGCATATGCTTTACATGAAGAGAGGGAGCAAGAGCAAGATTGACTTCATTGAAATGATGTACGCTACACACAGAAGTGAGGGCTACGTGGACAAAAAGAGGGACTGAAGTTTTGACTACACAGTAAGATATGGTACAAGTTACAAAGATGTGCTGATTATTAGGAAAATAAGGTAAGGTGTAGGCTACATATAGAAAATGAGTAATGCACAAGCTTTTCTCCAAGTAGTTTATTGGCTTTTCAGGTAAATTTAAACCAAACGCTAGTAAGCAGCGACACCTCTGGGTAAAAGGAAGGAAACAAAAAAAGTCCCCAATGTTATTTAAATTATCTTTCATGTTTATTTTTAAAATATTTAGAGTTTTAGAGCTCTACGAAAATTAACTGCAGTGGTAAATTTGTCCTACACTATATATATATATATATATATATATATATATATATATATATATATATATATATATATATATATAGTCCTCGAGTCATAAGCTTGCTCAAGTACTTTCGAGGAAACTTCTATTTTTATGTTTTTCTATGTCCTTTAAATATTTAAAGTTTTAGTACTTTAGGAAAACTACTTATACAAGAGAAAAAATATTCCTACTAAATGCTATATATTTAATAAAATGATACATATATGTCTGATGTCGTTGGTACCAGTTTGCTTATACAAGGCTTATATCCGGTGACTTAGACCATTCATCTGATTGGTCAAACCATGAATGTATCTACTATGCTTCAAAAGTCTCCCAGATTATAAGATCCTAACCATCCAACATTTGTGGACCATTTCTATCCTTTTTTTTTTCCCTTGACAATCTGTGTGGATGATCTATCCACCAGGGAGATTGTGAGATGCACCCATCCATTGTGGGGCATATCAGATCGATGGTCTTGTTCACCAAACTATGGTTACAACATGAAGGAACTGGGTACAGGAGATTCAGTACACATCCTCAAGTCAGGCATCATATAGTTCCTCCTTATATAAGTAGAGTATGCAAAACTCAATGACATCCATAATAAATGAAATGGACCTAGTAGGTCACATGAGAGTCTAAAAAATCTAACCTAGGGTTTGGGCTTTCAGCACTAAATGTGAAGTTGGTTGGGCCTGCTGGATCAATGTACCCCACTTTGACTTCTAAAATAACCATCCCACAATCTAGCATAAGGTCCCAATTCTAAAAAGAGATTTTATAGAATACATCGGGATGCACTGCTTTATGACACGTCGAGACTATAGCCTTTCAGTCTGGGTCATCTTTCAAAGATCCAAACCTTTACATGATTGAATTTATCTTCCATACAAAATAAAAACCCTAGATTGCACTATTTCAACCATTTGATCATTAGACTCTTTTTGTTTGAAAATGGACAGACTCCTTAACTTTTGAAAATTAAAGGGATGAAATTCTTAGATCTAATAGATTTTTGGCTTTCCTCCATTCTCTAGGAAGCCCATGGTATGAACGGTTTCAGTATTGAAATATAACTCTATTCATACATATAATGTCCCGACAAATCTAAACATAATACATGGGGATGTATTCTAGCCAAACCTCTGCTAAAAAATTATCAACGGCATCAATGTATGGAAAACAATGATGCCTGATGATGATCTAGTGGGCTAAGCGTATGGAAACCTTCCCATGCACATAGTTGCATTTGGACTTATTGGCATCCCCATCGCCTATCTGAGCCGTCTATTAGGTCAAACCCACTTTTCATATGATGCGGTGGAAAAATAAAAATAAAAATTCATACTAATTGGATGGTCCAAACCACCCACCCAGTAGCAGAAAAATGGATGCACAGGACTGTTCGTAGAATATGGGTCCAGTCACAAATGTTTAAGACCATCCAATCGCAGTGATTTTTGCATAGTAGGAAGAGAAGATGAAACCGCGCGTAGTGGACGGTTCGGATAAGTGATGTGGATACCAACAAGTCCAAATCCAATCATGTGAATGAGAAGGTTTCCATACACTTAGCCCAATAGATAATTACTCTCACATGATGGTAGATAATTAATTAAACAGCTGAAAAGCCAAATGATTTTAAAAAATATTGAAGGAACACTACATGTGTGAAAAGGAGACCCACCCCTTTGTTGCCAGCCTCCCCAACCAACATGACAGTGTTTGGGCCCATCATAAATAAAGATAATTGCAACCATAATACTGATATTTTTGGAATTTAGATGACCAAACATGGCCAAATTAGCCTAACAGTCTAAATAGTGTGCTACCAATCACTCTCAGGATAGCTTGTGAATCAGGTAAAGGGCATTGTACAAGAGAACGCATGTTGGTCACTTCATTGCTTTAAGCTAAAACTAAGATAAGGAAAGAAGAGCATATAGGCCTTGAAGGAGGCTTTGCTTTCTCCCAGTGGATAAGTTGTGCAAGTGTATTTCAACAGTTCTTCACAGTTTCCATGCTATGACATTTGATCAAAACCGTCCATGTCCTAGATGGTCCATGCTAAAAATAATAATATCGAATTGGAGTGTTCAAAAGACGTGCTAATGGTGAGCTTCAATTGGACATGAAAACAGGCGTAACAAAGTTCACCGGAGAAAATCGATCATTGCGGTTGGTCTTCGAACAAACAAGACCAACAACATGGATGGAATGGATTAAGCTCCCCGCTAGTAGCTTGCTAATTTTTAGGGTGATGGACTCCTGTTCTTGATCCAGCAGTGTGGATGGACGTTGGCTAGCAGGCCTCCTTGAATGTATCAAGGACAAGATAAGATGGAAGACAAAAGTAAAAGGGAGAGGACCACGTTTTTGGGTCCAAATGAGGTGCTTTGGGATGGCCATGACTCAATGATGATTCCACCACAGGCCTCTCTCTCTCTCTCTCTCTCTCTCTCTCTCTCTCTGTGATATTCTCACTGTGGGTAAAAATGAGTGTTTGGTGGAATGAACTTGAGATTTATCCATGTTAATGCAATGATAACTAAGCTGATGGTGGTAGTCTGCCATTGGAGCAAAAGGTAGTTTTTGGGTTTTGAAATTAATAATGTGGTTATTGATAATAAGGAATAGCTTGAGGTGGATTTGATTGAATGAGAGGAGACAGAAAGAAGGGTGCTTTGGTGAAAAGAAGGATGGAATAATGTGGGAATGTAAAGGGAGGGTGCATGCATGTGAGCCAATGGGCCACCTTGTTAGAAAGCATCACCAAAAGTAAGGGAATAAAGAAACTACGTGTGCTGCCACCCTCACTATCTATATCCAAAAGCTTTTAACCCTCTGGTTAACATGTGCTTGTATGGTCATCGAATCCAGACCGTCCAAGTAGTTGGCCTACTAGCAGGAAAATACTGTTTGTTGCAATCTAATTGGATCACATCATCACACACTGCATTTAATAAGCAAGAAAATACTACTTGTTGAAATTTAATTGGACCACATCATCATACACTGTATTTAATGCAGCAGTGTTGGCAACGCCAGTGATAATATGGACCAATCACAATGCTGGAAAGCATGATTTTCTTACTTGTGGTAAGCAGAGGACCTGGATTCATATTTCCTTTTTAATTTGGATGCTCCCAAATCAACAGCTAGGATTGTATTTCTGGAGTTCATGGATTGCTTGGTCCATCAGATGAATGATCCAGAGCTAGTAACTGTACCATGTATGCTGTGGATGGGCAACAAAATGGGACAGCTAGTAACTGTGTCACCATGTACGCTGTGGATGGGCAAAAAAATGGGACTGACCCGGAGCCGATTAGGTGCAGTCCCGAATGTGCGGCCTACCTTGATGTATGCGTTGTATATCCACGTTGTCCATCCATTTTTCGAGCTCATTTTAAGTTATGATCGTTAAAATGAAGCAGAACCAGATGGGCCACAAAAAGTTTTAAATTAAGTTGGGATTTATTTCTTTTTCCCCTTCATTCAGACCCGCGTGACCTTATCAACAGGATGGATGGAAAATAAACATTAGGGTAGGCATTAAGGTGGTGGCCATGCAATCACCAATGTTTCCTTTGGTGTGGTCCACCTGAGATTTGGATCCGCATCATTTCTAGACTCATGCCCAAAAATGATATATATGGCAAAACCAGTGTACAGCTCTGTATACAAAACAGAAAGCAATGTGGGCCTCACAGTCAACGCGGCACCTTGTTGGGTGAGGCCAGAGCCTCGCCTAATATGCTGCCTGATTAGCCGCCGACGTGTCCGACCTCTTGGCAAAATGGTTTTTTTTGTTTCATTTTTAACAATAAAAATAAGCTTAAGGTATGACAAAATTAAAGTTTTAGCCTTTTTTTCTTTAAATTTTATTTGTTTGGATCTGATGTACTTTTTAAATGCTTCTTCGGACGAAAGGACATTTGCTTGCCTCGGAAGTTAAAAATCCGTTTTTTTAAAAGATTGTGGGTCCCACTAAACTCATATTGGGCCCATTTCTTGGGAGATCTAATCCATTCATTTTAATTGCCCAGCTGTGAAACCTTTGAGAGAGTTTTTTTATTTTCTATAAAAGCTCTTTGTGGCCCACAACGCAGTAATATTGTTCATTTATTTTGAATTTTTTCCTCCAGTGTGGTCCATTTATGTTGATTTTTGCCCTCAAACTTGGGCTATTGACTTGAAATTAAAATCCCTATCGTCTAAATGAGGTAGATTTGCCTCATGACATGCTAGTGGGCTCCATAGAAGCTCTTTTTTGTTCTTTTCTAGGATGGGACCACCACACTCTCCGAGGCCCACACAACCGTTGGAGAGTTTGCTCGGAGGACTACCACACTCTCGGCAACTCTCGGCACTCTAACATACCCATCACATTCTTCGGGCAGAAAAGTAATTTAATATATATATATATATATATATATATATATATATATATATATATATATATATATATATATATATATATCCGACTTGTGCTGACTTGACTTGGTGCTTTTGACCGGTTCATTTATGTAAATATTAACTCTTTTTAGATTTTCTTTTTTTCTTTGTTGGTGGTGTATGAATGGTGTGAGTTTGTGAAATTGAAGGAGGGTGTGGGGGTCCCCCTCTATAGAAGGTGACACAGGGGAGGACGTGAGGTCGAGCACCATCTTCCTCAAGAGGATAACTATTCCGAATCCACGGAACTTCTCTGGACTCCTCACAGAGACTTCTCGAATTCACGAGGAAAGAAAGCAGAAAATAGAAATAAATTCTAATAAATTCGAAATTGATTGATGAATGATTAAAAACGAGTTCATAACCCTTTAAATAAGGGTACCAAGCAATGAGAAAGAAATCAGAATCAAACTACAACTCAAACTCCTAGAATCTGCGACTTACTATAAATAGTAAACTTACTATTTATAGACGGTCGTGATGTCTACTAGTGCGCAAGGTTTTCGGCCAAAAATAGTAAGTGTCCTATTTGGCTTCACCAAACCGTTCTCCTAATTATTCTAAGCTCCTTTCACGTTGGGCGCAACTCCTAAAGCCCGACGGATGAAGAGTTATAATCAAACCAAAACTTATTATTTATAATAAAAAAAGAATTAAAACAGAGAAACAACCATCGATCAAGGGGTTTTTCGCAATTCTGGGCTGCGCAACCCGGCATAGCGGGTTGGTTTGCTAAAGTAGCTCGTTCTACCCCAAAATCATATATTTTACATCAGATAACTCATTCCGGATTGCGAGATACGCCCGATCTAAGGTCCGATGGTCTGGATCACTTCTGTCGTCGACCGGGCCTTTTCTGCTCCATCTTGGTCATGAAACTGTCCGCGACCCGCTCTACATCAGTCCCCTCCACTTCAAAAGAACTCGTCCTCGAGTTCTCATCTTGCGTTGGTTCATGATACTCGGTCAGGTCCGCGACGTTGAAAGTCCATGAAATTGCCTTATCATCTGAAAGATCAACAACATAAGCGTTGTCATTGATCTTTCGGATGATTGATACTGGTCCAATCTTTTTATTTTTTAACTTGTTGTACGTTCCGGTCGGAAATCGTTCTTTGCGCAAATGGACCATTACTTGGTCGCCCACCTCGAACACTTTTTGTGGCCGATGCTTGTCCGCTTGCTCCTTGTACTTTTTGTTCGAGGCATGTAGCTTGGTTTGTACCTCCGCATGAATGCCCATGATCTTGTCAGCTATATGTTCCGCTGCAATGCTCATGCCTAGGAGCTTGGGTAGAGGGACCAAGTCTAGTGTGTGGCGAGGTACTCGTCCATAAATAACCTGGAACGGGGATTTTCTTGTCGAGCGGTTCACCATGTTGTTGAATGCAAATTCCGCTTGAGACAAGGCCAAGTCCCACTGCTTCGGTTTTTCTCCTGAAATACATCGAAGGAGGTTTCCCAAAGTCCGCCAGTTTGTGGGTGGTAGGCGCTGCTGAACTGAAGTCGTGTATCGAATCGAGTCCACAAAGTCCGCCAAAAGTGGCTTATGAACTTCGTGTCACGGTCAGAAGTAATAGTCTTGGGAACCCTGTGTAGCCGCATAATTTCTCTGAAGAATAGATTCGTCACGTGTGTTGTATCGAGAGTCTTATTGCATGGAATAAAGTGCGCCATCTTGGAGAAACGATCTACTACCACGAATACCGAATCCATGCTGCGTTGTATTCATGGGAGACCAAGCACGAAGTCCATAGATGAATCCTCCCAAGGGCCGTTAGGCACGGGTAACGGAGTGTAAAGGCCTGTATTATGAGATTGCCCCTTAGAGGTCTGACAAATATAACAACGTTGGACTGCCTTTCCCACATCACGTACCAATTGCGGCCAGTAATATCGTTCTTCCACAAGAACTCGCGTCTTGTCTCACCCAAGGTATCTACTGAGGCCACTTCCATGTAGCTCGTAGATTATTTGTTCCCTTAGCGAACTGTTTGGGATGCACAGTCGATTTTCCTTGAAAAGGAACCCGTCTTGCATATGTAAGTCGCCGGGGTGACCTTCTTGGCATCTAACCCATGCATCTTTGAAGTCGTCGTCATCGACATATATGTCTTTGAACCCGACAACCTCATTGCTCATAGTGACTAACAATGTTGCACGGTGACTCAGTGCATCAGCTACTTTGTTTTATTGCCCTGACTTATGTTTTAGTACGAACGTGAATTCCTGCAAAAACGAGATCCACCTAGCATGCACACGGTTAATGTTAGCTTGACTATTAATGAATTTGAGAGCTTGATGGTCCATGTAAAGTATGAATTTTCTTTGAATCAAATAATGTCGCCAGTGCCGCAGTGCTTGGACCACCGCGTATAAATAGATCTCATATGTAGACCACTTCTTACGTGCATCGCTAAGTTTCTCGCTGTAGAAGGCTACCGGCCTACCTTCTTGAGACAAAACTCTCCCAATTCTGACATATGAGGCATCACATTCGACTTCAAATAGTTTGTCGAAGTTAGGAAGTACAAGAACTGGGGTCGTGGATAATCTGCACTTGATTTCTGCAAAGCTCCTGTCGGCTTCGTCAGTCCACTGAAACTGCCCTTTCTTTATGCAATCTGTGATTGGTGACATAATGGTACTGAAATTTTTCACGAACCGACGATAGAATGTCGCCAGTCCATGAAAACTTCGCACTTCGTGAATATTTGTAGGAACCGGCCATTCTCTGATTGCCTTCACCTTTTCCTCATTCACCCGAATGCCCGTGGATGTGACAACAAAACTCAGGAATAATAGGCTATCAGTCATGAAGCTACACGTTTTTAAATTGATGTACAGTTTATTTTTAGTGAGCACTTGAAGGACCTTCTTGAGGTGTTCCATATGGGTGGTTTCGTCTTGACTGTATATCAAAATATCATCGAAGTAAACCACAACGAACCGCCCAATGAAAGGTTTCAGAACTTGGTTCATCAATCTCATAAATGTGCTAGGGGCATTCGAAAGACCGAAGGGCATGACCATCCATTCGTATAATCCTTGATCTTAAAGGTTGTTTTCCACTCATCACCCGACCGTATTCGAATATGATGGTAACCGCTCCTTAGGTCCAATTTAGAGAATATTTTTACACCCTCTAGCATGTCCAGCATATCGTCTAACCATGGTATAGGAAACTTGTATTTTATGATGATTTTGTTGATAGCTCGGCTGTCGACACACATGCGCCAACTCCCATCTTTCTTTGGAATTAATAGAGCTAGTACAGCACATGGACTCATGCTTTCTCGAATAAGACCCTTATGGATCAACTCCTCTACTTGTCCCTATAGAATCTCGCACTCATTCGGACTCATTCGATAATGGGGACGATTAGGTAAACTAGACCTAGGGACAAAGTCGATATGGTGTTGGATATCTCGCATGGGGGGTAAACCATCGGGAAGGTCATCGGGCCAGATTTCTTTGAATTCATGTAGTAGGGGCCTTAGTCTTTCAGGGATGTTGGTAGGCTCGAGTTCTTCCCCTTTTACAATTAATGCATAAATCTGTCTTGTTTCCTTTGATTCTTCCACGAAGTCCCGTATGGTTAAGAGAAAACGGCCCTCCACTTTAGAAGTTTTAGGTGGTCCCTCTGGATCCATAGGGGCTAATATGGCCTTCTGGTCGTCCTTGACGAAGATATATATATTATCTCGTCCTTTATGAGTGACGTCACGGTCAGATTGCCAGGGCCGACCGAGTAGTATATGACATGCTTTCATGTCAACCACATCGCATACTACTTCATCCTTATAATGTTTGTCAATTGAAAAGGATATGGTGCACCGTTCAGTTACCTTTGTTTTGCTGACCTTCTTGATCCAACCGATTGTATATGAGAGGGATGACGCTCCGTTTTCAATTGCAATTTTTCCACCATGACCTTGGAGATGATGTTCTCGCTGCTCCCACTGTTAATGATCACGTCACAAACCTTTCGATTCACCGTACACCTAGTACGGAAGATGTTATACCGCTGTGGATGCACTTCTTTTCTTGGCGCATATAATAGTCACCTCACGACGAGAGACTCGGCGTGATCTTGTTGAATCCAACCTGAATCATCTACCTCGTCCTCGGTGGTATGCTCCTGTTCTTCAATATCTAGATATTCATAAGTGTTATCAGCACTACCATCATTAATGGCGAGGTTTGCCACTTTTCGCTAGGGACAAGTATTTGATAGGTGGCCTGGTTAGCCACAACGATAGTAGTTATCAGGCCTTGGCCGAGCATAGGGGTTCGGGATTCTACTTAGACCAGTAGCAGTTGATACGCCCCTTTGGGGTCTAGCTTGCCCGCTTCCTTGATTTCAGTTCTCAAACGTAGGAGGTTGAGTGCGTGCTCCTATGAGCTCCTTCCCCTTAGGCTGTGCAGTTCCCTGGGGCAGACCTCCCACAGGGATCCTTACAGTAGGATAGGTCCGTGTGTTAGGACATTCAAATTACGCTTCTGCCCGAGTAGCCAACTTGATTGCATCATTCATCGTCCAGACGGATTGCATTTGGACCTGATCCTGGATAGCCATACGCAATCCATCGTTGAATCGGGCGACTTGCCGCAACTCAGTCTTGACCAAATCGTTACGCGCCGCCAGGCGGTAAAATTCTTCTGCATATTCTCTCACTGACCAACTACCCTATCGACAATTTTGGTATTGTTGGAATAATACCTGATCGTAATCTCTAGGGAGGAATCAGGCACGTAGTAGTTGCTTCATCCGCTGCCAGGTGCGGATTGGTGCTTTCGTCTGCCTGGTTCGCGCGAGTTGTAGTTGTTCCCACCAAGCTGAAGCTCCTCCTTTCAACTTGTAGGCTACAAGCTTGACTTTCTTTACTTCAGGGATGTCCATATAGTCGAAAAATCTTACAAAGCCAATCGAAGAAATCCTCAATGTGTAGTTGGCCATTAAAGATAGGAATATCAATACTCATCTTGAATTCTCGATCCGTTCGATCTACTCGATCCCCGCCATGTCTGGGGTGTTAAAAGATTATGTCGTCGATTTCCTCCTCACTGGAGCCCTCTTCCTCAGGAATGACCGTTAGATGCACTGCCGGTACTATCCTGCGATCAAGGCGATTAATTGGGTGTGGATGATTGTCACTAGGAACACGGAGTTGCCTTAGGTTTTTCGCCAAGAGATCCGCTATGCGGTCGATGGAAGCCTGCAACCCTTGCATGGCTTGCTGATTCTCTCGTTGCGCTACTTCGAAAGCTGCCGCCGTTAAAGGTGAATTCCCTGGAGCACTGCTCATGAGATTGTTGCCCGACCCGTCGTTAGAAGCCATCAATCCGAGGAGAAAACTCGCTTTGATACCAAACTAACGCAGGGGAGGACGTGCGGTCGAGCACCGTCTTCCTTAAGAGGATAACTATTCCGAATCCACGGAACTTCTCTGGACTCCTCACAGAGACTTCTCGAATCCACGAGGAAAGAAAGCAGAAAATAGAAATAAATTCTAATAAATTCGAAATTGATTGATGAATGATTAAAAACGAGTTCATAACCCTTTAAATAAGGGTACCAAGCAATGAGAAAGAAATCAGAATCAAACTACAACTCAAACTCCTAGAATCCGCGACTTACTATAAATAGTAAACTTACTATTTATAGACGGTCGTGATGTCTACTAGTGCGCAAGGTTTTCGGCCAAAAATAGTAAGTGTCCTATTTGGCTTCACCAAACCGTTCTCCTAATTATTCTAAGCTCCTTTCACGTTGGGCGCAACTCCTAAAGCCCAACGGATGAAGAGTTATAATCAAAGTAAAACTTACTATTTATAGTAAAAATGGAATTAAAACAGAGAAACAACCATCGATCAAGCGGTTTTTCGTAATTCCGGGCTGTGCAACCCGGCATAGCGGGGTTGGTTGGCTAAAGTAGCTCGTTCTATCCCAAAATCATATATTTTACGTCAGATAACTCATTCCGGATTGCGAGATACACCCGATCTAAGGTCCGATGGTCCGGATCACTTCTGCCGTCGACTGGGCCTTTTCTGCTCCATCTTGGCCATGAAACTGTCCGCGACCCGCTCTACATCAGAAGGTTAATATCATTTTTAATGTCAAAAGAGCACAAACAATGTGAATCACTAACAAGACACTATGATCACTTATGGTGGGTTTGTGAATCGTTGATCATAAAAGGATCTCACTTGGATCGCCAATAAGGGGTCTGTAGATCATTGATCATGAAAGGATCTCATTTGGAACTCATTTAGGGGGCCCGTGGATCGCCGATCACAAAGGGATCTCACTTAGATTGCCGAAAGGGGGTCTATGGATCGTCGATCATAAGAGATCTCACTTGGATCATTGATAGGTATCTATGGATTACTGGTGCCATTAGGATCTCACTTGGATAGCTGATAATGTTTATGGATCGCTGATGCCATTGGGATCTCACTTGGATCAACAATAGGAGTTATGTGGATCATTAATGACATTGGGATCTCACTTGGATTGCCGATATGGGGTTTATAGATCACTGATGGCATTAAGATCTCACTTGCATTGTTGATATGGGGTTTGTGGATCGCTGATGTCATTAAGATCTTATTTGAATCACCAATGGGCATTAGGATCTCATTTGGATCACTAATGGGGTGTGGATTGCCGATGTGCATTGCTCTCACTTTTTCCTCTACTTATGCTAATACTGTCTTTCATGTACTACAGATTCCTTTTGCGAATCGAGAGAATTTAGTCCTTGATCCATTACTTGAGGGTTTGAGATGGTTGTTCCATGTTTGTGATGAGAGGAACTCTTATTGGGAAGTCAAATGGAATTTTAAAATGGTAAGTGGGACTCCAAAAGAGACTAATGGGAATGATTGTAGGGTCTACATGATCAAATACATTTGACTTCATATGTAGTGAGCTGGAAATTGTTTTTAGCACTCAGTAAGATTCGATTGTCTGAATATGTGCAAAATGTGCTGCCTATTCTTTATTACTTATTCATTGTTTTATTAATCATATTAACTTGTATGTTAATCTGTAAGATGAAATCTCCAAATTTAGAGAGACATTGTTTTCCAATTCTCTTCAACAACATAGAAAGATTGAAATACAAAAAATTATATCCAATGTGAATAAAGACCCAATTAAGGCCGAAGCGGAGGAAGATGAGGAGGTACAAGTGTTAGAAAATGTCTCGTATACAATCTTTGTGTGCGTGCGTATTAAGTGTCATACCCTGCTGGAGTATCAAATAATTTCCCTGATAAAGGTGCCAAACTTGGGTCGTTGCAATGAACCCGTTTTAGTTAATTACGGAGCAAATATGTATGCATGGCTGGACGGTTGGTGGATCTAGATCAACCGTCCGGTGGGACCCACCGTAGATGACCTACTGTTGGTAAATGACATCGATCATGTAATCCTAGCTGTCCAATCCACGACCTTCCATTGGATGCTGTACGAAATAGGCCAATGGCACACATTTAAAGCAAAAAGACGTCCATTAGTCAGACGGTTAGCGTTGTTCAGGTGGTGTGGTACTTTACTACAGGCCATTCATTTCCGGTCCCACCAAATTGGTTGTGTTTATACGATTTATCATTTGTATCCAGCGGTCCAACACGTCCCACATGTTTATGATGCATGATGCTACGAGCCACTGAGGTTTGCTAGAATACAAGGCTCACCTGAGTTTCAACACCCATAGTAAATAAATTAAAAAAAAAAAAAACTAAAGATTATTAGATTGGAGTATTTCAATCCTCCGATGATTTAACTTTTCTCCTACCAATATGGACGGTCCTCATGACCTTTAATAATCAAAGGTTTTCCAGCTAACATCTGGCCCTTGGATCTGGAGTAACTTTTCAAAATCACAGCCGTTGAAACATTTGAACATATGTTCACGCATCATATGTTCAAATGGACAATGGAGATAAAACAATCCAACGTTCCATGCTCAACTGCAAAATTTCATGTACTACGACATCCGACCATCATAGTTTCTCAACCACTGACCATCCAGGCGGTTTCATCCAGATAGACGGTTTGGATCGTTGGGACATGCAGCCATGTGTGGTCCATTCATCAGCAATTGGTGATGATTGTTCTCAGTTTTTTCAAACAGCGGTAAACATAATATGAAAATTAATATGGTAATCCTTGTGTCAAAATCCGTTTAATGTAATGATTCCTTCGTTTACTTAAATTCTCAATCAACGGATGGACGTGAAGTTTCAACGGTTCTCAATCAACGGATGGATGTGAAGTTTCAACGGCTATGATTTTGACTACTTTGGGTTAGTTGGAAATTGGGTAATCACTCTTAAATAGGTGGTCTCAAATACAACTAGTTGGTTGTTGGGTGAGCACAACATACAATCTATCCAAAAGATTGCCCATCATGAAGAATACCTGATGCTAAAATCAGATTGACCCAGCTGCATGTGAACAATTTCTAAATCGCAGGTATCTCTACCGTATGCGTGGGGATCTTGGATAGTCACTCTAACCATTGATCAGGTGGGCCATCACAGGAGAAGGCCTAAAAATTTACTGAGTATTGGACTATTTTAGCAAGTTTGTATCATTGGCATGCAAATGGACGGTTTAAAGATGCTGAAAGACAAAAGCAGCAACGTTCTACATTCAGGCAGTGACATTCAAAATAACTGGTTGGGTAGATAGCGAAATAATCGATATTCTCCAGCCATGGAGATCCACACCGTGGCCCCCTGATCAATGGTTATGATCATATATTTGAGAGTGTTTAGTGGGGAAGTGAAATGCGTTGCCCCTGGCCACATGAAGTTCCTGTAGTCGGAAGATATATGGGGCCCACAGATATGACCGTGATAAATCCACTCCATCCATCGGTTTCTAAACATCATAATAGGGCAAAATTTCAAAAAATAGGCAGATCCAAAACTCATATGGGCCACGCCACACGAAAGAGTGAAAAAGAAAATTTCCACCGTTGAAACCTTCCTGGAGCCAACCATGATGTTTATATGCCATCCAAACCGTTCATTGGGTTATTACCACTCAGTGAACTCTCGTCACAAGTATCATCCTGATAAAAAAAATTCTGTCACCACACAGAGTTTCCAATGGTGAACGTTCAATCCCCACTGTTTCGTGTGGTGTGGCTGATCTGAGTATTGGATCTGCCTGATTTTTGGATTTCCGTCCTATTCTGATCTTGAGAAACTGATGGACAGAGTGGATTTGTGACTGGCATCTATGTGGACCCCACATAGCTTCTGACCACAGAAACATCCTGTAGCCAGGGGCACAGGCAATTCTCGTCCGTTTAGCGGACAGTGGAGATGCTATAGTTGGACGAGGAACATCCCCAGTTGCTATTGTGGACTTCAAAGATCACATACCCCTTGATACCAAGATAAGATGATAGAAACCATCTGATTTTCCCGGTTGAATTTGGACAGCTGACTATAATCCATTTGTTAGGTCCATTGTACGGTTGAAATTGCTTGATCAGTGTGATTTTCAAGCTATGTTTTATCCATCATGTGCCCCACAATTTGGATGGTCTGGATAGCTGCATATTTTTGCCGCACGAAACAGAGTTGACACACGTGTGAACAAGTCCTTAAATCTAGATCCGTGCCGATGACACATGTGTGATCCAAACCTTTCATTCCATAGAATGTATTATTTATGTGCTATAATCAGTTACTTGCACTGATAGACCAATCCTAGTCATCCAATCAGAAGATTTTCATTTGTTGAATGTGGACTCTGGCTCATTTACTACCCAGTTGAAGATCATCGATCGTATTGTTGCAATTCTTCGATCTGTGCCATTTTCTATAACCCATCTAAGCTTGGCCCCTTTGATGAACGGTCTGAATTCCCGACATGCATGCCGTTAGTATGGTATGGTTGCTTTGTGGAAATGTATCTTTATTCTTTTCAACTCCCAACGACTATATGGTTGGGGAATTGGACAGTCCATCTATGGCCTTCCATTCGACGGCCGAGGTACAAAACCCATAAATGGAACAATCCAAGCAGCCGGATCAGTGGCCTTCTAGTACATGATAACAAACAAAAGAAAAAAGTGGTCAACGTTAACAAACGATGGAAATGTTCGCTAGTCAGATGTTGAGTAACAAACGATCATAAATTCTGTAGGGCATCAAAGGTAGGGCCCACCAAAGTAAAGTCCAGATCCACCAATCAAATAGCCACAACAGAATTATGAGCACCCTATTATCCATGACATCGGGAAAACAATTTCTAACTGCTTTTTAATTCGGCAGGTGTGGAATGACCCGGTGGAGCACACCAAAAGTAGGGATGATGCATGAGGAAATGAAAATATTTTATAGAATTGTTATTAATCAAAATTTTAAATTTTATGGTAGGGTAGATACCGTAGAATTATAATGACTCAAAAAATTATAGTGGGCTAAGACAATGTAGAATTATAATGACCCAAAAGTTAATGTAAATGGTTAAGATTTGACTTACTCCATGTGGCCTATATGTATAGATTCTAAGGGAGGGTGTAAGGAACTTTTCCACACCATACAAAAGTATGTTATCTACTTTGCAGGATGTGAGATTCTAGCCATACATTATTGCTTGAAAATACTTCAACAGCTGGTGCAGAAAATAAAGCTAAGTTATACCATGGGGTATAGAAGAAGGAAAATGTAACAACATAGCGATCAAAAAAAGAACTTAAAAAAGGAAAGCAGGAAATAAACGGTTAGGACTAGCCAAGAGTCTTGAAATGCGAGCAGTAAAGGATGAGCTTTGACAGCTCTTTGAGAGAAAAGATCATCGAAACTCTTAGATCTCTAAATCTATTATACATATTATTTTTATTTTTTTTGTTGTAAGATGATAAGATGATAGGCCCTAATTAGAGATGCAAGCAAGAAAGAAACAATACTGGTACTCCTTGATTAAAGAATATTGCTTGAGCTCTTTGATCCACATCCTACTCCTAAGACCTTTTCACACGAAACTTGGAGGAGGATAGTCTTTAGAGAGAGAGAGATGAGCACTTCACAATTAATCTCTAGGACATCCCACTTAGGGCTTGTTTGTTAACACTGAAGTTTTTTACTTAATGCGGAATTTGAAAAGCACTCGATGTTTAGTGGTGTTTGTTAATGCCGAACGAGGAAAGTGCTCCATCATTTTATGCCGAAATTTTTCGGTGACTGAGGTCTAGCTTAATGTTGAATCTGGAATGCACTCCACAAACTTTGTTTAAAAATCAAGATCCACACCGTCCGTCAACTTTTTTATATCATTCTAAAGCATGATCTAAAAAAATAGGCACATCCAAAGCTCAAGTCGACCGTACCACAGAAAGTAGTGTGAATGGAACGACTATTGTTAAAACCTTCCTAAGGTCCACCGTGAAGGTTATTTATCATCTAACCTCTTCATAAGGTTACACAGACCTGGATAAATGGAAAACACAAAACTCAGCTTGATTAAAGCCTTCTATGGCCCCATGAAGTTTTCAATGGTAGGCACCCAATTCCCACTATTTCTTGTAGTGTGGCTCACTTAAGCCTTAGATTTGCCTTATTTTTGTCTTATTTTCTAAAAATGATATGAAAAAATAGATAGACGATATGGATAAAACATATACATCACGGTAGGCCCCACAAAGCCCTTGATTGTGCATCTCTAACTAAATCCCAGTGGGGGTAGCACGCAATCCTTACCCAGATTTGGGGATGCGAATTTTCTGCAAAAGCCTTTCATAGGAAATTCATGTGCTGAAAACCTAGGTAGGACCCACCGTGATGTTTGTGATAAATCTAACCCCGTCCATCCATGTTTTGAGCTCATTTTAGGACTTGAGACCAAAAAAGAGCACGATACAAGACTCAAGTGGGCAGGGAAATTCCTTCCATTGAAACCTCCCTAGGGTTGATAGTGATGTTTACATGCCATTAATACCATTCGTAACATCATTCCCACTGAGATGAACTGAAATCACAAATATTAGCCTTGTTCAAAACTTCTGTGGCCCTATGAATATTTCAATTATGGACATCTCACTCCTCACGTTTTTAGCCCATTTGAGTATTGCATCTGGCTCATTTTTGGCCCCATGTCCTGAAATGATCTCACAAAATGGATGGATGGGTGGATTTCTCACAAACATCACGGTGGGCCCCACTAGGTTTCCAGCACATGAACTTCCTGCGAAAGGCTTTTGAAGGAAATCCGCATCCCGAATTTGAGGGGAGCGGATTAGGTATGACCCCGGATCCACCAAGGTGGGTGGGATCCCTGACTGTGGGCCCACTGTGATGTATGTGACTACATCCACACTGTCCATCTGTATTGAAAGCTCATTTTAGTGCATGATCCGAAAAATAAAGTAGCTCCAAATCCTAGATGGACCATAGCATAGGAAACAGTGGTGATTGACCATTTAAAATTTCTTGTGGGCCACAAAAGCTTTGGATAAAGATGATATTTGTGTCGTCTCTTCATCTAGCTGTTTGTGACCTTATCAACAGGTTAGATGGCAAATAAACGTTTCAATGAAATCCATGAAGTTTTAATGGTAGGGATTCATTCACGATTCTTTCATATGGGTAAATGTGTCGAAGTAACACATTTCAAACATTTCAGACGTTAGTCAACAAACTAGTTGTTCTAGATTCACTACTAGTATTCCGACTTCAGATTCAAACTTCATATCTCAAATTTAACAAACAAGCCTTTAGTCTTCAATGGTTAGTATGCTGGTGATATGTTATATGTTGGAAAATGGGAGGGGTGAGAGGGTATTTATAGTTGGAGGTGATGCCATTTTGGTTATTCTAATCGTAGGTGAAAGTAAAATGGCATGTAACTTATGGTGATTGGTTCTTATGAGCTCTCCGACACATGACACCTTCTAATTAAGTGATTGGGGTACTTGGCTTGATAATTTGGGTGAAGGTTAATGATAAAAGGGAAAAATAATTTTCTTTCAGAAATTGGTAACAATGGTCGAAAATGGTTTATTATAAATGGGGAATGACAAAAAAAAAAAAAATCAGATAATTAAGGAAATGATTTCATAATTGGGTCATCATCAAAAGTAAAAATTCAGTTTATGCTATTGGTCTTTGATCGAATCCTAACACCTGACTGATTGGTCATTGATTGTGAGAATACTTGGCATCCTCTAGTAGAGAAAAGGGGCTAGTGAAAATTAAATTTTCAGAGCCCCCAAATTGCCCATCTACCCTTATTTTAGATTTTGAACAACTTGGATCATGCTTTGGGTCGATTCATATTAGATTGGGGATGATTAGGGATGGGCTTATATGGACTTCAACAAAGTGTGTGGTTCTGAGTTTCCTGTAAGAATCACTCATTCTGATCGAGCGTGATTGACTATTTCATGGTCAAATGAGGTGTCTACGGTGTTGGGGAATCGCGAAAGCAAACCCAAAATTTGAATCAAATAAGAGAGATATAAATACAAACAAGCATAAAAAAAAAAAAAAAAAACACGAATTTATGTGGAAAAACCATTGCGGACTAAAACCACGACACAAAGCAACAATGAATACACTATGAAATACAAATTACAAGAGATGGATGGACTTACCAATCCGAAAAATCTTCAAAATCCCTTTGCAAAACCTTAGCTTTTCTTTAGAACACTTTAGGAATGTCTTAGCGTTACCTTAATCTTGATTACACCCGCATATATATGTTAGTGCAGTGATTTGCATGTCTTATTTTTCAATCATGTGAGTCCATTTGTCATGTACTCAGTTGAGTCCTTAAAAGCTAAAAACCGAAGACACAAGAGAACATGAGTATCAAGGAGCAAAGAACAGGTAAATGAGGTGGATTGGTGATCCTAACCCTTAACCCAAAACAACCCTTAAACCTCTAAATGATCCTTAGCCTTATAGGTAAATCTTGTTTATTATCATTTAGCCTTAGAAACTTAATTGGAACATGATAAGTAAGGCTATAAGATGTGCAAAACTGATGGGAAAACATATGCCCAAGCATCTATTGAGTGATCTTCGATCCCATCGACAACCTATTAATAAGACTCAATCCAATCAAAGGTCCACTTGATCATATCGAACAACGAGTCCAACAACCAACAGAGATAATTCTAGATTTTCTCGATGGGATCGACAATAAATTTAATCCTATTGAAGTACTTTCAATCCCATCAAAAGGACCTTCGATCCTATTGAAACAGCTGTTAACTAAACATTTTATAGCCGTTGCAAATCGGTTTCTTATAAAATGGCATTTGATTCTTGAGCAGAATGATGGATTTTGGTACAATAGAAGCCTAGGTAATTCAATGATCATATCCGTCATCCTAAGCCTCTAAATCAATGAGTTCTAAGTCATTTTCCTTAAGATTAATACTCTAATGAGGATTCCAACCTACACCTTGAAAATGAGTTTAAACTCCATCATTTTTTAGAGATTAGACCTAACCCTACTGGTATACCCTTTGTCTAAATCCTTTAGAAGACTCATCTAAGTGAATCTTGTACAATTACAACCTTCCATTAGTTGTAGGAGATTCACCCAACCTTCCATCACTTTGGTCACCTCAAAGGAGCACTATATGTAAGGTGTTTGATCTTGGAGCTGAAGTCTTGGCAAATCATCGGTATCATGATCAGGGGAACAAAAAGAGAGCTGATTAAAGCACGGGAGAGCATCGATCAAGCAACCTAAGATGTGCAGCCCAAGATGGCTCATCAATAGGCTCAATTCGACAAGTGTTATTAAGTGAGTTCATACTCTCTTTCCTTGTGTATGATTAAGGGTAAAAGTTTGTGACCCAAGATCAATAGGTTCTTGTGTAGAACCTAGGCTTTTGTGTAGGGTTAAATTTACCTGACACAAGTGTACTGTATATCTTAGTTTTCGTGAGAGCCTCCAGTGAAAATAATGTTGGGAGCCTTGCATAAAATCTTAGGATCTAGCCTCCCAAAACAAACCAGAATTATGGGATAATAAAGCAATGAAATAAATCAAAGCACAAACCACACGACACAAGAGATTTTTACGTGGAAAACCCTCAAAGAGGTAAAAACCATGGGACCTCGTCCAGATCAACAATCCACTACGAAGTAAAACGTTACAACCTTTTTCACTCACGCAGGAGTGGATAAACAATAAGAGAATAAAAGAAAAACGGAGAGATCTCACCAATTATGAGGACGTAGAAGCGCTGAGACATCGACTCCCTTCCACAAGCTTCCCCTCTCTCTTTTCTCTCTCTCTTTCACCTTTGATAGTCCTAAACCCTTTAGCAAACCCTCACGAAGCTTTAAGAAACCCTCTTGCATTACCTCGAAAGCCCTAAGTACTCCTATTTATAGTTTAGGAAAACTCTCTTTCGCACCCTTGTGAAAGCCGCCTCAAAATTTCGCATCTCGCATAAAATCAAACTCAAAACTGCGTAACATCGACTGGTCGAGCAGTGTCTTTGACAGGTCGAGCGGCCCACTCAACCGGTCAAGCACCTCCCTCAACTAATCAAGCACCATGAAAAAAAATAACCCAAAGTCACTGGACTTTGAGTCGAGTCAGGGCTCGACTGGTCGAGCACCACCCTCGACCGGTCGAGTAAGGCTCATGACCGGTCAAGCCTGGGAGGAAATCTCATCAAAACTCTCCCTTTCCAACCTAAGAGGGATTCACTTTCTTCAAGCTAGCTAGGTTTCTACAAATCTTAAACTTGCCCTTGAATAAAGCCTTCGTCATCATGTCTGACCCATTATCGTCCGTGTAGACCTTCTTAAGCTGTAACACCTTTTGTTTAAAAGTATCCCTGATCCAGTGATACCGAATCTCTATGTGCTTCGACTTGAAATGTTGACTTGGATTCTTGCTCAAATGTATAGTATTTTGACTATCTCAATAGACCACGTGCTCCTCCTGCTTTAGGCTAAGTTCCTGTAGGAACCTCTTCATCCAAAGCATCTCTTTACATTCCTCTGTGACTGCAATGTATTAGGCCTTTGTCGTCGACAATGTCATGACCTTTGTAGCTTACTCTATCAAGAAACTGCTCCCCTTGTAAACGTGAACATGAACCCCGATGTAGACTTCTTGGAGTTTATGTCGCCTATCATATCTGCATCTGTGTAGCCCTTTAACACAGGTTTTCCGTCACCATATCATAGGCTCAACCTGGGTGAGCCTCTTAGATACCGCAGTATCCATTTCACTGCTGCCCAATGCTCTTTGTCAGTATTGGCAAGATACCAGCTGACAACACCAACTGCAAATGCTATGTCTAGGCGTGCACATACTATAACATATATCAAACTTCCTACAGCTGATGCGTAGGGTATCTTCTACATCTCTTCCACCTCTGCCTTCGTCTTGGGACACTGCCTATCGTCTAATCTGAAGTGACCATCCAGTGGAGTACTGACCGGCTTCGCTACATTCATATTGAACCGTTCTAAGATTTTCTCAATATACCGCTCTTGTGACAGCTAAAGCTTCCTATTGCTTCTGTCACAGGTTATCTCCATTCCTAGGATCTATTTAGCCGAGCCCAAGTCTTTCATCGCAAACGACTTGCCCAACTCCTGTTTCAGCCTGTCAATCTTCTTGATGTCTTTTCCCATGATGAGCATGTCATCAACTTATAACAGCAAAACTAAGAAATCACCGTCTAAGAACTTGCGGGTGAACACACAGTGGTCCGACTTCATTCTGTCATACCCATGCTTCAACATAAATGAGTCAAACTTCTTGTATCATTGTCGTGGAGCTTGTTTCAACCCATACAGTCTCTTCCTCAGCCAACACATCATATGCTCTTTGCCTTTGACTTCGAACCCCTCTGGTTGGTGCATGTAGATCTCTTCTTCTAGATCACTATGGAGAAAGGTAGTTTTAACATCTAACTGCTTTATCTTCATATCCATGCTAGCTGTCAACTCAAGCAACACCCGTATGGATGTCATCTTCACCACTGGTGAGAATATCTCCTCGAAGTCTATGCCTTTCTTCTGACCAAACCCTTTCACAACAAGTCTGGCCTTGAAACTCGTCTGTGAATTCTTCTGCTCAACCTTCTTTCTAAACACCCACTTGTTGCTCAAAGCTTTCTTGCCCTTAGGAAATTTCATTATATCATAAGTGTGGTTCTTATGCAAGGATTTCATCTCCTCTTGCATAGCTTTCAACCACTCCCCCTTATGTTGGTCGGCTAGGGCTTTAGAATAATTTTCTACCTCTCCCCCATCAGTCAGTATAATGTACTCATGTGACGAGTACCTTTTGGATGACTGTCTATCCCTAGATGACCTCCTCACATGTGGCTGCGAGTGTTTCATGCCCAAGTGGGCCCGTGACAACACTCGACGTCTCTTGACTGAAGGAGGATTGGTTGAGGGGTTAACTATCCATCGCAGGACTAAACACCACTCGAAATTCCCTGAGTTAATTGAAGTGATGGCTGAAAACCAACCTCTTCTACCCCAACCTAGGGTGGAGGATATTCAGGATGAGAATGAGGTGCATCAAACACCCCTGCCTCGTACTTTAAGAGATTATTTACAACCAGCGGGGGTGAGTACGCCCTCATGCATGATTTTTTCTAAAAATACAGGACATATAGACATCAAGCTAGGGGTTATCCAACTCCTTCCTAAGTTCCATGGGCTTGAATCTGAAGAACCATATCTACATTTGAAAGAGTTTGATGAGATCATAGCCACTTTATATTTTCAAAACGTGTCTGAGGACACAGTCAGGCTGAAACTCTTTCATTTTTCCTTGAAGGAGAAGGCTAAGACGTGGTTACATTCACTGCGTCCTAGATCCATTGGCACATGGAATGATATGCAGAGGGAATTTATAAAGAAATTTTTTCCACATCATAAAACAATTACCCTTAGAAAAGCAATCATGAACTTCACCCAAAAGGAGGATGAAACATTTTACCAATGTTGGGAAAGGTTCAAGGATTTGGTCAGTTCATGCCCACAACACGGTTTGAAACGTGGCATATTACAAATTTTTTCTACGATAGACTGACATCTTCCATGCGCCAAATGGTCGAGACAATGTGTAATGAAGAATTCATTAATAAAAATGTTGACGAGGTATGGGATTACCTCAATAGTCTTACTGAAAAAATACAATCATGGGACTATTATATAAAATCAAACATCACGTCTAGGCCGACTCAATCTAAGGAGAAAGGTAGATTGTATCTCTTGAAAGAAGAGGATGATCTCAAGTATAAAGTGACTACGCTCATAAGAAAATTTGAAGCCATGGAAGGAAAGAAGGATGAAGTTAATGAAAGTGTTTGCGGCATCTGTGATTGCAACATTCATACAACTAAAAATTGTCATACGATACCTGCCTTTTGAGAAGTATTGAATGAACAATCCAATGCTGTAAATACTTATCAAAGACCTTTCAATGGACCAACCTCTAATACATACAATCCTGGTTGGAAAAATCATCCAAACTTTAGTTGGAGAAATGGACAAACTGCTACTCCTCAAAGTTTCTTCAATCAAAATCCAAATCAAGGGAAACCTCAAGAAGAACCGATTTAAAATTTCGTGCAAGAGCTGACCCAGGAAATGCTAGATTTTATGCAAAAGATGGATTCACGTATGATGGTTATAGAAAAGGGGATGCTTCCTGCATAACCGTTCCCCAATCTTAAACCGCAATACGAGATAAATAATCCCAGCTCTTCAAATCAAATGGAGCACGCTAAATCCATCACCACTCTTAGAAGTGGAAAGATCATTGATAAAACCCTTCCGGTTAGGCCCGAAAAGCCTCAAGAACCAGAAGAGGACAACAATGATAGATCTAGTGATGCCCCACAAAAATTAGAACCGGAACTTATAGAAAAGTCATTGGCTCCATTTCCCCGACGGTTGGTCGCACCAAAACCTCTCTTTAACTCTCAGGATATCCTAGAGGTGTTGAAACAAGTGAAAGTCAACATTCCTCTACTTGATGTTGTAAAACAGATACCTTCATATGCCAAATTCCTGAAAGACTTATGCACGACCAAACAACGGCAGAGTATTCAAAAGAAGATCTTCTTGACCAAGAAAGTGAGTGTCATCCTAAAGCAAGACGTGCCACAGAAATTCAAAGATCCCGGTAGCCTAATCATATCATGTGTAATCAGGGACCATCGAATTAATCATGCACTTCTTGACTTGGGAGCAAGCGTCAATCTATTTCCCTACTCTGTATACAAACAGTTAGGTTTGGGTGAATTAAAGCCCACCCTTATCATAATACAACTTGTTAATCGCTCTGTTCGTGTACCAAGAGGGATAATTGAGGATGTGTTGGCCAAGTGATAGATTTTACTACCCTGTAGATTTTATCATCCTGGACACCGAACCTATCAATAACATGAGCACTTAGATTTTCGTCATTCTTGATCGCCCATTCCTTGCCACTTCAAACACAATTATCAATTACAGGAATGTTGTCATGACTATGTCTTTTGAGAATATGACATTAGAGTCAAACATCTTTTTCAATAATGGCAGAAACTTAGAGGATGATGACGAGTTCCACGGCATTAACATGATTGACTCTTTAGTGGAAGATACGATACCTCTGATCTTATCCTCTGACCCTCTAGAGACGTGTCTGGTCCACTCCCATGATTTTGATGATGACATGATTAGGGAAACGTGTGCTTTGCTTGATACTACACCGGTACTTGAAGTTAACCGGTGAAGGTCACAATTTGAAGAGTTGCTCCAAACTGATGTAGTGCCTCTACCGTCTAACCTCAAGCCGTCGAAGCTTGACTTAAAACTTTTGCCCTCTGATTTGAAATATGCCTATTTAGGTTAAGATGAGACATACCCGGTGGTGATCTCTGCCTACCTGGAGAAAGAACAGGAGAGTATGCTTATATTTACTCTCATTGAGCATAAGAGAGCCCTTGGATGGACGATAGCGGACCTCAAGGGAATCGACCCCTCGATTTTTACTCACCGCATATATCTTGAGGATAATGCGAAGACCGCTCGGCAATCACAACGTAGACTAAATCCAAACATGAGGGAAGTGGTTAAGGCCAAGGTTCTTAAACTATTGGATGTGGGTATCATATACCCCATATCTGGTAGTCAATGGGTGAGTCCAACTCAGGTGGTTCCTAAGAAGTCCGGGATCACCATCGTAGCCAATGCCAATAATGAACTCGTGCCAACTAGAGTTACTACTGGTTGAAGAATGTGCATTGACTACATGAAGCTGAATACCGTCACGAGGAAGGACTACTTTCCTTTGCCCTTCATTGATCAAATCTTGGAAAGGCTAGCTGGTCATTCCTATTACTGTTTCCTTGACGGGTATTCGGGCTACAATCAGATTGAAATCACCTGGGAGGAAATCTGTTGAGGGTCTAATATTGCATATCAGACCCCGATTACTGCCTGATTTTACGTACACGATAATGCTTAATATTATAATTTAATCGTGTTTTTGTTGCAGGATGTAATAAGGAGCTTTGATTGAAAAAGAGTATTAAAAGCATGGATTTAACGCTCCGAAGTCACCAGAGTAAAGAAGGGACTCCAGGGGACCGAGATCGATGGATATACACGCCAGAGATCCGACAAAATCAAGAAACTGGAGCTTAAGTGGCCCAGAAGACGTCCAAAATGTAAGATCACAGGGTTCCCACCATCCGTTCAGCTCAAAACTTCATACATGGCTTGAGGAATACAAATTAACCGTACATGTCGAATTTCAACCCTCAGATCCCTCCGGAAGTAGCCCAACGGACAGATCAGCCCCTAAAATCTTGATTTGGGGCCCGCCTGATATCTGGAAATACTTAAATTTCATTGTCAATGCCTTAAAGTGGATGAGGAAAAGGATGGATGAAATAAATTTCTCACAAAAGTCTCAGTGGACCCCACTCATGAGAGTGCATGTGCATAATGTGCACACACTCGCCGTGCACCGCAATTGTCCCAATCGGTCAGCGTTACGCTGACCGATAACTTCTCAAATTCTCGAAAATGCACCAGCGTCTTCACTAAGCAATTGCAGTTTTGGCCAGTGGGCCCCACCAGACGCCCAGAGTGATGATCAGAGCCGTCCATTTGATCTGTAGGATGGCCAAGACCAGTTCCATGGTGTATTTGTGCCACCATGCAAGCATTCGTGTGTATATCTCAGCCGAACGGATGATTATCGGTGAAATGAGAAGATCTTGTGGGCCACATCAAAATCAATAAAATCTCACCATTTCCAGACGATTTTTCGTTGGGAATCTAATGGTTGGCGTGGATTTCTCCATCACTGTCAATATGGGACCCACCGACCATCACAGCGCGAAGCCGGAACCTCTGTTTCGCAACAGAGGTTGTGGTCCGATCTTGTGGGCCACCATGGTCGATGATCCAGATAATCGGGACCATCCATCAGGCCTAAAAGGGCCCCATAAACATGTTCTAGGTGGAGAAATTGTAAGAAACATTGGAGGTCGGTTTTCGATCGTCAAAACTGAAGACAAACGGTGGAAAGATTTGATCTGATGGACCGCACTAAACCCAAGTAAAAGCACCCCTTCCTGACCGAAATTCCGAGAGGAATTCAATGGACGGGTCGGATTTCTGCATTGACATCTTTTATGGGCCCCACCAAGCTTCAACGCAGCACCCTTGCGTATGGATTATGCACTTACGGCGCGTCCGGAATTTGCTTAGATTTTTCGGGCTGTTACACGTCCATAAAGAGGATCGGTCCAGTGATCCAGACCGTCCAAAAGCCGTAGAAGGGGGTTTTCACCCTTCTTATGAAGGCAGAATCATTAGTGATGGGTGATCTCTTCTCTTGATCTCAGATTAAACGCAACTGTTGGTGCGTTTGTGCTGCACATAACAAATATTCGCAGTCCGGTTTTGCAACAAACGGAAGTATGGAATAAGGTCGGTTCTTTCTAATCTAAACGGACCTGCATCACTCTATAAATTGAAGCGTGGAGGACGTGGATGGGGGGCCTGGTGAAGGGTGGACGTGAGCTGGGAGAGAGAAGTGGATATCTGGTTTTTTTTCTTGTTCCTTTCTTTTTCTTTTTATTTGCTTTGTTTAAAAAGTCCAGTCCATTCATGTGTGGCTAAAACTCTTAGCTAGGGCTAAGAGGTGAAGCTTGTAGTCTGATGGGAGAGCCTTTGCTCGTGCCTATTGTTTAGACTGACTGATGTTGATTTTTGTTCAAATTAAAAGGAATACTTTCAGTTATTTTTAATGGTTTGTTGTGACTGAAATTACAATAGATCTGCGATAGTTTTGATTATTTCTTCCTCCTTTTGATGTTTATGACGTCGGGAAGCCCTGTTGTTCACCATCGTCTCATGGGCATGGTCGGATGACGGTACCCTTCCTAAACCTTCAGGCATTGATTGATTGGTTGGTAATTAGTTTAATTCTGTTGTTTGCCTTGTCTCCTGGGCATGGTTTGGTGATGGAATCCATTCTAATTCATATACCTTTCATCTCGTGAAAACTAGATCAAATAAGTTTAGTTTAATTTCCATGATTCTTGATGCAGGCATAAGATCTTCCTGATCTCTACAAGTGGATCCTCTGAATCCCTAGTTTCCCTTCCCTGAAATGTTTAAAGTTTTAGATAATTATTCCACAATTATTCCTTAAATTCTATTTGATTTAGATTACATCTTAGTCTAGTTCTAGTTCTACTTAGTTTCAGATAACGTACAGGTATCAATCCCTTGGGATTCGACCTCGGTTTCACCAAGTTTATTACTACATCACAACCCTATACTTGGGGAGTGAACAAGTTTTTGGCGCCATTGCCGGGGACTGACGGTTGCGATTCTCTAAAATTAATTAGGTTTAGAATTAGTTTTAGATTTTATTTTTTTTTTAACTAACTTGTTTTCCTATTTTGTAGGATCCTGACATAAGTTTCTAAATTGGTAATTCCTTCCTAATTTCTCTACTTTTTCTACTTTTACAATTAGAGTTTAAATTTTAGAAATTTTCCTCTTTTTGTTTTTAGAAACTTTCTTTCCTTTATTTCATTTTTAGAAACTTTCTAATTTTGGCCTTTTTAGAATCTAATTTTGTTTCCTAATTTATTCTTAGAATTTTTTTTTTTTTAGAAACTAACTTTCCTATTCTGTAGGCTTTTAAGGTAGAAATTTCTAATTCAGTAAGCTTTCTCTCTACTCTCTATTTTCTATTCTCTTTTAGTAATTTACTTTCTAGATTAGAACTTTCCTAATTTATTTTAGAAATTTTCACTTTCTTTTAGGAGTTCCTTCTTTTAGAAATCAGTTTACTGCTATCTTTCTTTTAAAAGATTTTTCTTCTCTTTTTAAAATCTAACTTATTATGTTTTATTTTGTAGGTTTTTAACTTAGGGACTCCAATTTGGTAACTTCTTTCCAACCCTCTCTTTCTTTTTAAATTTTCTTTTCTTAGGATTAGGTTTCAAATTTGATTAAGGGCTGCGAGTGTTTCATGCCCAAGTGGACCCGTGACAACACTCGACGTCTCTTGACTGAAGGAGGATTGGTTGAGGGGTTGACTATCCATCGCAGGACTAAACACCACTCGAAATACCCTGAGTTAATTGAAGTTATGGCTGAAGACCAACCTCCTCTACTTCCACCCAGGGTGGAGGATACCCAAGATGAGAATGAGGTGCATCAGGCACCCCCGCCTCGTACTTTACGAGATTATCTACAACCGGCGGGAGTGAGTACGCCCTCATGCATGATTTTCCTTGAAAACATAGGATAAATGGACATCAAGCCAGGAGTTATCCAACTCCTTCCCAAATTCCATGGACTTGAATCAGAAAGTTCATATTTACATTTGAAAGAGTTCGATGAGATTATAGCTACATTATATTTTCCTAATGTATCTGAGGATACAATTAGGCTGAAACTCTTTCCTTTTTCCTTAAAAGAGAAAGCTAAGACTTGATTACATTCACTGCGTCCTAGATCCATTGGCACATGGAACGACATGCAGAGGGAATTCATAAAAAAATTCTTCCCACATCATAAAACGATTACCCTCAGAAAAGCAATCATGAACTTTTCCCAAAAGGAAGATAAAACATTCTTCCAATGTTCGGAAAGGTTCAAAGATTTGGTCAGTTCATGCCCATAACACAGATTTGAAACGTGGCGCATTACAAATTTTTTCTATGATGGACTGACATCTTCCATGCGCCAAATGGTCGAGACAATGTGTAATGGAGAATTCATTAATAAAAATGTTGACGAGGTATGGGATTACCTCGATAGTCTTGCTGAAAAAACACAATCATGGGACTATTACCCAAAGTCGAACACCACGTCTAGGCCGACTCAATTAAAGGAGAAAGGTGGATTATATCTCTTGAAAGAAGAGGATGATCTCAAGTGTAAAGTGACTACGCTCATAAGGAAAGTTGAGGCCTTGGAAGGAAAGAAAGATAAGGTTAATGAAATTGTTTATGGCATCTGTGATTGCAACATTCATACAACTAAAAATTATCCTACAATACCCACCTTTCGAGGAGTGTTGAATGAACAAGCTAATGCCGTAAACAATTATCAAAGACCTTTTACTGGACCTAACTCCAATACGTACAATCCTGGTTGGAAAAATCATCCAAACTTTAGTTGGAGGAATGGACAAACGGCTACCCCTCAAGGTTTCTTCAATTAAAATCCAAATCAAGTGAAACCTCAAGAGGAACCGGTTCAAAATTCCATACAAGAGCTGGCTCAGGCAATGCGGGGAATTACAAATTTTATGCAAAAGATAGATTCTCGTATGACGATTATAGAAAAGGGAATGCTTCCTGCATAACCTCTCCCCAATCCTAAACCGCAGTACGAGATTAATGATCCTTGCTCTTCAAATCAGATGGGGCATGCTAAATCCATCACCACTCTTAGGAGTGAAAAGATCATTGATAAAACTCTTCTGGTTAGGACCGAAAAGCCTCAAGAACCAGAAGAGGACAACAATGATGGATCTAGTGATGCCCCACAAAAATTAGAACCGGAACTTCTAGAGAAGCCAGTTGCTTCGTTCCCCCAACGGTTGGTTGCACCAAAACATCTTTCTAACTCTCAGGATATTCTGGAGGTGTTGAAATAAGTGAAAGTTAACATTCCTCTACTTAATGTCGTGAAACAGATTCCTTCATATGCCAAATTTCTGAAAGACTTATGCACGACTAAAAGACGGCAAAGTATTCAAAAGAAAATCTTCTTGACTGAGAAAGTGAGTGCTATTCTGAAGCAAGACGTGCTGTAGAAATTCAAGGATCTCGGTAGCCCAACTATATCATGTGTAATCGGGAAACATCGAATTGATTACGCACTTCTTGACTTAGGAGCGAGCGTAAATCTGATTCCCTACTCGGTATACAAACAGTTAGATTTGGGTGAGATAAAACCCACCCTGACCACACTACAACTTGTTGATCACTATGTTCGTGTACCAAGAGGGATAATTGAGGATGTATTAGTCTAGGTCGATAGATTTTACTACCCTGTAGATTTTATCATCTTGGACACCGAACCTATCAATAACATGAGCACTCAGATTCCCGTCATTCTTGGTCGCCCATTCCTTGCCATGTCAAATGCAATTATCAATTGCAAGAATGGTGTCATGACTATGTCTTTTGAAAATTTAACGTTAGAGTCAAACATCTTTTTCAATAACGGCAGCAATTCAGAGGATAATGACGATTTCCACGATATTAACATGATTGACTCTTTCGTGGAAGATACGACACCTTTAATCTTATCCTCCGACCATCTAGAGACGTGCCTGGCCCACTCCCATGATTTTGATGATGACGTGATTAGGGAGACGTGCGCCTTGCTTGATACTGCACCGGTACTTGAAGTTAACCGGTAGAGACCACAATTTGAAGAATTGTCACAAACCGATGTAGTGCCTCTACCGTCTAACCTCAAGCCGCCGAAGCTTGACCTAAAACCTTTGCCCTCTGATTTGAAATATTCCTATTTAGGTCAAGATGAGACATACCGGGTGGTGATCTCTGCCCACCTGGAGAAAGAATAGGAGAGTATGCTCATATCTACTCTCATTGAACATAAAGGAGCCCTGGGATGGACGATAGTGGACCTCAAGGGAATCGATCCCTCGATTTGTACTCACCGCATATATCTTGAGGATAATATAAAAACCGCTCGACAACCACAACGTAGACTAAATCCAAACATGAAGGAAGTAGTTAAGGCCGAGGTTCTTAAACTATTGGACGTGGGTATCATATACCCTATATCTGATAGTTAATGGGTGAGTCCAACTCAAGTGGTCCCTAAGAAGTCCGGAATCACCATCGTAGCCAATGCTAATAATGAACTCGTGCCAACTAGAGTCACTACTGGTTGGAGAATGTACATTGACTACAGGAAGTTGAATACCGTCACGAGGAAAGACCACTTTCCTTTACCATTCATTGATCAGATCCTGGAAAGGTTAGCTGGTCATTCCTATTACTGTTTCCTTGACGGGTATTCGGGCTACAACCAGATAGAGATAGCCCCTGAAGACTAGGAAAAGACCACATTTACATGTCCCTACAACACCTTTGCCTACCAAAGGATGCCATTTGGACTATGTAATGCCCCTGCCACCTTTCAGCGATGTATGCTTAGTATCTTTTCTGATATGTTGGGGCAATATCTAGAGGTCTTTATGGACGATTTCTCTATTTACGGTCTATCTTTCAGCAAGTGCTTGGAAAGTCTTAAATGTGTGCTGAAAAGATGTGAAGAAAAGAACTTGGTACTTAATTGGGAGAAGTGTCATTTCATGGTTTGGAAGGAAATTGTCCTTGGGCATATCATCTCGTCCAAGGGAATCGAGGTAGATAAGGTAAAAATCGATCTTATCTCTAACCTACCTCCATCCAAGAACATCAGAGACGTGCGATCCTTCTTAGGACACATAGGATTTTACAAGCGATTCATAAAGGACTTTAGTCTCCTCTCTCGTCCTTTATGTAATCTTCTTCAAAAGGATGCTCCATACGAGTGGACTGAGCAATGCCAAGAAGCTTTCACCAAGCTTAAGGGCACGTTAACCACCACACCTATCATGCAGCCACCCGACTGGAGCCTTCCTTTTGAGCTTATGTGCGACACTTCTGATTATGCTCTTAGAGCGGTTCTAGGCCAGATAAAAGATAAGAGACCCTACGTCATCCATTACGCGAGTAAAACTTTAAATCCAGCCCAAGTAAACTACTCAACTACGGAAAAGGAACTCTTAGCCGTAGTATTTACCTTGGACAAATTTAGATTCTACCTGATCGGATCCAAGATCATTATCTATACAGATCATGTGGCACTGAAGTATCTTCTTTCTAAGAATGATTCTAAGCCCCGCCTGATACGATGGATCCTTCTACTCCAAGAATTTGATTTGGAAATTAAAGATAAAAAGGGAGTAGAAAACGTTGTGGCCGATCACCTTTCTCGCCTTAATACCTCTGATTCCCTTGAGACGACCCATATCAACGACATGTTCCCTGATGAACAACTGTTCAGAGTCTCCCATTCACCTTGGTTTGCTGATATTGCTAATTATCTTGCTACAGGTGCCATACCGACACAGTGGACTGCGCAAGATAAGAAGAAATTTTTCACCGAGGTGCGCAACTTTTTCTGGGATGATCCTTATTTATTTAAATATTGCCCAGACCAAATCCTAAGGAGATGTGTACCAGACGATGAGCATCAGAGCGTCATCTCCTTCTGTCACTCACAGGCCTGTGGTGGTCACTTTTCTGCTAAAAAGACCACGGCCAAGATTCTGCAGTGTGGCTTTTACTGGCCCACTATGTTTAGGGACACTCATGAGTTTTGCAAAGCTTGTGAGCGTTGTTAGAAATTGGGAGCATTGTCCCGTCGAAATATGATGCCTATGAATCCCATCCTTATCATTGAAGCATTTGATTACTGGGGCATCGATTTCATGGGACCATTCCCCCAATCGTTTGAAAATCTGTATATTTTGCTCGCCGTGGATTATGTCACTAAATGGGTCGAAGCGATTCCATGTCGAACTAATGACCATCGCACGGTCATTAAATTCCTAAAAGAAAACATCCTTTCTCGATTCGGAACGCCTCGAGCCATCATTAGTGATGGGGGCTCACACTTTTGTAATAAACCATTTGAGAGCTTAATGAAGAAATACGGTATCTCTCATAAGGTGAGCACCCCGTACCACCCACAGACAAGTGGGCAAGCTGAGATTTCTAATAGGAAAATTAAACACATTTTAGAGAAAACGATTAACCCTGATCGTAAGGATTGGTTAATTCGATTGACCGATGCCTTATGGGCATACCGTACTGCCTTTAAAACCCCTATTGGAATGTCTCCCTTTAGACTTGTCTATGGGAAAGCTTGTCACTTGCCTGTGGAGCTGGAACATAAAGCATACTGGGCGATCAAAAATCTTAATTTCAATCTGGACAACGCTGGCTCGTTACGCAAACTTCAATTGAATGAACTTGAGGAAATCTGGAATGATGTGTACGATAATTCGAGAATTTACAAGGACAAGATGAAAGCATTTCATGACCAACACATTTTGCGAAAATCATTCACGCCTGATCAGAAGGTCATTTTGTACAATTCTCGATTACATCTCTTTCCAAGTAAGCTTCCATCTTGTTGGACCGGCCCTTACATTGTTGTTACCGTTTTTCCTCATGGGGCCGTTGCAATAAGAGATCCCGATAATGGTAAGGAGTTTAAAGTCAATGGACATCGATTGAAACTATTTGTCGAGAAATTTGATTCAAAGGACATGTCCATGCCCTGACTGCTCCTGTTTACCAGGATTGATCTCCTAGTCTGATGGAGGTATATGTAGGTTTATCGCTTTCATAGGACTAGGGTAGTTGCTTTATTTGTCTGGCTGAAGACAGTAAACTTAGTACTCCTGGGAGGCAACCCAGCTCTTCATTTCATTTCATTTTTATCATTAGTTAGTTCAATGTTTGTGGGTAACATTACTGCAAACCCTCACGAGACGACAACTCGTCCACTAGGGGCAACCTAAGGGTTTGAAAGCTTGTTGCATACGCTAAATGCAATCGAGAGCACCTACGAAAGTGGTATAGGTAGGATTCTATTTTTGTCATTTTTGTATTGCCTTCTCTCTCGTGCTGACCGACGCCCATGCTGCGATCTCTTGGAAAGTGTCTCTCGATTCATCATCCAGGTACTATCTTCCCATCACTTCATATTTACTTTTCGTTGTCCCAAGTGCATTGCATGCTCATATCATTTACATTGAGGACAATGTAGATTTTAGGTTGGGGGTGGGAGATCAGGTGACCTAATCAGCATTTTCTTGGTCTTGAACAAAAATTGTAGAAATTTAAAAAAAAAAAAATTCTAGGATTTCTGATGAATTCGAAGTGATTTTGATGGCCATTTAGGGCACTTAGAATTTCAAGATGCGTGATGTTGGTACTTTATGACTCTTGGATTCAGTTATCTATTAGATTTTATAGTTAAATTTAAATTGTTAGTCCATGGTTAGAGGTTTTAAACATTGATTGAGTCATGATTTCACATGTCACAATTCGTTTACACATTAAGATTTCAGTTTGATACTGAAAGGTTAATCTGGTGATCAGTAAGCATGGAAGGAACCATCTTGAAAAATTGCCCGTCATGATCAATTGAAAGGAAAAGATACCGTTGAAAGAGGTTAGGCAAGGACTCTTCACTATAGGTTTGCTCCCTATACGTGTGGATTTCATTCCCTATGGATAATACGTAAAAAGGTTTGCGTACGCAGTCTTCACCATAGGTTTGCTCCCAATAGGTGAGGATTTGTTTTGATATTACTTTTAATGAAAAAAAAAATCAAAAGCTGAAGGAATGAAAAGATGATCTTCAAGGCAAGTTTTGGTTATCATGGACTCTCTTACTGGTTACCAATGATATCCTGAAACAGAGAGTTGCGTATTAATGTTGAAAGCTGAGATTACACTATACACCTGTGGAACTCAGTGTTTAGGATTGTTCTAATTGATGGACTAATACTTTGAAATTGATTATGAAATTTACAGTGTGTTTGAGTCTAGGAGAGAGTAAGGCCCAACATTCATGCAACGTAACAGTCTTATATCTGAATTATTTTGCAAAAGTCACTCGAGTTCATACGAATTGTCCTGGAATTCTCAACTTATTTTCGCATATTTTGCTCGGGACTAGCAAAATGCTGGTTGGGGGTTGTGTTGAGGGTCTAATATTGCATATCAGACCCCGATTATTGCCTGATTTTACGTACACGATAATGCCTAATATTATAATTTAATCGTGTTTTTGTTGCAGAATGTAATAAGGAGCTTTGATTGAAAAAGAGTATTAAAAGCATGGATTTAACGCTCCAAAGTCACCAGAGCAAAGAAGGGACTCTAGGGGACCGAGATCGATGGATATACACGCCAGAGATCCGAGAAAATCAAGAAACTGGAGCTTAAATGGCCCAAAAGACGTTCAAAATGCAAGATCACAGGGTTCCCACCATCCGTTCAGCTCAAAACTTCATACATGGCCTGAGGAATACAAATTAACCGTACATGTCGAATTTCAACCCTCAGATCCCTCCGGAAGTAGCCCAACGGACAGATCAGCCCCTAAAATCTTGATTTGGGGCCCGCCTGATATCTGGATATACTTAAATTTCATTGTCAATGCCTTAAAGTAGATGAGGAAAAGGATGGACGGAACGGATTTCTCACAAAAGTCTCAGTGGACCCCACTCATGAGAGTACATGTGCACAATGTGCATGCACTCGCCGTGCACCGCAATTGTCCCAATCGGTCAGCATTACGCTGACCGATAACTTCTCAAATTCTCGAAAACGCACCAGCGTCTTCACTAAGCAGCTGCGGTTTTGGCCAGTGGGCCCCACCAGACGCCTAGAGTGATGATTAGAGCCGTCCATTTGATCTGTAGGATGGCCAAGACCAGTTCCATGGTGTATTTGTGCCACCATGCAAGCATTCGTGTGTATATCTCAGCCGAACGGATGATTATCGGTGAAATGAGAAGATCTTGTGGGCCACATCAAAATCAATAAAATCTCACCATTTCCAGACGATTTTTCGTTGGGAATCTAATGGTTGGCGTGGATTTCTCCATCACTGTCAATATGGGACCCACCGACCATCACAACGCGAAGCCGGAACCTCTGTTTCGCAATAGAGGTTGCGGTCCGATCTTGTGGGCTACCATGGTCGATGATCCAGATAATCGGGACCATCCATCAGGCCTAAAAGGGCCCCATAAACATGTTCTAGGTGGAGAAATTGTAAGAAACATCGGAGGTCGGTTTTCGATCGTCAAAACTGAAGATAGACGGTGGAAAGATTTGATCTGATGGACTGCACTAAACCTGAGTAAAGCACCCCTTCCTGATCGAAATTTCAAGAGGAATTCAATGGACGGGTCGGATTTCTGCATTGACATCTTTTATGGGCCCCACCAAGCTTCAACGCAGCACCCCTGCGTATGGATTACGCACTTACGGCACGTCCGGAATTTGCTCAGATTTTCCGGGCTGTTACACGTCCATAGAGAGGATCGGTCCAGTGATCCAGACCGTCCAAAAGCCGGAAAAGGGGGTTTTCACCCTTCTTATGAAGGCAGAATCATTAGTGATGGGGGATCTCTTCTCTTGATCTCAGATTAAACGCAACTGTTGGTGCGTTTGTGCTGCACATAACAAATATTCGCAGTCCGGTTTTGCGGCAGACGGAAGTATGGAATAAGGTCGGTTCTTTCTAATCTAAACGGACCTGCATCACTGTATAAATTGAAGCGTGGAGGACGTGGATAGGGGGCTTGGCGAAGGCTGGACGTGAGCTGGGAGAGAGAAGTGGATATCTGGTTTTTTTTCTTGTTCCTTTCTTTTTCTTTTTCTTTTTATTTGCTTTGTTTAAAAAGTCCAGTCCATTCATGTGTGGCTAAACCTCTTAGCTAGGCTAAGAGGTGAAGCTTGTAGTCTGATGGGAGAGACTTTGCTTGTGCTTATTGTTTAGACTGACTGATCTTGATTTTTGTTCAAATTAAAAGGAATACTTTCAGTTATTTTTAATGGTTTGTTGTGATTGAAATTACAATAGATCTGCGATAGTTTTGAGTATTTCTTCCTCCTTTTGATGTTTATGACGTCGGGAAGTCCTGTTGTTCACCATCGTCTCATGGGCATGGTAAGATGACGGTACCCTTCCTAAACCTTCAGGCATTGATTGATTGCAATTGGTTGGTAATTAGCTTAATTCTGTTGTTTGCCTTGTCTCCTGGGCATGGTTTGGTGATGGAATCTATTCTAATTCATATACCTTTCATCTCATGAAAACTAGATCAAATAAGTTCAGTTTAATTTCCATGATTCTTGATGCAGGCATAAGATCTCCCTGATCTCTACAAGTGGATCCTCTGAATCCCTAGTTTCCCTTCCCTGAATTATTTAAAGTTTTAGATAATTATTCCACAATTATTCCTTAAATTCTATTTGATTTAGATTACATCTTAGTCTAGTTCTAGTTCTACTTAGTTTCAGATAATGTACAGGTATCAGTCCCTTGGGATTCGACCTCGGTCTCACCGAGTTTATTACTACATCACAACCCTATACTTGGGGAGTGAACAAAATCCCATCGAAAAAATGTAGGTCCATGGACTTGGACTGAGGTTATTGGTTAGCCAATAGAAAACCAACTTAAGTCTTTAACAAGAGCCTCTGGTAGGAGTGTACGCATGTAGGTTCTTATGTAGAATCGAGATTCATGATGAGCCTATAGAAAATCGTGTAAAGTCTCTTTGGGGAGGGGGGAGGGAGGGGCACTAGAATCGTAAAGGTTTGAGGTGAACCTAATTTAAAATCTCTGACAGTGAAATTTAATACACTCATGGGTTGAGTGTGTCCACTAGGAGTGGAATAGGGAAACTGAACTACTATACATGCTTACGTTGGGAATTGTCTTTTGAATACTTGTTTAAATGAATGTTTATTTGTATGTATGTATGATTAGATGGATGCTAGGAGTTAATATGTAGCACATCCCACACACATATATACATTATCGTGTTTATAAACTAATTGCTTGATTGTCAAATCTCTTTTAGTCTATGTGATTAGACCCACTAATGGCTTAGAAGTATTAGTGTTAAATTGCTTTACTTAGTTTAATTTATATATTAGTTTAAGTTAAGTAATTGTGTTTAAATAGGCATAAATTTTATTTGGTCTTCATCACCCCCTAAGACACAGCTATCATTCCATAACCCCGCCAAGCTTCCGCACATAGCCATGATATCCTACACCACGTGCAATTTTAATTGGTATCGAAGAGTGTTCCTCCTTAAAGGCTTAATCGCCTGGAGTGAGATCTAAAGGAGCCTTGGAATGCTTTCTTCTTCTAAAAGGAAAGCTAAGGTTACCTAAGAACATGAACATATTTGTAAATCTAGTATGGGTAAGCTTTTTGAGGACAATGGAGGGTTTGTACTTGATAGTCATATCTTTGCCTCTACCCATTTGGTAATCTAAAAAGAATTGTCTACTTATAGAAGTAGACCATGAACGTCCCATGTGTGTTATGCTTGTAGAAATGTTGACAACTTAAACTTGAATGTGATATCTTGAAAATGGCCAAATCCACCTTAGTATTAAACCATAGTGGTAGATTCTTCATGTCTGAGAAATTGGCACACTAATGGAGAAGCATCCCTAAAAGATCGTCAAAAAAGAGAGAGTTTTCAACTCTTCTTAAAAATATCGATCGGATGAATGTGTTACTAACTTTATTTGACTGGCTTAATGAAAAGACAAAGTCAATAATAATTAAGGGCAATGATAATCGAGGTAGGACTAGCATAGATAAATTACCTACTAAATATAAATCTCCAACTAGAAAATCACCTAAGGGAGAAAAATCTAGAAAAATTATTCCCCCTGTTAAACATAATTTAGGTCCTAGGAAATTCACATCCAAGTGGTTGTGAAGAGGAATAGGTGACCTTATAACGTCTACTTAGGCTGAATTATTAAATCAGAGGATCTAGCATCAACTTTGAGATCAATAGTTAAATTTAAGGATTTCAGCCTCAACTATTAACCTAATTGAAAATGTGAGTATTTTAGCCTCATGGTGAGCATATAAGAAAATATGAGGATTTTAGCATCATCTTGTGCTTGATTGGTAAATCTAAGGATTAAGACTCATTTATTTTGATAGTTTAAGGTTTAAAGTTGCTGAATTTCAATATCACATGTTTTTAGCTTAGAGTATCATTAGTCATTCCTAATTTGATTAGTATATCCTTTCAATAATCATAATTAACATGTTCCATGTTTTAATATTTATATGCATCCTTTAATCCCCTGTTAGTATATGCCTTGTAATGGAAAAATCTATGACTTATAGAGTTGTTACATGCTATGTTTTTATTGGTATATTTATTGGAACTAATTTTTTGTCAACTACTAATAAAATGGGAAGACAAATCAATCCCACTAAAATAATAAATTTTATTTTGCAGGATTTGCTTGTTGTATGTAGGTATTAATGAAGATAGGAGGAGCAAGTATGTCGGAGCATTGTTAGGGTTACATATCTAGAGCCTTGATTTAAATTTGTACATCATTGTAATATTGGAAATGTAATATTTTATGTTGTTTTGGTATGTCGTTAGTATGGACCATGATATGGTCTAGTTTTGATTTTTGTTATGTAATTGACAAAGGGGGAGATTGTTAGTATACTTATTTTTGTATCTTGTTTGTCAATCACATGAGTCCATATACTCAGTTGAGCCCTTGGAAGCTGAAGACCGAAGACACAATAGGACATGAGCATCAAGGAGTAAAGAATAGGTAAATGAGATGCCTTAATGATTCTAACACTTAATCCAAAATAACCATTGAACCTTTAGATGATCCTTAACCTTATAGGTAAACCTTGTTAATCATCCCTTAGCCTTAGAAGCTTAATTAAAACATGATAAGTAAGGTTATAAGAGCTATAAAGTTGTTGTGAAATCGTATGCCCAAAATAGTAATTTTTAAGTGATCTTTGATCGCATCAATAGGTTGTCGATGTGACTCCATCTAATTAAATATCCCCTCGAATAGATCGAAGAATGAGTCTAGCAACCAGCATAGATAATTTTGAATTTTCTCAATGGGATCGATAGAGGGATTGATCCTATCGAAGGGCCTTTCGATCATATCAAAAGAGTCTTAACTAGCCATTTTATAGCCTTTGCAAATCGATTTCTTAGAAAATGACATTCAGTTCTTTAACATAAGGATTAGTTTTTAGTACAATAGAAGCCTAAGTGATTTTATAATCAAATCTCTTTTCCTAAGCCTCTAAAGCAATGAGTTCTAAGTTATCTTCATTGATATTAGCACTCTAATGAGGATTCCAACCTCCGCCTTAGAGATGAGCTTGCATTCCACCATTTTTTAGAGTTAGACCTAACCATATTGGTATACCCTTTGTCTAAATTGTTTAGAAGACACATATAGGTAAATTTTTTAGGATTACAACCTTCTATTAGTTGTAAGAGATTCACCAGACCTCTCATCACATTGGTTACCTTAAAGGAGCATTACATGTAATGTATTTGATTTTTGAGTTGAAGCCTTGGTAAACTATCAAAATCATGATCAAGGGAGAAAAAAGGGATATGATTGAAGCATGGGAGAGCATCAATCAAAAAACCCAAGACGGCGCATCAACGAGTGTCAATTCGATAAATGTCATTAAGTGAGTCCATACTCTCTTTCCTTGTATAGGAATGAGGGTAAGAGTTTGTAACCCAAACTCGATAGGTTCTTGTGTAAGGTCAAATTCACTAGATACGGGTGTGTACTCGTTAGTCTAATTAGGAGCCTCCGATAGAGTAAATGTAGATCCTTAGACTGGGACTGAGGTTGTTGGTTAGCATATAGAAAATCAACAAGTCTCTTGGAGGGCTACGATGGAAGTGTATGCCTGTAGTTTTTTTGTAGAGCCGAAGTTCATGACGAGCCTATAGAAAACCACGTAGAGTCTTTTCCAGGAGCTGGTCCTTGTGTAAGATTGTAAAGGTTAAAGGTGAACCTTATTTAAAACCTCCGATAGTGAAATCCAGTACACTCATGGGTTAAGTGTGTCCAACGGAAGTGGAGTAAGGAAACTGAGCCACTATACATGCTTATGTTTGAGATTGTCTTTTGAGCACTTGTTTAATTATGCTTATGTGATAAATGTTTAATTATATACATGCATGATTAGATGAGTGCTAAGAGTTGATAGATAGCACATCCCACATGCGCATGTACACTATCGTGTTTATAGACTAGTTGCTTGATTGCGACATCTCGTATAGTGTATGTGACTGACCCACTAATGGCTTGGAAGCCTTAGTGTTAAATTTCTTTACTTAGTTTAATTTGAACATTAGTTTAAGTTACACAATTATATTTAAATAGGCATAAATTTTATTTGGTCTCAATCACCCCCCTCTAAGACATAGCCACCATTCCATAGCCTCCACGTGTAGTTGTGGTACCCTACACCACATGCAATTTCAATATAGTGTTACAATCGAATTAGAAAACAAAATACGCACGTCTGTAAAATCATGTAAATCTGTCGATAAAACCTTCGATAAGACCGACAACCATCGAGGCTTGTCAAATATAGGAAAAATTTGAGATTTTCTCGATATGATCGAGTGGTCTGTCGATGGAATCAACAGACCCCTGTTCTAGTCAAATTGAAGACATTTAACAATAATCTTCACCACTGCTTCAATCATCATGATCCACAGCTCTAAGTTCCATCTTTCATTTTAATCTCCTCTATCATAGCTTCACTATCATCGCTTTCGTGCACACTCGGTCTTCATCAACCTTTCGTCAAACCCAGATAAGTCGAACGTAATCAAAACTTCTTTATGGAAACCGACTTTGTAAGCATGTTCGTCAGATTCATACTCGTATGAATCTTCTCAAGAGTCACATCACCTTCCTCAAGTACCTGTTAGATAAAACGATGACTAACATCAATGAGTTTAGTACGAGAATGGTAAATTGAGTTCTTTGCTAAATTGATGGTGCTTTCGCTATCATAATTAACCGGCACCTCCTTCTGTTGAAGCCTGAGTTAATTCATCATTCCTCTTAACCAAACACCTTCCTTGAAAGTTTTTGTTACCACCATATACTCATTTTCAATTATGAAAAGGGCAACCACAAAATGAAGCTTCAACATCCAACTAATCTCTCTACCTGCTAGTATAAATGAGTAATTGGAAGTCAACTTTCTATTGTCCACATTTCCTGTGTGATCTGAATCTACATAGCCTACCAATTCTTTCTCTAATTTCTAAAATGTTAAGATATAGTGAAGTAGCCATTCACTATACCTGTAGATAATGAAGTAACCATTTCATTACCTTCTAATGTTTGCTTGCTGAGGTTTAACATGTATCTGCTCACAACACTGACTGCATGTGAAATATCTAGTCTCATAGAGACCATAGCATACATAAAACTGTCAACTGTGTTCGAATAGGGCATACAAGATAGAACATGCTTTTTTTCATCTTTAATGGGACATTGCTCTGAAGAAAACTTAAAGTGAGTAACATAAGGTGTGTTAACTGGCTTAACCTTGTCCATCCCAAACTTTACCCATACATTCTTAAGATACTCCGCTTGATATAATTGTAACCTACTCCTCTCCCTATATCTATGTATGTCTATGCCAAGAATCCTCTTTGTAGACCCTAGATCTTTCATTTTGAATGTCCTTGATAGCTGAGTCTTCAATATATTAATTTCAAACATGCTTTGACTGATAATAAGCATGTCATCAACATATAATATCAATGAATGAATTCTTCGTCACTTAGTATTTTGAAGTAGACACGGTGATCATATTCACTCCTAGTAAACTGCTAACTCACCATAAAATTATCAAACTTCTTGTACTATGGCCTATGTGACTATTTCAGGCCATACACCGACCTCCTCAATCTGTAAAACTTATTCTCTGACCCCTTTTCTTCGAACTCCTCTGTTACTTTATATAGATCTTCTCTTCGAATTCGCCATATAGGAAAGTAGTCTTCACATTCATTATTCCAATTCTATATTGTATCAGGTAACCATCACCAACACAAATATGATAGATACATACTTAACCATAGGTGTAAAAATCTTACTGAGGCGACACTCTCCTTCTGCATATACCCCTTTGTAACCAATCTCGCATTGTACCTATCATATTTCTTCTAGTAAATCCACTTGAAATCGATCATTTTTACGTCTAATGGGAAGCTCTACTAGCTTACACATCTCATTCTTATAAAGAGAGCCCATCTCATATTGAGTTGCCGTCATCCACTTCTCAGCATCTGGGTCATCTAGTGCTTCCCAGAAGATAGATGGATCCTCATTTGTAATGATAATGAATATAATATTTAAGTCATCTTTGTATCTAGCCAGTAACCTGTGATCTCTAGGTGGATTTCTCCTCACAGGTGGCTACTTCACCTACTCCTGTACCTCTTCCTGCTCCTTGACTTTAACATATGTCTCACTTTTTTTTTATTTCAATGTCAATTACCGATGACTTTTCCGTTTTCTTGTGTTCTTTTTTATTGAACAAGGACTCCTTATCAAACCTGATGTTATGATTAACATTTGGTCTAGCTTATATCTTTCAATGGATGGTACATGAGAGTAAGCATCATAACCAAATAATCATAGGCTTGAGCAATCAACTTCATGATCACTCCACGCCTCGTATGAAATTTTACAACCAATTAGCGTAGATGGAGACGATTCACTAAGTAACAAGTCATGTCAACGGCCTCATTCCATAACTCCTTACCTACCCAATGTTCCTCAACATGCTTCGGCCTCTCTCTAAGAGGGTCTGATTCATCCATTCTACTACACCATTCTGCTCTAGTATATGCCTGACTATGTTATACAGTATGATCCCCTCTTCTTTACAAAACCGGTTGAAATCCTTAAAAATGATTTCCCCACCATTGTATGTCCTTAAGACTTTTAGTTTCTGCCCTGGCTATTTTCTATCATCACCTTCCACACTTTGAAGGTAGTAAAAATATTGGATTTGTACTTCATAAAGTATACCCACACTTTTCTATTCTTTTATTGATATTCAAGGGGGAGGCATCTAGGGCTCTTACTTTATGTTAGAGCTCCTCTTTGTAATAAGAGGGGTTAGGGTTTCAAGGGTTGCATTGGTATGTTGCTCTACTACTTTACAGATTTTTGTGTATCCTACTATGAAGGAAACCTATTAACTCACCTAGTACATGTACATATTCATGATCTAGTCCTAATACTATATAGGCCATTCAACATTTATTCAAATCTCATGTTGATCAAGTGGTGGACCATTAGATTATTATTAAGTGTGATAAAATAAGTTTAGAAAGACAAACAATATATAAAAAAGTAAAGAAGTCTAATAAAAGGAAAGTAGATTATCACTTGATAATCTCGAAATTTTCAAATCATGTATATTTAAGTTAGACCTAGTAAATGAAAACTAAGTTTCCACACTTGTCTCCAGTAGAATCACCAATCTATGGAACAAATAGGGTGGAGCACACCAAATCTGGGGATATGACAAGACCTAAAAATATTTTATAAAATTGTCATTAGCCTAAATTTCATAATTTATGGTAGGCTAGATATAATAAAACCTTAATGACCCAAGAATCAAGATGAGTGGTTTGAATTTAAATAACTACATGTGGCCTACGTTTGAAGATTATGAGTAAGGATCTCGATTACAAAGAAGAAATGAGTTAGGCACCATTTCCCCACTCGTACAAATGTAAGGTCTCTACTTTATGATTTAGGATTATTAGGATTCTGACTTAAGAAAGGAGTGTACGAAAAGAAAAATATAATAATGTAATAAGAAAAAATGAATATATAAAGAAAAGTAGTAAATGAACTACTTGAATTAACCCATGGTCAAAATATGTGAGTGAGGAGGGAAAAGCTTTGACATTCTGAAGGAAAAGATGATTAAATATCTTAGATCTCTAACTCTATAAAATCATTGATCACAAGACGGTAGTCCCTAATCGAAGAAGTAAGTGGGAAAGGAAGAACACTAACACTCGGTTAGAGAAGTACACCCTACTCTTAGAACCTTCTCACATGAAACTCTAACCTTAGAGAAATGGGAGCATTTCACCCTTAATGTATTGGATATCCTCATGAGTCTTTATGACTTGGCATGGTGGTGGTATATTGTATATTGAAAATGAGAGGGATGAGAGGAATTTATAGTTGTAGGTGATGACATTTTGTTTATTTTGGAATATATGAGTGGTAAAATAGCATTTGGTTTGTGGTAATTGGTTTTTGAAAGCTTTTAGACACATGACACATTTTTATTGTATGGACAGGGTGATTATCATAGTAATTTAGGTGAAGGTTTACTGTAAAAGGGTAAAATGATTTTCTTTTAATGCCCAAATAGTTTCATCATTTTTTGTCTATTTATGGATAATTATGTATTTATTACAATTTACCCTACTTATATCTTGTTGTCAGTGCATTTTGACTTGGGTATTATGACGTTTGCATATGGGTGTAAGATCCGTGTTAACCCAAATCATGCCACCCTATACTCTACTGGGTTAAACACTAGTCGTAAATATGAGAAGCCTGTTATACAATTTAGTAGTTTACGATGTAATAATCCAACTATCCCTATGCCATCTTTGAGTATTTATCGCAATTTGTGGTACATTGAATATCATTCAACATGAACCATGATCATTCCTACCTAAATACACCTACAAATAATGAGGGTGACCATATGTCACACAGATTGATGGTAGTTGGTTAGGGCCCATTGCTTCATAGTTGTCCCAACCGAAGGTGATCCACACAATTCAGATTAACATGTTGTGGCTAAGTCTAATATTGCTTCCAAAAATAAGAGTGATATGAAAGAGAGATTCTGCAACTAGGGAATATCGTATGTGATAATTTCTTCTCCGTTCCAATGGTGTTTCACTTTTCATAACATAAGCATCCCTACTGAGATAGATGGGGCTACTATTTACCTTTATCATTGAAAATGACTGCGGTTAACGAAGCTCTTTAAGGCGAGAGCTGCCTAATTAAAGTGAAATATTGTAAAATAATTTGTGGAATACAAGATTCATTCAGCCCCCTTCATGCAATGTGAAAGGTGGATTATACAATCACCGTTTATAGTGGATGTGAGACATGCAAAACTAGATTTGGGTTGGAAACATAAAGTCTCAAACCTAACCTTCTTGTTCATGCTGGAAGATTGTGGCTATGGATGTCCCAACCTTAGGTCACTAAGTGGATGCAGGAGAGGTGAATGCAAGGATACAACAGATGTTAAACTACTGGGAGATCAGTTCTTAGAGGAACCATGGCATGAGAAGGCAGAACAGTTCGATCATTCTCTCTTAGCTAGTAAACTATGACAGTTTGATCATTCTCTCTTAGCTAGTAAACTATGTAGAGGAGCTATCTGATGAGAATGGGCCTTTAACATGTAAAAGATTACAGGTGCACATCAGTCAATTCAACCAAAGAGCACCACACCATAGTCACGCTTGTATTTTCTACATCTGATACGAGACATGCAGTTGCCTGAACTTTACAAGGAAGAAGTGAATTCATCTGATACTTCGTCAGACGAAATCAGTGGTCAAAACACCGGTGTTTCCCTCTTTTTCCCAAATATAGTTAATTAGTAATAATTTTGCACTTACAAATAAATACAAATTCATTTATGGGTCTAAACCGACCCGTAAGAATTTTAATAATAAGAGTTGAAAATAATTTATAATATGAGAGAATGAAAATTTAAAAACACAAGAAAATAATGTCATAACTAGTTTATCATCAAAAGAAAAAATTTAATTTCCACTTAAGGCCTATTTGGTTCATGGACTACCATAATAATTTAATGTAAAACTCACATCATTACACCGTACATGTGATTGGATATTGCCGACTATCATATCATTGTAATATTTCCAAATCACCACAAGAAATGGATTGGCTGAAGTATTTTTACATGGCGTAGTTTCATAGGCTCCACTATGATGTATTTGTTATATCCACACTGCCCATCCATCTTGCATGATCATTTTATGAAATGAGATAAAATTTAAATTTTAAAAAAAAGGTGGATCCAAACCGAAAATGGACCACACCACAATTAGTGGTGGGGATTGAAGTGAAAATGGACTACACCATGGTGATCTTCTTCATTTCTATGGACATGCCCTTAAATAATATTGCAAAATGGGTGTACAGTGTGGATATAAGTATATGACATATTGATGAAATTGTATCGAAGTATAACTAATAGGAAAACTACATTACAAGTAGGAAGCTAAGTTGAGAGAGGGGTATTGCATACGACCACTATCATATTTTACTTCCTGTTATGGGAAAAATAGGTTGACATACTATTGACAGGCTAGGTCAATAATTCAAACAAGTGATCAGTGTGATCCAGTGGCTAGACCTCTATCGCCTCGACCAAGTATGGAGAAAGGCTGAGCTCGACCTCCTCGACTAAGTACGGGGAAATGCCTAGCTCGACCTCTAAGCATAAGGTTGAGGCATTTACTAAACTGCAATCTGAAGCCAGTTAACTCACCTCAGGTCGGCAAAACCATCCTAGGACGGACACAACATGGACTTCGGCTGTGCCCTAGCTCCGGACTACTTCGAGACAACTGAACCCATCCTCTGTGGGATCCGACCTGACCTTAATCAGGTCTATCCGCGATATTGGCCGAAGATCATGGAAACCGACTTCTACATGGATCACCCCAAAACTTTAACCAAGGATCTAGAAAGATCTGCCGCGCAAGGAGTCTGAATCCTATTATAATCAATTACTACCAAACAGGGATAGGTGCCCTCTATGACATCGCCTCTCCTCACTTATAAATAAGGTACCTCTAATAGTGAAAGGTACGCATAATCTCTAGCCCTAAACCCTCAACATTCAACTAGACCCAGATTCCTTTCCTGACTTAGGCATCGAAGGGTCCCCTACACAAGCCAGAGTCTTCCTTGTCTGTCCTTTATGCAGATTCGCTGAACCAGGGAGGGCTAACCAGATTTTTGCATCAACAGTTTGGCGCTGTCTGTGGAAACAACATTAAAATTTATTCTCATCCCACCGTGTCTCAACAATGGCGAAGGGGAAGAAGGCTCCTACCTCCTCTACTGCACTCGATCTCACACCGATGGACCAATTTGCTAACCACCAGGATTCCTCTTCCCAGCTGCAAGATGATTCCGCGCCTGCGGGGCCAACACAACGATCTCAGAGTCGAGGACGGCTTGTCTCCCTCGAGCAATAAGTTGAGATGTTGAACAATAACATGAATTCTATGAAGCAATTATTGGAACAATTACAACCCCACCTTACACAAGGGGACAGGCCAGTGGCAAGACCAACGATTCGATAACTCCGCGAGCCATCTGAGGTGCCTGTCGCCTCTCGCAAGAGCTAGCATCTCGGAACGTTAAGGCCAATACCTTCTCACGCATCTGACGCTACCGTTCTAGCGACTTCCAATCTGCGTCATGAATTGGACAAAAAAAAGCGCGACAAGTCACCCAAGGCAGCCGTTACGGCCATAGCCGAAAGCGGCAACCCTTGGGAAGCTGAACTCAATGACTTACGAGGTCAGATTGATGGCATACGACAAGCTTACCGATCAAACGTCCTGACCCCCGGGAAGCCGACCTCGATGGAGGCAATATTAGAAGAAACTGGCCTCCATTCACTGCCAACATCATTAATGTGCAACTCTCACGCCCCATACTTTGGGACCATCAACCCTACCGAGCACTTAGAATCTTTCAGGGCTTGGATGGAATTGCACAGTGCATCCACCGTGGTCATGTGTTGTGCATTCCCGCTAACTCTGACAGGAGTAGCTTGGAAGTGGTTTCGACAACTGAAGCCGCAATCAATTAGTTCTTTCACACAGCTTAGTAAAGCCTTCATCACCAACTTCATCGGGGGGAAAGAAAGCCTCAAACTGACTTCCTACCTCCTCCATATCGTTCAGAAGGAAGGCGAGCTGCTCAAGAACTACATCAAGCATTTTAACCTGGAAACGATACAAGTACAAGCACATTCAAAGGAAATTGCTCTGACTGCCATGATGGGAGGTCTAAGAGAAGGTTTTTCTTTTTGCTCGATAAAAGTCCTCATACAACGATGGCTGACCTCCTCAACAGAGCTAAAAAATACTCCAACACCAAGGAGGTGGCTAGCCTACTGAGGGCAACTTGGCACAAGGAAAGCTCGACCAAGGAGAAGCGACCCAAGGAGGAGCTGAGTTTGACTAGTAACAATAAAAGGAGGCTAGACGACGAACCTCCTAGCAGAAGACCTGACTGTAGGTTCAGTTCGTACACCCCTCTCAACACTACAGCCGATCAGGTTCTTATGTAAGTCAGAGAAAAATGTATCCTCAAATGGTCGAACAAGATGAAATCCGATGCGAATAAACGGGACAAGCGGAAATACTGTCACTTTCACTGAAACCACGGTCACTCAACTAGTGACTGTTTTGACTTGAAAGAGGAAATTAAAACTCTCATTCGTAACAAGCACTTGCACGAATATGTCAGCAGAAAGGAAGAACGAGATAACCCGAAGAACTACCAACCCATCAACAACGAACCCATCAGAGAAATTCGCACTATCTTCGGCAGACTTGCCGGGGGAGGCAACTCAAACAGAGCTCAGATAGCCCACACTCGAAGTATCAGCTATTACAGTTCAAAAACTAGATCTACGTCACCAACAAACCTCCAAAGGAGTAGAGAATAATACCTTGTGATTTAGCCTTTACCGAAGAGGATGCCCGAGGTGTCCACCACCCTCATGACGATGCAGTAGCCAACCGCTGGGGTGCTTCGAATTTTGGTGGACACCGGCAGCTCGGCAGACATCATCTTCTTCGAAGAGTTTGACAAAATGGGTATCGAAAAGTCCCGACTCCAACCTATCAAGACCTCATTGCTTGGGTTTACGGGGGATAAAATCGCCTCAGAAGGGTCAATCCAACTTCCGGTCACCACAAGAGAAGGGAAAAATCAATCAACAACCATGATCGACTTCCTGGTAGTCGACTGCCCCTTCGTCTATAACATCATCCTCGGACGACCTTCCCTCAACACCTTCCGAGCAATCGTGTCAACATATCATCTCGCGATGAACTCCCAACTGACCACGACACCGGGCTAATCAAACGAGATCAACAAGAAGCTCAACAATGCTACTCCCTAGCATTGAGAAATCAACTAGCAATGACCATTACTTTCCTTGATCCCCAAGAAGATTCTATCGAGAGAGGGCAACCTGTAGAGGACCTTATATCAATCCCACTTGCTGAATCTGACCCGACCCACACTATCTAGGTTGGGTCATCTCTAGCTCCAGCACTACGAGAAGAGATAATGAACCTACTCCGACGATATTCCGATGTGTTCGCTTAGTTACACAAAGACATGCCCAGAATCGATCCAAGGGTAATGATTCATAGGCTCAATGTCGATCCCGACCACCGGCCGGTCAGGCAGAAAAGAAGAGCATTCGAAGCCGAATGATATGCCATCATTGGAGAAGAAGTCAGAAAACTCCTCAAAGTAAGATTCGTGGAAGAAATATATTATCTAAACTGTATAGCTAACATCATCTTGGTGAAAAAAGCTAATGGAAAGTGGTGAGTCTGCATAGATTATACCGACCTGAACAAAGTTTTCCCTAAAGATAGCTTTCCCCTCCCCAGGATCGACCAGCTCGTCGACAGCATGGTCGGGCACGAGCTCTCGAGCTTTATAGACACCTACTCAGGCTACAACCAAATTTTTATTCACCCTCATGACAAGCAAAAGACAACCTTCATCACCGACAAGGGCCTCTACTACTATAAAGTCATGCCATTTGGACTAAAGAATGTTGGAGCCACATACTAGCGACTTGCCAATAAGATATTTTCCCAGCAAATTAGCCCCACTATGAAGTTTACGTCAATGACATGCTAATCAAGAGTATCAAAGCTAAGTATCACCTCTCTGACCTAGAGAAAATATTCGCAATCCTCATAAAATATCAAATGAAAGTAAATCCAAGCAAATGTTCTTTTCGAGTCAGTTCAGTGAAATTTCTCAGGTTCCTAGTCAGTTAAAGGGATAGAGGCAAACCCCAAAAAAATCCAGGCTTTGCTGAACATGAACTCACCAAGAACAACGAGAGAAATCCAATGCCTCATAGGGAGAATAGCTGCACGTAGTCGTTTCGTATCCCGAGCTACAGACAAATGCCTTCCTTTCTTCAAACAAGTGCAGGGAAATAAAAAAGCAGAATGGATAGAGGAATACGAGCTCGCCTTCCAAGAACTCAAACAATATATGGGGTCTCTACCATTACTTTCAAAACCTAAGCAAGGCGAACCGCTTTTACTATATCTAGCAGTCTCTTCAGCCATGGTTAGTTCAACCCTCATCAGGGAATAAGGAGGAAAGCAATTGCACGTATACTACGTCAGCAAGGCCTTGGTCCCGACAGAAAGTAGGTACCCAGACATCGAGAAGCTTGCCCTAGCCTTGGTTGTTTCAGCTCGATGTCTTCAGCCATACTTCCAAACTCACACCATCGTGGTCCCGACCGACTAATCCCTCTACCAGGTACTCCAGAAACCCGAAGTTTTAGGAAGATTAACGAAATAGCCAGTCGAACACAGCGAGTTCGACATCCATTGTCAGCCCCGAACAGCCATCAAAGGCCAAGCAGTGGTTGACTTTTCGTTCAGCTCATGACCAAGGACGATCAAATAACTAGCCTCGATGAGCAGATGGAACAAACTAAAGACTAGCCGGCCAAGTCAAATGAGCAAACATGGACACTACACGTAGAAGGTTCATCCAACTCTAAAGGTAGCAGGGTCGGGATAGTGTTGGAAGCACCTGACCAGACTTGCATCAAATATGCCTTGAGATTTAGATTCCAAGCGTCAAACAATAAACCAGAATACGAAGCCTTGTTGGCCAAACTCAGGCTGGTAGTAACAATGGGAACTCAACATCTAGAAATCCGCAATGACTCGCAGCTCGTCGTCAGCCAAATAACTGGTGAATATCAGGCTAAAAAGGAAAGGATGAAAGACTACCTACAGAAAACTCGAGAAATGATCAACAAATTCCCGAAGTGAAATATTAGCCTAATCCCCAGATTAGAAAATTGCAAGGCAAACGTGTTGACAAAGCTAGCCTCATTATTGGAGGGCAATATCCCGAAGTCGACCCCAATCGAATTCCTGATAAAGTCAAGTATCTACGAGGATGACTTAAGTACAGTCTTCCCCATATATTCAGGACTGACTTGGATGGATCTAATAATAAACTATCTCAAAGAAGGGAAATTGCCTGAAGATCGACTAGAAGCACAAAGACTTTGGTTTAGGGCAACTCGGTATACCATGGTTGAAAATGTCCTGTACAAAAAGGATATTCCCTTCCCATACCTCAGATGCCTCCGACCTAATGAGGCCAACTATGTCTTGAGAGAAACACATGAAGGCATCTATGGTAAACACTCCGGCAGTCGGGCCCTTGCCCACAAAGTTATCCGACAAGGATATTTCTGGCTGACTGTCCAAGTAGATGTCAGACAGTATACCGGGAAATGAGACAAGTGTCAGTGATTCGAAGCAATACCCCATCAACACCCCAAGCAACTAACTCCCATGACCGAACCTTGGCGCTTCACCTAGTGGGGAATCGACAGCATCGGCCCTCTGCCAACTGGCAAAGGGCATACCAAATTCGCAGTTGTCGCGGTCGATTCTTTCACTAAATGGATCGAGGCCGAGCCCCTAGCAGCCATTACTGAGCAAAAGATCACCGACTTCATTTGGAAGAACATTATATGCTAGTATGGAATCCCCCACACAATCATCTCGGATAATGAGAAACAGTTCGACAACAACCAATTTCGAGGCATGTGCGAAAACCTCAGAATCTGGAATGTTTACTCGTCTCCCCGGCACCCCCATGCCAACGTTCAGGTCGAGGTTGTCAACAAAATAAAGGGCCACCTCTGAACTAAAGTTGAAAAAGCTAAAGGCACCTGGGAGGAAGAACTCCCTCTTGTCCTCTGGGTATACCAAACCACTGCCCGAACAACCACAAGAGAAACACCTTTTTCCTTGCCTTCGGTGCAGAAGTTGTTGTCTCATTCGAGATCAGACTCCCAACTGCTCAGACCGGCTACTACAATGAAGAATAGAAGAACAAGCAGATGACTTTAAAGCTGGAAATAATCAAAAAGAGAAGGGAGCAAGCCTAACTCAAAATCGCAGCTCGACAACAGCAAGTAGCTCGTTTCTACAATTCCAAAGTGAAAATGCGGAGATTCCAAACGAGGGACCTAGTCCTCCGTAGGACCTTCCAGAATACCAAGGAACCCAGTTCAGGAACTTTGGGCGCAAACTGGGAAGGCCCCTACACGGTGACGAGCACGAGCCAACCAGGAACTTATCAACTTGAGGACATGGAGGTGCTACCGCTACTGCATCCTTAGGACGCCGAGCACTTGAAAATCTACCACGCATGACCAACTGAGCTCAAGATCGGAGTTCATAGTTTTCTAGTACACTAAATCTACAATGTTGAAATCTACTTCTTTAAGAAATTGTAATAAAAATCCCAAGTCAAGGGAATTTTTTTCATTCTAGTCTCCAATTTACTAAGTGCTCGGCCTACAAAAATCTATCGGAGCAGGAGCTTCGACAGGAGCGGAGACTTCGAGTGCGGAAGCCACAGGAGCAGCCTCGGTCAAGCCGTTCGGATCTATGCCGAATACCTCATCCTGACCAACTCCTCACACCAAGTAAAGCCCAGACTAAAATAGTCTTCGAGCTCATCGGTGCATTCTTCAGAACCCTTAAAGGCTTCCACTGCCTCCGACTTGATGTCAGGGATAGAGGCTTCGACCTCGTCCAATCGAGCTGAGGCCTCCACCGACTTGGAGAGCACCTCCACAAGAGCAGCCTCCGACTTTAGCATCTCGGCCTCCAGAGCTGCATCCGACCGCAGTTTCTCAGCCTTCAGGTCCTCCAGAGTAGACTGCCTCGAGGCGCTCTCTAGGAGGCCGTCATCAAGTTGATCCCTCAAGACCCTCCAATCGTCCCCATACACGCGCAGGGTCCCCTGCAGGACCTCCACCTAGGCCAGGGTAGCATCCCTATCACATGCCACGATCTGGAGCTTGGCGATCTTCGCCCAAAGATTAGCCTCCAGCTTCTCATAATCGAAGCCGACCTCTTTGAAGATCAGTCGGGCCCTTAAGAGAGTTGGCGTAATCTGAAAAAAAAAAAAATGAAGTCAGAAAAAGCAATAAAGACTACACGAATAGAGTTCGGCTAATAGTCCTGAAACATACCTTCAGAAGGGAGACGACTGCCTCTCGCCGAATGCCCATCGGATGAAGGGCAAATGCAATGAGGATCTATTGCTCGTTAACATGGCGAGAAGCCCATCCGACAAGCTTCACCAAGAGACCTAGCTCGGAGGTCGAGCCATTGCCCTCCACCTCATGGGCTGGAACCCCTGCACCAGTGGCAGACTGGGCTCCCTCCTCTGCCCCGATGATTGGAGCTCCAACATCGGGAGCAGATCAAGCTCCCTCCTCAGGGGCAACAGGGATCGCCCCCTTAAGCCCCTAAATAGGGGCTTCCTCCACCAACACACGCTCCAGTTCTAGAGCAGTAGTAGCAGCAGAGGCAACTTTCTCCTCAGGCCAGTTAGCCAGCAGAGGGATGTCGGGCAGAAGATGAACTACTGCCAGGGCGGGCCCCTTATGCTTGCGAGGGACTATGCCCTCCTTCATCCTCTTCATGAGCCAATCTACCTTGGCAAGAGGAGGAAGCTTCATCTTCTTGGAAGGGTGAGGATTAACCAACATGCCTACAGAGATAAAAGCATCAATAAACAGATAAATCGCAGCCCGGTACAAACAGAAGGGCGGGGGGGGGGGGGGGGGGGGATAAAGGCGTAACTACATACCTTGCGGACTGGGAGCGACTTGGGAAATCCCAGCTTGAAACAAAGTCAGAGGAGTTATCAACACCTTCCAACTCCGATCAGGAGCCTTCACTAGCCGTGCCTGAGCAATATGTTGAAGCTGAGAAGAAGAGAGCTCGGGCTGAACATGAGAAGAACCCGTTGCACAAAGGAAAAAGATCAGCAACAAATCTGAACCCTACTCAACTTAATTATAACTCAACGATTCCTAACCTGGAGTCATGAACTCAGTAGGAACTCCGATCACTAGGTCTGCCCACTCCCTGGACACAAAGAGCAACTTGTCTTTCCACCTCTTATTAGACGAAGGGTTCCCAGTGATGAGCGCCTTACCTTGATTGGCCCGGGCGGAAAAATAGTACGACCCTAAGTTCACATGGTTGACCTTAACTTTATACAAATACAAAAATTCAGCTACAGACAGCTGAGCTGCTGCCAAAGGACACAAGTCCCGACTAAGGCCCTCTAAGCGTTTAGGATCAACTGAGGATCAACTAACCAAGGGCCAACCTCACATGAGTAAGGACCCTCTGGATCATGGAGTGCAAGGGTGAATAAAGACTGCATTGCAAAGCCACGACATAGATAGCCAACTCGTACATGCGAGGCTGGCCAGGCACCTCCCCCAACTCCAGAGCTCGGAGTACGATCGACTCAAGGATCTAATAATCCTCTCGGACCCGAATTAGGACAGCCTCAGTCATAGTGGAGCCGAAAGTACCGACCTCCACAACTTCGGCATCAGGACCCCTTGGTCCTAATCAGGCTCCCTCGTCACTCAAACCCTGAAATCCGACCTCTTCATCCCCCATGTCTGAAGAAGAGGGGACGAATCTATTCGGGCGAGTGTCTTCGAGGGAGTAGTATGAGTTGTTGTGGAAGGCCCTCGACATTTACCTAACTCTGGACTAGATTGACATCTTGATTGAACAAGAAAAGAGAGAAAAAGTTACTTGGAAAGAGGAAAAAAGAAGTCGGATAAATGACAACTATCGAAAAGAGAGAAATAAAGAGGATTTTCGACTTTCTGGAAATCGCCTAGTCCGGTGAAGAGCAAAGAGAAAGGAGGAGAATTGAGGAGCTCTGAGCGTCCCACCCCCTAGCCCAGCGCATTAATGAGACTTAATAAATGTTTGAGCACGAGAAACTATAACGTCGCATGAGGACGCCCTCTCTGCAAGGCACGTGGCATGTAACGACCTAGGGCGCCGAGCCACAGACAGTTGGTGCTCAACCATATGCCCGAAGACCAAGCGATGACGTCATCTGAAGATATGCCGTCGTCATTAACCTCACCTCGAGCTCCGTATCCACTACCCCCTATCACCCATGGTGGTAAACAAGCAACCTGTCCTCCTTGACTTCTTGACCTGCTCAACATCATAGCTCGATTCGATTTCAAGGTTGATTTAAGATTGTCTGACCTGGCCAAACTTATACTTATCAAGTCCACTATGAGAACTAGTAAGTAGGGGGACTTACTTTTATAGGGAAAATAGACTGACCTACAATTGATAGGCCAGGTTAACAATTGAAACAAGCAACCGGTGTGATCCAGTGGCTAGACCTCCGTCGCCTCGACCAAGTATGGAGAAAGGCTGAGCTCGACCTCCTCGACTAAGTACAAGGAAAGGCCGAGCTCGACCTCTTAGCACAAAGTCGAGGTATTTACTAAACTGCAATGTGAAGCCAATTAACTCACCTCAGGTTGGCGAGACCCATCCTCAGATGGACACAATACCAAGTTTAGTTGTGCCCTACCTTGGACTACTTTGGGACAGGTGAACCCCCCCTTTGTGGGATCCGACCTGACCTTAATCATGTATATCTACATTCTCGGCCGAAGATCACAAAAATCGACTTCCACATGGATCACCCCGAAATTCTAGCTAAGGATCTAGAAAGATCCGCTGTGCAAGGAGTCTGAATCCTATTATAATCAATTACTGCCAAATAGGGATAGGTGCCCTCTACGGCACCGCCTCTCGTCACCTATAAATAAGGTACCTCTAATGGTGAAAGGTACACACAATATCTAACCCTAAACCTTCAACATTCAACTAGATTCTTTCCTGACTTAGGAATCGGAGGGTCCCATGCACGAGTCAGGGTCTTCCTTGTCTATCCTTTGTGCAGATTCGCTGGTCCAGGGAGAGCTAACCAGATTTCTGCATCAACACTTCCAATTACTATAGTAATGTTAATCATTATTATTTTACCCATCATTACTCATTACCACACATTAAGCACGTTACTATTGTAATGGGTAATCCAAACATGCCTTATTAGTGATCTTTAAGGAATCTCAATGCTTAACTGATTGGTCGTTGATTGCGAAATACTTGATAGCTTCCCTTAAGGGGAAAAAAAATGGTTTCCATAATTAATTTCAATTGACGCCAAATGACCTATCTAATCTTATCTCAAAGTCTCGATGGCTTAGATTTGAGTCGGTTGAAATTAAGTTGGGTGATTAGGGATAGTCCTATACAGACTTGGTCGGGTGTGCAATTCCAGATTCCTAAGCAAGATTTTCTCATCGGACGCGCCCAGGACAACGCCATCAGTATGTAAAAATTTGAACAGACAGTGGAAGTTCCTGCTACCTACGGACTCAAAGCTAGCCGTGTACGAAGAGCTAGAAATTTGCATTCTTCCATAAAATGCAGGAAGGAGAGTTACACGATATGTTGGGATACTATGGTTATCCACAAACATATGTACGTCACCACGTGGCATATGTACGGCCGAAAACGCTGGAATCAAAGTCCTCGTGCTATAGCATAATAAAAAAAAATGCTTTAACGGATTATCCAACAAAGCAGTGTCCTTAGATCAGAGGCCGGGATCATTGGATCGGTCTGATGTTGGGGCATTGCCCAATCTGAAGTGAGCCAGACGAATTGGACGCTTGGATTGGAGAGCAGATTAGGTGAGACACCAGATCCACTGAGGTCGGTAGGACCCCTGGCTGTGGGGCTCACAATGATGTATGTGACTTAAATCCACACCGTCCAACCGTTTTGAAAGCTCATTTTAGGGAATGAATCCAAAAATGAAGCAGATGCAACTCTTATGTGGACCCTACCATGGGAAACAGTAGTGATTGAGTCTCCACCATTAAAAAATTTACAGGGGCCACAAGAATGTTTATTTTCCATCCAACCTGTTGATTAGGTCACAAAGATCTGTATGAAGAGACCACGCAAATATCAGCTTGATCTAAAACTTCCTTGGCCCACGATAAGTTTTTAATGGTCGATTACCATTGTTTCCTGTATTATGGTCCACTTGAGATTTGGATCTGCTTCATTTTTCATATCATGCCATAAAATGAGCTTTCAATAAGAATGGACGGAGTGGATGTAGTCACATGTATCACAGTGGACCCTACGGTAAAACCGGGGTCTCACCCAATCCGCTTCCTTTGGACTGTGGTACGTTTTATTTGAGAGTTGATTAGCTGTTATCCTGGTGACAGCTTAGGGGTTTTACCATTACCGTGTGGGCCCACCTTGATGAATGTGTTTCATATTCATGTCATTCTTCCGTTTGTTAAGCTCATTTAAAAGGATTCGGAAACTTTAAGCAGTTCGGAATCTCCAGTGGACCAGACCACCGGAAAAAGTGGTGAAGAGCCATTGAAGGCATTTTGTAGGCCCCAAAACTTTTGGATCAAGTTTTTTTTTTTTTTTTTGGCATTTTCTCTCCATCCAGTTCTATTTGACATAATCGGCAGGTTGGTTGAAAAAAAACATTACATATCTTCATACAGTAGGCCTTTGGAAAGTTTTTGATGGTAAGGGCTCAAGTGGTTCACCTACTATTTAGATAAGATTAGGAGCGGCCATATCATAAGTTATTTAAGATAACATATTTTTGCCTTTAGTAACTTATCTTGATTTCTACTTATTAAACTAAACTGAAGTAATTAACTTACAAAAAAAAACTAAAATTAATTATAAACTAAACTTACTCATCTCAAATAAGTTACTTTTTCTATTTACAACAGAAAATGGGCTCTTAATGGTAGGGACAGTGCCATATAATGGTTGAAAAAATGAATGGACGGATTGTATGTACAGCATATCAACAAGGTGGGCAGTGAGGGTAATACCCACTGAGCTGTGTTACCTGACGCGGATTAGCTTCTGACAGGTTGAGTAGCCACAATCTCTACTATTGAAGTACTTCAACTTCTGCTTGCCCCGCCATAATGTGTTGTATCTACATTGTCTATCCACTTGGAAAGATCATTTTAAGGCAGAAGCCAAAGATTGACTCTGATTCAAAGTTTGAGTGGACTCACTACAGAAAACAGTGGGAACTAAACACTTACCAATAAAAACTTTTAGGGACTACAAAAGTTTTGAATCAAGCCAATATTTGTGTCTTCCTTTAGTTCATGTATGTGTTAACTTATGAAGATTTTGGATCTTAAATAAACATCACGGTAGACCATATGTTGGTTTTATCCGTGGGCATCACTTTTCCTTTCTTTTTTTTTGGTGGGTCCACTTGAGCTTTGGACCTGAGTAATTATGTGAATCTACCCTATAAGGGATTTTGACCATACTAACCTCAAAGTTAGGCAAATTATATAGAAAGCTATGACATTCCATATATCTCAAGAGTGGCCTTCCGACAAGCTTCTGAAAATTACTTGGACCAAAATACCATTATCCTTGTTTTAGTAGTTGTACAGTTCTCTAGGGAATAAGAAGTTACATCGTATTTAATGCCAAGAAAGTAATGTGTACGGAACCCTTTTTTGCGTGTGGGCAAGGAACAAACTTGTGAGGCCCACATTGATGTGTGTGCATAATCCATGCTGCCCATCCTTTTTGCCATGTCATTTTAAGGCTAGGGCCCAAATATCAGCCTGATCCAGAGCTCATGTGGGTCACATAATAGAAAATAATGGTGACAATGAAACCCACTATTGAAACTTTTCAGGCTCACTGTGATGTTTGTTAGAAGTGGACATTGCCCAAGTCAGGACTTTTTGAGCCCATGACGAGCTGGCCGATAAGGTGGGGCCTTAGGCTATTATACCAATGACTATCCTTTCATTTGGTAGTAAAGGAAGTGAACATGTAACAACCGTGACCTATATAACATGAGAACCACGACCCATATAACATGATAACTACGACCCATGACAACTACGACCCATGACAACCACGACTCATATAACATAAGAACCACAACCCACATAACATGAGAACCACGACTCATGACAACTATGACCCTTACTACATTCTAACCACGACCCTTACCACATTATAACGTTATATGGGTCGTGGTTTTCATGAGGAAAGGGTTGTGGTTGTCATGGGTCATGGTTCTCATGCTAGACAGGTCATAGTCTTCATTTTATAGGCCTTGGCAAGCACCAACTAGTGGGGCTTACATCGATGTATATGAATAATCCATGCCACCCATCCTTTTTGCCGTGTCATTTTAGGGCTATGACCTAAATATCAGCCTGACCCAGAGCTCATCCTTTTTGTTGGATGATCAGATCACCTCATTGTGAGCCTTAGGCTATGGTACCAATGACTATCCTTTCATTTGTTAGTAAAGGAAGCGAATATGTAACAACCACGACATATATCACATGAGAACCACGAACCATATCACATGAGAACTACGACTCATGACAACCACGACCCATATAACATGACAAACACGACCCATATAACATGACAATCATGACCCATGACAACTACGACCCTTACCACATTACAACCACGACCCATGTAACATGACAACCATGACTATGACAGCCACAAACCATATAACATGACAACCATGACCTATATAACATCACAACTATGACCCATGAGCTGATTATTTGGTGTGGTCCACTTGAGCATTGGATCTGCCCATTTTTATATTCGTGCCTTAAAATGTTCTGAGAAAAAGGACGGACGGCTTGGATAAACAGATGCATCACGGTGGGCGAGCCCACAGAACTGCCCATTTGGAGTTAAAGACAGGCAGGGGTAGGACGCAATCCACGTCGGGCCGGATTAGCTACTGACAAGTTAAGTAGCGAGACACGCCACTGATAAGCTGAGTAGCGAGATGTTACCAAGTTTCGTGGGCCCCACCAGGATATATGTTTTGTATCCACACCTTCCATCCATTTGGAGAGATCATTTTAAGGCAATATTCAAAGAATGAGTTAAATCCAAAGCTCCAGTGGACCCAGCACATAAAACAGTGAGGATAGTGACGCCCACCATTAAAAACTTCTAAAGGCCACAAAAGTTTTGGATCAAGCTAATATTTGTATTTTCCCTTATTTCATGTCTTTTTTAACTTTTGAACATGTTGGATTTCAAATAAACATTATAGTGGGCCTTAGGATAGTTTCAACGATGGGAATCACTCTCCCCACTTTTTTCTATGGTGGAGTCCACTACAGTTTTTTATATGCCTCAATCTTTGGCTCATGCCCTAAAATGATATCTCAAAATGGATGGACGGTGTAAATACAACGCATACATCATAGTGGGGCCCACGGAACTTGGTGACGTCACTTCAGTAGCCGACTTGCTACTCAACCTCTATCTAATCAGCGTCCATCCACGTCCATCAGAAGCAGATTGGGTAGTGTACCTCACACCAGCTATAAAGCTGTTGTATTTATGTCAGCAAGTTCTGTGGGTCTGATCATGAGGTATGTGTTATATCCAAACCATCCATCCATTTGTCCATCTCATCTTAAGGCTTGAGACGAAAAATAAGACAGATCTAACTATCAAGTGGACCACACTGCAAAAAGCAGTGGGGAATTGAATGTCTACCATTGAAACCTTTTTTGGGGTCATAGGAGTTTTGGATCAATATGAAATTTGTTTTCCCTCGTAATTCAGGTCTTTGTGACCTTATGAATAGATTGGATGGAAAATACACGTTATGGTGGGCCCTACGAATTGTTTAACTGTGAAAATCATTATCTCCGCTGCTATTTATGGTGTGGTCCATATGATCTTTGGATATAATTCATTTTTAGATAATGCTCTAAAATGATCTCTAAAAATAGATGAACAGAACAGTGTAGATATAATAAATACATCACTGTGGGGCCCATGTAACTGTTCGTACAACTCGAAGCCCGAGGAGCGTTAGTGCTCGTCTTTGCACGACGAAAACAGATTGACTACTCCCCCTGCCACCAGCCCCATGGGCCCCACCATGATGTATGTGTTTCATCCATCCTGTTCATCCATTTTTACATATCATTTTATGGCTTGATACCAAAAATGAGAGGGATATAAATCTCAGGTGGACCACACCACATGAAAACAATAGTGATTCGATAACCACCATTAAAATCCTCCTAAGGCCCACTATACTGTTTATTGGACATCCAATCTATTGATAAGGTCATACAGGCCCAGATGAAGAGGAAAAGCAAAGATCAGCTTAATCCAAAACTTTTATGACCCCCGGAATGTTTTTAATGGTCGACCCTCATTCAACACTGTTTTCTGTAATGTGGTCCACTTGAGATTTGGATAAAACTCATTTTTTGACTCATAACATAAAATGATCTATAAAAATAGATGGATGGCATGGATGAAACACATACATCATGGTGGGGCCCACATAACACTGACCACTAGCCATTGGCTGGTGTCAGGGGGAGTAGCCAATCCGTTTCCTCGCGCGACACATACTTACAGCAATTATAAAGCTGGCGTGTGGTACACCAGCCAATCGGCTTCTGCGTTCATCCATGACAGGGAAGCTATATAGCTGTTGTACTGACATCAGCAAGTTCGGTAGGTCCCATCATGAGGGATGTGTTATATCCAAACTGTCCATCCATTTGGCGAGCTCGTCTTAAGGCTTGAGACTAAAAATAAGATAGATCTAAAGACAAAGTGGACCACACTGCAAAAAGTAGTGGGGGATCTAACGTCTACCATTGAAACCCTTCTGGGTTCACAAAAGTTTTGGATCAACACGAAATTTGTTTTTCCTCTTCATGTAGGTATTTGTGACCTTATGGATAGATTGGATGGAAAATAAACATTATGGTGGGCTCTACAAATCACAACATGACCCACGATCCTTATAACATCACAACATCAACCTTTATTACGTTAAAACCCCGAATTATACACGTCAAGTAACAACCTCGACACATATAGCATGACAACCATGACCCATATAACATGACAACTATGACCCATGACAATGAATACCCATAAAACATGACAAATATGGCCCATGACAATTATGACCCATATAACATGACAACCACGACCCATATAACTTGGCAACTACGACCCATGACAATTACAACCCATATAACATGATAACCACGACCCATATAACTTCACAACCACGACCCATATAATATGACACCCTTGACCCTTGCTATATGACAACCATGATCCATTCGAAGGGTCATGGTTCACATGTGCAATGGATCGTGGTTTTCATCCACAAAGGGTCGTGGTTGATGTTTGACCTTACCCCTAAAATGACACAACAAAAAAGATGAGCGGCATGGATTATTCACATACATCTATATGGGCCCATTTAGGTCGTGGTTTGCATCGGTCGTAGTTGTCATATTATATAGGTCGTGGTTTGCATCGGTCGTAGTTGTCATGTTATATAGGTCGTGGTTGTCATGTTGCATGATTCATGGTTTGCAACGTGTTCACTTCCTTTTCTTCCAAACCATTGGTACCATAGCTTAAGGCCCACAATTAGAGCTGGGCAAAACAAACCCGATCCGACCTAATCAGAACCAAACCGACAGTCTGGATCGGTGCAGATCGGGTAGCCCCATCCAGATCCGAAACTTTTCGGGTTGAATTCGGACTGGCCCTGATCCGACCCGACCCAACCCGAAAACTCGATCCGATTGGATCCGGACAAATCCGATCCTACCCGATCTAGAGTAGTTCTTATTAATCCTTCTATTTTTTTTTCTTATGGTATGGTCCACTTGAGCTTTGGATATGCATCAATTTTGAGTTCAACCACTAAAATAATCTGCAAAAACGAATGGACGGTGTGGATAAATCACACGCACTCAGGGTGGGCCCCAACAGAGTTTGCTGTGTCCAATAGCAAGTAAATTTGCTGGTGTACCGCACACAATTATGTAGTTGGTTGTTCCCTGTAGGCACTAGCTGTATGCAGGCGTTAGCTATAGTTACGTGTCGTGCCAAGACGAGCACTGACGCTCCTCGAGCTCCGAGTTATACGAACGGTTCAAAGGATATCAAAGTTACATGGGCCCCACAGTGATGTATTTATTATATCTACACTGTTAATATATTTTTAGAGACTATTATAGAGCATTATTCAAAAAATGAATAATATCCAACGATCATGTGGACCACATCACAAATAGCAGCAGAGAATGATTTTCATCGTTAAACAATTTGTGTGGTCCACATGATAGTTAGATATGTCTTAATTTTAGTCTCAAGCCTTAAGATGAGCTTGCCAAATGAATGGACGGTTTGGATATAACACATACCCCACCATCAGACCCATATAACTTGTTAAACTCAATACAGCAAGTAACGTACTTAGCGTGAATAGAAAGTCTCTGCATGCACGTTTACGTAATACATTAAATACATCAGAGAAAGCGTAATACATATTTTTTAATCATGTGGGGCCCACCTTTATGTATATATGTTATCTAAGCAGTTCATCCATTTTGACATATCATTTTAGGCGTTGAACAAAAAATTACGATACTTTAAAGACTGAATGGACCACACCATATCAAATGATCTGAATAGTGCCCAACCCAATCCGACTCAGTTTCCCTAACCGAGTCGAAGTCGAATCGGGTCAAGTTAATCAAGCAACGGATCTGTCCGAGTCAGGTGACCTGGACTCGGTCTTGGATCGGATCGATTTCAGGTCAACATATTAGATTTTCGGATCTAACCGGGTTAAGCCCAATCCGGTCCGACCCGGACCGATGCCCAGCTTTATCCACAATGGGGTGGTCCGATCCATCCACCTTGTCGACTAGCTCACTGTGGGCCCAAAAAGTCCTAACTTGGGTAATATCCACTTCTAACAAGCATCACAGTGAGCCTGGAAAGTTTTTATAGTCACTATTATTTTCTATTTTATGGCCCGCATGACATTGGATCAGGCTAATATTTGGGCCCTACCTCTAAAATGACACAATAAAAAGGATGGGCGGTATAGATTATACAAATACATCAATGTGGGCCCATAAGGGTCATTGTTTGCATGGGTTGTAGTTGTCATATCATATGGGTCGTGATTGTCATGTTGCATGGATCGTGGTATCCACGTGTTCACTTCCTCTTCTACCAAACTATTGGTACCATGGCTTAAGGCCCATAATGGGGTGATCTGATCCATCTACCTTGTCTTTAGATCTGAGCCCAAAAAGTCCTGACTTGGGCAGTGCACACTTCTAACAAACATCACAGTGAGCCTAAAAAGTTTCAACAGTCACCATTATTTTTTATTATGTGGGACACACAAGCATTGGATCGAACTCATATTTGGGCCCTAGCCCTAAAATGACATGGCAAGAAGGATGGGCGGCATGGATGAAACACATACATAGTGGTGGGGCTCACAGACCATCGAGCACCCGCCATTGGCTAGTGGTAGGGGGAGTAGTCCGTCACTTTCTCAGGTTTTGAAAAAGAAGGTAACTTCTTATTCACTTCAAGACCGTACTGCTTTTGAAACAAGGATAGGGGCATTTTTGTCCAAAATAATATCTAGAAGTTGTCCGAAGGCTACTCTTAGGATATATGAAACATCATAACTTTTTAAGTCATTTGCCCAACCTTCGAGGCCAATATGGTCAAAATCCCACCCTAAAATGACCTCTTCGAATGTGGGTCAACAGAATTTGGTAACATCACTTCGGTGGCAAGTATGGCAATTTAACCTAACAGTATCTAATTCGTGTTGGGGGTAACACCTAATCCGCCCCATCCCTGAACTATCCATTTGGCACCTAATGCTTCTTGCCTAAGGATGGTGCTTGCAGCAAGGTTGCTACTGGTTGGTGCTTCACCATGATGTAGATTCAAATCTTGGGTGGACCAGGCTATTAAGAAAATTATATTGATTGAATGACTATCATTAAAAACTTCCTAGGGCCCAATGTAATATTTATTCCTCGTCAACCCATTGATCATGTCACACAGATGGGATGAAGGGAAAAACAAGGCCTATTGCAATGTTTATTTCCATTTAACCTGCTGATTTGTCACACAGACTGGACGAAAGGAAAAACAAATATAAGCTTGATTCAAAATTTTTGTGACCCTGACGAGTTTTAATAGCAGGCTTTCAATCACCAGTATTTCCTGTGGTGTGATCCACCCGAGATTTGGATTTACCTCTAATTTTTTTTTATTATGTTTTATCATGCCTTAAAATGGCATGTAAAAATGGATGGACGGTGTGATAAAACATATACCGGTGAGCCCACAGAGCACCGACCAGCAGGGAGTTGCTACTGGCAGCGTCAGGAGGCAATCCGCGTCCCCTCTCGACGCACTCCCACTTCATACGTGGCGCGTATGTGAAAGATCTAAGCCGATCATCAGGAAGCTCACCTGGATCTGCGGACGTCAATTTCTGTTACCCGGGTTGTTATTGAGAGCTGATCAGCGACAATTTGGCTGCATGATTAGCTGGTCAAGCTGTCCCATCTCTCTGTATGGAAGGCCTCACCATGAAGATCACCTGTCACGTAAAGGTTTGTCGGCTCATCAAGTGGGCCACAATATTGACGGTCATCCTACGGTCTGACTCATCATACTAGCTGTGATCTACCGAACACCTTGAACAGCTTGATTTCAAGATTGGACCCACCTTTGGCATAGTCCTTCATGTTCTACACCAACCGCGCGTTGGTGGGAAAAATGGGACATCATGATAAGTTATCAGACGGGCACTTGCAGCTGATCTGATGCAAATTTCCTTGGGGACCGTGTAACCAAAAGCTCTGTGAGGTCCATCGTAATATAAGTGCTATATTCAATCCGTCCATCCATTGTATCAGTTCGTTTTAGGAAGTGATATAAAATTCAGATAGATTTAAAACTCAAGTAGCCCACACCATAAGATACAGTAGGGAATGAATAGCCACCAATGAAGCCTTCTAGGAGATATAGACGTTTCAGATCAGCCTTATATTTGGTTAATTCTTCATCGTGATGGGAATTACGTGATGAATGGGTTGGATGTAATATAAATATCACCGTGGGCCTCGGGAAGGTTTCAATGGTGGGTATTTCCATCCCCACTGTTTCCTATGGTGTGGCGCATTTGATTCTTGTATCCATCTCATTTTTGGGCTTATGTCCTAATATGAGCTGTCGAAACTGATGGACGGAGTGGATGTCACAGGACATTGTAGTGGACCCACAGCTTTTGGTTACCCGTGCATTGTAGGAAATTCGCGTCCAGGGGATCAGTTCTCCTTATTTGTGCCGATGATATGAATGAACCGACGTTAGTTAGGCAAGCCAGATAAACGGCGGGGCCCATCTGGCGAGCAGCTTGATCGTAAACGGATTGGCTACTCCCCCTGCCACACGTCAATGGCTGATGGTCGGTACTCTGTGGGTACCACCATGATGCATGTGTTTTATCCATGCCGTCCATCTATTTTTCTAGATTATTTTACGGTATAAGACAAAAAATGAGGTAGATTCCAATCTCAAGTGGACCACATTACAGGAAACGTGTGTTGAATGAACGTCAATTATTAAAGCTTTTTGGGGGCAATAAAAGTTTTGAATCAAGCTGATCTTTGTTTTTTCCCTTCATCTGAGTCTGTATCACCTAATCAACAGATTGGATGTTAAATAAACAGTACAGTGGGCCTTAGGAGGATTTTAATGGTGGATATCCAATCACTGTTGTTTTCCTGTGGTGTGGTCCACTTAGATTAATACTCCTCTCATTTTTTGGATCAAAACCTAAAATATTCCGTAAAAATGGATGAACGGCATGGATGAAACACATACATCACGGTGGGGCCCACAGCGCACCGACCACCAGCCACCGGGTCGGTGGCAGGGGGAGTAGCCAATCCGTTTCCAGCTCGATCTGTCACACGCATCCACGTGGCAAGTGCATAAAAGGCATGATCTGCTGGGGTTATTTTGGTCTTTTTCCTGCCCAAGCTCTACCATTCATGTCTCGACACGCAAGAGAATGTACCTTCCATGCTGACCAAAACATCTCATCCCTTGCTTACGTGTGCCAGTCGGCTTTTTCCACCAACCTTGTGGTGGGGGCCTACCATCTTTCCAGGACAGTTGGTGGTGGCTTTGGCGTTGATCTAAACTAACGGTCGATTTGACAGAATCCAAGGAAGAGAGGTAGGTTGGGAAAAGCGAGCTAGCGTCCCTTGCACTAGTGCGCTTTTTTTTTTTTTTTTTCTGCCCTTTAATTTTCTCCGTCCATCTCTCTCTTCTTTTCTTTCCTTGACTTGAAAGAAGAGGGATAAAAGCTCCATATCAGAGAGAGTGTGTGGAAAGCTTTCCTAACTGCATGCGCGTGTACAATAAAGCTCATTACACGCCACTCATATGCCAGCATGAAACATGGGTATGAGATCCAATCCATCCGTCAGTTTGGTCCGACCTTTTACATGTTTTCTCAAAATAAATCTGCACCATTCATCATGTGAGCCCCAATATTTGAAACAGGTCTTTTTTTCAATTTGTGTCCCACATTATTAGTGGATCAACCTGATTTTTGTTGTAGGGGATTGTTATAGTAGTAATTTTCTGATGAATGGATTGGATCTTGGAGTTATTGTGACACGCTAGCACATGTGTGGCGTGTGCATGAGGTTTAATGCATCCGCGAGTTCGAGCGGTAAAAGTCTGGTGTGTGCGCGTGTGGGGCTGTTTGCTTAGCTTGCATTCTACCACCACACACTCATCGCGTGGCGTGGCCTAAACCCAGACAATGAAATCAATGCAGTGTCGGAGTTTATGTATGTAGCCAATCAATGGGAACTGATATGATAGGGATGGCTTTGAGTCGTTTTCGCAGCAACTTCCCCCTTCCCACCGTACACGTGGAATTACGCATGGTAGATCTAGACCGTCGAAATAGTCGTTGTTATCATGGATGGTCATTGATTTAAAATTCGCATTATTTGGGTGATCCTTGAGGTATTGAATTATTCAAATGGATGGTAGAAAGAGAAACCGTTGAGACAAGTTCATGGAATTGAGGGTTGGGATTGTCTGGCTGGTGTGCGTGTTAAGCCGTGGACCATCCATAGAGTTCACTACAGTGAAAGGAATGACCTAGTCCTGTTATGATGGAAATACTATATCTCACCATTTCCCTTCAAATGAATAATGTATTTAGGGTTTTATTTTTTATTATTTTTTTAAATTTTATTTTATTTATTATTTATTTATTATTTATAATTTTTAACAGAAATGCTATGGTGCTCCCAAAGTATATGTTGTTATGGTGCTCCTACTTTCACTGGGACACTTTTAACAGTCCAATGTATCAATCTAGACCGTTCATTAGGCTTAAAGCATATTTCATAGGATACAATTCAAAATTCATATAGATTAACATATATGATCCATTCAATCGATGACCTTGATATATACCGTCAGGGTCTGTTTGGGCGGTGGGATTAGCAGGGTTTAGGTGGGATGGGATTCAAAAAACATCATTATTACCCATGGCAGGGATTGTCCCCTGTTGCCATGGGATAAAATTATTGCCATGCTTTGTTGATGATACCTGATGATACCGTGGTACATTGAATGGATATACCCACCATCATTTGAAATTATTGAGAATAACACATATGTGTTATATCTAAACCGTCAATTGTTTAAAAACCTCATTTGATGGCATGGGCCTAAAAATGAGGTAGATCCAAAACTTAGATGGCCTCAAAGAAGTTTTCAACGGTAAATATTTAATCCGCATTGCTTTCTATGGTGGGATCCACTTGAGATTTAGATTTACCCAGTTTTTTTGGCCCATACTCTAAAATAATCTAGATAAATGGATGGACGGTGTGGATATATCCCACACATCATGGTGAGACCTACACAACTTCTCAAACATTGAGTGAAATTGGCATCGACCCAGTGTAATTCCATTTAATGTAATTCCATGTTTTTCCATTCTTTCCAAACGGGGAGTGGAATTGGCATAGGACCAGATGAATCCCATCCCACCTCATCCCTTCTAATCCGTGGTAGGATTAGGAGGGATTAGGTGGAATGAGATTAAAAAAAGATAATTATTACCCCTGGCAGAGATTGTGCCTGTTACCATGGGATAAGATTAATGCCATGCTGAGTTGATGATATGGTAGTACATTGAATGGATATATCCACCATCACTTGAAATTACTGAGAATAACACACATGTGTTACATCTAAACTGTTCATTTGTTTTGTAACCTCATTTTATGGCATTGGCCTAAAAATGAGGTAGATCCAAAACTTATGTGGCCCCTAAGAAGTTTTCAACAGTAAGTATTCAATCCCTATTGCTTTCTATGGTGGGGTCCACTTGAGCTTTAGATTTACCTGATTTTTTGGCCCATGCTCTAAAATAATCTTGAAAAATGGGTGGACGGTGTGGATATAGCCCACACATCATGGTGGGACGTACACAACTTGCTAACATTGAGTGAAATTGGCACGGGACCCAATGCAATTCCATCTAATTTAATTCCAAGCTTTTCCATTCTTTTCTGCTAACATTGAATGAAATTGGCACGGGACCCAATACAATTCCATCTAATCTAATTCCAAGCTTTTCCATTCTTCCCTAACATGGAGTGGAATTGACAAAGGCCCGGAAAAATCCCATCCCACCTAATCCCTTCTAATCCCACTGCTCAAAGTGTTTTGCCCAAAATGAGTCCAATGAATGGCTGATTTATCTAATTTGTAAGGGACCATCAGGGATTACTTATGATTCTATAGAATTGCTTTTCTCATGCAATTGTAATTATCTCATCCATGGTTTGGGAAATAAACGGTGTCGAAAACAAGGTCAAACCAAGGATGGATTGGATCATCCAATCACTAACTCCTTTCGAATGATGGCGCATTGAATGTGTTCTGAAATTAGTGGACAGTTCAGATCAATTAATTAGTCTATACAAGTGCATGTATGCAACCACCAACACTGTAACTTACAGTATTGTGAGAGCATTGAAGTTGTTCTCTTGAGCATTAAAGTAGTTCTCTTTGTTTTTTTTTATTTTACTTATTTTTTAATGGAGGAAAAGCAAACGAAAATAATTGTATTTTGGATCTTCTTCTTTGTATTTGAAGTTTCAAAAATACAAAATGGTTCTTCGTATTGAAAGTGAGGGCCATTTAGCATCGACATAAGCAATCATCTTCCTCGTCTAAGCCTTTACTAATTAATTGGATCAGTTACATGAATCTATTCCACATTATTCATCATAGGTCTAAAGTATTTTTCTTATTACTTCCACCGACGTGATTTTAGCTCTCTCACTTGCCCTATTAAAGCCAGTAACTTGTATCAACTTATTCCCAACCGGTGCAGTCTTTAGTCTTGGTTGCTCATAACCAAATTATCTAAGTATACCTTCCCTCGTATTATTAACAAATATTAACAATTGTTACTACTAAGTTTTCTCATATACATTTGTTTCTAATTCTATCCTGATTTGCCTTGTCCCCAATCTACTTCAACTTCCTTATTTAAGGAGCTATACTCACCATGTTGTGGGGGAAAACGAACTGATATGCCATGTGAAAAGGGCAACAGAACATATGAAGAGCATTGAGTGAGTTCTCCAAAACGATGAAACATAAAGATCAGACAGCACTATCATCGATCCTCCTGACAGAGAGATTGACCTCGAGCCAAGCTCCTCGAAGACATAGCTCAAGTGCAAAGAGTCATTTCTTGAGATGAGTAGGTCGACCACAATCAGGGTGTAGCAAGGATCTCGAAGAATATCCCACCCTGAATCAAGGGATTAGATCCGACATAGTCAAAGATCACGCCGACCGAGGCGAGCTCAGTGATAAATTCGGAGGAAGATACATATCCAAGATAAGATCTTAGTGTATCCTTATATAGTATATCTGTAAACACCCCACCCAGGCTAGCAACTTGATAAGGCAATGATGACCTTTAGGAAGAGAGCCGAAAACCACAACCATTCCCTAAACCCTAACCCTAACCTAAACCTCAACCTAAACCCTAACTCAAACCATTATCTGAACCAGAGCCCACCTGAAAATTGATCCAGTTCCCAAAAAATATACCCAGCCATTTTGATCCAAAACATCCAAAAAAAAAAAAAGGCTTCGAGCCGACCAGAGGCCCCGAAATAGGCCCACCAGCCAAAACCCAGAAAAAACCTAACCTCGGCGGTAGTCTAACTACCGTTGGCGGTAATCGGAGTACCGCCCCCTATCCAACAGGTGTCTCCTCTGAGCACACAGTTGTCCCCCCTCCCAAAGTCAACTTTCTTATAAAATTACCCTTGAAGTTCACCCTATTTACCATTTTACCAAACCCAAAGAGCTTATAAGAACATGCCACATGGCATGTAACACTCCACTCTTTTCAGTACTCGAGTATCACCACAACTTACTCAAACACTTTGATCGCTCTGTTTCAAAACCAACCAATTAAGGACGAATCTCGATCATACGTTAAGCCATCAAAACTGTAAGACCCGTGTCCTAGTCTGTACCGTTCCATTAGCTTCCGCGGTCCTTCCGGTCAAATTCCAGCAACCTTCGCATCATATCCGATGTTTGCTTGCGATCCTAAACCAGGTCCCGCATACCCAAGTCGGTTCGAAGCAAAACCTATGCCTTAGCGACCGCGTCGTCGCCGCGGTTCCAACGTCGCGATTCACGCACTGACCCGATACCCAGGCTAGAAGATGTCGATCTGCGTTTATTCCGAAGAAATGCCGCACGTTGCGAATCTTGAGGGAATCTCTACAACAAGTCTCATCAATCAATCATAAATGCATCCCTTATCCAAGTACAACCACCCCACTCCTCCTTTTCCTACAAGTCAAACCTCTCTCTCCCTCACCATTCCTTTAAAATTTTTCAAATTAAACCATCCCTCTTTTACCCATTTTTCAAACCACCCCATACCATCCATTCTTTTTCTTATTTTATTCCTTTATTCCGTTTTTTAAGCTCTCTCCCAAGCAACCCAAGACACTCCATACGTCCAAGCTTCCCTCTCCCTCCCAAGTGTAGTCCACCTTCTCATCTTCCATCTCAACCATCCAAACCCCATCAACCTCCGTCAAAGTTGAAGGCAAGGAGCTTAGGAGCCTAAGGGAGCAAGGAGAAGGCCTAAAGGTGGGTGATCCACCGTTGATTTTAATTTTTGGGCCCACTTTATATATATATATATATATTATATTTTATATAATATGTATATGATATATATATTGTATATATATAATATCAGATATATATTCTATATGTATATGTATGCAGGTGGGCCACGTACATGTGGGACCCACCATGGTGCATGTGTTGTATCAACACTGTCCACCATCCAGGGACGCTGGACGTGCAGCCATGGACAGTAAGTGGCTATCATGGAGTGTGTGTACAGACATGGGTGTGTACTGTCAAGCTAACAAATATATATATATATATATATATATTAAAAGGGTACTTTTGAGGTGGGCCACTTATGCAGGCCCCACCTTGATGTTTTCATATAATCCAAGCCGTCCATTTCGTTCCCCAGCTCATTTTAAGCGTTGAGCCGAAAAATGAAGCTGATCCCATTTTCTGGCGGGCCATACCATAGGAAATAGTGGTGTTTACCGTTGAAAACCACCTGGATCCTTTTACTCGCCAAAAACAGGCTGCTTAATGGGCTCATCTGGTCGGTTTTGGACCGTGGAATCCAATGGCTGGAGTGGATCTACCCGATGTGGGCCCCACCTAAGAAAATCCATGGAAAAACTGATTTTTTTAATTTAAAAAAAACACAAAAGAGGCAGCAGCAGCCACTGCTGCTGTAGAGGCGCGCAGGCGCTGCCTGCGGCCGGCGGACGGTCAGCGGGCTGGGCCTCACGGCACCAGCTGTGGGCCCCACCGTGTTGCGTTTCGAACATCCACTCCATGCATTTGATGGGTCCCCACGGACCAGGTGTCCACCCAAAAAATCAGCCTTATACAGAACTCAGGTAGGCCACACCATCTAAAACCATATGAAGACATGCCTAAAACATATAAAAACACTTGGTGGGGCCTACCTGAAATTTGGGTGCGGCTGAAACTTAGTCTGTACCCTCAACCAAGTGGGACACATATAATGAGCGGGCTGGATTTGTGGACCATATCACGGTGGGCTCCCTGTCCACGTGATATATATATAAAAAAAGAGTAAAATATAAAATAATAAAATTAATAAAAATCATCCTGGTGGGCTCCCTGACCGTGTGACAGATTGGATGTAAATAAACATTATGGTGGGCCCTACCCACAGTCCGTGTGACCTTATAAATAGTTTGGGTGGAAAATAAACATTCCAGTGGGCCCCAGTCCAGTGGGCCCTACCCTGGTCAACGTGACCTTATGAACAGTTGGATGGCAAATAAACAGTATAGTGGGCCCCAGGTCCAATAGACCTTATGAACAAATTGGACGTAAATAAACAGTACAATGGGCCCAAGGTCCAAGTGACCTTATGAACAGTTTGGATGGCGCATAAACATTATGGTGGGCCCAGGTTGGATAGAAAATAAACATTTTAGCGGGCCCTAGGTCCTTGTGACCTCATCAGCAGGTTGGATGGAAAATAAACATTATGGTAGGCCCCATGTGGGACCCACTTATGTATGTATTGTAATACACACCTTCCATTAGTGTGGGCCCCACCATGATGCGTGTGTTTCATCCAAATCATCCAATCATTTTGAAAATTATTTTAAGGCCCATTGTCGAGGCCCACCTTAAATTGTATAAGCCCATTGTGATGTATGCAAGGCCCATGTGACTAGGCCCATGTTGATGCATTTGTGGCCCGTCATTGAGGCCCACCTTGATATATATATATATATATATACACACATACATATATATATACACGAGACCCATGTATGAGGTCCATTTGCTTTACTGGAGGCCCATGGGTCAAGGTCCTATAGGACGTACATAAGGCCCATTGTAGTATGATTCCACCATGGTATATGTATTGATTTTATAGCGGGCTACACCTTGGGAGCAATGATGGTTTGATGTCCACATTGTAAGGATGATGTTGGTTAAATGTCCGCATTGTCATTCTCCCTAGGGCCCATTAATAGGCCCATACCTGTAGCATATAGTCCTTCTAGGCCCATATTCGTTTTGATCAGAACCCATCAGCACATAACGTGCTTAGTAGAGATTCATGATTCATGATCATACGCATCATATGTATGCCTGATGTGAGATTGATTGATCATTACATATGCCTTCGGGTAGATGGTTTATAAACTCCCTGATAGGCAGAGTTGCCCTACATGAGCGCGCGGTACGCGCAGGATTGTTGCATGTCTGATGGTATGATTCATGCACTTGCATTCGTGTGATTGTGCTCATTTTATACCCTAGTGACATCAGGGTCATAGCCTCCACAGACACATCGTGGGTGGCTAGATTGGATACCGAAAATATTTGGTCTAGCATACGGGCACCATAGATGTCCTTGGGTGAAAATCCTTAAACCCGATGGTACCAGAGGATGACTCTAACATCGAGACCGAGTAGATATATGAGCGCACGAGGGCCGAATATCAGGAGGCCGTGTCTCCCACTGTGTCGTGGTCGGTTGGAAAGGGAAGTGGCCTTACTCGCCCGAAGTAGGGGCAATACTAGGTTGAGTTTGACCAGCTCACGAATGGATCCGCTATCGACATGCCGGATAGGTATTAGCAAACTATTGGCCAGGCGGATAGTAAGGTTTCTTATGCTCAATTGGTCTGTGCGGCTAGGAGAGCGACAGTGCCATTTGGAGTGTATTGAACCCCAGTGATTATCCAGAATGAGAACTGTACTGATATATGATGAGGATTGGTATGCTTGAGTTACATCTCGCATCACATGGTCGTGTTATGGCCGATAGCATTCTTATCTTACACCACATAGCCTTGGTACGGCTAATTGCATTCATGTACTCACCAGCATGATTCCGCATTACTCTGACCTTGCATTCTGAGCACGCTTATATTGCGCACACACTTACACCACCCTCTAAGCTTTCTATAAGCTTATGCACGATTGATGCGTGCAGGTGACGCCAGGACTCAGTCGCAGCCATAGTCTCGCCGCAGTTGGAGCGTGCAGTCGAGCTTCTGGAGTTTTGTTGCTTTCGTTACATTGTATTTTCCTTTCATATGCACTGTATTCAAAAGTTTTTTATCATAGTGGATTTTGTGGTGGTGTTCTTGTGGTTATTGTTCATGGGTTATGCTTTTGGTTATGCTCATTACAGTTAAACTGATGATTTAAAATCCTCCTTGTAGCATCCCAGGATCGGAACCTGGTGTATGGGTGCCGGGAGCTGAGAATGGAGTACTACGGAGGCTGTCGGCACCAAATTCGGCGATCGGAAATTTTATGAGCTCGGTTTCCGAGTTTGGGGCATGACAAAGACGCTGACCCACAAGGAAGAATGCCAAACAACAAATGAACCTAAATTAGGATTTCAGCCACCGGATCACAAAATGACCTTATATCATCTTTAATTTGAATCCAAGACGCTAGTTCCTCCAAGTCTCGTCAATAAGAATTGAAATCCACTAAACTAATCATTTGATTGTGGTGTCAACCATTAGATTCTTCTGGGGTCAACTGAGGACCACTAAAGATCAGATTTGAGAATGATCTGACCATCAGATTGACGGAAGTCTACCAGTATAGCCCCGAATCAAATTATGGGCCTCACCTAGACCTTAGAATGGGTTGATCTTCGACCAGGGGTCCTGATTTGGGACCCTGGGGAGAATGGATGGTGTGGATTTCCCCTCAGACACCACAATAGGGTCCACATGAGGTGCACATGCACCTCACATAGCTGTGTACGATGTGCACTGGATGACCAGGTTGGTCAATCGAGCGCTAACCCAACGAACTTATGAAAAGGAGAAGGATTCTCTCGCTGCAATGAGGCAGACCAAGTATCGTCCTCTCGCACAAGATGTGGCCCACCTCTGGCCACCATTCGTGAGATCCGAATCGTCCATTGGTCTTGCGCCATCAGGATAACCAGAACCATATCAACCAACCAGGCCCATGCAGTCATGCTCATACATGGGAAATGAGCGATAGAAAAACGTCCATTGGGGACGAGTTGTGCCTCGTTTCGAGCCACTATCCGGACAATCTGAACCATATACCGGATGGAGAAGTTCCGAACGACCAATTCCATGCCACCCATCCGAACCCATGCACATGTGCATGCATGCGAGCAATAGACGGTCTCAAAGAATGGTTGCACCCTTCGAAAAAGAGCCATTGCGATGCCCTCCACGTCAGCAATCTGCGTCTTGAACTCTCTCTCAATCCCAGCCATTCCTGAGGATAAAAATCTAGACTCTCCATCCATTACCCGAACTGGACAGACAACGATCTGTTAAAGGAAAGATGTGGGGAGACGTTCCATTTTGGGAAACCCCTTCTGCCTTAATCCAGGCCATCTATTTGGTTACATGGAGCAATCTCCACCGCTGCCTCTAGGGCAGCAACAGATAGCGAGCGGAGAGATTCTCTTCTCGCGAGAAAATCACATGAGGCGTAAGATCTCGCGTGAAGTGGTGAAACGCAAATGAAAGGCCCGAAAAGTGGGTCCTATCACAATCAAAGGTCACATCTGACCCGTTCAAATGGATCAGATCACTTGAATATACCGTAGACAACGATCCGCCATTGGTGGTTGCGTCATCTTCCCCGTCAAGACCAAAAACCCACCATCACTGCATGGGTCCCACGATGGTTAGAAGTTTACTTTTCCTGTAGGCCTTGGCATTAGAGACTCATCCCCAGCAATGGATGGAGCCCATGCATGCTGAAATCCATGATGGATGCATGAAACTAGTCGTTAAATCATGGTTGTTTGATAAGGTTTCACACATGCTTAGCTCTATAAAAACCAACCGTCCGCCTCGAGATCTCCACCCAGAAAACAAGGGAGAGTGAGAGGGAAAATAGGAGAGGTTTTAGGAGAGGCCGTTTGAGTGAGCTCAGTGCTGCACTGCACCAACTCAACCCACTTGACTCAGATTGAGCTGGGTCAGTGCAGACCAGCTGCACTGCATTACCTAGGAAGGGAGAATAAGGAGCAAGAAAAGAGAGAAGATTAGAGAGGTTGTGAGAGGAAGAAGAGAGGAAGCTTAGGTGTAATCTTAGTGCCGCACTAAGTCGACCCGGCCTCTTGGACCGAGTCGAATCAATGTGGACCAAAGGCATCTCTGGGAGTGAAAGGAGAAGTCAGGTAATGCCAACCACACCACCTCCATTTTCCATTTCATGTTTCCGGTTATAATAAAGCCGTTTGGCTCTCTCAGTCAGTGTGCAGTGGCTGAGTTTGGGCCTGGAGCCAAGACTGGGTGATGGCCATGATATGGGCCAAGATAAGGTCAGATTTAAGGCAGACTTGGGTGACAGCCAGAACTGAGAACCCAGCGCGATTCGGAATGAAACCAAACCTCCATCAGCAAAAACATATGGGTCGGCTCAACCCGATGAGCTGGGAGGGCGCATCTGCATCTATGCAATGGTGTGTACCATTGCCGTTTTCTGATGAACAGAAAAGGCCAGCTCGATCAAGCACGTTGGGCCCTTTTCTTTTACTGATTCCTAGCCACCAAACCCAGTCATGTCTAGGCCTAGGAACAGTCCCAAGTATGGGCTGAAAGTAACCTTCAGTTGGGCCATATACTGGGCTGAAGCCAGCCCTGAAGTCTGGGCCGAAAACAACTTCTAAGTAGATCGTGAGGATCGGACTGAGGTCGGCCACATTATGGGTCATGATGAGGGTTAAAAATGATGGTTGGAGGGTGTGCTGAGGCCAATGGGAGTTGGGCTGAAGACCGGCCTATAATGGAGCCGAGAGCTGGGCTCAAAGCAATTCCCAGAACTAGGCTGAAAACCAGCCCAGAACTGGGCTGGAATCTGGGCCGGGTACAATGCACAGCCAGCCACGTGCTGGGCTGAAAGCTGGTAGGCCTCACCATGTGTTATTGTCGGCCCCACAACAAGCCTCAGTGGGTCGCTTTGTGTCTACATTGGGCCCCACATGAGATAGGGTGGGTGGGCCGCACTCAAAGCCCGATGGATTCCAGGACTCTTGAAGCTACACAGTGGGCCCAACCCTTTGCAGCCAAACCACTAGGCTAGGACAAGCCCAGCCTAGTAGCTTCCATAGAACCATAAAACGGGCCTGGTCATTCTAATGCTGGCCCAATTGGCCTTGTTTATGAGTTTTCCTTTCAGATCTCCACATGCTAGTGACTAAAGTTTTGGAAACACTATCTAATACTAGTTTTTGGGTTGGAAATAATCCTAGGAAATCAATCATACAGTGTTGGACTGTTAGCTAACTGCAGAAATTAAAATCAAGAAAGGAGTTACAAACCGCCAGGTGATGATTTTTCCCCTTGGGCTTTTGAAAAGGCCGAGCTATATGTCCTAGAGGAGGGGGGAGGGGGGGAATAGGACTATGCCAAATAAAAAAATAATAACAGTGGAATTTAAATAAATTAAATATAGATAGCAATAGACAATCCCACAATGTTGAATTTAAAGACAACCTCAAATGAACGAATATTGAGAGGTTGATATAGATGTTGTTCTAAGGACAACCTTACACCATAAAAACCAAGGGTTTATGGCAGGACAACCTTACTAAAATGGTTTGTGTATCAAAAAATCAAACTGATACAGAGAAATAAAGAAATGAATAGCAAGAAAAGAAATCTAAGCTATTACAACATTCTCACACTTGCATAAAAGAAATTACAACATTCTCCACATTGCAAAAAGGGAAATTACAATCATCCACCAAAAAAATAAACATTCAATCTACAAGACCAGAAATTATAGTGGTTCACTTATGTGTACACTAACTGTTTAGAAAAACAGTCACACAACTACTCCACTCCTAATATCCTCACACAGTGGATATTAGCGTCACTATGAAAATAAGTTTTTCCAGGTTCACCTAAAACCCTCACAATTGTGTCTTTCAAGTGGGCCTACACAATTTAAAAATCCCACACTCTAAGTTTTCTGGATCACCTCAAACAAACCAAGACAGAGAGATTTTTCTTGCACAATCTCAATGAAACCAAAATATAGAAATTTACAATAATGTAAAATACCTAGATATTCTCTTTTTTATGAAGCCCGGAAGAACCAAATCGGAGTAGAAGTTCAATGTCCAATCTCACTTAAGAAATGGTTCTAGATTCTAAATTGATTTTAAATTAAATTAAGTTGGGCTAGCTCTATTTGATTTTGATTCCAAGAAAATGGCAAATCTCAATCCCTTCTTCAAATGTGATTGGAATATAGAATACAAAATCAAATATAATAAAGCTAAATTAAGAGAATATTAAATGAGCACAATATAGGTTAAAAAGATCACTAACTTATCTCTTAGAGTGCCATATTGATATTTCTTGAATTGAAAGAAAAACTCTAAAATTTGTGATCTATTTATAGGTGAAGAAATTGCGTTCACGACTGGTCGTAGGACCAACAGATTTTTGAAATTTTGAGCACGATAAGATAAAGTCGTTCCACGACTGGTCGTATGCCCTTCACGACTAGTCGAGGGACCTCCACAACTGGTCGTGTGGAACCAGATTTAGTTGTTAGACTTTGAGTCGAGGCTGTAAGACTGGTTAAGAACGAGTCAAGCACTGTTCACACGACCGGTCGAGGCTTAACAAAAAATTCTAAAAATTTACAACAAACTTAGGACTGGTCGAGGAATTTCTTAGATTGGTTAAGCCAATGCTAGGACTAGTCGAGAAATAGTCTATTTATTTATAAAATGATCTAATTGAATTATGTATTCAAAATGACCTACCCTATGGTCAATCTAGGGTCATTCATACCTTATACATGATGTATGAACATTGAAACTTCTTTTTCTTCAGTTGATAGTCGTTCTTTGAATTTCGCGAAGCTTGAGATCTTGTTATAGGATGAAGCTTGAACTTGCGTCTCTTAAAACTTAAAATTAACTAATATTGAAGCTTGAACTTGAATATCAAAATCTACGAACGTTGTCTTGACTTGTGCGAAGCTTTGAAGATCTTGAACTCTTGAAGCTTGAAAGCTTGAATTCAAGTACACTTGCCTTTAAAGTTCTTGAACTAAAAACCATTGTCCTTAAGCGATGCACAATCTTCATTATGTAGATAAGCCACACAAGACACAGATGCCAAGAGAGGTTTTGGCACTACAAAATTTGACAATTATAAGAGATAGAAACCATAACACTTACAATCTCCCCCTTTGTCAAATTTGTGACAAAACACATTCCACAATAACATAAACATTATACGCACAAGGAATCATGCACCAGTTATCAATAAAAACCAAACCAGTCAACCCGGTTAAAGAATCATGCACTAATTATCAATAAAAGAAAGCAAGCAAGCATTTTGTTGCTCTCCCTTACTCCTCCTTTTGCTACTCCCCCTTACTCCTCTCCCTCCATCCACAATCCACATGCCATATATCACAAACACCATATATCAAGTCCTCCATCCACAATCCACATGCCATATATCACAAACACCATATATCATGCATGTCAAAATTCTCCCCCCTTTTGTCACAATATGACAAAGGAAGAACCCAATACAAGAACCAAGATATAAATAAACAAGGAAGAATAAGACGAGCAATGAGGAATAATAGATCAAGATATCAAATTCATAAACAAGTAATGTTCAAGCATATTCACCCAACATCAACATAATTCAACTAAATACAATCCCAACAATCCCCCAAACCAAAAGAAAGCTAAGTATCATAAGAGTTATTACAAACCAAGATTAGAAAATACTAATCAGATCCTGAAGAGGGAGCAGGAATAAATGGATCAATCTAATGTAAACCCTTATTAATGCGCCTCATATATTTATGAATATAAGCAAATTGCGAATCTTGGGTTACACGAATCTGAGCCACCTGTTCCTCAAGAGAATTCAACCTCTCAGCAAAATCAGAAGGCTGATAATCAGGTCAGCCTCAGAATCTGATTCGATTTCATCAAAGACATCGTCCATGTTAATGTCTTCTAGAGGTAAATTGTCTTCTTCTTCATTTACTACTTTAGCTCCACCAACACCCACATTGACTTGGCCTGCAGCCACCTCAAATTCATCTTATTTATATTTGAGTTGTTGAAGATGAGGTGATGAATGAGTGCCTCTCTAATAACCGCTAACATATGGGTGGCCAACACAGTCATAAGATATGCAAAAGGGATATCACTATATCTAAGATGGAGATAGAATTATATGATGAAATGACAAATTAAAGAAGGAAGACATACGTTGGTACCAGAAATGAGGGAATGCAAAATCCGAACCATGAAAGAGGTGAGTTCAGTTTTGTTACCAGAACGAGGATAAAGATTTGAAATAAATATCCTGTGAAGGACCCTATATCTGGGTAACAAATACTTTGAAGCAAGCGCATTCCCATTTTGACTCCATTACGCATCTATATTGCACAATGCTCTAGTAAGCATATGTTTTTCTGATTCAGATGGTTTAGCTATTAGAGTGCTACTTGGAATACCTTCATCATTGACAGGTATGTCCATTAAGCAAAAAATCAGATGTCGGTCTACTTCAAATGGACCTTCTCTAGTTGCTATAATAAAAGTTAAATTTTTAGTTAAAAAATCAGAAATACATGCATACATAGCTTACGCAATAGACCGATAGACTAGCCCACCCCAATGTGGAATGTTAGGCCAACCTACAGATTGGAGAAAATGATGGATTTCAAATAGAACAAGATGTTTGACATGAACAAGTCATTCAATTATTACATTGCACAACCTCAAATCCCACACATAGGAAGGATCATCTTCGGGTGACCGAAGGTGGCACCTTATGATAGGTGTCGATCTAGATGTTAAAGGACCACGAGAACTTTTCTTTTTGCCTCTACCTTCCATTTGTAACTAGAAAATCAAGTAATCAAAAGGTTATAAAAGAAGTAGAGTGGATTTTCTTAAAATCAGATTTTGGAGAAGAAAATCCCAAAAACCTCAAGGAAATAAGAAATAAATCACTCTAAAGATGAAAAAGAAGTAATATGAACTTCAATCTATAAGGAAAATGAAAATAAAGTACTAACCTTGAAGAACTATGGAGATGAGTTCGACCAGTCGTGCTAGGATCCGTTGGAGAAGAAACATAAATGAAGAAAAAGGAGTTTTTTTCCCCAAATAAAGCATCAGCCCGCTCTCCACGACTGGTCATGTACATGATCGACCGGTCATGCCACGACTGGTTGAGTATGTACTCGACTGGTCGTGCACAGCCAAAAATGTGCATTTTTCATGAAAATTTAAATTTTAAACATTCAAACTAACATATATATATATATTATGATACAAAAATGCATGAATAATTAATTCAAATTGCACATACCAAGATCAAATTTCAATTTAGAAAACCTGCTATTGTCAAGCAGTTTCTTAAAAATGTCAGCAATTTGAGTCTCAGTCGGAATGTATTCCAAAGTAATTGTCTTTTCTTCCATTAACTCACGAATATAGTGATATCTAATATCAATGTGCTTGGTTTGTAATGCTGGATTGGATTTTTAGATATATTAATTATACTGAAATTATCACAATAAAAAACCATAGAGTCATGTATAATTCTGTAATCAATTAACATTCTTTTCATCCATACAAGCTGAGTGCATGCATTACCTGCTGCAATGTATTCAGCCTCAGTGGTAGAGAGCGATACAGAACTTTATTTCTTACTCTGCCAAGAAAGTAAACAGTTCCCAACATAGAAAAAACCACCACTGGTTGATTTCCTATCATCAACGTTACCAGCCCAATCAACATCAATGTAACCAGCTAATTGAACACTAGTATCATGTGGATACCAAAGACCCAGATTAGTTGAACTTGTGACATATCGCATAATCCGCTTAACAGCGGTTAAATGTGACTCTTTAGGGTTAGATTGATATCTAGTACAAATCTCTACGCTAAATGCAATATCAGGTCGACTCGCAGTTAAATACAACAAACTACCTATCATACTGTGATACAATTTAAGATCTACTTTCTTACTTGTAGAGTCCTTTGAGAGTTTTAAAGTCGTACTCATAGGAGTATCAAAATTTTTTCCATTCTCAAATCTGAACTTTTTAATTAAGTTCAAAGCATATTTGGTTTGAGAAATAAAGAAACCATCAGGTTGTTGTCTAACTCATAACCCTAAGAAATAATTCAATTCCCCAACCATGCTCATTTCGAACTTAGATTTCATAAGATCTGCAAACTCAATAGTCATGTTAACATAGGTAGATCCATAAATAATATCATCAACATAAATTTATACTATTAAAATGTGATCATTATGTTTCTTTACAAATAAAGTCCTATCAACACTTCCCATTATAAAGTTATAACTTAATAAAAACTTAACTAATTTTTCATACTATGCCCTGGGAGCTTATTTTAAACTGTAGAGAGCCTTTTTTAGGCGATAGACATGATCAGTATTCTTAGGGTTTTCAAAACTCGTTGGTTGTTCAACATATACTTCTTCATGCAAATCGCCATTTAAAAAAATACTCTTTACATCCATTTGATAAATTTTGAACTTTCTAAAGCAAGCAATGAATATAAATAGTCTGATTGATTCAAGACGAGCTACTGGGGCAAAGGTTTCATCATAATCGATGCCTTCAATTTGAGTGTACCCTTGTACAACTAGTCTAGCCTTGTTTCTAATTGTATTACCAAGTTCATCAGACTTATTTTTAAAAATTCACTTAGTTACGATTATATGTTTATCTTTTGGCATAGGAACTAAGTACCAAACATCATTTCTAACAAATTGATTAAGCTCTTCTTGCATCACAACTATCTAGTTTTCGTCAGTAAGAGCTTCTTTTACGTTAGCCGGTTCTATCTGGGATATAATGCACACGTAGTTGCACACATCTTCTAGTTGTCTACGAGTGCGTACACTAGTGAGAGGGTTTTCAAGAATTTGATTAGTTGGATGGTCTTTAACAGTTCTCAGTTCAGAGTTATTTTGACTTGATGAAGAATCTGATTTATCAATTAGAAGTAATTCATCATTATCTAAACTTGAGACAGGTGTATTCAAGTGATCATCAATAACCATGTTAATGGATTCTTGAATTACACCAGTTCTCTTATTAAGAACCCGATATGCTCGACTATTCAGAGCATACCCTAAAAATACCCCTTCATCACTTTTGGTGTCAAACTTACATAGATTTTCTCGGTCACATAAAATATACACTTGTTGCTAAAACTTGAAAGTATTTGACAATAGGCTTCTTATCAAACCACATTTCATAAGCCTTTTTACCGTTTGATTTTCTAGTATAAACACGATTAATTATATAACATGCAATATTTACGGCTTCGACCCAAAAATTTTTAAGAAGCTTCATACTGTTTAACATTACATTTGTCATTTCTTGAAGCACTTTATTTTTTTCTTTCTGCAATACCATTTTATTGTGGTGTTTTAGGCATAGAGAATTCATGTGATATTCCCTTATCACTGCAAAACTTCTCAAAACTGTTATTCTCAAATTCTGATCCATGATCGCTACGGATCTTAAAGACTTGAGTCTCATTTTTAGTTTGGATACGTCTAAGTACCCTTTTAACTTCATCGAGAGTTTCTGATTTGTCTCTTAGGAAGACTACCCAAGTATATCTGATAAAGTCATCAACGATTACCAGAATATACTTTTTGCTACTTTGACTCTCCGTTCTAGTTGGTCCAATAAAATCCATATGGAGGAGTTCGAGCGGTTTAGATGTGGCATTAGAGTCCACCTTTTTGTGAGATCTCCTAATTTACTTGCCAATCTGGCATTCACCACATATTTTATCTATTTTCTGTATTTTGGGTAAGCCTCTTACTAACTCTCTTTTGCTCAATCTAGACAAGTTGCGGTAGTGTACATGTCCAAGGCGTTTATGCCATAACTCAGTCTCATCGGTATAGACATGTAACACGATATATTAGATGAGCTTGAATCACTTATAATATAGTAGTTTTCAAAAGTTCTACGACCAGTTAAAATTACTGAACTATTTTTATTTACAATTTCACACCCTAGGTTAGTAAATTTTACACTATGATTTTTATTGCATATTTGAAAAATGCTTAATAAGTTGTGTTTTAAACTTTCTACATATAAAACATTCTCAAATAAAGGGAGGTTAAAAAGTTGAACCATACCTTAGCGAATAATCTTGCAGTTGCTACCATCACCAAATGTGACTGAACCATCAGTCATGTCTTTAAGATTGGTGAACAGACCTTTGTCACCAGTCATGTGTCTGGAGCATCCACTGTCTAGGTACCACTTTAAATGGCTTGAAGCTTTAAAGGCTGTATGACCAACCAAGCAAGTAACTTTAGGAACCCATTTCATTATAGTTTTGGGTTTAGGAGTATAGTTGGTCTTCTTATAATTTTAGTTGTTATAAGATCGACTCATTGAGTTAGATTTTAAGAGTTCCTTAAGTAAATCAACAATTTTCTCAGCTAAGGATTACAATTCTGATTTTTATAGTTGATATGGTTGCTTTTAGGTTTTAAAGATTGAAAAGTTTTAGCATTTTAAAAATAATTTTGATTTGAACTTTTTCCTTTTGAGTTTGAAGACTCTCCTTTCACAAACTTAGGATGAGTATTCTTATGTTTGGGAGAAATATTTTTATCGTAGCCCAAACTGGATCGGTCGCCACATTTTCTGGATCCGGATAATAGTTTTTCTAACTTAAGATCACCTTGGGCATACCTCCATGTATCCTTTAAACTTAAAAAAGAAGAGACTTCAAGTTTTAGTTTTTCATTTTCAGATTTAAGATTTTCAATAAGGGAGGTTTTGAAATCTAAATCGCATTTAGTTTTTTCAAAAGAATCTAAAATGTGAGATTTTTCTAAGACAAAAGTATCAAAATTTTCTTTAAGTTTTGAAAACTTTTCTTTTTGAAGTTTTAGTTTTACCATAATTTTACAACTCTCCTTGTAAAGGGCATTATAAGCATCTTGAAGATTTTCTTTATTTTCATGATCACTATTCAGATTTTCTTCATTAGTTGAATCATCATAATCTGAAAATGTGAACTTGGCTAAAGTCATAAGGACTTTAACTTCATTACCCGACTCGATTTCAGATTCTTCTGATTCGGAAGAGGCTTCAAAACCAGAAGATTCATCCTAAGTAGCCAACATACCTTTCTTTTTAGGTTTGTCCTTTTTAGGACACTTGTTCACTAAATGCCCATATTCATAGTAGTTGTAACATTGACTATCTTTTAAAGATTTTCAAGTTTTAGATTTAGATCTTTTCCTATCATTAGATTTTTGAAAATCAACCCTCTTTTTACTTTTGAAAATTTTATAAAAATTTTTGGCTAAAAGAGCCATATCATCTTCAGAATTTTCTAAATCAGAATTACTACTATTTTCTTAAGAAGAACATTTAGAAGATTTAAGGGTGATAGATTTACCTTTAGGAGCTATAAAAGTTAACTCATAAGTTTATAAAGAACCAACTAATTCTTCTACCCTCATATTATCTGTATCACGAAGTTCCTGGATCGCAATTACCTTTGAATTGAACCGTTTAGGTAATGAGCGTAGTATCTTTGCACAGATTTTACTTTCAAGGATTTTATCACCAAGACCCCACATAGTGTTTATAATGTCATTCAACCTTATATAGAAGTCCATGAAAGTTTCATTTTCTTCCATATGTATTTCCTCAAATTTGGTTGTGAGGATTTGGACTTTAGATTTCTTGACGATTGTTGTTCTCTCGTGTGTCATTTCTAAAATGTCCCAGGCTTACTTTGCAGTATCACATAATATAATTCTTTTGAATTCATCCAGTGATAGTGCGCAAGTTATGGCATTTAAAGCCTTTGCATTGGCACTACTCTCATTTTTCTGAAGTGTGGTCCAAGTAAAGTAAGGTGTGGTTTTCATAGATTTGGATCCATCGATACCAGTTACTTCAGTGGTAGGAGGGGTCCATTCAATCACTGTGGCTTGCCACACGCTCTCATACATGGATTTTAGGAAAATTCTCATTCTGGCTTTCCAATAGGCATAATTGGAGCCATTAAATGGTGGAGCCCTAGTGATTGAAAGGCTATCAAAATTTGACATCTCAAATAGCTCAGATCGATTAGCTCAGGAAATAAATCCAACAAGAATAATTAAAAGCGAGCTATTAGGCTCTGATACCACTTGAAAAGGCTGAGTTATATGTCCTAGAGGGGGGGTGAATAGGACTATGCCAAATTAAAAAAATAACAGTGGAATTTAAATAAATTAAATACAGATAGCAATAGACAATCCCACAATACTGAATTTAAAGACAACCTCAAATGAACGAGTATTGAGAGGTCAATACAGATGTTGTTCTAAGGACAACCTTAGACCATAAAAACCAAGGGTTTATGGCAGGACAACCTTACTAGAACTGTTTGTGTATCAAAAACTCAAACTGATATAAAGGAATAAAGAAATGAATAGCAAGAAAAGAAATCTAAGCTATTACAACATTCCCACACTTGCTCGTATAAACCCTATAAAGACTCTCGCTGCGGATGAAGGGGGGAAAGTAACGAAAACCTTAGCTTGAGCATGACTTAAATATTTTAGTTTACCTGCCTGACTTAGGCATTGGAGGGTCCCCGGCTGTAATTGGCACCCCTACTATCCTCTATATATTGTCTGTGCAGGTATACTCAACAGGTTTGCTTCTGTTGGTGACTACACCTGTCCATCCAAATTCAAGTGACAACACATCCTAATAATGGGTTGTTCCTTAAGTGTCTAGCATTTTATCCCTTAAAGCTAACCTGAGCTAATAATTGTATTATAAAATTTTGTTTTCAATTTGAGTAGTACATAATAACCTAATATGACTCCAAAAGTGCATCTCAATTTATTCAACAACACTTGAATTCCATGGGTAATGTCCTTCACGTTCTCTTTACTCGCATAAATTGACCAAAGATTTCTATTATGGTCATTTTGGAAACTTCTTGATCAACAACTTTAATTACTTCCTTAGTTGCACTCTTATTATTACTAAGATTGCCCTCCACTCCTATTGCTATGCATTGCTTCTTAATTTTTGAAAATTCTACCAAAAATATAAAGTTTAAAATTTGAAAATTATTTTTCTTATATTCACTTCAAGGATGCAAATTGCCATTATCCTCCACCTACAGGAAGTTCCTATAAGCAAAAGCTAAGTGAGACCCACTAGAATGTACGTGTGATGTCCACTCAGATATAGACATAAACCGAGCTAGCTCAGTTAACTCGCTTGACTTGGCTTGAAACACCAAGCCAAGCCGTTTTATTGAGCTCAAAAAAAATTTCTAGCCGAGTTTGAGCTAATCTGAGCTCTACTCAACTCAACTCGAAGCTCGACCGGAATTGACTTGATTCAGTTTAGCTTGAAGTTCTATTTTATTTTCGATTCAAATCGGATTCTCGAAAAATTTGGGAGAGATCTTTTTCTATTGATCCAGACCATCCATTAAGATTGATCTCATTCGTCTAATTAAAAGCTCATGTGAATCTGTGTTTAACTAAATATAATCAACAAAAGTCTCTGCCATTCTTGTTGTTGGGCGGAAAATATAACAAGTCCTTAAGTCGGCTTGAGGGTCAGAAGAGTTAATTAAGCAATGGCTTGGACTCGCTAGACGTCGAGTCTAGATAAAGCCCAAATCCCACAAACGCTGAATGGAGAAATGTAGCTCGGATTGTGAGGCACCTAGCCCGACCATAGCCTGAACGTCCTGAGCCATAAAGCGAAACCTCTAAGGGAGGAAGTGCACCTCAAGGTTCAATCAGAAGCCTCATAGAGGAAAGCCTAAACCAACCTAAGATCAGTCGGCCCTAGAGCTGCCCAAGCTTTAGTCCGACCCATAAATTGGGTCGGTCAATGGAGTGGGTGAAGATTAGTCGTGAAACCTATCCTGCCATGATTGTGTTGAAGAGATAAAAATTGGTCGAGCTATATTGCTCCATATCCAAAAGTTATCTGGTAAAACTCTGGATCTCCATCCAAGATTTTCGGGGGATAAACTAAGATCTCTGAAAACTCATGAATATCAAGGATTACAGATCCCATGAGATTGAGATCTACTCTAATTGTGGAAGCCCTGAGGGGTACGACACCATTATAAATAAGAACGCCTCCATGGTGAAAGGTATGCAAAAACTCTCACCCTAAACACTTTATTCTAAGACCCAGATTCTGACTTGGCATCGGAGGGTCCCCCGGTAAAACCAGGGTCACCTTTTTCCTTCTTCCTGTACAGGTCCAAGGGCCACAAAAGGGGTCAAGCCGAAAACAGCATCAACAGTTTGGCGCCGTTTGTAGGAAATGATATGAAAAAATCATTTTCTCTAAGCACTGAGTAGTCTCCAATGGTGAGAACAAGGAGAACTATCCAGAACGAACCTAACGAGGTCTCTGTCATTGGACCACCGGCGACAGAGGGTCTGCCTACTACGAATGGGGCCCAAGGGGCCCAGAATCAACCAGATAATCATCAAGGCTCTGCTGCTCGTTAAGCAACCTCCGTTTCGACCAGGCACACTCAATGGAATCAGGGGAATGGACGATTAGATAAGGAGGTCCAGAAACTTAGGACCAACATGAACTATATGAAGCAGATGCTGGAACAGATTCAATAGGACGATGGTCGGGCAACTGCCCCACGACAATTCGTCGATCATCAGCCCATCGCTCTGCGAGTTGTTCCTAAGCAAAGTCAACACCGGGGTCTGACTGAGCCTGCACCCTCCCATATCTCCATGACCGCCCCCCTAGCTACCACCGACCTACAACACGAAATAGATCAAAGAAGGCGCAACAGGCCCCCGGTTGAGGGTACGGCTGATAGCGACGAACCCTAGAAGGCTGAGCTCCAGGACCTATGGAAGGAAATGTGAGAAGAGATCACGGATATGAAGCTAAGTTGTCATGCCAGTCAGGCAGGGCCTGAGGCGAAGGTATCTCCATTCACAGACGAGATTATGCAAGCTCAACTATCAGAATGATTCAGCCTCCCTCAGATCACGCCCTTCACTGAAAAAATCGATCCAACCGATTACATTAAGTCCTTTCGGACTTATATGGAATTGCACAATGCCTCGGATGTTGTGATGTGTAGGGCCTTCTCTCTTACTTTGGCCATTGTAGCTAAGCTTTGGTTCAAACAATTGAAACCAAAGTCCTTCAGCTCATTCACCGAGCTCAGCGACGCCTTCCTTGCCAAGTTGAAGTCTTCCACACATCTGAACAATATAATCCAAAAGGAGGGAGAGCTACTTAAAGATTATATCAAGCGCTTCAATTTCGAATCCCTCCAAGTCTGAAAGCATTTGGATGAGATAGCTCTCAATTCTATTATGCAAGGTGTCAGAGACAGGCCATTTCTTACATCCTTGGACAAGAATCCGCCTACTACTTTGGCTGAATTTATGGCCCGGTCTAAGAAATATGCAGATGCCGAAGAAACCCGAATCCTACGCGAGGCCGTTCAAAATGCAAAAACCCCGTGGGTAAGCATCCCGACCACAAGTTTTCGATGTATGCCCTGCTCAACAAGCCTCAAGAGCAGGTCCTAATGGAAATCAAGAGCGAAGGATTCGTCAACTGGCCTGACAAACTCTGAAGCAATCCACACCGATGAAGTAAGAGTAAGTGCTGTCATGTCCATCGCAATCATGGACATAACACGAGTGACTGCTACAATATAAAGCAGGACATTAAAAGGCTTATTCGAGAGGGCTACCTCGGTGAACACGCGACCTAGGAGCCAGAACCATAAAAGAACGTCCAAATGATAACCGACCTACCGAGGATATCCGAATGATTATCGGTGGCCATCTGGGCGGAGGCGACTCAAATAACGCTCGGAAAAATCATGCAAGGAATGTTGGTCGACCTGAATCTGAAAGTATGATTCTAGCTTAGCCCCCAAAGGAGAGAAAGCTTGAGAAATATAGAGTAGCATTCACCAAAGTAGACGCGAGGGGCATTCATCACCCGCACGATGTCACTTTGGTCATCACTGTCACTATCGCCAACCAACGAGTCTTCAGAGTCCTTGTCAACACGGGCTCATCTGCGGATGTACCGTTTACACAAGCATTTGACAAGATGGGTGCTGAACTTTCGGCTCTGAGGCCCATAAGGACTCCATTGATTTGATTCTCGGGTGGACAGATTCTTCCTAAGGGAGCAATTCAACTCCCGCTCACTGCCGGGGATGCGCTGAATCAAGCTACTGTCATGGTCGACTTTCTGATAGTCAATCAATCTTCGGTCTATAATGTAATCCTTAGTCCACCTTCCCTCTGCCTCCTCCGAGCCATCGTTTCAGTCTATCACCTTTCTATGAAGTTTTCGAATGAGAGTGGCGTCGGAATCGCGAAAGGAGATCAGCACAACCCTCGGCGATGCTATGCTACTGCTCTGCGGGCACTTGTAGAAATTTTGACAATTAAAACCCTGGATCCACACGATGAATCTCCCTAATGTGGTCAGCCCGTGGAGGACCTCATCCAAGTGTTGTTGAATGAGTCGGACGTCTCGCAAACCGTCCAAATTAGCTCATCTGTGGCAACGCCATTAAAGAAGAAGCCAGTAGCCTTGCTCTATCAATACGCCAATATCTTTGCATGGACTCATGAAAACATGCTAGGCATTAATCTTTCGGTCGTGACTCACTGCCTTAATATTGACCCAACTTTCAAGCCGATCCATTAGAAACGGCATACACTCGGCCCCGAGAGGTACGCCGTAATCGAGGAAGAGGTTAGAAAACTCCTCAGAGCTAATTTCATTAAAGAAATATACTACCCCGAGTGGGTGGCCAACATTGTGTTGGTCAAGAAGGCTAATTGGAAGTGGTGAGTCTGTATAGATTATACCAACTTAAATAAAGCCTACCCTAAAGATAGTTTTCCCCTTCCTCGAATCGATCAGCTGGTTGATAGTACCGCGGGGCATGAGTTACTTAAATTTATGGATGCTTACTCTGGTTATAATCAAATTGTAACGCATCAGTCTGATAAATCAAAAACCACCTTTGTCACTGATAAAGGTCTATATTGTTACCGAGTGATGCCGTTTGGATTGAAAAATGTTGGAGCGACCTATCAAAGGTTGGTCAATAAAATGTTCGCCCGACTAATAGGATGGACTATGGAGGTCTATATCGATGACATGCTCATCAAGAACATCAAGGCGACCGACCATATAGCTGACCTAGAGGAAATGTTCTTTGTCCTCCGAAAATATAAGATGAAACTTAACCAGAGCAAATGTGCATTTGGTGTAGGCTCGAGCAAATTCCTCGGGTTAAAGGTATTCAACGGTTGACTAGAAGGATAACAGCCCTAAATCGCTTAGTGTCCCAAGCTACCGACAGATGTCTCCCCTTCTTCAAACAGTTGAAGGGCCGACAAATTGTCAATTGGACAGAGGAATGGGAGATCGCCCTTCAGCAACTCAAAGAGTATCTAGGATTACCACCACTACTTTCTAAGCCTGAGTCAGGCAAGCCTCTGCTGATTTACCTAGCAGTATTCAACATAGCCGTAAGCTCGGCACTGATCCGAGAACAAGGCCCTTGTCCCGATAGAGACAAGGTATCCGACCCTAGAAAAAAGTGGCATTAGCACTAGTCATATCATCTCGACACCTACGGCTATACTTTCAGGCTCACTCGATCATCGTCATGACAGACCAACCTCTCCACTAAGTACTATAAAAACCGGAGGCTTAAGGAAGACTCACAAAATGGGCGATCGAATTCAGTGAATTCAACATCCACTACAAGCCCAGGGTAGCAATTAAGGGACAAGCCATGGCAGACTTTATTGTCGAAGTCAAAGTACAAATAGATATCTCTTCTACTGACCCAGGGGTATCGTTCATTCAATCCCCTCCCACCCAACCCATATGGTCTCTCTACGTGGATGGCTCATCCAACTCTAAGGCAAGTAGGGCATGGGTAATCCTGGAGACTCCTGATCACACGGTTATACAATATGCCTTGACACTTGGATTTCAAGCCTTCAATAATATAGCAGAATACGAAGCTCTGCTCCTAGGACTCCGACTAGCAACCAACTTAGGAGTCACTCATCTAAACGTGTACAGTGACTCCCAACTAGTCGTCAACCAGATAATCGATATATATTAGGCTAGGAAGGAAACGTTAAAAGCCTATCTAATGAAAGCCAAAGAGTTGATCGTCAGATTCCACTAATGTTCTATTACCCTGAGGACCGAGAACGCCAAAGCCGACCTCCTAGCAAAGCTCGCCTCATCCGACGAAGATGACATCCCTAGATTCGTTCCTATTGAATTCATGGCCAAGCCAAGCGTCGAGGGAACCGATCCCTTGGCCCTGCTCCCCATCAATTCGAAGCCATCTTGGGTCGATCCAATCATTAGATACCTTAAGACCGGCATACTCCCCGAAGATCGTGTCGAGGCTCGACGATTAAGGAACCGCACAGCTCATTACACCATGCTGAATGGAGTACTGTACAAGAAAGGATACTACGCACCCATCCTGTGATGCCTAAGGCCAAGTGAAGCTGACTATGCCCTACATGAAATTCATGAAGGCATTTGCGGTAATCACTCGAGCGGCCGATCCCTAACTCACAAGGTTATTCGGAAAGGTTATTATTGGTCGACCATTCAGCAGGATACTCGAAAGTTTGTTCAAAATTGTGATAAGTGCCAGATGTTTGCCACTATCCCCTGACAACCACCTGAAGAACTGACGCCAATGGCTGGCCCTTGGCCTTTTGCCTAATGGGGAATTCACATCATTGGACCATTCCCTTTAGGGAAGGGACAGACTAAGTTCGTTATCGTCAGCATAGATTATTTTACCAAGTGGGCCAAAGCCAAGCCCCTGGTCAAGATAACTAAGTAGAAGATTACAGACTTCGTTTGGAAAAACATCATCTGTCAATTTAGGATACCTCGAACTATTATTTTCGACAACGGGAGACAGTTTGACAACAAACAGTACCGAGAAATGTGTCAAAACCTCAGAATCAGGAACGTTTACTCATCCCCGCATCATCCATAAGCCAACGGGCAGATCGAAGCCGTTAATAAGATTATAAAGCAGTACCTTCAGACTAAGCTAGACCAAGTCAAAGGGGCATGGGTTGAAGAGCTTCCTAAAGTTCTTTGGGCCTACTAAAATATGGCTCGAACTGCAACAGGAGAAACTCCATTCTCTTTAGTGTATGGCTCGGAAGCAATTGTTCGTGTGGAGATTGGCCTACCTACCGGCCAAGTAAGTTTGTTCAACGAGTAAGACAACAAGGATATACTTGTTCACTCCCCGAGTATAGGGTGTGATGTAGTAATAAACTCGGTGAGACAGAGGTCGAATCCCAAAGGACCGATACCTGTACGTTCTCTGAAACAAAGTAGAACTAGAACTAAACTAAGATGTGATCTAAACCAAATAAAATTTAGGAAATAATTGTGGAATAATTATCTAAAACTTAAGTAATTTAGATGAAGGGAAACTAGGGATTCAGAGGATCCACTTGTAGAGATCAGGGAGATCTTATGCCTGCATTAAGAATCATGGAAATCAAACTGAACTTGATTTAGTCTTCATGTGATAAAAGGAATAAGAATCAGAATGGATTCTATCATCAAACCATGCCCAGGAGATAGAGCAAACAATAGAATTAAACCAATTACCGACCAATCAGTGATTGTGAAGGTTAGGAAGGATACCGCCATCCAGCCATGCCCAGGAGACGATGGCGAACAACAGGGCTTCCTGACGTCACAATCAAAATACGGAAAAGGAAATACTCAAAGCCATTGCAAACCCATTGTAATGTCAGTCACAACAGGCCATTAAAGACTACAAATATTCTCATAATAAAATTAAATCAAAATTCAATTCAGTCTAAATAAAAGGCATAGTAACAGTCTCCCATCACGCTACAGTCTTCACCTCTTAGCCCTAGCTAAGAGGTTCAGCCAGACATGGATGAGCTGGATCTCTTAAAAATAAACAAGTTAAAATAAAGGGAAGAAGAAACTCTCAAGCCTCCAAGTTTGCTCCACAGCTGACTCCAGCCCCACGTTCAAGCTTCCCTGTTCAAAGAGAATCCCCACCAATCCTGGCCAAGCCAAGCTCCTTCAGTCGTACCCCAAAAAACCCAACCATAGGACCCCTGTACCCTCTGCCGCTCACGTTCCAGTAGCAAAGCCTCCCCTGTACTCTCTCACGCTCATGTTACAGCAACCAAGCCTCCATTCATCTCCTTCTTTCCTTTTCTTATAGGTAAGCAGGCCCTGGAGAGGTGCGTAGGAGCGTGGAGAGGTCCAATCCGAGAAGGAGTAGGCTGCGAAAGACTTGTTTACACCCCAAGGCCGGTGCGTAGGTCTTTTCGCAGCCAAGAAAATGGAAGAAAAAAACTTCCACTTTCCTCACATTCTTTCCAAATAAATAACGTCCCTTGGGAAATCTTTGGACAAGATACACGATGGATGGTTTGGATCATACCTCTGATCAAATATAGTGGGCCAAAATCGCACGAAAATCCCAGATTTTTCGGACGCAAAACAGAGTAGCGTCATTGACGCTGTGACGATGGTGGGGCCCACTTCACTGTTGTTTTGGGAAATCCAAGCCGTCCATTGGATTTAGGACGAAAAACCATTCGGGAATGGCGAGATTGGATTGATTTCGGTGTGGCCCCACAAGATCTTCTATTCTGCCATCGATCGTCCGTTTGAGTCCTCGTGTACATGCGACGATTTCATGGGGCTAAAATCCACCTAGGCGGGGCTTATACCCACCCTCTGGTCACAATTGACGGCTCTGATTATCCATATGGACGATGGGAGGGGCCCACAATCAAAAACCGGCGGTCACGATGAGGACGCCTGTCCGTTTTTGAATTGGAGGAGAGAGTCGGTCAGCGTGCACTGACCGACTTTGAGAAATACGGTGCACGGCTGGTGCACTTGTGCATCGGGCACACGTGATGTACTTGAGGTCCTACGGAGATGTTCGTGAGAAATCCTCTCCGTCCATCCATATTCTCAACTCATTTAACGTTTTGAGACCAAAATTGATGCATTTCCAGATACCAGGCGGGCCCCAAATCACTGATTTATGGGCTGATCTGTCCGTTGGGCCACTTCTAGAAGGATCCAATGGCTGAAATTTGACATGTACAATTAGTTTTTGGTCCTCGAGCCATGTATAGAATTTTCGAGCTGAACAGATGGTGGGAACCCTGTGATCTTGCACTCTGGATGTCTTTCGGGCCACTTGAACTTCAGTTTCTCAATTTTTTTTGGATCCCTGGCGTGCAAATATGTCGATCTTAGTCTCCAGGGGTCCGTCGCTTGCCTTGGAGACTTCAAACCGTTAAATCCATGCTTTTAGTACCCTTTCCCAGTCCAAGCTCGTAAATAAGCCCTGCATCACAAACACGATTAAATCGGGCCGTTAAACAGTACTATGTTTGTAAATCCAGGCAAAATTGGGGTCTGATATGCAATATTTGACCCTCAACACAACCCCCAACCAGCATCTTGCTAGTCTCGAGCAAGGTATGCGAAAAATAAATTGAGAATTACAGGACAATTTCTACAAACTTAAGAGATTTGTGAAAAACAATTCAGATACTTGAATTCTAAGATTCATGAATGTTGGCATTACTTTCTCCTGGGATCAAGCTCACGGTAAACTTCATAATCAAGCTCAAATATTAATCCATTAATTAGAACGATTCAAAATATTGAGTTCCATGAGTGTATAGTGTAATCTCGGTTTAACATTATTAAAATTCACTTCTCTATTTCAGGATATCATTGGTAACCACAAGAGAATTCATGATAACCAACACCTAAACCAAAGCTTGATTCATTCTTCCAGCTTTTAATGATTTTCACACTATGTCCACTTTTTAAAAGTACAGCCAAGGAGGAGAATCGAATCTACACCTATAAGGAGCAAACCTATGGTAAAGACCGGTCGCCAAAAAGTTTATGAATGTCAACCTTGGGGAATCAAACCTTCACCTGTAGGGAGCAAACCTATGGTGAAAACCATTCGCCCAATCTTTTCAATTTCTCAGGTTGGTTCCTTTCAAGCTTAGTGATCACCAAATTAATCCTTTAATATCGAATGAAACCTTAAGGTATAAGCGAGATGTGACATGTAAAATTATGATTCAATCAATGTTTAAAACTTCTAATCATGGATTAATAGTTCTACATTAACTGTGAAATCTAACAAATAGTTGAATCCAAGAGTCATCAATTCCAACATCACTTATCTTGTAATTCTAAATCCAAGATGGCCATCAAAATTGCTTCGAATTCATACGAAATTCTAGAAAAATTTAAAAATTTTCACAAGTTTTTGTTCAAGACTAAGAAAACGCTGATTAGGTCACCTGATCTCCCACCCCCAACCTAAAATCTACATTGTCCTCAATGTAAATGATATGAGCATGCAGTGCACTTGGGATAACGAAAAGTAAATATGAAGTGATGGGGAGATAGTACCTGGATGATGAATCAAAAGGCTTTCCAAAGATATCTACGTAAGATCAGGTCAGCACAAGAGAGAAACTAACAGAAGTAAAAATAAAAATAACAAAAATGAAATCCTACCTACACCACTTTCGCAGGTACTCTCGATTGCATTTAGCGTATGCAACAAGCCTTTAAACCCCTAGGTTGCCCAAGTGGACGAGTTATAGTCTCGTGAGGATTTGCAGTAATGTTACCCACAAATATTGAACTAACTAATGATAAAGATGAGATGAAATGAAGAGTTGGGTTGCCTCCCAGGAGCGCTAAGTTTACTGTCTTCAGCCAGACAAGAAAAGAGCTACCCTAGTCCTATGAAAGCGATAAACCTACCTATACCTCCATCAGACTAGGAGATTAATCCTGGTAAACAGGAGCAGTCAGGGGCATGGACATGTCCTCTGAATCAAATTTCTCGATAAATGGTTTCAATCGATGTCCATTGACTTTAAACTCCTTGCCATTGTCGGGATCTCTTATCTCAACGGTCCCATGAGGAAAAACAGTAACAACAATGTAAGGGCCGGTCCAACGAGATCGAAGCTTACCCGGAAAGAGATGTAATCGAGAATTGTACAAAAGGACCTTCTGACTAGGCGTGAATGATTTTCACAAAATGTGTTGGTCATGAAATGCTTTCATCTTGTCCTTGTAAATTCTCGAATTATCGTATGCATCATTCCGGATTTCCTCAAGTTCATTCAATTGAAGTTTGCATAGCGAGCCAGCGTTGTCCACATTGAAATTAAGATTTTTGATCGCCCAGTACGCTTTATGTTCCAGTTCCACAGGCAAGTGACAAGCTTTCCCATAGACAAGTCTAAAGGGAGACATTCCAATAGGGGTTTTAAAGGCAGTACGGTATGCCCATAAGGCATCGGTCAATCGGATTGACCAATCTGTAAGTGTTATAGTTTATATCCCTGTCTGTTGTCAAATTTGTGGTGCCAAAATCACTGTTATATATAACTTGCATAAGTGTAGCTCTCTCAAGGATCAACATTCATGAACAAGCTGAGCTCATAAACAAGCAAAGCTCACAAGTACAAGGATCAATCTTGAATGCAAGAACTGCTCACAAGACAAGACTCAAGCTGCAAGACTTCAAGAAGAGTACAAGGTAGTTTGTAAAGAACTCAAGACTCTTTCAAGAATTGAGCTACATCAAGATTTCAACTTCATCAACACTTCAAGGCTCATACTTCAAGGTCACTAGTTCCTAATGTTTCAATGTCCTTAATTCATGGTTGAGGTTTGACTGACCTTAGGTTGACCTTAGAAGTAGGTCATTTTGGATACATAAATCGAATGTTTATTTTACATAAGTTTGATATGTTCTTCGACTAGTCCTAGGCCTTCTTCGACTAGTCCTAGAGTTGCTTCGACCAGTCTAAGAAATTCCTCGATCAGTCGTGAGTTTGTTACAAATTTCGGATAAAATCTGTTAGGCTTCGACTAGTCTAGGAATCTGTTCGACCAGTCGAAGGAACAGTGTCGACTGCATCTTCGACCAGTCGGAAAAACTTCGACTCAAAATCCAGCGATGTTTTTCAGGTTCTTCGACCAGTCGAAGGAGATCTTCGACTAGTCGTAGGTGACCTACGACCAGTCGAAGGAGACCTTCGACCAGTCGTAGAACGGTCAAAGCTTATCCCGCCGGATCTTTCAAATATCTGTCATTGCTTCGACTAGTCGAAGAGCTCCCTAGACCAGTCGAAGACGCGATCTGCTCACCTATAAATAGTGCACGAATCTCAGAAGAAATCATTGAATTAATTAATCTATTCAAGCCAATCTTCGTCGAACTTCTGAGAGATAATTCTGTGCTCCATTTAAGCTAAGTGTGCTTATTTAATATTCTCTTTCCTTAGCTTTATTTAATTAATTTTATTTCTGCTATTCCAATCTAATTTGATAAGAGAAATTGTTATTCCCTTTCTTTGGAATCAAAATCAATTAAGGTAAGCCCTATTTGGTTTAATTTAAAATCTATTAGAATTAGAACTATTGTAATTGAGTACTGGACATTGAACTTGGACATTCAATCATCTACTCTGATTTGGTTCTACCGGGCTGCTACAACGAAGGAGATAATCAGGTATTTTACATTTAATTGTAAATTCCTTTCTGTTTTGGTTTCTTTCAAGATTTGCCAGAAAAATCTTGTTGTATTAGTTATCTGAGGAGAGCCAGGAAAACTCAGAAGTGGGGTTTTTTAATTATGTAAGCCCACAGACAAAGACACAATTGTAAAGGTTTTGGGTGAACCTGGGAAAACCTATTTTGTTAGTGAACGCTAATATCCCCTGTGTGAGGATATTAGGAGTGGAGTAGCATTCTGTGTGGCTGTTGTTTAACAGTTGGTGAATACACAAGCGAACCACTATAATCCCTTGTGTTGTGGTTGAATGAGTTATACTTCTGATCTTTAATTATTCTTTTGTGGGATGTACGTATGGTGGTGAATGTTGTAATCATTTAATTCAAGCATTGTGAGAATTTTGTAATAGTTTAGAATTTATTTTCTGCTATTCCTTTATCAGCTTGATATTCAATTTCCTTTAAAAGTTGTTCCAGCAAGGTTGCCCTGCCATTTTTATGGTGTATGGCTGTCCCTAGAACAATACATTTGTGATTACAATTTATTTTAATTTAGTTTGTATTTATTTCTGTATTCCTCTTCGGTTTGAGATTTGATACAAAGATCTTTCTAGAAATAAGGTTGTCCTACCATAAACTCTGGTTTTTGGTGTAAGGTTATCCTTAAAACAACATTTGTATCAACCTCTCAAGATCTGAATTTTGAGGTTATTTTACTTTCTTGCATTGTGATTTATTTTGGCTATCATATTCTTTTTAATTCCGCTGTTATAAGTTTTATTTGGCATTATCATATTCACCTCCCCTCTAGGACATATAGCTAGGCCTTTTCAAGTGGTATCAGAGCCTAATAGCTCTTTTTTATTCTTGGATTTAATTCCTGAGCTAACGATTTAAGCTATTTAAGATGTCAAATTTTGATAGCCTTTCAGTCACAAGGCCTCCACCCTTTGATGGCTCCAACTATGCCTATTGGAAAGCTAGAATGAGGATCTTCCTCAAATCAATGGATGAAAATGTGTGGCAAGCCACAGTGACTGAATGGAAACCTCCTATCATGGAAGTTACTGGGGTTGATGGTTCGAAATCTATGAAAGTCACACCATATTACCAATGGACCACTCTTCAAAAAAGTGAGAGTAGTGTAAATGCTAAAGCACTAAATGCAATTACTTACGCACTATCACCGGATGAGTTCAAAAGAATCATTTCCTATGATACTGCAAAGCAAGCTTGGGATATATTAGAAATGACACACGAGGGTACTACAATTGTCAAAAAATCTAAAGTCCAACTCCTCACAACCAGATTTGAAGAAATTCATATGGAGGAAAATGAAATGTTTATAGACTTTTACACTAGATTGAATGACATTGTAAACTCAATGTGGGGTCTTGGCGATAAAAACCCAGAAAGTAAAGTGTGTGCAAAAATATTACGCTCACTTCCTGAACGGTTCAATTCTAAAGTAACCGCGATCCAGGAACTTCGTGATACGGATAATATGAGGGTAGAAGAACTAGTTGGTTCACTACAAACCTACGAGTTAAACTTTAAAGCTCCTAAAGGTAAATCTATCGCACTAAAATCTTCTAAATGTAATTCAGAAGAAAATTCTGATTCAGAAGATGATATGGCTCTTTTAGCTAAGAAATTTTATAAGATTTTCAAAAGCAAGAAAAGGGTTGATTTTCAAAAATCAAATGATAAAAAGAAGTTTAGACCCAAATCTCGAAAATCTTTGAAAGATAGTCAATGTTACAACTGTCAAGAATATGGGCACTTAGCAAATAAATGTCCTAAAAGGGACAAACCCAAGAAGAATGGTATGTTGGCTACATGGGATGAATCATCTGATTATGAAGGTTCTTCTGAATCAGAAGATTCTGAAACTGAGTCGGGCAATGAGGTTAAAGCTCTTATGACTCTAGCCAAATTCACATTTTCAGATAATGACTCAACAAGTGAAGAAAATCTGAGTAGTGAATGTGAAAATGAAGATGATCTTCAAGACGCTTACAATGCCCTATATAAGGAAAGTTGTAAAATTGCTGTCAAACTTAAACTTCAAAAAGAAAAGTTTTCTAAACTCAAAAATTGTTTTGAATCACTTGTCTTAGAAAAATCACAAATTTCAGATTGTTTTGAAAAACCAACATGCGATTTGGAATTCAAAAACTCCCTAATTATTGATTTAAAATCTGAAATTGAGAAACTTAAAACTGAAGTATCTTCTCTTCTGAGTTTAAAGGACACATGGAAATATGCCCAAGGTGATCCAAAGTTAGAGAAACTTTTATCCGGATCAAGAAAATGTGGCGATCTATCCGGGTTGGGCTATGATAAAAATCTACCTCCTAAACAAAAGTATACTCCTCCTATGTTTGTTAAAGGAGAGTCCTCAAACTCAAAAGGAAAAAGTACTTATCAAGATTTTTCTAGAAATTCAAAAACTTTTTAAAAACCTAGAAGCAGCCATGTCAACTTTAATCAGAAATGAAATTCACTAGCTAAAAAGATAGTTGATTTACTCAAGGAGCTCTTAAAATCTAACTCTATAGGTCATTCCTACAAATATACACAAAAGAAGACCAACTATGTTCCTAAACCCAAAACAGTTATGAAAAGGGTTCCTAAAGTTACCTGCTTGGTTGCTCACACTGCTTTCAAAGCAACAAGTCATTCAAAGTGGTACCTAGACAGTGGATACTCTAGGCATATGACAGGTGACAAAGCTTTATTTACGGATCTGAAAGATATGACTGATGGTTCAATCACATTTGGTGATGGTAGCAACTACAAGATTATAGGCTAAGGTACGGTTCAACTTTTTAATCTTCCTGTGTTTAAAAATATTTTATATGTTGATGGCTTAAAACATAACTTGCTTAGTATATCTCAAATATGTGATAATAACCATAATGTTCGGTTTTCTAATCAAAGCTGTGAGATACTAAACAATAAGGGTTATGTAATATTAACTGGACGTAGAACATCTGAAAATTGCCATATTATTAGCGAATCCAGCTCATCTAATCAAACATGTTACATGGTCCATACAGACGAGACTGATTTATGGCACAAACGTCTTGGACATGTACATTATCGAAATTTATATAGATTGAGCAAACGAGAACTTATAAGAGGTTTACCCAAACTTCAGAAATTAGATAAAATATGTGCTGAGTGCCAGATAGGCAAACAAACAAAGAACTCACACAAAAAGGTGAATTCAAATACCACATCAAGACCACTCGAACTTCTCCACATGGATCTAATAGGACCTACCAGAACAGAAAGTCATGGTGGGAAAAAGTATATCCTGGTAATAGTTGATGACTTTACCAGATTCACTTGGGTAGTCTTCTTAAGGGATAAATCTAAAACCCTTGAAAAAGTAAGAAAAGTTTTCAAAAGGATTCAAACTGAAAAATCTTCTCAAATCAGTAAAATTCGTAGTGATCATGGATCTGAATTTGAGAATAGCAATTTTGAGAAGTTCTATACTGACCAAGGAATATTACATGAATTCTCTGCTCCCAAAACTCCACAACAAAATGAAATTGTAGAAAGAAAGAATAGGGTACTTCAAGAAATGGCTAATGTCATGTTGAATAGCATGAAGCTCTCTAAAAATCTTTAGGCTGAAGCAGTCAACACAGCTTGCTATATTATTAACCGAGTCTACACTAGCAAAGATAATAATAAAACGGCTTACGAATTGTGGTTCAATAAAAAGCCTACTGTTAAATACTTTCGAGTTTTTGGCAGCAAGTGCTATATTTTACATGATCATGAAAATTTGAGAAAATTCGATACGAAGAGTGATGAAGGTATTTTTCTAGGATATTCCTTAAACAGTCGAGCTTATAGGGTTCTGAACAAAAGGACTGGTGTGATTCAAGAATCCATTAATGCTGTAATTGATGATCACTTAAACACGCCAATTTCTAATTCAGATAATGATGAAGTACTAATCATTGATAAACCCGATACTTCATCGAATCAGACTGATTCTGAGTTGAGGACTGTTAAAGATCATCCAACCACACAAATTCTTGGAAACCCTCTCACCGGTGTTCGCACCCGTAGACAACTTGAGGATATATGTAATTATGTATGTTTTACATCCCAAATAGAACCATCTAACGTAAAAGAAGCTCTTGCTGATGAGAACTAGATTGTTGCGATGCAAGAAGAACTCAACCAATTCGTAAGAAATGATGTTTGGTATCTCGTACCAAGACCTAAAGATAAACACATCATTGGAACAAAATGGATTTTCAAAAATAAGTTTGACGAGTGTGGAAATATAATTAGAAACAAGGCTAGACTAGTGGTACAAGGTTATACTCAAATTGAAGGGATTGATTTCGATGAAACTTTTGCACCAGTAGCACATCTTGAATCTATCAGACTATTTATATCCATTGCATGTTTTAGAAAGATAAAGATCTATCAGATGGATGTGAAAAGTGCTTTTCTAAATGGCGATTTACATGAAGAAGTCTATGTTGAACAGCCAATGGGTTTTGAAGATTCCAAAAATACTGATTATGTATATCGGCTTAAAAAGGCACTTTATGGATTAAAACAAGCACCTAGGGCATGGTATGAGAAACTAACAAAATTTCTTTTAAGTCATAATTTTCAAATGGGATCTGTTGATAAAACTCTGTTTGTTAAAAAACATAATGATCATATCTTAATGGTGCAGATTTATGTTGATGATATCATTTATGGATCAACTTATACTGACTTGACTACTGAGTTTGCAGATTTGATGAAATCACAGTTCGAAATGAGCATGGTTGGAGAATTGACTTATTTCCTTGGATTGCAAGTAAAGCAACAACTTGAAGGAATATTCATTTCTCAATCTAAGTATGCTTTGAATCTAATCAAGAGATTTGGATTTGAGAATGGCAAGAATTTCGATACTCCTATGAGTACTACCCTGAAACTCTCAAAAGACTCTAATGGTAAAAATGTTGACTCAAAACTTTATCGGAGTATGATTGGTAGTTTGTTATATTTAATTGCTAGTAGACCTGATATTTCTCTAAGTGTTGGTATTTGCGCAAGATATCAATCTGATCCAAAAGAATCTCACTTGATTGCTGTCAAGCGAATTATTAGATATGTCGCAAGTACTATAAATCTCGGTCTCTGGTATCCTCATGAGACCAGTGTCCAATTAGCTGGGTACTCGGATGCTGACTGGGCTGGTAATCTAGATCATAGAAAATCAACCAATGGTGGTTGTTTTTACATTGGAAATTGTCTAGTTTCCTGGTTTAGTAAGAAACAAAATTCTATATCACTTTCAATAGCTGAAGCTGAGTATATCGCAGCTGGTAATGCATGTACACAGCTTGTTTGGATGCAACGAATGCTAAGTGATTATGGAATTAAACAGGATTCTATGTTATTACATTGTGATAATTCCAATGCGATAAATATTTCAAAAAATCCTATTCAGCATTCTCGTACTAAGCACATTGACATTAGATTTCATTATATAAGGGAATTAGTAGAAGAAAAAGTTATATCTCTAGAATATATTTCTACCGAAGATCAACGAGCTGACATTTTCACAAAACCTCTCGATAAAAGCAGGTTCAAAAAGATGAAATTTGATCTTGGCATGTGCATTTTAAAATGATTATTTATGCTTACTTGTATTATAGTATATATATTTGCTAGATTGAATTCCAATTTTTGTATAATTTGCAAGAAATATGAATTTTTGGGCATTTTTCGACCTGTCGTGAGTATACTCGACCTATCGACCTACGACCGGTCGTAGATATCCACGACCAGTCGTAGAACTCGGGATTCACTTAAATTTGAGAATTTTTGCTTTCTTCCTCGTTTCGGTTTTCTTCTCTAAGGAGTCGTGCTTCGACTTGTCGAACCCATCTTTCATGTTCTTCAAGGTTAGTGTTCCAAATCACTTTTTTCTTACAGATTTGTGTCTAGATTGTTTTCTTTTCAAGCTTTAAGCTTTTTATTTTCAATTTCATTGAGATTTGGGATTTGGATTTTGAAAAATCTGTTTTGAGTAAACCCACTTCTCAACCCTTTGCAAGTTCTTAATTCCTTGTTATCCTTGTTGCAAATGGCTTCTAGAGGTAGAAAAACTACTTCCCGTGGTCCTTCTTCTTCCTCCAGATCGACCGTTATCTCTAAGCGTCATCTTCTTGTTCTCAATGATGATCCATCATATGTTAGGGACATTAGATTACGTAATGTTATTGTTGAACATCCTGTTGATGTTAATCATATTGCACCTTTTGACATCCTTCCTATGCTTGAAGCTGTAGGTTGGGTTAACTTATTACATTGGGGTGGGCCTGCATACCGGTCCATTGCCCAATCCATGTTTACATATATTAGTGCTTTCTCACAGGATAATTTAACTTTTAAAATGTTACTAGAGAAGGGCCTTTTGACATTGATTGTCATTTAATTTCAGCCCTTATGGACATTCCTGTGAATGATGAGGGAATTCTTATCCATAACTTAACTGATAAACCCTCAATGTCTAAAAAATGCATGCTCACTAGAGATTTGTGCAACATGGATGTTCAATGGACTCAAAAAGGGAATGCGCTTCCCGCAAGGTATTTGTAACCCAAGTACAGAATTCTCCACAAAATCTTTGTGTCCAATCTGTATCCTCGTTCAGGTAATAAATCTGACTTGACTTCGTTTATGGTTCGTGTTATCCATGTTATTTCTAATGGTACTCAGATTTGTTTACCATCCTTAATCTGTCATTTCATTCTTCAGTTTAGACTCCATCCTGGTCATAATGACATTTCTTTTGCCTATTTAATGGCTGTATTGGCTACACATATGTTAGTCAATATGCCAGTTGATGAGGCACCTATCCATCATCTGATTTTCAACAATACTAATATCAATAAGATGAAGTTGGATCTACTTCCTGAACAAGGTGGTGGTGGTGGTGGTGGTCATGAAGAAGCTGGTGATGACATTAATATGGATGACATTTTTGAGGAACTGGATTCTGACTCAACAAATGATCCAGATTTTGTACCATCTGATGTTGATGCTCGTCTTAGTGCATTAAAGGATAAAGTTGAGAATCTAAATGTAAAGATGGAAAACATGTCTGTTGCTCATGATTTACAATTCAAGTACATGCGCAAATATCTTAGGCGATTGAACAAAGGCATGCACCAACTTGATCCCTCTATTCCTGCTCCGTCATCTAGTTCTAGTTCTGACTAGTTTATATGAGACTTCTGGTCTGTAATAACTTTATAACTTAGCACTTGGTTGACTGATTTTGAGTTGGATACTATCTATATTTTATGCTGAACATTTATTCTATGTGAAGCTATGCTGAGTATCACTATCACTGTTTTGCTATACTCTCATAACTCCTCATGTTTACTCTCATATATCCCTTTATTTAGTTCTCCTTTATTGTTGTTTCCTTTCTCATATTGTGACAAAAAGGGGGAGAATGGTTTGTTCTTAACGATGCGATTGTGAGAGGAGTAGCATTGGTTATGTTACTCAGGGGGAGTATGTTTGAACTAGTTGAATGAAACTGGTTGAATGTTGAATGTTGAATGTTGAATATTGATATGACCTGGTTCATAACTCTTTAACCAGTTGTTTTACTTTATGTTTATCTTGGTTATGTGTTTTGTTACTAATTTGACAAAGGGGGAGATTGTAAGTGTTATAATTTATATCCCTGTCTGTTGTCAAATTTGTGGTGCCAAAATCACTGTTATATATAACTTGCATAAGTGTAGCTCTCTCAAGGATCAACATTCATGAACAAGCTGAGCTCATAAACAAGCAAAGCTCACAAGTACAGGGATCAATCTTGAATGCAAGAACTGCTCACAAGACAAGACTCAAGCTGCAAGACTTCAAGAAGAGTACAAGGCAATTTGTAAAGAACTCAAGACTCTTTCAAGAATTGAGCTACATCAAGATTTCAACTTCATCAACACTTCAAGGCTCATACTTCAAGGTCACTAGTTCCTAATGTTTCAATGTCCTTACTTCATGGTTGAGGTTTGATTGACCTTAGGTTGACCTTAGAAGTAGGTCATTTTGGATACATAAATCGAATGTTTATTTTACATAAGTTTGGTCTGTTCTTCGACTAGTCCTAGGCCTTCTTCAACTAGTCCTAGAGTTGCTTCGACCAGTCTAAAAAATTCCTCGATCACTCGTGAGTTTGTTACAAATTTCGGATAAAATCTGTTAGGCTTCGACTAGTCCAGGAATCTGTTCGACCAGTCAAAGGAACAGTGTCGACTGCATCTTCGACCAGTCGGAAAAACTTCGACTCAAAATCTAGCGATGTTTTTTAGGTTCTTCGACTAGTCGTAGGTGACCTACAACCAGTTGAAGGAGACCTTCGACCAGTCGTAAAACGGTCAAAGCTTATCCCACCGGATCTTTCAAATATCTATTATTGCTTCGACTAGTCGAAGAGCTCCCTAGACCAGTCGAAGACACGATCTGCTCACCTATAAATAGTGCATGAATCTCAGAAGAAATCATTGAATTAATTAATCCATTCAAGCCAATCTTCGTCGAACTTCTTAGAGATAATTCTGTGCTCCATCTAAGCTAAGTGTGCTTATTTAATATTCTCTTTCCTTAGCTTTATTTAATTAATTTTGTTTCTGCTATTCCAATCTAATTTGATAAGAGGAATTGTTATTCCCTTTCTTTGAAATCAAAATCAATTAAGGCAAGCCCTATTTGGTTTAATTTAAAATCTATTAGAATTAGAACCATTGTAATTGAGTACTGGACATTGAACTTGGACATTCAATCATCTACTCGACTTATTTGGACTGCTACAACGAAGGAGATAATCAGGTATTTTACATTTAATTGTAAATTCCTTTCTGTTTTGGTTTCTTTCAAGATTTGCCTGAAAAATCTTGTTGTATTAGTTATCTGAGGAGAGCCAGGAAAACTTAGAAGTGGGGTTTTTTAATTGTGTAAGCCCACAGACAAAGACACAATTGTAAAGGTTTTGGGTGAACCTGGGAAAACCTATTTTGTTAGTGAACGCTAATATCCCCTGTGTGAGGATATTAGGAGTGGAGTAGCATTCTGTGTGGCTGTTGTTTAACAGTTGGTAAACACACAAGCGAACCACTATAATCCCTTGTGTTGTGGTTGAATGATTTATACTTCTGATCTTTAATTATTCTTTTGTGGGATGTATGTATGGTGGTGAATGTTGTAATCATTTAATTCAAGCATTGTGAGAATTTTGTAATAGTTTAGAATTTATTTTCTGCTATTCCTTTATCAGCTTGATATTCAATTTCCTTTAAAAGTTGTTCCAGCAAGGTTGCCCTCCCATTTTTATGGTGTATGGCTGTCCCTAAAATAATACATTTGTGATTACAATTTATTTTAATTCAGTTGTATTTATTTCTGTATTCCTCTTCGGTTTGAGATTTGATACAAAGATCTTTCTAGAAATAAAGTTGTCCTACTATAAACTCTAGTTTTTGGTGTAAGGTTGTCCTTAGAACAACATTTGTATCAACCTCTCAAGATCTGAATTTTGAGGTTATTTTACTTTCTTGCATTGTGATTTATTTTGGCTATCATATTCTTTTTAATTCCGCTGTTATAAGGTTTATTTGACATTGTCCTATTCACCCCCCCTCTAGGACATATAGCTAAGCCTTTTCACAATCCTTACGGTTAGGGTTAACCGTTTTCTCCAAAATGTGTTTAATTTCCCTATTAGAAATCTCAGCTTGCCCACTTGTCTGTGGGTGGTACGGGGTGCTTACCTTATGAGAGATACCGTATTTCTTCATTAAGCTCTCAATTGGTTTATTACAAAAGTGTGAGCCCCCATCACTAATGATGGCTCGAGGCGTTCCGAATCGAGAAAGGATGTTTTCTTTTAGGAATTTAATGACCGTGCGATGGTCATTAGTTTGACACGGAATCGCTTCGACCCATTTAGTGACATAATCCACAGCGAGCAAAATATACAGATTTCCAAACGATTGGGGGAATGGTCCCATGAAATAGATGCCCCAGCAATCAAATGCTTCAATGATAAGGATGGGATTCAAAGGCATCATATTTTGATGGGACAATGCTCTCAATTTCTGACAATGCTCACAAGCTTTGCAAAACTCATGAGTGTCCCTAAATATAGTGGGCCAATAAAAGCCACACTGCAGAATCTTGGCCGTGGTCTTTTTAGTAGAAAAGTGACCACCACAGGCCTGTGAGTGACAGAAGGAGATGACGCTCTGATGCTCATCGTCTGGTACACATCTCCTTAGGATTTGGTCTGGGCAATATTTAAATAAATAAGGATCATCCTAGAAAAAGTTGCGCACCTTGGTGAAGAATTTCTTCTTATCTTGCGCAGTCCACTGTGTCGGTATGGAACCTGTGGCAAGATAATTAGCAATATCAGCGAACCAAGGAGAATGGGAGACTCTAAACAGTTGTTCATCAGGGAACATATCATTGATATGGGTCGCCTCAAGGGAATCAGAGGTATGAAGGCGAGAAAGGTGATCGGCCACTACATTCTCTACTCCCTTTTTATCTTTAATTTCCAAATCAAATTCTTGGAGTAGAAGGATCCATCGTATCAGGCGGGGCTTAGAATCATTCTTAGAAAGAAGATACTTTAGTGCCGCATGATCTGTATAGATAATGATCTTGGATCCGATCAGGTAGGACCTAAATTTGTCCAAGGCGAACACTACGGCTAAGAGTTCTTTTTCCGTAGTTGAGTAGTTCACTTGGGCCGGATTTAAAGTCCTACTCACGTAATGGATGACGTAGGGCCTCTTATCTTTTCTCTGGCCTGGGACCGCCCCAAGAGCATAATCAGAAGCGTCGCACATAAGCTCAAAAGGAAGGCTCCAGTCGGGTGGCTACATGATAGGTGCAGTGGTTAACGTGCCCTTAAGCTTGGTGAAAGCTTCCTGGCATTGCTCAGTCCACTCGTACGGAGCATCCTTTTGAAGAAGATTACATAAAGGACGAGAGAGGAGACTAAAGTCCTTTATGAATCGTCTGTAAAATCATGCGTGTCCTAAGAAAGATCGCACGTCTCTGATGTTCTTGGGTGGAGGTAGGTCAGAGATAAGATCGATTTTTGCCTTATCTACCTCGATTCTCTTAGACGAGATGATATGCCCAAGGACAATTCCCTTCTGAACCATGAAATGGCACTTCTGCCAATTAAGTACCAAGTTCTTTTCTTCACATCTTTTTAGCACACATTTAAGACTTTCCAAGCACTTGCTGAAAGATGGACCGTAAATAGAGAAATCGTCCATGAAGACCTCTAGATATTGCCCCACCATATCAGAAAAGATACTAAGCATACATCGCCGAAAGGTGGCAGGGGCATTACATAGCCCGAATGGCATCCTTCGGTAGGCAAAGGTGTCATAGGGACATGTAAATGTGGTCTTTTCCTGGTCTTCAGGGGCTATCTCTATCTGGTTGTAGCCCAAATACCCGTCAAGGAAACTGTAATATGAATGATCAGCTAACCTTTCCAGGATCTGATCAATGAATGGTAAAGGAAAGTGGTCTTTCCTCGTGACGGTATTCAACTTCCTGTAGTCAATGCACATTCTCCAACCAGTAGTGACTCTAGTTGGCACGAGTTCATTATTAGCATTGGCTACGATGGTGATTCCGGACTTCTTAGGGACCACTTGAGTTGGACTCACCCATTGACTATCAGATATAGGGTATATGATACCCACGTCCAATAGTTTAAGAACCTCGGCCTTAACCACTTCCTTCATGTTTGGATTTAGTCTACATTGTGGTTGCCGAGCAATTTTTGCATTATCCTCAAGATATATGCGGTGAGTACAAATCGAGGGATCGATTCTCTTAAGGTCCGCTATCGTCCATCCCAGGGCTCCTTTATGCTCAATGAGAGTAGATATGAGCATACTCTCCTGTTCTTTCTCCAGGTGGGCAGAGATCACCACCGGGTATGTCTCATCTTGACCTAAATAGGTATATTTCAAATCAGAGGGCAAAGGTTTTAGGTCAAGCTTCGGCAGCTTGAAGTTAGACGGTAGAGGCACTACATCGGTTTGTGGCAATTCTTCAAATTGTGGCCTTCATCGGTTAACTTCAAGTACCGGTGCAGTATCAAGCAAGGCGCACGTCTCCCTAATCATGTCATCATCAAAATCATGGGAGTGGGCCAGGCACGTCTCTAGAGAGTCAGAGGATAAGGTTAGAGGTGTCGTATCTTCCACTAAAGAGTCAATCATGTTAATGTCGTGGAAATCATCATCCTCCTCTAAGTTTCTGCCGTTATTGAAAAAGATGTTTGACTCCAATGTCATATTCCCAAAAGACATAGTCATGACACCATTCCTGCAATTGATAATTGCATTTGAAGTGGCAAGGAATGGGCGGCCAAGAATGACGGGGATCTGAATGCTTATGTTATTGATGGGTTCGGTGTCCAGGATGATAAAATCTACAGGGTAGTAAAATCTATCAACTTGGACCAACACATCCTCAATTATCCCTCTTGGTACACGAACAGAGCGATCAGCAAGTTGTAGTGTGGTTAGGGTGGGTTTTAATTCACCCAAACCTAACTGTTTGTATACCGCGTAGGGAATCAGATTGACGCTCACTCCTAAGTCAAGAAGTGCATGATCAATTCGATGGTCCCCGATTACACATGATATGGTTGGGCTACCGGGATCCTTGAATTTCTGTGGCACGTCTTGCTTTAGGATGGCACTCACTTTCTCGGTCAAGAAGATCTTCTTTTGAATACTCTGCCGTCATTTGGTCGTGCATAAGTCTTTCAGGAATTTGGCATATGAAGGTATCTGTTTAACGACATCAAGTAGAGGAATGTTGACTTTCACTTGTTTTAACACCTCTAAGATATCATGAGAGTTAGAGAGAGGTTTTGGTGAAACCAACCGTTGGGGGAACGAAGCAACTGGCTTCTCTAGAAGTTCCGGTTCTAATTTTTGTGGGGCATCACTAGATCCATCATTGTTATCCTCTTCTGATTCTTGAGGCTTTTCGAGCCTAACCGGAAGAGTTTTATCAATGATCTTTTCACTCCTAAGAGTGGTGATGGATTTAGCGTGCTCCATCTGATTTAAAGAGTTGGGATCATTAATCTCGTACTGCAGTTTAGGATTGGAGAGAGGTTGTACAGGAAGCATCCCCTTTTCTATAACCGTCATACGAGAATCTATCTTTTGTATAAAATCTGTAATTCTCCGCATTGCCTGAGCCAGCTCTTGTATGGAATTTTGAACCAGTTCCTCTTGAGGTTTCACTTGATTTGGATTTTGGTTGAAGAAACCTTGAGGGGTAGCCGTTTGTCCATTCCTCCAACTAAAGTTTGGATGATTTTTCCAACCAGGATTGTATGTATTGGAGTTAGGTCCAGTAAAAGGTCTTTGATAGTTGTTTACGGCATTAGCTTGTTCATTCAACACTCCTCGAAAGGCGGGTATTGTAGGACAATTTTTAGTTGTATGAATGTTGCAATCACAGATGCCGCAAACAATTTCATTAACCTTATCCTTCTTTCCTTCCATGGCCTCAACTTTCCTTATGAGCGTAGTCACTTTACACTTAAGATCATCCTCTTTTTTCAAGAGATATAATCCACCTTTCTCCTTTAATTAAGTCGGCCTAGATGTGGTGTTTGATTTTGGGTAATAGTCCCAAGATTGTGTTTTTTCAGCCAGACTATTGAGGTAATCCCATACCTCGTCAATATCTTTATTAATGAACTCTCCATTACACATTGTCTCGACCATTTGGCGCATGGAAGATGTCAGTCCGAAAAAATTTGTAATGCGCCACGTTTCAAATCCGTGTTGTGGGCATGAACTGACCAAATCTTTGAACCTTTCCCAACATTGGAAGAATGTTTCATCTTCCTTTTGGGCAAAGTTCATGATTGCTTTTCTGAGGGTAATCGTTTTATGATGTGGGAAGAATTTTTTTATGAATTCCCTCTGCATGTCATTCCATGTGCCAATGGATCTAGGACGTAGTGAATGTAACCATGTCTTAGCTTTCTCTTTTAAGGAAAAAGGAAAGAGTTTCAGCCTGATTGTATCCTCAGATACATTAGGAAAACATAATGTAGCTATAATCTCATCGAACTCTTTCAAATGTAAATATGGACTTTCTGATTCAAGTCCATGGAATTTGGGAAGGATTTGGATAACTCCTGGCTTGATATCCATTTGTCCTGTATTTTCAGAAAAAATCATGCATGAGGGCGTATTCACTCCCGCCGGTTGTAGATAATCTCGTAAAGTACGAGGCGGGGGTGCCTGATGCACCTCATTTTCATCTTGGGTATCCTCCACCCTGGGTGGAAGTAGAGGAGGTTGGTCTTCAGCCATAACTTCAGTTAACTCAGGAAATTTCGAGTGGTGTCTAGTCCTGCGATGGATAGTCAACCCCTCAACCAATCCTCCTTCAGTCAAGAGACGTCGAGTGTTGTCACGGGCCCACTTGGGCATGAAACACTCACAGCCCTCAACTAAATTCAAAGCCTAATCCTAAGAAGGAAAAAAAAAAGAGAGAGAGGGTTGAAAAGGAGTTACCAAATTGGAGGCCCTAAGTTGAAGACCTGCAAAATAAAACAAAATAAGTTAGATTCTAAAAAGGAGAAGAATAATCCTTTAAAAGAAAGATAGCAATGAACTGATTTCTAAAAGAATGAATTCCTAAAAGAAAGTGAAATTTTCTAAAATAAATTAGGAAAGTCCTAAATTAGAAAGTAAATTACTAAAAGAGAACTGAAAAATAGAAAGTAGGGAAGGAGCTTACCGAATTAGAAATTTCTATCTTAAAGGCCTACAAAATAGGAAGGTTAGTTTCTAGAAATCAATTAAAAACTTAAAACTAAAGTTATTAAACTAATTCTAAACCTAATTGATTTCAGAGAATCGCAACCGTCAGTCCCTGGCAACAGCGCCAAAAACTTGTTCAATCCCCAAATATAGGGTTGTGATGTAGTAATAAACTCGGTGAGACCGAGGTCGAATCCCAAAGGACTGATACCTGTACGTTATCTGAAACAAAGTAGAACTAGAACTAAACTAAGATGTGATCTAAACCAAATAAAATTTAGGGAATAATTGTGGAATAATTATCTAAAACTTAAGTAATTCAGAGGAAGGGAAACTAGGGATTCAGAGGATCCACTTATAGAGATCAGGGAGATCTTATGCCTGCATTAAGAATCATGGAAATCAAACTGAACTTGATTTAGTCTTCATGTGATGAAAGGAATATGAATCAGAATGGATTCTATCATCAAACCATGCCCAGGTGACAGAGCAAACAACAGAATTAAACCAATTACCGACCAATCAGATGATTGTGAAGGTTAGGAAGGATACCGCCATCCAGCCATGCCCAGGAGACGATGGCGAACAACAGGGCTCCTGACGTCACAATCAAAATACGGAAAAGGAAATACTCAAAGCCATTGCAAACCCATTGTAATGTCAGTCACAACAGGCCATTAAAGACTACAAATATTCTCATAATAAAATTAAATCAAAATTCAATTCAGTCTAAATAAAAGGCATAGTAACAGTCTCTCATCACGCTACAGGCTTCACCTCTTAGCCCTAGCTAAGAGGTTCAGCCAGACATGGATGAGCTGGATCTCTTAAAAATAAACAACTTAAAATAAAGGGAAGAAGAAACTCTCAAGCCTCCAAGTCTGCTCCACGGCCGACTCCAACCCCACGTTCAAGCTTCCCTGTTCAAAGAGAATCCCCACCGATCCTGGCCAAGCCAAGCTCCTTCAGTCGTACCCCAAAAAACCCAGCCATAGGACCCCTGTACCCTCTCCCGCTCACGTTCCAGCAGCAAAGCCTCCCCTGTACTCTCTCACGCTCACGTTACAGCAGCAAAGCCTCCCCTGTACTCTCTCACGCTCATGTTACAGCAGCCAAGCCTCCATTCATCTCCTTCTTTCCTTTTCTTATAGGTAAGTAGGCCCTGGAGAGGTGCGTAGGAGCGTGGAGAGGTCCAATCCGAGAAGGAGTAGGCTGCGGAAGACTTGTTTACACCGCAAGGCCGGTGCGTAGGTCTTTTCGCAGCCAAGAAAAGGGAAGAAAAAAACTTCCACTTTCCTCACATTCTTTCCAAATAAATAACGTCCCTTGGAAAATCTTTGGACGAGATACACGATGGATGGTTTGGATCATACCTCTGATCAAATATAGTGGGCCAAAACCGCATGAAAATCCCAGATTTTCTGGATGCAAAACAAAGTAGCGTCATTGACGCTGTGATGATGGTGGGGCCCACTTCACTGTTGTTTTAGGAAATCCAAGCCTTCCATTGGATTCAGGACGAAAAACCGTTCGGGAATGACGAGATTGGATTGATTTCGGTGTGGCCCCACAAGATCTTCTATACTGTCGTCGATCGTCCGTTTGAGTCCTCGTGTACATGCGACAATTTCATGGGGCCAAAATCCACCTAGGCGGGGCTTATACCCACCCTCTGGTCACAATTGACGGCTCTGATTATCCATGGACGATGGGAGGGGCCCACAATCAAAAACCGGCGGTCACGGTGAGGACGCCTGTCCATTTTTTAATTGGAGAAGAGAGAGTCGGTCAGCGTGCGCTGACCGACTTTGAGAAATACGGTGCACGGCTGGTGCACTTGTGCACCGTGCACACGTGATGTACTTGAGGTCCTACGGAGATGTTCGTGAGAAATCCTCTCCGTCCATCCATATTCTCAACTCATTTAACGTGTTGAGACCAAAATTGATGCATTTCCAGATACCAGGCGAGCCCCAAATAACTGATTTATGGGTTGATCTGTCCGTCGGGCCACTTCTGGAAGGATCCAATGGCTGAAATTTGACATGTACGGTTAGTTTTTGGTCCTCGAGCCATGTATAGAATTTTTGAGCTGAACGGATGGTGGGAACCCTGTGATCTTGCACTCTGGATGTCTTTCGGGCCACTTGAGCTTCAGTTTCTCGATTTTTTTTGGATCCCTGACATGCAAATATGTCGATCTTAGTCTCCTGGGGTCCGTCGCTTGCCTTGGTGACTTCAGACCGTTAAATCCATGCTTTTAGTACCCTTTCCCAGTCCAAGCTCGTAAATACGCCCTACATCACAAACACGATTAAATCGGGCCATTAAACAGTACTATGTTTGTAAATCCAGGCAAAAACTGGGGTCTGATATGCAATATTTGACCCTCAACACTACTGACCCTCAACCTCGACCTTCTGAACGAAGTCAAAGAATTAGCTCGACTTCGGACAGTCGCCTATCAACGACTGGTATCCCGATCCTACAACGCCTGAGTCAAAGTCAGGTGATTCCAAGCAAGGGACTTAGTCCTCCAAAGAACTTTTCAAAGTACCAAGGAAAGTGGTGCAGGAATGTTGGGACTCAATTGGGAGGGCCCTTACATAATCGCAAGTACTGTCCAGCCAAGTACCTATCGACTAGAAGACCTAACAGGGCAGCTCCTGCCTCATCCTTGGAATGCTAAGCATCTCAAGATGTACTATCCTTAGCTCGGTCAAAGAAGTAATCTATACTCGGCTCATTTACTTTTTACACTTAGAAGAATCATAAAAAGAATGTATAATGCGCAAATAAGTAATAGAAAACATATATTCATTGATCAATAAAGTGTTACATTGTTGGTTCATTGTTTACAATTGTATCATATTGACAAACCAATAAATGCTCAACGCTCAGATATCGGTAAAGGACGACACTCACCGCTGTTGACATGCTCAGCCCCAAAATTTAGTGTGCTTGAAGTGCCCAAAGCAAATGTGGGGAACAAAAAGGAATTTTGCTCCGCCACACTAACTTCAGGGCTTGGCCTCACCCACCGCACCAGGAGCTAATCCAGAAGATGCTAATGGAGCTGCATCAGGAGCTGATGGAGCCGCCTCAGGAGCAGTAGCAGAGGCGTCGTAAGTGTATGCCTCGGGAGCTACCTCAACCTCGCCACCGGACCTTGACTCGCCCTCATCGAAGCTGGACATATCTAAATAGGGGAAAGATTCTTTCATCACTTTGATGCACTCTGCATAGCCCTCTCGATAGACAAGGACTCGCTCCACCTCATAGGCTAAAGATGAAAGATACTACTCCACCACCTTAAGCTTCTTGTCCCCGTCGCGAGCTCCTGAGCTTCTTGTAAGCCGAGGCACGTTCCGTGGCAGCCTGCTCAAAGGCCAACCTGGTCTCTTCCAATCGCGAGGCCATGTTGTCCCTTTCCGTCATGACCGACTTAAGAGCAGCCTTTGCCTTCTCGAGCTAGCCCTCCACAAAAATAGCCCGAAACTCAGCAAACGATTGTCGAGCCTCTACTTCCAATCGCCGAGCCTCAACATCCGACAGTCGAGCTTCCGCATCCCCAGCTCGCCTAGTCATGGTGGATACCTTGGCACGGGCCTTCAACATGCAAGGGGCGAACTATACAAGGAGAAAAGTTTTTTTTTCAAAAAAAAAACAAAAGAAAAAGGAGTCTGAAGCAAAAACAACTGAGGGAAGTAGCGCTGTTACCTCGAGCAATAGTGTCCTGATCCTATTGAACGTATTTTCCATGGAAGAGGACTCCATAAGGCCGAAGAACTCTCCCGCGAATATTTGACGACACGCCCACGGGAGGATCTCTTCAACCTTCTGGTGGAAGGCTATCCTTTCTTCCTCAGCTGCTCCCACCCTACGCGGCTCCCTCTCCTCTGTCCTCGGAGCAATGGGTGCCTTGGCCGGTCCTAGCTCGGGAGCCTCCCAAGGTTGTTCAGAGGTCGTCGCTACCGCCCTCCTCAGGATCGGAACGATCAAAGGAGCCTTCAACGACCACGTGCTTAGGAGGTAAGTACGACGCCTCCATTGACGTTGACGGCCTCTCTGCCAGAGGGTCTATTACCCTCTGTGAATGACTAAACAAGGCATTTGCTTCTCAGGCAACCTCCGCCAACAGTGAGGGCAATTCCGAAGCCGCCCAAAAGTCGTTCGTTTCAGCCTCACCGTTGTATTCTCCCTCCCTAGGACTTGTGGGGCCTGACATTGTTTAAAGAAAAGAAAGCGAGGAAGAAGGAGCTCACCAAAAGGGATTCAAGAGTGCCGAAAACAGCAACGCGAAGGATTACTATGCTGGAGTCCATGAGAGAGAGTAAGGAGATGGAGACAAAATCGGAAGAGACGTGAAAATGGCAAAAGCGTGCTTAGGGTAACCCTTTTTTATAGAGCCACCACGTGTCTCCAACATTAAATGAGGAGCCGAAGCGACGTTCCCTCAGGCGCCCCAGCTTTACACGTGGCGGCACCCCACGCGTTGCCATCAAACATTCCGCCATGTGTCCAATCTTCATACATCCTGATGCTGAAACGATGGCCGCTCTGCTCGCGCGGCCTCGATAAGCGAACCGACGCGTGGTCAAGTGAAACGATGTGTCTCGAAAACCGCACTAACCATCCTGCAATCAATAAATGCTTCATCATAAACTCGGCTCAAATATGACCCGACCCAATTCCGAAATACTCTTCGACTACCTTAAAGCGATGCACAGAGTAGGGGGCTCACTGTTGGGGAGAAAATATAACAAGTCCTTAAGTCGGCTTAAGGGTCAGAAGAGTCAATCAAGCAATGGCTCGGACTCGCTAGGTGCTGAGTCTAGATAAAGCCCAAAGCTCGCAAACGCAGAATGGAGAAACGTACCTCGGATTGTGAAGCGCCTAGCCCGATTGTAGCTTGTACGTCCTGAGCCATAAAGCAAAACCTCTAAGGGAGGAAGTGCACCTCAAGGTTTAATCAAAAGCCTCATAGAGGAAATCCTAAACCGACCTAAAATCAGTTGGCCCTAGAGCCACCCGAGCTTTAGTCCAACCCATAAATTGGGTCGATCAATGGAGTGGGCCGAGATTATCCGTGAAACCTATCTCGGCACAATTGTGGTGAAGAGATAATAATCGGCCGAGCTATATCGCTTCATATCCAGAAGTTACCTAGTAAAACTCTGGATCTCCATCCAAGATTTTTGGGAGATAAACTAAGATCTCCGAAAATCCAGAAATATTAAGGATTACGGATCCCAAGAGATTGAGATCTACTCTAATTGTGGAAGCCCTATGGGGTACGATATCATTATAAATAAGAACGCCTCCATGGTGAAAATTATGCAAAAACTCTCGCCCTAAACCCTTTATTCTAAGACCCAAATTCCGACTTAAGCATCGGAGGGTCCCCTAGTAAAGCCAAGGTCACATTTTTCCTTCTTCCTGTGTAGGTCCAAGGGCCACAAAAGGGGGTAAGCTGAAAACGGCATCAACACTTGTGATCCAAATAGCAAGAATGTGATTCAATCCCCACATCCAACTAGAATAGGAATCCTAAAACAGAAAAAGAATGACAATCAAGCGCCAAATCCTCAATTTTCACGGTCTCTCGTGGGTGCGAGCAAAAAATCGGCCGAATTGTGTATTTTATGAAAGTCATCGATGAAAGCTTATTGGACCTTTGATTTTTTATGTCGTTGAGCTTCTATGGATCGATCCAAAGCGTCCATTGAAAGTGGAATGAAGAAATACGAGATCATTCGACATCTGCAATTGACAGATGTGCCATCTTCCCCATTCGAATACCGATTATCAAATCTTGCTGGAACTCTATTCAGACATCAGAGACAGCCAGTAGGTGGGTCTCATAGACATTAACAAACCTTTGAAATATCATTTAAAAAAAAAAAAATCGGTAGAAAACTCACTAGACCAGATATGAAATCAGTGTCCCAAGAGCTCGAACTCAGCTTGAACTCGATTCAGATTGGCCCCAGCTACCAACTGAACCAAACCTAGCCGAACTCGAGCTAAGGTAGGCTGCTGGTCGAACCGAGCCAAGCTATGTCTAGCTCTATGCCCACTCTGGTTCAAAATTGAGGCATGTCCGAAACCTTTCCTAGGCCATTGTAATATTTATATGACATCCAAACTATTAATAAATTTATTTTCATTGGGATGAATTGAAAATATAAATATAAGCTTGATCCAAAACTTCTATAACCCCACGAAGGTTTCAGTGGTGGACATCCAATCCCTGTGATTTCCTGTGGTGCATGGCTGACTTGAGCTTTGGATCTACCTCATTTTTATTCATGAAACTGATTGATGGAGTGGTAGACACCAAGACATTGCAGTGGCCCCAAATAGCTTCCACCTATGTAAAGTTCTCACATGGGGCATAATCCTTAATTTCTCAGAGACTCTTTGTTTTTTGTAAAATTATTGTAACAATGTATAATAAGTTTAGCCAATTGTTTCTAAATTTCTAACTTTGATTCCAATTTGTATGGGTTCATAAATCGGATCAACTAACGCATGTTGATCCAAAATCGTACTAGTGCAAAACCTATATAGAAATTTGGAACATTTATTTCAATGGGTTCCACCTTGGTACAAGATTGCATCTCGCTTATTGAATGTGGATCTCCATTTGTTTGTTTTTTATATTGGTCTTAATCCTCTATTTGCAAGTCATTAATGGAAAAGTTTAGATTGCCTGATTGCAATTTTGGGGGACGGTCCTATGTTCTTATGATAAAAATAAATTTTAAATATTAAAGTTTAATTTTAGTAAGTAAATAAATATATTGATTATGAAATCTTTTCATATAAGGAATGTATAGCGAAAGATATTTTAACATTAGTGTTGATTGAGAGTGATTGTAACATGGTTGTACATGTGGCACCTATGTTACGTGGCAGTAGATATGATGATTAGAACCGGAAATAACTGTCATAGGACAAAGGTTCATGTCATTTCACAGAAGATTATTTTTTATTGTGAATAGGTGTGAATGTCTTAAAAAGGCACATGAGTGTCTCTCTAGTAAGGAGTTTATAACCATTCAATTGCTATATATATTCTGGATACTGTAGTTCTAAAAGATATTCTCTCCATTTTTTAAATAAAATCATCCGTTGTTCAATACTCTCGGATCTGACTTCTTGCTGTGTTTTTCTTCTATAGGTTTTAAAGGCATATTGATGTTAAAACTAGATTTTTATTTAATTCTTAAATGTGCAAATCTTCATATTGAAATTCAAATTGAGAGTTCATTATATATCGAAGACAATTTGTGGATTTTCTTCATTTGCACTTAATGGAATTATCAGAAAAATGACAGCAAATCTATCTTTAAAAAGTGAGTATTCAAATCAAGCCTTGAACCTGCTAAATCTGATTGTCTTGTTATCTTTTACTTCTATCCTCCATTGACTATTCTTCTATCTTCCATTGGAATTACCATAAAACGGGCAATGGTCCAACATATTTTGCAATTTTAAGAACATCAAAAATAGCCACATATGGTATCTACTATGTCTCATGGAAATGGTTGCTATAGAATAGATATGTACTACTATACCACATAGGACCATATCCTAATTAAATAGTTAACCGTTTACATGTATTGGACCCGTATTTTATTTGTATATCTTTGGGTGCTTTGAATGTGAATAAACACAAGATTTCTATTTGTATTTACTTTGATTTTCCGATTATAGGTAGCTATCCTAACAACAACAACAGGTAAGGCTAGAATTCCACTCCTTCCATCTTTCAAGGCACGTTTGGATGTAACTTACAAATGGGGACGACTCTAAGTAATTTCTTGTCTTTTGTCCTCTTTTTTTTAAGAATTTAATTTCAATACATTCTTCTTAGGAATTGTTTTGTTAGTGTGGAAAAGTGGAAAACTGATACCCCACTCAGTTGGGGTTGATTTGTTCGGTCCATTGGTTAAAATTAAGTGAGCCCATATTCTAACTTCAGGGTGCTCCCAAATGCAGCCTTATTCATTGCAAGGGGACTCATTTAATAATTTCCAAATGAAGTGTAATGGCTTATAGTGCCGGGTGCAACTTGATCCAAGTCCATTCTGGTTAAGTACCCAGATTTGGGATTGAGATAGAGTGGGCCTCAGCCCGAATAGCTAGACCATGTGACCTTAACTTGGCACTTCTCCTCACCCGATTTTCCAGTCTCTTAGGGCCTGTTTGGATCATAAGTTGCTTAAGATAAGTTACTTATACCAAAAGTAGCTTATCTTAGTTTTTGCTTATTAAGAAGATAAGTATGTTCGATAAACAACATACTTATCCGCTTTTCCTCTCTTTCATCTCTCTTATGCCTCTCTTCAGCAGCATATGAAAAGTAGAAAAGTTAATAAAAATTACTTGAAGTGATTAAGTACTTTTAAGTTAAAAAAAAAGTTACTTATAACTCATTATAAACCAGACTTACTTATTTGAAATAAGTTACTTACCTACTATTGCAAGTAGAAAAAGTAACTTATTTGGTGGTATCCAAACGGGGCCCTTAGAGATGTACTAGATAATTGCAAGAATTTCATTGCGCATAAGATAAATGTATGCACAAGTATGGAACAGAGAATATAATGCATAAAAATCTAAAAATATAGAAGCAATTTCTCTGTGATTCTTGTTGTGCTTGTGCCTTGATCCTTGCTATATCTTCATATCTTCAAATAAACAAAGGGATTTTGATTATTTGAAGTAGGATCCTGCACTAAATAGTTGGGTCATGCTCTTTTATCTTCTTTTCCTTGAGGGCTTTTCTACAATTACAGTATCTTCTCTGAATTATATGCTAGAGTAAGAGAGTGACTAAAAGGCCTTAAAATTAGAGAATTCTTAGCATTTTAAATAAATAAATTTAGAGGGCACTTTGAGGGGTAATGGGCAAAAAATAGTAGTCTGAATCTCAACCCTGGAATGAAAGATATGATCATAATTGCGTAGGACTGATGATAAGATTTGTCAGATAAAGTAATCTTTATGAAAGCAATTATATGAGGGGCATTATTGATATTTCACCATTTTGTGGGCCATTATGTAATTTATTTCCATTTTCTAAATTTAAGTGGATGTTTAACTGTTGCAACACTTTCTAATTACAACACCTCTCAAAAAATAGAATTAAAACCAAGTTAAAGAACTTTCCAGAATAGCAAAATTGTTATAATTTTAAAAAAAAAAAAAAATATATATATATATATATATATATATATATATATATATAAAGGAACTACTCTTTTAAGCAAAATCCTAAATTATTGTGTACTACGAATCTTTTTACACAATGTGCCAATTCTTGAAATTTATATACCATTGAAAAGATAATTCAATGGGATAGATAATGGTATAGAAATTGGGACCACTTGATGCTTAGATCAAATGAAAATTAAGGGTGTGATTTCCCTATCACAAAGTTAGATTCATACAATTTAATAATTTTACTTGAGTGGCCCACCAATCTGAAATCTATTACTTCCATTGGGATTGGACCACCACCATTCCATAGATCTTTTGAAATATTATGCAATAGTGTCTAAGATCATATAAAAATCCATGTAAAAATGGGGGGCGGGGGAATCTCAAGATGTAGCCCACTTTTGTGGATCCAAGGGCCATAATGATAGAAGGTCCTCCAAGCCCTGACCTTATTGAAACTACATCATAGGCCTTATTTGAGGACTTATTTGAATGATTTAGGGTCCAATCACAATGCAGTAGCTGCACCTCTGGATGTTAGTTTGTTAAACTCACTTGGTTAGTTAGGACCATCTTTTCAGTATATATCTCAGGTTACAAAATATCTAAAATGGGCCCATAGCTTGATTATCCACAGATGAGTCATCCAAGCCTCAGTCCAACGGGAGTGGATTAGGTGTTACCCGAGGAACCCCTTAGTGGGTGTTACCCTTACCGTGTTGGGCCCACCTTGATTAAATTATTATATATCCACGCCGACCATCCATTTTTTCAAATCATTTGAGGCGTTATTCCAAAAATTAAGCAGATACAAATCTCCGGTTGACCACATCAGTGGAAAAAGTGGTGGATGAATGACCATTAAAAACTTTTTGTAGGCCAAAAAATTTTGAATCAAGCTGATCTTTGCATCCTCCCTACAACCATCCAGGTAAGATTGACCTTATCAATGGATTGGATGGCAAATAAACATTACGGATCTGTAAGATAGTGGACCCCAGGAAGTTTTTAATGGTAGGAATTCAATCACCACTGTTTCATGTGGCGTGGTTCCACTGACACTTGCATCTGCTTAATTTTTGGGACCACTTTCTAAAATGGGCTGGAAAAACCGATGGATGGCAGGATATACAACACATCATCAAGGTGGGCCCCAATCCAACACACCGTTGGACTATTTAAGGTCTCTAATTATAGCAACATTATATAATAGAGAGATTATTATTATTTTGCAGCCAAATCTGTTATAATACAAGTGTAAAAGCGTGTATTTATCAAGGATCTGTAGCCTCTCATGTTCTAAGACCACTATCTATACTTTTATATTACTTAAGTTTATCTATACCAGCTGTTTTGTGTGCCGTGGCCCATTTGAGTTTTGGATATGCCTGATTTTTGGATTGCTATACTACTATTGTCTTATGCAACTGATGAACGGAGTGGATTTATCATGGACTTCTCCTTGGGCCCCACATAGCTTCCGGCCAAGTTAACTGATCTTAGCCGAAGGGCACAGGCAAGCCGCGTCCAGAGAGAATTAGAGGACTATCATGGTATTTTTCCCAAAAATGAAATTAAAAAAAGTAATAAAATAAAATAAGAGTTACATGAATAAAACCAAATGAAGAAATGGAAATGGCATTTGTCCCAACACGTGGATGTTTTTCCGGGTAATTTAACTAATCTTCTGAGACACTTGACTGCAGAAGAAATTCCCAACAACACGTCTGTCTCTGAACTGTTGGCGGGGGGTGGGGCCCACCATGCAAGTGACCTAAAACACGATCCCATGTGAGGTGGCCCCCACCAGCTGCTTCTTCTTGGGGTCGCCGTGGGCCCCGCCTCTCTGTATAGGCTCTTTTTTCACATGTGCCTTCCGTTGCTGTCAAACCCCCCTGCGCCCTTCCTTCCTCTCAACACGTCCTCTCTACTCGAATGAAACGGTGTAGACATTTGCAGCCGGATGGATGTGAAATTACGAATTCGACCCAGTCCTCTGTCAAATTACAATTGTGCCCCCACCGCGGGTTGTGATCGCCAGATCATGCTTTTGCTCGTATTGATGAATAAAGAAAGCGTGAAGGGTAGGACAACTAGTCCTTAGGACTACCGAACTTATTTGTCTCGTGGCCACAAACCACGAGCTACAAAATCTAAAGAGAAATTTAGGACTGTGGACCCCACCTTTTTTCCAGCTGTTTTTACGAAACAATACAAACTTAGTTTTGGAACTTAGACCTGCTCGTACGGACAGCGAATTTGAGGACGAAAATACCCCTTCTTTTCGAAGACGAGCGCTGACGCTCCTCAACCGAGGGTTGTACGAACGGCTCAAAAGAGATTAAAGTTACATGGCCCCACAGCTATGTATTTACTATATCCACGACGTTCATCCATATTTCGAGATCATTTCGGAGCATTATCCAGAAAAAAAAAAAAAATCATATCCAAAGATCAACTCGACAACACCACAAAGAGCAGCGGGAAAATTGATTTTCACCGTTTAATATTTTGTAAGGCTCACCATAACATTTATTCATAAGGTCATAAAGGCCTGCATGAAGAGGAAAACAAATTTCATAATGATCCAAAACTTCTGTAACCCTTAAAAGGGTTTCAATGGTAGACATTCAATTCCCCACTGCCTTTTATAATGTGGTTTACTTGATAGTTAGATCTATCTTATTTTTCGTCTCAAGCCTTAATATGAGCTCGCCAAATAGATGAACGGTTTGGATATAACACAGACCTCATGATAGGACCCATAAAAGAAACACAGCAAAAATAAAAAATAAAAAAATCACAGACTGGCAGTCTAGCAAACTTTTTATTTTTTTCATTTTTTTATTTTTTTATTTTTTTCACAGTGAGAACTTTTTCTCCCTTACATTTTTCTCTAATACATAATTATGTAAATATGTATATATAAGTATATAAAAATATTTTTCTATCTTTTAATTTATTTCTTTGCCTATTTATTTACCAAGCATATCTCCTAAACTAGAATGATTTACTTAACACATCACATATGATTTTGGGGAAGGAGAAGCTAATTTAGCCAACCAACCTAGTTATTTTCCAAGATTCCATCAGGTCGATGGTCGAAAATCCATTCCATTCACTTTGTGGTCAATTTCAATCACTTCGCGGTTAAACGGAAAATTGAGCAGGGCAAACATCAATTTCAGCGGGGCAAACATTAATTTCAGTAGGGCAAATATGAAATTCAACGGGGCAAACTAGAAATTGAGCGGGGCAAACATCAATTTCAGCAGGGCAAACATGAAATTGAGCAGGGCAAACTAGAAATTGAGCGGGGCAAACATGAAATTGAGCTGGGCAAACATATATTTCAGCGGGGCAAACATCAATTTCAACAGGGAAAACATGAAATTCAACTGGGCAAACATGAAATTGAGCGGGGCAAACTAGAAATTGAGCGGGGCAAACATCAATTTCAGCAGGGCAAACATGAAATTCAGCGAGGCAAACATGAAATTCAGCGGGGCAAACTAGAAATTGAGCGAGGCAAACATGAATTTCAGCGGGACAAACATGAAATTCAACGGGGCAAACATGAAATTGAGCGGGCAAACTAGAAATTGAGCAGGGCAAACATGAAATTGAGTGGGGCAAACTAGAAATTGAGCGGGGCAAACATTAAATTGAGTGGGGTAAACTAGAAATTGAGCAGGACAAACATGAAATTGAGCGGGACAAACTAAAAATTAAGCGGGGCAAACATGAAATTGAGCGAGGCAAACTAGATATTTAGCGGGGCAAACATGAGGTCTATGTTAGAGACCAAATGCATTTTATATAGGGTAGTGGCTATGTGAGAGAGTCTACCCATTGTAGAACTCTTTCACTTACCAACGTCTTCTCAATCTCTCACGTACAAGGAGAGAAGTCATTCTTTAATATAATTCTATCTTAAGCTGTCTATAGTACTTCATGCCTATAAAACCGTATATACCTAATGTGATTAATTTAAACCAATCATTACATTACCAGATGAAAACATGTCATACATAGCCAATGATTCCAATATTCTCTAACTTGGGATAATCATGATATTCTTCAATATACAATGTATTATATGGTCCAGGGTGTAATCCTTTTAAACCCTTAAGCATGTCTAGCAGTAACCCTAATATCGATTACACTAGTATATATAATCAAAACTAGAAATAGAAACAAATTGCATAAAAACACTCAAAACTGTGTAACCTATCTATCCATCAAGTCAACCGATCAAAACGCTTTGATCGATCGGGTCGACATGTTAACTAAAGTTTTCGATATGTCGAAAACTCTAAAAATTTCATGTTTGCCCCGTTTAATTTCATGTTTGTCTCGCTCAATTTTCTATCCATCTCATGCTAAGCTCGCTCAATTTTCAGTTTTCCTCACTCCCTCTCATGCTAACCTCGCTCTAAGTTTAGTTTTCCTTACTCCCTCTCATGCTTGGCTCGCTCAATTTTCATTTTTCCTCACTCAATTTCAGGCTACTTAGATAATATTGATAGTATTTGATCCTCTCTGACACAATAGATCCTTATTGCATCATAAAAGCATGAATGCTCACTAAGGTACCTACGAGACAATTTCTATGTACCGTAAATTCTTTTCATTTGGCTTGGCGTATCCCTTCTTTCACTTCTAATGAAATTATTGTCTTTCATTAGATGTTGGAGATTAGATTGACAAACACAATAACCACTGTTCAAAACACATCAACCAAAGCGATCTGTTCTCAAAGGCTAGCTTGAAATAATGTTTACTTGTCACTAACTTGTGTTGGTGTAAGGTATTTGGCTTTTAGGGCCTCTTTGGATACCACGAAATAAGTTACTTTGTATACCTACAGTAATAGATAAGTCGATTATTCGAGATAAGTTAGCTCGGCAAACTCGGTTTAAGATCAATTATAAGTAACATTTTTACTTAAAGTTACATAATCACTTCTGCTCGGTAAGTTTGGTTTAAGATACAAGTATCGACATATATCAAGAGTGTCTCGATAATATCGAGATTCAATCTTCGATATATCAAGCGTTGCTCGATAATATCGACTTTGCCTTTGAAATGTTCAGCAGCCAACATTGAAATTTCAGCCAACACTGAAATTTCAATAATTTCTTAATATATCGAGTATGCCCCGCTGAATTTCATGTTTGCCCCGCTCAATTTCTAGTTTGCCCCGGTAAATTTCTAGTTTGCCCCGCTCAATTTCTTGTTTGCCCCTCTCAATTTCGTGTTTGCCCCGCTCAATTTTCAGTTTTCCCCGCTGAATTTCAAGTTTGCCCCGCTGAATTTCATGTTTGCCCCGCTCAATTTCTTGTTTGCCCCTCTCAATTTCGTATTTGCCTCGCTCAATTTTCAATTTCCCCCACTGAATTTCAAGTTTGCCCCATTGAATTTCATGTTTGCCCATCTGAATTTCTAGTTTGTCCTTCTCAATTTCGTGTTTGCCCTGCTTAATTTTTAATTTCCCCCGCTAAATTTCAAGTTTGGCCCGCTCAATTTCATATTTGCCCCGCTGAATTTCACGTTTGCCCCGCTCAATTTTGAGTTTACCCCACTGAATTTCATGTTTGTCCCACTGAATTTCATGTTTGCCCCTCTGAATTTCATATTTGCCCTGCTGAATTTCATGTTTGCCCTACTCAATTTCTAGTTTGCGCTGCTGAATTTCTAGTTTGCCCTGCTCAATTTCATGTTTGCCCCGCTCAATTTCCAGTTTGACTGCGAAGTGATTGAAATTGACCACAAACTGAATGAAATGGATGAATTTTCGACCATCGAGTCGATGAAATCTTGGAAAATAACTAGGTTTGTTGGCTAAATTAGCTTCTCCTACCCTAAAATCTTATGTGGTACGTTAAGTAAATCATTCTAGTTTGGATCCTTACTCTTGCTCTTGTGGTAAACTCGTAGGAGTTTCAACACCCGATCAAGCGTTTGAGTATCCATAGGTGGTGAAATTCCACTACTGTGAGTGTGTGGGGGTGTGTGTGCGTGTGTAAAAAATAAAAAATAAAATAAAAAAATAAAAAAATAAAAATCATTCTAGTTTAGGAGATATGCTTGTTAAATAAATAGACAAAGAAATGAATTAAAAGATAGAAAAATATTTTTATATACTTATATATACATATTTACATAATTATGTATTAGAGAAAAATGTAAGGGAGAAAAAGTTCTCCCTGTATATTTAAAAATAAAAATAAAAATCTGCCAGACTGCCGCGGCACTGCCGCCGAACCAGCGATAGAGCCGCCACAGTCTGTGTTTTTTTTTTTTTTTTTTATGTTTCTTTTGTGGGTCCCATCGTGAGGTCTGTGTTATATCCAAACCGTTCATCTATTTGGCGAGCTCATATTAAGGCTTGAGACGAAAAGTAAAATAGATCTACCTATCAAGTGGACCACACTGTAAAAGGCAGTGGGGAATGGAACATCTACCATTGAAAACCTTTTAGGGGTTACAGAAGTTTTGGATCATTATGAAATTTGTTTTTCCTCTTCATCCAGGACTTTGTGACCCTATGAATAGACTTAGACGGGGAGGATTTCTCACAAACATCACAATGGGCCCCCAAAAAATTTTTAATGGCCGACACTCATTCAACACTATTTTGTGTAATGTGGTACACTTGAGATTTAGATATACCTCATTTTTGGTATCATACTATAAAATGATGTGGAAAAATATATGGACGGCATGGATGAAAAGCATACATCATGGTGGGGCCCACAGACCACCGACCATCCGCCATTGGCTGATGGCGGGGGTACCAAATCAGTTTCCGTGAAAGGAGGGGTATTTTCGTCCTCAAATTCGCCGTCCGTACGAGCAGGTCTAAGTTCCCAAACGAAGTTTGTATTGCTTCGTAAAACCTGCTGGATAAAAGGTGGGGTCCACAGTCCTAAATTTCTCAAATCTAAACAACGGCTACGAGAACTTTTCTCTGGTCATCCATTTCGTATTGTACACTGCGACCGCCCTGAAGGGTGAAGCGGGGTTAGTTTTGTCCATGAGATCTAAACAATCCGTGGCCCACCTGATGGAAAGGTTGGAGGACTCAGATTCAGTCGTGACACCTCTTAGTACCGAGATCAGTGTTGCGGGTCCCATTATTATGTATTTGTTTTATCTATGTTGTCCATCTATCTTTTCATCTCATTTTAGGCATGAGTCCAAAAATGAGGTAAATCCAAACGCCAGGTGGACCGTATCATAAGAAACAATGGTGATTGGACACCCACACTTACAAACTTTACGAAGATGTTTGAGAAGAATGGAAAGCTTGGAATTAGATTAGATGGAATTGCATTGGTCCGTGCCAATTTCACTCAATGTTAGCAAATTGTTTAGGTCCCACCATGATGTGTGGGCTATATCCACACCGTCCACCCATTTTTCAAGATTATTTTAGAGCATGGGCTAAAAAACTAGGTAAATCTAAAGCTCAAGTGGACCCCATCATAGAAAGCAATGGGGATTGGATACTTACCGTTGAAAACTTCCTTGGGGCCACATAAGTTTTGGATATACCTCATTTTCAGGGTCATGCCATAAAATGAGGTTACGAAACAATTGAACGGTATAGACATAACATGTGTGTTATTCTCAGTAATTTCAAATGATGGTGGGTGTATCCATTTAATGTACCACCGTGTTACCAACAAAGCATGGCATTAATCTTATCCCATGGCAACAGGGACAATCCCTGCCATGGGTAATAATTATGTTTTTTGAATCCCATCCCACCTAATCCCTTCTAATCCCACCTGCCCGGCGGATTGGAAGGGATTGGAAGTTAAATCTCGGGGATTGGCCGGACATGCCAAACAAACAGGGTGATCTGATCCCGGGATATAGCAATCCCATGGATCTTAAGGGCATGTTTGGACGGGCAATGGATATCGACCATCCATCGACTTACAGCGGTTATCCCGACTCTTCCATCCCACCAGCTGTTTGGCCAGTCCGTGTACGAGTGATTGCGCTGCCCTCGGAAACGGTGTGTGGGATTTCGATCGGATTCGGCGAATCTGTCCCCCTCTTTTCTCCATCCCACCAAATCCCATGGGATATGCGATGGGATTGAAGAGTCTGAGACAGACGGCGGGCGCAGGCGACTCGGAAGGGTGATAGAAGAGACGCGGCATTGCGACCAGTCCGTAGGAGTTCATCCATATAAGCTTTATGGCTGGACGCCATGGGTAGAGGAGAAGCTTCGTCGTTGAGGTGGGTTTTCTACGGTCATCTTCATCATCCACGTTATACAGCCACGGTCGGACTACTTCGAGAAACGGCATTACCAGCGACGATGTACCATGTCCCTATTGTAGAAAGTGAGGTGAATCTTCACGGTCGTCTTCATAACTCCACGAGTTCACGGTCATCAATTGCAGGTAGTTACCCGAACCCAAACAAAAATAATGGTGATTTCCCTAGTGGTGTGGTGTAAGGTATGGCAATCATCTGCTTCAATGTCTGTTTGGGTGTGTGTGTGTGTATCTATATGTTTTCTTTCTTTTATTTTTTCCATAATGGGTTGTTTGGGGAGTATTCTTTCTTGGATTAAAATGGGTCAGATCTCTTTTTGGTTGATGAGTTTTGCATTCTTTAATTTCTTGGATCTTTAATGGATTTGGGTACTTGACTGTGAGGATAAAAATATCATTTCCCCTGATTAAGAACATCACTCTAAGAAAAACCAGTTTCTGTATTGTGTCTGTGTTTTTTTTTGATGTTTTCTTCTTTTTTTCGCTTTAAAAATAATAATAATGTGATGTTTGGGAGTTGTTTTTTCTTTGATTGAAATGGGAGAAATTTGTTTTTGGCTGACGGTTTTTAGTTATTTGTTGGATCCTGCATGGATTTGGGGACTTGTTTCTTTCATTTGTAGTGAAAGACCATTCCAAGGAGAAAAAGATCATTTAAAAGAACTAAGAACTGCAGCTGAAGAAAATCCTGCTATCTACAATGTGTGTGCCTCTGTGTGTGTGTGTGTGTGTGTGTGTGTGTGTGTGTTTCTCTTTTTCTCTTTTTTAAAATAGAAAAACAATAGGTTGTTCGCTTCGATGGAAATAGATAGGATATGGTGAGATATGGAATTGCCCAAAACATTATCAAGAAGGAATTGCCGATAGTTGGTGGCGAGGAATGAACCGATACCAAATACATTTCAATACAACGACCACAAAAAATGATCAGGAATGAATTACCATCCTATGTAGCTTTGGATAGTTCTTGGTGAAGGTTTGATGAAACAGTGGTAGAGTGAAATCTCTGTTAAACATATGAAGATAACTTGAAAAATCATATTAGCCCATTGTAACAATGTTAGAACAAATGGAGTTGAACCTGAATTGGCTAGAGTAGTTCATTGAGCTGATGTAGCCAAAAAAACTGGAAAGGAAAGTCGCTAATTTCATTAGGGTGTTGGAATTGAAACTCCAAAATTACTCCATGATGTCTGATTCTACCACACAAAGAGTTGTCTCCATAATGTTCCAATTAAATCATTGTTACTTTCCCTGAGTCGAGATTTTAGTGGAGCAAAGTGGACGTACATAATAGTTCACTGCATGTCTTGCCCTCAGCAAGGGCTTCCCCTCTTGACATGTGCATTGGGCTTGAATTACATGTACTATTGACAGGATATCTACCAATTCACTTCCTTTGATGTGTGTTGCATATTCACTACTCATTGCTGAATGCCAATCAAATCTACTAAATTCTATGTTGGATTGTTGTTCAGAACCGAGACTTGATCTTTAGTACAAAAGAAAATAAAGGGTTGTTTCTCACCTTAGGAAAAAAAAAGTGGTTGTTTCTCACTTTTAAATTTCATGATTTTGGTATTAAAAAGAAATTTATTTGGGTGTTGCTATTATTAAACGAACAGTGAAGAAGATAGATGTAATCACCCACTTCGATTCACGTTCGGGTTAAATGTATCTTTGATTTCTCATGGGCTGTGAGAAAGTTTGAATTCGATTGGTTGTTTAGACAATACCCATTTAATTCAACAGATTATGCGTATTGGTGGAAATTAATTAGTTTCATTCATGACCCGTTTGTTCGTGTTATTGAGAAATGACCTTTTCATGTTAAAAACTCAAGGAAACTCATAAGCTTTCGAGACTATGATGTCTGAATGTTATCAGTATGGTTGGGAGGTTGTTGTTTTTTGTAATGTTTTAATCTTTATTTTCTATTTGGGTTTTCTTCTTTGTGACTCATTGCGAGCAGAATCAAGTGGAGCTCGAGTTTCATCAAGTTTTCTTTTTCCAAGTTTTAGGAGTTATGACTACTCAAGTGGACTGTCTCTTGAACAAGTCTCAACTGAATTGTGACTAAATTGATATTTTCGTTGTCCATCAAATCCCAACTACACGCGGCATAATTTGCATCTACAAGGCAGCTGAGCATTGGTTGGGTGGTTTGGGACAAAAATGGGGATGTCAATTTGGTTTTCTCAGTTTCAGTAGGCAAAGGAGATCACATCAAATTGTTAGCTATTTGTATGGGTATTAAGCTGGTGAGGGAAGCTTTCATGGATCACATGGGCTTCTATGTCGTACATGAAGCCATTGTTTGATCTGTTAACTATTAGAATGGCACAGATGCGGTTGGATTGTTTCCAGGTTTTGAAATTATCAGATGAAATGGTTTGTCACAGTTCTAATACAACCATTTTTTCTGGCAACATGTCAAATGTTTATGAGTATCTAATCCATGCAAAAGGTGGGCCACACCATGATGATTGGTGGAAGCAGTCATTACGTGGGACACCATCAAAATTCATGTACAGCTAATGGTATGACTCTGTACACTCATTTGGTTGCCACTCCATGTGAGTGTTGAACTGGTTTGTAAAATCCATGATAATTTTTTCAGTGGAAATGTTTTTCAAGCTTCTATTTTTTACTCACACATAAGAAATCACATGTTTTTTATTTTATTTTATGAGTCATATTATGTTTGCATTTTTGGACAACTCGTGAGCATGCTTTTAGTTGAAAAGAGCTTAAGGGAACTTGCCTCCTTGAAGGTCTTTTATCTTCAATGTTTGACATTTCTCCCTCCTATAATTTGGTTTTTATTTAGATGCTGATATTTTTGTTTCCTTTTCTATATTGCTTATAATAACTAGATCTTTCCTTCTTCCGTTCTATTGTTGTAATCATATATGAATGGTGTGTTTCTTCTTCTATTTAAAACCTCTCTGCTAGGGAAGCATTGTCGTGCTTTGCTTCTCTCATCATATATGAATGGTGTGTTTGAGGTTCCAATTAAATGCATCTTGCATTTGCAATCTGCCAAAAGAAGAAAAAAGAAAAACCATGTTCTTTTGTTTTCTTCTACTTTTGTTCTGCTGCTGTAATCTCTGTTAGAAAAATGCAAAAGATTGCAGAATTCATTTCTGGGTTTTGATTCTTGGTGAGGGTTTATGAGATTTTTTCCTTTTTCTAAGATCTTATAGTATTTTCCCTTCTCTGATATTACTGTTTTTTGGTTGGATTTTTAGGAGGGTTGGTTGAGCTTGAAATAGAAAACCCACATCTCCATTGACAGGTTTGGTCCATCTTTTTGTGAAAAATAGTATCGTGGATTGCATGTAATTCTAAATAGTCACTTTTATTAGGGAATTGCAATTAGCAACCATCCATCCATGGCTTGGAAAGAAGACAACTACAGAAAATAAGGCCAAATGTAGAATGGATTGGATCATCCAATCAGTGTGATTTTGCCTGCAGCCCATGAAATGTGTTCTGGACTTAATGGACAATTTAGATTGATCAGTTGGAGTGCCCAAGTTAACCAATGCAACTAGGAGCAGCACTAGAACAACTTACGAGTTACCTCGGGTTTTCGAAGCACACTAATGCTACTCCATTTTCTTGGTCATTGATTGGATTATCACTGCATCTAATGTTACTCCAACTCTAATAAAATGACAAGCCAGATTGCATTTTGTATTATACTTGCCAAACACCCTACAAGACCAAATTGCATTTTGTATTATACCTACCAAACATAAGTGAAGACTATATTGCAATTTGGACATGCACGGACCAAATAAACAAATTCAGGTTGGTGGACAACTCCTTTCCTAATTTCATAGGCAAGGTCCTGACTTCCAATTCTTTTGAATCCACCCCAGGATAGCATTTGGTTAATGGATATTTCTACACCTAGTGTAGACCAGATGAAAGCCGACAGACATTGATATCTCCATTGACAGGATGGTGCTTAGAAGGGAGAGTCCTATGATGTGTTCGAATTGCAAATATACGAAAAATTGTTTTAGTTGCAAGTAATAGTATCAAATAACAATGCACATAATTCCAGAGTAGGAGTTGTGAAGATAATTATTAAACCATCGACACTGTACATCTAGGTGTAGGTGACCTGGACAAATGGATAGCGAAGAGGAGGAAGATGAACGTAGGGCCGTGGTCGTTCAAGCGATGACAGCTTGTGTGGCGGTCGTTGGAGAATACTGCCGAGCTTACATGTTTAAAGAACCGGCACATTATGGGGATGATGAGCGAGCAAGGTTCATCAACTCGATTATTTGGGCCACTGACTGGGATTGTGTTACCCAACTCAGGATGAGTCGAGAAGCATTTTTCTTGCTATGTTCTAAACTCCACGAGAAGACACTTCTTCGTGATACTCGGAATGTCAGTCTTGAAAAATAAGTCATTATGTTTCTTCACACGGTGGGTCATAACGTTCGTAATCGTGTCATAAGGCATCATTTCATTCACTCGGGTGAAACGGTAAGCCGGCATTTTCATCGCTTTCTTGATGTTGTGGTATTGTTGTACCCTGATTATGTGAAACAAGCCGGACAAGAGCCACCCACTGACCTCCAAACAAATCAAAATTGGGCTTCATATTTCCAGGTATAAGTATTTCCGAAGGTCTCTTTCCTACTCTACTATTCATTTTCGTCCATCAATTCACAACTACACACCGGTTTAATTTACATGTAACACATCATAGGACTATGTTGGTGCAATTGACGGTACACATATTCCAGTGCACGTTCCAGCACCCGATCATGCTAGCTTCTGCAACCGGAAGGGAGTTTTGTCCCAAAATGTTCTAGCAGCCTGCTCATTTAACATGAAGATATTGTATCTGCTAGCCGGCTGAGAAGGTTCTGCATCCGACGCGAGGGTGTACATAATGCGTTGACTCGAACCGATGATCCTTTGACAGTCCCAAATGGTAGATCACTATAGTCATTGCACTGGAATATATTTTGATAATTAATAGTTCAATTTGATACGCTTAATGTAACATTAGTTTTAATGTGTAGGAAAATATTGCATTGTCGACGCTAGATATGCCCATTCGCCAGGATTTATGGCTCCTTACCACGGTGTTCGTTACCATTTACAAGAGTATCAAACTGGCAAAGCACCGTCGAACATGAGGGAGTTGTTTAATTATCGTCATGCTCAGTTGCGGAATGTAATTGAACGTTGTTTTAGCTTAATGAATGATAGATTTTCGATTCTGAAGACGGCGATCCAGTATCCATTTGAAACACAAGTGAAAGTTATTATTGCTTGTTTTGTCTTATATAATTTCATTCTATTTGATATTGAGTGCGGTGAAGATATACAAGTTGCTGGTATATCAGTAGGCAAGGTGGAGGGTAACCCTACTCCCACCGAGGTTTCTACGCATGACGAATAACAGTGTTTATTTCGATCGAATCAAATGGAGAAAGAAGCGTGGATTAGGGCGCGAGATGCCATCGCCGAGCAAATATGGGCGGATGCGCAATGTAATAGTAGGACAAGATAGCACAGTAGATAGCCCATGTAATTGTAATTTACTTTTTGCAAGTTCTGTCTTTACGTATGACGTACATTAGACCAAACGTGTTGTAAGTAATAGAAGTGGGCAAGGATTATTCTTGTCCTGTTAATCAACCATATAATTTGCCTAAAGCACTCTGACTTTCTTTACGCATTGAACTGGGGTGGTTTGATTGTTTGAACAACAGGGCACATAATAGTTTGTTTTCTGTGTAGGTGTAATGTTGGACAATTGTCTCTCTGATACATCCACACCGATACAATCGCCCGTTCGGTCCCCTGCTTTACCTACGCGTGTTCACCACAAGAAAAGACAGTCAAATCCCTTACAGAACCCCTCTTCCGGGCAGCAAAGAGCAAGTGGAGCTCTCCAATAGATCAAGTTCTATGTAACATATTGTTGAAACAAATCACACTGGGAAAGAGAGCCGACAATGGCTTCAAAAGAGAAGCATATCAAGTTGCGGCTGAGCAAGTGATAAGAGAAACAGGGGTGCCTGTCACCTGCCAAAACGTACAGAACAGACTCTGATATCACAAAAGAGAGTACAATGATGTCAGAGACATGCTTGCTACTAGTGGATTCGACTGGGACAATGAGCGTATGGTGGTCACTGCACCGGATGAAGTATGGGAAGAGTATCTCAAGGTACTATTAAATCTAGTTGTTCTATATCTGTTCATCCCATGTATTAGCTTTCAATGCAAACCTCTGATTATATAAATCTAAATACATGAATATCATGACAAGTGTTCTGTTTCTGTAGTCACACCCACGCGCTGCGAGACTACGGGGCAAGAGGATCGAGAGAATGGATGACCTAGGAATTATCGTCGGCTCTGATCAAGCGACTAGACGTTATGTAAAGGGATCAAGGACAATGGCTGCATCGTCAACTAAGCTTGATCAAGATCTGAACGAGGTATGGATGGAGTTAGATGACAATCTTGACGATCATGTTGACCTATCCGAGGATACGTTAGGGGATTTTATAGGGACCATGCGCGGTCAATTCTCCTTGGACACATCGAGCATGCAAAATTGAAAAAATCGCGGCACTCCCACTCAGACATCTGATACAGATCATGGCAACAGTGGGAGTGGGAGTAGCACCAAGAAACGACAGTGCCCACCTCGACCATGTGATGTACTTGGTGCTTCTCTGAGGTCTGTTGCGGACACTATGCGTGACTTTGGGCTGGGAAAGGAGGTCAATCGAACTACCAAAGTTTTGGATGTCCTCGAAGAGGTGCAGGGCCTAACCAACTCTGAGTTCATTGAAGTTGGTCAGCTCTTAAGCAAAGATGAGAAGATGTCATCCTTCTTTGTCAGCCTACGCCCAGAGCGCCGCGTGGATTGGTTAAAACAAACCCTCCAAGAGAAGTTTGGTGATGGTGCCAGTGGTTCCGTTTGATGGGCTTTGTCCCATGATGATGCAGTTTATGCTTCTGAAATTGTAATAACTAATATTTATTTTTTTTATTTTTTTTGGCTTGGTTGTGTGGATTTCTCTTTTTTTTCTGCTTGGTTTGATGTTGGTAGGTTTACATTTTGTGGATGACATTAAACTGCTTACAATCTATAAGTATAATGCTTTCATATGATCATATGAAGTAGACATTCATGATATTCGTCAAATCTTAAATTCACAAATTTTAAATATGTAAGCTCTAATACAAGTCTCCGACAAATGATGAAGGTACGTGTTAATATTACTTTCTATACATTGCAATAACCCCATCGAGGCAGGTGTGAATGATAAATTCATCTCACTTCCCTTTCTTCAATATTACATACAGACATTTGTATCTACTAATATCTTATTCCCCTGTTATCTTCAATTCACATTGCGATCTCTTGAAATGATTGAGTGCTATTTGTTTATACAGATGAAGAAGGAAAAATATTACGTTATTCTAGTTGGTCGTCGTGCAGGGATTTATCTATCCTGGGAAGAGGCCGGATTGGAAGTAGAAGGATACAGAAACAGTAGGTTCCGGGCCTTCAAAAACTGGAGAGAAGCTGCAGCTTATTGGGAGAGTTATCATTCTAGCACCATTGCTCAAGCAAGTATAGTATCACCGCACATCGAGGCACCTGCATCCCATTCCAACGAAGGGCTCGCCTCCCAGAGGACGTCATGGTCGTCGACCCAACAGACGACCCGAACAGTGGTTTCTCGTGCGACTTCAACGGATGATGCCGATGTGTCAAGGGGCGAAACATTAGCTGCATTGCTAACGGGTATTGTAGTTGTGGTTTTTATTTTGTATATTGTCATCAAACTTTAGTCACTTGATTTCCCTAGTAAACAATTTTAGTACTAATTAAGCATACCATGATACTATGTTATATGGAATGCAATTCCTGCTCGACAACATTTTGCTGATATACTTATCTTAATTGATGTGGTTACCATTAAAGTGAATTGAATGGCAGTAATATGTCGCCATGAAATAGATGGCGAGCAAAGTTAGCAAGTCCAGACCGACACCATGGAGCCTAGTTTTAGATAGCATGAAAATGGGCCCCACCCATCCTATAGTATAGTATGCTCGAACAAGCCTGAGTTTTGGATTAGAGTAGGATTTTTTATTCATCTTTCCCTTCATCGTGAAGAGTCAGTCCCAGTGATTCAGATATTAATAAAGAGACACCATGTTAGCCCCACATAAACATAAATGGTTGGTGTTTCATCCTAATTGTTCCTGTGTTGGTGCTCATATGGGTTATGCATCTAGATGATTCTTAGCCCCAAGACCCGACCGCAGGAGTATGTCTGATAGATGGAGTGGATTTTGAAAGAGTTGATCAGACGTTTAAATCTCTTTATTTTGAAAGAGACATTCGTTATGCCCATGTGTTGGTTCAATAAAGCTCATGTATGCACTACACATGGACCGGCATGGCATGATAGGTCTCAGGCCCATGAACTAGTTTAGCTCCAACCATCCAATTTATAACTATAAACCGGATGGTTAGGATTGCTTAACAAGTGCAGTTTTCGACATATGCTCCATCAACAATGTGCCTCACGACCTGGACGGTCTGGATGTCCATACAAGAATTAACTTCGACGAGTTAGTGTCATTCTTAGATGGTGATAAGCTAGCATAGGAGTCTAACCAGATTCAAAGAAACCAAGGAATGATAGAATGTATACAGCGTATACACTAAACATTGGTGTATGTTGGACGTGTAGACCCAATGAAAAGGAAAGGAAAATGATGACTATATACACCAATGTTCAGAATATATACCATACACCGTATCATTCATAGAGAAAACCAAACACCCCAAAAAAAAAACTAGCTAAGATGGAGAATGACTGTAAAACAGTGCTGTCAAACTCTCAACAAATATGTACTAATCTCTGGCCCACCATTCCCATCAGGATTCATCATCAGAATCGGCTTCTGAATCTCTTGCCCCGATTACCTGCTTGAACATGGATCTCATGTACATGAACTCACCCTCGGACCATCTTCCATTGCCCAGCAGCACGCCTGCACCAATCGAAACAGGTCCCACTGCCTTCAATACCTTCCACTCAGCGGGCCCACACTCTCGCTGAATTGCGTACCCTCATTTCTTCCCGTTGCAATTAGTCCTCGACAGCGGCTCATCCGGCAACCTGACCCCTTTCTTCTCGACCATCCGATCAGACTCCAGCGCATTCCTCACTAGGCCCGACGCCATCTCTCTGATCCAGTCTCATCCTATAAAATGATGTATAGAGGATGATGGACGGCATGGATGAGACACAAACATCATGGTGGGGCCCACATAGCACCGACCCAATCCATTTCCCTCGTTGTGTGGATTACTGTGCAAGAAGTGGGCGGGCGTTGGAAACGGCAGAGGTCTAGTTCCATGGGATTGGTCCGGCCATCCCAAACACGAACAGCTGCAAATTGATGGTGTGAACCGAATCCAACTGCCATCCCAAACACGTTGGCTTTTCAAAGTTGAATTCGTTCCATCCCATGGGATTAGCCGACATCCACTAGCACCACCATCATTACCTTAAAAACACTTCCATCCCACTAAATCCCATGGGATTGTTCCGGCCAAACACGCCCTAAGACAATCCACTGACAACACCATCATTACCTTTAAATCCCATCCAATCCACCCTCATCTGTTCAAATTTGCCCGGAATGTCTTTGGTTTGAGGGATTGGAAGGGGTGGGAAGGTTTAATCCCGGGATTGGCCGGGCATGCCAAACGGACTCAATATAGCAATCCCATGGATCTTAAGACAATTCACTGACAACACCATCATTAGCTTGAAACCCATGCCATCCACCCGAATACCATTCAATCCCTTCCAATCCACCCGGCCAAACGGGCCCTAATGTTTATTTTCCATACAACTTGACTGATTAGTTAGACAGTCAGGAGGTCCCTACTCATATATCAGTGGTAGACTCTCTGAACTTCAACTACTAAGTTATGGCTTCGAATGCTCATTGTGGGATGTGGATTTCCTGCCAAAGCCTTTAATTAGCAGGAAGTTCCTCACCTAGAAACCTAGGTGGCTCACCTTGGGGACAACAATGATCCTGATCCAATAGTCGAAAACGTGAGAATTGAATGTCCACGGTTGAAATATTCATAACTGTAGGAATTTCCTTACCCACCTTTTCCTTTAACGCAACCTAATCTTGGATCCTATTCGTTTTTGGTCTAAATTCCTAAAACGAGCTCACAAAAATGAATGAACGGGTTGATTTTTCAAAAACATTATGGTGGGTCCCATCTAGGCTTCCTGCACGGTAAGTTTATGCGAAAAGGCTTTCATAGGAAATCCGCGTCCTCGTTATAATGTATATGAATGTGAATACCTGTTAATAAAAATAAAAAAACAGTCACGTGGCTCTGAATAGAGAGAAGACAAAAATATCGGCCTGATCTAAATTTTTGTAGCTCCTAAGAAGATTTCAATGCCAAGTGTTCAATCACCTCTATTTCCTATAGTGCGGCCATCAAAGATTTAGACATGCTTCACTGGATGAAATAGATGGACCACATAGTTAAAAACACATCCATCATGGTGGGTTCCACAGCACTGACCATATTAGAGGGGTCACTACCGAATTAGAGTCCAAGTTCAGAACCGTCACACATGTATCATATATATATATATATATATATATATATATATATAGACAGTTGGTGCATTTGGATGGGCAATCTCTAAGGACGCATGGGCTCCATATGATAAAACTAGATATGATGGCTGGAAGGTCCATAGACAAAAATTATCTCTGATGTATGGGCCATGATGCAGTCTAACTTCAACTAAAAAAAGGTTGAGGCTTTGATGACTAAAATCTTATGATCTATTAGTTTTTCATGCATAGGCTATCCATAGTGGGTCCCTGATATTATGTATTCGGATGCTCATCTTGGCTCCACTTGCATAAATCACTATTATTATTTTATTAATAAGAAGAACCATTTAACAAACTAATAAAAGCAACCACGTGCAAACCATATGTATGCATTAAATAATTTTTAATGCCTCTTTTTTAAAAGTATCAAAGGGTTGTTTGGTTAGTGGTAAATGGTTGTAATCAATTGTTAATGGATGCACATGGACAGATAACGCAGTGATATCAATGTGAAATGAAATGACGTAAAATCCGGTGAACTAGAATCTTCTCAAAAGGTTGAGAAACAAATGCAAATGTAAAAAAGAGTTAAATTCTTGCAAGTAGACTTACTTTTACAATACATCTTAGTCTCAAGATTTTATAATTTTTGGCTAAAGTATATATTTTAATAAGTTTATTACAATTATGATGTTAAATATCATATATTAATTTGGGGTATTAAATTTGATTTATTTAATATGTTTCAATTTTAAGCATTCAAACATAAATTTTAAATTTCAGTATTCTAATTATACGCATTACAATCGAAATACAATGGAGAATTTCAATTCGCATCGAATTCATTTTTCACGTGATTTGAATTGCACTGTGTTGTAATTATAAGCATCCAAACGAGCCCCATGTTGTGGTAGATATCTAATAACATATGACATCCAATGAGAGCTTTTGGAAGCTACATGGTTCGATGGTTGGGAGGACTACCATACTACATTTTTAATACAAAAATTTTCATGAGCCTCGTAACATGATCATGATACTACGTTTTATAAAAGACTGGATGCTCTGGCAGAGTAGTGCATGTACTTAGACGTTGTATACTGGGAATACACGCCTACACGCATCTAATAACAAAAATTACAGCTAATGTGAATTCAGTACTTGTAAGAAGGAATGGGGATGCGGAAAGGATCCCCAGATCGGCATAGGCAGGGGCCTCCATGGCGTATAATTTTTATCCACACTGTCCATCCATTTTACCATATCATATTAAGATATGAGCCTAAAATATGAGGTAGATACAAGATTCAAGTGGACCACACGGTTATAATTAAATTCCTATAGTTGAAATTTTTTTCAAGGGCCACAGAGTTTTGTATGGAGCTGATATTTGTATTTTTCCTTCACCTAGGTATATGCAATCTTATGAATAAGTTGGATGGCATGTTGATAGAGTGTCTTTAATATGATGCAATGTTATTCGGTCGACCAGGTTAATCAAAACGCTTTGTGATGTTTTCATCTGATAGAGATCTATTTTGGTTGACTGAGAGACTTTATCGATGTCTTGGTCAACCGCAGGTGCGACGAAACAAAATACGTAAGTGTGGGTTTTTGTTTCTAATTTCGTACGGAAGTGCACAAAAATGCTTCTTATTATGCAATTAGGACGGAATTAAAGGAACTTAGCATGTTTTTAAGGGGGTTTTTTTTTTTTCAAGGGAGAATGTAAGGTTTCTCATCGATAAGTTGTTCCATCTCTTATAACTTTTTATTCATAGTGGCTTATGTGTCGCTTGGTGTCATAGTTTTTTTACGTCGATGGTTTTTCCACAGAATATTTACTTACTCTTTATGGTTGTTTGATTTATTTATTTTTTTCCCATTGCGTTGTGTGATTTCCTTTGAAGTTGCTTTTATGGTAGACAAATCGTGTTATGGATTGTCGCATCCCCAACAATTAGTATCAGAACATACATTGGGATTTTCATATTGAATCTGAGACATGATATCGAGGGGATCGAATGTGAAGTTTAACACAAATAAGTTCATGGGTAAAAATAATTTTGAATTGTAGAGGTTGAAGATGAAAACCCTCTTAATTCAGCAAGAGTTGCAGCATGCACTCCTTGGCAAAGTGAAACCTCAAGAGTTGACAAAAGAACAGGATTAGGATAAACTTGATCAAATGGTGATTAGCACACTTCAATTGGGCATGACCAATGAAGTCATTTACAATGTCATTAATGAGACGACTAGTGCGGGCCTATGGGCAAAGTTGGAGAGCATTTACATGAATAAGTCTCTCTCCAATCATCTATATATGAAGAGATGGTTGTACAATCTAAAGATAGTAGAATGGACAAATTTCTGTGAGCACATCAACGTCTTAAACAAATTGATTTGTAAATTGACAAGTGTGTAGATAAAGATCGAAGAAGAAGACAAAGTCCTAATTTTGTTAACATCTCTTTCATATTCATATAAGCATCTAGTGGATACTATGTTCTATAGTGTGGATACCTTGGACCTTGATACTGTTATTCTATCCCTTCAATCGAAGCAGTTGAGAATGAATAATAGTAGGGAATGTACTGCTACAGGTACACTGGTTGCTAATGGGAGATCATCTGAGCGAGAAAATGAGAAGTCATGATTGAGGTCCAAGTTGAAGGGCAAAGGAATATTGAAGTGTTGGAATTGTTACAGGACGAGACATATGAAGAAGGACTATACAAATCTCAAAACCTAGAAAGATAAGAAATTAAATGATTCGTCGAAGGAGACTAATTCAGTGGAATCCAGCGAAAGCACGAGTGGTTATGACGTACTATATGTATCCAAGGTCAAACAGTTATGTAACGAGTGGATTTTATATATGGGAGCATCGTACCACATGTGTCCTCATCGGAGTTGGTTCACCACATACAGTGAGTATGATGGTGGTTTGGTTCTTATGGGTAATGATTATGCCTATAAGATGATCAGAATTAGTTTGGTTCACACTAGAATGTTTAATAGGGTGGAAAGTATTCTGGCCGATGTGAGGCACGTTCTGAATTTAAAGAAGGATTTAATATCTCTTAGAGTTATTGAGGCACTCGGTTGTAAATTTATCAGTTACAAAGGTGCCCTAAAGGTTTCAATAGGGGCACTCACTATTATGAAGGTATATCGGAGCAGAAACCTTTATAAGTTGATTGGGAATATTGTATCAGGTGGAATTGCAGCATCTACAGCAGAATCTACGTCAACACGTGTGTGGCATGAGCACTTAAGCCACTTGAACAAGTGTAGTATGAAGGTACTTCTTGATGTTGGTTTGATTCCTAGTTTTTTTTTTTTTTAAGTATTTAGATATATGTGAGTACTATATATATGGAAAACAATCAATATTAAATTTTTAAACCAAAAAACATTTTAGTAAAGGGCAGCTTGAGATTATATGCATTCGGATGTGCGGGGGCCATCGCCTGTTGTTTTGGAAGAGGGTCATCACTCTTTGTTACACATAAATTCAATATTTTCATAACTTTCAAAGCATGTAAGGTAATAGTCGAAAAGCAAACATGGCAAGAAGTTAAAAAGTCTAGGGACAAATAACGACAGAGAGTTTACTTCTAAAGAATTTAATTAGTATTGCAATAATTGGGGATCATGAGGCATGACACGGTGAGGCATACACCAAAGCAGAATGATGTAGCTGAATGCATGAAATATCAGATTCTTTTAAAAAGAGACCAAAGTATGTTGAATAATGTTGGGTTTGGCAATAAGTTATAGGCTGAGGCCATAAACATGGCTTGCTATTTAGTAAATCGAATTTTGTCTACATCGATTGATTGTAAAATTTTAAAAGAAGTATGGAGTGGTAAGGAAGTTGACTACTTAGGGCTTCGTATATTTGGTTGTGATTTTTATTCTCATGTACTGTCAGTTGAGAGAGATAAGCTAAACTAAAAGACTAAAAAGTTTACTTTACTTTTGTTGGCTATGGTGATGACATGAAAGGATATAGACTATAAGACCAAATTTCACATAAGATTATATTTAGCCGGAACGTCAAGTTTGATGAGAGTTCCTTGTTTCGTAAGGATGGACACAAGAAAATAGAAAAATCACTTGTTGATGTTGAAATAGATAAAGTCGAAATACTTAAAGAAGTTAAGCCACGGGAAGAGGTACATGAAGAGGTGGAACCACCCCATGTTAGGAGAAATCCACCGAGAAATCACATAATACTATTGAATTACAGGGATGACTCAAATTTTGTGTTTGTTATCATTAAAAATGAGGGAGACCCATCTACCTTCTAGGAAGCATTAGAAGACATAAATGCTGAAAAGTAAATGGAAGCCATGCATGATAAGATGAATTATTTGTATAAGAACAAAACGTGGGAGCTAGTGGAGCTATCCGTTAGGCGAAAAGCAAACGGGTGCAAGTGAATTTTTTGTAAAAAAAAAATGAATACATACAAAGTGAGATTGGTTGCAAAGGGGAATGCGCATAAAGAAGGCGTCGACTTCAATGAGATATTCGCACTTGTGATCAAGTAAGTATCTATCATATTCATATTGAAGTTGGTTACCCAATACAATTTGGATATAATAGTTGGATGTGAAAACTATCTTTCTACACGGGGAACTAGAAGAATAGATTTACATAAAGCAACCTGAAGGGTTTGAGGTACAAGGAGAAGAGAATAAGGTTTGCATGTTAAAGAGGTCGTTTTATGGCTTAAAAAAGTTGCCTAGGCAGTAGTGTAAAAAGTTTGATTATTTCATGTTGAGCCAATGGTTTATCAGAAATGAGTTTGATCATTGAATCTACTTCAGATCACTGAGTGATGGAGAATTCATTATTTTGGTATTTTATGTTGATTGCTTATTACCAACCATAGCATGTCTGAAATCAACATATTGAAGACTCGGTTATCAAAGACATTCGAGATGAAATATCAGAGGGCTATAAAAAGGATTCTTGGCATCGACTTATATAGAGATAGGGAAAGGAGCAAGCTATGATTGTTTTAGAAATGATAGTCAAGTTCAGACTTAATAATGTTAAACTGGTTAGCACACCCAATGCTGCCCATTTTTTACTTTTTTTTACAATAATGTCATAAATCAGATGAAAAAAAGCGGTATATCTCTCGTGTGTCCCACTCGAACATGATTGGCAATTTTATATACATCATGGTATATACTAGACCGGATATTTCACGTGCGATGGGTATTGTGAGCAGATATATGTTAAACCTCGGTAAACAACTGTTGAGGGTCAAATATTGCATATTATCCTCCATTTATTTCTTGGTTTTACAAACATAATATGGCTTAATAGTATATTTTATATGTGTTTGTATTGCAAGGTGAATTTAAGGGCTTAGATTGAAAAGAATGCTAAAAGCATAGATTTAGTGCTTAAAAGTCACCAAAGTAAAGAATGGATCTGTGGAGACCAAGATTAAAGATTTCAAGACTCCAAGATCCAAGAAAACCAAGTGGAGAAGGAAGTCGAAAGAATAAGCGTAGAAATCACAAAGACCGTGCCATCGACAACCGTTCGATGACATTGAACACTGGTCGATGACATCGAATTTATAAGGAAAAATTGAGTTGGTTGTTGGACATATTGGGTACTTTTCTCGATCAATCGAAGACATGTTCGATAACTTGAAGGAAGGTGCTCGATGACATCGAAGACTGCTCGATAACATTGAATTTATTGAAGAAATTGAAGCAACTTACTGGACTGTTTTGAGCTCATTTTCGATGACTCGATGACCTACTCGATGGATTAAAGCTTCACTTGATGACATCGAAAAATGGTTCAATGACACAAAGACATACGCAGTGCGAAAGAAGAAAAGGTGCAACTTCCGAATTCAAACCCTTTCAATGACATTAAAGGGTGTTCGATGCCATCGAAGGCGTTACGTGGACTGCATAAATTTGATCCAGTTTTGTGATTTTGCGAAACTTTGCCTATAAATAGGGATTTTTAGGCACTTTCTAGGATCTAAGGTTTAGAGAAATAGAGTAAAAGGGCGGAGCCGCTTCCCAAGAGTTCTTTTTCTCTTCTCTTTAGTTTTTAATGCTTTCTTCTAAGGTTTTTAATCTAATTATGTCTATGGTTGGCTAAGATCTCTTAGCTAGGGCTAAGGGGTGAAGCTTGTAGCGTGATTATGATGTTTTTTCTTATTTGATTCTTGTTATTGTTGAACTTCTTTGATTCTAATTTGATATTTAAGGGATACTTTTAGTGTTTAATGATTTGTTGTGACTTAAATTACAATAGATCTGTGATAGCTTGGAGTATCTTCTTCTTCTGTTCGGAGTTTGTGAAAATAGGAAATCCTGTTGTTCTTCATCATCCCTTGGGCATAGTTGAGTGATGGAATCCCTTCTATTCTTCATAAATCTCCCCTGTTAGTTGTTAGATCGGTATATCCTATTGTCTACCATTGTCTCCTGGGCATGGTTAGGTGATGGAATCACTTACATTCTTCATAACTTTCATCCGTTGAGAACTAGGTCAATGGAAGTTCAGATCTGAGTTTATTGAATATCTTCCAATTGGATAGGATGGGACTCCAATTCTAATTGAATGCCTTTAATCGAATAAGGAAACATCATAATAGCTACAAGTGGATCCTTGGAATCCCTAGTTTCTCACCTTTGATTTTCTTAAGTTTTCATTAAATTTCTCACAATTACTCTCTACACTCCCAGATTTAGATTAGACTTTTCCTATTTTGATTCTAATTACTCCTAGAATAGATACACAAGACTAGTCCTTGTGGATTCAACCTTAGTCTCACCGATATTATTACTATATCGCGACCCTGCATTTGGGGTTGTGAACAAAAACACTAGGAGATAGTGAAATGGTTACATACGAGATACAACAAACTACATCTTGACATTCTAAAAATCTGATGAGAGATTTTTAGGTTATGTGGATGTGTATTATATTAGTAATGTGGATAATAAAAGGTCGACTTCTGGTTACTTATTTGTGTTAATGGGTGGAGCAATCTGTTAGATGTCGAAGCTTCAATATGTGATTGCTCTTTTCACAACTGAAATATAATATATTTCAATGACAGAAGCATTCAAGGAAGTCATTTGGTTGAAAGGAATAATGAATGAGTTAAGGCTTCAGTAGAAAGTTGTGCATGTGCATTGTGATAGCGAAAGCATGATCAATTTGGTGAAGAACTCGGTGTACCATTTCCATACTAAACACATTGATGTTCGTCATCATTTTATCCAGCAAATGCTAGAGGAAGTCGGTGTTACTCTTAAAAAGATTCACACTAGTGAGAATCTGATAGACATGTTTACGAAGGTGGTTCCTGTAAAGAAGTTTAGGTTTTCTCGACTTCTCTAAGTTTAACAAAGAAAGAATTGAAGATGGAGTATGCACGAGAAACAACGATGATGGTGCTACTATGAAGGAGAGTAGAGAAGGTGATAGCAACTTTAAACAGTGGAGTTTGAGGATTAAAGCCATGGTGGAGATTGTTAATAGAGTGCCTTTAATCTGGCGCAGGGTTGTTCGGTCGACCGACTAATTTTTGGGTCGACTGAAGTATGTCGTGATGTTTCTGGTCAACCGAGATCTATTTCGATTGACCAATAGAATATGTTAATGTCTCGGTCAATCGAAAGTACAACCGAGTGGAATGCGTAAGTGCAGATTTTTGTTTCTAATTTTGTATAGAAGTGTATAAATAGGCTTCTTATTTCACAAATAGGGTAAAACAAAAGAAACTTAGCACATTTTCAAGGATATTTTTAAGGAGAAGTTACGGTCTTTTATCTGTAACTTATTCCATCTCTTATAATTTTTTATTCATAGTAGATTGTTTATTGCTTGGTGCTGTGCTTTTTTTTCATAAGGATTTTTCACGTAAAATTTAATTGCTTGAATTTTTCTTTCCTATTATATTGTGGGATTCCATCTAAAGTTTCTTTTGTGTCCATTAAATCATGTTAGGGCTTGTCATGTCTCCAACAAGTTATGCTAGGGCTTGACGTATCCTCAACAAGGCAATTAAACATTGATGAGCACAGGAAAGGTTTCAATGAGCTTGTCATTATTGTTACTACGATCTTTGGTGTGGTCACTTGAGCCTTGAATTTGCCTCAATTTAGGCTTACACATTAAAATGATTTTTCAAAATGAATGGATAGTGCCGATGAAACTCATACATCATGTGACCCCAACATCAGCCAAGTAGTTGGTGTCAAAACTCTATGGCCCCACAATGATGTGTATGTTTTATCCACTGTTGCCCATCTAGCAGCTCATTTTAAGGCGTGATCTAAAGGACCTAAGTTCAAATGGACCACACCATAAGAATAAGTGAACCACATCACAGGAAATAATAAGGATTAAAGGCTCACTGTTAAAATTTTCTCAGTGCTGCGGAAGTGAACACATCAGATGATAGATACTCATTGTGGTAGGCCTCGAGAAGTTTCAACACCAAGCGTTAAATCCCTACTTATTTCCTATAGTACGGTCCATTAGAGCTTTGGAATTGCCTCATGTTTGGACTCCTTTTAAGTGAGCTGGCAAAATGGGTGGACGGCATTAAATCACATGCATCATGGTGGGACGCTCAGCCCTTTTGACAGCTGGTGTTGGGTCACCAACCAAACTGCAAAGAGAATTTTGAAAAGTGAATATAAGACTCCGTCCACTCTCCCATCTTTAATTGATTGGATCTCTACCCTACTTTAGTAGGTCATGACCTACTGTGTCATTTTCTTGTCGATTCTGTTAGTCCATAATAGGGCTGTACACGAACTCAGTTAGCTCGATTAGCTCACCTGGCTTGACTTGGCTCGAAAAAGCGCAACTTGACTCAGATCGAAACTAAATTTGAACCGCGTCGAGAGTTTTTAAGCTCGAAAAAATTTCGAACTGAGTTCGAGCTTACCTGAGCTCGACTTGACTTAGATTGAACCTCAATTCGAATTGAACCTAAATTGAACTCAGATTGAACCTGAATTGAGCCTGCGCAGTGACTCTGTGACTTTGACATTGATATTGCTCACCAAGTGTTTAATGAAATTACTCAATGAAGTATTGGCTAGTGGCAAAGAAGGTATGTATATGAAACAAATTCTAATTTTTTATTGATTTTGATGTTGATTACAAGGTGTTTAATAAAATACATGTAAACAACTGCTACTGTTTTACATGCAGTAAGAAATTAAAAGTGCACTTCAAGTTTATGAATATACAACACAAGCTCGGTCTTAGCTCGAACTTGACCGAACTAGCCTGAGCAGCTGATCCAACCAAACCGAGCTAGCCAGTCAGGCTCGAGGATCTTGCCGAGCAGAGTCTAAGGTGTGCCAAGCTCGACTCGGTTGGACTCTTTTACACCTCTAGCCTCCATAGTCAGGTGTTGGGAGGACTACCATACTACTTCACTCCAAAAGGTTACCGACCGTGTATCATCATTCATCAGCCTCGTAAGTCGTAACATGATCAATGTTACTGCATTGTAATTTGTAGAGAAAAAGCTGGGACAGCCTGGTAAAACAGTACGATCCGTATTCATATACTTTGAAGTTGTACACTAGGAATACCTGCACCGTCCACCTCACTGGCCACTCACTCCAACTGCTTCATTAATCTAAATTACACTGAAAAGCCGCTATAAATGGCCGATTGGTGGACATCAATGAACGGTTAAATGAGAAATCATCAACTGTCTGAATTCAAGAATCAAAAGCCCATTAATTGATGGTCAGAATCGTCCAGTTTATCTAATTACGGGTTTTTTCTCTAATCTACGATGGACCCCACGATTTTTGGCTGTTTTGTTTGAGTTTGATGATGCGACGTATACAGATTATGGGTGCATGAATTTGAACCATCATACCCCTCCGGTGTATCAAATACCTTACAGGAGACCCAAATCACGTGGTATCTTGTAACCCGGATTATGGGGACCATTATATATAGTATTAGAGAAAATCTTTGTTACTCTGGCAGAGTATGGTGGCTCATAAACATGCACTCAGACACGTGTAATACATGTAACTCAAATCCCACCGTTCAAATCGTGGTCCCTCTTTATATGGGTGCGAAACTAAAAGAGATACTAAAATGATAGAGTAACCTGCCAATTGGTAGACATCTATTGAATGATTCATCTTCATCTAATAAATGTATATTGATCCAAGGTTAATCTCAATTCACTTAACATCAAAATGCATTAATGGGATATGTAAAGCAGTTCCCATGGTCTGAACGGTTTAATCAAGTTACACACATACCGCTTGTGCATGAGTATGAACTTATTAACGATACCGGAGTATCAAATAACTTGGTGAGAAAGCAGAAAAGCGCACGACTTTCGGCCACAGCTAGCAGCCTGCAAGCTTGAAGGCTCGTCCGAAAGAGAGATTATCAATGCCATAATAACTAGTTTTTAAAAGTATGTTATTTGGGGATGCGGATTGCGTGTGACACCTGTAGCAGGAAGTTCCTGCAGTGTGAAGTTAGGTGGGGTCCACCGTGATGTTTGTGAGACATCCAGCCCATCCATCCGATTTGCGTGATCATATTAGGACATGAGCCCAAAAATGAGGCAGATCCAAAACTTAAAGTGGGCTGGACGACAGAAATAGTGAGCATTGAACGTAGACCGTTGAAACATTCATGGGGCCACACAAATTTTGCATCTGACTAATATTTTTGTGTTTTCCGTTCATCCCAATAGAAATGACTAATGAACGGCGTGGAAGGCATATAAACATCATGGTGGACCAAGGTAAGTTTCAACCGTAGGGATTTCTCAGCTCAATTTTTCTCTTAAAGAGTTTTGGATTTGCCTCCCATGTCCCAACGAAAGTGGATTGGGTGTTACCTTTACCATGGGCCCACCTTGATGATTTTTTATATATCCATGTCATCCATCCGCTTTTACGGCTCATTTTAGGAAGTGATCCAGAAAAATTAAGCAGATCCAAATTTCAATTGGACCACATTATAGGAAATAGTGGTGATTTAATGCCCATCATTAAAAACTTCCCAGGGCCCTATGTAAATTTTCTTTGCCATCCAACCCGTTGATAAGGTCAAACAGACTTAGATGGAAGGAAAAATACAAAGATTGACTTGATACAAAACTTTTGTGGCCCACGAAAAGTTTTAAATGTCATTTACCATTGTTTTTGGTGGTGTGGTCTATCTGAGATTTTGATCTGCTTAAAATTTTACATAGCTTCTGAAATGATATGGGAAAATGAATAGATGGCACGAATATATAACATAGGCCCCACACAATGAAAGTAATACCCACTAAAGTGTTGCCATGGTAATACCTAATCTGCTCATATCCTAACATGATCTGGCAAAATAGGTGTAATGGTTGGATTTTTACAAACATCTTGATTATTATGTGATGTAGGAGTGGCATTGATACATTTCTAGAATAGTTGGAACAAAAGAAGGTGGACCATAAATTGATCATAACTTTTGATCCGGTATCATTACGGGCGCACTTAATGGATTATCATAAACCGAAGCAGGATGAGTTCTTTTGAAGTGAAGGGGACTGATGTAGAGCGGGTCGCTAACACTTTCATGTCCAAGATGGACCAGAGAAGGCCTGATCGGAGGTGGAATTCATTAAGACTGCCAGAAGCTTAAAACATGCATATCTCACAAATCGGAATGAGTTACTCGACATACCATATATGATTTTGGGGTAAGAGAAGCTACTTTAGTCAACCAACCCAGATATGCTAGGTTGCCCATGCCAAATTTTCGAGATTCCATCAGATCGACGATCAAAAATTAATTTTATTTCTGTTTTTACTATTTATAATAAGTTTTAGTTTGATTGTAACTCTTCATCCGTTGGGCTTTAGGAGTTGTGTCCAACATGAAAAGTGTTTAGAAAATTAGGAGAATAACGTGGTTAAGCCACATATGACACTTACTATAAATAGCAAATTTATTAATTATAGTAAGTTACAAATTTTAGGGAGTTCTAGTTTTAGTTTGATTCCGAAACTTCCTCCATGGCTTGGTATCCCTATTTAAAGGGTTGTAGACTCATTTAGTTTAGATATCAATCAATTTACGAATTTTCTAGAATATTATTTCTATTTTCTTAGTTTTTTCCTCGTGGATTCGAGAAGTCTCTATGAGGAGTCCAAAGAAGCTTCGTGGATTCGAAGTAGTTATCCTTGAGGAAGATGGTGATCAACCTCATCACGTTCATCCCTACATCAATTGGTATCAGAGTGAGGACTCCCCTTAGGCAGATGGCAAATAACGAAGGTATGAATCAAAATCCCGTGAATGGTGATCTAAGGATACGTTATCTTTTGAAAATAATAGAAGTTTTCCACTAGGAGAGTCAGTTAACCATGCAAGGGCTGTAAGAAACCCTCAACCATATTGCGGATGCGCTAATTCCACCTCGAGCCCAAGGTGATGCTCAATCGCCCATGGCTGCTGTACGACATAACACCGATTTTCGTAGCGCATCACCTAATGATGGTGAATCGCAGGCCACCACTTTTATTGTGAAGAAGTCATTGTACATGCCAAAGGTAGAGATAAATTTACAGTAGCACAACATCTTTCGAATGAGGTGCACTGTACACCAAAAGGTTTGTAATGGGATCATCGACGTAAGGAGCAATGAGAATCTCGTGTCGAAAACAATAGTGGAAAATGTACAACTAAAAACAGAAAGGCACCCATCTCTGTACACGATTAGATGGATCAATGAGGTCAACAAAACAGAGGTTACCAAACGATGTCGTATATCCTTTTCCATTGGTAAATATTATAAAGACGAAGTAATGTGTAATGTAGTCAATATGGAAGCTTGTCACATGTTACTTGATCGACCATAACAATATAATATTAATGTTACGCATAGAGGCCAGGATAACGTATTTATATTTATTAAAGACGGTAAAAAAATTCTTCTCGCCCATATAAGAACAGAGAACCAACCCAATACTTCTAAAGTTGAGAAACAATCTCTCATACCCAAACATGATTTCATTAAATAATATGAGGAAATATGAGATGTAGATGCATTAGTTGAAAAGAAAAAAATTACATGGAGCCCGTGAACATCCCAAAGGATTTGAAACCAGTGTTGCTGATATATGTATATCCAGAATTGGGATGTAATTTGATTAATTGTAATTACAATGGACCCTCAAACAGTGGCTATTTTTGTTTAATGGATTAAATGAAATTTTGTTGTGGACTTACAATCTTATGGATCATTTATGCTTGTGGCTTTTGGGGATAATCCATTCTTTTTATCACGTCCTTTGATGGAATATTTTTCCTATATGGCTTTGATTTAATATTTGTCATATATGGCTTTAATTTAATATTTATCTTATGTGGCTTTATGGATTATTTTTGTATAACTCTACAATGGTAAGCTTCACTTATTGAACTATGATTGACCACTTGTTGAAGAGGTTACCATTATACACACTGGTGTTGGAGTCTCATGAGCTGGGAATGGTGGTATGGTACATTATGACCAAGTTGTCTGGCTATGTTGGGTGACGAGCCCCCCATAGTGACATTTGAGTTTTCTTATTATGGCTGTTTACAATTATAATAATAATAGTTGGGCTAATCATGCATTCATGGCATACGAGCGATGAAGGGTGGCTAATTCTAGATGTTGTAGACTTATGTGGCTTTGATTTAATATTTGCCCAATGTGGCTTCGATTGAATATTTACACTGTATGGCTTGATGGATTATTTTTTTATAACTCTACGATAGTAAGTTCCACTTATTGAACTATGATTGGCCACTTGTTGAAGAGGTTACCATTATACATTCTAGTGTTGGACTCTTATGAGTCGGGGATGGTGATATAGGACATTATGCCCGAGCTATCAACCTATACTAGGTGACGAGCCCCCTATAATGACTTTTGAGTTTTCTTAATGTCATGCCTCAAACTCAGAAACCGGGCTTACAGAATTTCCGATCACTGAATCCGGCGCCAACAGCCTCCGTAGTGCCTCATTCTCGGCTCCCGACACCCATATGTCAGATTCCGATCCTGGGATCCTACAAGGAGGATTTTCAATATGATTTTTTTTATAATGGAGCATCACCACAAGCATAACCAAGTCACAAAACAACATCGCCACATATCCACTATATCAAAAACTTTGAGTACAATGCGGAAAGGGAAATACAAATATAGATATCGGAACTTCAAAAGCTCAGCTACACGCTCCTGCCTTAGTGTTGTTGTGATCCAACGTCACCTGCACGCAACAGTCGTGCATAAACTTACGAAAAGCTTAGAGGGTGGTGTAAGTGTGTGCGCAAGGCAAGTGCCAAGTATGTAATATCAGAGTAATGCGAAAATATGCTGGTAAGTCCATGAATAATATCAGCCGTACTAAGGCTATGCGATGCAAGGCATGAATGCTATTGATCATACTAAGTCCATGCAATGTGAGGCCTACGTAGACAAATGTCATATGCGAGATGCAACACAAGCATGTCAGTCTTCATCAAGTACATATATCAGTAGAGTTCCCCTTTAGGATATCATTGGGGTCTAATACACTCCACAATGACTGCCGCTCCCTAGCCGAACAGTCTAACGAGTGGAAGAGACCACATTATCCACCTGACCAACAGTCTGTCAATACCTATATGACTTGTTGATAGCGGACCTATTTATGAGCTGGTCAAACTCAGCTTAGCTTCCAATCCCCTCACTCTGGCGGATAAGGCCACACATCCTTCCAACCAACCATGACACAGTGGGAGACGCGGCCTACTGGTATTCAGCACTCGTGCGCTCATGTATCCACTTGGTCTAGATGTTGGAGCATCTCTTGGTACCAAAAAGGTTCTGGGACTTTCACCCAAGGACATCCTACGTGCCCACATTGCTAGAGCCAATATTTTTGGTATCCAATCCAGTCATCCATGATGTGCCTGTAGAGGCTACGGCCCTGATTTCGCTAGGGCGTATAATGATCATGTCATACAATGTGAGATACCGAATCACACTGTCTAGTCATGCAACAATCTTGCGCGTATCGCGCGCTTATGTGGGCAACTCTTATCAGTAAATCCCATAAACAATCTGTCCAATGACATATGCTATGATCAGTCACTCCTCATATCAAGCATACATATGATGCGTATGGGCATGAATCATGGAGTTATACTAAGCATGTTATATGGTGATGAACTATCTTCATAACGAAGATGGGCCTAAACGGCCTACACACAACAAGTATGGGCCTAGCAATGGGCCCTAGGGAGAGTGACAATGCGGACATTTAACCATCATTGCTCTTATAATGTGGACATCAAACTATCATTGCTCCCAAGGCATGGCTCACCATAAACATTATTACATACATCATGGTGGAATCACACATGGCAATAGACCTCATATACATCACATTCGGCTCCACATAAAGGCCTCATATACGTCTCATTGGGTCTCACTCATGGTTCTTATATACATCACATTGGGCCTCAACCCATGTGTCTCAAATACATCACAATGGACCTCATATACATCAAGTGGGCCACATCACATGGACCGCACCAACGGGCCTCATATGCATCAAGTGGGCCACATCACATGGGCTTCACCAATGAGCCTTATATACATCAAGTGGGCAGCATCCATGGGCCGCACTAATGGGCCTCATATACATCAAGTGGGCCGCATCAATGGGCTGCACCAATGGGTCTCATATACATCAAATGGGCCGCATTAATGGGCCTCATATACATCAAGTGGGCAGCATCAATAAGCCACATATACATTAAGTGGGCTGCATTAATAGGCCGCACCATCTACACCATTCATCTATTTTAAGAGGTTATTTTAGAGCATTACCCAAATGAATCATAACAGAAGATCATCTGGACCATACCACAAATAACAGTGGCGATAATGATTTCCACCCTTAAAATTACCAGGGCCCACCATAACGTTTATTTTCCATCCAATCTGCTCATACGGTCACAAAGACCTAAATCAAGAGGAAAAACAAATATCATATTAATCCAGAACTTCTGTGATCCCTAAAGGATTTCAATGGTAGGCATCCAATTCTCCACTGTTTTTTGCAATGTGGTCCACCTGATAGATCTGCCTCAATTTTGAGCTCACAAGTGGATGGACGGTTGGATGTAACATATACATCATGCGGTGGTCCACCGTCCAGCCATCTGGACGGTTGGAATAAAACACATACATCACAGTATGGCCCACGGTGTGGACCATCAAATACATCACGATAATCCCACAGAACTTGCTGATTGTATATAGCAACTATACAGCTGGTGTCAACGTACACCAGCTAATCTCCTTCCCTCATAGGTGGGTCCCACGTAGGGCCCACCATATAATATTATATGATTATATATATATATATATATATATATATATATATATATATATATATATATATAACGAGTAGCAGCGTCTAGGCCTGGGACAGCTTGGATGAATTCCATACATCAAGGTACGGCCCCACACGTGGGGTGGGTCCCACCGTCCAAGCAATGGACGGTGTGGATATATAACGCATACGTCAGGGTGGGGGGTCCACATGGATCAAGCCGATATATGTGATTTCCCTTCATCTAGGGTCTGCCCAAAATGGGCAGCAGCAAGGTGGGCCTCATGATTGGATGGTGTGGATCTAATCCATTCACCAAGGTGGGCCGCAAACAGGAAAAACGAGAGAGAGAGAGAGAGAGAGAGAACGGTGAGATGAAGAGACCCCGACACTATGGGCCCTTCCTTCCATGCATTATAACATACATCAAGTGGGTCATATTACATGTGGGCCCACCAATCAAAATCAACGGTGGAGATCCCATCTCCACCCAAAATGCAAGGTCTAGATGACTTTTTCATACTAGGAAATAAACATCATGATGGGGTCCATGGAGAATGGCCCCATCATGGGATGATCATATGAATCATGGTGGGCCATCAGCCACACCTTGGGTCCAAAGTGAGATCTATACCATCAGTCGGTAGGCCTCACTTGGCCCATCATCAAAACATAAATCTAAGCCTATAAAAACACCCACCATTGGACTTCTTAGTCTGATGGAATGCCAAACTCCTTGGCTCTCTCTTTGATGAAAGATGATAAAGATTGAAGGGCTAGGATGATAGATCTTGGGGTAGGAAGTAGGCCACATACTTAACTTATTTTCTCTCCTTAGGATTCTTCTCTCATGGTTGCTTAGGAAATGGTGAGAATGGAGTGAAATAAGAGAGGAGTGGGGTTATGTAAGAAGGATGGGATGAGAGGAATGGGTAGTGTAAGAGAGGGATGTATGTGTGTAAGAGAGAGTTGACTTATGGGGGTGAGGTGGCATGGGGTATGGGTTGCTTGTCTTTGTTGGTAAGAAAGGGATGAGAGAGGCATGGGTTGTGTACTTGACTGGTACTTGATTGATTGATGTGATACGTTATAGAGATTCTCTCAGAATTCGCAACACGCAGCGTTTTTCTCGAAATGAACGCGAGCCCACAACTCCTGGCCTAGGTATCGCGTCGGTGCACAAGACGCGACATTAGAACTGCATTGATGGCGTGGTTGCAATGGTACAAGTCTCGGGTCGAGTCGACTTAAATTTACAAGATACGACTTAGGGTCGTGTACAAACATCGATTACAGGTCGTAAGTTGTCAAAATTCGACGGGGAGGATCGCGGGAGTCTACGAAATGGTACAAACTAGGATACGGGCCTTACACTTAATATAGTTGTTTGTAATTAGATTAATAATGATTGGACTAATCATGCATTCATGTCATACAAGCGATGACGAGTGGCTAATTCTAGATGCTGTAGCACATATCATTTATCGTGGTATGTTTCGCTAGCTCCCATACCATTGACAATCGACCCAGTTTATGTGAACTAGTCACTATGCATGTACTTGATGCATTTTTGCTAGTGACTGGCCACTTCCATGTGGGTTTTACCCAAAATTCAACTGGATGAGCATCCCCAGTTGATGTGCATTCACGCGTCTATGCATTTAAGTAAGATTGCATCGTAGATTGTTTTGTATGTTTTCGTATTTAAAGTATACTTAACTAATGCAGTGGTGTGTAATCTTGAAGGAAATTCACACTGAGTTAGCCACTTATTCTTTGAATATATAACCATATAGATGGTGCATGTGATTTAAATGATCATATTCAAACTGATGAGGAGCGGGATATAGATTCATAGATGTGTATCCATATTTGCCCCAAGAGAAGTTGTGCGGTCTTGCAGCTTAAGTCTGGCTGCATTTTATTCTCTTTCATGTGATAAATTGTTTATTTCTTGTATTTGTTAGTATTGAGACATTGGTTTGTATAAGCCCTATGGGAGCCGCTCGTATATTCTAAATGTGCATGCAAACTTTCATTTATGTTGATTTGTTTCTCTTCCGCTACAATGCTCACTCTTTAAAAAAAATGAGAATACACACACACACATGAAATTTAGGCTATCTTTAAAGATTAACACTCAGATTTTCAAAAAGATACTTGGATTACGAAAACCAGGGCGTTACACCTCAATTTTTCTAGTTCTCTCTTAGCTCAGATGCGGGTGTTTCTTAGTCCAAGCTATAGGTTTCTTCTTGGTTTAGGATGTGGGCTTTTCTTGTTTCTCATTTTCCACTTCTCCCTAGGGTAGGGTAAGGGCTTCTTGCTTCATTTGGTTTTTTGCTTGTTATCTTCTTATATTCTTAGGTTTTTGGCCCTTTATAAGTAATAAAATTTTGCTTATTTTTCAAAAAATATATATATATGTTTATAATATAGGTACCGCCGAAATGAAAGGAGAACATAAACATCAGACGAATTCACAACTCAATTTTTAAGAAGGTTTTCAATCGTAGGCATTCCCATCTTCATTATTTCTTGAGACATGGTCCACTTGAGCTTTGGATCTACTTGATTTTTGGGCTCGCATCCTAATATGAGTTAGCACAAACTGATGAACAAAGTGGATGTCACATGGACATCATGATAGGCTCCATAGAGTATGCAACAATGGGAAGAAAATTGTGTAGTGAGGAGCTCACCATGCTATAATGAGGTGTGGATTCTCTGTGGGGCCTACCATGATTTATGTATTTTATCCACATTGTCCATCCATTTTTTAGCTCATTTTGTGGCATGAGGCCAAAATTGAGGCATATCCAAAGCTTTCGTGATTCACACCACAAGAGAAAGCGTAAATGTTTGCCTAATGTTAAAACTTCTCATGGACCACATAAGCTTTGGATCAAATATTTGTGTTTTCCCTTCATCTATGTTTGTGTGACTTTATGAATACATTGGATGACAAATAAACATCACTTTAGGCCATAGGAAGATTTCAATAGTGGACATCATTATCTTCACTGTTTTATGTGGTGAAGTCCACTTGAGCTTTGGATGTGTTTCAAATTTGGGCTCATGCCCTAAGTCGAGCTGAAAAAAACAGATGGATGGCATTAGATAAAACACATACATCACGGTGGGCCTCACAAGGAATCCACACCCTATTATTGTTTGGTGAGCTCCTCACTACACATCTACTTCGACTGAAATGACTGTGTAATTACGTTTGAGCCCACATGTTATGTGTATAACAACCACTCTATTCATCATTTATGTTGGAAATTGGATTTTGGAAAACTATTTAAATATATAAAATTAAAGTAGGAAAGTTAGAAAACTTATCAATTTGTAGAAGTCAAGGCATGATGTGACTCCCTCGGCTTGAAATTGAATTTTCTCCCTTTAGATGACGTCCCAAGTGCAACAGGTTTTCAGATACAACAACTATGACCCAATTCCAATAGTGCATTCATTGCACACTGGCTTAAACCATTTGTAGTCTTAACCCGAACCAAAAATACTTGAACACAATTTTTAAAACAAAACTTGACCTTCTAATTTTTGAAAAATCGAAAAGGAGAAGTCTATTTATAGACTTTGTGAAGACACTCTTAAGGGTGTAGAGACGCCCATTCAAAAACAGTTATGACTATTGGGTTTAAACCCAATTGGTGCGACCCTTATGCTTAAAAAGGCATAACTTTTCAAAATAAAATATGAAAGGATGCAACCTTTCAGACTTATGTGAAAAGACACATCCGTAAGCCACGTGCTCACTTATGGCCACGGCCATGGCCTGTCCCGACGAAAATTTTTGAAACACTACATTATTTTAAAATAATTTAAAATACAACAATCCTCCATATGTTTCAAAATTTTAAGACATTTCGGGTTAAGATGGAAGAGTTGTGCAATGGTGTCAGTGTTACCACAAACTTAAACCGACATTAGAGTAAGCAAGACAAGTTTATAGGAATCAAGTGACACCATAGTCTTGAACCTGATTCCTTTTAATATAAATCGCAAGTACATGCCACTCACATAACTTTTTCGCTATAAGTGATTTTGTGGCTCGATGCGTTTTGGTCATACACTATTACCTAGATTTCATAAGTGCTCTAGAGAATCGCATAGATTCTCATGTGAAGTGGCCTTTACCTCCACACCCATATAGGTGAATTTCATCAAGTGTACGCAACAATTGGGTACACCACCAAATATATGGTTGTAAATTCATTAAGAGTTTAAAAACTCATCCTTCTTCATTATTGCACGCACTACTACACCATAGAATGGGCTTATTTATATCAATGCAATCATCTACCTTGTGTCTTGTTGTTTACCCATTGAACTTATCTCATAGGATCTCTACTTGTATAGGTTGGATTGCCAACATTAGTAGCTCATATATTAAGCTCAGCCTCATTCCATTCGATGTATCATTGACTAATCTTTTAGATAGTCATTTGGTCAGAGCATTTAAAAGTTTATGACCCATGGGCCTTTTACCTCCACCCAACATTGTTGTTACCTTCCATGTCTTAGTTCCAGAGTGACTAATCATCCTTTTAGACCAACTACGGATCATCACCTTGATAAGCTATTACCTGACCAACTAGCTCTTTAACTATTCATCTATCAAGCCAACATATGCCAAAGTCTTTTTTTAATTTCACAAAGTCAACAATTACGACTCCATCATGCAATAGATACTAAGCATCACTTTTATTATGATAGATGTCATATCACCAGCTCAGAAATATAACAAACTTTCTTAGCCCTGAATATACTCTTACCATTCAACCAATTTCACTAGCCCACCATTCAACCAATTAGTGGTAAAGCCAATCGAACTTATTGTATCTGCAGTACAAAGAGGCTGGAGTAATCTGTTATGCATAGACATATAACAACTAAAATAGAGTATAACCTTCATGTAATATATTATAACATTATCTTATCACATGTTCCCTAAAACATGAAAGGTTGGCCAATTTATCGCTTAATAATTAGAATTCAATACAAACAATAGATATTTGGCAACTGAATATGAAGGAGAAATGTCCAAGTTCATTATCAAGTATCTTGATTGACGGATTGAATAATGGGCTGCATAGGTGCATAAGTTTAGCTATTAGAAAACTATACATTTGTTGATGGTAAAACAACATAGTTCATCAAATGAACTTATAATCTCACATAAATACCAATATCAAATGTCTAAATCTAGCCTCTAATAAGAATAGAATATAACCTAAAAATTTCATTGATCCAACAATCATCTTTTGAATTTAGACCACTAACAATTTTCTTTTTAACCATTCATTTGATGGCTACTAATTTGATCATTAAAACATGTAATCAGTTTAATTTTAGACATTTTGTCTCCAAGACCTACACATTAACGTAAAACATATGTATATTAATCCATAACATTCAACTAATTTTCTTAGTATAAATCTTCAATCTATATATCAACCTATTTATTAAATACATAATTGACTAAACTTGGATTCCATGTGTTAAGTGGTTTATCTAAGTGCATCCGAGTGCACCCCCACAAATTTAAATTTAGTCTCGATATATATATATATATATATATATATATATGGCTCACCTGATAAATCTATTGACCAAATCTCGAGTTAAGAAAATCTTTCGTAGGAACTATTATATGAATTAACTAGATTTAATACGTGTCCTAAGTCGGCACATGATCGGATGAAAATAACATTTCATCTGCCCTCCTAAGCAAGTAATTTTGTCTAGAAAGTATGGTGAATGATGCCAATGGTGAATATAACTCGTCTTATAAATTAGGCATGTGCACTCGTCACTCCACCTATAATTTCAAATCTTTATAACTAGGAATGTAATTTTTCCAACATATGTATAATTTCTGAGTGTCTATGTATTAAGAATCATACAACGCCTAATGTTTCTTGTTATAATGGGAAGACCATATTTTATACATGTGACACATGAATACAGGATTCAAACAGATCAACCATCAACCCATGTAAGATGGATCAAAGATCACAAGATACATGCAATGATACAGAAGGAATAATGTGAGTTATCTATAGATACACAATGATAAGTGGGCCTATGTTTTGATAGACTTGGCTATTGATCTGATCAAGTTCAATATAACATACTCCTTTATTCCTTGTATGCACTCATTATGATAAAGGTCATCAAGTACACCAATGACTGGTCCACCTTATAATTTAAATTTTAGGTCACTATAAATACAAATGACCCACTAATGAACTACTCATGTTACAAACATGTGTGCAGTGACACCTTAGTGTATAACCGTGCATTCTACTGCATTTCTAAAGATCAGCATCAATATAGTTATTCATTATATACACATTAATTACACAAAAATCAACTCCTTAACATGTACCTGATCAAAATATTATATTTTATTCTAGCACCAACAGTATAGTAGGCCCAATCTTTTCACAATTTAGACTATGCACTCTTGTGTCACCTACCACCAGTAGCCATTAAATATATTTCCAACCATCCAAAAATTTTTGACATAATAAAGTGGACAATAAACCATCCACTTACAGTCCATAAGTTAGACATGTAAGATTGTCCAATGAGAGAATATTTTGGTGACATACATTATACATGGTCCGGAACATTAGCTGAATAGTCTTGATCATCAAAATTGGGCCTGGATTAAATTATCCAAAGACATATAACATATAGAATTATATAGTGCATGCATATGAATCATAGTACTCTGATAAAGTAGTAAAATGTTACCTAAGATAATAAACTTATGAGAGAATAAACCCACGAGCAGTTAGGATAGATGATTCTAGTTATCCACTTCATTCACATTGAATAAGTGGTTAGATTATTAGTTCACTATTACTTCTTTTCATTTACATCCTGTGGACAGTGAGACCTATAATTTCAATGGTTGAATTCATTTACACTCCTTTCGATTTGAGCCATCTCAACCTTTCTTTTCATTTTTATTAAAGTAGCATCTACCAATGAATCTCTTTGAGATAGTATAGTATAAATCATTGATCCAAGTACGAATAATAAATTTGGACATTTTTAATATCATGATCAAATGGTTAGGATAGAAGTTATCAAATGGTTGTCCATTGTTGTTTTTTTTTTCTTAATGAGATTACCCAAGAAATCTCATTATTGGGACATTCAAGTCCTTCTATATTTGACAATTTTATTCCCATGTGAGGTCCATCAGATCAGTGGGCTAGATCAAAGGTCATCGGAATGCCGTTTGCTCTCATGCAACATGTTAAGTTTAGATAGAACGGTTACAACCACTAAATGATCCTTGTTAGAACCCTTCTTAAGGGTGCACCAACTTGAAAATGATGGGAAGACACATAATTAATAACTACATTTTCCAATACCAAGAATTATATTTCTAGTACGTACGTGATAGATTTAGATCCTTCATCCAGTTAACTGTACAAGGAATATTACACATCCACATATGAGCAACTAGTAAGCTTATGGGATAGTAACCACACCATCAACCTATCAAGCCCATTTTAGAGGATACTTTGAAAGATTGCATTCTCAAGTTTCTTTCACATTTTTCTTTTTAAAGTTTTCTTTTTAACCATGCATGGTAGTTTACAAAGAAGAATTCTTATATGGTGGAAATCCCAACACAAAATCTCATTTTGAAATGTATTCTAGGTTGATCTTCATTGTACATGGATGTTGAGATTAGTGTATATCCTACTCAGCGTGGTGCAACTATTTGATTTATTTTCATGTGAAGTTTACGTTTGACTCAAGCCATGAGAAAATAATTTTCAAATTTTAAGATCTAAAAAGTAAGGCTCCTTAATATTATATCATAATTTTGAGAAAATTACTAAATGCGGCATTTCATATAAGTGAACAAGCCTGACATTATCCAAGAGGTAGGCAATGTAGATTTCTTGGTTTTTTACATGTGTGTGATAGAATGACGTGTTTGGGACATAAAGACCATCTGTAGGTCATAGCTCTAGTACCCAAGATAGCCTTATCCTGACCCATCTGACAACTTAAGGATCATACTCTATACTAATAGGGGTTAAAACGAACCTGGTTAATTGTCTAGGAATCTAGGCCTCTCATATGTTTGATCGTAGTCCAACCTTCCCCATCAACTATTGGATCTAAATTAATAGTCTAGATCATTAAACATAAGCCCACATGTACAGAATATGTACACAAAAAAACTTTGTACAATCTGATCTATCAGGCTTTGATCATTTGTAGATATCAAGATCTAAAGTTCTCTAACCATTCTCAATCAGTGCATACATTCGCTTTTATACATGATTTTGTACATGTGGTGTAAAGAACTTACATAACAAATATCTACAAGATCCTGACCATTAGGTAGGATATGACAACTCTAGATTATATGGGCCATGGCTTACAAATCGGGTTAATATGGTTTCATTTCGGGCTATTCCAATAAGATAGATGCAACTATAATTCTTAAGTAGTTTTCCAAACCCAAAATTCGATTTAAAAATTATTAAAAATTGGATTTTGGAAAATTATTTAAATATACAAAATTAAAGTAAGAAAGTTATAAAACTTATCAATTTGTAGAAGTCAAGGCGTGACGTGAGTCACTCGGCTTGAAATCGAATTTGCTCCCCTTGGACAACGTTCCAAGTGTAATAGGTTTCCAGAACAATCGATCTCCAGGATACAATGACTATGACCCGGTCCCAGCAGTGCACTCACTGTACACGGGCTCGAACCATTCGTAGTCTTAATTTGAACCAAAAATACTTGAACACAATTTTTAAAACAAAACCTGACCTTTTAATTTTTTTAAAAAAAAAACTGAAAAAGAGAAGTCTACTTATATACTTAGTGAAGTCACCCTTTCAAAAAGGGTTGTGACGATTGGGTTCAAATCCAATTGGTACAACTCTTATGCTTAAAAAGACACAACTTTTCAAAACAAAATATGAAATAATGCAACCTTTCAAACTTATGTGAAAAGACACATCTGTAGGGCTCATGCTCACCTATGGCCACGACCACGGTCCGTCTTGACAAAAATTTTTGAAACACTAAATTATTTTAAAATAATTTAAAATACAACAATTTAAACCCACATACGTGAGTTAGATACAAAATTATGCCGATCTAAAACTTAAGTGATTTATTATTTTTGTACGTAAATAAATAATAGAATGAATTTATAATAATTGAATCTCCAAATTTGTTTAGAAGAAACACAACTGTCCTACATAGACTAATGCTGGGATGAGGGGTGGATGAGGTTACTTTCTTTGAAATATTTCTCACGCCTTGGTCGATTCCACTAGTGCAATAAGTTCTCCTGATACTCTATGCCCAAGATACAGTACCTTGGTGTATGGCTTTCCCAAGCTTACACATATCAAAGTAAACCTAACACCAGATCGCCGGTATAAAATTTTAAAAAAAATAAAATGAAAGAGGCTACATTATTTTTTTCGATTAGAGATTGTGATGCCGAGTGTATTTTTCAAAAGATCTAGCCATGATCCTTATATAAACTATCAGTGATGGACCGTTACAAGAGACTCATTCAATAACAGTAATGCATTTCTCACCTCTTTTTTTTTATATTTATTTTTTATTTTTTATTGCATTTGATGACCAATAATTTTATCAAAATAAAAAGGAAATGATAAAAAACATTCAAAACATTCAGGACAATTTTAAATTTTAAAATTGAATTTGAATTTTAAAATCATTCATTAAAAAAGATAAAAACAAAACTAGCGAGCTTTTTTTCTTTTCTTTTGAAATATTCTCAACAATTGCATCACAGAAAACAATGGTAATGGTAACGTGCACCACTAAAACCTTCATTAAGTCCTATGATGATATATACCATCCGATCCATTCATAAGGTGAGTCCTATCAAGATAAGGTGAATCCTATCAAGATGAAGTGAAAAATCAAAATCTACCTGAATCAAAACTTAGTAATCCAAACAAAGGTTGCAATATGAGGCGTCTCTCTCCACACTTAATCGGCCTTACTTTTGGGCTCACGCTCTAAAATGGGCCAGTGAAAATGATGGACGGATCAGATTTCACATGAACATTATGATGGGCATCCAGTGCATTGGTGGTTTTCTCATATACATCCCCAAGTACTGCAGTACGGTACGTTGGGATTTTAGTTTTAAACCGTTTTTATGACATGTCTAATCTCGTTTCATTGAAGTAACATCTGTGTAATCAAAGGGTTAAGATATCTAATCCGAGCAGCATCCCGCACCCAAAGACATTCCTGTCAAATAAACGGTTCTGTAGCATTGACAAAGGCCCAAATCCAACGGCTACAAAATGGACTTTAGAACTGTAATTCCCGGATTGCCCCAGGCACCAGCGGAAGGGGGCGCGGTGGATCCTGGATCCATTAGGCGCGTGGGACCCTGACTGTGGGGCATCATATTGTATTTGACTACATCCATGCCGTCCATCTATGTTGAAAACTCATTTTAGGACATGATTCAAAAAATAAAGTAGATCCAAATCTTAGATGGACCATAGTACGGAAAACAGTAGTAATTTACCATTAAAAACTTCTCTCAGGCCACAAAAGATTTAGATAAAGGTGATATTTGTGTTGTCTCCCTACATGTGTCTTTGTGACCTTATTGGAGATAATTCAATTACTATTGTTTTTCCATGGCATGATTCAGCTAAGATTTGAGCCTGCTTCATTTCTGGGACCATATTTTAAAATGGTCGGACAATGTGGATTTAAGGCACATATATCATTTTTAGCCCTCCCATTGCATCTTACCCCTCCTATCTCTAGCCATGAATGGGTAGTTGTGCAGGTGAGAACACTCTAATATATTTATTGTCCAACCTAATATATTTACTTATCCACAGTGTCCTTTCCTTTTCTCAAATGTTTTAAAGTAAATGCAAAAAATTAGGTAGATCCAGTGCTGAAGGGGACCACACCAATTAATAAGCTTTGGTTGCATTAAATGTACAAAACATTAAATGCAACCCAAGCTTATTATTTGGTGTGGTACACTTGAAAGTTGGATTTAATTATTTTTGTACATATACTTTAAAATATTTGAGAGAAGGAATGAATAGATAAATAGATACACACGGTGCTCACCTACAAAAATGTTCATTAAGGTAGGACGCAATCCACGTCTATCTCATGGCACTATGTGGTGCTGCCTGGGTTAGGTGGCGTTTGGCGCAGGGTATTAGATAAGATTAGGTGGGATGGAATTGCATCTGGTTTGGTTCAATTCTATTCGACATTTGAAGAGGATGGGAAAGGTTAGGATTATGTGGGATGGAATTGCATTTGGTCCCATGTAGGATTTTCGTGGATTTTGAAATCCACTACATATATGAGCCCTGCATTGATGCATGCATTTATCGATGCCGTCCATCCATATATACTGTTTACATGTGACACTATGGTTATATACTTGTACAAGTGAGCGATATCCGTTGTGAATTTGGTTAGTTAATTACGATTCCATGGTCCACCAAACATGTTTTAACTTAATATGGTATTTTGCTGTGCCAAAATTTTTATCCCAAACATGGGTTAGATCAATACCATGGTATTTCCATATATACAATCAATGCCATTCAATTCCATAGACCAAACACGCCAAGGATTGAGCTATGATGTATATGTTTTATTGAAGAGCGATTGGTTGTTACCCACGTAGATAAATATGTTTCATATCCATACCTCCATCCATTTTTTAAGCTCATCTAAGGACATTATTCAAAAGATCAAGCCAATGAAAAATTCTGATAGAACATACCATTGGAAGAAGTAGTGAATAATTATTAAAAGCTTTTTATAAGTTGTAAAAGTTTTAAATCAAGTTAATCTTTGTATTATCCCTTAGTCCAGTTCTTGTTGGCCATTATTAATGGTTTGGATAGAAAATAAATATTATGTATCTACTTACAGTTGGCTTTGGAAAGTTTTTCATGGTGAGTGTTCAATCATCACTATTTCTTGTGGTGTGGTTCAACCGGGAATTGGATATACTTAACTTTTAAGACCTTCACAAAATGAGCTGTAAAAACAGATGGACGGAGTGGATATACAACATGTGATCAATGTGGGCCCTCCAGTAACGTTAACACCCACTAAATTATTATCCTGGTAACACCTAAACCAGGTCTGTTTTATCCATGTCGACCTTATATTTTGCCAACTCATTTTAAGGCATCGGGCTCAAAAATAATCCACATACAAAGTTCAAATGTACCCTGTCATAGAAAGCAATGCAGTTTCAATGTCTACTGTTGAAAACCTCTTAGGGCTTATTATGATGTTTTATTTGTCATCCAACTTGTTCACAAGGTCACGCGTACCTGGACGAAGGAAATATACATATATAAGCTTCCAAAACTTGCATAGAACTGAATAAGTTCTCAACGGTAAGCATTCAATCCCTAATGTTTACTGTGGTGTGATCCACTTGAGCTTGGATCTGCATTATTTTTGGGTTCATGCTCTAAAATGAGCTGGGAAAACAGATGAACGGCGTGGATAAAATACATATATCACAGTATGCCCCACACACATTGTGCCACAGGCAATCCGTTTATGGGGATGTATTGCCGCAAACCTTCGGTATGAGATACAGATCTTCACAGAGATTGAAGTCAATTGATTCCTGGTGTAGCAAGTCGCATATAATAACATTCGATTCCCCCAAATACAGATGGCATGATCAATGTGTCTGCATATTACCAAAACAGAAAAAGAAAAAGAAAAAAGAAAAAAAGCTACTATACTATGTTCGGCGGCTCTGGAGATTTTACTAGGCTGCTCGGCTTTTAAGTTTCTACTAGTGAGGGCCATTCCTCACTGATCGAAGCTGTTGGTGTTATTGGCCCCACTGCAAATGGCACATTCTCCAAAAATCTCCCAAACAGAAAACTTCTGTAGCTTTCAATATAGGCTGTGGGCCATGCGACGGTTAAGAAATAGAATACGCCGCAAGATAAAAGGCCAAATATTCTGCATCGATGATCTTCCAATCTCGGTGATTTATGGTGCATGGGCTATATAAAGTTTGTGGACCCCACAATGATGTATGCATTTTATCCATGCCGTCCATCCATTTTTTCAGCTCATTTCAGGGCATTAGTCCAAAAAATGAGACGGATCCAAAACTCATGTGGTCCACATAGAAGAAATTGGGGTGATTGTATGACCACCGTTAAAAACTTTTTAGGGTAAGGAACGTTTTGAATCAAGCTGTTATATGTCCTTCATCCCGTCTGTGTGACCCAATCAACAGGTTGGATGGCAAATAAACATTACATAGTGCCTTAGAAAGTTTTTATTGGTGGACGTTGAATCACCGCTGTTTCCTGTGGTGTGGTCCACCTGAAATTTGGATCTGCCACATTCTTTGATTCATGTACTAAAAATGAGCTTAAAAAATGGATGGACAGCATAGATGTATGGTGGGGCCCACAGAATGGACCAACACGGAGATCTCAGAGCTGGAGGGGTGACTACCGAATCCGAGTCCAGGGTCACTGACCCATGGGTCCCACTCGTTCCAACTTATCCGAACACTACGTAATGGTGACCCGTCTAACAACATACATACGATATAAATTCACTACTGCACAGTCATCGAGATATGTGATTTACACTGTGATTGAAGTGTACACTGAAAATGACACTGATTGGGTGATCCTAACAACCCAATGAGATGGACCGTCAATAAAGATTTCAGTGACCAATATTGGATGGTTAAGGTTGATTTTCAGGATATGCTCCATAGTCCATTCATAGCGGGCCATGATTTGGACGGTTTAGACTGAGGTAGATGTTTTCCACGTGTGAATTGCACGAATCACTACCATTACAACACCGATTCCTGTACGGATATCTTACACATGAAGATACATAACGGTATGTCTACTTTACGTTCAGCTCAATCGAAACCGTCCATATAGCATATAACGTTAAAAAAACATCTTGATCAGATAATCCTGACAGTCAGATCAATAGATTTAATAAATTAACAAAATTATCTTTTATCCCTTTTAACTGTACATCCACTAAAGCCAACTGTAATGTAGTCTGGCGAGGTACCAAAGGTCCAAAAGCAGGTCAGAAAATGACCGTTGGATCCAGAAACGCGTATGATGTGCGATAATCCGGCAGAGTATGAAGTACATAAATTTCGGAAAAAGAATAAAAGTGGAGGACATAAACGTAATAATCACGAAAAGGAGGGCGGGTTTGGGAGTGAAGGAGGGCAAAATCGGAAAGAGTAGGTTGAAAGATTTCCCCACAAACGGCCACCAGCCCACACACACAACGTCTGGCTGGTGTGCAGTGAAGACCAAGGAAAATGATAGTGGTTGTTGTCTTTGCAGTTACCAGCTTCTTCTTCTTCTTCTGCTCTAACTCTGCTTGCTTTTGAGATCCAGACCCTCTCTCACATTCCTCCTCTCTTTTCCATAACTACCCTTTTCTTTCTCCTTCTTTTTCTATCTTACCCTTCTCTCTCTCTCTCTCTCTCTCTCTCTCTCTCTCTCTCTCTCTCTTCCACTCCTTTCTTACAATGAGAGTGAGATTGCCTCTCTTCTAGTCTCATCCCATCTCTCTCCTTTTCTCTCTCGCTGTGTCCATCGCTCGTTTCATCTATGGAAGCTGCTGAGGATTGCTGCGTCAAGGTCGCTGTTCACATCAGACCGCTCATCGGCGATGAACGGCTCCAGGGATGTAAGGATTGTGTTACCGTGATCTCCGGAAAAAAGCCGCAGGCAATTCTTCTTCTTCGTCATCATCTTCTACTTCTTCTTCTTCTTCTTCTTCTCTCTGTTGTTTTCTCGATCTTTTGAAGCTTTTCGGTTCATTGATTTGTTGTTTCTAATGGATGGATCTTTTGGAGATTTTGTCTTATGTTGTCTTTGGGAAGTGAAGATCGATGCGGATTTTGTGGTGTGGTTTTGAGATCTGGAATGGGAATTTGAGTACTTTAAAAGAAATAAAATTAAAGAAATAATATTTGGGAATGTATAGTTTCTAGAAATGACAGTGAATTAGTGAGGCTATGGTGTGGCGTTTTGATCGGATGGGTCTGAATTGTGGGTTTGAATTAAGTAGCATTTCGCGTAATGATTCTGCTCGTTTTGGAGCAGGACTTCCAATTTTAAGTGAATTGTGATCGCTTATGTAATTTGTAATTTCCATTTTTATTTATTATTATTTTTTATTTTTTGGTTAAATAACATATCTTAAGGGAGTGTGATATCTATTTTTTGTTTTTTGTTTTTTTGTTTATTTATTTATTTATTTTATATTCTTGTTGGCAGAAAGGAGGTGTAAGAGATTGGGTCGGTCTATCTCCTACAATTAGTTTTCTGTCGATTTTTGTATGAACATTTGATTGAATTTGGGTCATGTCTTTCGTTCTTTACGATTTTAGTCTTGGTCTTAGTAGAAGCAGGGAATGGCTGCAGTCGCGTTGGTTTTAAGCCTTTGAGACATTGAGATTGGAAAGTTATATATATATATATATATATATATATTCTCTAATAAACAAAATGTGTTGTGGTTTTCTGTTCACGTCTTGTGAATATCTTTATGTTGTGTGATAGAAATAGAATATCAATATAAAAAAAATTACAATATCAATCATATCCCAATATTTATATTTTTCTATATTTCATGATGAAAAATCCTAAAAATCTTAGGAACATGCAATTTATGATTAAAACTTACAATATCAACCACGTTATGGTTTTACCATCCAATATGCGATTTTCAGGACATTGAGCTATACCAAAATTGGTGGATCACATTTATGGTTGCTTTCTGGGTTTGTGTTCCTCTTGAGGGAACTTGTTTTTGATTTATGTCTAACTTGCAAATCTGATTTTTTCCTAATAAATCCTGTGGGAGTTTTGTGCCCTCATTCCTGGATAAAGGAGAAGGGTCGCGTTAGATTGGCAGCCAACGTGAAACTTTTGCGACAACTTTTATCATGAATCCTAACAATATGGAATATCAGAACAGGATTCGTGTAGCTGACCCCAACTAGTTGAGATACGGCTTATATCATCATCTAATTCATAAATCATTTCTTTCGAACTTTCGCTGTTGTATTTAACTTTTTGTACTTTCCCTTTAGGATCCATTCTTGTATGTTTTTTTAAATTTTTATATATATATATATATATATATATATATATATATATATATATATATATATATAATTATTATTATTATTAATAATTGATTGCAGTAATCTTCAATTTCACAACTCAAATTTACAACTACAAATTTGCTATTGTGGGGTTCCATAAGTTTGTCCTTGGAGTGCTTGTAATCAGAGAGGTCATATGATCATCTTCATCCCTGAATTCTCTCTTTTGTTGCCACTAAAAGAAAGTCATATTTGGAGGCTAGGCCTATGGTCTAACTGAAGTATGGCCCATTTAGTTGACTCCAATTAGTTAGGATAAGAATTAGATGATGATTTGGAGGCTAAGCCTTGCTTCTTTCTTCATAGATCATTGAAGGTTGAAGTTAAAAGCTATTAATCTGCCTTGGTCTGTCTTGTTCACTTACCATTCATTTTTACTGGATCCAACTATTTTGGAACCTCTCAAACCTTGGCAGGACATGTACAATTCCCCCTTCTTAGGTGTGCAGCCCCCTCCTGATTTTTTCCCAGAGTTAGTAAGGAACAATTACAATTAACCAACATGTAAACTGATTACGAAGAACCTGTGTTTTAATCCTAAAAGAAATTATTTAGTTTGTTTCTTAATCTGTTTTGTTTAGTTAATATGATCATAGATGTTTTATGATGACAAAACATACTTCAAGATTTATACTTTTCAATTGTATTGCTCCTAATATTCTCAGCTTACTTTTAAAAAAATCCATTCTAATATTGGAACCTAAAAGTTCTTCGAGGCCTGCATTAATCGTGTGGTTCTAATTGAAGGAATTTAAGTATCTTTGTCCAAAGTATTGATTTCAATCTATTATCGTGTTGTTACATTTGGAATAACAAAGATATGGGAATAACAAATGCATTGTTTTGGAATACAATACATTTGTTACTCCGTTTGCCAGATGCTTTACTACTTGATTGCACCAGTTTCTATTGCAGATTTCGATCACGTATCATTGGTTATCTCTATAATTGTTCCAGCCACTAGGTAAAGAAAAATAATAAATAAATCATTTGTTATGGTTATGGTGCAGGTGCAAATTGGCACACATTCTTTTACTTTTGATCATGTCTACGGAAGTAGTGGTTCTCCATCTTCAGCAATGTTTGAAGAATGCGTTGCTCCCCTCGTTGATGGTTTGTTTCAAGGATATAATGCCACTGTTCTTGCATATGGTCAGGTAAGTTCTTCTGTCTCTTGTTTACATTTAACCCATTTCCCATTTGAAAACTTATCTTGTTAAAAAAAAAATGTCATGTCAGTCATTATTTACAGCTTTACATGGCTGTCTTATTTCTCATGTAGTATTTAGGTGTTTAACATTTCCAGTTTTCTGTAGACTGGCTCGGGAAAGACATATACTATGGGCACTAGCTGTAGAGATGGTTGCCAAACAGGACTTATTCCCCAAGTTGTGAACACATTATTCAGCAAGATTGAAATCTTGAAGCATCAAGCGGAGTTCCAATTACATGTTTCATTCATAGAGGTTCATTTAATACTTTTTATCAGTTTTTGCTGCTCTTTTGTGCAAATTTTCCTCCAAAGTAATGCATTGTGATCCACACACGTTCCATTTAATATACATGCAAATGCAGTGCTGTACCTCAAGAGTTGCATTTCTCAACTCTAAGATCTATTTTGAAATAATTGACCAAGTGTTTAATATATTCATGAGCTGTGGTTGATGGTCATAGACTTGAAAAATTGATAACCATTGCGATGCCAATACATTAGTGAGGCTCGCAATTTGGATTACATGTACATCCAAAGTCCAAACACATTCCTGGTGATTGAGCATCTTTGTCCTGTCCATGATATGTTTTTGGGGAGTGTTCACCCACAGTGTACCAAAGTTCTGGATTGCCGAACTAAAGGGCTGACTGGTACAAACCTAAGACCCAAGGAAACTTTGTATCCTCTGGTCGAGGATCAGAAATTTTCTATTAACTGATTCCATGTGATATTTCATTACGGGTTCATTTGAAGCAGTGTCTATTCACATAATATTTCATTTCCATTGCCCGACGATAATGTTCATTTTTTGGTTTCTCGATTCCATGTGATCCTTCTACTTGTTAGGGCTGTCACATGAATCAATCTGTTCATTTTAAACGTACATTTTCATTGGCTGCTGATACAGTTTATTTGATGGATACTGTGTTATTTTATTTTTATGTTGCTCATATTTTTAGCAAAATTATGACTAGAATGTATGTGTTTGAAGATTCTGAAAGAAGAAGTGCGAGACTTGCTGGATCCGACATCTATGGGCAAATCAGAGACAGCCAATGGACATGCTGGGAAGGTTACAGTCCCTGGGAAACCACCGATACAAATCCGTGAGACATCAAATGGAGTTATAACACTTGCAGGATCTACTGAAATTGATGTTCGTACACAAAAGGAAATGTCTGCTTGCCTGGAACAAGGATCACTGAATCGTGCAACTGGAAGTACAAACATGAACAACCAATCAAGGTAGGGATTATGCCTGTTCTTATGTTTTGTGTCCAGACATAACAATAAACAAGATGTTGTGATCTTCTGGATTTGCCTGATTACATTATTTTAATACTTGGGAACCAGAACAGCTATGCCGCCACAGAAGGAGTTCATTCATCTTTCTGAGTCCTGATGTTGCGGCTAAAATAAATTCTTTTCCAATTCTTAGTGATGAATTGGGAAGGAAGGAATGACAAATGGTTCAATGACATCCAGGCTTCGGATCAGGCAGTGGGATCTTATGCAAAAAAATTGATAATTGAGTGGGTGGTTAATGTTTTGGGTCTCAAGCGCTATAATCTTTTGTTTTTAGGCTTTTAGGTTTTCGGTTCTGCTATCTCAGCAGTTCCTGGCTGTATGCTCATTTCCTCTTTAATATATTTTCGTTACTTTTAAAAAATATATATAGCATGCCTATAAGAAACAGTGGAAATGAGCAAAATCCAAAGATATTGTTGAGGTTGGCACATATACATGGCATTTTGCATCTGTTTTATGATGCTTGCTTCGCTCTTAAGGGGCAGAGTGGCATGACTATCTGTGATGAGAGCTGAGCAGGTTTTGTACAGTTCTTTAGAGCAACAAACTTCTGTTTGATTTGACATTTCAGTATTGTAGGATACTGCTTTGCTTGAAAAAAAAATAAAATTGGGGAGGAATATAGTTACTTAGGAATGTAAAGGAATAGACAAAAATGTTAGGATCTAACAAGTCTATTCCATTAGATAGCTGCATTCATACTGTTTAATATGTATTAACTGTCTGTTTTAGTGATGTTTGTTCTTGTCGCTTTCCATGTTTGTAATAGTCGGTCGCATGCCATCTTCACCATCACATTGCAGCAGATGCGCAAAGTAGATCCAGTTTCTTCTGGTGATGGCAGCCCAATTGAGGACATGAGTGATGATTATCTATGTGCAAAACTCCACTTGGTAGATCTTGCTGGATCTGAGCGAGCTAAAAGGACAGGTTCTGACGGCCTTCGTTTCAAGGAAGGCAAGTCTACCATCTATTCCTTAATGCACTAAATTTTTTAACTGCTACTGCTGATTTAACAAAAATATCATGACCTCAGGAGTTCACATTAACAAGGGGCTTTTGGCACTTGGTAATGTCATAAGTGCACTTGGGGATGAGAAAAAGAGGAAAGAAGGTGTTCATGTTCCTTACCGAGATAGCAAACTTACTCGGCTCTTGCAGGTATGATTTCGAAGGTTTGGATGGTTGATCTTTATAACATTTGCGGCATGGGTAGTTGTGTCATATTGTGCTTTCGAAATATTGTGCTTGATAAGGTGATTGATGCATCCAGGCCAGACATCCCGAATGTACAATAGGATGCCCAAGTGTAGATCCGACATGCCATCAGATTAAAAGATGTGGCCTATAGTTTTGTCCAAAAGGACTTAGGGTCCACAAATCCAAGCAGATGGCCTATATACATGACCCTATTGGACTATGGGGCACACAGGTCAGTTTGATCCCTTAATGGCTGTTTGGATTGGTGGAATCCTCTGGAAAGCCATGTAAATGAAATCAGTTTCTACAGATATAACATTTTCCCCTGATTGCAAAATAAATTTATATGTGGAAATCAATAATGCCCATGTGAGTTTTGTGCTCTCATTGCCAGTACCAAGCCTAGATAAAGGAGGATTGTGTTAGGTTGGTAGCTGTTGTGAAACTTCTGCCACAAATTTTATCATGAATCTTGACATGAAATACGATTCTGGTAGCTGATCCCAATTAATTGGGATAAGACCTAGATGATGACAACAGTGATGACAATGACAACAATAATGATACGTAGAAATCAATTTCAATTTCCACAGTTTTCCTCTAAGAGCCTGTTAGGAAAGGAAGCAATTGTTTTGCGGAAAAGAGATTTCCACAGGAAACTACATTTCCACTGTGAATCTGGAAAACAATTCCAGAAATGGTGGAAAACTGCAGTTTCCATGGAAAACCCCTACAAGTTTTCCTTGCTTGAACAGTCGGAAATTAGATTTCCAGATCACAAGGCAAACTCACGAAGGTAAGTCGTCTTTCCTTCACTCTCATCTTATCTCAAAGTTCACAATCAAAGATGGGCCTCACATCATGGATGGTCCAAGTAAGTGACCGGACTATCTCCATTATAATCAATATGGCCCCTTCATCCTAGCCACTAATCGGATGCTTAGCTCGCCTAATCAAAGCGATTTTTAAGGAGGGATTGACCATCAAAGGTGGTCTCATGTGATAGATGGTCTAGACCACTGATTGAACATTTTCTATTGTAATAAATATGAACTGTCCATTTTCCTAGCCACTGATCAGATGGTTATCATCATATGATGAAAGTAACTTTTAAAAGAGATGAAACCAAAGGTGCGCTCCACATAATGGACAGTTCATATAAATAATCAGACCAGTATGGACCATCCATTTCCTTACAATTGATTGGATGGTTAGGATATTCAATCAAAGTGATTTTCTGGTTAGCATCTATAATCGGAGATGAGCAATATGGAGTGCAATGTTAGTAATAATAGGAGCAAAAACAAGAAATTAGTTAAGATTGCTGATTAAGAAGCTTCCCAAAATGATCACTTCCAAAACCTTGGGTCAATGATTCATGAGAGTCAAGAGATTGAAAAAGATGTTGCCCACATAATGCAAGCTGGTTGGAAGACAGAGAGATGTTCCTTTAGAGTTTTATGCGATCATCATGTAGCACTCATACTGAAAGGGAAAATTTATAGGATAACGATAAGACTAGCCATGCTTTATGGAATAGACTGTTGGGCAGTTAAATAACATGTTCATAGGATGAGTGTAGCTGAAATGAGGATGTTGAGATGGATGAGTGGAAATATGAGGAAGGAAAGAATTAGAAATGAATGCATTCGAGGGAACTTCGGAGTAATACCAACAGGTAATAAGATGAGGGAAAGTAGACTTAGATGGTTTGGTCATGTGCAACAAAGACCAAGAACCGTGCCGGTTAGGAGTTAGTTGGTACAAGTTGAAGGCTCTAAAAGGGGAAGGGGAAGGGCCAAAAGGACATGGATGTAGTAAGAAAAGACTTCATGACTTATGGTCTAACTGAAGGTGTGGTCCTGCATAGAGTGGAATGGCAGCGCATGATTCATGTAGCCGACCCCTGTTAATTGGGATAAGGCTTAGATAAGGATAATGATGATCTATAACTGGATATAGCTCCACATGATGAACAATCCAGTTTGCTAATCAAAAATCTCATAATTGTAATAAATATGGACCATCCATTTTCCTAGACATTGATCTAGGGTCGTCGGTCTAAGTGATTTTTAATATGGATCAGGAAGTTGAGGTGGGCCCTACATGATGGACTATCAAATCAAAGGTTTAGTGGTGGTCTTAGTAGTGCCAAAAGAGGACACAAATGGATTTCCATGGAAAACTTCACTAAAAAAGTGAGGAAAACTGTTTTAATTTCCACGCATTTCCACAGAAAGCATGTTTCCATTTTCATGAGTTCTCCAACATTTTCTTTTCATGCTTCCAAATAGGCCCTAAAAACGACAACTTCCATTTCCTTAAAAAACCTGTTAAATCTAGATTTATGTGGTTATTAGAGGCAACTCTTGCTTTTTGACCTAACAGCCTTTAACATTTCCATAGAAATCATGGGTGCTGAAACAAACAGGTTAACATGGATTTATTTCCATGCATTTTCCTTTCTTCTAATGTGATGTTTGGTTTCCACCAATCCAAACAGACCATAAAAGGACTCTCTATATCAAACTGCCTTGCTTGGAATACTTGCCCAACCATACAACACATATAAGTAACCATTAGTCGCAAATGCTTCCTACATTTGTTTACAGACCTCCAAACTTTTGATTCACATACGAATCCATTTGATATTAGTCTCTAGTAATTTTAAATGTCCAAATGTCTAAAAGGTTGTCAGAAATAAGGATTTTACACAACTGTGGTGTATAAAGCATATACAAGGCCCATGCAGTTGATATGCAGAGGGTTAGAGTGGAGTTGGACTCTTTAATTTTAGCATTTTAGCATTTTAATTCCTTATTTAAGACATTTATTAGTATGGATATAAATTCATCACTACAAGCAGACAAATGTGTTTGGTTTCTTGTTTTGTTTGCTTGTTTATTTATTTTACCATGGTTTAACTCATGATATGGTCCACAATAGAGTGGAATAGCAGAACTGGATTCGTGTGGCCAACCCAAATTAGTTGGGATGAGGTTCATCTGATGATGGCGATTTATTTATTTTGCACTAACTAATGATTTGTGAAAAAGGCTATAAAGATTGCCCTATGTATAGGTTAAAGGACCATGGTACTCATATTCTATTACATGTAATTAGTTGCTCTTGCATGTGTTGCTTCTTCATATAATGGCATTTATATGTGTGAGTGTTATTTTATGGACACGCAAGCAAGGGCACATGCACACACATATATGAGCTTCGCTAAGCCCGCATGCGTGTACAAGTCAGCTAATGAACATGCCAGCATATATTCTAGCATGGTGGACAGGTGCAATATCTAAGCCATCCATGAAAAGGGTACCACTATTTGGTTCCCCCTATACCAAGAATCAGGTTGTTCTACTGGTCAGCTGGCACACTTAGCAAACATACAGTTGAAAAAAAATCATCCAAAGTTCTCTAACCCATAAGGTGTGCTCTAGTGGTACTGGTACCACCATAGCTTATAGTAGTAATGGGCTGTTGTGGGGCCCACGTGATGGATGCATGACATCCAACCCATCAGTCAGATGCGTTCTCCCAACCTTTGGTCATAAGCCTAGAAATCGGGCTGATCCAAAACTCAGGTTGGCTACATGATAGGGACAAATTTGAGAGGGGATGCCCACCATTTTTGGATATATGGAGTCCGTGTCATTTAGATCCTTCATCTGGCTCGGATGAATGGTCAGCCCAAAATCAGGCAATTTTGCAACTCAGGTGGGTCCTACTGAAAATCAAGGGTTGATGTCCCCTCCCAACTGTTTTAGCATGTTGTGGGGTAACCTGATGCATGGATTGGGCTGAATTTTGGACCTAGGGGGTAAGTTGTTGTGATACATCTGATGGACAGGTTGGATGTTGTGCAAACATCATGTGGGGCCCACAACAACCAGTACAACCATAACTCATGGTGGTACTGGTACCACTGGAGCGCGCCTCCCTCTCTTTGACCCCCACACAGTCACGCTGTAGTGGGATTTCACCACCTATGGATGCTCGAACCCTTGACCGGGTGTTGAAACTCCTGAGAGTCTACCACCTAAGCAAGAGTAAGGATCCGAAGGGCTTTTATCAATTGGCTGGGTTCTTGGAGAGGATATTGAGCTCTTTAGGTACATATAATCAACACTACTTTGATGTTTAATTTTCTCTCCAAGTTTCTGTTCCAGTATGACCTGAGAAAGGTCACGCTTGAGTAGTTGGCTGAACAAAATATAAAGGAACCTACCCGTACATGTTAGCAACATGACTCACAGGTCAACATGGCTAGGCCCCACAATGCACCTTTCCACAACTATCGCATGCTACCCACAAATGGGAGTTTATTCACATCCAATATCTAGTGCATGTAATTCCAGATGAGCCTGTTGACAATGGATTTGTTTGGATGACTATTATTGAACTAAATCAATATGTTTCCTTCCTCAAGGTATTGGTTATGTATAAGATACATAGATGGGAATGCATTCCTAAAATCTAAACCAAAGAGGGATTATTATATTTACATGTGAAGTTCAATTAGGAAAGTGTGGTTAAGGGTTGCTTTGAACTGGAATTCGAACAAGTACAATGACAATGGTTTCTAATTGTTGGTTAGTACATGGGCATTCAAGTGCTTATTTATTTTTTTCTTAAGTACTAAACATTTAAACATTCAAGTGGTTTTCATTCAAAGGGGGGCAACCATTAGTATGAGACTTCGAATTACTAAGTAAAGGATATTTTCGGTTTTTTGTTTTCTAAGTCTATGTATGCATTCTTGGCAGGACTCACTGGGTGGAAACAGCAGAACTGTTATGATAGGTAATGTTCTGGGCCTTTTGTTTCATCTAAAGTGCTTGATTAATTGTTAATAAAATTCTACTTAGGATTCACTCTTCCACCATATAAAGAAACAGGTAAGAAAAAAAAAAACGAAAGCTTTTCAAAATTTCAACTTCTACCCCTCAAAACTAATTGAGGGGCTTGCAGCCATGGTTAGAAGATCATCTGATACAACTTGGTATCATTTGGGCCGTATTGGTTTTGGTCTGAAATGATATGAATCAGAACGAAAAAGGATCGATACTGACTAAAATGCACTGATATAGACTGATATTAGGTGATTTGTACCGTTTGTCCCCTGGCGAGTTGCTCTCCAAAATGGCTATTTAAATCCATGCATATGCCTTTTAACAAGATTGTGTGAAGTGTAAAAGAGGTGTATACCTCCCATATGCATTCACCATCTGAGATATATGCCTCAAGTGCATGCTTCATCGAGGTGTCAAATGGGCTCTTTAGGAGAGCATTTCCCTGAGGCATAAGCCTCCATTAGATTTTTCAAACACTAGCAATGAGGGTGTTGCTAAATTCTCTTTTGTATTCGCAGCCAGATTAACTTTCATTCTATTTTTTGCAATTTTCAAACGTTTGCTGCTTCTTCCAGCCTGTATCAGCCCAGCGGATATTAATGCCGAAGAAACACTTAACACTCTCAAATATGCCAATCGGGCTCGTAATATTCAGAACAAACCTATTGTAAGTTCCTTATTCTACTGATAATTAGCATTAGCCTTGCATTTCTTCATCAAATTACTCATTTATCTGTGTGAAATGTCTGGCTTTAGGTATCATTCACAAATGATTTATGCTTGATTTGTTCTACAGGTGAACAGAGATCCAATATCAAATGAGATGCATCGGATGCGTCAGCAACTTGAATACTTACAGGCGGAGCTACTTTGTGCCCGTGGAGGAGTTTCATCTGATGAAGTACAGGTATCACTGCGTTTCATATCTTTCTTCCTTCAATTCTTCACCCTCAACTTCTCTTGGAAGAGTTTGCACTGAATTATTATCATTCATTTTCTGTCTGTCTGTGTAGGTTCTCAAAGAAAGGGTTTCTTGGCTGGAAGCAACTAACGAAGATCTTTGCAGGGAGCTTCATGAATACCGCAGCAGATGTCCTCCGCTTGAGAACTCTGGAGCAGATACCCAGGTATGAATAGGTTCTTATCCTTTTCTTGTTCAGCTTTTCTCTTTGTTACTTCCAAACCTTTTGAATTCATTTCTTGTGCTTTGTTTTTAGACACCATAATATAATCAGTAAGTCCATCTATAAACACACAATGTTCCACCCATAGTGGACGTTTTCTGTATCTGCTGGATTGGTTAGTGTGCATGGATTCTGATTTACACCTTATGTGCCAGGAAGGCGGTCCCTGTTTTGTTAAAGCTGAAGGTCTAAAGAGGGGCCTGCAGAATATGGACTCACCCGATTATCAAATGGGTGGAACCATCACTTGTATGTGCTTGATCCATTTCTAAAACTACTATTTTCATCATTTGAAGTTTGGTAAAACCCTTGATGCAACTGGAAATAGGAAAGACAGTTTTAATCTATGTTGATTTTAGTTGCCTTGCTTACTTACTAGTCATTTCTAGTTTATTCCCATGTTGAGGAAAAAAAAAAAAAACTCATTATTGAAATTCTTCTCTCATTTATTACTTTAATTATTTTATAACCGCAATATAATTGCTATTTTCAGCAGGTGACAATTCCAAGGAAATTGATGAAGAAGTAGCGAAAGAGTGGGAGCATACGATATTGCAAAACAACATGGACAGGGAGTTGAATGAATTAAATAGACGTCTTGAGCAGAAAGAGGTACCATTTATATCCTAGTTGGTTGATACTCAAAAACACTTTAGTTGACAGCTGATTTTTTAAAAAAGTAATAATATTTTATTAAGAAAAGAAGAATACAGACATAAAGAACAATTACGAAGCTGGCAATGAGACATCACCACTTGGGATAAGGACTCCTCTCCCAAAGATGGTTCAAAAACCCCAAAAGGCAGATTGACGGACAATTTACAAGATTTTGCTAAATTGATGAGAATTCCTGTTTCGAATTCCGTTTTCTTTTTTTTTTCTTTTTCTTTTTTTAAAAAAAAGGGGCAACGAGAGAATATATTAAAACAAGAAAAAGAAAGAACAAAGAGGACAACTGCTGAGATAGCAGAAGCCAACATCAGAAGCCAAGAAAAAGAAAATTAAAGTCCTTAAGAGAAGAAACATTGGTTGCCCACTCTATAATTAAACTCTTGGCCCTAGAACCCACAACTATAGGAGAGGATTGGAGGTTGTTGAAGCATCTGTCGTTTCTTTCTTTCCAAATCGCTCACCATATAGCCAGAATAGCCATTTTCCACATCTTAGATTTGATCTTTCCCAGCTTGAACCCATGCCAGTACGCCAGCAAAGAAGGGGCAGTTGCGGGAACGCACCCATTATACCAAACCGAGAGAAAAAATCCTGCCGAATTAGAGTGGTGAAGGGGCAATGGACGAAGAGGTGATCCACTGATTCATTGCTCGCCATGCAGCAAAGACAGATGTTAACAAGCTGCATCCCTTTCTTCTTGAGGTTGTCTAAAGTAAGGATCCGATTTCTAGCCGCCAACCAACCAAAACAGAGAAACTTTGGGGGGACGGGATACTTCCATATAAATGGACTGGCGAAGGGAGAGTAGGGAGGCGGGGGCATAAGAGCTTTGTAGAGAGATTTGACTGAGAAGCAAGAGGATTTGTCTCTCGTCCAAAGAAGTTTGTCCGGCTCGGATTGGATGGGAGAGGCCAAGGATAATTGCTCGAGTAAAGTGGAGAATTCGTCGGCCTCCCGGTCGAGAAGGCTTCTGTAGCATCTAATATCCCACACTATCCCAGCAGGAGATTGAGAATATAATTCGGTGATCAAGTTGTCCTTGTTGACGGCAAGGCGATGAATAGAGGGATAGCAATCCTTCAGCTTTCTGTCCCCCAACCAGATGTCGTCCCAAAACCTGATGGCTGCCCCATTCCCCAAATGAAATGCATAGTTCTGAACAACGAAGGATTTCGACCGGAGAATACCCTTCCAAATGCGGGAAGCTCTATAAGAAGAGGAGTCCCTCGTCCACCACCCACCATGAGTCGTACCGTATTTGTTTTTGACGATTACATTCCATAAAGCTGTCGGCTCAGAACCCAGTCTCCAGGTCCATTTACCCAGAAGGGCTTTATTCATAACCTTCAAATTTTTTACATTAGCTCCTCCATCCTGGAAATGTCTACAGACATCCTGCCAATCCAGCAGGTGGAACTTATGATAATTATCTTTGCCGCACCACATGAAATCTCTCCTAAGTTTGTCAATGCGAGTGAGGACAGCAGGAGGGCAAATGAAGAGAGACATGAAGTATGTAGGGATATTGGATAGGGCAGCTTTAATGAGGGTGAGCCTACCTCCCATAGAAAGATGTCTGCATTTCCATCTAGCCAGCATTTTTTGGAATTTTTGAACGACCTTATCCCACATCGAAGACGGCGGGGCCCCATTAACCAGCGGCAGACCAACGAACGTCGTTGGGAAGGATGCGGGCAAACATCCGAGGATATCAGCATATCAATGCAGGTCGATCTCCGAAACATTGACCCCGAAAATCTTGGATTTGGCCATATTGATTCTCAGGCCAGAGATTGCCTCGAAGCATCTAAGGGTAGTGTGCAGGTTAGAGATAGCATCCGATTCAGCTTCAATCATAATAAGCATGTCGTCAGCAAATTGAATATGGGAGAGTGGGTTTTATAAGACCGGCATCGAGATACCCCGAAAGAGCTGACAGTTTTGGCCCGATTGCAAAAGCTGAGAGAGGGCCTCGACGATCAGGAGGAAAAGGAGGGGGGATAAGGGGGTCTCCTTGACGAAGACCCCTTGTGCTGGGGAAAAATCCTTTAGGAGCGCCATTGAGAAGGACGGAGAAATGCGACGATTCGACACATGCCTTGATCCACGATCTCCATTTAACGCCAAAACCCATGCGAAGAAGCATGTAATGTAGGAAGCCCCAATCAACGTGGTCGTAAGCCTTTTCGATGTTGAGCTTACAAAATACGCTCTTCGTACTAGATCTGTTGCAAGTGTGTAGCACTTCATTAGCTATCAGCGCCCCGTCGATGATCTGTCTGCCTCTTATGAAAGCATTTTGGTTCTTGGAAATCAGATTGCCCATCACTAATGAGAGTCTAGTAGAGAGGATCTTCGCTAGAATTTTGTAAGGTCCTCCGATCAGGCTTATGGGCCTAAATTGGGAAAAAAAGGAAGCACCTGCGACTTTGGGAATAAGGGCTATGAAAGAAGCACCTAATCCTTTAGACAGCTTTCCTCTGGCGTGAAATTCATGGATGAAGTTCATGACATCAGGTTTAATAATGTCCCAGAAATGCTGAAAGAAAGATATGGGAAACCCATCAGGGCCAGGGGACTTGTCTCCTTCCAAAGCATCAATCGCCGATTTAACCTCCTCTTCCAAAAATGGAATTTCCAAAGAACGGGCCTCCGATTCCAGAAGAGATTGAAAAGGGGTCCCATCCAGGAGAGGTCTTGACCATCCTTCAGAAGAAAGGAGAGAGGAAAAATGATCGACAGCAAGCTTAGATATTTCTTCTCTGTCCTTGATCTGTCTGTCATCAACCATTATACTGTGGATAGCCTTGGCCCGAGCTTTCATGTTAGCTAACCTGTGGAAGAATTTAGTGTTCTTGTCCCCTTCCGAAATCCACCTCGCTCGCGATTTGATCTTCCAATTAACTTCATCCTCGATGGCTCTGGCAGATAGGGATTGGATTATCTTGATACGTTTGGCTAAAAAATCTGGAGATAGGTTATCACCCTTGACCCTGGTGTCTATTTGTTGCAGCTTAGCGAATAAACGTTCAGATTCGATTTCTCTCTTCCTTAACACTTCAGTCTTCCATTCTTTAATTTTCTCCTTGAGAAGTCTCAACTTGGGCAGAAGGGTGTGGCAGGCGTAACCAGTAACGTGAAAGGAGACTAACCAATCCACAATCCATTGTTTGAAGCCGGCAATTTTGATCCAGGGTGAATTGAATTTGAAAGGCTTCAGGCCCTAATCAGCATCGACGACCGAGAGAAGAATAGGGCAGTGGTCTGAAGTCGACCTAGGTAAAGCCAATTGAGAGACGGAGGGGAATTCCTCTATCCAATCCGAGAATAAGAGGAACCTATCGAGTCTGGACTGAGTCTGCAGGCTACGACCGTTCGACCAAGTGAATCTGGCGCCTTCCAAAGGGAGATCGATAAGTTCCTGATCTTGAATCCACTCGGAGAAGGCGTGCATGGCCGGGGAGAAACGCATCTTTCGAGAGTGTTCGTCAGGAAAGCAAATGACATTGAAGTCGCCCACAAAGCAACACGGGCCTGAAAAGGACTGTCTAACGGCAGTCAGTTCACCCCAAAAATTGCACCTGAGAGAGTCATCATTAGGGCCGTAAACAGATATAATGAGACAACGGAAGTGAGAGGACTTATCTTGTAGGATAACCGCTTTGAAGAAGGACCCAGTGAAGTAGGCCTCTAAGTCCCACTTAGAGGATTTCCAGGCTATAAGGATGCCTCCCAAAGACTCCTTTGCATCTAAGGTGACAAACAGAGCGTCCGCAGGACCCCATAGGGTAGCCAGTAAGGAATGAGAGAAGGATGGAACTTTGGTTTCCTGAAGACAGATGGCGTCCGGCTTTTTTCTGGAGATAGATCCTTTAATGAGGCTCCGCTTCTGCTTGGAGCCAACCCCCCTTGCATTCCACGAGAGAATAATCATTGGAGAACCGATCTGCCTCGAGGCTCGAATTCCTTTTTCAAGCCTTGATGATTGGTGAAACATGATTTGTAAAGCTGAGTGGAGGTAGTAAGAAAAGACTTGATGACATGTGGTTTAACTAGAGATATGGTCCTTAATAGAATGGAATGACAAAACATGATTCATGTAGCCGACCCGAATTAGTTGGGATAAGGCTTAAATGATGATGATGAGCTATTTGAGCATGACTCGTCATGTTTGGATACTTCTTGCTTAGCGGTTTGCTTGGAAATTGCCCCACCACTGCTTTCTCGCCATTTGAGCGCAGGAGTGCATGTAATTGTTGGGTTGGGGGTCACTACTGGGTGGGACTGTTGGCATAGGAGCGGAGTTAATGTGTGCCTCTACCATGGCTCATGTTTGGATACTTCTTGCTTAGCGGTTTGCCTGGAAATTGCCCCACCGCTGCTTGCTCGCCATTTGGTCGCCAGGAGTGCATGTAATTGTTGGGTTGGGGGTCACTACTGGGTTTGACTGTTGGCATAGGAGCGGTGTTAATGTGTGCTCTACAATGGGTGATTCCAAGTTTCTGGGTAGAAGGGGAAGGTTAATCTTCGCTGGGCTGCCAATCTTAAAACTTTTGCCAATCTACCATTTAAAACCCAACTCCAAATTGCTTGGAGAAGGGCTAGAGATGATATGGTGAATGAATTTCAGTCAAGCCATTCTTACGATCAATGAAGTCCCATCTTTTGATAACATCATAAAAATTTAGTAACTCAAAGTCAAATGAAGATTTGTGCCCAGCTCAATGATAACCTTAAGATAAGCATACTCAGGATAGGGAAAATAAAATGGACAAGCTGCCAACACCAAGCCATCACAACCTTTTGTTCCACATTGCATAAATCAGGCTAGAGTAGGGGCTAATGCTTGCAAATGTGCTACCAGAAATGTCGTCAATGAGATCAAAGCCCATACTCTCTTCCATCAATATCTTGTTGAGCCTTGTTCCTAGAGAAGCTGCTAAGAAGGTGTTAATAGAAAATATTTTAGGTCTCTTTTTGTGAATATTTTTTATGTTATTTATCGAGAGGGAGGGAGGGAGGGAGCATGTGAAGATGGGAAGAAAACTTCTTGTTTTATTATATTGATATGTTCTCTGAAAAAAGAGTTTACAAGAATGTACAGACAATCTTATTCTATACACTGTGATTTCAATTCTTAATTTCTTAGTATATATGTTTTCCATTTTGCAGTCAGAGATGAAATTGTTTGGAGGGTTTGACACCATCGCGCTGAAGCAGCATTTTGGGAAAAAACTCATGGAGCTTGAGGATGAGAAAAGGATAGTGCAGGTCAAGTAGAACTTTCTTTTTGTTTGTTTTCTTTCTTTGCTGTTCTTTTCCTGTCAATATCTGATTCCAACTTCGTAAATAATTACAGCAAGAGAGGGACCGGTTATTAGCTGAAGTTGAAAGCCTTGCTGCCACTGATGGGCAAACACAGAAAATGCAAGACATTCACTCACAGAAATTAAAGACCCTGGAAGCACAGGTTAAACATGGTTTATGTGGGATGTTTGTAATGATGGGATGATCTTCTTCGTTTTTAAAGATTGCCACAAATTTTCTCATCAGATTTTGGACCTGAAGAAGAAGCAGGAAAGCCAGGTTCAGCTTTTAAAGCAAAAGCAAAGAAGTGATGAGGCAGCAAAACGTCTGCAAGATGAAATACAGTCTATCAAGGCACAAAAGGTTATTTCTGACTATTGGTTTTCGCAAAATTTTCTCATTCTGATCCAGTATATTATAGTTTGTCATGTGATTTCAGGGTATGTTAGGGCTAAATAGTTTCTGAAATGTTAGGTCCAATTGCAACACAAGATAAAGCAAGAGGCAGAGCAATTTCGGCAGTGGAAGGCTTCTCGTGAAAAGGAACTGTTGCAGGTACTACACTTTTGGTTCACATTTGTTATAGGATTGACATTCTTTTATGACATACTGATGCATGTTTTGAATGACCCTACTATTTCACTTGTGTACCATAGGTCACGTTAATTTATTTGAGATTCAACAAAGATGGCTTGCAATTGCATTATTGTATTTAATGCAGTAATAATTTCCCTGGAGCATCTGTACTTACTTTTCTTTTACCATATTAAGCAATTTCCCTACTCAGCCAGTGGGAGTTTTGTGCTCTCACTGCTGGCCCAAAGCATGGATAAATCATGAGAGTTGTGTCAGGTTGGCAGCCAGCTACAAACTTTGGCCACAACCTTTGTAGCGGACCCCAATTAGTTGGGATCAATGTTACCTTGACCCTTCTACTTTCTGGGATTTTGCTGTGCTGTGGGGATCAATGTTACCTTGACCCTTCTACTTTCTGGGATTTTGCTGTGCCAACACTTGGGGACACTTGAACACTCAGTGTCATAACACGACACTTCAAATTTTGTACAAATAAAGTACCCTAGTGATGTCATTGACAAGTGCCTTGTGTTGGACATTTTAAGTGTGGTGTCCAAATAATTTTCTGCTAGTTTAACCCTCGATTTTTATTTATTTATTTATTGTTATGTAAATTTCTTTTGTCAAGATGAAGATATCTTACTTTTACCCTCGACCTTGCTTCCGTTATCATGTTCTTGAATAACCTTGCTTCCGTTATCATGTTCTTGAATAAATTACTGGTCAGGACGCCCAACACACCCCCCCCCCCCCCCCCCCCCATTTCTCTCTCTCTAGATTCATTTTCATTTCCATTATAAGTACCATGATCCATAGAACAAAAATTACAGGCTTTGCAGTTCTTTTTGTTCTTTTGTTTAGGTTTTATATTTTAACAGAACAAGTGATGTTCACAAAACAACTATTTCTTGAGAGGAGTATACATGATTTTCAATGTTTTGCTAATCAATTGTTTGTTAGTTTAAATCCTTCAAAAATATTTTTTTGTTAGTTTCAACTACTAGTAATTTGTTTCTATTGAAACTATGTGAATATTCTTTCTAATTTCTGTCTTTAATATTTCTATATTTTATTTAATTTTATTTATATAATTAAATTATTATATATTTGTGTGTGGAAGTTTCCCCAAGCCTATATTTTCGAAGTTTGCCATTGTGGACACTTTAGGACACTTTGGCACTGGGCACTTGTGCCAAATGTCTAGGTAACACTGTCATGGATGCACAGGCCAAAACGAAGGTCCCCATACTCTGTCATATTGTGAAACTATTTATTGGCATGTAAATTTGGAACTATATTCTTTTTGTGCTTTACATTTTTTTTTTCTTTGTTCAGCATAGATTACTTGGAGGTCTTCTTTAATTGATTGCAGGCTGCTGGAAGCCTTGTATCAAAAACTTAAACTGTAACCTATTGCTGGTCTATATGAAAGCATACATCAAAAGGAAAAACTATTCTCCTTTTCTGATAATTGTGGGCTTTTCATCTTTTATCTTTAATTGATTACGACTGTGATTGGCACTAACCTGGAATTTTATATCCTTGAACATTTTAAGGAGCAACGAGATATTTTTATTATTACGGTGGTTTCATTAAAATGCATTATTCTTATGAGTTCCCTCATCTTTATCCTATTACATTGTTTGGTCTTCTACAATATCTGTAGTTCTTGGATATAATTTGATTATACCATTAATGAAACATTTGCTCAAGCAGCTACGGAAGGAAGGAAGGAGGAATGAATATGAGCGGCATAAACTGCAAGCTTTGAATCAGCGTCAGAAAATGGTATTAATTTCGCAGAATTTCTTATCTTCAACTTGTATTTATTTATTTGATTGGAAGGAAATTGTTGTGAAAGGAAAAGATAATGATCTGATAGGAAAGAAGCAAACTGGACTAATTCTTAAGTCATCTTATCAGCGGACCATCTAATTATATTAATATTGCAAACCCTTTTTTTATTTTAAGCTATTCTTGGTTGTTAACCAAGTTTGCTGCACCTCATACCCCAATCTTTACCACAGGTAATGAGAGTTGCCAAGGCAAAATTTGCGTTCAATTAGTTTTCCCAACTGTTAAAACTTTAAATTATTGAAGGACATGGGAAGGGTTTTAAACCAAACAGATGGGCATTTACGTAACTTACGAGGTGAAGCCATGTGCTAAGCAAAGCTCTCCATCAAAGAGACCTGCTTTTTACGACCTCTTCGCCTCTCTCCCACATCTTTCAAACTACTTCCTCTCCATGTGCATTGCATGTGCCATCTCTACTAGTACCTACAGCAATCCAATGTCCCAACAATTGTTGAACTGGTTTCTTTATATGATAACATGGAAAACATTTTTAGAAGAGAATGATTGGATACAGTGGCTGTATCATAAATTATTATACAGCCATGTTTTTCCCCTTGAACATGAAAATCTGAAGAATATCTAATTGGTGCAAATGGTGGACCGCACAATTATTACCTCCTGGAATGAAAAAATCATGCTAATCCACTCATTGGGTGTGCTATTTCAGTATACAAAGTCATACACCATAGGCTGTCCATTGATTGCAATGTTGTGTCTCTATTGATGAGTGGATCAGTCTGAAATTCACATCAGGTGCTCATCATGGTGTGCCCACTTATTGTAATGGATGGGATATTCTACACATGTTACGTGTTTGTCTGGAAAAAGTGGCTGTATCATAACTTATATTACTGCCGTTGTATCATAACTTGTAATGGATGTTTTCTCTTTCAGAAATACAAAAGAATTTGCAATCAAAGCTCAATAAATGAAAATTATTGTGGTATCAGCATCTTATCCCCCCCCAACACACACACACACAACTATTATGACTATGCAAGTGATAAATCTCCTCCTGTAGGTCCTTCAGAGGAAGACAGAAGAGGCTGCCATGGCCACAAAGAGGTTGAAAGAATTGCTAGAAGCTCGCAAGTCTTCAGCCCGTGAAAACTCAGGTAACATTCTTTTCTTGACAATGTTTTTTCTCCCCTTATAATTAGCTTCTTAATTAAGTGCTCTCTTTTTTCCAGTCACTGCAAATGGGAATTCTCCAAATGGCCAGGTAATTTGATGTGTATCTTTCTAATTTTTCAGCTTTTAGAACCACATAGATAATAGATTAGAGTTGTCTGCCGTCGCTGTCCTTATGAGAAATCTAAAAATTAAAAGCTCATGCAATTTCAGAGCAATGAAAAATCCTTACAGAAGTGGCTTGATCATGAACTGGAGGTCATGGTGAATGTCCACGAAGTCCGCAGCGAATATGAGAAACAAAGTCAAGTGTATGTATTCTCACTCAAATATTGTTTGTGTACTTCCTATGTTTGATAAGTCTATTTGATGTGGTTTGAACTTCTTTACTAATATAAATAATTTTCCCCTTTAGACGAGCTGCATTAGCAGAAGAGCTAGCAATATTGATGCAAGGAGATGAGTCGGTCTCTAAGGGGCTTATTTCACCAAGAGGAAAGAATGGAAGCTCTAGGTACAGTAACATAACTTTTCAATAGCTTCAGATATTTCTTGGCTGAGAGTTGTCGATAGTTATTATAGTTAGGACAAAGCAATAGTATTGTGATGATGATGTGTGTTTTTTATTAGTGAACATAAGGGGTCCACTTCATACATTATGACTGTTTCTTAACTTGATATATCCTTGGTCAGAACGCCCACCTTGTCACCAGATGCCAGAATGGCAAGAATTGCATCACTTGAAAACATGCTGAGCATTTCTTCAAATATGCTCGTAGCGATGGCATCACAACTGTCTGAAGCAGAGGAGCGGGAGCGTGCGTTTACTGGGCGAGGAAGATGGAATCAGTTGCGCTCAATGGCAGATGCAAAAAGCTTGCTTCAGTACATGTTTAATGTTGCTGCAGAAGCAAGGTGCTACTTTGGACTTGGTTATTGTAATGCTGTCAATTGTTTCATGCTTTTCCTTTATGTTTTCTTTTCTACCACATTGTCCAGATTTTCAGGTATGGTTCTTTGGTTATGGTACAATCTGTCAGAACAAATTCTGACCTCTCCTAGTTATCTTTGTTCTTATCCTTTTATTTTGGAAGAACTATGGGTCATGCACTTCAGCAAACATATAGTTTAGTGATACATGGGATTCCAAAGTCCATATATGTGGGGTTCATAGTTCAGTGATCAAAACTGTTCATATGATAGAACCCAACATCTGGATGAGGATGTGCTGAATTCTCCCTGATTAGAATATGCTAACCCTTAAATATTTGCCTTCTCCCTGTCAAATGTGGGCTGTTGCTGTATTTCTGTTTGGAGGCCACCATCTCGAGGGATTGGAGATCTTCCAATCTGGGAAATTTCTGGAGCATCCCTGATCCTAGTGAAGACCGTCTGATAAACTGTTTCGATCATCCAATGATTTATAATTCTTTCTGTCAGCGAATTCTACATTGGCTGATGAGCATGATCCTGTAATTCCTTTCCGATGGCTCATACCAATTTGTGGAAATACCGAGTAATGTTTTTTCACCACAAACTGGTGGAACAAGGCTGCGATCCTGATGATGATTGATCGACTGATTGATTGATTAGTGTTTTTTCAACAGATGCCAGATATGGGAAAAGGAAATTGAGATGAAGGAGCTTAAAGAGCAAATGAATGAACTTGTTGGTCTACTGCGACACAGCGAAGCACGTAGAAAAGAAATTGAGAAGCAGCAGAAGCTGAGGGAGCAAGCTGTTGCGATTGCCTTGGCCACTTCAGCTTCGGTAAGATTTTCTGTTTGACTTTCAGGAACCTTTTTGTTCAATTCAATCATTTTGGGTAATGACAAACTAAAATGCCTATACACTAGATCTAAAGATTGAAACTGGAATCACACAGCATCAACCCTGAAATGAAATACAATCTAAACAGCTTCCTCTCGCATTTGTTTTGTTCTTTTTTTAACTCCTAGCAGAATTTTTTAATTGTGTTAAAAGTGTCAGACAGGATACCTTATCTATATCCATTGTTCGAATTATCCCCGGTATTATCTCAATCTCTAGCTCAGCAATACCGATAATACTGGTGGCGATACCAATAACATCGGAAATATAAAAAAATTCCAGGTATCGGCGATGTGTCACTAAGTATCGCCAATGTATCACCAATATTTTCAACTGTAAATTCCAGGTGTTGCTTGTATTGCCAATGTATCGATGTCTCCAATGTATCACCAATATTTTTTACTACGTAAATTCTAGGTGTAGCCAGTGTATCAGTGATATTTCAATACGATCGCCAATGTATCGATGTCACCAAAAATCTATTTATTAAAAAAAAATCGATTTCAAGTTTTTTATAGGCAATGTCGAGACTACATTCTTTCATCTCCTTTTCAATTGTCAATGATTTCTCAACGAAATATCATATTTTCAATATTCTAAAGTACTGATGGATGTTTGGATGGTCGGATAGATAGATGGGATTGATGGGATGTTTGGACTAATTTCTTACATCAACACATGCTTTTAAGCTGCCCATTAAATGGAAACTTATTTTATATGCATTCCTTTTGCATTTTTTTTTTAATTCCTAAGTATGCAAATATGTGTATTTTAGCATCTCCTGAAGTTTCACTGAAAATTGTTGCAGTTTTCCCATGTTTCCGTGCATTTCCAGTTATCGGCGATATCATCGACGATATTGATATTGTTTCCGTATCCTCGGCCATTGAAACTTGTAACAATACCGATAATTCAAACACTTTCTATATCCTTGTCCTAGATTCTGGGAGATGTTGATTTACATCTCTCTATGTATTCTTATACTTGTCTCAGCATTTTCTGTGTTTGTTTGTGTGCATGCCTGGATATGTTTGTCTCAGCGTCCATCAAAATTTTCTATTATTAATATGCATAGCATGTGTTGCTTTTTGTGAGTTTTGAAATCACAGTTTAGCAGAAAATGTTATCTGCAAACAGATGGGTTGCTTGTTACAAGTCCTTGAAATGAGCAGAATTACAGTTTGGAGCTAATTTTAGTGAAAAGCGATACCCTGCTCAATGCCAGCTCCAAAGTCCCTTCTCAATGCTTGTTGAATGGAAAGTGCAGCTCCACCTGCAGTCTTAACTAATTTCCAGGCTCTTTTTTTAAAAAATAAAAAATAAATAAAAATAAATAAATAAATTTAAATCAGTTTGAACTAGAGATATAAGATAGGATTTATTCAAAAGCTACCTACTGCATATCGTTATCTCATAGTCCATGATTTTGCTTCTTTCTTCTTCTTTTTTCTCCTCTTCCCAAGATGCCATCTGATTGAGATCAGCAATATGAATCACCTGTCTCATGTATTTAGTCTTTCCAATCCAGTGTTACTTGTGAAATGACATTTAATATGATCAAGTAATATGCTGTCAATTAGAAGAAAATACAAAACTTTACAGTGGCTATGCTAAACATGAAGATATTATCCACATTTTCAGTGCCTTCTAACCAGGTCGACATTTTCTTTTTGCTTAACCTTTGATTGTCCTAACACTAAGGCAACACTTGGCAGGGGAATTCGCATGGTTCGTTGAAACATTGTGCTGATGACAGTAATGGGCCGTTGTCTCCAATGCCCATACCGGCACAGAAGCAGCTCAAATATACGGCTGGCATTGCGAATGGCTCAGTTAGAGGAACTGCAGCCTTCCCTAATCAGACACGAAAGGTACTTTGCTGGGATACTATATCGGGGTAGTTATTCCCTTTTCTGTTCAGCTAAGTATGGAAAACATTGGTTTTGAGTGCAGATGATACCCATCGACCAGTTATCAATGGGGAAGAAGTTGGCTGTTGTTGGGCAGGCAGGGAAGCTCTGGAGATGGAAGAGGAGCCATCATCAGTGGCTGCTGCAATTCAAGTGGAAGTGGCAAAAACCATGGAGACTCTCAGAATGGATCAGGCACAGCGATGAGACAATCATGAAGGCGAGGCCGAGGCCACGGCCACAGCCTCTGGCAGACATGATGTGATCTCAACAGAGTTGTCAGATATTCAGCTTCGACTCCACATGACACTTACTCTTGGCAAAGAAGGAAGCAAAGAACTGAATGCAAGTAATGTGAATGAACTCAATGATCCATTTATTTTTGACCGTTTACATGCCACATGTATACATTCATGTATTAGTAAGATGCATATATGTTTATAGATACATGTTACATGTTTTATGCATGCTTAGGAGATGCATGTGTCATGAGGTCTGCTAATTCCACATGCTTGAATGGCTGCACCACATTATACACTGCCACATGTGCCAACATTGCAAGCCATCCATTTGGTGTGTCTGACTATGCGGAACCAGACCAGTCACTCATCAGGTGAGGCAGTGTATCAAACAAATAGACAGCCAAAATAAACATTTTTAGCTGTCCATCTGTTTCATAGATGAGTGTGCTAGCTTGATTCTTGGGCCAGCCATTTGCATTGTGGGGCCCACCTGATGAGTGGAGTGGCCAGATTCTTGGACCAGGATTGTTCCCACTGTGTGTCCCATCCGATCAACAGCTTAGATGTCCGTATGCATGCCACATTGACGTGAGGGTGGCATGTATGGTGGCTTTGCTCTGCATGCATGCTGACTCAACTCCATGTGTTAATTATGCATATAAATTTATAGCTTGTGTGCATACACAAGCAAAACCAGCAGTGCCGCATGCTTATTTTTTGGTTTCTATGAGTGCAGACATGTCGTAAAGTGGGTGGTGGAACGAATATTGTTCTGTCTTGGCTGAGATTCGCGAATGTGGAGTTGGATAAGTTCGCTTTTGTGTATTTGGCTTGAATGGTGATTGGAAGCATATTGTAAAGAGATGTTGATGCTGCCGATGATGGGTTCACCAAAGTAGGTTGTTCGAAATGGTTAGGAAGGTTCACGATCCAAAAGGAGATCGCAGGTGTGAGAGGTATTCTATTGTTTTGGATTTTCTTTCTTTCTACATATATTTTTTTTTCAACAAAGTACCAAGAAAGAGGACGTACTCGGTGTGTTTGCCATTTGTACGTTGCTAAGGTCCTCTGTAATCCGCTTCTTTATATGGTTATTTGTAAGACTTGGTTAATGCCAATTGTATTGTTGCAATTATTGATTTACCTTGGAAGAAATTACGCCATCTATCATTCTTGTATCAGAAGGGATATTCAATTGCTTGTGGCCTTTCGCACCTTTTATATAGTTTTCTTTCTGTTTATTTTTAGTTTTTGTGGTTTTGACATATAGCACCCTCCCTTTTGGCAAAGAAACAAATAACATCCTCCTGTGTTCATTCTCCCAAATAACACCTTTGGTTTTCCAGATATGATTAAAAAACCACCCCACTTAAATTTTTGGACAGAAAAAGTAAACATAGTTAGGGTATGAGGATCTTTTTAAAATGACAATATTACCCTCTCCCAAATCCCCAAGATCCCAACTCACCCCAGCCTCTCATCTCTCCTCTTCTCCTAGACCCCAAGCCTAAACCAATAGGGGATAAAAAGGTCTTTCTTCCATGTTGAATTGTTAGCTATAATGGCCATGACATGGTTCTGTCCATTTACCGAGGGATGTTCACAGGAGGATGGTTTTTTTTTTTTTATTTATTTATATATATATATATATATATATATATATATATATATATATTTTGAAAATGGAAAATGGAAAATGGACAGGGTTATTTGGGAATAACGCTTAAGGGAATGTGTTAAATGGAAAATAGAAAAGGGTTATTTGGTAATAACGCATCAGTCAGGGTGCTATATGTCAAAATCCCTTAATCTATAGCTATTGTTGAAAATCCCCTATGCAAGGTAAGGTAGTGATTGGCTGCTGAGAAGGCAGTCAGAAGTCCTCTAACAACTCTCAGGGATGAAAAGAAAAATCAGGCCATATTCAGCCAAAGAAGATTCAGGAGCTCACACAACAAGAGAGACCAAAGAAAGAATAAAAAACTCAAAAGAGGAAGAAAAAGGAGAATATGCAGATACTAGAGGAATTCCTTCACTTGATTTCTTGAGGAGAAAAGCTTATCATTGGCAGGAAGAAGTTAAAAAGTGAAATATGCCTGTTTGTACAAGTCCACGTATTTGTAAGATGACCTCCACCAGAAGATGTCTATTTGGCAAGGAGGTCATCGTTTTGGGCTTCCCTATTGTACTCTGTTTTAAAAGGCTCAACGTTGCATTCTACGCTTGGGTTTAATATTGGACAGCTTTCTTAGGCCCACATGAGTGTGCAATAAAGCTCATATGCGTGCCACACATGTACCTGCATGGCATGAGAAGTCCTTGATCCAATCCATCCATCAGAAATGCATAGCTGTATTGGTGCTCTAGCCCAAGAATCAGGTTGATCTAATTGTCAGGTGGGCCGAAGTTTGCAAAACAAATGTAAGTTTTTGAGAACCTTTGGCTGAAATTTTGTAACTCATCCACCTGTTTCAAATATTGGGGCTGTTGTGGTTCAATTTATGATTTTTGTCACGTGATAAGTGTGGGCGGGCTAAAATTGAATGGGCGGCTCAATTCAAACCGAACAACTATGACCCCAAGCTACAAGATAAGTGGATACGTAGTATGTGACCAAGATCGAATGAAATCAGTCGCCTATCAAGCCATTCGCACATTATGTTAAAATGATCAGGCGATAGTCAGAGGGTAGGGTTCGGCCTCTGATAATGGGTTGCACATTTGCCTTCTGTGCGAAAGGACTTTTCGATATAAATAAAAGAGAAACAAGGAAAGGTTTCTTATAGTTGATCGCAAAGAACACCTTTTTGGATGGAAAACTCTAATTGGTGCTCGAACTGAATCTAACATATGAGCGTAAATCCAAACTACAGCTAACGAAACAGCTATTTAACGTTATGGATTACACTAAGGAATGTAAATAGCGAAAAAAGTAAAGGATAACACTATAAAATGTAAATGACTAGCAAAAAGTAAAAGAGTTACACTAAGGAATCTAAATTATAAATAATTGAAAGATAGATTTGGTTTGATTGGGTTGGTAAGAGATAATTTACTTTGTTGAATTCCTTTGCTATTTATAGCATTAACACAACCATTTGGATGCCTCTCACGATTGTTATAACCATTCAACATTAAATCCTATGTGCTTTTAAACTTGTCATCTGTCCTGTAACCGCCTTAGCACAATCACTTTTCACTCGACCACTTAGTGAATGACGTGGTGTTACTAATGCGCTCCAGCTGTATTACCATAGAATACTCTTCGTATATCCACAAAAATCTCCAAATACACCACGCAAATCCATCGAGATCACACGCAACTCATTCCGATTGGCTCTCACAGGAATTGGCGACAATAGAGATGAACATTGCCCCCCCACGTCACTTCGCTTTTGGGAAAAACGTGAAAGCGACATGTGACTCCCATAAATGTAGCCATCCTTCAATACACATGGCAACACCATAGCAATCATCTCCAACCGATGTAATAGCTCCATTACCCTTTTTTGAAATAACAGCTAACCTCATTACGATGCATGTCCCCATATCGTACAAAATGAAAATTTAATGATGGCCTAATAAATGTTCTATATCCTTGGCCAATATAAGCGTCATTTCAAACATTTCTCATACCACACTTCATTAATTAGAGGTCTCAATTAACGAGCATAGTAGATTTTATATAGCCATATGGGTTTTTAATCTAGTCTATCTTTTATATGTATGCCTCAAATAGAGGTCTCAATAATGAACATAGCAGAATATATATATATATATATATATATATATATAATTAGTTGAACCCATGACATGCTAACCCATATTTGTTACATGTGTAACCATTAGGGCTGTCAACTAGCTCGACCATAGGTTGTCTGAAGCCTGATTTTGATCTTTTACTAGGACCCAACCATTTTGATGTATAACTCTCTTTTGACACCCTTACAACCATTCTTACCATCCAAATTGTGTGTCCGATTTTAGATGGAGTGTATCTCCAAAATCACTCTTTCAACATCAGGTTAACACATCAGGGAAAGACATTTCCGGCATTAATTGCTCTATCTTGAAAATTTTCATCATTTTAAATAAAGATGCAGATATGAAATTTAATATATTAGTTGCAACAATCACAGTTAGTACCATGCATGATAGAAGTTTGGTATAAGGAAAACTATATAGTAAAAGATGCACAAAACACCAACAAGGTTGGACAGGCACTCGGTCCGTAAATGTAATTAGTAATAGTTTGGATCCACATGTTATAATTATATTTGTATGCATAAAGAGACTTGCTTTCACCTTTAGACATCATGAAAGATAAGTGTAACTTGCATAGTATATTTGAAATATCTTTGAAAGAGGAATTAGTGATGATTCTACATACACTAGTCATCACATCAAGAATCATATAAGAGAGTACCATTTTAATCATTTGGATGAAACAATTCGCTGCCACTTCAGCATGGCACTTGAGGGAATCATCAAATTGCACCCTAACTTTTTAAAACCATCCGAGAATGAAGTGCCTCTCAAAATAATTAATGTCTTTTTTCCATATTTTCAAGTAATTATATAGATCTTTTTCATTTCATAATTGTTTTCTTTTAAAAACAAAGTAATAAAACAACTTACAAGATTTAATATATTTTAGGGCTTTATTAGAGTCATAGATGGCACACATCTAGCAATTGTCCTCTTACCAAGCCAAGTGATATAATCAAAAGGGATTCGTTTTCCAAAACTATCTCATTTAATTTAAAATTTTCATACTTTCTTGTAGGTGGGAAGGATCAACAGTAGATTAATATGTACTAGCAAATACACTTATATTTAGAGATAAGATCGTGGTTCCAAAATAAATTAACTTACCCACACCAATAAATAATAATAAATAAATACTTAATATTTAGTGGTGCGTACTCTATGCTCCTTATATAATTAGTTGATACGAGTCTTTTCAAACATGCACGTTTTCCTAATACCCTTTCGTGAATTCCAGTATCATTTTTAAGAATTCAAGCAAGGTAATCAGCCTAGGAATATTCAGAAGCTGTTTAATCATCGCATTCGCCATTACAGAATGCCATAAATGTGCTTTTATAGTATTAAAGGCATGATTTCCAATATTAAATACAAAATTTTCTATATTAAATATAAGATTTCCTATATTAAATGCAACTCCAACTTATCTATTACATATACAAGTGAAGATAGTATTTACATTTTGTATCTTAAGTATTCATATTATTAATAAAAATTGAAGTATTGAACTTGATTTAGAAATAATGAATAAAGACAACCGTTGATGCATAAATCTGGTTAGCTTTCTCTTGACCTTCGAATACTTGCACAAGGGACGGATAAAGGAGACCCTGGCTAGTACAGGGTACCCTCCGATGCCTAAGTCAGGTAGGGAATTCAGGTCTAGTCGAGTGAAGGGTTTTAGGCTAGAGATTGTGTGTACCTTTCACCATTACAAGTACCTCTATTTATAGTTTAGGAGAGGTGATGGTTTAGAGGCGATCGACCTTTTTAGTAGGTGCATATTGTAGAGGGATTCAGATCTCGAACTAGTAGGAGGATGTCCTGAGATCATGGGCAAGAATCTAGGGATTCCGAGCGTGTCGCAAATATCCCCCGAGATCTTTGGAGAAGACCTCGGGCGAATCTCTCTTGAATGAGGCTTGATTCCCTGGAATTATCAGAGACATGTAGTGGGAGGCCGAGGCGGTCTTGGCCGACCTAGGCATGGCGATATGGGCACGTCGACGTGAGCATGTGATCCGGGCGTGCCAACCTAGATAACGCCGACCTAGGTCATGCCGACCTGGCTTACTGGTCAAGTAGGATGACAAGGGGTACTAACAAACTCTGGAGATCTTCAAATCGACGGAGGTGGCGCTCTTACAGGCATGTTATTCTGTCACGGACTGAGGGTAGGAAGTCGGCCCTTATGGAATCCAAGTTTCATGTTGGTTTTTCGCGAGATCGAGCTCACAAGGTTCCGACTTGACCTTTCATTATAGGTCTGTCCATTTTTCCCCATAACAATAAGCCTTTCTACATCCAAGTCAGTACAACAGGCTTGAGAACTAGGTCAGACCCGGTCAGGTCGGATTATTATAGCTCAGGATGTTGGGTCATCTCGCCATTAATGCTGAATTAAGCGACGGGTGCAGGTATCGAGGCATTCCATTGATCATAGTGCGGCACCCTTGAGGTGGCGTTCCATGTCTCGAGGTCACGTGTGCTGTCAGGGTGCCTTTTTTGCGCTAGGCAAATGAGGCAATGACGCATGGCCTGACCTCGGTCATGGAGTTGTGCAGCGCGTGGGAGCGCGCTGCGTGTCAAAACAGGAGAGCCGAGGAGCCGCTTTTCGGTCGTGCATTGATTAGGAGCAATAAATGCTCATACACATGTTTCCCCTATAAAAGGGGACGCCCTAATCGTCAGGCAGGGTCATTTGCCTCTCCCTGCTATCGCGCACTTCCTTCTTCCTTAGCGTCAGACGATTTTCGGTGACTCCATTTCTGGGGGCTATCTCGGACGGTGCTGCCCTTCGGTGAGCTCCATACCAACCTTCCCCTCCTTTTCCCTTTATTTTCTTTTCATCTCCTTGTTTCCGGCATTCTTGGGCCCACGGCCATGCCGGAAACCTCGGCTTATGGGAGGGGACCCCAGGCAATGATGGCGGGGTAGAGAATTTGCATCCCATGTCTAACCTACCATCACCCTTATGATGATGAGCGACGTCAATTTTTGGATGTCTCAGGCTTCGTGGGTGGTTGAACGGTCCCCGACGTAGCTGCCCGCTGAGGTGGAAGAGGACTTCTCGGCGGTGGAGGAAGATTGGGAATCCCAGTCAGAGTTGGAGGAGAAGAGGCCTTTATAGTCTGTCTTGAGGAAGGCCGACTTGGTGAGGATCAAGTCGGGGTAACATATCCCAGAGTCCGTGGTACTCCGAGCTCCCTCATCGGGTGAGCTTCCCAACGAGCCCCGTGAAGGAGAGGTAGCCATTTTCCAGGTCACCCTCCAATGCAGCCTCAGGTTTCCTTTCCAGAGGATAGTGAGGCGAATACTTGCACATCTGGGGTTAGCTCCAGGACAACTAATCCCCAACGCTTGGAGAGCGTTAGTGGGGTCATTCGTCCTCTGGTCCGAGCTAACCGTGGACAAGTTTCTCTATCTATACCAAGTGAAATCTAGCCCTCTGCATGAGAGTTGGTATTACTTCTCCACTTAGCGGGGGACTGGCAAGGCCTTGATCACGGACGTCTCGACCTCTAACAAGAATTGGAAGAACAAATGGTTCTGGGTGTCAAGAGATTGGGAGGTGCCAGGACTTTTCGGGCTTTGCTCTTGGGTCTCGACTTCCTTCTCTGCGCTAGGTCGGTATTGTCAAGACTTAGCTTTCTTTTTCCTTTTTACCTGGTCGTTTTCTTTATCTTGACTTAATATATCTTCTCTGTAATTTTTTCCAAGTACCCTAATGTGTTAAGTCCGGAAGCGCTTCCTTGAGTCGTCGAAGCGGGGTTGGTGGAGGCTGATCTGAGATCTTGGAGGGAGTTTCTCGCACCCGAGCTCCTACTTAAATTAGGTCTTGATTCCATCTTTATAAGTATAGTTTTTGCCTGTTTTAGAACTTAACATATTTCGTAAATTTACTGATGACCCTTATAGTTGTGCAAATATGCCGAAGGGGAGGCCCGGGAAGCGCAAGGCACCCATCCTAACCAAGCTGGCCCAGAAAAAGAAGAAGAAGACGACCTCTAAAAGCAAGGGGAAGGTCGGACCTTCGTCCCCTGTGATCCAAGAGGTCGTGGTCAATGAGCCGACCTTGATTCCTTCGGCTATCATTCTCGAGGTGGCTGAGAAGGTCGTTGGGACTACTTCGGTTGCTGAAACCCCTTTTGCTGGGGGCCCGGGTGTCGTGGGGACGTCTGCCGAGCTTCCTATGCCCCAAGCGAGGGGCTCGTTCGGTGAAGGGGATCAGAGGTCTCCCAAGTCGGCTCGAGCCTCTCTAGAGAGTCTCCTGCCCTGGGTAGATCGGCATATCCCCGATGCCGAATTCACCTGTATAATGGATACGTCGCCGGATGGAATCATCAATCAGATGGTGAAATTTTTCTTTAAGGTGGGTTTTCCTTCCTTGGGATGACTCGTCAATTTTGTCTTATTTCAATCCTATCATTACTTCTCCTACTTTGCAGTACGCTCCTTCCTTGCTTCATGTGCATCATGAGATAATGCGCCTTCAAATGGAAGTCAAGGAGGCGAAAGCGGTGTTGCTGAGGAAGGGCGTCGAAGCCGAGTAACTCCATGTCGAGGCTATTCAGTCCAACGCTGAAGCCGAGCAGCTTCGATCTAACCTGAAGGCTCAATCGGAGAGCTCGACGGTTAAGTTGGGGGCCTCTAAGAAGCTACTCAACAAGGCCTTAGAGAGGGGGCCCCGGTGGAAGTCCGACCTGACTGTCTTGACACGTTATTTCGACCTAAAGATAAAGGAAGCCCAGGCGGCTGTTGCTGAAGCTCAAGTAGCCGATGTGGAGGAGTTTAAGTCTTCTAAGGAGTACACGGACGATCGGGACCTCCTGTACGGCGCCGAGTATGAGAATGCCTCGTGGATATAAAGGGGTACCATCTTGAGCTCAACCTCTTGGCTTACGAGGAAGCTGACTTAGATCTCAAGGTGCCTCCAAAGAAATTACTTTCCGAGCAGCCCCCTGCAGCCTAGTGGCCTTTTCTTCCCTCCTTGTAAAAGTTTTTTTTTTTTTTATCTTCGATGTAATATGCTCCTCGGAGCTTTGTTAATACAATGAGTTTTTGCCGTATTGTTCGTTTGTGCAAATTTTCTAAGTAGAAAGGTCGGCTTAACCTTTTTAGGTCGTGATGTCCAAGTAGTTTTCCGTAGGTCGGATACGCGAATTGCGTAGCTTAAGTAACGATGGTAATATATGGTGCGACCTCTTCTTGAAGGGTCGGCCCATTAATAAGGGCTATTCTTCCCATGTATTATGGAACCCTTAGTAGATTTTTAATAGATGGTCCATTTGTAGACATCGAAGTAGAAAGCGAAGTTGTCCCGACCTAGGGATTTTATTTATATCGAAGTAGAAAGAAAAGTTTTCAAAACATAGTAGGTAAGTAGATCTCGTGCTCGGGGTAGGTCCGCCCCTATGCGTAGTAGATTTTGAGATGTTCGGCGTTCCACGGATGCGACAGGAGTCGACCTTTCAGGTCCTCGAGTCGATACAATCCTGGTCGGCTCATGCTTATCACCACATAGGGTCCTTCGCAATTCGGTCACAAGGTTCCCGATCCAAGTTCCTTGGTATTATGGAAGGTTCTCCGGAGGACCAAGTCCCCAGCTCAGAACCTTCTTGTTTTTACCCTGGAATTGTAGAAACATGCGACCTTAATCTGTGCTTACTCCCTTCTTTCCTCAATGAGGTCGAGATCTAGTGTCATCAGTTCGGCGTTCTGCTTTTCATTGTAAGAGCGGGTCCGAGCAGTCGAGAGTCCGATCTCAACTGAGATAACGGCCTCAGCGCCGAAGACCAAGGAAAAAGAGTTTCTCCTATGGTCGTCCAGGCAATAGTTCGGTACGCCCAAAGGACGTGAGGGAGCTCTTCGGCCCATGACCCTTTGGCTTTTTCAAGCTTTGCCAAGAGGTAGTTTTTTATAATCTTGTTGACTGCTTCGACACATCCGTTGGCTTATAGGTGACGAGGTGACGAGTAAACATTTTGGATTTCGAGGTTCTTAGACATACTTTGGAACTGATTATTGTCGAATTGTTTCTCGTTGTTCGAAATGATCATGTGGGGATCCTATACCTGTATATGATGTTTTTCTAGACGAAATCTGTAATCTTCTACTCATTAATCTTAGCCAAGGGCTTGGCCTTGGCCCATTTAGTAAAATAGTCGACCACGACAACCGCGAACTTAGACTGTCCTTTGCTGGTTAGTGGGGGGCCAATGATGTCGATCCCCATTGGGCAAATGGCCATGGTCCGGTCATAGGAGTCAGTTGTTCGGGCGTCTGTCGGAGTATTGCTGCAAACCGTTGGCATTTGTCGCATTTTCGAACATGCTGTCGGGCGTCCTCTTGAATGGTCAGCTAAAAGTACCCTTGTCGAATAACCTTCTGGGTGAGGGCTCGAGCACCAGAGTGATTTTTGCAAATGCCTTCGTGGATCTCTTTCAAAATGTACTCAGCTTCTTTTGATCAGAGGCACCTGAGATAAAGGAGGAAGAATCCCTTTTTATACAAGATGTCCTTGACCATGGTGTAACGAGCGGCTCTGGCCTGGAGCCTGCGCACCTCTGGACGGTTATCGGGTAACTTTCCCTCCTTGAGGTAATCGGTTATTGGATCCATTCAGGTCAGCTCTGAGTTTATCGAGAAAACTGTGGCCAAATCAGACTCGTTGACGCTCAGTTTGGTAGAGAACTTGATCAGGATAGATCTTGGGATATCGTCCTCATTGCGGTGGCCAATTTTTCCAACATGTTTGCTTAGAATTTTCTGCTCTGGGGATCAGGCTGATGCTGTACATCAGAAACTTGCCAATCAACTCCCAGGATTTTTGTAGGTAGGCCTTCATCCGTTCCTTTTTTTTTTGCCTAATACTCGTTTGCTATTTAGTTGATGACGAGTTGTGAGTCGCTGTGAACTTTCAGACGTAGGGTTCCCATGGTGGCTGCCAACCTGAGCCCGGCTAATAATGCTTCGTATTCTGTTGTGTTGTTTGATGCTTGAAATTCAAATCTTAAGGCATATTGTACACATGTTTAGTCAGGAGCTTCCAGAACTATACCGGCCACACTGCCTTTAGAATTGGATGAGTCATCAATGTAAAGCCTCCGCTTTGGTTGATCTGGGACAACCACCTGGTGCTTGGTCCAGGTGGGCCGACTCTGGGGACTGGACTCCAGCTGAGAGGAGCCAACTCGGCAATGAACTCAGCCACCACTTGGCCTTTGATTGTTGTTTGGGACTGATATTTAATGTTGAACTTGCTAAGTTCGATCACCCATTTCGTTAGTCTCCCTAACACTTCAGGCTTCCGTAGCACTTGGCGGAGAGGTTGATTGGTTGGAACAATGATGATATGGGCTTGGAAGTACGGCCATAAGCGCTGGAATGAAATGACAAGGGCCAGCACCAACTTTTCTATGTCTGGGTACCTACTTTCAGCAAGGACCAGGGCCTTGCTGACGTATTACACTAGGAGTTGTTTCCCTTCCTGTTCCCTGATCAAGGTCGAGCTAACTGCTGCTGTCGAAATTGTCAAGTATAGCAGTAATGGTTCTCCTTGTTCTGGCTTCAAGAGCAATGGCGATGACCCCAGGTATTGCTTGAATTGCTGAAAGGCGAGCCCACACTCCTCCGTCTATTCTGTCTTTTACATCCTTTTCAATTGCTTGAAGAAGGGAATGCATTTGTTTGTAGCTTGAGATATGAAGCGGTTCAATGCGGCTACTCTTCCTGTAAGGCATTGGACTTCTTTCATCGTCCTAGGTGAGCTCATGTCGAGCAAGGCTTGGATTTTATCAAGGTTCGCCTTAATTCCTCTCTGGCTGACCAAGAATCTGAGGAACTTACTAGAGATAACACCCTGATCCATAGCTCAAGTGGTACACTAAGTGAAAGATACCTCGTTTCAACACTGAGGTCTTGGTATCGATCCCTAGTGGGGGTGGCTAACAATGAAGTGTGAATTGACAGTGGGTGTACTAACAAGCTAACAAAAAAAATCATTTTGTACTCCCGAAGGATCTTTAACATCTCTTCGAGGTCAGAGATATTATCTGCAGCTTTAATGCTCTTGATGAGCATGTCGTCAATGTAAACTTTCATAGAGCGCCCGATCTGGCGAGTAAATATTTTGTTGACAAGCCTTTGGTATGTGGCTCTAGCGTTCTTCAATCCGAAAGGCAAACAGTTCATGCCCAGTCGTGCTATCGACAAGCTGGTTGATCCTGAGTAAAGGGAAGCAATATTTAGGGCATGCTTTGTTCAGGTCTGTATAATCAACACAGACCTACCACTTTCCAGCGGACTTTTTAACCAAAATTATGTTGGCTATCCAGTCTAAATAGTAGATCTCTTCAATGAAGACGGCTTTAAGAAGTTTCTTGACTTCTTCTCCGATTATGGCGTACCATTCGGGTTCGAATGCCCTTCACTTTTGTCGTATTGGTCGATGGTCAGGGTCGACATTTAACCTGTGGACCAAGACTTTTGGACTGATGCCGGGCATATCCTGATGAGATCATGCAAATACATCGGCGTATCGTCAGAAGAGGTTCATGATTTCGTCTCGCAATGGTGGCATTAGGGACGACCCGATTTGCACCGTTCGGGTCGGATCCGAATCATTGAGCGGGAGGAGTACGAGGTCCTCCATAGGACATCCTCTTTCAGTTGAGTCTTCTTAGGGATCGAGGGAGGTGATCGCCATTGCATGTTGCTGGGTCCGTAATGCCATGGTATAGCACTGCTGAGCTTCCTATTGGTCTCCCCTGCCTAGTCTGACACCATGCTCAGTGGGAAACTTCATCGTAAGATGGTACATCCACACAACGGCCCACAGAGCATTGAGTGAAGGTTGTCCAAGAATGGCATAATAGACGGACGAGCAGTATACTAGTAGGAAGTCAATCATGGTCGTTATCGAGTTCTGCATCCCCAGCTGTGACTGGGAGCTAGATCGACCCTTCTGAAGTGATCTTGTTTCCCACAAACCCGAGCGGGGGAGTTTTGACAGTTCGAAGTCGAGGTTGTCCTACTCCTATCTTGTTGAATGCTTCAGCGAAGAGGATATCGGTCGAGCTTCTGGTGCCCACCAAGATCCGAAACACTTTGCTGTTAGCTATAGTCATAGTAACCACAAGTGCATCGTCATGGGGATGATGGACTCTTCGGGCGTCCTCTTCGGTGAAGGTTAGATCGCAAGATGTTACCTTTTACTCTTTCAAGGGTCTATTGGTGACAAGGATATAATGCTTTTATTTAGAATGGTTGATACTTCTAGGAGTCTCCTCTTCTAGTGGGCCCATCGAAAATGGGGTGGATTTCTCTGGTCAGTTCGTTGGTAATGGGTTGCTTATTCTTTGAATCAACTCGTTCTTTTCTTCTGTTAACATATTCTCGGATGTGCCCTTTGCGGATGAGTGTTTTGATTTCTTCCTTAAAGCTGAAACAGTCGCTAGTTGAGTGGCCATGGTCTCGGTGGAAATGGCAGTATTTTCCTTTGTCTCGCCTGTCATCATCGAACTTCATCTTGCTTGGCCACTTGAGGATCCGTTTATCTCGGACCTCCATGAGGACTTGCTTGGACGTCCTGTTGAGAGGAGTGTACGAGCTGAATCTATTGTCGGGCCACCTATTTGGGTGCTGAGTTCTTTGTGGCACGTCTTCTTTCCTCCTTTTGTTTTCGTTGGTTGAATTGGGTTCCCCCTTGGGTAATTTTTCCTTGGCCGAGCTCTCCTTGTGCCGAGCCTCTCTGCAGGCCAGCAATGTTCACAACCCCAAGTGTAGGGTCGCAATGTAGTAATAATCTCGAAAAGACTGAGGTCGAATCCACAGGGACTGATCTTATGCGTTTCTAAAATTAACTAGAAATAGAACTATAAGAAGACGTAAAACTAATTCTGAAGTGATTGAGAGAGTAATTGTGAATTAAGTAATTAAAACAAAGAATTTAAAGGTAGGAACTAGGGTGAATTCATATTTATGTTGAATTCATGTTTACTAATTTCTCCACCCTTTTGCTCCACTTCTCAAACCCTTGAAGCTGCCTAGGAACATCCTAGAGAGTCATATTTATAATTGTGGAACTCCAACTTTCGCACATAGTTGTAAAACTCTAGAAATCGCCTCAAATTTACACAGTTTGCTAAAATAAACTTCACTCTGCACAGTTTTTCAAAATAGACTTCACTCTACACAATTTCACAAAATGACCCAGAGTTTCAGAATATACTTTTTCAGAACGATTTCAATATTCCTTTTATTCACTTCAAATCTTTGATTCTCATAATTCCTCACTTGGTTTTCTTGAATCTTTGGCATGTGAATTCTTCAATCTTGGTCTCCTAAGATCCATCTCTTACCTTGGTGATTCTTGAGTATCAAATCCATGCTTTTAACACCCTTTTCAATCGAAGCTCTAAATTTACCTTCAACGCAAACATGAGTAAAATAGAACATTAATTATTATCATGTTCATAAAACCAAGATATAAATGTGAGATAATATGCAATATTTGACCCTCAACAAGCAACTTCCTCTGCGTTAGAGTATTTTTGGGCTCTGTTGAGGAGGTTGGCCATCATCGTGGGAGAGCTCTTGTCAAGCGAAAAGAGAAATCTCCATTTTCTCAGTCCTCACATCATTGTGGTCAATGCAATATCCTTTGAATGCGCTTGCACTTGCATTGTTTCCAGGTTGAATCACTTGATGCAGTCCTTGAGCAGATCGCCTTATTTCTAGAAGATGTTGAGGATATAAGAAGCTGGTTTGAGGTTTTCTTTCCCACCGATGAAGTTGGTGATGAAGGCTTTGCTGAGCTACGTGAAAGAACTAATCGATTGCGGCTTTAGTTATTGAAACCACTTCCGAGCTGCTCCTGTCATGGTTAGTGAAAATGCGTGGCACATGACTGCGGTCGATGCACCGTGTAATTCCACCCAAACTCTGAAGGATTCCAAATGCTTGGCTGGGTCGGTGGTACCAGAATATTGGGCGATCTGCAGCATACGGAATCTTGATGGCAACTGCACATGCATAATGTCGGTGGTAAATAAAGGCTCGGTCTCTTCTAGTATTACCTCTACTGAGGTCAGAGCGTTTACACGATAAGCCTGCCATATGTCACCGATCTGGCCCTGCAGGTCATTCAGCTCAGCTTCCCAGGGGTCGCCGCTTTCGGCTCTAACCTCAGCGACTACCTCAGGAACTTTGTCGCGCTTCTTCTTATCCAACTCATGACAGAGGTCAGAAGCGGCCAGTGTTGCGGTGCCAAAGATGTAAGAAGGTGCCAACCTTGATGTTTCGAGTTGTTAGTTTCTATGGGAGGCAGTGGGTGTGTCAGAAGGCTCAGGGGGCTCCTGTACCATTGGTCCCATTGCGTGCTCTACCCTTTGCAAGGGTCTTGTAGTTGCTCCAACAGTTGCTTCATGGAATTCATGTTATTGTTCAGCGCTTCAACTTGTTGTTCGAGGGAGACTAGTCGTCCTCCTAGATCATGGGATCGTTGCACTGGCCCTATGAGTGCAGAATCAACTTGCAGTTGGGAAGTGGAGTCCCGGTGGCTGGCAGACTGATCTGGTGGTACAAGGTCGAGCGCAACAAAAGAGGCCTGGGCCTTCTTCTTCCCTTTCGCCATTATTGAACTTATGGTGAGATGAGAGCAGCTTTTAATGTCGATTCTTACAAATGGCGTCAAACTGTTAATGCAGAAATCTGGTTAGCCTTTCTTGGACCTTCGAATACCTGTACAAGGTGGACAAAAGAGACCCTGGCTAGTACAGGGGACCCTTCGTTGCCTAAGTTAGGTAGGAAATTCGGGTCTAGTCGAGTGAAGGGTTTTAGGCTAGAGATTGTGCGTACCTTTCACCATTAGAAGTACCTCTATTTATAGTTTAGGAGAGACGATGGTGTAGAGGCGATCTACCTTTTTAGTAGGTGTGTATTGTAGAGGGATTCAGATTCTGAACTAGTAGGAGGATGTCTCGAGATCATGGGTGAGGATCTCGGGATTCTGAGTGTGTTGAAAATATCCCCCGTGATCTTTGGAGAAGACCTCAGGCGGATCTCTTTTGGACAAGGCCTGATTCCCCGGAACTATTGGAGACATGCAGTGGGAGGCCGAGGTGGTCTTGGCGGACCTGGACACGCCGACGCGGGCATGTCGATCCGGGGATGCCAACCCGAATAACGCTAACCTGGGTCATGCCGACGTGCCTTCCTGGTCAAGTAGGAAGACAGGGGGTCCTGACAAACTTTGGAGATCTTTGAATCGACGGAGGTGGTGTTCTTATAGGCATGTTATTCTACCACGGACCGAGGATAGGAAGCTGGCCCTTGTGGAATCTAAGCTTCACGTTGGGCTTTCGCGAGACCAAGCTCACAAGGTTCCGACTTGACCTTTCATTATAGGTCAGTTCATTTTTCCCCATAACAACAACAAAGAAGAAAACGAAGATGGCTAGAAGGAAATCTAGGATGAAGATATCCATAGCAATGATGTAAAGTACGATAGTTATGTCAACTTAAATAAAAGTGTCCAATAATGTCAACTTATCCATAGCAATGATGAAAAGTACGATAGTAATGTCAACTTAAATAAAAGTGTCCAATAAGGGCCAGTTGGTGTTGAAAGCGTAGCAGCATGAGCCAGGACGGAGAGCCTGAGATGGACCAAGTTTAGATTAAGCATTGTAAAAGCAATGTAGATTAATTGTATTTTGATATATTTTTTTTAATTATGAATAGAACATTGACAATGTTGTACTAGATTAATACTTTTTCAAACAACAATACATTATTTTTTAGAAATATATCAATATTTGGATTAAATGTTATCTTATCTTACTTGCAAATTAATATTTTCTATACTTTATCTTACTTCCAAATGTTAAAATTTTCAATATGTTGAAAATCTAAAGCAAATCGCAATAGCAGAGTGGTGATCACTTTAACTTCATTTATGGATCGTGTATGGCTAACATCCTTATAGAGCAAGTTATTTTAGGATTAAGTGCGACCATAATTTTAGAGCTGTAGAGAATGCAATAGCAAAGGCGGCAAAAGGGAGGTTCAATGTCCTTGTGAATGTGGACAACTGCAGAAATCATCTACAAACGTTGTGAAATATTTTAACTTTATGAAAAAAGCATTAGATAAAAATGTCTTTAGTTGTGTTAAGAACGTAAATGCATAACTACGAATAAAAATATTTGAAAAGAATATATTAAGGCGAATTAAAAAAAAATCCTATATCATTTACATTCATTTATAATTCTAATATAAAATGATGTTATGAGAATCTAATATCTAAACTCCTTATTTCTACAATTAATATCTAAACTCTTTCTTTTTACAATCATACTTCAAGATTAAAAAATAATAATTTTTTTTTTTTTAAAGGAAAAGGTCATTCCAACTCTACAATGAGATGAAGATTACATACGAAGATAATAATGTTCGAAAAATATATCAAGCACTCTTGGAGAAATTATAGAAGAGGCCCCGCCACATCCCCTAATGGATGATATTCCATTATCCCCTTTGCCCTGTTAAGGATTTGAATCATATACACCAATGGATAATGACTCTTCAAATGGGACATATCGATAGGCTTAATAGTCCAGGGGAAGTGCTCCTCCAAATGTGAGAATATCAACTACAAGGCTGCTGAAGAAGAAAAATATTTCATTATAATTTTTTTCTAAATGCCGTTTTTCAGAGCTGTTTTGTATGATAATTACTGAAGACTTATGTTTAAACTTTTTAATTGTTATTATTAATTTTATGATAATTTATGATCAACTTTTTATATGCAATAGTTTTTTCCTCATAAAATGATATTTAAATTAGTAGACTCACTTCCGCGGCCATCTAATACTTGATTTAATCGTACAAAGATTTGCCCTGGGCCTTTTCAAGTAGACAATAGCGCTGAGAAGGACGCTGACCATTTATTTCTAACCTGTTGAATAGTGAGAATTGTTTGGGATGAGATGACTACATCTATCAAAACTCTATGACAGAGGCCTTAATTAAGTGGACAGAAATTGGAAAGGGTGACCAACGGGACTTCCTCTTAAAGGTTATCTTACCCACATGCATGCATGAAATGTGCGGATGCATCTTTGAACAAAAAACCGCAAAAAAAAAAAAAAGTTAATTAATTATTGAATTTGTAGATATATGTGGTCTCAAAACATGGTTTTCAAATCCTTAGTTGAAAATCCTCAAAGATTGGTCCCAATCTCACTCTAGATTTTCTGGGAACCCAAAAAAAAAAAACATCTCCTGAGCCGCGTTATGGTTGACAGCATTTACTAAGTAGAAATGCTCCCACCAGGGTCCGAAAGGCAATGGCGCTAGGCTTAGATTGCAACATGTGAGTTTAGTAAAAGAATCATAAATTGACTGATTCAAATTCGATGGCTGAAACCAGTGGCCAAGAGCGTTCACTGTCCTTAACAGGATATGCTCCACTTGTGGCAGTGGCCATTAATTACAAAATGTTAATGAAATTACTAATGTGGTTTGCCCATATCATAATGAAGTTTTCTGCCAATTTCATTAAAACAATGATGATAGTTGCAATCTGAAAACTGCACAAGCTGAATCCCTACTTGCCACACATTTCAACTCAACGCGTGGTTGTACAAGGCCTAGTTTCCAACGTTTAAAAATAGTCCAAAACCTGCACATGTCACTGGATACGTACCAATATCAAGGTAATTATCGTTGATGAACAATACGATACCTGATACACTAATTTAAAACCTTGCTGCTATCCAAAGAAGATACTCGGCTAGTGCTTGGGGGTATCTTAGATGCAAAAGCACATCTAGTGAGATGAAGTGAAACCTTGGCCAAGGCACTACAAGGCCAGATATTAACAAGACCCAGCCCAGCTGAACACATAGGTACATGCATACATTGCATAAACATTTGGGGGGGGGGGGGGGGAGGGGCGGGATGGGGGTGGGGGTGGGTTAGTAAAGACTTAAACCTAGAAAAGTTAGCCCATTTCAGGCACCGGCACAAGCCCATGGTTACACCTTGGGACTAGGATGACCCTGAACATTCAATCCCAGCCCATTGCCAAAACAACATCCCTTGTCATCACAAATCCAACAGAAAGATAAGCACTTCGCTTAAACAGCATATTGGCCTCTCACTAAAGTGGGCTCACATTCGCATGCTGCAAAGATATAGCAGAGAGACAGCACAAGCAGCAGCTGTATCTGGAATTATAGACAGTGGAGAAGTCATCTGCATGAAAGCCAGTTCGAGATTGCGGAGGCTAGGGGAGGTAGGTTATCTAATCCAGCATGAGCCAGCAGATCGTGCAACTCAAGAAGAGTGGCCAGGAACATAAACGAGCCACCATTCATGGCTGAAAAAAGGAAACTGCCGATGTAGCAGAAATTGCAGGATTGGTAGAGAACAGGTTGGAAAGAAAGAATTTTAAAAAATAAAAAAATAAAAATTCCAACCACCAATCGGCAGTCAACCACTGCCAAGTCATTCACTAAGCAGGCTGTCTAGGATTATCATCCCACAATGCATTTTTGGGGAACCATCCATTCAAAGTAGGCCCAACATGTGAGAACAGTCCAGATCTTGTACAGGCTGGCCGCAAATACTGGGAATACTTCCAGGCATCTCTATAACCAAACACATGCAATATTCCCTGATCCGAGTCCAGGGATAACACTGCTGTCATGCATGCACAACCGGTATTCCTGATTTCCTCTTTAGGTTTCATTCGATGAGGCCTCTTTTGGACGCCACTTTCGTGCCTGGAGAGAATCCAGTTTGCCAAAAAGATGCACTACAAACCGGAGGCACATATCAGCGCAAAGCAAATGAAACACACCAACCATAAGGATACAAGCCTGTGATAACATCTTGTCGAAAGAGACAAATCATCAATACACAGACAGACAAGAAATGCTTGAATCATATCCGTCAATAAGAGTCAGACCACGCAAACACAAGAACCCGTATGCAAGCACCAGCGTCCAACAACTATGAAGAACGCCGATTGGACGATAAGAGTTAGGCCAATCTGACAAAACAATATTTACTCTGCAGTCAGCATATGTAGAGAGTAATGAATGTCCCAGCATTCAAGGGAGGTTCCAAGATTAGACAAGAGGTGGGTATTGTTTGGCCTGCTGCCGGACCCTTCTTTTATACTCCACTGGTTCCTGTGAGTTCAAACCAATCAATCACATTAGACCATGAAGCCAAGAAGAATATACAATACACAAGGTGAAATAGAAGCGATGTAGGTGTAAAAATAAGTTATATGGTCTCGAGCCTCAGAAAATGAACAGTGTGATGGAGCAGCTTACATGTCCAGCTCAAGTTTCATTTACCAAGACGACCGGGGGTATGCCCCTCTCAGATTGGAAGATTCCAAGTATTTGATCAGTAGCCTACAAATAGGTGGACATATATAGGGTTTTGCTAACTTCCCCACCTTCATGGAAAGGTTAGCAATGTCCACAAACCTTTTCAATGGCAAACATGGTAACCTATTGTCAATCCTAACCATTTATTCATTCATAGGAGTTGGGCATGGTGCAAGAATCACACCAATCCGATGATCCTAAACCTATGAATGGGGCCAATTTGTTAGAACCGTCCGATGCTTACGAGCCATATATCACATGGTTAAAATCATCAAATCAAAGTGTTACTATTTTGAATTGGAAGTCTATCTTGAAAATCCCTGTGGATTTAATTTCTTCAAGTTGGGTTCTTGTGTTGTCATTTTTTAATAAATTATCATTAATTCTCAAAAAACAAGTATTACTTCAGAATCATAAGAAATACAGTGGGATCTATCTTGGTACATGCTTCCAGATGATGATTGGACCTATTCCATTCCTCCGGTCAATCTTGACTGTCCATTTTCATACTATTGATCAGAATCTTAGGATCACACACAAAAACAAAGGCATAATGGCCATTACGGCCCATATTGTAACTACGATGGACGATGGTCGTACAGTTATTGAATACCTTGGGTACGCCCAATCATCAATCTAGATGCCTTATTTAGTACCAATGGGAGGAAGCCATGGTGCAAATACCACGCCGTTTGGATGATCCTAACCCTTTGAATGGGACCAATTTGTTACAACTTTCCGTTGCTTACAAGCCATATATCACATGGTTAGAATCATCAAACCAAAGTGCTACCGGATGCCTCATTTAGTAGTACCAATGGGAGAAAGCCATGGTGCAAATGTCACACCAATCAGATGATTCTAACCCTTTGAACGGGGCCAATTTGTTACAACTTTCGTGTACTTACAAGCCATATATCACATGGTTAGAATCATCAAACCAAAGTGCTACTTTAGAATCACAAGCAATACGAAGTGGGATCCATCTAGTAGATGTTTCAAGATGATGATTGGACCTATTTGTTTCTACAAGTCAACCTTGCTTGTCCATTTTCATACTATTGATCGGAAGCTTGGGATCACCCTGATGGCATGATTTTTGCACCATGGCTTGCTCCTAGTTTTACAAATGAAGCGGACGAAGTCGGCAAAACCTTTTATATAAAAATGCAGTAGAATCATGGGTTTTGGGTCCTTTGCTACTAAACACAACAAAAACATATGGTTTTTAAGTTTTTCAAAAGATTCCACCCACGAACACCCGAAAGCAACAACATTATATTTCAAAAACCAAAAACAACCTCATGCCTGGTTCGTTTCATACTTGGATGGTGTTTAAACGCATAGACAATTTCCACAATGCAGACTTGTTGTAGATCCTCCAACCAGGAGGTCCCTCCCCGATCTATTGCAAATGAAGGGATCACCCAAGAGATAATGTATTTCCTCTAATAGGGACCAAGGAAACACAATAATCGCCCACAAAGGTGGACCACATAGAGAATGCTAGATAAGGGATGAATGAAAAGGGAGAAGGATTTCTCTCATATGTTCTCTCTTCTCTAGGTAGGGACATCCAAGGGGGAGGGGAACATCAAACCTCATCTCCTCTGCAATAGAATCCTTAAATAGATGAGGGGTTAGGGTCTCAAGGGTGCATTCAAAATTATGCGCTACCACCGTACGGACTTCATTGCACCCTACTATGAAGTAAGCCCGTGAATCCGCTTCTCACATGCACATACCTATGATCAAAGGTCCATCTCTCTCAATTTCTAGTTAAGACATATACCATGGGGAAGGCATGGACGTCCAAGGCTCTCTCCTCCTTTTTCTAAGATAAGATCTCATAAGGAGTTTGGTTTACAGGAGGATGAACACCATATGATGCTCCACCACCCTATGGAACATCTGCGTACCCCGCTGTGAAGGATCCATATTCCTGCCTAATCCATGCACCCAACCGTCCAAATCCCTCCATTGTAGATTTATTATTGATTTAAAATTCCATATTTTATGCGGTATATGAAAGATGGGATGTTCTAAAGCCGTTCTCAAAATGTATCTTTGAAATTTTTGTTTCTTTTAGTAAGATCTAATCATGTTTAACATCCTAAATAGCCTGGATTAGCCAGAATCATGATGTAATCATATAAATCTAGCCATGAAATCCCAAGCCTTAAAAAAGACCCATGGGCAAATATCGACAGAAGAATGTGAACATGGGTTCATCAGATTGAGCTCCGAGAACAGATCACAATGGTGTTCGCAGATCGAAGAGAATGTGGGCCACGTTGGACCCATGATGATATCAGTAATTAATGTCTCTTCCCATGTGGGTTGGGTCCATACCAAAATAGCAAGTGGAAGGGGGGTGGCGACCTTATCTCTCTTTAATTTCCTTTTTCTTCACTCCTCTTCTCTCTTATGGTGCTTCATGGTCAAGTAATCTTCCAATTTGGAAATTTTCAAAAATCTGTGTTCCTTTAAAATAGCTTAATATCTGGAATTTTGGGATATTTGTGAAAATTTTCAAATTTGAAAATTTAATAAATTAAATAGTCATTTTGTCAATGGGCAATTTTGATCGTTTATCATGTGAGGTGATGTATTGGTCCCCTTGTGATGGGCTTAGATTGAACATCCATGCATGGTGAGGCATGTGGGCCCACCCATGATTGGTGGGTGGTAGCATTAGGGCTGTCAACGGATGTAGAACCTGTCACAGACACATTCCTAGCATGGTTGAGCCAAAAGAAGATGGACCGTGAATTGACCATAACTTTTGATCCGGGTATTGTTACGGGGCGCACAACCTATCAATCTTTACTGAAATGGGCCATCCGAGGTGAACCGACCCACAAAGTGAGTCACATCTGTCCATTTCGTCAGAAAACACGCGCTTTCAGCTCAAAAACGAATTTTTAGAAAATTTTTACTATTTTTAGTAATTTCAATTTTTAAAATATTTTTAGAGATTTAGATTTTCTTTCCTTTTAGAAGTAACTTTTAGTTATACTAGGACTCTTCTGGAGAGTTTATTTGCAATTTTTATTTTTAGAAATTAGGCCTTAGAAGAGTTTTTTTAGAATTAGGATTTTGATTAGAGTTAAAATTTTGTTATTTTTGGTAATTACGAATTTTAGTTTATTTTTTCTTTATTAATGGTGTAAAGAGACGCATTAGAGGATTATCAATTATTGATTAATCAATTTCGAATTTGTTAGAATTTATTTCTATTTTCTGCTTTCTTTCCTCGTGGATTCGAGAAGTCTCTGTGAGGAGTCCAGAGAAGTTCCGTGGATTCGGAATAGTTATCCTCTTGAGGAAGACGGTGCTCAACCTCACGTCCTCCCCTGCGTCATTCTTGGTACGGACAACGGCCCGGCCCTATTTAAAATTCTGATTTTTCGGGGCGGAGCTCGGCCCATCACGTGTCCTTTGTGGCAATGGTCTCCACTTGGTGGGTGTACCCTCACAATCACACGATCTTCTTTTTCTTTTTTTTTTAAAGATAACACTACTAGGAATTAAACCCTGGATCACTCACACACACACTACACTGTCTCTACTAGCTCATGCGATCTTGACCATTGAAAGTTGGATTTTCATTGATCATGTCGTTACAGGCTTGGCCAAAGCTATGTGATTGATGGATGGATGATCCAGCACTAGACGCCATGATGTGTGGACGCCCAATTGATGTTTTGGATGGATACTACACAATTCGAATGTTGTGATGTATGACTGTATGAGAACTTGTTCGGGCCATATAGATCCGATCGACCTCAAATTTCACGTGGAACCTAACTCAACATGATGAAGATTATGGACGAAGTGGATCTAAACTTGGAGATTTGGATCTGTCTCGGATTAAATCTGGATCATTGATCTTGTATTGGATGGATCTTATTTGTTTGAGATCGGATTGGGCCGAAACTTGATGTGTAGCCTACTGGTGATGTGATCTTCCCATCCAACGATTTAGATTATGTAGTGGGAGGCACGATCTGATGGTTTTGATGGGTCTTCCCTTTATTGTGCATAAAGGGATGACCATCAGGTCACATTGACCCTAGCATGTTTAATCCTATGAATGTGGTTCGAATTACACTCTACAGCTTCACAGATGTTGAAAAGTGTCCTAGTCACATTCCTTGTATGTGAGACTCAATGTCGGAGGGAGGACAACGCTGTCCAAACAAGTGCATTGTGGTTGAGTATATGATTATGGTATATACTGTTATTTCACTAATGCGAACTTGTTATCTCTCTACCTTGCATGTGCATTGGTAAGACAGCACTAGTGTGTGCCATTGAGACCCCTAACTTGTGAGTGTACACTAACATGAAAGTTACACTCACAAGTTGGTGTATGTTCATGTTAGATGCTTTTAGGCGGTAAGAGTTGACGGATCAATGAGAGCTGATCATTTGACTTAAGTACCAAATTGTCTAAATATTATTTTCTTGGCATGGGGTGCATTGTGTTCCTACGAATTAATCGAGATTCATCTGCATACAGATCCCATAAAGCCCACTTGTCAACCCTAGCTTTTATTATGCGCCGTCCACGGCACCTTGCACCCATGTTTTCTTGCAGGGAATCTGATCTGAAAAGTGTTGGGCCTATGTAAATGCATGTTGTTCATTAGGCCCATGGCAATTACTTGTATGTGTGAGACAAATAACGTCTCCACAATATGCAACTCCTAGTGCATTGACACAGAAACAATCGTACATATATGCAATTCGCTTGAATCCATGAGTAAGGTCATGATGCCATGGGAGGATGAGGAGTTTATATGCATTGGGTCGAAAATTAAAATTCATGTTGAGGCTATGGGCAGAGTAGTCCTCAAGTTGGGCAGTAAAAATAGGATAGTCCTATATGATTGCTCCTATAGTCCAACTATAGGGAGAAACCTAATCTCAACATCTAAACTGTCCGAGCAGGTATACATCTATACCTTTGAGACAACCGTTCAAGTCTCCCACAACAGAAAAGTGGTAGCATCTAGTGAATTGAAAGATGGATTGTACATCATATCTTCCCGCCCAATCCAGTGTTATCATGTGCGGTCGCACATGCGAATATGCGGTCGCATATGCAGCAGTGGCATATGCGATCCCTGCACATATGTGATCGCATATGCCACATGTGCCAGCATACGCGATCGCATATGCGATGTATGCGATCGCATACTGCATATGCGATCGCATAATGGCCAATGGTCAGATTTCTGACCTTTTTTATTTTTTTTTCAAATCCGGATTTTTACTCTATAAATATGCATTCTGAGCATTCCTACCTGCAAAAAAACTCAAACTCTCTCTCTATTCTCTATTTCTCTTACTACATCCTCTCTTACATTACATATTTCTAATTCTAACTTCTAAGCACTTTACAATCTACATTCCACTCCTCTCCATCCATATTTCTTTTCTTTTCTTTTCTTTCAACTTTCAAGAATCAAGAATCAAGGAAGGGTACAAGAATCAAGAATCCAAGATACATGATACATCATACCATTACCATCCATATTCAAGAATCAAGATTCAAGAGTCAAGAGACTCCTCCTCACTCCTCTAGTCCTCTCCAATCTCCATCCACTAAGTTTTCGAAGTTCTAACTTCTAAGTTCTAAGTTTCTAATTCTAAGTTTCTAACAACTTCTTTTTATCATTTTTTTTTTTTTTATATTTTGTTTGTTAATTGGTTTGTTACTTTGTTAATTGTTAGTTGTTATAACTTACAATACAAGTTACAAGTTTGAAGTTACAACTTACAACTTACAAGTGACAAGTTACAACTTACAAGTGACAAGTTACAAGTTACAACAAGATTTCAAGATCAATACTCAAGTGAAGGGGCAAAAGTGAAGAGAAGACAAGTTACAAGTAGACAACTTAGAGTCGAATTTGGAAGTTGAAAGTTGAAAGTTGGGAACCTCTTTTAGATTTGTTACATTTGTAAACTGTAATTTTACTTTTATTTGTGTGTAAATCTCTCTCTCTCTCTCTCTCTCTCTCTCTCTCTCTCTCTCTCTCTCTCTACAAGTGTAAGTGTGTAACTCAACTCTCTCTCTTTTTCTCATTTTCTTTTCCCTCTTCTTCTCCCTTTTTACAAGTGTAAGTGTGTAACTCAACTCTTTCTCTCCCTCTTCTTCTCCCTTTCTAGTTTCTACAAGTGTAAGTGTGTAAGTGTAACTCTCTCTCTCTCTCTCTCTCTCTCTCTCTCTCTCCCCCAAGTCTCATCTCTTTAGGCTCTTTACTCTTTACTCTTACTTACTCTCTTAGATCTACTTCTTTCTTACTTCTTAGTTCTTCTTCTTACTTCTTAGTCTCTTACTTTACTTTAGTTTTCTTTTTATTTGTAGTTTACTTTCTAGTTTCTAGTTAGTAGCTAGCTAGTTACTTTTTAGTGCTAATACACGCAACACCATCCACCATCATAATGTCTTCTTCCCAATCTTCCTCTTTGAAGCCCAAGTCGAATAACCCGGGTTGAAAGTATAGGCACTATCGTAGGGCTACCGAAAAGACTCACATAGTATGTGAGTTATGTGGGTTTGTGAGTTCCGGTGGCATTGCAAGGCACAAGCAACACCTTGCACATTTACCGGGGTCAAATGCAAAAGCATGCGACAAAATTACTCTAGAAATCCGAAGGGAAATCGTGGAGTGCATGAAAAAACAATCAAGAAAGAAATGCGATAGTGCCCTACGTCAAGAGGAATATATGGAACAAGATGCATATGAAGATATAAATGTAATAAATGTAGATGAAGCTAGTCCCACTCTCCCTACTTCGACAGGCCGGTCTAGACCACAAGTATAACCACCGAAAAGAGCTTGAGGGCATGGGCCCATAGATAGATGGTTTAGACCACACCCCGAGGATGTAGTCGACCAAAGAGGTAGATGGAAAGGACCGGCTCAAACAACTTTAGAGAACCGGTATAAGCAAAAAGATAAGAAAACCACAATTCAATATATTGTTAAGTGGTTTTATCAAACCGACATTGCTTTCAACACCATTAAATCGAAAAGCTTCAAAGTAATGATTGAGGCTATAGGTCAATTTGGACCTGGGCTTAAACCTCCTTCATATCATGAAATGAGGGAGACATGCCTAAAAATTGAAGTTGAATATACACAATCCTTCATAGCTGAATATAGGGAATCATGGAAAATATATGGTTGTTCACTAATGGCCGATGGATGGACCGATAAATCCGATCGGTCTCTCATTAACTTTTTGGTAAATTGTCCAGCTAGGACAATGTTCTTGAAGTCAGTGGATGCGTCGGGCCATTCACACATAGGAGAATATTTGTTTAACTTACTAGATAGTGTAGTTGAAGAAATAGGTGAGGACTACATTGTACAAGTAGTTACAAATAATGCAGCCTCTTATGTAATGGCCGGTCGTCTTCTTATGGAGAAGAGGCGACGTTTATTTTGGACCCCCTGTGCGGCCCATTGTATTGATCTTATGTTAGAAGATATAGGTAGATTATTTATAAATGTGATTGCAAGGGCTAGAAGAATCACGGTCTTTATGTACAAACACGCCCTTCTTCTCAATCGAATGAGAAAACACATTGGGGGTAACTTCAACGTCCAGCAGTCACCCGTTTCGCTATAGCCTTTTTAACACTACAAAGGCTACATGCAAAGAAATCAGAACTTAGAAGCTTTGTAGTGTCAGCCGATTTTACAAGTGGGCCTTGGTCAAAGAAGGCTGAAGGAAAATGGGTTCAACAAACAATTCTTTCTCAAAGTTTTTGGACTCAAGTGGTAAAGGCGTTAAAATCATCCGAGCCCTTAATCACTGTGTTGCGATTGGTGGACGGGGATGAGAAGCCCGCAATGGGCTACATATATAATGCGATGGAGAGGGCGAAAAATAAGATCATGGACCATTTTAACTATAGAGACCGTGATTACAGGCCAATTTTAGATATTATAAATAAAATATGGGGCAGCCAAATGTCATCCCCATTGTATTCGGCTGCTTACATCCTTAACCCAGCCTGTTTATTCGCTTCTGCTGATCTAGCAGAAGCACCAATTATGCATATGGTTGGATTTATTAATGTCTTGGAAAGAATGATTCCAGATAGAGGAGAACAGGACAAGATCTCAACTTTGCTGGACTTCTACACAAAAAGTGAAGGGATATTCTCAGCGGATATCTTAATAAGACGTCAGACAATGAAATTACCCAGTAAGTACTTCTATGAATGAATGTTAGTGTACTATCAACTGTGTGCTGAACTCTTACAAATAGTTTTTCTACAAAGTGTCTCTAAGAGACTAAGACTCTGACGGTCTAACCTATACTTAAAACTATTTTTCTCAACTGACTGGTGGGCTGCTTATGGAGTGGACCTGAACAAGAAGGATCCAGCTCTAAAGAAGCTGGCTATGAAGATTCTTGGACTCACGTGTTCTGCCAGTGGTTGCGAGCGCAATTGGAGGATGTTTGAGGCGGTAAGTTTAGACTGTTTATTTAGTAATTATTTTGTTTTTTTGTAAACTTTAATTTTTTAGTAGCCTAAGCTAAATTAATTACCTAAATAGGTAATGCCAAATGCGCTTTCTTGCAGATTCATACCAAGAAAAAGAATCGCCTTGAGCAAAAAAAGCTCAACGACTTAGTTTTTGTTCAATACAATAAAAATTGCGAGAACGATTCCAAAGTAGAAAAGAAAAGCCTGGCTTCTTTGACCCTATCTGCTTAGATGAGTTGGATGCAGATAACGAGTGATTCGTAGAGACGGAGGACCCAGTATTTGCTAGAGAGGATCTGACATGGGCACAAGTTGAAGATGCTGCATATGGATCGACACCTGGTGAAGGTACTAGTACCACTCGAAGGCGAAGGACAGGGGGGAGCCGGGGGGCGAGTAGTAGCCGTCAACCCGTTGATGAGATTGAAGAAGGAGAAGGTGATAATGATGATCAAATTGAAGATCATCCACCATTAGATGTTGATGAAGTATTAGAACGTACAAATGACGAAGAAATGGAAGAAGAAGAAGTGTATGTGGAAGAAGGAGATGACTCGAATGATGATGATGATGGTGGTGGTGGTGGTGGTGGTGGACCTGGTGGTGATGTGCCACAATGGATGCTAGATCAATGTATATGATTATTGATTATTGATTAGATAAATAATAAATACATAACTTCTTAATTTTGTTTAATGCTTGTCTCATAAGTCTAAGTGTGTTGATGTTGTTGATTGTTGATAACTTGATATATTATGTATTGTATGATTTGGATTTGTATCATGTACATGTAGTGTTGAATGTTGAATATGGATATTTGATATTTCATATTTCATATTTGTTATTGTTATTTGTTAAATGTAACTAAAATGTTAATTGTTAAGATTTAAGAAGTTAACTATATTGTAATTTGTAAATTGTAAATGTATGATGTATCATTATCAATTTATCATACATTCATATGTATGTAATTGGTTGGCTTTATTTTTTTTTTACTTAAAATTAAATGTATTTCATGTCTCAATGACATATAATAATTTATTTTGATTTTTCTAATTTTTTTTATTTTTTTCTGATTTTTCTGATTTTTTTTTTAATTTTTTTGAAAAAATGTGAAAAAAAATAAATATGCGACCGCATATGCGATTGTGCGATCGCATATGCGCACACGCATATGCAATCGCACAGGATCGCATATGCTATTTGACAACATTGGCCCAATCACAACTATCCGGCTTGAAGTGTTACAAACCCTAACTACTAAATGATCTAGGAAGAGGGCTAGAGACAGAACTGCCTCTATGTATATGTGGCACATTTGGCTTGGTCATCCCAGTGAGGACAAGGTAAACAGGTTATCAAATGATGGGATTATACCTAATGTGCAAAATAAACCTCATCCCACCTAGGAGTCTTCTCTGCATGCAAAAATAACCAGGATGCCGTTTCCAAAAGGAAGCAAAGATCAAACTACTTACGACTCCTTGAGGTTATGCACACTGATGTATGGCCCGTTCAATGTGAAAGCTAGAGGTTAAGAGTACTTCGTGACATTCATTGATGACTAATCCTAGTTTGGTTGCCTGTTTTTGATACAGCACAAATCGAATGTCTTCGAGACATTCAAAATATACAAGGCCTTGGTTGAAAAACAATTAGAAAGAAGTATCAAAGTGTAAGGGTTTGACAAAGGTGGAGAGTATTGCTCCAATGAATTCAAAGAGTTTCTTCAAAGAGAAGAGATTGTCGCTCAATGGACCACAACTTACACTCAAGAGAACAAGATTACAGAGAGGAAGAACTATACAATATTAGATATGGTGAGGTCCATGATGACTTATACATCGCTTCCCATTTCGAACCAAAGCAGGACCTAAGACACCATCTAAATTGTGGAAAGGCCGCAAACTGACTCTTATCCACATTATTATCTGGGGGTACCCTGCGATCGCAAAACATCCAGTTGCTGGTAAGTTGGAACCGAGGGGTACTAAGTGTCTCTTCGTTGAATATCCACGAGAATCCAGAGGATATGAATTCTATCACCCTATGGACAAAAGAACTTTGATCAGCAGAGACGGGTCTTCTTGGAATAAGACATCGTACGAGATAACAAGGGTGATCGCGTGGTAGATCTTTATGTGAGATCCAAAGAGACGCCTTCAAATGATCATGTGATGCATGTTCTAGAAGGGCATATCCCTAATCCTCAGCTAGCACCTACATTGCATCAGAGTCAGAGAGCACTCTGGGAACCAGATAGATTCATAAATTTGGGAGAGGTCTTTACAACGGTATCAAACAGTCTTCAGCCAAACCCGCTTTCCTACCAGGAAGTCATGGACGATATGAAGTCCAAGTATTTTAACCATACGTGAACTCTTACATACTGATTTGAGGAGGTGAAGCCAATCGAATGTAAATGAATATACAAGAGCAGCGAAACATGGAAGGAAAGGTGGAAAAATACAAGGCTAGGCTTGTAATGAAGGTTACACTCATTAGATGAATAAGTGGCAAATCTTAAGGTTTGGACCATCCCTTAAAATTTCGTTTCTGACCATCGATTTGTTTTAAATCATCCTCAATAGACATTCAATGGTTGATATCTAACATGATGCATACCCTGGAGGACGGTTGGAGTGCATAGATTAGGCAGGGATATGGACATCTTTCACCGTAGAGCACATAGATATTCCATAGGATGGCGGATCACCATATGGTGTGCATCATCCTGGAAACCAAACTCCTCCGTATAAGATCTTAACCTAGAAAGAAGGGAGAAAGCCTTGGACGTCCACACCTTTTGGCCTCCTCTACCAAAGATAATACATTCTCTTGGGTGCTCCCTTTATATATAATAGAAATAAGAGACCTATACTGGAGGATCTACACAAACAAATCTATGTGGAAATCGCTAATAGGTTTAATCGCCTACAAATATAATCTGAACCATGCATGTGGTTGTTTATGGTTTTTGAAATCTAGTGTTATTGCTTTTGGGTGTTCCTACACGGAACTTTTGAAAAAATTAAAAATCATGTGTATCCACTCCTAGGGCTCTGCGAACGTCGCTACCTTCATGGGGACATTAGCAACGTCCCCTACCCTTTTGAATGGCTTGTGGTACACCTAATGTATCCAAAAACAGTTACATGATGGTAACTATGGCAACCATCACATGTTAGGAGGCTGTAACGAGTAGCCCGAACTGGCCGTTAAGGTGCCCATACAGTTTTTTTTTTTAAGATTGTAACAAGCTGCATTGTAACAGTGACGACAGTGGCCATAAACTGTTAATGAATACCTTAGATACGTGCAATCATCAATAGAGATAGTTCATTCAATAGTACCGAAGGGAGCAAGCCATGGTACAAAACTCACATCAATCAGATGATCCAAACCCTTTGAATGGGGTCAATTTATTAAAACTTTCCGTTGTTTACCAGCCATAGATACATGGTTAGAATCATCAAACAAAAGTGCTACTTTAGAATTATAAGCAATGAAAAGGGTGATCTATGTAGTGGATGTTTCAAGATGATTGGAGCTATTTTTGTTTGTCCATTCAATATTGGCTGTCCATTTTCCATTTTATTGATCGGACGCTTAGGATGGCACGATTGGCATGATTTTTGGACCATGGATCACTCATAATGGTATGAATGAATGAGCGGTTTAGATCGACAATAGGTCACCCCGTGTGCCAATTAGGGGAAATTCCCATGAAGGTGGAGACATCAGCAAAACCGTGCATCTAGCAATGGCTCACATTCACCAGAGAAAGGTCAAAACACCAAATGTTGTGATGTTCCTATCTGGGTGACTTGAAGCATCAGACATTCACGATGGGGTCGGATCAATGATCTGGATGACTGAACCAGAGGCCACCGTGTATGGAATTGAGCCTCAGCCAACAGTACATTTCTTGAACCTCAGGGACTTTAATTTCTCAATATGGTGTATAATCAAGAAGCCTCTAGGCTTTTTATTTCCCTTTTCTTGAGGGGCTCTGATTTAGATACTGCTTTAACTGGCAAGAAACATTTAAAAAGGAAAGAAGAAGAGGACGAGTAAATAAAGCAAGCATTCAACTCCTGAAGGTGAAACCTGGATAAAGAGGTGATATCCATCAGTCTGGGCAGGGTCTGCAGGGTTCGGCTGGTCCAGTAAATCCTGTATGCCGACAAGAATTTGTTTCACTGTAATTGCTGGCCTCCATCCCTGCAATCGCAATATCCGGCGTGTTAACTGACGATGGACATCTAATACCCCTTTTGAAACTTTTGGTCAGTGGGCATGTAACATGGTTCAAAACATTAACCAATACATTGCTTAACAGATGATGCATATCACACATTGGTCCCAGCAAATAAAATGAAAACAGGTAACTGGTCACCCCCAAAATGCACAATGTCTCGACTGATTCAGCCGATACATGTCAACCAATACAGCCAATACAGTATCAGCTAACTCTTATGTCTGTAGCTTTTTTTTCTGGCTTTGTTTCTCCATGAGAAAGTGATAAAGGAGTCCTTTTCTCTTGGCGAGTTGTAAATTTGCATTACATGAGTTTTAACTTTCACACAAACACACAATACTTTGCATTAATTGATTTAGAAATGGGTTCTTTATGGTTATTTACAATTGATTTTACCATCACTTCCTTGCTGAATTCTACAATTGATTTTTTGTCCATGGCATGATTACAATGTGCCTGACTCCATGAACAGCCAAGATCTTTTATGGATGTGCCAGGTTGGCATGAATTCTGTGAAGAATATATGGTCCATCTGACCTGAGCAAGAAGAAAGAGAGGGAAGAGCGAAGGGATGGTACTTTTGGGAGGCAGAATATTGAAGACCACACAGGAGATGGAGGTGATTATGAACTTGGGAGAGGAGAGGTTTGTAATTTTATTTTTCACAGAAAGTAGAGAGAAATTATAGAATTTAGTGAGGACTGATGAGGTTACAGTAAAAACCTCATTTACAAACTACTAAAAGACACCTTAAAACACTAAAACTGGCATAGCAATGAGGATGATGACATGATCAGGAGCCCTCCCAACCTCCGATGTGGTATTGACTTGGTATCCCAGACTACCCTTATATCTACCAACAAATGTTAATATGATTCGTTAATTGTTTTTACTCTGTATCCTAGCCATAGAATTGTAGACCTGTAGTTTTTGACCCCATATGACTCATTTGTTTCTCAATTTTGCAAACAAATACAAGTGATTTTTGCATTGGCTGATTTAGGGCCTGTTTGGCGAGGCGGATTGGAAGTTAAATCCCGGGATTGGCTGGGTGTGCCAAACAGACTGGGTGATCTGACCCCGAAATATAGCAATCCCATGGATCTTAAGACAATCCAATGACAACACCATCATTACCTTTAAATCCCATCCAATCCACCCTAATCCGTTCAAATTTGCCTGGGACGTGTAGGGATGGGAAGGTTTAATCCCGGGATTGGCCGGGCGTGCCAAACAGACTGGATAGAGCAATCCCATGGATCTTAAGACGATCCACTGACAATACCATCATTACCTTGAAATCCATGCCATCCACCCTAATACCATTCAATCCCTTCCAATCCACTTGGCCAAACACGCCCTTAGGAACTATGGAAAACCTTGAAACTATAAAAATAAAGTAGCCATCAAAAACCTAAACACAGAGCATCGAAGGCTGAATAGTCTCATTGACAACGACCATACCACAAACTAGACCAGTACGTTCATAACCACAAACTGACTAGGCATTTTCCATTTTTTCTGATTTAACTAATATCTTCTCAAATTTTTTACTTAAAAGAATTCACATAGATTCAGCCTTTACTGCCAGGGGAGCAGATGGATCAGGTCCCGCACCTGGCCCATTTAATAAATGGGAATATATTTTGGACCAAAACCCAGCCTATTAAGATCAGGAACAGTGAGTTTGGGCAAAGTCCAATGCAAGAAAAGCAAACTCATTTATTTAATGGGTTGGGTCTAGGTATAGAAGGATCCAGACCCAACGACATATTATTCTCATGGTTCACGGTTTGGCTATAAAAAGCATAGCAGAGTTTTCATGCAAGAAGAAGAAACGAGGGGAGTTAAGAAGAAGAGGAAGGAGAAGATGAGGGGAGAAGAGTTAAGAAGAAGAGGACGAGGGGAGATGAAGAAGAAGAAGAAGATGATGATGATGATATGATGGTATCATGGTACCTGCTGCCAGAGCCAGAGAGAGGAGCCAGGAGGAGAGGATTACATGATTTGTATTTCCTAAGTTCATTGTAGAGGAAGAAGAAAAGGAAAAGAACTTGATTTCTAATATTCCTATTCTAATTTACAAAATCCAAATAACTGACTAATTATGATTTCCCAATGCCCATTTTCATTAGTGTAATGTATTAATTAATTAATAACACTTTAGTTATAGAAAATGTCCTAATTCCTAATTTCCCTAGATTTAGAAATTAACTACTTTCTCGGGTATCCGCAGGGAATAGTCTCACCTCAAAAGGGGGTGGGCACACCCTGTGTTGTAAAAATTAAAAAAAATTAATTAATTTTTTTTTTTTTTTTAAATGTACTTCTCGGGGTCTGGGTTGAACCATTATAAGATGGTCCAAATCAGACCTATTTAGAAATGGGGTCGGGTCAAGTCAGGTTGGGTTGATTACTTGATTTTGAGAGGTCCCAAGCCCAACCAATTTAGTAATCGGGTCAAACATTGACGCAAGCCTGTTCATTGGCAGGTCTGGTCCAATATCCCGTTGGGGTGACAGAACCTATTTGCACCCCTAGACATGACAAATAACCAACAGTACATATCGGTTTTCTGGCTGACCAATACAGCTACTGAAAATCCAGCATAGACATGTACAAGCACGATAAGATTAGTTAGTGGTGTAGCTTCTCATCTAACTGATTTTTTCCATCAGGTTTCAGTGAGGATTTATCAAATGCCACAGCTGAAAGATTGTACAATAGGGCTTCAAAAGTTTATATGAGGGGATTCACCATGGATCCCCACCCACAAGAAATACCCCAAATAGGAAGATCCTAGTAATAGAACATTTGGCCTTTTATTCGTCAAATGGGAACTATTACTAAATTATCTTTCTCAACCATTTCTTTGTTCATCACAGATTGACAGGTTTAGGATTTCACATTTGGGAGACTTTTGCGGCATGGATGAACCATTCATGGTGGGTCCCATAATATCTTCTTCTTTTTTTGAAGTTAATAATTTTATCAAAATAAAGGCCAAAGACAAACAACCAAAGGCAATTACAAGACTGACCAAGAAAAAGCCAGGATAGGAAACTCAGCAAGGTAATTTATATTTGAGGCCCAAGCTGCTACATCCAATTTAGCCCTCCTAAAAATCTCTGAAATTGACCCACAATGATTTCGGAAACAAAGATTATTCCTTTCACCCCATAAAGTCCATATGCCTGCTAATAATGAAAGTCTCAAAAGCATTCGCCCCCTCTACCCAATCCCACTCCCATGCCAAGAAAGAACGAGGCCCTCAATGTACCTGGCATCACCAAAGATACATGAAAGATAGCCAAGAACCTCGCCATAACTCACCAGCAAAGGAACAGATAACAAAGAGATGACTAATCGATTCCACTTCCTGCAAGCACATTGTGCATACATTAACGATAACCATTTCCACTTCCAAAGATTATCAACTGTGAGGATCTTATTCCTCCCTGCCAACGACGTGAAGACTACAACTTTCGGACCCCATAATTGAAAAAAAAATGAGCCCCACCTACAAACTGAAAACACCAGATGGTAACGTACAATCTCTCAGCCACAGCATTATTACCTCTTCAGTAGAAGTTAGTGAGACTGGTAACAGCCTTGCCAAAGAGTGTGTGTCATCATTCAACTTTTTGTATTTGAACTCTTAGCCACTATCTTGAAGGGTCTGTAATGTATATAGACAAATGTTGAGATGATTCATGTGAAGAGAGACTAAAAAGGTCATCTGAGGCACACATATGCTGGATTTTGGCCACTCATCAAGTGGAGGGCACCATGAACATTCCATGGCATGCATTCTTCTATTAAATGTGAGACAACCAGGTTACTGGACCAGCCTGACCCCTTCATGCTTGCAGCAGCCCCTACCTGATGAATGTTCTGGATCTAATATGTGCCACCAATGACCTCTTCAATCTCTCCTTGGGTAGATCCCCCTGCCACTTCTCCTTTTCCTCTAGTTTTTAATAGAAGTTTCAGTTATCAGTAGCATAGGATAACAGCATACTTACACTGTCCTCGTTGAGAATCGATAGGCATACCGTCCCAGAGGGGTAGACATTAGGGTGGAAGAAACCCTGAGGAAACTTGCACTTGGGGGGCTTACTTGGGTAGTCCTCGCTGAAGTGAAGTGTGATGGGAAAATAGCCACCTTCCCAATCAGTCTGCAAAATTATCAAGCAATTTGATGTACTTCATAAACGGTACAAAGAAAGACAAAACCACAGAATTTGATACAACATCAGTGAAGTGTGATGAGTCCCTACTCATGCCTCAGTGGTAGATTCGCAAGAGTTTCAACGGGAGGTCATGGGTTCAAGTACCCATTGTGGTGAAATCCCACTGTGGTGTGAGTGTGTGGGTGTGTATGGGGTGTGAGGGTGCGTGCAAAAAAAAACAAAGAAGAGTGGTGTACAATTTAGACAAGGCCTCTAGGCCATAATGTGATGCCTCTACCATAATGCATCTCCTCTGCAAGTTTCTTTTTCTTTTTCTTTTTTTCTTTTTAAGAAATGTATTCATATAAATGTGTCCATGCACCTTGTAGAGTTCGCTAAGCCCCACATGCATGTAGAGTCCTGCCCATATGCACACTAAAAAAACCTTCTTCTAGCTATCCATATTTTCTGTACACTTTTTAAATAATGATATTTTTTGTACACCGAGACCCACCTGAGAGAAACAACCAGATATTTTGGCAGAAATAAAAAAAGCGGCCTACTGGATTAGATTTTTGCATGTGATGCCATATTGAAATGCATGATTGCATGTTGATGGTCAAGGCTCCATATGCACATGGGCTTAGCAAACCTCCACCTTGGAATAGAAGGCACAAATCAAGGTAGCAAATCAAGCCTACAATGTTTGATAAAATAATAATCATAATAAAGGAAATAGAATTGAATGAATAAATCAGATGTCCTCCTTGCATATATCCCTTTTATAACACGCTTTGGGTAACCAGTCACTCATATTCTAGTAGTTACTAGTCACTCACATTCTGGTAGTTACAGTGATTTGATTGGGGAAAACCCTCAAGAACACCCTCACTGAAATGGTCTAGATACCACAAGCATTTAAGAATAACGACAAACAAAACAGGAGGACTTGGAAGCAGTGATTCTGAGAAAAAACAGAACTATTAGGAGAAAGCTTTAACTTTGTCACTTTCCCTGTTACTGCCATCTTGTGCCAGGCACACAGTTTCACAGCCCACTGGCTCCATGACATGTCATTTGGCCATGACAGGAACTAGCCCATTAGACTTTTGACATGTTATAGGGCGAAGAGGCCATTTAATGAGAGCAATTTCTGGCACCTTTGGAGCCTCCTTGTGGATGAGCTGTGTGGAAGAATTTCATTGAATAACAATCGATCAATGCTTGCGAGCAAAGTCCTCTGCCAACCAATGGGTGCTTGCAGGAGCCTCATTGGTCCCTTTGCTTTGGTCCCTTTGCTGCAAGGCCGTGAACTTGGGATGTTATGATGCTCTCAGCACAAGGTGGCACTATGCATATAGCACCAAGCCAGAGGTTGGTGTTGCAGTGATAGGGACCCAGTGAATTACCATATACATAGATGATGGGGTTGGCAGTCTCTTTCAGCCCGGCGCAACATGCATAGGTCTTGCAGGTTAGAGCATTGTGGCATCTTGCCTAACAATATTATGTTAGTATCCGTAAGTGAGACGTGGCCCAAAAGGGACCAAAGATATGGTCTTAGAAGAAGGTACTCGTTTTCTTGATTTCAGATGCTCCATTGGGTGGTGATATTGTCTGGATGCTGCAGGTTTCATATGTTTGTGCAGGTTACAAAGCATTGCAGTCCAGGGATCTGTACATGTACTCATGAACACTCTAGCAACCGAATGGTTTCAGCAAGGCAGGAAGCTTGTGCAAACATTGCAGTATAAAGGCCCAAACAATTAGGCCAAAGAGCTGGCCAAGATGAACAGATTCCAGCAATAAGCTATGTGCAAGATAGATTATGATGGAACAGAAAAAGTTCAACAAGTGATTGGTTTTGGCTTTTAGCCCATAGGGTGCATATGAGCCAGAGCTTTTTGATCAGCTTATGACGTACGGTGGTGTCCTTAAGGCAGAGCTTCACTGCTTAGCATGTGGCGCAGAGGTACCAATATGGTATTAGACTGGCAGATCACTCAGTTGAAGTATTCAGGCTTCGGGCATGCATCCAGGGTTGTGGCATTGGGAGACTGTGAGACCCCCACAGATCCCTATTGTGCACTGGTGATTCAGAGCACCATAGTCCTGCATAGGGCTGTCAATGGCTGGGCTCGAGCCAGACAAAATCAAAATTTTGAATAGGCCAGCCTGAATGGTTCAAAATCCGGGCTGAAGCCAACCCCAGGGCCCGGCCAGTTGACAGCCCTAGGTCAGCGTGTTAGCTTGGCACTTGAAAAACGGGTCAAGTGATTCAGTGCACAAGCATAGGCTTGTGCATATAGGCAACATGAGGTGGGCTGGTTTAGAATGGGCATGTGTGCCAATGCTGCACAAGTGTGAATTGGATCAGAAACTTCCACCCAGTGACAACAGGCTGAAATTTTGATAAAGAGGTGGTAAATATGTTGAGATTTAACTTGCAACCTCCGCATATTTGGGTTCCGTATTTGTGACTGACAAGGGATGCACAGCCTCTACCAGCTTAAGCAATTAGATTTTCATTTTTATCCAATAGATATTCATTTTTACTAAATATCATTCATACAATTTTGATGTATTTTCCTAAATTTGTGCTAAATAACAAAGACACTTCATTTCAAGGTTACTCGGACCATGGATCGCTTTGGTATGTACACGGTACGCTACTTCCTCCAATAGTTGGTACACAGGTAGGAATGTAGGATCATGTGTCACTCCAATACATACACTGTACACAATATAACTATATTTATGAACTCATATTACAATTTATATATGAAATGATGAATGTTATTACTATAGACTCCACATGCTTGGTGTTATATTATAACTAAATAAATAGAAGTATAAATCTCTACATTCTAAATATAAATTTGCTTCATAACTTGATCGATAATAAGAATAAAGAGTCATAATTTCAAGTCACCAAAATAGCAATCGAGAACCCTCGATCAGGTAACTCAAAACATAGGGGGTTTCATTCATAATTTCAAGTCACCAAAATAGTAATCTGGAACCCTCAATCAGGTAACTCAAAACATAGGGGGTTTCATATTTTAGGTAGCATTGCTTCATTTCTCCAAAAATAATGCCACATTCAAGCCACTTTGAACACTCAACAACAGGGTTATTAGGGAGACCCTATTGTGTGTTCTTTGCTCTCTACTATTATGTAGTGTGTAGCGTACACAAATTTCATGATATTTGGTGCAAACAAACGCAACCAAAGTAATAGGAATGGGCAATGATTAAGAGTATAAAGGTAAAGAAAGAGCAATTGCTTATATTATTTTACCAAAAGCATTGAAAAAATTAATTGATTTTAATTGAAAATAGAAAAATGTAACAAATGATTGAAAACATTGATTGATTTAATGTCGTAGTGAAAAATAACTTGTAGAGTTATGTAGCATGTAGCATAGACGTAGTTTATGTAGTGTGTAGCGTACATAAATTATCATGTAGCATAGGCTACATGCGACTTAAGCTATGTTCATGAATCATGAGCTATGTAGCGTTAAAGCTAAGCTACGCTACGTAGCATAAATTACACTCTACATAGAGTAGATATTTAAAACACTACCACCACATTTTGTATTTCCCGTCCAAACATTCATCAGTTGAGAAGCACCAGGATGAAGGGGCACACCAAATGCAGGGCATTCAAAAATCCAAGTGGCCTACACCATGTGAGTATACAGGTTTTGAGCATGATTGTAAATTGCTCCTTGTGGTGTTCCACCTCAACTTTGGATCAAGATGATTCTTAGGATGTGTGGTGAACATGAGCCTACCCACCATATTCACAGTTTTGATTCCACATACACATTATGTGTGTGCCTTGCAAAACTCAGTCGTATGTTAGATTAACATGCATTCGAATGCATGTCAACAAAACCCTATGCAAATAGATTTTAACATATTTATGTGTTTTTTATATACTTATATTACATGCATGTCCAAAAAAAGGTGGTGGAATTTAAGAAGGAGAAAAGGCAATAATAAATTGATTGACGAAGGAAACTGGAATGTTGAGGAAGAAGATGTGATGCGGAACGGGATCGCTGAGTGCATTATGAAAGTGTCAAAACTTGTAGGAAATTGGAAATTTGGTGGTTGAATGATGAGGTCCAAAAGGCTACTAACGAAGAAACAATCTTTGTCTCGAGGCTTGGCAACCAAGTAAGAATGAAGATATATATATATATATATATATATAAACGCCAAGAGAAGGGAAGAAAGATGTCTTCAAACTTGCAAAATGAGAGAAAGGGTAGGGACAGATCGTGTTATATTCATTAAGAATGATGACCAGAGAGGGTGCTAGTTACAGGCAATGAGATCAATGAAAAGTTGAGAAGCTATTGTCAGAACTTGCTCAATGACAACCATTTTGAGAGCATAGAAATAAAAAGAACCATAAGAAGGGAAGAAAGATGTCTTCAAACTTGCAAAATGAGAGAAAGGGTAGGGACAGATCGTGTTATATTCATTAAGAATGATGACCAGAGAGGGTGCTAGTTACAGGCAATGAGATCAATGAAAAGTTGAGAAGCTATTTTCAGAACTTGCTCAATGACAACCATTTTGAGAGCATAGAAATAAAAAGAACCATAAGCATAAATGAGGTCAGAGATTATACATAGTTGCGTGGGATTAAGATACCTAAAGTGAAAGAAGCTTTGAAACAGATGAAGACAACAAAGCCCACTAGGACCATGTAGCATAAAGGTTTGAAAGTGCAAGGGAGATATTGGGTTATTTTGGCTGACAAAGTTGTTCAACAATACTGTAAAATCAAAAAAACTATCAAACAAATGGAGGAAAAGTAGCGTGGCGCCTATTTACAAGAACAAAGGAAAAATACAGTTTCACTAACTATCATGGAATTAAACTTATGAGTCATAGCACAAAACTTTGGGAGAGTGATTAAGCAAAGGTTAAGGCGTGAGACAAATGTGTCAGAAAATCAGTTTGGATTTATGCCAAGAAGGCCAACCATTGACACTATTTCCTGCTTCACAGCTAATGGAGAAATATTAGAGAGCAAAAGGTATCTCTAAATGGCCTTTACTGACTTGATACCACATAATAGGGTCCCTAGAAAGTTAATCTAGAGGGTTTGGGGAAAGAAAGGAGTTTCAAGAGAATATATTGGAATGATTAAGGATATAAGTGAGTGGTAACAAATGTGAGGACCACCAGTGGAAAGACAAGACAATTCCCAATTAATTTAGGCTTAAACTAGGGATTGGCAATGAACCCATATCCTTTTGCATTATACGGATGACCAACAAGGCATTTGGAAGAAGAGGTCCTGTGCTGTACGTCATTTGCAGATATAATAGTTTTGATTGACGAGATGCGCGTGCGCGCGGGGGGGGGGCGGGGGGGGAAGGGCAACAAAAGTTAAAACTATGAAGGTTTGCTTTAGAATCTAAAGGCTTTAAAATTAGTCAAAGGCTTAAGCACAGGTTTCATCTTCTTGATTAGAAGCTTATAAGCTGATCATTAGAGGGGTGGGTCTCAGATTGCAAAGAGTGACAAATGACGCCCTATTTGGCAAGTGGATTTGGTGGTTTTGCAACTAAAAAAGATGCATTTTGGAGAGAGGTGATTATGTTGAAATATGATCACCAATCTGATGGAGGGTGCACTCCATACTCTATTAGATAGAAAGCCTCTGGATGCTAGAAAAGTATGATGATTATAAAAAATGAAGTCATGATTATCAAAGACTAGTTTTCGATGCCACAGATGGCACAAGGAAAATGAGGTGCGGATATCATTCCTTTGTCTATATTTTATGCTTGTTCACAAGGATGCAAAAGTGGGAGGCTTCTACTTTTTGTAATCTAGTGCCTAGAAGGGGCTGAGGTCTTGGACTTGATGAGTCGCCTATTTTCAACAGCAATTAATCTTGAGAGAAGATTTTCTTCTTTGGCGATGGGATCAATCCATATCTTTCCCAGATAAGTCGTTGGCAAAAAAACTGATTCTCAGTGGCTTCTTCACTTCCATGGGCTGGGTTTGGAGGTAAGGGCCCCCTAGAGCCATAGTTTTGTTGTGGCTCGCCGGTCATGATCCCGTTCTAACGGTGGACAGCCTTCATCGTTGTAACATGATCATAGTTAATGGGTGGTTAATTTTTGAGGCATGCAGAGTGTTACTTCTCACAGTCAGTATGGACATGGGTTTCGAGGCAGCGTCAGGTAAATGGATTATGCCTTCAAGAATCCAGCAATCATTTGATGCTTGGAGGGTCCAGCATGCTTACAAGAGGCATAAAACACTTTGGTAAGATGTGCTTTGTTGCAGTGATATGGGCAATATGGAAGGAGCGAAATAACTGCAATTTTGAGGGTCTTTGTTCGTCAGTTTCGACTGTAATCCGAGTTGAGCATCTTGTTTCCTTGGGGGAGAAGGAACAGGTCTCCCTCCGCCTTATGTTTATGGAGAAGGCCCCCTTCTTTGATAGGTGTGCTTTTGTGCTTTTACATTTAGCCTTTAGGCCCTTTTGATCTAATAAACTTATTGCCGATCAAAAAAAAAAAGTTGAATTAAAACAGTATCACGGAATGCAATTTTAGTAACAATAATAGCGGAAACATGGAATTAGTTAAGATTGATAACCAATAAGTACCCCAAAATGACCATTTTTGATATCTTAGGTTGATAATTCATGAGCAGGGAGATAGAGAAGGATGTTACTCACTAAGCTAGGTGGAACAAGTGGAGACCAAAGACATGCCTCCAAAGTATGTGATTGCCATGTGCTAATCAACCCACATGGAAAATTTTATAAGATAGCTATAAAATTCATAGGAAGTGCGTAGCAGAAGTGAGGATCTTGAGATAGATGAGTAGCAAGGCAAGGTATGATAGAATTAGAAATTAATGCACTATAGGGAACTTATGAGGAAAAGTAGACTTGGATGGTTTGTCCATGTGCAATGGAGACCAAGAAAAATGTTAGTAGGAGGGAGTTGGTTCAAGTTGAGGGCTCTCGAAAAGAGAGGAGAAGGCCCAAAAGGATATGAGGGAGGTAGTAAGAACTGACTTGGTTACATATCGTTTAACTATGGAAATGGTCCTTAATATAGTGGAATGGCATAATAACATTTGTGTAGCAAACCCCAAGTAGTTAGGATGAAGATGATGATGATTTATGTCATATTCATTTATATAAATCATCATATTCATTTATATAGGTTTATCTTTCAATCATCACCATTATTATTGCTTTGTCCCGGCTACATGGGGTTGGCTTCGCCAATAATTTCCTGTTTAAGGACATATCCTTGAGTAGAAGGTTATGTGCAAATAAGGTTCAACTCCCACCATAACCAAAACTACAAATTGTGGAGCATCACTTCAAGTGAACGCCCTAAGTCGATAACCAACACCCTACCTAACATCAACCCTCTACCCATTCTTAAAGGGGGCATTTGGCACGTGGTATTAGATGGGATTAGGTGGGATGGAATTGCATTTGGTCCTGCGCCAATTCCGCTCAATGTTTGGGAAGAATGGAAAAGCTTGGAATTAGATTAGATGGAATTGCATTGGGTCTCGTGCCAATTCCACTCAATGTTAGCAAGTTGTGTACGTCCCACCATGATGTGTGGGCTATATCCACACCGTCCACCCATTTTTCAAGATCATTTTAGAGCATGGGCCAAAAAATCAGGTAGATCTAAAGCTCAAGTGGACCCCACCATAGAAAGCAACGGGGATTGAATACCTACCGTTGAAAACTTCTTTGGGGCCACATTAGTTTTGGATCTGCCTCATTTTTAGGCCCATGCCATAAAACGAGGTTACAAAACAGATGAATGGTTTGGATACAACACATATGTGTCATTCTCAATAGTTTCAAATGATGGTGGGTATATCCATTCAATGTACCACCGTATTACAAACATAGCATGGAATTACGCTTATCCCATGGTAACACGGGACAAACCCTGCCACATGTAATAATTATGTTTTTTTAATCCCATCCGACCTAATCCTTCCCAATACCATGCGCCAAACACCCCCTAAGACTCTTAGGACCGACCGGCACATCATTGTCACCTACCAGAGTGACATGGTGAGTTCCAATATGATATAAAAACGTATCCAAATCTAGGCACCATGTTTGACACCTTAAGAACATGTAACGCTAACAAGATCACATTTTTAAGGGTAAATTGCCCTTCAAACAACAACTAGCTTTTCCATATTTAGAGTTTCGTTTCCACCATTTCCACAACCGAATCCCAAAGGTTCTTTGCATGTTTGCCGATGCAAAACAAGAGGCGCAAATAAGTCAATAGGAAAGAGACAACCCTACAACGCAAAATCACTCGAAGATTCAGCACAGGGCTATCCTTCATTTCGGCTCTAAGAACTTATTTTGACCAATTTATCTTTTGACCCAAGATACCTCATAAAATTTCAATATCACCTTTAACGAATTGCACAAAAGTAATGCACCATCAGCAAACTGGAGGTAAGAAACCTGAAACCCTGATCAGTTCGCTCTAAAACCGTTGATGATGCCTTCCTCTACTCCATCGTCAAGCATTCTACCAAGCACCTCCACCTAAGGGTGACCAGGTTGCCCAACCCGACCTTGTAGGGCCAAGCTTGGGCCCTTGAACTTAGCCTAAGCTGAAACCTAGGCTCGATGTCTGAACCAAGCTACGATAGAGTCACTAGTTGGGCCAAACCAATCATCAAGTGAGTCACTATTATACAAAAGAATGGCCAATTTGAAGACACTTGTGATTGTGAATGGTCCCATTGAACATACATGTGTAGTTTAAAAGCACTTTCTGATTCGCAGACATTTTTCTATGATTTTTTTTAGAGAAAAAAGGACCAATTATATGATGGGTTTCATCATGGATGAAGGGGCTATTGAAAAAGAAAAAGAAAATAGATTCTAACCATTTCAAGCCTTTGATCATGTCACTCTTTTCCTTACAGGGCCGACCCTAGACCAACCCCACCCTATAGGACTAGGACTAAGGCCAAGCTCTTTCTACCCTAATTATGGCCAAGGCAAGGGACTAGGCCAAGGGCTAAGGCCAACCGCCGCCCTACCCTAGCCCGAGCCTTTGCCGCCCCTACCTCCACCACGATCGCAACGAGGAAGTGATAAAGAGTGGGCCTCCTATTTGATTCTCTAGTAACCCCAAAGAACCCTTTCAAGTGCTACTTATAAGAATTGGGAATGACACCAAAGCAATACATGCTTTCATCCAACCCTCCATCAAAATCCAAAATCCATCCTTCTCAACCTATGTTCAAGAAAGCCCTGGTCAATGTAATCATACGTTTTTCCATGACCTACCTACACATCAAACTCGATATGGATGAGTTATAATGATGATCAATGCTTTTGTGAGCCACTAACACCCATCTAAATTAGGTTTCACATGATAAAAGCTCCAAGGGAGAAAGAGAGAATATTTGGGAGGATAGGAGCCTTGTAGTCAACTATTCTTGCCAAAATTTTGCGAGGACCTCCAATGAGATTGATTGCCCGAAAATCATGAAAGTCACCACCCCCTCTTTTTGGACATTAAAGCAACGAATGACATTTCAATCTCCCTGCATAACCTACCACATTCATGAAATACGGATAAGAAAAGATTTATTAGAATGCAACCGAAAATCCATCAAAGCCTAGGCAAGATCCCCTTTATAAGATGAAGACTACTTTCTTGATCTCACTATCATAAATGGTGCACTAGAACATGACCACGTAAGCATCTAAAATCTAACAATATCTGCAGGTTATAAGCTTCAACCACTTCCAACTTTCCACACAGTACAAGTTTGTATGAAAGTCCATAATTGGCTCACATATTTCCACCAGATCATACAACCATTTTCCACTATATAGACTAAATAAAATAATATCATGATGTCAGCTTCTGCACAATGCCAACCCATAACATCCTTGGTATTTGAAACCTTCTTTTAAGTAAACTGGTCCAGCGAGTTATTCCACTTTTTCTCTCTATCCATGACTTTTCTCTAAGGTACTCTTTAAGATTCTAACATATTCCTTTCTCTTCCACTAATAATTCTAAAATTTCCTCGACAATTGATAATCCGGATTTCATAAAGGCAAGGCCAGCTATCAATCTATAAATGATACCAGCCGATATTATTTGTATGCACATGGGCAATACGAAATCTCAAAATACTCACAAAACCACCTTGCATGTTGCATCCATACATGACAATATGTCATGATATCGATAGTATCACAAAATTTTGAAGATATACTAGTTAAAAATATGCACAATGTTGATTGATACTCGCATATTCGACACAATGGATATCTATGCATGCATTTAGTGGATCAACATGGATTTAAAGCCAAAAAAAAAATATATCAATTTTGAAGGTGAAAAAGAAAGAAATTTGGGAATCTGACTTTCTTCCATTCCACCCTTTAAAAAACAAAGCACATGGGGAAAAAATAAATGCTTACTAGTGTACATGCCTCCAATCAAATTGAAGGGTTTTTTTTTCTAAGGACATTGAAGGAGAGATTTTATAAGGTAGTTACAAGACAAGCATGATGATTTTATTAATAAAGGCTAAAGTCAAAAAAATTACAAATCAAACCAATAAAGAGGAAAAGAAGAATTGTCGCCTGCTACTTTTAATGCTATCCCATAACCTAATAAGATTTAGCCTATTAAAATCCCCACAGCCCTCTCGCTACAATTCCTAAAACAATGATTATTTCTCTCCCCCAAATGAACCAAATTCCAGCCAACAACAAAGCCTCCAACCGCCCTCCCAACCTTTCCCACTCCACCCCAATGCCACGCTAGAAACAAATTCCCAATTGAGCTTGGCATCACCCACGACACACTAGGGGGCCTATTTGGTTGCCGATAAGTACTGGTAAACAGTAGTAAAAGCACAATAATTGCAAGTTCTGACTAATGTAGGAAATAATAAAACAAATGATTATTACTTATTTACACCAAATTCCCTATAATTACTGCAAATCAAACAAGCCTAAATAAATCAAAGAAGCCTTCCCAAACTTATTTGGCAAATGAGCAAAATGGATGAAGAAATGATCAACCAACTCCTCATTCTTCAAACACATCACACAAACATTCGAAGCACCATCAACCTCTTTCGAAGGTTACCAATGGCGAGCACCTTGTTCCAACCCATGAGCCAAGGGATAGTAAAGACCTTAGAATGAACCCCATGACCGCTTCTTCCCTTTGGAGGAAGGACCAACAATTAATTTGTACATAGAGCTAACCAAAAACCAACTTGACTTCTATTCGACCCACACCATAGCATCCTTTTCTTCCCCCGAAGGAAAGACTCCGTGCATCCATTCCAAAAGTCTCACAAATTCTTTCGGCTCCTCGTTTGATAGGCTCCTACGACAAGTAGTCCAAATCACCTCCCTAGTTAAAAGGGAGGAGCACCAAGTATCCAAAATGCATGCCTCCTCCATAGCCCCTATAGGTATTCTTGGAAATTCCTTTCTCAAAGCTTTCTCACCCAACCAAAATCTGCCCAAAAACTTATCATCTTACCATGCCCCCAAGGAAACACCCACCCCCTCCGAAAATTTTGATCTCAAAACTGACCACAGACTTTGAGAAGGATGAGGCCCTATCCAGAGATGAGTCTCTTGTCCACCATTTTCCTAACTGCCCTCCATACTTATACGAAATAACCTCCCTCCAAAGACAGATCTTCTGAATCAAACCTCCAAACCCATTTTCCGAGTAATGTAGAGTTCACAACCTCCAAGATTCTTAGCCCAGCACCCCCTTCATCCAACTAGAGGTGTACACGAGTCGAACCGAGTCGAGCTTGGCACATCTCGACTCGGCTCGGCCACTTGCTAACCCCAACTCAAACTCAGCTCGGCTTGGTCCTCGAGCCAGACTAGCTAGCTCAGCTCCGTTCTGTGAGCAAATCGGGCCAGTTCGGGCCGAGTTCGCCTGTGCAGCATTTTCACAAACACATAGACTGCACCTTCAAAATCTCATTGTATGTAAAACAGCAACAGTAGTTTTACAGGTATTTCATCAAACACCTTGTAAGCAACATAAAAATCAAGAAAAAAAAAGGGCGTACTTGTTTCATATACATACCTTCCTTGCCACCAACCACACTTCGTTGAGTCATTTCATCAAACACTTGGTGAGCAACATCAATATCAAAGTAACCGAGTCACCGAACTGATTCGATTCGAGTTCGATTCAAGTTGGGTTCGATCTGAGTCGAGTTGAGCTCGGGCAAGCTCGACCTCGGTTCGAAATTTTTTCAAGCTCAAAAAATCAGCTCAACTCGACTCGAACTCAATTTCGAACAGAGTCGAATCGGCTTTTTCGAGTCAGAGTTGAGCGAGCTAACCGAGCTAACTCGGTTCGTGTACAGCCCTACATCCAACGGATTGCACACATCTTCCCACTTCACAAGATGAAACTTACGCTCTTCTTCCATCCCAACCATAAGAAGTCACTCTTAAGCCTCTCCAAGTTAAGCAACAATGACTTAAGAGCATTTAAATAAAGACAAAATGGGCCAAAAGATTAGACATCGCCGCCTTTGTCAACCTCAACCTTCCACCCAAGGAAAGGCGCGTGTTTTTCCATCTTACAAGCTTCCTTTCAAGCCTTTCTATCACTTTTGCCCACAAATGATTGGTTGATTTCCCTATGCACAGCGGCACGCCAAGATAAGATGAAGGAAATGAGCCTGCATGGTAGCCAAACAAACTCACAAACATGTCCCTTCCTCCTTAGACATACAAACACCCAATAGCTCACTTTCGAGAATATTGGCCATTAAGAGACAACTTCAAAGCACAAAATTATTTTCTTTAAGATGTCCACTTTCGCCTCATCCGCATCGCAAAAAAGAATGGTATTGTCTACATAATAAAGATGAATGACTTGGAAGTCTGACTTATCTACCCTAATGCCTTCAATAAGCCCATTCCTAGCCCTTAATCAAGCATTTTGCTTAAGGCTTCAACCACTACCACAAATAAATAAGGAGAGCAAACCTCTAGTAGCTAAGAAAAGGCCTTTGGGTGATCCATTTACTAAAATCGAGTATTTAAGCAACTTCACACACACGTGAATCCAAATTCTCCTTTTCTTTGTTGCCTAAAACCAAGCCAGTCCAATATGTAATCCAAAAACCGCTAATGAATGTGATTGTGGGCTTTTTGACATTTAGTTTGTAGATAATCCCTTTTTCCTTTGCTTGTGACATGAATTAATACATTCATGAGCTTTTAACACTATCCACTAACCGTCTTCCCACCATAAATGCTCCTTTGATACTTCAACATCACACTTACCAAAATCACCATAAATCTAGAAATAAGAATCCTACCCAAAATTGTATAAGGACCTCCAAGCAAGCTTAGCGGGGTCTGAAATCCCTTAGACATTCCACTCCTTCCTTTTCTAGAATAAGAGCAATGAAAGTTGTCCCCGACTCTTTCACAATAAAGCCTCTCTCGTGGAGTCATTTACAAAGCCCATCAAGTCACTTTTTACCTCCTCCCAGAACTCCTCAAAGAATACAAAAGGAAAACCACCTAGACCTATAGCCTTGTCCCTCCGTAAATCCTTCATGTTGCCTATATTTCCCTCTTCAGAAAATGGCTTTTCCGGCAAATCCACCTCCTCCTTGGAGATTCTATCAAACTTGAGCTTATTTAGTCGCAAGCTCGCAGCCTAGCCCACCCTTCCCTATTCAAAAGATTTTTGTAAAACCCAACAATGGTGTTACATTCTTTTGAATTATCTTCCACCCTCCCCCTCCACCATCTTGACTTTATTAACTCTATCCCAAGCACTAGCCATTGCATGGAAAGAACATTTAGCAATCAACGAATGACATGTTCATAGGATGAGTATAGCTAGGATGAGGATATTGAGATGGATGAGTGGCAAGACGAGGAAGGATATAATAGAAATTAATGCAAGTGAGGGAACATTCGAGTGGCACCAATAGGTAATAAGATGAGGGAAAGTAGACCAAGGGGTTTGGCCATGTGCAACGAAGACTAATAATTAAACCTGTTAAGAGTGAGTTGGTTCATGTTGAAGACTCTAGAAGGGCAAGAGAAAGGCCCAAAAGAACGTGGGTGGAGAGAATTAGAAAAGATTTAACAACTAGTGTTTTAACCAAGGGTATGGTCCTTGGATAAAAATGTAATGGCAAAACAGAATTTGTGTGGCGGATCCCAATTAGTTGGGATAAGGCTCAGATGACGATGATGAGTGTAAGGACTTACAGATTGGCCGCTCCTTTTTCATTTTTGGAAATTTTTATTATTTTATCAGAAATAATTAAAAATGCATTTAAAAAATATTTAATAGGGAAATACAATGGGTGACGCATTGGATATTTCTATTAAATAACTCAACATTATTATGTTTAAAAAAATAGTGCATTAGCAACATATTTATTAATAAAATATTTTCAAAAAACTGCAAAATAATTCTCATTAATTACTACACGATAAATATGTAATAGGGAGTCCCTAACATATTTTTGTTAAAAAATATTCATTGTGTGAAAACATTTAATTAATCAAAATAATCTTGAAAATACAAAAAATAAAAACAAAAACTGCATCATTGATATTTCTAACATTTTTATTGAATTCTCTAAAGTATCTAAAATATCAAGAACCCTTGACATAAGTTCAAAATGAGGAAAACCAATTAAGGCAAACATGTATAGGTGTTTAGTGTATTGTGGCCACAGATCGAGGAGTGGTGAACTATTCCAATTGAAGTAGCATTTGGCACGCGGTTATCAGAATGTATAGGACTAGACTAATGTTCCTGAGGAGGTGAGAGCACAAATTGAGGAGGTATTGTGTTCTAGCGTTGCACGTAGATAAGTGCGGGTAGCACATGAAAAGGAGTGCATGTAGAGCATAAAGAGGAGCTAGGAGCAAACAACAAGGAGATCAACAAAGAATTGTGACAGCATATATGTGGACTTGGCACTATAGAGGATGACCTATATGCCGACTAGGATGATGCCAACAAAACAAGACATTGGCATATAGACAAGTTGTAGCAGGCAACATGGGATAGGGTGCAAATGCGATGGGTTGAGTTCAGGACAAGGTTTGACGGGTTCAAAAGAGATGCACATGGCATAACAAGGGGTGATAGCAGCAATAGTAGGTGGGATGTTGCCGTGTTGGGACCCCAAGGGTCGAGACTTTAGGGACTAGGACTTTTAGAGTTGTCAATAGGTCAGGTATGGGTCATGTCCTATAGTGCAAATACCCAGGCTATCCGAGTTCAAGTCTTTTTTTAATCCCTTTTTGGTTCGAATGGTTTTCTTGAAGACTCAGGCCCGAATCAAGTTGAGCTTGAAGTGCCATCATGTCTTTAATTACGGTTTCTAGTTTGGCTCAGGTCAAATAAAAGCATTTACATGGGTGGACCCAACCAATCGATGGATTCAATCACAGACAAATGTCCCACTTTGAAACATGTGGGGGGTGTAAATGGTCTCTCTTGCATGTGTGTGGCTTAGAAACTTTATTGCTTCACTAGAATGATGAATATATATTCATTATTTTATTGTATTACTATTAAAATTAATATGACCCCGACCAAGACCCAACTTGACCCGACTCACCTGATTTTAATCAAGTCCAAGTTGATGGACAGACTTGAACCTTGCTAGAACCAAATTTAACCAGGTCCCAAAACGCAAGAAACGCACCCAACTTGAGTTCTTAATGGGTCCAAGCTCTTTAAAATCGAGTCAAGTTCATCGGGTTCCCCAAGTCCGAGCATCCTTTAATAGCCCTATTTTGATTGATGGGACTTTACGGTGGCTTCTTATACGTCTCACCCAGAGCACTATGATGCCGAACCCATGCAGATCCATCCTTTTATAGGAATGTGGGTGCAAAGTAGCCGTGGCTAAAGAATGTTTGGATTGAGGGAGATATGAGAGAGACGATGGGTTCATTTATTTATAAGTTTTTTATCTTCAAACATGTGCTAGCCAATGCAATTGTCAACCCACTTTAGAGGCCTATTTGGCTTTCCAATTTCCAATAAAATGCAAAGTAAATGAGCCATCGTTGTCATTTCTAGATGTTTGTTTAAACAAGAATTATAGTTGGTAAATCGGGAGTCAAATACACTTGTGAAGCAGGTAAAGTAAATTGTAATCATTACATTATGAAACTACCATTCTTACAGTGATTTCTGGGTGAAACAAACAATGTAATAATATCATCACATTATTCAAATGTAAGTGATGTCACCACACAATTCAAGAGTAAATAATCATTATCCATTTACATCATTTACTGTTATAATTGGAAAATAAATAAGCCCTTAGGAATATAATTGATGAAGTACAGCAGCAGCAATCGAGGTGCGCGTGAATCCTCTGACAGTGCAAGAGATCATGATTCATCACCTAGATGAGAATGTGATGTAGACGGAGGATTTTGTAGCTTCAATGTAGCCGCCATGTGAGACATACAAAATTAAATTGATGTGGTGGACAATTATAAAACTTTATGGTTTACTGCACGAGTAGAACAATATTTCTGAAGTCGATAAATGTGCCCAATGAGATTAAGAATGCAGACCACATATATGGATTGATGACAAATACCATTAGAGGATAGGGGTGAAGAACGTTGTCCAAATCGTTATAAATAATAACACATTCGTAAAGGTATAGAAGCAAGGTATGCACAAAGAGAGAGAGAGAGAGAGAGAGAGAGAGAGAGAGAGAAGAAGAAGAAGAAGAAGAAGAAGAAGAAGAACTTGTAATGGTTGTGCGCAACTCACTACCTATATTCAATGCTTAAGACGATAGGGGAAAAGCCGACTATAAGGAGCATTATTGAAGATATCAGTACAATGACGAACTTATTTATAATCACATTTGACAGTTGTCAAAGATATGGAGGTGCGGGGGGACAGTGTGACCAGGGGCAATATACCTCACCATAGACTTCATTGCATTGGAGGGCTATAGTAAGCATAAGCCCACACTAAGACCCTGTTCACCTTCGTCAAATGGGCAAATAGAGATAAAAGCATTTGTCAAATGGGGGGAGGGTTGAGGGGATCATTATTAGCAACACATTATAAGAAAATGACATAGTTGTCATTCTTAAGCCCGTTTATACTCCTGAGTATGGTGCACAATAAAACATAATCACTGATGAAGTTGATAAAGGAGTCTATGCAGCTCATAAAAGAGGCAATCAACATTATAGAACTTCATTCTTATAATTAGGTGCATAAAACCATCAACGCTCATGGTACAGGAGACAGGATGCTTAGGCATATACTTCACACAGCTAGTAAGTCGCTATTTTTAGGTTCTCTATCCCGCATTAGCTTATTGTATGCCTTTCACTTTTACATTCCTAATTCACATGTGAATTGGGTTTCAACATATTTCCTAAACCCCAAAGTATCATTACATGCATAGACTCGTTCACAATAATGACTTAAAGAAGGCCCCTCCACAATCCATGCTAAATTATTTCCCATGTCAAAAAGAAAAGCTAGTTCGGAATTACGTATACTCTCTTTTACTTCGTGCTTATCTAACATATCAAGTAGTACACAAATGATTGAAATAGTCCTACATTCCTACTCAACAAAGTAGTTAGACAAGCATGAGGCATATTCTTGAGCAAAGCTACAAAGGCATCAAGGGCAACGATAATCTCATGTCGTTGATTTATTTTATACTATTATAGTATACAATAATAGTATATCTCATGAGGCATGAGGTATACTATTATTGTATACCTAAAAGTTGATTTATAAATTAGTTACTAAGCACTTATTTTACTAAACTAAAGATAAGGCAGACGTACTGGAAAGTGCAGCTAGATCACCTCCTTTTTCAAAGAGAGAACAAATGCTTATTAGGTATTTCGGTTTGACACCGGTTCACACCCAAAAGGAACCGAGCTACATTTGAGCTAAGTTTGGAGATGAAAGTCCTCTTTCTTTCTCAACGGTGAAGACTAAGCTCATGGCTAATTGTAGGCAATTCTTTCACAAAGGAATCTAAAAAGTGAGATTTCGAGTTAAGTGTTTACAAAATCTTCTTCTATTAGAAGAAATGATTAATGAGCCACCCGTTCCATTCATATGGACACATCTGAGATCACCAAATGCTCAAGAGCCCATCAATTCAATCCTTTTCACTCTTGTTGCTAGATATCTCATTCATACACATCTTCACTTTGTTTCCCAAGCCTCTAATTCAAGATATTGTTTTTATTAGATGATATAAAAAGTTCCTTTTTAACATTGATGTTTTTATTTTCACTAATGTTTTCATTTCCATTCAAATTGAAAAGAAGTTAAGTGGAATGATCTAACACCGTCTAATCATATATGCATCATAAAGTAGTAAAAAATCGAAGAAGAACTAGGGTTCTAGGTTCAATATGGGACAATTTATAGCATTTCTTCATTCGTTCCTGTCTGATAAAATAAAAAAGTTTTTTTTTCCTTTATTGGATGCAATGTTGTCAAATTGCTATAGTATCACAAATCACAATAGCGGTTGAATCGTATTGGATCGCATATCATAATATGGGTTGAATCGCATCAAATCACAAATCATATAGTAAATCATTAGATTTTTTATGATTTTCTTAAAATATGAAAAATATAAATAAATCAGAAAACAAAAACTAAAAACTTAGCAATCGTCCATTTGCCATCAATAGCAACCATCCTTTTGCCATCAATATTAACCAAGTAATACCATGTCATAATAGTGTTAAAGAATTCTTATCTTTCCTTCTTTTTTGTCATTTAAGAAAGTTTCCTTAGAAAACATACAAGGATCCTTCAATAATTTACGTTGCTGTTACCTTTCTTGAATGTAGAATCGCATCGGAAAAGCAAGATTTGATTGTGTAGACCAACGAAAAAAGATATTTTGATTTCTAACCATCACTCCACAACATATACAAGTCAACATGATCATAAGGATCCATAAAACTATTTCAGATAAGTCATAGATCGATTTGGTGTATCAACTAGTTAAGAAGTAAGAAATCATAATAAATAAAAATAAAAATAAAAAAACTCCACGGTTTAACGTCGAAGGAAATATCTATCATTTAATCTTTTATAAAGAACAAAATAAATAATTTACCTTTTCTAAATGATTCTCTTTTTTTAAGGTTTTTTTTATAAATGATTCATAGTCCCCCACCAATTTAAAAGCATAAAATAAAAGCCAAGTGAAGCTTAAAATGGAATAAAGCAAGTATAATTTGAATCATAAATCATAAGATTCAAATCATAAAATCATAGGATCCATATAAAAAGAGATTCAAAGGTTGGATTCAAATCATTTTGCTTAAGATTTGACTGAAATCATAAATTGTAGGATTTTGACAACACTGATTGGATGGGTTGATTTTTTATGAATAATGTCATATAAAAAAAGAATAATGTCATATAAAAAAAGATCAACATGATAAACTAACAGCAAGTGGTGGTCAATGTACTAGAATAGGTGCCCAACCCTGCAGATATTGGCAATCTGTGCATTGGCCCAAATAGTTTTGCCATAATGATGCAAGAGAAACCAGAGCATCTTTTCCATCAACTACATAAATAAAATGGACAAGCTATAGTACTCAGAGCTCCAAAAGCTCATGTTATACCATTACAACATGAAGTTGCGGGTGAGAAAGATGTAGGCAAACGGTGAAAGAGAACCAACACATAACCCTTAGGCATTAGTGCAAATGCTCTTGTTGCTTGGGAGGACAACACCTTGATCCCATGATAGCTAGAGAGGTAACAAGTGTGGGCATTAACATGGTCAAAGTTTTGATTTAAGAAGTCAAGGCTTAAGATGACTCATTTTACTCGTTGATGAGAGACCATTTGAAGGGGTCTTGAGATTTTTCTTCATCTCTTTTCTTTTTTTTTTTTTTTTTGTGGGGATGACCATAAGGATGCATTGTGTAAGCCTAGTCTATTACTATATAGAGAGAGTATGATCATGCCCCTCTAGACCCAAACCATGGTGCTTGTGCCCCAACACTTGTCTATGAGGCTTTGAGCCAATTCAACATTTCTAGAGACTTATGAAACACAGCCTATTGCACAAAGCATTGGATCCATATACGTAAGGGAAATCCATTTTCATGCCACCTTATAGATATGGACCGAACGACTGCAATAGCTACAACACCCATTCATAGTCATCTGGTTGAAGCTATCATCAGGAGTATGCCAACAAATAGGGGACAGGCATGTCTATAGACAAATGTATCCAAGTCCCGGATATAGAAATGGTATCAAGGTGTTTAACCTCAACTACAGCCACAACCATGGCTAAGATCAAGAATATGTTGTGGGATGAATAGTTCGATGAGAAATAGCCCTCAATATTGTGCATCATACAGGGCCCATGTCAAAAAGGAGAACTAGTAACAATTCAGTTGAGACATGACAAGTCCCTGAAAGGGACTAATCAAAAGCTCCATTAACAAACTGGTCCCTAACGTGTAATAAAGACAACAAGGTCTAGTGCCTTCCATTTATAACTTCCACAAGAATTGCACATTAGTCTTTTGACACCGAGGACAACACAGATGAAAGCTTTGTAGAATTAAGGAATGAAGATTCATCTTTTTAAGGACATTAAAGATTCCTCTGGTGCCAAAACAAGTTTTGATGTCACTGATGACATACATAATGATCAAGCAATTTCTAGTATATACATTAGTATGCAACGTCATTGACGCCCTCTGCATGAGCTAGGAGAGTGGGTTTCCACTCATTGGACCCATTGTGATGTATTTCTTAGATGCACACCATCCACATCTCCCAAATCATATTAGCTGTGGAACCCAAAAAAATCAGGACAATTCAACCATCAGGTGGACCACGCTAGAGGCAACGGTGGGGCTGGGAGCACCTCTCACGTCAGCCATGTGGACATGGGTGGGGGGCATCCCAGCAGTGGACCCCACCTTGATATATATGTTTAATCCATGCCATCCACCATCTTCTCCAAATGATTTTAGGCCATGGGCTGAAAAATGAGCCTTATCCGAGTCTCGAGTGGACTGCACAGAGGCGAGCAATTCCTATATGTTAAAACCTTCCAAGGCCTACCGTGGGGGTCCCTGCTCGTCCAAACAAGCCCAAATCAGGGCCATTGGCCACCAATCCATCTGGCATACGCGGTGGACGGGTCAAATTATCCGAATGAGGCCCACCTCGATGGTGGAATTCAAAAATGTATTTTATATATAAAAACAATAATTAAAACCCAAGCTCTAGCACTGTTGCAGCGTCCAGAGGGTGGGCAGACGCCCACCAGGGTGTGGCGTGGGGGCCCACTCGTGGGACTAGTGCATGTATTTCATCCATGACACCCATCTATTTTGCCAAACCACTTTAGGCTAGGAGCCCAAAAATCTGGCCGATACAGATCTCAAGTGGGTCGTGCCGTAGGAAACATTGAGGGCAATAATGTTTGTTGTTAAAAGTTTCCTTAGGCCTCTATGATGTTTATTTCCTAGCCCACTAGGGGTTGTGGAGCCCATTTTAGGGTCCCACCTGGGGGGGTGTATTATCTACCCTACCATCGATCTTAGTAGGGGTGTGTGGGGCTTGGATTTAAGTGGGCCACATCATGAAAACAGAGTGGTTGAGTGCCTACCATTGGAAATCTTCTTAGGCTCACTGTAATATTTAATTGTTATCCAATCTGACTGAGGGGCCACCACGGTTCCACCTTGATACATATGTTTTATCCAAACAGTACATCTGTTTTGTTATCTCCTTTATGCGTGCAGGCCCAAGTATAGGGCCGATTCTAATCTCAAGTGGGCCATGCCACATAGACCTTTACATTTCTAGTGGGGCCTGCTGTTTGAGTCCCACTCTATGTATATGATGTGCCAATTAAGGCTGATTATCACCTAATATGTCTAATAACATGCTAGTGTACTTGTCCTGATAGGATGAACTAATAGCATGCTTAGTGTAATGATATCATGCCCACTTATATGCCCATACGCATTATTTGTATGCATGTTGTGAATGACGATTGATCATATCATACACCTTTCAACTTGAGATACTTAGGAGACCCCACATGAGATAGGGTTGCCCCACATGATTGCGCAGTACACGCAGGTTTGGTGCATAACTTGGATGGTACGACTCATGCATTTCGAATCTTGTACGTCAAGATCACACTACACCCTAGTGACATCAGGGTTCTGGTCTCCACAGGCATATCGTGGATGGTCGGATTGGATACCGAAAATATTTGTTCTAGCATTAGGGCACTATGGATGTCCTTAGTGAAAGTCCATAAACCCGTAGTACAAGTAGGATGCTTCAACGTCGAGACCGAGTGAATAACATAAGCGTCCGAGTGCCAAATACTATTAGGTCACGTCTCCCATTGTGTCGTGATAGGTTGAAAATGGGTGTGAACTTATCCGCCCAAGGGTAGGGGGTTGTAAGCTAGGTAGAGTTTGATCAACTCGTAAATGGGTCCACTATCGACGAGCCAAGTGGGCATTGCCATATCACTGGCAAGGCAGATAGTGAGGTCTCTTCTATTCACTTGGTCATGCGCACAATGTGGCGACAGCCAGTGTTGGAGTGTACTAAACCTCGATGATGTTTCCAAATACGAACCATACTGATACGTGGACTAGTTGAGGATTGGCATGTTTGTATTGCATCTCTAGCATATGACACTAGGCCATGTAGGCCTTGCATTGCATAGCCTTGGTATGGCTAACAGGATTCATGAACTTGGCAACATAGCTCTCCATCATCTTCCGCATACTATGATATCTATATTTGTCATGTGCATTGTGCACACACACACACTCTACTAAGCTTCGTAAGGCTTATGCACGTTTGTTTACACTGCAGGTGATGTTAAGGCATATCAGCAGCATTGAATCCGAAGCATGAGCCCGATCTTTTGAGTTTTGATTATATCTTGTATTTTCTTTTCCAACACTATACTCAAAGATTATATTAGTGGATATATGATGATGATGTTATTTTGTGACTTAGGTACACTTGTATTTATGCTCTTTTACAAAAAAAAAAAAAAAAAAAAAAATCACCCTAAAAATCCTCCTTGTAGGATCCCAGGATCGGAACCTGGCGTATGGGAATTGAGATCCGAGAATGGGGTACTACAGATGCTGTCGGCACCGGATTCGATAGCTGGTAATTTTGTGAGCCCGGTTCCCGAGTTTGGGGCATGACACCCTGGGTTTCAACTATCCATATTGGGGCTAACCAAAACAATGGTTTGGTTGGATCACCAAATTATAGTCACTCATGGGCAAAATCTTTCTTAAATGCCTCTATGCAAGGCCCTAGCTAAGCTCATGCTCGAACCTGCAGCTATTAGCACGAGTCAAGCATGGGCATAAATGTTTTGACATAACAAGGACAAGCGTGGATCAACCTTGGGACATTTTTTTATTTGAAAAGTCGGACCTAGATGCACCCTAGTCCCGCCCAAGCCCAACCCACCAACAGCCATAATTAGCCAAATACCTTCCCATCAACTACAAAATGCAAGTTACTATTCTAACATCTAGAGAGCATCAACAACCATTCTACTATTTGCAAGTGACCACCCCAACAATGTTGACTTAACTCACACTAGCAGTGTCCTCGTAAATCTATTCAATGTGAGAAAAATATATAAAAATGACTATGTAACATGTGGAGCCAAAGTATGTGACATCACCTACTAAAGCTTTGAAATTCATCCTTGTATAAGGAAATGAAGGAGATAATTCTGGGAGTTTTGTGTGCAAATGAAAACCTCGAGTCTTTTCCCCTTTTTTTCTTGAAAGGAACATCACCTAAAATATTGGGCAACCATCTTGGACTTCCAGTACATGGACAACTACCATGTTGCAAAAGCATGAAGGTAAAACATGGTGACTAAACTTTGGCTATGTTTACAAAGATGAACAAATAATCTTATCAAACAAGAAAGAAAAACTCCTTTTTTTTAATTGATAGTGAAGAAGTCAACACAAACTGATACAACCAACTGGCCACACAAGCTTATTGATCAAGATTTTAAGTATCCAATCATTCAAATTGTCTTTATTGATGATCTAGACTAGATCCGAAGTTTGATGATCAATTTGATGGGATCGATGATTAGATTTCATTGAGGAGGGGCACTGAGAGGATCAAAAGATGGTCATTATATTTCTAAAATTTATTTCTTTTAGTTAGTTATGAAGGTCTAATTAAGTATTTAATCATTTTCCCTTTGTATTTTCGTCATTTTTTGTGTGCCACTTTTAGGGTATCAAATAGTGTCTGAATGGTACGTTATTGGTCCCGTTTGATAGACCATGAGTTAGCTTTCAAACGAGCCCAAGATCATGCAATTATGACTCTATTTGAGCACATTATAGCCCATTTATACAAGGCCCTATATGGTAGTGATGTGATTCAATGGAATTTTGGTCATTTTCTGTTATTAGGGCTTTTCAAACGAGCCCAAGATCATGCAATTCTAACTCTACTTGGTTTAAGTCTATATAAAGCTATGTCACAGAGGTTTAATGCATTATCATTATGATTAGAATAAATTATTTTGGTTTGCTGCTGCTTATTCAGTAGAAGATTTGGTGACGAGGTTTTTCATGGTCTCTACCATTCGGTAGAGGATTGTTGCGTTCTTTCCCACAATCTCTTTCTTCTTTTCTTTGGTCTATTCGCATCCACTTTTGGGGTTTGCATTACAAACGAACCACTATCTACACCCGCTCCAACTACTAAATACACTCATCCTATCCTTCCACTTCTGGTCGTCATAACAAGCATCCAATCTCATTCCTTACTTTTTCCACAAAGAGTGGGGTCGATACCCAACCATTCAAACTGCAGGAATTAGGGATCAAGGAGAACCAAGGGATTTATTAGAAAATATTCAAAACTACCACCGAACGAAAACATAATCGTTTGGATGACTGTAGATGGTTTAAGTGGTAAATGATTTACAGGTGTAAATCATTTACAGCCTGTCCTGTTTGGCTGTAAGCTGTAAGTGATTTACAGGTAAATGATTGTCTGTGTTTGGATAGCCTGTAAATTGTTTAAGTCCGGTAAATGGAGAGTCAATCCGTAAATGAAATCCCGACTTTTTGCCTGTAAATCATTTACAAACATTTTTCAGCATACAAACACAGACTATAAATCATTTACAGTTAGCCCCATTTAAAGGCATCCAAACGACCCCTAACAATTATCAAAAAGAAATAAGAAGGCGAACAATCATGCAATGGACTTACGCCTTGCTTGCCAGGGATTGTGCAGTGCCAGACCATCAAATTGACGGAGCCGTCCGGCGCAGTCTCTGGCTTTGCCACGAAACCCTAGAAAAGAAAGGCATAAGGAGAAGAGCTTTCTATGGAATTAAGAGAATGATAAGGATGAGAAGGATGGGATGTGCAGAAAAGAGGATTGATTTCTCAACATGAAGAATGAGAGTACAGACATGTGGATGGTTCTTGCGCCATGCCTTGCGCTCTTCGGCGAGACGGCCACGCGCTATTCCTCCAGACATTCTCCTTCTCTCTTTCTCTCTCTAAGGTCGTCCTACTCCCGGATTGAAATGCTCATCGCGACGGGGATTCTTGCATTTATACATGCGTTTACTCTTTTTCGCAGGGCAGAGATGAGAGTAGGTTTGATAGAGGCTTCCGCGAGATGGACGGTCGCTGCTCCTGCATCTGTACCGTACACCTGGCACACTTTTTACGAAATCCGCACTGTTGAGCCTGTGGGATACCATTGGGGCTTATAAAGGCACCGGTAAAGCGGAAGCTGACGGTTACGAATTCGTTGAGAAAACATTCGGGCAACGGTCCACGTTCAGACGGCTGAGATGGATTTGATTGCCGTACAAGGTTAGTTTTTAGCATATGGCATTTAACTATTTAGTGGGTCATCGGATAAAAGGCTGCGATTGACTCAGATTCGTGTGCCGCAGATGTGGTGGGATGGATGGGACCAGGGAGCCATCTTATCCGTAGAAACTCGCGAGCCTTTACGTGCCAAAAAGTCGTTGCTATTCGGCGTAAGAATCACGCAACTAGCCGTAGCGCAGACCGATCAGAAAGTACACGGATAATGCAACTGGAGTCGCGCGTGGAGATGTGCGACGCACGAGTGGCGTCGCATATGCCGTCATTCCACGAGTCTGAGATCCAGGGCGTTCATCGAGCAGAACTCTTGCATATCTCGTAAATAGTCGGTCCAGGCCATATGTCAGGTGGCCGCAAGTATGCGTTGACAGTGGGCCGTTGATTATCTTTTCTGACCGTTCAATTACTGTGCATGGGTGGCCCATTTAATAGGTAGAGTGGCTGGAACATTTAGATAAGGGAACATTCACCGTAACACCTCCTTGATGGACGGCCAATCGAGTGAGTGCGTGTCATGTCGAGGCGTGTGCCGTGCTCGGGAGATGCATCGCCGTGGAGATTAGCATTGGAAATGAAGATTGAGAGGACCCTCAGGCGGAAGCGGATTGGCTAGTGAAACTCTCACCCGCCATACAGGTGCTGTATCGATGTCAGCAAAGTTCCATTGTTCTGATCACGAGGTATGTGTAGTGTCCAAACCGTCCGTCCATTTCGCGAAATCGTGTCAAGGCTTGGGACGAAAAACCAAGACAGATCTAACTATCTGCAAGAAGCTTGCAAAAAGCAGCGGGGGTTAACGTCTACGACTGAAACCCTTTACCGTGTCACGAAAGTTTTGTATAAATGTGAAATTTGTTTTTCTTCACTATTCAAGTCCTCGTGACCTTACGAGCAGATTAGATTGAAAGTTAACGTTATGATATGCCTGTGAATTTTTTTACGGCCGAAAATCATCATCTCCTACTTGCGTTATGGTTGAAAGTCATTATCTCCACTGCTATTGTAACTTTGATCTCCTTTGAACCGTTCGGTACAAGTCGGAGCTTGAAGAGCATAAGCGCGCATCTTTGCACAACAAGTGCCTACAGCAGCCATATAGCTGGTGTGTGGTACACTAGCCAATCCACTTCCCCCTTGGGTTTCCACAAGTGGGACCGGAATCGTCTTCAACACGGAAAGGGATTGGCTGGCGTACCTCACACCAGCTATATAGTTGATATATTGACGGCAGCAAGTTCTATAGGTTTGACCATAAGGTATGTGTTATGTCAAAACCATCCATCCATTTGGCGAGCTCGTTTTAAGGCTTGAGACGAAAAATAAGATAGATCTAACTATCAAGTGGACCACACTGAAAAAAGCAGTGGGGGGTTGAAAGTTTACCATTGAAACCCTTTTTGAGGCCACAGAAGTTTTCGATCAATATGAAATTTATTTTTCCTCTTCATTCAGGTCTTTGTGACCTTATGAACAGATTGGATGGAAAATGAACGTTATGGTTGGCCCTACGAATTGTTTAACGGTGAAAATCATTATCTCTACTGCTATTTGTGGTGTAGTCCTAATGATCTTTGGATATGATTCATTTTTTGGATAATGCTTTAAAATGATCTCTAAAAATAGATTAACGGTGTAGATATAATAAATACATCACTGTGGAGCCCATGTAACTTTGATCTCCTTTGAACCGCTCGTACAACTCAGAGCTCGAGGAGCGTAGTCCTTCTTCGCACGACACGTACCTACAGCAGTTATATAGCTGGTGTGTGGTACACCAGCCAATCCGCTTCCCTTCAACACGCCCAATGTCTGTGGAGTCACCGTGTTGCGTGCGTGAAATCAACTCCATCTATCAAGTGATGACCCTCGAGCCAATTTGATGCATCAAATTACAAGGGATTACATGGGATGAAATCGTATAAGGGGTTGTTTGATTTTCCAAATCTCCCGTGAATGGCTAATAATTATTTTCTCAAGTAATTACCTCATTGTTCCCCTGCTTGATTTGACCTGTACTTTTTTTAATACCAAAACTAATGGTATTGTAAAATATATATGGGGCCCACCATTGTGTAAGTGGCTTATCCACACCATACATTCTTTATGCAGGCTTTATTTGAGGCATGAGCAAAAAAATAAGAAAGATCCAAAGCTCAAGTGGGCCACACCACTTGAACCTACAGTTTCTTCTTCCCTAGTTCCACAATGTGTTGGATCAATCTCATTTTTTCTGCTCATGTCTTGAAATGTTATATTAAAATAGATGGATGGAGCATCTATATTATAAAGTTTTTTCCTACTGTACGACCCACTTACGGGCCACACACTTTACTAAGCCCACTTATTCTTACCTTCCAAGAATACTCCCCTACTGTACGAACAACTTTTCGCGGGTCGAAAATGCCCCTACTTTATTAATTTCACTCCACTATCTCCCTTACACCTAAATACATGTCCGAACTCATCTCTATCATCCCTATTCCTTCTTTTCACCCATTTTTTCATTAAATCACCATAGAATCTCCTTCCTACTATCACATTACATCTTCCATGTTCTATTCTACTCAAGGCTACCTGCATTCGTTTTCTGAGAGGACGTGAATGCATTAATAAACGTGAAATCTTGTAGGCTTTTCTCCGAAGAACGTATTGTTAAGGGTCAAATATTGCATATTAGACCCCAGTTATTACTAAGCTTTATACACATGATAATGCTTAACGCTCTAATTTAATCACGTTTGTGTTGCAAGGTGAATTTAGGAGTTTGAACTAAAAAGAGTGCTAAAAGCATAAATTTAATGCAAAAAAATCACCAAGGCAAGGGACAGATCGAGGATAAAGAAGCCTGAAAATCATCCTGAATGCAAGATCATAGGGTTCCCACCATCCGTTTGGCACAAAACTTTATATCCGGCCTGAGGATCATAAAGTAACTGTACAAGTAAAATTTCAGCCCGTGGATCTTTGTGAAAGTGGTTCAATGGAAAGATCAGTCATAAATCACCGATTTGGGGCCCACTTGATCTCTGGATATGCCTCAACTTTGGACTCAACCCATAAATTGGATAGATAAAAGGAATGGACGAAGTGGATTGATCAGGAATATCACTGTGGGGCCCACACGCATGCTGCAAGTGCACCACAGGAGTGCACTCATGGTGCACCGGACCGAAATTCTAGCCAAAGTCGGTTTGACACGACTTTCCAATCTGAGAGGGAGACTCTCTCTCTTCTCTCGAGCATGTCGTTTGCTGGGACCAATGATGGCCCACCACAATCATCCAAATGGTGAATCCGAGTCGTCCATCGTGTGCAGACCGAGATATTTACCAAAACCTTGTTATTCATATGCTTCCATGCACGCATCCAAGTTTAGACCTACAAGGAGTACATTTCTACGTCGATTGATGGTGTAGCCCATCTGAAACACGGATTCACTCCAAACTTGGGTCCGTGATCAGGGGCTAATGTAGAGGCTCGAAGAAGGGATTGATGCTCCATAAGGACAACTGAAGTGGACCCCACCGAGCTCAGCCCAGTTCCCGTGCGCAAGGAACGCACGTCCGTGAAAAACGGACGTCTCAGGCCGTTGTGGCCCACCACTTTTGACCGATTGCATGATTCGGACCGTCCAGAGGAAGCTCAGGCCAAAACCAACCCCACCCATGAAGCCCAAACAGAGTTTGGGACGATCAGCGTCCTAAAACCCATTCCAATGCAAACCAGTTTTGCGGTTTTGCTGCGCACGCACCACTGTTGCTCCATAAACTTCACCAATCATGCAACCGATCAACTCTCACTACTATAAAAGGGGAGAGAGAGAGAGAGAGAAAGAGAGAGAGAGAGAGAGAACGTGGAGAGGATCATCAGCCGTGGATCGGACGGGAGAGCAAGAGAGAGAGAAGGAGCGTGGAGCAAGCTGGCCATCTCCATCATCAAGAGTTTTTCTTTCCTCTTTAGTTTTTCTTCCTTTGATGTTTGTAAGAGATTTTAAGTTAATCATGTCTATGATTGGCCAAACCTCTTAGCTAGGGCTAAGAGGTGAAGCTTGTAGTGTGATGGAATACTTTCTATTGCTTGGATTCATATTAAGTGAAACTATCTTTGATTCTAATTTGATTATATGAAATACTCTCAGTTTTTAATGGTTTGTTGTGACTTCAATTACAATAGATCTGTGATAGCATTGAGTATATTCTGTTCATGTATTGAGATTGTGAAATTACAAAATCTCGTTGTTCACCATCGTCCCATAGGCATGGTTGGATGATGGAATCCTTCCTAACGTTCACGATTCTCTAAGATTGGTTGTGGATTGGTAAATTCTGTTGTTTGCTTTGTCTCATGGGCATGGTTTAGTGATGGTGTCACTTTTAGTTCTCATACCTATCATTCATTGAAAATTAGATCAAAGGAAGTTCATAATTGATTTTTAATGAATTATCTTCCAATTTGATGCAAATGGGATTCTAACTCCAGTTGTGTTTGTGAGTCAAGCATAGATCTTCCTAATCTCTACAAGTAGATCCTTGGAAACCCTAGTTTCTCACCTTTGAATTTTACAAGTTTTAGTTTAATAATTCACCATTATTCTCCTACATTCTCTTAATTTAGATTACATCTTCTTCTAGTTCTAGTTTTAGTTTTAGTTAACTTTTAGAATATATACAAGGTTAAGTCCTTATGAATTCGACCTTGGTCTTACCGATATTATTACTACATCGCAACCCTATACTTAAGGTTGAAATAAGTTTTTAACGCCGTTGCCGAGGACTAACAGTTGTGTTTTTCTGAGATTAATTGTAAGACCCGTATGCTAGCCCGTACCGTTCCGTATGCCTTTGCGGTTCTCCCGGTCGAATTCCAGCGACCCGCGATCTATTATCGGCTTTTACGCGCGATCCTGAGTCATGTCCCATATATTAGAATCGGCTCGACCCGAGACTTGTATCATTGCAACCGCGCCCGTCGTTGTGGTTCCAACGCTGCGTCTCGCGCGCCAAGGTGGTTACCGAGCCAGGAGATGTGACCCGCATTCAGTTCGAAGAAAACGCCGCGCGCTGCGATCTTGAGAGAATCCATCACATCAATCCCATCAATCAAAGTACACATCACACTCCATCACTCACCCATCCCCAAGTACAACCACCCCTCCCCTAAAGTCAACTCTCTCTTACACAAGTACACATCACTCACACCCATCACACCCATCTCTCTCTCTCTTACACCTCTCTCTCTCTCATCTCTCTTTCTCATTCTCCCAAGCAACCCATGAGAGTCCATCGTCCAAGCTCCATGAGATAAGCTTGGCATGGCCCACTCCCTACCACCCAATCTCACCCTCTAAAATCAATCTTGACCATTGAATCACACCCCTTGGAGCTCTAGAACCTATAGGCAGAAGGAGAAATGAAGGAATTCGAGGTGGGTGATCTACCGTTGATTTTCACTTGAGGGCCCACTTGTATGTAGGACCCATTTTGATGTATGTGTTGTAATCTAGAGGGACCCATAGTGGCGGGGTCCCTCCATCTCATCTCGTCTCTCTCTCTTTTTCTCTCTCTCTCACTATTTTTCCTATTGCAACCCACCTTGATGAATGGACCAGATCAACACCGTGGATGGTGGAAATCCCGTCGTGATGCGTGTACTTTGTATCCACACCGTCCGTAGGATCGTGGATGGTGGGGCCCGCTACATGTGTGGCAGTCCACACCGTCCAGTCCACTGGACGCTGGACTATACGATAGCAAACAAAAATAAATAGAATATATTAATATATTGTTGTGGGCCCACGTGGTACTCGTCCACCATTGAAACGGATTGGCTGGTGTACCTCACCAGCAAGTAGCTGGTGCAAATGACGTCATCAAGTTTTGGTGGCCCCCCGCCATGATGTAAGGGTCCCATCCACACCGTCCAGCCCTCTGGACGGGTGGGACCCACCTTGATGTATTTAATCTATATCTACACCGTCCATAGGGAAGGTGTTGTTTGAGCCGCACCATGCTGTAAGGGTATAACCCCACCGTCCTTCCATTTTTGGGTTGGGACCCACCCCACGTGTGCTGCACGTGCGGGATGGGGCCACCCTTATGTATGGGTTATATCAGCACCGTTCAATGGACGGGCTGTGTGGGGCCACCGTGATGTACCTGTGTGTGACCCACCATGATGTGTGGATTTGATCCACACTGTCCACCTAGTGTACGCTGCTGGACAGCCGTGGGACCACATGAGATATGAATTATATCCCCACTATCCATCCATGTGTGGATTCCACACGTGTTTATGGTCTGGTCACAAGGTATGTATTATATCCTACGCCATACAACCCTTTTTAGGGTGGCACCCACCCACATGTGTAGCACGTGTGGGGTGGGGCCCGCCTTTGATATATGTGTTTTATATCTGATCGTCCATCCATTTTGACTGGATGTGGGAACCACCGTAATGTGTTGTACCCATTGTCCAGTAGTTGGATGGTGGTACCCACCGTGATGCATGTGTGTAGTATCCATACCCTCCATAGTTTGGACGGTGGACCCCTCTGTAATGCATGTGTTTTATACACTCCATCCATTCGCTTTGGACGTGGGGCCACCCCTCACGTGTGGCACATGTGGGGGTGGGACCCACCTTGCTGTATGTATTATGTATCTACACCGTCCACTACTAGACGGTGATTGGTGGGGGCCCACTCTAATGTATGTATTATACATCTAAACTGTCCATCTGGACAGTGCAGCCACTTGGCTACTGTCTGACTTCAGCAAGCTCCATGGACCCCACTCCAGCTATATAGCTGCTGGCTAGCGTCAGCAAGTTCTGTGGGCCACACCGTGATGTATCTGTCCAGATCGTGGGACGCACCTGATGAATGTGTTGTATCCCGATTGTCTAAACTGTTGGACCCCACTTCATGTATATATTGTATACTCACGCCGTCCATCTATTTTCTGCCATGTAGGACGGCCATGATGTATGGATCTTATCCGCACCGTCCGTAGGATGGGACCCATGTGATGTATGTGATTTATATCCAGGCCGTCCCTCCATTTCTAGGACGTGAGGCCAGCCTTGATGCACGTGTTGTATATCCTCACCATGATGGTGGGACTCCATGATAAATGCGTTGTACATCCACACAATTTGGCCATGGATGCAGGGCCCACCTGCTGTGTGAATGTAGGGCCCACTATATTGTTCATGTTTCATCTGTCCCTTCCACTTGTGCGGCCCACTTAATGTATGTATGGCCCATGGGTTGTGGCCCATTGTGATGTATGTACAGCCCATATGTCGTGGGCCATTGTGACGTATTTCCAGGCCACATGGTGAGGCTCGATGTGAGGTATTTGAAGCCCATGTGAGCGGCCCCTATTGTTGTGTGTTAGGCCCATTAGTGCGACCCATTGATGCAGCCCACTTGACCGTATATGAGGCCCATTAGTGTGGCTCGTTGATGTGGCCCACTTGGCATATATGAGGCCCATATGATGAGGCCCGACTAAATGTACACGAGGCCCATTAATACAGCCCACTTGATGTACATGAGGCCCGTTGGTGCGGCCCATTAATACGGCCCATGATGATTGTATGAGGCCCTTGTATGAGGCTATGGGCCCACGATACGTTTGGCTCTATGTGGGCCACTCTTGAGAGCAATGATGGTTAAATGGCCACATTGATGGGCAATGATGGTTTAATATCCATGTTGTGACCTTCCCTCAGGCCTTGTTCGGCCCATTCTCATTGAGGCCGATTATTGATTATCGACTCTGATTGTCGTGGTCGATTGATCGATCGAGGTCGATTATCGTGACCAATTACCGATTTCTGAGTATAGAGATCGATTATCAATCAATTCCAATTGTCGTGGCCGATTGCCGATTTTAATTATCGTGACCGATTAATGATCGAGGTCAATTATCGTGACTGATTGCCGATTTAGATTGTCAAGGTCGATTATCGATCGATTCCGACTATCGTGACCGATTGACGATTCTGATTATTGTGACTGATTGACCGATTAGCGATTGAGGCCGATTATCATGGCCGATTGTTGATTCCGATTATCGAAATCGATTATCGATCGATTCCAATTGTCGTGGCCGATTGCCGATTCTAATTATTGTGACTGATTGACCGATTTACGATCAAGGTTGATTATCGATCGATTCTGATTATCGTGACTGATTGCCGACTCTGATTGTCATGGCCAATTGACCGATTAACGATCGAGGTCGATTATCGTGACCGATTACCGATTCCGAGTGTTGAGGTTGATTCCGATTTCGATATCAAGGCTAGATATCGAGGCCGATTGTCGAGGCCCAATGTGATATATATACGACCTGTATTTGAGGCCCATTGTGATGTGCATTCGGCCCGTGTTTGAGGCCCAATGCGATGTATATGCGGCCTGTATTTGAGGCCCGTTGTGATGCGCATTCAGGCCGTGTTTAAGGCCCAATTTGATGTATATGAGGCATATGTGATGAGGCCCATTGCGATGCATTTGAGGGCCAGGCGATGGAACCCATTATGATGTATGTTAGGCCCATGGAAAAGCCCATTATGATGTGTTCACGGCCCATGGGCAAGGCCCATTGTGATGTATTCGTGGCCTATGGGCAAGGTCCATTGTGATATGTATTAGGCCCATGATGCATGACCTATTTGATATATTTGAGATCCATGTGTAGGGCCCACATGTCATGTATTTAAGGCCCATGAGCAGGGCCCACCTTTTGTGTATATGTGGCCCTTGAGTAAGGCCCATTGTGTTGTATATCAGGCCTTTATGTGAGGTCGTGGGCCCATTATATGTTTGGCTCTACGTGGGCTATTCCTTGGGGACAATGTTAGTTAAATGTCCACATTGTCAAGGCTGATTGTTGATTTCGGTTATTGATACCGATCATGAGTAGGTGACAGCATAGCACCATGATACATGCCCATACGCATCATCTGCATGTTTGTTATGAGATGTGATTGACCATTGCATATGTCATTGGGCGTGTTGATATGAGACTCCCTGATAGGAGGAGGTTATCTCATATGAGCACACGGCATGCGCAGAATTGATGTATGATCGGATTATATGACTCATGCATCACGCATTTTCTGATATGACTACTGTATGCCCTAGCGATATCAGGGCCGTAGCTTCCACAGGCATATCGTGAATAGCCAGATGGGATACCAAAAATGTTTGGTTCTAGCATACGGGCGTCGTAGATGTCCCTGGGTGAAAATTCCTAAACCTTCGTGGCCAGGAGACGGCCCAATATCGAGACCGAGTGGATACATGAGCCCCCGAGTGCCGAATACCAAGAGGTCGCGTCTCCCACTGTGTCGTGGTCGATTGGGAGGGGGTGTGGCCTTACCCCCCGAGTGTAGGGGGCATTACTAGGCTGAGTTTGACCAGCTTGTGAATGGGTCCGCTATCGACGTGGCGAATAGGTATTGGCAGACTGTTGGCCAGGCAGATAATGAGGTTTCTTACACTTATTTGGACTGTGCGGCTGGGAGAGCGGCAGTGTCATTTGGAGTGTACAAAACCCCGGTGATGATCCCAGAGATGAACTGTACTGATATGTGGACTTTTTGAGTAGGAATTGCATACTTATTCATTCATTCATTCACTATCCACTTGGGTGGTGCACAACATTTGTTATGTGTACCCTCACAATGGCTAGGATTTCGGTTGGGGCGCGTGACTAACCTAAGATTAAGAGTTTACCACATTGAGTCTGACTATCCAAATTAGGTATGTGACTTGTTTGGATAGAAGTCCCTTGTGATGGATCCCATAGCCTGCGATACTACGTACTATCATCCTGACTTCATACTCCACCATGGTCATTCCATTTGCACCGCATATTGCATTACATCCGCAGGCATATGACATTTTGGGTTGCTATGTTTCGGCACTTATATGGCCTAGACGGACTTAGTAGGATTTACACATTGCATTACATCCTCGACATCTGATATTTGGCTCTCTATGACTCCTCATTTGCCTAGCTGATCTGTATTGTGTACTCTGATATTTTATGATTTATAATCTTATCAGTATCTCTGTTTACTCTGATAATTTCTGATCTTGTTAGTATTTCTGTTTACTCTGATAATTTATGATCTTCTCAGTATTTCTACTTATTCTGATATTATACGATTTATGGATTACCAGTATTTTTCGTATTGTATGATTATGGCATTGTATTGAATACTTGACACTTACCTTGTGCACACACTTACACTGCCCTCTAAGATTTCTATAAGCTTATGCACGATAGATGCGTGCAGGTGGCATTAAGTTGCAGGAGCATTGAGCATGGAGCGTGCAGTGGTCTTCTGGAGCTTTGATTTTAACATATATATTTCCCTTTCAGCATTGTATTCAAATGTTTATATTAGTGGATATGTGATGATGATGTTGCCTTTATGATTTTGGTAAACTTGTAGTTATGCTTCTTATAAGATAAATGTACATTGAAAAATCCTCATTGTAGGATCCTAGGATCGGAATCTGGCAATGAGTACTGGGAGCCGAGAATGGGGTACTATGGAGGATGTTGGCACCGGATTCGGCGATCGGGATTCCTATGAGCCCGATCTCCGGGTTTGGGGTGTGATATTAACTAGTTTTATAATTTAAGATTAGGGTTTTCTAATTTTAGGTTTAGGTTTTTCTGTTTGATTTTTAAAAACTAACCTAACTTTCCAGTTTTGTAGGATCCTGATATAGACTTTCTAAGTTGGTAATCTCTTTCTAATTTTTTTATTTTCCTATTTTTAGGATTATGATTTATTTTCTGTTTTTAGAAACTTTTTAATTTTAAAATTCCTTTTTTAGAAATTGACTTGTTTTGTTTTGTTTTGCAGGATTTTAATTAGGAACGTCTAATTTAGCAACTTCTCTCCAAGTCTCTCTTCTTCTCTATTTATAGATTTCTATTTCCTTTCTTCCTTTTTAGGTTTAGGTTAGAATCCGAGATTGAGGGCTGAGAGTGTTTCATGCCCAAGTGAGTTCGTGACAACACTCGACATCTTTTGAGGGAAGGAGGATTAGTTGAGGGGTTATCTATCCATTACAGGGTTAAACACCACTTGAGATCTTAAGTGTTAATTGAAGTGATGTCTGCAAATCAACCCGAAAGACAACCTCAACCTCTGGTTGAGGAAGTCCATGATGAGAATGAGGTGCATCAAGCACCCTCGCCTCGTACTTTGAGAGATTATTTACAACCAGCGGGGGTGAGTACGCCTTCATGCATGGTTTTTCCAGAAAATACGGGACACATGGATATCAAGCCAGGGGTGATCCAACTCCTTCCAAAATTCCATGGACTTGAATATAAAAGTTCATATTTGCACTTGAAAGAGTTTGATGAGATCATATCCACTTTATATTTTCCAAACCTATCTGAGGACATGGTCAGATTGAAACTCTTTCCCTTTTCTTTGAAAGAGAAAGCTAAGACGTGGTTGCATTCACTACATCCCGGATCTATTGGTACATGGAATGACATGATAAGGGAATTCATAAAGGAAAATTTTTTCACATCATAAAATGAACACCCTTAGCAAGTCAATCATGAACTTCGCCGAAAAGGAGGATGAAATATTCTTCCAATGTTGGGAAAGGTTCAAGAATATTGTCAGTTCATGCCCACAACACGGTTTTGAAACGTGGTGCATTACACACTTTTTCTATGATGGTCTGACATCTTCCATGCGCCAATTAGTTGAGACAATGTGCAATGGGAAAATTATGAATAAAAATGTCGATGATGTGTGGGACTACTTGGATAGACTTGTTGAAAATGCACAATCATGGGACACTTACCCAAAATCAAGCACCACTTATAGGCCCACTCAGTCAAAGGAGAGGGGTGGATTATACCTTTTGAAGGAGGTTGATGATATCAATTTAAAGTGGCTAATCTCATAAGGAAATTAGAGGCTATGGAATTAAAAAGAATAAGGTTAAGGAAACTGTTTACAGTATTTGTGCTTGCGACGTTCACACAACTGAAAATTATCCAATAATACCTGCCTTTCAAGAGGTGTTGAATGAGCAGTCCAATGCCGTGAACAATCGCAAAAGACCTTTTAATGGACCTACCTCCAATACATATAATCATAGTTGGAGAAATTATCCAAACTTTAGTTGGATGAATGGACAAACTGCTACACCTCAAGGTTTCTTTAATCAAATTCCAAATCAAGAGAAACCTCAAGAGGACCTGGTTCTAAAACATCTTCAAAAGCAAGAGCTTTTCAATCAGGGTATGCTACAAGCCTTTTAAGACCTCACAAAAGCTATACAAGGACTTGAGACTAAAAGTGAGATTAGGAATAAGGGGAACCTTCCAACTCAACCTCTTCCCAATCCAAAACCACAATATAAAGTTAGCGATACAAGCTCTTCGAATCAGATGGAGCAAGTTAAATTTATCACCACTCTTAGGATTAAGAAGACCATTGACAAAACCATTCCGGTTAGGACTGAAAAGCTTAAGGACCTGGAAGAGGACAACGGCAATAAACCAAGAACTAGAACTTCAAGGGAAGTTGATTGCTCCATTTCCCCAACAGTTGGTTGCACCAAAACCTTTCTCTAACTCTTAGAACATTCTAGAGGTGTTGAAACAAGTGAAGGTCAATATTCCTCTACTTGATGCGGTTAAACAAATACCTTCATATGCCAAATTTCTGAAAGACTTGTGTACACCCAAAAAATGACAAAACATTCAAAAGAAAATCTTCTTAACTGAGAAAGTGAGTGTCATCCTAAAGCAAGATGTGTTATAGAAATTCAAAGATCCCGGTAACCCAACCATACCTTGTATAATTGGGAATTACTAAATTAAGCACACACTTCTTGACTTAGGAATAAGCGTAAACCCGATTCCCTACTCGGTTTACAAATAGTTAGGTCTAGGTGAATTAAAACTCACCCTAACCACATTACACTTGTTGATTGCTTAGTTCGTGTATCGAGAGGGATAATTGAGGATGTGTTGGTTCAGGTTGACAGATTCTACTACCCTATAGATTTTATCATCCTGGATATGGAACCCATCAGTAACATGGGCACTCAAATTTTCGTCATTCTTGGTCGCCTATTCCTTGCCACTTCAAACGCAATTATTAATTGCAGGAATGGAGTCATGAGTATATTTTTCAGGAATATGACATTAGAGCTAAATATCTTTTTCAATACAGGCAGACGATTAGAGGATGATGACGATTTCCACGACATTAACATGATTGACTCTTTCGTGGAAGATAGAATACTTTTGACCTTATCCTTTGATCCTCTAGAGACGTGTCTGGCCCACTCCTATGATTTTCATGATGATATGATCAGAGAGATGGGTGTCATGCTTGATACTATACCAGTACTTGAAGTTAACTGGTGGAGGCCACAATTTGAAGAGTTGCCCCAAACTGATGAAGTGCCTCTGCCATCTAACCTCAAGACACCGAAGCTTGACCTAAAATCTTTGTCCTCTGATTTGAAATATGTCTATTTAAGTCAAGATAAGATATACCTGGTGGTAATTTCTTCCCACCTTGAGCAAGAACAAGAGAGTATGGTCATATCTACTCTCATTGAGCATAAGGGAGCCCTTGGATGGATAATTGCAGACCTCAAGGGAATTGACCCTTCAATTTGTACTCACCGCATTTATCTCGAGGATAATGCGAAGACCTGTTGGCAATCACAACGTAGACTAAATCCAAACATGAAGAAAGTGGTTAAGGCCGGAGTTCTTAAACTATTGGATGTGAGTATCATATACCCTATATCCGATAGTCAATGGATGAGTCCAACTCAGGTGGTTCCCAAGAAGTCTGGAATCACCATTGTAGTCAATGCCAAAAATGAACTTGTGCCAACTAGAGTTACTACTGGTTGGAGAATGTGCATTAACTACAGGAAGTTGAATATCGTCATAAGGAAGAACCATTTTCCTTTGCCCTTTATTGATCAAATCTTGGAAAGGCTAGCTAGTCATTCCTATTACTGTTTCCTTGACGGATATTCGGGCTACAACCAGATAGAGATAGCCCTTGAAGATCAAGAAAAGACTACGTTTACATGTACCTACGATACCTTTGCTTACCGAAGGATACCATTTGGATTATGTAATACCCCTGCCACTTTTCAGTGATGCATGATAAGTATTTTTTCTGATATAGTGGGGCAATATCTAGAGGTTTTCATGGACGACTTCTCTATTTTCGGTCCATCGTTCAGCAATTGCTTAAAGAATCTTAAATGTGTGTTGAAAAGATGTGCAGAAAAGAATTTGGTACTCAATTGGGAGAAGTGTCATTTCATGGTTCGTAAGAAAATTATTCTTGGACATATCATCTTATCCAAAGGAATCGAGATAGATAAGACAAAAATTGATCTTATCTTTAACTTACCTCCACCTCAGAACATATGAGACGTGCGATCCTTCTTAAGACACGCCAGTTTTTACAGAAGATTCATAAAAGACTTTAGTCCCTCTCTCGTCCTCTATGTAATCTACTTCAAAAGGATGCACCATACGAGTGGACTGAGCAATGTCAGGAAGCTTTCACTAAGCTTAAGGGCATGTTAACCACTGCACCTATCATGTAGCCACCCAACTGGAGTCTTCCTTTTGAACTTATGTGCGATGCGTCTGACTATGCTTTTGGGGCGGTTTTAGGCCAGAGAAAAGAAAAGAAGCCCTACGTTATTCATTACGTAAGTAAAACTCTAAATCCTGCCCAAGTGAACTACTCAACTACAAAAAAGGAACTCTTAGCCGTAGTGTTCGCTTTGGACAAATTTAGGTCCTACTTGATCGAATCGAAAATCATCGTTTACACAGATCATGCAGTGCTCAAGCATCTTCTTTCTAAGAATAATGCTAAGCCCCTTCTGATAAGATGGATCCTCCAAGAATTCGATTTAGAAATAAAAGATAAAAAAGGAGTAGAGAACGTAGTGGCTAACCATCTTTCTCGCCTTGATCTCTCTGATTCCCTTAAGACGACACACATAAATGACATATTCCCTAACGAACAATTGTTCAAAGTCTCTCATTCACCTTGGTTTGTTGATATTGCTAATTATCTTGCCACAGGTTTTACACCGACACATTGGACTGTGCAAGATAAGAGGAAAATTTTTACTGAGGTGCGCAAATTCTTTTGAGATGATCCATACTTGTTTAAATATTGCCCAGACCAAATCTTAAGGAGATGTGTGTCAGACGATGAACATCAAAGTGTCATCTCCTTCTGTCACTCTCAGGCCTATGGTGGTCACTTTTCTTCTAAAAAGACCACGACCAAGATTCTGCAATGTGGGTTTTACTGGCCCACTATGTTCAAGGACACTCATGATTTTAACAAGGCTTGTGAGCGTTGTCAGAAATTGAGAACATTGTCTCGTCGAAATATGATGCCCTTAAACCCCATCCTTATTATAGAAGCATTTGATTGTTGAGGCATCGATTTCATAAAACCATTCCCCCAGTTTTTTGGCCATTTATACATTTTGTTTGCAGTAGACTATGTCACTAAATGGGTCGAAGCGATCCCATGCCAGAACAATAACAATAAGTTCTTAAAAGAGAACATTCTTTCCCAGTTCGGAATGCCTCGAGCCATCATTAGTGATGGGGGCTTACATTTTTGTAATAGGCCATTCACGAATTTAATGAAAAAATATGACATCTCTCATAAGGTGAGTACTCCATACCACCAACAAACAAGTGGGCAAGCTGAGATTTTCAATAAGAAAATTAAATATATCTTAGAAAAGATGGTTAACCCTGACTGTAAGGATTGGTCAATCTGATTGACCGATGCTTTATGGGCTTACCGTACCGCATTTAAAACCCCTATTGGAATGTCTCCCTTTAAACTTGTTTATGGTAAGGCTTGTCATTTGCTTGTGGAGTTGGAGCATAGAGCCTACTAGGTAATCAAAAATCCTGCCCAAACTTCAGTTAAATGAACATGAAGAAATCAGGAATGATGCGTATGAGAACTCGAGAATTTACAAGGACATGATGAAGGCATTTCATGACCAACACATTCTTCAAAAATCATTCACGCTAAGTCAAAAGATCCTTTTGTATAATTCTCGATTACATCTCTTTTCGGGTAAGCTCCAATCTCGTTGGACTGGCCCTTTCACTATTATCAATGGGATGGTCAAGATTCGGAATCCAAACAATGACAATGAGTTTAAAGTAAATGGACATCAATTAAAGCCATTTGTTGAGAAATTTGATTCGGAGGATATGTCCATACCTTTGAATGATCCTATGTACCAGGATTGATCTCCTAGTCTGATGGAGGTATAGGTAGGTTTACTGCTTTCATAGGACTAAGGTAGTCTGCTTTCCAGTTGTTCTAGGATAGTTGGCTTGATGACGTTAGGATAATTTGCTTTCCATTTATTATAGGATAGTTTGCTTTTTGTTGGTTTAACTCTTGTTCTGACTCACCTTCATGCTAAGATCTCTTTAGAAAAAGTCGTACAGTCTCCTCGTCAAGTACTACATTTCCATCATTTCTCTTTTATGTTCGTTGTCTCATGTGCATTGCATGCCTATATCTTTTACATTGAGGACAATGTAGATTTTAGGTTGGGGATGGGAGATTAGGTTACTATCAGTATTTTCTTAGTCTTGAGCAAAAATTGTGAAATTTTTAAAAAAATTTTTACTGCAAAATTTGTGAAGTCGAGTGATTTTGAAGGCCATTCGTGATTTAAAACTATAAGATACTTAATGTTGGTAATTTATGACTCTTGGATTCAGTTACTTGTTAAATTTCACAGTTAAGTTCGAATTATTAATCCATGATTAGAAGTTTTAAAAATTGATTGAGTCATGATTTCACATGTCACATCTAGCTTGCACATTAAGGTTCAGTTCGATATTGAATTATTAACTTGGTGGTCATTAAGCATGGAAGGAACCAGCCTGGGGAATTTGTCCATCATGTTTAAAAACAAAAGAATACCCAACTAAAAAACGTTTGTCATCGAAAACAGCTAACTATTAAAGATCTTTAAAAAGGTTGACACAGCGTGAAGCCATTGATGGAAAAATCAAAAGCTGGAAGAATAAAAAGGTTGAATTGCAAGGAAAGTTTCAGTTTAGGTTGGGTTATTCGGAATGCTCCTTTTAATTATCAATATTATCATGAAAATTGACGATTGGATCTTTAATTGTGATAAGTCAAGGTTAAACTCTGCACCCATGGAACTCAATGTTTAGAATTGTTCTAATCAATGGATTAATACTTTAAACTTGGCCATGAAATTTACCGTGCGCTTGATTCTAGGAGAAAGTAATGCTCAACATTGATGTATCTTAAAATCCTATTATCTGGACTGTTTTTCAAAAACCACTTGAGTTTACAAAAATTATCTTGTGGTTCTCAAATTATTTTTCGTATACTTTGTTGAGACTAGCAAAATGCTGGTTGAGGATTGTCTTGAGGGTCAAATATTGCATATTAAACCTCAGTTATTACCTGGTTTTATATACATGATAATGCTTAATGCTCTAATTTAATCACGTTTGTGTTACAAGGTGAATTTAGGAGCTTGGACTGAAAAGAGTGTTAAAAGCATAAATTTAATGTTAAAAAATCATCAAGGCAAGGGACGGATCTTAAGAGACCGAGATTGAAGTGTTCACACGCCAATGATCCGAAAAAACCATGTGATTGAAGATAAGGAAGCGTGAAAATTGTCCTGAATACAAGATCACAAGGTTTCCACCATCAGTTTGACACGAAACTTTATATCCGGCCTGAGGATCATAAAGTAACCGTACACGTAAAATTTCAGCCCTTGGATCTTTGTGGAAGTGGTCTAACGAAAAGATCAGCCATAAATCACCGATTTGGGGCCCACCTGATCTCTGGATATGCCTCATCTTTTGGCTCAAACCTTGAATTGGATAGATAAAAGGAATGGACGAAGTGGATTGATCAAGAATATCACTGTGGGGCCCATACGCATGCTGCAAGTGCACCACAGGGGTGCACTCGCGGTGCACAGGACCGAAATTCCGGTCAAAGTCGATTCGACCGGACTTTCCAATATGAGAGGGAGACTCTCTCTCCTCTCTTGTGCATGTCGTCCGCTAGGACCAGTAATGGCCCACCACAATCATCCAAATGGCGAATCCGAGTCGTTGATCGTGTGTAGACCGAGATATTTACCAAAACCTTATTATTCATATGCCTCCATCCACGCATCCAAGTTTACACCTACAAGGAGTACATTACTACGTCGATTAATGGTGTGGCCCATCCGAAACACGGATTTACTCCAAACTTGGGTCCGTGATCAGGGGCTAATGTAGAGGCTCAAAGCAAGGATTGTGCTCCATAAGGACTGCCGAAGTGGACCCTACCGAGCTTAGCGCAGCTCCCGTGTGCAAGGAACGTATGTCCGTGAAAAACAGATGTTCTGGGACATTGTGGCCCACCACCTTTGGCCGGTTGCATGATCCGGACCATCTAGAGGAAGCCCAGGCCAATACCAACCCCACCCATGAAGGCCAAACAGAGTTTGGGACAATCAGCGTCCCAAAACCCATTCCAACTGTCATGCCCCAAATTCGGAAACCGGGCTCATAAAATTCCCGATCGCTGAATCCGAAGCCAACAGCCTCCGTAGTACCCCATTCTCGGCTTCCAGCACCCATACACCAGATTCCGATCATGGGATCCTACGAGGAGGATTTTTCAACGTACATTTACCTCGTAAGAAGCATAACCATAAGTTTACCCAAGTCACAAAGGTAACATCATCATCACATATCCACTAATATTAAAAATTTTAAGTACAATGCATAAAAGGAAATACAATAACAATATTGGAAGCTCTAGAAGTCTGCTGCATGCTCCAAGCTCAATGCTACCACAACCTAATGCCACCTGCACGCATCTATCGTGCATAAGCTTATAAAAAGCTTCGAGGGTGGTGTAAGTGTGTGCATAAGATAAGTGTCGAGCACACAAATACAATGCCATAATCATATAATGTCGAAAATACTGACAAGATCATAAATTATAAGATATCAGAGTAATCAGAAACATACTGGTAAGTCCATGAGTCATACAATATCAGAGTACACAATGCAGATCATAATGAGCCAAATATCATATACCGAGGATGCAATGCAATATGCAAAATCCTGCTAAGTCTGTCTAGGCCATATCAATGCAGAAACATGACAATCCATAATGCTAAATGATGCAGATGCAATGCAATATGCGGTGTGAATGAAATGATCAAGCTATAGTGAAGTCGGGATGATAGTATGTAGTATCGCAGGCTATGGGGTCCATCACAAGGGACTTCTATCCAAACCAGTCCCACACCTAAATTTGGATAGCTAGACTCAATGTAGTAGACTCCTGATCTCAGGTTAGTCACGCGCCATAACCGAAATCCTTGCTATTACGAAGGTACACAACAATTAGTTGTGCACTACCAGCCTGAGTGGATAGTGAATGAATGAATGAATGAGTATGCAACTCCTGCTCAATAAGTCCACATAACAGTATTGTACATCTCTGGGATCATCATCGTGGTTTAGTACACTCTAAGTTAGCTACCACCCCGGCCGTCCGCATAGTCTAGCGAGTGGAAAAGACCTTATTACCCGCCTGCTAGTACTATACCAATGCCTACCTGGCTCATCGATAGCAGACCCATTTGGGAGCTGGTCAAACTCAGCCTAGCTTACAACCCCCTCATTTGGGTGGATAGGCCACACCCCCTCTCAATCGACCACGACACAGTGGAAGACACGACCTACTAGTATTCGGCACTCAGGCGCTTATGTATCCACTCGGTCTAGACGTTGGGGCGTCTCCTGGTCACAGAGGTTTAGGAACTTTCACCCACGGACATCTAAAGTACCCAGATGCTCGAACAAAATATTTTCGGTATCCTATTTAGCCATCCATGACATGCCTGTGGAGGCTACGACCCTGAGTCGCTAGGGCGTACAGTAATCACAACACACAATGCATGAGTCATACAATCCAGCCATGTATCAATCCTGCGCATACCGTGCGCTCATGTGAGACAATCTCCTCCTATTAGGGAGTCTCATAACAACCTGCCTAATGACATATGCAATAGTCAACCACATCTCATAATAAACATACAGATGATGCGTTGGGCATGTATATGATGCTATGTTATCAAATACTCATAATTGGTATCGACAATTGGTACTGATAATCGACCTCGATAATTAGCTTATACAATCGGCCTGATAATCGGAATCGGCCTCGATAATCGGAATCGGCCTCGACAATCGGAATCGGCCTCGACAATCGGAATCGGTCTCGATAATTGGAATCCGCCTCGACAATTGGAATTCGCCTCGATAATCGGAATCAGCTTCGACAATCGGAATCGGAATCGGCCTCGACAATCAAAATTGGCCTCGATAATCAGAATCGGCCTCAATAATTAAAATCAGCCTCGACAAAGGGCCTAAGGGAAGGTCACAATGTAGACATTTAACCATTATCACCCATCAATGTGGACATTTAACCATCATTGCTCCCAAGGGGTGGCTCACATAGAGCCAAACGTATAGTGGGCTCGTGGCCTCACATAAGGGTCATATACACATCAAGTGGGCCGCTTCGCATGGGCCACTCACACATCACATCGAGGCTCGCCATCTGGGCTTTACTTCTGAGCCACATATACATCACATTAGGCCTCACCCATGGGCCTCATATACATCAAATTGAGCCGCTCACACGGGCCTAACATACAACACAATGGGCCGCATGACATGGGCCTCGAATACATCACAATGGGCCACAACCATGGGTCTCTCATACATCACATCGAGCCTTGCCATCTAGGCCGAAAATACATCACAATGGGCCTCGTCATATGGGCCGAAAATATATCACAATGGGCCATGAAAACATCAAGTGGGGCCTCATTCAAGGGCTGGAATATATGGTCTTCAAATACACAACAAGTGGGCCCTGCACATGGGCCATAAATACATCACATGGGCCTTATTCTAGGGCCACATATACAACTCAATGGGCCGCACATATGAGCCGAAAATACATCACAATGGGCCACACCAAATGGGCTGAAAATACATCACAATGGGCCTTACCAAATGGCCCAGAAATATATCATAATAGGCCATGAATACATCAAGTTGGGCCTCATTCAAGGGCCGGAATATATGGTCTTCAAATACACAACAGGTGGGCCCTGCATATGGGCCATAAATACATCACATGGGCCTCATTCCAGGGCCACATATACAACTCAATGGGCCGCACATATGGGCCGAAAATACATCACAATGGGCCCTAACAAATGGGCCAAAAATACATCACAATGGGCCTTACCAAATGGGCCGAAAATATATCACAATGGGCCATGAATACATCAAATCGGGCCTCATGAATGGGCCGCACCAATGGGCCTCAAGTGAGAGCTTGGGTTACACCAAAAATCTTTTCAATAGTTGCATGTGTAACATGTGTATCACTGTACACTATCATTCTATGAGGCACATGACTCACTAATGATGATCAGCACTGTCTATGTAAATTAGCACCATCCAAACATTGTCCAACACCGTCTAGCACAATTTGGACGGTGTGGATGAAATAAATACATCGTGTTGGTGTCCATGCTGGCAAAACAGGTGGACGGCTTGGGTAAAACACAGATAAGGTGGGTCCACAATCGACGAATGGTTTGGATCTAATACATACATCGTGGGAGGGCCCATCGTCCCATCTGGACGGTGCGGATGAAATGTATACATCATGGTCCCCACCATCCAGATGGACGGTGGGATGAAACACACACCATGGTGGCACCCTCAAAGCTTGGTGACGTCACTCAGCAGTTAAATAGCTGGAGTGATGTACCCAGCCAATCCGCTTTCCATGGTAAGTGGGTCTCATGTGGGGCCCACCATAATGTTTATTTTCCATCCAATCTGTTTATAAGGTCACGAAGACCTGAATAAAGAGGAAAAAAATTTCATATCGATCCAGAACTTCTGTGACCCAAAAGGGGTTTCAATGGTAGACGTTCAACCTATTGCTGCTTGTATTGTGGACCACCTGAGCCTCAGGTACTGCTGATTTTCGGGGTAGCCCAATATCTAGGTGGAGCCCATCAAATGCATGGTGGAGATGTTTGACATACATCATGGTGGGGCCTGCTGCTGGGTCCCACGGTCCCAGCGTCTGAAGCAGCTGGCTGCTGCTTACTGCAGCGTCCTCTGGAGCTGGCAGCAGTAGCGGCCGGCGATATTTTTTTTATTTTTTATTTTATTTTTCAAAGGATTTTCATAGGTGGGGCCCACATCAGGAAAATCCACACCGACTATTGGTCTCCCTGACTCGTAACAGATCCAACGAGTCCAATATATAATATTTTTTGGCGTATAGAAACATCATAGCGGGCCTTAACAGCTTAAATCACCCAAAATCATGTTTTCTACATTATGGCTCACCAGAGATTCGGATTGGCTTTATTTTTCGGCTTAACACCTAAAACGAGCAGGGAAAGAGGGTGAGCGGTGTGGATCAAATACATACATCAAATTCGGATCCATTTGTGTGGATGGTGTGAATGCATAAATTATATACATCACATTGGGCTCCCTAGATGCACAGTGTGCATTAAAACATATATCACGGTGGGTTCCACCATCTGGACAGCAAGATGGATGGATGGTGTGGATGTCACACATACATCAAGGTGGGTCCGCATGTGTGAGACCCACCAGCTTTGGGTAAAGCTGATATTTATGTCTTCCCATCATCCAGATCAGGCACCAGGGCTGGCCCAGTGGCTGGACGGTCTGAATCACACATGCACAAAATAGGTGGGCCACATCAACAAGGAAGGAGAGCGAGAGAGAGAGGGAAAGAGAGAGATAGAAACGTGAGAAGGGGAGGACCCCACCAATATGGGCCCTCCCTATACAATGCATACATCAAGATGGGTCCCATTACATGTGGGCCCTCAAATCATCAAAGATTAAGATGATGAACACCCACCTTTGATCTCCTCTTTCTTCTTCCGCCTATAGCCTCTAGAGCTTGAAGGGAACGATTCCAATGGTCAAAATGATCTTTGGATGATGGAGATGAGAGGTAGGGAGGTGGGCCACACTAGCTTCTCTCATGGAAGCTTGGACGTGGGTTGCTTAGAGAATGAGGGAGAGAGAGATGAGAGAGAGGTTGTGAGAGAGAGAGAGAGAGAGAGAGAGAGAGAGAGAGAGATGGGTGTACTTGGTCATAAGAGAAAGTTAACTTTGGGGAGGGTGGTTGTACTTGGGGATGGGTGTTGTACTTTGATTAGTGATGTGATTGATGGGATTAATTTGATTAGAAATTCTCTTACGTGGTGTTTTCATTGAAATAAACGTGGGCCCACAACTCCTGGCCAAGGTGTCACATCGGCACACGAGACGCGGTGTTAGAACCGCGACGACGGCACGGTTGCAAAGGTACAAGTCTCGAGTCGAGCTGACTCTTGAATACGAGATACGACTCAGGGTAGCGCAGAAATGCTATCTACACATCGCAGGTCGTCGAAATTCGACCGGAGGACTGCGGAAGCCTACGGAATGGTAAGGGCTAGGATACGGGTCTCACACCAATGCAAACCAGTTTTGCAGTTTTGTTGCGCACGTGGCACTATTGCTGCGTAAACTTCACCGACTATGCAACCGACTGACTCTCACTACTCTTATAAAAGGAGAGAGAGAATGTGGAGAGGATCATCAGCCGTGAAATGGATGGGAGAGTAAGAGAGAGAGAAGAAGCGTGTAGCGGGCCGGCCATCTCCATCATTAAGAGTTTTTCTTTCCTCTTTAGTTTTTCTTCCTCTGATATTTTTAAGAGATTTTAAGTTAATCATGTCTATGATTGGCTAAACCTCTTAGCTAAGGCTAAGAGGTGAAGCTTGTAGTCTGATGGGATACTTTCTATTGCTTGGATTCAGATTAAGTGAACTATCTTTAATTCTAGTTTAATTATAAGAAATACTCTTAGTTTTTAATGGTTTGCAGTGACTTAAATTACAATAGATCTGCGATAGCTTTGAGTATATTCTATTCATGTATTGAGATCATGAAATTAGGAAATCCCATTGTTCACCATCATCCCATGGGCATGGTTGGATGATGGAATCCTTCCTAACGTTCACGATTCTCTCAGATTGGTTGTGGATTAGTAAATTCTGTTGTTTGCTTATTCTCATGGGCATGGTTTAGTGATGGAGTCAGTTCTAGTTCTCATACCTATCATTCATTTAAAATTAGATCAAAAGAAGTTCATAATTCATTTTTAATGAATTATCTTCCAATTGGATGAAGATGGGACTCTGACTCCGGTTGTGTTTGTGAATCAAGCGTAAATCTCCCTGATTTCTACAAGTGGATCCTTGAAAACCCTAGTTTCCCACCATTGAATTTTACAAGTTCTAGTTTAATAATTCATCATTATTCTCCTACATTCTCCTACTTTAGATTACATCTTCTTCTAGTTCTAGTTATGGTTACTTTCAGAATACGTACAAGGTTCAGTCCTTATGGATTTGACCTCGATCTTACCGAGATTATTACTACATTGTGACCTTATACTTGGGGTTGTGAATGCGTGCTTCACATCAATGCACTCTTATTCTTCTTCTCGAGCATGGATTTCATTGATAAAGTGGCAGTAGGAGGTAAGCATGTTTAAAATCTAAAGAAATTACTTAGAAGTTTGTGGTCAATTTCATACATTGCTAAGTCAATTTTACGCGGTTATCCAATAAACTTCAAGAAGTTTGTGGTCAATTTAACAAACTTTCGCGGTCAATTTCACTTAGTTCCTGGTTAATTTACTGAATTTATCGGTCAACTTCATCTACTACTTAGTCAATTTCAAGCATTTTACTGTCAACTTCAAGAAGTGAACGGTCAATTTGATGATGTTTCGCTGTAAATGTAACAAATTTCTTGGTCAATTTCATGCACTTCTAGGTAAATTTCACACATTTATCCATCATTTTCACTCAAATATGACCGACTCATCGTTCATTTCACTCAATTCGTGGCCAATTTCACTCACTTCGCGGTCATTTTCAATCAATTTGCACTTAAGTTCACTCTGCGGTCATTTTTAATCACTTCAGGATTGAGAAGTGAGTGAACCTATCCTAGAAGTGAGTGTGACCGTGAAGTGAGTGAAAATCATTGTAAATTGAGTGGCATACATCCTTGCAATTGAGCACTTTGAAAATTTGACTGATAAGTCGGTCATATTTGAGCTAGAACAATAGTGGATTTCCTACTACTCGGTCAAATCCACCTTATACATGTGAATACTAAACGAGTTATATTATTGTGTTTGTTTTTAGAAAATGGCTTCGATAATCATCCTATGCTCATATGGTGGGGAGTTAGTTAGCGAAAATAATCGATACACATATAAGGATCGAGACTCGAAAGCTACTACTGTGGGCGTTGACACTACATATGATGAGCTTCTATCGAAAATGTACAGGATTGCGAAGAGTATACCTAAGGATTATGATATTAGGTTGAAAGCATTATATCCTTGCACAAATTAATCAGTCCCTCCAACTGTAATTGAAGACGACGAAGATGTGAGAATGTTCTTGGCAGCATAGTTGAAGCATCCAGATCACTACATCTCTTTATTCATCGAGACAATGCAGCGCGTTAATAAGGCAATACTCGAAGACCCGGTGGCTTACAGTGGTTTCGAACATGACACCCCAGCTGTTGAAAGTTTGGGTGAGGAACATGGCTTGAAATATGAATATATGACATCACCTTCACCTGTTCCTCTAAGCAACACTCCAGTACCCGAGCTGGCTCAAACATCAAACTTCATGACAAGTCAAGTGAGGGCGTCGGCTGACTTCAAGATCAGAAGTGAATATACGGCATCACCTTCATTTATAAGAGTAGATTTGCCCTCAAAATCCAACACCAGAAACATAAGTAAAAGTGACATTCCATTGCCTGAGCAGGCTCGAACATCGGACTTCACCACTGGCTCTGCCATTGTGCCTTTCGAGGATGCTGGTTTCACCAATGCAGACTTGTCACTGTATTTATATCTACTTGAAGACCTGATTGATATAGTCATTGGCCAAACGTTTAAGGACAAGAGCCGGTGTAAGTATGTTTTGAGACAATTTATAATTCGCAATAACTTTCAATACAAGGTCTTGTATTCCACATCCAAGAAATTTACCGTGGTGTGTATAGAAGATAAGTGTGAATGGAGGGTACACGCATCTAGGGTAAATGATGCGGAGATATTCAAGATTAAGGCTTACACGTCCATACGTACATGTGGAATGTCATGGATGAAGAGTGATCATTGGTAAGCAAGCAGTAAACTATGTAGTGAGTTGGTTGTCAATCGCATTGAGCAACGCCTGGGATTAAGGTCGAAGGACATTATATTCACAATGCAAAAGAAGTATAATATTCTTATTAGCTATAAGAAGGCATGACGCGTTAACGAAATTGCAATAAATCGCGTAATGGGGTATTATGAAGACTCTTATAAAGAACTCCCAATGTACTTGCATGAGTTGAGGATGGCGAACTCGGGGACAGTGACTGCCCTACTTGTGAATCCACAAACGACGAGGTTCGAGAGTTGTTTTGTTGTGCTCGGACAATGCGTCAGAATTTTTCAAACATCTCTGCCAAGGGTCTTGGCCGTTGACGGGATGCATCTAAAAGGTAAGTACAAGGGTGTTCTATTCGTTGCTATAGGTTTGGATGACGACAATCATATCTTTCCAGTCACTTTTGGTATCGGAGAATTAGAGAACAATAGCAGTTGGAACTAGTTCCTTACCTACCTCAGTTATTCATTAGGGGATTTACCTGGTCTTGTGATCATATCGGACCAACATAAAGGTCTAATGAAAGAAGTTCCTCAAGTCTTCTAAGAAGCAATCCATGACTACTGCGCCTACCATATATATCGAAACTTGGTGGACACATTCAAAGATATGTCGTTAAAAATCTACTACTGGCAAGTTGTAAAGACTTGTAAGAGGGTTGAGTTCAAAAAGTTAATGTATGATATCGAACTTACCAATCCCCCGGTACATGCATGGCTGAGGGAAATATGGTATGAAAAATGGGCATCTTCGCACTTCTTAGGAAAAAGATTTAATTTGGTCATTACAAACATAGCTGAGTGTGTTAATGCTTTATTCAAAGAAGCACGAGAATATCCCATGACTATACTGATAGAGACAGTCATAATGAAAATTTAAGAGATGTTTTATAAGAGAAGAGTATCAGCATCATCATTCGTTGGATCGTTGACACTGTAGGCCGAGAAACAATTAAAGAATCTCATACCGAAGGCACGAGATGTTTGTTGCCATGTAATTTCTCGGGATGAATACTATGTTGTAGGAGACTACAGTGATACTGGCAAGCTCAGTGAGCTTTCATGTACATGTTGCGAGTTTGAAGTAAAGGGATTTCCTTATTTTCATGTTCTTTCAACATGTATAAACTATAATATTCCTTATTATTTGTACTGCTCCCCGTTGTACATGGCGAGGAATTACCAGATCATGTACGAAGATTCATGTACCCAGTACGAGACAGGAGTCAATGAAAAATTTCTTTTAGATTCAAAGAGTACTGTGAGAGTATCAAGCCCCCGCTACAGAGGAGGTCAGCTGAAAGACTGAAGAAGGCACAGATCCTTTCCCGTGGAGAGGAACGTAAAAAAGTAAAATGCGGACGTTGCAAACAAATAGGGCATAATCGTCGGAGTCGTAAATTTTCAATACTTCCGAAATAATGTAATTTATAATGCAGTTTTTGTAATACGACCGTGAATGTTATATATTGAATACATCTGTTGCATTCTTTGAAATTATGAATTTCTTACCACTACGATTCAAACTTTGAATAAATATTAATGATTGGCTAGATACTTTCTGAAAATCCATGTCCTAGAGGGATTTCAGGAACCTGCTACTATTATGCTTATAATCCGAGTTATGAAAATTAGATTTTGGTGGTGTGAGTAGGATTACATTGAAATCAATTATAATAAATCTGGAACTCTTATCCGATATCCTTGTCGGCATAACCTGATTCATGTCACAAGTTCAAGTTCTTCAGTCAGGCCTCTTTTAGTCAATAAGATATTCATTTCGCAGTGAATTTCCTTCACTTCGCGGTCAATTCCATGCATTTGACGATCAATTCCATGCATTTCGCATTTAAATTGTCACACCCCAAACTTGAAAAACGGGCTCACAAAATTTTCGATCGCCGAATCTGGTGCTGACAGCCTCTGTAGTGCCCCATTCTCGGATCTTGGCACTCACGTGCCCGATTCCGATCCTGGGATCCTACAAGGAGGATTTTCAGTATGAATTTTTTTTTGTAATGGAGCATAACCACAAGTATACCCAAATCATAAAGATAACATCATCATCACATTTCCACTAATATAATCATTTGAAAACAATACTGAAAGGAAAATACATATATCAAAATCAAAGCTCTAGAAGGCAGTTGCACGCTCCAAGCTCAATGCTGCTGTAACCTAACGCCACTTGCACGCATCTATCGTGCATAAGCTTACAAAAGTTTAAAGGGTGGTGAAAGTGTGTGCACAAGATAAGTGCCAAGTATACCATAAAGCCCAATAATCATACATCATCGGAATAAGCGAAAATACTGACAAGATTATGAATCATACGATATCAGAGTAAGTAGAAATATACTGTAAGTCCATGAGTGCTATCAGCCGTACCAAGGCTACACGATGCAAAACATAATAAGACAATAACAGATGCTGAGGATGCAATGCAATATGCAAATCCTGACGAGCCACGAATACCATCAACCTCATCAAGGTCATATAAGTGCAAAAACATAGTAACCCAAAATGCTAAGTACTGCGAATGCAATGTAATATGCGGTGTGAATGAAATGACCATGCTGGAATGTGAAGTTGGGATGATAGTACGTAGTATTGTAGGCTATGGGGTCCACCACAAAGGATTTCTATCCAAACCAGTCTCATACCTAAATTTGGATAGTCTGACTCAATGTGGTAAACTCCTGATCTCAGGTTAGTCGTGCGCCCAACCGAAATCCTGGCCATGCGAAGGTACACGTAGTAAATAGTTATACACCACCAGACCGAGTGGATAGTGAATGAATGAATGAATAGATATGCAGTTCCTGCTCAATAAGTCCACATATCAGTATAATTGCTCTCTGAGAAAATCACCGGGGTCTATTACACTCCACATCGACTGCCTTCTCCCTAGCTGCACAACCCAGTGAGTGGAAGAGACCTCACTATCCGCCTAGCTAGCAGTCTGCCAATACCTACTCAACTCGTCGATAGCGGACCCATTTACGAGCTAGTCATACTCAGCCTATCTTATAGCCCCTTCACTTGGGCGGATAAGGTCACACCCCCTCCCAACCGACCACGACACAGTGGGAGACATGACCTACTGGTATTCGGCACTCGGGTGCTCATGTTCCACTCATTCTAGACGTTGGGGCACCTCCTGGCCTCGGAGATTTTGAGATTTTCACCCAAGGACATCCTAAGTGCCCACAATGCTAAAATCAAGTATTTTCGGTGTCCTATTTAGCCATCCAAGATGTGCCTGTGGAGGCCATGGCCCTGATGTCGCTAGGGCATACAATGATCAAGTCACATATATGTGAGATGCATGAGTCACACTATCCAGTCATGCAGCAATCCTGCGAGTATGGCGCGATAATGTGGGCACTCCATCTCATAAGGAGTCTCGTAAATAGTTGCCCAATGGCATATGCTATGATTAAACATTCCTCATATCAGGCATGCATATGATGCGTATGGGCATGAATCATGGAGTTATACTTAGCATTTTATATGGTGATGAACTATCCTCACAACGAAGATGGGCCTTGATGGCCTACATACAACAAGTATGGGCCTATCAATGGGCCCTAGGGAGAGTTATAATGTGGACATTTAACCAACATTATTCTTACAATGTGGATGTCAAACCAACATTACTCCCAAGGCATGACCCGCCATAAATGTCATTACATAACCCATGGTGGAATCACACAATGCAATAGATCTTGTATACATCCCATTGGACCTAGACCCATAGGCCTCAAATACATCAAATGGGCCTCAACCCATGGGCCCTAATACATCACAATGGGCCTCATACACATCAAGGTAGGCCCGATAGGTGGATGGTGTGAATAAAGCACATACATCAATGGTGAGTCCCACGTCCCACATGTGGAAAGCGAGGATATAACATATATATCACGTGTGCCCCACCGTCCCATATATCTGGATGGTGGAGATCAAATACATAAATCAAGGTGGGGTCCACTTGAACTTTGGATCTAACTTATTTTTAGTCTTAAGCCTGTAAGACAAGCTTGCCAAAGGGTTGGACGGTTGGGTGCAACACATGCATCATGATAGGGTCCCATAGGGATGGACGACATAGATAAATCACATAACTCATGGTGGGGTCCACATGTGTGGCCCACCAGGTGGAAGGACAGTTGGATGAACCCATAGTGGGACACATAGCACTTGCTGATGTGGGTCAGCTGTGTAGCTGGTGCGTGGTAGCCCAGCCAATCTGCTGCCTAATGTGGGTCCACATGTGTGGAAGGTGTTAATACAATACATATATCAGTGGTCCCACGTGGGGCCCACCATAATGTTTATCTTCCATCCTTCCCGTTAATAAGGTCACACAGACCCGGATAAAGAGGACAAACAATTTTCATAACAATCCAAAACTTCTGTGATAATTAAAAGGCTTTCAATGGCAGACACCCAATCTCACTATTTCCTGCAATGTGGGCCACCTGAGCTCCTAAAATGGCTGAATTTCGGAGGGCCCACCCTCCTCAAAGGGGCCCACCAAAATATACGATGTGGATGTATGACACCCATTATGGTGGGGCCCACGTATGGGACCCACGTCCCTACCTCTAGCGTCCCAGCATAGGATGCCTTGCGCGTCCTCAGGACGGTCAGTAGCAGCAGGCGCTGCTGCTGCTTCTGTTATTTATTTATTTATTTTTTAAAATATAGTATTTCTGTGGTTTTTCAGAGGTGGGGCCTGTATCAGCTGAATCCAGTTCAACCAATGGATTCCACAGTCCATAACAAATCCATCAAGCACAATATTGGGCATGTTTCGGTGTATAGAAACATCGGAGTGAGTTTCAATGGTAGGTACTATTTTCTGGAAATGGCCCGCCAGATAATCAGATCGGCTCCATTTTTTTGCTCAACGCCTAAAATGAGCTTGAGAAAGGAATGGACGGTGTGGATTAAACTTTATACATCAAGGTGGGGCCTACACAAGTGGCCCACCCAAATACTTTGAAAATATAAGTATTAATATATTTTTTTGTTTTTACACTAAGTGCAAGCACATCAGTGCACCCCTCATTGTGCTGCAACGTCCAATGTCCCTGGACACTGGACAGTTTAGATATAGGGCATATTTAAGGTGGGCCCCACCTACAGGCATGCTGCTTAGGTGGGCCAGCAATGGTTGGATGGTGTAGATAAGGTACACATTAAGGTGGGGTACATCCAAGTGGGCCACATGGCCACATCATCACACAAAAAAATAAATAAATAAAAAGAGAGGGAGAGAGAGAGAGAGGAAGAGGGACACGTGATGATGGAGGGACCCCGACACTATGGGCCCTCCCTTGCATTCAATCATACATCAAGTGGGTCCCAATACATGTGGGCCCACCAAATCAAAGATCAACGGTGGAAATCCTCTCCACCAAGATGTAAGGTCTAGATGACCCCTATCCATGTAAAGAAAATAACATCATAATGGGGTCTATGGAGAATGGCCCCATCATGGAATGATCATGAGAGTCAAGGTGGGCCATCGGCCACACCTAGGGTCCATAGTGAGATCCATACCATCAACCGGTAGGCCTCACTTGGCCCTTCATCAAAACAAGAAATCTAGCCTGTGGTAACATCCATCATTCGATCTTCTTGGTCCGATGGAAAGCCGAGCTCCTTGTGTGTTACTTTGATGGTGGAAGATGAGAAATGAATGACTAGGATGAAAGTTCTTGGGGTGGAAAGTGGGCTACACAAAACCACTTTCTCTCCTTAGAATGCATGGACGTCCACCCTCTCCTCTTACTTAGAATATGTGAATGAGAAAGAGAGAGAGAGAGAGAGAGAGAGAGAGAGAGAGAGAGAGAGAGGTGGTTGTAAGGGAGAGGTGATGGATGTGAAGTGAGTGATGGGTGAGGTAAGAGACTTGTTGACTTTTGGGGTTTGCTTGACTTGTAGAGAAAGAAAGCATGGGTTGCTCTTGTACTTGACATAAGGAGATTGATTGATTGATTGATGAGACATGTTTAGAGATTCTCTTGGGATTGTAAACGCGCGGCGTTTCTTCGAAATAAATGCGGGCACACATCTTCTAACCTGAGTATTTGGTCGGTGTGCGAGTCGCGGCGTTGGAACCACAGCGACGGTGCGGTCGCAATGGTACAAGTCTCAGATTAAGCCGACTCAAATCTACAGGATACGACTTAGGGTAGTTTGCAAACATTGATTATAGGTCACAAGTCACCAGAATTCGTCGGAAAGGATCGTTGGAGTCGACAGAACAGTACGGACTAGGATACGGGTCTTACATAAATTCCTTCACTTCGTGGTCAATTGCATGCATCTCGTGGTCAATTCCCTTCACTTCACGATCAATTCCTACATTTCGCGGTGAATTCCCTTCACTTTGCGGTCATTTCCATGCATTTCGTGGTCAATTCCCTTCACTTCACAGTCAATTACATGCATTTCACGGTCAATTCCCTTCACTTCGCGGTCAATTCCATTCATTTTGTAGTCAATTCCAGCGAATTCCCTTCACTTCATGGTCAATTCCATGCATTTCGTGGTCAATTCCCTTCACTTTATGGTCAATTCCATGCATTTTGTGATCAATTCCTTCATTTCGCGATCAATTCCATGCATTTTGTGGTGAATTTCGGTGAATTCACTTCACTTCACAATCAATTCTATTCATTTCGAGGTCAATTCCCTTCACTTCATGGTCAATTCCATGCATTTCGCGGTCAATTCCCTTCACTTTATGGTCAATTCCATGCATTTCACGATCAATTCCCTTCATGTTGCGGTCAATTCCGTGCATTTCGTGGTGAATTCCGGTGAATTCACTTCACTTCACAATCAATTCTATTCATTTTGTGGTCAATTCCCTTCACTTCATGGTCAATTCCATGCATTTCGCAATGAATTCCCTTCACTTCACGGTCAATTCCATTCACTTCATGGTCAATTCAGTCACTTCTTGATAAGGGAGTGAAGGGAATTGTCCTAGAAATGTATGTTGTAGCCAATGGTCCACATTCAACTATAAAAACTCATCAACTATTTAGATATGGCTTTCCAGCTAGAGAAAGTCCTAGGACATGACCGATCTGCAATGGTGCAAATCTAGGTGAATGGAATTGATGATTTTCACTCCATATTGTCCACGCTGGCTTCCTCCATATTGGAGGCAGTGCGATCTCGTTCATCCATTCTGCCAAGAGATGAGCAGACTAGGCGGCCATTACACTGAGGCCTCATTTCCTGAAAGGCATTCTTATAAGGTTTAGTATCATTAAATCCATGGATATGACATTTAACACATGCGCATTCCGATAGCAATATCATATAAGTGCTAATGACCACTATTAACATTTCAAACATTACTCAAATTTAGGCAACTTCAAGCATTCCATTAGAGCAAAATTTGTCAATGATATATAGGCTGACGCATTAAATGCACAAAGACAGAAAATGCAAGAGTCTCCAATAGATAGAAAAACTTAAGGAAACTATGACCTAAACAAGCAAAGCAACCCTATCTAGAATTAACAACCTAAGAAAGTAACTCCTAAATCAGGCTAATAATCCTCTGAGTCTGATGAAGGAGGGGGTGCTCCCTCTTTATGTACATAGCATAAAATTGCTTTCATTGTGTGAGACAACTTCTTAAGCCTCCTCTTCAGGTTCCCCTCGTTCTCTTCTATCCTGGCCATACAGGCACTGAGCGCATCCAAGCTCTTGTGCTTGCTACGTGTGACAGGTGGCTCCCTGTCAGTGTCCTCGACCTCTTCTTCTCCTTCTTCCTTGTCCTCTTCTTGTTCCTCATCATCTTCTTCATCTCCACTTTCCTCTTCCGCTTCGTCCCCGAACTCTTCTTTGTGGGCCCTACGCTGCTTAGGGCCCATCTTCATGTGGTTGAGAGTTTCCTCATCAATCATCTTGATCGGGCTGCCTGTACCCATAGTTGTGAGTAATCTTACATATCAACCAGCCAAATGGAAGTGCCTGTTTCTCGTAATTTAATAGCACGACCTTCACAATTTGAGTCAACACAAGGGTGGGTAGGCAAACCTTCTCTCCCTGCCCCACATGGTAGAGAAAGTCTACCATAAACTTGGAGCATTCCATGCGGTTATTGGCCCTTGGATACACATTATAATTGCAAATGTGGTGGAGTAGGCGGTAGTCGGGGGTCAACTCTGACGACTTCATGCTGCTTCCCTGCCTCCACTCAATAAGCTTGCCACACAAGTGGCGTGTATGGTAGTCTCTTTGCCACTTTTTTGATATATTATCCTCGTGGGCATGCACGGTCCCGTGCTCTATTCTGAGGATGCGAGCAATAACATCCATGCCAATGTGAGTAGGACTATTGAACGTATAAAGTACGTGTTTAGGACGGCGTAAGCTACTCCCGTAGCTTGATCCTACCATATTTAGGTTGGATCGTCTTCGATCATCGAATTCCCCTCACAGTGATTCAGATCACTTCACGTAGCCTAAGCCTCTTCTATAGATGAACCCTAGGCTAGCATTTTAATGTTCGGATTGGCCAAATGGCTTGCTCGTAGGGTCTTATAAGTGTTGTTAAGTTCGATCGCTCCCTCTTAAGTTGATAAGGGGTTATGATAGACCCACTGCCTAAGGCTCAACTTAACCCCGAACCATACTTTAATACCAAGTTGTAACACCCCGAATTTCAGGGGTCGAGTAGGAACTCGGATCCCGAATTCTCAGATGCCACGTGTGCCCTAATGGGCTTTAGATTTCAATTACATTTAGATTATCTCATAAGCCATGGGGAGTTTAACGAACCATGAAGCATAAGTAAGTCATAAAATAATAACAAGTGCCACTAATGATATGATGCATCTAGATTTGTCGTCCCTGCATGTATGACAGGTTTTGGTTGGTGTTTTGAAACACCATCCCAGAGTGGGAGTGATGATCAACTCAGTGGTACCATTAACAATAAGTTACACAAATTATCATACACAGGAACAAATTTAGTGAAAGGTATACATCCACAGAATCTTAAATACTTTGGTTCATGTAAATGCATGATTCAATGATATGATGCATGCTCTCACCACAACACTCCCTCGAGAGACAACATCTAGCGATCGTGAATGACCAACACTCCCTCAGTGTGACCACGACTGCCAAATTGCTAAAGTAACTAATGCAATGTAATGTGAATGTTAGCCAAGTTGATTAATTATGTCCATTCACAAGTAGTTTGGGGAAACCGAGATACCCCGACAGATCAATGCCCTAATCCGATCACGTGGCTCAAGCGGTCGTGGTCGTATAGCTCTCGCGATCCTTGGCCATTTAGGTTCGTTATTCCCATAATTGGAATCATACGAAGGCATTTTAGATAATTAAAGTCTTGCTCACGATCACTACGGGGAGGCCCCACACCTATCGTCGACCGGAAGTTCTTGCAGTCACTCTAGCAGCACTGGGTCTGCAAGTTTGATGTGTTGGGGCCCTGTGCCACATGAATTGCATGTCAGGACTCATGCATGTGGCCTTAGCTAAGAAAAATGGAGGAGTGCTTGAATTGTTACTTTAGATCGGCCACACCTTGTCTCTACGGTGGTAGGGCCGAGGTTTCCAGTGAATATCGGAGGTAGGAGTGCGGGAATTCCAATTTCCTAGCTCCCCAAGCACTCACACCCTCCCTCTCTCTCTTTCTCTCTCTTCTCTCTTTTCTCTCTCTTAGCTACTTGAATTTTGCTATGGGAGTGAGGGAGAGAGGGTTTAAAGGGTATTATACCCTATAACTTAGCTCAATTGGCCTTAGGTGCCACTTATTTCCTCAAATGGCCCTTTGGGGCCAACTTATGGCTTTTGAGGCTGCCTCGGTGGTCCCCTGGCACATCTGAATAATGGGATGAGTGCCCCATGGCCTGATGAAGGGCTATGCAAGGTTTGACAGCAAACAGATGTGGGGATTTATCGCAAAGGTCTGATTTGCGATCAACGGTCACCGCTCCTCGATTAAAAGTCAAATTTGGCAGACGAGTGTAGGGAAATATCTTCAACCTTTTGGTGCAAATTTGGATAAAGTACGACGGCTGAAATGCCCTAATTCACTGTCCTAAGTGGCGGGGCCATTTGTTTTAAAATTTTAGATTTTAGGCCCAAGGTAGAGCGAATTGCACGTTACAAGTGCCAACTGGATGGCGCGAATCGTCTGTTTCCAGGCATCGTCCGAGTCTGTTGCCCGCAGTGGGCCATAAGCCCAATGAGGCCCATTGACCGTGAAGCGAGGGGAATTGACCGTAAAATGCATGGAATTGAACGTGAAGTGAAGGGAATTTGCCAGAATTAACCACGAGATGCATGGAATTGATCGTGAAGTGAAGGGAATTCGCCGGAATTGACCGCGAAATGCATGGAATTGACCGTGAAGTGAAGGGAATTGACTGTGAAATGCATGGAATTAACCATGAAGTGAAGGGTATTCATCGAAATTGACCGCGAAATGCATGGAATTAACCGTGAAGTGAAGGGAATTTGCCGGAATTGACCATGAAGTGAAGGGAATTGACCGCGAAATGCATGGAATTGACCATGAAGTGAAGGGAATTCACTGCGAAATGAATGTAATTGACCACGAAGTGAAGGGAATTGACCACAAAATGCATGGAATTGACCGTGAAGTGAAGGGAATTAACCGCGAAATGAATGGAATTTACCGTGAAGTGAAGGAAATTCGTGAGAATTCTCCGTGAAGTGAAGGACTTTGACCGCGAAGTGAAGTAAATTAACCGCGGAGTAGATGAAATTATCTAATACACAAACAAATTACCATTCATAATGAAATCACTATTACGAAGACGTCATCTACTACAAATTTATGACAAAATATACAAGACATCATTTACTTCATTTTACCCTGAATATTTTACAAGACATCATTTACAATAATTTACAACATTTCACAAAATTTCCCCATTCCTCTCACGCTTAAGACAAATATATCATATTTTGTGGATACTCAGGCAATCATAAGCTATTGAGTTCCTAAAGATGAGAGTGAATTTTTGCAAGTTCATCCCTGACAAAATTTGATCGCTGCACAAAATGTCAATATATTTCACTGTTCGTTTGCTTTGGTATAAAAGTCTCTTCTCTAACCATCTAAGCCTTCCCATCTAATGCAAACATATTTCCTGCAGCATGGAATAATATAGGCAAGCCCTTCTTCATCAGCTCGATATGTTCTTGTATTGATTGAGTGCCCTCAAATATAAACTGTCGAGAATAACAATTTTTCGATCATGAGGGTGGATGACCATGAGGTACCAATGACTGTTGGCATGGTTGATTGGTATGTATGCCTGTCCATATTTGACAAGATAAGATATCATTATAAAAATTATAGAAATGGGTATGTCCGATATTGATAACTTGTAATGACATCATTACCTGTTCATACTACCACATGGGCTTCTGCCCTTCTCGAGCTTTCATAATGTCGTTCACAGTGAGTTTCTTTACTTGTAATGCTACATGCTCTTCATTGCTGCCAATGTCCCGATACATTCTCAATGTCAACATTTGCAGTTCAAGACATGGCTATTATAGATAAAATATCAAATTAGAACATATATCATATAATTAAATAACATAATAACCATTATCCAATTCATACAGTTACCAGAAAAAATGTGGGGCAGAACTTGCAGTCCTGAGTATATAAAGTAGGAAATAAACTGTGTCTTCTCTCTAAGAAATCAACGTACTTGTCAATAGCCAAATCAATAAAGATGACGAATTAAGTTCTAGTCTAATATAAGAGTTGAATACACATAGATGTATATATGTGAATTACTTACCACGCTAGCAACCCGTGCATCTTTCTCCCAGATGGTCCTAAACCAAATAAATTCCACCGAATTTTTGTTTGCGTTGGCCTAACTATCCAATTCATGCAGTTCGTCCTCTAATATAACCCTAAATGAATCAATCTTAGCCTGGAAGGGTATCAGAGAAGTACATAATTCTCTCAGTTTCTCATAGTCGGCGGCATTGCTTGGAGTTGTTTGAATGACAAAGATGAAAGTGAATGGAGAATGCTCGTAGACAGATGACTTCACGGCCCTCTTACTTCTCCTCTTATAAACTGGAATGAATCGCAGTGATTTCTCACATGTATTAACGTCTAACGCATCCGAGTGTTGAACATCCACCTCTCCATTCCCCTGGTCCCTACCTTCCAAATCCTCATCCTCCTTCTCCTTCTCTAACTCTTTCTCCTTCCAAAATTGCATCTTCTCTATAAGAAACCCCTCCATATACTTCTTCAACTCCACCTTACCCTCCTCCAACTCTTCTTTCTCCTTCTTCAATACCTCATTCTTGATTCTCAATTCTTCCTTCTCCCTCATTAGTATTTTCCTCTCCATCTCCAAAATTATCATCTGATTCAACTCTTCCTTCTCTAACCTAACCTCAAGGCTTTTTTCTCTTTTAGCATTAATTTCATCTCCTTGAGTACTAGTTCTCTCTCCCTCTTTGACTCTTCCCTATCTCTCTCCAACTGAAGCCTCTCCGCCTTCAGCTCCTCCCTCGACTCTCCTGTCAATTGCAATCCTGCTCCCTCTCCCTCTCCCTCATCACCACTCTCTTCCTCTCCTCTCCCCCTTCTTCTCCCTCTCCCTCTCCCTCTCTCTCTTCCATATCTTTATCATCATCATCATCTTTAATGCCCTATAAAAGGAAGTAATGTATGTATCAAATATGTAACATGTTAAAGTAAATATAAAATGTCAACATAAAAGAAGACTTTTATAACATCTTACATCAGATCTATCACAGACCAAACGAACGCAATCCGTCTCCAGCTCCTTAATGGTGGGTTCTAAGATAAGAACTATCTCAGTCTGTAAAAGAATATCCTTCATGTTTATGTACAGAAACATATATATTTCAACGAGTGACCACTTAGCTTTATAAAAATTAACTTACATCTTCACTCTCTAGTATTTGATGAATTTTCTTATACCTCCAACCCTTTCATCCTCGATATTGTATGAATCTTGGAATTTAGAAAGGAACGTATAAAATGATATATTCTCTGAGGACCGGTACTCTCTCAAGGGCCCATATCTGTGCAATGAAATGACAAGATGATCTTAAAAAATATAGTTTCGTATAAACTATAAATTAAAATAAACAAGGAAAGAATCCTTACTTGTAGGGAAAATATGTAGCCGGTGACATTGTAGTGAAACTCATATGATGTCATCAAGGCACCCTCGATCCCTTCAGTCATTGTCTAGAAGGCCAAACTATCCAACGAGTCCACAAGGTCGATATACTCTATACAACACAATATTTGTGTCGGTTCCCTTAACAAACCACTCTACACATAATATTATGGCTAGTTTCATGACATCTTCGTACTTATTGCTATTAACTATCTTATTGAACACCTCTTATACATGTTTCTTTATGATAGGATATTCCTTGAAGTATTTATCTCTTATTGATTTCTTGGAACGATGGATATTGAGTATGGAGAGGTCACCAGTTTTCAGCACTGTTATTAGGGTGAAGTCTATCTCCAAAATTTTTAAACGGTTCCCCTGTATCTCGAATACAAGATTACCTCTATATCTCTCAATAAGGAAGTGAAAAAATGCTCTTATAAACCTTAATGATGTAAGGTGTAGTAAAAATGAGAATGAGGATTACATAAATATATTTACTCTATTGTAATTCTTCTCTAAACCACTCTTCGTGATATCAAACCACCATGTCAATGAACATCTGCATGACAGGGTCAGGGGCAACTCGCCAATCCCTTACGCAAGGGTTTGTCATCTGTAAGGATGAATTGGAAATTATATCAACAATAACATTCAATATTTAATGAAGCATAATGTGAAAGTTGACTTGTTGTGGTGAAAAATCATAAAATATGGTGTGAGTTTGCCGAGTCGGCAGTCAGTTTTTGGCGAATTCCAAATGAAAGTACAAGACTTATAAGTGAATTTTCACAAGCTTTGGGCCTGTTTCACTCATTTATTAGTCAATTTCATGAAGTTGTCGGTAAATTTATACAAGATTGTCAATAAAAAAGATGCTAATATCAAGTAATTATCGGTCATTTTGACTAATTTCAAGTCAAAGTGGCTGACTCATAGGTGAAATTCAACAAGTTTGTGGCCAATTTCACTCAGTTATTATATTTTTTCGAGTTATATGTTGCATTTTGGCCTGAGAACGTTGTGAAATTGACCATGAAATGAGTGAAGTTGACCACTAACTAACTGAAATTCACCTCGAAATTGATTAAGGACTAAGTGAAATTGATTGAGGACTGTGAAATTGACCGATAACTACTTCCAGTTAACATTTTGAATTAAGTGAAATTGACTGCGAACATCATGGAATTAACCAACAACGGAGTTAAATTGACCACGGATATTGTGAAATTGACAACGAACATTATGAAATTAACTGCGAACTTAGTGAAATTGATTACAAACTATCTTAAGTTAGAGAAATTAATCGTGAACTAAGTTAAAATGACCGCGAACTAAGTTAAATTAGGAGGAAAGTGGGCGTCAGGCAGTTATTGGTCAATTTCAGATAATTATCGATCAATTTCAAGTGGTTATTGGTCAATATCACACAGTTCTTGGTCAAGATGTTAGTTTCTTGCTATTGTGAGTTGAATTTCACTTAATCCTCAGTCAATTCCATTCACTTTGTGGTCATTTTAACTCAATTCGCAGTCATTTTAACTCAGTTCGCGGTTAATTTAACTCAGTTTGTGGTCATTTTAACTCAGTTTGTAATCAATTTAACTCAGTGGGTCCTCATCAATAACTCAGTGGGTCCTCGGTCTATTAACTCAGTTGGTGCTCAGTCTCTTTCACTCGGTCTTCATTTAATTTCACATCAGTTTTCGTTCTTTGTTTCAAAAACCCTCAACGTGAGCCATTTGAGCATTGAATTTGCTCATTTATCGAGACATGCCATACCATTTAATGTTTAAAAAATAAAAAATGGATTGTAGACCATGCAGATATATCATATAAAATACAGTGGGGTCCACAAAAAGAAAGTTAGGATTTCAAATATACCTACCATTGCCATTCGACGCTTCTTAGATGGGGGGACCATTTTCGTCTTATCTTGGGTTCACAAAAGTCGAAAATGACATGTGTGGGGTGTGTATTCTTGACCAGATAAAGGTATACCGAAAATGAGGGTTTTACTCCTAGGGTGGACAATTGGAAAAGGGGAGAGAAGAAGGCAGTAAAATGAGGGTTTTACTACTAGGGTGGACAGTCACAAAGGGGGAGAAGTAATTAGAAAATGGGATTCTTGAGCTAGGATGAAGGATTAGGAAGAGGAAAGAAGAATCGGTGAAATTTGAGAAGGAGATGCGACTGGTAGCTTTCAAAGGTGTGTCTGATAAAGCAAGGGCATTTTTGACCTGTGAAAAGTTATCTATATAGCAGGGGAGCATTCTTGGAAGGTAAGAATAAGTGGGCTTAGTAAGGTGCGTTCCCATAAGTGGGTACAGTAGGAAAAACCTCTCTCTCTCTCTCTCTATATATATATATATATATTACATCACGGTGGGGCCTACACTTTTAAACAAGTTCTTTTGGATGGTTTTTAAAGCAAAAATACATGCTAGTTTTCAAAGATGATGAAAAATTAATAATTGCTTATTTACATGGTGTTTTGGAGGATTTGAAAAATTAAACAAGCCCTAAAAACTCATGAAGCAGTAATGTTTAGGTTTGTCGTCGGATGTGCTTACAAGATAGGGGATGCATTGTTTGGATCCATTCAATATTCAATGGGAGTTGTGCCCGATGCTCTTTGGATATTGGGTGGGATGCACATGAAATGCCAGGATCCCAATTGGGAGTGTTTGAATGGCTACATATGTTGGGATAGAGCGCCATCTTACAATGCATGACATTACAATAGAAACAATGATCGCAATCTCGCATGGATCTGTGGCATTGATCCACACCGTCCATCCACTTCGCAAGACCAATTAATGGCCCATACACCCAAAATAAAAGCTGGTAGAGCATTCAAGTGGACCACACCAGTGAATTGCATGCAGTACATCCAATGTATATTGTTCACATCAACATGTTTATCTGTTATCCAATAGATCAGAAAGTTACATACACCTGCTTGAAGGGAAATAACATATACCAGCTCGTTTTCCCGTGTCTCAGTTGCCAATTTGTGTGGTCCACCTACTTGTTCAAATGACATCACTAGAATTATTCCTCAAAAGGGACATAATAAGGGATAAACATGATTGATCAAGGCCATTCAACACGATGGACCACCAATAGGGCCAGCAGCTCTTCTACATTCTGTTCAACTCAACATATCTCTTCATACAAACGAGACCATCAGTACAACAAATTTAGTCTAAGGCACACATTTAAAGTAACGTGTGACAAGGCACATGCAACCCAACCCAATAGTTATTAAAAAAAATTAGATATTTCATTTCCTTGTAATTTTCTAATTTATGGGAAAATGGCGGAGCAAGAAGTGGAATTTTCCGGCAACCAACTAGAGAGCCTACTATTCCAACCGGTCCACTCTCTCATGTGCTTCGAAGACAAGTGAACCGAACGATTAGATGGTTTCAAACATAAAAATAATCCATCTAACATTTGGTCATGATTTAGTACCTTCGGTACATATTCATTGGACAATGTCATCATCGGAGACAAACCGATACATGTAATTCATAAATGAAGTAATAAGCGAAAATGACAAAACTGTAATATGCGTGAACCTGATCAACTCATTCTATTAATATTAAGACTTTACAATAAGAAATTTATAAAAATAAATAGGAATTGATATTTCAGTCCCACTCTTTAACTTACACGAACTTTATCTGTTGATAACGTTGGATCCAAGTATTTGAGGGGCCTTAAGGGTGCATAGTGGTGCTTGGCATGGACCTGTTCAACCCAAGAAGTTATAATCAATCAAAAAGTATATAGAAATAAAGTCCAAAACCCACTTCAACCCAATACTATTTTTGAGGGGTATCAAGGGTACGTAGTTGTGCTCGGAAGTGACCTGTTCAACCTAAAAATTTATAATCAATCATAATCAATATAAAAATAAAGTATAAATCCCACCGGAATATTGAATACATTAAAATTAGTATTATAAAAGAATAGTGAAATGGAAAGATATGGGTCGAAGTTTAGAATCCAAACCAATACACCATAACCCATGATTGGATGGTTCACTTATGGGCAGAGGAGTCTTAAAGCTAGACGGTTATAGACACAGGATAACATACAACACATGAAAGATCATAAAAAATAAAATAAAAAAACATCTTGTAACCTAATTTAATAATATGCAATACAAAATTTTAGAAGACATAATAAGATAACATGGAAAATAGTTATAGACAAATTTGGATATAGTATCTACCACACTGTAAGCAAGAAATTTAAGCCGGATTGATAATATACAAAGCCACGATAAGAACCAACATCCCAACAAACACCATAATTGTCCTATCCACAGCTGAGTTAGAGTTGTCGTCTGTCAACAAACCCCAGGTATCATGGTTGGGATCGTATTGTGGACATACGAGGTAGATGTTATTGACGTCACTATCTCATCACAACAAATACCAACCGATCCATGACAAGTTTCACGTCCTGTGGGCTGACCCACAATTGGAAAACTTGTATGATCCCGGTTCTTGTTCCACCATTCAGTCACTCATTCCGAAGTCTTTAAGACCGATGTTTACACCTGTTGAATCCTTCAACTTACAATTGTGCCTCCTCCCAAGATAGGTAGATACCTAGTTGACTATCAACCAACATGACATAATATTTTTCATTACCCATCTGTGTCTGCGACTCCATAATAGAATTATTAAGGCAATGTACAATCTACATATATATTCAAGTAAATACTCGAATCTGATAATCATATTTACCTCAAATCACTATGGAGTACCATCACTACTGGATTCCTATTGGCACATGGTCTTTACCTATTTTATTCTCGATCCAATGTTGAATGAAATCTTTTGACTAAATAGAGTTCATCATATTGCTTGCATAAATGTGGATCTAACATATATACGAATTACTGATGTATGAAATTAAGATATCCAAATTATTAGAAAATGATTCAGGAAAGTATGCATCCAATAAAAAAAATTACTCCGATAAGTAAGATGTCATACCACAAATAGTTTTAAGTTATTACATAACCAAAACACATCCATACTATTGGATGTCAAAGGCATGCGATATGTCATAAATTCCCACTCCAAAAAAAAAAAGATACGCAAATTCGTGTCCATATACATTAATAGTATGCAATATCCATCAACCTGACCCACCAGCTACACTTCCCTCCGAATTATCAAGAGTTTTTTTCAACCATTCAACTCATTATTCTAGTCATAGACTCATAAAGAAGGATGCAAGCCTTTCATCCCTATTGAGGATTTGACCGACATTGATGAACTCAGCGTTGGTCAGGCCATGTACCTCTTTAAGAATATCCAACACCTTACTTGTTTGATTTACCTCCTTCTCAAGTCTGAAATCATGCATTGCATCGGCTATATTCTTCAGAGACATCCCAATTATGTCACAGGGACAAACAACTTGCATTCGCTTTTTTGTACTACTCCCATAATGATTATTTTCAGAATCAGACGTATGGTTTGGAGTGTTGTGGAATGATTGATTTTCGCGAGACTAACTATCAGAGAGAATGATATAATTCACTTTGGAGTCCCAAGATTTTGTCCATATAAATCTACAATATCTTCTATATCGTCTTCTAGGTCGGTCCATGCTTCGTTCAAATATTGTTGTATACGAGATGATGACGGAGCCGTATTCTTACTTCCTTGTACGTATTGGACCGTTACTTGATCCGAGCCGACTATCACTGCTAAATGATCCATTCTCCCAATTCTCTTCCCCCAAAGTCTTTCAGCTCACGGATGGGATTGCACTAAACAAAGCTAGTAAGATATTAGCAAGCAAGCACTATAACACAACGTCCTCTCACATAAAATCAATGTACAATAAAATTGGAGTTAGAATAAATAGGGTTTTGTGATAATGACGTACATGCAAATATTCTTCCCAAACTTCAAATGGGGCGATCACCACCTGTCGCTCATTATCCTAACTAAATCTGCTTGCATCAAGCATATCCCATCTGGTTTTGTGCATTTTATCAATTCACACTGACGAGTGTATGATTCATTGCCTCCTTAACTACAGCCTGATACACTTAGCTCATAAATCCATTATCAACTTTGCATCCTAGTGTAATTTGATCAAGCAACGTGTTGAATAGTACTTGGCCCATTGGTCTAGTCCATTTAATTTTAGGTGTGCAGGATGGAGGCTCAGCAAAAGACCTAACAAGCTTCTCTCTAAGGGAAAAGTGAATTGGTTGAACCAGAGTTTTTATTGGCGATTGTGACGGTGTGCGTGATGGACTTGTGCAAATGTCCAACATCGTATTTATGAATATGACAAGTTGGAGTTACGATATGAGGTAATATAAAAGCGAGTGATAAGTAGTAATAATGCATTTTTTAAATAGTGAATCATGACCAAACAGGTCTGCAAAAATCATCTTCCAAGATATGTAATAAACCCATGCACGGGTTGAATAACATGTTAAAATCTAGTCATATTTTGAAATAATTACATAATATAGAAATAGGTAGAGTACGCTTATATGTTCCTACAATTGTTTCGAGCGTCAGCCCACATTCGTTCGGCAATATCATCTTGCACTCTCATCCACGCATCTTTTTCCTAATGAGTCACTCTCACAAACCACTGCCTCTCATCGAGTGCTGTACGGCGTTGGGTTGGTCTCTACCTCCCCAACAGGTATACCAGCATCATGTAGATCTTTATCATACTCATGCGAGCGTTGGATAAAATTATATAGTACACAACAAGCTATTACAATTTTCACCTGAGTTTTAAAAGGGTACTGCAATGCCATTTTCAATATTGGGAACCGGCCTTTCAGTACTCCGAAACAACGCTCAATTGTGTTTCGTGTGTCGATAGTTGAAAAACTCCTTCATATTTGCAGATGCTCTATCAGTTTGATACTCTTGAAGGTGGTATCGAACACCACGGTATGAGGCCATAAAACCAGGCGAATGTGCATACCCCACATCCACAACATAGTATTTACCTACATGTTTCATAGACGGACATGTTCAGAGTGTATTTCACAATCATAATTATAATGAAAAAATAAGGGATGCAAATAAAGGAGTGACGATGAATACCATGTGAGATAGTTAAAGGATCATCGGTACGTGTCAGAGCATTGTGACAGACCCTAGCATATGAAGTTGAACCCTCCCAACCCGCTAAAACGTTATAATGTTCATATCAAATGAACAAGTAGCAAGTATATTTTGAGATAAGAATAATTTTCTGTTGCGAAAGCTTGCATGTTGGGATGCTTTCATGTCAGCCGGAATATGGGTATCATGGATCGCCCGCACGCAATCCTAAATAAACGTTGTCCTCATATATTGAAAAGTTTAAAGGATATCAAGTAGACTAATGCAAATTATGTGAAAAGAGTCTTAATTAGATAATGTCACCTGAAAGTATGCGGCCTAATATGGATTTTCTTGAATTTCAAGAGGTACTTTCGGGGCAGCCTGTTTAACATACTCATGGTAGAGCTAGACAATTACATTTAAGACCCTGTGGAAGTGATGGCTAACAGTTTTGCCTGACTGGATAAAGCAGTGACCTATTGTAAGTGCTATAGTTTATATCCTTGTCTGTTGTCAAATTTGTGGTGCTAAAATCACTGTTATATATAACTTGCATAAGTGAAGCTCTCTCAAGGATCAACATTCATGAACAAGCTAAGCTCACAACAAGCAAAGCTCACAAGTACAAGGATCAATCTTGAATGCAAGAACTGTTCACAAGACAAGACTCAAGCTGCAAGACTTCAAGAAGAGTACAAGGCAGTTTGTAAAGAACTCAAGACACTTTCAAGATTGAGCTACATCAAGATTTCAAGATTGAACTACATGAAGACTTCAAGGCTCATACTTCAAGGTCACTAGTTCCTAATGTTTCAATGTCCTTACTTCATGGTTGAGGTTTGACTGACCTTAGGTTGACCTTAGAAGTAGGTCACTTTGGATACATAAATTGAATGTTTATTTTACATAAGTTTGGTCTGTTCTTCGACTAGTCCTAGGCCTTCTTCGACTAGTCCTAGAGTTGCTTCGATCAGTCTAAGAAATTTCTTGATCAGTCATGAGTTTGTTACAAATTTCGGATAAAATCTGTTAGGCTTCGACTAGTCCAGGAATCTGTTCGACCAGTCAAAGGAACAAAGTCGATCGCATCTTCGACGATCGAAAATCTTCGACTCAAAATCCAGCATTGTTTTTCGAGTTCTTCGACGATCGAAGGTGACCTACGACGATCGAAGAAGACCTTCGACCAGTCGTAGAACGGTCAAAGCTTATCGCGCCTGATTTTTCAAATATCTATTATTGCTTCGACTAGTCGAAGAGCTCCCTAGACCAGTCGAAGACGCGATCTGCTCACCAATAAATGGTGCACGAATCTCAGAAGAAATTATCGAATTAATTAATCCATTCAAGCCAATCTTCGTCGAACTTCTGAGAGATAATTCTGTGCTCCATCTAAGCTAAGTGTGCTTATTTAATATTCTCTTTCCTTACCTTTATTTAATTGATTTTGTTTCTGCTATTCCAATCTAATTTGATAAGAGGAATTGTTATCCCCTTTCTTTGGAATCAAAATCAATTAAGGCAAGCCCTATTTGGTTTAATTTAAAATCTATTAGAATTAGAACCATTGTAATTGAGTACTGGACATTGAACTTGGACATTCAATCATCTACTCTGATTTGGTTCTACCTGGCTACTATAACGAAGGAGATAATCAGGTATTTTACATTTAATTGTAAATTCCTTTCTGTTTTGGTTTCTTTCAAGATTTGCCAGAAAAATCTTGTTGTATTGGTTATCTGAGGAGAGCCAGGAAAACTCAGAAGTGGGGTTTTTAATTGTGTAAGCCCACAGACAAAGACACAATTGTAAAGGTTTTAGGTGAACCTGGGAAAACCTATTTTGTTAGTGAACGCTAATATCCCCTGTGTGAGGATATTAGGAGTGGAGTAGCATTCTGTGTGGCTGTTGTTTAACAGTTGGTGAACACACAGGCGAACCACTATAATCCCTTGTGTTGTGGTTGAATGATTTATACTTCTGATCTTTAATTATTTTTTTGTGGGATGTATGTATGGTGGTGAATGTTGTAATCATTTAATTCAAGCATTGTGAGAATTTTGTAATAGTTTAGAATTTATTTTATGCTATTCCTTTATCAGCTTGATATTCAATTTCCTTTAAAAGTTGTTCCAGCAAGGTTGCCCTACCATTTTTATGGTGTATGGCTGTCCCTAGAACAATACATTTGTAATTACAATTTATTTTAATTCAGTTTGTATTTATTTCTGTATTCCTCTTCGGTTTGAGATTTGATACAAAGATCTTTCTAGAAATAAGGTTGTCCTACCATAAACTCTGGTTTTTGGTATAAGGTTGTCCTTAGAACAACATTTGTATCTACCTCTCAAGATCTGAATTTTGAAGTTATTTTACTTTCTTGCATTGTGATTTATTTTGGCTATCATATCCTTTTTAATTCCGCTGTTATAAGTTTTATTTGGCATTGTCCTATTCACCCCCCTCTAAGACATATAGCTAGGCCTTTTCAAGTGGTATCAGAGCCTAATAGCTCTTTTTTAATTCTTGGATTTAATTCCTGAGCTAACGATTTAAGCTATTTAAGATGTCAAATTTTGATAGCCTTTCAGTCACAAGGCCTCCACCCTTTGATAGCTCCAACTATGCCTATTGGAAAGCCAGAATGAGGATCTTCCTCAAATCAATGGATGAAAATGTGTGGCAAGCCACAGTGACTGAATGGAAACCTCCTATCATGGAAGTTACTGGGGTTGATGGTTCAAAATCTATGAAAGTCATACCATATTACCAATGGACCACTCTTTAGAAAAGTGAGAGTAGTGCAAATGCTAAAGCACTAAATGCAATTACTTGCGCACTATCACCGGATGAGTTCAAAAGAATCATTTCCTGTGATACTGCAAAGCAAGCTTGGGATATATTAGAAATGACACACGAGGGTACTACAATTGTCAAAAAATCTAAAGTCCAACTCCTCACAACCAGATTTGAAGAAATTCATATGGAGGAAAATGAAATGTTTATGGACTTTTACACTAGATTGAATGACATTGTAAACTCAATGTGGGGTCTTGGCGATAAAATCCCAGAAAGTAAAGTGTGTGCAAAAATATTATGCTCACTTCCTGAACGGTTCAATTCTAAAGTAACTGCGATCCAGGAACTTCGTGATACAGATAATATGAGGGTAGAAGAACTAGTTGGTTCTCTACAAACCTACGAGTTAAACTTTAAAGCTCCTAAAGGTAAATCTATCGCACTAAAATCTTCTAAATGTAATTCAAAAGAAAATTCAGAAGATGATATGGCTCTTTTAGCTAAGAAATTTTACAAGATTTTCAAAAGCAAGAAAAGGGTTGATTTTCAAAAATCAAATGATAAAAAGAAGTTTAGACCCAAATCTCGAAAATCAATCTCGAAAATCTTTGAAAGATAGTCAATGTTATAACTGTCAAGAATATGGGCACTTAGCAAATAGATGTCCTAAAAGGGACAAACCCAAGAAGAAAGGTATGTTGGCTATATGGGATGAATCATCTAATTCTGAAGGTTCTTCTGAATCAGAAGATTCTGAAACTGAGTCGGGCAATGAGCTTAAAGCTCTTATGACTCTAGCCAAATTCACATTTTCAGATAATGACTAAACAAGTGAAGAAAATCTGAGTAGTGAATGTGAAAATGAAGATGATCTTCAAGACGCTTACAATGCCCTATATAAGGAAAGTTGTAAAATTACTGTCAAACTTAAACTTCAAAAAGAAAAGTTTTTTTAACTCAAAAAATGTTTTGAATCACTTGTCTTAGAAAAATCACAAATTTCAGATTGTTTTGAAAAATCAAAATGCGATTTGGAATTTAAAAACTCCCTAATTATTGATTTAAAATCTGAAATTGAGAAACTTAAAACTGAAGTATCTTCTCTTCTGAGTCTAAAGGACATATGGAAATATGTCCAAGGTGATCCAAAGTTAGAAAAACTGTTATCCGGATCAAGAAAATGTGGCGATCGATCCGGGTTGGGCTATGATAAAAATCTACCTCCTAAACAAAAGTATACTCTTCTTATGTTTGTTAAAGGAGAGTCCTCAAACTCAAAAGGGAAAAGTACTTATCAAGATTTTTCTAGAAATTTAAAAACTTTTTAAAAACCTAGAAGCAGCCATGTCAACTTTAATCAGAAACGAAATCCACTAGCTGAAAAGATAGTTGATTTACTCAAGGAGCTCTTAAAATCTAACTCTATAGGTCATTCCTACAAATATACACAAAAGAAGACCAACTATGTTCCTAAACCCAAAACAGTTATGAAATGGGTTCCTAAAATTACCTGCTTGGTTGCTCACACTGCTTTCAAAGCAACAAGTCATTCAAAGTGGTACCTAGACAGTGGATGCTCCAGGCATATGACAGGTGACAAAGCTTTATTCACGGATCTGAAAGATATGACTGATGGTTCAGTCACAGTTGGTGATGGTAGCAACTGCAAGATTATAGGCCAAGGTACGGTTCAACTTTTTAATCTTCCTGTGTTTAAAAATGTTTTATATGTTGAAGGCTTAAAACATAACTTGCTTAGTATATCTCAAATATGTGATAATAACCATAGTGTTCGGTTTTCTAATCAAAGCTGTGAGATACTAAACAATAAGGGTTCTGTAATATTAACTGGACGTAGAACGTTTGAAAATTGCTATATTATTAGCGAATCCAGCTCATCTAATCAAACATGTTACATGGTCCATACAGACAAGACTGATTTATGGCACAAACGTCTTGGACATGTACATTATCGAAATTTATATAGATTGAGCAAACGAGAACTTATAAGAGGTTTACCCAAACTTCAGAAATTAGATAAAATATGTGGTGAGTGCCAGATAGGCAAACAAACAAAGAACTCACACAAAAAGGTGAATTCAAATACCACATCAAGACCACTCGAACTTCTCCACATGGATCTGATAGGACCTACCAGAACAGAAAGTCGTGGTGGGAAAAAGTATATCCTGGTAATAATAGTTGATGATTTTACCAGATTCACTTAGGTAGTCTTCTTAAGGGATAAATCTGAAACCCTTGAAGAAGTAAGAAAAGTTTTCAAAAGGATTCAAACTGAAAAATCTTCTCAAATCAGTAAAATTCGTAGTGATCATGGATCTGAATTTGAGAATAGCAATTTTGAGAAGTTCTGTACCGACCAAGGAATATTACATGAATTCTCTGCTCCCAAAACTCCACAATAAAATGGAATTATAGAAAGAAAGAATAGGGTGCTTCAAAAAATGGCTAATGTCATGTTGAATAGCATGAAGCTCTCTAAAAATCTTTGGGCTGAAGCAGTCAACACAGCTTGCTATATTATTAACTGAGTCTACACTAGCAAAGATAATAATAAAACGGCTTACGAATTGTGGTTCAATAAAATGCCTACTGTTAAATACTTTCAAGTTTTTGGCAGCAAGTGCTATATTTTACGTGATCATGAAAATTTGGAAAAATTCGATACGAAGAGTGATGAAGGTATTTTTCTAGGATATTCCTTAAACAGTCGAGCTTATAGGGTTCTGAACAAAAGGACTGGTGTGATTCAAGAATCCATTAATGTTGTCATTGATGATCACTTAAACACGCCAATTTCTAATTTAGATAATGATGAAGTACTAATCATTGATAAACCTGATACTTCATCGAATCAGACTGATTCTGAGTTGAGGACTCTTAAAGATCATCCAACCACACAAATTCTTGGAAACCCTCTCACCGGTGTTCGCACCCGTAGACAACTTGAGGATATATGTAATTATGTATGTTTTATATCCCAAATAGAACTATCTAACGTAAAAGAAGCTCTTGCTGATGAGAACTGGATTGTTGCGATGCAAGAAGAACTCAACTAATTCGTAAGAAATGATGTTTGCTATCTCATACCAAGACCTAAAGATAAACACATCATTGGAACAAAATGGATTTTCAAAAATAAGTCTGACGAGTGTGGAAATATAATTAGAAACAAGGCTAGACTAGTGGTACAAGGTTATACTCAAATTGAAGGGATTGATTTCGATGAAACTTTTGCACCAGTAGCACGTCTTGAATCTATCAGACTATTTATATCCATTGCATGTTTTAAAAAGATAAAGATTTATCAGATGGATGTGAAAAGTGCTTTTCTAAATGGCGATTTACATGAAGAAGTCTATATTGAATAACTAATGGGTTTTGAAGATTCCAAAAATACTGATTATGTATATCGGCTTAAAAAGGCACTTTATGGATTAAAACAAGCACCTAGGGCATGGTATGAGAAACTAACGAAATTTCTTTTAAGTCATAATTTTCAAATGGGATCTGTTGATAAAACTCTGTTTGTTAAAAAACATAATGATCATATCTTAATGGTGCAGATTTATGTTGATGATATCATTTATGGATCAACTTGTACTAACTTGACTACTGAGTTTGCAGATTTGATGAAATCACAGTTCGAAATGAGCATGGTTGGAGAATTGACTTATTTCCTTGGATTGCAAGTAAAGCAACAACCTGAAGGAATATTCATTTCTCAATCTAAGTATGATTTGAATCTAATCAAGAGATTTGGATTTGAGAATGACAAGAATTTCGATACTCCTATGAGTACTACCCTGAAACTCTCAAAAGACTCTAATGGTAAAAATGTTGACTCAAAACTTTATCGGAGTATGATTGGTAGTTTGTTATATTTAACTGCTAGTAGACCTGATATTTCTCTAAGTGTTGGAATTTGCACAAGATATCAATCTGATCCAAAAGAATCTCACTTGATTGCTGTTAAGCGAATTATTAGATGTCGCAAGTACTGTAAATCTCGGTCTCTGGTATCCTCATGAGACCAGTGTCCAATTAGCTGGGTACTCGGATGCTGACTGGGCTGGTAATCTAGATGATAGAAAATCAACCAGTGGTGGTTGTTTTTACATTGAAAATTGTCTAGTTTCCTAGTTTAGTAAGAAACAAAATTCTATATCACTTTCAATAGCTGAAGTATATCGCAGCTGGTAATGCATGTACACACTTGTTTGGATGCAACGAATGCTAAGTGATTATGGAATTAAACAGATTCTATGTTATTACATTGTGATAATTCCAGTGTGATAAATATTTCAAAAAATCCTATTCAGCATTCTCGTACTAAGCACATTGACATTAGATTTCATTATATAAGGGAATTAGTAGAAGAAAAAATTATATCTCTAGAATATATTCCTACTGAAGATCAACGAGCTGACATTTTCACAAAACCTCTCGATAAAAGCAGGTTCAAAAAGATGAAATTTGATCTTGGCATGTGCATTTTAAAATGATTATTTATGCCTACTTGTATTATAGTGTATATATTTGCTAGATTGAATTCTAATTTTTGTATAATTTGCAAGAAATATGAATTTTTGGTCATTCTTCGACTAGTCCCTGTGTGAGGATTAGACAGTGGATTGTTATGTGTGTAGGAGAACCAGCTTAAAATTTGGGGATTTTTGCTTTCTTCCTCATTTCAGTTTTCTTCTCTAAGGAGCCGTGCTTCGACTTGTCGAACCCATCTTTCATGTTCTTCAAGGTTAGTGTTTCAAATCACATTTTTCTTGCAGCTTTGTGTCTAGATTGTTTACTTTTCAAGCTTTAAGCTTTGTATTTTGGATTTCATTGAGATTTGGGGTTTGGATTTTGAAAATTCTGTTTTGTGTAAACCCACTTCTCAATCCTTTGTAACTTCTTATTTTCTTGATATCCTTGTTGCAAATGGCTTCTAGAGGTAGAAAAACTACTTCCCGTGGTCCTTCTTCTTCCTCCAGATCGTCCATTATCTCTAAGCGTCATCTTCTTGTTTCCAATGATGATCCATCATATGTTAGGGACATTAGATTACATAATGTTATTGTTGAACATCCTGTTGATGTTAATCATATTGCACCTTTTGACATCCTTCCTATGCTTGAAGCTGTAGGTTGGGTTAACTTATTACATTGGGGTGGGCCTGCATACCGGTCCATTGCCCAATCCATGTTTACATGTATTAGTGCTTTCTCACAGGATAATTTAACTTTTAAAATATCTACTAGAGAAGGGCCTTTTGACATTGATCGTCATTTAATTTCAGCCCTTATGGACATTCCTATGAATGATGAGGGTATTCCTATCCATAACTTAACTGATAAACCCTCAATATCTGAAAAACGCATGCTCACTAGAGACTTGTGCAACATGGATGTTCAATGGACACAAAAAGGGAATGCGCTTCCTGCAAGGTATTTGTTACCCAAGTACAGAATTCTCCACAAAATCTTTGTGTCTAATCTGTATCCTCGTTCGGGTAATAAAACTGACTTGACTTCGTTTATGGTTCGTGTTATCCATGCTATTTCCAATGGTACTCAGATTTGTTTAGCATCCTTAATCTGTCATTTCATTCTTCAGTTTAGACTCCATCCTGATAATAGTGACATTCCTTTTGCCTATTTAATGACTGTATTGGCTACACATATGTTAGTCGATATGCCGGTTGATGAGACACCAATCCATCATCTGATCTTCAACAATACTAATATCAATAAGATGAAGCTGGATCTACTTCCTGAACAAGGTGGTGGTGGTGGTGGTGGTCATGAAGAAGCTGGTGATGACATTAATGTGAATGACATTTTTTAGGAACTGGATTCTGACTCAACAAATGATCCAGATTTTGAACCATCTGATGTTGATGCTTGTCTTAGTGCATTAGAGGATAAAGTTGAGAATATAAATGTAAAGATGAAAAACATGTCTGTTGCTCATGATTTACAATTCAAGTACATGCGCAAATATCTTAGGCGATTGAACAAAGGCATGCACTAACTTGATCCCTCTATTCCTGCTCCGTCATCTGGTTCTGGTTCTGACTAGTTTATATGAGACTTCTGGTCTGTAATATCTTTATAACTTAGCACTTGGTTGACTGATTTTGAGTTGAATACTATCTATGTTTTATGCTGGATATTTATTCTATGTGAAGCTATGCTGAGTATCTCTATCTCTGTTTTACTATACTCTCATAACTCCTCATGTTTACTCTCATATATCCCTTTATTTAGTTCTCCTTTATTGTTGTTTCCTTTGTCATATTGTGACAAAAAGGGAGAGAATGGTTTGTTTTTAACGATGTGATTGTGAGAGGAGTAACATTGGTTATGTTACTCAGGGGGAGTATGTTTGAACTAGTTGAATGAAACTGGGAGTATGTTTGAACTAGTTGAATGAAACTAGTTAAATGTTGAATGTTGAATATTGAATATTGATTTACAGGTAAGCCAGTTGATATGACCTGGTTCATAACTCTTTAACCAGTTGTTTTACTTTATGTTTATCTTGGTTATGTGTTTTGTCACTAATTTGACAAAGGGGGAGATTGTAAGTGCTATAGTTTATATCCCTGTCTGTTGTCAAATTTGTGGTGCCAAAATCACTGTTATATATAACTTGCATAAGTGAAGCTCTCTCAAAGATCAACATTCATGAACAAGCTAAGCTCACAACAAGCAAAACTCACAAGTACAAGGATCAATCTTGAATGCAAGAACTGCTCACAAGACAAGACTCAAGTTGCAAGACTTCAAGAAGAGTACAAGGCAGTTTGTAAAGAATTTAAGACACTTTTAAGATTGAGCTACATCAAGATTTCAAGATTGAATTACATCAAGACTTCAAGGCTCATACTTCAAGGTCACTAGTTCCTAATGTTTCAATGTCCTTACTTTAGGGTTGAGGTTTGACTGACCTTAGGTTGACCTTAGAAGTAGGTCACTTTGGATACATAAATTGAATGTTTATTTTACATAAGTTTGGTCTGTTCTTCGACTAGTCTTAGGCCTTCTTCGACTAGTCCTAGAGTTGCTTCGACCAGTCTAAGAAATTTCTCGATCAGTCGTGAGTTTGTTACAAATTTCGGATAAAATGTGTTAGGCTTCAACTAGTCCAGGAATCTGTTCGACCAGTCAAAGGAACAGTGTCGACTGCATCTTCGACCAGTCGAAAATCTTCGACTCAAAATCCAGCGTTGTTTTTCAGGTTCTTCGACCAGTCGAAGGTGACCTACGACTAGTCGTAGAACGGTCAAAGCTTATCGCGCCTGATTTTTCAAATATCTGTTATTGCTTCGACTAGTCGAAGAGCTCCCTAGACCAGTCGAAGACACGATCTGCTCACCTATAAATAGTGCACGAATCTCAGAAGAAATCATTGAATTAATTAACCCATTCAAGCCAATCTTCGTCGAACTTCTGAGAGATAATTCTGTGCTCCATCTAAGCTAAGTGTGCTTATTTAATATTCTCTTTCCTTAGCTTTATTTAATTGATTTTGTTTCTGCTATTCCAATCTAATTTGATAAGAGGAATTGTTATTCCCTTTCTTTGGAATCAAAATCAATTAAGGCAAGCCCTATTTGGTTTAATTTAACATCTATTAGAATTAGAATCATTGTAATTGAGTACTAGACATTGAACTTGGACATTCAATCATCTATTCTAATTTGGTTCTACCGGGCTGCTACAACGAAGGAGATAATCAGGTATTTTACATTTAATTGTAAATTCCTTTCTGTTTTGGTTTCTTTTAAGATTTGCCAGAAAAATCTTGTTGTATTGGTTATCTGAGGAGAGCCAGGAAAACTCAGAAGTGGGGTTTTTTAATTGTGTAAGCCCACAGACAAAGACACAATTGTAAAGGTTTTGGGTGAACCTGGGAAAACCTATTTTGTTAGTGAACGCTAATATCCCCTGTGTGAGGATATTAGGAGTGGAGTAGCATTCTGTGTGGCTGTTGTTTAACAGTTGGTGAACACACAAGCGAACCACTATAATCCCTTGTGTTGTGGTTGAATGATTTATACTTCTGATCTTTAATTATTCTTTTGTGGGATGTATGTATGGTGGTGAATGTTGTAATCATTTAATTCAAGCATTGTGAGAATTTTGTAATAGTTTAGAATTTATTTTATGCTATTCCTTTATCAGCTTGATATTCAATTTCCTTTAAAAGTTGTTCCAGCAAGGTTGCCCTGCCATTTTTATGGTGTATGGCTGTCCCTAGAACAATACATTTGTGATTACAATTTATTTTAATTCAGTTTGTATTTATTTCTGTATTCCTCTTCGGTTTGAGATTTGATACAAAGATCTTTCTAGAAATAAGGTTGTCCTACCATAAACTCTGGTTTTTGGTGTAAGGTTGTCCTTAGAACAACATTTGTATCAACCTCTCAAGATCTGAATTTTGAGGTTATTTTACTTTCTTGCATTGTGATTTATTTTGGCTATCATATCCTTTTTAATTCCGCTGTTATAAGTTTTATTTGGCATTGTCCTATTCATCCCCCCTCTAGGACATATAGCTAGGCCTTTTCACCTATGACCCTATTATGCACGTTATGTCCTATCTTGTGTAGAAAATTATGAGTTATTCTTCCATACTAACATGACAATTATCGCGGAGATTTGTCTTCTCCCGTACTGTAACATCCTGGATCTCATGACTTGAGGATGATCACCCGAGTATGAGAATCCAGAAGGTTACGTCATGAAATAAGACATCACACATATAATGTATAGAGAATTTTATGGCATGTTGTAAATAAATTTCTACACAAGCTAAATTGTTGCAAACATTAACAAGGAAATTTAAACTCGCATATGTATCAACAAAATTAAATCCCTTGGCAGGGGATTTTAATTACAATCCTCAAAATATAAGCAAAATATAAAGTTTGAAATACGAACGTAAGTAAATCCTAAGATATTAGTTAAGCTCAAATGGCTCAACTACGTCAGCATAAAAGTCCTCCTTGCCAAACTCCTCCCCAGCTGTCCCTGGGGTCCCATCATAGGGGTCTTCATCCGATGTCAAACCCGTGTCTATTTGGTGTCACCACACGATTGAATGAGTGATAACTCAGTGAAAATTTCCCTCAAAGATTCATGCATATCAAATCATTCCCATGTAGTTTAAACCAACATATCCAATTCATAGATACGGTAATAGCATATGTACATGTGCATGGCTGTATGAATGTATGCTCAAGTCACAAATCTGGGAATGCACATCCAACTGTCAAAAGAAGAGGTCACACACGGTAGACTGCCTACTTGGAAAAGACCATGTAGGTGAGTGCGCACAAAGATATCTAACCTCCTAGAAAAATACTCAGGATACACCCGAGGAGGTTCTAAACCTGGAAATGCCTCATGAAAAGGGTAAGCAGCCCATAGTGGTGCAACTGCACATATTCTGATGGTTTAAATCAAGTAATAGATCCTTTAGCAAACCTAGCAGAATGTGGCTTACATTAAGCACTCGGTAAAGCTCACATGTCATGCGTGGATGTTATGCACCATGGTACTCATGTACATTCTTTAAATTTGATAAGATTACTCCTCAAATTGTAAACATAATTAAGTCATAAGGTTCTTAGCAAAAGATTAAACGTCCAACCATGAATTCAACATGGATCTTCATAATTTCTCTAAGCTCAAATGAGGGCTTACCAATGTAACGCGTCAATTTCAAGTATGATTAGATCATTGAAATTATTTAAGAGTCTCTTCTACATTTCTTATAAGGAGAATATTCCATACAAAATCTTCATTATGCAACTCGTATGATTAAATGAAATGAAGTTGTAAGACTTATGTAATTATGCCATTAGAAATATTCTCATAAACACGTAACTACCAACGTAATGTAGTGATGATGGGAATAATTGTACTCATAAAATTTGAATGATAGGATTCAAAGCATTACTTTATGTCATTCAATACTAAGAAATTAATTCTTGATCACTATATTCTACATCTATCCATATATTAGATTCGAGCTAGATTGGAAATTAAAGAATATAGGAAGCTATGAGGGCAATTCTTCACCATATCATTTATAAGATAGATTGAAATGAAATTTCCTATTTCATGTTATGACTGATAGAAGTGTACCCATAAACAAACAGTTACAAATGTGGCATAAGAATTATAAGACAAAATTCTATAAATATAGAATTTAAAGCAATAGGGTTTGAAACATTTCTTCATGATTATCAACACAAACTAGGGATAAAAGGAATGAAATCAATGTTTACAATACTCTAAAATTCTCTACACTTTAGGCTTAAAATTAACATGGAATTTAATGAATGAAAGAAGCAATGTGGGATATTCCTCACCTTGGGTGAGTGTTGTCCTTGATTTGGATGTTCTTATCCGGTGAAGCTATATGAGTCCTAAAATTAAAACAATAATGAATTAGATTTTTATTTCCGTTTCACATGAGGATTGCCCATCACATGGATTTTGGGCTTTGTGAATTACTCACATGATCTAATGAGGTTGAGAGTAAGATTATTCTTCAGATTAAACAGTTGAGGGCATTCCTGGATGCACAAGCTCAACGTGTTATTACTGAGTCAACACAGTCTAGTCATTAACATGAAGATGAGTGAATAAGAGAGTATATTTGCTATCTGTCCCTGGGTTATTTAACTTAGAGAATTAGTGATATCTCCAAGGGTCTTCCTGGTTAGTTCTAAACACAGAACCCTGGAGATAAAACGTGTTTGACTCGGTTGCACATTTGTAGAGTCAACTCACTAACGAGTTGAGTGTAGCATGATTTAAATTAGTTGGAATTCGATTCATGATACCTGATGGTGTAGGGGGATTGAAGTAAATTGTGCTCCAGATCTGATCTAAGTCAAGGTTTTACCCTGAAATACGGATTTTGGTCGAGTCAGTAAACTAATGCCTCACTAACAACTCAATCTCAAAACTCGGTTGAATAGCAATCTATTACCTGCGATTGCTTTCTGTTTGAGGATATTTTATGGGCTGGTTGGACCTTCCTGATCTACGACAGATAGACGTTGTTGGAGATGACCGACAGTGTTGGGATAGTCAGGATTTTCAGCGAGTTCGATTGGTTTTCTGGAAGGCCGAGTTGCCGTAGAGTCGGTGGTTCTGCAACTGAGTGAGATTGAGCCTCGGATCGAGCTGGCTGCTGAGGTAGAAGGAGCTCTCTCTTTCTCTCTCTCTCTCTCTCTCTCTCTCTCTCTCTCTCTCTCTCTCATTCCTCTTCTCAGTAAATGAACGATCACGGTCTGAAACTGACACGCTCACAGAAGCGGCTGAGTTGAGTTGCGATAGAAGTCCGCAACTCGCTCCAACGGCTGAACTTCTCTCCTTCTCCCTCTCTCTTTCTATTTCTTTCCTTTCTCGTCGCTTTGCATTAGGACTTGCCTTAAACTTCCAGGGTTTAAATAAACTTCTTACCGCTTCAAGAGGCTTCTGTTACTAATCATGGGATTAGCTGTGTTGTTAGGGAAAGAAGGATCGAGAATCCTTGCTTAGGAGTCTTTACGTCTGGTCCGATAATTGCATGGGCCTAGACAATTGTTCTGTAAGCGTTCTGGGATGGACAAGCCCTGCAATGAACGGCTCAGATTGGTAGATGTGTCATCTTCAAGGAAGGTGGGTTCTCGGCTGTTTTGGAGGAGATGGTTCGCTGATCATGGTGATCTTGCAACGACCAGCTGATCTGATGATCGGGGGCGTTTAAATGGGTTGGATTATATTTAGGAGGCTTATGGGGTCCATTACACGATGAGAGATGGACCGTAGATTGTTAGGAGCTCATTTGACTGACTTAATTTCGATGCTCCAAAATGCTTGAATGAGCCTTCTAGAAACTGAGGAAGGGTTGAGATCAGTAGAGCTAAAAACAGAATATCTTCCTTCCGCCTCTTTTTTTTTTTTGAATAGGGAGCCATTTCCAGTAATGGTAAGGGTGACAAGGGCTCCAACTTGCAGGGTGGACAAGCTCCGAATATCTGGAGCGAACGGATCCGCCAGCGACGAGTCGCTGATGTGGATCCGGTTGACGTGGATTTCTGCATTTGGCGATCGATAGTGTCGGCATCGCTGATTAGGGTGATGACCATGCACATGTGCATGAACTGCCACACATATTTCAGACATGGTTATGGTTAGTGGGTCACACTGATCATGATGGATGGTCCTAATCATGGAGACGGCTACTGCTGGTGGGTCGTTTTGGGATGAGAACGAACTTGGTTCATTTGAATTCCAAGACACGGGAAAATGGGAAGAAATTTCCATCTCTCTTGGTTTTTATGAGGTCAAACTCAATTTGACTGCATTCACAGTCCCATGTACTGCGGGTGTACACAATCTGTGCACAGGCATGTGTTTAAAAAGTGGGGTACTTGTTATGCTCGGTGTGATCTACACCGTCTGTTTGCCTTAGCAAGTTAACTACCTGTCTTTGGTTAAATATTAGCTAGATTTAAGGTCCAGATGGGCTGTTTGGTTGATTTATCAACCGTAAGTTTTGGTTGGTTTGGTCTTAGTAGTAAGTTAACACCTAGAATTTTCAAACATGAGTTGTTACACGTACATCATCATGAGTCATCTTGAGCTGCGTAAAACAATATCTATCGTTAAAAGGGAAAATAAAGTTGATGAACTTCACCCACTCATCATCGCATTGGCATGTTGGTTGTTTGAACATGTACACTTGACAGTACTCTCCAACTACAACTATGCAGGCTATTGATGCGAGAACAACTATACACGCAGCCATCTCTTCCCCATCCAAGCTATCCATCCTCTTATTTATTACATACATTTTGGGAGAAAAAAGACATTAATATCAGTCGTTGACCTTATACATCCAAAGTAGGCCACAAAGTTTTAATATGATATGAGACAAACAATTTCCACACTGGTCTTTTTATAGAAATTTTCACATTGGTCATTTTATAGGGACTACATGTCTTCTGCCTGCTAGCGGACTACGATATAGTATGCAGCCCACAGACGAAGTCATATCAAGAGCTTCAGGTGTGAAAATGTTAACACTAAAAATATATATACACATGAATTGCATTTTATCTGAAATATGAAACTGATCATCCAACGCTAAGGAGTATTTAGTAGGTAGGAGGATGGGTGCGGTGTAATGACTTTATCAAACGATTAAGTTATGGAGACATTATAGAGTAGAAAAGAGTTCTTGTTTCATTACAAACCCCTATATATGTTACCATCAATTGCATGGAAGATGTAAACTTAGACAAGCTGAAGGAGTGCAAAGTCAAGTAGGAAAAAGACAGATGTAAAGATAGCGAACGTACCTTCAATGCAATTGTGTCATGCTAAAGTATCACTTCTAGACTGATAGAAGGAAGTAGCATGTTAGTTGTAGAGCCTACTGTATCCGACTAGTCAAGTTACTCTATTAATCCATCAGCAAAATATGGAATGGTGTAAAAGAGTAGTAAAATTACATGGGATATTTAAAAGTAAAAGATTTATAAAGTACATATGAAGAGTAGACATAAGATTAATATGGCCACATTTACGGATGTAACTCCGTCAAAATCAAGTAGCTGAAAACATGGCAAAGACAGAAAAGACACCATGATAATTGTCCTAAGAAGCTGCTTACATTTAATTGGCCAAGTAGTTATCGATGATTGGCTACTTTGAGGTCCACATCATTATATGTTCGTTAATCCAATAACCATATAATGATGTGCAGAGAGATAGTGTAGTCATTAATTTTCCAAATTAGACATGAGAAGACTGAAAGCATGAGGTAGTGTAGTCATTAATCCAGTGTTGGATTCGATCAATATGGTCCACTAGCATATTTTATTAGCCTTATGTCTAACATTCAGGTGTTGCCCTATTAATGGCCTGTGCAATCCTAACTAGTTCTCTCGCCAATTGTTTACACCCCTTGCTTACACAACTATCATTATAAGTGTAAGGCTTGTATCTTAACCTGTACTATTCCGTAGGTTTCCGCGGTCCTCCCGGTCGAATTCCGGCGACCTGCGACGCGTAGACAGCAGTCGTGCGTGATCCTGAGTTATGTGCCATATATCAAAGTTAGCTCGACTCGAAACTTGTATCCTTGCGACCGCGCCGTCGCCGCGGTTCCAATGCCGCGTCTTACATACCGATCCGATACCTTAGCCAGGAGATGTGGGCCGGCGTTCAGTTCAAGAAAACACCGCGTGTTTACAATCCCAAGAGAATCTCTACAACAATTTCTATCAATCAATCAATCAATCAATCACCTCATGTCAAGTACAAGAGCAACTCCAAAGTCAACTCTCTCCTTCTCTCTCTCTTACACACCCATATATGTCAAGTATATCTATCAACTTACATCCATCACTCACACCCATCACCTTTCTTACAATCACCCCTTCTCTCTCTCTCTTTCTCTTCACATTTTCCAAGCAAGTAAAGGAGTGCACGTCCAAGCACTTCCAAGAGAGAAAATAGTGGGTTGTGTGGCCCACTTTTCATCCCAAGATCTATTATCCTAGCCCTTCATTTCTCATCATCTTCCATCAAAGTGAGACATAAGGAGTCCGGCGTTCCGTCAGACTAAGAAGATCGAACGGTGAGTGTTCTATAGCCCTAGATTTTATTCTTTTGATGATGGGCTAAGTGAGGCTTACTGATTGATGGTATGGATCTCACTTTGGACCCTAGATGTGGCCGATGGCCCACTATGATTCACATGATCATTCCATTATGGGGCCAATCTCCATGGACCTCATCATGATGTTTACTTTTTAGTTTGAAAGAGGTCATTTAGACCTTCCATTTTAGTGGAGAAGGAATCTCCACCATTGATTTTTGATTTGATGAGCCCATATGTATTGGGACCCACTTGATGTATGATCGAATGCATGAAAGGGAGGGCCCATAGTGTCGGGGTCCCTCCATCGCACGTGTCTCCTTCTTTCTCTCTCTCTCTCTCCCTCTCTTTTTCATTTATTTTTGTGTGTGATGATGTGGCTGTGTGGCCCACTCGGATGTACCCCACCTTGATGTATGTCTTATCCACACCATCCAACCTTATGGTGGCCCACCTAGGCAGCATGCCTGTAGGTGGGGCCCACCTTAGATATGTGTTATATGCAAACCGTCCAGTGTCCAGGGACAGTGGACATGGCTTCACAGAGAAGTGTGAACGGACAGTGTGGTGTACCGACGGCAAAACAAAAATATCAGTTTGATTTAAAAACTTGGGTGTCTTGCTCATGCAGGCCCCACCTTGATATATGGGTCTAATCCATGCTGTCTATGCCATTCCCCAGCTCATTTTAGACGTTGAGCCGAAATATGAGGCCAATCCGATTATCTGGCGGGCCATGTCATAGAAAACAGTGGTTTCTATTGTTAAAATCCATTAGGGCCCACTTTGATGTTTCTATACACCAAAACACATCGCATATTGGGCTCATTTAGACTGTCTTAAGCCATAGGATCCAATGGGTAGAGTGGATTCCCCTGATGTGGGTCCCACCTAGGAAAAACCTCGAGAAAACTAAAAATAAATAAATATATAAAAATCAAGCAGCAGCAGGCGTTATTGCTGCAAATGTCCAGAGGACGAGCAGCAGTGTCCTGCTGCGCTCCTGCGCCGCTGGACGGAAGGGCAAGGACCATGGGTCCCAGCCACAATGTATGAGTTTTATCAATGCCGTCTAGGCATTTGCTCGACCGTCCATTCGCTAGACGGCCAGTGGACCCCACCCCTGATGGATGTGTCCAAACTGTCCACCCTTTTGGCAAACTCATTTTAAGGCTTAAGACAAATAAGACATCTATTTATCAAGTGGACCACATTGCACAGTGTGGATTGAACGTCTACCATTGAACTCCTTTAGGAGTGTAGAAGTTTTGGATCGGTAGGAAATTTGTTTTTCCTCTTAATTCAGGTCTGTGTGACCTTATGATCAGATTGGATGGGAAATAAATGTTATGGTGGGCCTTGGGAATTTTAATGGTGGAAATCATTATCTCCACTTATATTTGGGTGTGGCCCATTTGATATACATATAGCCCATGTGATGTGGCCCACTTGCCATATGAGGGCCCATTGTGATGTATGCAAGGCCCATGAGTTATGGCCCATTGCAATATACATAAGGCCCATTGGTGTAGCCCATTGATGCGGCCCACTTGATGAATATAAGGCCCATGTGATGCGGCCCATTTGATGTATTTAAGGCCCAATGAGATGTATATAAGGTCCATTGTAATGCGTGGTTCCACCATGGTTTGTGTAATGATGTTTATGACGGGTCGTGCCTTGGTAGCAATGATGGTTTGACGTCCACATTGTAAGGATAATGTTGGTTAAATGTCCGCATTACAACTCTCCCTAAGACCCATTGATAGGTCCATACTTGTTGTGTGTAAGCCATCTAGGCCCATCCTCGTTGGAAGAATAGTTCATTACCATTTAAAATACTTAGTATAACTCCATGATTCATGCTCATACGCATCATATGTATGCTTGATATGAGGAGTGACTGATCATAGTATATGTCATTGGACAGATTATTTATGAGACTCATTAATAGGAGTTACCCACATGAGCGCACGGTACGCGCAAGATTGCTACATGACTTGACGGTGTGACTCATGCATCTCGCATACGTGTGATATGATTGTTGTACGCCCTAGCGACATCTGGGCCGTACCCTCCACAGGCATGTCGTGGATGGTTAGATGGGATACCAGAAATGTTTAGTTCGAGCATCTGGGCACTTTGGATGTCTGTGGGTGAAGGTCCATAAACCTCTGAGGCCAGGAGACGCCCCAACGTCTAAACCGAGTGGATACATGAGCGCCCGAGTGTCGAATACTAGTAGGTCGCGTCTCCCACTGTGTCGTGGTTGGTTTGGAGGAGGTGTGGCCTTATCCGCCCGAGTGAGGGGGCTGTAAGCTAAACTGAGTATGACCACACTACGTGAAAAATGGAAAAAAAAGGATGGATTTTGAGATGGTCCAAGATCGTCTCTAAAATTCCTTGGTTTAAAGACAGTTTAGAGACGGTCGTAAGCTATCTCTAAAATTTTAGACGGCTCTTGACCGTCCCTAATATTGTCTTAAAATGTTGAACGTCCACAAATCATTTACGATGGTCGAAGACCATCTTATATGCTGTCATCTGAGACGGTTAAAGACCGTTCGAATTAGAGACGGTCTTTGACCGTCTTATATGCAGTCATTTGAGACGATTATTGGTCGTCCACATTAGAGACGGTCATTAGCCGTCTTTTACTTGTAATCTGAGACTGTCAAAGACCGTCTCTATTAGTGACAGTCCTTAGCCGTCTTATAGCCCTGTTAAAGACCGTCTTCATTAGAGACTGTCAAGGACCGTCTCTATTAGAGACTCATAAAGACTATCTCTATTAGAGATGGTCCTTAGCCGTCATATAGCCCTGTCAAAGACCGTCTCTATAAGAGACGGTCCTAAACCGTCTCTTTAAATTTTCTTTTTCAAAATATCATATTTCTTAAACATTGTTAAAAATTAAGAAGCTTAAAAAAATTATGAATTTCGAAAAAAAAATAATTGAGAAGCTTAGAAAAATAATTAACAATGTTTAAGAAAAAATAATATTTTGAAAAAAAAAAGATTTCGATAAAAAAATGATATTTTGAAAAAGAAAATTTAAAAAATTAGACAAAATTGTGAAAAATTTGACAATTTGAAAAAAAATATATTTAAAAAAAAGAAAACTAGATTTTGTATTTTGACAAGAAAAATTGAAAAGTGAGATTAAAAAAATGATATTTTGAAAAAGAAAATTTAAGAAATTAAACAAAATTGTGAAAAAATTGGCAAATTGTAAAAAAATATATATTTTAAAAAAGAAAACTAGATATTGTATTTTGACACGAAAAATTGAAAAGTTAGGTAACAAAAGTGAGATTTCGATAAAAAAAATGATATTTTGAAAAAGAAAATTTTAAAAATAAAACAAAATTGTGAAAAAATTGACAAATTGTAAAAAAATATATTTTTTAAAAAAGAAAACTAGATTTTGTATTTTGACAAGAAAAATTGAAAAATTAGATAACAAAAGTGAGATTTTGATGATGTGTTGTATATCCTTGCCGCCCATACGTTTCTCTAACCCATTCTTGGACAGGGTATAAAAAATTGTGTAGATTTAAATCTTAAGTGGACCACACCACTGGAAAGAATGATAATATAGTACCTCGCCATTAAAAATTATAAAGAGCATATTGTAAGGTTTTAGTAATGTTTATTTGCAATCCAACTTGTTGATAATGTAAAGAAGATCTAGATGAAGGTAAACTACAAAGATCAAATTGATCTAAAACTTTTGTGGCCTTCAAAAGGTTTTTAATGGTTATTCATCATACTGTTTTGATTGGTATAGCCCACCTAAGATTATTTAGTTCTTATGATTTGAAATCACATCATAAAATATGATGGAAAAATATATGGACGGTGTCGATATACATAAAATATATCAAGGTGGACCTTACATGGTTAGAGTAACACCCATGAAGGAGTTACCTAAATGGTGAAATGGTACTATAAGGTCACCTCATGGGAACTTTCCATGAGGGTAATCTGTGTGCGCCCCACCATGATGTGTGTAGAACATCAACACCATGCATTTGATGTGTCCCCTTTAAGTCCCAAAATCAGTCATGTACGAAACTCAGGTGGGCCATAGCATCTAAAACTATGTGAAGACATCCCTAAAACATATAAAAGTATTTGGTGGGGCCCACATGAGTTTTGGATGTGTATGAAACTTGGTCTGACTCCTCATCCAAGTGGGACACACATAATGAATGGGCTGGATCTATGAACCACATCTAGGTGGGCCCAATAAATGATTATGAAAGTTTTAATGGGAGGGTAACCCTCTCAACTATAGTAAGTGGTGTGGCCCACCCAAGTCATGGATTGACTTTATTTTTAAGCTCGTGGCCCACCATGGAATGGTGCATCTAACTGACGGGGCAGATCCAAAGTTCAAGTGAACCCACCATAGAAAAGAGTGGGATAGTAACACCCACTATTGAAACCTTTTTAGGAACCATCACGATGTTTATTCGAGATCCACCCTGTTTATAAGTTAATACAGACATGGAATAAGGGAAAACATATAATTAGCTTGGTTGAAAACTTCTACGGCCCAAACTAAGGTTTTAATGGTAGGCATTCAATCCCCACTGTTTTTTGTGATGGGGTCCACTCGAACTTTGAATCTACCTCCCAAAATTTTTCAATGATAGAAGTTCAGTTTATACTTATAATATAAAAATAAACAGTACAGTAAGCCTGAGGAGGATTTTAATGATGGATATCCAATTACTATTGGTTTCATGTAGTGTGGTGCACCTGAGATTTCTGTGGTGGGGTCCACTATAGAATTTTATCTTCCACATTCTTTGGCTCATGATGTAAAATGATCTCTCAAAATGGATGGACACTGTGGATATAACAAATACTTCATAGTGGGGCCCACAAAACTTTGTGGATGTTGGTCGGTGCTCTATAGGTTCCACCATAATGTATGTGTTTCATCCGTGCCATTCGGAGGGTCTGTTTGGGCAGTAGGATTAGAAGGGAATAGGTGGGATGGGATTCATCTGGTCCTGTGCCAACTCCACTCCATGTTTGGGAAGAATGGGAAAGCTTGGAATTACATTAAATGGAATTGCATTGGGTCCCGTGCCAATTTCACTCAATGTTTAGCAAGTTGTGTAGGTCCCACCATGATGTGTGGGCTATACCCACACCGTCCACCCATTTATCGAGATTATTTTAAAGCAAAGACCAAAAAATCAGGTAAATCTAAAGCTCAAGTGGACCCCACCATAGAAAGCAACAGAGATTGAATACTTAAAGTTGAAAACTTCTTTGGGGCCACATAAGTTTTGGATCTACCTCGTTTTTAAGTCCATGCCATAAAATGAGGTTACAAAACAAATGAACGGTTTAGATATAACACGTGTGTTATTCTTAATAATTTCAAATGATGGCGGGTATATTCATTCAATATACCACCGTATTATCAACAAAACATGGGATTAATTTTATCCCATGGCATTAGTGACAATCCCTGCCATGGGTAATAATTATGTTTTTTGAATCCCAGCCCACCTAATCCCTTCTAATCCCACCGCCGAAACAGACCCTGAGTTTTGAAGGTAGGTTTAGCTATTGTTGCAGTTTTGTATGGTGGACGTCCAACCGTCCTGAGTTTTCTCATTTTGTGGTCCACAAGAGATTAATTAGGGCTAATTTTTTGGGATCAATCCTAAAAAAATGTTGATAAATGGATGGACGGCTTGGATGAAACATATCCATCATGGTGGGCCCAGAGAGTCCTCCCCTTTCCAACGATATGTTTACCATTTTTTCTTCTGTACAAAAGTCACAGTTTTGTACAGAATGTAAAACAGTGGTGACTAGTTCATGAAAACAGTGGCAATGATATAGAGTTATCCAGACCATTCAAATAATCCTTCTAGTTGTAAATGTTTAATATTTATAATTATCTTAGATAATACAATTTAACCATCCAGAAAATGGTCCCTCTTGCATGTACGGATGTTAACAGATTGTTTGCTATAAAAATTGGTAAACACACTGTTTCAGATTTCAAAGGTTTATCTTATTTAGAAGAGGAATTGCAAGCGCCATTTTTTCTTTTCCATTTTCAAGCAGCGCATGCCAGCCCGCGAGCGCCATTTGCTCTTTTCCATTTTCAAGCAGTGCATCTCAGCCCTCAAGAGCTTCTCCCATTTTCAAGCAGCGGCATCCCATCGCCATCGAGCAGCGGCATCTTCCATCGCCATCGAGCAGCGTCTTCAAATAAGTGAGCTTCTCTTTCCTCGCCGATCGGACCCACCATGATGTGTTTTATGTGGCCCCACTATGATGTATGCCTTAGCTTTTCTCATCGAATGGATGTTTTCTCTAATAAAAGGAACCATCTCTCTCTCTTTCTCACTCAAAAGGAGAGATCGGGACCATTAGAAAAGGGAAGTTTGGGCAGAACTTGCCCACTGATGAAATCTTTCTAGAACCTACTTGGTCAAGGGTTTTGATCATCATTATAACTGATGGTGGGCCCCCAATAGGTATGGTGATCTGACTCGTCTTGGACTGGTTGCGTTTGAATTGGGAAGAGGATGAACAAAAGAGGACTTGGCATGCGAAATCTGACTTGGTTGAGACGGGTCTGAATATGGAAATGTTTGTTTGTTGCGACTGATTGACAGAAACTGGATGGTTTGTGTTATTTATCAGAGTTTTGTGATCAATACTGTGAGAGAGTCGCTTGTTGGGGTTGTTTGATCAATTTGAAAATGGGATGATATTGCTCATGAGGAATTATATGAAGCATGGTTTCCATTTCTATCAGGTGGGACTCATTTTTTGGTAATCCGGAATATTGTCTGCTGCATCCTGCCATTGATGAGCTGTGTACCAGATATATACTCAATAGGACATTTTCACCTTTTGATTTCTTGATATGTATTGATGGTAAAGAAGAGAAATGCAACAATCATCCAATTCAAACTGAAAAAAGACAAAAAAAAAGTCTCATGATTGGTCACTGGGATCTTCTAATCTGGAAGTCTTTTGGGTCATGATCCATTCACAATGGCATGCAACAGAGCAAGGTTTGGGCCATACAAAACCATAGGCCCTACTTGTTAGAACTGAAAGTCCATGTATGTTGTGCAAAGATGCAGATTCTGCATTGTATTATGTATCTGTTTATTTTGCTAAGTAGTTACATTTAAAAAAATAAAAATAAAATAAACAACTTGAGAGAGAGAGAGAGAGAGGAACTTAGCCTAGGTCACAACTAAAGATCGTGAGTTTGGAGGAATTATATGCTTATCAAAACTGAAAATCCTTGTATATTGTGCAAGGATGTGGGTTGTGCATCGTATCATTCCTCTGTTTATTTTGCCAAGGTATGAATTTTCTATTTACCAACTTTGAATGAAGGGACTGCCATACTTCCTTTGATCCCTATAGTTGTTAGAGAACTACCTAAGATGAAATTTCTAGCTATTCGATAGACATAAAAGAAATGAACATGACAGTGGTCCACACTGAGCGAGAAAAGGCAAGAGATTGGACTGTTGGCATTTTCTAATCTCACACACTAATCTCACACACATGATGCCATATATGTGGGAACATGGATCTTGATTCCATCTTATGGTTCCCACCGTCAATTGAATTGAGACCCAGCTGAGTTGGGTCTTTTTTTCTTTTCTTTTTTTATTAGTTAAAAAGTATGGTGTTGTGAAGTGAAAATAGTGATAGGAAAGTGTAATTGTGTCAGGTTGGTGGATACACAGTGGAGTAAAAGGGAGACAACACTAGTGCAGTGAGAGGAGCAGGTCATGATTTCTTTCTCAATCTTTTTTTTTTTTTCTTTTTAGTAGAAAATCAGTAATAGTTTGTTGATGATAACATTTATAGGATAATGAGAAAGTGGATATGCGAAGGCTTGTTGATTGGAACCAATCAAAGGGTAGGTGTTTATGAAATACAATTGCTTTCACGTCATGTTGGTAATGACCTTCATGATTTACTATTCTTTGCTTTTCTCTGTCATATTCACAGAAGTCTTGAAGCTAATTGCAATACCTGCTTAAAGCTTAAAAAAATGGGTTCAATTCCTTGCCCAAAAACATATCAGTATGTATTCAATTATCTTTCGTTGTGCTTCAGTGTTATAATCAGGACAATCTACGTTGGATCATTGATGATGGTTTTGTACGTCACATGTCTAGTCACCAAAAAATTGTACATCAGCATGTCTGCTATTAGAGTTCTTTTTTCCTTGGAATTTGTTGTAAAGATGCCATCTTTTCATGTTTTTCTTTGATTTGTCTGTGGTGATGATTTTCCACATCTGAACTTTATGGCCCAGTTTGTCAGAACATCTCCATGTTTAAAAGGTGATACTATCAAAAAGTTCATGGTCTGTGCACCAAAAATCCTAAGATTGGAAGAACCATTTGCATAGAATTTGAGTAAGACCATGCCACCATATGAATGGACCATACTCATTTTCATCCCAGGTGATATTTATGAATGCCGCACTCCTTGTGCATGTCTTTGATGTTACACAAAAGCAACATGACAACGGAAGATAAAAGAACATGGTACCTTAAATATAAGGTATTAGTTGGTGATTTCTCCTTGGAAATGGTCGCCCAATTGCACTGGCTAGATCAAGGCGCTTGATATGCGGGAACTCAAAAATTGTGCAGTTGGCGTGTATTAACCGCACAATTGCTTACTCATAGTCCCAAGATTGGGATGAGTTGAACAATCCTAACCTTTGATTCGCGGACACCTGTATGTTGAAAATGGGATTATGCGAATTTTGTCATTATTTTTTATGTTTCTGTTTATTGGGCGTTCATGATATTGTGGTTTTAGGCAAAGTTGATGTTTATGGATGATGTTTGTCTTGGTTGCAGTCCCATGTCTAAAATGTTATGACGAGTTCCGTGATTTCTTTTATTGATAATATTAGTGAGTTATAAGCTGCTGCAAATGTTATGATGAGTTCCGTGATTTTTTTTTTTCTGTGATGCCAGTGCATGCCATTCCAGCCCCAGCAGCTGGCAGTTTACATTGTCCTAAAGCATCAAATGCGTACACATTGCACCTAAGATGAATGGTGTTAAGGAATCTGTTCCCTCTAAAAAGTGTAGTGGACTCCCTATAAAGGGGCACAAAGCACCTCTGAACAAATGCAAACTCTTAAATTTCATGAAGTTGTTGTTGCCTTGGTGCAAGCCGCTACAAAGGCCAATGGTGAGCCTGAAAATGTATGTTAAGTGTCACAAGCAGGTATTTCAGTTGTAGCTAGCCGTAAGTTTTCTTTAGGTCGAAGCAGTGGGATCTATGTTATTGACTGGCTATCTTCAGGTTGAAGTCATTGATAGTTGGAAATATAATTGTATGACTGCAACTAGTGACTGTAATCAAATTATTGGCTGCATTATCATTTCAACCAAAGAAAATTGTTTTTTTTTCATTGTTTTATTTGTCAGTTGACTTAAGATGAAACTTTCTAGTATTTTCAGTCTTTTGGCTGCATGAATGGATTACCAACCTGCTTAGCTTTCATATTATAGTAATCATGTATAATTGGAGCCAACAACACTAATTTATAATTTGAACTATAGATATGCGCATGTGTTTGTATTTGCAAGTTTGTAAATGTTGGTTCAGAATTGTATTCCAGTCATTTCTACATATTTAGACATTGAAACTCATTTTTTCAAATTAAGCAACCTTGGTTTGGTGAGATCTAGTTAGTTTGTAATTTTGTGTTAATGTTTGTACGTATCTTCTTCATTTTTCCTCTCTTGACATTCCCTTACTATGCTTTTTATCAAATTTGTAGGACTCTCCCAAGAACAGAGATTTCCTGGGTGCATTCTGGGACAAGGCAGCATGTAAAAGATTTCTGCATTCGAAGTCAAGTGCCCGAGTTAGCAGCAAATTCCTCCCTTTAACCAAGATAGACGATTATTTATGCATCCACTAATTAGGTAGGGTTGTGCATATCTTTTTCTACATATTTCATTCTTAAAAGTGTGTTCATGCTGTGTTGGTGGGCATCAAGCCTAATCTTTGGCTGACCTTTGGGCATTTTGGTTGAAAACAAAGCAATGAAGACCTGATAGTAGAATAACTAGTTGTTGAAGAGGATAAATGGTGGGGCATTTCTTATATTCTTGGAGATGATTTATATATATATATATATATATTCTAACCAAAATTTTATTAGAAAGAATGAAAGCCAGGGGCTATACACCGGAAGATACATTTCCTCAGGTGCTTTGTTTTTTCTTGAAATTGTTCAAAGTAACCGTCAATGGTTATCAAACTGAAATAAATTTATTTTCTTACTAAAATAATGGCATTTTTTGAATGGCATTCTTAATAAATTTAATTTTCTCCTTTTTTTGCATGCCAAAATGATAATATTTCACATCTTTTTTTCCAGATTTTTGCCTCTATTTACCGCTCTATGTAGATGGGTTGATCTGATTTCCTTGTTTTTGATTTGTTTTTTTTTCTTCCTTTCTTGAAATTGATGAGATTTTTACCTTTTCATAGGGCTGATATGATTAAAACTCATGCCTTGAAATTTTCCTATGGGAAAGGTCTTAAGTGTACCACCAAAGTCCTACAATACATAGAACTGGACACCTTGCTATGGCGGTTTTGTGAACTAAATGTTGTTGATGATTATGTCCACCCACTTTATTTAAATATATATCTTAATCTTACTTTTTTGCTGGTATGTTCCTTTGTACTTGCAACCTTAATAGAATCTGTGACCTGTCTAGCAATGTTACAAAAACTCCTATATTCTGTTTCAACCAAATATGCTTGCTTGTCACACATGCCAACACACTTATTTGGATAAGATCTATCTTTTTTTTTCGTTATTTTTTGTTTATCGTTTAATTACCATTGCCTTAGTTCCTCTTATAGTTAACAGTTTACTGTTAGTGCAGTTTTAATTCACATGTACTACACTAAAAAACTTTCTTAATATTTTACACTTGAATGATCTAATACTTACAAATGGGTTTGCTCTGTTCTGTTTCTTCAAGTTTGCTATTTTCTAATGACTACAGACCGTCAACATCAAAGTAGCACATGAGTGACATCTAGGCCAATCTTCGAGTGGGCCGCTATGGGTATCTTTGTCGATCGTGTATTATCAGGATAGTCTGATCATGAACCATTGACATATGCATACGTGCGTGGCCCACTGAAGAACTAGGCCAACCTGAACAGTTGCACTCGCGATTAGGCAATTGCATTGCTCTATCATTCATGGCTTGTTTTTCATCTTCTTTTGTGGGGTTGAATCTTTTCATATATTTTATCAACTAAATCCAGAAGTTTGTGATTGGGGCTTGATAACGAAGAAAAGTGGCAGTGAAACCGCACCCAAAAAGCCTCAAATTGGAACACCGTCGCCATTATCGCACCGAAATTCCGTCTTTCAAATATGTATGTCCTTTTGAACCTTTCTTAATTGCACAAGAGGCTGAACCATCTCTGTATGTTACACATAATTTGTTATTCATTAGTTTCTATAAATAAAAATAAGAGGATTGATCTTAACAGTATGGTCGTCATGCACATAGACAGAAAATGCTTGCAATGAATGTTTATGAGTACTTGGTAATTTTGGAGAGTGCTGGAGCCGACGCTTTCAGAGTCCGAACTCATTCTTTTGAAAAATAAAAAAATGGGAATATTAGTAAATATGGATTTTCTTGTTAAGTAGAAAATGGAAGATGGATTGAAAAAATATAAAAGAGATTTTTTTTTTCTTCTTTTTTGCTTCAAGAGAGAGAGGGACGGAGAGGTGAGAGTGGGGAAACATCGGTGGCTTAATTAAAAAGAACTACATAATGGCTTGATTCCAATCTGACTTTTTGGGTACGTAGGCAGCCGTTCGTAATATACTAGAATATTGGTGCAGCCACAATCTTTTTTCTCCTTTGAATTGTAACAGACTGTATCGGTTGCATTTTTCTCTATCATACAGGTTGTGGCTATCAAAGATATAATCTCATCTCCTTATAGGGAAACATTTAATGATATTTACAGGTAAATTCATTTTTTCTTATTCCTTATATTGTTTCCCAGTTATATTTATGTTGGTTTCAGAGTACATGTAGCGATAAAAATTGTTGGTCGATTGTAGCTTGTAGACAAAGGGATGAGTAACTAACAATATAAATATGGGAGGCCTTTCCCAGGTATCCAGATACTTTTAGATATATTTATGTTGTTTTTAAATGTATTAGTTCGAAATTGATGGAGCAGACCTGGATGTGTGTCGGAGCTATCCAGATGTTGAGCGGGGGTCCCTGAAAGGTGGGAACCGCTATTATGATCATGATGAAGCTGTCTATTTCCTATGGACAACATTGCAGGGGCCTGGCCATTTGGACAGGTCGTGTTTATGTATTTGCTCGAAATTAATGGATCAGACCCGGATGAGCGTCGGAGCTATTCGGATGAGCGGGGGTCCCTGGAAGGTGGGAATCGCTGTTATGATCATGATGAAGTTGTCCATTTCCTATAGACAACATTGGAGTGGCCTGGCCATTTACATAGGTTGTGTTTATGTATTTACTTGAAATTGATGAAATAGACCCGGATGTGCGTCGGAGTTATCCGAATGTTAAGCGGGGGTCCTTGGAAGGTGGGAATCGCTGTTATGACCATGATGAAGCTGTCCATTTCCTATGGACAACATTGGAAGGGCCTAACTAATTGGAGCAGGCCGTGTTTATATCTGTATTTGCAGGGACCACACCCTTAACCTATAACCTAAACCTATTCTCAAATCCCAAAACCTCTAACTACAACCTATAACCTTAACCTAAACCTATAACCGATAACCTAAACATATAACCTAAACTCAATTCCCTAAACTTTAACCTACAACCTAATCTAAACCTATACTTATAACCTAAACTCATAACCTAAACCTTAACCTAAACCTATAACCTATAACCTATAACTTGAACCTATAACCTAAATTCAATTCCCTAAACCTTAACCTATAACCTAACCTAAACCTATACTTATAACCTAAACCTATTCTCAAATCCCAAAACCTATAACTGTAACTTAAACCTTAACCAAAAACCTATAACCTAACCTAAACCTAAACCTATAACCTTAACCTAAACCTAAACTAATAACCTTAACCTTAACCTATAACCTTAACCTAAACCTATAACCTAAACCTAAACCTAAACCTATTCTCAAATTCCTAAACCTAAACCTACACCTAATCCTAATCTCAAATCCCTAAACCTTAACTTACACCTAATCCTAATCTCAACTCCCTAACCTAAACCTAAACCCGATCTTGAACCCAAATCTAAATGCCTAAACCCTTAGCCTAAACCTAAACCTAAACCTAAACTTACCTAAACTTAATTCACTTAACTTAAACCTACACCTTAAGCCAAACGTATAACCTGAACCCGAACCTGAACCCGAATTCCTAAACCTAAACGTAAACCTAAAACCTATAACCTAAACCTAAAACCTATAACCTAAACTCAATTCCCTAAACCTTAACTTATAACCTAACCTAAACCGAAACTTATAACTTACACTTATAACCTAAACCTGTAACCTTAACCTAAACGTAAAACCTAAACCTAAACCTAAAACGTAAATGTATACTCAAATCTCTTAACCTCAACCTATTCTTATAACCTAAACCTATTCTCAAATCCCAAAACCTATAACTATAACCTAAACCTTAACCAAAAACCTATTACCTATAACCTATAACCTAAACCTATAATCTAAACTCAATTCCCTAAACCTTAACCTATATCATAACCTAAACCTATACTTATAACCTAAACCTATTCTCAAATCTCGAAACCTATAACCTAAACCTAAACCTTAACCTATAACCTAAACCTTAACCTACAACCTAAACCTACAACCTAAACATAATTCCCTAAACCTTAACCTAACCTAACCTAACCTAAAACTAAACCTTAACCTAAACCTATAACCTTTAACCAAAACCAAAACCAAAACCTATGACCTAAAACCTTAACCAATAACCTAAAACCTAAACTTATAACCTATAACCTAACCTTAACCTAAACCTAAAACCTAAACCTTAACCTATAACCTAAAACCTAAACCTAAACCTAAAACCTAAATGTATTCTCAAATCTCTAAACCTAAACCTAAACCTACACCTAATCTTAATTTCAACTCCCTAACTTAAACCTAGACCTAAACTTGAAAACCCAAACCTAAACCCGAATCCGATTTCCTAAACCTAAACCTTAACCTATTCTCAATTCCCTAAACCTATAGCTTATAACCTAAACCTAAACCTAAACCTATAACCTAAACCTAAACCAAACCTATGACCTAAAACCTTAACCTATAACCTATAACCTAACCTTAACCTAAACCTAAAACCTAAACCTAAACTTAAAACCTAACTGTATTCTTAAATCCCTAAACCTAAACCTACACCTAATCCTAATCTCAACTCCCTAACCTAAACCTAAACCTAAACTTGAAAACCTAAACCTAAACCCGATCTCGAACGCGAACCCGATTTCCTAAACCTAAACCTTAATCTATTCTCAATTCCCTAAACCTATAACTATAACCTTAACCTTAACCAAAAATCTATAACCTAACCTAAACCTAAACCTAAACCTATAACCTTAACCTAAACCTAAACCTATAACCTTAACTTTAACATATAACCTTAATCTAAACTTAAACCTAAACCTAAACCTAAATCTATTCTCAAATCCCTAAACCTAAACCTAAACCTATAACCTAAACATATTCTCAAATCCCTAAACCTTTAGCTTATAACCTAAACCTATAACCTATAACCTAAACCTAAACCTATAACTTAAACCTAAAACCTAAACCTAAACCTACACTTATAACCTATAACCTAAACCTATAACCTAAAACCTAAACGTAAACCCGATCTTGAACCCGAACCCGATTTCCTAAATTTAAACCTTAATGTATTCTCAAATCTCTAAACCTATACTTACACCTAATCCCAATCTCAACTCCCTAACCTAAACCTAAGCCTAAACTTGAAAACCCAAACCTAAACCCGATCCCGAACCCGAACCCGATTTCCTAAACCTAAATCTTAACCTATTCTCAATTCCCTAAACCCATAGCTTATAATTTAAACCTAAACCTAAACCTAAACCTATAACCTATAACCTAAACCTAAATTTAAAACCTAAATATATTTTCAAATCCCTAAACCTAAACCTACACCTAATCCTAATCTCAACTCCCTAACCTAAACCTAAACTTGAAAACCCAAACCTAAACCCGAACCTGATTTCCTAAACCTAAACCTTAACTTATTCTCAATTCCCTAAACCTATAGCTTATAACCTAAACCTAAACCTATAACCTATAACCTAAACCTAAACTTAAAACCTAAATGTATTCTCAAATCCCTAAACCTAAACCTACACCTAATCCTAATCTCAACTCCCTAACCTAAACCTAAACATAAACTTGAAAACCCAAACCTAAACCCGATTCCGAACCTGAACCCGATTTCCTAAACCTAAACCTTAACCAATTCTCAATTCTCTAAATCTATAGCTTATAGCCTAAACCTAAACCTAAACCTAAACCTAAACCTAAAACTTAAATGTATTCTTAAATCCCTAAACCTAAACCTACACCTAATCCTAATATCAACTCCCTAATCTAAACCTAAACTTGAAAACCCAAACCTAAACCCGATCTCGAACCTGAACCTGATTTCCTAAACCTAAACCTTAACCTATTCTCAATTCCCTAACCTATAGCTTATAACCTAAACCTAAACCTAAACCTAAACCTAAACCTATACCCTATAACGTAAACCTAAACCTAAAACCTAATGTATTCTCAAATTTCTAAACCTAAACTTACACCTAATCCTAATCTGAACTCCCTAACCTAAACCTTAACCTAAACCTAAACCTAAACCTATAACCTATAACCTAAACCTAAACCTAAAACCTAAATGTATTCTCAAATCCCTAAACTTAAACCTACACCTAATTCTAATCTCAACTCCTAACCTAAACCTAAACCTAAACTTGAAAACCCAAACCTAAACCCTATCTTGAACCTGAACCCGATTTCCTAAACCTAAACCTTAACTTATTCTCAATTCCCTAAACCTATAGCTTATAACTTAAATCTAAACCTAAACCTAAACTTATAACTTATAACCTATAACCTAAACCTAAAACTTAAATGTATTCTCAAATCCCTAAACCTAAACCTACACCTAATCCTAATCTCAACTCCCTAACCTAAACTTAAACTTGAAAATCCAAACCTAAACCCGAACCTGATTTCCTAAACCTAAACCTTAACCTATTCTCAATTCCCTAAACTTATACCTTATAACCTAAACCTAAAACCTAAATGTATTCTCAAATCTCTAAACCTAAACCTACACCTAATCCTAATCTCAACTCCCTAACCTAAACCTAAACCTAAACTTGAAAACCCAAACCTAAACCCGATCCCGAACCTGAACCCGATTTCCTAAACCTAAATCAATTCTCAATTCCCTAAACCTATAGCTTATAACCTAAACCTAAACCTAAACCTTAACCTAAACCTAAACCTATAACCTATAACCCAAACCTATACCTAAAACCTAAATGTATTCTCAAATCCTTAAACCTAAACCTACACCTAATCCTAATATCAACTCCCTAACCTAAACCTTAACCTGAAAACCCAAACCTAAACCCGATCTTAAACCTGAATCCGATTTCCTAAACCTAAACCTTAACCTATTCTCAATTCCCTAATCTATAGCTTATAACCTAAACCTAAACCTAAACCTATACCCTATAACATAAACCTAAACCTAAAACCTAATGTATTCTCAAATTTCTAAACATAAACTTACACCTAATCTTAATCTCAACTCCCTAACCTAAACCTAAACCTAAACTTGAAAACCCAAACCTAAACCCGATCCCGAACCCGAACCCGATTTCCTAAACCTAAACCTTAACCTATTCTCAATTCCCTAAACCTATAGCTTATAACCTAAACCTAAACCTAAACCTAAACCTTAACCTAAACCTAAACTTAAACCTATAACCTATAACCTAAACCTAAAATCTAAATGTATTCTCAAATCCCTAAACTTAAACCTACACCTAATCCTAATCTCAACTCCCTAACGTAAACCTAAACTTAAACTTGAAAACCTAAACCTAAACCCGATCTCGAACCTGAACCCGATTTCCTAAACCTAAACCTTAACTTATTCTTAATTCCCTAAACCTATAGCTTATAACCTAAATCTAAACCTAAACATAAACCTATAACCTATAACCTATAACCCAAACCTAAAACCTAAATGTATTCTCAAATCCCTAAACCTAAACCTACACCTAATTTGTCATGCCCCAAACTCGGAAATCGGCCTCACAAAATTCCCGATCACCGAATCCGGTGCCGACATCTTCCGTAGAACCTCATTCTCGGCTCCCTGCACCCATTTACCAGGTTCCGATCCTGGGATCCTATAAGGAGGATTTATTTATTTTTAATGTACATTTAACTCGTAATAAGCATAACCATAAGATTACCCAATTCACAAAGACAACATCATCATCACATATCCACTAATATAATCATTTGAGTACAATGCTGAAAGGGAAAAACATAAATTGAAAATCAAGCTCTAGAAGACCGCTGCAGGCTCCAAGCTCAACACTGCTACAACCTAACATCACCTACACTCATCTATCATGCATAAGCTTATAGAAAGCTTAGAGGGTGGTGTAAGTGTGTGCACAAGGTAAGTGCCAAGTATCCAACGCAATGTCGTGATCATATAATGTCGAAATAGGCGCAAGGTCATGAATCATACGGTATCAGAGTAAGCAAAAATACTGACAAGTCCATGAGTTAAACAATATTAGAATACGTAATATAGATCAACTATACAAATGAGGAACAATATTAGAATACGCGATACAGATCAATTATACAAATGAGGAGTCATAAAGAGTCAAATATCAGATGTCTATCTAAACCATATAAATACAAAAACACAGGTAACCTAAAATGCCATATGCTACGAATGTAATGCAATATACGGTGTGAATGGAATGACCATGCTGGAGTCTGAAGTCCGGATGATAGTACGTGGTATTGTAGGCTATGGGGTCTATCATAAAAGACTTCTATCCAAACCAGTCCCATACCTAAATTTTGATAGTCAGATTCAATGTGGTAAACTCCTGATCTCAGGTTAGTCATGTGCCCCAACCAAAATCCTAGCCATTGTGAAGGTACACGTAACAAATAGTTGGGCACCACCAGCCCGAGTGTATAGTGAATGAATGAATGAATGAGTATGCAACTCCTGCTCAATAAGTCCACATATCAGTACAGTTCATCTTTGGGATCATCATTGGGGTTTAGTACACTCCAAATGGCACTGCCGCTCTCCCAGCCGCACAGTCCAAGTGAGCGTAAGAAACCTCACTATACGCCTGGCCAATAGTCTGTCAATACCTATTCGGGACGTCGATAGCGGATCCATTCACGAGCTGGTCAAACTCAGCTTAGCAATGCCCCCTACGCTCGGGCGGGTAAGGCCACACCCCCTCCCAGCCGACCACGACACAGTGGGAGATGCGGCCTCCTGGTATTCGGCACTCGGGCGCTCATGTATCTACTCGGTCTCGACGTTGGAGTCATCCTCTAGTACCATTGGGTTTAGGAATTTTTACTCAGGGACATCTATGGTGCCCTGATGCTTAGTAACAATATTTCTGGTATCCAATCCAGCCACCCACGATGTGTCTGTGGAGGCTATAACCCTGATGTCATTAGGGCATATAATAATCACACAATGCAAGTGCATGAATCATATTATCAGATATGCAACAATCATGCATGTACCGAGCGCTCATGTAGGGCAACTCCGCCTATTAGGGAGTCTATAAACAATCTACCTAAAGGCATGTGCTATGATCAGTCACTCCTCACATCAGGCATACAAATGATGCATATGATCATGAATCATGGATCTATACTAAACATGTTATGTGGTGATGAGCTCATTCATAACAAAGATGGGCCTAGACGGCCTACACACTACAAGTATGGGCCTATCAATGGGCCCTAGGGAGAGTCGTAATGCGGACATTTAACCAACATTATCCTTACAATGTGGACATCAAACCAACATTGCTTCCAAGGTACGGCCTGCCATGAATCACACATTGCAATGGGCCTTATGTACATCCTGTTGGGCCTCAACCTAAGGGCCTCTAATACATCAGATGGGCCGTATCACATGGGCCTCATATATATCTAAGTGGGCCTCAACAATGGGCCACAAATACCTTAAGGTGGGCCTAATCACATGGGCCTCATATATATCTAAGTGGGCCTCAACAACGGGCCACGAATGCCTTAAGGTGGGCCTAATCACATGGGCCTCATATATATCAAAGTGGGCCTCAACAACAGGCCACAAATGCCTCAAGGTGGGCCTAATCACATGGGCCTCATATATATCAAAGTGGGCCTCAACATCGGGTCTCATATATCACATCGGGCCTAATTAAGGTAAGTGGGCCACATCACATGGGCCACACGTATATCAAATGAGCCACACCCAAAAATGAGTGATGATAAGGATTTCCACCATTAGAATTCCCAAGGGTTTAATTGTGGATGTTCAAACCCACTACTTTCCTGAAATGTGGCCCACCTAATCCTAGATCTGCGTTATTTTTAATTTCAAGCCTTAAAATGAGCTTTTAAATGGTTGGACGGGTTGGATGCGACACATGCATTATGATGTGTCCCATAGGGATGGGCGGCATGAATAAATCACATACGTCATGGTGGAGGTCCCCATTGATGAGAAGTGTGGGTACAATACATACATCAGTGGATCCCATGTGGGGCCCACCATAGTGTTTATTTGCATCCAACCTATTTATGAGGTCATAGGGACCAGGGGCCCATGTGATTAGGCCCACCTTGAGGCATTTGTGATTCGTTGTTGAGGCTCACTTAGATATATATGAGGCCCATGTGATTAGGCTCAACTTGAGGCATTTTTAGCCCGTTGTTGAGGCCCACTTAGATATATATATGAGGCCCATGTGATACGGCCCATCTAATGTATTAGAGGCCCTTAGGTCGAGGCCCAACAGGATATACATAAGCCCATTGTAATGTGTGATTCATGGCAAGCCGTGCCTTGGGAGCAATGTTGGTTTGATGTCCACATTGTAAGGATAATGTTGGTTAAATGTCCGTATTACGACTCTCCCTAGGGCCCATTGATAGGCCCATACTTGTAGTATGTAAGCCGTCTAGGCCCATCTTCGTTATGAATAGAGCCCATCACCACATAACATGTTTAGTATAGATCCATGATTCATGATCATATGCATCATTTGTATGCCTGATGTGAGGAGTGACTGATCATAGCACATGCCTTCGGGTAGATTGTTTATAGACTCCCTGATAAGCGGAGTTGCCCTACATGAGCTCTTAGTACGCGCATGATTGTTGTATGTCTGATAGTATGATTTATGCACTTGCATTGTGTGATTATTGTATGCCCTAGCGACATTAGGGCCATAGCCTCCACAGACACATCGTGGGTGGCTGGATTGGATATCGAAAATATTGTTACTAAGCATCGGGGCACCATAGATGTCCCTGAGTGAAAATCCTTAAACCCGATGGTACCAGAAGATGACTCCAACGTCGAGACCGAGTGGATACATGAGCGCCCTAGTGCCGAATACCAGGAGGCCGCCTCTCCCACTGTGTCGTGGTCGGTTGAGAGGGGGTGTGGCCTTACCCACCCAAGCGTAGGGGGCATTGCTAGGCTGAGTTTGACCAGCTCGTGAATGGGTCCGCTATCAACGTGCCGAATAGGTATTGACAGACTTTTGTCCAGGCGGATAGTGAGGTTTCTTACGCTCACTTGGATTGTGCAGTTGGGAGAGCGGTAGTGCCAATTGGAGTGTACTAAACCCCGATGATGATCCTAAAGATGAACTGTACTGATATATGGACTCATTGAGCAGGAGTTGCATACTCATTCATTCACTATCCACTTAGGCTGGTGGTGCGCAATTATTTGTTACGTGTACCTTCATAATGGCTAAGATTTTGGTTGAGGCGCGTGACTAATCTAAGATTAGGAGTTTACCACAGTGAATTTGACTATCAAAATTTAGGTATGAGACTGGTTTGGATAGAAGTCCTTTGTGATAGACCCCATAGCCTGCGATACCACGTACTATCATCCCGACTTCAAACTCCAGCATGGTCATTTCATTCGTACCGTATATTGCATTACATTCGTAGCATATGACATTTTGGGTTACTTGTGTTTCTGTATTTATATGGTTTAGATACGACATCTGATATTTGACTTTTTATGACTCCTCATTTGTATAATTGATCTGTATCGCGTATTCTGATATTGTTCCTCATTTGTATAGTTGATCTGTATTGCGTATTCTGATATTGTTTGACTCATGGACTTGTCAATGTTTTTATTTACTTTGATACCGTATGATTCATGACCTTGCGCCTATTTCAACATTGTATGATCATGACATTGCGTTGGATACTTGGCACTTACCTTGTGCACACACTTACACCACCCTCTAAGCTTTCTATAAGCTTATGCATGATATATGCGTGCAGGTGATGTTAGGTTGTAGCAGTGTTGAGCTTGGAGCCTGCAGTGGTCTTCTGGAGCTTGATTTTCGATTTATGTTTTTCCCTTTCAGCATTGTACTCAAATGATTATATTAGTGGATATGTGATGATGATGTTGTCTTTATGAATTGGGTAATCTTGTGGTTATGCTTATTACGAGTTAAATGTACATTAAAAAAAATCCTCCTTGTAGGATCCCAGGATCGGAATCTGGTGTATGGACGCTAGGAGCCAAGAATGGGGTACTACGGAGGCTGTCGGCACCGAATTCGGCGATCGAGATTTCTATGAATCCGATTTCTGGGTTTGGGGCATGACATAATCCTAATCTCAACTCCCTAACCTAAACCTAAACCTAAACTTGAAAACCCAAACCTAAACCCGATCCCGAACTCGAACCCGATTTCCTAAACCTAAACCTTAACCTATTCTCAATTCCTTAAACCTATAGCTTATAACCTAAACCTAAACCTAAAACCTAAACCTAAACCTAAAACCTAAATGTATTCTCAAATCCCTAAACCTAAACCTACACCTAATCCTAATCTCAACTCCCTAACCTAAACCTAAACCAAATCTGGAAAACCCAAACCTGAACCCGATCCCGAACCTGAACCCAATTTCTTAAACCTAAACATTAACTTATTCTCAATTCCCTAAACCTATAGCTTATAACCTAAACCTAAACCTAAACCTAAACCTTAACTTAAACTTAAACCTAAACCTATAACCTATAACCTAAACCTAAACCTAAACCTAAACCTAAACCTAAAACCTAAATGTATTCTCAAATCCCTTGTAAGACCCGTATCCTAGTCCGTACTGTTCCATCGACTCTCGCGATCATTCCTGACGAAGTCTGGCAATCCGCGACCTATAATCGATATTTGCACGCGACCCTAAGTCATATCCTGTAGATTTGAGTTAGCTTAATCCGAGACTTGTACCATTGTGACCGCACCGTCGCCAGGGTTCCAATGCCACGACTCGCGCACCGATCCGATACCCTGACATGAATATGTGGGCCGACGTTTATTTTGAAGAAACGCCGCGCTTTTTCGATCCCAAGAGAATCTCTACAATATGTCCCATCAATCAATCACTCAAATCAATTAATCAATCAATCACCTCATATCAAGTACAAAAGCAACACATGCTTTCTTTCTCCACTAGTCAACCAAACCCCAAAAGTCAACAAGTCACTCACCTCACCCATCACTCACCTCACATCTATCACTCCATTACCCATCACTCTCTCTCCTTACATCCCATTCTCTCTCTCTCTTTCTCTACACAATTTTCTAAGCAACAAAGGAGAGAGAGTGTGGACGTCCATGGTTTTTCAAGTGAGAGAAAAGTAAGTTTATGTGGCCCACTTCCTCTCCCAAAATCTTTCATCCTATCCATTCATTTCTCATCTTCCACCATCAAAGTGACACACAAAGAGCTTGGCTTTCTATCGGACCAAGAAGATCGAACGGTGGGTGCTTCTATAGGCTATTTTTCATATTTTTATGATGGGCCAAGTGAGGCCTACCGATCGATGGTATGGATCTCACTTTGGACCCTAAGATGTGGCCGATGGCCCACCTTGATTATCATGATCATCCCTTGATGGAGCCATTCTCCATGGACTCCACCATGATGTTTACCTTCTACCTTGAAACGAGGTCATCTAGACCTTCCATCTTGGTGGAGAAGTAATCTCCATCGTTGATTTTTAATTTGGTGGGCCCACATGTGTTGGGACCGACCCGATGTATGATTGGATGCTTGAAAGGGAGGCCCATAGTACCGGGGTCCCTCTATCACACGTGTCTCACTCTCTTTATCTCTCTCTCCCCCTCTCTTTTTCATTTCCTTTCATGTGATGATGTGGCCGTGTGGCCCACTCGGATGGACCCCACCATGAAGCATGTATTTTAGCCAAGCCATTTGTAAGTGGGGCCCACTTTATATGTGTTGTATCCACACCATCCATCATTTGGTGGCCCACCTGAGCAGGGCCACCTTTTACCCTTGGAAAGACCAGACCGTCCAGCGTCCCTGGACGCTGGACGTTATTTGAAAAACACATGTATTAGCTTGGTTCAAAGCTCCTTGGGTGGACCACTTGTATAGGCCCCACATGGATGTATGGATTCAATCCGCGTCGTCCATCCTATTTACCAACTCATTTTAGGCGTTGAGCCAAAATATGAAGCTGATCTAACTTTCTGGTGGGTTGTACCTTAGCAAAACAGTGATTTTCACCGTTTAAATTCACCTTATTTTTTACACGTCGAAAGATGCCCAATATTGGGCTTGATGGATTTGTTATTGATTGTAGAATTCATTGGCTGAACTGGATTCAGCTTATGCGGGCCCCACGTACAAAAATCCTCAAGAAATCAGTTTTTCAAAGGAAAGAAAAAAAAAAATAAAAATACAGGCAGCGCCTGCTGCTGCGTTTTGGCGGACGGTCAATAAGACTCACTGTCCCAGCCGTGGGCCCCACCATGATATGTGTTTTGTATATCCACACCGTCCATTTTTTAGGCCCCCTCAGGGCAGTGGGCCACCCTAAGAATCGACCATATTGGAAACTCAGGTGGCCCACTGTTTGCCATTCCCAATTATTTTAAACAAAATCTCCTTAGACCGGCTCACGATTTTTGTATGGCGTTGTTGTCGCGTATCCCTCGACGATGGGACTGACGATCAGCTTAAGCCTATACGGTCGTTAGTCGGCCTACAGGACCTATTTTCGTACGATCTAAAGTCAGCGACCGATTCCTTCCCAGCGTTGATTCTGGGAAGTATGGTATCCGCTCTCTTTGGTCGTGTTGTTTCTTATAGTTGGGTGGTCGCGGGTTTGATGACAAATCATTTCCGTGGTCCTTCTAGATCTGGAAAAGACCCACGTCACAAGCAACAGTGTGATTGAATGTTTGCCTTTCAAACCCTTTTGGGTATCCCAGAAGTTTTGGATCAGTGTGAAATTCATTTTCCTTCTTCATCCGGGTCCACACGACCTTATCAACGGATTGGATGGTATATAAATGTTATGGTGGGCCTCACGTGGGACCCACAATGATGCATGTGTTTTATTCATGCCGTCCACAGGCAGTGGACGATTGGACCCACATGAATGTATGTGTTATACACCACACCATCCATGGACGGTGGAACCCCACTGTGTATGTGTTTTGTACATGCAGTCCAGCCATGGGCCGCTGGACGGTCGGTGGATGCCCCCTTTGATGTATGGGTTCCATCCAAACCGTCCATCCTGATGGCGGGCTAGCCTTAAGGCTTGAGACTAATGAGGCAGATATACCTATCAAGTGGACCACACAGCAAAAGGCAGTGGAGGATTGAACGTCTGCCCTTGGAACCTCCCCGGTTCCACAAGTCTTGATAAATATAATATTTATTTATTATTTATTTTTGGTCTGTGTGACCTTATTAAATAGACTGGATGGTAGATACATGTTATGGTGGGCCCCACATGGGACCACTGATGTATGTTTTGTAATCCACACCTTCCATTAGTGTGGACTCCACCATGAGGTATGTACTTCATCTATGCTGTCCATCCCTATGGGACCCACAGTGATGCATGTGTTGTATCGAAACCATCCAACCATTTGGCAAGGCCCATTGCGATGTATTAGGGCCCATGGGTTGAGGCCCATTGTGACGTATAAGGGCCTGTGGGTTGAGGCCCATTGTGATGTATTTAAGGCCCGTTATTGAAGCCGACCTTAATATGTATGAGGGCCCGTTATTGAGGCCCACCTTGATGTGTATGAGGGCTCGTTATTGAGGCCCACCTTGATGTGTATGAGGGCCCGTTATTGAGGCCCACTGTCATGTGTATGAGACCTGTTATTGAGACCACCTTGACATATATGAGGACCATGTGATTAGGCCCATTTTGATGTATTCTAGGGCCTATGGGTTGAGGCCCATTATGATGTATTAGGGCCCATGGGTTGAGACCCATTGTAATGTATAAAGCCCCGTGGGTTGAGACCCACTGTGATGTGTATAGGGCCCATGGGTTGAGGCCCATTGTGATGTATTCGGAGCCCATGGGTTGGGGCCCATTGTAATGTGATTTCACCGTGGGTTATGTACTGACATTTATGGCGGGCCATGCCTTAGGAGCAATATTGGTTTGATGTCCACATTGTAAGAATAGTGTTGGTCAAATGTCCGCATTATAACTCTCCCTAGGGCTCATTGATAGGCCCATACTTGTTGTGTGTAGGCCATCAAGGCCCATCTTCGTTGTGAGGATAGTTCATCACCATATAAAATGCTTAGTATAACTCCATGATTCATGCCCATACGCATCATATGTATGCCTGATATGAGGAATGTTTGATCATAGCATATGCCATTGGGTAGACTATTTATGGGACTCCTTATGAGACAGAGTGCCCACATTATCACGTCGTATGCGCATAATTGCTGCATGACTGGATAGTGTGACCCATGCATCTTGCATATATATGACTTGATCATTGTACGCCCTAGCGACATTAGGACTGTGGCCTCCACAAACACATCGTGGATAGCCAGATGGGACACCGAAAATGGTTAGTTCTAACACTGTGGGCACGTAGGATGTCCTTGAGTGAAAATCCCAGAACCTCCTTGGTACCAGGAGATGCTCCAACGTTTAGACCAAGTGGAATATGAGCGCCGGTGCCTATACCTGAAAAGGCCAAGCTATATGTCCTAGAAGGGGAGGGGGGGGAGGGGGGTGAATAGGACAATGCCAAATAAAACTTATAACAGCGGAATTAAAAAGGATATGATAGCCAAAGTAAATCACAATGCATGAAAGTAAAATAACCTCAAAATTCAGATCTTGAGAGGTTGATACAAATGTTGTTCTAAGGACAACCTTACACCAAAAACTAGAGTTTATGGTAGGACAACCTTATTTCTAGAAAGATCTTTGTATCAAATCTCAAATCGAAGAGGAATACAGAAATAAATACAAACTGAATTAAAATAAATTGAATCACAAATGTATTGTTCTAGGGACAGCCATACACCATAAAAATGGCAGGGCAACCTTGCTGGAACAACTTTTAAAAGAAATAGAATATCAAGCTGATAAAGAAATAGCAGAAAATAAATTCTAAATTATTACAACATTCTCACAATGCTTGAATTAAATGATTACAACATTCACCACCATACATACATCCCACAAAAGAATAATTAAAGATTAGAAGTATAAATCATTCAACCACAACACAAGGGATTATAGTGGTTCGCCTGTGTGTTCACCAACTGTTAAACAACAGCCACACAGAATGCTACTTCACTCCTAATATCCTCACACAGGGGATATTAGCGTTCACTAACAAAATAGGTTTTCCCAGGTTCATCCAAAACCTTTACAATTGTGTCTTTGTCTGTGGGCTTACACAATTAAAAAACCCCACTTCTGAGTTTTCCTGGCTTTCTTCAGATAACCAATACAACAAGATTTTTCTGGCAAATCTTGAAAGAAACCAAAACAGAAAGGAATTTACAATTAAATGTAAAATACCTGATTATCTCCTTCGTTGTAGCAGCCCGGTAGAACCAAATCAGAGTAGATGATTGAATATCCAAGTTCAATGTCCAGTACTCAATTACAATGGTTCTAATTCTAATAGATTTTAAATTAAACCAAATAGGGCTTGCCTTAATTGATTTCAATTCCAAAGAAAGGGAATAACAATTCCTCTTATCAAATTAGATTGGAATAGCAGAAACAAAATCAATTAAATAAAGCTAAGGAAAGAGAATATTAAATAAGCACACTTAGCTTAGATGGAGCACAGAATTATCTCTCAGAAGTTCGACGAAGATTGGCTTGAATGGACTAATTAATTCGATGATTTCTTCTGAGATTCGTGCACTATTTATAGGTGAGCAGATCGCGTCTTCGACTGGTCTAGGGAGCTCTTCGATTAGTCGAATCAATAACAGATATTTGAAAGATCCGGCGGGATAAGCTCTGACCGTTCTATGACTGGTCGTAGGTCACCTACGACTAGTCGTAGGTTTCCTTCGACTGGTCGAAGAACCTATAAAACATCGCTGGATTTCGAGTCGAAGATGTTCGACAGGTCGAAGATGCAGTCGACACTGTTCCTTCGACTGGTCGAACAGATTCCTAGACTAGTCGAAGCCTAACAGATTTCATCCGAAATTTGTAACAAGCTCACGACTGATCGAGGTATTTCTTAGACTGGTCGAAGCAACTCTAGGACTAGTCAAAGAAGGCCTAGGACTAGTCGAAGTACAGACCAAACTCATGTAAAATAAACATTCGACTTATGTATCCAAAATAACCTACTTCTAAGGTCAACCTATGGTCAGTCAAACCTCAACCATGAAGTAAGGACATTGAAACATTAGGAACTAGTGACCTTGAAGTATGAGCCTTGAAGTCTTGATGTAGTTGAAATCTTGATGTAGCTCAATCTTGAAATCTTGATGTAGCTCAATCTTGAAAGTGTCTTGAGTTCTTTACAAACTGCCTTGTACTCTTCTTGAAGTCTTGCAGCTTGAGTCTTGTCTTGTGAGCAGTTCTTTCATTCAAGATTGATTCTTGTACTTGTGAGCTTTGCTTGTTGTGAGCTTAGCATGTTTATGAATGTTGATCCTTGAGAGAGCTTCACTTATGCAAGTTATATATAACAGTGATTTTGGCACCACAAATTTGACAACAGACAGGGATATAAACTATAGCACTTACAATACCATGAGGTCGTGTCTCCCACTGTGCCGCAGTCGGTTGGAAGGGGGTATGGCCTTATGCACCCGAGTGAGGGGGCTATAAGCTAGGCTGAGTATGACCAGCTCGTAAATGGGTCCGCTATCGACGAGCCGGGTCCGATATTGGCAGGCGGATAGTGAGGTCTCTTCCACTTGCTTGGCTATGCAGCTAGGGAGGAGGCAGTCAGTGTGAAGTGTAATAGACCCCGGTGATTTTTCCAGAGAGTAACTGTACTGATATGTGGACTCATTAAGCTGGAATTCCATATCTATTCATTCATTCATTCACTATCCACTTGGGCTGGTGGTGCGTAATTATTTGTTACATGTACCTTCACATGGTCAGGATTTCAGTTGGGCGCGCGACTAACATGAGATGAGGAGTTTACCACATTGAGTCGGATTATCTAAATTTAGGTATGGGATTGGTTTGGATAGAAGTCCCTTGTGGTGGACCCCGTAGCCTGCGATACTACGTACTATCATCCCGACTTCACATTCCAGTATGGTCATTTCATTCGTACCGCATATTACATTGCATCTGCAGTACTTAACATTTTGGATTACTATGTTTTTGCACTTATATAGCCTAGATGAGGTTGATGGTATTTATGGCTTGTCAGGATTTGCATATTACATTGCATCCTCAGCATCTATTATTGTCTTGTTATGTTTCGCATCGCATGGCCTTGGTATGGCTGATAGCATTCATGCCTTGCATCACATAGCTTTGGTATAGCTGATAGCATTCATGGACTTACCGCATATTTCTGCATTACTCTGATATTGTATGATTCATGATCTTGTCAGTATTTTCGCTTATTCCGATGGTGTATGATTTATGGGCTTTATTGTATACTTGGCACTTACCTTACACAAACTTTCACCACCCTCTAAGCTTTCTATAAGCTTATGTACGATAGATGCGTGCAGGTGGCGTTAGGTTGCAGTAGCGTTGAGCTTGGAGCATGCAGCGGTCTTCTGGAGTTTTGATTTTCGACATATGTATTTCCCTTTCAGCATTGTATTCAAATATTTATATTAGTGGATATGTGATGATGATGTTGCCTTTGTGATTTGGGTAAACTTGTGGTTATGCTCCATACAAAAAAAAATTCATACTGAAAATCCTCCTTATAGGATCCCATGATCAAAATCTAGCGCATGCGCGCTGGGAGCCGATAATGGGGTACTACGAAGGCTGTCAGCACCAAATTCGGTGATCGAAATTTTATGAGCCCGATTTCCGAGTTTGGGGCGTGACATCCCTAAACCTAAACCTACACTTAATCCTAATCTCAACTCCCTAACCTAAACTTGAAAACCCAAACCTAAACCCGATTCCCAAACCCGAACCCGATTTCCTAAACCTAAACCTTAACCAATTCTCAATTCCCTAAACCTTAACCTATAACCTAACTTAAACCTAAACCTATAACCTGTACTTATAACCTAAACCTATAACCTAAACCTAAGCCTAAAACCTAAACCTAAACCTAAAATCGAAATGTATTCTCAAATCCTTAAACCTAAACCTACACTTAATCCTAATTTCAATTCCCTAACCTAAACTTGAAAACCCAAACCTAAACCCGATCCCGAACCCGGACTCGATTTCGTAAACCTAAACCTTAACCTTAACTTATTCTCAATTCCCTAAAGCTATAACCTATATACTAAAACCTATAACTAAAACCTAAACCTTAACCTAAAACCTAAACCTAAACCTTAACCTTAACCTAAACCTAAACCAAAACCTATAACCTAAACCTTAACCTATAACCTATAACCTATAACCTATAACCTAAACTTATAACCTAAAACCTAAGCCTAAACCTAAACCTAAACCTAAAACCTAAAACCTAAACCTAAACCTAAAACCTAAATGTATTCTCAAATCCTTAAACCTAGACCTACACCTAATCCTAATCTCCACTCCCTAACCAAAACTTGAAAACCCAAACCTAAACTCGATCACGAACCCGAACCCGATTGCTATAATAATGTAGCCCAATCACATGGCAACAAACAAGAATGTATCCCTTTTAACACATGCCCCTTTTTACAAAGCTTTAATTTTTTTTGTTGTTTCTATTAACTTGAATTGTAGCCCAATCACATGGCAACAAACAAGAACGTATCCCTTTTAACACATGCCCCTTTTTACAAAGCTTTAATTTTTGCTGTTTCTATTAACTTGAATTGAAACACTTTTTTGCATTATTTGCTTGCATTAGTTTTATTTTAATGATCAGTTTTATTTTAAAAAAGTGCCCACTTTTTTGGAAGAAGTTTATGCAATTCTTCATGATTCTAGATTATAATGTTTTGTTGGTTTAATATTTTTTTATTAGATGAAAGACACAAAAAGAAAATTGTTGCTGATTTTTTTTTTTTTTATGATGTTAAACTTATATGTATTTATGCATGGATGAATGTAATGTGGATAAGATTGTTTGTGTTTGGATGGATGTAGTTTATGTTTGGATAAATGTAGTTTATGTTGGATTTACGTAGTTTGGGTTTAGATGGATGTGAATGTGAATATGATGAAATATATTATATAATAGGTGTATATCAAGAAGAATACGATGAAATATATTGTAACAGGTGTATATTGACTCTCTCAAATTTGAAAATGTCCTATGAAGGCTCATAAGGGACGGTCCATGACCTTCCTTTGAAGGCTCATAAGAGACGGTCCATGATAGTCCTTTTTAAGGACGGTCCATGACCATCCTTTTAAAGGACGATCGATGGCCGTCCTTTGAAGGCTCATAAGAGACGGTCCATGACCGTCCTTTTTTCGTCAATTAGAATGATGGTTTTCGACCGTCCTTTAAGTAATACGACATGTCAAAATTTGACGGCCCATGTAACGGTCCATGACCGTCCTTTTTGGTCATTTGAGACGGTTTTGGACTGTCCTTTTTTTGTTGTTTTGGCGTAGTGCCAACTTGTAAATGGGTTCGCTATCGACGAGCCGAGTAGGTATTGACAGACTGCTGGCTAGGCGGATAGTGAGGTCTTTTCCACTCGTTAGTTGTGCGGCTAGGAAGGCGGTAGCCATTGTGGAGTGTACTAGACCCCGGTGATGATCCCTGAGAGGAACCGTACTGATGTGTGGACTTATTGAGCAGGAATTGCATACTCATTTATTCATTCATTCACTATCCACTTGGGCTGGTGGTGCGCAACTATTTATTACATGTACCTTCACATGGCTAGGATTTCGGTTAGGCGCACAACTAACCTGAGATCAGGAGTTTACCACATTGAGTCTAAGTATCCAAATTTAGGTATGGGACTAGTTTGGATATAAGTCCCTTATGGTGGATCCCGTAGCCTACGATACTACGTACTATCATCCCGACTTCACACTCCAGCTTGGTCATTTTATTCGCATCGAATATTGCATCACATCTGCAAGCATATGATATTTTGGGTTGCTATGTTTCTGCACTTATATGGCTTAAACGGACTTAGTAGGATTTACATATTGCATAGCATTATCAGGCATTTGATATTTAGATCTCTATGATTTTGCATTTGTATAGCCGATCCGCATTGCATACTTTGATATCGTATGATTTATGATCTTGTCAGTGTTTTCGCTTACTTTGATATCGTATGATTCATGATCTTGCCTGTATTTTCGATATTGTATAATTATGGTATTGTATTGGATACTTAGCACGTACATCACACACACTTACACTACCCTCTAAGCTTTCTATAAGCTTATGCACGATAGATGCGTGTAGGTGGCGTTAGGTTGTAACAGTGTTGAGGTTGGAGTGTGCAATGGTCTTCTGGAGCTTTGATTTTTGACATATGTATTTCCCTTTCAGCATTTTATTCAAATGTATATATTAGTAGATATGTGATGATGATGTTGCCTTTTTTATTTGGCTATTGTTAAGGCATAAAAAATGAAGAAGGGATTGAAGCAAAAGAAGATTGAGAAATAGAAAGGAAATTGAGAAAGAAGAAGAATAAAGTGACTTAAGGGTGGTTTGCGTGGGTCTACATAAATGATATCTATTGCGCGGGTCCGCGCAACCGAAATATGCATTGCGCGGGTCCGTGCAACGAATTCCAAAACTGGTTCTTTGTAAAAAGGTCTCAAGCATTGGAAGGAGGGTCCCATGGTGCCAAAATCGAGGTGCCACACGTGCAAGGCCCTATAAATACCCCCTCCCCTCCTTAATTTGGATAGATTAAAGATTTTAGAAAGGAAGTGGAGCAAGGAAGAAGACTGAAGGTAAGAGAGAGAAGGCTTCAGTGGTTTGCGCGGGTCCGCGCAACCGATATCCGTTGCACGAGTCCGCGCAACTAGACTGCTCTGCAGTCTGTGAAGTCAAGGAACGAACATGCTGCTGAAATGGCTAAGTCTCTAGATTTCCTCTGTTCAAGCTTTAAGGGGAGAAATCAGTAGAAGAGATCAATTCAACATTCCTCCTAAGTACAAGGAGATGACTAAAGCAACTGTCAGAATGTTGCCAAAATTTTTATCTCCTTGGAGATTGGTTGATCGATCCAACAATTCCTCCTAAGTACTAGGAGATGACCGAAGTAGGCGTCAGAATGCTGTCGAAATTTCTATCTCCTTGGAGATTAGTTGATCGATTCAACAATTCCTCCTAAGTATTAGGAGATGACTGAAACAGGCATCAGAATGCTGCCGAAATTTCCATCGGACTATCTTATCTAACTTTGATTGATTGTACTTTGTTTTTCAGAATCAAGAGAATCCGAGGATGTAAATGAACTCAGAATAAATGTGATCAGTGTTCTCTTATCAAATTCTTTGTTATCATTGAATAAATCCTCCAAATCAAACACATTTGTTTTCTTGTCGAAACAGGTATACTTGTGGTTATGCTTATTACGAATTAAATGTATATTGGAAAGTCCTCCTTATAGGGTCCCGGGATCGGAATCTGGCGTATGGGCGTTAGGAGCTGAGAATGGGGTACTATGGAAGCTGTCGGCACCGGATTCGGCGATCGAGAATTTTGTGAGCCCGGTTTCCGAGTTTGGGGTGTGACAATAAGTGCTTAAAAATCATTAGATTTGCAAAAGAAAGAAACGCCAAAGAGCAATATATTGTGACCTTGTTTCCAACATTCTTTGATAGAGAATAAAAACTATGTTTTCCATCAATTAGATTATGTGTTTAGGGCTTGTTTGGTTGTCATGCCATCGTAACCAAATGAATGGTTTCTTCCCGAATCAATTTATGGATTGGTGGCAAGCAAAAATTATATTTGGAAAACAAAGCCTCCCGTCAGATTGTCACGCCCCAAATCCGGGGATGGACAACTTCCGTGATGCCCCGAATCCGGCACTTGACTTCCATGCACTAAGTCCTGAGTTCGGCCCACCACAAGAAAGATTTTCGACTGAATTTTTTTTTCTTTTTTCTTTTATATACAAAATAATACCTGAGCATGAAGGTCCATGATCAAAATACCAAGTAACACTCTCCATTATAAATTCTGATGGTTACAAGTACAATGCTTTTCAAAAGGTACATAACGTCAACATTGCCAAATCAAAAAATAGATGTGATGCATCGAGAAAGCCAAGTCTTCCAAGCTACTCTAACCTTAAAAAAAATGGAAAATAGGAAGTTTAGGTGAAAAGCCTAGTGAGTACACACGTGTGTGCAGTGTATCCTATATGCAAGCAAGATAAATATGCCATGAAGAAATCATGTATGGTGAAAGGCGTGTAGTATGTACGGTATGATGTTAATGCCAATGCAATGCATATGCAACATAGGAACACTCCGAGTCAATGTTACCAGCTTCACTAAGTCATATTTTCATTTCTCCTATACCACAGCCATAACTGTATTACACGCATCCGTAATCACATTATCATCATCTTATTGTCATGCCATATCATAACTGTATATCTTGGGAAAATACCATGGTCGACACCCATGCACCAGACATCAGTAATCGACCTCACATACCTGCCCTGCGGTGGACTTCCACCAACTATATATCATGGGAAACACCGTGGTCGACACCCATGCACCAGACACCAGTAATTGACCTCACATACCCACCCTGCGGTGGACTTCCACCCGACATGCTAGTAGCGGACCTCATTTGCGCTTCTTCTCACCGGTGAGTCAGACCGGTCCCTGTTTGCACCTCAGCCCTTAAGTAGGTTGGACACACCTCTTCTCAACCCGACCCCATCAGTGGGAGTCAAATTCATGACCCATGTATCTACTCGGCCCGACGGTGAGGTATCCCTAGCTAGCATCGGGGTTTAGGGACTTTCAACCCAAGGGGCACATCATCCCCTACTATTTCCACACTTCTAGTGTCCTGTCCCTTTTAAGGGATAACCTAAGTCATTATCATAAATGCATATTTCATCATCAAGATCCAACTCATGTTATACGGCACGACTGTGGTATTTCGATTATCATGTATGTCATGATTATACATGAATTCAAGCAATTATGATGAGGCATACATTCAAGTGCATGTGGTATGTATATAGTGCCATGAGTTTAGGGTCTGCTTAACCTTTAAGCCAAAAATGACATATAATCATCATATGCCACTATCAACTATATCAATCCATAGTCATGTGACTAAACTGAAGAGGACATATCTTACACATAAATAAATGTATTGAAGTACACTTGCACATACCATCATTCCATGGTGCATGAGTATGATCAATATCAACATGGTTAAGTAGATGAATTTAGTATGCTAGGAAGTACAACAACATTAATCAAGATATTAAATCACATGCTTCTATTAACCATAATCACTAATATCATCCATAGCTATCATAATCACGAGCATTAATTGTATTCAGAGTTACACCATACCCTTCGCAAGATAGATATTCTATTAGCGGCTTTGGCTTGACATGATTTTCTTCTATTGGGATCGCATGGTTATACCCTAACTGGGCCTTATGGTTAATGAGTGGTGATGACGTAAAGTACATGCACCAAATGGTTATGAAATGAAAGGCATAGATATAACATATAGTAAATGAGCCACAGGATGGATGGTGCTGGTGAAACTCATATAATGTAGTGGGCTTCACCTTCAAGTGGGTTGTTAGTAGGTTGGATTGCAAATAATTATCGTAGTAGTTCTACAATGGTTTGGAAGGCACAGATAAACCTCATAAGATACAGTGATCCCTAAGTTATACGACTTGGTATATAATACACACATAAGGGTTAGTCACGGTTGGATGACGTGGATTTGTCTCATACAACGTAGTGGGTCCTACTTCCAAGTAGTATTGCAAGCAGATGGGTCCACACACAAACATTACAGTGGGTCACAACAAGTAGATAGTATAGGTAACTCACATTAAGGTAGTATAAGAAAGAATAGTTCAGATGCACAAGGCACATGTCAGTGGGCTCCATGATCGAACTATTTGGTTGGCAAAATAATTAAACAGTGTGGATAAAATACGTACATTGAGTGGGTTCACAAGTGTTAGAAAGTTATACATTACACTATTTCATATCGTTTAACTTATTTGGAATTAGATATAGGTCATTTTGGAATCATGTTTTAGAATTAGCTAGCCTAATGGATAAATGGTGAAATATGCAATATTTACATCAAGGTAGGGTCTATAACCGATCTAACACACGTCCTAAGTTCACATACCTAAGAGGTTACTGACACACGTCCTAAGTTCACATACCTAAGAAGTTACACCATCAGCATAGTCCATGAGTCTGAGTAATCACACAATTCTCACATGCCCACATGGTCTTATGCCCACTCAATTATCAAAAGTCCATATGGTTGAGTGGCCATACAAATGTCATTCGATTTGCCATTAATAAATGATTTAAGGTCACATGGTTACTTATCATAACTCATACATCTATGGGCAACCACTTTATTAAGTTCCCACATGGTCAAGTTGTCGATATCATAATTTCACTTGGTTGAGTGGACATATAATTGGTATCCTGGTCTAGTGACTGCATCTCAAAGCATCCAAGGCACAATCACAAGCATACCCACCATTCCTGGTTACACTAACTCTTAAACTATAACCTCCCAATACTTCATATGGAGAATGACTCAGATTCAGTGTCACATGATCAAGAGGCCAAGAACTAGCTTCCATCACATCAGATATAGTTTAGTGGTCCTCGCATCTGCCTCACCTATGAGCATAATGTAAGGGTTGTATTTATATCACATAATACTGAATTGAGGGCCACTCCATTATCAAGTTGTATAATCCAACCCATATCATAATTCTCATTACTAAGAAAATTTGCATGTGCAACCCGATTGTTCATGGTTTAGGTGACTATGGCTATGCCCATAAGCGCATGGTGATGTCATTGGGTGGTCACCAATGCCACCTGATTTCATGTAGTTGGTTGGCCTTGTGTGGATTTCGCAATCATACGGTTAGACGACTACACATACTCCACAATTGCATATGATTAGGTGGCTATACATATGTCACATGCCTACATGATTAAGGGGCCAAACATGTATATCACACCCTCACACCACTAGAGTCTACATATTTGTTATAATTGAACACGTCTATGAGTTTAAATACACATATGATCCTACTACTTAAGGTCGCACTCTAACCAAAGTGCCAAGTGGTGAAGGGCTGTGCACTCGTTATATAAGTAGGTAATTGTTGAGGGCCAAATATTGCATATTAGACCCCAGTTATTGCCTGAATTTACGAACATGGTACTGTTTAACGGCCCGATTTAATCGTGTTTGTGATGCAGGGTGTATTTACGAGCTTGGATTGAAAAAGGATGCTAAAAGTATGGATTTAACGCTTAGGAATCACCAAGGTAATGGATGGGACTCCAGGGGACCGAGATTGAAGAGTTTACATGCCAGGAATCCAAGAAAGTCAAGCTGTTTACGTTAAAGAGGCCTGAAAAGTGTCCTGAATATAAGATCATAGGGTTCTCACCATCCATTCGGCTCTCGGCTCAAGACTTCATATATGGCCTGAGGACCATAAATTAACTGTAAACATCAAATTTCATCCATTGGATCCCTGCGGAAGTGGCCCAATGGACAAATCATCCCATAAACTGATGATTTCAGGCCCACCTGATATCTGGATATACTTCAATTTTGGTCTCAACCCCTTAAATGTGGAGAAAAAATGAATGGATGGATTGAATTTCTCATAAACGTCACAGAGGACCCCACCTTGCATGATGTGTGCATCGTGCACAAGTGCTCTTAGATGCACTGCATCTCAAGTCAGGTCAAATCAACCTTTGACCCATATCCTCTTCAAAAACGGCAACTGCCGTTCCATCTGTTGTGTAGACGGACGCGGGCGCGCTTTTTGCGGAAGCCAGTGGGCCACCATCATAGCCCAAGGGGACGATCCAAGCCGTCTATCTTGTAGAGGGGCTCGCGAAGGTCAAGCCCATGTTTACATCATACATCAATGCAAGCACACGTGCCAGCCACATCGATCACAAGAAATCTGCTCTACTTCGTCTAAATCGGTTGCAGCATGATTTCTTTTGTGGGTCACACCGAATCTAAGTCAAAACTGTCCCTTCCCAATCAAAATTTCGAGTAGAATTCAATGGACGGTGTGGATTTATCAACTGACGCTGATCATGGGCCACACCATCACCACATCGCATGTGCGGGCCCTATTTTCGTGCGTCCGAGATCCGGACAATCCGGGTTGTTCTGCATACTTGGCGAGGATCCGACCATCGATCCTAGCCATCCAAAACCTTCTTATGGGATGGCCGACCATCGCCAAGGAGCTTGAACGACTCAGATCTTGCACTTGGCAGATCTTTTCGCTGAACATCTTGCCCAGATGCAACCTGTTGCGTCTCCTTTCGCTGTGAAAGATGCTGCGGACGGTGTTCTCCACCGATAACTCTCTACCGCCTTCATTTCCTATAAAAGAAAGAGAAAGAGAGAGAGAAAATCATCTCGGTTTGGGCTTTGAACGTGGATGCAAGAGGAGGCGAGACAGAGAGAGTAGAGTTTGTCATATTTTCTTTCACCTTTTATTTTATTTTATTTTAATTTGTTTTGTTTAAGGGATCCAGCCCATTCATGTTGGGTTAAACCTCTTAGCTAAGGCTAAGAGGTGAACCTTGTAGTGTAATGGGAATGATTTTATGGCTTTGATGCATGTTAGATTGAATTGATGTTGATTTAGTTTGATTAATAGGAATGCTTTCAATTTTTAATAGTTTGTTGTGACTGAAATTACAATAGATCTGCGATAGCTTTGGGCATGTTCTTAGCATTATAGGGTTTATGAATTTGGGAACTCTGTTGTTCACCATCGTCTCCTGGGCATGGTTGGATGATGGAATCCTTCCAAACATTCATACATCTCTCAGATTGGCTATGGATTGGTTTAATTCTATTATTTATCTTGTCTCATGGGCATGGTTTGGTGAGGGAATCCATTCTAATTTACACCCATTTGATCTCTTGAAAACTATATTAAAAGTTCAGAATTGATTTTCAGGTTATATCTTTCAACTGGATGAAGATGGGACTCGAAGTCCAGTTGAGTTCATGAATCGATCATAGATCTCCCTAATATCCACAAGTGGATCCTCTGAATCCCTAGTTTCCTTCCTCGAAATTCCTTAAGTTTTAGATTAGTATTTCACCATTATTCCTCAAAATCATTCGATTTAGATTTCATCTTAATCTAGTTCTTGTTCTAGTTAGTTTCAAATTACGTACAGGTTTCAGTCTCTTGGAATTTGACCTCGGTCTCACCGAGTTTATTACTACATCACAACCCTATACTTGGGGAGTGAACAAGTTTTTGGCGCTGTTGTCGGGGATTGACGGTTACGTTTTCTGAGATTAATTAGTTTTAGAATTAGGTTAAGATTAGGATTTTACTAACTTTAGTTTAAAGTTTTTTAATTTTTATTTTTAGAAGCTAACCTGTTTCCTGTTTTGTAGGATCCTGACAAAAACTTCTAATTTGGTAATCCCTTTCTAAATTATCTATTTTTTCTATTTTTAGAATTAGGGTTTTATTTTTTAGAAATTTTTTATTTTCTAATTTTATATTTAGATTCTTCCTTTAAGTAACTTTCTATTTTCTAGGATTAGAAACTTTTTTTTTAGAAACTAACTTTCTATTTTTATTTTTAGAAACTTGCTAATTCTAGTATTTCTTCTCTTTTTAGAAACTAATTTCTTTTATTTCCTTTTGCAGGATTTTAACATAGAACTACAATTTGGTAACTTCCTTCTAACTTCTTCTCCTCTTACTTACCATACTGTTGTAGGATCTTTTCTTTTATTTTTCTTAGGATTAGATTCTGAGTTAGGGTTGCACCATGTATATGTACGAGTGGGAACATCAGTATGCTGAGAAGAATAACATATATTAGGATGATGATTATGATGGAAATCAACCTATGTCCCAAAACTTTTTTGAAACTATCATCGAGAACTGATCGGAATATAAAGATCCACTGGTTAAGAAGTCCTTACGTGATCATATGCAGGAGAACAATTACACCCTACGGATTAACAAAACAGTACGTGAGTGTTGGGGTTATCATAACATGGGAGTGAGAATTATTATCATCCATCCGATAAAAAGAAAATAATGCATGATTATATTATGAGTGATAATATATATTACCAACCATCAGATTCTCCCACCTATGATGTGTATGACTGTAATTAGTGGAAACATCAAAATTGAGGAAATGAACCGACAACATGTTATAATAATTATTCTCTTGGATCCCCTACCTTTGAGATCCAACCAGAAACGATCCAAGAGGATTCAATTCAGAGTAACATGGCCTGTCTTGTAGAAATTAGAAAAGCAATGGAAGCACTCAATTCGCGCCTCGATAGGATAGAGGAAGCTCGCTCATCCCAACCACAACCCAATACAGAAATACAATGCGAGGAAAGTGATCCTCACTCGCTTTTGAAGAAATTTGAAATTTGGAATGAGGAGTTAGATTCCATTAATGAGCATATGGTTCACTTTTCCAATGAGTCGATCTCAATGACGGTCCAAAGGAATGGTCAAGAGACGTGGGTATCTTTCAAATACAGTGATGATGACACACTTCCCTCACATGACACACAGGATTTCAATGATAAGGTAAATGTTAATTTATTCGAACCTCTACCTAATTCAGGAATGGAATGTGAGGAAAGCTATCCCATCCCGAGTATGCACTACTGGACGGAATTAGACAATGATGTATATTGGGATGACTATTATGAATGTGCAACCCAAATTCCCCTAGAATCAATCTCAAGTTTGGTCCAGGTCAATGATCAAGTCGTACATGAAGTGGTCGGTCATAATGAGCCACTCCCTTCACCTGACATGTTTAATTTAAAAGTGGAGGATGAGCCCCTTACAACTGACCCTTCTAACTCTTATGAAACATGTTTGGACAACTCCTCTAAATCAAATGATGATGTGATTCGGGAGAATGATGAGTTGCTCGCTACAACCCTAGAATTTGAAACCACTCAGTTGAGGCCACCATCTGAGTTGTACACGGTTGACAATTCAACGCCTCGATTGAGTAGTTTCAATGAACAGAGTGATCACATAAATGCTTCCCCTATTGATTTTCAATCTGTCTGTGCAGGACTGAAGTAAGAGAGAGTACCTCCATCCACTTTCAAGGATGATGGATTCCTTGGGCAGATCATCATGAGCTCCAATGTGGAAAATAAGTCACGCTCAGCTGAACTTCCCAACTCTTTGGATGATTGCTTGACACACTTTGCAGATTCAAACAATCCCATGTCAAAAGACAAAGTGGATGCCTTGCAAGACAACATCTCGGTAGTCATCACTGATTGAGAGAACCCTTATTTTGAAACCCCTTCTTCCCCTGATCCTAAATGCTTACCATTAAAGGAGGAGGAGCTGACAATGGAACCGAAGTCTGACACTTTGGAATGTGTTGAGACTACATCACTTCTTGTGAAGTTTTCTGAACTTTATTTACTTGTAGTCTCTGATTCACCATGGGATAATAACACTGAAACTTCTTCTGTCACAGGGGAATCGTATATACTCTGGATACCTCAAGCGATTCAACGAAAAAATTTTGATGAGGTACATAAGTTTCTCTGGAAAGTCATGCTCCAGAGTGTCTAAGCCTATTGCAAAAAGGGCTTTTGGATGATCCTGTTGAGCAACTTACTAAGAAACTTATCAAGATATTGGCCGGAAGAGGAACCTTGCGGCATGATCGAGTAGTTTTTCCCTGCTTTCATAGGACTATGGTAGTTTGCTTTATGCTATTCTAGGATAGACGGTTTTATATCATTGGGTTAGTTTGCTTCCTGCGTTGTTTTAAGATCGTTTGCTTTTGTGTCTTCACTTTAGTGCTGACCGATTTTCATGCTGCGATCTCTTAGAAAGTCTCTCTCTCAATTCATTATCCAGGTACTATCTTTCTATCACTTTTCCTTTACTTTCGTTGTCCCATGTGCATTGCATGCTCATATCTTTTACATTGAGGACAATGTAGATTTTAAGTTGAGGGTGGGAGATTAGGTTTCTTAATCAGTGTTTGCTTGGTCTTGAGCGAAATTTGTGAAAAATTTTCAAATTTTTCTGAACTTTCTTATGAATTTGAAGTGATTTTGAAGGATAGTCATGATTTGAGAAGTATAAGATACGGAATGTTAGTGATTTACTACTTTTGGATTCAATTATTTGTTAGATTTTATAGTTATATTCAAATTATTAATCCATGATTGGAAGCTGTAAACATTGATTGAGTCATGATTTCACATGTCACATCTGCTTACACATTGAAGTCTCAGTTTGATATTGAAGGAATAATCTAGTAATCCCTAAGCATGAAAGGGTTGGGCAAATGGTCTTCACCATAGGTTTGCTCCCTATAGGTGAAGGTTCGATTTCCCAAGGTTAGCATTCGGAAAGGGATGGGCGACTGGTTTTCACCATAGGTTTGCTCCCTATAGGTGAAGATTTGATTCCCCTCCTTAGTGTTATTTTTAATCGAAAAATCAAAAGATGATAAGAATGAAAGGATAATCTATGAGGAAAGTTTTGGTTATCATGAATTCTCTTGTTGGTTAACCATGATATCCTGAAATAGAGAAGTGAATTTTAATAGTGATAAGCCAAGATTACACTATACACTCATAGAACTCAATGTTTAGAATTGTTCTAATTGATGGATTAATACTTTGAGCTTGACTATGAAGTTTACCGCTTGAGTCCAAGAGAAAGTAATACCCAACATTCATGAATCTTAGAATTCTAATGGCTAGATTATTTTTCTAAAATCACTAGAGTTTATCGAAATCAACCTTTAATTCTCAACGTATTTTTTGCATACCTTGCTTGGGACTAGCAAGATGCTGGTTGGGGGTTGTGTTGAGGGTCAAATATTGCATATCAAACCCCAGTTATTGCCTGGATTTACCAACATGATACTGTTTAACGGCCCGATTTAATTGTGTTTGTGATGCAGGGTGTATTTACGAGCTTAGATTGAAAAAGGATGCTAAAAGTATGGATTTAATGCATAGGAATTACCAAGGTAATGGATGGGACTCCAGGGGACCGAGATTAATGAGTTTACACGCCAAGAATCCAAGAAAGTCAAGCTATTCATGTTAAAGAGGCCTGAAAAGTGTCCTGAATGTAAGATCATAGGGTTTTCACCATCTGTTCTTCTCAAGACTTCATATATGGCCTGAGGACCATAAATTAACCATACACGTAAAATTTCATCCATTGGATCCCTGCGGAAGTGGCCCAACGGAAAAATTAGCCCATAAACTGATGATTTCAGGCCCACTTGATATCTAGATATACTTCAATTTTGGTCTCAACCCCTTAAATATGGAGAAAAAAATGAATGGATGGATTGGATTTCTCATAAACGTCACAGAGGACCCCACCTTGCATGATGTGTGCATCGTGCACAAGTGCTCTCAGATGCACTGCATCTCAAGTTGGGTCAAACCAACCTTTGACCCGTATCCTCTTCAAAAACGGCAACTGACATTTCATCTGTTGCGTAGATGGACGCAGGCGCGCTTTTTGCGGAAGCCGGTGGGCCACCATCATAACCCAAGGGGACGATCCAAGCCGTCCATCTTGTAGAGGGGCTCGTGAAGGTCGAGCCCATGTTTACATCGTACATCAATGCAAGCACACATGCCGGCCACATCAATCACAAGAAATCTGCTTTACTTTGTCCAAATCGGTTGCAACATGATTTCTTCTGTGGGTCACACCGAATCTGAGTCAAAACCGTCCCTTCCCAACCAAAATTTCGAGTAGAATTCAATGGACGGTGTGGATTTATCAACCGACTCTGATCATGGGCCACACCATTACCACAGTGCATGTGTAGGCCCTATTTTCGTGCATCCGAGATCCGGACAATCCGAGTCGTTCTGCATATTGGCTAGGATCTGACCATCGATCCTAGCCATCCAAAACCTTCTTATGGGGTGGCCGACCATCGCCAAGGAGCTTGAACGGCTCAGATCTTGCACTTGGCAGATCTTTTCGCTGAACATCTCGCCCAGATGCAACCTGTTGCGTCTCCTTTCATTGTGAAAGATGCTGCGGATGGTGTTCTCCACTGACAACTCTCTACCGCCTTCATTGCCTATAAAAGAAAGAGAAAGGGAGAGAGCAAATCATCTCGGTTTGGGCTTGAACATGGATACAAGAGGAGGCGAGACAGAGAGAGTAGAGTTTGTCATATTTTCTTTCACTTTTTATTTTATTTTATTTTATTTTGTTTTGTTCAAGGGATCCAGCCCATTCATGTTGGGCTGAACCTCTTAGCTAGGGCTAAGAGGTAAACCTTGTAGTGTGATGGGAACGATTCTTTGGCTTTGATTCATGTTAGACTGAATTGATGTTGATTTAGTTTGATTAATAGGAATGCTTTTAGTTTTTAATGGTTTGTTGTGACTGAAATTACAATAGATCTGCGATAGCTTTGAGCATGTTCTTAGCATTATAGGGTTTATGAATTTAGGAACCCTGTTGTTCACCATGTCTCCTGGGCATGGTTGGATGATGGAATCCTTCTTAACATTCATACATCTCTCAGATTGGCTATGGATTGGTTTAATTCTATTATTTATCTTATCTCATGGGCATGGTTTGGTGAGGGAATCCATTCTAATTTACACCCGTCTGATCTCTTAAAAACTAGATTAAATGAAGTTCAGAATTGATTTTCAGGTTATATCTTCCAACTGGATGAAGATGAGACTTGAAGTCCAGTTGAGTTCATAAATCGACCGTAGATCTCCCTGATCTCCACAAGTGGATCCTCTGAATCCTTAGTTTCCTTCCTCTGAATTCCTTAAGTTTTAGATTAGTATTTCACCATTATTCCTCAAAATCATTCGATTTAGATTTCATCTTAATCTAGTTCTAGTTCTAATTAGTTTCTGATTACGTACAGGTTTCAGTCCCTTGGGATTCGACCTCGGTCTCACCGAGTTTATTACTACATCACAACCCTATACTTGGGGAGTAAACAGTAATCTAAGGCAGCAACACAATACAACCTATATCATCTGCCAAGTGGTGAAGGGCGATACACACAGCACAATTTCACATGATTCAAAATAGTATACATTCAACACATGGAGATCACAAACTTTTATCGAAGAGGGCCATTGGTTGGCCCAAACAAGGCTACCACTGATGGCCCCACATGACATTCACTTAAAATGGGCCTTAACATTCCTGGGCCCACACATTAATGAAGTTCACAATAGGTTCTATGCGGCGGAGCTCATGGGGCTATGCATTTGTCATACTTGGATCAATTTTAGGCTGTCCACGCACTACATGGTCACATGATTGTATACCATCAATATATAGAAATTTTAACAAAGATCTGAACCATGCACATATCACATTTACAAACAATCCAATTCGCATAATTAATGGGCCACCAATCCATGGTGGGCCTGGGGCTTAAAATCAAGTCAATCTGTGGCATATTGGGCCACACTGCACACAAAAGTTAAGAGGGTTACCCTCCATTAAACATTCATAATCATTTGTTCGGCCACCAAAGCATGGTTCACAAATCTTGCCCATCCATTATGTGTGTCCCACTTGGTTAAGGGGTCAGGCCAAGTTTTAGATGCATCCAAATTTCAGGTGGACCCCAACAAGTGATTCTATATACTCGAGCTCCGAGCTGTACAAAAGGTTTAAGGAGATCAAAGTTACATGGGTCCCAAAGTGATGTATTTATTATATATACACAGTTCATTTATTTTTAGAGATCATTTTAGAGCATTATCCAAACAAAAATGAATCATATCTAAAGATTATCTGGACCGCACACAAATAGTAGTGGAGATAATGATTTCACCATTAAACAATTCACAGGGCCCACCATAACGTTTATTTTCCATCCTATCTGTTTATAAGGTCACAAAGACCTGAATTAAGGGGAAAAACAAATTTCATATTGGTCCAAAACTTCCATGACCTAAAAAGGGTTCCAATGGTAAACGTTCAATCCCTTGTTGCTCTTTGTAGTGTGGACCACCTAATAGTTAGATCTATTTTTTTTTACTTTTTTTTTTTTTTGTTTCATGCCTTAAGACGACTCGCCAAATGGATGGACGGTTTAGATATAACACATACCTCATGATCAGACCCATGAATATTACTGATTTATTCAGCTTCACATATTTATTTATTTTTATTTTTTTATGGTGGTGTGGGCCACCTGAGTTCCATATATGGCTGAATTTTGGGGTATCCCGCTTTCTAAAAGGGACCCATCAAATGCATGGTGTAGATGCTCGACACGCATCATGGTGGGGCCTGTGGTGGGGCCCACTATCCCTTCAACATCCAGTAGTAGGACGCTGCTTGCTGCAGCGTCATTTGGACGCTGACTGCAGCAACGTCTAATGCTGTTTGCATTTTTTTAATTTTTTTGGTTTTCTTAAGGTTTTTCATAGGTGGGGCCCACATCAGGACGATCCAGTATGTCTGCTAGGTTTTGTGGCTCGTGACGTGTCCAATGAGCCTAATATTCGATATATTTCAGTGTATAGAAACATCACAGTGGGCCCTAATAGTTTATCACTAAAAAAAAAAAAATTCTTTTGATGGTGTGGCCTACTAGAGTTTTGGATTGCCTTCATTTTTCGGCTCGAGGGATAAAATGAGCTTGAAAATTGAATGGACGGTGTGGATCAAATACATTCATCATGGGTGGGGTCTGTTGTGGACCCACATCCCTTCCCTTTTTTTATTTTTATTGGCATTTATTTATTTATTATTATTTTTATGGTGTGGTATGCACATGTGTGCATGGGTGTGTGTGTGTGGCCAGCCCAATGGGCCACACTAGACCATTTGGATGGCATACAAAGGTTCTAGTAGAGCCCACTATCAATGGGTCCCACATAAAGTCTATGAAAAATTATTATTATTATTATTATTTTTGTATGAATCCTCCTTTACATCCACACCATTAATCATATCATTATCATCGTATCATCACAACTATTAATCATCTTTTTATATGTATTCTCCTATGCATCCACATCATTGATCACATCATTATCATCAAATCATCACTACTATTTTTCATCCAAATAATCAAAAAGAAAACAAACCATAAGAATGGAGGGGTGTACTCACCTTGATGGATTAGATGGATGGTTGAGTGGATGGAAGGGATGGGATTGCTGGAGTTGATGGCCCACCAAGATCACTCCTCTCTCTCTCTCTCTCTCTCTCTCTCTCTCTCTCCCCTTGTGTAGAAAAATGGTGAAATGCTAAGGGATGAAGGACTATTTGTAGAGAAATTGTTAAAATGTGGTTAAATTCAATTAATGTGATCTTGGTTAGCTTAGACTAGGATTACGGAAATTAATTCATGATTTGTAATTGATGGTGGATTAAAGGGACATGGGATGGCATGGTGTGATGATGTCATGCATAAGGTATGGTATGGAGAAGAGTTGACCTTGCATGCACATGAGAGAGCGGAGGTATGGGTGTGTGACATCACACACATGGGTAGAGATTCTCTCACCCATGTGTGGCATGTGTATGTGTGCATGACATATGTTGTGCACATGTGTGGAATGGGGTACATGGCGCCATGCGCACATGATACACTAACGATTCTTCACGGCGTATCTCTCTAATGGAGTGTCGTACAGACGCATGGGTTGTACCTCCACGATCACGGCGATGGGGCGGTCAATATGAAATAGGTTTCGAGGTCTTGGGGTTCCGGTCAGTTGGGCGTGCATTATGAATGGCCAATCCAGGTCTGGCTAAGGGCGTCGATCATCATGCACATAGGCATAGAAAATGGTACGGAATGGATGGGGTCTTACACAGATAGAAAGGAAATATATAGACAAGATTCCATGATATCATGTTGGTTTCAACATGTATGGTTTGAATGGAAATATTAGAAGATTTACAGTTAGCTATCTCTCCCTATAGAGAAATGATATGTTCTTTGAGGAAATAGAAATCACCATTAAGGAAAATCATTAATACAAACGTAGTATTTATATGGATATATTTGTTTCGCACTGAAAAACTTAACATCTGGCCACATGACTACATTGAAACTAAAGAGTTGTTGGCCACATGACCACATTGACTAGATAGTTGTTAGCCACATGACCACATTAAAAGACTCATGAGCCACAGACTAGGAGCCTCCAATATTACAAGATCATGGTCACTATTGATGAAGTAATTAAATTTTTTTCGTACCCAGCAACATCTCTATGGACACATATACTTCAAAAATGAGACATGCAATGAAAAAAGAGATTTGATTGTCTACATAAACACAATAAAACTACATTAATATAAGAGGAGTAAAAGCATATGAAATTTCAACAACTTCCCACTAAATCACCAAATCAAGAAACACAATAAGTAAAATCTTACAAAATCCAATTTAAACTATCGACATTCCTTTTGCAGATTATTTTCAACATCCATCCAAATAGAAAGGAAGAAAACAAGCACACTCTTCTCCACTCCATCCATATATAATAAATCAAACAATACATCTATGCTGAAAATTTGACATAATCTTCATCTTCAACAGATAACGGTTAACACCATAGAAATACAATCACTATAGGAAATAATACTACTCTTGCTCTTTAGAGTCAGATGGAGACATAATTAGAAAATCGAAGGTAAGAAAATCTGAAGATTAATCACATTCAAGAGTTATTCTCACCACATTTTCTAAGTATATCAGAGGGACAATCAAATCGATGGTATACATGAAGAACTCTGGATATGAATGAGAATATGAGCCATAATTAAAAAATCGAATGTAAGAAAAGTCAGAGATAATTTGTATTGAAGAGTCCTCACCAAATTTCCTACTAAATATCAGATTTGCATAAATCATTTTCATAAGACCCCAACAGAAACAATCAAACAAATGTAGAAAAGATGTTTTTCTTTTCCTTTCTCATTTCTTCTTTCTTCTCTTTGAAAAGTCAAAGATGGTGCATAACATGACAAGAAAACAGAGATGAGATGAATAGTTCATACCATTAGGCTAGTCAAATATAGATAGATATGAGAGTAAGATAAATGTAAAAGTAGATAAATGTGTTTGACATGTGGCCTTGAGTTCATCTTATTATGCTTATTTCATAGCTTTTTTGAGGCAGTTGAAGCCCCTTGCTAGGCTTTTAAATCTTTCTTTCAGCTTTTCGGATACGTAATCTTTCCCTTAGTAAATCAGGGGCTTGCCTTGGAAAGAAATGGCTTTGAACTCGCTAGCTTTTGAGATCTTCTTCTATAGTTGATACTTCGCGAAGATGTTCGTGACCCACTAAAGATTAGGCCTGAGACTACCACAGTTTCTCTAATGAAGATAACTAGGCCGAGGTCCAAAGAGCTCAAGGGGTGATCTTTATTGAGCATGGCCAATCAACATCTCTAATGATGGCCCACATTGTCAACTTTGAGGTGTTGGACGGTCCAAATGAAACCTCCTCCTCCGTTTAACCATCGAAACAATGATGGTTTGGAGTGAGATGGGATTTAACACTTGATATCGATCTGTTATCGGACTGGGTTGGATCTAGTTTTTATATTCTCTCGATTCTGATCATTGTGTAGAGCGGGACCTGATATAGGTTCGGTCATCGCTTTATGATTTGGGTCTGGGACTATATCCGGGTTAGCTTGGATGTTGATTCAACCTATTAGTCTTCAGAATATTTTGGATCACCCATGGTTCTCCAAATGTCTATGGGAAATCTCTTATTTTGAAAGAATTGTGAGAGACAACTTTGCATATGGGATCATATCCAATTGTGAGATATGATATGCTTGCTTAATGGGTCTTTTTATAGACGTAACAGGCACGTTGCCCCATTTAATGGGCGCATTAATTGTGGTCAAGTGGCATGCAATGATTCATCTCCTTAAAGGGTTTGATAAGAGTCTGTACGATATCATTAATGACATAATACGTAACGCCAATGGAATATCGTACACAAATCTCTTTAGGTGTGAGTACGATTTCTGCGTGGGCTAAACATGTAATCTCCACATGGCATCCTCCTATTAGTCCATGTCAAGGCATCAAAAATAACTGTAAACAATTGGTTTATTGCATCTCATCTCACTGTCATAGAACAATCTTAAACTCTAGCCTTTGTGGACTCTATATGAATCGTTAAGGAGAGAAATCTAAAATGGGCCTTATTGAATAAAAATCCACCCATATGGTAGGAAGTCCCGCATTTCAACAAGGGCCAAAAACCTACTTGGAATCCTAGTGTTTAAACTTTGGCTGCAAATTTGATGTAGGATGGTGAAAAATATCATAGGATGCAAGATGAGAGATCAATTATACATTAATTTTAGCAATGAACAAGTAAAATCAAGCATATCCACATAATGTATTGGGCAATTCATATTTATAACAAGAATATCTTAGGTTATTACATGTGCGGTGCACGAAAATATAAAATAATTCAAGACTATCCCACTTGGAAGTAGGAACTTCTAATCTAACAGGGGGAGTGCAACAACCACGTGGTTAGATAAAGATGCAAGCAACATTCTGGTTTGGGAAAAGTTTTATAAAAAATCATATTTTAATTAGGGTTTTGTATTCATGGATAGAGATTTATGAATTGAGTTTGTAAAGATTCAAAAGATATAGGGATTAGATAGGTCTAAAGAAAAATCAAAGAGGGAAAACCCCAAACGGGAGCCCACACGTGGATAGGTAAAGGAGAAGAAAGAGAGGGATAATTAGGTAGGGTTTGGGTTTAGAATGTTGTAATGGAAGGGAAAGGAGGAAGGCAAGAGAAGATAAATAATACATTTTGAATAAGAGAAAAATGAATGATGCACCTTGGGGAATCCACTACCAAACAAGTCTCTACCCTTCCAAAATTCAATTGGAATAGAGGGTTTTCCAAAAATCTTAAAAAATAAGGAATAAAATTCCTTCACATAAGAGAGCTTCTCTCTCTTCTTCTTTTTTTCCTTCTCAAATCTCTAATAAAGTTGGACCTCCACCCTCTTGTGCTTTTTATAATTAAAAATTTCAACTATGCCACTCACTTAAGTGAAAATAGCCCATCATCCAAAATGAGAAAACTAAAACACTCATTATCAATATCAACCATCAAATAAATCCTTATAATAAAAAAAATTATAAATGAAGTAGATCAGAGTCCAATGGCCAAGACTTGGAAGATCTGGAGGCTCGATGGTGAAAAGGGTGAGCTCTTAGTCCTAGAGAGGGGGGAATAGGACTATGCCAAAATCAAAAAATGTTGAACAAAAATATTAAATATAACTGAATTAATCAATGATATCAATTGTAATAGTATTAAGAAATTGATTCAAGCCTTGTTCAAAGGACAACCTTACACCAAAAATAAATGTTTATAGTAGGACAACCTGATTTCCTGAATGTAGTAAGGATCAAGATTGCAAACTAAAACAAGGTGCAAATAATGGAAGCTATTTATTACCCGCATTCACCACATGTAGATGAAAGAAGAGATTACAAACATTCAGCACACATCCATCACATACATCATCATCCACCCCAAACACCAAGAGTTATAGTGGTTCGATGTGTACACCAAATGTTCTCAAACAGCCACACCTACTCCACTCTCAATAATCACAACCCACGTGTTATTGGCGTTCACTACAAAATAAGGTTTTCTTAGGTTCACCTTAAAACCTATACATAAGTGTTTTTAATTGGGCTATCATAATTAAACCCTGCACTAAGATTTTCTAGCTGTTCTTATCAAAACCAATATAGAGATTTTTCTTGCTAATCTAAAAAAACAAAAAACAAACAGCAAATAACAAAAGTACTTATCTTCTTCTTGAAGACGTTGCTTGTTGTAGCCCGAAGAACGGCTTCGCTTGATGTAGATGTTCAATGTCCAACAAATATAATCAAGGGTTCTAAGTTCTAATTAGATTTTAAATTATCTCAAACCGTGGTGGGCTAGTTGTTTGAATTCCTTAGATCTCAAATGGAAGAGTAAAAACTCCCTTTAAAAGAAAATCAACTTCACAATACTGAGATCAAAGAATTACAAAAACAAATAAGCTATTTAAAATATCTAAAATTACCGGACTATAGCTTGATAATGACGGAGACTTTTCTCTCAAAGTGGAAGCTTTCTGTGGCTTAATTGAATGATTTGGAATGAAAAAAGACCTCTATTTATAGGCTGAAAAATGGTTCCTTTGACTGGTCTAAAGTCTCCTTCGACTGGTCTTAGATTCAACAAAATTTTGAAATTTTCTGGCGCAATTGAATAAAACTAACCTACGACTGGTCGAGTGGCTTACTCGACTGGTCGAGCATAGCCCTCAACTGGTTGTGGGATCCAAAAATATGTTGTTGGAGTTCGAGTCGAGCACCCCACGATTGGTCGAGCAAATCTCCACGATACCAGAAAAACTCGAAATTTAAGTTTGAAACTTAGACTGGTCGAAGTAATTCTTAGACTGGTCGAACCAAAGCCTCGACTAGTCGAACATAGGCTAGGACTAGTCAAATTTTAGCCTATTCAAGGTATAATAACCCAAAGATAATATGCATAAGAAAAGACCTAAACCTAGGGTCTTTCTAGGGTCACTTATACCTGAAACATTGGACATTAAACTCAAATCTTTAGTAGCTTCATATCTTCTAATTGAGGTAGATTTGCATAAGAAGCTTGATCTTGAATTAATACTAGAAGCTTGATCTTGAATTTGTACTAGAAGCTTGATCTTGAAGTAGACTTGCATTAGTAGCTTGATTTTCATGTCTTGAACTTCAAATCTTCATATGATGATGATCTTGAAAATGAACTATCCACCATATTTCACTTGAAGGTGAACTTTCCATCATATGACAAGTCAAGCTCTAAATTGTTTTGTCTTGCCGAAATTTGACAACAAAGGGTGCTTAAAACATCATGGCACTTACAGATGGCCTAATTGACAATATCCAATGATCAAATCAACACAAAATAAAAATTCTATAACTAAAATGGTCTCCTAAGCAGCGCACATGCATCATCCAAAAGTAGAGTATTCCTAATGCATGTCAAACACATGTGGGATCTTTAAAATGGCCCAGTGGGCCCCATCTGAAACTCGTCTCCCATCCATAAAGAAAGTTGTGCTGACTCGGGTGGTTGCCTCCGTCTTTGGTATGTGTAAGTAGGTCCTTCGATGTCCCCATCAATTCTCCCCGGCTAAGAAGAATTTACCATTGGTGAAATAAAGTTGTGATAACGCTCAAGGAGGTCAGGATCAATGCACTGGAACTTTGCCTCTGTAATCTAAGTGTCGTCTGACTCTGGCCTGTTCTTCCACTTCACGAAGTATTTCTTATATCTTCCATGACATGTAGAGAACGCTTGGTGGTCCAGAACATCCTCAATCTCTTCTTTCCAACCAGGCAATGATGGAAGAGAAGGTAATGGGTGGGAAGCAAAGTCTAGTAAAGGCCATGAGTTGGGGATGGGATTAGGGTGTAACACCCTGTACCTCTGGTACACGGGTGTTACCCCTTTAAGACTACAACTATGAAAAACCAAGATCGATTAATTAAACAACTTGAACTCGATATGCAGGATGGGACTTCCAGCCACCATTGAGATCACCCATCTGAGTCTCTAGGAACCAAACTAGATACTACTTCAATCAGGAGGTAAGGATAACTAAGCCTTCCAGTTAAAACCATTCATGAGACACCTAATATAGGGATATCGACACAATGCACTTACAAAGGACTCTCGAGGGCTAACATAGGGCCAACCAAGTCATTATTACCTCTCAAACTCTTATATAACCTTTGAAAATAAATATCAAGCTAATCCAACCTGTGTTCGGAATGGCCCACCTCAGGCCAGTACCCTTTATGGGTGCTCCCAAGATGACTGGACGGACCGGATTCATTGCAACCATTCCAGTGGACCCCATACGGTGTGCACATGCATCCCATGCACTTGTACACGATATACACTGGAACGATGGGCTCGGTCAAATTAACTTTGACCGAGCTCTTTACAAAAAATGAGAAAATGGTAGTCTCTTCCACCAAAACGGAAGTTTAATTCTGGTGACCTTTGATCCCCAAAGTGGCCCAACCTTGGCACTTCCGAGTAATCCAAACCGTCCATTAGACTCTTGGGCCCTGCCCCATCAAAACCGTATAGGCTGTTATGGCCATGTAAAGGAATGAGAGATTTTAGGATAGGATCGTTCAAAGGCTTGCATAAGGCTAAGATCTATGATGTGGGCCACCTACAACCATCCTCCTGCCAATCCAAACCATCTATCCGACAGGAGGGGTCCGGACGACCAAGACTTAAACGACCGAATCATCCCATGCACTTGTGCATGAGAACGTACAATGGTCAGATGGCCGTTTTCTCTTAGAAATGGGACCATTAGGGAGCCCTCCATGTTAAAAATCCATGCTCCAAGCTTCCCTTTGATCCCAACCCTTCCTTGGGTTGAAATCTACCCTCTCCATTCATTGCCCGAAATGAGCAGGTAGTTGCCTGTAGTAGCAGTTGGCATGGGAGACAATTCTCGTTCGCGAAATTGCTAGCTAGATTAATCTAACCTTTCATTGGCCGCGTGGGGCGATCCTCACAACCCCCTCTAGGGCGACGTTCTATCCCTGTCCTGAAACTTCTCATCTCACGAGAATTTCGAGGGGTAGACTATATCGCAGTTGGTGGGGCAAACGGCGATGATGGGTGATAGAAGTACACCCCACCGTGATTAAGGGCCACATCTGACCCATCCGAATGGCCCACATCACAAAAATATATCGTTGACTGTAATTCATCATTGATGGCTGCGTCATCTTCCCCATCGAGCTGAAAACCCATCATCATAGCATGGGCCCCACAATAGCTAGAAAGTCGCTTTTCCTGAGGGTCCCAGCATCAGAAACCCATCCCCCATGATGGATGAGTCTCATGCATACTAAAGACCTGAGATACATGGGTGCATCCGACCCTTAAAATTGTGACCGTTGGTTGAGAAGCTCGCATGTGCCCAGCTCTATAAAACCAACCGTTGGCCTTGGGATTCGGACCACGTGTTAGGTGAGAGAGATAAAGAGCTAAGGTGAGAGTGTGAGAGAGTAAGAGAGGCTGAGAATGGCAGACTCGGTATTGCACTGAGTCGACCTGACCCGACCCGTGTTGGCTGAGTTAGAATAGTGCAGTCCAGTTGAGCCAAGTTGGGAGAGTGCAAAGGAGAGTAATAGAGGTCGGAGGCAAGTGAAGATTATTAGCGTGAGCACCCGACACCCACACTGCACCAGCTCAACCCGGCCAAGCTCGGGTCAAGTTGGGTCAATTCAGGCCAGGGAAACTCCATTTCTGGGGAGAAGAAGGATCTAGGTAGCTCCCAGCACCTCTTTCATCTGTTTCGTTTAAATCCCAACAAGGCTCAACTGATTTACAGGGCCATTTCTGGCCATCATTTCACTAAGTTCCAGCACCAGGCCAAGACATTGCCAGGGGCAAAACTGCCTCTAATCGGGGTCAAAAGTGGCACCTCTGACAGACTGTGAAGATAACCTGGTGACAGTTTTCCCATTCGGCTAGAAATGCCTTCAGACAGGCCTAGAACTAGGCCGAGACTGGCTTTAAAACTAGGCCATGTTCGGCCCTGCATTGGGTCTGGAGAATGTGCCATGATGTGGCACCGGGCGTTGGGCTGGAATAAGCCCTGGACATGGGTTAAACAGACCTAGGAGTAGGCCTGAACCAACCCTGAAAGCTTGCTTCCAGATAGTCCCTGTTCCAGAAGAAAAAAATAATCACAACAGCCTAGGTTAGATTTCCAGTTGGGCCAACCATCGGCCCACCTCATCATATATTGAGGTGGATCACGCTCCAGTTGGCCCTACATTAGCCATTATAGCAGTTGGAGGGGAGGGCTGCCAAGCTAGGCCGAGCAGGGCCAATCCATCCCAAAAGCTTGGACTGCACTGCATGCTGCAGTGGGCTGTACGTTGCAGTGGATCCCACTTGAGTTTCAAATCTTAGTGGGCCGCACCCTGCAGAGTCGTGGGCCGCACCCTATTTGAAACAGGTGGGCCTCACCACATGAAATAGTGGGCCACATTCATGTAGCCGGTGGGCTGCCGGGCTAGGGCCAAACAGGGCCCACTATGGCCCAATTTTTGGGTCATCTACGGTCAGCAGATGTGGGCCCCAATCGGGCTCAGTTTGGGCTAAAATTAGGCAGCCAGTTTAGGCCAAGGTCAGGTACAGTTCAAGCCTTGACTTGGAGCAAAATTTCAGGCCCAAATGGTTTTACTTATAGGCCCTTCAATCCTCCACGAAGTTTTCAATATATTAGAAACCTTAAGAAATGTTATCTAATGCAAGTTGGTTCTCTAAGGAACTAGTTGCGTAACTTGGAGCCACCAACTTCACATGGGAATTCAAATCAAGGGCAAGACTTCAACAACTCAGGTGATGATTTTTCTTCCCCTTGAGCTTCCCATCTCCACCTGGACTAAGAGTAGTCTTTATGATAATCTAGACGTGTAGAATGACTATTTAGATTTATGATGAATTACATTTAATTTAGTTATCCAGACACTGCTTCGAGGAGTGATTAAATAGCCTGAAAATAGATTGTGTTGGTTGGTATATTTGCTTAGTCAAAGATTCCCATGTTTTATAAATAATTGACTTAATTGATGAGACTGTTAGTGTATTTGATGATTAGGTTTAAAAGCATGTTCTAGGTTCGTATTTATACTTGATTAGCTTGCTTGAACATATGTACTACACTCGTCCAAGTGACTCAACTGATTTTCCATTTTATACGCAATGTGTTAGTCTATTGATTACATGCATTTGGATTATGAACTTATGATCGTGTGACTTGTAGGATATATATGCAATGCTAATTAATTCCTTATTCATGATTTGTTTCCATGTTAGTGTTTATGACACAGACATTGTTGAAATCTCTCTATGGGAAACTCTAACAAAGGAGAGTCCGTGCTTAGGGTGTAACTAAATTGGTTGCAGCACGAGTAGGCCCCTGATATGGAGGTTTTGATTGTTGGCATTGGGGTTGGGTGGACAGCACAACCTCATCTGCATCCCTTTGGGCATGGATTGCATACTACCCCACCAAGAGTTAGCTATAGATGAACGGTCTTGACAAGGGTTCTATGGGGCCCATCATGATGCATGTATTTTATCCACATAGATCATTTTAGGGCATGAGCCCAAAAAGGAGGTAAGTCGAACTCTTAAGTGGACCAGACCACATGAAGTAATTGTGACAATGACACCCATGGTTAAAAGCTTCCTAGGGCCCACTGTGATGTTTATTTGCCATCCAACTTGTTCACAAGGTCATACATATCTGGATGAAGGGAAAACACAAATATTAGCTTGATCTAAAACTTATGTGTCCTCCATGAGGTTTTCAATGATAAGTGTTCCACTCCCATTATTTCCTGTGATGTGGTCCACTTGAGCCTTAAATATACCTCCTTTATAAGCCCACGTTCTAAAATGAATGAATGGACAACGTGGATAAAACACATGCATCAAGGCAAGCCCCCACAAGGCCATGCTAAGACCATCCACCTCTAGCTAGGTCCAGCTAGGGGTAGTACCCAATCCACGCCCCTTTAAAGTATCAAATGACATATAAAGGAAAAAATGGTGGGCCTCAAATTCAAGCCAGAATGTTTGTAATGATTGACTTGGCTCTGATGTGAGAACTAGCAATGTGAGTGGGACCTTGAATGTCCATGCTGTCCATATATTTTTCTAGCTTATTTCAGGCCATAGTGCCAAAAATAAGTAAATAAAAATTTTAGGTAGACCACACAACTGAAAAGAGTGGTCATTGAACGTCCACCATTAAAAACTTCTTGGGCCCCTATTGTTGGCCTTTCAGATGCATAATTCGATCACGTGTGATGTGTGTGGGCATGCCAGAATCGATTGTGCGGCTTGATTCCAACTAAACAAATTTGACCCCAAGTGCCAAGATAAGTAGATACATCAAACTGACCATATATGATCAAGATATGAGAAGAACGGTCGCCTATTCAACCACTCAGCTTTACTCTTCGGAGATGGGAAAAGTTGAACTCATGACTGAGAAAAAGAGACCACCAATTGAGAAGGCTATAAGAAAGATCGCATCGAAGCTAACCACATCTCCAAGCTGAAAGATGACTCAAGCTTAAAGAACAATAGCAACATTGACCACCCTTACTTGAGCAGTAATAAGAGTGGTCAGTTGAGCATCACCCTAGCACAAACGTTAAAGCGTTACTGCTATTATCCCTTCTCAATTAGCACCACTAATTCAACTTGCTCACACTCCATTTCTTATAGCTCCTTGAGTCATGAAGAAGATTTTAGACCTTGGACCTTTTCCATATCCCATTCTTACTAGTCCTATAATTCATGTCATGCTAGCTATGCCAATAAGTTCCTTTGCGATAGTTAGGACTAGCCAAACAATGAGGAAATTTTTAGGTATTTCTCCTACAACAAAGGTTGTTCACGCCTTTGAAACATATTATAAAACTAAGTACTGACTAAGAGTATCACATTCGAAATAGTATTGTGAAATAAAACAAGCTCATAAGAGGCATGAAGAAGCCTGCTTCAATCGGGCTTGGAATAAATGAGAGAAAGATAAGAAAAACCTAAATGATCCTAACATTGCTCTCGATTGTTATCTCAAACTGTATCATCCCAATCATCCACATTTTCCTATTTATACTTGTTCTTTCACTATGAATATCAATAATCCTACCAAATTCAATTAAGAGGAAAAGGTGGAGGATTAGGATGATATGGTTTGAAACATTTTGCTTCTATTTCTAGTTAATCTCTTAATCTTTCCTACCTTGTCTAACATTTCTCACTTGTGCAGTGACAAGAGAAGTAACGACTGTTGAAAAACAAGTCATTCCTGAAGCAAGCCTTCCTCTTCAACAAACTGAAGAAGCTAACATCCTTGCTGATGTGGATGATTCTACAACTCCTAAAGTGGAATGTTGTGGCTCAAATTGTGAAGTGATTGCAAACGATGTGCCTCAACATGAGGAAGACATTCCTTAAGACATGAAAATCATCCAATCGTTGGAGCCTTCCCTTATTTCCACTCATTTCGAAGTTACATCGCCCATGCTCAACTAAGACAGTGATTGTAATGACCTTGGAAATTTTGTGCTAATCTTTCCTTAGTAGTTGTTTTTGGGGTAATTAGCGCTATACTCGATTGCTTGTGAAATCTACATCAATCACTTTAAATTGGATCTGCATGACTAAAAACTTGTAGATTAGTTAGCACTATGTTACTCTAAAATCTGGGATCCATCGCTAAATCCAGTTGTTCTTGGAATTTTTTGGAAGTTCTGGATTAAACCTGGACCGCGCGTCGAAAGTCCAATAGCGATAATCTTAGGCTGTTGCTGTCACTATGTTGGGCTTGACCATCACCTCGAAAATTAAGTCCATGTGATGTTCTGAGTCGATTTGATTGAGTCTGGAGTGAAGAGTGTGAGAACGGTTGGAAATTTATTAAGCTTTTATGAAATCTGAGTTGTGTCGCTTGCGCGACGATTTTAAGCAATCTGACCGTTGGATTCTGACCCAATTTCACCCTCTGATCAGGGAAGGTGGCCCAGGCATATCCTTGTGCTTGTGGATCTGATCGAGATTCGGTGACCGTTGAATTGAGTGTGGTCCGCCACGGCTGATCTGAAGATCCGGTCGGTACGAAAACTCAGCTTGACCTAGATCCATGGTCAGTGAGCTTAAGTCCGACCTTTCGTGGTATTTGGCCCACCAGAAGTGCTTCGTTGGATCACGAGAGGCTGGTTTTGGTTATACCCTAAGTATACCTTGGCCCTGGGGTTATTTTCATCAACTTTAAGCCTATTTATAGTCCTTAAACCCTAGCTCTCTTTTCCATACGAATTTTCTCTAACCCTAGCTAAGAAAGAGAGTGGAAAAGAGAGAGAAAGTGAGAGAGAAGTTGGTGAATCATCGTGGATTCTTCCTTGTTCTTCTTCATCCTTGAACCTTTACTTTGAATCGTTATTCTGACGATTCTGAGTTCATCTTTAGGTAATTTAACCTAACCCTAATCTGTGTTAGAGCTTAGAATAGTCTTGGTGTTGTTGTATCTCATTTCTATTCTTGCTTTAGGGTATTCTATCGCTGTTGACGAAGACACATCGTCTGAAATCAGTTCGGTGTTCTTTTCTGGCTAAAGGTGCAGACTTTAAGTGTATAGGTTATGGTTTTCAAGGCTTTCAATGCCGTGAATGATTTATTCTTGCTATGGATGAGATTTCACATGCCAAATGTTATGTTTATGTTGCGTTCCTGATATGCATGTGTTATATTGAGATTTGTGTATTCTATGTGTATGTATAAAGTACCGTATACGTATAATATATGCACTTGTGATTGCCATGATTATTTGTCGTGTATGTATGCTAGTTGTATATGTGACAACTCCTCGGCAAAAGGAATTGTCCAAATGCGTGTTTTTCAACATATGTCATGTATGTTGTATTATGTATTCTAAGTGTTTGTAGAAATGCCTGAATGGTCTAAAGTGTGATATTTGAACCTAGTATGGGCGTTGAGAAGCGATTCTCAACTCTCCCACTAGTGTGTATGGTTTCCTTCTTGCTAGTTACATTCCTTTTTGTTTAAATTCAAGCATTACTTATGCTTACATTTATGTTAAGTTGATATTCTTTAAATGCTTGTGTACCACATGATTTGAGTTGTTGTTCCATTACTATTCTAAATTGTAGTTATGAATATCTATTGTAATGTAACGTGCGTGGGACTATGCACTAGTCTAGGAAATCGGTAATCGACCCTATGTTCGTGGTTGAGGTTGCTTTCGCCACGTAGGACGTATTAGACGAACCCGAGCCGTATTAGAGTTGTCGGCAGTGGTTTGGCCAAGCGGAGTGTTTGCGCACTTTATGTCGTTCAACCCAACGTGTGCTCATGCTAGTTGAGTTCGTAAAGTAACCCAATTGTTCGATGTATGTTCACCATGTATGGACGCTACTGTATGAATATAGGGTACCGAACTTACCGATGAAATCCTGATAACCATGGTACCTTGATCCGCTAAGACTCATGAACCGGACATGGTGGTATGGGACACCGTGGTCGAACTGTCGGCCTACGCTGGGGTGACGAGCCTCCCCGTAGTGACCAGTGAGCAACCGAACTTGTGAGCCGATTATGGTGGTATGAGACACTATATTCGTGCTGTCGGCCTACATTGATTGGTGACGAGCCCTTTGTAGTGACCTCGAGCATACCTGGCTACCGCATCAAGGTGACGAGCCGAACTATGGTAATAAAGGTATGATAGGCGTGCATTGATTGGTGACGAGCCCTTTGCAGCGACCTACAATCATATGATCGTATGAGATGACTAGGACTGACGACCCTAGAATGGATCACTGTTTGGATGGTGATATGAGGAAGGTATCTTAGCTTCCCAATCCTGCTGTATGAAAAGGACTAATAACAACTTCGTAATCATGTTCATGCACCGCATTTGCATGTGCTTTGTAGATGTGGCGCACTTTGAGGCGATGTCATGCGTAACGTAAGATGAAGACGCTGAGGGTGTACGCGTGAGGGCACGCATCATTCTGCATACATCCTTGCATTAACAAGAGTACTTAGGACTTGTTTACTTATTCTGCTTTATCATTACTGCTTGATTGAACTGATAACATGTTAACCAGTGCCTTATTGTTCCACTCACTCCCACATTCTGGGGCAGTGTTAAACACCCACCAGACTCGGTCTTAGGTTCTGATGTTGCAGATGTTGATGCGACTTCTGAGGCAGAGCGGGAGATGGATGATGATGAGGCTGCTTTCTCTTATATGCAGTTTTCGGACAGGTCCTAGCGAGCCTCGTTCTGATGCGCGGGATTCTGGGATTATTTTTGGGAATTAAATGATGTAACTTGATACTTGTAATTTTGATAGTAACACTTTCACTTCGACCTGGTATGTATATGTACTTCAGGGATTTGCACTTGGTCACATATTTTTCTATAAGTCTTCCGCTTGCTTTCTTCACTTATCCCTGAATTATATTCATATTTTGGCTTAATCTATTCCATGTTTTATGCACTAATATAGACAACATACATCCATCATTAAATATGTTGCATAAGTGATGTTTTGAAACTCGGGAGCTGAGTTATGCTCGACCCCCGAATTTCAGGGCATTACAAGTTGGTATCAGAGCAAGATCTGGATTAAACTGGACCTGGGTTATGGTCACACATTGCACATTGTCGCCACTTTAGTGTATTTGGGTGCGGGTCTATTGTAGATTGTGTGTTTGTGTTCCATAGCTTCTATCGGTGAAAGTTTCCTGAAAACGTTCGCCGAGATTGAGTCTGTGTTCTCTCCTGATCACACACAGCGACCCGAAACCTTTCCTAGACCATCTATTAATGAGTTTAGATGGTTTATCATCCTGTTTCAACCCTTAAATCTTCAAGAAACGTTCATTTGAATCAGATTTCTGCCAGAATAGCCCGATAGACGTCAAATCATGCAAGGGGCCGATCGGGGCATTTTCAGTGGGGCCCATGGGAGGAACCGCATCATTCTGAGCTTGGGGGACTAGGAGGACCTCGCCCAAATGGTGAGGCATTGCCGGCCAGTCCAGAGACCGGCGATGCCATCGCCAGTTCGGTGAGGGCTCGCCGATCAGCGGGCCAGGCCGGGCGGGCCGACGCGGGCCGATGTATTTTAGGCCTTGTGTGGCCCACCCCTCCACGGTTCATTGATTTAAACCCTTCCTATACCCTATTTCCTTCATAACTCTCCCTCCCAAGCTCTCTTTTCTTTCAAGTTTCTCTCCAATCTTCTCCAAATCCCTTCCAAATCTTCTTCTTCCTCCATTTTCGTGCAAACCCCATCATCCCATCTCAAAACCCTCACCCCCATTACTGTTTATCCTTTCTTTTCTTCTCATTTGAGCTCTCACATTCTCTTTTGAGATCTCTAGTGTGTGGAAGCTTCACCATCTTCCTATTTCTCTCTTTCTCTCATTTCTCATGGCCCTTTTTGAGTTTATCACGGCCATCTTTTCCATTTTTTCCCTTCTTTCTTTGATGGGGAAGAAGAGAGCACCCGTGGATGAAGCTGGGCCTAGCCGTCCAACCCGTGTACGGAGGCCGAGAGGTGCCGCCGCGAGCACATCCGCCACTCGTGAATTCCAGACTAAGCGGGACCTTGATCCCCGAGCTCCCATTAGTAGAACTTTATTGGCGGAGCTATCGCATGGAGTCTATGAAGGCCGTAGAGTCCTTTTTGAGGCTCATGTTGATCCGCGGCTGTTTGGTGAGTTTCTGTTGTTGGAGCGCCTGTAAGGGGCTGATTGGAGTCCCTTGTTTGAGGGCGAGTATCTCGCGAATGCTAGTACTGTTCGAGCTTTTTATGACAATATTCGTGATCCTTCATTGGAGCCTCTGCAGTTCAAGATTCCTTGTGGTAGTGGTCGGGAAGCTACGGTCGACGTCGCTTTGATATCCCGACTCCTGAATGTGCCACTTGGTGAGGTGTATCCCAGCGAGAAGAATTTGAACAGTATGCGTGAGAGGGATCGTCGCACCCGATCCTTGTGTGGCCGTTTGGTCGAATGGCAGCCTAATAGGAGTCTTCTGGCTACCAACATGACGGACGACTTCCGTTTGCTTCACCACATATGTACGTTAAATGTATATCCTAGGTGGAGCAATCGCAGCGAGTGTACGCGCCTGATGGTGGATTTCTTGTTTCATGTGGGGCAAGAACTGAAGTTGTGTGTGCCGACATACATCCTGTGCCAGATTATTCTCATCGCTCGTTCGACTAGGAGGACCGAATCGCTTCCTTTTGGCCGCCTCATTTGTAAGCTTGCACATGAGTTTGGTTATAGGCTTGGAGCAGAGAAGCCGGTTCCTGTTCGTCAGATTGGTCTGACGACCCTTAAGCAGATGGAGATTGGTTCTGGTCGGCATGCCTCAGAGAGTGAGGCTGAGTCAGAGAGCGATGATGAAGAGAGTTAAGCTGAAGGTGGTGCTGAGATTGAGGAAGAAATAGAGCAGGACGAGGAAGAGGATGAGGCACAGGATACGAGTAATAGCTCTCCTCCTGTGGCGCCAGAGCAGAGGGCAGAGCAGACTGCCAGAGATGCCCATCTCGCACGGCTTGAAGAAAGGCAAGCTGTTTTACGCCAGGATATTGTTGATCTTCGAGGCCTTGTTAAGCATAAGTTTAAGAAGGTGACTCAAACTCTGAAGTCTATCCTGTGTTGCTTGAAGGATAAGGGTGCCCCGCCTCCATCTCCTGATTCCGACGAGTAGCTGTCGATGTAGCCATCCTTTGCTTTGTTTGTTATTTTTTTTTGTGTAGCCATTGTTGGCTTTGTAGTTGGTGTTGTTTGTGGCTGTTTGAAGTATTAGATGTTGTAGTTCACATGCTTTCCTAGTCGTGATTCATGTAATGCTGCGCTACTTGTATTACGACGATTTTGTTTAATGGAATGCATGTTGTTTATCTTTGGAGTTGTGCTGTGAACGCTGTGTGGATGGATTATGTAGATGTAGAATCTGACAGGTTGCATCCTCTGTTGAATGTAGGGAATGCCTCCTAAGGGTTCGAAGTCTTCGGCCTGTCTCTCTTTGGTTGAGTCGCTTGCTGGGGTTCCTCCCTTGAGCGATAGTCAGATGGATCCACAGGCGGGCCCGTCTCATGCCGGTGTTGGGCCGACACCTATGGCTCCTCTAGTCACGCCCTCGGTTCCTGAGCCGAGCCGTGCACCTTCATCTACTCCGCCTACTGATAGGTTTGAGCAGATGATGCTGTTGATGCAGCAGCAGCAGATTCAGCAGCAGCACTAGAAGGAGTTCCTCTTTTCCATGGCTGACATCTTTGCTCAGTCAGTGGGGGCGACTCCACCTGCTTCACCTATGCCTCCATCTGGGAGCGCCAGTGCCAGCGGCACTTTCGAGCGATTCCAATGCTTGTGACCTCCTACTTTTGTGGGTTCTCATAGACCCGAGGAGGCCGAGTATTGGATCAACCGCATCTCTAAGATGCTGAGACCGCTGCACTGCTCTGAGGTTGAGCAGGTTGAGCTTGCCTCCTTCATGTTTGAGAAGGAGGCCAGTCTGTGGTGGGACAGTGTTCTTCGCACTGTCGAGGAAGGTTTTGTGTGGTCGTGGCAGGCGTTTGAGGCACGCTTCCACGAGAAGTATTTTTCGGTTACGTACCGACATGAGAAGGAGAGTGAGTTCCTCCGCCTCCGCCAGGAAGGGCTGTCGGTGACGGAGTATGAGAACCGGTTCACTGAGCTGGGTCGGTATGTTCTTTTAATCCTGGGCGATCAGCTGATGAGGATGCGGCATTTTTCTGAGGGATTGAGACCTGAGATCCGATCGAAGATTTGCTATACTAGCATTTCTTCTTATGCGGAGCTGGTGAGCATGTCCTTGCGAGCTGAGCAGGACGGGGATAGGTCGTCCCGCATGTGAGCACCGATGGTTCCTAGGCTCGACCGGACTTTCAGGGTGCCCCTTTTCTCGGCAAGAGGCCGCGAGCAGATTCTCCTCCTAGGCGTTCAGCGCCGCTCGCTCAGTAGATGAGAGCTGATCTTCGCTGTTCATATTGTGGGAAGATGGGGCATTTGGACCATTTTTGTTTCCCTCGTATGCAAGCCAGTGGTTTTACTCCACCGCAGAGGATTAGTCATCCGATGCTTCAGGTTATTTCTCCTCCACCTCTTCGATCAGCGCCAGCTTATCCATCCTTCAGACCTGCAGTTCCTAGCTTCAGGCCACCTCAGCGGCCCATGGTTCCTCCGCCGAATCGTCAGCAGCAGGCTCGAGTTCATGCACTTTCAGCTGAAGAGCCTATGTCTGACTTGGTGTCGAGATCCTTCGAGGTGACAGCGCACATTGAAGGTAGTCCCGTTTCTATGTTGGTGGATACAGGGTCCACTACTTCTCTTATATCTTATGCGACAGTTAGGCGTTTGGGTTTGAGATCTGTTCCTATGCAAGGAGTGACGCTTACTACCGCTACGGGGATTTCCTCTGCTTTGGGCAAGTGTTGTATGGATTGTCTGGTCGATCTTGGAAGTGGATCGATCCGTGTTGATTTCTTAGTCGCACCGCTTTATCATTACGATGTTAATATGGGTATGGATTGGCTCACGAGGAGGCGAGCTGAGATTGATTATGAAGCTAGGTCGATGACCATCCATGGACCTGAGGGCGAGACAGTTACTTTCCCAGTCTAGGTCAGTTACCCTCTTCGTATTGATTATTATTCTTCTCTGTTGGAGAGTATGGCTGAATCGGCGTTAGTTAGTACGCCGGTAGTTCGGGAGTTTGAAGATGTGTTTGAGTCGATTCCTGGATTACCTCCTCAGCGTGAGATTGATTTTGCTATCGACCTCATGCCTGGTGCGGTGCTCATTTCTTTACCCACCTATCGTATGCCTCCGAGTGAAATGGAGGAGTTGAGGAAGCAGATAGATGGTTTGCTGAATTTGGGTTTTATTCGGCCTAGTGTGTCTCCTTGGGGAGCACTTGTTTTGTTTGTGAAGAAGAAGGATGGTTCCTTGCTGTTGTGTATTGATTATCGCGGGTTGAATTTGGTAACTGTGAAGAATAAGTACCCTTTGCCCAGGATTGATGATCTGTTTGATCAGTTGAAGGGGGCACGGTACTTTTCGAAGGTTGATCTGTAGTCAGGGTATCATCAGTTGCGCGTCAAGGATGAGGATGTGCAAAAGACCGCTTTCAGGACTAGCTTCGGTCATTATGAGTTCCTTGTGATGTCGTTCGGTCTTACGAACGCACCGGCCGTGTTCATGGATCTGATGAACAGGGTGTTTTGGCCATTCTTGTTCCTATTCGTCATTATTTTTATCGATGACATCTTAATTTATTCGGCGAGCCGGAAAGAACACGAGGAGCACTTAAGAGCGGTTTTGGATACTCTCAGGAAGAATCAGCTTTTCGTGCAGTTCAAGAAGTGTGATTTCTGGAAAGAGGAAGTCAAGTTCCTGAGACATGTGGTGTCCAAGGAAGGGATAGCTGTCGATCTTGCCAAGGTAGCTGCAGTGCAGGACTGGAAGCAGCCTGGTTCAGTTACTGAGGTAAGGAGTTTTCTGGGTCTTGTAGGCTATTATCGACGCTTTATTCAAGACTTCTCGATGATTGCCAGACCGTTGTCGCAGTTGACACGAAAAGATTTGAAGTTTGCTTGGAATGAGATGGTAGAGTTAGCTTTTCAGGAGCTAAAGGACAAGTTGGCATCCGCCCCTGTGCTAGTATTGCCAGAGCAAGGGGTTAAGTATATTATATATACCGACGCCTCTCGTGTTGGCCTGGGTTGTGTCCTTATGCAGAAGGACAGGGTGATTGCTTATGCTTCGCGTCAGTTGAGGAAATATGAAGAGAATTACCCTACGCACGACCTGGAGTCAACAGCTGTCATTTCGCATTAAAGCTCTGGAGACATTACCTCTATGGTGAGGAGTTCGAGCTCTTTTGCGACCACAAGAGCCTTAAGTATATTTTTACGCAGCGTGATTTGAATATGAGGCAGCGCCGATGGATGGAAACATTAAAAGACTTTAAGTTCGATGTTTCTCACCATTCGGGTAAGGCGAATCTTGTGGCAGATGCGTTGAGTCGCAAGAAGGCTATTGAGTTTGCGGCTCCGCTGATGATAGCAGAGTGGGATATGTTGGAGTTCGTCTGAGATTTTGAGAAGAAGCTTACGGTGGTTGAGCCGTATGAGGTTATCGCACACATTCGTGTACAGCCCCTTATCGATGAGAAGATCGTTGCAGCTCAGGCAGATGATGAGCTTTTGGTGAAGATGAGGAAGCGGGTTGGTACAGATGAGAACTCCGACTGGAGTATTAGTTCTGATGGGGGCCTACGATTTCGTGGCCGGTTATGTGTTCCTGACATCCCTGACTTGAGACGGGAGGTTCTCGAGTTAGCCCATAGTTCTAAGCTTGCGATGCATCCAGGTAGCACGAAGATGTATCAGGATATGAGGAGATCTTATTGGTGGGACAATATGAAGGTCCAAATTGCTGAATTTGTTTCTCGTTGTCTCACGTGCCAGCAGGTCAAGGCAGAGCATCGCCGACCTCCTGGGTTGTTGCAGCCCATGCCCATAGCTGAATAGAAGTGAGACTTCATCTCTATGGATTTTATTTCTGGGTTGCCGAGAACAAGGAAGGGATATGACTTTATTTGGGTGATAGTTGACCGATTAACGAAGTCGACTCATTTCTTACCGATCAGAGTCACTAACTCTGCAGACGAGTTAGCTAGGTTGTATATCAAGGAGATAATATGTCTGCATAGAGTTCCCTTGGAGATTGTGTCTGATAGAGACACGCGTTTCACATCTATCTTCTGGACTTGTATTCAGGAAGCGATGGGTGTGAAACTGAAGTTCAGCACCGCGTTTCATCCGCAAACAGATGGGCAGACGGAGCGCGTGAATCAGGTCCTAGAAGACATGTTGCGAGCTTGTGTTTTGGATTTTAAGGACGGTTGGGATGATTGTCTTCAGTATGCAGAGTTCGCGTATAATAACAGTTTCCAGGCGAGTATCGACATGGCTCCCTATGAGGCGTTGTATGGTCGCCCGTGCAGAGCACCGCATTGCTGGGCAGAAATTGGCGAGCGTAGTTTGCTTGGCCCGGAGTTGTTGCAGGTGACTTCAGAGAAAGTTGACATCATTCGACGTCGACTTCTGATAACCCAGAGTAGGCAGAAGAGTTATGCTGATACGAGGCGTCGACCGCTTGAGTTTGAGGTTGGAGACCATGTTTTTTTGAAGGTCTCTCCTATGAAGGGAGTTCTGCGGTTCGGTAAGAAGGGGAAGCTGACGCCGAGATTTATTGGTCCATTTCAAGTTCTGGATCGAGTGTGAGCGGTAGCATACTGCCTTGCTTTGCCCACACCTCTTATGGGCGTGCATAACGTATTTCATGTTTCTATGTTGAAGAAGTACGTTCCTGATCCTTCGCATATTATCAGTTGGGAGCAAGTGCAGTTGAGTGAGGATGCCACTTATGTACTGCGACCGACGCGTATTCTTGACAGGAAGGAGCAGGTATTGCGTAGCAAGGTTATCCCTCTTGTGAAGGTGCTATGGACGCATCATAGTGAGGAAGAGGCTACTTGGGAATCGGAAGCTGAGGTCAGAAAGAGCTACCCTCAGATCCTTGAGGATTATGAGAAGGTATGAATTTCGAGGATGAAATTTTCTTTAAGGGGGGTAGATTGTAATGACCTTGGAAATTTTGTGCTAATCTTTCCTTAGTAGTTGTTTTTGGGGTAATTAGCGCTATACTCGATTGCTTGTGAAATCTGCATCAATCACTTTAAATTGGATCTACATGACTCAAAACTTGTAGATTAATTAGCGCTATGTTACTCTGAAATCTGGGATCCATCGCTAAATCCAGTTGTTCTTGGAATTTTTTGGAAGTTCTGGATCGGACCTGTACCACGCGTCGAAAGTCCGATAGCAATGATCTTAGGCTGTTGCGGTCACTATATTGGGCTTGACCATCACCTCGAAAATCAAGTCCATGTGATGTTCTGGGTCGATTTGATTGAGTCTGGAGTGAAGAGTGTGAGAACGGTTGGAAATTTATTAAGCTTTTATGAAATCTGACTCGTGTCACTTGCGCGACGATTTTAAGCAATCTGACCATTGGATTCTGACCCAATTTCACCCTCTGATCAGGGAAGGTGGCCCAGGCATATCCTTGTGCTTGTAGACCTGATCGAGATTTAGTGACCATTGAATTGAGTGTGGTCCGCCATGGCTGATCTGAAGATCCGGTCGGTACGAAAACTCAGCTTGACCTAAATCCATGGTCAATGAGCTTAAGTCCGACCTTTCGTGGTATTTGGCCCACCAGAAGTGCTTCGTTGGATCGCGAGAGGCTGGTTTTGGTTATACCCTAAGTATACCTTGGCCTGGGGTTATTTTCATCAACTTTAGGCCTATTTATAGTCCTTAAACCCTAGCTCTCTTTTCCATACGAATTTTCTCTAACCCTAGCTAAGAAAGAGAGTGGAAAAGAGAGAGAAAGTGAGAGAGAAGTTGGTGAATCATCTTGGATTCTTCCTTATTCTTCTTCATCCTTGAACCTTTACTTTGAATCGTTATTCTGACGATTTTGAGTTCATCTTTGGGTAAGTTAACCTTACCCTAATCTGTGTTAGAGCTTAGAATAGTCTTGGTGTTGTTGTATCTCACTTCTATTCTTGCTTTAGGGTATTCTATCGCCGTTGACGAAGACACATCGTCTGAAATCAGTTTGGTGTTCTTTTCTGGCTTAAGGTGCGGACTTTCAGTGTATATGTTATGGTTTTCAAGGCTTTCAATGCCAGTGAATGATTTATTCTTGCGATGGATGAGATTTCACATGCCAAATGTTATGTTTATGTTGCGTTCCTGATATGCATGTGTTATATTGAGATTTGTGTATTTTATGTGTATGTATAAAGTACCGTATACGTATAATATATGCACTTGTGATTGCCATGATTATTTGTCGTGTATGTATGCTAGTTGTATATGTGACAACTCCTCGGCAAAAGGAATTGTCCAAATGCGTGTTTTTCAATATATGTCATGTACGTTGTATTATGTATTCTAAGTGTTTGTAGAAATGCCTGAATGATCTAAAGTGTGATATTTGAACCTAGTATGGGCGTTGAGAAGCGATTCTCAACTCTCCCACTAGTGTGTATGATTTCCTTCTTGCTAGTTACATTCCTTGTTGTTTAAATTCAAGCATTACTTATGCTTACATTTATGTTAAGTTGATATTCTTCAAATGCTTGTGTACCACATGATTTGAGTTGTTGTTCCATTACTATTCTAAATTGTAGTTATGAATATCTATTGTAATGTAACGTGCGTGGGACTATGCACTAGTCCAGGAAATCGGTAATCGACCCTATGTTCGTGGTTGAGGTTGCTTTCGCCACATAGGACGTATTAGACGAACCCGAGCCATATTAGAGTTGTCGGCAGTGGTTTGGCCACGCGGAGTGTTTGCGCACTCTATATCGTTCAACCCAACGTGCGCTCGTGCTAGTCGAGTTCGTCAAGTAACCCGATTGTCCGATGTATGTTCACCATGTATGGACGCTACTGTATGAATCTAGGGTACCGAACTTACCGATGAAATCCTGATAACCATGGTACCTTGATCCGCTAAGACTCATAAGCCGGACATGGTGGTATGGGACACCGTGGTCGAACTGTCAGCCTACGCTGGGGTGACGAGCCTCCCCGTAGTGACCAGTGAGCAACCGAACTCGTGAGCCAATTATGGTGGTCTGGGACACTATATTCGTGCTGTCGGCCTACATTGATTGGTGACGAGCCCTTTGTAGTGACCTCAAGCATACCTGGCTACCGCATCAAGGTGACGAGCCGAACTGTGGTAATATAGGTATGATAGGCGTGCATTGATTGGTGACGAGCCCTTTGCAGCGACCTACAACCATATAATTATATGAGATGACTAGGACTGACAACCCTAGAATGGATCACTATTTGGATGGTGATATGAGGAAGGTATCTTAGCTTCCCAATCCTGCTGTATGAAAAGGACTAATAACAACTTGGTAATCATGTTCATGCACCACATTTGCGTGTGCTTTATAGACGTGGCGCACTTTGAGGTGATGTCATGCGTAACGTAAAATGAAGACGCTAAGGGTGTACGCGTGAGGGCATGCATCATTCTGCATACATCCTTACATTAACAAGAGTACTTAGGACTTGTTTACTTATTCTGCTTTATCATTACTGCTTGATTGAACTAATAACATGTTAACTAGTGCCTTATTGTTCCACTCACTCCCACGTTCTGGGGCGGTGTTAAACACCCACCAGACTCTGTCTTAGGTTCTGATGTTGCAGATGTTGATGCGATTTCTGAGGCAGAGCGGGAGATGGATGATGATGAGGTTGCTTTCTCTTATATGCAGTTTTCGGACGGGTTCTAACGAGCCTCGTTCTGATGCGCGAGATTCTGGGATTATTTTTGGGAATTAAATGATGTAACTTGATACTTGTAATTTTGATAGTAATACTTTCACTTCGACCTGGTATGTATATGTACTTCAGGGATTTACACTTGTTCACATATTTTTCTATAAGTCTTTCGCTTGCTTTCTTCACTTATCCCTGAATTATATTCGTGTTTTGGCTTAATCTATTCCATGTTTTATGCACTAATACAGACAACATACATCCATCATTAAATATGTTGCATAAGTGATGTTTTGGAACTCGGGAGCCGAGTTATGCTCGACCCCCGAATTTCAGGGCGTTACAGTGATGAACCCCTTGTACTCATTCCACAGGTTATTCAATAGGGCACATCCCCTCAGTATACTCCTGCATTGACCAGCCATCCTATACCTTCAATGGGCCCTGCTGAGCAACCTTCTTCCGTCATGGCTGCCAAACATATACTAGTTCTGGATGAAGAAGAAGAATCAACTCGCCCAATTGATCTACAAAAAATAACTTCCCTTGGCCAAGAAATAGCCAGTGATGCTCTTACGACAAACTCAACCTCCTTCACTATATTTAGTATTGCCACTTCTTTAGAACCAACTCCTACTCCCCACAACATCACAAAATGAAATGGCAACGATAATCTCTCCAACTCTTAGGAGAGTATTCTTTGTGGAAGTCGTGTTCTCCTCTCTCAACCAAGCTCTCAGCAGCAATATCACGGTGGCTAAGTCTCTTTAGTTTTCTTTAGAATTTTATCAAATCAATGACGAACTACAAGCTCTCATTCGTTCAGAGATCATAAAAGTCATTTCTATAAGATTGGTCAAGAGATTTGCATTTCTTACCCAATGTTACCAAATACTTTCTCGATCGAATAAGACCATCTCGGCCAAAGTACCAGTACTCCATGAATTCCTGGATCTTGTGCAAGAGTACTCGGAGATTAATATTGTTGTTGAGAGAATTCAAGTCAAGCACACAGCCATGAACCCTAAAGTTACAGAGGTCAGTCAGTGCTTCCAGAGAATAGCTTTTTATTGCGTACACTAAGCTAAAAGAATTAGAAGTGGAAGGGGTTGATCTCTTCACTTAAATTGCAACATTAGAGGAGCAGTTGGTGTCCTTAAAGAAATGTTGTGAAGAGATCAGAAAGGTTTATGAGGAGCAAGAAGGCAAGATCAACACCTTAATTGACTTCATCAAAGTTAGAACATCATCAGTCGGTTAAACCATACGGGTGGCTCAGAAGACTCAAGCAACACTTGGTAAACAGATGACTAGGCAGGCAAAGATAATGTAGATAACTGCTACATTTTCTTCTTTTAATTTTTGATTTTCGATCTATAAATAGCATAAAATTTATGAAATCGTTCTAAGTGTCAGACTTTGTTTTTACTTCTCAACCATCCTTATTTACTTAGATTTTTCTCTTTTGGTTATGCTATAGAGAGAATAACTATCGTGATGATGTGGCATAGAAACGAAGAGTCATGTGCCATTTTATTTGCCGAACAAATGTCACTACGGCTGCACGTCCCAACTCCTCGGGAGGTGGTACGACACCTTGCATGCAATTATTATGCATTATCTATTCGATGATGCAACGAATGCGAGATTAATCCCTGGTATATAAAAAATACTTCTCATTTCATATCTTCACGTGTCCAGACTTTTTCTGCTTCTAAACTTCTCTAACTTCTACTCAACATGTCTTCGATTGTGGTTGTTTCTCCTTTATCAAGATAATGCCTATCTGAAAGAGATCCCCTCCAATGACCTTGCATACTTTAATTAGTCTTCCCTGCTATTTGACACAGACCACTTCATCCAGGATCACTGATAAGCCGCTCTAACCGATCCACCCCTATGAGAGATCCTAGAGGTTTTGAGAAAACTTCACCGCCTTGGAAATACCTTATATGAGGCATAATTTGAGTTGCAACGCATCCTGTACTTACTGAAACAACAAACGTCCCTGCAGGAGGAAGCCCACACCTAACCTGAGAAATACGAGGAGGCCTGAAATGACCACCTTTGCTAGACCCGACAACACCGGTTTAACAACCTCTATCCATGGTAATAGACTCATAAATTCCAAACCTATGGATAATATGAATCTTAATAAACTTAATGATTTCTCTATGACCAACTCCCTTCATGAGCTTTTCTTTTACCCATTTGGTGAAATAATCGGTGGCTAATGTGATAAAACTATCTAAATTTAATGAAGTCGGATGGATATGGCCTATTAAATCAATAGCCTGTCATTGAAAAGGCTAATATGATGAAGCTCGGTCGCATGCACATGTTATATAGGCTCATGCTTTTAACATACCTCACACCCTTGACGTATTTGACACAATCAACTATCATTTTCATTCAGAAATACCCAAAATACCCAAGCATAAGCCTCATCCTTCTTCTGAATTGGTGTGCTCCACATAATCCTTCATATACTTTGGTCATAGCTAACATGTCCTCCTTTCGATCTAAGCATCGCAGTAACACACCATCATACCCTTTTCTGTACAACTCATTATCGACCATGACAGAATTATGCGTTGTTCTTACAACATCCCTACCTGTTTTAGGCCAAGGCCATTAAAGATAACTCATGATTGGAGCTATCCAATCATTTTCGCCGATCTCGGCTTGAAGTAATTTCATAGTTGATTCTCTTCGAAAAACTGGTGGTAGAGACCTCTTTTACATACCAAACAATCTCTCACTAAATTCTTGAGTGATTTGAAGTCCAGGTGCCAATTATGTCATCTAACTGGTATCAGTGTTGTGCTCTTTGGTTACATGCCTCAATTCAACCTCATTAAAATTATCACATTAACTGATTCAGCCAATAAATAATGTCTTAACTTAGTGGCCACAAAATACAATTAAAAGCATAATTTTTCTATTATAGAATACCTTCTTTCAATATCAAGCAGCGTTCGACTAAGGAAGTAGATTGCACACTCTCTTTGATCATCATCATCTTACGCTAGTAGGACTTTAATTGACTCTATAGAAGCTGCAACATATAGCTCGAGTGATAGACCTTTGATCAGTGCCATCAACATCGGTGCCTTTATCGAGTACTCCTTGATTCTATCGAAAGCCAACTGATGTTCTGCTTCCCATCTGAATTCATCTCCTTATTTCAACTTCACCAACAGAGAAAATATGTTAGTTGTTCCTATACAATTGAAAATGAACCTAACCATAAAGTTAACTTGACTGATAAAACTTTGCAACTCTATTTTGTTTATTGGTAGTTGAGCATTTACAATAATCATGCCTTGTTTTGATCAGTCTTGATCCTTACTTCATGCACAGGGAATTATAGGAACTTGTCGGCCGAAACTCCAAAAGCACACTTAAGAGGGTTCATTTTTAGCCTGTGAGCCCTCATTTGCTCAAATGATTCATGCAAATGAGCAAAATGCTATACAATATTACTTGAATTAACCACCACATCATCAATGTATACTTCCTTCCATAAAGTAGCCAAACATGTCATAAAAAATAACATTCATTATCCCTTAATAAGTAGCCCTTGCATTTTTTATCCCAAACGACATAACCACCCACTAGAAAGTCCCCAAAGGTCTATGGCATCTGAATGCCATTTTCGATACATCATCAGGTGATACGCTTATTTAGTTGTATCTTGAATGGCTGTCCACAAAGAAAACCATCTGATGCCCAGCTGCTCGGTCGATTAGTTGATCAACCATTGGCATTGGATACTCATCTTTAGGCATGGCTTGATTTAAATTTCTAAAGCCAATCCATACTCAAAGCTTACTATTTTTGTTGATGATTGGAACCACATTGGAGATATATTCAATGTATTTGATGAGTCTGTTTGATGAGTCTGATGAATCCTTCCTTCAACAGTCGTTTGATCTCTTCTTCTTCTTCTTTGTTAAATTTTCTAGGTAACCTATGCTCTTATCCACTTGAGTGGCTATTTGTACGATTGATATCCCTCTTTTATTAGCACATATGCTCGACTAAGTTTTGGTTTAAGCTAGCCATCTCATGGTAATCTCACGCAAAACAGTCGACAAACTCTCTGAGCAAATCAGTGAGCTCAGACTGGACTTGTGGTTCTAATAAATCACTAATGAAAGTTGGCTTGGGATTTTGCGGTCCTCAGATCTACTTTGACTAGAGGATCTTAACGTGGGCTTGAGAATCCTCTAAAAATTTTGGAGCTTTGTTCAGATCCTTTAGTTCTATGCCATCTTCGGCTACCTCATCGGCTAATATTAAAACTTCGGCCAAGTTGACAAAGCAGTCATTGCAATACTCTCACAAACTCTCCTCAAGCTTCTTCTACTATAGTCGTGAACTCTGTCATCCACCTATCGACTGATGGTAAACTTATTATGGGATCTCCTTTATACTGCAGTGTGGAACTACCCAACAAGGTACCATAGTTTTCGACGGCTCGTCATGCAAGTGTATCATGGTAGCAATATCTTACACTGTGTTGTCTGTATGAATTGCAGTAGATATTCTAATTGGGCGGCCATATTTCTTTATTATAGTAAAATGTATTAGCCCAACTTTATTTCTATATAAATAAGCCTCGGCCACATTAGACATAGCCAAGAATGACTTGTTGTCAGCCAACACCAATTCCACTTTGTCTTAGATCCAAAAAATTATGAATTAGTGCAAGGATGATGGAATATATGAGAAAGAGTGCATCAAATCCATTCATAACAAGGCATTGTAATTAGATGAGGTATCCGCAAAGAAGAAAGTGACCAAAACTTTTTTAGTTCCTACCATAAACTCGACAGGTAGGAAGCTAAACATTTTTTTATTCCCCCAACAAAATTACTCATTGAGACTTTTGTTGAAATTAGGCCAGATTTGGTCTTTCCTAACTTTGACATCATTTTGGCGAAGGGGAGGATGTTCATAATTGCCCCATTGGCGATCAGGACTGACGTAATTAGATATCCCTCTAAATAGTTTGATATGTACAATGGATTCAGATGCTGGGTCATAGTAACAACAAGTCTTTTGATGACCACTTTATCAAAAGACATATGTGCTAGTTCAATGGTGAAGGTTGATACATTTTTTGCCCCTCTTTTAGGTAAAAGGAGCTATGTTGTATTCTTACTGGAGGATTAAGTTCCTCCAAGTCTCCTACCATCTCATTAAGCTAAGATGGCTTGGCCTGAAAACTAGATGAAAGTGTGAAATTATGTGGAATAGGATACCACAACTACATGCGAAAGCTTAGCAAAGCTAATGAATGATGGTTGTGTCCTAGAGTGGGGGTGATTGGTAGTAAATAAAATTTTAGCCAATTAAATCCAATCGCCTACTTAAACTAATATGCAAATTAAACCAAAATAATTAACTCTAAGGCTTTCAAGCCAATAAAGGGTTCAATCACATAGACTACAAATGACATGGCAAATAAGTAACTAGCTTATAAACATGATAATGTACATGTGTGTGGGATGTGCTAATTATCAGCACCTAACATTCATCTAATCATGTAAATATATAATTAAACATTTACTATATAAGCATAATTAAACAAGTGCTCAAATAACAATCCCAAACACAAGCATGTATCGTGGTTTGATTTTCCTACTGCATTTTCGATGGATGCACTCAACCTATGAATGTACCAAATTTTACTATTAGATGTTTTAAATCATGTTCATCTCTAACCTTTATAATCCTACACAAGGATTGGCTCCCACAAGAGACTCCATGTGGTTTTCTATAGGCTCGCTATGAACCTTGATCCTACACAAGAACCTATTAACATACACTCCCACCAGATGCTCTAGCAAGAGAATTTAGTTGGTTTTATATAAGTTAACCAACAACCATGGTCCTAATTTAAGGACCTACGTTTACGTAACACCCTGAAAATCGGCACCTGGGTACAGATACCTCGATCCCGAGTTTGTAGGTGTTAACCAAATAAAATGCTCATGTGACCTCATTCATATTCACAATCATTTTTCACATGAGCAATCAGAGTAGCACAATTCAAATTAGCAGACCCAAAGTGAGGTAGAGATAACAAAGATAAATAAATATGGGGCTAACAGTAACAATACAATTAAAATACAATGTCGCCCAAATGAGGATTATATAAGATACAATATACATACAAAAAATGATTAAAGTACAATTTTTCAGTTTGGCCCAATCTCGTAAAACACAATGTCGGTGGTGCCAGCCACTCTAGGCCTATCCGTCTAAAATCTCGATAGTACCTACATTGATAATATCGCCTGGTTGGTGTTTTAAAACACCGTCCTAGAGTGGAAGTGAGTGATCAACTCAGTGGTTCTATTAACATTAAGTTATACAAGCTATCTAATCCACATGCACAATTAATGAAAAGTAAATTAAGAATGCAGTTCCTAGACACTCTTATTAATGCACATGTCTGGTATTATGATATGATGCATGCTCTCGCCATCCAACACCGTTCGCAATGCCCAACACTCCCTCATAAGGTGACCTCGACTGCCGAGTCGTGAACGTAACTAATGCAATGCGTGAATATTCATATTTGCCTATTATTTAATTAAGTCCATTTATTAGCAAGATTAGGGAAGCTGAGACACCTCCGCATGGTCTTATCCAGATCACTTGACCTAGGACGGTCGTAGTAGCGCTGAGCCTGCGAGCCTTGATCCAAATTTAGGTATCATCCATTTGTCTCACAAACCAATAATTTCAAAGGTAAGGTATGATACCCAAAGGTATGAGGATCAACTCGGTATGGGTCATCACCTAAACACCGAGTATGATCACTTAGTTTTGAGGTATGAGCTAACCACATTACCAAATCACCACAAGGAAAGACTCGTCACCCAATTCCATTAATGCCTGGGTCGTTTGAACGGTACTCTCGCACGAAACCATCAACCGGGTAATTTAATAGGGGTCGTTCATATAAGGATTTATCACCTCATGTGCTCGCTGGTCAATATGGGGAGGCTCGTCACCCTAGCGTAGGCTGATAACATGGACACAATGTCCCATTCCACCATGCTCAGCTCCCGAGACTTGGTTGCTCACTGATCACCATGGGGAGGCTCGTCACCGCAGCGTAGGACGACATCTCAGACACGGTATCACATTCCACCATACCCGGCTTATGAGCCTTAGTGGGATCGTATCACTAACGGTTATCAGTAGGCCTCTCAAAGGTATGGGTGCTTCAAATTTAGGCAGGCGCAACTATACATGATGAATATACATGGTTGGCCAACTAGTGGACTAATTTGACTGACTTAAGTGAACTACGGCGCAACCGGCTTGGGTGCAAGCATCCCATGTAATCCAACTATTGTCAGTCGTCCGTATTTGGCCTGAATCGGTTAAATTGGCCTAGGGCAGCTGATCCAATAGAGCTGTCCTTGTGAATTTTTCCAGTTTGCTGGCCAACCCAATTACCAATAGACTAATATTTTATGGCATGCCACAATCAATTCTATTTAGGAATAAGCAACCAACTAAACAGTATTTCAGGATATTCTAGCTAATATGGGCAAACAAATTGGCATGCAAGTGTATTATTCAATCATCGCATAATTTACCACAATCAGCTAATTAGGTGCATGTATCAAGGAAAAATATGGAACATGTGGGCATGGAATTTCAGTGGATCCAGTCTATTCTAGATGCAATCAATAATTGGCAACCATAAATAAAAATTTCACTTTATGGAGGATAATAGGCCTAAGGAATATTCACTAGTTAGCATGCAATTCATAATTTTTACTACACAATCATTATTTGTGACACAGGTTCAATAATTGGCAACCTAGAGGTAATGGTACATACCTAGGATAGTCTGTCAATTTTTTTAGTGTCACCCCTAGGGTTAGGGTCCATTGATTAGCGTGTCGATGCCCTCTCTCTTGTTGCCAGGCTGTTTCCTTTCAGGGGCCCACTTCCGAAGGAGAAATATTCATATGATAGTTCTATGAATAGGCATCAAAAAACTAAAATTCAGTTCTCATTAATCATGCATGCACAAGTATTTGTGAAGGCCCAAACATGGGTGCTTGGGAGAGATGTGCAGAAATGACCATTGGCCATTTTTGGGCGTGTCCCACGATTAGGTGGGGCCACCTTTTGGCATGCCATTAGGTTCCTTTGGTAGCCCTATGTGTGGCCTTCAAAATACAAATAGTATGGTTCACTGGATTTGCATATATGAGTTTTGGCATAAAGCCAAACATAGGCATTTCAATTTTTCTGCGTAGGATTTTCTACACAACTACGCCCGGTCCTATTTGAGATCCACTCACAAATTATATGGAGTCCACTACTTTTGAAGGAAATAAGGAATTTGGTAGAGTTATATATGGTCTTTAAAACCCATAAGGTAACCCTACTTAATCATGTATATACAATTTTTGGTGAAAACTCAAACTTGGGTGCTTAGAAGAAATGATAGGAAACATAGTGTAGAATTAGTTTTGGCCCAATTTTGAGTATGTCCCATGATCACAAGGGACCGCTTTTCAGTGTGCTTTGAGGTGACCTTGATAGTACTATATATGTACTTCAAAAAGTATAATGCGGGACCAACTAGTTGTGCACACATAATATTTAGTATAAGGCCAAACATAGGTATTTTAATTTTCTGCATAGAATTTTCTGCACAACTGTGACTTGCCCCATTTTGAGATCCGCTCCTTGATCATGTGGGGTCTTATTTAGTCCAAGTAAAATATAATTTCTCTATTCATTGGTATATCTCAAAGGTTCCAAGTGGTTGCCTACTCATTACAGAGGCCCAAAGTTGGTACAAAACACAAATAATCAGACAGTTTTCAACAATGGGGTCTGTCATAACCTAGGGCCCAATTTCCAAACACATAGGGATCATTCCAGACAAAAAGGTGGGACATCCCATCTCATTGATATAAGATTTAAACATTCCCCATATTGGTACCCTTAACTACAGAGAGTGGGGCCCACTACAAGCTGTCAAAGAGGCCTACATCAATACAGTTAAGTACTTTGAAAATTTTCAGCAAACAGAGAGTGCAAAGGAAATGAAATAGATCCAATGGCAAGTGGGGCCCACATGCTAGCAAACCATAGATAAGAGACACAAAACAATGTACATGAGTGTTCAGATTGAGTGAACTAATAAAATGTATAAATAATAAGTGATCCCACACCCAAGTGAGTCAATAAGAGGATGAATGTTATGTACAACATAGATCCAACATGGGCATCAAGTAGCACATGAAATGTATTGATCAAATCTCTATAATCAGATCCTCAGTTGAAAAATCTCATCCAATGGATGGTTACAAAATAAGTCATTTGTACTTTATATAGGTTTCTAACCATATAGAGCCTTAGATTCATATGGACCATACTTAACTATTCAAGGTTTATCCTTACGGAAGTATCTATTAGTCCAAAATTTTCTAAATTTTATTATGAAAGAATCTGACTATAGGGACCATACATATGATTATTAACTATCTCAAGTATGTTAAGAATAAATATCAAATATATATGACCCTTGGAATCACAAATATGGCCCACACAAAATGGTCATAATAAGCCCTCAAATACATTTTCATAAAAGACTAAGATCTCAGTCGTCTGAACTCCGATCGAGGCTTATTATATACCGTTGGAAAGCTGCTTTAATTTTCTATCAATCCAACAGAACATATATTTTTATTGTATTCAATAAAGGAAGTAAAAATAATTTTGCTTTTGGCAAATTGGAATCCTGCATGTGCCGCTGGACAATAGCCAAGTAAAGTTGATGATACTGATGATTGGACCGTTGGATGGCTACAAAATTTGGCCCAAAGTTAGCTCATATTGTGGTTCATATTATTTACAAGCTTCAATTCCAATTGTAGCATGGTTGATTTTATATGTTTTTTAGAAGTTGCTATCCATATACAAAAACGAGATTACAAGTGAAGGGTGTTGATACAATGTTTATCATGATGGACCATACTGACATGGGCCACCATGCTAACCACCATAGCCATTAATACATGTACCCATGGGGCACCATACTAGTGGGCCTCATATGCATCAAGAAAATATAAAAGGCGGAAAGAGTAGGATGAGAAGGATGGAAGGTGGGGTGTATACTCATCTCAAATGGATGGATGGGTTGATGATAATGTGTGGTCCACTCCCTCTAGGTTGATGATGGGTGACACCTTCGCCCCACCATCTCTCACTCTGTCTTAAAATCTCAAAATTTTTCTAATTATAACAAAAGGATGAGTGTAAGAGAGCTCCTACTCTTATATAGGGAATTGGGGGTTGAGGTGGCAATATAATGTGGCAAGTTTATGGGGTCTTATTGGTATTAAAAGTGAGGTGAAAGGTGGTGTATAGTATGGGTAGTGGATGGATGAGGTGGATGGTACTAATCATGCATTGGCTAAGGTGGAAGAAATTTAGGCACACATTGGCTGATGGATGCATAAGGGTTGTGAGTTGTAGGTGATGCATGGTGGATGATGAAGTTGAGTGTTACAATTGGTTGTTTGAAGTTATGTGGTACAAAATAAGGCATGCATTGGAGGGCGCGGATTAGGTACTCCCTCCGCCTATTCCAAGCTCAGGACAGGCGAAGGCTCCGAGGGCCACTGAGGGGTCACCGTGATGTATGGATTTTATCTACATCGTCCATCCATTTTTTTATATCATTTTTAAAAATTGGGACAAAAAGAAGGAATATATAAGGCTTAAGTGGACCACACCATAGGAAGAAGCATTGTTAAGGACGCCCACCATTGAAACCTTCTTAGGGTCCACCGTATAGTTTATTTTCCATCCAACCTATTGATATGGTCATATACACCTAGATGAAGTGAAAAAACAAATATCATCTTGATCCAAAACTTATGTGTACCCTAAGAATTTTTCAATGGTATAAATTTAATCCCCATTATGTGGTCTAACTAAGACTTGGATATGCCCTAATTTTGGTTCAGTATTCTAAAATGATATGAAAAAAAATGGATGAACGATGTGGATAAAATCCATACATTACGGTAACCCCTCAGTGGCCCTCGGAGCCTCCGCCTATCCCAAGCTCAAAACAAGCGAGGGTAGTACCTAATCCGCACCCTGCATTTGGATGCATATGTAGGATGAGGTGGACATGGGTCACGATTAGTTTCTAAGGCATGGGAGAGGGCTAATAATGGATTTTGGGGTAGACCCCATTTTTGTTTCATGTGCATTGTCTTATATGTACTAGCTCATTTTTTTGTCATGTAGTAATTGTCCTATTTTGTGATAATTTCTATGTTCTATAAATTGGGCTTTAGGCCTACATGGGCCTAAGTCCAATGGGCTTAACACAATAAATGTTGCTCATGTTACAGGATACATAATTTTGGTTGTGGGTTCGACGGGTCATATCTTACTAACGGAGTGTCGGATTGACACATGGTTTTCGTCATTGTAATGCTCTGAATTTCGGGGTCGAGCAAAGCTCTACTCCCGAGATCCAACGCATCACTTATGCAATATGGATAATGATGTTTAGATGTCATCCATATCAATGCATTATACATGAGTGGGATTATACTAAAACAGTATATCATACTCCAGAGATAATGTAATTAAGCAACGAAAGTCTGAAACACAAGTATCTAAATATGAAAGTAGTTCACAAACTCTGGAGTATGACTATGTAACCGGGGAGAATATATATACATGTATCATTTTAGAATAGACAAAATATCAAAATGCAAAGTGTTCAACTAATCCATAAGTCCCTGTAATCCCGTCGAATCAGCACGAGGTCTACTTAGACCCGCCTGAGGGCTGAACGTAGGAGAATTCTTCCTCCAGGTCTACAAAGTCCAACCCCTTCGCATAGACTTCATCATTACTTGCATCTAAACTAGAGTTTGGTTGGTGTTTTAAAACATTGCCCCAGGGTGGGAATGAGTGGCCAACTCAGTGGTACTATAAGGCAAAGGTTAACATGTTATCAATTCAATCAAGCAGTAATGATAAAGTAATACAACAATCACTTCCGAATTACTCTTATTAATGCAGGAATGATATGCAGTAATGATGTATGCCCTCGCCTGCACTCCCTCAGTGACTCCATCTAATGATCGCACATGGAAAACTCCCTAAATGTGCGCTTCCTCGCCAAAGCACATGCAATGCGGTGCATGATCGTGTTAGTCAAGTAATTGATTAGGCTTATTCATACAGCAAATTCGAGAAGCTAAGACACCTCCCTTTTATATCATTAACCCAAGCAGGGATCTATCTAGAGTCGTCAATCCTAGTTAGCCACATACGATAGGCAAGTTGTAGGGCATCACCCCTAATGAGAACAGTAGATAGGTAAGTTCACAAGTTTAAACTCGAGGTCACTACGGGAGGCTCATCACCTTAGCTTAGGCCGACAACTCGAATATGATGTCCCATACACCACCATATTCAGCTCACGAGTTTGGGTTACTCACTAGCCCCTACGGGGAGGCTCGTCACCCCAACGTAGGCTGACACCTCGACCACGGCATCCCATACCACTATGCCCAGCTCATGAGTCTTAGTGGATCATAGTACCATAGTTGAAATGAGTCTTTAAATTGGTAAGTGGTACCTTAGATTCAAGTAATGATGTCCATACATGGTAAAAACACAATAGGCCAATCGGTTTATTAGACAAGTTCGATTGGTACGAGCGCATGGTGAGTTAATCGACATAGAGCGCATAAGCACTCCACGTGGCCTAACCACTGTCGACAATCATCATACGACCCGGATTTACCGAACATATCAAGTGTGGCGAGACTAGTTTCGCCACTCAAACGAGAATTGTTACCGACTGCCTGGACTACATTGTAGTCCCAATCTTACTCAGATATAGCATGCGGATACATGTGATAATCATATAAGCATTTAACAAACAATCCAAATACAACACTCATTTGAGCATTTTATCAAACTCATTAAACATATTACCAAACATTGAATTTCATCCATAAATTATGTAACGGCAAATATGATTATATGAAGGAAACAATACATGCGAGCAAGGTAAATAGGGATACTATCTTAATACTCTTAATAGATACAAATCATCAACATTTTCTCATTTAGACAACTTATCAAACATTTAGGCTACACATAGGTAGATACATAGACTAGGTTAGTTACAACAAGTATTTTAACAATTCCTTCTACAAGGATGTCACCACGCAAATAACAATCATGAATCCTAGCTTAGGAATCATAACAAGCACAAATCATGTTTGCATGTTCATTCAAATATTTCAACAAACACATAGGATGCATAGTTATACAACATAGTTCATATAGGTGTAATACATCGAAATCGACATGTCTAAGACGATATGGTAGTAATCAAGTTAGACATAAATCATTAGCTAACATTGAGAGCCTTTAAAACCATAACTTAAACGTATATAGTCCACACCTTTCGTCGAAATACCCAATTTGAACTTGGTTCCAACACAACGTTCCCAAAAACGGAATGACAGTACCTATACGATAAAATAAGTTAGTTATTTCATCATTTATTCTATTTAGATTTCTAAACCAAGATTAGGGTTAGGATTTCTTACCCAAATCGAAGTTGGAATGGCTCGTGTAGCGATAGTGGGGAGGTGATTCGGTACGTGGAGTCGTGAGAGTGAATCCCAGCAACGATCTCCCGAACTCTCACTCTACCCCTCACTCTTTTCTCCTCTTTTCTCTCTTCTCTCACCTAGGGTTTGAGAAATTCGTATGGAATGAGAGAGGGGTGGTTTAAGGTCCTTATATAGGCCCATAGGCAACGTCAATGGCCCAAGGGCCATGGTCTACTTAGGTTATAGCCAAAGGACAACTGTTTCTGACGAATGGGGCTCATCTGAATGTCCATTACCTATCTATGTCATTGAGTAAGTTTCATGATAATAGATCTAGGCCAGGTTATGATTTTAGTACTATCGGATTAGTGGATCGACCGTGGAGGACCTGTATCAGATCAACGGTCATTGTCACTCGATCAGGGCCACAAGTATACGGATAAGAGCAGAAAAATTTCCTTGATCCATGGGTGAAGTTTGGTCAGAATTTGACGGTCTGAAGTCTTCAATTTCGCTTGCAAGCGAATGGTCCAATTCACTTAAGTTCTGGTTCACTTTCTAAAGATATTCGCGTTTCTCATACATTTCGTTTAAGGCTTAAGTTATGCGTTTTTGGATACTATTTGGGTTTGATTCTCATGATGGTTGTCAAGCCCAATAAGGCGGTCATAACCTTATAGTTTCGCGATAATCGGACTTTTGACACGCGGTTCAAGTCCAATACGGAGTTTCAATGTGTTCCGAGAGCAACTGGGTTTTAGGATTTCTCCTAGGCTTTTAAGTAGTATTGAGTTAGTGATTTTGATAGTTTTGGGTCTTGTCATTTGTATAGATAGTGGTTCAAGTTAAATCCAACTATCATTTAGTTTAATACTTAACCAAATTTTGCCCTAATTATGATAGAATAAGGTCCTAGGGCAGTTCTATATCCCTTTTTGGTACTTTTAGTTAGTATATTATTATACTTATTTTTCTATTAGTTCATCATCAAGTCTACTTTATCTCCACCAAATTTCATTAAATTTTGTATTCTAAAAAAATTCTAAAAATTCTGGACTGCCCGAACTAATAATTTTTGGATAGTTGTCACATCAACCTAAATTTAGCTATATTAAAATTTTTATTTTATTTTTCACTTATTTTTATATGAAACTAGACTTATCAAGCTTCAATCGTTCTTTTGAATCACCTAAATGGAGTTATATCAAAGGAGATATGACTTTTTGAAGTCGGTCGAAAAATGTAGGAAATTGAAGCGAGGGTCCACCGAAATTTGGTGCACCGGCAGCGAGCCGCCGACCAGGCGGTGGTGCTGCGCCCCGCTATGCTGTCTGGTGGTGGTTTTGCCACTCAACTTTTGAAACAAGTGTATCTTACAAACTGGAATGAGTTATTAGACGTACAATATATGATTTTGGGGTAGGAGAAGATGTTCTATCCAAATAACCTATTTATTTTGTGATATTCTATAATTTTAATGGTTAAAAGCCCATGTTATTTATAAATTTACTATTTATAGTAAATTTTAGTTTAAGTATTGTTCTTCATCATTTAAACTGTAGGATTAATGTCTAATATGAAATTACTTAGAAAAATTTAAGAATAAAGTAGTGAAAAGTGAGATTTTTTGAAGGAAATGAGTTAAAAGGGGATTTGAGACTTTGGGACTGAGTTTTGAGAAGTCGATAAGGTGTTATGAGAGACCCATTGCCTAAGAACGTCTAACTACAAATTAGCAAAAATTCGAGACGTTACAGTCATGGTGACCGCAATGACAACGCAATCCACATGACAGAGGTTTCGAAGGCATATGGAACAAATCGCTCGGTCGAGTGGTTTTGGTGGATCTAAGGTCGTTCCTTTTGGTCCCAAACACGTACGAATATACATATGGACATACACTCAAGTCAATAAATGAAAGGTACTGCCCAATGACATCTAATTCCCAGCTGGCAAAAATCTGGAGCATTATAGTTTACCCCTTATGAAGGCTCCCACAAAGACCAACATATACATATACATGTCCGATGGCCTATACAAGGACTTTGATTTAGGCCCTACATAAAGATTAAATGTCCTACACAAGAACCTAGTCGAGCTTGACATTTTAAATTCTTACACTTAATCCTATATAAGGAATGAGTATATACAGACTCTTACACTTGACAGCTTACTTGTCAGATTGAGCCCCTTTTGCAGTGCCTTCTCATATTGCTTGATCGATGCTTTCCCATGTATTAATCAACTCCTATTTGCTCCCTCGATCATGATGTTGATGCGTTGTTAATGCTTCAACTCCAATTATCAAGAACCTTACATGTGATGCTCCTTGGAGGTGACCAAGGTGATGGGATGTTGGTTGAATCTCCTGCAACTAATGGGATATTGTAATTCATAGGGGATTCACCTATGTGTCTTTTAGAGGATTTAGATAATGGTATGTTTATAAAGGTTAAGTTTAATTTCTATAAAATAGTGGAGTTCAAGCACATATTAAAGGTGAAGGTTGGAATCCTCATTAGAATGTTAATATAATAACTCCAAATTTTGATAAACGTCTGAATGGATCAAAGATAATTAAAAATGAGAAATATATCACGGGAACCTGTTTTAAATCCCATAAGTAGTAAGAACGATTTTCTTTCACTCACTAAATCCAACAGTAAAGCAAATTTTGATGTTCTTATCATGCACCACGTAGTAACAGAGATGTTGACAAGAAAAGTTAAATGGATTGAGAATTTTTCAAGTCATTCCCTTACTTAAAGTCATCTAATCTTTTCATGAAAAAGAGGAGACAACATGGGAGAGTGGGGGTGTTACGAGAAAGAAATATTCTAAGCTTCTTGACATTGCACCTCAAGTAAACTTCGGGGATGGTGTTATTTATAATGGGGACGAATTATAACATCTTAGATGTTATTGTTTTTTCCTAGGTTCATCATGTTGTTTGATATATGAATCTCTCCTCAATTAACAATAACTTTAACTTGTTTGGTGAATAACTCTTTATCTATAATGATTTAAAAATAAGTTATTTTGTAAGAATTTCTAAGAAATGTACCTGTAACCACGTATAATCATTAGATTTTCCAAAACTCTCCAATTAGAAATAATTACAAAAATGTCATTAACCTATATCCTTAATTTATATGTCACATGGCTTTTAAGATCTTCTTAACTTCAAATTTTATCCCATGCCTATATTTCATAAATTAACCATACATATTGAATTTCAAACCTTAGATCATAGTATAAATGGTCCAATAGCAAATTAGCCCCTTAATACTTGATTTTGGTATCCATCAAGTGAAGAAAGTTCATAAGTAGTCATAGTAGGATATTTTCCTTCATATGGATGGCTTGGATTGCCTATCATATAAATTGAGTGTTAAATGTGAGAATCGCACCTTGATAGGCTTTACCTTAGGCGCGAAGTTAACCATTTTAGGCTTGCTAACTCTTTCTAAATATGGACCTTCCGATTTATCCAGTTTCCGTCATCCATCGTAACTCAATTTTGGATCACACTTTGCCTTCATGTGACAATGAGATCATACAAAATTTAGAACCTTATATGTGATCTTACATCGTTGAATGATGACATCTTAAAGCCAGTTTATTCATTTTAATGTGACCAGTGAAATTTTATATTTAGGTCTTTTCCACCATCGATCAACCACTAAATTTTATCCAATTATTTTCTTATCACGTCTAAACATTTTTTTCAAAATTGGGTCCTAATCATTAAGTGTGAACCGTTAATCGAGATTAAGTCTGTTTCGACACCCGCTATGAGAATTTTCAAGATAAGGTAATATAAATTCTGAATCACTAAGAAAATCATGTACCTCGAATCTATTCAACGTCCTTGACACCGTGAATGAGTTAGATTTGAAGAAAGATTTCTGATTGAAGGAGAATTGGGAAACCCAATTCAAATGGGATGTTATACACATGCTCACGCCCACCCTTTACTATATAAGTGATTTCACGTCCATTTCTCTTTCCATATTACACACGCCATCACTCTAGCCCCTCACACCCAATACAATAACCCTCTTCATGTGGAGAGAGAGTGAGAGAGTGGGCATCCCCTCCTTCAACCACGCCTAAACCATCTTCTTACTTCTCCACGTGTGGTGTCTCCCTCTTGCTTGAGCGATGTCGTGGTTCGTGCAGAAACTCTCCTACACTGAGATCTACTTACGATTTGCATTTAAGGCTTTGGTAGGGGATTCCTTTAAGCTTACTCCAATTTAAATTGAATTTATACATAATTATCTTATTTTCTCATTAAAATTGTGTATAATTTGATTTTTAATATGATTTCCATGCTAACAAGTTATTGGATTATTATGAATTATTAATCCATGTTGGAATTATGTTTAAGGTATGATTTTAATCATTTCAGACATATCTTTGCAGGTTGGATCATAAAAGTATGCCTTAAATCATGAAACTGCATGCGTTTGAGTCTGAAACAGTGCACGGTTGAAAAGAGCAAGCCCCAAGTTCTAGAGGAGGGGAGGGGGGAGGGGGGAATAGGACTATACCAAAATAGAAAATAAATGCAGAAAAATAACTCAAATAGAAAAAATCTAAAACAACCTCAAATGCACAAGTATTGTGAGGTTGATACAAATGTTGTTCTAAGGACAACCTAACACTAAAAACCAATGGCTTATTGTAAGACAACCTGATTTCTAGAATGTTGGTAACTATCAAAAACTCAAACTGATACAGAGGTAAAGGAAATAAATCAGGCTATTACAACATTCACCGCATGTATATGAAAATAAAGATAACATTCAACACATTACATACATCACCATCATCTTCATCATCATCATCATCATCCAAACTCTAAGAATTATAGTGGTTTGGGTGTACACCAACTATTCTCAAACAGCCACCCTACTCCACTCCCAATATCCACAACCTACGGGATATCAGCTTTCACTAAGATTTTCTGAGGTTCACCTTATAACCTTTACAGATGTGTTTTTTAATGGGCTTACACAATTAAAAAAAAAAAAACCCTCACACTGAGATTTTCCTGGCTGATTTCAGTCAAAACCTCAGAAAGAGATTTTCCTAGCTGAATCTCATAAACCATAATATAGAAAATAAAATCAATACTTATCTGAAGAATGATCTTCGATGTAGCCGGTAGAACTACCTCTTTGTAGATGAAGATGTTCAATGTTCAATCTCACAGAAGAAGGGGTTCTGGGTCTAGATGAATTTTAAATTAAATCCAACCTTAGACTACTTGGATTCAATTTCTTAGATCTCACACAGGGTTAAATCAAAATCCATTTTATAATAAGTAGAATGGAATCAAGAGATCAAGAAATTAAGAACCGAAAAGCTATTAAAATGATTTATAAATATCTCACAATAACTTCACAATAGTGGGGACTTATCTCTCAGAGTGGTGGCTTGAATTGGCTTGGAATGAATGAAAAAATCTGAGAAATGTACTCAATTTATAAGCTGTAATTCATTCCCTCGACTGGTCTAAGGTTCGGCTCGACTAGTCCTGGCAGAACCAACTTTCAAATTTTCTAGCGCAATCAGATAAAACAGACTCTCGACAGGTCGAGTGGCTAACTTGACTGGTCGAGTGCATAAAAATTGCATTGCTGAACTTTGAGTCGAGTCCTGCTCGACTGGTCGAGCAAGTCTCCATGATCAGTCGAGCAAGGTACTCGACTGGTCAAAGAACAAACAACCTTATCTAATTTTTTGAGTAAAATTCTTGACTGGTCAAGAAAAACCTTGGATTGGTCGAGCCAGGGACTGGACTAGTTGAACACTAACCAGGACTAGTCGAAGAAAAGCCTAAAATAAGTACTATGACCTAAATTAAACATACAATATTAATGAACTAATCCTAAGGTCTTTCTAGGGTCATGAATACCTTAAATGTGAGTATTGAAATTGAAACATTGGTTGCTTCAGTAGATAGGTCACTTTAAAGCACATGAAGCTTGACCTCGTATACTTGAGCTTGTGTCTCAAACTTGTGTCTTGATCATGTGACTTGTGTGAGGCCCGTATCCTAGACCGTACCGCTCCGTAGGCTTTCACGATCTTCCCGGTCAAATTTCGGCAACCTGCAACGCGTAGATAGCATTTGCATGCGACCCTAAGTCCCATCCTGAAATTCTGAGTTAGCTTAACTCGAAACTTGTACCATTACAACCGTGCCGTCACTGCAGTTCCAACACCGCGTCTCGTGCGCCGATGCGATACCCAGGCCAAGAATTGTGGGCCTGCGTTTATTTTGAAGAAAACACCACGTGATGTGAATTCTGAGAAAATCTCTATAACCCATCACATCAATCAATCAAGTACACATCCTATCACAAGTATAAGTAATCCATACCGTACCCATCTCTATCCCATTCCCAAAGTCAACTCTCTCTCTCTCTCTCTCTCTCTCTCTCTCTCTCTCTCCACCCATCCCTTCCTTACACCCATCACTTCATCACCTTTTCATCCCATTACTTCTCTCTCTCTCTCTCATTTCTCTCTTGACTCCCAAGCAACCAAGAGAGCCAATGTCCAAGCTATTCTAAAGAGCCAAGTGTGGCCCACTTTATACCCCCCATCTCACCATCCAACCATCCAAACTTCATCATCCTCCATCAAAGAAGGAGCTTAGGGGATTAGCATTCCAAGGAGCTAAAGAAGAAGGCTAATTAGTGGGTGATCGTAGCGTAGGACCTTGATTTGTATGTAGGGCCCACTTGTGGTGAGACCCATCTTGATGTTTGTGTGGTAACAAAGGGGGGCCCATAGTGGCGGGGTCCCTTTAATATGGCGATCTTCCTCTCTCTCTATCTCTCTTTCATTTCCTTGGTGGTGATGTGGCCGTGTGGCCCACCCGGATGGATCCCACCATGATGAATGTATTTTATCCATGCCATCCGCCGAGTGGGTCCACCTGGCAGTCCATTTGGATAGGCCCGGGCGGAGATTGGAAACCACAAATATCAGCATGATTCAATGCTAGTGCGCCAGCATGTGGACCCACCAGACGTTTATGCAAATCCTCACCGTCCAGCATTTTCTGGACAGTGGAGTTCCCTGACACGTGTGATCCGCACACCATCCAGATCGTCCATTAGGCGGTCATCCAACCCCCTCGACGCTGGCATGTTTCCTTCAAAAAATAATAATGTATAAAAATATTATTATTATTATTATTATATTAATACCTAAGAGGGCCCTACGTGGGACTCACCATCTTCTCCGTGGCCAGTTGTTGTATCAATACATCAGCTATTTAACTGCTATATTGACGTTAGCAGGGTCTGTGGGACCCACATGTGACATGTATTGTATCCAACCGTTCATCCGTTTTGAATCCCCACCGTCCATCTATTTTGATGGTGGGCCAGCAGCCGCTGCCAGTTGCTGTTGCACGTGTAACAACAGCACTCTGGGGTCACTATGTTGTATGTGAAATCCCCCCTCCCTAAGTCGTCCATGCCGTGTGGATCCACACTTCCCAGACCTTAGATGGTGGGACAGTGACATCCATCGTTCAAAACTTCTTAAGGGCCACGGTACTTTCCAATCACGCTGATATTTTTTTTCACTTCATCTATCTCTGTGTTAATTGATGAATAGGTTGGATCTCAAAATACATTACGGTGGGTCCTATAAATGTTTTAATTGTGGGCATGGTTGCTCTCACGATTTTCTGTGGTGGGCCCTGTAAGATTTTAACAGTGGAAATCATTATCTCCACTGCTAGTTGTTGTATGGTACAGATGATCTTTCGATACGATTCATTTTTTTGGGATGTGTGCAGCCCACTTGATGTTTATGAGGCCCATTGGTGCAGCCCGTTGATGCAGCCCACTTGATGTATATGAAGCCCATTGGTGCGGCTCGTTAATGCAGCCCACTTGATGTATATGAGGTCTATATGATGATGCCCGATGTGTTGTATATGAAGCCCATGTGATGCAGCCCATTGTGATATGTGAGGCCCATATGGCAATGCCCATGATGATTGTATGAAGCCCATTGAGATTGTATGTGGCCCATTATGTTGTGTATGAGGCCTTTATATGAGGCCATAAGCCCACTATATGTTTGACCCTATGAAGGCCACTCCTTAGGAGCAATGTTGATTAAATATCCACATTGATGGGCAATGATGGTTAAATGTCCACATCGTGACCTTCCATTAAGCCCTTTATTAGGCCGATTATTGAGGCCAATTATCTAGGCCGATTGTTGATGCCGATTATCGCTGCCAGTTATCGATACCGATTATGAGTATGAGTATGTGACAGCATAACATTATGATACATGCCCATACACATCATCTACATATTTGTTATGAGATGTGGATAACTATTGCATATGTCACAAGGCAGGTTGTTTATGGGATTCTCTGATAGGCAGAGTCGTCCCACATGAGCACACGAAATGCACAGGATTGATGCATGATTGGACTGTTGACTCATGCATCTCGCATTTTAGGATATGACTACAGTACGCCCTATCGACATTAGGGCCGTGCCCTCCACAAGCATATCGTGGATGGCCAGATGGGATACCAAAAATCTTTTTCTACATGGGGTACCATAAATGTCCCTGAGTGAAAGTCTCTAAACCTCCGTGGCCAGGAAATGCTCCAACGTCTAGACCAAGTGGATACATGAGCGCCTGAGTACCGAATACCAATAGGCCACGCCTCCCACCGTGTCATGGTCAGTTAGAAGGAGGTGTGGCCTTACCTGCCTGAGGGTAGGGGGCATAGCTATGTTGAGTTTGACTAGCTCGTAAATGGGTCCGCTATTAACATACCAGGTAGATATTGGCAAATTACTGGCCAGGCGGATAGTGAGGTCTCTTCCACTTGTATGGTTGCGCATCTAGTGGGCGGTGATCGCATGTAGAGTGTACTAGACCCCGGTGATGATCCCAGAGATGTACAGTATTGATATGTGGACTTATTGAGTAGGAGTTGCATACTTATCATTTTACTCATTCATTCATTCATTCATTCATTCATTCACTATCCACTCAGGCTGGTGGTTCGTAACTAATTGATATGTGTACCTTCGCAATGGCCAGGATTTCGGTTGGGGCGCATGACCAACCTGAGGTCAGGAGTTCACCACATTGAGTCTATCTATCCAAATTTGGGTATGAGACTGGTTTAGATAGAATTCCCTTGTGATGGACCCCGTAACCTGCGATACTACATATTATCATCCTGAATTCACACTCCAGCTTGGTCATTTCATTCGCACCATATATTGCATTACATCCATGGCATATGGTATTCTGGGTTGCTACATTTCTGCATTTATATGGCTTAGATGAGGTTAACAGCATTCGTGGACTTGTCAGGATTTCCATATTGCATTGTATCCTCAGTATATGATATTTGGTTTACTATGTCTCCGCATTGCATTGCTGATCTACATTACTTCCTCAGTATATGATATTGGCTTATTATCTTTTTTACCTCACATAGCCTAGATAAGGCTAATGGTATTTATAGACTTACCAACATGTTTCTGCATTGCTCTGATATTATATACTTAGCACTTACCTTGCGCACACACTTACACCACCCTCTAAGCTTTCTATAAGCTTATGCACAATAGATGCATTCAAGTGGCGTTAAATCGTAGCAGCGTTGAGCTTAGAGCATGCAGCGATCTTCTGGAGCTTTATTTTCAATATATGTATATTTACCTTTCAGCACTGTAATCAACCAGTTATATTAGTATGTGATGATGATGTTGCCTTTGTGATTTGGGTAAACTTTTGGTTATACTTCTTACGAGATAAATGTAAGTACTGAAAATCCTCCTTATAGGGTTCCAGGATCGGAACCTGGCGTATGGGTGTCGGGAACCAAGAATGGGGCACTACGGAGGCTGTCGGCGCCAGTTCAGTGATCAGGAATTTTGTGAGCCCAGTTTACGAGTTTGGGGTGTGACAACTTGAGACTTAAGCTTGATCAAATGTATTTGAGGTTGAACTTGAGTACTTGGACTTGGTGAACTTCAACTTGTTCTCGTAGTTGCTTGGACTTGGTGAACTTCAACTTGTTCTTATGGTTGAACATGCAAAATTGTAGCACAGTAAATGTTGATGTAGATAACATGAAGCTCATCTTCGATTAAAGGTTAACTTTCTATCTATTTAGAACTTGAAGGTGAACATTCCATCTATCAAAATAAGTCAAACATTCCAAAGTGTTTTGGCATAACAAAATTTGACAATATAGGGTGCTAGATTTACAACATACCACTTACAATAATTTGTGTATCCAATGGACCGAATAGTTATGTTAGAAAACTTTATGATTTTATTTATATTGATTTAACCTAAAATTTATATTTTAAACTTTTAAGGCAATGGGACTCACTTTTGGAGTAATTTGGACTTATCAGGTGACCCGTCTGACTCGAAATCGCAATTTGTGTTTATGGATTCACTTTGAAGCGTATGGATTATTTTATACCCCCTTGGAGTTTATTTTATTATAATTCCAAATTATTTAGTTCATAAAAACACTGTTTGACTTTTAATGAATTTACGAGGAGTGATGGAGACAAGCCTTGCTCTTCATCGATTTTGAGAGCAACGTGTGTTTCCACTCTGTATTGAGTTGGTTTTTTGCTTCTCTCTTTTATTTTGATGAGTTAGCCTATTTTCTCATATTATCTTTTATGAAGTTAGCTTATTGCTACTATGTTTTTCGTTATTGGGTTAGCCTTGTGCTACATTTCATGGCTTGGGCATGTGTCTTGGAGTTCCGAAACTCTCATAGTTCGATTTAATTCTCTATTGATGCAAGAGACGTGTTAAAGAATTCACAACTAGTGACGTATATGTATTTATCATAGATGTAATGCACTCCAGATAGTGACCTCTTGGTCGATGTATAAATCATTGGATTTGATTAGTGGTGCACACATAAATGAAAGTAATTTGCGGGCATGTGTTACATCATTTTCTTGAGATTGGATGTCAAAATTAGTGTTTCCATGAACAAATAATGTTACGTAATTCTTTCAATTCATGTGTTGTACTGTCTTGAAGTGTTACGTAAATCTATGTTAGTGTTGGACACTGGCCGACGAATCTCCATAGTTATAGGATGCAGAGAAAGTCATATTTTAATGAATTATATTACACAATGTGGTTATCACTATATATGATGAGTCGCACACACTATGACAGACATGCATTCATATAGATTGTTTGCGCATACCGATACACCTCGTAGTGGTGGAATACGAGGTGTATTAGAACCTTTAGATTATTCATATAATAAATTATTTAAATTATTGTTAATCTTAAAGGACAGTCATCATTATGAGTAGGGCGTTGATCCTCTCCAACCATATATATATATATATATATGACGCAGGTGACATACAAGTTGAGGATACGAGTGATGACCTCCCTATGGAGGATTATTTCGAGTGATGAGGGATGATGATGTTGTTGTTTAAATTTCAGTTTAGTTTTAATTTTAATTATGTTTCATGCAACAAATATTGACTTTTGTAATAAGCGCCCACCTGGGTAGGCATTTGATGTTTGATTAAATTTTACATTTAAATGGAATAAGATGTAAGGTATGGTTGGTTTTATTCTCGTGAATATATACATTCATTAATGTGATCTAAAAAAGGTGCAATTATGAAGTATTTATTCATTATTTATCTAACATCCTTAAATTCAAGATTAAAGTTCCTAAACTCGGGTGCCAAATTTTTAGGATGTTACAGTTAATTTTAAGGAAGATGACTTAGAACTCATTAAATTAGAAGCCTGGGATAAGGTATATGATCATGGAATCATCTAAGCTTTTATTGCACCAAAAACTTGTCACATTACCTAATGATTGGATCTTCTATATAAATAAATCAAGTTCAAACAATTATAAAATAGGCAGAAATGGCTAGCCATTGACCTGTCAACCCGAGGCTTTGATTGGTCAAAAAGTCATTCGACATGTCGACTCGGCGCTTCAACTTGTTAAAATATTCAGTGCCACATGATACTTCTTATTGTCCAGTTTTTTCACTTTTAATCTATCGACCCTCACTTTCGACTGGTCGAACTTGGCATTTGACATGTCAACTTGAGGATTCGACCTAATGAAATATTCAGTGGCACATAGTATTTCTTGTTGTCCAATTTTTGCCACTTTCGATCTGTCAATCCTCATTTTTTGACCTATCAAACTTAACATTCAACCTGTCGAAATGGTCCATCCATGGGTCAAAATTTTCTGGATCAGTTGTTTTTTTGAATGTTTCAATCACTAAAGTCAGTCTTAAGATGATCAATTTAGATTCCTGTGGTTAAGGGATGATTAATAAGGCTTACCTATAAGTGTAATGATCATCAGCAGGTTCAAATGTTATTATTTTAGGTCAAGGGTTAGGGTCACCAAGGCACCTCATATACCAGTTTTTTGCTCCTTGATGCTCATGTCCTTTTATATCTTTAGTTTTCAACTTCCAACGGCTCACGTGATTAACAAATAGGGTGCATAACTTGGTGCACTAACAAAGTGTAATCACCATGTAACAGCCCACCATAACCGGTGGTAATGATCCAAACACTATTTCAAAAATTGGATATTGCCTCTTAGACATTTCCAAATTCTGTTACTCCTTAGCACCCTTGATAATGGGTATATTACTTGGGCAATTCATCATTGAAGCCACCCTTACCTTTTCAGGAGTAGGTGGGGCTTCTTCCAATAGCTTTACTATAACAAGAAGCTCTTTAATTAACAGGCCATCATCAGAGAAACACTCATCACTAAGGTATTCAATTGAGTCCTCGAGATTTTAGTATCTTTTTCGTTTTTGAAAAGGTCGAGCTAAACGTCCTTAGGGGGGGGGGGGGTGTGAATAAGACAATGCCAAATTAAAAAATAAATGTGGAATTGAAAGAAATATGGCACAATCATATAATAAAGAAGCACAAGTAAATAGTAACTTCAAATGTATTAGTCTTGAGAGCTTGATACAAACTTAGTTCTAAGGACAACCTAACACTAAAAACCAAAGGCTTATGGCAGGACAACCTTACTTGAACGTTTGTAAGTATCAAAAACCTAAACTAATAAAGAGGCAAGGGAAATAAACTAAGCTATTACAACATTCCCACAAGTGCATATAATAAATTACACCATTCACCACAAATGTTTAAAGTAAATTACAACATTCACACACATAAGCACATTCAATCATCTACCAAAACGTCAGGAATTATAGTGGTTCGTTTGTGTGTACACCAACTGTTAGAAAACAGCCACACAACTACTCCACTCCCAATATCCACTCTCTCGGGATATTAGCGCTCACTATGAAAAAGGTTTTCTAAGGTTCACCTTCAAACCTTCACAATTGTGTCTTTAGTTGGGCTTACACAATTACAAAAACCCCATACTCTGAGATTTTCTAGATTACCTCAGACAAAACCAAAATGAGATTTTTCTCGCACAACCTCAAAAAACACAAAAAGGATATACAAAATGTAAATAATACTTATTTGAAAATTCTCCTTTTGTAGAAGCTCGGTAGAACCAATCCGACGTAAACGAAAATGTTCAATGTCCAGTCTCACAGATGAAAAGGTTCTAGTTCTAAATGATTTTTAATTAAATTAACCTGGGCTAGCTTGATTTGATTTTGATCTTAAGAAAGGGTAAAACACAAATCCCTTCTTAATATAAAATTGGAATAAAGATCACAAAATCAAATTACAAAAGCTAATTAAAGATAATTTAAAATGAGCACAATATAGCTTAATGAATTCACAAACTTATCTCTCAAAGTGGTTTCTTGATTTAGCTTTTAGTGAATGAATAAACTCTGCAATTCGTGCTCTATTTATAAGTGAAAATACTATTCACTCGACTGGTCTAAGGGTCGGTTTGATTAGTCGAAGGACCAATCAAATTTCAAATTTTCTGCTGTGATAAGATAAGATTGTTGCTCGACTGGTCGAGCAATGCACTCGACTAGTCGAGTGGGACCAGAAAAGCTTGCTGGACGTTGAGTCAAGCACTGCACGACTGGTCGAGCACTGTTCACTCGACTAATCAAGCAGTCTTCAGGACTGGTCGAGAGTCCAATAGAAAATTTTAAAAATTTGCAACAAACCTTGGACTAGTCGAGAAAACTCTTAGACTAGTCGAGCCAGTACTTGGATTAGTCAAACAAAGACTAAGACTAGTTGAAAAAATGACCTATAAATTTATGAAATGACCCATAAAAGATATGCAATGAATATAACTCAACCTATGATCAATCTAGGGTCATCCATACCTGTTTGTGAGTTGGAACAATTGAAACATCATTTGCTTCAGAACCTTGATTTCTTTTGATACGTGAAGCTTAAGTTCAATCTCTTAAACTTGAGCTTGAGTTATGCTTGAGTTCTTTAGTCTTTAGCATACAGTATTTGAACTTCAAACTTGAACTTGAGTTCTTGAGCCTTAGTTCTTGAATTTGAGTTTGTAACCTTGAACTTCAACAATCTTCACTTCAACTTGAAAATCTAAGCAAGTTCGACAAAGATGCAGGCAACTTTAAAATGCATGGACAACTTAAAATGCACGAACCTGATCAATTCAACTCAAAGCATGATACAAATTCTAAATGGTTTGGCATAATAAAATTTGACAACTCTTCAGGTGTTAGATTTACACTATAGAATTTACAATCTCCCCCTTTGTCAAATTTGTGACAAAACCAAATAAAGAATCATGCACCATATGAGCAACAAATGATCAACAGTCACGTCTCCCCCTCATTCCATTACTCTCCCTCAATGTAGGAGAGGTGATTTGTAGAACCTGTAAAAAAAAAATCATACATCCATACATTCCATATTCCACAATCACACAATCATCTCCATAATTTCTCCTCCTTTTTGTCACAATATGACAAAGGAAGGACAGATAAAGATAAGAGAAGTAAATGAAATAAGAGAGGAAAGAGCATCACCATGATAATCATAATATCAATGTAAGACATAATATCATGTCCACATAGAAAGAAGTAAAAGACCAAGAACTATCCAAACACATAAAGAGTAGAAAGATTTAATATATGTCCAAAATAAAATAAAGAGCTAATCAGATCCAGATGATGGAGCAGGAATAGATGGATCTATCTGATGTAGTTCCTTTTAATGTGCTTAAGGTATTTGTATATGTATTTGGATTAATTTTCCTGGGACACATGCAAACCTTCTACCTTTTCCTCAAGGGATCGCAATCGCTCATCAAAATTAGAAGGTTGAAAATCTAGATCAACCGCAGAATCTGATTCTATCTCATCAAACAAGTCATTCATATTAACATCATCAGGAGTTAAAGCATTTTCCTCTCCAGTTTCTTCAGCAGCTCCTCCAACACCCTCATCAACTTGGCCAGGTGCCAACCTCAGATTCATCTTATTAATGTTTGAATTGTTGAAGGGAAGATGGGATATGTGAGCTTCTCCAACAGGCATAGCCACAAGACTATGGGTGGCTAAGGCAGTTATAAGACAGGCAAATGGAATATCACTATGACCCAAATGGAGACGAAACTGAATGATAATGTAACAAATAAGAGACGGAAGACATATATAAACAGCAGTAACAACCAAGTGAAGGATGCGAGCCATGAAAGAAGTTAGCTCAATTTTGTTACCAGACCTAGGATACACATTAGATATGAAAATATGATGGAGAATCCTATATCTGGGTAACATATATTTAGAACTGAGCGCAATACGAGAATTCCAATCAGTATCTACATTGCATAACACTCTAGTTAGCATTCATTTTTCAGATTCAGAAGGTCTTGCCACTAAAGTAGAAATAAAAATGCCGTCATCATTAACTAGAATATCCATCAATCCCGATATCAAGTGACGGTCTACATCAATAGGACCTCTTGTTGAAATAGTAAAAGTTAAATTCTCAGCAGAAAGTCACTTATACAAGCAAATATGTCCTATGCAACGGAACGGTATGCAAGACCGCCCCAATTGAATATGTTAGCCTTTTCACTCCCCAAGTATAGGGTTGTGATGTAGTAATAAACTCGGTGAGACCGAGGTCGAATCCATAAGGACGGAAACCTGTACATAACCTGAAACTAAGTAGAACTAGAACTAGACTAAGATGAAATCTAAATCGAATAAAATTAAGGAATAATGGTGAAATATTTATCTAAAATTTAAAAAATTCAGAGGTAGGAAACTAGGGTGCCAAGGATCCACTTGTAGAGATCAGGGAGATCTACGGTCGATTCATGAACTTAACTGGACTTCGAGTCCTATCTTCATCCAGTTGGAAGATATAACCTGAAAATCAAATATGAACATCTTTTGATCCAGTTTTAAAAAGATAAGATTGACGTAAATTAGAATGGATTCCATCAAAAAACTATGCCCATGAGACAAAGCAAACAACAGAATTAAACTGATTTATAGTCAATTTGAGAGATGTATGAACGGTAGGAAGGGTGCCATCATTTAACCATGCCCAAGAGACGATGGTAAACAACAGGGCTTCCTGACTTCATAATCACAAAAAGGAAAAGGAAATACTCAAGCCATCGCAGATCTATTGTAATTTCAGTCACAACAAACCATTAATAACTAAAGGCATTCCTTAATTATCAACTAAGATCAAATATATTCAAACATAAATCAGCCCCGTAAGAATCAGTCCCATCACTCCACAAGCTTCTCCTCTTCGCCCTAGCTAAGAGGTTCAGCCCAACATGAATGTGCTGGATCCCTTAAACAAAACAAAATAAAAGAAAAAGAAAAAAACAACTCTACTCTTTCTCTCGTTCTGTGCTTCAAGTCTAGCCCAAGATGATTCCCAGCTTGCCCCACCATCTCTCTCTCTTCTCTTCTTTTATAGGCTGATGGAGTCGGTGGCTGTGTTTAGAGGTGGATAGGTGCAGTGGTGGAAAGAAACTCTCCTTACACAACAGGGAGGTCGGCTGGAGTTTACACACTCCCCTATGTAAAACAGGTTGTGGTGAGTGCTGTGGGGCCATGATCAATGCTATCTAGAAAATCCACTCCATACATTGTCTTTACAACGAAATTTCAGCTAGAGATGGCTGGTTTTGGAATGTTATTGATGTGGTCAAAGGTAGTAATCACGCTACAATCGGTGCAGGGTTGTCCGTTTATGACTGTTGAAACCTGCACGTGTTCGTGCATGAGTACACAAGATCAACATGAGTTTGACCAGATCGCGCCCCTCTACATGATGGACGACTTGGATTGATCATTTTGTCCATGATGATGGCCCACTGAGATTATCCGCAGCCTCTGTTTCGCAGACAGAAACAGAGGACGCAATTGCTATTTGAGTCGGTAGTGTCAATGGGCCCATGATCGAATTCTAATGGTAAATCCACGCAGTCCATGAGATGCAAGATGAAAAATCGGTTGAGTATGGACGGTTTTGGCTATCTGGTGATGCGTCCCACATGATTTCCTTTCTTGCCATCCATTCTGCGTTTTAAACCTTCATGTACATGCAATGTCTGAGAGAATTAAGCCACAAAGCAATGTACGGTCAGTTTGTCCTCCTAGTGCGAATGGACAGTTCAGATTGTCCACATGATCAACGGTGGTGGGCCACACAAAGATGTCCATCCGTTTGCAGCAACAGAGAACGGCAGTTGCCGTTTTTGAAAAGGAGACAGGTTAAAGTCGATTTGACCCGTCTTGAATTACATTGCACCTTCAGTGCACTTGTACAATGTGCACACGCCATCCCAAGTGGAGTCCTCTGTGATGTTTATGAGAAATCCAATCCATTCATCCCTTTTCTCAGATATTTTAAAGAGTTGAGCCAACATTTGAAATATATCCAGCTTGCAGGTGTGCCCAGAATCAACGGTTTATGGGATGATCTATCAGTTGGGCCACTTCTATAGAAATCTGAGGGTTGAAATTTGATGTGTACGGTTCATTTATGGTCCTCAGGCTAGATATAGAGTTTCAAGCTGAACGGATGGTGGAAAACCTGTGATCTTGCATTCTAGATGATTTTCAGGCTCGTTTAACATAAGTGGCCCGATTTTCTCAAATCTCTGGCATGTAATTTCTTCGATCTCGGTCCCCTGGGGCCCATCCCTTGCCTTGGTGACATCAGAGCGTTAAATCCATACTTTTAGCACCCTATTTCAATCCAAACTCGTAGATATACCTTGCATCACAAACACGATTAAAATGGGTCGTTAAACAGTACCATGTTCGTAAATCCAAGCAATAACTGGGGTCTAATATGCAATATTTGACCCTCAACATAGCCCATCCTACAGTTTGAAAGAGGATAAAATTCTGAATGGTTCCAAATGATTTGAGTTGACAGTCCGCTCAACAATCACGTTGTGTAAAAGAATATTCCGCACATATTGGGGGTCTTCTTCTGGTGAACGAAGATGACGCACCGTGATTGAAGTGGAATGGGAAGAAGAGGGACCACATGAGGCTCTCTTCTTATTTCTACCTTCCATAGCACAAAGAATACAAGGAATATAAGTAACGCAAGAAAAGAAATATAGGTTTTAAGGAAATCAAATTTTTTTGCAAGAAAACCCAAGAAACCACCAAATACCTTGAAATAAACTACAAAATTAAGGAAATGTGTGAGACCCGTATCCTAGACCGTACCATTCCGTAGGCTTCCGCGGTCCTCTCAGTCAAATTCTGGTGACCCGCGATCTGTTATCGGCATTTGCACGTGATCCTGAGTTGTCCCGTATATCAGAGTTGGCTCGACTCGAAACTTATCTCCTTGCGAACATGCCGTCGCCGCGGTTCAAACACCGCATCTCACTCGTCGAGGAAATACCCAAGCTAGGAGATATGTGCTCATGTTCAGTTCAAGGAAAATACCACGCGTTGCAAAACCCAAGAGAATGTCCCATCAATTACATCAACCAATCAAGTACCATATCACATCATGTCAAGTACAACACCATCCCCAAAGTCAACTCTCTCTTACAACCCATCCCTTACATGTCAAGTACACATCACCCATCACTCACTCACCCATCCCTCTCTCTTTACATCCCATCCTCTCTCTCTCTCTCTCTCATTTTCTCCATTTTCAAGGAAACTCTGAGCAACCCAACATCCAAGTAAAAGAGCTCCATGAGAGGAGTTCGGCGTTCCATCAGACCAAGAAGGAGGCCAATAGGTGGGTGATCCACCGTTGATTTTTCTATTAGAAGGCCCACTTGTGATGGGACCCATTTTTTTGTATGAATTGTAATCATGGAGGGCCCATAGTGGCGGGGTCCCTCCATCACCATTCGATCTTCCTCTCTCTCTCTCTTTTCCTTGTGTAATGGCCCACCTGATGAGTGTGTTGCATCCACACTGTCCAAGTAGTTTGACGGTGCTGGACACACCTTATTGGATGAGTACCATTCACACCGTCCACACAGTTTGACGGTGCTGGACATAGTTGAATGGTGCTGGACATGGGACGTGGACCCCCCACCTGATGAGAGTGTTGTGGTTAGACCGTCCAACAAGGACGAGACCCACTTTGATGGGAAATCTGCACCATCCAACAGGTCTGGATGGTGGGACCTGCTTGATGGATGTGTAGTATTCACACCATCCGTCCATCTTGCTGCACACATGGGACCCACCCACGCACGTTTATCCCAACCATCCATCTGGACACTGGTGCGTGCCCTCCCCCCCGATCCATGTGCTGTGTATGTACACCGTTCATCTGGACAGTGCTACGTGGGCCACCACCATGATGTATGTTTAGTATTTCACGCCGTCCATTTGGACGGGCTGTGGGGACCCCACTGTGATGTATGAGATATATACATACCGTCCAGCCATTTATAGGGGCCGTCCATCTGCTGGATGGCCAGTAGCCCCACCCCTGATGCGTGTGTCCCATCCAAACCATCCATTCACTTGGTGAGCTCGTTCTAAGGCTTGAGACAAAAATGGAGCAGATTCAAATATCTAGTGGGCCACATACATGGACCCCACCCTTATGTTCGTGTTTTGGATCCACACCGCCCAAAGGTGGTGTCCACCATGATGTATGTCTTGTCCACGCTGCTAGCAGCTGTGGACCCCACGTTTATGTGTTGCACCCACGCTGCCAGTAACTGTGTGGCATACCCGATGTATATGTTCTATCTCACCGTCTATTCACCTGGACGGTGAGATCCACCTTGTTTTATGTGCCTTATCTGCACTGTCTAATGCTTGGACGGTGCTGATTTGCTGGATCATCTTTGGGTGCTACTGTGGACTGCACCATGTGGTATTTATTTCATCCACACCGTCCATAATGCTTGGACGATGCTGTATAGTGTTTGGGCGGTAATGCGTACTCACCTTGATTACATGTATTTTAATTCACACCGCCCATCTGGACAATGTGCTGTGTGGCGTACACCATAATTTATGTATATCCACATCGTCCATTACTGGATGTGGGCCCTACCATGTGTATCTGGGCCATCCAGACCGTCCAGATCATGGAGCTTACCTTGATGGATGTGTTTCATTCCATGTTGTCCATCCCCGAGATGTGTGACCCACCTGATGTATGCATTTTATTTCCACGCTATCCATTATGATTGTATTTGGCCCTGTGATGAGGCCCATTAGTGCGGCTCGTGGATGCAGTCCACTTGATGTATATAAGGCCCATTGGTGCGGCCCATTGATGCAGCCCACTCATTGCATATGAGACCCATGCGTAGGGCCCACATATTATGTATTTGAGGCCCATGTGCAGGGCCCACCTGTTGTGTATATGAGGCCCATTGATGCGGCCCACTCTTTTATATGAGGTCCATTGGTGCAGCTCATTGATGCGGCCCACGCGTTGCATCTGAGACCCATTTGGTAAGGCCCACATATTATGTATTTAAGGCCCATGTGCAGGGCCCACCTGTTGTGTATATGAGGCCCATTAATGCAGTCTACTTGATGTGTATAAGCCCATATGCAAGGCCCACCTGTGATATATATTAGGCCCATGTGTAGGGCCCACCCGTTGTGTATTAAGGCCCATGGGTTGTGGCCCATTATGATGTATTTTTAGCCCAGATGGCAAGGCCCATTGTTATGTATGAGAGGCCTATGGTAAAGCCCATTATGATGTATTTTCGGCCCATTTAGTAGGGCCCATTATGATATATTTTCAGCCCATATGTGCGGCCCATTGAGTTGTATTAAGCTCTTGAGTGAGGCCCATGGTGTTGTATATTTGGCCCTTGTGTGAGGTCATGGGTCTACTATATGTTAGGCTCTATGTGGGTCATTCCTTGGGGTCATTATCGAGGTCAATTGTCGATGCCGGTTATTGATACCGATTATGAGTACGTGACAACATAGCATCATGATACAAGCCCATACACATCATCTGCATGTTTGTTATGAGATATGATTGACCATTGCATATGCCATAGTGCCGGTGGTTTATGAGACTCCCTGATAGGTGGAGTTATCCCACATGAGCGCACAGTATGCGCAGGATTGATGCATGATTAGACTACATGACTCATGCATCTTGTATTGTGTGTTGTGATTACTGTACGCCCTAGCGACATCAGGGCCGTAGCCTCCGTAGGCATATCATGGATGGCCAGATGGGACGCTGAAAATCTGTTACTAGCATCGGGCTGCCACAGATAACCCTATGTAAAAATTCTTAAACCCTCTTGGTACCAGAGGACACCCCAACGTTAAGACCGAGTGGATGCATAAGCGCCCGAGTGCCGAATACCAAGAGGCTGCGTCTCCTACTGTGTCGTGGTTGGTTGGGAGGGGTGTGGCCTTACCCACCCGATGGTAGGGAGCATAGCTAGGCTAAGTTTGATCTACTCATGACTGGGTCTACTATCGATGTGCCGGGTAGATATTGGCTGACTACTGACAGGTGGATAGTGAGGTCTCTTCCACTTGCATGGTCGCGCGTCAGTAGGCAGCAATTACATGTAGAGTATACTGGATCCCGGTGATGATTTCAGAGATGTACAGTACTGATATGTGGACTTATTGAGCAGGAGTTGCATACTCATTCATTCATTTATTCACTATCCACTTCGGCTGGTGGTGCACAATTATTTGTTACGTGTACCTTCGCAATGGCCAGGATTTCGATTGGAGGGCGCGACTAACCTGAGATCAGGAGTTTACCACATTAAGTCTAACTATCCAAATTTAGGTATGGGACTGGTTTGGATAGAAGTGCCTTGTGGTAGACCCCGTAGCCTGCGATACTATGTACTATTATCCCGACTTCACACCCCAACTTGGTCATTTCTTCATATCGCATATTACATTGCATCCTCAGCACATAGCACTCTGTTTACTGTGCTTTTGTATTACATGGCCTAGATAAGGCTGTCGGTATTCGTGGACTCGGTATTTGAAATTTGGCTTACTGGGTCACCGCATTGCATTGCTTTCTCAGTATATGACATTAGCTTGCTATGTCTTTTCATCGCATATCTTGGATGAGGTTGATGATATTTTTATGGACTTGTCAGTATTTCTGCTTACTCTGATATTATATGACTCGTGGACTTACCAGTATGTTTCCGCTTGTTCTGTTATCGTATGATTCATGATCTCACTAGTATTTTCGACATTATATGATTATGGCATTGTATTAGTGTACTTGGTACTTATCTTGTGCACACACTTTCACCACCCTCTAAACTTTCTATAAGCTTATGCATGATAGATGTGTGCAGGTGGAATTAGGTTTCAGCATCATGGAGCTTGGAGTGTGCAGCAGTCTTTTGGAGCTTTGATTTTCAATATATGTATTTCCCTTTCAGCATTGTATTTAAATGTTTATATTAGTGGATATGTGATGATGATGTTGCCTTTGTGATTTGGGTATACTTGTGGTTATGCTTCTTATGAGACAAATTGATGTTGAAAATCCTCCTTATCGGATCGGAACCTAGTGAATGTACACTAGGAGCTGAGAATGGGGTACTACGGAGGCTGTCGGCACCAGATTTAGGGATCGAGAATTTCGTGAGCCTGGTTTTCGAGTATGGGGCGTGACAAAATTGAAGTGTAAAGAACCTAAATCCATAAGGAAAATGAAAAAGATGCACTAACCATGAAGAAATCGAAGGTGGGTTTGACCGGTCGTGATAGAGCTAGCTGGGGAAGATGAAAAAATGGAGAAAAAAGTGTTTTTTGTACAATAAATTTATTTAAAATTTTATTTAAAAATTTGTAAAAATAAATAAAATAAAAATATACAATATATTACAAACAAACACAAGCAATTCAGATCATATTGCACATGCCCATATCCAATTTTAATTTAGCAAACTTGTTTCTGTCAAGTGGTTTTGTAAAAATGTTTGCAAGTTGATTTTCAATCTGAATATATTCCAAACAAATAATCGTATCTTCTACTAATTCACGAATATAATGATATCTAATGTCAATATGCTTAGTTCATGAATGCTGAATTGGATTTTTAGAAATGTTAATTACCTAGAATTGTCGCAATGCAACACCATAGAATCTTGCACAAATTCGTAATCACTTAACATACTCTTCATCCACACAAGTTGGGTGCATGCATTACCTGCTGCAATATACTCATCCTCAGGTGTAGAAAATGATACGAAACTCTCTTTCTTACTATGCCATGAAACTAGACAGTTGCCGACATAAAAGCATCCACCGCTGGTAAACTTGCGATCATCAATATTACCAGCCCAATCAGCATTCAAATAACCGGCTAATTGAACATTAGCACCTTGAGGATACCAAAGGCCGAGTTTGGCCGAACTTACGACATATCTCAAAATGCGCTTTACAGCAATTAGGTGAGACTCTTTAGGGTCCAATTGATATCTAGCATAGATTCCTACTTTAAATCTAATATCAGGTCGGCTCGCAGATAAATATAATAAACTACCTATCATATTGTGATACAACTTAGGATCTACACTTTTACCTATCAAATCTTTAGAGAGTTTTAGTGTCATACTCATAGGAGTATTGAAATTTTTACCGCTCTTAAAACTAATCTTTTAAACCAAATTTAGATCATATTTAGTTTGAGAGATAAAGAACCCATCAACAAGTTGTTTTACTTATAAATCTAAGAAATGGTGCGGTTCTCCAATCATGCTCATTTCAAATTTGGACTTCATTAAATCTGTAAACTCAACAGTCATGTTAGAACATGTAGATCCATAGATAATGTCATCAACATATAGTTGTACTATCAGTATGTAATCATTATGTTTCTTTACAAAAAGTGTCTTATCAACACTCCCCATTATAAAGTTATGACTCAGTAAAAACTTGGTCAATTTCTTGTACCATACCTTGGGAGCTTGTTTTAATCCATAGAGTGTCTTTTTTAGACGATAAACATGATCAATATGTTTAGGATCTTCAAAACCCTTAGGCTGTTCAACATATACTTCCTCATGCAGATCACCGTTCAAGAAAGCACTCTTAACATCCATTTGATAAATTTTGAATTTTTTGTAATAAGCAATGGATATAAACAGTCTGATAGAATCAAGACAAGCTACTGGGATAAAAGTTTCATCATAATCGATGCCTAATATCTAAGTGTACCCTTGTACAACCAGTCTAGCCTTGTTTCTTATAATATTACCAAGTTTATCAGACTTATTTTTAAAGATCCATTTAGTTCCAATAATGTGTTTATCATTAGGTGTAGGAACTAAGTACCATACATCATTCCTTATGAATTGATTAAGTTCATCTTGCATAGACACTTTCTAGTTTTCATCAGCAAGCGTTTCTTTTACATTGGCCGGCTCAATCTGGTATGTGAAGCACACATAATTACAATTTAGACATCAATCTGAGCTATAACTACTCGATCTCGAGAAGCTTTGGCTATCTATGAAGAAGAGTCGGCAGCTCTGCCAGCTCCTGAAGAATTAACATCGGCACCGGCGCTGACACCTCCAGCAGCTCCAATAGACTCACCAGCGAATGTAACCATGAATGAGGTGGCCTAAAGTCTCCGAGCAATGCAGGAGTTATTGCTTCACCTGGTGCTAAGCACCATACCAAACATGCAAGGAACATAGCCTAGTGTGCAAAATAGCTCAATCTCCACAAACTCCTTTTGCCTTCACCCTCATTCCTCCATCGAATCATGTCTCCCTCTTCCTGCAGAATCAGCCCAGCATACGAACGGGAGCAACCCTCCCGCACATCTTCCTCCTAATAGGAGATCCAATCAATTCCAAGGGACAAAACCTCTCCTGACTAGTCCCTCCGAAATTGAAGAGCTCCAAGAGCAATTGCAAGATATGCAGAGGAGGCTACGGAAGCACTAGAGGGTGGATCTCCCATTCACCAAGTTTAGGGATCTTTATCCCTTCCCTGATGCAATGGTACCTCAAGACTTCGAGGTACTAAAATTCAGCAAATATGATGGTATATGGTGTCCCATGGACCACTTAAGAGCATTTTGTGGAGAGTTGAATACTATCGCAGGTAATAACGAAGCGTTGATCTGTTTGTTTCAAAAATCCTTAAAAGGCGATGCGTTAGATTGGTACACATTATTAGACTACCATCGAATTAAAACTTAGGAACAACTTTCTCAAGCTTTCATTGATTGTTTCATGTACAATCTTAATATAATGCCCAAAAGGGCGGATCTTGCTGCCCTAAGGCAGAGGAATGATGAGTCATTATCAACTTACATTGGACGGTGGCGGGCCATAACAACCAGAATGAAAACATTCATTGATGATAATGAGCAAATCTACATGATCATCCACTCGACATACCTGAGTATCTTTGGATACCTCGTCTTGTATCCATATGCCAACTTTACCTAACTCATCCATGCCGGAGAACAAGTCGAAGCCGGAATAAGGGCTGGGACAATCTCCCCTTAATAGCCTCATCAGGCCTCCCCAATACAATGGATAGTGAAAAGAAGGTCTACTGGATACAAGAACAATAGCAGAAGTGTTCCTAACCTCCATGCAACAGAAGAAGACAATCTTGTCACCTCTACCCAAGGCGCTTAACTCACCCCTCAAGAGGGACAATGACAACAACAACAGCAACAGCTTACGGGAAATGCACGAAATCCATATAAGCAAGCAATGTTTGGCAGGAAGTTCACTCCTTTGGCACAAACATACAGTCAGATCATGACAATGTTAGTGCAAAAGCAACTTCTGACACCAGTCCAACCTCGACCTTCGCCAAATCCCTTACCCGCAAGCTACAATGAAAACGAGTATTGTGCATATCATCAGTCTCCTAGCCATCTAACTGACTGCTATTTCACCTTGAAACACGTTGTCCAAGATTTGATCAAAAGTCAGAAGATTGCAATCACCCCGCAAGTTAACACTACGGTTCAAGCCAACATCCTCCAAAATTCTCTGCCACCGTATCTAGTATGCCCCAGCTCATCAAGAACCCCTACTAACAATATCGGTCAAGGAGAGCCACCCCCGATCAATCCAGTCCAATGCATTCATTCAATCACTACGAGCCCAACGACAATACCCCCAAGTTTACAAGAGGCACACCCTGCCAGTCCAATCTCTTTGCTCTTAAATATCCAAGGAGCATTTCCAGCCAGTCCAGTCTCTATGCCCCCAAGTCCACAAGCGGTACACCCTGCTAGTCCAATCTCTTCGCTCTTAAATATGTAAGGGGCATCTCCATCTAGTCCAATCTCCATGCCCCAAAGTCTACAGGAGCCACCACCGAACAATCCAGTCCATACATCCTTTGTCTCACAAGGGGCACCACTTGCCTATTCGGCCCCTACTCCAACCCTCATGTTCCAAGAAAAAGCTCCTTCCTTGATCAACATACCGCATGCCCTAACAAAATCAGGGCCCATCTTCAATTATGTGGTGACTTTCCAAGAAGGACATTCTACTACTCAAAGGGATTTGCCTAGCTCAACTCAGTCTTCAATCCTTCAAGAGAAGAGTCTAGGATAAATGAACATTCCCGCCTCAAGGAGAAAGGTTGAGGAAGAGATTAACGTCAAGATCTTGATTAGTCCTAAAGCATCAACTATCACTTTTCAGGTATTTGACATCACAGCTTCATTTCATCTCCTCCCTGATCAGTCTTGGATCCATAGAGTCAAGGCTCTCTTTTCAATTCTTCACTAAAAGGCCAAGTACATTTTCAGAGATAAGGTACTGGCTATCCCGGATGATCCCAAACAAATCTTTCTGATAAAACCAGCCAATCATCAAGAGCTAGATATGCCAGTAATAGACGTACAATGCTCTGGTGAGGACATCCCATACCATGATCTCAAGATTGAGACAGTGAATTACATGCATCTTCCATGCCCCATTGGATCAAACTATGTCTTCCTTCCAGTCGAGCACCAACATTTTTATCAGCTCAAATATAAAGAGAATTCAGACAGGAGAGGACTGGGATATCAACCTCCTATGGGAGAGATACAAAAGTACAGGTGTGTCGAAGAAGGGTAAAATCGACAAGAGGAGGATGATCCCTTCATCCACACATCAATCAAATCCATCAGAGAAGGGATCATTTATCCAGTTAGCAGGCTGAGATCCACCATGAAGGATCAAATGAGCAAAATGAACCTAATTGAGTTGTTTGAAAATGACTCAAGCAAGAGGCAAGAATGACCCCTGACTGAAGGGATCACAATCTGGATCCTACCTGAGCTGAAAGAATCTAAAGGCTCACAATGCATCGGGAATGAGCTAAGAAAAGTGACATCCAACATCAACTCATTGCCCAATCTCGAATTCATCATGATGTTTGGGCATAATGATGAAGGCCCACCTACTGATCTGTTTGGCCTTACCTCCTGAGGGGAGGGAGTGCAGGGCACTAATTGGTTCGCGATCCCCAAGATAGCACAATAAAAGAAAATAGTGTTTGGCTCCCCGAGCTAAATCAGGCAATCTTTGGTTCACATCACCATCTTTCTATATAAAAAAAATTAAAAATTTTCAAAAAGCCAAAAAACATTGGATATTTTCGAAATACCAAAAAATCAGATACTTATCAAATTAAAAAAAAAAACAGAGAGAGAGAAAATTTTCAAAAGCCAGAAACACTAGATATTTTTGAAATGCCAAAAAAAATCAGATACTCGTCAAAATGCCAAAAAATCATATATTTGTCAAAATCCAAAAAAAATTAGAAACTTCTCAAAAAACATAAACAGTAGAAAATCTTTCAAAATTCATAAGTAATAATATGCCAAATGCGTCTATTACAACACCCGAGTTTAAAGTTAACTCATATGATTTCGATCTAGAGTTAGACTTCACACTCATGGCTTTGGACGAAGCCCAAGATGAGGAAAATGATGATCCAACTCTCGAGCAAGAGGATTCCCTCTGAAAGTTCGAGGCAAAGGCCAACGTCATCACGGATGATTTTGAAATTGTGAACTTAGGATCCCTTGAGCTCCTTAGAACAGTATGCATCAAGAGATCCTCGCCACCTAAATATAAGTAGACAATGACAGAATTTTTGAGGCCCGGGGCTATCTAAATTTCGGTTCTCCTATGGAGCCTTACTCAGATCAAATGAAGAATCAATCATACACCATCTGTTATGAAGCCTGAAGTCATGCCCATCAAGCAAAGCTATCAATATCATGTTTGAAGTCAACAATGGAATCCTACTGACGAACGATGGAGATAAGCTATTGTTGCATGTCAGGAAGTGCATCAAGTATTCGAAGCTTGCATAACAGATCCATTTGCATGCTTTGAGTCTTTATAACCTGGCAACACCTTAACCCCTCTTCATTATGGGGCGTGGACATCATCAAAAGAATGAACCCAAAGGCATCCAATGGCCATGAATGCATTCTTGTGTCGGACAAAAGCGGGTGGCGACAACATCCTACATCATGGGTACGAATGAAGAAAGAAGTCAAGGAAAATGATTGGTGATAAGCTCAATGCAACCAATTATATCTCGCAGACATAAAGTGCACAACGATCGCAATCGCCAACGACAAGTAAGTCTAAAAGAAAGGTTAGTAACATGGTAACAATGCACATTTATCATTGCGCCTACTAGATCTAGGGGGCAAGTTTGATCCATCCTGGGATGATCCATTGATAGTTTGTGAAGTTTTTTCGGGAGGTACCCTTCATCTCACCAACATTAGGGACAAAGATGTTCCAGAGCCCATTAACAATGACAACATGGGTAGTCCTACCTGACTATATCAACAACGACAATCATAAAACTGAAGTCAAACAACAAGAGGTTAGTATCCTGAGGTATATTCCATCACCATTCCTTCCTTCCAATAAGAGTTTCAAAAAATAAAGGGTAAAAGAAAAAGAAAAAAATTGATGAATAAAGCGCGCAGTCCAAAAAAAAAGAGAAAAGAAGAGTCAAACCTAATGAGTGAGAACACAAGTCACCAGCCCATTTCCCCTCATGATTGCTTAAATCCAATGTCAACAGCTTCACGATCATGATTGGAGATAAAGTCAGGCAGCTCACCAGTCGGCCAGCAATGAATGGAGTCTAGCCTCCCACTTCAATTACTTGAAAAGAAAAATCAAAAGAAAAGTAACGTGTCTAAGTAAACGGGCGAGGTGAAAACCCGAAAGGGCACCTCGAGTAAAAACAGCGGGCATGTAGTGGACTTGGTGAAAACCTGAAAAGGCACCAAGGATAAAAAGAGCACAGCTGCCATGGGGCAGGCTAGAGTAAAAACCCGGGACGTGGTGAAAATTTGAAAGGGTGCCACGGGCAAAAATGATATGAAAGCCAGTCGTGGTGAAAACCTAAAAACACGCTATAGGCAAAAATGGCTTTTTAAAAAAATAATAAGTGCAGGTACAGAAAAAGTCAAGGCAATGAGCAAAGTGAAGAAGAGCAAGGAAGAGACAAGTCCTAAATCAGAATTCTGTCAGACTCTACATAAATCCAATGGGCATGATCCTAATATGTGCTACTCTCAGGGAACAGAGATCCCTGGTAAACAACTCAGAATACCGGATTCAACATGGGCTGAGTTCAATATTCTGATCCCAAAATTCAAAGCACAAATTCAAACACAAGCAAACACTAACAAATTTAACACAAACAAAAAAATTTCATTCCTTTAAAACATCTTTTTTATAAGTACATTATTTTCCTTCCTTTAAAAGAACAAAAATAAAAACATACATGCATATACAGGACAAGCAGCCAATAAAGTCAGGGGTCTGCAAAGTCAAAGTCAAAGCCCCAAACGTCCACATTTTAAAGCCCCAGCGGCCCACAGTTTAAAGCTCACAAGGCCTATAAGTTCAAAGCCCTAAAGGCCCACATTTTAAAACCCACAAGGCCCACAAATTCAAACACCCAAAGGCCCACATTTTAAAGCTCACAAAGCCCACCAAGTCCGTTGTCTAAAGGCCCATGTTTTCAAGCCCATTTCCTAGGCCCACATATCCAAAGCAAGGCCCACTTCATAAGCCCAATTTTAAGGCCCATGGTCCTAGGCCCACATGTCCAAATCAGGCTCATGTTCCCCAATTGCCCCACTAATTCATTAGTGGAGGCCATCTGGTTATTCGATTCAGACCGTACAATAAAAGTTGGATGACGACGCCCTCCGGTGAGATTGGACAGATGTTTCAAAAAAAAAATCTCAAAATATCTTCAAATAAAAATCGTTAGCCCCGCAAGCTCATTAATGGGGGCAACGCGACTGTTTACTTAACTTGTACAATAAAAATTGGACGACGACGCCCACCCGCAAGATCGAACGGATATTTTTCAAAAATCTCAAAAATATTTCAAATAAAAACCGTTAGCCCCACCAACTCATCAGTGTAGGCAACATGACTGTTTACTTAACTTGTGCAAATAAAAACTGAACGACGACAACCCATTCGCAAGATCGAACGGATATTTTTTAAAAAAATTCAAAATTATTTTCAAATAAAATCCCCAAGGAGTCTAGCTCCAAAGAGGATAATTTAAAAAAAAAAATCACGTGGCGCACAGTACACTGAGGAATCTTCTATATTCTACAGTTGTGGTAAGTGCAAACAACGAAATAAGATTCAATCCCTTTCGGTTTCCCCAGAGGATGGTCAAATCCATACATGATACAAGTACGGTTGCCCCGATCTTTATATCTGGACAGTCGTACGAGATGAATGCGAGTAAAAATGATTTGATCTATCTCTGGAAAGAAGAATCAAACTCAAAGTGAAAACAATCCATTATAACCAGAGTATCAGAATCAGCAGACTGCATAATAAAAGACTACGTGCACATACCTGGTCTTGGATGCTTGGAAAGTCTGATCGAGTCCAAGTCGGCGTAGTGAGTTCCCCGTAAGGGCGCAGAACGCGTAAGGCAACTAACCACTTTGACGATCAAACGGAACAAGTATTCCTAGGGTGATTACGTAGCAAAGAAAACGATAGATCAAACAGTACGGAAATCCTCATAAAGCCGCATCAACACGTAGAGGCCCTACTTTTCAAACTTACCCTCTAATGATATTAACAATATGACGTAAAAGGGTTGTGATTGGTGACCCGTAATACCGCATCAACACGCAGGGATAATCACAATGTTTTCCTCAAACCCTCATGATTTGTGCAAGTCATCTCTTTTCTAAACAATCAACTGACAATGATACAATGACAGGCAACAAATTCGAACCACTACATTTTCTGACCAGAAGCGTGGGGTGTCCACTCGCTTTGGTGTTCGGTTGCTCGCAACCTCGACCAAAGAGGGGCATCTACAGACACCCCACCAAGGATAATATCTTGAGAAAACTAAGACAATCCGAGAACCATGATCATATCTGAACCGAACCCTTATCCGAACCAAACCCTAATCCAAACCAAGCCTTGGACCCAGCCTAACCCTAAACCCAGCCTAACTCTAGCTTAATCCCTAATCCGAACTCCAAACCGTACCCAAAACTGCAGCCATTTCTCAAACCTGATCCAAACCTTAACCAAACCTAAACCATTACGAGCCATCATTCAAGCCAGACCATGCCCAAAATTGATCCATTTCTCAGGCCATTTTCGGGTCACAATCAAGCCAATTTCAAGCCATTTTTAGCCAAATATCCAAAAAAGGGCTTTGGGCCAATATCCGGTCCTGAAATAGGCCCACCGGTTAAACTGCGGAGAAACTGTACCAGAGCGATAGTCTAACTACCATCGGCGATAATCTAATTACCTCCGCGTGTAAGACATGTGTGTCCTCCGAGCAACAGTTGTTCCTTGTCCCAAAGTCAACTTTCATATGGATTTACCCCCCAGCCCACCTTATTTACCATTTTACCAACCTCCAAGAGCCAAGAGCACGCCACGTGGCATTCCTCTCTCCTCAACTAATCCCAAGCTGCTATGTTAGCTTTTACCCCTCTCAAACTCAGTAATTACAGAAATGCCATTGGAAAAAGCTATAAATAGCCCTCTCCTCTTCACATTTCAACACACAACAATTCCAAGAGAGAAAATTCTTCTCATTTCAAGGGAGAGAGGGAGAGAGGGAGAGGAAGAGAGTGAGGGTGAGAGGGAGCTCCCAAGCCTCCAAGATCAGATTTTTTAGCTACCCCTTAGCCTTCTCCCAACCATCTCAACCTCTTAGTCTATCCCAGATTGATCATGATGTAATTCATGTCTTAGCCTACTCAAGAACAAGATAAAGATATTTTTATTTTACATACAAGCATTCATCATGACATTTATTCCCTTCTCAACCCCCCTACTTCTCTAGATCTCTAGTGAACGTATGCTCTGTGACTTGTCGTATATCGGATCCTGTCACATCAGAAATTCCTAGTAATCTAGTCTATTTTTTTACCTTTTTGCATAAATATCATCACATCCACTCTTTAGACACGTTGTTGGACGTATGCTCTGTGGCTTGCCGAAACCATGGATCTAGCTGCATCAGAAATCCTTATGTGCCTAGTCCTATTTCGACCACATCATTCATCCCTTGAGATTCCCTTACCACACCAAGTAGAGACCATATGTTTGTATGGGTAGAGAGGGTGCCTAATACCTTACCTCTTTGTAACTAAGTTCCCTTACCCAGAATTTTGGATCGCAGATCAGGAGTCAATCTAAGGTAGGAGAGTCTTCAGATTTCTCCAACCTTACCTATTCCGCGGATTCTAGCCGACTATGGGATTCTAAGATTAATTGGTTAGTGGCGACTGCAACATCTACAAATCAGCCTAATCACCCCCACTACCAAAACATAACATATAAAACAGCGTGGGCGCTAATTTTTAGCACTCACAGCATCCAATTAGATTTGGGTCTCAATGGACATGCCAATAAACTATTGGGCTCTCAGATGTAGAATTCAGTCTCGTGTAATGTATGCGTGCATGCCAAAACTAATTGTGTGGCTTGATTCTTAACTTTAACCCCAAGCACCAAGATAGGCATATACGTTAAAACTAACCATATGTGACCGAGGTATGAGAAGAATGATTGCCTATTTAACCACTCGCAATATGTTATTTAAAATGATTAGGTGATTATCGGCAGGTAAGGTCCGAAAAGGGGTTGCACCTTGCCTTTTGTATGAAAGAACTTTTTGATATAAAAGCAAAACAAAAAGGAAACACTGACAGTTGACCACAGGAAATAACTGCAAAGCACCTTTTTTGAGAGAATTGTTTGTATTTCAGTAGAAATTATCTAACATATGAGTATAGACTTAGATTACAGCTAAGGATTATAGCTACTAGATTACTGTTACTCCTAATGTAAGATTATACTACTGGTTACACTAAAGAATGTAGAAGATAGATTATGTTAAGGAACATAAAGGATAATTGATAGATTAATTTGCTTGATTAGGTTGATATGAGACACTCTGCTTTGTTGAATTTCTTAAATATTTATATCCTTCATTGAAGTAGCTATCTAGATGCTACTTCCCACGTTTAGTTGATTACAACAATTGCTTCAGCACCACTCCGACCTTCCAAACTCTTCTTAAACACCTGTCCTAGTAATCGCTTAAGTACTGTTTTTCTCTTGACCGCGTTCTGTCTTTCACTACTTAGCCACACTGACGTGTATTATTCAACCAACACCATGTGTTACCTTTACAACACGCATTCGAAATATCTTCAAAAATCTTATGCATGATATTTTCTTCTCATGTAATGACACATCCTTTCCTAATTGGTTATTTCAATAATGGTTTTAAAAAAAGGGTACAACACCTATAATGTTTATTGACCATCCAACCTCTTGATAACCTCACACATACACATCGAGCTGAAAGGAATAAAATAAATATAATGACCCATTTGGGGGCATGGATTTGGAACCCCCTGGATTTAAAATCATCCTTTTGTGTTTGACACCCTAGATTGAGAATTAACTTTAATCCAAGAGTAACTATACATGGTATATTTACATGGGTTTGAATTTAATTACTAAATCAACTTTAATATCTCTAATTAGTGAATATATGTAATGTTTGACATAATGGCTGTAATAAGCCCACTGAAATAGACTTTGCTTAAAAATGATGAAATTCCAAATATTAGATGGGCCACAAGCACAAGATCATGTCCAAGAGACTAACAAACGATTTTTAATTGTTGATTTACATGGACAATGTTTGGATGTCGTAGATCATCGTATTAAAGTAATTACAGTTATACAATTGATAATCTAGTTGTTTTGGGATATCATTAGTGTACCATGTGCCCAATAGTTTAATAGTCTAGGGACACACATATTTCGCGTGCAACTCTTCGAAGCATTTTGATGTAATCCAAGCACTCATCGAGGATTTCAAACCACCTATTTGAGGGGATTTGAAACCCCCGGTTATTTTGTTGTGGGTGCCAAACAACTGGGAGATTGGAAATCCCCCCAAATCCATGGTGCCAAACGACCCCTAAGCTTCATCCAAAACTTTTGTAATCCACATAAGGTTTTTAATGTTCAATGATCATTATTTTCTATAGTATGGTCTACCTAAAATTTGTCTCATTTTTGGAACTATGACCTACAATAATGTGATAAAACAAACGAATGAGGTGGGTATAAAATGAAGTGGATTGGCTGGTGAACCACACATCACTGACTTGACTAGTGTGGGTACTTGTCGTGCGAAGACAGGTGCAAAATCTCCTCAAGTTTTGAGTTATAAGAACAATTCAAAAGGTAATTATGCCACCAAAATGATGTATTTATTATATTGATATTGTTTGTCCATTCGGTGAAATCATTTTAGAGTATGAGCTCAAAAATGAGCCATATCCAAAGCTTAAGTAGTCCACATCATAAATAGTAGTGGGGCCAGTGATTCTCATTGTTAAAACCTTTGTACGCCCATTATAACGTTTATTTTCCATCAAATCTTTTCATAAGGTCACACATACATGGATGAAGAGGAAAAACAAATATCATATTGATCTTTGGATCTATCTTATTTTCCGGCCAAAGCATTACGATGAGCTTACAAAATGGACTGATGGTTTGAATATAACACATACCTCATGATGGCACCCACAGAACCCGATGACATCAACACACCAACTAGGTTGGTGGTGTGTGGTGCACTAGCCAACGAATACATCAAATGTGGGCCCTACGTTCAAGGTCCCATCCACATTGCTGGAGCGTCACGGGCAAGTCGCATGCTAGTTTTAATAGTGGGAGTCCCCATGCCAACCGTTTACTATGATTTGACCCACCCGAGCCTTGGATAGGTCAATTTTTTTGACACAATTGAGAATAGGTGGATGCCACGTGATGGACGTGGATGGATGTGTCTCTATAAAACATCACCGTGGCCCCCACATGTCGATTTATATTAATGGCCCATTTGGGAGCATGGATTTGGAACCCTTAGATTCAGAACCCCCTGGATTTGAAATCCTCTTATTGTGTTTGGCACCCCAGATCGGGAATTAACTTTAATCCAAAAGTACCTATGCATTGTATATATTACAAGGGCTTGAATTTAATTACTAAATTAACTTTTATATATCTAATTAATGAACATATCTAATGTTTGATACAATCGTTGTATTAAGCCTGTTGAAATATACACTTTGCCCAAAAACGATAAAATTCCAAGTCTCATGTGGGCCATAAGCACAAAATCATGTCCGAGTGACTAACTAACAATTTTTAACTGTTGATTTACATGGACAATGTTTGGATGGTGTTGATCATCATATTAAAGTAATTATAGTGAGGCAATTGATAATCTAATTGTTTTGGGACATCATTAGTGGGCCATGTGCCTAATAGAACAATAGTCCGATGACATACATGTTACACATGCAACTCTTATAAGGGCTTGTTTGGGAGCGTCGATTTGGAACCCCTTGGATTTGAAATCCTCCTGTTGTGTTTGGCACCCTAGATTTGGAATTAACTTTAATCCAAAAGTAGCCATGCATGGCATATTTAAAGGGGTTTGAATTTAATTACTAAATTAACTTTAATCCAAAAGTAGTTATACATGGTATATTTACAGGGGTTTGAATTTAATTACTAAATAAACTTTAATATCTCTAATTAATGACGTATGTAATGTTTGACACAATGGTTGTAATAAGCCTACTAAAATATATGCTTTGCCTGAAAATGATGAAATTCCAAGTCTCGGATGGGCCATAAGCACAAGATCATGTCCAAGTGACTAACCAACAATTTTTAACCGTTGATTTACATGGACAATGTTTGGACAGTGTTGATCATCACATTAAAGTAATAATAGTGATGCAATTGATCATCACATTAAAATAATAATAGTGATGCAATTAATGTTTACGGATATCATTAGTGGGCCATGTGCCCAATAGAATAATAGTCCGATGTCACACATGTTACACATGTAACTCTTGGAAGGATTTTAGAGGTAATCCAAGCTATTAATGTGGATTTCAAACCCCCAGTTTGAGGAGATTTGAAATCTTCGGTTACTTTATGGTGCCAAATAACTAGGGGATTTGAAATTCCCTCAAATACCCTTAAATCCCCTTAAATCCATGGTGTTAAACGACCCATAAGGGCGAGTTCGGGTTGGTGTATTATAATGGAATAGGAGGGATAGAATCGTAAAATCCCTCCTATTTCCATCCTTATCACGTTTGGCCACCAACCTCATCCCTCCCATCTATTCAATCCAATGCCCTCTGTCAAAGGTGAGGGATTGTGAAATCTCCGGTTGGGGAGCTCACGGCGTTATGTCAACTCCTTGAGCCCATCCTGCAGTGATAACAGATCCATCGAACGGAATCCATCGGATGTGAAATGGCCTACTGTTGGAGAGGGTTTCGTGATGGGTTTTTGTTCACAACCCCAAGTGCAGGGTCGCGACGTAGTAATAACTCGGTGAGACCGAGGTCGAATCCATAGCAACTAAACTTGTACGTAATATGAAAATAAGTAGAACTATAACTAGAAAAAGATCTAAATTGAATTCTGGAATAGTTGAGAGGAATTGTGAATAAAGTATCAATAATTAAAATGAAACTAGAGTGTCAAGGATCCACTTGTAGTTATCAGGATGTTACCGTACTTGATTCAATAAACACAACTGGAATTAGAGTCCTATCCTATCTAATTGAAAGATGAAGCAATTATATCAAATCTCTAAATTTTTCATTGATCTAGTCCCTAACAAAGGAGTATTGTGATGATTGAAAGGGAATTCATGCATCCACCATGCACAGGAGATTATGGTGAATCACGAGATTTACCAATCTCACAATCTCAAAACAGGAAAAGAAGATATTCAAAGCTATCACAACATCTATTGAATTTGAGCCACAATAAATCATAGAAAACTGAAAATATTCCTTAAATTCAAAATAAAAATCAATGACGTTCAGCATAAACAAGAATCAAAGCAAAGAAAGCATCAAAATAAACTACAGATTCACCTCTTAGCCCTAGCTAAGAAATTAACTAGTCATAGCTAACTCAAAAATAAAGGAAAAGGTAAAAGATATACTGTAATCCACGAATAAATCAAAGTGGAAGAATGTTGTTGGCGCTCCGCCTAGGCCTTCTCTCCTTTTCCAAACCCTATAAGATGCTTTGGAGCATCTTAGGGAGTCTTATTTATAGTTGTGGAACTCCAACTTTCGCACTGAGTTGAAAAAAATCTAGAAATCCCTTCGAATTTATGCACTCTTCATAGTTCCCAAAATAGACTTTCAGAACTTTCAATTTTAAGACTCGAAGTTTTGGAATATATTTTTTCAGGACAATTTCAGGAATAAGTTCTTTTTTGGGACAATTTCAGGATTCCTTTTCTTCACTTCAAATTTTTGATTCACTTCATTCCTCACTTGGTTTCCTTGGATCTTTGGCATCTGAATTCTTCATTAATGACTTTTAAATCTCCAAATCTTCATTTAGTAATATTTTGAGTATAAATCTTCCTTTTTGCATCAATTTCACCATAAGCTCTCGAAATCACCTCGCACATGAAAACATGCATAATTAGATCAATTAAGCACTATCATGTTTATAAAACTAAGGTATAAATAGGGAGAAATATGCAATATTTCACACTCAAAAGTTTTCACGGAAATGGCAGGAAGGTGAATCTATTTTATACCCTTGTTTCTACGACTTTGGATGTGGAGAGGGAGAAGCGAGCTCCATGTACTGATATAAGGTGAAGAGAAGAGGTAAGCCCCTTCATGACACGACAAATTTGTGGATTTTTTCACTATCCCTCTTTCAGTCTCTCTGTTGTGATTTTGATTTGCTATAAGAAGGGTCTTGTTCGACTACTTCGTTGTAGGAGGACCACATCGAACCAATTTAGAGCTCTTCGGCCACCTCTCATCATTGAATTAGTCCCAGCTTCAAAGGTAATGTTGTGTTTGTTAATGCTATGTTATAATTCGAGCACCCGATATTTTCAAATTTTATTGGTGTTATGTTGTAATTCGAGCACCCGATATTGTCAAATTTTATTGTGCCAAACTGCTTGGAGTCAGTATCTTGTTATGATAAGATAAAAAGTTCACATTCAAGTCATCGTCAACTCTTCTACATTTTCAAGTCGAAGAACATTGCCAAAGATCGAACACAAGCTCGAGTACAAGAACACAAAGTCTATCTCAAGCTCAAAGCTCAAGTTCAAGTTCATTACCTCTAGCTCAAGTTTTAAGTACTCAAGCTCATATTACAAGATCACTACCTCAAGCTAAAAGTCTCATGAACACAAGCTCTAGCTCAAACTCAAGTTCAAGACTACAAGGGCAAGCTTCACATACTTCAAGATAATCAAGTTACCGAAACGATCGATGTTTTGATGTTTCAAACTCACAAACAATATAAGTATGACCCTAGATTAACCATAGGTTAGGTCATATTGATTATATATTGAATTTGGGTCATTTTATAAGTTTATAGGTTTTTCTTCGACTAGTTCTAGTCATTGTTCGACGAGTCCAGGTACTGGCTCAACCAGTCCAAGATTTGTTAAGAATTTTTTTAAAAAAATTGTTATGGCTCGACCAGTCATGCATACTGCTCAACCAGTTGAGTGAACAATCTTGACCAGTCAAATAGTGCTCGACTCAAACTCCAGCGCCTTAATTTTTATTCACTCAACTAGTCGAGCAGCCACTCGACCAGTCAAGTAACTGGTTTATCTTACCGCGCTAGAAATTTTAAAAATTGGTTGGTGCTTTGACCAGTCAAACCGACCCTTAGACCAGTCGAGGGAACAGAATTTTTACCTATAAATAGAGGACGAATCTCAGAGTTTTTCATTCATTCCAAGCCTAATCAAGCCATCACTCTGAGAGATATGTCCCTGCAATTGCGAAGCTATTACTTATTCATTTTATATTCTTTTTATAGCTTTTTGTATTTGATTTTGTGATCTCTTTATTCAACTCTATTGTATTAAAAAGGAGAATTGTGATTTACCCTTTTAAGATTAAAATCAAATCAAGCTAGCCCCAAGTTAATTTAATTTAAAGATTATTTAGACTTAGAACCCTTTCATTTGTGAAATTAGACTTTGAACAACTACGTCTACATTGAATTAGTTCTACCGGGCTACATCGGAATCTTTAGATAAGTATTTCAATTTTCTGTAATTTTTGGTTTATGAGATTCAGCCAGGAAAATCTCATCTTTTGGTTTTGTTTAAGATCAGCCAGAAAATCTCAGTGTGGGGTTTTTGTAATTGTGTAAGCCCATTTGAAAAACACAATTGTGAAGGTTTTAAGGTGAACCTTGGAAAACCTTATTTTATAGTGAAAGCCAATATCCCGTGGGTGTGGATATTGGAAGTGGAGTAGTTGTGTGGCTGTTTGCGAACAATTGGTGTACACACACGAACCACTATAATTCTTGGAGTTTGGATGATGGTTGTGATGTATGTGTAATGCTGAATGTTGTAATTTTCTTTATGCACTTTTAGTGAATGTTGTAATAATTTAGTTTATTTCCTTCGCCTCATTCTCAGTTTGAGTTTTTGATACTTACGAACGTTCTAGACATCAGGTTGTCCTACCTTAAACCTTGGTTTATGGTGAAAGGTTGTCCTTAGAACTCAGTTTGTATCAACCTCTCAAGACTAGTGCATTTGAGGTTGCTATTTAATTGTGTTATCTGTCTTTGTATTCTACATTTAATTTTTATTTGGCATAGTCATATTCACCCCCCTCCCCCCCCTCTAGGACTTAGAGCTGGGCCTTTTCAACTGGTATCAGAGCCTAATAGCTCATTCATTTGGATTCATTTCCTGAGTTAATCAATCTCAAGCTTTTAATATGTCAAATTTTGATAGCCTCTCAATTACTAGGCTTCCACCTTTTGATGGCTCCAATTATGCTTATTGAAAAGCCAGGATGAGGATCCTTTTTAGGTCCATCGATGAGAGCGTGTGGCAAGCCACAGTGAGTAGATGGAACCCACCCACGTCTAAAGTTCTAGGCACTCATGGAACTAAGTCTGTTAAAGTTACACCATATTATTCATGATCTACTCTTCAGAAAAATGAGAGTAGTGTCAATGCCAAAGCTTTAAATGCAATCACTTACGCACTATCACCAGATGAATTCAAAAGAATTATTTCCGATACTGCAAAGCAAGCCTGGGATATCTTAGAAATGACACATAAGGGAACGACTATCATCAAAAAGTCAAAACTTCAAATCCTCACCACTAGGGTTGAGGAAATGTGTATGGAAGAAAGTGAAACATTCATGGACTTCTATATTAAATTGAATGACATAGTCAAATCAATGTGGAGTCTTGGAGATAGCATCCTAGAAAGTAAAGTTTGTGCAAAGATACTGCGCTCATTGCCTGAAAGGTTCAATTTTAAAGTGACTGATATTCAGTAACTTCGTGAAACAGATAATATGAGGGTTGAAGAGCTTGTCGATTCTTTACAAATCTATGAGTTAAATTTCAAGGCTCCTAAAGGTAAGTCCATAGCCCTTAAGTCATCTAAATGTATTTCTCAAGATAATATTAATAATTCTAATTGTGAAAGTTCAGAAGATGATATGGAACTATTAGCTAAGAAGTTTTATAAGATTTTCAAAAGCAAAAGGAGAGTTGATTTTCAAAAACCCTTTGAGAAGAAAAAGAGCAAATCTAAAAATCAAAAATCTCTTAAAGACAACCAATGTTTCAACTGCTGTGAATACGGGCATTTGGCAAACAAGTGTCTAAAGAAAGACAAATCAAAGAAGAAAGGAACGTTAGCCACATGTGATGAATCGTCTTGCTCTAAAGCTTCTTCCGAGTTAGATGATTCTAAACTTGAATCTTCTAATGAGGTTAAGGCTTTAATGACTCTAGCCAGAGTCACATCATCAGATAGTTGTGATTCAACTTATGATGAAAATCTGAGGAGTAACCCTAAAAATGATGAAGATTTACAAGATGCCTATAATGCCTTATATAGGGAAAGTTGTCAGATAGATGTAAAACTTAAACTTCAAAAAGAAAAGTTTTTAAAGTTAAAAGAAGATTTTGAAAACCTTATTTTAGGAAAATCACATCTTTTTTATTGTTTTAAAAAGACTAAAAGTAATTTAGTTTTCAAAACATCGCAAGTTGAAAACCTAAAATCAGAAAATGAAAAACTAAAACTAGAAGTCTCTTCTCTCTTGAGTTCAAAGGATATTTAGAGGTATGCCCAGGGTGATCCTAAACTAGAAAAATTGCTAACCAGATCAAGGAAATGTGGAGATAGATCTGGTGTAACGACCTTGGAATTTTTTTGTGCTTATCTTTCCTTAAGTAGTTGTTTTAGGGTAATTAGCGCTTTACTCGATTGCTTGTGAAATTCGCATCAATCACTTTAAATTATATCTGCATGGCTCTAAACGTGTAGATTAGTGAGCGCTACGTTACTCTGAAATCTGGGATCCATCGCTAAATCCAGTTGTTCTGGGGAATTTTTGGAAGATCTGGATCGGACCTAGACCGCGCGTCGAAAGTCCGATAGCGATGATCTTAGGCTGTTGCGGTCACCGAGTTGGGCTTGATCTTCACCTCGAAAATCAAGTCGATCTGATGTTCTGGGTCGATTTGGTTGAGCTCGGAGTGAAGAGTGTGAGAACGGTTGAAATTTATTAAGCTTTTATTGAAATCTGAGTCGTGTCGCTTGCGCGACGATTTTAAGCATTCTGACCGTTGGATTCTGACCCAATTTCACCCTCTGATCAGGATAGTTGGCCCGCTAGTGCTTGTGGACCTGATCGAGTTTCCGTGACCGTTTGAGTGTGGTCCGCCACGGCTGATCTGAAGAGCCGGTCGGTACGAAAGCTCAGCCTGACCTAGATCCATGGTCAATGAGCTTAAGTCCGACCTTTCGTGGTTATAGGCCCACCAGAAGTGCTTCGTTGGATCGAGAAAGGCGTGCTTTGGTTATAACCTAAGTATACCTTGACCCTGGGGTTATTTCCATCATTTTAAGGCCTATATATAGACCTTAAACCCTAACTCTCATTTCCATACGAATTTTCTCTAACCCTAGCTTGGAAAGAGAGTGGAAAAGAGAGAGTTAGTGAGAGAGATTGGTTGGTGAATCATCTTGATTCTTCCTTGTTCTTCTTCACCTTTGAACCTTTACTTTGAATCGTTCCTCTGACGATTCTGAGTTCTTTTGGGGTAAGTTAAACTAACCCTAATCTGTGCTAGAGCTTAGATTAGACTTGGTGTTGTTGTATCTCATTTCTATCCTTATTTTAGGGTATTCTAGCGCCGTTGACGAAGACAACTCGTCTAAATCAGCTCGGCGGTTCTTTCTTCGCTTAAGGTGCGGACTTTAAGTGTATAGGTTATGGTTTTCAAGGCTTTCAATCCCAGTTAGTGATTTATTCTTGTTATGGATGAGATTTCACATGTCAAATGTTGTGTTTACATTGCTTTCCTGATATGCATATGCTATATTGAGATTTGTGTATTCTAAGTGTATTTATAAAGTACCGTATACGTATAAAATACGCACTTGTGTTTGCCATGATTAATTGTCATGTAGGTATGCTAGATGCATGTATGACAACTCCTTGATAAAAGGAATTGTCTAAGTGCATGTATTTCAACATGCGTCATGTATGTTGTTCCATGTATGCTAAGTGTTTGTAGAAATGCATGAATGATCTAAGTGTAACTGATTACACTAATTGTGGGCGTTGAGAAGTGATTCTCAATACTCCTATTGATGCGCATGTTTCCCTTTATGCAGTTACATTCCAAGTTATTGAAATTCAAGCATCTCCTATGCTTACATTTATGTTAAGTTGATATTCTTTAGATGTGTATGTACCATGATTTGAGCTGTTGATCTATTACCGCTTTACATTCCATATGAATATCTGTCGTAGTGTAGGATGTTTGGGACTATGCCTTAGTCCAGGAAATCGGTAATTGACCCTATGAATCGTGGTTGAGATTGCTTTCGCCATGTAGGACGTATTAGACGAACCCGAGCCGTATTAGAGTTGGCGGCAGTGGTTTGGCCACGCGGAGTGTTTGCGCACTCTATGTCGTTCAACTCAACGTGCGCTCGTGCTAGTCGAGTTCGTCAAATAACCCGATTGTCCGATGTATGTTAACCATGTATGGACGCTACTGCTTGAATCTAGGGTACCGAACTTACCAGTGGAATCCTAATAACCATGGTACCTGATCCGCTAAGACTCATGAGCCGAACATGGTGGTATGAGACACCGTGGTCGAGCTGTCGGCCTACGCTGGGGTGACGAGCCTCCCCGTAGTGACCAATGAACAACTAAACTCGTGAGCCGATTATGGTGGTATGGGACACTATATTCGTGCTGTCGGCCTACATTGATTGGTGACGAGCCCTTTGTAGTGACCTCGAGCATACCTGGATACCGCAAGGAGGTGACGAGCCGATCTGTGGTAATAAGGGCATTAAAGGCGTGCATTGATTGGTGACGAGCCCTTTGCTACGACCTCAAATATAAAATCGTATGAGATGTCTAGGATTGACGACCCTAGTATGGATCACTGTTTGGATGGTGACATGAGGAAGGTATCTTAGTTTCCCAATCCTGTTGTGTGAAATGGACTAATAACAACTTGGTAAGCATATCCATGCACCGCATTTGCATGTGCTTTGTAGATGTGGCGCACTTTGAGGCGATGTCATGCGTAACGTAAGATGAAGACGCTGAGGGTGTACGCGTGAGGGCACGCATCATACCGCATTCATACTTGCATTAACAAGAGTACTTAGGATTTATTTACTTGTCCTGCTTTATCATTACTGTTTGATTGAACTGATAACATGTTAACCAGTGCCTTATTGTTCCACTGAGTTGATCACTCACTCCCACGTTTCTGGGGCGGTGTTACACACCCACCAGACTCTGTCTTAGGCCCTGATGTTGCAGATGTGGATGCGACGTCTGAGGCAGAGCGGGAGCTGGATGACGACGAGGCTGCCTTCTCCTATATGCAGTTTTCAGACGAGTTCTAGCGAGCCTCGGTCTGATGCGTGGGATTCCTGGGATATTTTGGGGACTGAAATGATGTAATTTGATACTTATAACTTTGTTAAATAACACTTTTACACGATCTGATTGTATATGTAATTCAGGGATTTACACTTGTACACATTTTTACTATAAGTCTTCCGCTTGCTTTATTCACTTGTCCCTGAAGCATATCTGTGTTTTGGCTTAATCTATTCCATGTTTTATGCACTAATACAGTCAACATACATTCATCATTAAATATGTTGCATAAGTGATGTTTTGGAACTCGGGAGCTGAGTTATGCTCGACCCCCGAATTTCAGGGCGTTACAAGTTGGTATCAGAGCATGATCTGGATTAAACCGGACCTGGGTTATGGTCACACACCGCACGTTGTCGCCACTATAGTGTATTTGGGTGCGGGTCTATCATCGCTTTGTGTTTGTGCTCCGTAGTTTCTATCGGCGAAAGTTTCTTGAAAACCTTTGCCGAGATCGAGTCTGTACCCTTACCTGATCACACACAGCGACCCGAAACCTTTCCTAGACCCTCTATTAATGAGTGTAGACGGTCAATCTTCCTTTTTTTCATCTTAAACTTTCCAGAAATCGCTGTTTGGATCAGATTTCTTTCTGAATAACCCGATAGGCCTCAAACTATGCAAGGGGCCATTTGGAGCATTTCCAGTGGGGCCCAGGGGGGGAACCACATGTTTTGGACCAAGGGGGACCAGGAGGGCCTCGCCAAATCGGCGAGGCATCGCCGATATGTCCAGAGACCGGCGATGCCATCGCCGGTTCGGCGAGGGATCGCCGGTCAGCAGGCTTGGCGGGCCGGGCCGACGCGGGCCGATCGTCCCTAGGTCTTGTGTGGCCCACCCCTCCACGGTTTTCATTTTAAAACCTCTCCTTTTACCTATTTCCTTCACAAAACCCACCCCCAAGCTTTCCTTTTCTTTCAAAACCTCTCCAAACTCCTTCAAATCTCTCCCAAATCTTCATCTTCCTTCCATTTTCGTGCAAACCCATCACCCCATTCTCTAATCTTCCATTCCATTGCTGATTTCTTCTTTTTCCCTTCTCATTTGAGCCCTTTCTTTCCCTATTTGGCTAATAGTTGTGTGGAAGCTTCACCATCTTCCTATTTCTCTCTTTCTCTCATTTCTCATGGCCCTCTTTGAGATTGTGACGGCCATCTTTTCCATTTCTTCCCTTCTTTCCTTGATGGGGAAGAAGAGAGCGCCCGTGGATGAAGCCGGGCCGAGCCGCCCAACCCGTGCACGGAGGCCAAGAGGTGCCGCCGCTAGCACGTCCGCCACGCGCGAGTTCTAGACGAAGCGGGACCTCGATCCTCGAGCTCCTGTCAGTAGGACCTTGTTGGCAGAATTGTCGCATGGAGTCTATGAGGGGCGTAGAGTCCTTTTTGAGGCTCATGTTGATCCGTGGCTCTTTGGTGAGTTCTTCTTGTTGGAGCGCCTAGAAGGGGCTGGTTGGGGTCCCTTGTTCGAAGGCGAGTATCGCGCGAATGCTAGCACTGTTCGGGCCTTCTATGCCAACATTCTGGAGCCTTCGCTGGATCCTCTGCAGTTCAAGATTCCCTGTGGTAGCGGTCGAGTTGGAATTGTCAATGTTGCTTTGATATCCCGACTCTTGAAGGTGCCACTTGGGGAAGTGCATGCCAGCGAGAAGAATGTGGACAGTGTGCGCGAGAGGGATCGTCGCACCCGATCCTTGTGTGGTCGTCTGGTTGAATGGCAGCTAAATAGGAGTCTTCTGGCTTCTTTCATGACGGACGACTTCCGTTTGCTCCACCACATCTTTACGTTCAATGTATATCCAAGGTGGAGCAACCGCAGCGAGTGTACGCGCCTGATGGTAGATTTTCTATATCAGGTGGGGCAGGATGCGAAGTTATGTGTGCCGACGTACGTCCTGCGTCAGATTATTCTCATCGCTCGTTCGAGTAGACGGACCGAGTCTCTTCCCTTTGGTCGCCTTATTTGCAAGATCGCACATGAGTTCGGCTATAGGCTTGGAGCTGAGAAGCCGGTCCCTGTTCGCCATATCAACTTGAGGACCCTTAAGCTGATGGAGGTTGGTTCTGGTCGGCTTGCCTCTGAGGGTGAGGCTGGGTCTGAGAGTGGTGATGATGAGAGTTATGCTGAAGGCGGTGCGGAGTCTGGGGAAGAAGCAGAGCAAGACGAGGAAGAGATTGAGGCACAGGATTCGAGTGATAGCTCTCCTCCTGTGGTGCCAGAGCAGGGCGCAGAGCAGGTTGCCAGAGATGCCCGTCTTACACGGCTTGAAGAAGGGCAAGCTGCTTTATGCCAGGAGATGGTTAATCTTCGAGGCTTGGTTAAGCACAAGTTCAAGAAGATGTCTCGGACTTTGAAGTCTATCCCGTGTTGCTTGCAGGATAAGGGTGCTCCGCCTCCATCTCCTGATTCCGACGAGTAGCATCGTCGTGGCCGTCTTTGCTTTGTTGTGTTTTTCTTTCTGTGTGTAGCCGTTGTTGGCTTGTAGTTGGAGTTGTTGTAGTGTTGTAGCTGTTAGTGGTTGTAGTTGTTGTGGTTGTTTGAAGTGTTAGATGTTGTTGTTTTCATGCTTTCCTAGTCGTGATTCATGTATTGCTGCACTACTTGTATTGCGACGATTTTGGTTAATGGAATGCATGTTGTTTGTTTTTGGAGTTGTGCTGTTGTGTTGTTGTTGTGTGGATGGATTATGTGACTTAGAATCGACAAGTTGCATCCTTTGATTTAATGTAGGGATGCCTCCTAAGGGTTCAAGACTTCGGCCCGTCCTTTCTCTCGATTGACTCGCTTGGGGTTCCTCCTTGAGCGATAGCGATCGAGATCCGCAGCGGGTCCATCTCGTCCGGTGTTGGGTCGACACCTATGGCTCCTCCATCACACCCTCGGTTCCCGAGCCGAGCCATGCACCTTCTTCTCCTTCACCTGTTGATAGGTTTGAGCAGATCTGACTTGTTATGTCATTAGCAGACGCAGCAGCAGCAGCAGCAGGAGTTCCTCTCCTCCATGGCCGGCATCTTTAGTAGGGGTGACTCCACCTGTTTCACCTATGCCTCCATCTGGGAGTGCCAGCGGCACATTCGAGCGATTTCAGCGCTTACGCCCTCCTACTTTTGCGGGTTCTCATAGACCCGAGGAGGCCGAGTATTGGATTGACCGCATCTCTAAGATGCTGAGGCCGTTGCACTGCTCTGAGGTCGAGCAGGTTGAGCTTGCCACCTTCATGTTTGAGAAGGAGGCCAGTTTATGGTGGGACAGTGTGCTTCGCACTGTCGAGGAGGACTTCGTGTGGTCGTGGCAGGCGTTTGAGGCGCGCTTCCACGAGAAGTATTTCCCGGTGACGTACCGACACGAGAAGGAGAGTGAGTTCCTTCGCCTCCGCCAGGGAGGGTTGTCGGTTACGGAGTATGAGAACCGGTTTACTGAGTTGGGGCGGTATGTTCCTTTGATCCTGGGTGATCAGCCGATGAGGATGCGGCGTTTTTCTGAGGGGCTGCGACCTGAGATCCGATCGAAGATTTGCTGTGCCAGCATTTCTTCATATGCGGAGCTAGTGAGCATGTCCTTGCGAGCAGAGCAGGACGGAGATAGAGCGTCCCGCATGCGAGCACCGATGCCTCCTAGGCCGCGACCGAATTTTCAGGGTGCACCTTTCCTTGGCAAGAGGCCGCGTGTTGATTCTCCTCCTAGGCGTTCAGCGCCGCCCGCTCAGCAGATGAGAGCTGATCTGAGATGTTCTTATTGTGGGAAGGTTGGGCACTTGGACCGTTTCTGCTTTTCCCGTATGCGAGCAGGTGGTTTTACTCCACCGCAGAGGGTTAGTCGTCCGATGCCTCCGGTTATTTCTCCTCCTCCTCTTCGATCAGCGCCAGCTCATCCATCCTTCAGACCTGCAGTTCCTGGTTTCAGGCCACCTCAGCGGCCCATGGTTCCTCCGCCGAATCGTCAGCAGCAAGCTCGTGTTCATGCGCTTTTAGCTGAAGCGCCTATGTCTGACTTGGTGCCGAGGTCCTTTGAGGTGACAGCGCATATTGAAGGTATTCCCGTTTCTGTGCTAGTGGATACAGGGTCCACTACTTCTCTTATTTCTTATGTGGCAGTTAGGCGTTTGGGGTTGAGATCGGTTCCTATGCCTGGAGTGACGCTTACTACCGCTACGGGGATGTCCTCTGCCTTGGGCAAGCGTTGTATGGATTGTTTGGTCGATCTGGGAAGTGGATCGATCCGTGTTGATTTGCTAGTCGCACCGCTTTATCACTACGATGTTATTATGGGTATGGATTGGCTCACGAGGATGCGAGCTGAGATTGATTGTGAAGCGAGATCAGTGACGATCCATGGACCTGAGGGCGAGATTGTTACTTTCCCAGTTCAGGTCAGTTACCCTATTCGTATTGATTTTTATTCTTCTCTGTTGGAGAGTTCGGCCGAGTCGGCGTTGGTTAGTACGTCGGTAGTTCAGGAGTTTGAAGATGTGTTTGAGTCGATTCCTGGATTACCTCCTCAGCGTGAGATTGATTTTGCTATCGATCTTATGCCTGGTGCGGCGCCCATTTCTTTACCCACCTATCGGATGCCTCCGAGTGAAATGGAGGAGTTGAGGAAGCAGATAGATGGTTTGCTAGAATTGGGTTTTATTCGGCCCAGTGTGTCTCCTTGGAGAGCACCTGTTTTGTTTATGAAGAAGAAGGATGGTTCCTTGCGATTGTGTATTGATTATCGCAGGTTGAATTTGGTAACTGTGAAGAATAAGTACCCTTTGCCCAGGATTGATGATCTGTTTGATCAGTTGAAGGGGGCACGGTACTTCTCGAAGGTTGATCTGCAGTCAGGGTATCATCAGTTGCGCGTCAAGGATCGAGACGTGCAGAAGACCGCTTTTAGGACCAGCTTCGGTCATTATGAGTTCCTTGTGATGTCGTTCGGTCTGACGAACGCACCGGCCGTGTTCATGGATCTGATGAACAGGGTATTTCGGCCTTTCCTGTTTCGATTCGTCATTGTATTCATCGATGACATTTTGATTTATTCGACGAGCCGGGCAGAGCACGAGGAGCACTTAAGAGCGGTTTTGGGTACTCTTAGGGAGCATCAGCTTTTCGCACAGTTCAAGAAGTGTGATTTCTGGAAAGAGGAAGTCAAGTTCTTGGGACATGTGGTATCCAAGGATGGGATAGCCGTCGACCTTGCCAAGGTAGTGTAGTGCAGGACACAAACATTCTTGAGGTGAGGAGTTTTCTTGGCCTTGCAGGCTACTATCGACGCTTTATTCAGGACTTCTCGAAGATTGCCAGACCGTTGTCGCAGCTGACACGGAAGGATTTGAAGTTTGCTTGGAGTGAGCAGGCGGAGTTAGCTTTTCAGGAGCTGAAGGACAAGTTGACGTCCGCCCCTGTGCTAGTATTGCCAGAGCAAGGGGTTAAGTATATTATATATACTGACGCCTCTCGCGTTGGTCTGGGTTGTGTCCTTATGCAGAAGGACAGGGTGATTGCTTATGCTTCGCGTCAGTTGAGGAAACACGAAGAGAATTACCCTACGCATGACCTGGAATTGACAGTTGTCATCTTCGCATTAAAGCTTTGGAGACATTACCTCTATGGTGAGGAGTTCGAGCTCTTTTGCGACTACAAGAGCCTTAAGTATATTTTCACGCAGCGTGATTTGAATATGAGGCAGCGCAGATGGATGGAAACATTGAAGGACTTCAAGTTCGATGTTTCTTACCATCCTGGTAAGGCGAACCATGTAGCAGATGCGTTGAGTCGCAAGAAGGCTTTGGAGTTTGCGGCTCCGCTGATGATAGCAGAGTGGGAGATGTTGGAGTTCGTGCGCGATTTTGAGCAGAAGCTTACGGTGGTTGAGCCGTATGAGGTTATCGCACACATTCGTATACAGCCCGTTATCGACGAGAGGATCGTTGCAGCTCAGGCAGATGATGAGCTTTCGGTGAAGATGAGGCAGCGGGTTGGTACAGATGAGAGCTCCGACTGGAGTGTTAGTTCTGATGGGGGCCTACGTTTTCGTGGCCGGTTATGTGTTCCTGACATCCCTGACTTGAGACGTGAGGTTCTCGAGTTAGCCCATAGTTCTAAGCTTGCGATGCATCCAGGTAGCACGAAGATGTATCAGGATATGAAGAGGTCTTATTGGTGGGACAATATGAAGGTCCATGTTGACTTTGTTTCTCGTTGTCTCACGTGCCAGCAGGTCAAGGCAGAGCATCGCCGACCTCCTGGGTTGTTGCAGCCCATGCCCATAGCTGAATGGAAGTGGGATTTCATCTCTATGGATTTTATTTCTGGGTTGCCGAGGACGAGAAAGGGATTTGACTCTATTTGGGTGATCGTCGATCGATTAACGAAGTCGGCGCATTTCTTACCGATCCGAGTCACTTACTCTGCAGACGAGTTGGCTAGGTTGTATATCAAGGAGATAGTGCATCTGCATGGAGTTCCCCTGGAGATTGTGTCTGATAGAGACACGCGTTTTACATCTATCTTCTGGACTCGTATCCAGGAAGCAATGGGTGTGAAACTGAAGTTCAGCACCGCGTTTCATCCGCAAACAGATGGGCAGACGGAGCGCGTGAATCAAGTCCTGGAGGATATGTTGCGAGCTTGTGTTTTGGATTTCAAAGACAGGTGGGATGATTGTCTTCAGTATGCAGAGTTCGCGTATAATAATAGTTTCCAGGCGAGTATCGGGAGGGCTCCCTACGAGGCGTTGTATGGTCGCCGTGCAGAGCACCACTTGTTGGGCATAAATTGGTGAGCGTAGTTTGCTTGGCCCGAAGTTGGTGCAAGGTGACTTGAGAGAAGGTTGACATCATTCGACGTCGACTTCTAGCAGCGCAGAAGAGTTATGCTGATACGAGGCGTCGACCGCTTGAGTTTGTAGTGGGAGACCATGTGTTTCTGAAGGTCTCTCCTATGAAGGGAGTTCTGCGGTTCGGTAAGAAGGGGAAGCTGACGCCGAGATTTATTGGTCCATTTCAAGTTCTGGATCGAGTGGGAGCGATAGCATACCGCCTTGCTTTGCCCACACCTCTTGCGGGCGTGCATAACGTATTTCATGTTTCTATGCTGAAGAAGTACGTTCCTGATCCTTCGCATATTATCAGTTGGGAGCAAGTGCAGTTAAGTGAGGATGCCACTTATGTACTGCAACCGACGCGTATTCTGGATAGAAAGGAGCAGGTGCTGCGTAGCAAGGTTATCCCTCTCGTGAAGGTGCTATGGACGCATCATGGTGTAGAAGAGGCTACTTGGGAATCTGAAGCTGAGGTCAGGAAGACCTACCCTCTGATCCTCGAGGATTATATGAAGGTATGAATTTCGAGGACGAAATTTTCTTTAAGGGGGGTAGATTGTAACGACCTTGGAATTTTTGTGCTTATCTTTCCTTAAGTAGTTGTTTTGGGGTAATTAGCGCTTTACTCGATTGCTTGTGAAATTCGCATCAATCACTTTAAATTGTATCTGCATGGCTCTAAACGTGTAGATTAGTGAGCGCTACGTTACTCTGAAATCTGGGATCCATCGCTAAATCCAGTTGTTCTGGGGAATTTTTGGAAGATCTGGATCGGACCTAGACCGCGCGTCGAAAGTCCGATAGCGATGATCTTAGGCTGTTGCGGTCACCGAGTTGGGCTTGATCTTCACCTCGAAAATCAAGTCGATCTGATGTTCTGGGTCGATTTGGTTGAGCTCGGAGTGAAGAGTGTGAGAACGGTTGGAATTTATTAAGCTTTTATTGAAATCTGAGTCGTGTCGCTTGCGCGACGATTTTAAGCATTCTGACCGTTGGATTCTGACCCAATTTCACCCTCTGATCAGGATAGTTGGCCCAGGCATATCCTAGTGCTTGTGGACCTGATCGAGTTTCCGTGACCGTTGAATTGAGTGTGGTCCGCCACGGCTGATCTGAAGAGCCGGTCGGTACGAAAACTCAGCCTGACCTAGATCCATGGTCAATGAGCTTAAGTCCGACCTTTCGTGGTTATAGGCCCACCAGAAGTGCTTCGTTGGATCGAGAAAGGCGTGCTTTGGTTATAACCTAAGTATACCTTGACCCTGGGGTTATTTCCATCATTTTAAGGCCTATATATAGACCTTAAACCCTAGCTCTCATTTCCATACGAATTTTCTCTAACCCTAGCTTGGAAAGAGAGTGGAAAAGAGAGAGTTAGTGAGAGAGATTGGTTGGTGAATCATCTTGATTCTTCCTTGTTCTTCTTCACCTTTGAACCTTTACTTTGAATCGTTCCTCTGACGGTTCTGAGTTCCTTTGGGGTAAGTTAACCTAACCCTAACCTGTGTTAGAGCTTAGATTAGACTTGGTGTTGTTGTATCTCATTTCTATCCTTATTTTAGGGTATTCTAGCGCCGTTGACGAAGACAACTCGTCTAAATCAGCTCGGCGGTTCTTTCTTCGCTTAAGGTGCGGACTTTAAGTGTATAGGTTATGGTTTTCAAGGCTTTCAATCCCAATTAGTGATTTATTCTTGTTATGGATGAGATTTCACATGTCAAATGTTGTGTTTACATTGCTTTCCTGATATGCATATGCTATATTGAGATTTGTGTATTCTAAGTGTATTTATAAAGTACCGTATACGTATAAAATACGCACTTGTGTTTGCCATGATTAATTGTCATGTAGGTATGCTAGATGCATGTATGACAACTCCTTGATAAAAGGAATTGTCTAAGTGCATGTATTTCAACATGCGTCATGTATGTTGTTCCATGTATGCTAAGTGTTTGTAGAAATGCATGAATGATCTAAGTGTAACTGATTACACTAATTGTGGGCGTTGAGAAGTGATTCTCAATACTCCTATTGATGCGCATGTTTCCCTTTATGCAGTTACATTCCAAGTTATTGAAATTCAAGCATCTCCTATGCTTACATTTATGTTAAGTTGATATTCTTTAGATGTGTATGTACCATGATTTGAGCTGTTGATCTATTACCGCTTTACATTCCATATGAATATCTGTCGTAGTGTAGGATGTTTGGGACTATGCCTTAGTCCAGGAAATCGGTAATTGACCCTATGAATCGTGGTTGAGATTGCTTTCGCCATGTAGGACGTATTAGACGAACCCGAGCCGTATTAGAGTTGGCGGCAGTGGTTTGGCCACGCGGAGTGTTTGCGCACTCTATGTCGTTCAACTCAACGTGCGCTCGTGCTAGTCGAGTTCGTCAAATAACCCGATTGTCCGATGTATGTTAACCATGTATGGACGCTACTGCTTGAATCTAGGGTACCGAACTTACCAGTGGAATCCTAATAACCATGGTACCTGATCCGCTAAGACTCATGAGCCGGACATGGTGGTATGAGACACCGTGGTCGAGCTGTCTGCCTACACTGGGGTGACGAGCCTCCCCGTAGTGACCAATGAACAACTAAACTCGTGAGCCGATTATGGTGGTATGGGACACTATATTCGTGCTGTCGGCCTACATTGATTGGTGACGAGCCCTTTGTAGTGACCTCGAGCATACCTGGATACCGCAAGGAGGTGACGAGCCGATCTGTGGTAGTAAGGGCATTAAAGGCGTGCATTGATTGGTGACGAGCCCTTTGCTACGACCTCAAATATAAAATCGTATGAGATGTCTAGGATTGACGACCCTAGTATGGATCACTGTTTGGATGGTGACATGAGGAAGGTATCTTAGTTTCCCAATCCTGTTGTGTGAAATGGACTAATAACAACTTGGTAAGCATATCCATGCACCGCATTTGCATGTGCTTTGTAGATGTGGCGCACTTTGAGGCGATGTCATGCGTAACGTAAGATGAAGACGCTGAGGGTGTACGCGTGAGGGCACGCATCATACCGCATTCATACTTGCATTAACAAGAGTACTTAGGATTTATTTACTTGTCCTGCTTTATCATTACTGTTTGATTGAACTGATAACATGTTAACCAGTGCCTTATTGTTCCACTGAGTTGATCACTCACTCCCACGTTTCTGGGGCGGTGTTACACACCCACCAGACTCTGTCTTAGGCCCTGATGTTGCAGATGTGGATGCGACGTCTGAGGCAGAGCGGGAGCTGGATGACGACGAGGCTGCCTTCTCCTATATGCAGTTTTCAGACGGGTTCTAGCGAGCCTCGGTCTGATGCGCGGGATTCCTGGGATATTTTGGGGACTGAAATGATGTAATTTGATACTTATAACTTTGTTAAATAACACTTTTACACGATCTGGTTGTATATGTAATTCAGGGATTTACACTTGTACACATTTTTACTATAAGTCTTCCGCTTGCTTTATTCACTTGTCCTTGAAGCATATCTATGTTTTGGCTTAATCTATTCCATGTTTTATGCACTAATACAGTCAACATACATTCATCATTAAATATGTTGCATAAGTGATGTTTTGGAACTCGGGAGCTGAGTTATGCTCGACCCCCGAATTTCAGGGCGTTACATCTGGTCAGGGCTATGATAAAAATACGCCTTTAGAAAATAAGATTACTCCTCTTAAGTTTGTTAAAGGAGAGTCCTTAAACTCAAAAGGGAAATGTCTGAAACCAAATGGTTTTAAAAATCCTAAAACTTTTCAAGCTAAAAAACCTAAAAACAACCATATCAATTTTAGAAATCAGAATCATAACCCCTTAGCTGAAAAATTATGAATCTACTCAAGGAACTTCTGAAACCTAACTCTAATGGTAGAATGTATAACAACTATAAGTACAGAAAAACCAGTAGTGTTCCAAAACCCAAAATGGTAATGAAATGGGTCCCTAAGGTTATTTGTCTAGTTGCCCACACTGCTTTCAAGGCTTCGAGTCAATCAAAGTGGTATCTAGACAGTGGTTGCTCTAGACACATGATAGGTGACAATGATTTATTCACCAACTTCAAAGATTTGACTGATGGTTCAATCACATTTGGTGATGGTAGCAACTGCAGAATAATTAGCCAAGGTACGGTTCAACTCTTCAATCTTCCTTCTTTTGAGAATGTTTTATTTATAGGTCTTAAACATAATCTTTTAAGCATTTCTCAAATATGCGATAATAAACATTATGTAAAATTCACTAATCAAGGATGTGAGATTTTTAATGAGAAAGGTTCTGTGATATTGACTGGTCATGGAACATCTAAGAATTGCTATATAGTCAGTGACTCTAGCTCGTCTAAATTATCATGCTACATGGTTCAAGCTAATGAGACCAAATTATGTCATAAACGTCTTGGACATGTGCACTACCGAAATCTTTATAGACTAAGTAAAGGCGAGTTAATAAGAGGTCTACCCAAATTAAAGAAAATGGATAAATTTTGTGGAGAATGTCAAATCGAAAAACAAACTAGGAGTAGTCACAAGAAAGTGAACTCTAATGTCACATCTAAACCCCTTGAAATCTTCTACATGGATCTCGTTGGACCTACCAGAACGGAGAGTCGAGGTGGAAAGAAATATTTCCTGGTAATTGTGGATGACTTTACCAGATATACATGGGTAGCTTTCATAAGAGAGAAGTCTGAAACTCTTGATGAAGTGAAAAGGATACTCAAGCATATCCAAACTGAGAAGGAATCAACCCACTTATTTGTGGCCATCTTGATGTATTTGTGGAGGCCATCTTGATTTATATGAGGCCCATTAGTGCGGCCCATTGATGCAACCCACTTAATGTGATCGAGGCCCAGGTACGTGGCCCATTTGATGTGAATGAGATCCATGTATAGGGCCCGCATGTTGTGTATTTGAGGCTCATGTGTAGGGCCCACCTGTTGTATATATGAGGCCCATGAGTGAGGTCCATTATGATGTATTCGAGACCTAGAGGCAAGGCCTGACATGATGTGATTATGGCCCATATGATGTATATTCGTACCATCCATCCCCAATAAATGTGACCCACCTTAGTGTATATATTCTGTATCCACCGTTCGTCTAGTTTATTGGACGGTGGACTCCACTTTGATGTATGTGTCTTAAACTATCCGTCCATCTACCCCGGAACGGTGGTAACCCACCTCATGTATATTCCTGCCACTCATCTGTTTTCTGGGGTGGGATCCAACTTAATGTATGTATTGTATTCCAGCACCGTCTATCTGGACGTGCCGTGGGGCCAACTACGATGTATATGTTGACCTGCACCATCCAACTTGCTGGACGATAAGCCCACCTACTGCATATTCGCAGGGCCCACTATGTTGTATGCATTTCATCTATGCCGTCCATTTATGCGGCTCACCTCGATATGTGTATAGCAGGCACACTGTCCATCTGTTAGGGCCCATTTGATATGTGCAAGGCCCACCATGATGTGTTGGATATGAGGCCCATTAGCACGACCCACTTGGTAAGGCCCAATGGGATGTATTTTCTGGCCCATGTATTGTGGCCTAACTGACATACAGGTGACACCATGTATTGCGACCCATTGTGATATACATGAGGTCCATTGGTACAACCCATTGATGTGGACCACTTGATGTATATGAAGTTCATTGGCATGGCTCATTGGTGTGGCCCACTTGATGTATTTGAGACCCATGTGCAGGGCCCACCTCCCATTTAGCGAGGCCCATTGTAATGTAATTCCGGCCCATATGTCGTGGCTCATTATGACGTATTCCCAGCCCATATGTCGTGGCCATTGTGATGTGTTCCCAACCCATATGTCATGGCCCATTGTAATGTGTTTCCGACCCATTTGGCAAGGTCCATTGTGATGTATTCAAGGCCCATAGTTGAGGCCCAATGCGACGTATGTATGGCCCATTAAGTTATGTATGAATCCCTTATATGGGCCACTCCTTGGGCGCAATGTTGGTGAAATATCCACGTTGATGGGCAATAATGGTTAAATATCCATATTGTGACCTTCCCTTAGGCCTTGTTAGGCCGATTATCGTGATCGATTGCTGATTTCGATTGTCATGGCCGATTGCCAATTCTGACTATCGAGGCCAAGTATCGAGGTTGATTTCGATTTGTTGAGGTCGATTGTATAGGCTATTTTGATTGGCGAGACCGAGTATCAAGGCCGATTATCGAGGCCCAAAGTGATGTGTGTGAGGCCTATGTGATGAGGCCCATTATGATGCATTCGAGGGCCAGGCGATATAGCCTATTGTAATGAATGTTAGGCCCATGTGAAAGGCCCATTGTGATGTGTATTAAGCCCTTGAGTGAGGCCCATGGTGTTGTATATTTGGCCTTTGTGTGAGGTCATGGGTCCACTATATATTAGGATCTATGAGGACCATTCATCGGGGCAATGTTGGTTAAATTTCCACATTGTCGAGGTCGATTGTCGATACCGATTATAAGTATGTGACGGCATAGCATCATGATACATGCCCATATGCATCATCTGCATGTTTGTTATGATATGTGGTTGATCATTGCATATGTCATTAAGCGTGTTGTTATGAGACTCCCTGATAGGCGGAGGTTATCTCACATGAGCACACGGTATGCGCAGGATTGATGCATGACTGGATTGTATGACTCATGCATCTTGCATTATGATTACTATACGCCCTAGCGACATCAGGGTCGTAGCCTCCACAGGCATATCGTAGATGGTCAAACGGAACACCGAAAATTTATTCTAGTATTGGGCTGCCATAGATGGCCTTGGGTGAAAATCCCTAAACCCTCTTGGTACTAGAGGATGCCCCAACATCAAGATTAAGTGGATACATGAGCGCCCGTGTGCCGAATACCAGGAGGTCGCGTCTCCTACTGTGTCGTGGTCGGTTGGGAGGGGGTGTGGCCTTACCCGCCCGAGAGCAGGGGGCATTGCTAGGCTGAGTTTAACCAGCTTGTGAATGGGTCCGCTATTGACGTGCCGAATAGGTATTGGTAAACTATTGACCGACGGATATTGAGGTTTCCTACGCTCACTTGGACTATGTGGCTGGGAGAGCGGCAGTGTCATTTAGAGTGTACTAAACCCCGGTGATGATCCCAGAGATGAACCATACTGATATATGGACTTAGTGAGTAGGAGTTACATACTCATTCATTCATTCATCATTCACTATCCACTCGGGCTGGTGGTGCGCAACTAATTGTTACGTGTACCTTCGCAATGGCCAGGATTTCGGTTGGGGCGTGCGACTAATCTGAGATTAGGAGTTTACCACATTGAGTCTAACTATCCAAATTAGGTATGGGACTAGTTTGGATAGAAGTCCATTGTGATGGACCCCATAGCCTGTGATACTACGTACTACCATCCCGACTTCACACTCCAGCATGGTCATTCCATTCGCACCGCATGTTGCATTACATCCACGGCATATGACAATTTGGGTTATTGTATTTCTGCATTTATATGGTCTAGGTACGGTTGACGCTATTTGTGTTACTCATCAGGAATGTATATTGCATTGCATCCTCTTCATCTGATATTTGGCTCTCTATGACTCTTCATTTGCATAGTTGATTCGTATTGTATATTCTAATATTGTATGACTCATGAACTTGTCAGTATTTCTGTTTACTCTGTTATCATATGATTTGTGACCTTGTCAGTATATCTGCTTACTCTGATAATTCTTGATCTTGTCAGTATTTCTGCTTACTCCGATAATTCTTGATCTTGTCAGTATTTTTGCTTACTCTGATAATTCATGATCTTATCAGTATTTCTGCTTATTTTCGACATTGTATGATTTATGGATTACCAGTATTTTCGGTATTGTATAACTATGGCATTGTATCGAATACTTGGCACTTATCTTGTGCACACACTTACACCACCCTCTAAGCTTTCTATAAGCTTATGCACGATAGATGCATGCAGGTGATGTTAGGTTGCAGCAGTGTTGAGCTTGGAGCGTAGAGTGGTCTTCTAGAGTTTGATTTTCAATTTATGTATTTCCTTTTTAGCATTATACTGAAATGATTATATTAGTGGATATGTAATGATGATGTTGCCTTTGTGAATTGGGTAATCTTGTGATTATGCTCATTATGAGTTAAATGTACTAAAAAAATCCTCCTTGTAGGATCCTAGAATCGGAATCTAGCATATGGACGCTAGGAACCAAGAATGGGGTACTACAGAGGCTGTCGGCACCAGATTCGGCAATCGGGATTCCTATAAATCTGATTTCCAGGTTTGGGGCGTGATATTAGAGCTCGGCCTTTTCAGTGTGGTTCTCAAATTAGAGCTTTTTTTTTCTTTTTTGGCACCACTTACTTCTTCTCTTTCTTCTTGGCAGTAGGTATAGATCATATGCATGCAGGTTGTTTAGTGGAATTGGGATTAGTGGGTTGTGTACTTTGAAGTTGGGATATTTCTGATGAATTTTCATATTGAGTGCAGTGGAGTAAAGAATTCTATAATGGTGTTTATGCCTTCATTTCTTTAGATGAATACAATGTTCATCTACCTGTAATCTGCATAAAAAAATAATAATCTATATGTAAGGGATTACATGCTGGCCAATGTATGGGTATATCCTTTGGATGTAACCGTCCACTTGTGACCACCAATCAAAAGGGTGGTTTGATGTTATCTTCCATTTTTGGCCAATGATTTGGCTATGATCATCTAATAGGGAATACTAGGGATCGTGGCCTATGTTATTATAGGGGCCACCAGATATGGTTTGCCTTGCAGGAACATGGATCTACCATGAATCAATGTTAGGGTTCTGTCATGACAGCACTTTTAGCTTGTAGGTGATTCGGATGTTGATAGTTGTGTGGTTTGCCAAATGTTTTTCGGTTATTGGATGTTATGCGGGTGCAGAGATCATGGCCTACTTGGCATGGTTTATTTCAAATCGATTTAGTAAGACACATCTTCTCATCTTTAAAGTTAATACCATCAATAGATATTAATCTTCATTTGGTCGAAAGATATGTATATGTCCTCATACCTAAATACTCATCTTCGACATCTCTACTACTGTTCACCTAAATATGGAGATGTTTCATATGTAGATCCTTGAACGGGTATCAAGGCCAGGAACTCTCCCACTTTAGTATACTTACTCTGCAATTATTAGGTATGTTCTATATGTTTTCATAGTTCAAATTAACACCATTCTGATTGTTGTTGCCATTACATGATTATGGTCTAGAGAAAAAGGAAATGTTTACCTATGTATAGCCTAAGCATTAGGACTGAACACAGTTTTATTCATGGTTCTATCTATCTATGTAAAGAACATGCTACGTTCATTTCAAATTGTTGAGTGTTTGCAGATCAAGGGGTTTTCAACTGAATTTTTGGGTGTTTCTTGATGGAGTGATATGTTTAGGGTTTATTTATGTGTTTATTGATGTTAAGGGCATTTACAAGTGTATTTATATTTTCTTAATGAACATGTTTTTTTTTATTGATTTTTAATCTTCATGGATTTTTTTTGTCTGTTGGTTATCATGAGTGTTTTGTTAGGTGTTTCATGGTTTTTTTTTTTTTTTTTTTTGTTATTGTCATTGTTTTGAGTGTTTTGTCTAGCATAAGCTTGGGATTTTTTAAATGTTTTTCTGTTGTTCACTTTTTTAGGTCTCTTCTACTTTGTTGTGCTTGGAGCACTCAATCTATGTATCGCTGCAAGTGCATTCCTTACTATGCATGTAGGTAAACACCCTCCATGTTAGTCATGTATTTCACCAAATAACCTCTTTTATAGCTTATGTGGATTATACCATATGCACTGCTTCAATTCTATGGAGTACTCAATCTATGAATCGATCAAAGTGCATTTCTAATTATGCAGGTGGGGAAATACCCTCCATGTTAGTCATATATTTCATCAAGTAACCTCCTTTGTATCTTATGTGGATTATACCATATGCATGCATATATAAGAAAAAAAAAATTGCCCAGCTGATGTTTTAATCTGAAATCATTCATTTTGGAATAGTTTTAAATAATGCATGGTAATGATGAGATGATTGACCATATGCACTGCTTCAATTCCATGTAAACATCACAATTGGGCTCCCTCACAACTAGAATCCTACCAGGAAATGCAAGCAAGAAAGATATTTTGCACTAGACAAAAATGTACCACCTGTAGAAATAGCCCACTTTACAATGCTTCAATTGATTCGGCCCTATAAAACTCAAGACAACACATGATAATTAATATACACTCTCTCAAACATTATACATGTAGCATGCATTAACTCAAACTAATCTGATTAAATTATGGAAACCCAATTACCAAAGTTATCATTGGATAATAGTTTGGTTTTACGGGAACTAGGGATATTTTTCATTTTCACCGTCCACTTCTTTAAACTAAGACTCCCACTCCTAATCCCACTGCCTAGGTATCCCAAAACAGTTATATTATGGTAACGGTGGTAACTGGAATGTGTTATAAGGTCCACATGAGATGGGAGTGTTTTGGCAGATGTATTTTGGTTGTTGGATGTTATGGAGGTACAGGGATCCTGGCCTACTTGGCATGTTGATCTTTTCGCAAGGGTTGCAGATTGCGTTCTCTCTATTTGGGAGAGTTTAGCTGCAATTATTATTCCCTGAGAACATTTAAAGTCATAATTATTGGACCACAGTGTGAGTTCAACCAATGTCCAATTCCGTGAGTTGAAGGGTTGATTTCCATGGTTTGCTTCAAATCAATTTAGTAAGACACATCTTCTTAAGGCCAGTGAAATATGGAGATGTCTCTACCTGTATATGCAAATACTTGTTCAGTTAAATATGAGCTGTATGAACCTTCAATAGTGGAATGTCATACGCTTGACGTAATGAGGAAACTCTGTTGGGCTACCTGGCTATGTATGCGTCGTATCCAAAGCTTCCCATTCGTTTTACAAACTAATTTTATAGTATTCTACTTCTGTAAGTGTAGGTGATAGATAGGTGATGGAAGATGATAATGATGAAGAGATGGCCGAGTCCATCGTTGTTCTCGTAATGGTAGCTTGCGTTGCAGCGGTTGGGGAATATGTTGACACTATATGTTGAGAGAACCAGCTTGTCAAGGGGATGATGCGCGGGCCAGATTTATCAATTCTATCGTTTGCACAAGTGATAGGGACTATGTTACTCAACTCAGGATGAAACGGGATGCATTTTCCCAACTATGTAATGTAGTGCGTAAGAGGACTGGCCTATGTGATACACATAATGTTAGTTTGGAGAAACAACTAATCGTTTTCCTACATATAGTCGAACATAACGTGCGTAATGGGGTGATAGGACACAGGTTCTGTCATTCAAGTGAAATTATAAACTGTCACTTTCACCGAGTCATAGATGTAATAGTCTCCCTATACCCTGAATATGTTAAGCAAGTCAGCACAGAAATCCCGGATGAGATTTAATCAAATCCACTTTAGGCCACTTACTTCCAGATACCATTATCGATTAAGGGCTCTTTCTTCAAACAATAGTTAATTTTTTACTACATTCATATTAATCTTATGGGCTTAAAATCTCCCCCCATATAGGATTGTGTCGGTGCAATTGATAGGACATATTCTTACACATACAAGCATCACAACATGCAAGCTTTCGCAACAGGAAGAGTATCTTGTCTCAAAATGTACTTATTACTTGTTCGTTCGATATGTCAATATTATATGTGTTAGCCAGATGGGAAGGTTTTACTTTGAATGCAGAGGTCGTACATAACGCTTTGACACGAAATGATGATTAACTAATTATGTCACATGGTAGTCGCTCTTAGATATCCTTGAAGAGGTTCAAGGGCTAACCAACTCTGAGTTCATTGATGTTGGTCTGCTTCTAAGTAGGGATGAGAAGCTTATATCCTTCTTTGCTAGTCTTCAATCGGGGCGTCGTGTTGATTGATTGAAAAAAACTCTGTCCAATTTGAATAACAATGTTGATGGTGGTTCCAATCGATAGAAAGAATTATTGGATCCTGAAACTTTGATATTTACGCTACATTTTGGATAAGTATCTATTAGGGAGATGATTTATTCATATGGATTTAAAAGACATGTAATAACTTCACTCGTATATGTGTTTGATTATGGTCCTAGTGGATCTATCATGTTATTCTCTATATACTAAACCACATGCATGATAGGTATATGAGTCTATACTTGAATGTCACTTAAATTTCAACTAGCAAGGGAGCAATTTGTATCATGGTTGTGTTCCACAGACTACCATATATGCATCTTGAATATAATACTCATCTTCATATAGACAGAATCATCCATCTTTCATTTCGTACTATAGTAATTACTTATACTGATGTTGAGTATCAAATATTTCATATTTCCCCCTATCTATATCTTGGCTTTATGAACATTATATTGCTTACTATTATATTTTACACATGCTTGTGTTGTAAGGTGAACTTGAGGACTTAGAGTGAAAACAATGTTAAAAGCATGGATTTGATGCTCGAGAATCACCAAGTAAAAGAATGGACTTTTGGAGACCAAGATTTAAGATTTCAAGACCTCAAGAGTCAAGAAAACCAAGTGGAAAAGGAAGTGCAGGAATTTGCAGGATCTGAGCTTAAATGACATCGAAACAGTTTAGATAACATTGAAGCCAATCTTTAATGACATCGAAGCCCTTAAATAACATCGAAAAATTACAGAAAAATCAAGTTTGGTTGTTGGATAAATTGGATGCAATCTTAGATTCATTGAAACAGTTTCGATGACATTAAAGCTAGTCTTAGATGACATTGAAGACAGTTCGAAGTCATCGAAAGGTTTACGTGGAGTGAGCAGTTTTGAAGCAGTTTTCGATTTTTTTTCAAACCAGTTTGAAGGAGGGAGTTCCCCACTTATAAATAGGGCTTTGCAGGGCATTCCTAAGCATCATTCAAGGCATTTCAAAGAAAGATCTAGGGTTTTGAAAAGTTTTATAATTTTAATTTATTTTTCTTTACAAGCTTTTTATTCTTTCTTGTTGCTTTTTATTTTAGCAATTTAATCATGTTTTTCTAAGTTCCATCTGGCCCAAGCTAGAAGGAAAGCATATTGATTTAATGTTTTTATAGTTTTGATGATTGATTGTTTTAATGATAAGAATAATGGCGTATGCATGTTATCAATTGTTTAGGTTTAGTTTGTTATCCTAATGTAAAATCCATATCTTTCCATCATATGAGATCCACATTAATGGATAGGTTTACCCTGAATCAATTAGTTTTTATAGATAAGAGATGTTTTCAACCTGCTATATTTCTTTGATATTCATCATTTTATGGATATGAATTCTTAAAATCATTAGCGCTTGATAATATATATCAATGGTGCAAATCCATAATTTTCTAATCTTTTGTATCATTTATTCAAAATGTTTAAACTGTTTTATTTTCCGATTAGGCCAACCATAGTGCTCGAATCCTAGTTATGTTATCCAAGTCATCATGATATTGGAACATTAACCTATGTGTGAAACTTTGAAGCTTGAGTGTTTTTTTAATTTAATTAAATTACATTCATTCAAAACTCCCAAAATCAAATTATCAGTTTAGTTTTTATTAGTTTGTTTTGCATTCGATTTTCTCCTTCTTGCAATTCATCTCCTTATGGGATTGACCCTGTATTCACGGGATATTACTTACGAACCTCTGCACTTGGAGGCAAGCAATCAATTAATATTTTTTGATTAGTCAATTTCATATGCTTACATGTATGTGGTTTGTATACAATCGTGTTTTTGAATCTTCTGTCAATTATGTGAATGCAGATGAGTTCAAGCAATTATTACATTGTACTCGTTGGCTGTCATCCGGGTATATACTTTTTTTGAGATGAGACACGATTGCATGTAAAAGGATTTAACGGTGTCAAACATCGATCCTTTAAATCAATCCAAGATGCGACTGCATGGTGGAATTCTAACCATGCACATATCACAAGTAGACAATTCACATTATGCGTATCGTACTTGGATTAATACCCTAGTGTTGTGGTGATGTTGTTATACTGACTTCATCTACTAATTCGATCCAACGTATTCATAGATCCATGGTTTGCAAGAGCACGGAGACAAATGATACCCCTATGTCAGTTGGGGATAGAGTGGCTGCATTAGTAACTGTCATCCTGGTTATATTCTTCATGTTGTATATTATCATTAAGTTGTATCTTGGATATGTAGTTACATCTACTGACTCATTAATATAGTTTAATGTGCGATTCAATGAACTCCAAGGTGGTGCTTGACGACGGACTGAAGTTCTTCATTAGAATTGTTTGTCAATTGATATAACTTCAGGAAATTGCTTCCACCATTTTCATTTTATTGAATGTATAACTCTTTCACAAGGATTTTGTTGTAATCATCCTGCGAAACGCATGTACATGTAAGTAGTGGATCCTAAGCAGGTGATAGTAAAATATGTTTACATACTTTGTCGCGTTTTATTCTCATAAGTTTGGCCCTGTTTTCTAGCACATGATGCAGTGGACAACACTCCAAAAATCATATGGCAATTTCACCAAAGGTAGGTATGGTCCTATAACATATACAATTTACAGTGTATGTCTATCTAATGCGTGATGTTGGTTTGCATAGGATATCACGAAGAAACGAAGTGTCATCCCCTCAATTACTCTTTCACAACTCAGTATAAGATGGAGTGAAGATTTTGAAATTTCTCATTGTATATTCAGGTGCTCTTTCTGTACCTTTGTCGTTTGACGTTGAAACCATTAGCCTTAAGTAAAATGAAGGCTCAGCTGACATGTTTAACGTCATGGACATTTACATCAATTGTAGGGAAAGAAATCATGGAATTGATGGCATCTTTTTCATGGTTCAGGAGTGTAAGTCTAGGCGACTTGGAATATGTATTTATGTCTCGACGACTTAGAATATGGTTTGGGAAGACTTACCGGGGGTTTGGTATACAATCTGATTTTCTTATCTCATCTCATGCAGATGGAGATGAGATCTTCAAGGGTTACGAGTCTTTGAATTTGGTTTATGTATTCTCTTATTGGGGATTTGTTTTTATAAGGAAATTTGAAATACCCATATGGTGATATAGCTTAGAGTGCTTTGATTTGGTTGTTTTTCGGACTTTGATATTTAAATTTTTGACTTGGAAATAAAGCTTGATACGTTAACATAGGTTTTTATTTGAAATGAGATCCATTTGAAAGGAAATCCTGACACTGCATGTAGATAGCTCTTTCAGTTTTGGGTGATTATTGACATTTCCTTTGCATGTAGACAGACTGAAGAGCATAGCTTGTTCAACAATTGAAACATAAAACCATCATTTTTAATGTCTGGTAATCTCCTTGTTTCTTATTATCATTTTCTTTTATACAATGTGTGAAGATGCCTATGAATGTACCTTAGACAGTCAGGTATCCATCTTTGGTGTGGTTAATATTAGTCTTGAGGGGGCAGAATGGTGAAATTTTGGATTTGGATGGAATCCGCATCACACATGCGGAAGGATGCAATGCATGCAAGTGGTTACATCTCTTAATTCTTTTGAGCTGCAGTTTGATATAGTTTCATAATTGCAAGCTGCTTTAAGGATGATAAACACACTGTAGTTTTGTTAAAATCAACATGTTTATCTACAGCTTGCTTATGGGGTAGGATTGTGAATCCTCTTTCCACATGCCAATGTGGCATTTTTGCATGATCCTGACTGTCCATTGGGTGAACGTCCTCCGTAACTACATCACTTGAAAGGAATACTACAAGTTTGTGGAGTAATTCGTCTACCCGATCTTCCGAACCCTTCCAAAAACCCACATCATATCCATAAACTGCATTAAGAGCCAAAAGTGGCCAGTCATGAATTTCATGGGATTGTGGATTATACCATGCAATCCAAACGTGATATGACAAGTACCACCATGGATCTCGATTGGAACATCGCCAATCCAAACGCCATAAGGGATTTTGATTGTTCACACCACTCCCAGCAAATCCCATGACATGACGCATTAAATGCTGGAGTTATAATCCCATCCCCTATAATCCCAAGGGATGAGACGGGCCAAATAGGCCTCGAGGATTTTAGATGCAATCTAAAATCTCACCCCGAATTTCAAACCCCCTCTTTCAGGGGATTTGAAACCCTCAATTACTTTATGGTGCCAAACAACGAGGGGATCTAGAATCCCCTAGAATCCACTATATCAAACCACTGGATCCAGAATCCCCTCAAATCCATGATGCCAAACCACTCCTAAGCTACTTATTCAGGATGCTTATATCGTATCAAGTAAACTCAGTTGGACCTGTGGTGAATGCATGTGGGTTATCTACACTGTCCATTTGTTTTTTCAGCTCATTTTATTGGTAGAATCCAAAATTTAAGTATGATGAAATCTCAATTAGACCACATCATAGGAAAGAGTGGGAATAATAACTTCCATGGTTGAAACCTTTTTAAGGCCCATAATGATGTTTATCTTTCATCCAACTTGCTCATAAAATCGCACAATCATAAGATCACACAAACATGGATGAAAGTAAAACACAAATAAAAGCTTGATCCAAAACTTCTGTAGCCTAAGAAGCTTTCAATGGTAGAATTTCGATTCACACGGTTTCTGTGGTGAGGTCCACTTGAGATTTGGATATACTTCGTTTATGGGCACAAGCCCTCAAATTATCTGTTAAAATGGATGGATAGAGTGCATGAAATATGTAAATCACGGTGGATCCCACTGAGTTAGAACGTATGCAATCCACTTCCTATCTTAGAAGAATCCACGTCTACATTGGACCCTGTATCTTTCGGACGTCGGATTAGATACTTACAGTTTAAGTAGCGAGTCGGCTACTGAAGTGATGTCACTGAGTTCCGTTGTCCCCACTATAATGTATGTATTGTATCCACACCATTCATTCATTTTGAGATATCATTTTAGGGCATGATCCAAAGAATGCGTTAGATAAAAAGCTGTAGTGGACCCACCACAGAAAACAGTGGGGAGAGTAATTCACACAGTTGAAACTATCGTGAGGCCCACCATAATGTTTATTTGAAATCCAACCTGCTTAAAAGTTAAAAATGACATTAAATAAGGGAAAACACAAATACCATCTTGGCTAAAACTTTTGTGGCATTTAGAAGTTTTTTACAGTGGGCGCCACTCTCCCCGCTGTTTTCTATGCTGGGGTCCATTGGAGCTTTGGATTTAATTCCGTCGTCAGGTATTGCCCTAAAATGATCTCTTCAAATGGATGGAAGGTGTGAGGCCCACGGGACTTGGTGACGTCACTTCAGGGGTGAGTCTACTCAACCTCCTCTCAGTAGCTAATTCGCGCCCGTATCTTTCTGCACCCCCTGCCCCCGCCCCCCGCCTCAGAAGACACAGGAGATTGGAGCGCAGCGTCCTCTCGAAGATGGAAGACATGTCGGGATACTACCATCAGACCGCATCCCTCCACAATCCTCCCCACCCATATTACCCTCAGCCCTACCCTCCACCGCCCTCAGCAGCGCCAGCACCACCACCGCCTCATCCTTCGTACCAGCACCACCAGCAGCAGCAGCCCTACGCCCTTCCTCATCATCCTCATCCTCTACCCCACCCTTCCATAGACGAGGTCCGTACCCTCTTCATAGCCGGTCTTCCTGGCGATGCCAAGCATCGCGAGATCTACAACCTCTTCCGTGAGTTCCCCGGATACGAGTCTTGTCAGCTCAGGAGTTCTGGGCAGTCATCCCAGGTTTGGATTTTTCTTTCTTCCTTTCATTTTTCTTTTGTTCTGTTTTTCATCCCCTTCCTGATGCTTTTGATTTCTGTATCGGGCCATCTCACATTTCAGTTTTCTTTCTATCATTGGTTATGATCTGCAGTGTTAAGATTTTGATGCAAATGTTGTTGGTTTAGATATTCTGTTAATTGAAGAGGGGATATAACCCATGCCCACCCCCGCTGCTGCATAACTTGGCACATGGCACGGTAGTCCATTCTTTGAGCCATTCATCTGTTGACCTCCGCTTAAATGGGCTGTGGTAGAGAAATCTTGCTGTTGAATGATTTTAATAATCTAATCAGTGATTAACAAATGGATGGTAGACAACAATGTTGATATGATTGGTGAATGGGGCAATTTCTGCAATCTGATGGGTAGGATTTGCCAATCTCTGTGGTTTTGTTCACTGTCCAATTTGTGTGCTGCTCACAAATGGATAACTTACTAATTGAAGGGAAAAGGTTGTGTGTAGCAAGAGTAGGTGGACCAGCATCAACCACCCATTTAATAATTGAGGGGTGGGGATCTTAATGCACAAATTCAAAATGGGCTTTCTAAGCACTTCTATTAATGCTCAGGGTTCATCTCATTTTGGTTAATCATAATTATGTATTAGGGGTTGTGATCGTTGGTTATCAAGATTATTGTTAATCCTGACCAGTGAATTGGCCATATTTCGAACAATGTTTTATGCTGCTTAAAGTTACAGTGCTAGTAAGATATGACTACAACCAGCTCAATACCTTTCTTTTGCACCCGTATCAGTACAACATCCTCTAGATATTCTTACTTTGGGAGACTTGGGTATACTGGTATCATAGTTGAATTGATCTATTCATCTTAGATCATCTCTCTCTCTCTCTCTCTCTCTCTCTCTCTCTCTGTAGTCTTTATTTGGTTAGTTTCTATTTCTTTTGCTGCATTTCACTCGATTGTAGTGATTTAGAGCTTTTCAATGAGGTCAAGCTGCATCAATGGCTTCTTAGGTTCCATGTGTCCAAACTCCAATACATCATGTATGTCGCTGTCACTTGCAAATGTTTCCATATCCAAGTCACATGTGGGTTGGACATCTCTCCTGGTGTGTGCATGCTTGCATGCAATCAAAATAATTGCTCTTGCTCATCTGTGAATGCATGCATGTTGTGTTGCTTGGATGTGTGCTCTTACGCATGCAGTTAGCATATGTCTATGAGCTTCTGTGTTGCCAAGTGGGAGCGTGCTTGATATGGGCCAGAAATGGAATCATGCATAAGTTGGGTCATTGTTTTGATTATCGATAATATTGGCCGATATATCCCATGATATATCTTACATTCCACTTGTGCGATACAAAATGCACAGGTAGTGCTGATATATCCCACATGTTCGATCTGGTGAGCATTTTCAATTTTCGACCCCTTTTTCTTGTTTTAATTATGTTAAATACGTGTCAAATGGTTACAAATCCATTGGTTCTTCATGTTTTGTAAGAAAAATCATGAAGTTGGAGCTTTGATTTCGATATCCATTGGTTTTTCATGTTCTCCATAAATTTTTCTTTTTTTGAAAATTTCCTTCAACTAGCTGTGAATTGAGACTAATTTCGAAGTATTTAGGAATATTTAATGAAATAATCATCACATACATTCTAATTTCGAAATTTGAGGGTAGGTGGTTCAATTTGGGGAAAATTCAAAAATTCCCCAATTTCTCTCAAATTGCTTGTAATGTTGCATTCCAAACCTGAAATCAAGCACGTATGAGGGCAAATTTACTAATTTGTCAAGTCCTTGTCAAATTTCGAAAAAAAAATCATTTTTTTAATTATTAAAAATCAATAAAAAAAATATTAAAACATTATTATTTTTTCAAAAATTTCCTTCAACTAGTTGTCAATTGAGACTAATTTTGAAGTATTTAGGAGTGTTTGATGAAATGATCATCACATACACTCTAAATGTTATGTATTCAATTTGAATATAGTTGCGTTAGTTCAATCACATAGCTTAGGACCCTATACAAAGGAAACCTATTATGTGCTCTTCTTCTTCATCCCTTTTTTTTTTTTTTTTTTTCTTTGGTGATATTATGATTTAAAAGTGTGTATTAAGGTCTTTTTTTTTTTTAAACAATTTCCGAAGTTTCATTGAAAATTCAACCATTTTCCCAATGTTTCCCCAAAAGTGCGATAAATTACTCGATACAAATGATATATCCTGTGTGATTACCGATATGTATATGTATCCCAAGTATGTGATATGTAACGCGATGTCGATATTTCAAACATTGACTTGGGTGCATTATAAATGTTTGCCCTTCATTGATCAAACTTAGACTTTGTAGATTCTTATTTTTAATTTTTTTTGCTATTGATGGAAATTTCTTGTTCTTTACAATCTGGTCGGATTTTTTATTTTTATTTTTTTAAAAAAATTTGTTTTATAGTTTAACTCTTGCTATATTGTTGTTTCGTCACAATTGCCATTTGCCATCCAATGAACATAAAGATTAATGTGTGGGGTTAAGGAGGGCCTAGAGCAGACTCTATGTGAGTATTGCATCAAGCTTGATAAAAAATTCAAATCCCCAATTGGATAATTAACTAAGACCTTGATAGATGGAGCCCATGCTACTACATCCAACATCACCCTCCTAAACCCCATGCCTGGGCGACTATGCAAACATCTCTCATTGTGCCCAGATGGACCACAAACCACGACCAAAGTTGGCATCACCCAACAACATTGAAAGAGGTCGAAAAAGCATTCCTAGGTGACTCTTAGTGAATATGCCATGCATGAGTATATGATCCACCGGTTCCACGTCTCACAAGCACTTAATGCACACGTTTGGAATAATCATATGCGTTTTCCACAAATTGTTGATTGTGAGCATCCTATTTCTTCTTACCAACCAAGTAGACTCAAATAACTCGATATGGTCCCTCATACAACCAAACAAACTATATCAGCTCCTTCATCACCCTTGATCGAACAAGTGGATTGCTGCTTAGGCGGATCAAACAAAAACTACCAGATTTCTCCAATTTGCACACCTAAGAACCCTGCTTCAGAGTGGGAAGAGGAGCAATTCTGAAGAAAGTGCAGCAGTTGGATCATATCATCCATTTCGTCATCTGATACATTCCTTTGGCATGTTGGAATCCATATTGCTTGACCTCCCAAAAATAAAGCACAATATATCATCCGTCTCGTCATTTTATACATTCCTCTGGCATATTGGAATCCATATTGCTTGACCTCCCAAAAATGAAGCACAACAAGATACAACAATATCCGGATGCGGGGCTAGCCTTGTCAATTTAGCTAGAATATTGCAAAGGGGCCTATCATTACACCACTCATCCTCCCAGAATTGGACACACATGCCATTGCCAATTGAAATTGAATGCCTTGAAGCTTTCGATCACCCTACATATAGCCTTCCAAACTGCTGATGCTCTGTGCACAACATATTCTTTGGTCCTTCCTCCTTAACCCCACATTTAAGGCAATCTTGTTTCCATAAGCCTTCTCTTCCATCTTGAACTTTCATAGCCATCTACCTAAGATAGCTAGATTCATAGATTTTTACTCTCTAATGCCAACACCACCTTTTGCATGCCTCTTTCCTATGCAAAAATAAACAATGAGATATTGATACTCGAATTGAAAAAATGGGCAAGAGTACACCCACAAGAATATTTGAATAGAGGGAGAAATAACTTTGTTGATTTCAAACTTTTTCCTACAATACTAAAAGCAAAAGTCACACTTTGATAAGTTTTTGTGATGACTACTTCCTACATCACCTCACTTTTTATAGATTCTAAGTGAAGCTCTAATGAGAATCCCTCTAATTAAGAGATTGATTTCAAATCAATCTAAATCTACCTAAGATGGTAAAAGCCTAACAATAGTAGAAGCAAATATAGAAAATCTGATGCAGGGACATGTGATGACCTAATCCTAGATGCATGTATAATCAGGTTAAAGAATATTCAAATAAATACACCAATTAACTAACCGTTTCTAGTCAAAGGGATTAGGTAAATTTCAAAACACAGATGAGGTCATTCCGTCAGGATCATGCCCCTTAGCATTAAATCGCGTAAGCAGTAAAAAAAAAAGAGGACCTAGGGATATGAGGATATACCAGATGTAGCATAAATCAGTCCACAGTCAAGTTTGGATCTGATCTTATTGACTAACAATCCCTCTTTTCCGTACAAAGTAGAAAGGGGATATCCAGAGGAACGAAATGGGTGAAGAATGAAGGGTTCGAGATGAAGAAGGTACATGTCCTTTTGTCATCAAAAGAAAAGGAGGATGATTCTTACCTTTTCCTGCACCTCGAAGATCTAGAAAGAAGGAAACCTGAAATCGGGGTGGAATCCCCAACACCCAAGGGCCAATCTTGAAACCCTAATCTCTTGAATAAAGAGGAAGAAAAGAGATGAATTCTATTCATCCAATAATAATCAAAATAGGGTTTCTCACAACCTATATAAAGCTATGGAAAAAGTAAAAGTGCACTAGAGCGCCTGAAAACAAGAAAATTAACAAAAAAGATAAAAAGTAAAGAAAGTGCAATAAAACCCCTGAAATAAGGAAAAGAGCAAAAATGCTTAAAACTAAAACATTCGTGTGGTAGGGTGTGAAATCCGACCCATGGATCTATGATCAGGGTGCGGTCATGCCGCTCCTGCACTCGTATTACGTTAGAAAATGGGTTTGATGGACCCAATGTCCATCCACATCAACTCCTCCTTTCCGGTACTTTGTCGGAGACGCCTCCTCTGGTACACTCTAAAAGGAGCATTACTGATGTCCGCATCAATTCTCCCCCGGGTAGGAAGAATTCGCCGCTGGCGAAAGTGATCTCTTGTATCTCTCGAGCAAATCGGGGTCGATGCGCTGCAACTCTGCTTTTGTGATCCAAGAGTTATCTGTAATAGGTCTGTTCTTCCATTTAACTAGGAATTATTGGAAACCCCCAGAGCGAGTGGAAATCGCCTCGGAGTCTAAAATTTCCTCTATCTCGTCTCTTCTCGGTGCAGGTGGAAGAGAAAGTAAGATGGGTACATGAAGATCAGGTTGTGGCTAAGGTTTATATATAGGGAGGGTCTGGGAAGAAACAGGGGGACCAGTAGATAGAGGTAATGACTCGTGAAAGGGAACTAGATTTTCCACATTAAATGTGGAATTGATGCCCATGGTAGCAGGGATCTCAACAACATAAGCATTAGACCCCAACCTTTTCATAATTTTATGTGGGCCTATGCTACGGGCATGAAGCTTCTTCACGGATCTACGTGGAAACTGATCAGACCTAATACGAACCATGATGTCATCTTCAGGTTGAAATTCCCTAAATCTCTTGTGAGCGTCAGCAGAAAGTTTATAATATTCATTACTTGAATTTTCTTCTTGTTCTCATTATGCAATTCATGTATATGCTGGGTGAAGGACTCTCCTAACTCTTAAGGACGCTGTGGGGTAGCCACGGGAATCAAATCTATGGGGGCTCGGGGTACAAGACCTAAAACAATTTCAAACGGGTCATTCCCGTGGACCTGTTTACTGAATAATTATACGTGAACTCTGCCGTGGGAAGAACAGTGTCCTAGGTCTTATGGTGGTCTCCAACCAGACATCTTAACAAATTCTCTAGGTTACGGTTCACTATCTCTGTTTGACCATTTGACTGGGGATGATATGCTGAAGAAAACTGAAGCCTTGTACCCAAAAGATGCTAGAGAGTCTTCCAAAAATAACTAGTGAACCTAGTATCTCTATCAGACATGATGGATCTAGGTACTCCATGGAGTCGCACAACCTCCTGAAAGAATAACCTAGCAACATGGGAGATATTTGAGGTCTTACAACAGGGTAGGAAATGAGCCATTGTAGAAAATCTATCAACAACCACGAGTATGGAGTTGTGCTTACGAATAGTCTTGGGAAGCCCAAGCGCGAAATCCGTACTGACATCTTGCCACGAGGCATGTGGAACTGGCAAAGGAGTATATAAACCTGTATTTTGCTTTCTCCGCTTCGCCAGTTGACATGTTCGACACTGCCCTACAATCTTAGCCACATCTCGCTGGAAATTAGGCCAATAAAAACGATCAGACACAAGGACAACTGTTTTATTTCGACCAAAGTGACCTGCCATCCCTCCAGCATGCAGCTCCCAGACTAGAAAATCGTGGAGGGATGTTCGTGGGATACAGAGCCTGTCCCCTCTAAAAAGATCCATTTGTAAGGACGAACTTCGCACTCCTCGAGGGCGAGTCACTAGACAATGATGCATAAATGATTCAAAAATCAAGACAGTTTGACTACTCACCCTTGAGTTGCTCAAATCCTGTAACTTTAATACTCATGGACCGCAACGTCATGATACGATGGCTAAGCACGTCAGCAACCTTATTCTCTTTTCCGGCCTTATGCCTAAGCACAAACGTGTACTCTTGAAGAAATTGTGCCCACTTGGCATGCCTAGGGCTCAACTTCTTTTGAGAGCTCAAATATTTCAAGGCCTCATGATCAGAGAATAGGACGAATTCTTGCGGTAATAAATAATGCCACCAATGGTGCAATGATTGCACAACCACATAGAACTCTCTGTCATAAGTGGAGTAGCATTGTTTAGTCTCGTTCAGCTTCTCACTGAAAAAGGCCACAGGATGTCCCTCTTGGCTTAACACTCTGCCTATGGCAATTCCTGACGCGTCACACGCTATCTCAAAGGCTTTGGTAAAGTCAGGTAGACGCATGACTGACGGTTCCGTCATCTTCTTTTTAATTTCCGAGAAACCCCGTGCCTTGGCTTTAGTCCATTGAAACTCCCCTTTTCGTATGCAATCTGTGATGGGAGCCAAAATCGAGCTAAATCCATGGATGAACCGCCGATAGAACGTAGCTAGGCCATGAAAGCTTCGTACGTCGTGTATGGTACGCGACTCAGGCCAATTGACAATGGCCTTGACTTTCTCAGGGTCTGCAGATATACCCTTTGATAATACAACGAACCCCAGGAAGATAACACGGGAGGTCAAGAAGGAACACTTCTTGAGGTTCGCATAGAGCTTTTCTGCGCGTTAGGCATTGTAGACCTGCCTCAAGTGCTCGATGTGCTGGCTAGGGGACGCACTATATATGAGGATATCATCCAAGTACATAACTAAAAACTTGCCTATAAAGGGTCGCAATACCTGGGTCATCACCCTCATAAATGTACTTGGGGCATTGGTTAACTCGAAGGGCATAACCAGCCACTCGTATAGCCCGTCCTTTGTCTTGAAGGCAGTTTTCCATTCATCTCCCGGGCGAACATGAATTTGGTGATAACCACTCTTGAGGTCAATTTTCGAAAAGATAGTAGAGGTGGCCATTATGTCAAGCATGCCATCAAGCCTCGAGATGGGAAAGCGATACTTGACAGTGATTTTGTTTATGGCTCTACTATCAACACACATGCGCCACGTGCCGTCTTTCTTGGGCGTAAGAAGCGCAGGCACGACACACGGGCTCAAACTCTCACGAATGAATCCCTTTTTAAGCAATTCATCCAATTGCTTCTTCAACTCGGCATGCTCGATGGGGTTCATTCTGTAGTGAGGGAGGTTTGGTAGGGTTGCCCCTGGGACGAGATCTATCGCATGCTGTATGTCTCGCATCGGTGGAAGCTTGTCTGGAAAGTCCTCAGGGAAGACATCCTGAAACTCCTCTATGACCGGACGAGTCTCCTGGTGAATCCCCATAGTAACCTTAGGTGTACTCTCCCTAGCCAGTGGGCCGTACACCATAGTCCCCGCCTTAGTCTCTCTTTCAAACTCCTTAGCATCTATGATGTGGAGAGACTTTGATTGAGGCGCCTTTTGACTCTTAGGATTGCTTGGGGATGCAACATCTTTCGCTCTTGTTGACGATTTGGGAGGGAGTGGGCTCAAGACAAGCTTCTTTCCTTCATGCTTAAATACACAATTATTCGTATGCCCGAATATTGTGACATCTTTGTCATAGAGCCATGGCCTTCCTAAGATGATATTGCCAATGTCCTTTATGACCACATCATACCACAACTTGTTCTTGTATCGTCTAAACTCAATCGGAACAAGGCATCGCTGGGTCAAAGGGAGGGATGTCGCATCCACCTAAGAAACTCTATATGGGTTGGGGTGAGAGACTGACTTCAACTCCAGGCGACTCAAAGTAACTGGGGAAACTACATTCTTACAGCTCCCGCTGTCTATGATTACTTTGCAGCTCTTTTCTCCGCACTTGGCGTAAGTGTGAAAAATGATGGTTCTGTGCCAATCTTCGCTTTCCTTCATCTGGGTCAAGGCGCACCTCACCACTGCAAGTGGGATAGTCTTCACAGTATCATTCTTAGCATCACTAGCCGGGTCAAGGGAGGGGATAATGATCTGGTCACCATCAACTTTATCTGCCACTTCTTCTTTTGTGGGGTGTTTGGAAACAAAGGCAACGTGCCCACCCTTATTTGATCACTCGACAGCGATGTGACCCATGCCACCACAGCGGTAGCACTGCCCTGGCATTGTGGGCCTAGTACTTGGTCCAGCCATATTATTACTTCGATTTTTGTTAACTGGCCATGTACTAGGTTGAGCTCTAGGTTGAATTCCGACTTGAGGTCTTGGTCCTTGCGGAGCTACTCTAGGCATAGTAGGTCGAAAATCAATCCCCCTCACATTGGATTGGCGCACACAGTACTCCAGTTCCTGCACCACTTGGTAAGCATGTTCTAGACTGGTGACTAGGTGAAGCGTGAGCTCCTGTTGAAGCTCAGGCCTGAGGCCCATACAGAAACGGGAGAGAACCACAGCAGGTTCCTCATCCACATTGCACCTCATCATATATTCATCGAACTTGGCGATGTATTCCATCACCGTCATGGATCATTGGAGCAAAAAGTGCCATTGATCCAACAACTTCTGCTTCTAAGAAAGGGGAACATATACTTTTTCATTTCAATCCAAAAGAGAGCTGGCCTCTCTTAAGATCGCTCACGGTGACGCTCCACATTCCCCCAATATAGTTTTGCTTTGCTCACCAATTTTATCTTGGCGAACCTGACCCATCGTAGGTCTGATAGACTATGCCACTCAAAGAAGTGGTTCATGTTTGCTAACCAATTAGAAAAAAACTTTGGGGTCCAATTTCCCATCAAAACTGGGGGCGTCAACCTTGATGCCCTTCATGACCCTAGAAACAGGGTCCTCAAGCTCATGATATCTTTGGGGTGCTAACGACGCACCCCATCATGGCTCTCCCATTGGGCGGGGAGAACAGGATCACGATTGTGTGTCCGTGGTAATGAATACACCCCATTGTGTTTGTTGCCAGGCTCACGGGCTTGGTCTGCACCCAAACCAATTGTAGGCGGATCAGGGCCCACACCTTGGGACTGATCGACAACCCCAGTGTCGGGGGTCGCCTGGGCTCCACATACAGTGGTGGTTGGAATACCAGCCTCTAGACACAACTCTCTCCTCTAGATGTGTGAACCTACCATCCTGATGCGCAAACTGCTGCGTGATATTATCCCTCAAGGTTCGAAACTGTTGATCCATTCTCTTAGTTAAGCCCTCCATAGCCTTGGTAAATTGATCGGAGTCTATGGTGTAATAGAGACCGAACCCACGACCAATGCGTATGGGCATACACGAGGGCAAGGTGTCCCAAAACGGTTATGTAACGGCCGATACGTAACGGTAACGGTGGTACCCGTTACGCGTTTCGGGGTCCTATCGGCCGAGTCCATATTCTGTACACGTACCTCTTTTCCTTTATTTTCTTCTTCTTCTTCTTCCTCTGAGGCTGCGACCTCGGTCTGGTTGAGGCTGAGGCTGAGGCTGCGGCTGAGGCTGCGGCTGCGGCCTTCTTCTTCTTCTTCTTCTCTCTCTCTCTCTCTCTCTCTCTCTCTCTCTTCTTTCCCTCTTTCCCTTTTTTTTCTTCTCTCTTCTTTCCCTCTTTTCTTTTCGGTTTCCCGCTCTTTTTTTTTTTTTTTTTTTCAGGCGTACCGTGCACTAGCTAGGGGTACGTGTCACACTAAGACGAGCGTTGACACTCCTCGAGCTTCGAGTTGTACGAACGGTTCAAAGGAGATCAAAGTTATATGGGCTCCACAGTGATGTATTTAGTACATCTACACCGTTCATCTATTTTCAGAGATCATTTTAGATCACTACCCAAAAAATGAATTATATCCAAAGATCATCTGGACCGCACCAAAAATAGCAGCGGAGATAATATTTTCACCGTTAAACAATTCGTAGGGCCCACGGTAACTTTTATTTTCCATCCAATCTGATTTGATCAGACCTGAGTGGGCCCCACCATGATGTATATATTTTATCCATGTCGTCCATCCATTTTGCCACGTCATTTTACATCAGGATCTAAAAAATTAATAATATCCAAATCTCATGTGGACCACACCATAGGAAACAATGGTGATAGAATGCTCACCATTAAAAATTTCTTAAGGTCCATTGTAATGTTTATTTTCAATCTAACCTATTAATTGGGTCACATTGACAAGGATGAAGAGAAAACACACATGTTAGCTTGATCTAAAACTTTTGTAGCCCCCAATAAATTTTTAATGGTAAACGTTTAATTAGTGTTGTTTCTTATGGTGCAGTCCACCTGAGCTTTGGATGTGCCTAATTTTTGGACTCATGCCCTAAAATTATTTGGCAAAATGGATGGACGGTGTGGATATAACACATTCATCATGGGTGGGGCCCAAAAAACTTTGACACGTGTGCTACACTTTACTCAGTCCCGCCTAATTCGAGCCTTAAAAAATTGTACAGGAGACGTATTAACTTAAAATTTAGCAATTAAATTATGAACTGCAATTGCTAACTCACACTGCCAAAATCAAATTGTTTGAATAGTTTAATTGTTAATTTGTGGACTTTTATTTCTTAAAATAGGGTCTTTTGATTTTTTCCATGATTCACTATCCAATAAATGTCCACCAATTCATAAGTGGGATAATGACAATAAATTGCATGAATTTGAGGCTGATTTGGTGAATAGATTGGTCCTCCAAGTCAGCCTCAAATTGGCAATGCCATCTACCTGAATTTAATTTCATTTTTTTAAAGAACTATTGGGAGAAATGATATCAAGTTGTTAAGTATATAAATTAGATATTTAGAAAATTAAATATATAAATTTTGTAGTCAAATTCAGGTTATTTGGTTCATAAACTCATTAGACAGTCCGATAGAACTTCTTACCAAAGAGTGGACCGTTACACCACCATAAACATGTTCCAATTTATAAATGAATGCATATTTGGAATGCTTAGAATACTCCGGATTTAATTCATATTTTTTCATATTTTTTTGGCAAAAAATTTTTTGCGTATCGCCGTTACGCCCCCGTATCCGTATCGGTTTCGGAGGGCACCGTTACGCCAATCGATACTGATACGGGACACCTTGATGACAAGTGAATAGTCTTAGATATATGTGCGAGAAAGGGGTAAAAACGATGATACCAATGCAATGCAACTACCTTATATGGCCTAGATCTATATGGGGACTCAACAAAACCTAAGAAAAATGGCTGACTAAACTCTACAAAATATGACCCCTATGCATAGCTGGTCACGCGGGTCAAGCTATGCGGTCAGCTTGTTGGGGGTGCAGGGGGCGGCGCGCCCCTGCCCAGGGTTCGGGGCAGAGCGCCCGAAATCTAAACGATTTTTAAAATTTGGGTAAAGGGTTTCTGTAGAAAATTTTCACCACAGATAGATTGACAATAAACTGACCTATGCTAAAACTGTTCTCTGATACCAAATTTGATGCAGGGACATGTAATAACCTAATCCTAGATGCATGTATAATTAGCTTAAAGAATGTTCAAATAAATGCACCAATTAACTAATTGTTTTCAGTCAAAGGGATTAGGTAAATTTCAAAACAAAGATGAGGTCGTTTCATTAGGATCATGCCCCTTAGCATAAAATCGTGTAAACATTAAAAAAGGGAGGACCTAGGGATATGAGGATATCCCAGATCTAGCATAAGTCAGTCCACAGTAAGGTTTGGATCTGATCCTACTGACTAACCATCCTTCTTTTCCGTATAAACTAGAAAGGGGATATCCAGGGAGGAACGAAAGGGGTGAAGAATGAAGGGTTTGAGATAAAGAAGGTATAAGTCCTTTTGTTGTCAAAAGAAAAGAAAAGGAGGATGATTCTTACCTTTTCCTACACCTCGAAGATCTGGAAAGAAGGAAACCCATAATCGGGGTAGAATTCTCAACATCCAAGGGCTAATCTTGAAACCCTAATCTCTTGAATAAAGAGGAAGAAAAGAGACGAATTTCTATTCATTCAATAATAATCAAAATAGGGTTTCTCACAATATATATAAGCTATGGAAAAAGTAAAAGTGCACTAAAGCGCCTGAAAACAAGAAAATTAACATAAAAGACGAAAAGTAAAGAAAGTGCAATAAAGCCCCTAAAATAAGGAAAAGAACAAAAAACGCCTAAAACTAAAACACCCGTGTGGTAGATTGTGAAATCCGACTTATGGATCTATGGATAGGGTGCGGTCATGGCGCTCTTGCACTAGTAGCACGTCAGAAAATGGGTCCGATGGACCTAATGTCCATCCACATCAACTCCTCCACTCCGGTACTCTGTCGGCAGCTTCTCCTCCTCTGGTACACTCTAAAGGGTGCACCATTGATGTCCGCATCAAAATCCTAATTATATTTATAAGTCAGCCCCATATCTTCAATTACATCTCCCTCATATTTTTAATCACATTTTAAAATTAGCTTTCACATCTTCCAAAAATGATAAATTGCAATCCTTGATTTTGGCCCCCCAGATCTATAAATAAAGTTGAAAAGTCAACACGTTGGGCCCTACGGTGGGTTGTGAGCCTACATCATTGATGGGCCTAAGTGGGCCGTGGGCCTGTAGCATTTTAACTCTCTTATGCCAACACCACCTTTTGCACGCCTCTTTCCTTTGCAAAAAGAAACAGCAACAGTTACCGGTTTACACGCCAACTTCATTTACTGTAACATTTCTACTAAAGGTGTTTCTACTCATTTGGCATTTCTCATTCCTATTAGCTTCAGGCCTTGAAATGCCCTGTTTCCAAACAATTTTGTTCCTAACAGCTTAAGCTTGTAGCAGCAAGAAAGAACACTGGGACATGCACCTTGATATTCTAATTCTATAATTTTATTCCTTTGGCCAAGATTGAACCCTCAACCACCTTATTTGGCCTTAAAGAAACAACTCAATCTGGTCTTGAGAATTGACATCTTTTTAAATTTCTGCACCTGCCCTATTCACAGTTGTGCTACCCGTTTGATCTTTGTGACATTCCTTAAGACTGCACCAGCAAGTCTTACTACCTAGATGCACAGATTAGAATCTCAGGCTTTGCATCAGTCATCATGATGCTTTTTCCTTGTTAACCTTAGTGGTTGCCCTTTCTTTCTTTTGATTGGGCAGGAGATCAGGACTCAATTAATGGTTTTGAGGCAATTTCCAGATCTCACATCTTCAGTTCGCTAATGACACCTTTCTGTAACGCGGATCAAGTGCAAGTTGATAATCTATGTAAGGTTCTTTGGTGCTTTGTGGTTGCATGTGGGAAGATAATTAATATTAAAGTGACCTATTGGGTGTTTGCATGCATGAAGGGGAGGTGTTCACTCTCGCATAGGCTTTTGGTTACAACCCTGATTGTCTCCATCGACCTACTGCTGTCTTCCCTTATGCATTGACAAGCTGTCAAAGCATCTTTGGGACATGGTCGTGGGGAGGTTGGGCAGAAATTATTTGGCCTAGAAAGTCGGTGCTTATATTTTGGGGGTTGCATCACCCTGATCATGTTTGCCTTATCTATCATAAATTCATAATGTTGTACTTTATGTCGTTGTTTCTTTGTCATACCAATGTCATTCAAAGACTATAAGATACAAAGGAAATTTCTTTAGTAAGGGGCTGAGAATAAAAACAAGTTTCATTTGGTTAATTGAGAGGAGGTTTGTAAGCCAAAGGCATTTGGAGGGTTAGGAATTAGAAGCTTCAAGTCTATGAACTTGGATTTCCTTGGAAAATGGTTGTGGAGATTTGGAGAAGCAGATGATGCTATGTGGAAAACTGTGATAGTTTGCAAATATGCCGTGGAAGATGGTGGCTGTTTTTCTTGGCATTCCTCTCAGTATTAGGGCCTCCGATCTTTGGAAGCCTGTTCTCAAAGCGGGTGCTCTTGTTCATAGGGAGTTTCCTCTCTCCATGGGATGGTGCTCGGATTTGGTTTTTGTTGGACAGGTGGTGTGGGAATATAACCCTTTATGTATCAATTTCCCAAACTCTTTAGTCTTGTTACTCATGTTGATGTTGTCATCTCCCAATGTGTCTCTAAGGTGGGAGACCATGTAGTCTAGGTGTCTCTATTCTGAAGAAACCTCACTAATGAGGAGAGGTAACAACATTATGTTTCATTGATAGTTTACATTGCCATGGTATTACTTGATTGGGCAGTGATAGGTGGGTGTGGAATTATGATTGATTGGGATGTTTTTCTGTCAAACTCTTCTATTCAGCCATCTCCTTACCTCTTTCCCAGGTCCCTAGGTCCTATCTATTAGATATGGAAGTACCTGGGGCCATCTCCTGTTCTGGAGTTTGTGCGTCTGGTCTCTGTAAAAGTAATGTGCTTATGATTGACTACTTGAGGAAGGTGAAGATGATTATTCTGGATGGATGCATTTTATGATGCCTCAGGGATGCTGAAACAGGGGGCCATTTAGCCATACACTGCTCATTTGCTTTGGAGATTTGGTAGAAATTCTTGAAGCCTTTTGGAGTGGACTGGGTCATACTGTGTTCAATTGGGGATGTCTTTTGAGCCTGGCATGGTAAGGAAAGTAAAAGGACTTCTTTGTGGTGGCTAATTATTCTAGCATTTTTGTGGTTGATTTAGCTGGAACGCAATAGCAGGAGGTTTTGGGATAAGTTGTGTTTGTTGGATGTGGTCTTCATGAAGGCCAAACTACTAATCTTTGAATGGGCTGGAATGCACAGTATTGTTATGATAGTCCTATAGAATTGTTGTGGGGATCTTGGGGCATTTTTTTTTTTTGGATGGATGCCTTATGCCTCATCATCCACTTTGTTCAAGCTTATCTACTTCCTTTTAGTAACATTTCTGGTTGCCCTAAAAAAAAACAATATGTAAATATATATCACCAATACAGTTGTACATGCAGAAGATCTATAGCAGCTTTTAACTTGGATGCTGCTGCAAAGATAACAAAGTTCATGTTCCTTTCTTTGTTGGTATTTATCTATAGTTACATTCAACTCTTTCTTCTGTTATCATGTTTATGTCCAAGCATGCCAATAATGTCAATCAACAGCCCTCTGAATGACATATGGGGTCATTGATTATTATTCTTCATAAAGCAACCTTAGTATGGAGCTTTCTACATTGATGTTTTTCTTAACGCTATATTCATACGCTTTCTCTTATTACTGATTCTTTGTGCTCCACTCTAATCTTGTGATTGTAACAGGCATTTGCATTTGCTGTCTTCTCAGATCAACAGTCTGCAGTAGCTGCCATTCATGCTCTGAATGTACGATCTTTCTGATATATGAGTACTACGTGATCTTGTACAAAGTGACCTTTTGTGAACCCTCTACATTCTTTTTATCAATCAGCATTGGTTTAGAGAGTCTGGAACTGTTTTTGCTAGGGAGGTCTATGCTTCGTGGACTGGTTAGTCAATCATGAATTGGTGACCCAAGTTGCTAGTTTTATGACAGGCAAAATTGCCCACGAATCTTCAAACCCCTTTGGAAAAATTCTGAGCTTGCCAAATGGGTAATAAATAATTCTAAACTCGAGGATAATTGAGGAAAGATTAATAGCAAGGATTGAGGTGGTGTTTCTCAATTGAATTGATGTCAAGATTGAACAAATCGTGCCTGGAAACTTAGTTAATTAACATCACATATTGAACTGGTGACAGATTAAATTGAATGGATTGGATTCACTATGAACACCAGATATTAGGAACTTGAATTGAACCCTAATCAAACTGAGCAACAAACCTGGCAACTATGCAACTTCATAAAGGATTAATATGATTTCATCTGGTATTGAATATATATAAATCGATTTTAATTGTTTTTTAGCCTTTACAAATATTCTATAAGAATATTTTGTCATTAGTAATCATCATCATCTGAGTTATTCCTACTAAATGGGGTAGGCTACACGAATACCATTCCACCATTCCACTCTATCAAGGAACATATCCGTAGTTCATCTTTTCTTTCTACCTTCACCCACAACAAGTTGTTCCGTAATGATAACGGTGGCCGTAACTGCCACCGCCATTACTGTTATGCTATGGGCCATTACGGCCCTTGAATGGCCGTTACAACCTTTTTTTTTTTTTTTTGAAAAAACTATTTCTGGACCGTTACAGGTTTGTTATGGGGCTGTTACGGCTTGTTTTTTTCTGTAAAGGCCATTTCGACCTCGTAATGTGTAATGGTTACGATATTTACCGTTATGGCTGTAACATAACCGATTTTGTATACCATGACCCACACCCTTTTAGAGCCTTAAACTTAGCCAACTCACTCCTTACTGGAGCAGTTCTTGGTCTCCATTGCACATGGCCAAACTATGTAAGTTCATTGTCCCTCATCTTATTCCCCATTGGCGCTAATACTAAATTCCCTCTAATGCGTTCATTTCTAATTCTATCCTTCCTCGTTTTGTCATTCATCCATCTCATTATCCTTATTTCTGCTGCACTCATCCTGCCCAACATTCTGTCCCATAAAGCATGGCTGGTCCTAGGGATATTGTGTACAAGTTTCCCTTCAGTTTGATTGATACGCTGATATTAGCAATATGATACAATTCACAATGGTAATGCTAATAGATATAGGATTGATATTAACACCCACATTTTTGTTTGATGTACCCCTTTTCTTCACGTTTTTGTTTGATATACCTCTTTTCTTGTAATGCAATAGATACACTGTTCTTTCTTCTTTCGAAGATACATGTACAAGTAGATAAAACGCATACATATGAGAATTGATATTTACTCCACCCCTTTTGATAGATACGCCCTTTTATTCTTCTTTTAGCACTACAATAACTTTTAGCAACACAATAATACAGTGTGACTTTGTAGTATTCTATTGCCATATATAAACGGTGTCAATCAGAAAAGGTAGCTGTTGCTCTTGAGTAGCCTGCAAGGGGCTATTTCTTCTTCCTTACCGTTTGGATTGAAGGAAAACGAAGGAAACTGAGGAAAGCGAATGGTTTTCCTTTAATGCGGCATTTCCTCTGTTTGAGAAAACATAAAAACAGAAAGAAATTGATTTCCTTTTTCTCAGCAAGGGAATAAAACCTTTCTCTTCTTTTGTTTTCACCCAGTCCAAACACTTTCAGTACATCCTCTCATAGTGATTGAGAAGCAATTTAAGCAAATGAGTTGGTCTATTCCATTGCCAAGCAAGGAATATTGGGGGTATATGTATTGTTTTTCTTGAGAAGAAAATGAATTGGTTGATTCCTTTCTAACGAAAGGTATGGTAGCCTATTCTTTTTGTTGTTTCTTCTCGATCATTGTCTTGGCCCTTAATGTACATTGTATTTTAGTCATCATTCTTCAATAACATTTTTGTTACCAGAAAATTAGAAATAGATGTTTCAGTTGTGCACTGTTTAAGCTTTCCGCCTTCCTGATAAGTAAGTTCTCCCACATTCACCAAGTGGCAGACTTCCTTGAGACCACTTGACCTATGAATGAGTAGGGTTGTTGTCGAGTTCTTTGTTTGGAGGCTTTCTCTTGGTAATGTTCATGAGTCCACTGATCGTGGTCTTGTTTCTTGCACTTTTATGTGTTTTCTTTTGTGCACTTACGCATGGTTGTAAATATCATCTGACACTGAGTTGACCGGTAGCAATGAAAAATGAAATGAGCCAGCAGGCGAGTCATGCTCCACAACCAGATTGTGTCAGAACAATTCCAACTGAGTTGTAATGAACCACGGGAATTCATACCTGTTTTGGTTTCTGGGTAAAAATTCGTTATTTGAAGCCATGGCCCTTAAGTCCTTTATTGATGATCAATACAATGAAAAAACTTTGAAACTTATATTAAGGTGCCCTAAATGGATTTGCAAAGATCGTCACTTTAAGAGGTGTTGATATGTCTGTAATCATAGGAAGCAGGTGCTGAAATAGACATGACTCTGAAGAACTGATTAGGATAGCTATTTTTGAAGTGCTTTATTGTATAAAATCCTTTCTTCAATTTAAAGCTTGTTGGCAGGGACTGATGTTTGACCTCGAGAAGGAATCGACTCTACACATTGATCTAGCAAAGTCCAACTCAAGGTCTAAACGTTCAAGACCAGGTCTGTTGCAACTGCATTTTAATGCTTTCTTGTTTTACCTTATCTTTAATTTCCTTTTAATTTATTATCTTTCCCTGTTTGTCTCGTTGGAAGTTGGCAACTAAGATATTTCTTTTGAGAATCAGATGATGGAAGACCTTATTATTCAGAAAAGAAAGTGAAAGGATCTGCTGCATTCTCCAGAAACCATCCTGATGCTGGTAAGATACTTTGCACCCTAGAATGTTTCAATATCTCATAGTGGTGGTTGGGCTATTGCTACATTAATGACCATAGTTCCCTATTGTTCAGTAGGGTCTGCAACCATGCAGAGCTCGGATGGGCTGAAGCGTATCCAGGTCCAACCCATGAGGACCTGTGTCCAGACCAAGCCCAGCCTGCGAGCTAGGCATTGGGCTTGGGCTGGGCTAGGCCTGCCAGAAAAATACTCTGTGAACCAATGTTAAGTTAGGGTGGCTTGAGACTACTTGTTGGGTATTTTGTAGTCCAAAGTCCAGGTCAAGCCCATTGAGTTATTGTGCTAGAACTCAAGCCCAGGTGTAATCTGTCGGTCTCAAGGCTTATCCAAAACCAGGGCTGAAGCAGGCTGATCATAGTTAGCAAAACTCTGCCTTAAAATCTGTACTTTTTTCTTTTTTGACAAAGAAACTTGTATACTTGCTATAAGGTCTAACTCGGTGCATTTGAAAACATTGGCAAAAGACTCTTTTCTAGTAAGCCGAATGAAACTCGTTTTTAAAGCTCTTTTTTTCCCCTTTAAATTGCAAATTATTGGAGTAAGGTTTCTGAGGGTGGTTTATGGGCAGGATTGCTAATCGCTATTCATGGCTAGAGTTGAGTGAGAAGTCAGTAGATTTAGCGGAAAGGGTGGCAGGCTGGCAGCTTACTGAAAGATTCCTTGAAGAGGAAGGATTTGAGAGGATTTTAATTGGTTTCCTTTCTAATTATCCTATGTATGCCATCGCATGTAGGGATATAAATTATAATTATTTTAATTACATATTTTGATCTTATTTATGTACAATATATACGCACATGCATACAGTTCTTATTCTTGCTCTGTTTCTTTGATTTGAGACTGTACTTGTCATTCTCCATTTTTTGGCAATTTTTTCTCTTCAAAGTCCTAAAGAAATTTGCTTTTGACCAAAACTTCATCAACATTAAACCTGAAATTATTATTATTATTTTGGGGGGGGGGTGGGGTGGAAGCTCTTGCGTTGCAAACCCTTTTGTTTATTAGGGCTAATAGAGAGCTTAAGAAGTTTGTTTTGCTTGTGGTAGCTTTTGATGTATTTTTTTTTTCCTGGCTTCTTAATTGGGAATTAGTGATGGCAAGATTCACAGTTTGAAGTATTGTCTGAAACGAATACGTTTTGGCCGATACATGTCAGTTTTGGTGCCCAATGGTATGGATGAGTCGCACCAATAACCTCCTGATTTACGTATTGGAAGCCCATATTTGAGACATATAAGTATTTAGCAATGTTTATTAACCTATACCATTGCTTTCGTGGAGTTTTTACTGGTTGATACATGTCGGGTATCAGTCATGGATGATACGATACTGATAAACCAACTTTAACCCTTGGTAAGATTTGTGCATTTCCTTCCATTAATTTATCAGTACTCACTGATTTCACCTAACCTCTTTCTCACCCATTCTCTTCTTCTATATATGTTTCTCTCAATGATAACATGCTGCAGCTAATTTCATGAAGACCACTTTCCTCAAAAAGCTCACGTTGCACATGTTTGGCACACTTGCGCACTAACAGGTGTTGGCAGCAATATGCACTTCCCTGGAATGGGTAATTCTGCTTACAACATGAATGGTTATCCATCTACACAAAGGTCAATGCACACTACCTGTGCACATTTTTCTTGATTTTGAATACTTCTTTCACGTAATAAGCATCATTATGACTCTTGTACAGTTTTCTCACAACACAGACAGGGGCCTTGTAAAAGCAGCTTATGCTTGCCATTATTTCCTAAAAATTCATATGCACTGTGCTCTTATTATGCCTTGGACTTCATTTACCTAATTTTTCACTGGACTTTGATGTTTGCAGTCATGGAAGCTTTGGTAATGAAGCAGTCAATGATACACGCCCTAAAAAAATATCGGTGAGCCTTACTTTTTCACATAGATCCCAAGTGAATCTTGCCAATACATGATATATGATATTATTGATTACCAAAATTATTCTAATGATGGTTTGTATGTATCATAATTAAAAAGAGAACTCTGATGATGCTTTGGATTTTTATATCCATCATGTGATAAATTCTTCTTCTTCTTCTTCTTTTAATACAAGTTTCCATTTTTTTTTCTTTTATTTCTATATTTATTTTCCCAAAGAGGTATTTTTGGGTAAACTGTTTCTCTTTAAGCACATCTAATTGGGCAAGCAACATATACAGATATCCTTATCATCTTCAATATACTGAATTTTTACAAGGATCTTAATTTGATGCAAACTAGGGAGGCCCAACATCACATTTGAAGTTGGAGTAAGGTGTCATGGTGGGCCCTATGAGTAGTAGAGCTTATCATTTTATCCGTTAAGGGCTTGTTTGGATTCATGGAAAGGAAAGGAAACAACCTCACTTTCCAATGTTTGTCAGACCTTTGTGGGAAATAATGTTTGTTAGTGTTAGTATCTTTACTAGCATCGCTAGCTGGGCATACGGAAAAATGTATTGATATCAGTCTGATTCTGGGAAATGTATTGCCGACTGAGGAAAACATCGAGGAAACATGGGGAAAACGATAGAATTTTTAATGAAACTTTAAGAGATGCTATTGTATGAAACAAGTGTAATAGTAGCCAAAATGAGTTTATATAATACAAATGTAGGAACCAAACAATAACTAAGACATCTAAAAAGTAAAGGAACTAAAAAAGATACCTATTTGGCCATCCCTTATGACATGGAATTACGAGGTGGCTTGAAGTCGTCTTCCTCATCTCTACTTTGTCTGTTGTGATGCTATTGCCTGATGGGTCGAGGTCATTGACCGTTGATACCAATGGAAATACTCCCTCGTGTGTCTCTGATAGTCATCGTCCTTGAATTGTACTAGTATGCCTAGCCGTGGGTGTTGCATGATGAACGTCGACTGTGGCTAAGTAGGGTCCTGGGGGGTACAAATCAACTCTAACCTTGACTCTTGGATAGTATTGGGCATAGTCATATGACGGGTACCTCGGATATCACCCTTTGTACTAATAACTGGAAATACTATTACTATCTGTTGGTTGCGTGTATCTGTAGGTGGACGAGTGTGACTGAGTGTCAGTGCCACCATACGGTCCATACCTATACCTGTGATATCTCCCATGCACATAAGGTGGAATGAAAGTGGAGTTCTCTTGCTCTAAAATGATAACCATGAATGACAAACTGCGTGTAAGGGACTCATCCTCATCGTGTGCCACATTCTTCTTTCAATGCCGGAAATCCTGATTGGGCGGCACCATTGTTCGAGTTGTCGTTATCGCTACAAGTTTCGCTGTCCAGATATAAAGAAATAATATCGTTATCACCGATAATATCGTTGATAACCGGAAATCAGGAGAAAACATGGAAAAGTGATGAAATTTTTCTGTGAAATTTCAAGACATGCCTCAAAACACATTTACATATTTAGGGATGAAAAATTGTAAAAAGAATACATGGCATCAAGGTAGGCCCCATGATTAGGGACCCACATCATTCCATCAATGGTTAAATACTGGCAAAGTGTTTGTGAGTGTGCGACACAAACAATACACATGCACTAAGAAGTTGCACACATGACATACAATTAATTAAATTAAACCGTCCAATTTATAGTACTCAGCATAGTTATTTGAGTAGACCCAAATTTTATCATATCTTATTATTTCAGCATGAGATTGGTGGACATTTATCGGACGGTTAAAATGCATAAATCTAATGGTTGTATTATTATAAACAAACGTTAATAGCTCATTCCATTCAATTTATTTTTTAATAAGTATATGTCACGTGTACAATTTTGAGTGCTTGTGCATGAAGGGTTAATTGCAGGTGGAAAATACTAAAACTCCTATTTAAAATTTTTTAGTGTGTAAATAGGTCTTCTTACCCTTACATCCTCTCAGTGGGGCCCACCATAAAGTTTGTGAGAAATCCACTCCGTCCATCCATTTATCCAGACCATGTTAGGGCCTGAGCCTAAAAACATGCATATCCAAAACTCAAGTGGACCACACGACAGGGAAAAGTGTGCAAGAAAATGCCTACCGTTGGAACCTCCCTAGTCCACCATGATGTTTATATCACATTCATACTGTTCATGGTCCCGTTCCTATTAGGATGAATTGAAAAAAAAATAAAAAATAATAATAGCCCCAACCTATTGCCTCCCACCCACTTAGTGGTTCCGGTGGTGTAAGGGGAGCATAGTGGATTATGTGCAGCCCCAGCCTGATGCAAGACAGTACAACACTTATGGTGGGGCCCACTTGATATATTTATGGTATATCCATCCCGTCCATCTATTTTAAAAAAATCAATTTAGGGTATAATCGCAAAAATGAAGCAAATTCAAATCTTAGGTGGACCATTACATAAGAAACAGTGGTGATTGATCATTAAAACCTTCTCATGGGTTACAAAAGTTTTGGACCAACTTGATATTTGTTCTTTTCCCATCATAAAGGTTTACGTGATCTTATCAACAGGTTGGATGACAAATAAACATTACAAAAAGATTACTGTGGGCCCGAAGAAGTATTTAATGGTGGAGGTTCAACCACCACTCTTTCTTAAAATATGGTACAACTTAGATTTCAATCTGCTTCATTTTTGGGCTAGTGTCCTATAATGATCTGGAAAAACCTTTGGTTGGCATGGATAAAAAATAAATACATCAAGGTGGGCCCCGCCGTGAGGGCCGCACCATCGTTTTTAAAGCCGAAGTCGCACCAAAAGAGAGCTTTCGTTTGGAAATGGATTGGTTGGTGTACCAGATAGTTGGTGTATTGACGTTAGCAAGTTCTGTGGGTCCCATCATGAGGTATGTGTTATATCCTAACCATCCATTCGTTTTACGAGCTCGTAGTAAGGCTTGAGTTGAAAAATAAAGCAGATCTAAAGATCAAGTGGACCACACTGCAAAAAGTAGTGGGGGATTGAACGTATACCATTGAAACCCTTTTGGGGGTCACATAAGTTTTGGATCAATATGATATTTGTTTTTCCTCTTAATCCAGGTATTTTTGACCTTATGAACAGATTGGATTGAAAATAAACGTTATGGTGGGCTCTACAAATGTTTTAACGGTGAAAATCACTACCCCACTACTATTTCTGGTGTGGTCGATTTGAGCTTTTGATATGATTTATTTTTTGGCTCATGCTCTAAAATGATCTCGAAAAATGGATGAACGGTATGGATGTAATAAATACATCATTTTGGGGCCCATTTAACTTTGATCTCCTTTGAACCGTTCGTACAACTCGGAGCTCGAGGAGCGTCAGCGCTCGTCTTCGCATGACACGTACCCATACAACTATGCTGGTGTGTGGTACACCAATCAATCCGCTTCCCTTTTGTCTCACCTTCTCTAGAAAACCTCATATGACGATTTCAATTGTTTTTTTCGTGTAAAAAAAATCTCGAATATCTCTCCGAAATTTTTCTTTTTTTCAAATCCCAACCAAAATCCCCTTTAACCTCGCCGAAATTGGGTTTCTTGCAAATCTATTCTTTTGAAAGAAAAAAAAGGGGAGATTTCTTACCTCTGAAAATCCGGCGAATATCAATCGTGATTGGCCCACCAAAACCATCTGAAAGCCACTCTCGCAAGCAGATTTTGAGAAAAAAAGGTAAGAGATTTTTTTTTTTTTTTCTATATTTTGTTTTTTTTGAAATAGTAGGGAGAGTTGTCGTTGGTAACTATTTTTTTCCGATAAAATCGAAAATATCGCCGATATTTCGTCAACAGTAGGAAGAGAAACGAATTTTTAGTGTTTCGGTATCTCCGGTCCAGTGACACTGATAATATCGGCGATATTATTGATTTTTTGTCGACAATGGAAACACTGGGCGGCACTACTCTTAGCGGAGATGATGGACGAGATCCATAGTCTTCATGCTGAGGGGTGATGTAGGCCCACCTAGGCCTATTGCAAGGCCCAATAATATGTAGATCCACAACCCACCGTAGAGCCCAACATGTTTTGATTTTTGGACTATTTATTTATAGATTGAGGGCCTAAATCAAGGATTACAATTTACTATTTTTGGAAGATATGGGGCTAGCTTAACCCGAACAAGGAAGGGTACTCCATCACACTGCTCACATTTGGTCTTTTGGGGCCCCTCCTAAAGTTGTTGTGTTCGCTTGGCTTGTTGGAGAGGAATGATTTTTTTTACTATAAACAATATTCGAAAAAGAAACATAGTGCTTCTGAATGCCTGCCGTCTTTGTCTCAAGGCTGGGCAGAGCATGGATCACCTTTTCGTTCATATTATTCTTTCACTAGGGTCATATGGTTCGGAATTTTGAGATCCATGAGTTTGTCTTAGTTGATGCTCTCTTTGATTGATAGCTTGTTTTGCGCTTGGCATGTCGGTGGGTGAGGATCTCCTAGTGCCCATAGATGGAGTCTCGCTATGTTGGCTATCGTGTGGTCGATGTGGCTGGAAAGGAATAACTAGGCTTTTCAGAACCAGAGTTTATCAGTGAATGTTGTCCATAATTGGGTTTTCACCCCTTGGTTGCCCTGATTTGTTGGGGGTAGGGGTGTTAGGTGTGGGTTTTATTTTGTTTTCTTTTTTCTTCTCTTTTTTACTTATAGTTTAGTCTCTTTTGTTGGGTCTGTTTTGTTCTTTTGGCCATTGGCCTTAATAATTTTACATCATCTTTTATTTATTTATTTATCTTTAAAGTAGAAGAAGAAGAAAAGAAGAAGAATAAGATATGTGGTCCTTAGCATGTTAGATCAACTGGTAGAGATAGTGTGGTGTGTGTGAGTGATTGTGGGTTCAATCTCCGATAACGTTACCTTTCAAACAAAAAAAAAAAGAAGAAGAAAAAAACAGAAGAAAAAAGGAAGAAGATATGGGGGCTAATTTAAAGATGTGATTGAATATATGAGGGGTTGTGATGTGTGATACGAAATGCACAAGTAGTGCCGATATATTCCACATGTTTGATTTGGTGAGCATTTTCAATTTCCAATCCTTTTTTGTTGTTGTTGTTGTTGAAATTATGTTAAATTAGTGTCAAATGGTTACAAATCCATTGGTTCTTCATGTTTTGCATGAAAAATTATGGAGTTGGAACTTTGATTTCGATATCCATTGGTTCTTCATGTTCTCCATGTTTTTTTCAAAATTTTCCTTCAACCATTTTTCAATTGAGACTAATGTCGAAGTATTTAATGAAATGATCATCGCATACAATCTAATTTTGAAATTTGAGTGTAGTTGGTTGGATTTAGGGAAAATTTGAAATTTCCCCAGTTTCTTCTAAATTTCTTGCAATGTTGCACTCTTGCTCATGAAATCAAGCATGTATGAGGGTCAATCTATTGATTTGTTAAGTCCATGTCAAATTTTGAAATAATAAAAAATATTTTTAATTTAAAATTATAAAAATATTATTTTTTTCTCGAAATTTCCCTTCAACAAGTTGTTAATTGAGACTAATTTCGAAGTATTTAGGAGTGTTTGATGAAATGAACATCACATACACTTTAAATGTTTTACATTTAATTTGAATATAGTTGCATTAGTTCAGTCAGATAACGTATAGCTTAGGACCCTATACAAAGGAAACCTATTATGTGCACTTCTTTTTTGAGATGTTATGATTTAAAAGTAAAGTTTCATTGAAAAATTCAACCATTTCCCCTATATTTCCCCATGTTTTCCAAAAATTGCAATAAATTACCAGATACAAACGATATATCCCGTGCAACAACCGATATGTATTTGTATCCCAAGGATGCGATATGTAATGTGATACCGATATTTCGAACATTGGATTTGATTGATTAAAAGTTGACTATGATTGATATGAAATTAATCTCTTGGGGATTCTCATTGAAGATTCACTTAGAATGTTTAAAAAAGGGATGGTGGTATAGGAAGTAGTAATTCCAATATTTTTCTTAGTGTGTGAGTTTTTTAAGTATTGTCAGAGAATGAGTTTGATATCAATTAAGTTCTCTCTCTCTCTCTCTCTCTATGCTAATATTCTTGCAGGCATACTCTTGTCAATTTCTTTGCAATTCGGATGTTGAGATCTTATCAACTCGATAACCGGGTTGCACCAAGTGGCATGGTAAAAATGGGCCTGCTCAGTGAATTGGCCAACAGTAGCTCTGACCCGTCGTGTACTCCCTGCCATTGCCACCTCCACCCCCACCACTACCACCTATATTGGTGCCGGTGTCACTACCACTAGTGTTCATAGTATCGGTATCGTTCATGGTCTGCCGTAAAGGCTGTTACGTAAAGGTAACGGTGGCAACCGTTACGTGTTATAGGGTCGTAATGGCCATAACAACCATTATGGAAAAAATGACCCATAATTGCCGTTAATGACATGTTACGTCCCCTATAAAGGCCATAACAGCCCCGTAATGGTCTATTACGAGGCAGATATAGGTTTTTTGTATACTTTTTAATCAATATTATGGGGCAGATACAGGTTTTTCGAGGTTTTTTTCAATAAATGGTCACATTCTTGCTTTGTTTTGGAAAAAAAGTTATTATTTAAATAATTAATATGTAGTAGGTGACCCCAGTGTTCGAAATATCGATACTATCGGCCGATATATCGGCCGATATTATCGGTATCGCACCATGGCGAGACGAAACACCCCCGATAACACCCGGAAGATATAAAAAATCCAAAACTTTAGATATCGTACGATATTATCGTCGATATCGTGCGATATATCGTCGATATCGTACGATACATTGTCGACATCGCCGATACAACCCACCCCGATTTAGATATCGCGGTATTTCCGCCTCCATTATTGTCGGAAATCGACAAACAGAGTCACGGACAGTCACGGGTGCGTTTGCAGGGGACTCACAAGTTCCATTGTAGCCAACAACCCACGACGATAAAAAGCCGATGCCGTAGGTAGTGGAGAATAAAAAAAATTTTGAATTAGGAAAAAAAAAAGAAGAGGGAGAGAGAAATCGGAGACACACCTGAAGCCGTAGGTTGTAGCAGTGATCGGAGGTGGGCCATTCGACAGGTAAGTAGCCTTCTCCCTCTTTCTTCGAATTTTTCTTGATATTTTCTTCAATTTCTCGGTTCCTTCGCTGATTGGAGCGTGCCTATGCGGATTTCTCGACGATTCGGCGAGAAATCAGGCCGGATTTGAGGAAACGGAAGAGAAATCCTCTCCGGAACCCTCGCTGCGTGAAGGAGAGGGAAGGCTCTCGCGACGGATGGGGAAAATGAAGGAGATGTGCGGGAGGGGTGAAACAGGGATCGGCGCGTCGAGTGGTTTACTGAGCACGTTCTTATCGTACTCAGTAAACTCAGTTGGGCCCACCTGTAATGTATGTGGTCTATCCACGCCGTCCATCTCTTTTCCCATCTAAATTTAGGGATTTATCCCAAAACTTAGAGAGGGGCAGTGGATCATACCACATGAAACAGTGGTGACACTGATTTCCACCGTTGAAACCTTTCTGGACCATACAGTGATTCTTATCAGTCATCTAAACCGTTAATAAGATCAGATAGACGTGGATGAAGGGAAAATATGAATTTAAGATGGATCCAATCATCCAAGACTTCTGTGGCCAAAAAGGGTGTTTTAACGGTGGATGTTCAATTCAACTGTTTTGTAAGGTGTGGCCCATTTAAACATTATATATGGTTTATTTTTGGGCTAAAGCCCTGAAATTATCTAGTAAAATGGATGGACGGAGCAGATAATATACATAAATTGTCGTGGACCTCAAGAAATTTTTAATGGTGAACGTCACTCTCTCCACTGTTTTCTGTGGTGGGGTCCACTCGAGCCCTGGATCTGACTTATTTTTTGGCTCACGCCCGAAAATGATCTATTGAAATGGATGGACGGTGTGGATAGAAAAAATACATCATGGTGGGACCAACGTAACTTGGTGACGTCACTTGAAAAAATATTTCAACTGTGGAAGTTCAGTCCTCACGTTTTCGGCCCACTTGAATATTAGATCCTGCTCATTTGTGGTCTCATGTCCTAAAATGAACTCACAAAATTGATGAATGGTATGGATTTCTCGTGAACATCATGGTGGGCCCCACTTAGGTTCCCGCGCAGGACGAAATCGGATTGCGTATTGAGTTACTCAGTATGCTTTTCTCGTACTGAGTAAACTCAGTTGGGCCCACTGTTAATGTATATGGTTTATCCACACCGTCCGTCCATTTTTACTGATAATTTTAGGGGTTAATACTAAAATTGAAGTGAATCCAAAGCTCAAGGGGACCATTACACGGGAAACAGTGTGGAATAATGATTTCCACCGTTGAAATCTTCCTAGGGTCCAAATTAATTTTTATTTGTCATACAACCTGTTCATTAGATCTCAAAGACTGGATGAAGAGAAAACACAAACATCAGCTTGATCCAAAACTTCTTTGGCCTCCAAAAAATTTCCAATGGTAGAGGTTCAATCAAACTGTTTCCTGTAGTGTGGTCCACTTGAGATTTTAATTTGCTTCATTTTTGGGCTCTAGCTCTAAAATTATCTATTAATATGAATTAACGGAGTGGATTAAATAAATAAATAACAGTGGACCCCACACAGTTTACTCAGTACGCAATCCGCTTCCGCACAGGGCTTGCTTCAGTACGCTATTATCGTACTGAGTAACTTTGTTGGGCCCACCGTGAATGTATCTGGTCTATCCACGCCGTCCATACATTTTTTCATCTTATTTTAGGCGTTGAGACAAACATTTAAGCATACCCAAAGATCAAGTGGACCGTATCACAGGAAACAGTTGGAATAATGATTTCCACCGTTGAAACCTTTATAGGGCCCACAGTGATGTTTATTTCTCATCCAACCTGTTCATAAGATCACAAAAACATGGATGAAGGGAAATCACAAATACAAGCTTGATCCAAAACTTCTGTGGCCCCCAAGAAATTTTCACTGGTAGATGTTCAATTCACACTGTTTCCGGTGGTGTGGTCCAATTGAGGTTTGGATATACTTAATTTTTTGGTTAAAGCCCTAACATTATCAGGTAAAATGGATGGACGGAGTGGATAAAATACATAAATCAAGGTGGACCCCACATAGTTTACTCAGTATGCAATCCGCTTCCTGCTGTAAAAGGCGAGCACTGATGCTCCTCGAGCTCCAGCTGTACGAACGGTTCAAAGGAGATCAAAGTTACATGGCGCCAAAGTGATGTATTTATTATATCTACACCGTTCATCTTTTTTTTAAAAGCCCAAACCATCTGTTTTTCAAACTATAAATGCATTTGATCGGTCCGGTCCATCCTAAATATCCAATTCCATCCGTTGGTTTGGACTCCAATGTTGTTTTTGATCATCTGACGGCCACATTTTTTCAATGTTTAGATCATCAAATCAATGAGAATTTTTCACTATGGTCATCCACAATGGGGCCCACAGTGTGGACGGTCCAGATTGTTGTTTAAGCTTGCCAACTACAGATGCCTTCCAAAAGTAACCAAGGGCATATACCATAGTATAATCCATTTCATGATGCGAGATATATCAACTTTTTATATTAAATATGGTTACCTTCGGAAAAAAAAGGAAAAAGAAAAAAAAGAAAAAAAAAGAAAACAAGTTTTTCCCATCTATTTTGAAAAAAATGCTCCAGCGCCTTCGGAGTACTGTAAGTTATAGTACTTCTAGTTGCACCATGATACTTGAATAGTCCAATCTATTGATCTGTACCGTCCATTACATGCGCAATACATGTCATTGAATACGATGTAAAAATCACACCAATCGGGCAAATCTAAGCGTCCAATGTCATGTACATGTGGATGGTGCTCTATGGACTATTCCTTAAAATAATCTAACCAAATGGATGAGTGTCATGGATATACAGCACATGCCCCAAGGTGGGCCCTAACAAGTACTAATATAATATTATTTTACAGATAAAATATGTCGGGAGGAAGAGGAGGTAGGCAACCTGATATAGGGTGGACGTACGGTCGGCCCATTCCCGATAATCGATTCGGGAGTATATGTAATTTGTGTGGCCATGTATTGAGGAGTGGTGGGGTAACCCACTTAAAGGAGCATTTAGCGGGAGGGTATTGCAATGTTGTGGATTGCCCGAAGTGCCCACAGGATGTGCGAGAACAGATGAGGACCATATTGAAAAAAAATGTGAAGACAAAAGATGAACGACATGCACGGGAGAGGGAGATTAGGGAGGAGTTGGGGCGGCCACCATATGCAGGTGAGGATGATGTAGTGGATCTCGATAATGATGATGATCCCGAATACAGACGTGCAATTCAAGAGTCCATACGGGATCAGTGGGAGAGGGATCAGGATAGGAGGTGGGACACAAGTAGGCCTAGATTTGAGGGGTCTATCCATGAGCGTGGTGGGGGGAGTGGAGCAGGGGGGAGTGGAGCAAGGGAGCGTGTTAAGGGTGGATCAAGGGAGGGTAGTAGGCGGGGAGGAATATGGGGCATGGGCAGGAGTAGTAGCATGCGGGTACCGGATCTACCTTCAGATCCGAGGATGTACAAAGAGGCAGGAGGGACAAAAGAAAATAAAGGAGATATTTAGTGGAGGGGATGTGAGGAAAAAAGTTGGAAAATTTACAGCAAATTTTTTTATATACGATCAAATCCCCGCAAATGCCGCAGCAAGCCCGCACTTTAAAAATATGATAAGTGAAGTGCAGCGTGGGGGTGAGGGTGTGCAGCCTCCCACACCTGCCCAGATCATGGGAAATACTTGGATGATGAACATGCAGAAATGAAAACATACGTTGATTCGTATCAGCAGTCATGGGAGATGTATGGCTGCACCGTCTTGTGTGACGGTTGGACCGGACCGACGAAGATGTCGATTATAAATTTTATGGTCTATTCCAGGGGACGGGCGGTGTTCCTAACGAGTATAGATGCGAGTAGTAAGATCAAGGATTTTAACTACATTTACAAACTAATGCACAACGTCATGCAAGATGTTGGGAGGAGAAATATTGTGCAGTTTGTTACGGATAATGGGAGTGCATTTGTTAAGGCGGGGAAGGATATTCAGAGCAAGTATCATATGTATTGGACCCCCTGCGCAGCCCATTGCATCGATCTCATGCTGGAGGCGATCGGGGATAGGCCATCGGTGAAGACTGTAATTACTGATGCACGGCCCATCACAAACTTTGTATACAACCACAGCTGGTTATTAGCCGCAATGCGCGAGGTGTGGTGGGGATATAGTGCGCCCTGGAGCGACGCGGTTCGCCACAAATTATATTGCCTTAAGTAGCCTTCTCAAACACAAACAGGGGTTACGAGAGCTTTTTGCCTCTCATGATTATGTAGAATGGAAAAAGAGGTTGACAAAAGTAACCTATAGAATTGAGGAGTTGGTGCTGGGAAATTCATTTTGGGATAAAGTGCGTGGTGTTGTGGGTATTATAGAGCCTATTTATGTGGTGTTGAGGATGGTGGACAATGAGACAAATCCGTCGATGGGGTCGTTGTATCCGTCTATACAGCTGATGAAAGTGGCTATCATGGTTAAAGCTCTCAATGCATATAAGTGGGTGCATGCAATAATAGACGATCGTTGGGAAAGGACGCTTTCTCACCCACTACATCAAGCCGGTAAGTACCCATATGGATTTTTTTTTCCCATATGCAATAATAAATGAGGGTTGTATTGATGTGTATATGTTGGTTTTCAGCATATTTCCCAAATCCCAAATACCACTACAGCCGGAACCTCTTCGATGATAATTCATTAAAAAGGGCTGTGCATGAGGTGTACGATCACTTATTCCCCGACTGTCCAGGGAAAGGCACCTTTGGTAGTGAGGTAAATATGTTCCGCACTTACATTCTCCTTATCTTCATCTTAATCATTAAACACTTATTCTAGTTGCTATACACCATCAATAGATTGTTAAATTCCGCGATGCAGTTGGGATGTTTCGGTGTCACCCTGCAGTGAAGTCAAGGAACACTATGATGCCATGTGAGTCACTGTAGTAAACTTAACTTTTATATTATTTTGGAAAATCTAGGATAATGAAAGAATCTTATGATATGCAGGCGAATGGTGGTCCATGTATGGGACTGACTGTGAGGTTTTACAACGACTGGCTGTCTGTGTGCTTGCACAGACGGTGTCCTCGTCACCCTGTGAAAGGAATTGGAGTACATTCTCCCTCATACATACAAATAAACGTAATAGAATAGGGTATGAGAGGCTTCAGAAGCTAGTGTATTGTCACTACAATATGAAGTTACGAGAGAGGTTGCTCCGCTCGGAAAGAAGAAGAAAAGCACAGGAAGACCCACTGGACCTAATGACGGTCGGACAACATGCATATGCTGAGGATGCGGAGGATGACCTAGTTTACCAGTGGGTTAGGTCGGATGACTTAGATACCTCGGATGGGCGACCAGAGCCACATATTGCGGCAGAAGCAGAGACACAAGGGATTAATGTTCACAAACATGTGGAGCAGCAGAGGTCTCCTGATGAAGCATTCGACCCATTAACGAGGAGTCTGGAGGGTAGCCCGCGGCAGTCACTATCACGGGGGACATGTGGCGGGGAAACATTATCTGACACCGAGACTGAGTCAGAGAGTGATGCAGGAAATGAGTCCGGTGATGATGATGGCGGCGATAAGGGTGACGATGACTCTGATGACAGTAAGGATGATGATGATGATGGTGGTGGCGGCAACGGGGATGGTGGCAACACGGGTGGGAGTCAGGATAAGAGGCCTCTTAGCCCTTTTACCGGGGAGGAGAATTTTGATCATTCCACGCAGAACCCTGACCATGGTTCTCGTCCAGGAGAACCACGACCTCGTCTTGTTTACAATAAAACATACACGCGTCAAAAGCTATTGCAGAAAAAGAAGACTCATAAACTTTTAGATTTTGAGGAGGAACTGCTAGCAAAATGCATGAGGGACACAAGCGTTCGTGGCAAGCGAGGTGGCTCTAGATTTGGATCACGGATGAGGGAGGGGAGCTCGAGTTACAGGCCACAACATGAATCTGGATCACAAACACTGGAGAGTAGCTCGAGTTCTGTGCCAAAATATGGGCATGGATATGGACCTAGTGGATATGCGACGAGTGACTCCAGCAGTTACGGCACATCATTTTTCAACCCTGGTCAGGAGTTCACTTCTACATATGGGCAAGGATATGAGCAGCAGTATGGATATAGCCAACAATATGGATACCAAGGAGCTTCATATGTGCCCTTCCCAGATCCATATCAGTTACAGACTGTGACGATTACACAGTACCCACGAATGGGCGTATTGATTCAGTTTGGAGAGGATGAGTACCAGCGTTATGTAAGGGAGTATCTTAACTGGTACCACTCTACTATGACTTGGGCACAATATTGTCGAATTGTGGAGCAGCAGTACTATGCCCAGCCCCGTCAAGATGGAGATGATGATTACGAGCCACCACGCAACTCTATGTGGGTTTAGACCACAACTAGTCCCCATCATTGATATGTATATTTATCAAATTTTACTTCTTCAGTTCTTATTTTGCTTTTCAATGAATTGGTTGTGTTTTCATACATGACTATGATATATTTATAAATATGATTCATTCAATTTAAATATAGTTGCATTAGTTCAGTTAAACACCGCATAACTTAGGACCCTATACAAAGGAAATTTATTATGTGCATCTTTTTTTTGAGATGTTATGATTTAAAAGTGTGTATTAAGGGCCTTTTTAACAATCCCCAAAGTTCCATTAAAAAATTCAACCATTTTCCCAATGTTTCCCCATGTTTCCCAAAAAGTGCGATAAACTATGCGATACAAACGATATATCCCGTGCGATAACCGATACGTATCTGTATCTCAAGGGTGCGATACGTTGTGCGATACCGATATTTCGAACACTGGGTATCGTTACATGTATCGCTGGTTGGGGATACAAAAACATGCATTGATATCGTCGATATTGTCGTTGATACCTAGAAATGTATCATTGAGTGAGGAAAACATTGGGGAAACACAAGGAAATGGTGGAATTTCTCAATGAAACTTTAGTAGATGCTAAAATATACATTTATATTTAAGAATCAATTAATTGGAATAATAAGTTTCTCATTAATGGGGGGTCTAAAACCATGTAACTCTGACTTAGGGGAGATGCTAAAATACACATATTTGCATATTTAAGAATAAAATATAGCGAAAAGGTGCGTATTCACATATTTAGGAATCGAATAATATGTTTCCCGTTAATAGGGCCTAAAAGCATGTATCGTTGACTTAGGGAATCGTTGAGGAAACATGGGGGAAAAATGGTGGATTCATCCATCCAACAATCCATGCATGCGTGCACACACACACACACACACACATCCATCCCTCCATCCATGCATCATCCAACCATTGATCCATGCATGCATACAAACATTCATTTCATCATAAAACCACGAGCCCATAAAAAAATTTGAAATGGATTTTTTTAATAAACAAAATTTTGGCGATTTTGATACATTATCGATATTATTGAAACATTTTCCGATGCACTGGCGATACAAGCGACACTTGGAATTTACGGAGTCGATAATATCGTCGATACACTGACGATACAAGCAACGCTTTGAATTTATAGGTTCGAAAAAATTGGTGATACAAGCGACACTTGGAATTTACATAGTCGGAAATATTGGCGATACATTGTGATATTGATACATCGGCGACACTTACTGATATATCTTCGATACTTGGAATTTCTAATACTATCGATGTTATTGGTATCACTATCATTTTTTTTTTTTTCGGTATCCCTGAGCTGGAGATACGGATAATATTGGGGATATTATTGATATATTGTGGATACTCCGAACAATGCATCCTACCATCCATCCAACCTTCCATCCATCCAATCCATTCATCAAACCATCCATACATCCGTCCAATCCAACGTACCATCCATGCATGCATCAATGTACACACACATTGATACATTCGTGATCCATGCATGCATGCATATACACACATACATTATATATACATGCATTTCATCATACAACCATGCATTCACTCGGAGTACAAGTGTGAGTGTGTACCCCCCCCCCCCCCCCCCTGTCGATCATAAACATGGATCGTAAATAATAAAACATCATACTAAAATAGAAAAAAAAGGTTTAAATTATCTTTTTAATTGAACTTAAAAAAAAAATAAAAAAATTCAAGAGATGAGCATCAATTGATAGATCAACCCCTTATCATCATATAAAAAGGGGGCCCCAATTTCATATTTTAGGCTAAAAAAAGGGTTGGATTTTCGAAAATCTTCCAAAAATTCCGTATTTCGATAATTCGATCTTCAAATCTCTCAATTTCTCGCCAAAATCCATGTCAATGCATGAGAACAAGCATTTGCGGTAAGACTGTAAAATCCACAAGAAAATCAAAGAAAAATACAAAAATTCTTATTTTTCATACCTTCGAGCTCTTAGTCCATGGAGCCTTCTACCCAAGATTTCTCCACAACAAAGTAGCTTTAATCCATAAAGAACAAATGTGAGGTGCTAAAATCCGCTAAGGATTATAGATATGAAAGCCCCTCTTAATTTTTTTTATTTTATTATATATATATGTATATATTATATTATTTATTTATTTTTTCATTTTTTCTCATTTAGCACGTATTCATTGGACTGATGAGGGCAATGAACTGTATCAGCGGTATTATAGCAGGTATAGTTGAAACTTGGGTTAATACAAGCAATCCATTAAAGATAATTTGGCGAAATATCACCGTATTGATAAATAACAATGTTTTGCTGAAATGTTGGCCTACTTGGAATTTCCGACAATAAATTGAATATCGGTATTGATGGTGTTTCGGTACTGATAATATCAGTGATATTATCGACAATATTGCCAATATTTGGTACTGCATACAAACACACATGCATGATCTAACCACCCTTCCATCTAACTATCCATGCATATATACATACATACATACATACATACAATCACACGTGCATGATCCATCCATACATCTATCCTTGCATGCATGCCTACACACATATATACATCCATCCATGCATACGTACATACAAATGCCCATCCATGATTTATCCATCCATCCATGCATGCATACATTTATACACATACGAGCATGCATTTCATCATACAACCATGCATACGTATAAAAAAATTTGAAATGGATTTTTTTAATAAACATATTTTTGGCAATATTAATGCATACATTGGCGATATTATCGAAATATCGTGGATATATTGGCGAAAGCGACACGTGGAATTTACATAGTTGAAAACATTGACGATATCGATACATTGGCGATACTTAGCGATCTATTGGCAATATATTGCCGACATCTAGAATTTCAAATACTACTAGTGTTATCGATATTAGTGGGTTGGTGGCGATATTGATAGTATTGATTATATCACCGATATTGGGAACAATGTCCATGAGTGCATTGACTGGAGGTATAAGTGTTGAAAGGAATTTTGTGCAAGTTGGACATAGAGAAGGCTTATGATCACGTTGACTGGAGCTTCCTAGATTACATGTTGGGCCAACAAGGGTGGGTTAAGGTGGATAGGTTGGATAGAGTATATCCCATTTAGTCAAATGGCATATGCGATTGTTTGTGATCCAAGGAGGTTGTGTGCATATGCGGTCGCATGTTTGCATATGCCATCGCACAATGCCCAATCAAGTAAAAATGGAAAAAAATTATGTAAAAATACTACAAGTGTAGGGAATTTTTTAAAATAATTTTATTACCAATTCCATTAAAAATTTGTTATGTCTTTATATCTATTAGACTATTAGACCATAACAAGTTAACTAACAAGTACTCAAATGAATGCATATACTAAAAATTTGAAAAAAGCAACATAGAAATTTTATCTATGAGATTATGAAGAGATAATTTAAACTAGAAATTTTATTGATTTGATTTTGATGGGAGATTATGCCATCAGATATTGAGTATGCAATGGTATATTTGCATACTTAATGGCATAGGCGATCACATAGTTCTGTATGCAAGATCGCATTATGCCCAACAGTCATAAAATCGTATATGCCACTCATGGTATGCCAAATCGGTTACGTATCGGTCGTATCGGCCGATACGTAACGGTAACGGTGCGAACCGTTACCCGTTTTGGGGCCGAAACGGCCGATTCGATTTTTTGTACCCGTATCGGCCGATACGGGCATAACGGCCCGAAACGGTAACTTTTTTTTTTTAGCTCTGTTTTTGTTGTTTTTTTGAAACCTCTTGCTTCCAAACTGTTTCTAACTCCTTCTACTACTAATTTTGACCAATCTTAGCTAGGTATTTGATAGAAAAACACATTATATTATAGATTTTTTTGAATCAAAGCTCGGTGGGCCATTTTTCAGAAATTCGTCAAAAATAGGTATTTATACTTTTTTTAATATATTTTGCTGTTTAATCATGTCATATGATGTGTTAATCATAGTAGAACATGTTAATGTGCATTTTACAGATTTGGGGTGCCATTTAATAATTTTTTAATATTTTTTTCTATTTACGCATGAATTTTGGCCCCTTTTTTTAAAATTCGAAAAATCAGTTTTTAATGGTTGTTTTGCTGTTTTAATCATGCCATTTGATGTATTAATCATAGTAGAACATGTTAAAGTGCATTTTACAGATTTGGGGTGCCATTTTATATTTTTTTAATATTTTTTTCTATTTACGCATTTATTTTGGCCCTTTTTTAGAAAATTCGAAAAACCATTTTTAAATTATTCTTTTGCTGTTTTAATGATGTCATATGATGTGTTAATCATAGTAGAACATGTTAATGTGCATTTTACAGATTTGGGGTTCCATTTTATATATTTTTTATATTTTTTTCTATTTACGCATTTATTTTGGCCCTTTTTTTGAAAATTTGAAAAATCATTTTTTAATGATTCTTTTACTGTTTTAATGATGCCATATGATGTGTTAATCATAGTAGAACATGTTAATATGCATTTTACAGATTTGGGGTGCCATTTTATATATTTTTTTATATTTTTTTCTATTTACGCATTTATTTCGGCCCTTTTTTTGAAAATTCGAAAAATCATTTTTTAATGATTCTTTTGCTGTTTTAATGGTGCCATATGATGTGTTAATCATAGTAGAACATGTTAATGTGCATTTTACATATTTGGGGTGCCATTTTATATATATATTTTTTATTTTTTTCTATTTACGCATTTATTTCGGCCCTTTTTTTGAAAATTCGAAAAATCATTTTTAATGATTCTTTTGCTGTTTTAATGATGCCATATGATGTGTTAATCATAGTAGAACATGTTAATGTGCATTTTACATATTTGGGGTGCCATTTTATATTTTTTTTCTATTTACGCATGAATTTTGGCCCTCAAAAATAATTGCAAACACCTAAATGTAAGATATTTTCATATTACATTCATTCTAATATATCTATCATTGATAGTAGATAGTTAGAAAATTAAATATATGAATTTTGTAGTCAAATTCAGGTTATCTGGTTCATAAATTCATCAGATAGTCCGATACAACTTCTCACTAAAGAGTGGACCGTTACACCACCATAAACATGTTCCAATTTATAAATGAATGCATATTTGGAATGCTTAGAATATTCCGGATTTAATCCATATTTTTTCATATTTTTTTGGCAAAAAAAAATATTTTGCGCCGTTACGGGCCGTTACGCCCCCGTATCACCGTTACGCCCTCGTATCCGTATCGGTTTTGGAGGTCACCGTTACGCCAACCGATACCGATACGGGACACCTTGATGCCACTATGGAACTTGCCTAGTCTGCATAAGAATGTGATAGCGTTGATGTATCTGTTCAGCTAGGTTCTTGGTTTTGGTGAACAAATTACCCAAAGGCTTCTTTAAAAGTTCAAGAAGCATTCGGCTAGGAGCTCCACCCTTGTATTCGTGGTGGTGTTTGCATCCTTGAGTAGAATGTTGGATAAAGGGTAGAAGCTTGGCCTTATTCAAGGATTTAGGGCTGAAAGGTCAAGCCCCTGATCTCACATCTTCAGTTTGTAGACAACAACATTTGTTTTTTTCAAGGTCGATGTAGTTATGGTGAATGTTAAATAGTGTAGAGAGAGAGAGAGAGAGAGAGAGAGAGAGAGAGAGAGAGAGAGAGAGAGAGAGAGAGGGGCTGAAGTTGGGGTTCACACCACTCCCCTCCTTTCATATTATGAAGGTTTTATAATTACAAAAATGCCATTAATAACGAAAGCAAAAATTCCCTTTGTCCTAGGCCAAAATAACTTATCTAAGTGGGTCTATGTAGGCCCATATTACATTCATTCAGTGTTTTAAGTATCAACGATATTACTAGATACATTCCATCATATATCTTGTATCCCACCCATGCGATATAAAATGCACAAGTAGTGGGATATAACCCACGTGTTCGATCCGACGAGCATTTTTGATTTTCGATTGTTTTTTCTTCTTCCGTAAATCATGTTAAATCAATGTTAAATTGTTACAAATCCTTGATTTCTCATGTTTTGCATGAAAAATTATGGATTGGGCGCTTCGATTTCGAGATTTGGAGGAGATGGTTTGAGTTGTGGAAAATTGGAAAAAATAAAAAATTTCCAGTTGCTCACAAATAAGTTGCAATTTTTGCATCCAAACATAAAATTAAACCTGTATGTAACCTGATCTAGTGATTCTTCTTTTGCTTTTGACTGTATTGCTTGTGTTACCACACGTTTTCTTACATTTATAAATTATATGAATAGACTTTGAATATACTTGCATCAATTCAGTTAGACATTGCATAGATTAGGACCTTGTGCAAAGAAAACCTATTATGTGCACTCGTTTTTTTTTTTTTTTTTTTTGTAATGTTTTGATTTATAAGTATGTACTGATGTCTTTTTTAACAATAATTGAAGTTTCATTGAAAAATTCATCCAATTTCCCAATGTTTCCACGTGCCTCCAACAATAGCGATACATTATGCGATAGAACCGATATATCCTATGCGATAACCCATACGGATCCATATCCCAAGGGTGCGATACGTAACATGATACTGATATTTCGAACACCACATTCATTAATACTCCCTCTCAAGCTAGAGTGTAGATATTATATATGCCAAGCTTGGAATATATATGTGTAGTTTGAGTGGAACGAAGCGTCTTGGTGAGCACATTAGCAAGTCGGTCTTGAGATTGAACATATGGAGTAGAGGTTTCGCCATTGGAAACTTTCTCACAAAAGAAGTGACAATCGACTTTGATGTGTTTTGATAGACTGGATTGTTTGCTATGTGTGAAGTAGCTTGATTGCCATAAAATAACTACATAGTTAGGTGCATTGTAAATCCCATTTCTTGCAACAATTTTTTGATCCACATCAACTCATAGGAAGTATGAGCCATTGTTCTGTACTCTACTTCAACACTTGATAAAGTCACAACACGCTGCTTTTTGCTCTTCCATGCGACTAGATTTCCTCACACAAACGTACAATATTCAGTAGCGATCGTCAATCTGCTAAGGAATTTGCCTAGTCTGCATTAAAATATCATGTGACCTGAAGATGACTATTTTGTTTGTACAAAATTTCTTAACCTGATGCTCTTTTGAGGTAACACAAAATTCAAATAATTGCTTCCATGTGAGGTACTCTGAGAGAACTCATGAATTGACGTATGACGCTCACTACATATGATATGTCTAATCGAGTATTAGTTAAGGAAATAAGTTTTCCAACTAATGTTTTGTACATCTCTAGATCCTCCATTACATCTCGTTGATCACTTCCAAGCTTGTGATTAGGATCTGTTGGAGTGTCAATTGGCTTAGTCCTAAGAAGATCCATCTTCATAAGTAAAAATCTAGAACTTATATTTCCATTGAGATAGATTAACTCCTTTGGATCTAGCTACTTCCATACCAAGGAAGTATCGAAAATGAACCAGATCTTTTGTGAGAAAATACCGTTGAAGATGTTTCTTCAATTCCCTTTGTTGTTGCTTCCATAACAACAATACCATCTACATATACTGCAAGCACAATGAGACCTGAGATACCATTCTGTATAAAAACAAAATGACAACATGGCTTTGAACAAAGCCATAGTTTAATACAACCTTGCTAAACTTGTCAAACCATGCATATGGAGATTGTTTTGACCCATAAATTGCATTTTGCAGTCACTTTGTCAGACTCTCCCAAGCAACAAATCGAGGAGGTTGTTCCATATAAACTTCCTTTGTAAGATCACCATTAAGGAAGGCATCTTTGATTAATAGCTACAGATAATATAACTTGTATGGAATTCAACTTGGCCATAGGAGAGAAGGTTTCACTATAATCAACACCAAGTGTTATACCCCTTATCGACTAGGCGAGTCTTTAATTATTCAACCATACCGTCAGGATGAAACTTGATTGTGTAGATCCATTTGCTACCCACAACGCGTTTACCAGTCAGAAGAGTGGTAAGTTCCCAAGTGTCACTCTAATGAAGTGCATCCATCTCTTCCTCCATAACATGCTTCCACCCCTTATGGAATAGAGCTTCCTCATATGACTTTGGAACAAGGTGAGAAGATAAAGACAGGGCAAAATTGTGGAAATTTGGAGATAAATAGTGAAAGGAAATATATTTAGGGATGATCGGTACGTGTGCTACATGTACGCTTATCTTTTCTTAGGGCAATAGAAATATTGAATGTATCTGGAGCAGTGTTTGAAATATTGGTATTGCACAATGTATCGCACCCTTGGGATACAGATACGTATCGGTTATTGCACGGGATATATCGTTTGTATCGCATAGTTTATCGCACTTTTTGGGAAACATGGGGAAACATTAGGAAAATGGTTGAATTTTTTAATGAAACTTTGGGGATTGTTAAAAAGGCCCTTAATTCACACTTTTAAATCATAATATCTCAAAAAAAAAGATGCACATAATAAATTTCCTTTGTATAGGTTCCTAAGTTATGCGATGTTTAATTGAACTAATACAACTATTTTTAAATTGAACGGTGTAGATATCGCTCTAATATGATCTAATATGATCTCTAAAAATAGATGAACGGTGTAGATATAATAAATACATCACTTTGGGCCCATGTAACTTTGATCTCCTTTGAACCGTTCGTGCAACTGGAGCTTGAGGAGTATCAGCGCTCGTCTTTGCACGTCACGGATGCGGATTGCGTCCTACCCCTCCGTCTCTAGCCCCGAACGGGCAGTTTTGTGGGTTGGGCCCACCTTGAATGTATGTGATCTATCCACATCGTCCATTTGTTTTTCCATCTAATTTAAGGGGTTGGGCCAAAAATTGAATCATATCCAAAGATCAAGTAGACCATTCCACAGGAAACAGCAGGGATAATGATATCCACCGTTGAAACCTTGCTAGGCCCAACAATGATGTTTATTTGTCATCCAACCTATTCATAAGATCGTACAGACATGGATGAAGGGAAAAAATAAATATAAACTTGATCCAACATTTATGTGGCCCCCAAGAAATTTTCAACGGTAGACGTTCAATTCAACTGTTTCCTATGGTGTGGTCCATTTGAACATTGTATATGTTTCATTTTTGGGTTGAAGCCCTAGAATTATCTATTAAAAATAGATGGACAGAGTAGATAAAATACATAAATCATGGTGGACCATACAACGTTTACTCAGCACACTAAGCGTAGTGAGTTACTCCGTACGGAAATTGGATTGTGTACTGAATTACTCAGTATGCTTTTATCGTACTGAGTAAACTCAGTTGGGCCCACTGTGAATTTATATGGTTTATCCACACCGTCCATCCATTTTTACAGATAATTTTAGGGGTTGATCCCAAAATTGAAGTAAATACAAAGCTCAAGTGGACCATTACATAGGAAACAGTGTGGAATAATGATCTCCACCGTTGAAACCTTCCCAGTGTCTAAAGTAATTTTTATTTGTCATCCAACCTGTTCCTAAGATCACAAAGACATGGATGAAGAGAAACCACAAACTTCAGCTTGATCCAAAACTTCTTTGGCCTCTAAAAAATTTTTAATGGTAGAGGTTCAATCAAACTGTTTCCTGTGGTGTGGTCCACTTGAGATTTTGATTTGCTTCGTTTTTTGGGATCAAGCCCTAAAATTATCTTTTAACATGGATTGACAGAGTGGATAAAATAAATAAATAATAGCGGACCCCACACAGTTTACTCAGTACCCTAAGGGTACTAAGTTACTCAGTACGCAATCCGCTTCCCCCGGTACGCAATCCACTTCCAACGCGGGTTACTGAAGTCACGTCACCAAGTTACGTGGGTCCCACCATGATGTATTTTTTCTATCCACACCGTCCATCCATTTGAACAGATCATTTTAGGGCGTGAGCCAAAAAATGAGTCAGATCCAGAGCTCGAGTGGACCCCACCACAGAAAACAGTGGAGAGTGACGTTCACCATTAAAAATTTCTTGAGGGCCACAAGATATGGATGTTTAAGATGATATTTGTGTTTTCCATTATTCCATATCTTTTTGGACTTATGAACAGATTAGATCACAAATAAACATTATGATGGGCCCTCAAGAATGCTGAGTTTCAATGGTGGGCATCACTCTCTCCACTTTTTTCTGTGGCGGGGTCCACTAAAAATTTATATCTACATCATTGTTTGTGTCATGCCCTAAAAAATTATTTCCAAATTAATGAACGGTGTGGATATGACACACACATTACCGTGGGACCCACAGAACACGGACACCACTTTATATGATTGTACAGTGAGTAACTCAGTATGCTCAATGTACTGTGTAAACTCATGTGAGGTCCACCACGATTTATGTATTTTATCCGCTCCGTCCATACATTTTAACAGATAATTTCAAGGCTTTAGCCCAAAAATAAACCATATACAATGTTTAAATGGGCCACACCTTACAAAACAGTTGAATTGAACATCCACCGTTGAAATACCATTTTTGGCCACAGAAGTATTAAATTTAGATGATTGATAAACATCACTGCAGGGCCCATATGATCTTATTAAATTCGTATTTTCCTTTCATCCACATCCATATGATCTTATTAAGGGTTTGGATGACTGATAAACATCACTGCAGGGGCCAGAAAGGTTTCAACGGTGGAAATCAGTGTCACCACTATTTCCTGTGGTATGATCCAGTTCTCGTTCTAAGTTTTGGGATCAACCCCTTAATTTAGATGGGAAAACAGATGGACAGCGTGGATAGACCACATACATTAAAGGTGGGCCTCAACTGAGTTTACTGAGTACGATAGGAGCGTGCTCAGTAAACCACGCCCGCGCCGATCCCCATTTCACCCCTCCCGCCCCATCTTCATTTTCCCTCTCTGTCACGAGCGCTCTACCTCTCCTTCACGCAGCGAGGGTTCCAGATGAGGTAATATCGTTCCGTTTCCTCAAATCCGGCCTGATATCTCGCCGAATCTCCGAGAAATCCGCACAGGCACGCTCCAATCAGCGAAGAGAGAGAAAAAATGAAGAAAATAGCGAGAAAAATTCGAAGAAAGAGGGATATAGATATTTACCTGTCGAATGGCCCACCTTCGATCATCGCTACAACCTACGGCTACAGGTACTCTCTCTCTCTCTCTCTCTCTCTCTCTTTTCTAATTCAAAATTTTTTGATTTTCCGTGGGTGGGTTGTATCGGCGATATCGACGATGTATTGCATGATGTCGACGATATATCGCACGATATCGACGATAGTATCGTACGATATCTGAAGTTTTGCATTTTTGGTATCTTCCGGGTGTTATCGGCGGAGTTTCGTCTCGCACTGGTGCGATACCGATAATATTGGTCGATAGTATCGATATTTCGAACACTGATCTGGAGAACTCACTGGACCATAAGTCTTTGAAGAAGGTTTTTTGGACGACATGTCATGATCGGATGTACCATTTGTCCGCTTTTTTATCGTTAGTTGGTTTGGGCGATCGGCTTCGGTCGTGGGTTTTCTCCCCACAGACACGAGTTTGAGTCCCCTCCTCGTGGATTACCTGATGCATGTGGTTGGTGGGTGACTGCATGCATCCGCAGGGAATAGTCTCGCTTTAAAGGGGCGGGGATACCCTGTTGTCATAAAAGAAAAATAAAAATTGAGGGACATTAGGAATGTAGGAGGCCGTGGATGATGGAGGTTGGATGTCTCAATTGACCGCAAAAGGTATGGGAACCGGTTCCGTGTCAAGAGATTTACTATCTTCTCAAAAGAATGAGATGGACTAAAAAAAGGAAACATGTTCATACATATTGTCTTTGAAGTGATGGACTATAACAACGATAACCCCTTTGTGTACGAGAATATCCAAGAAAAATACATTTAATTGCTCGAGGATAAATCTCATCACAACCAGATTGCAATTGATGGACAAAACAAACGCGTTGAAAAACTTTAAGAGGTAAAGGAAACAGTAGAATATCTGAAAACAATACTTGACGTGGTGATTGGCCCTTTAAAATAGATGAGGGCATCCGATTTATCAGGAAACATTCTGAGTACTGCATAACTTAAAAAACTCTTAGGAACATTTTTTAAAAGATTTATTAGGAACATTCATGTAAGAGAGCACACGTATTTCAAGGAGGTGATGAATTTTCCATTCAACTCCGTTTTGTTGTGGTGTGTGTGTGTGTGTGTGTGTGTGTGTGTGTGTGTGTTATGTCTAACGTGATCGGATGCTTCAAAGCCAATAACTCATGAAGTATGAGACTTGGATTCTAAACAAGCCATATTTGAGGTCACAAATATAGCCGTAGGAGTGGAAGTAGCTACAAAAGTGGTAGGAACAAACTGAATTTGCAGATTGTTCATCAACTTGGAATATTCTTCTTGAGTTAGAGTAGCCATCTCACCAACCAAACGTGTCTGTGGAGCAGTAGATGTAGAATCAGAGGAGGCTTACTGCTCCCTCTGGTGTGGGAAGTTTGATTAGCCCTTGCAAGCTTCTCATAGCGATCCTAGGATTTTTCAACATGATGATTGAAAAACCCACAACACGTGCACTTCCCAAGTTTGTGACCTCTGCCACGACCACCTCTCATGTCACCACGACCATCTATTCCACCATGGCCACTACTGCGGCCCCGTTCAAAGAATGGTGTTGGAGCTGAGCTGTCATTGGCTCCACTTGCAGAGTCCAAAGATAATGTGTTGGAGGCATGCAATCACCTCGTTCAAATTTAAAGATGACACATCTTTGCCACCTAAATCTGTGCACGAACAGGTTCATACTCATGTTTCAATCCAGATATGAATTTGTCCACATGGAACTCTTTACGTTGCGTTTCTCCAAATTGGTAGTTAGGGGCTAATACGCATTCGAATCTTCCCACATTCCTTTGAGTTTGAAATAGTATTCACCCAATTATTTATCTCATTGTTGAAGCTGGAATATTTTTTCTTATAATTGAAATGTACAGGAGATGTTTTTATTAGATGAATACATCTCTCGTAAAGCATCCCACACTTCCTTAGTTGTATATAAAAAATGACATTTGCACTTATGGAGGGTTCCATAACTAGGGTATAATTTTGGCATTTTCTTGGACCTGTTGCTCTCAAGTACTGGATTCTTCATCAGGTTTCTTTGTGGTTAGATATCTCAATTTTCCCTTGATCGTGAGAAAAACTTGAATGGATTTAGACCATTATAAATAATTCGTCTATTTTAACTTAATAGAGGTTAACTAGATCCCTAAAAATTAGGTGGGCTTATAAATCCAAATTTCGGGTAACTTAAAAAAAATCTCCATAAGAAATAAAGGCACTAACATGGGCTGACCTGACACAATTAATGAGCACCACATTTGAATACTTCACACGATGCACACGTCTCCCCATATAGAAGAATCAACCCACAAATCCACTATTTCCAACTGGCCATGAAGAAATATACTCACGAACATAGCATCCAAAACGTGCAAACAACCCACATGTTTGCAACAATCACACATGAGGTGATATCATTCAAGAAGCCAATGTCTTCATTCCCCCATGTACACACGTGCCATTACAAAAGGCCTGACACACAAAAGAAACAAAAAAGAAACCTAGGATTTCTTAAGAGAATTTTCCCACAAGCAAGATAAATGACACCAAGAAATAGAAAAGAAGAAATAAGAAGATTTGGAGAAGAAGAATTAGAAACGACATGGCTTTAATACCATGTAAAATAATGGGAAGAGAGATGAAATAGAGAAGAAGAAAGAGAGAGGAGGAGAATGTAGAGAAAAGAAAATGGGTTGAAGCCGGGGTTCACTGTGGATAAGCTAAGATTGTTGATTAGAAGCTTTGAAGTGGTGTTGGGCTTAAAGGTTAACATTGCCAAGAGTGAGATGTTGGATGTTCAGATTACTTTGGGAGATGTTGAGTAGATGGTAGGGATTTTTGGGCGTAGTGCAGGAAGCTTTCCGTCCACTTACCTTTGGTTGCTCCTATGCATAGGGAAATTAAAGAAGTTCTTCTGGGACAAAGTTGTGGGGGGGGGGGGGAGGAAATTAAGATGGAAGAGTATATACCCATCTTTTGACGGCTGGGTAACTCCCATCAAATTAGCTTAATCAAACATGCCCTTGTATTTTATGTCCCTTTTTAGATGGCCCAAGTCTATTTTGGCTAGATTGGAAAGGTTAACGTGTGACCTCCTATGGTAAGGGTCTGAGGAAAAGGAAAAATTTCATCTTTAGGGTTGGGATGGGGTATGGGAGCCATGTGAAGAAGGGGGAGCTAGCATTAGGGACTTGGAAAAGATGAATCATGCGTTGTTGGATAAGTGGCCATGGAGGTTTGGATCGAAAGAGGGCGCCTTGTGGAGAGAGAATATTGCAAAGTAGTATGGGTGCCAAGACGAAGGATGGTGGGTTTGGGACTCTTCTTTATATAGGGCGTTAGAGATTTGGAAGGGGGTCTCTAGCTTGAAGTCCAAGTTTAAAGAGGGGTTTGGGATCTCCCTAGGTAATAGGGAGAAGATCCGTCATGTGTTAGGGAGGCTCCCCTTTAGTTTGTGTTTCCAAGTCTAGCGCACTTGGCTACGGAAAGTAATATTATGATATTTAGGTATTTCTTTCTTTGCAGAAATATAGCCGATTGGTCTGGCACTTATGGATTACCTCCAAGCCAAATCGGGTCACTTCTCGGTTTATTCCTTCTATTATATGCTTCAAACACTTCATGTTGAGGCTTTTGTTTGGTTAGTAAGAAGGAAGAGGGTTTTGATTGTTGACAATCTCCCAAAAAGGTCAATGGTGCTCCTTAACATGTGCATTGTGTGCATGGCAAATGCAGAATTAGCTTATCATCTTTTTATTCACTTCTTGCTCGTTAGAAAGGTGTGGATTGGTTTTCCTAAGGCTCTTCAGGATGCCTTGGGCGATGTTGGACTCAGTTGGCGATCTCCTTCTAGCTTGGCATGGTGTTGGGATTGGAAAAGCAAGCAAGGGCAATTTGGAGACTGGTTTCGTTGGCTGTCCTTTGGGTGCTTTGAGGGGGAAGAATGGTAGATGCTTTTAAAATGAGAGTAGCTCGTTCGTGGAGTTCTTTAGCAGGGTTAAGCTCTATGTATTGGAACGTGGTTCTTGTATAAAAGATCTTGAGGATTGTAATTTTTCTTTCCTATTTGGGATGTAGTCTTTTGTGCCACCTCGACGCTTTCCTTTAATAAAATTACCATTACTTTAATAAAATTACTGTTACCTTTAAAAAAATTGTCTTTTACAACCCCTTTAAATCATTTTCTTTAATTTTCAAGATAAGGATTTTTGCCTAGAGCTCTAATCCTAAAAATTTGGATACTCGTCATGTAGATACCTATGTAAGTGCGGTCGGAAAAGGTGCGTAACACCTTCCTTTTTCGTAATCGAGGCCCTTATTCAGATCTTTGGAAAGCTAGACCATATAGGACTTATTCAAATCTTTAAGCCTAACCTTCATGTTATTTGGTTTTACCATTCTAGCCTACCGTAGATTCTAAGACTTCGGCTAGTGGGGACTCTTTTCTTTTGTCGAATTTCACAGATGTATTTTGCTACTTTGTTACACATGATTTACCTTGATGAAGAGGAAGGCCGCAGAAGATCAGAGTCACACAAATGTTCAAAGGCTTATAGATCTTTAATTTTGGAAAATTTCTATGCATGCCCACTCCAGTGTGGAGCTCATCATATAAATGTTTTGGATAAAAAAAAATAGGCGCACTTGTATCAAGATTCGTGTCTTGTTTTATGGGCTATGTGAAAAGCTGTGGACTGCTTTTGTAGAGGCTAGTTCTAATACAAGTCCTTGCAAAATAAGCTTATTCTACAAGGGCTGTTTGTGGGGTCCACTGTGGTGTGGGGATGGCATCCAACCCGTCGAGCAGGTTCACCCCACCATGAAAGTTGGACGCCCCCAAAATTACGTGGATCCAACCATCGTGTTGGCTACCATGTGAATTTGGAGGTTTTTGGGTTGTCGTCCATTGTTTTCTATGGTATGGCCCACTTGACGATTGGAAGTCCTGATTTTTGGGGCATCTCATCATCGTGGTGGGTTTCTCACCAGTTGGGTAGCATACACACAATATGGTGGTGATGCAGGACAATTAACCATTTGCTCTAAAAGCTCGAACTGTTAGAGTATGGCGAATTAATCCCTTCATCTCATAACCCAAGCCCCACATCGCATGGGTTAGGACCTCGGCCGAACCCCCTTCGTGGGCCCCAAATCACATTGGCCGGCCACCTCGAGTGTGTCCTCGCATCTCACGGGCTACCCCACTCAAGCCTGGTGTGAAACGCGCATTAATCACCCCCGGTGAGGAGTCTCGAACATGAGACCTCCTCCGTAGGCCGCACCCACCCCGAGTGTGCCCCTGCATCTCACAAGCGACCTCACTCGAGCCCGGTGTGAAAATGCCCCTGCATTAATCACCCCCAGTAAGGAGTTTCGAACACGAGACCTCCTGGCTTTGATACCAATTTGATGCAGGACAATTAACCATTTGCTCTAAAAGCTTGAACTGTTAGAGTATGGTGAATTAATCCCTTTATCTCATAACCTAGGCCCCACATCGCATGGGTTAGGACCTCGGCCGAACCCCCTTCGTGGGCCCCAAATCACATGGGCCGCCCACCTCGAGTGTGTCCCCGCATCTCACGGGCTACTCCACTCAAGCCTGGTGTGAAACACACATTAATCACCCTCGGTGAGGAGTCTCGAACACGAGACCTCCTCCGTAGGCCGCACCCACCCCGAGTGTGCCCCTGCATCTCACAAGCGACCTCACTCGAGCCTGATGTGAAAATGCCCCTGCATTAACACCCCCAGTGAGGAGTCTCGAACACGAGACCTCCTGGCTTTGATACCAATTTGATGCAGGACAATTAACCATTTGCTCTAAAAGCTTGAACTGTTAGAGTATGGCGAATTAATCCCTTTATCTCATAACCCAGGCCCCACATCGCATGGGTTAGGACCTCGGCCGAACACCCTTCGTGGGCCCCAAATCACATGGGCCGGCCACCCCGAGTGTGTCCCCGCATCTCACGGGCTACCCCACTCAAGCCTTGTGTGAAACGCGCATTAATCACCCCCGGTGAGGAGTCTCGAACACGAGACCTCCTCCGTAGGCTGCACCCACCCCGAGTGTGCCCCTGCATCTCACAAGCGACCTCACTCGAGCCCGGTGTGAAAATGCCCCTGCATTAGTTGGGCCCCACACAGGCAAGTGTATAAGCAGGTAAATAGGTAGCCACAACCCACAAGTTAATAGCTTTTACACGAAGGTGAATAGCTTTTAAAATGTAGGTCAATAACTTTACACATACATGCAGGTGAATAACTCATAGAATAAGCTTATTGTACAAGGACTTAATTGAGGAACCATCCTTGCTTTTGTTTTGCCTTTGTGGAAGTGCTACTTTGGCAGAGTATGGTAGGTGATACACAAGTGATAAAGAATCAGAAAAAAGGTTTAACCAATCCTTTTTGATGTGTGTTATGGCCTACCTATAGTGGGTCCCACAATTTGGATGGTTTATTTCTAGTTATAGTGAGACACAATGTTGTGAGTGCTTGTGTATCAGCTACACTAGGAGAGTTTTAAATAACTCTCCTCTAAGCTACAATGCTCCTTTTGCAACTCAAGACCTAGTGAACCCACTGTACGAGTCTCTGTTTTCTTTGTAGAAAAAAAAAAAAAAAAAAAAACACGAAAACAAAAACAAAATTACTTGAGAAAAAATAAAAATAAATAACCATTTCATGTTTATGTTTTTGTAATGTTTCCCATGATACCCATCTATTCACGACTTCAGTTTGGAGTTGGACTTTCCTTTTTTTAACTCATGCAAGGGAGGAAGGGAGATTGGCATAAGAGTGGAAACTTGGTTTCTGTTTTTGTAATGTTTCCCATGATATCCATCTATGCACAACTTCAGTTTGGAGTTGGACTCAGCGTTCGAAGTATTGGTATCGCTATAAGTTTTGCTGGCCAGAGATACGGAAACAATATCGATGTCGTCGATATTATTATTGATAACCGTAAATGTGAGATACATTGTGGGAACATGGGGAAAACGGTGGAACTTTTCAATGAAAACTTTAGGAGATGCTAAAATACACATATTTGCATACTTAGGAATAAAAAAATTGTAGAAAGAATTCATACATAATAAGTTTCCATTTAACGGGGGTCTGAAAGCTTGTGTTATCATAAGAAACCAATCCAACCATCCCACCCACCTCATCTATCCATCCAACCATCAACTTTCCATCTAAAAATCTATTGATATTTCAGAATATTGACAACAGACGATATTTCGCTGAGAAATTGTCGACAATTAGCAAAGGAACGAAAGATTGTGGTCTCAATATTGCCCATATTGCGATAATGATAATATTGTGATATGATTGATATTATCGTTGACAATTTGAACGCCGCATACAAACATGCGCCCATAAAAAAATTGAGATGGATTTTTTTTTTTTTAATAAACAGATTTTGGTAATATCGATACATTGGTGATATTATTAAAACATCATCAATAAATTGGCGATATTATTAAAACATCATCAATACATTGGCAATAGAAGTGACACTTAGAATTTACACATTCGAAAATGTTGACAATATCGATACACTGGTGGTACAAGCGACACCTGGAATTTACACATCCAAAAATATTGGTGATACATTGGGGATAATTAGCGATACATCACCGATACCTGGAATTTCTAAGACTACCAGTGTTATCGGTATAGCTACCGGTGTTATCAATATCGCTAAGCTGGAGATACAAATAATATAGGGATACTCCGAACAATGGTTGGACTTTTTATATATATATATATATGTGAGTGACATTTACTCAGTGGGTCCAAGACTTGTTGGACTTAGACGAGTCAGCCCCGAGTCAGATGCATCTGGGTACAACTCCACCTAGTCATGCAGTTGGTGACCAGGTTGAGCTGACTTGTCTGAGTTGACTGGCCTGGTTGACAAACTATTGTTTGGACTCTTTAGCTGCTGTTTATAGGATTTTTCTTTGAGATATTTTAGGAAATTTTCTTTTATCGACTGATAGGAATAGTCTTCATTTTCTTTAAATAACCAATAAGGTTCCTATCCTTTCTAGCATTAAAAAAAATGTACAAGGCCATGCAAAAATAGCCATGTGTATGCAATGGTACATGATTTTTTTTTTTTTTTTTGAAGGAATGGAATGGTACATGATGAATGTTTCATGAAACATAATTTGTGTTTTCTCGATGTTTTAGCCTTGTGTTGCTTCCATTCTTTTTTAATTTTTAATTTTATTTTATTTATGATGGACTATAATTTTATTAAAAAAAGAAAGAAAAGATACAAGAAAGCGGAAAATGAGGCTAGCTCAAATCCATCAGAACAGAAATAAAATAAAAACTCCCAGAACTTCAGCTAGAACTAGCTAGACAAGAATAAATTCTTTTGTTCGCTCCATGATGCCTAGCGAGTCCCTTGAGATACCCTCATTAACAAGAGAATCAGCTTTGACTTTGCCTCTCAGTGGGCGTGGGAGTGAACGAGATCGTGGAAAGCAAATGCATACATGTTAGTTGCTGCATCTGTCATAGCATGTCTTATTTATCTCCTGTTGTTTGGGCTCAACTATCATTTTGGTTTAATCATTGGTTGAATGATCCGGGTTGAAACTTTATACTTTCGATTTTGGTTGCATCGCTCTTCCAAAAACTCAAAACACTTGAGCATAAATTTTGGAACATATGTATTTTTAATCCTAAACCATACTTACATGTCCTGTATTTGTGCTCTTGTTTCTGCTCTTTCCTATTTTAACCACAACTGTAATTGGCTTATCTTGTCAAACAAGTTTGTTATTTGAAAAGTTAATTTAGTGAGTAACTTGGATTAAAATAGGAAACTAACTGGCTAATTATGCTAATGCATGCATGCAGATGCAGATGAACAATGCACACGCATGAACAATATACGTGTGAATAGTGCTCACATGTGAATTGTGCAGGTGTTCATCCATAATTTTGCCAGATCACCTGTGGGTCCCACCAATCTGATCTGGTCGTGTGTAACACCTGCCAATCTGTTCTGGTGACCTGTGGGGCCCAACCCTTTGATCTGTGATGCGATGGTGGGGTTGATTTCCTACTTAAATGTATCTTTCAGCCATGTTCTAAGAAGGGTATCCTAGGTTGCTGATATCGAGTGGCAAGAGGGCCACTTTGCATAACAATGTTCTAAATTCTTTTTGGCTTTTTGGTGCCTTGTATATTTTGCTGTTCTGGGAAAAGCAAGCAGAGAAATGGAATTACCATTTCAACCCACGAAGACTTTTCCCCATCCCCATGGGATTACAAAAGCAGCCTGTGACACCATACAATTGAATCCCATCCTTACATTACTACTCAATCCTTACATTACTACTCAATGGGTCATCATCATCATCTAAGCCTTCTCCCTATTAATTGGGGTCCTGTTCTGCTATCACACTCTATCAAGAGCCAAACCTTTAGTTAGACCAGAGGTCTTCAATTCTCTTCTTACTACCTCCATCCATGTCCTTTTGGGCCTTTCCCTTGCCCTTTTAGAGCCTTCAACTTGTAACAACTTAGTTCTACTTGAGGAAGGCGGCCAAATCTCTTGAGGAAGCTTTTACAGTTAAGGAAATTGAAGCAACCATTTTGGAGTTAAAAGGTAATAAAGCCCCGGGCCTGGATGGTTATCTAATTGTTTTTCTTTTTCAAAAGTTTTGGGAATTGGTAAAGAAGGAGGCGATTGATTTTATGAATGGATTTTTTGAAAAGGGGTTTATAATGATGGAATTAGGGGCTACTTTCGGGGCATTAATTCCAAAAAAGGAGGGGCAAAAAGTTTAAAGGACTTTCAGCCCACTAGTCTCTTGGGGAGCCCCTATAAGATATTGGCAACAATTTTAGCTACAGGATTTCCTATGGTTATAGGCAAAGTGATATCCAAATCACAAGGTGCCTTTGTAGTTGGGTGTTAGATTGTGGATAGTGCATTGATAACACAAAGTAATTGATTCTTGTGACAAGAAGGGTTTGAAAGGGGCGATTTGCAAGTTGGATATTGAAAAAGTGTACGATCATGTCGATTTTCTAGATTATATGTTGGGTCGATTGGGGTGTGGTTAGAAATGGCGATCATGGATTAGGGTTTGTATGAAATTGGCAAAATTCTCGATCTTGGTAAATGGTTCCCTAAGTGGTTTTTTTTTTTTTTTTTCCAAGCATCACGAGGGTTATGGCAAGGTGATCCTTTGTCGCCATACTTGTTTGTGGTGATAATGGAGGCTTTTAGCAAGATGATGGATAGGGGAGTGGCGGTCGGTCTAGTGAAAGGTCTTAAAGTTGACAATTCTTAGTTTCAAATATCTCATTTACAATATGTGGATGATACTTTGTTCATGTGTGGGGCAGATGAATTAGAAACAGATAATTTGCATATGATAGTTGTTTGTTTTGAGGTGGTGTCAGGATTAAAGGTCAACTCCAATAAAAGTGAACTTTTAGGAGTTGGTTTATCAAGGGAAGAGGATTCTTATGCTTCGATTTTTGGGTGTAGGGAAGGTTCATTTCTGACCACATATCTTGGACTACCATTATATATAGGTAAGCCGCCCAAACATCTATGGGATAAAGTCATCGAAAGATTTTAAAGAAAGCTATCAGTTTGGAGAAATAGGAACATGTCTTTGGGAGCAAGATTAAAAAATAGGAACGTGACTTTGGGAGCAAGATTAAATAACGTTGATTAAGGTGTTAATATCCAATTTACCGGTATATTATATGTCATTATTGAAGTGCCCAAAGGGGGTAGTGGATAAGCTTGAAAAGATTAGGAGGGATTTTTGTGGAGGGGGGCGGCAGAAAAACATAAGTTTCATCTTATGAAGTGGGAAGAAGTTTGCAAACCTTGGGATGTAGGGGGAGCCGGGTTGAGGGTTTTGGTAGAGATCAATTTAGCGATATTGGGTAAATGAGTGTGGAGATTTGGGGTCGAAGATGGTAGCTTATGGAGGGAGGTAGTGAGTTGGAAATATGGGGTTCAAGAGGCATCTTGGTGGATAAAGTCAACATCATTGTATAGAGCATCATCCCTTTGGAAAGTGGTGGCCTCTTTAAAGGACAAGGTTTGGGAAGTAGGGTTTACTTTGGGAAATGGTGAGGGGATAAGGTTTTGGGAAGATGTTTGGCTTGTGGATAAAAAGTTGAGGGATAGTTTTCCCCTTCTAATAAGATTATCATTGGAGGGAAACTTGCTTGTGGTGAGGTGTTTCTCCTTCCTTGGTGAGGTAGTTATTTGGGCCCCTCTTTGTAGGAGGAATTTGTATGAAGAAGAGTTGGAGTATTTGAGATTATTGGAAGTTTTGAGTAAGGTTCGCTCGGTGATTTCTCAGAGGAACTCGATGAGATTGTTAGAAGAAAAGTTTGGAACATTTTCAGTCAAATCTTTGTACCAAAGGATTATTGGCGGTTTAAATGCTTTTTTGGTGAGTCACACAGTTTATCTATGGCAATGTGACGCTCCCCCGAAGGTAGCCTCTTTGGCTTGGTAGTGGGAAGGAATAGAGTGCTTATGGTTGATAATTTGCGTGAGAGAAGAATGCCCCTTCCGAACGTGTCTACTATGTTATCAAGACAAGGAAATGGTGGCTCATCTCTTCCTTCATTCCGACTTTGCAAAGAAAGTGTGAGATACTTTTCTTGGTAAATTTGCAGCTCAATGTGTTATGCCGGCTTCTATTGCCGTTTTCTTTTTCTTGGCATGAAGGGGGCAAAGGAAAGAAGATATGGCGTCTTTGTCTTTTGGCTGTGATCTGGGTTATATGGCGGGAAATGAACAATCGATGCTTCAGGAACCGTTTAGGTCTCTCTTCGGAAGTCTGCAAGTTAGCGATAGATCTGGTTTTGGAATGGATGATCGATTCCAAAACGATTCTGGCAGATCAGTTTCTTGACAATTGGACAGCGTTGTAGCTTTTATTTTGTTCTTTTCTTTAGGCTCTTGGCCTCGCTGAAATAAATTCATCATTGTTACAAAAAAAAAAAACTACTTAGTTCTTCTAACTGGTGAGGTTCTTGGTCTCTTATTTTCCTATTGGCACTACTAGTAAGTTTCCTTGAATGCATTCATTTCAAATTTTATCCTTGTCTTGCTGCTCCTCCGTTCATTTCAGGCACACTTGTCCTATGAGCATGTTGTTTTTTAACTGCCCAAGATTCTGTCCCATAAAGCATGTCTGGTCTTATAGCTATCCTGTAACATAACTACTCAATAGGTAATAGCTTAAATAGGCATTTGAAGAGCTCACCCAAAGATCATAGAGGAGATTGATTGAACTACGGAGCACTTTTGTAGGGCCTTTCCATCAAAGATTTTGGAATACCTCTCTCAATAGTCCCCACAACACAGCATAAGGGAGCGTTGGCCAACATGGGTTTGGAAAGGACCACCTGTTTGTCATCCAACAATGACATTGAAGATGGACTCATTTAAGACCCCAAAAATGATTCCATAGTGTGAGCGATTTGACAATGAATGAATAGATGGTGAACGGATTCCTCATCCTTTTTTGCACATGAGCAGTGTTGTCCAAATCGTACGATTCATGATATGAATCATACGATTTATATTGTATCGCATGGGTGTATGATTCAAATTGTACACCCTCATATGATTATTGTAAGAATTATACGATAATCGTTGAATTGCTGTAAATATTTTTTGAACATTCCGTAGAATTGTGTAATGGGCACAAAATTACATAAAAATTTAGTTATTTATTTATTTATTTTTATTTTATTTTATTTATTTTAATTTTTTCTTCTTCTTTTTATCCTTTTGCTTATTAAACATGAATGGGTCCTCTCCTATGCTTATTCATTTTTTCTTCTTTCCTTTTACCCATTGTCTTTTCTTCTTTTACCCCTTTTACCATTTTACACATGATATGTATACTGTATGCATGTTCTCAAATGATAATATCATGATGTGTGATTACTTTTTATAGTGTCTATATTGACGGGAAATGGATTTTTGATGATTTTTTTTTTTTCTGATTTATTTGTATTTTTTTCAAATGTTTTCAATTGTTTTAAGAAATAAAAAAAGTCTTAGATTAGATACAATTTGACCCCTATTATGATATGCAATGCCACAACGACTTGACAACATTGCACATGAGGCACATATTTGGGAATGCAAAGTAGAACTGTGGTGAACATTTAATTTTCCGCAGCGATCCATGCAAAGGCTTGAACCCTGTAGGAAACTAGAGTTTTCCAAATATTGGTGTAAGAGTAAGGGCTTACCTATCATACTAATGGACTTCAATAAGGATTTAGAAGTGAAATTTCTATTAGATAGACACTTAAAAAGCCTCATATGCTCCAGAGAGTAGTCAATGCTAGCCTCATAAAGCTTTATTAAGAGCAAAATGAAGGCCCTAGCTTCATCATCATAGAGATTCCTTTGAAGAGGCATGCTTCAAACTATAGATGCCCCAACAACTTCAGAGCATTCCTTATCACTCGCTGGTGAGTAGGGCTGTACATCGAGCCGAGTCGAGTCGAGTTGAGGTGGGCCAAGCTTAGCTTGACTTGTCCGTGCTCTACTCGAGCTCGAGCTGGCCCTCGAGCTTACCATTCTAGCTTGGCTCATTTGCCAAACCTTTCGAGGCGAGCTAGTGGATTGAGTCAAGTTGAGCCTCCCAACCTAGCCCAACCTAGCCCCAACCCGACCCCCAAACCAATTTGGGATTTGAGGGGTTTTTATTTTCAAACAATTACATAAAAAATCAAAGAGTAGATTTAGATACATGTACCTTGTTGTTGAGAGAGAGAGAGAGAGAGAGCTGGGGCGATTAGCCGAGTGCGGGCCGTACGGTTGGCACGAGTCGGGCAAATGCTGAGTTGAGCTCGGGCGAGAGGCAGAGAGAGAGAGAGAGAGAGAGAGAGAGAGAGAGAGGATCTCGGGCGTGGTGGGTTGGTTAAGGAAAGGAAAATGTAAGAAAGGGACAGGTATGATTGGTTATATATACATAAATTATATTTGAGCCGAGCCGAGTTTGAGTCAAGCTCCACTCTGCTCGACCTTGGCTTATTTTCAAAACGAGTTGGGTCATATAAGGCTTGGCTTGTCTCGATTCATTGTTCTAGCCGAGTCAAACCGAGCTAGATTGAGCCAAGCCAAGCGAGCTTTTCAAGCTAGCTTGGCTCATGTACAACTCTACAGGTGAGGTGCTAAGGGAGATAAGGAGGGAAAAAAAGCTGCCAATGGCTCTTCCCTTAGCCATGCGTCCTCCCAAAAGCTAATCTTTTACCATGGCCATCGACAAATCGAGAATCATCTTGAATAATGCTATACACTTTTTAATGATTGACTTGACTTTGTATATTGATATTTTTCTAGACATTGGAACCAATATTTTGAGCGGGTACCCCTGGGAACCAACCCTAAGAAGATCCGTACTTCCCGAGAATTGTCTCTATGTGATGCTTTCGATTTGTCTCCGGACCTCCATGTTTCTAATAAAGCCTAATTCATTTCCTTAATTCTTCTCATTAGCCAAACCACCATCCATCTTTGATTTTTGGTCATCTTCCCTCTTTACTAGATGAAATTTTTGCTTCCTCTCTTCCCTCCGATAAGATATAGCACTAAATTTTCTTGTTTTTCCTTGTTGTGGAAACTAGATTCCTGAACAATGAAAGTATGGATATGATTTTTTCCACCTTGACAATCTTGATTTAATTCTTTCGATAATTGGATCACAGGAGGATACTTTAGCTTGCCAAACCATTGATTGGGAGCCCAGGATAAAGGATTTGCAACTTGTGACTGCAATCCATATTGCTGGCGAAGGAAGAAACCTTCCGGTCCTCAACTGCAATGTTCGCCTTCTCATGTTAGCATGGGGGCCTGATACAACTTCAAAACATCTAAGAATGCCCTTAATGCTTTCAATATGATCCCTTAATGTGTTGCACAAGGTAAAAGTGTCATAAGCAAACTAAAGGCAAGAAACAAACAATTCTTGCCTCCAACCACTAAATCCTATGATGAGACCCAAGGAAGAAGTGCTACTCATTAACGTGCTTAAACTTTCGGCCACTATTGTAATAAAAGAGGAGAAAGCTGGTTCCCTTGCTGAGGCTTTTAGAGCTAGAGAAGACCATAAATGGAGATTTATTTGTAAGAATGGAAACAAATGTGTTGTATATGCATTTGATCTATCTTCCACCTAGTTGATATGATTGTAACCTGTTTTGGTGCCTACTTTTCATTACAAGTCTGGTCTCCATATGTCTCGATTCCACACATTCATTAGTAACTGAAGTGCCATCCATATTTGGCTTCACAAAAAGCCCCTCGGAAAGGAGTGATGAGCACCCACACAGAATTATCAATCCCAACTTGTTAATGTCAAAAGCGTCCGCTTAGGAATAAGCGTGATGATGGTGCCCACTAAGACCTCTATTAAGATAGTGAGCAAATGAGATTTCTTGAAAAAAAAAGACACATGACATGATGTTAGATTTAATGATGTCCCAACAACTATTGAAGAAGGCTATGGAAAACCATATGTACTAGGAGCTTTTTCTTCATTCATTTCCCCATAACCCTTATAATCTTGTCATCTTGAAACTCGCATTCAAGCTAGACATTTTGATAATGCAGAATATGCTTGAAAGATAGATCCTTGAGTCTAGGCCTTGAGAATTCTCCTTCTAATTGAGAGCTTCATGAAGCTCAACAAAAATATCCCTGATTTGCATCGGTTATTCAAGAAGAGAATAGTTAACGCTAAGCTTGCGGATGTGATTTGATTTGCGCCTTCTTTATTGACTTGGCCATTCTTTATGGTGCAGAGTATTCGGTAGTTAGAAGGCAGTGTGAGCAAGGGATGAGATGGGTTGTGGATATGAGAATATTGAGATGGATGCGTGGGAAAACTGCAAAGGATATAATTGAGAATGAGGGCTTCCGAAGCAGCCTAAGATTCCCAATAAGAGAAAAAAATGATTAAGATTGGATTTAGATGGTTTGGTCATGTGCAGCAATGACTGGGGACTAGTGTTACCTGGACACTTCTACATTCTAGGATTTTGTTGTGGCAACATTTGGATACTCCCGGTCATGACATGAACTTCAAAATTTATATGGACAGTGTCCTAGTGATGTCATTGGAAGGTGCTGTGTGTTGGGCACTTTAAGTGAGGTGACGCAGGGATGAACGTGATGAGGTCGATCACCATCTTCCTTAAGGATAACTACTCTGAATCCACGGAGCTTCTCTGGACTCCTCACAGGGACTTCTCGAATCCACAAGGAAAAAAGCAATAAAAATAGAAATAAAATTCTAAAGAAATTCGTAATTTTAATTAATGAAATAAACGAGTTCACAACCCTTTAAATAGGGGTACCAAGCAATGGGAGAGAAATCAGAAGCAAACTATGAGTAAAACTCCTAGAATTCGCAACTTACTATAAATAGTAAACTTACTATTTATCGACAGTCGTGATGTTTACTAGTGCACAAGGTTTTCGGCCAAAAATAGTAAGTGTCCTATTTGGCTTCACCAAGCTGTTCTCCTAATTATTCTAAGCACTTTTCATGTTGGACACAACTCCTGAAGTCCAACGGATGAAGAGTTATAATCAAACTAAAACTTACTATTTATAGTAAAAACATAATTAAAATAGGGAAACGACTGTCGATCCAGGGGTATTTCACAAATCCGGCTTGTGTAACCCGGTTTAGTGGGGTTGGTTGGCTAAAGTAGCTCGTTCTACCCCAAAATCATATATTTTACACCTGATAACTCATTCCGGATTGTGAGATACGCCTGATCTAAGGTCCGACGGTCCAGATCACTTCTGTCGTCGACCGGGCCTTTTCTTATCCATCTTGCTCATGAAACCGTCCGCAACCCGCTCTACATCAGTCCCTTCACTTCAAAAGAACTCGTCCTGCTCTGGTTCATAATACTTGGTTAGGTTCGCGATGTTGAAAGTTCGTGAGATTGCCATGTCATCTAGAAGATCAACATCATAAGCGTTGTCATTGATCTTTCGAATGATTGGGACGGGTCCAATCTTCTTACTCTTCAACTTGTTGTATGTCGCGGTCGGAAATCTCTCTGTGTAGATGAACCATAACGCGGTCGCTCCCCTTGAACACCTTTTGTCGCCGATGCTTGTTCGCTTGTTCCTTGTACTTCTCGTTTGAGGCATGTAGCTTGGTTTGTACTTCCGCACGAATGTCTATGATCTTGTTTACCATATGTTCTGCTGTAATGCTCGTGCTTGGGAGCTTAGGCAGAGGGACCAAGTCAAGCGTATGGCGAGGCACTCGTCCATAGATAATCTGGAACGGTGATTTCCTTGTCGAGCGGTTCACCATGTTGAATGCAAATTTTGCTTGAGATAAGGTCAAATCCCACTGCTTCGGTTTTTCTCCTGAAATATAGCGAAGGATGTTTCCCAACATGCGATTCACAACCTCAATTTGCCCATCAGTCTGTGGGTGGTAGGCACTGTTGAATTGAAGTCGTGTATCAAATCGAGTCCACAAAGTCCACCAAAAGTGGCTAATAAACTTCATGTCATGATCATAAGTAATGGTCTTGGGGACCCCATATAGCCATACGACCTCCCTAAAGAATTGATTCACCATGTGTGTTGCATCGAGGGTCTTCTTGCATGGGATAAAGTGCGCCATCTTGGAGAAACGATTTACCACCACAAACACTGAATCCATGCCGCGTTGTGTTCGTGGGAGACCAAGCACGAAGTCCATAGATAAATCCTCCCAAGGACCGTCAGACACAGGTAATGGAGTGTAGAGGCTTGTATTCTGAGATTGCCCCTTGGAGGTCTGACAAACATGACAACGTTGTACCACTTCCCACATCACGTACCAATTGCGGCTAGTAATACCGCTCTTCCACAAGAGCTCGCTTCTTGTCTCGCCCAAGGTGTCCACCGGGGTCACCTCCATGTAGCTCCTAAATAATCTGCTCTCTCAAAGAACTTTGGGGGATGCACAATCAATTCCTCTTGCAGAGGAAACTGTCCTGCATATGAAGGTCATTGGGGTGACCTTCTTAGCACTTGGCTAAGAATCTTTGAAGTCCTCGTCCTCAGCATACAGCTCCTTGAAACAGTCGAAGCTGACCACCTCATTGCTCATCGTAACAAGTAGTGATGCATGATGGCTAAGTGCATTAGCCACTTTGTTCTGCTGTCCTGATTTGTGCTTTAGAATGAACGTGAATTCCTGTAAAAACACAACCCATCTAGCATGCACACGATTCACGTTAGTCTGACTATTAATAAACTTTAATGCTTGGTGGTCAGTGTACAAAACAAACTCTTTTAGCCAATATCGTAGCGCCTGAACAACTGCGTATAACTCAAGCTCATACGTTGACCACTTCTTTCAGGCTTCGCTGAGCTTCTCGTTGTAGAAGGCTACCGGCCTACCTTCTTGTGATAATACTCCTCCAATTCCGTTGTATGAAGCGTCACACTCTACTTCAAACAGCTTGTTGAAATTAGGATGCACCAAGACCAGTGTTGTGGACAAATGGCGCTTGATCTCATGAAAGCTCTTGTCAGCTTCATCGGTCCACTGAAACGGTCCCTTTTTCATGCAATCTGTAATAGGCGCGACTATTATGCTAAAATTTTGCATGAATCGACGATAGAAGGTCGCCGACCCGTGAAAACTTCACCTCATGAACGTTTGTCACGATCGGCCATTCCCTAATGGCTCGCACCTTTTCATCGTCCACATGGATGCCCGTGAATATTATAACAAATCCTAAGAACAACAGGCTGTCCATTAAAAAACTACACTTCTTCAAGTTGAGGTACAACTTGTTAATCTGTAGGACCTGCAGCACCTGCTTAAGATGTTTCTTGTGCTCCGTCTCATCCTAACTATACATCAGTATGTCATCAAAATATACTACCACAAATTGGCCAGTAAACGGTTTTAGAACTTGATTCATCAAACACATAAAATACTTGGTGCGTTCGATAGGCCGAAGGGCATAACCAGTTACTCATACAACCCTTGGTCTTAAATGCCGTTTTCCACTCATCACCAGGTCATATACGAATCTGATGGTACCTGCTGTCCTTAGGTCTAATTTAGAGAACACCTTGGCTCCTTCTAGCATATCGAGCATGTCGTCTAACCGTGATATTGAGAACCGATATTTGTTGGTAATTTTGCTGATTGCTTGGCTGTCGACACATGCGCCAGGCGTTAATTATGCTGATATGGGCTCATGCTCTCTCAAGAGACCCTTACGAATCAATTTCTCCACTTGCTTCTGAAATATCTCACACTCCTTCAGACTCATCCGATAATGAGGGCGGTTGGGCAAGCTAGCCCCAGGGACGAGGTCTATGTGATGTTGGATGTCCCTCATGGGGGGCAATCCATCAGGTAAATCTTCAAGTCAAACTTCTTTGAATTCGTTTAGCAATAGTCTTAAACTTGGAGGAATGTTTGAGGGTTCCGATTCCTCGCCCTTCACTACTACAGTGTATTCCTGTCCAGTTTCATTGGATTCCTCTATGAAATCCTGAATGGTCAAGAGGGAACTCCCCTCCACTTTAGAGGCTTCAGGGTATTTTTCTAGTGATATAGGGGCAATGATTATTTTTCGACTACCATTGACGAATATGTGGATATTGTCTCGTCCTTGATGGGTCGCATCACGGTCCGATTGCCAGGGTCAACCGAGTAACATATGGTATGCTTCCATGTCGACCACGTCACAAAGTATTTGATCATTATGATTTTTGCCAATTGAAAACGAGATAGTGCATTGTTCAGTTACCTTAGTCTCGTTCACCTTTTTTATCCAACCAATTAAGTATAGGGAATGATATTTTGTTGTTTGCAGCTGTAACTTGTCTACCATCACTCTTGAGACGATGTTCCCGCTACTACCACTGTCTATGATCACATCACAGACCTATCTATTGATAGTGCACCGCGTACGAAATATATTGTGTCGTTGTGGATGTAATTCCTTCCGTGGGGTATACAATAATCGCCTTACAACTAGAGACTCGCCACGATCCTCGCTAGTCAATTCATCACCATCTGCTTTTTTTTTCAGTGGCTTGTTCGTGTTTATCAAATTCAGGGTCTTCTTCTGCGGCCTCACATTCAATGCCCCCTTCATTTATGGTCAAGTGTACCGCGGGACGTTGAGGACAGTTGTTTGATAAGTGGCCCAGTTGGCCACAGTGGTAACAATTGTTCGACCTTAGCCGGGCATAAGGATTTGGAATCCTACTCGGGTCCGCTGTTGTGGGTGCTGCACGTTGAGGTTTGGATGAGCTGCTCCCCGTATCACGGCTTGCGGTTGCAGAAGGTTGAGGACGTTCTCCTACTGGTTCTTTTCCTTGTGCCAGCATTGGATCCTGCGTGGGACCTGTCATGGAGGGTTGAGTTGAAGGATAGGGTCGAGCAGGAACCCTCGCAAGTTGCGTTTCTGCCCTACTTGCCAATTGAACTGCTTCATCCACGGTCTCGATTGGGTACATCTGAACTCGGTCCTGAATTGTCGGTCGCAACTCACCTATAAATCGTGCTACCTTCTGTGACTTAGATTCTGACAGATCGTTTTGTGTTGCCAACCGCTGAAATTTTTTAGTGTAATCTGTGACTTTCCTTGTCGGCCATTCTGGTATTGCTGAAATAATATCTGCTCATAATCACTGGGGAGAAATCGTGATTGAAGAAGATGTCTCATCCGTGGCCATGATGAGATGGGCACCTTGTTCTGGTGGGCTCGTGAGAGTTGTAATTGCTCCCACCATATAGAAGCACTAGATTTTAATTTAAAAGCTACCAATTTTACCTTCTTATGATTTGGCACGTCCATATAATTAAAATATCTCTCTACTTCGGCTAGCCAATCGAGAAAATCTTCTATACATAATAAACCATTAAAACTAGGAAGTTCAGCCTTGCCTTGATAGTCTCTTTCAACACGATCTAGATGATCGCCTTCATGGATTGGTCATCAGGCAAAACCTTCATTATTGTCTTCGTTGCTAGAACTTGAATCATCTGGTGTAGTCCTACGGTTTGTCACTGGAAGTGCTCTACGAAAATCGAGGTTGTGTCGTACAGCAACCATGGGCGATGAAACAACCATAGGGGGTGGAGTACCGCCTAGGGCTCGGGGCAGAAGTAGCGCATCCGCAAGACGGTCGAGGGATGTTTGCAACCTTTGCATGGTCAACTGACTCTCCTGGTGGAAAGTTTCCATTCTTTCCGTAAGATTACGAATCCTTGGATCACCGTCCACCGGATTTTGTCTCATACCTTCGTTGTTTGCCATCGGCCTGAGGGGAATCCTCGCTCTGATACCAATTGACGCAAGGATGAATGTGATGAGGTCGATCACCGTCTTCCTCAAGGATAACTACTTCGAATCGACGGAGCTTCTCTGGACTCCTCACAAGGACTTCTCAAATCCACGAGGAAAAAAGCAATAAAAATAGAAATAAAATTCTAAAGAAATTCGTGATTTAATTAATTAATGAAATAAACGAGTTCACAACCCTTTAAATAGGGGTACCAAGCAATGGGAGAGAAATCAGAAGCAAGCTACAAGTAAAACTCCTAGAATTCACAACTTACTATAAATGGTAAACTTACTATTTATAGACAGTCGTGATGTCTACTAGTGTGCAAGGTTTTCGGCTAAAAATATTAAGCGTCCTATTTGGCTTCACCAAGTTGTTCTCCTAATTATTCTAAGCACTTTTCATGTTGGACACAACTCCTAAAACCCAATGGATGAAGAGTTATAATCAAACTAAAACTTACTATTTATAGTAAAAACGGAATTAAAATAGGGAAACGATCGTCGATCCGGGGGTATTTCCCAAATCCGGCTTGCGCAACCCGGCGTAGCAGGGTTGGTTGGCTAAAGTAGTTCGTTCTACCCCAAAATCATATATTTACGCTTGATAACTCATTCCGGATTGTGAGATACGCCTGATCTAAGGTTCGACGGTCCGGATCACTTCTGTCGTTGACCGGGCCTTTTCTTATCCATCTTGGCCATGAAACTGTCCGCGACCCGCTCTACATCATGAGGTGTCTAAACTTTTTTCTACACAGATATTGTTTCACCTCATGATTTTTTTTAATGTAAATTTCTTTTGTCAAGCTGAAGATCTCTCACTCTTAATCCTTGAGCTTGCCTCCATCCTCTTGTTCTCGAAGAAACTACCTTTAAGGACTCTCTCTCTCTCTCTCTCTCTCTCTCTCTATATATATATATATATATATATATATATATATATATATATTAAATACTAGTAGATGAGACCATGATATAGTAGGGTATCTGAAATAGATCAATTAGTAGATTGTAGTTCACACATATACTTGTAATAATTCATAAATAAATAATAATAAATTCACATGAAAAAGGAACACATAATATTATTTATATATATTCTAGTTAATTTTCCATTTTAGGTACCATGACCCATACAACAAAAAAGTACAAGCTTTGTTGTTATTTTGTAGTCTTGTTTAGGTCCTTATATTTTAACAAAATGAGTGATATTCATAAGAAACTGCTATTTCTTGAGATGATTATCTGTGATTTTCAATGTTTCGTTATTAAGTTTTTTGTTAGTTTAAACTACTAGTAATTTGCTTCTATTGGAAGTATGTGAATATTCTTTCTAATATCCTTCGTCTGTAATATTTTTATTGTTTAATTTAATTTTAATTTACTTATTGTTTTTTAAATATTGAAACTTTATTGAAAACCAAAAGCGAAATTACAATAGAAGAGATGACCACTAGTCATCCATAATACAACAGATGAGGAATTTCATAGCGATTGCCATGCTAGAAAACTGAAGAGCCACGTGCCCATTCAATAGTTTTCTCTTGAATTTGTCGAAACACATCCTCCTTTTTGCTTCAACATCATGGAAGACATGGTTATTTCATTTTTTCTAGATGGATCAAGGACCTGCTAAAAATGAGAGATGCTAGTTCCTTCCTTTTCCTCCCCATATGCACACCTTCCCATGCATCGAAGAGAGCTGAAATAAATCTTTGGATAACCTAGAGCAACTTAAACATCTGCTGCACGTGAGTCCACACAAAAGAAGCAAGATCGTAGTGCATAAACAAGTGTGATGGGGATTCTGCTTCCTTGAGACAACATGATATGATGGATTTTATTTTGGAAGAACGGTTGTCAAATGAGCTCGGGTCTAAGTTTATAGCCCTTATTCTTAAAGTGGAGGGGGTAGAGAACCTCAAAGATTCTGGACTGATTAGTCTTTTGGGGGTACCTTATAAGATTTTGGCTAAGATTCTTGCTTCTAGGTTCAAGCAAGTTCTCTTAAAGGTTATTTTGGAAAATCATGGTGCTTTTGTTGCAGGCAGATGGATTCTGGATAATGCTCTTATTGCCCATGAATGTAGTGATGCCAAACATAGGGAGAGGAGCAACAATTTAGTGTGTAAATTTGATATTGAGAAGACTTACGATCACGTGGACAGAAAATTCATAAATTATATGTTTGATAGACTGAGTTGTGGTAAGAAGTGGAGGGGATGGATTTAGGCTTGCGAGCAATCGGCTTCTTTTCCTGTCCTAGTCAATGTATCGCCGAAAGGTTTTTATAAAGTGTTAAGGGGCCTCAAGTAGGGGGACCCCTTTTCTCCTTATTTGTTTGTGGAGATTGGGGAAGCTTTTAGTAGAATGCTTCGTAAAGGGGAGGAAAATGGGATTTTTAATGGTTTCAAGGTTTCCGCGTTGGGTTACATATTAGTCACCTTTAGTATATGGATGATAATCTTCTTTTTTGTGATGCTGAAGAATCTTCGGTGGACAATTTGCAGAAAATTATTATTTGTTTTGAAGCTGTTTCAGGTTTGAAGGTTAATGTGGCTAAGTTTGAGATATTGGAAGTCCATGTTGGAGATAATGATTTGCATTGCCTTGTGGGTCTCTTTGGATGTAAGTCGGGGTCTTTTCCTTCGACTTATTTAGGTTTGCCTTGATGCATCGGGAAATTGGCCAGACATGTGGGATCGAGTGATTGAAAGGATTGAGAGGAAATTAGTTTCTTGTAAGTGGCGATACCTTTCTTTGGGAGGTCGCTTGACTCTTATAAAGGCGGATTTTTCCAACATACCAGTGTACTTTGTCTGTTTAAATGCCCAAAATTAGTGTTGGATAATCTTGAAAATTTAAGAAGAGATTTTTTTTTTGAAAGGCAATGGGGATGGTAGGAAGTTTCATCTTTTAAGGTGGGAAGAGGTGTGCAAGCCGATCAAAGGTCGCCTAAATTTGGGAGATGAATTTTGCCTTGCTTGTAGATTTGGAGATTTGGATTGAGAGTGGGAAGGCTTTGGAGGGAGTTGATCGTTAGTAAGTATGATGTTTGGGAGGGTGGGCAGTTTGTGAATACTTTATTTATTTATTATTTTTTAATGACAGTAGGGTGTCCCCACCCTTTTTTAAGGCGAGACTATTCCCTGCGGATGCACACAATCACCTGCAAACCGCGTGCATCGGGTAAAGCATGGGGAGGGGAATCGAACTCGTGTCTATGGGGAACAAACTTCGATGTTAGCCATTCGCCCAAACCTCAAGCAGGTGACTTCCTCTCTTTATAAAGCTTCTATTATTTGGAAAGCGATTGTGGCGACTGATTATTTGGTTCGTAGGTGTATTTCTTTCGCGCTTGGTAACATGCATCATATTCACCTTGGCTGGATGTTTAGTGTGGTGACTGTATGCCCCAAGATCTTTTCCCTTCTATGGCTCGTCTTGGTGTTGATCGCTTTATTTGTGTGGTAGTGTGCTTTTCTATATGTAGTGGTTTGGAGCCCTTGCTATAGAAACTTGTTGGATGTAGAGATTGAGGAATTCTCTGCTTTGCTAGACCTTATTAAGAGTGTTTCCCCTTCGATTCAAGAAGTTGATTCGATTATTTAGTTGAGATAAGAGTTTTGTGAATTTTTCTTTGAGCTCACTTTTTAGTTTGATTAGAGAGTTGAGCCAACTTCGTAGCTTTCCTTACCCGTTTCATTGATGGTTCTATGGAGCTCCTCCTTGTGTGGCAGTTTTTGTTTGGCTTGTGGGTCAGAAAAGATTTTTAACGGTTGATAATCTTCAAAAGAGATCCGTAATTCTTTCCATTGTTTGTTTTATGTGCATGTAAAGTGAAGAATCGATAGATCACCTGTTTGTTTATTGTTCTATTATGAGCAAAGTTTGGTTTTTGTGTGTGTGTGTGTGTGTGTGTGTGTGTGTGTGTGTGTGTGTGTGTGTATTGTGTTTGCTTCATACTAATTGGGTGATGCCATGTGTGTGTGTGTGTATTGTGTTTGCTTCATACTAATTGGGTGATGCCAAAGTTTGTGGAAGATCTTTTGTGGGTGTGGCATGGGGGTGGAGTTGGTAAAGCTAGTAAAGTTATGTGGATATTGGTCATTATGGCTATTTTTTAGGTAATTTGGGGAGCTCGTAATTGGCGTTGTTTTCGTAATCTTTGTTCAGGGGTGGAAGAGGCTATTAAGAAAGTTGATCTTTTTGTCGGGGATTGGGCTGTTTTTGTAAAAGTTGCTTTGGTAGCTAATCTCTTTTCTTCTTGTTGATTTTGTTTTTGGGGTTGTATTCTTTGCTTGCTTGTTCGAGCTTTTTAATAATATTGTCGCTTTCTCTCTCTAAAAAAGAAAAAGAAAAAAAGAAAACATCAGACAACCATTGATGTCATGCCACGATTGACTCTGTCCTTACCTACCAGCCATGCAAAGGCCATAATCCTTTGCAGATCTTGATATTGCACACTTGTGTTGTAGGAACCTTCACTTGGTTGCTTCTTTCCCCCACAAATCTCATAGAAAGATTTCATCGAAAATAAACTGCTACTTCCACACTTCCATATCCACTTATCTTTATTTATTTATTTATTATTTATTTTTTATCCACTTATCTTTATTTATTTTTTTAATTTTTTTATCCACTTATCTTGATCATGGTGTGTTGTAAAGGCCGTTATCGGGCCGTAAAGACCGTTACGTAAAGGTAATGGTGGCAACCGTTACATGTTATAGGGTCGTAACAGCCATTACGGATAAAATGACTCGTAAAGGCCATTATAGCCCCTGTAATGGCCTGTTACGTCCCCCATAAGGGCTATAATGGCCCTGTAACGGCCCATTACGGGGCCGATACAGGTTTTTCGGGTTTTTTTTTCAATAGAAAAAAAAAAGATACTGTAACGGCCGTTATGCGGGCCGTAACGGCCATCACAGCCCGTATCGTAAAGGTAACAATGGTGGCCGTTACAGCCATCGTTACCGTTACGGAATACCTTGATCTTGATTGAATTTCTAGGTGTTGGCCATGAAGAATCTGTAGTAGCCTAATTAACTCTTTAAATTCATTATCATGCAAATCCCTCCTCAGGTGGACATCCAATGACGTTGAGGTTCCTTCTCTGCTAAAGTAATCGTGCACATATGCTTCCTCATCTCTTGCCACCTTGTAAAACATCACAAACTCCAGCTTAAAGGCTTGATTTCCAAACCAGTGATCCTCCTTGGATTTAATTCTTGATCCATCTCCAAGGATGGATTAGATATTTTGCATCAAAATTTCCTTCGAGCCCGAAAATGGTTTTCCATGCCCTAGTTGCCCGATATTGAGATGAATTCTTTGTAGACCAACCACCATCTTGGGAGCCATATTTGCATATGATTATACGATTTCATAGATGGTTCATATCTGCCCTAAACCTCCACAACCACTCCCTTAGAATTGTCGTTCATGGCCCTTAGTGATTTTATACCCGCACCTTCCTTCCTCAAACGATTTGCACACTTCCTTCCATTCGACTAGATGGAATTTTTGTGGTTCTTTGTCCCTTTCTAAAGAAAATCCCTTTGGATTCTTTCAATCCTCTCCAAGGGCTTGTTTGGCATCTCTACTCTATTTCAACAAGAGCTTTTTAAATAAGAGCTACTCTAACAGGCTCTTTTTGTTCTAGCCCTTGTTTTAAATAATCTCATTTGGTAAAATCACTTTTTCAAAACTGAAAAAAAAAAAGAAAAAAAAAAAAACCATTATTTGAAATAAGCATGTTTGGCAAAACATTCAAATTAGAGCTTTTTTGTAGGGGTAGTTGATGTCATTTTAAAATATTACAAAAGCTCCATTGTAAGAGCAATCCACATGGTTATTTTGGTGGATCTCACTGTAGATGGACCGTGCCCCAAATGACCAAAGAATGAATGGCTATAATCTTCATGTTTTAAGACATTTAGGCTATCCATTATGTCGGACATTGGATGTGGATCGTCCATCATATGGAGCCCACCTTTGATGTGGACCATTCATCGTGTGAGCCAAACCTTCAAGCTGGGCCGTGTGGGCCATTCATCATTAGGGGCCCATCTTGATGTAGGTCATCTATCATGTGGGGTCCACCATCAATGCTAATTGTCCTTTATGTGGGGCCCTTGAATGTCCACTACCCATCACCCATCACATGACGTCCACATTTGACGTGTCCATCTTATGGGCCCTACCTTCAAAGTGGATTGTCCATCATGCGGGGCCACTTTTGATATCCACCATCTATCGTCTATGGATCATCCATCATATGAGCCATCCATCATGTGAGACCTTGGATGTGGAGCGTCCATTAGGTGGGGCTCACTTGATGTGGACTGTCCATCACAAGGGGCCACACTTGATGTGGACCATCCATAATTTGAACCCACTACAACCATTATGTGGGCCCACCTTGATGTGGACCATTCATTGTGTGGGGCCCCATCTTCAAAATGGATCATTCATCATGTGGGCCTACCTTTGATGTCAACCAACCATCATGTAGGCCCACCTTCAATGTCCATCATCTATCATGTGGGTCCCACCTTTGTGTGGACCGCCCATCAAGTGGGGTCCACTTGATGTGGACGGTCCATCATGCCGGGCTCACCTTGATGTGGGCCATTCATCATGTGGGCGCCACCGTCAATTTGTCGTTCATCATACAGGCCCACCTTTGTTGTGGACCATCTATCATGTGGGGCCCACTTGATGTGGATAGTCCACGTGGGGCCACATTTTGATCCAGGCCATCCATCTTGTGGGACCCACCGTTGGTGTCCACCATCCATCATGTGGTCCCACTGTTGGTGTGGACCGTCCATAATGTGGGGCCCCCTTGATGAGGATAGTCCATGTGGAGCCACATTTTGATGTGGGCCATCCATCATGTGGGACCCACCTTGATGTCCACCATCCATCTTGTAGGTCCCACCTTTGCCATGGACCGTTTATCATGTGGGGCCCAACCTTCAATATGGGTCATTCATCATGTGGGCCCACCTTTAATGTCAGTCCCACATTCAATGTCTGCCATCCATCATCTGGGTCCTGCCTTTGATGACCATCCATTAGGTGGGGCTTGCTTGATGTGGATCGTCCATCACGTGGGACCACACATCATATCATGTGGGGCTCACCTTTGATGTGACTGTGCATTATGTGGGCCCATCTTGATTTGGACCATTCATCATGTGGGGCCTCGCTTTCAATATGAGTCATTCATCATGTGGCCCTACCTCGGAGAGATTATAAAGAGGAGAGAAGAGGGCAAGATGGGAATTACTTGAAAAGTCTAAGGACAAAATTGTCCAAAAATTAGCCAAAAATTTCTAGCTGCTTGTGCCAAATAAGTCTTAAAAAATAACTTACCTCCCTATCACTTATTTGTTAAGAGTTTTTTAGCTAGTTTCTAAAAAAAATAAGTGGTAAAATTAGAGCTTTACTAAACGGTCTATTTTAAAAGTAAGTTCTAGAATAAGCAAATAAGCTCACAGATGCCAAGCAGCCTCTAATACTGAAGCCGTGCATTTCTGAGAGCCGATTTGATCAAGGTAATCCTTCCCTTGAAAGAGAGATACCTCCCCTTCGATGCCACAAGCTTCCTTTCGAATCTTTCTATCACTAGGTCCCATAGGTGCTTGGTTGGCTTACCGACACAGAAAGGGTGACCGAGATACGTAGATGGTAACTTTCTGGCTTTGCATCCAAAGGAAGCAGCAAAGTGATTAACCCCTTGCTTTTCTAAAATGAATGCCCATAATTGCACTCTTTTTGAAGATTAAGCTTCTGACCTGACATGGCTTGGAAATATCTGAGGACCAATCTTAAATTGGAAATTGCCTCATTTGCATTGCAAAAAAGATTCCTGTACGTCTGCAAATTGTAGGTGTGAAATCTGGAACTTGTAGTTTTCAATCCTGAATCCCCATTGAATCCCTCTGTAAGTTTCGTCAGTCTAGCCATATCCATCATTCAGGTTAGCGCTTCCCCAATCACGACAAAGAGGAAGGTGGGGGAGAGAGGATCTCCTTGAAGAAGGCTCCTCCCCCCTAATAAAACCCTTGGGAGTGTCTTGTCAACAAGGATCGAGTAATGAGCAGATTGCACACATTCCATTATCCATTTGCTCCATCTCTCCAAAGCCCATCTCATCATGCCATCTAGGAACATCCAAACCGCATGGTCACAAGCTTTTATAATGTCGAGTTTGCAGATGATCCCTGGAAAGCATTTAATTAAATTATTATTCTTTTGTATAAGCAAGTGTCCTCATGCCTAGATTTTTGAAGTTTGCCATGTAGGACACTTTAGGATGCTTTAGAACTTGGCACTACTGCCCGGTGTATAGGTAACACTGTCGGGGATGGCCTCAATAAGGAGGGGAACCTGGATTATTGTTGAATGGCCTGAAAAGAGAATTAGAGGAAGACCCAAAAGGACTTGGATTGAGTTGGTGATGAGGAATATGAAAGCTTGTTTGCAAAATATGGGTATGGCCTTAAGCTAGGAATGATTTGCGAAACATCATGTAAAGTCAAACCTGAATAGCTTGATGAGGGTATAATGATGAATATAAAACTACCATATTGGGTTCACATGTTAGCAAATTCTCAATTTTAGTCTAACATTGAAAGCATTTAATGTTAATGAATCATTGGCTTATCAAATGCACATCTTGCCAAATTTATTTAGGCCCTAGTTTGCCTTTTCTTGTGCTCGAGTTGGTTAGGACTCGAAAAGATACTCAGAATAAGATGTTTCTACAACCCTCATCTTGTAAGCAAACAATTTTCGTTCTTTATCCATCTGGTTAGGCCTATCTACTAGGAGAAAATTATAGCAATCTTGAATCGTTCATTACATTTTTTACTGTATTTTCTCCATTTTGAAGTTCCTTTGATATCATGGGTGGACATCAAGTAGCTCTTGCAATTAAATACCACATTATATCTGTTAACACACACACACACACACACACACACACACACACACACACATCCCATCCCTGTAGTTTCATTTTGGATTGATATCTTGATGCTGTGATGCAATGTTATCAAAACTTCATATCGTATCGTATGGGTGTACGATTTGAATCCTAAATAGTCATAAGATTATCATAGGAATCGTACGATAATCGTATTGAATCATAAGATAATTGTAGCCTGTGTAAATGGGCCCAACGAATACTTGAAAAATCAAATTATTATTATTATTATTATTAATTTTTTTTGTTGTGCTTATTATTTGTTGATGACTTTCGTTCTTTCCCCCCCTTTTTTTTTTTTTTTTTTTTTCTAGTATTTATTATTTTGAGTATTTCTGACCTCACATGTGCTACATCCACAGGGTAAATCTTCCGCACCCAATGCTCCTCAAGCCAATACTCCGTGCCCAACCATTTTTGTGGCCAATTTGGGCCCAACTTGTTCTGAGCAAGAGCTAAATCAAGTATTTTCAAGGTTTGGAGAAATTAATTGCAAATTCTTATGTATTTGAATCTTTGATCTCCATCTCTAATTTCTACTAATTTGTATGTTGCCTTCCTTTGGATTTAGATGCCCAGGTTTTTTGAAAGCGAAGATGCAGAATAAAAATGGCGTTCCTGTTGCATTTGTTGACTTTCAGGTACTCTATACCCATTTCTTGTTTCTTTCGTGATGGAAGAAGCTAACTCATTATCTTATTAGCATACCATATCATATTGAACTATTCCTCATTTCCCTTTAATGTGATATCTAATGTTCATTGATTTGACATGTAGTGGTTATACGTCATCTCTCTAGTGATTAACAAAACTCATCATTTAATATTTAATGTTCATTGATTTTAACCAAATTCAATAAACATGATATCTAATGTTCCTTGATTTTATATGTAGTGGTCATATGCCATCTCTCTAGTGATTAACAAAACTCAATGAAATGATGTGGTAGCTTGGCAGTTTTTTTTTCGTTTGTTTGTTTTTTGCTCATATCAAGAAAACTGGGTAAAGACGATAGCGGAGAGCCTCTTCCCCTAATGTATTACACTGTATGAGCTTGGAATACCTTGAAATCTCTTAATGGGAGAGAATGGTCTTTTACAAAGCTTGAGTAGAGAAATTTGACATGATTGTTCCCAATGAAAAAAAAAAAGAAAAAAAAAAAAAAGAAGAAAAAAAAAAAGAAGAATAAGAAAAGAAACGACTGCTGTATGATGTACACTGTATTGGTTATCAACATGTGCTGCTTTGTACTTCTGCAATGTTGTCAAAATCCTATGATTTATGCTTTACGATTTATGATTTTGAGTTGAATCTTAAGCAAAACGATTTGAATCTCACCTTTGACCTTTTTATATGAATCTTACGATGTTATGATTTGAATCCTACGATTTACGATTCAAATTATACTTGTTTTCTTCTATTTTAAACTTCACTTGGCTTTCATTTTTTGTTTTTAAATTGGTTGGGGCTTTATGAATCATTTAGAAAAAAAACCTTTCATAAAAAAAAAGAAAAAAGAAAGAATCATTTAGAAAAGTTAAATTATTTTATTTTGTTCTTTATAAGAGATTAAATGATATATATTCTCTTCAACATTAAATCATAGACATTTTTTTTTATTATAAATTTATTATTTTCAATGATTTCTTACTTCTTAACTCGTTGAAACACCAAATGGATGTTTGACTTATCTGGAATGTTTTTATGGATGGTTATGATCATGTTGACTTGTTTATTGTGGAATGATGGTTATAAATCAAAATATCTTTTTTTGTTGATCTATATAATCAAATGCCATTTTTCCAATGTGATTCTACATTCAAGAAAGGTTATAAGAACATGTATTATTAAAGGATCCTTGTATGTTTTTCAAGGAAAATTTCTTGACAAATTAAAAAAAAGGAAAGATAAGAATCCTTTAACACTATCATGACATGGTATTACTTGGTGCATATTGATGGCAAAATGATGATTGTTAAGTTTTTAATTTTTTCCGATTTATTTATGTTTTTCATATTTTAAAGAAAATCATAAAAAATCTTACGATTTATGATTCAATACGATTCAACCCCTATTACGATTTGTGATATGATAACGATTTTGACAACATTTTTTCTGCATGATTAATGATGTGTCGATATAAATTAGAAAACAGAGCCATTTGTTGAATAGCTACTTCTCGATTCTTTCGTTTAAAGAAAAAGGTCAGTTTTGTGGGAGCATCATTAAATGGTTGGTATGCATGCTTATCATCTGTGGTGGGCCTGTCCTACCAATACTGCTTCATTTTCCAGACATGCGGAAATAGTGTACTGATCTTCTATCCCTACTAATATTGTGCCATCTTTTATCGGTTGCCAAGCGATGTTCCATTCTCTCATTAGAATCCAACTTATGTAGCCAAATAAGGAAATATTGTATGCTTCGTGCCATTGGCCTAACCATGTTTAACATTATATGGTTTTTACTGTAATATTGAGTCTTGACATTGTGTTGCTGCACTCATTATATCTAAACTGTGGAATAATGATATTTTTGATCTCTAGTGATTAGTGTATTCCATAATGGTAACGGTGGCCGTAACGGCAACCACAGTTACCTTACAATACGGGCTGTATCAGTTGTTACAGCCCCCATGATGACTGTTACGCTCTCTCTCTCTGTTGAAAAAAAAATAAAATCCAAAAACCTGCATCAGTCCCATAATGGATCATTATGGCCTTTACATGGGGTGTAACGGGCTGCTATGGGTCATATATATATATATATATATATATAGGGAAAAGGTACTATGCACTCGACCTCACGATAAGCTCCTGTGAGATCAAGCTGTGTGGGCCTCACCGTGATGCATGTCGACCATCAACACTGTGCATTTGATGGGTCCCCTTTAAATTATGGGATATCCCAAAAATCATCCGTATATGGAACTCAGGTGGGCCATACCATCTAAAATCATGTGAAGACACCGTTAAAACATATAAAAACACTTGGTGGGGAGTTTTGAATGCTGCTGAAACTTGGTCTGAACCCTCATCCAAGTGGGACACACATAATGGATGGGCTGGATTTGCAAACCACATCTCGGTGGGCCCAAAAAATGATTATGAATGTTTTAATGGTGCACGGCCCCTCCCCACTTCTATATGTGGTGTGGCCCACAAAAGTCATGGATTGACTTGATTTTTGAGACCTAGGCCCACGATGGAATGGTGCATCTGACTGATGGGGTAGATGTTCGACATGCATCACGGTGGGGCCCACACAGCTTGACCTCATGGGATGGACTCGTGAGGTCGAGCACATAGTACCTTTTCCCATATATATATATATATATTCCTGTAACAGCCATTACAACCTTGTAATATGTAATGGTCACCATTGATGGGAACATCTCGCGCACACGCACGCCCCCCTACGCACATACGCAAGGAGGGCTCTACCATCGATTTGGATCGATGACGACGTCTAGGGAGGGCCTCCTAGTTAGAGGACTGTGTTTTGGTTCCTTGGAGTGAACCCGATCGTCATGTGGATCCCTCTATTGGATCTCATGATCGTGGCCCACTACTCTAGATGATATAGTACTTTGAGTTTTGCTTATTATTGTTATTAGGAATATCATGGACTGTTTAGATTGCTTTGATTAGTTGTTATTTTTGTTACTTCATCTCTAAGTAATAGGATGCGCACATGGCGCAACTTTTGGGGTATAAGTTTTTCTTATAAATAGGCAACCCCTTATAAGTTTTTATTATTATTGAATATTATGAATAAAATTCTGCGTTTTCCAGCTTCTCTAATTCTCTGAGTTGTGGAAATCCAATTGGGTGCAAAATTCTCCCTTCTACGAAAGGCTAATCACCATGGTGCGAAGCCACACCTATCTCAAATCGCCCTCATCTCCTACCCTCAATATTCATCCTCTCTTACAGCCATCCAATCTTCAAATCCACTTTTATTTTGCAACCAATCCTTATCTACATCAGAATTTTAGAATAAGGCCCTACAGGAGGGCGAAACTTCGGTGGAGCACCATGGTCAAACTAGTCATCCGATTGTGCCGAAACTTGGTGTGTGGATAGCCCATCCTTGGTTGACCAACCCTTGGTCCTTTTTGGGTTCATGGGCCCCACACACGTGCGGGCAGCAATCCACACACGTGCGTCAGGCCAGCCTGCTGTGCACACGTGTGGACTGATTACAGGTTCCTTCATTCCTCTCTCACCTTATTTCCCTAACCCTAACCCTAGATAATCCTAAATCCCAAGTCCTATTCCACTTTTGCAAACCCTAGGTTTCCCCGATTTGAAACGTGTAAATCCCTTGGATTGGGAAGTAATCCTTTGTATGTGTGGATGAATATATTCTCCTTTGAGCATTGTTTGGTCTATAATTTTAATTGATTTAGCCCTAACATGTGTAGGCTTGGACCCTTTTAGATTCCCTTTGTTGAATGCTTGACCTTATGTGGGATGTGTGGAATTTTTGTGATTGTTTCTAAATTGATCTAAAGCCTAAAATCTTGCATATCATATTTAATTTTCATGTCCTGCATTAACCATTGTTACCTTGACATAGCGGCCTTTAATGGCTCTATAACGGCCATTACGGCACACCATGTTAGTGATTGTATCTATTTTTCTTTGCTATCATTTATTTGAGGGTGTTGATTATTATTATTATTATTATATTTTATTTATTTATTTATTTTTTTAATTATTTTTTGGGTGCAGGATGTTGCCAGCTCAACAGGAGCGTTGCATCAGCTGCAGGGTACCTTTCTCTACTCATCAGTTGGTGAAGGCATGCGTTTGGAGTATCCTTTTGCAAAATCCCATGGACTTCCAATTCTTTGGTTTGCTAGTATTTGTCTAATCAGAAAATGTGTAGTTTGCTCATGCTGAGGTCTTCCGTGCATGTGGGGCCACATCGTTTGGTGATCCAAACAGTTGATCCGATCATCTGCGCAATGGTTGGGGAGTGTCCTGGAAATCTCTGAGATTGGAAGACCCCTTTCGTTGAATGAGGGGGTACCACTGTATTTTTCCTAGTCTGTCCACCATATGGAAGGGCAGGGGTCTTCCAATCTGGTAGGTTTTCAAAAATATAAATGTATTGAATCACCAAACCATGCGTCATATATTCGGAATCCTTTTATATCATTAATTAAGAGTGGGTGATTTGGTAGACCCTAGTAGTTGTCTTGACGAGAAACCTAGGTATGCAAAGTCACGGATGGGGATGCGTAAGCGTGAAAGAAGGTAGATTTGACGGAAAACTAGGAAGAGTTGGTCATCATCTGGCCTTGATAACTTTGGTAGCTTGCAGCCCACATTGGCCGTTCTCTGCCTGGCCACAGGTGGTTGTAATACAGATGGCCATTTAGATCGTGATTCCGATGTGTGGAGGAACCAATGACCTTTTCTTTATTTGCTTTGCTTAGTTGTGAGTTTTAGCCAGAGATATCTCTTGGTGAGGCTTGAAACAAGCCACTTAATTTATAGTTGTTGGATGTCAATTGGATTTCTTGTACTTGCCATTCTGTTTTGAGGCATTAATATATGATGACGATGTGACATGTTGTTTGTGTTTTTTGGACCTTCCAATAATTTAAACTGTCTATCTGGCATGCTCGTGGACGGATACGCTATAATTCCTCACCTGATGAGTGAGTTGTCTGATTGCTGGCCCTCCTACAAATGAATGGTCTGAGTCACGTAACAGGTGGTCTTGTGACATAGCGCCATATAGTTTCTGCTCGCATTTGGGATTTCAATCTCTCGTTTGTTTCTCCATCAAGGTGTTTGCATCTCCATTCCCTTCTCCGTCTCAATACGGATGGAGCTGATGATGGTGCTGATGCCAATAGATTGCACCCCGCCTCACAGACCTGAATCAGTCCGTGGGAGAATGGTGACTCGATGTGCAAGAGGTCTCTTGGCGGATGGCCCACTTATCAGAGATCTGGGCCATTCATCAGGTAGGACATACCGGACATGACATATACCAAAAGTCAGGGCAGTGCCCTCATCAAGTCAGCTACACATACATGACTTTGAATTTGGACGTTGTAGTTGCCCATATCAAGTTCCAAAGTTTTGACCTGCGTGTTTAATGTGTACCCTGCCTGATGAATGGCCTGGATTCCTGATGTTTGCCGTCTCTGGTGGTGGTAGGGCCCACTAGTTTTGACAAGTATTTTTTTGTTGGATGTAGTGCTCCGGATTTCGGGGGGTCGAGCAAAGCTCCACTCCCAAGATCCAACACATGATGATAATGTTCAGATTTTGCTCATATTAATGGGTTAAGCATGAGTGAGGTTATACTAAAACAGCATATCATATTCTGGATATAATTAAATTAAACAAGCAGAAGACTGAAACATATATATTTAAATATGTGGGTGTTTTACCAACTCCGGATTATAAGTATGTAACCAGGCTAAATATATACAAGTATTGTTTCAAACTATACAAAAAAAAAAGGGAAATGTAAAGTATTTAACTAAGCCAAAATTTCAGTGTTTCCTGCGTATCAGCATGAGGTCGACATCGACTCACCTGATAATTGAAAGTAGGAGAACTACTCCTTATACATGTAGTCCTACTCCATAGCATAGACTACCTCAGTTCCTGCATCTAAACCATAGCCTGGTTGGTGTTTTAAAACACCATCCTAGGTGGGAATGAGTAGCTAACTCAGTGGAACTATAAAGCAAATGTTAACATGTTATCAAGTCAATCAAGCAGTAATGAAACTCCCTAAATGTGCACTTCCTCGACAAAGCACATGCAATGCGGTGCATGATTGTGTTAGCTAAGTTCTTAATTAAGCTTATTCATACAGCAGATTCGGGAAGCTAAGGTACCTCCCTTTATATCATTACCCTAAACGGATGATCCATCTAATGTCGTCAATCTTAGTTAACCACATACGATAGGCAAGTTGTAAGGCATCACCCCTAATGGAAAGCAGTGGATAGGCAAATTTAAGAGTGTATACTCGCGGTCACTACGATGAAGCTTGTCACCTCAGTGTAGGCCGACACCTCGAATACAGTGTCCCACACCAGCGTATTCGACTCACGAGTTTAGGTTGCTCACTGGTCAATACGGGGAGGCTCGTCATCCCAGGGTAGGCTGACAGTTCGACCACGGTGTCCCATACCACCATGATCGGCTCATGAGTCTTAGCGGATCGTGGTACCATGGTTAAAGTGGGTTTTCACATTAGAAGGGGTACCTTAGATTCAAGTAGTAGTGTCTATACATGGTAACACACAATAAGCCAATTAGTTTATTAGACATGTTCAATTAGTACGAGTACACGTTGACTTAATCGACATGGAGCACATGAGCATTCCTTGTGGCCTAACCACTGTCGACAGTCGTCATGCGACCCAGATTCGTTGAATTACCCAATGTGGCGAGACTAATTCAGCCACCTGTACATGGATTGTTATCGATTGCCTGGACTACGACGTAGCCCCAATCCTACTCAGATGTAACATGTAAACATGTGGTAATAATTCCAGCATTTGGCAATCAATCCAGACAAATTTCTCATTTGAACATTTCATCATACACATTAAGTTTATACCTAACACTTGCATTTTATCATATATGGCGTAGATGAAATTAAAATTACATGAAGGAAACTAGACATATGCATAAAGTGATTGAGAATCCTATTATTAATACTCTTAATAAATATTTAATAAATACAAATAATCATAATTTCTCATTCAAACAATTTATCGAACGCTTAGGCTACCCTTTATCCAATATATAGACTAAGTTAGTTACAACACTTATTTTAGTAAATCCTTACACAGAGAGGTCAGCATGCATATGACAACGATGAATCATAGTTTAGTAGTCATGACAAACACAAATCATATTTACATGTTCATACAAACATTTCAACAAACACATGAGATGCGTATTTTTTACTACATAGTTCACACATGTATATTATATCAATGACGGTGTATCCAAGACAATATGGAAGCAATCAAGTCAGACATAAATCATTACTGACATTGAAAGCATTGAAAACCATAACCTAAACATTTATAGTCTGAACCTTTCGTGGAATACTCGATTCGGACACGGTTCAAATCCTATGTTCCCGAAAACGGAACGTCGAGCGCCTAAACAATGAAATAGGTTAGCTATTTTGTCGATTATTCTATTTGAATATCTAAATTAAGATTAGGGTTATGATTTCTTACCCAAATCATAGCTGAGATGGATCGTGTAGCGAAACAGGAGAGGTGATTCAGCACGTGGAGTAGCGGGAAAGAATCACAGCAACGATCTTTTTCTCTTCTCTCCTTACTCTTTACTCTTCTTTTCTCTCTTATCTCTCATAGGGTTAGATAAATTCGTATGGAATAGAAATGGGGTGGTTTAAGGGCTTTATATAGGCTCAAGACTGATGCAAATGGCCCCATGGCCATGGTATCCTTGATTTCTATCCAAAGGGTGACTGTTTTTGACACACGGGGTACATAGGAAGGTCCACAACTCACATACATTGCAGGGTAAGTTCCCTGACAATAGATATATACCATGATGTGAATTTTGGTGCGGTCGGATTAGCTGATCGACCGTGGAGTACCAGTGTCAGATCAACGGTCGTACTTACTCGATCGGGGCCACAAGTATACGGATATGTGTAGGAAAATTTTCTTTTCCTATGGGTGAAGTTTGGTTAGAAACAGACGGTTCGAAATCCTCAATTTCGTGCATGAGCGAATGACCCAATTCACTTAAGTTCCCCTACATTTTCGAAAGATATTCGCGTTTCTCACACACTTTACTCAGGGCTCAAGTTGTGCGTTTCTCGATACTATTTAGGCTCGATTCCCACGATGGTTGTCAAGCCCAATAGGACGGACATAATCCTATAGTTTTGCGGTCATCGGACCTTCGACGTGCGGTGTAAGTCCGATACAGAGTTTTAATGTACTCCCAAGAGCGATAGGCTCTTCGGATTTCTCCTAAGTTTTTAAGGGATGTTGAGTCAATGGTATTAATAATTTTGGGTCTTTGCATTTATGGAAATGGTGATTCGAGTTAAATCCATCAATTATTTAGTTTAGTATTTAATTAAATTCCGTCCTAATTATGACAGAATAAGGTCCTAGGGTAGTTTTATGTCCTTTTAATTAGTATATATTTTAATTAGTTTTTTTAGTAGTTCATCATTAACTCTACTTTATCTATATCAAATTTCATTAAATTTCGTGTTCTAAAAAAATTATAAAAATTCTTGAAGTAGCAGCTGTCTGAACTGATAATGGACAGTTGTCACATCTACTTAGATTTAACTATATTAAAATTTTTATCTTATTTTTTACCTAATTTTATTTGAAATTAGATTTATCAAGCTTCAATCTGGCTTTTGAATCACCTTAATCGAAGTTGTATTGAGGGAGATATGATTTTTTGAAGTCGGGTCAAAAAATGTAAAAAATTACAACGAGGGTCCACCAAAATTTGGAGCACCAGCGGCGTGCTGCAGACCGGGCAGTGGCGTCGTGCACCTCTGGTGGTCCTGGTGCTGATTCCATCACTCGATTCTTAAAATGAGTATATCTTGTAAACTGGAATGAGTTATTCGACGTGCAATATATGATTTTAAGGTAGGAGAAGCTAAGCTATCCAAATAACCTGGTTATTTTGTGATATTCCATCAGGTTATTGGTTTAAAGTCTATTTTATTTTTATTTTTACTATGTGTAGTAAATTTTAGTTTAATTATTATTCTTCATCATTTAAACTTTAAGATTTGTGTCTAATATGAAAGTACTTAGAAAAATTTGAAGAATAAGGTGGTGAAAGGTGAGATTTTTGAAGGAGATGGGTTGGAAAGGAGATTTGAGACTTTGGGATTTAGTTTTGAGAAGTCAATAAAGTGTTATGATAGACTCATTGCCCAAGGACGTCCACTCTAAGTTGGCAAAAATTCGGGACGTTACAATCTACCCCCGTTAAAAACAATTTTGTAAATTGGTTAAGACTTCTATTGGGTTTGTATTCAACGAGCACATTTGTGGATACACTGATCTCGGTTATTGTAATTTAGCTTGTACACATTTTTAGACCTATTCTTTAGTGATATGATTTACTTACGTGACTTTGTTTGGTTATAGAGTCCTGATTGTTTCCCTTTGATGAGTCTATTACTAACGTTTTAAGGACGACTATGATCTTACTTAGTAATCTAACCATGTGTTACCTGAATTGATGATCTTGGGCCAGTGAGGCATGTGCCCACCACGCTTCCGCTGCACCCCTTTGGTCAAATGGATGTATAAACTGACCTAATTAGATTGGACTCATAATGTTCTACCCCCCTTAAAATTATTTCTACTCCCAAGGCTCAAGAATCTATGTCCCGACCCGTATGTCGGAACAAGTTGTAATTTAGGATCTATCCTTGAAATGAAATGGGAAACGATCTCTTAATACATTGGTCTTCCTTTCATCGATGATGTGTAATATGACATTGGTACCTATGGTTATAGAAAGGAGTTAAAAATGATGGGTGTTGTGGTTGATTCCAGGGACGGGTGTGAGTTTGTGGCAAGATGCCTAATTCTACCAAAGGACTTTTACTATGGTCCTCACTTACCCTCTTTAATCATGTCCAGTTTAATATCGTAAGATAATCTATAAATTATTAGTACATAAGGAATTTGAACAAAATAGGTTAACAGGCAGACTATCTTTCTAAGTTCATACGCACAATATGTATGTCAGAATGGTCTGTGATTCGGGACCTAATTCCTAACTGTGTGTTGCCTATTTGAGACACTTCTTGGGCTCCAAAAAAAAATAATCCCTATTAACTATATGTTCTTAACACTTCTCAAAAGAGAATAATAAACTTTTGGTTGCAAGTAGTTAGGCCAACACGGAAGGAAGGTTGTGCAATGGGTCTACGCCGGATACATAGACCTTCTGCCTAGCTATGACAGAAAATTTGTCGTATCAGTTCTTAATCCTAGTTGATCCCAATCTTTTGCTTGATCAGAGCATTGAGTTCATTGGTAGCTACCAGGATTGAGAATGCGATTCAAACCACGAATACTTCGCTTATATATATAATTTCTCTACTCTGTGTTCCTAATTATAATAAGTCCTTGGGAAGGCAATTCTAAAGGGTGTGTTGACTTGACCTAACAATTTTTTCGAGGGATATATAAGTTTTCTCTGAGTGTGATTAGTTTCTAAGTCAAAACAACTTTCCTAGGAGTTATTAAAGAAGCATATAAGTATCGAGGGGATCCAACAAAGGAATGGGGTCTCACTCCAACCTATTCAAGCCAACCAACTAAGTTTATCTTTCAATTATCTTAACATAATTAGTCCTTTACATTCCTTAGTATAACTAGAAACCTAGTCTTAATTTAGGAGTAGCGGTAATCCAATAGTTGTAATGCAAAGTTTATGCTCATATGCTAGATGATTTCATACAATTTCTAATACAAGAATTTATTTTATCGCTTAGGGTTAAAAGTTGTCTAATTGGAATTGAGTTGCCCAAACTTAAATTTAACTGTGCTCGAGTACTTCACATATGCCCATACCAGCTAAGGAGGTCCTAGAGTTCACGTTATTAATTTATAGAATTTCCTATACTGTTAGATTTTTCGAAATCTAGGAGTACCAACTTTAAGTCCCAAAACTCTAAATGTCCCAACATTTGATGGTCATTGTTTATGGACTAAACTACAGTGCTTGGTCTCGCCCATTGGTGGAGACCTTTCTAACGGAATTCGAGGGTCAAGATCTCGTTTCGACCCTCGCTCGGCGCTTGCACTTGTCTCGGCACTCGTCTTCTTCCTAGAACGGCTTGGACGGCAAGGCCCGGCCTCATCCGGGGCTGCTCTCTTCTTTTTCATAAGGGAAAGGAACGTCGAGATAGAGAAAATGGTGGTGATGAGCTCAAAGAGGGCCACTGGGGTGGAAAAGCTTGAGAATGAAGTGGATTGGAAGATATGGAAGTTATGAGACACAAAAAGAGGGTGTTTGTGCTCTAATAGGTGAGCTAATGGAGATGGAGAGTTATAAGGGATAGTTTTAAGAAAATAGTGGTAGATTAGTGTAGGATATGGAAGAAATGGGAGATGCGAGTGTATAAGGAAGATGATTTGAGAGAGAATGAGAGTTGTTAGTGGTTTTAGGGGTATTAGAGAGGTGAAAATAGAGTGAAATGAGCATAGGGGGCAAGGGAAGGGTTAAGCGGGAGGTCCCACACATGGGAGTGGCGGTGTTGTCGTGCCCCATTATGGCAGCGGGCGGTGTACCGCCATCCTGGGGCGGTGGCCACCCCCTCTGGGGTGCCGTATGTGTACGTGGGACCCCCTGGGTCCCACGATATTTTGTGTTTTAGGTCTTTAGACCTCCATGGTTCGTTTGGATAGCTATACGCGAATGTATTCGTGCTTTTAGGGTCTATTTTAAATTTAGAATTCATCGTCTAATGATCTAAACTCCTTGACTGATGGCCCAGAGGTGATTTGGGTATCCAAGTCCCTCAGGTATTCGCTGGGAACTAACCTACAACATTTGGTTTCACCTGTCGGTGAAACTTAGGATCCTAATGTGGTTTATAGATTCCTTCGCACCCTTTCTAAGTCAGAGTGCCTCGTGTTACCTATAACCTATGTCTAGTTTAATCCAAATCATGCTCTGATACTATCTTGTAACACCTCAGATTTCAGGGGTCGAGTAAAGCTCCACTCCTGAGATCCAGCACATAACTTATGTAATATGAATGATAATGTTCAGATTTTGCTCATATTAATGGGTTAAGCATGAGTGAGATTATACTAAAACTACATATCATACTCTGGATATAATTAAATTAAGAAAGCGGAAGACTGAAACATATATATTTAAATATGTTGGTGTTTTACAAACTCCATATTATGAGTATGTAACTAGGCTGAATATATACAAATATTGTTTTAAAATATACAAAAAAAGGGAAATGTAAAGTATTCAACTAAACCAAAATTCAAGTGTTCCTTGCGTATCAGCACGAGGTCTACATCGACTCACTTAATAATTGAAAGTAGGAGAAGTCCTCTGCCTCATACATGTAGTCCTGCTCCATAGCATAGACTACCTTAGTACCTGCATCTAAACCATAGTCTGGTTGGTGTTTTAAAACACCATCCCAGGTGAAAATGAGTAGCTAATTCAATGGAACTATAAAGCAAAGGTTAACATGTTATCAAGTCAATCAAGTAGTAATGATAAAACAAGACAACAAATATTTCCTAACTACTCTTATTAATGTAGGAATGGAGTGCAGTATTAATGCATGCTCTCGCACAAAGCTCCCTCAAGCAACTTCATCAACCATTCGTGCATGACAAACTCCATAAACGTACACTTCCTTGCTAAAGCACATACAATGTGGTGCATGGTTGTGTTAGCCAAGTTCTTAATTAAGTTTATTCATATGGCAGATTTGGGAAGCTAAGGTACCTCCCTTTATATTTTTAACTCAAATGGATGATCCATCTAGGGTCGTCAATCCTAGTTAACCACATATGATAGGCAAGTTATAGGGCATCACCCCTAATGGAAAGCAGTTAATAGGTAAATTCAAGAATTTATACTCGCGGTTACTATGGGGAGGCTCGTCATCTCAGCGCAGGCCGATAGCTCGAATACAGTGTCCCATACCATCATATTCAGCTCACGAGTTTGGGTTGCTCACTGGTCATTACGGGGAGGCTCGTCACCCCAGCATAGGCCGACAGCTCAACCACGGTGTCCCATACCACTATGCTCGGCTTACGAGTCTTAGCGGATCGTGGTACCATGGTTAAAGTGGGTTTTCACATTAGAAGGGGTACCTTAGATTCAAGCAGTAGTGTCCATGCATGATAAACATACAATAGACCAATCGGTTTATTAGGCATGTTCGATTAGTACGAGCACACGTTGACTTAATCGACATGGTGCGCATAAGCACTCCTTGTGGCCTACCACTGTCGACAGTTGTCGTGCGACCCGGATTCGTCGAATTACCTAATGTGGCGAGACTAATTCAGCCACCTTTACATGGATTGTTATCGATTGCCTGGACTACGGCGTAGCCCCAATCCTACTCGGATGTAACATGTAAACATATGTGGTAATAATTTCAGCATTGGCAATCAATCCAGACAAATCTCTCATTTGAGCATTTCATCATACACATTAAGTTTATACCTAACACTTGCATTTTATCATAGATCGCGTAAATGAAATTAAAATTACATGAAGGAAACTAGACATATGCATAAAGTGATTGAGAATCCTATTCTTAATACTCTTAATAAATAGTTAATAAATACAAATCATCATAATTTCTCATTCGAACAATTTATTGAACACTTAGGCTACCCTTTACCCAATATACAGACTAGGTTAGTTACAACACTTATTTTAGCAAATCCTTCTATAGAGAGGTTAGCATGCATATTACAACGATGAATCATAGTTTAGTAGTCATGGCAAACATAAATCATATTTACATGTTCATACAAACATTTCAACAAATACATGAGATGCGTATTTTGTACTACATAGTTCACATATGTATATTATATCGACAACGGCGTATCTAAGATAATATAGTAGCAATCAAGTCAGACATAAATCATTACTGACATTGAAAGCACTGAAAACTATATCCTAAACATTTATAGTCCGCACCTTTCATCGGAATACTCGATTCGGATGTGATTCGAATCCTACGTTCTCGAAAACGGAATATCGGGCGCCTAAACAATGAAATAGGTTAGCTATTTCGTCGATTACTCTATTTGGATTTCTAAATCAAGATTAGGGTTAGGATTTCTTACCCAAATCGTAGCTGAGATGGATCGTGTAACGAAATAGGAGAGGTGATTCAGCACGTGGAGTAGCGAGAAAGAATCACAACAACAATCTTTCTCTCTTCTCTCCTTACTCTTTTCTCTTCTTTTCTCTCTTTTCTCTCATAAGGTTAGAGAAATTCGTATGGAATAGAAATGAGGTGGTTTAAGAGCTTTATATAGGCTCAAAACTGATGCAAATGGCCCCATGGCCATGTATAGTTGATTTCTATCCAAAGGGCGACTGTTTTTGACACACAGGGCCCATAGGAAGGTCCACAACTCACATACGTCGCAGGATAAGTTTCCTGACAATGAATCTATGCCATGATGTGAATTTTGGTGTGGTCGGATTGCTGATCGACCATGGAGGACTCGTGTTAGGTCAATGGTCGTACTTACTCGATCGGGGCCACAAGTATACAGATATGTGCAGGAAAATTTTCTTTTTCCATGAGTGAAGTTTGGTTAGAAACAGACGGTCGAAAATTCTGAATTTCGTGCGTGAGCAAATGACCCAATTCACTTAAGTTCCCATACATTTTTCAAAGATATTCGTGTTTTTCACACACTTCATTCAGGGCTCAAGTTATGTGTTTCTTGATACTATCTGAGCTTGATTCCCGCAATGGTTGTCAAGCCCAATAGGATGGACATAATCCTATAGTTTCGCGGTCATCGGACCTTCGACGTACGGTCTAGGTCCGATACGGAATTTCAATGTACTCTCGAGAGCGATAGACTCTTGGAATTTCTCCTAAGTTTTTAAGGGATGTTGAGTCAATAGTATTAATGATTTTGGGTCTTGTCATTTGTGGAAATGGTGGTTCGAGTTAAATCCACTAATTATTAAGTTTAGTACTTAACTAAATTTCGCCCTAATTATGAAAGAATAAGGTCTTAGGGTAGTTTTATGTTCTTTATTGACACTTTTAGTTAATATATTATTTTAATTATTTTTTTTAGTAGTTCATCATCAAGTCTACTTTATCTTTAGCAAATTTCATTAAATTTCGTTTTCTAGAAAAATTCTAAAAATTCTTGAAGTAGCAGCTGTCCGAACTAATAATTTTTGGACAGTTGTCACATTAACCTAGATTTAATTATATTAAAATTTTTATCTTATTTTTCACTTATTTTTATATAAAACTATACTTATCGAGCTTCAATCTAACTTTTAAATCACCTAAATCGAAGTTATATTGAGGGAGATATGACTTTTTGAATTCGGTCGAAAAATGCAGAAAATTGCAGCGAGGGTCCACCAAAATTTGGTGCACTGGTGGTGGCGCGCCGCCGACCGGGCGGTGGCGCCGCGCTTCTCTAGTGTTCCTGGTGGTGATTTCGCCACTCGATTCTTAAAATTAGTGTATCTTGAAAAATGGAATGAGTTATTCGATGTGCAATATATGATTTTGGGGTAGGAGAAACTAAGCTATCCAAATAACTTGGTTATTTTGTAAGATTCCATCAGGTTATTGGTCCAAAGTCTATTTTATTTGTATTTTTACTATTTGTAGTAAATTTTAGTTTAATTATTATTCTTCATCATTTAAACTTTAGGGTTTGTGTCTAATATGAAAGAATTAGATGGTGAAATGTGAGATTTTTGAAGGAGATGGGTTGGAAAGGGAATTTGAGACTTTGGGATTTAATTTTGAGAAGTCGATAAGATGTTATGATAGACCCGTTGCCCAAGAACGTCCATCTCCAAATTGGCAATAATCCAGGACGTTACATTGGAGCTTGTTATTTAGTAATCGGGATCCATGCTAATAAAAGTGGTGTTATGGATGGATTCTGATAACGAGAGGGTCTAGTTGAATGTTGACTGCTCTGAGAACAATTTTAAATGGTTCATTTTCAACTTGGTATTAACGGTCAGGATCATCCTGTTAGTTGATCACCGTCAAACATGCCATCAACATTTAGTCAAAGAAGATGGACAGTTTGGATCACCTGAACGTAGATTGTCTAATTGATTGATCTAGACTGATCATTTGGTCCAACTCATATCTAGTGGTCTGCCATGCAACAAGTTGACTAAATATTAAAGCATTTGATCATTATCATTTATACAAAAATAGGTCCAATCAGCACTTGGTGCATCCATTTGTTAGAGAACATAATAGATTGCTTATGATTCTAAAGACTCAGGAAACTTGTTAGGCAATCATATCCATACCGTCCATTGCCTTTATAAAAAAAAAAAGAAAAAAAAGGAAGAAAAAAAAAAAACCAGGCTATGGAAAATAAGTCCATATAAAGGATGGATTGGATTATCCGATCAGTCTTTTTTTTTTTTCTTTTTGACGGTAGACTGAGAAATATGTTCAAGACTCAAATGGAGAGTTCAGATATGGACACTGCCTTACAGTAAATGCGCCCTATTTAGGACTCAGATTGCATGGTGTGGGCGTCCGTACTGTGTATATGTAGCAAAACTCTATAGGTCCCACCATGAAGATTTATGTGTTTTATTCATTTTTCCAGATCATTTTAAGGCCATGAGCCCAAAAAAGAGGCAGTTCTAAAGCTCAAGTGATGGACCACACCATAAGAAAGCAGTGGGGATTGAAAGCCTTCGATTGAAAACTTCTTGAGGACTATAGAAGTTTTGGATCAAGCTGATATTTGTGTTTTCATCCATGTCTGTGTGGCCTTATGAATAAGTTGGATGACACATAAACATCATGATGGGCTTAAGAAGGTTCCCCACTGCTTCCTTGGTGTGGTCCACTTGAGCTCTGGAATCTGACTTCCTTTTTAGGCTTATGGCATAAAATGATTTGGAAAAATGAATGCACAGCATGGATAAAACATATACATCATAGTGGGGCCGGTAGAGTTTTGCCAGGCACACACGACACACCGTGTAGGTGTTGATCCGAGTCCCCTCCCCTGTTAAGAACCTGTGCCTTAATATCCAAAGTATGAATTCTGGATTTGTCAAATCCAAATCCAATAAGAGAAATTCATGGATGTGTAAAATTCATATTTTCATTTCCTATCTCCCAATCAATGCCAAAGGGAAATTATCAAATGGCACCTTTCCTTATTGCGTTTTCACAGTACTAATGTCTAATCTGCTCCATTTTCCATGTGCAGTAGTTTAGTTGCTCAAGCATGACACAATTGTGACGGTGTCCTTTGGATATATAAATGATTTTACCTGACTTTAGAAATATTAGAAAAATGAACCCTAAAACAGCATCATCATCATCTTTTTGCTCTACTATAGTCAAATAGCAAAGGAAAATTGACTATTTTACCCCTAAAACATGGTGATCCTATCACTCTATTATAGCCAGCTGGGATGCTGGTTGCGTGGTGATCCTGGCACTGCTGTCGGAGATGGGGCCCGTCAAGTACGTACTCAACCTAACAACTTTCAAACATTACTGTTTATAGGTGAATACAGTTGCATGCGACCCAGTCCATCCATCAGATCACATGGACGGTCCACAGTGGCAGGGTCACCACGCAATCCAAGTCCTATCAGCTGCTGTAGACTGTCAGATGATTCGGGCCAGACCTGAACTGTGGTTTGTCAGATTGTTGGAGTGAGATTTGAACCGCTACTAACATCCGCCCCACCACTGCAAAACGATCTACAATTTGGGAAGCCGGTGCGCAAACCAGAGGCGACTTTCAGCTGCGATCCGGAACCAGCCACGTGGGTGGGAACCTAACCTTGAGGTCCACTTCGATGTATGTATTGTATATCCATGCCGTTCATCCGTTTTTTCAGATTATTTTAAAGCATGGTCCTAAAAATGAAGTAGATGTAAATTTCAGACGGACCACACTACAGGAAACGGTGGTCATTGACCATTAAAACTTTTGTGTGGGCCAAGAGTGTTTTGAATCAAGCTGATATTTGTGTTTTTTACTTCATCCAGATCTGTGTGAACTTATCAACAGTTTGGATGTCAAATAAACATTATGGTGGACCCTAGGAAGTTTTTAATGGTTAAAGTTCATATACAAATGTACACTAATCAATAATTAGTATGGTTCAATCAATTTGATGTTGTGGTTATCATCTATCTGCAGTAATTCTAACGATCTGGATGATTTAGTTTGCGTTACACGTGTGCCACATCTACAATATCCGATTACATGTGTATCGACTTGTAACATTCTACCAAAGTATGAAATAACTCCTACATTATATTACATTACATGAGATTAGACAACCTTGCAAATTTGGATTATCTATTATCGGATGCATCCCATCTTTTCCACGTACACACCACCAAACATGCGGCACACACGTGCATGAATCCAACCATCCAAACGATTGGGATGCAATCAGGAGATCACATTGATTTCACAATTCTAAATCAGAAAACATGACACTTTGCAAGATTGGGACCACGTCCAAATCAATGATGTTATCTTCATCGGTCCACCTAAATGAACGTAGGTAATTACAAAAATCGTTAAAATAGTTTTAACAAGCGTTTCAAAACTTTTCACCTTCACAGTGCCATGTAAAAATATTTCTTCAGTAATTTTTCTCTCTTTTCCATGAATCCATTTATCAACCTTGCTTTACATGAACAATTCCATTTTGTAATTCTATCATCCATGGGCAAATACGTGACAGAAAAAAAAAAAAACAAACTGATTGTTTATATGAATACGTGAAAGCATAAAAACAGCATCATTTTTTGAATCTTTAATTTTCTGTGCCTCTGACAACTTTATAAATTTAATTTAAATGAAAATGTCAAACACTGAGCAATGCCTCAATAAAGGTCATTGTACTGTCTTTTTTACACCTGGACTTTCTTTTATTACCGTATCCGGTTGACTTTTCTTTTATCGCAGCACTCCGGCAATTTTTGTGTATTTTGACTACTCTTTGTGAATAATTTTTTGCTCTCCGACTATTTTCTCAGGCATTGAATATCACTTCAGAAAATTAGATTCTTAGTTTGTTTGAAAAGAAAATGGGATGAAAAAAATATGACAAAAATTCCAGTTTTAAAAGATGGGGTTGGTTTTTTTTTGTTTTGTATTTTTTTTTTTTTTTAAATTTTAATTTATTATTATTATTTATAAAAATTATTTTTACATTGACTTTGCGTCCAATTTTAAAAAGACAAATGATATCTAAATGAGATGATTCTAGTTTCATTTTAAACAATGTCAAATTATTCTTCCAACGAATTTAAGATCATTCCAATTTGACTTATAATAAGAGAGTTATAATCATTTTTTTAAAAAAATTGTGCAACATTGAAAGTGAGCGCGAATGCTAGCATGGCTTTGGGCCTAGTTTTGAAAAGTCAAAAGGTGTCCAAATGAAATCATTCTAGTCCTATTTGAAAGTTTGACAAATTATCTTTCAAATGAGCTTAAGATCTCTTGATTTAACCTATAAAGAAGGATTTATGAACATTTTCTTAAGATAATGTAATGTTGAAAATGAGATATAATGGTTTAAGAATGCTTTTTTGGACTTTAGAATTACTTTTGAAAAATAAAAGGGTGTTCAAATGAAATGATTCCAATCTCATTCGAAAGGTCGTCAAATTATATTTCTAAATAGTCTAAGATCACTCTGATCCATCCAACCTATAACGATGGAGTTATGATCGTTTTATGGGATCACATGATGCTAGAACTGAACGTAAATGCGAGACTAGTGTTCACATTCACTTTCGGTGCATGCTTGCTTTCGTTTTTAATTCTAGCATTGTGCAATCCCAAGAAAATAGTCATAAATCTCACGTTATTGGTTGAATCAGAGTGATCTTAGGCTTATTGGGGGAAAGATAATTTCATGACATTTTAAATGAGATTAAAATTATTTTATTTGGACATCATTTGATCTCAAAAGAAGGTACAAATTCCTTGATGACATTCACAAAACATTTAATCCCGTTTCCAATATCATGCCATCCCATGGAAGCTATCACAAATCCCTTGTTGTAGGTTAAATTAGGTTAATTTTGAGCTCATTAGAAAAATCGTTAGATGGGCTTTCAAATGGGATTAGAGTCATTTCATTTGGACACCCTTTGACCTCTCAAAATTTTGGCCCAAAGTCTATACTAGCATTCATGTTTGTTTCTAACATTGTGCGATTCCACTAAAATAGTCACAACTCTCTTATTATTAGTTGGATTGAAGTGATTTAAAGCTCATCGAAAAGGTAATTTAACAAGATTTCAAATGAGATTAGAATCATCTTATTTGAATAGCATTTGACTTTTTAAAATTGAGTCTAAAACATATTATTGCGAATGATTTTTTCAAAAAAAATATATTTTAAAAGTAATTTTTTTACAATATTTTTTTCTCTCAAGCTTATAACCTATTTTTTAAATGTGGTTGTTTATGTTGTAGAGAATAGTTAGAAAGCACAAAAGTCCACCGGAATGCAGGGGGGGAAAATGAATTAATTGGAGAGCAATGATAAAAGAAATTTAGTATAAAAAAAAAGGTCCAAGAGCTTTTATTGGCTCAATGCATGGTATTTTCGTTTATTTATTTATTTTTAATTGCCAAAGTGTAGGAAAATAAAAATTTAAAAAGAAAGTAATTTTCATGCTTTCGCAAAACGTCATGTGTATTTAGATTAAAAAACTCTTAAAAAATACATAAAGAATCACAAACCATCCAACTCAAACCGTTTAAAACTAGCCAACAATCAAAGTCAGGAGTACGAGCCTACCCTGGCGAAAGTTTTTAACACGTAGTCAGCACCTTTGGCAATAAACGGACGTGGATTTTCTGCGAAAGCCTTTCGCAGGAAGTTCCTGCGCTGGAAAACTGGGTGGGGCCCAACATGATGTTTTTAAGAAATCCACCCCGTACATCCGTTTTTTGATCTTATTTTAGGACTTGAGACCAAAACTGAGAAGGATCCAAGACTCAAGTGGGCCGCACTAGAGTAAAAGGTGGGTAGGAAAATTCCTACCGTTGAAAACTCTCTGGGCTAGAAAGTGATATTTACATGACATCCATACCGTTAATAACGTCATTACTACTTGGATGAACTGAAAACAAAAATATTAGCCTGATTCAAAACTTCTGTGGCCCACAAATATTTCAACTGTGTACGTTCAATACTCACATTTTAGGTCCATTTGAGTATTGGATACGGCTCAATATTAGTCTATTATCCTAAAAATATCTCGGAAAACGGATGGACGGAGTGGATTTCTCAAAAACATCACGTTGGGCCCTACCCAGTTTTCCAGCGTGCGAAAGCGTCCGCAATAAACCATAAAAAAAACCAACGGATTTCTCGCAACAATCTAAGTCATAATGCTTGTACTGGCATTGGGACTGTTGAAGAACTTGATTGGTTGATCTTTCATTTGGTCCAACATGCATTTAATATATGACTGCAAATCACACCGATCCAGTGATCCCATTCATCTCTAAGTCAAAGTTCTTTAACCCCATTTCCATGCTTGACTCCTATTACAACTTTGCCCCATTTGAACGGTGGTGACTCTATTTGAAGGGTGGAATGGGTACTACTCGCTAGACACGGATGGTCATGTTAGGGGTATGTGGGACCTACCGTGATGTATATATATTTTACCCATGCCATCCATTTATATTGACCTATCATATCATGATATGAGCTAAAAATGGTAGCAAATTGACAACTCAAGTGAACCATATTATAGAAATTAGTGGGGATTGAAAGCTTACCATTGAAAACTCATTTGGATGGCACATAAGTTTTGGATTAAGATGATACTTATGTTTTCCCTAGTACATGTCTACTTAACTCTATGAACCAGTCGGATGACAAATAAACATTATGGTGGGACTTATAAAAATTTCAATGACACGAATTCATTCCCCACCACTTCTTATGTTGTGCTCCTCTCAAGCCTTTCTGTCCACCTCATTTTTCAGTTCATGCCCTAAAATATCACTCACAATGGATGGATGGATTTTATATATATATATATATCATGATGAGCCCATAGAGATCACCTGGCAGGACCATATATCTCTGCCTGGTCCGGGTGGGCGTAATACCTAATCTTTCACATGCAAAAATCAAAGTGGGCTCCACGGTGCTTCCCCACCTATGGGCTGAAGTGGATTGGCTGGTGTACCACACACCACTCACCTATCTGGTGTGTTGACATCACCAAGTTATGTGAGTCTCATTATGCGTTATGTGTTATATTCAAGCAGTCCATTCATTTGGTGAGCTCATCATAAGTCTTCAGCTAAAAAATTAGATAGACATAAAGATTAAGTGGACCACACTGCAAAAAGTACGTCTATGCATCTACCATTAAAACCCTTTTGGGTCCCATAAGTTTTAGATAAATATAATATTTGTTTTTCCTCTTCATCTGGCTCTCTTTGGCCTTTCAAACACAATAGATCGAAAATAAATATTATGGTGGCCCTTTCGAGTGTTATTATCCTCGCTACTATTTGTGGTGATACGATTCATTTATGGGTTCATGATCCAAAATGATCTTGCCAAATGGATGAACATTACGGATATGATAAATAAATCATTTTGAAGCCATTTAACTTTGATTTCCTTCAAATCATTTCCTACAACTTAGAGCCAAATATAAGGGAACCACACCATATAGAGCACCCGCAGAAAATGCACTATAGTGTGAGGATTCAAGCTGTCCATTATTTCTCAACAACTCTCAAGTGGGCCACACACCGGGAATGATAACTAAGGACACCCACTATAACCTTCTTCAGCTTACCAATATTTTAGATCATGTTTATATTTTATTTTATTTTATTTAATTTCTTCATCCTATCAGGAATAACGTTACTAATAAATGAGATCACATGCAAACATCATTGTAAGCTCTGAGATAGTATAGATGGTGGTTTTTCCAATTCCCACTTACCTCGCAGCGTGGCCGACTTGAATTTTGAATGGGATTTTTGTGAAATGATGAAAGTGATGAGTGGAGTGAATTTTACATAATATCATGGTGGTGGCCTCACACTACAATGCTTTTAGCCTTTTTCACACAAGCGCCGACAAATGACTGTGTCTACCATTAAATGCCGAGGTAGGACACGTGTCGGGCAAATCCGTCTCGGTAGTAGCCCGAATAAATCACTCGGGCCTACTCCTGCATCGCCAAAATTGAAAATTAATTTTAAAATGGGAACGCTTCGATTCCTCGGCTTGTGAGGAAATAGAAAGGAAATCAAACCACATTCACTGCGGTGCTCGTGGAGCCTTCTTTTCCATTCGCATGTGTCCCCTAAAATTTAATAAAAGGACTTGATTGGGTGGGAGACCAACACTGCTAGGTAGATGGTATAAAGCTCTGTAAACCTTACTATGATGTATGTGTTTTATTAATGTTGCGGAAAGATTCGAGTCCCTTCAATTTTGAGGTCTGATGCCACCTTAATTGGATCGGATACATAAGAGATTATTTGGAATGGTGAAAACAACTGAAGGGAAGGAAGAATCTCGGCTCGGCAATAGTTGCACTCCTATTCCGAGATAGTCGGTTCGGAGTAACCTAAGGCTGGGGCAGTCGGTGTGAAGCTTAGACCGAAGCTCACTTGCAAGACCTCGGGCCACCCCACTACTGCTCGACCAGAGACGGATCGTTCAACCACTCACATCTGCATGTTGCCCGTTATGGGGAAACTCAACTAAATGAACAAGTTAAGCCCGCTACCCACCTCAGAGCTCGGAGGAGAAAGCCCAAAGGTATACGACAGACAAATAAGGCCGAGTCCACCATAAGTCCAGACTGAAGCTCGTCTCGAACCCTGGATGCAGTCCTTGCTTAATAACTCAACGGGAAAAGTCCATGTGTATGTTAGTCCAGGTCCGAGGCTTGGAGCCAGGGCCTCTTTAGTCTGAGATCCCGAGCCAAGGTCGAGGACCAGATGTGGACATTTTATGTGCTAAACTAAGAAATTGCCTTCAGCAGACGTTACTGAATATCTCGCCCACAGATACACCCCTCTAAGGCACGATATGCTACACAATCCCTAGATTACGGACCATATTTTCACGATTACAGTATCCCACTAATTGAGTGAATCGTGCCGAGATTAACGGACCCAGACTGTCTGATAGGCAGGTATAAATACGATAGGACTCCATTGCTACAGGTACGCAACATCTTGCACTCTCTCACTACACTCTGAACTTAGACCTAGATTCCCTTGACCTGACTTAGGCATCGGAGGGTCCCCTGCCTAGACCAGGGTCTCCTTTGCTCATTGTGAGTGCACAGGTTCAAGACGCTGAAGTGGTTCAGAGCTCGTGGATTGGAGTGGAGAGCTGTCTAGATTTAGTCATCAACAATTAACACATAAAGCATATTCAAAGGCGCAACTATACCACAATACGGGAATAAGTGAGGATTAAATGCTTATTATGAAAAACTTCTTAGACTATTAAAGTTTTGGATGAAACTGATGTTTGTGTTTTCATTTCATATAAAGTTACTTAACTTGTGGTAAATAAATATTACTATGGGCTTTCAAAAAAAATTGAACTACAAGTGTTTAATTCCCACTTTTCCTATGGTGTGGTCCAATTGAACTTTAGATTTGCCTATTTTTAGGCTTATGCCTTAAATTGACCGGCAAAATGTAGGATAAAACACTACATGGTGGGGGTTTGCTAAGCTTTTCCACTGGCTAGTTAGGTGGTGTTGGGGTCACGGCCCAATCCAAAGTTTGAAAAAAAAGCCAATTTATTTTACTTTCTCACCGCTTCAGGAAAGCATTTTTCCACTAATAAAATAAATAAATATCTATGATTTAAACTCACACGTGCTACTATCTATCTTTAATTTACTCCCGTGAGTTACATGTGCTAATGTCTCACATGTGTCACTGTTAATCTATGATTAAACTCCACCATGTCAAGTGTGTCATTATCCATTTTCAATTGTTTCACATGTGTTACATGTTCCATTATCTAGTTTCAAGCATCCCACATGTGCAAATGTATTATTGTATTTTAAAAGGATTTTTAAATAAAGTGTTTCAAAAAATAATTTTTTTTTTCTTGCTTCTTATTTTGAAAAGTATTTTATTTTTAGTGTATCTCTTATCCCACATCGAAAAGGACTAAAGAAAAATCCAAGGCCTGAGCTCCTTCTTAGGGAGATGTGAATTTGGTCCAATGGGGAGCTATGCCATTAACCACACACATGTGCATGCTGAGCCAAACCGTGGACGTGTGTGCCAAGTTGGGTCGGGTTGAGTCTGGGTTTATGTGAGGACTGAGAGTACACTTGTACTAACGATTTTGTTCCATACTTCCCAAGTATACTCGCACCTATCGGTTTTGCGCGAATTTCAAAATAGGGAAGCGTTTGTTCGGGTGGTCACACTAGTTGGGTTCAAACCCAATAGATTTAATCCATTGGGCCACAGTCCAAGAAAAACAGATTTGGTTTCTTCAAAATTCGTCTCTAGTTTAATGTTGTTTTATCAACTGATTTCACTGCCGAGTCAACTCACTTTAGTTAAGTTCTGCACGCTGGTTTGAGCTCATGTATAGTAGTGCACCATTGGGACCGGGTAATAGTAATTTTATCTTAGAAACTAACTGTCCAAGATTCTTATTACACTTGGGATGCAGTCCAAGGAGGACAAATTTAGTTTTAAGCTGAGTGACCCAGTCATGCCTCGACTTAAACAAATAAGTCATCCGTAAGGCCCGTATCCTAGTTCGTACCGTTTCGTAGACTCCTGCGATCCTCCCTGTCAAATTTCGATAACTCGCGACTTGTAATCAGTATTTGCGTGTAATCTTAAGTCGCATCCTATGATTCTGAGTTGGCTTGAATCGAAACTTGTACCCTAGCGACTGCATCGTCACTACGGTTCCAACGCCGTGTCTTGTGCACCGATGCGATACCCAGGCTAGGAGTTGTGGGCCCACGTATTTTTCTAAGAAATATCGCGTGTTGCGAATTTCAAGAGAATCTCTACAACCCATCACATCAATCAATCAATCACAAGTCAAGTACACAACCCATACCTCTCCCATCCTTTTCTTACCAACAAAGACGAGCAACCCATACTCCATTCCACCTCATCCCTCATAAGTCAACTCTCTCTCACACACACTCATCCCTCCCTTACACTACCCATTCCTCTCATCCCATCCTTCTTACACAACCCCACTCCTCTCTCATTTCACTCCATTCTCCACCATTTCCCAAGCATCCATGAGAGAAGAATTCTAAGGAGAGAAAATAAGCTAAGTGTGTGGCCCACTTTGTAACGCCCTGAAATTCGGGGGTCGAGCATAACTCAACTCCCGAGTTTTAAAACATCACTTTTGCAACATATTTAATGATGGATGTATGTTGTCTGTAAGAGTACATAAAATATAGAATAGATTAAGCCAAACTGCAAACATAAGTCAAGGATAAGTGAAGAACGCAAGTGGAAGACTTAAAGAAATATATGTGTACATGTGCAAATCTCTGAAATACATATACATACCAGGTCATATTACAAGTGTTACTATCAAAATTACATGTATTAAATGACATTATTTATTCCCAAAAAGAAATTTCAGAATCCCGCGCATCAGAACAAGGCTCACTAGAACCCGCCTAAAAACTGCATGAAAGAAAATGCAGCCTCATCATCCTCGATCTCCTGCTCTGCCTCAGAGGTCGCATCAATATCTGCATCTAAGACAGAGTCTGGTGGGTGTTTACTCTTGTTAGTGCAAGGATGCATGCAGAATGATGCGTGCCCTCGCGCGTACACCCTCAGCGTCTTTATCTTACGTTACGCATGACATCGCCTCAAAGTGCTCCACCTCTTCCAGTCACATGCAAATGCGGTGCATGAACATGATTATCAAGTTGTTATTAGTCCTTTTCATACAGCAGGATTGGGAAGCTAAGGTACCTTCCTCATATTAACGTCCAAACAGTGATCCATTCTAGGGTCGTCAGTCCTAGATCATCTCATACGATCATATGGTTTTAGGTCGTTGCAAAGGGCTCGTCACCAATCAATGCACGCCTATCATACCTTCATTACTACAATAAGGCTCGTCACCTCAATACGGTATCCAGGTATGCTCGAGGTCACTACAAAGGGTTCGTCACCAATCAATGTAGGCCGACAGCACGAATATAGTGTCCCATACCACCATAATAAGCTCACGAGTTTGGTTGCTCACTGGTCACTATAGGGAGGCTCGTCACCCCAGCGTAGGTCGACAGCTCGACCACGGTGTCCCATACCACCATGTCCGGCTCATGAGTCTTAGCAGATCAAGGTACAATGGTTAACAGGATTTGCACTGGTAAGTTTGGTACCCTAGATTCAAACAATAGCGTCCATACATGGTGAACATACATCGGACAATCGGGTTACTTGACGATCTTGACTCGCACGAGTGCACGTTAGGTTGAACGACATAGAGTGCGCAAACACTTCGCGTGGCCAAACCACTGCCGACAACTCTAATACGGCTCGGGTTCGTCAAATCACGTCCTTTGTGGTGAAAGTAGCCTCAGCCACAATCTCAAGGCCGATTACCGATTTTCTGGACTATTCATAGTCCCAAACATATTCCATTATATCAGATATTCGCATAGAATTTAGAATAGTAATGGAACAACAACTCAAATCATGTAGTATATGAGCATTTGAAGAATAACAACTTAACATGGATTTACACACAAGTAATACTAGAAGTTAAACAACAAGGAATATGACTTACATGTAGGAAATCATACACATCAATAGGAGAGTTGAGAATCGCTTCTCAACGCCTGCAAATAGGATAACATATTACACTTTAGATCATTCAGACATTTCTACAAACACTTAGACTACCAAGTTCAACATACATGACGTATGTTGAAATACATGCATTTGGACAATTCCTTTTGCTAAGGAGTTGTCACACATACATCCAGCACAAATACACGACAAATAATCATGACAATCACATGTTCATATTTTATACATATACGGTACTTTATACATATACATTAGGCATATCAGGAACGCATAACGCATAATTTATACATATACATTAGACATATACGGTACTTTATACACAAATCTCAATATAGCACATGCATATCAGGAACGCATAATAAACATAGCATTAGGCATGTGAAATCTCATCCATAACAAGAATAAACCATTAGCTGGCATTGAAAGCCTTGAAAACCATAACCCATGCGATTAAAGTCCGCGCCTTAAACCATAAATAGAACACCGAACTGATTCAGACGATATGTCTTCGTCAACGGCGACAAGATAACCTAAAACAAGAATAGAAATGAGCTACAACAACACATAAACTATTCTAAGCTCTAAAACAGATTAGGGTTAGGTTAACTTACTCAAGGATGAACTTAGAATCGCCGGAATAACGATTCAAAAGTGGTGGTTTAAGGATGAAAAAGAACAGGAAAGAATCTAAGATGATTCACCAACTTCTCTCTCACTTTCTCTCCCTTTTCCTCTCTCTTTCTTAGCTAGGGTTAGGAAATTTATATGGAAAAGAGAGTTAGGGTTTTAAGGTCTATATATAGGTTAACATTGATGAAAATAACCCCAGGGCCAAGGTATACTAAGGTTATAACTAAAACAGTCTTCTCTCGATCCAATGGATCACACTTCCGGTGGGCCTTTTTCCACGTGCGGTCGGACTTAAGTTCACTGACCATGGATCTAGGTCAGACTGAGTTTTCATACCGATCGGATCTTCAGATCAACCGTGGTGGACCACACTCAATTCAACGGTCACCGAAACTCGATCAGGACCACAAGCACTATGACCTACCTGGGCCACCTTCCCTGATCCGAGGGTGAAATTGGGTCAGAATCCAACGGTCAGATTACTTAATGTCATGCCCCAAACTCGGAAACCGGGCTCACAAAATTCCCGATCACCGAATCTGGCGCCGACAGCCTCCGTGGAACCCCATTCTCTCCCAGCGCCCATTCGCTAGGTTCCGATCCTGGGATGCTACAAGGAGGATTTTCAACATCAGTTTGATTCGTAATAAGCATAACCAAATGCATAACCCACAAACAACAACCAAAAACTCCATCACATTTCCACTATAATCAAAAACTTTACAAGTACAATGAGCATAAGGGAAATACAATGATGATAGACCAAAAGCTCCAAAAGAAGATCAGCTACACGCTCAAGCCTCAGCGCTGCTGCGATCCAACGTCACCTGCACGCAACGGTCGTGCATAAGCTTATAGAAAGCTTAGAGGGTGGTGAAAGTGTATGCTCAAAGTGGTAATGTAGCTATGCAGTATCAGAGTAATGCAGAACATGCTGATGAATGCCAAGAATCCCATTAGCCATACCAAGGCCATGCGGTGCAAAGAATGATGTCGGCCATACCAAGGCCATGCAATGCGAAATGCAACTCAAGCATACAAATCCTCATCTAAGTCCACATGTCAATACGGCTCAAATCTGAAATATCACCGGGGTCTAGTACACTCCAAGCCAGATTGCCGCCCCATCGCGTGCAATAAGGTGAGTGGAAAAGACCTCACTATCCGCTGCCAATATCGGGCTCGGCTCGTCAATAGCGGACCCATTCCTCGAGCCGGTCGAACTAACCTAGCATTGCCCCCTACTCTCGTGGTAAGGCCGCACCCCCTTCCAACCGACCACGACATGGTGGAAAGCGCAACCGTCCGGTAATCGGCACTCGGCGCTCATGCATCCACTCGGTCAGACGTTGGAGCAACCTCCGGTACCATAAGGGTTTAGGGACTTTCACCCAGGATATCTATAGCACCGTAGAGAAAAGATTTCCGGTATCCAATCCCGCCAACCACGATACGTCTGTGGAGGCTACGCCCGATGTCGCTAGGGCGTACAGTAACCATATCACACAATGCGAATGCATGAATCACACTATTCAGTCATGCAGCAATCCTGCGCGTATCGTGCGCTCATGTAGGGCAACACCCCCTATACGGGAGCCCCTAAACAATCTGCCCGAAGGCATATGCGGTGATCAGTCATTTCTCATATCAAGCATACGTATGATGCATATGGTCATGAATCATGGAACTGAGCATGCTATATAGGATGGATGATAATCATAACAAAGATGGGCCTAGACGGCCTACACATCAGGCGTATGAGCCTAACAATGGGCCCTAGGAAAAGTCATAATGCGGACATTTAACCACACTATACTTGCAATGTGGACGTCAAACCACCATTGCTCCCAAGGCATAGCCCTGACGTAAACATCATTACATAAATCATGTTGGGATCGTACATTGCAATGGACCTTAGGTACATCCCATTGGGCCTTAAATACGTCAAATGGGCCATATCATATGGGCCTTATATTCATCAAGTGGGCCACATCATTGGGCCGCACCAATGGGCCCTATGTGCATTGCAATGGGCCATAACCCGTGGGCCTTAGAATGCATTAAATGGGCCTAATCTCATGGGCCTTATGAGTATCAAATGGGCCACCCCAATTGGGCCCCATATGTACATCAAGTGGGCCTCAACCCATTGGCCCCATTACGTTTTAATGGGCCTCGACCCATGGGCCCCTAATGCATTAAATGGGCCTTATATATATATATCAAAGTGGGCCTTGCATATACATCAAAGTGGGCCTCAACCATGGCCCACAAGTGGACTGAAATGGGCCTCCCACCATCAATAAATTATATATAATATAATATATATATATACATATATATATAAATGTAACATATAATATTATATATAATATAATATTGTATATACACATATAACATATAATATTATATATAATATAATATTATATATATAAATATATATGCACACACACGCCCACACACACACGCACACGTGCACCCACCCACACAGTGGGCTCCACGTATAACAGTGGGCTCCACGTCCACCGTCCAGGCGGACGGTGGTAATGAAACACATACATCTATGTGGGCTCCATGTGGGGCCCACCATAATGTTTATAATCCATCCAGACCGTTGATAAGGTCACATGAGCCCAAATGAAGGGTGAAAACAAATTTCACCTTGATCCCAAACTTCTGTGGGCCCAGAAAGGGTTCCAACGGTAGAGTCCAATTCACACTGTTTCCTTTGATGTGGGCCACCCGAGTCTTGGATCAGTCTGATTTTTGGGGTGGGCCCACGTCAGGGGTTGGCCCACCCTATTAACGGATTAGATGGCCAATGAACATCAAGGTGGGGCCCACGGCTACAGCCGTGGTGGCTGTACGCTCGCCCGCTCGGCCGAGCGCTGGTGCGCAGGCAGCGTCTTTGCTGCCGTCTGACACAGCAGCAGCAGCTGCTATGTTGCTTCTTTTTTTTTATTATTTTTTTTTAAAATCCAAGGATTTTATAGGTGGGGTCCGCATCCAGTGAATCCACGCCGTCCAGTGTTCTTCTATGGCCCACCACGAGCAAAACAAGTCCAATATTGGACATATTCCAGTGTATAACCAATCAGAGAAGTTTTCAATGGTGAAAACCACCATTTGCTATGGTATGGCCCGCCTGAAGGTCTGATGGATCCCATCTTTCAGGTCAACGCCTAAAAAGGGCTTAGGGAAGGAATGGATGGTGTGGATTTAATACATACATCAAGGTGGGGCCTACATGAGTGGACCACCCAAGCTTGAACCAAGCTAGTATTTATGTTTTCCCATTAAAACGTCCAGCGTCCAGGGACGCTGGACGGTCTGCCACACAAGGTGGGCCTGCTCAGGTGGGCCACCACTGATGGATGGTGTGGGTGCTACACATATAAGGTGGGCCCCACTTATAAATGGTTTGGATAAGATACCTACCTCATGGTGGGGTCCATTCAAGTGGGCCACATAAGCTCATTAACATAAAAGAAAAAAAAAATAAATAAAAGGGAGAGAGATAGAGAGTGAGATCGTGTGATGGAGGGACCCCGGCACTATGGGCCCTCCCTTGCACTAAATCATACATCAAGTGGGTCCCATTGCATGTGGGCTCATTAAATTAAAATTCGACGGTAGAGATCCCTTCTCCACTAAATCAGACGGTCTAGATGACCCTAAATATGCAAGAAAGTAAACATCATGATGGGGTCCATGGAGAATGGCCCCATCATGGAATGATCATGATGATCCAAGTGGGCCATTGGCCACATCATAGGGTCCAAAGTGAGATCCGAACCATTGATCGGTTGGCCTCACTTGGCCCATCTTAAAAACATCAAAAACTATCCTATCCAAACACCCACCGCTTGATCTTCTTGCTCCCTTGGCTTCCTTAGCTCCTTGTGCTTCTCTTTGATGGAGGAAGATGAGGAATGAATGGTTGAGATGAGAGATCTAAGGATAGAAAGGTGGGCCACACAAATGGAATTTTCTCACCATGGGGGACTCATACGTATGGATTTTGCTATGGGAGAGTTTGAAATGAGAGAGAGACTTGTAAGGGAGAGAGAGAGAGAGGGAATGATGGGTGATGGAGTGATGGATGGGAGAGAGAGGGATGGGTGTAAGAGCTTTTTTGACTTTTTTGGCTAATGGTGTAAGAAAAGCATGGGTTGTGTAAGAGCTTTTTGACTTTGGGGGTTGCTTGGGAAAGGGTGAAAGTTGATGTGTACTTGACATGATGGGATTGATTGATTGATGTGACACCTCGTAGAGATTCTCTCGGTATTCGCAGGCGCGACGTTTTCTCGCACCGAACGCTGGCCCACAACTCCCAACCAGGATATCGCCTCAGCGCGCAAGTCGCGGCATCGGAACCGCGGCGACGACGCGGTCGCTAAGGTATAAGTCCTGGGTTGAGTCGACTCGGGTTGACGGCACGAGAATCCAGGTCGCGCGCAAATACCGGTTAAGGGTCGAAGGTTGCCGGAATTCGACCAGGAAGACCGCGGAAGCCTATGGAAAGGTACGGTCTAGGATACGGGGCTTACACTTAAAATCATCGCGCAAGCGACACGACTCAGATTTCATAAAAGCATATTTAATTTCTCACCGTTCTCCCAATCTTCACTCCGGACTCAATCAAATCGACCCAGAATATCATCTAGACTTGATTTTTGGAGTGATGGCCAAGTCCAACCTGGTGACCAAAACAGCCTAAGATCATCGCTATCGGACTTACGACGCGCGGTCCAGGTCCGATCCAGAACTTCCAAAAATTCCCAAGAGCAACTGGATTTAGCGATGAATCCCAGATTTCAGAGTAACATAGCGCTAACTATTCTACAGGTTTTGAGTCATGCAGATCAAATTTAAAGTGATTGATGCTAATTTCACAAGCAATCGAGTTTAGCACTAATTACCCCACAACTAGCTTCTAAGGAAAATAGAGGTAGTACTCGGGTCTTGGCACGAAATTTTTCGGGTCATTACACACTTCTTACCTAAAATCCCTCATCCTAGCTCTTCAATTCTCATCTTCTACCATCAAAGAGAGAGCGAAGGAGTTTGGCATTCCATCGGACTAAGAAGATCCAACTGTGGGTATTTCATAAACTTAGATTTTATGTTTTGATGATGGGCCAAGTGAGGCCTACCGATTGATGGTATGAATCTCACTTTGGACCCTAAGTGTGGCCGATGGCCCACCATGATACATGTATCCATCCCATGATGGGGCCATTCTCCATAGACGCCATCATGATGTTTATTTCCTTGTATGAAAAGGGTCATCTAGACCTTGCATTTTGGTGAAGAAGGGATCTCCACCGTTGATTTTGATTGGTGGGTCCACATGTAATGGGACCCACTTGATGTATGTTGTATACATGGAAGGGAGGGCCCATAGTGCCCGGGTCCCTCTATCACATGATTCTCTCTCTCTCTCTCTCTCTCTCTTTCCCCTTTTCGCGGCCCACCTTGATGAATGGATTAGATCTACATCGTCCATCAGTGGGCCACATGTATGTGGGGCCACCTTGATGTATGTGACTAGTGAGCCACGTGTACGTGGACCCCACCTTGATGGATGTATTGCATCCCTATCGTCCTGCCATGAGACATCCAGTAGCTTCTGCTGCTGGACCATATGAAGGGAAATCACTAACATTAGTTAGTTTTTAAAAAAATATATATATGTGTATGTATGTATGTATCTAGTGGGTGGGCCACACCACATGGGAACCCACCATGATTTTTGTATTTTATCCACATTGTCCAAATGGTGGGGGCCCCACGTGATGTGCGTGTAGCACCCACACCGTCCAGCTATGGGGCCCACTCATGATGTATGTGGTGTATCCGCACCATCCAGTCTTTGGACGGTGGGACCCACTCCATGATGTATGTTTTATACCCTCGCACCGTCCATCTGCTTCGCATCCAAACCGTCCGTCTGATGGACAGTGGGCCAGCGCACCCAGCTATATAGCTATTGTGTGACGTCAGCAAGTTCCCTGGGTTAGCACGATGTATGTGTTTCATCCACATCGTCCACTGTCTGGATGGTGGGACCTACCAGATGTATGGGTTTAATCCATGCTGTCCATCTGTTTCATCTAGACCATCCAACGGTCTGGACGTGGTCTTGGGTCATCATGTTGTATGTATTATATCCCAGTCGTCCATCTGGACGGTGGGGACCGGGCTGCATACCTGCTGTATGTATACCAGCAGTTCTGTGGGTCCTAATCATGAGGCATGTATTATATCTAAACTGTCCATCTAATTGGCAAGCTTGTCTCAAGGCCTGAGACTAAAAATGAGGCAGATCTATCAGGTGGACCACATCATAGAAAATAGTGGAGAGTTGAACTCCTACCATTGAAATCTTTTAGGGATCACAGAAGTTCTAGATCAATACAATATTTGTTTTTCCTTTTGATTCAGGTCTTTGTGACCGTATGAACAGATTGGATGGAAAATAAATGTTTATGGTGGGCCCTGGGAACTTTAAACGGCGGAAATCATTATCTCCATTGTTATTTGTGGTATGGTTTAGGTGATCATCCGTTATGATTCATTTGGGTAATGCTATAAAATAACCTCTTAAATAGATGAATGTTGTAGATGGTACGGCGCATCACTTGATGTATATGAGGCCCATTGGTGCGGCCCATGTGATGTGGCCCACTTGATGTATATGAGGCCCATTAGTACAGCTCATGGATGCAGCCCACTCGATGTATATGAGGCCTATTAGTGCAACCCATGTGATATGGCCCACTTGATGTATATGAGGCCCATTGGTGCGGCCCGTGAATGCGGCCCACTCGATGTATATGAGGCCCATTTGTGTGGCCCGTGGATGCGGCCCACTCGATGTATATGAGGCCCATTGGTGCAGCCCATGTGATGTGGCCCACTTGATGTATATGAGGCCCATTGTGATGTATTTGAGGCCCATGGGTTGAGGCCCAATGTGATGTATATAAGGACCATGAGTGTAACGCCCGTATCCTAATCCGTACTGTTCCGTAGACTCTCGCGATCCTTCCCGTTGAATTCCGACAATCCGCGATCTATAATCAACGTTTACGCGCGATCCCAAGTTGTATCCTGTAGATTTGAGTTGGCTCAATCCGAGACTTGTATCATTACGACCGCACCGTCACCGTGGTTTTAACGCCGTGTCTTGCATACCAATCCGATACCCTGGCCAGGAGATGTGGGCCTGTGTTTAGTTCGAAGAAAACACAACACGTTTGCAATCCCAAGAGAATCTCTACATCATGTCCCATCAATCAATCAATCAATCAATTACCTCATGTCAAGTATAAGAGCAACCCCAAAGTCAACTCTCTCTCATCCTCTCTCTTACACACCCATACATGTCAAGTACATGCCCATCACCTATCACTCACTCCCCATCAATCCGTCACTCACAACCATCACCTCTCTCTTACAACCACCCCTTCTCTCTCTCTTTCTCTTCACAATTTCCAAGCAACCAAAAAAGTGTACGTCCAAGCTCTTCCATAGAGAGAAAAGTGTTGTGTGTGGCCCACTTCCCATCTCAAGATCCATCATCCTAGCCCTTCATTTTTCATCACCCTCCATCAAAGTGAGACACAAGAATATTGACGTTCCATCAGACCAAGAAGATCAAACGGTGGGTGCTTTATAGGCCTAGATTTTCATGTTTTGACAATGGGCTAAGTGGGGCCTACCGATTGATGATATGGATCTCACTTTGGACCCTAAATGTGGCCGATGGCCCACCTTGATTCTCATGATCATTCCATTATGGGGCCATTCTCCATGCATCCCATCATGATGTTTATTTTCCTTGCATGAAAAGAGGTCATCTAGGCCTTCCATTTTGGTGGAGAAGGAATCTCCACAGTTGATTTTTGATTTGGTGGGTCCACATGTATTAGGATCCACTTGATGTATGATTGAATGTGTGGAAAGGGAGGGCTCATAGTGGCGGAGCCCTCCATCACACGTCTCTCTCTCTCTCTTTATATCCCTCTCTTTTTGATTTCGTGTGATGGTGTGGCTATGTGGCCCACTCGGATGGATCCCACCTTGATGTATGACTTATCCACACCATCCAACCATTTGGTGGCCCACCTAGGAAGCACGACTGCAGGTGGAGCCCACCTTCATATTTGTTCTATATAAACCGTGACGTGACCACGAAGTGAAGTGTGAGCTTACAGTGTGGTGTACTGACGAACTAACAAAAAACAAAATGTCAGTTTGATTCAAAACTTTGGGTGGACCACTCATACAGGCCCCACCTTGATGTATGAGTCTAATCCACGCCATCCATCCCATTCTCCAGCTCATTTTAGCGGTTGAGCCGAAATATGAGGCCAATCCGATTTTCTGGCGGGCCATAGCATAGAAAATAGTGATTTTTACTGTTAAAATTCGTCAAGAGCCACTTTAAATTTTCTACCCGCCAAAAGACATTGAATATTGGGCTCATTTAGACAATCTTGAGCCATAGAATCCAATGGGTGGAGTGGATTCACCTAATGCGGGCCCCACCTAGGAAAAACCATGAAAATACACTTTTTCAAAAAAACTAAGCAGCAGATGCTGGCGTCCAGAGGACGCTGCAGCGGCATCCTACTACGTTTGACGTTGGAGGCAGGGGGTCCCAACCGTAGGCCACACCATGATGTGTGTGGAACATCAACGCCGTGCATTTGATGGCCCCTTTAGGGTAGCGGGCCCCCTCCAAAAATCAGCCGCATACGAGCTCAGGTGGTCCACGCAATAGGAAATAGTGAGGATTGAGTGTTTGCCATTAAAACCCTTTTTGTGGTTACAGAAGTTTCAGATCATTATGAATTTCTTTTCCTTTTCATTCAGGTCCCTGTGACCTTATTAACGGATTGGATAGAATGTTATGGTGGGCCCCACGTAGGACCCACATGTGGAGGGATTGGATTAGCTAGTGTACCGCACACCAGCGCCATGGCTGCTGTTGACACAGCAGGTGTTGTGGAGCCCACCTTGGTGATGTGTGCACCAAGCACCCAGTATGTAGGGCCCTCTTTGATGTATTTGTTGCATCCAATCTGTCCATCTAATTGGTAAGCCCATCTTAGGTTTAAGACTAAGAATGAGTCAGATCTAAGGTTTAAGCAGACCTCACCCTTGAAAATAGTGGGGACAGTGATATCCACTGTTCAAAACTTCTTAAGGGCCACGGTAGTTTCCAACCAAGCTGACATTTTTGTTTTCACTTCAGCTATCTCTATGTTAATTGATGAATAGGTTGGGTCTCAAAAATACATCACGGCGGGTCCTATAAATGTTTCAACGGTGGATGTGGCTGCTCCCATAGTTTCTGTGGTGGGCCCTGTAGGATTTTAACGGTGGAAATCATTATCTCCACTGTTAGTTGTTGTATGGTCCAGATGATCCTTCAATATGATTCATTTTTTTTGGAATGTATGAGGCCCGTTGTTGAGTGCCATCTTGATGTATTTGTGGCCTTCTGTTGAGGCCCACCTTGATATATATAAGGCCCATGTGATGAGGCCCATCTTGAGTATTTGTGGCCTTCTGTTGAGGGCCACCTTGATGTATATGAGGGTCATGTGATGCGATCATTTGACATATTTGAGGCCCATAGGTCGAGGCCTAATGGGATATATATAAGGTCCATTGTAATGTGTGAATCCCCACGGTTTATGTAATGATGTTTATAACGGGCCATGCCTTGGGAGCAATGATGGTTTGACGTCCACATTGTAAGAATAATGTTGGTTAAATGTCTGCATTATAACTCTCCCTAGGGCCCATTGATAGGCCCATACTTGTTTTGTGTAGGCCATCTAGGCCATCCTCGTTGGAAAGATAGTTCATCACCATATAACATGCTTAATATAGCTCCATGATTCATGCCCATATGCATCATATGTATGCTTGATGTGAGGAATGTTTGATCATAGCATAAGCTGTTGGGCTGAGACATTTACGGGACTCCTTATGAGACAAAGTGCCCCACATGATCGTGCGGTACGCGTAGCATTGCTGCATGACCATGCATCTCGCATATGTATGACATGATCATTATACGCCCTAGGAACATCAGGGCCGTAGCCTCCACAGGCACATCGTGGATGGTCGGATTGGATACCAAAAATATTAGCTCTAGCACTGTGGGTAGGTAGGATGTCCTTGGGAGAAATTCTCAAAACCTTTTTAGTACTAGGAGATGCTCCAATGTCTAGACCGAGTGGATACACGAGCGCCCGAGTGCTGAATACCAGTAGGCCGCGTCTTCCACTATGTCGTGATTGGTTGGAAGGGGGTGTGGCCTTATTCTCTCAAGTGAGGGGGTTGTAAGCTAGGATGAGTTTAACCAGCTCGCAAATGAGTCTGCTATCGACGAGCCAGTTAGGCATTGGTAGACTACTGGTCAGGCGGATAGTGTGGTCTATTGCACTCGCTGGGCTGTGCAGCTAGGGAGGCGGCAGTCAGTGTGGAGTGTACTAGACCCCAGTGATATTTTAGAGAGAAATTAAAAAGATATATGTACTTGATGAGGACTGGAATGCTTGTATTGTATCTCGTATATGACATTTGGTTACGTAGGCCTCGCATCGCATGGCCTTGGTATAGCTGATAGCATTCATGCCTTGCATCACACAGCTTTAGTACAGCTGATAGTATTCATAGACTTACCAGCATATTTCCACATTACTCTGATATTGTATACTTAGTACTTGCCTTGCGCACACAGTTACACCACCCTCTAAGCTTTTGTAAGCTTATGCATGACCATTGCGTGCAGGTGACGTTGGATCGCAGCAGCGCTGAGGCAGGAGCGCACATCAAATTATTTTGGAGTCTTTTGATCACATTGTATTTTCCTTTCCATATTGTACTTAAAGTTTTTGTTATAGTGGATATGTGGTGATGTTGTTTTGTGACTTGGTTATGCTCCATTACAAAAAAAATTATACTGAAAATCCTCCTCGTAGGATCCCAAGATCGGAATCTGGCATATGAATGCCGGGAGCCGAGAATGGGGCACTGCGGAGGCTGTCGGCGCCAGATTCGGCGATCAAAAATTTTGTGAGCCCGTTTTCTAATTTTGGGGCGTGACAGAAGTTGGTATCAGAGCATAACTTGGGAATACCTGAGGATCACATCATTTATCTACTATGAACTTAAAATAAATAGGTCCCGAGTTCGAATAACTTAGCGATTTTCCGACATAGACCCTTAACGTTCATGCCTTTAGGAAATTCTCGAGGCCGATAGGCCCTTGTTCCTTCCTGTAGGATGTGCCACCTAGGAGAGCGACCCAAGCGACTCCCGCTCCCCCGTGTGAGCCTTGTGCAGCCCCGAAAGCACCCATGACCGTAGAGTAGTTTTAGCAAATGCTGCAGACGATGACCGCTATCTTTTAGGGGCAGGGTAGACAACCCATTGTTACGCCAGCCCAGGCAGAGCAGGAGCGTGCGAGTGCCCTTCTCAGAGACTTTCAGCGGTACGATCCCCAGCGCTTCCAGGGCGTGCCAGACCTTATTGTAGCAGAGATATGACACTCTGAGTTGGAGAATATTTTTGACACTATGAGATGTACGACCCAATAGCGGGTTCCGTTAGCTGTATTTTTTCTCTAGGGCGAGGCTCAGAACTAGTGGGCATCAGTCACCCGAGTGACAGCAGCCGATTTTGAGTGGACCTGGGAGGACTTTGTACACCAGTTCGACCGGAAGTTCTTTCCTGAGCACGTTCAACAGTACCGCACATTAGAGTTTGAGACTCTGGTCCAGGGGGACATGACTATGTCCCAATATGAGGCACATTTCATCGAGCTCTCAAGATTCACGACGTACCTTGTTGACGATGAGGGGTGGAAGGCCTGCTGTTTTGAGAACAGCTTGCGTTCTGCCCCCAAGAGCCGTGTGGTTGGACACATACTTCCGACATTTGAGCAGATTGTGGAGAGGGCCTAAATCTACGAGGCAGATTGGGCTGGTTTGCAAAGGGCCCTTATATTAGCAACCCTATTGATGATAATGAGGCTAGCATTGATAATAGAAATCGAAACAAATTCCAAATCAGGAAGGAGAAGGTGGACTCACCTTAGTCAACTCAGTTGAGTCAACTTAGTTTCAGCCAGGTCATCTCAGCGGCCACCAACAATTCTCCTCCTTCTACATCCTTCCTCTCTTTTCTTTTCTTCCCTGCTGGCTGTCCACAAATGTCTAGACAGCCCAAACCTAACCTGACTCAGTTGGACTCGGTTTTAGCTGAGTCAACTCAGTAGCAACTCGATACAAACTCCACTTTCTTCTTTCTCTCCCTTTCTTCTTTCCCTTTTTCTTTCTCTCCTATTTCTTTTTCCTTCCCTTCTCCCTTTCTTCCATGCTAGAAATCCAGCAACAATGCCCAAACAATAGGCCTAACTAAGTCAGCGCCTTGATCAACTCACATGAATCGAGTCGACTCGGTGAGTTGACTCAGAGGGTGCAACCACCGATTGCCTTTCCTCTCTCCTTCCATTTCTTTCTTTTCTCTCTCCTCTTTCTTTCTCCTATCAGTTGAAATGTCCAGCAACAGACGTCAGGTCCGGCCCAGGCGCAACTAGCTCTAGCCAAGACTTGGCTGACTTGAGCGGGGGTGGGACGCTATGACGTGAGTAGCGGCTGGGTGCGGCAACAACACTAAAAGCCCTCTCACTCTCTCAAAATTTCTCCTCTCTTTTCTTTCCTCCAGTTTCTTCCTTTCCGCCTCTTCCCTGAGAATGACTAGCAACTCGCTGGCGCTTTGATCAGTTCAGCAAACTGGTGCGCCCCAAACTGAGTTCGGTTGGAGCTGCTACCGCACAGGGCAGCCACTCATCGATCTCCCTTCCCTCTTACTCTCCTTCTCTCCTCTTTTGGGCATGCTCTGAAGGGTCTGGACAAGGCCAGGCAAGGGCTGAAACGCCAATGCTCGGGCTGCTTCTCATTGGAGAAGAAGACGGCCATTAATGGTGTCTTGAAAACCTCCTCTCTTTTCTCCAATCCACTCCTTTGGGAGGGTTTGTATAGATCCTAGGAAGCTTATAGGTAAGGATTTTCAAAGCTCGGGAGAGATTTAGGTGGTGGGTTTCAAATGGAGAAGAAACAATATTTCTTTCTTTCAGCTGCAAAAATGGCGATGAGAATGGCGAGATGCTCGATCCTCTCCCTCTAATAGCACTGCCCTAACGTTTCTAAGCCATCGGATTAAGAGAAAATGGTGTGGATTTACTCTGTCCGAAACCACCTCCAAAACAGTGGGAGGATATGAAATTGGGGTGGTTTTGTTGCTGGTTTTCTTACAAAACCATGATCCATGTGAACGAAAATGGACGATCGAGGTATGCCTAGATAAAGGGTTGGGATTCGAGGAGGGGAGAGAGCACACGGATTGCTGAGATGGAGTGGCAACAGTTTTCATTTTTGGAAATGGCGTGTTTGTAGGTCCCGTTTACGTCAAAAATCATGTGCTTGTACACGTGTGGGATAGTGCGAAACCTTTCAGGTTTTGGTTGCATGCGGGTCTTCTATCCAATAAATGGTTCAGATCATGAATATGGGTCCCGTTGGTGGGCCACCATCGCAACAAACGGACAGCGTCCGTTCACTGGCAAAAACGCAGAGAGAGAGAGATGTCTCTCTTTTTTTTAGTAAAACGCGGGTCAACCCGCTACTGACCAAGCTGGTTCGTCTGGTGTACTGCGGGTATGGGTACACTAGGTGCACTCGCACCTCGTGTGGGGCCCACCGTGTTGTTTGGATGATATCCACTCCATTCGTTTGTTTCACAGGTCCAATTAGGACTTTTGGCCAAGGGTCAGACAACTCAGAGGTTTAGGTGGGCCATATTAGCTGGAATTTGTGGTTTAAGCGTTCGTTAAGGCAATTCTAACAGTCGGATTAATTCCAATTCGACCATCAATGGTCAAAATATTTTAAGGTAGAAATAAATGGTTAGATTATGGGTTTTATGACTTATTATGTGTGAGGCCCGTATCCTAGCCCGTATTATTCCGTAGGTTTCTGCGGTCTTCCCGGTCGAAATCTGGCAACCCACAACCTATAATCGACGTTTGTGCACGACCCTAAGTCGTATCCCGTAGATCTGATTTGGCTCAATTCGAGACTTGTACCATTGCGACCACACCATCGCCGCAGTTACAACGCCGCGACTCGCGCACCGACCCTATACCCAGGTCAGAAGAAGTGGGCATGTGTTCAATGTGAGGAAAAAACACCGCTCATTTGCAATCCCAAGAGAATCTCTACATCATGTCCCATCAATCAATCAATCAATCAATCAATCACCTTATGTTAAGTACAAGAGCAACCCAAAAGTCAACTCTCTCTCACCCTCTCTCTTACACACCCATACATGTCAAGTACACCTATCACCTCACATCTATCACCTCCCTTACAACCACCCCTTCTCTCCCTCTTTCTCAACATAAATTCCAAGTAAAAGAGCGGTGCACGTCCAAGCTCTTTCACAATGAGGAAAGAGTGAGTTGTGTGGCCCACTTCCCATCCTAAGATCCACCAGCCTAGCCCTTCATTTCTCATTATCTTCCATCAAAGAGGGACATAAGGAGATCGACATTCCATCGGACCAAGAAGATCGAATAGTGGGTATTTTTATAGGCCTAGATTTTATTATTTTGATGATGGACCAAGTGAGACCTACTGATTGATGGTATGGATCTCACTTTGGACCCTAGGTGTGGCCAATGGCCCACCTTGATTCTCATGATCATTCCATGATGGGGTCATTCTCCATGGACCTCATCATGATGTTTACTTTTCTAAGTTTGAAAGAGGTCATTTAGACCTTTCATTTTAGTGGAGAAGGAATCTCCACCGTTAAATCTTGATTTGGTGGGCCCACATGTATTGGGACCCACTTGATGTATGGTTGAATGCATGGAAGGGAGGGTCCATAGTGTCGGGGTCCCTCCATCATCACGTCTCTCTCTCTCTCTCTATTTCTCTCTCTCTTTTCCCTTGATTGTTGGCCCCATGATGTATGCAATGTATCCATATTGTCCGCCTTTGTGGGACCCACTTGATGGACATGTTGGATCTACACCATCCAAGCTATGTGGGCCCTACCTTATGGTGATGGGAAAACACAATTATTAGATTGATCCAAATCAAGTGGGCCACGTCTATGTAGGACCCACCTTGATAAATGTATTCACCCGTCCGTCCAACGTCCCTGGATGCTGGATGTGGTCCATTGAAGTGTGAACAGACAGTGGGAGGTACTAACAGCCTCTGTACGTGAAAAATAGAAAAAAATATTAGCTTGATTTCAAGCTTTTTGGGTGGGCTGCTCATGTAGGCCCCACCTTGATGAATGGGTCTAATCCACGCTGTCCATCCCGTTCCCCAGATCATTTTAGGCGTTGAGCCGAAAAATGAAGCCAATAAAACTATTTGACAGGTCATAGCATAGAAAAATAGTGTTTTTATCATTGAAATCCACCCTGATGTTTCTATACACCAAAACATGTCGAATGTTGGGCTTGATGAGTCTGTCTTGGGCCATAGAAACCAATGGTTGAGTTAAATTTTACTGATGCGAATCCCACCTGTGAAAAATCACAGAAAAACATTTCATTTTTAATATATATATATATATATATATATATATATATATATATATATATATATATATATATATATATATATATATGAAGTAGCAGGTGCTGCTGCTGACATTAGTAGCGTCTTGCTACGCTGTGATGTGAAGAGCGACAGGGACCCTGGGTCCCAGCCATAGGCCCCACCATATTGCCCGTTGATCATCAACACCATGCATTTGATGGCCCCTTTAGGGAAGTGGGCCCCCTCCAAAAATTAGCTGTACCTAGAACTCAGGTGGCCCACACGGCAGGAAACGGTGAGGGATTAAACATCTACTATTAGAACCCTTTCTGGGTCACAGAAGTTTTGAATCATTATAAAATTTGTTTTTCCTCTTCAAGCCGGGTCTATGTGACCTTACCAACAGATTGGATGGTAGATAAACATCATGATGGGCCCTACGTGGGACCCATCCCTACCGTTTGAAGCAGCAGCCGCTGCCAGCTGCTGTTACACTTACAGTAGCAGAATGTGATGCATGTGCCACCTACTGTGTAAATGTACACTGTCCATTTAGTTGGTGGGCCACGTGTGTGGACCCTACCATGATGCATGTGTTGTATCCACACCTTCCAACCATTTTGAGAGATTATATTATGGCATGAGAAAAGAATGAGTCAAATCTATAGTTCACACGGACCCCACCATTGGAAATAGCGGGGATAGTGACATCCACCGTTCAAAATTTCTAAGGGCCACTGTAGTTTCCAATTAAGCTGATATTTATTTTCACTTCATCTATCTCTATGTTAATTTATGAATAGGTTGGATCTCAAAATACATCACGGTGGGCCACACCGTGCAATCCAGCCGTGGTATGGTCCAGATATCTTTCGACTTGATATATTTGAGGGTCATGTGCAGGGCCCACTTGTTATGTATTTGTGGTCCATTTGATAAGACCCAATGTGATATATTTCTAGCCCATTTGAGGCCCACCTATGATGTATATTTAAGGCCCACCTGTAATTTATATTTTAGGCCCACCTGTAATATATATTTGAGGCCTATATGATGGGGCCCACCTGCTTGAATCTGAGGCCTATGGACAAGGCTCATTGTGATATGTATTAGGCCCATTAGTGCGGCCCATTGATGGAGCCCAATCGATGTATATGAAGTCCATTGGTGCGGCCCATGGACGCAGTCCATTTTATGTATATAAGGCTTACTGGTGCAGCCCATGTGATATGGCCGACTCGATATATATGGGCCCATTGATGCGGCCAGTGGATGCGATCCACTTGATGTATTTGATGGCCCATGGGTTAAGGCCCAATGTGATGTATATAAGGTCCATTGCAATGTGTGGTTCCACCATAGTTTATATAATGATGTTTATGGCAGGCCGTGCCTTATGAGCAATGATGGTTAAATGTCCACATTGATGGGCGATGACGGTTAAATGTCCACATTCTGACCTTCTCTTAGGCTGATTCTGATTATTGAGGCTGATTCTGATTGACGAGGCCGATGATTGGGGGTGAATACCGAGGCCGATTGTTGAGGCTAATTGTCGAGACTGATATCAGTGCCGGTTATCGATACCAATTATGAGTATGTACAACATAACATCATGATACCTACACTTTAGAGCCACCTTGTGTATATATTGGGCCCATAGAAAAGTCCAGTTTATTATGTGATAGAGAGGGTAAGGAATCCCACTTATTGTACTTAGACTCGAATTTGCCCTCAGTGGGGGATATTGTGATGCTCCATCACTGTGATCACATGTGTGCGGGCGCACGTGGGCGGACACTGATGTGGGCGGGGCCTGAGGAGCCTGGGCAAGCTACCAGTGATTGGCAGGCTACTGTGCACGCAGTGAAGGTAGAACTTTGTCCCACATCGGTTGCATCGTCCGATGTTGTGGTGGCTATAAGTTGGATCCTTTCCTTAACTATCGTGACGCGTTTTAAATCAGTGAGCTTATCTTGATATTTGGACTAGATTCACCATCCTTTTATAGACCCCCATCATTCGTATGTATGTTGTAATGAATGATTGATTAAAATAGATGCCATTGGGCTGAGATGTTTATGGGACTCCTTGTGAGACGGATTTATCCCCACGTAATCGCGTGATACGCGTAGGTTTGATGTATAGCCTAGATGAGGTTGATGGTATTCGTGGCTTGTCAAGATTTGCATATTACATTACATCCTCAACATCTTTTATTGTCTTATTATGTTTTGTATTGCATAGCCTTGATATGGCTGTTAACATTCATGCCTTGCATCGCATAGCCTTGGTACGGCTAATAGCACTCATGGACTTACCAGTATATTTTCACTTACTCTAATATCATATGATTCATGATCTTGTTAGTATTTCTTCTTATTCCGATATTGTATGATTTATGGCATTGTATTTGTGTGCTTAACACTTATCTTGCGCATACACTTTCACCACCCTCTAAGCTTTCTATAAGCTTATGCACGATAGATGTGTGCAGGTGATGTTAGGATGCAGCCGATCTGAGGAAGGAGCGTGCGGTGGAGCTTTTGGAGTTTTTCTTTGATATCTTTATATTGTATTTCCATTTCAGCATTGTACTCGAATGATTATATTAGTGGATATGTGGTGATGATGTTATTCTTGTAATTTGGGTATACTTGTGGTTATGCTTCTTACGAGATAAATGTACATTGGAAAATCCTCCTCGTAGGATCTCAGGATCGGAACCTGGTGCATGCGCGTTGGGAGCCGAGAATGGGGTACTACGGAGGCTGTCGGCACAGGATTCGGCAATCAGAAATTTTGTGATCCCGGTTTCTGAGTTTGGGGCGTGATAGAAGATGGTATCAGAGCATAACTTGAGAATACCTGAAGATAACATCACATATCTGCTGATAGCTACCCTTTACTCTACGATTGTTGAGAACTTAGAATGATTAGATCCTCGAGTTTGAATAACTTAGAGATTTTCTGATATAGCTCCCTACCGTTGGGATTGAGGCTGTATAGTATCCCTTTTCGATCGTTTCTGATCCAAGATCCGATGTTCAGTAAGGTTATTGTAGTGTTGATGAGGCGTCTTGGGAGCAGGAGGCTGAGATTCATGGGCATTGTCCCCATCTCTTAGGTGTTTGATTATATAAGAATGTTATGTTCTGATAGGGTTTTCGTCCCTTGGTGAGCTCTGTATTGGTCGTGTTCTGGTTTAAATTTTGAGGATGAAATTTTTATTAGAAGGGGAGAGCTGTGAGGCCCGTATCCTAGCCTGTACTATTCCGTAGGATTCCGCGGTCTTCCCGGTCGAATTCCGGCAACCTACGACCTATAATCAACGTTTGTGCACGACCCTAAGTCGTATCCCGTAGATCTGAGTCGGCTTAATCAGAAACTTGTACCATTCCAACCACACCATCACCGCGGTTCCAGCACCGCGACTCGTGCATCGACCCGATACCCAATTCAGAAGATGTGGGTTTGCGTTCAGTGCGAGGAAAAAACACCACGCGTTTGCAATCCCAAGAAAATCTCTACATCATGTCCCATCTATCAATCAATCAATCAATCACCTCATGTCAAGTACAAGAGCAACCCCAAAGTCAACTCTCTCACCCTCTCTCTTATATACCCATTCATGTTAAGTACACCTATCACCTCCCATCCATCACCTCTTTTACAACCATCCCTTCTCTCTCTCTTTCTCAACATAAATTCCAAGCAAAAGAGAGGTGCACGTCCAAGCTCTTCCACGGTGAGGAAAGAGTGAGTTGTGCGGCCCACTTCCCATCCTAAGATCCACCATCCTAGCCCTTCATTTCTAATCATCTTCCATCAAAGAGGGACACAAGGAGATCGTCGTTCCATCGGACCAAGAAGATCGAACGGTGGGTGTTTCTATAGACCTAGATTTTATTGTTTCGATGATGGGCTAAGTGGGGCCTACCGATTGATGGTATGGATCTCACTTTGGACCCTAGGTGAGACTGATAGCCCACCTTGATTCTCATGATCATTCCATGATGGGGCCAATCTCCATGGACCCCATCATGATGTTTACTTTTCTAAGTTTGAAAGAGGTCATATAGACCTTCCATTTTGATGGAGAAGGAATCTCCATCGTTGAATCTTGATTTGGTGGACCCACATGTATTGGGCCCCACTTGATGTATGATTGAATGCAGGAAGGGAGGGCCTATAGTGTCGGGGTCCCTACATCATCACGTCTCTCTCTCTCTCTCTCTCTCTCCTCTCTCTCTCTCTTTTCCTTTGATTGTTGGCCCCATGATGTATGCAATGTATCCATATTGTCCACCTACGTGGGACCCACTTAATGGACGTGTTGGATTTACACCGTCCAAGCCATGTGGGCCCTACCTTATGGCGATGGGAAAACACAAATATTAGATTGATCCAAATCAAGTGGGCCACGTCCGTGGTCCAGTGAAGTGTAAACAAACAGTGGGAGGTACTAATAACCTCTGGACATGAAAAATAAAAAAAAATAGCTTGATTTCAAGCTTTTTAGGTGGGCGGCTCATGTAGGCCCCACCTTGATGAATGGGTCTAATCCACGCCATCCATCCCATTCCCCAGATCATTTTAGGTGTTGAGCTGAAAAATGAAGCCAATACAACTATCTGGCAGGCTATAACATAGAAAAGCAGTATTTTTACCATTGAAATCCACCCCGATGTTTTTGTACACCAAAACATGTCGAATATTGGGCTTGATGGGTCTGTCTTGGGCCGTAGAAACCAATGGTTGAGTTGAATTTTACTGATGCGGACCCCACTTGTGAAAAACCACAGAAAAACATTTATATATATATATATATATATATATATATATATATTGAAGCAGCAGGTGCTTCTGCTGACGTCCAGAGGACGCGCAACAGCGTCCTACTGCGCTGTGACGTGAAGAGCGGCAGGGACCATGGGTCCCAGCCGTAGGCCCCACCATGATGCGTGTTGATCATCATAGTGGCGGAGCCCTCCACACGTGTCTCTCTCTCTCTCTATTTCATTTTATGTGATGATGTGGTTGTGTGGCCCACTCGGACACCTAGGAAGCACGCCTGTAGGTGGGGCCCACCTTCATATCTGTTATATACAAACCATCTAGTGTCCAAGGACGCTGGACGTGGCCACGGAGTGAAGTGTGAGCTTACAGTGTGGTGTACTGACGAGCTAACAAAAAATAAAATGTCAGTTTGATTCAAAACTTTGGGTGGACCACTCATACAGGCCCCACCTTGATGTATGAATCTAATCCACGTCATCCATCCCATTCTCCAGCTCATTTTAGGCGTTGAGCCGAAATATGAGGCTAATTCGATTTTCTGGCGGGCCATAGCATAGAAAATAGTATTTTTACCATTAAAATTTGTCAAGGGCGACGTTAAATTTTCCACCCACCAAAACACATCGAATATTGGGCTCATTTAGACGGTCTTGAGCCATAGAATCTAATGGGTGGAGTGGATTCACCTGATACGGGCCCCACCTAGGAAAGACCATGAAAATACACTTTTTTTTAAAAAAAACTCAGTAGATGCTGCTGCTGCTGGCGTCTAGAGGACGTTGCAGCGGCGTCCTGCTACGTTTGACGCTGGAGGCAGGGGGTCCCAACCATTGGCCCCACCATGATGTGTGTGGAACATCTACGCCGTGCATTTAATGGCCCCTTTAGGGCAGCGGGCCCCCTCCAAAAATCAGCCATATACGAGCTTAGGTGGTCCACACGGTAGGAAACAGTGAGGATTAAGTGTCTGCCATTGAAACCCTTTTTGTGGTTACAAAAGTTTCAGATCATTATGATTTTTTTTTCCTTTTCATTCAGGTCCCTGTGACCTTATTAACGGATTGGATGGAACGTTATGGTGGGCCCCACGTGGGACCCACATGTGGAGGGATTGGATTAGCTAGTGTTCCGCAAACCAGCCCCATGGCTGCTGTTGACACAGCAGGTGTTGTGGAGGCCACCTTGGTGACATGTGCACCATGCACCCAGTATGTGGGGCCCTCTTTGATGTATGTGTTGCATCCAATCTGTCCATCCAATTGGTAAGCCCATCTTAGGCTTAAGACTAAGAATGAGTCAGATCTGAGGTTTAAGCGGACCCCACCATTGAAAATAGTGGGGACAGTGACATCCACCGTTCAAAACTTCTTAAGGGCCACGATAGTTTCTAACCAAGCTGATATTTTTGTTTTCACTTCAGCTATCTCTATGTTAACTGATGAATAGGTTGGGTCTCAAAAATACATCACGGTGGGTCCTATAAATGTTTCAACGGTGGATGTGGCTGCTCCCACGGTTTATGTGGTGGGTCCTATAGGAATTTAACGGTGGAAATCATTTTCTCCACTGCTAGTTGTTTTATGGTCTAAATGATCCTTCAATATGATTAATTTTTTTTGGAATGTATAAGGCCCGTTGTCGCGGCCCATCTTGATGTATTTGTGGCCTTCTGTTGAGGTCCACCTTGATATATATAAGGCCCATCTTGATTTATTTGTGGCTTTCCGTTGAGGCCCACCTTGATGTATATGAGGCCCATGTGATGTGGCCCATTTGACATATTTGAGGCCCATGGGTCGAGGCCCAATGGGATGTATATAAGGTCCATTGCAATGTGTGATTCCCCACGGTTTATGTAATAATGTTTATAACGGGTCATTCCTTGGGAGCAATGATGGTTTGACGTCCACATTATAAGAATAATGTTGGTTAAATGTCCGCATTATAACTCTCCCTAGGGCCCATTGATAGGCCCATACTTGTTGTGTGTAGGCCATCGAAGCCCATCTTATTGAAAGGATAATTCATCACCATATAACATACTTTGTATAGCTCCATGATTCATGCCCATACGCATCATATGTGTGCTTGATATGAGGAATGTTTGATCATAGTATAAGCCATTGAACTGAAACATTTACGGGACTCCTTATGAGACGAAGTGCCCCACATGATCGCGCGGTATGCGCAGGATTGCTGCATGACTGGTCGGTGTGACTCATGCATCTTGCATATATGTGACATGATCATTGTACGCCCTAGCAACATCAGGGTCGTAGCCTCCACAAGCACATCCTGGATGGTTGGATTAGATATCAGAAATATTAGCTTTAGCACCGTGGGCACGTAGGACGTCCTTACGTGAAAGTCCCAGAACTTTTTTGGTACCAGAAGATGCTCCAACATCTCGACTAAGTGGATACACGAGTGCCCGAGTGCCGAATACCAGTAGGTCGCGTCTCCCACTGTATCGTAGTAGGTTGGAAGGGGGTGTGGCTTTATCTGCCCGAGTGAGGGAGTTGTAAGTTAGGCTGAATTTGACCAACTCACAAATGAGTCTGTTATCGACGAGCTGGGTAAGTATTGGTAGACTACTGTTCAGGCGGATAGTGTGGTCTATTCCGCTTGCTGGGCTATGCGGGTAGGGAGGCAGCAGTTAGTGTGGAGTATACTAGACCTCGGTGATATCCCAAAGAGAAACTATACTGATATATGTACTTGATGAGGACTGACATGCTTGTATTGTATCTCGCATATGACATTTGGCTACGTAGGCCTCGCATCGCTTGGCCTTGGTATGGCCGATAGTATTCATGCCTTGCATCACACAACTTTAGTACAACTGATAGTATTCATAGACTTACCAGCATATTTTCACATTACTCTGATATTGTATACTTAACACTTACCTTGCACATACACTTACACTACCCTCTAACCTTTTGTAAGCTTATGCACGACCGTTTCGTGCAGGTGACGTTGGATCGCAGCAGTGCTGAGGTAGGAGCATGCATCAGATTATTTTGGAGTCTTTTGATCACCTTGTATTTCCCTTTTCGCATTGTACTTAAAGTTTTTGATATAATGGATATGTAGTGATGTATTTTTGTGACTTGGTTATGCTAGTGGTTATGCTCCATTACAAAAAAAAATATACTGAAAATCCTCCTTGTAGGATCCCAAGATCAGAATCTGGCATATAAATGCCGGGAGTCGAGAATGGGGCACTACGAAGGCTGTCGGCGCCGGATTCGACGATCGGGAATTTTGTTATCCCATTTTCTGAGTGTGGGGTGTGACAATGAGTGAGGCTCAATGAGACGTATGTGAGGCTTTTGTGTAGGGCCGAATGTGATGTATATGAGGTCCATTGCGATGTGTGATTCCACTATGATGTATGTAATGATGTTTATGGCGGGTCATGCCTTGGGAGCAATGATAGTTTGAAGTCCACATTGTAAGAGCAATGATGGTTTAATGTCCGCTTTGTAATCTCCCTAGGGCCCATTGTTAGGCTTATACTAGTTGTGTGTAGGCCGTCTAGGCCCATCTTCGCTATGAAGATAGTCCATCACCATATAACATGCTTAGTATAACTCTATGATTCATGCTCATATGCATCATATGTATGCTTGATATGAGGAGTGACTGATCATAGCATGTGCCTTTGGGCAGATTATTTATGGGACTCACTGATAGGAGTTGCTCACATGAGCGCACAGTACACGCAAGATTGCTACATGACTGGATAGTGTGATTCATATATCTCGCATTGGTGTGACATGATCACTGTAGGCCTTAGCGACATCAGGGTCGTGGCCTCCACAAGCACATCGTGGATGACCGGATTGGATATCGAAAATATTGACTCTAGCACTATGGGCACATAGGATGTCCTTAGGTGAAAGTCTTAGAACCTTTTTGTTACCAAGAGATGCTCCAATGTCTAGACTGAGTAGATACATGAGTGCATGAGTGCTGGTTACTAGTAGGCCGCGCATCTCCCACTGTGTCATGGTCGGTTGGAAGGGGTTGTGGCCTTATCCGCCCGAGTGAGGGGGCTGTAAGCTAGGCTGAGTTTGACTAGCTCGCAAATGGGTTCGCTATCAACGAGCCGAGTAGGTATTGGTAGACTACTGGTTAGGCGGATAGTGTGGTCTCTTCCACTCACTGGGCTGTGCTGTTAGGGAGATGACAATTAGTGTCGAGTGTACTAGACCATGGTGATATTCCAGAGATGAGCTATATTGTTATGTGGATTCAGATGAGGACTGGCATGCTTGCGTTGCATCTCGCATATGACATTTGATTGTGCAGGCCTCGCATCACATGGCCTCCGTATGGCCGACAACATTCATGCCTTGCATCGCATGGCTTTGGTATGGCCGATAGCATTCATGCCTTGCATCACATAGCCTTGGTATGACTGATAGTATTCATGGACTGGCCAGCATTTCTGTATTACTCTGATATTGCATACTTGACACTTGCCTTGCGCACACACTTACACCACCTTCTAAGTTTTCATAAGCTTATGCACGACCGTTGCATGCAGGTGATGTTGAATCACAGCAGCACTGAGACAGGAGTGTGTAGCTAAGCTTTTAGAGTTCTGATATTTATATTTGTATTTCCCTTTCCACATTGTACTCAAAGTTTTTGATATAGTGGATATGTGGTGATGTTGTTTTGTGACTTGGTTATGCTTCATTACAAAAAAAAAAAAAATCATATTAAAAATCCTCCTTGTAGGATCCCAAGATCGGAATCTGGCATATGGGTGCCGGGAGCCGAGAATGGGGCACTACGGAGGCTGTCGGCGCCGGATTCGGCGATCGAAAATTTTATGAGCCTGATTTCTGAGTTTAGGGCGTGACATAATCTTTTCTTATTTTATTTTATTTTTTTAGTTTATTTTTTATTTTTTCAAATATTATCCACTATTTTCAATACATTATTTTCAACAATTTTGAAACCAAATATTCAATTATTGTAAATAGTAGATATCTTATTCGATATTTGGAAACATAAAAATTTCCTTTTCTTTTCTTTTCTGTAACCAATATATGACAATTTCTCCACGTAGTTGAAAATCGAGTTATAATCAAAACTCTATTGTATTTTATGGCCATCATCATAGCCAACCCTACGACTGAACTGTCCAAAATAGAACTGTTTGATGGACATAATTTCAAAAGATGGAAATAGAAAATCAATTTTACTTTAAAACATTAAATGTGTGTTTTTTTAAAAAAAATTTTTTATACATTCTTTCAGATTCATTTGTAGTTGATCAAGCCAACAAAAATGAATTTAGAGACACCAATAATTGTAAACATTACATCCTAACATTTCTCGCAACTTAGTCTTTGGTTTGCTCCTCAACAAGGCTAGAGTTAAACTAATATTTTATTCTGATAGGCTTATAATGACCAAGAATGGAACCTTCTTTGGAAATGGTTATTATAGTAATGGTTTGTTCATTATAAATGTTTCTTATGATAAAAATAAGATGTCATCCAGTTCTACTTATATTATTGAATCTCTTTCAATATGGCATAGTAAATTGGAACACGTGAATGTAGAATTCTTGCAAAGAATAAAATGAATAAAATTACTACCTGACATCTCAGTCGTTAACTTCCAAAAAAGTGAAACTTGTATATAATCTAAGTTTGATAGAAATTCCTTTAAATCTTTTAATAGAAGTTTCATGTTATTAGAATTAATACACAACGACTTATGTGATTTTAGAAATCACATGTCTAGATGAGGCAAAAGGTACCATGTAACACTCATAGACAATTATTCTAAATATACTAGAGTATATCTTCTAAGGAATAAAGACGAGAATTTAAAATCATTCATTAAGTGTAAAGTAGAAGTTGAAAATCAATTTAGCAGGAAAATTAGAAGACTTAGATTAAATAGAAGAGGAGAGTATGAATCTTCCTAGTTTAGAGAACTCTATAAAAAGAATGAAATAGTACATCAAAATAAAATGAAATAGTTGAATGCAAGAATAAAACATTGAAAGAAATGATGAATGCTATGTTGAAAACTTCTACTTTACCTTATAATATGTGGGGGAAAGTCATACTATCAACGTATTATATACAAAATAAGATACCTTAGAAGAAAGCTGGTAAAACACCATATGAACGGTAGAAAAATCACACTCCTACTTATAAATACCTTAAAGTGTAGGGGTGTCTAGCTAAACTAGGGTTATTTGAAATCGAGAAAATAAAACTAGGTTCTAAGACAAATGATTGTATATTTATAGGATATGTAGGAAATAGTGCAGCATATATGTTCTTAGTTTTAAAATCAAAAGATAACTTTCTAAATCCAAACATTATTACAAAAACTAGAGATGCAAAATTTCTTGAAAATGTCTTTCTTATGAATACTAAATTTGTAGAAATAAAAGAAATTAGTGAGTCTGATGTTGGTTAAACTAGTAGAAGTATAGATATGAATAGTAAAGTAGAATTAAAACCTAAAAGGAACATGATAGCTCGAAAGGAGAGAAACTTAAGAGATTGGTTTTTCACTTTCTTGTTAGAAGACAATCCTAACACCTATTTAGAAGTCATAAACTCTCCTAATGCCTCTTTTTAGAGAGAAGCTATAAACGATAAATTAGAATAAATCATACTAAACAACATCCGAAAACTCGTAGACTTTCCTCCTGAGAACAAGGCTATAGGGTATTAGTGGGTGTTTAAAAAGAAACTTAAAGCAGATGGGTCTATGGATAAGTTTAAAGGTAGATTGGTCACAAAAATATTTTAAACAAAAAAAAAGGATATGATTACTTTGATACCTATTTACCTGTAACTAGAATTGCGATGATTATGGTATTAGTTACAATAACATCCATATACAAGTTAGTAGTACATCAAATGGATATAAAAATATTATTTCTAAATTGAGAGTTAGAATAAGAAATCTTCATGAAGCAATATGAATGTTATATAATTTCAGAAAATGAAAACAAAGTGTTTAAATTAATCAAGTTCATATATTGTTTAAAGCAAGCTCCTTAGTAATGGAATGAGAAATTTGACAATGTTTTAAAGTTAAATGAATATATAGTAAATAATTTGCATAAATGTGTATATAGCAAATTCTTTGGTAATGATGGTGTTATAATATTATATGTGGATGGTATTTTTATATTTTTAATCAATGTTAAGTTAGTGATGTAGAGCGGGTCGCGGATAGTTACGTGGCCAAGATGGATCAGAAAAGGCCCGGTCGATGACAGAAGTGATCCAGACCATCGGACCTTAAATCGGGTGTATCTCGCAATCTGGAATGAGTTATCAGACGTAAAATATATGATTTTGGGATAGAACGAGCTACTTTAGCCAACCAACCCAGATACATCAGGTTACGCAAGCCGTACTTGTGAAATACCCCTGAATCGATGATCGTTTCCCTATTTTAATTCCGTTTTTACTATAAATAGTAAGTTTTAGTTTGATTATAACTCTTCATCCGTTGGGCTTTAGGACTTGCGCCCAACGTGAAAAGAGCTTAGAATAATTAGGAGAACGGTTTGGTGAAGCCAAATAGGACACTTATTATTTTTGGCCAAAAACCTTGCGACTAATAGACATCACGACCGTTTATAAATAGTAAGTTTACTATTTATAGTAAGTTGTGAATTCTAGGAGTTTTAGTTGTAGTTTGATTCTTCTTTCTTTCCCATTGCTTGGTACCCCTATTTAAAGGGTTGTGAACTTGTTTTTATTCATTAATCAATCAATTTCAAATTTATTAGAATTTATTTTTATTTTCTTGCTTTCTTTCCTCGTGGATTCGAGAAGTCTTTGTGAGGGAAGTCTTTGTGAGGAGTCCAGAGAAGTTCTGTGGATTCGGAATAGTTATCCTCTTAAGGAAGACAGTGCTCGGCCTCATGTCCTTCCCTGCGTCAGTTAGTTAATTTGATTAAGAAACTCAAATATTCTAACTTTGATATGAAAGACTTAGGAGAAGCAAATATGATATTAGGTATTCAGGTAATCAGAAAAGATGAAGCATTACTCAATCTCAATCTCATTACATTGAGAAAATATTAAAAATGTTTGATCACTTTAACTGCTTACCTATTAGTACACCTTATAATTATACTGTGCATCTTAAGAAGAATACAAGAAGTAGTGTATCCCAGCTTGAATATTTTCAAGTAATTCATAGCTTAATGTATTTGATGAACTACACTAGACTTGATATTGCATTTGTAGTATGTAGGCTAAGTAGATATACACATAATCTTGAATATGATTATTGGAATGCATTAAATAGTATATTGAAATACTTTAAAGGTACTGTTGCTATAATATTTATTATACATGTTATTCTCCTGTATTAGAAGGATATAGTGATGCCAGTTGGATCACTGATTCAGATGAAATAAAATCCACAAGTGGATATGTTTTCATGTTTAGTAGAGGTACAATATTATGTAAGTCTACTAAGCAGACTTGCATTGCTCGGTCGACTATGGAATCTGAGTTTGTTGCATTAGAAAAGACAGGATCAGAAGATGAATGACTTCAAGATCTATTAACAGATATACCTATATGGCCAAAACCTATGTCTGCTATATCTATTCACTATGATTGTCAAGCAGCTATTGCATGGACCAAGAATAAAATATATAATGGTAAAAGTAGATACATTAGATTCTGACATAATATTGTGAGACACCTGTTGAATGATGGAGTCATAGCTGTTGATTTTGTACGATAAAAAAGGAATCTGGCAGATCATCTCACCAAATGACTATTTAAATGATTTGTCATGGAAATATCAGAGGGAATTTGGCTGAGCCTAGCCGAATGAGCTACCAGTGTCAACAACCCAACTTATATAAGTGTAGATCACATGTGATAGGTTTAATGGGTAAACAACAAGACACTACAAGACTAAGAAGCATTGCAGAGAACTTTCCCATTCCTATGGTATAGGCAATGCGAGCAGCAATGTGTGAGATGATGAGTTTTTAAACTCTTAATGAATCCATAACCCAATGTGGCGGTATATCCAGTTGTTGTGTATGCTTGATAGAATTCATATATATGAGTGTGGAGGTGGGGGTAACTTTTTATGAGAATATATAGGTTGTTTCGCTAGAGTAATTATGAAAATTCAGATAAGGGTGCATGGAAAAAAATTACCAAACTATAAAAAACCAGCTATAGTGAAAAAGTTGTGTGAGTGGCATGTATAGCCGTTTACGCTTAAAGGGCCAGGTTAAAGACTAATAGTCACCTGATTCCTGTAAACCTGTCTTGTTTACTCGAAATATCGATTAAAGTCGGATAGATATTAACCCTAATACACTACTCTTTTGTCTTATACCGAAGTGTTTTGAATTTGAAACATGTGGATGATTATTATATTTTAAAAATATTTTAAAATAAAACGTTTCAAAAAATTCAAAAATTTTCATTATTTCTTATTTTGAAAAGTGTTTTTTGTTTTTAGTATATCTCTTGTTCCACTTTAAAAATGATCAAAGAAAAACTCAAGTATATAAGAGAGGAGTTTCGAATGGGGCTTAAGCTCCTTCTCAAGGGACATGTGAATTTGGTCCAATTGAGGGGCTATGCTATTAGCCCGAACCTATGCCATTGACTGTACGCACTCACCAAGCTGAGCCATCTGGGCCGTGAACGCGCGTTCGCCGAGTCGGGTCTGGGTCTGATTCTAGGTTCAGGTCCGATTTCGGGTCTGTGTCTGGGTCTATGTGAGGAGTAAGAGTACACTCGCACTAACTGTTTTGTTCCATATTCTACAAGTATACTTGCACCTGTCAATTTTGCACGAATTTCAAACCAGGTATGCGTCTATTTGGGTGGTCGCACCAGTTGGGTTCAAACCCAATGGACCTAACCCATTTGAAATGGTGTTTTAAGAACCTAATCGTATTCTATATATAGACCTACTCCTTTTCTGAATTCATTCATTAAAAAACCAATGATTTTTCTCTGGTTCTTTAAAATCCGTCTCTGTTTCAACATTGTTTTACCAGTTGAGTTCGTTACCGATTCAACTCACTTCAGTTAGGTTCTATATGCTTGTTTGAGCCCGTGTATAGTGAGTGCACCGTTGGGACCAAGTAATAATCATTGTATCTGGATGCCAATTGTCCAAGGTTCTTATTGCACTTGGGACGTAGTGCAAGGAGGACATATTTGGTTTCAAGCTGAGTGACTCAGTCACGCCTCGACTCAAACAAATAAGTTATCTTTTCTTACTTTATTTTATTATTTAATTTTCTATTTTTCCAAACATTATCTACTATTTTCAACACATTATTGCCAAGATGTACCACATGCACTAATGTGCCACATGTGTTACTACTCATCTTGACTTGTGTTCCACATGTTTCATCAACTAGTTACCAACTGTGCATATGCCAATGAACCATATGTCCTAGTGTGCCACATGTTCTATAGTTCATCTTCACTTGCATCCCATATATATGTCATAAACTAGCTACCAACACCAATATGTGCCAATGCACTACATGCAATGGTGTGCCACACATGCCACTGTTCATCTTTGCTTGTATCTCACGTGTCACATGGGTGTTCATATTCACTTGCATCTAGCAAGTGCCACACGTGCCAATGTGCCACACATGCCAGTGTCCATCTCTTATAAATGCTATAGCTCTCAAGGTGGCCCACATGTGTACATTATAGAAGAATACAAGGGAAATGGGCATACCCCTAGAAGTAAATAAAAAGAGAGAGAAAGGAGCTCAGACCCCGAGCTTTAAGGGGAGTGTGAATGTCATCCTATGTGACGCGGAATGATGCACTCACTTTCTTGATTTTCTCCATTTGTGAGTTGTAGTTTGATTTGATTTGAATGTGTGGTTAACTCAGAGGTAAAAATACATTTGACTTGGAGTCACCACTAGACAAGAGAAGCTTGGAATCTACATCCGACTAGAAATTGTAGAATCGCTCAAGGGTCGGGGAATCTTAAGATTCTCCAACTCAAGTGACTCCTATTATTAGTCTGCGACTGTAGAGTTTCGACATTATTGCATCTAGCTATGCTTTGCAGAATTTAAGACTTTGGGCAGACAAAAAGATGAAATAAACAACACCAAGCCTTATTGTGTAGGATTTAAGACATCGGGTATGCAAATAAAATAAAAAGGAAGTTAGATAGGCAAGAGAATTGCACAAGTAAAAAAGGTGTATGTGTATTGCCGATGTGTAGAATGGAATGCATGTGGATTTGAGATGTGAGAAGGAAAAGGGGAGACCCAAGACCCTTTTTTTTGCAAAAGGGATGGTCGGATATCCCAACCCCACTCTTTTGACATTAGTGTCTTTGGCATTTTTTACTTTTAGATTGATAGTGTTGAACATGGAGTATTTTTTAGGGTGGTAGAGGGTTGAAGTGTGTTCAACTAATTGTAACTTTGAAGGAAGAGGAACGCAACGTCACTGAATTGGCTTTAAGAAATTATTTGGATAGAATTTCTGCAGCTTTTTTGCTTCCTCCAAACTCTCTGCCTCTCTAGACACTTTCCCTGGACTCCACTCTCTCTTCCCCAACGTTTCCTTTCTGCCCCCATTGTCTGTGTTTGCTGGAGAGCTTCTTAAATAGACGAAGATGCTCTAAATACTACCATCAAATGATCTTCATAGTGCATCGCATAACGACAGTGGCGGCCTGGGATTGGCAAGCATTATAATCAACATATAGTCGTGATAACTCGTAGTGGGCCAGACCTAGAAATGGTCTTTTAGAGACCTTTTTGCACAAAAATGGTCTTCGACTCATTGTATTTTCAGAAACAGTTTACACACAACTATATTTTAGGTCCGCCATCTTTTTGATTAATTTGGGAGTGTTTCGCTGGTGGTCCTGGGTCTGTACTCCCTCATTTGGCCTACTGCCTATATGCTCTGGTAGTGACTGATCCAACTTGATGGCTGCATCTAGGGCATGCCTTTAGCCATATAGCTATTAACTGGGGCCCACTGAAGTCAACGAGTGATATTAAATCTCGTTTAAAGTGGAGTGTTTATAAGGAGAAAGGAAAAAGAGCAAGGAAAAAGAAAAAGAAAAGGATAAAGGAAATAGAGAAAAAGAGGTAGGGAGGTCCACAGTTCAGGTCAGACGCTATAATAAAGAAGTAAGCTTAATCCTTGAAATGAGGTGATAGGGAGAACTTAGAGTAGCTGCAGCCAACTACGAGATCATCCTCCTGAAGCGAGGTTGGGTAATGTTGGCAAAACTGCCAGAATTAATAGTATAGGCATGAGTTCCTCATGCGAAGAGTAGCATCTCTCATATTTAAATGTCATTTTGTTTTTCTTTTAAGTGATATTATTTAAAAGGTAAATAGAATATGTGTTTGGCTAATTTGTAAAGTGTTTAAAACCTATAAAATAGGTATTCCCATTACATGGATCTTGGGATAGTAAATGCCGTCAAAATATGTAAGTCACATAAAAAATAATATTAAAAAAAAAAACGATAGAAGAGCATCAAAGTACACACACGATTGAGGGTTTGGATGGCCTGGCTAGGATTTTAATGGCGGGCATCCCAATCTAAATGTTCCCTCTTATGTGGACTATCTGATGATAATGTGACTACTTTTTAGGTTTGTAAGAGAGTATTAAGGGATGCACATGATTGAAAGATTAGATGTACTGCATGGATCATAGTAGCCCTACACATGAGCACGCATCAACCATTGATTATGTATAATGTCTTTTTTGTTGTAAAGCTTTACTTATAATTTGTACGTATCTTTTTTCCTATAAAAAAATGATTTATTTACTTAAATAATGTTTACAACTTTTAAACACTTTACTGACAAATACCTATAATTCCTTTATAATTAAGAATTTTATAGGTATCCAAAAAAGACTCTTTACTTAAAACAAATAATCAAACAATGTACTTTTCATGATTTTTAAGAAACAAGGTTTGTTGGGATTAGTGGTTATAGTGATTTAAAATATAAGAAATAACTATGTATTTTTTCTTTTTTCTTTTTACTCATCTCTTTTACTTGCTTATATGGTGATATAAAATATAGAAAGAACCAAGTATTTCTCTCTCTCTCTCTCTCTCTCTCTCTCTCTCTCTCTTTTACTTTTTTTTTAATTTTTTATTATTATTTGGAAGTATTTTTTGTCCCGGATCAAATAAAGAGAGATTTATATATGCTTTTATATTAAAACATTTATGTAGAAGTTGTGGGATCAACTATATGCAGAAATCCCTACGATCGAGCTGTGCACAGGACATGGGGATCAAGGGTTCAGATGGCTTACCTAACTGAGACGCCATGAATACCAGATAAGAATACCAGAAACCTCTGCTGTAGTCTTCCTTTCCTTCACACCTTTATTCAGAATAGTAGATGGGAATTTGGCTTCTGTCGTAGTGTAGGATCAGGGACCTAGCAGTCTCTTATATAGAGTCTGTGGAGAGAGTTTGAAACCCATCACAACTCTCTCTCCCACGCTCCACATCGCTATGTCCTAGTTCAACTCAAGTAGCCCTGAATAAGGCTATAATATTCCACCCCTAATATGCACTGCTGCGCAGATAGGTTGCGCAGCTGATCACCTGAAGTGGGGCCCACTAGTTTATTCAATCACATAGTCCAACTAAAGGACAATCTAGACCGTTGATCAGTAAGGCCCACCACATAGAGTTCTTACATTCTCCCACTTGGGCCTTATTGGGCAATGTCAATGATTGTCATATAGAATAATGTTGAAAATAAGTTTTAATTTTAAAAAAACATCCAAATGGTTAATCAATGAAATAGTTGGACAATATGAGTAATGCTATTCAATCTGGTCCATCAAGACTGTCAGCATTGAATTGCGATAGTCGTCATAACATTTAATTTAGGCGAAGTGAGGCTAAGCACGATCACAAGTACTTTCACTCTCAACGGCATAGATCAGGAACTAGGAAATGTGGTATAAGGATTACACCCTTTAGTGTGATAATATGTGCTCATCCTTAAGAGGTTCTAAAGCTTTTACATGTCTCCAACGAGACACGACTGTAGTTCTACTTACTCAAAATTTGGGCATATATATATAAAGAAGTAGGAATAAATCTTTATATCAAAATCATCTAAAAAAAATAAACTGTATAAAATGAGATCTCTAAATGTCTGTGAAAATCAAAATATACTCAACTCCCACTATCTGAAAATATTTGTGGGATCAATGACTCTCATGGATGTCACATGCTCCTAAAATGGTGTGATATGGAGCCCTTTAGTGAGCGGATCTGCAATCATCTGCTTAGTGCCGATGAATTCCACGGGCACTCGATGATTCTGAATTCTTTCCTTTACAACAAGATATTTGATGTTGATATGCCTCGACCTTAACGAATGCTTGTTGTTACTAGAGAAGGAAATAGCAGTCGAATTATCGTAAAATATTCTTAATAGTTTCGGGATATGCTCCAGTACCCGCAAACCTGAGACGAAAATCTGTAACCATAGTACCTGATTAGATGCCTCATGACATGCAATATATTCAGCTTCCATAGTGAATGAGGCTATGGTAGATTGTTTCACGCTTTTCCACGACATAGTTCCTCCCACCATCATAAAGATATATCCTAAAGTAGACTTCTTAGTATCAATGCAGCCCGTGAAGTCTGCATCTAAATATCTGATCAACTCTAACCGATCAGATCTTCTGTATGTGAGTCCGATTAGATGCCTCATGGCATGCAATATATTCATCTAAATATCTTCTGTATGTGAGTTCGAAGTCTTTCATTCTCTGTAGATACTGTAATACTTTCTTTGCAGCTATCCAATATTACATTCCTAGATTAGATAGGTATCTTCCCAACATTCTAGTAATAAAGGCAATATCTAGTCGCGTACAGACTTGAACATACATGATGCTCCCTACTACTGATGTGTACGAAAATTCTTTCATTCGATTCTTTTCCAAATCATTCTTTGGACATTGAAATAGGCCAAATTTGTCACCCTTCACAATGGGCGACTGTCCAGAAGCATAATTTGCATGTCATATCTTTCGAGAACCCTAGTAATATAGGTTCTCTGTCATAGGCTAAGCAGTCCAAGTATTCTGTCATGATGAATCTCAATGCCGATGACGTAAGAAGCTTCACAAAGATCTTTCATTTCAAATATTTAAGATAAGAATTTCTTGATGTTGCCCAACATCCTGGTATCACTGCTAGCTAACAGAATGTCATCGACATACAAAATCATCATAACGAATTTACTCCCACTGATTTTAATGTAGATACATTCATCTGCAGTATTTTTTACAAAGCCATATGAGGAAATTACTTCATGAAACTTTGGGTACCACCGTCGTGATGCTTATTTCAACCCATACATGGATTTCTTTAGTTTGCAAACCAAATGTTCTAAGCCATTAGCTACAAAACCTTCGGGCTGTAATATGTACACATTCTCATTCAGATCCCCATTGAGAAATACAGTCTTTACATACATCTGATGTAACTCTAAATCCATATATGCTACAAGAGTTATTATAATCTTAAATGAGTCTTTTTTAGATACTGATGAGAAAGTTTCCTTAAAGTCAATGCCCTCACGTTAGTTGAAACCCTTGGCAACAAGTCAGACTTTATATCTTTCGACATTACCCTTAGAGTCCCTCTTGGTTTTAAATATCCATTTACAACCAATCGACCTTATTCCAGTGGGTAACTCTATAAGATCCCCATACTTTATTGTCCCTCATATATTTCAACTCATCTTTCATGGCATCAAACCAATGAGAAGGATGAGCACTTTGTTTGACTTGTGTAAAGGATTCAAGATCCTTTTCCACTCATATGTCAAAGTCATGCTCCTGTAAGTATACGATGTAATCGTCTTGATTTATAGGCCTTCTCTCTCTTTTAGATCTTCTCAATGGTTCAGCTTGTTGGGTCTGATCTTGATTTTCCTCATCAGTGGTTTGTATATGAGGTTCTACGTGGTGTTATGCAGTGATTGTAGGATCATCTGCATTATTAATATCCACATGATCTGAAGTGACTATGACTGGGGTCACAACCCTTTATTCCTCAAATACAAAATTTCTAATATTCGTGCTCCCAATGTTTTTAATGTCCTCAATGAATTTGGCATTACCAATCTCGACAATCCTAATCTATCTGGATATCCTATGAAAAAATAACTTATGGTCCTAGGATCAAGCTTCTTTTCATACGGGTTATAAATTTTAGCCTCAGCAGGACAACCCCAAACATCTAGATATCAGAGACTTAGTTTTCTTTCATTCCACAACTCAAAAGGAGTTTTGCTTATTACTTTGCTGGGGACCCTGTTTAGTATAGGAATTGTGGTTTTAATCGCATCACCCTATAGAGATTCTGACAATGTCAAGTTCCTAACAATGCTTCGCACTATATCCATAAGGGTGCGATTGCGTCCCTCAGCCACACCATTCTATTCTAGAGTACCAAGCATAGTGTACTGAGTGACAATGTCACAATCCTGCAGTTATTTAGCGAATGACCCTAGATTGTGTCCTGATTCGTTATATCTACCGTAATATTCACCACCACAGTCAGATCTGACAACTTTAATCCTCTTATCGAGTTAATTTTCAACTTCGGCCTTATAGATTTTAAAAAATCCAGGGCATTTGATTTCTCATTGATAAGGTAGAGGTACCCGAAATGATAGTAGTCATCTATAAAGGTGATAAAATATTTGTGTCCACTCCATGAAGCTGTAGGGAAGGGTCCACAAATGTCCTTATATATCACCTCTAAGAGACCTACACTCATGGTTGCACCTTTCTTTCTAGTTCTGGTCTATTTTTCTTTTATGCAATCAATGCACACTTTATAGTTAGAGAAGTCTAGAAAAATACAAAATTCTTTCTCGTACAAGCCTGTCTAATCTTTCACGAGATATATGGTATAGCCGCCTGTGCCACAACATGAAAGAATTCTCATAGTCTAGCCTTCGCTTGGATCCTACTTTATTTTCATGCAAGGTATTAATATTATAGACGTGAGAGGCAATCAAGTCTAACTGGTATAAGTTGTTTACTATAGAATCGTTTCTAACTTTAATCGAATTAAAGTAAATACTAAAGCTTTTATTCCCAAAGTGGAATGAATATCCCAACTTATCCAAATAGAAATTGAAACTAAATTGCGTCTTATAGACGGCATACAAAATGTATCTACTAAATCCAAAAAATAACCAAACTTTAACTTAAGCCTATAGACTCCCATTGCCTCCACGTCAACCTTGACACCATTGCCTATGTATACTAAGCATTCTGCATCAATTGGTGGTCTGACCTGTAGTAATTCCTACATAGAAGTGCATATGTGAATAGTATTTCCTGAATCTATCCACTAGGAATCCGCTGACACATCGGTCAGATTAGATTTAAAATAGATAAGAATATAATGATTACTTTTCTTTATGAGCCAATTCTTAAACCCTTCACAGTCTTTCTTTAGATGACCGTCTTTTTGTAAAAGAAGCACGGTTTGCCTTTAACCCGTTTGCATTTAGATCCATTTCTAGATTGATTCTCATGGTTTTCAGATAGATGACCAGAGGATCCATTATTAGAACCTTGTTTCCTTTTCCTTTTACTTTTATTCCCTTGCCCATGTCCTTGACCTGAAGTCACCATATTAACATTTGAACTTTGACCATCTGCCTGATCTTATCTTCTTCTTGGACGCACTGAGTGATAAGTTTATCCAATGTCCACATGCCTTTTAGAGTGTTATAGTTTACCAGGAACGTGCCGAATTGGGGAGGTAGGTTGTTCATGATCAAATAAACCAGTTGATTATCAGTGAGTACAAGCCCTAGAGAATGGAACTTAGAAACAACCTCGATCTGTACTACAATGTATTCACGGATATTGCCTTTTCCGTCGTAGGATGAGCGAGTCGGTTTATTCAAAAGAATGCCCACTTTAGACTTATCATATTTCTTAAATGGTTTTCCCATTTCTGTCTGGAAAGTTTTAACCTTATTTGTTTCAGGCATGACACCCTTTATTAATTCAGAAATCGAATAGTTAATGACTTTTAGGCATGTATTATTTGATCTAAACCATGCCTCCCATCGATTATATTCTGCTTCAGTGGTATTATTAGATGGTTTTGGTGGTTTTAGTGTTATCAAGGCAAGATCTAATTGAAGGCAGCCTAGTACAACTTCAATGGCGTTCTTCGATTGAGTATAATTAGACCCATTTAGGGCAGGGACTTGATGCGTATTAGTTGGAATTGAGACTAAAATAGAAGAGATACATATATACTCACATTAGTTCATTATTTCACAAAGCAATCTCGTGAATATAAACAAAAATATCAAGCAAAGTTAATCAATTCAGTTGCTAAGGGAGGCATCAACTGAATTATCCAAGATGAAGATCGAGCCAACAATCACATCTTGTGAGAATCTGTTATATTATTATCATTCCTCCTGTGGGCGGTAATAATAACATGCCAGTGATCCTCCTGAACATGAAGTTAAGTGATGTAAGTCATGTAAATCTGAGACACTCAACACCTGTGGGTGAGATGAGTCTTTCAGCTTTACATTACCAGCACCATTTACTTCACCTGTTTACGAGACTATCAAACGGTAATTGTCTGTGTTTTCGTTATCGTATGCATGAAAATGTAAATGCAACTATATGTAATCCTTCTAATTCCAATGTTACAAGTCTGTACTTGTAAAATTTTTATCGATTGAGGTCACTATGGTGACTAACACAACCGAATTTAAAACTACAAATATAGACTTTAGGATTGCTATTATAATCCCACCTCTCTATGGATTACATCTTAATTAGTCTGATGCGGCCCATAAGTTAGTTGATATTGACCCTTTTGGAAATAAAGGAACCTTAAAGTGAAACAAACGGAAAAGTTTTCACACCATATATTCCAATGGTCCATATCAACTCTTAAGTATGGGTGATAGGCCAATAATAGGGCCGAATCAGTACTCTGAGTGATTTGGATATCATTAATGAGTATCATGGACCAGTCCAGTCTTCATCATTCACACGATGTACATATACTACAGAATGATTTAGATGGATGTATAGATCCATAATCTACGTTGTACATTTTGTAAATGATCCCAACAATTGTATCCTTATACAAGCAAATAGATGGTCATATTAAGCTCAGGCCCTATGTACATGACTCATCAATATGGTATTCAGAAGGATGATCAATGTGTCATAATGGCCCACTGCGTTTATGAAGGACACTGTAGAATGGGCCAATGTGTGCTAAATGGGCCCATAATAAAGTTAGGCCCAACAGCCTAATAAAATAGGGCCAGGATGCTTGTTATCGAGTCCAGAAGGCGAATCCATTACTCGAAATGGGCCCTGGAATGGACGTCAGGCCCATCTGAAATTTGAACTCATGCATATCAAATTCGGTTTGAATCTGAACCCGAATAATAAAAATTGGGTCTGAAACTGCCCGAGATGATATAAGGTCGTTCTCGACTTAGCAGCATATGAAAATACAGTCCTTCTCAACTGTTAGAGAGCAGAAGCTGGGAGAAAGCTGATGGGAGTGCTCCACTGCTAGCATCTGTGAGAAGACCTTCTCCATGCAACGGTAATGGCTGCCGCAGAGAGATATGGAGGGCTAGCATCTGCCAAAACACCCTCTCCATGCAACGGTAAAGGCTGCCGTAGAGAGAGATGGAGGGCCATCATTTGCTAGAAGACCCTCTCCATGCGACTGTAATGGCTGCCGCAGAGAGAGATGGAGGCGCTGGTGGTGATGGAGATAAAGATGCATATCCATGGCTATCTCCCAGAAATTTAGGTAAGGTTATATAAAATCCTTAATTTGGGATTATCAGATTCGAATCTGAGCTCTAAAATCTGGAATATGAAATCCCTAATTGTTGTATTTGGGATTCGAATTTGAAATCTCTAATTGTGATTAGAAAACCCTAATTTCTGAATCTGGATTTGGGGATTCTAAATCCCTAACTCTGGATTCTATATTTGGGATTCAAATCCCTAATTATTGGATTAAAATCCCTAATTGGATGTCTGTATTTAGGAGTTCGAATCCAAAATCCCTAATTTAACTGGATTTGGGGATTCGAAATCAAAAACCCTAATTTCCTAATTTAGGGATTCAAAATCGAAATCCCTAATTATCTACTGAATATAGGGATTCTAAATCCCTAATCTTAGCTGGATTTTGGGGTTATGAGATTAAAATCCCCAATTTGGATTTGGGATTAAAATCCCTAAACATTAATACAGGCATCGAATTGGGAAGCAATAAACCCTGATTGCTTATATGGGTTTTGAATTTGAAATCCCTAATTCGAATATGAATATGAAATAAATAAATCTGATCATCCATGCCTTTGCACAGATGCTCTGATACCAACTGTGGGATCAACTATATGCGGAAATCCCTGAGATTAGGCTGTATACAAAACATGGGGATCAAGGGTTCGGATGGCTTACCTAATTGAGACGCCATGAATACCAGATAAGAATACCAGAAACCTCTGCTGCAGTCTTCCTTTCCTTCACACATTTATTCAGAACAGTAGATGGGAATTTGGCTTCTGTCGTGGTGTAGGATCGGGGACCCGGCAATCTCTTATATAGAGTCCGTGGAGAGAGAGTTTGAAACCCATCACAACTCTCTTTCCCACACTCCACATTGCTGTGTTCTAGTTCAACTCAAGTAGCCCTGCGTGAGGCCATAACATTCCACCCTATTACGCACTGCTACGCAGATAGGCTATGCAGCTGATCACCTGAAGTGAAGCCCACTAGTTTATTTAATCACATAGTCCAACTAAAGGACAATCCAGATAGTTGATCAATAAGGCCCACCACATAGAGTTCTTACAAAAGTTTGTAATACAACTACAGAGAAAAACTTTAGGAATATTCTCACACGTGTGCAGGTTTGGCTAACCACAGTGTGGAATGGCGTGTTATGTGTTTGTTAATTTGGTGTCTCACGCATGCTTATTCTTTTATTATTATTTCTTTCTTTTCCTTAAAGCCATGGCGCCACGGGTGTGTTCTTGAGTGCCATGTGTCTATTCCTGAGTGCTCCAGAGTGCCACATGTGCATCCTTAAGTGTCATGTGTATTGGACTTGCCTCGCAAGCCATTTTCTTTTAAAACTTACCTTTTATCTTTCATTTGAAATAGAACGGTTTTTTTCATGTACTTTCTTCTTTTCTTCAGCTTTCATTTTCTTCGTTCCTATGAGCAAATCAGTGAAGTCACCTGTAACATTAAGAAGGCTTCGATCAAGTGTGCTTCAAATCTTTCTTTTAAAACAGTGATTGGAATGTGTCTCAACTCTTCTTCTTCTTATTTTTTTCGTCTTCTTTCTATCATTTTATTTTTAATAATTTATCTCTATCTCCTAGCTACAATTTTCTATTCTGTTTCTCTACTCAAAACCAACGTGGAAAAAATGTTTCTTTTACATGCTTTCCTGAATTATAAACATGTAGCTGAGGAAATCACACAAATTACGTGCTAAAGAAACGGCATGTTATACTTGGAACATGTTGAAAAATGTTAGCGTTATAATTACGTCCACTCCATTGTTTGACAATAATACTAGTCTCCCCTCTACTTTGAATTATTGCCAAATCTCACCTTCTTCAAAGATATTAAAAGGAATATGTACCAAATGAAATAATGCATGGCTAGATGAGTTTTTTGTACCTATAAATAGCATCCAACTTGCCTAACAAAGTTAGACAACTATAAAAATTAGATGCACAAAAATTCAGGCCGATCCAATTGTTAGGTTGGCCACACCAAAGAAAATAATGGACAACCATCCAAAAACCTTCAATTCATGTGGTGGACAAGTTAATGGTTGGATCAAGTATAACATTTTAATAGAATGGCAACATAAAAAAAAAAAAAAAAAATGCTGATGATGTATGCAAATTACGGTGGTCCACACGTCTGCAACTTATGGCATTGGAGAGGGAAAAAGGGTTAATCGTTCAAAGACACAGGGTTTTATTTCCTGACAGGAGAATCTTTGAAACAGAGGGGAGATATCTGTAATAACCCACGACAGAGAGCGCGGTTTGGGTGGATACCTAACTGTGGGGTCCACTGTGATGTATTTTCCTTACATCCACACCGTCCATCCAATTGGAAAGCTGATTTTAGGTAAGATCTCAAAAAATGAAGCAGAGACAAATCTTAGGCGGACCATACCAAAGGAAACAGTAGTCATCGAATCCCCACCATTAAAAACTTTATGCGGGCCATTGGAATGGTTATTTTTCATCCAACCTGTTGATAAGGTCAAAAATAAAATCTGGATGAATAAACCACACAAATATCAACTTGATCCAAAACTTTTGTGGCCCACGAGAAGTTTTTAATGGTGGGGATTCGATCTACCTGAGATTTGACTCTCCTTATTTCTTGGATCATGCCCTAAAATGAGTTTTCAAAATGGATGGACGGCGTGGATATTAGACAAATAAATCAAAGTGGGCCCCATGATCAGAGATCCCACACAGTTAGGTGGATCCGGTGGATCCACTGAAGCCGCACCACAGAACAGAGGGACAGGCGGGAGTATTTGTCAATAATTGGCGGTAGGTGCGCTTAACCCAAAATGTCACTGTCCAGTTCGTGATTTCTCATCACAGAAGTATAATTCACGTCCAACTTCAATGTATGGCTTTTGAGCATGGGTTGTAATCAGGGCAGTTGATCTAGTGGGCCACCACACGTATGGAGCATGGCCAAAAATTCCAGTAGTTGGGAAACTGTAACCATCCTCTAGTTGTGAATTTTGAGGTTTGAATGTGAACCATTGCTTCGTATTGAGCTAACTTTCTTTGGAGGCCATTGATTGGGGGTGGCTATCGATCATTGTCCTTGTGCTATTTGTGATATGGCCTGCTCCCCCTCAAAACCAACGGTCGATAAATACTCTAAGACGCCAACATGCAATATACGTCTCCAGGTGCTCAACGTACGCATAACTCCTCATATTACAAGTTCTGTTGACTGACGGTGCAAACGGTGTCCATACAAATGGGGCCCACAGTCCTTTTGTCCAAACTGTTGACTTGATGGACCTCACTGTCCATGAATTACCGAGTGTTCTTAAATATTAGAAATCTGACCTCTTTCCAGATCTCCACCCGACTATTCGCAAGACCACTGATCGACGGTCAAGATTCCTTCTCACCGCGAGGTTATTCGTTTGACAATTGCTACGCGGTAGCATCATCCGATCTTTCAATATGGATGATAATCTGGTTAAGTCTCTAATGGGTGAGATACATGAAATTAGAGATTATACATGTAAGCTAAATTGAACCGTCCAAATCGTGGGCCACACTTTGTATAGGTTGTAAACCAGAATTCATGTTCTAGCGGCCCTATTAATGGACGTCTATTTAACTGTCCAAATTCAACAAAGAGTACACTGCTCCCCATTTTTAAAAATAATAATTTGGGTAGGGCATCAAATCACTCGCCATCAATGAATAATAATAATATAAAATATCAGCCGTCCAGCAAAAGCATGAGTGGAGATGACTGTTGTTTGCGTTCCGGGACGAACGCCGAAACTCAAGCCCATATACTCTGCAGGAGTGAGATAGTCGATACCAGTTGGCATGCTAATAACTCAAATCCAACCGTCCAAATTGCAAGACCCAACCCAGACGGTGACGATATAAATAAAAAAGAGAGAAGATTTCTAGACATTTATAGACAGTTGAAATGGAATTATTATTATTATTATTATTATTTTATTTTTTTAAACCAACGATCCCATTTCAACAGAGGGGCCTTAGGGAGAGGGAGGTTAATACCGTCCAACTAATCTGATTTTTCAGATACGTTCCCCGCCATTGTAGGTCCCGCAATGTGACATGTTTCATTTGAGTCGATGTATGAAGAGCGTACAGTTTAGGGTGCCTGTGTATCAACCATTCCACTCCACCAGAGTATAAATAACTTCCGTAACTAAAAATAAAATAAAATAAAATCCACCCACTTTGAAAATCTCATCAACGATGGAAACGGCCTGTGCACGCATGACCCCACATCCACCCAATTGGACCACAGCATAATGCGTCATATTTCAATAGCTCAGTCCACCCACATCTCTCTCTCTCTCTCTCTCTTGTCCACAAGCACGTCATCCGCAGCGACTCGAAACCAATCCACGTATACATCAGCCCGCCAAGGTTGGCCAACGCCGTTCCCTACCTTGGGCACTCATCCTCTGACACGTGGCGACCTGGTCCAACCATCATGATACCCTCGAGAAATCCAGCCCTTTGGATCAACAGCTGGGTCACACGCGGTAGACATCATCCACTCCACACCTGTACAAAATCATCGATTGGTGGTCCAAATTCAACCTATAGCATATCGTAAGCATGCTGATTTTTTACGACTCCAATTCTGTTATGACCCCTCCAGGTCGAAGTCGGATTGCGTACTGCGTTACTCAGTACGCAATCCGCCTCCCAGGTCTGAACTCTGAAGGTCGGTGCTGTGGGCGCCACAATAATGTCTGTTTTCTATCCATGCCGTCCGTCCATTTTGTCAAATCATTCCAACTCTCATTTGGACCAGAAGACAGGAAAAAGTGGTAATTGAATGCTCAACATTAAAAACTTCCTGGGAGGTTAGAAGAGTTTTGGAAGAAGCTGATATTTGCGTCTTCCATTCGTCCAGGTCTGTAACAACCCAATCAACAGGTTGGATGGCGCATAAACATCACTGTGGGCGCTAGGAAGTTTTTAATGGTCGGCCTGTGGTGTGGTCCACCTTAGATTTGGATCTACCTCATTTTTGTGCTAAGGGCTAAAAATAATCTGGAAAAAAAAATAAAATGGATGGACGACATGCATAAAACATCATGGTGGGCTCACAACACCGACGAGTACGGATGCGTCCGTACTGGAGGAGTCACTACCAAATCCAATTCCCATTTTTGAGACATTTCCTTTACTAGGTGGGCCCCTCTTAGTGACCGGACCAGGTCGATTTCCTCGTGAAATCTGGCCGTTCTGATCATCAGTTGGGCCACACACATTGTAGACATCATCGATTCCACATGAGTACACAGCAATAGACCAGTGGTCACAATTCAACGAATGGCGTGGGCCATTCTATTCTGATTTATAAGACAGGCCCTGTACTAAGTGGGGTCCTCCTTCGGAAAGGGGCTTGGATTTGTACACGCCTGCCATGCCAAGTTGCCGAAATATCTCAAAACTTCTCGTGATACGAGGGAAAAGGCCGTACTCCCGTGTATTACATGTGCACGCCCACCCGTGCTTCCTGCGAACGCCCGTCCTTCTGTCTCAGGCTAAACTGTCCAAATTGTGGTCCTATGGTTGATGGATAATCCAATAACCCAAAATTCAAATTCGACTGATGAGCCTAACCATCAATTCGGTGGGCCACCAAACAGACCGTTATTAACGAAGTGTTTACATCTAGCGATCAAACATTCGTTTCGATCCGATATTCCAGTTATACCCCATCTACGGTGGTTCCCACAATTTGGACGGTTTCGATTGATTGTCGTACATGCATGCCACGTATAGCTCAGTGCATGCGTAGGATAACATATGCCCTTCTTTCACTTTCACAGTGTAATATCTTGAATTCTTCTCTACCTCTAAAATTACAATTCACAAAAAAAAAAAAAAAAAAAAAAGAAAAAAAGAAAAAAAAAAAAAAAAGAAAAAGAAAGAAGGCTGGAATCTAACATGCGCCGGGAGCACTTCGCACAAAACTCGGCGCAAGAAAGAAAGAGAAAAAAAAAAAAAGAAGAAAAGGAAAAAAAAAAACCTCACTCATCGTAATTCTCGTCTGAATCTTCGTCCTTAGGCTCCTCATTCAAATCCGGCTTCTTGAATTTCCTACTACAACGGAACTCCCCCGCCGTAGCTGCTGCCGATGCGGCGACGATCCCGGCCTCGGCGGCATCAACCCTAGCTCCAACCTCGGTCGCCTTCTTCCTTATCGACGCCGCTGACTTATCGCGCAGCTCATCATCATCTTCCCCGGCGAATTCCGGGAAATTGAGGCGAGCAGATGGGCCCCGGAGATAGAAGACGGCCGTGTCGTAGGCCCGGGCAGCGGCAACCGGCGTAGAGTAAGATCCAAGCCAGATCCTCGATCTCTTGTTGGGTTCTCTAATCTCAGCCACCCATTTCCCCCACTTCCTCATCCTGATGCCCCTGTATTGCTTCTCTTTCTGTGCTCCTGCAGCTACCGATTTCCCTCTCTCTCTTGGCTGCTGCTGCTGCTGCTGCTGCTGCTGCGAGTCTGTGCTGGAGCAACAGTCTCCTTCCATCTTCCTCAAATCGATTTTCTATTCGCAATCTCTAAAGGGCAGAAAGGGGATTCAAATTTCAGAGGTGAGGGTGTCTGTTTCTTCTTGTCTTTTGATATTTTGCTCTGTTCCGTTTTAACACCTGGATGTATTTATATCTTACGTGTCCATCCCTCTTTGTTTCCTGGGAAGCTGGCTCTCTTAGCCCCACACGCTTGCTTTGCATTCGCACGTGTCATGCTCGGAAGCTTGCACCTGTTAGAGGGATCGTGGGGCGGGTGTGAGGTGTGTTCTGTTAGGATGAGTGGTGTGGGGCGGGAATTTGGTTGAGGGGAGCTATCGGTTAGGCCAGCTTTGGATGAGAGCAATGTACGGTTCAGAAATGTTATCGGTGGTCCACAGCCGACGCACATGTGTGGGTCATTTGATGAGTGAGCTGGCCTGAAATTTTTGTTACATTAGGTTCACGGTGGGGCTGTTAGGATACAAGGTTGTGATTTGACATGGAAGTGTTAGGTTCGCACGTGCACCTCGTGTAAAAGTGAGTTGAGAAAGTGGTGCGTGTGGGGTCTTGGGGACGCTGGGAAAAGGATGCATAAAAGACAAAATAAGGGAGTTGTAACATACTCTGCCGGATGTGGCGCGCTCTTTGCTCACGCCCTACACGCTGCTCTCAGTAGCTAATCTATACTGTTCGAAACGTGGGGCTCACTTGTTGGGATATCAGAGAAAGTCATACTGGTGGTTGATCTTAACCGTCCTATCAACGGATGATGTCTTAGGGAACTTGAACGGTCATAGTTCTCTTTTCGTGGATGTTTAGCTTGAAACCCGGCCCTGTTTACTTGCGGGAGTGCCGGAGCCTTTTATCGCTTAATCCGAACCAAATGCCTGTGACCCCAAGTAATGAGATGGATAAAAAGACATAAGCAGCCATTTATAATTGAAAACTAAATTAGTTTAGATGTTTATTTAGCAATAAATAAAATTAATTAATTTTTAATAGAATAATTTGTTCTTTTAATAAGTTCTTCTTTACTTTTAATTAAAAATATTTTTTAGATAATCTAATTCATACAATGTGAGAATAAAAGAAACTCAATTATATTAAATTGAAATGAAAATAGTTATATTGGTGGATAGCGAAACTTTAAATTTAAGTCTTTATTTGTCCAATGACTTGAGTATAGGCAGTTGAAATTACACCACTAAAAAAAGAAAAGAAAATGTATTTCTTGCCATAGATGGAAGGGAATTACACTTATCCCAATCTAGATCGGTCTAGCTTAGCAACATATATGGACATGATTATACTACCGTGCTAAAACTGCTTCGATGTAGGAGCGTAGACATGTTGTCTTGGTCTAAGATAAACTAAAATAAGATAAAAAGGACAGACAATGTTGTGTTATAGATTTAATTTGTGCTGAGTTGTAGATTTGATTTATGTTGAGTTGGCAAGGTTCAGAACCATTTGATCTTTCTCCTATTTATAAAATTTTGAGGCGATAACTTGAGAGAGATATTCGTAGTCATTCTCTCATATATGCTGATTTGAAAATATTTTTCTGGGCTTGAAGATAGTTGTAGCCTATCAAACAATGCCATGTATGCTAGTCGTTTATTGTGGGTTGGCCATTGGTTACACATACGTTCTGCCCTTGTTATGTAGACGAGAGCTTTTCTTGAGATGCCACGTATTGGTGATAGCTATCCCGCCATGATATCTGGCCAACTTGGTGTGGTTGTTGCTCTACTCATTAAATAGTTTTGGCCGCAAGGAGTTCTACAAGATGCTAAGGTGCATTGGTAGAACTCGTAATTTAGCATGATCGTATTTCAATCGATACCCACCTTCAATCATGAGACCACTATGGTGAATAGCTGGTTCTGCCATCTGAGCGAGATACATGAGACATGTCTTATTGCTATATCCAGTAGACTTATCAATTTTGGATTACCCATGCCTTTACGGATTTTGATCACATTCAACTACTAAGGCAATTGAAATGATCTTTCGTTTGTCTTATATTGAGATTTTGTTGCCATGTGGCATCATTTGAGTCATTACATCTGACACCGTCAAATCAAGTGTAAATGTTGATAGTGTATTTAATTTCCCTTGATGTTTGATCTCCACTCTGTTTGATTTTTGTGTTATGCCCTCATGTGCACATTGGTCCTAGAAACAAGTGGTCCAACTTCCTATGTTGGATTGATTGGATTAACTTAACATTAGGTTGCCTTGAAAGAATATAGTAATAACCTATCTAGGAGCTTATATTTAGAATGCATTGGAATCCAAATCACAATTACGTTGGAATCAATGATTTTAAATCCTTAACTGTGTTTGGTTGGAATGCACAAGATCCATACCTTCTGTTTTGGAGCTTGTATTTGAAATGCATTAAGATTCCTTAGTATATTAACTAAATCACCTTTAATATTCTAAATTAGTATACATATGTGATATTTGACAAACTGATTGTAATAAGCCCACTAAAAGATATACTTTCGCTAAAAATTAGGCCACAAATGTAAAGATAAAAAGGAGCAACTCATAAACATTTTTTAACTATTCATTTAAATGGCCAACATTTGGACAATTTGTATCATTCTATTGATATGATTTTAGTGTTGCTGTTAATAATTGAATTGTTTTGGGTATTATCAATGCGGCACATGTATAATGAATTAGTAACCTTATCAGCTTCTGCCTTTAAAAGGAAGCCAAAACGGCATTTCACTTGAATTAGATGTGAATTCCTAATTTTTCTTGAGATTTCAAAATAGGTCAAAAGTGTGTATTTCAAATATTTTTGATTCCATCTTCATCCGCTTTTGAAGCTATCAAATACAAAAAGGAACTAATTCGATTTGAAATACATTTATTTACATCTAAATAGGGGTTGCCAAATGATCCCCTTATGTGAGTGTTATCAAGATTGAGTGATTGAGTGTAATACACGCATATAAACTAGGATTATCGGATAGGCAACAAATGCTAAATAGGCTGACCCAATTGTTAGGCATACGTATCATGAATACGAGCCAATATTGGTAGTGCACATTGTCAGCCAAAGTTACAGTACCTTTGTCCAGGTGAGCTTATACCTCTCCTTTGAAGTTATATATAGTTGGAACCATTTTTCTCCCTCTAGTTTAAAGGCTGCAACAGCTCGGTGGCTAACCAGGCTAGGCAAGTAATATGAAACAGGTTTACTATTCTAATGCATTAGGTCCGACTAATTTATGAGATGGACATGCGCTTAACACATTTTATCATAAGTACCACTTTGGAATTATCTCACACATACACACATATCTATAGTAGTTGATTATAATGTAATAGGCGCGTGATGAAGACTCAAGAGGGGAGGAAAAGTTTACTGTCTTCTTTCTCTAGAATAACCTTTAAATCTAGAAATAATTTTGAGCTTATATAGTAGAAAATCTTTAAAAATGAGAATAAAATTAATGATAGTTAATGATTTGTGCATAAAATATGATTTACATAGAAGTCTCAAGTCTGACCATTTGGACTATGAATAGCTTCCAACCTTCCATGTATATAAGGCATCTAACCTTCCCAATAGGTTCGTTTATTTATAAAGATATTTTCTAAAAAACTCAATGACAATTGGCCATTGAATGAATTATACTTGTGTTTTGCTATTTACCAATGGCTGGACATTGTTTTATATGGTGTAGCCCACTTGATGTGTATATAAGGTTAGATGATCCTCATAGTTAGGTGAACTTATTAAAAGGGTTGGATGTCACACGTGCTTAATAGGTTGGAAATTATCAATTGGGTGGACTACAAGTTGTGGTCCAATTGGTGGAACTTAAGGCCTCCTCACTTTCATGTGCCCTAGGTTCACAACTTTTACAAAATAGTGAACTCTAGTAATTAGAAAGAGATTTCTAAATTGACTCAAATTTTCTCACATGACTCAAATATTGACTTTAACCAATTACAAAACTCTCCTAACTGTAAAATATAATTTAAAAATAATGAAATCAGAATTTATTAAAAAATAATGAAATTGGACTTACAATCAAAGTTAATTGCTAAAATGATTGTATTCATGGGCAAATGACTTTTGGAATTAACAGTGATGTATAGCTCATTAATAGTTTTCCAACAACATATTGCATCTGTAATTCTGGTAAACAATTATAAAGTTATTATTGAAATTCGTGTCTCCAATCTATGTTTGAAGAAGGGTTTTCAATCAATCGACAATTTAGTTCAATCGATCGATAATACCTTAAATATATGAGTTTGATTACTGGACAATTTTTAGTGTCTTTGTTTGATCCACTATCTAGGTTAGATAGATCGGAAAATTTTGATTTTTGGACACGAGGGTTGCCTGATTGGTGTCAATCAATTGAAGCTTAGATCGACGACACGTACAATTTTGCATAATTGTGCGATTTGCCTCCTATTCTAGATGTAACAATATATATATATATATATATATATAATGTAATCTTAAGTGAACGAGGACTTGTTCTAAATAAGAGTTAGGGTTTTGAAAATAATTTTCGTGTTTGTAAGTTGATTCTATCTTTTATAATTCGTTTTCATAGTGAATTGCTTGTTATTCTATGCTATGACTTTATATATATATATATATATATATATATATATATATATATATATATATATATATATATATGATTCTATTATTCTATCTTTTATAAATCGTTTTCATAGTGAATTGCTTGTTATTCTATGCTATGACTTTTTCTAAAAATACACACATATGTTTTTAATGTAAAATTGTTTTTTTGGTTGCTTGTTTGCATTTATATCTCGTTTGTGTGATTCAAATTCAGAATTTGATTTCATGGCTCCCAACAATTATAGCCATAAGAAAGTATAGTGCGCTTTCCGATTGTATTTTAGGCCCAAACTTAACCTATATGGCCTTACTTATCTCTACGTTTGCTGCCTGTAGGTTGTTCTTAACTTAACCCACATCAACATAGCAGGTGTGGTGCTTGTGGAGATGGTGACTTGTTGGAAGGGATGATTATATACGTTTTAAGGTATGGTATCTCTGTGAGGCCCACCATGATGTGAGTACCATCCAACTCATCTATTAAACGTGCCTCTACATGTTATGCCACCATCCCAAAACCCACTTTTATGTAGTAACTTGCCACAATACAAAAGGAAACAGAGGAAGACATAGGCAAGTGTGAGTAGACACTCTCAGATGGAATTTAGAGTTTGTCGTGACATGTATATACCATCCAACGCCGTTCATTAGGAAAGGCCTGCTAAGATTAAGAGACAGACCAAAACCAGGCCATTGGAAAACACAGGTGGGCCAAACCATGTAAATATATGAGTTTTAGGAGTGACGATATAACGCTCCTTGTAGTGTGTCCCACTTGAGTTTTGGACCATGATCACATCATGTGTGGACCCAGATGGCTCCTTGTAGTGTGTCACACCTGAGTTTTGGACCATGATCACATCATGTGTGGACCCAGATGGCTCGAACGTATAGGGATTACCATATTCTACCAATACATGGAAGTAGGAGTGTACACGAACCGAGTTAGCTCGGTTAGCTCGTTCGACTCGACTCCAAAAAGCTCAATTTGACTTGATTTGAAGTGAGTTTAAGCTGATTTTTTGAGCTCGAAAATGAGTTCGAGTAGTCCCCAGCTCGACTCGACTCGGATCGAATCTAGCTCGAATTGAACTCGGATCGAACCAGTTCGGTGACTCCATTACTTTGCCATTGATGTTGCTCATCAACTGTTTGATAAAATGACTCAACGAAAGGTGGCTGGTGGCAAGGAAGGTATTTTTTTCCCCTAATATACTGAATCACAAGCTCAAGGAACTGAGGGTACATGTGCTTGTAATCGGGCTCGATGAATCCTTGCATCCTGATGCGCTTTGTTACCAGGCAGAACAAGTTGTGTACACCCTCTTGTTGGGTGAGATTGAATTGAGATATCAACCCCCAAACAGCAATCCGTCCGTGGACTTTCATGTTCAGCAGAACTGCAACGAGCATGCGTTCACCCATGTTTTCAAAGTAGATGTCTATGCCTTCAGGGAAGCACCATTTCAAGGCCGCAACTAAATCCTGCTCCTCTTTGGGTTTGATGGTGGCAAGGAAGGTATGTACATGAAACAAATACCATTTTTCTCTTTGTTTTTCTTGGTTTTTTATGTTGCTTAGAAGGTACTTGATAAAATACTTGTAAAACCATTGCCTCTGTTTGTAAAACAGTGGGATTTTAAAGTCGCAAGTAAGATGTTTGTGGAAATGCCTCAATGGTGAACTCGGCCCAATCTTGGCTCAAACTCAGCCCGAGCTACTGACCGAACCGAGCCGAGCTGGCTAGTCAATCTCGAGGACCGAGTCGAGCCGAGTTCGAGCTGAGGTCAGCCAGTGGCGAGCTGAGGCCAGCTCGACTTGGTTCGACTCAATGTACACCCCTACATGGAAGTTGTTCTCTTTTCCATTCTTTTTAATTAAAACCCCTCTCATTTTCTCTAATAAACTAAAGTTTTATTTGTTCTTTTGAGGTAATATACTGTAGGGATTTGGGATGAGGCTTCAGTGGATCCCTAAATCCCTAACTGTGGGGCCCTCTGTTATGTATGTTCCTTACATCCATGCCGTGCATCCGTTTTTAAAGCTCATTCTAGGGTATGATCATAAAATTGAAGTAGATCCAAATATCACGAGGACCATACCACAGGAAATAGTCTTGATTGACCATTACATACTTCTTGTGAGCCTTTTGGATCAAGTTTATATTTTTTGGGTCTCTTCATCAGGTATTTGTGACCTTATCAAGCGGGTTGGATGGTAAATAAAAATTCCGGTGGTCCCCAAGATGGTTTTAATGGTGGGTATTCAATCACCACTATTTCCTGTCGTGTGGTCCATCGGAGATCTGGATCTGCTTTCTTTTTTGGGACCATACACTTAAATGAGTTGTAAAAACAGATGGACTAAGAGGATTTAAGTCACATACATCCCGGTGGGGGGCCCCACAGTGAGGGGATCCACCCACCTCGGTGGATCCGGTTACACTGAAGCAGCGCCCAAAGATTTGTACTCCGTCTAAATCCGTGCCAGTGAATCCATCCAAAAGTCGGCCAAGAACATGAAAGTCCGGATTTGGGCCGGCCAAAACACGGAGGTTTGCCATTGTAATTCTAAATCATGAGTAGTTACCTAGCTGGAAGAGAGTGTAGCGTGCGTGCCTTATCCACCGTTTAAAATTCTAGGTCATGAGATAGATATGGTCACGGTCACAACCTTAAGTTAACGGTCAGGATCTGTGACATGCATCCAATCCAACGGTGTGAATGAGACCCTCGATGTGATCGCGCCCGTGCTTTACCGAACGCAGCGGACGGATGTCCTTACCAGATGCGTAGTGTTTCCCCCCACTACCATAATAAAAACAAACACGTCTCTCTCCAACATGGCGGCATAGCAGGCAGCCACGTGGCGTTCCGGTGCCACGTGATGGGCTGCGAATATCAACGGTTGCGCTTCTCCTACGGAAACGCAGCATGTCATGGGACATAACTCATGTGTCGCCTTTCGACGGGGAATTTTGTTTTCGCATAAAAATTATTAAAGAGAAAGAGGCATCGTTGACAAACAACCCCATGTCGGTGGTGCCTTCCATTTGTCTTTCCGTCCACGCAATCACGTCCTTCACTCACCTTCCTTGCTTCATATTTCTTCAAGCGCCCTCTCAAAATCTCTCCACTCGTGACAATTAATCACACGTAAGTGAGATCTGATCGTTTCATGAAACCTAGATCGGACTGTTTAGTTCTTAAGTAGGATCTCTCACGTTTATAAGAAAGATAAAGGATTATTAATGGTTGATATTCATTAACCGTGCGTGATGGCTATTTTTGAGATTGGACGGGCTGGATATTTGGATGAGGGACAATCTACTATGGGGCTCGGTTTATAAGTCGTACCGATCTCTCAAAAATTCTTTTCATTCCGTCGTATAAAGCGCTTGTATTCATTCGCTTGCAGGAGTGCGTCTGCCAGTAGAATTCATTTCTGTGGACTTACAAATGCTGAGGCGATTTGCGCGTGTAGAGTTTCAACGGTCCATCTGCAGAATGCTTGAGCGGGATCTAGTATGCTCATTAAATGGGCCCAGCTTTGAAATCTCTTTTCCTCAAAAACCATCCCCATCAACTCACAAGTGGCCTACACTTTGTTGTCAAAGATCCGACTATTCTTATCCATCTATCCAATTGCTCATAATTTTAGTGTACATATAGCCCCACGAGCAGGAAAGCCCTAATCTGTAGGTTTTCCAGTGTCCTTCATCTGATGAATGGTACCGATTTCTCCCACTGGAGGGAATTTGGCACCATGTGCCGCGTATGGACTCTTTCAGTATCTCTCGTTAGAATATTTTCTCAGCAATAATACAGGCACTGCTTCACAAGGATTGCATGTTATCTTAATCAGATTAAAAAAAAAAACAGAAAAAGAAAAAGAAAAAAAGAGCAATGTTTCAGTGCTTTCGTAGCATTAGAAGTTATTATGCTCCTACTTTCATTGATTTACTTAGACAGTCCAATCAATTGATCTGGACTGTCCATTGGGTCTAGAAAATATTTCATGGAAATCTATATAAAAAATTGTACTTATCAGATGATTCAATCCATACCTGATTCGACCATTTTTCTACAGACATCCTTTTCCCAGTCCATTGATCGGATGGTTGCGATTTTCCAACGAATGTGATTTTTTAGATTCATAAGCAATCCATGAGGGTCCTAACAAATAGATGGATTGAATTACTGATTAGACCTATTTTGTGTAAATAATCCTGACCGTTGATATTAAAGGCTATTAATCAAACTAATCATTTTATAAAATCGGCATGGTATTTGCATCCGAGCCCATGAGCTGTCTGCTGGACCTGATGAACAGTCTAGATCAACGGATTAGACTGTCTAAGTGTCCCGTAGAAACTAGTAGCACTATAACTTATAGTCTCTAAGAGCACTGGACCATTACTCATTAAAAAAAATTAGGGGAAAGTAGATTTGATCTGGAAAAGCACTAACCTAAGATGGACGGTTGGCATTGTAACATCGCCGACTAATGCCGCCCTCAATTGTTTATTTATTTTTATTTTTTATATTGCATGTATTTTCCACCTATTCAAGCTGATGGGTACACCCATGCTTTCTACTTTCGTACTATTGTATTAGAAAATGTAGAAGAGATGGATACGAGGATGGTTATGAATATCAATTTCCATCTCGTCCGAGAATTTCATGCAATCACAGGCGTTTATTGAGTCCCCGCGCCTGTACGAGTGACCTCCTATCCAGACCACTACATGTTCCAACATGGCAATGGATACAAGATCCAAGTCGTCCATTACATGAGTCTTACAATGAACATTATATGGCTTAAAAATCATGTCATTCATTCACTCACCATGGCTGCTAACATTTTAGAAAATTTCTACCCGTTTAATTCTATTCTGAAGTGCCACTCACTTTATTTATTGATCCGCGCAGTTTTTTTTTGATGGGTATCCACGTGTCGGTGCTCACCTGATGGACGGATTGGATTGTAAACCTGTGGAATACGCTGGCAGATATGATTGTGTGGAGCGGAGAAACTCTGCAACAATACAGACATGGTTAAAACAGTAACGTTTTTATTTTTATTTTCTGTCAGCAAGCACGGTAGGTCGGCTGAATGTAAACCGCGAAAATGTATGAGAAAAGCTTTGATGCGCATGTGGACCCGGTTCGGATGGTTGATGAACCAAAACAGATTATTTAAATAGAATCGGATTGCGTAGCACAAAGCACCGACGTCGTACTGGTCGGTGTTGGAAAAGCTTTATGGGCCCACCATGATGTATGTGTTTTATCCACGCCGTCCATCCATGTTGCCGTTCATTTTAGGGCACGGATCTAAAAAGGACCATGCCACACGAAACAGTGGTGGTTGAACGCCCACCATTAAAAACTTCATGGGGGCAAAAAAGTTTAAATCAAGCTTGTGTTTGTGCTTTCCCTCAGTCAATATCTGTGTGACCTAATCACCACTGTTTCCTGTGGCGTGGTCCACCTGAGATTTGGATCTGCCTCATTTTTAGGCCCACCACCATTAAAAACTTCATGGGGGCAAAAAAGTTTAAATCAAGCTTGTATTTGTGCTTTCCCTCAGTCAATATCTATGTGACCTAATCACCACTGTTTCCTGTGGCGTGGTCCACCTGAGATTTGGATCTGCCTCATTTTTAGGCCCATGTCCTAAAATGAGCCGGCAAAATGTATGCACAGAGTGGATAAAACACATATATCATGGTGGGGCCACCGCTTTTTTTTTTTCTTTTTTCTTTTTGCGCCGGCTAGTACCAAATCCCCGTCCTATTGATTATTTGAAATTTAGTGGTTAAGATGAAAAATTTCCAACAATCCTAATTCAGCAAACAAGTACCAAGGATTCAGATACGAGGATCTTTGAACAATCTGATTCATGGATGAGGACTTCTTCTTCTAAAAAAAAAAAAAAAAAAAAAAGGGAAGAAGAAACCCCCGCACACTCACACTCTAGTGGAATTTCACCACCTATGGGTTCTCGAACCCTTGCCGGGGTGATGAAACTCCCGAGAGTCTACCACCCGAGCAAGAGTAAGGACCCCATGGATGATGACTTATCTACCATGTACCTGAATCAGATACGAAGATCTACCGAACAATCTGATTCTTGGATGATGACATATCTACCGTGTACCTGAACCTAGATGGTTGGATAGGAGTCAATTCTAGTAAAACTTTTATTAGGTGTGCTTTACATGTTCAATAATTTATACTGATCAAACTTGAAAACTTTTTGATGGTTGGATATTTGGACTGAGCATTCTAGTGGGCCCATTGTAGTTTTGATGGTTAAGATAAGTAGGGGTAGTGTGTTTCAACTCTACTATACTCATAGGTATGAGCTTTAGTGTACTTTAGTGAAACATGGACTCATAAATGGACATGGACTCTCTGTTGTATTTGTTGCTGCTTGGTTTTCGATGGTTGGAATGTGGGTATGCTAGAATTGAATCTGCAGCTTAATTTAAACCGAACAACTATGACCCCAAGCGCCAAGATATGCAGACACGTAGTGTATGATCAAGATCTGATGAGCTCGGTTACCTATTCAGCCACTTGCTCAATGTGTAAATAGGATCAAACGATATTCAAAGTGTATGGTTCGTCCACTGATGATGGGTTACAATGTAGAATACGATTCATAGAAAATTCAGATCGCCCCACATTCTCACATTACAAAGATTCACCGGCATGTCCGATGTTACCGTGGATTTATATGAACACCTCAAGGTGCACAACACATGAGTCAGATGAATTACGTGAGACGATTTGTTCATGGAGCAACTATTTACAACATCCAATCTTGGAAGTGATGTGACACTGCATTTGCGAACTACACACATCGATTTGTGCACCACTAACCAAAACCCATGCAATTACGTGACGACCAAGAGGGTCTCTACCCAGAGCGCATTATGTCTATGATAAATTATTTAAATTATTAGTTGTGATACATCTTAATACATCACTTGCACTTATGAAGAATATAAACTGAATCATGGAGGTTCTGGAATAACAAGACACATGCTCAAGCCTTAAAGATAAATAGCGCAAGGCCAATATAATAAAGGGAAGAGTGACAATGGTCAACTCAATAAAGATAAAAGTGGCAATGGCCAACATAACAATTGTCAACTCAATAAAAGAAAAGTAGCAATGGCTAACTCAACAAATAGACGAGTGATAATGGCCAACTCAATAATAAGGAGAGTAGTAATGACCAACTCAACAAAGAGGAGAGTGGCAAGGGCCAACTCAATAAATTGATAAAGGCAAGGGCAAGGCTTGTATCCATAGCCCCCCATAAATTCAGAAAAATCATTTGTAATTAACATCATGTTATAATCCCAAAAGGGTCAGTAAATATTGATGATAAATTAAACACATGTAGAGAGAAAATTCGAGTTATGTGAAAGCATAGTATGTAAGAGGCAAGATAATTACATATCAACTTAAATTATTGTAAGCTTAAAGGAATAAATCCTCACCTCTAGTGTTGTTCGATCTTCCTATTAATGATGTTGATGATTTAGGAAAATCTTAGTCCCAATCTTTTTCCTTTATCCTATTCCACATGACTTAACTAGTTAGAATTTACAGTCTTACTAGATGGGATCTAAGTTATCCTAATTCATCTATTGTTGTGGAAGGAGGACTAAAAGAACAAAAGAAGATCTGAATCGTGAACCCGTACTGAAATTGGCTGTAGATTAGACAATCTTTGAGATTATCATGGCTTTAGTGGAAGCTATGTCGACATCTTACCTTCCTGCTCCCTTCTTCTTCAACTGCCTTCTTATTTTTATTCTTGAATGTCGGGCGGCATTGTTTTATAGCATTGGAGAGAGGCTTTTAGACTCCTCTCGCAGATTTTCCATTGCCCTGTGTAATATTTACGCAGGGAGTTTCACCACGTTGGACAAAAACCATCTGATTAATGCTACCCTATTTTTTGCGCAACGATGATCGGAGTGGCGTGACAGGTCATGGTCCCACTTCCAAACCATTTTGTCACCATGGGAGGGATCAGATCCCGTGTTTATGAGGCTTGAACGGTCTTGATCGGGGCTGTGATTTCGGTCCCGGTCGCCCTGTGTGCGAAGAACTCGGACGTGCCAGTTCTTGCGTTGGTTATGGAATGGACTGGCTTGCGTCGCTCGATGGGGCCCCCAATCTTGGGTATCCATTAAATCCACACCTTCCGTTGGATTCTTCACGAAATTTTGGCCCAGAGGAAGATATTTTCGATCCGAGTTCGGTGTGGCCCATCGAATCAAACTCACGGTGATGGTTTGAACACAACGGAAGGTTGGGAATGATCCCTAGTCTGTTTCCGACGCGGTTTTGTCGGGTTTTGGTCAGATGTCTCGTCTGCTCCCAACGGATGGTTCCAATCTTTGATTAGTCCGAGGTGATGGCCCACTCCAGATCCGTTGCGGGTCTGCTTGTTTGAACTTCGCAGGCAGGAAAACGAGAAGAGAGTCCTCTTCTTCATGGATAGTCAGTCAGACGTGGTTTAACTGACTTAAGCTATCCGGTGAGCTGCGTTTGTATACGCCCCATGTGCACATGTAGCTGGGATGTGGGGCCCACAAAGATGTTTTTGAGAAATTTGCTCCATCCTTTCGATGTGTAAGGTCCTCGAGTTTAAGGATGGGGTTGGTCTGAGCTCCAAGTGGGCCACACCATCAACCAATGTTCTTTTTTGAAATGGCTTTCATGTGGGAAGTCAGTTATATCTCTTGAATATGTTTCTTGGTTTAGTGAATGGCTGGGGAAGGTGGGGTCCACTTGTGGTGACCTTCTGGGATATTCATTCCCTTCATCATCTTCTTCGCATTGTGTTGGGCCAGGAGACTAGGTATGTATCGTATCCGAGTTCTAGGCGGCCACATAATCAGTCGATGTGGGAAATTGTTTATTGTTGGAAGAAGTCTATGTTGTGCGTTTGAAAGTGGGTGGGGAGAACTCCATGCTGGTTGGAGTGATCTTCAGTTTTTGAGTAGGAGGTAAAATAGGATTTCCTAGTTTGAACGTGATTCATTTGTGGATACGATTTCTTCTTGCGGATGTAATATATATGACAACTAAGTGTTCACAACCCCAAGTGTAGGGTCGTGATGTAGTAATAATCTCGATGAGACTGAGGTCGAATCCACAGGGACTAATCTCGTACATTTTTAGAAGTAACTGGAAATAGAACTAGAAGAAGATGTAAATATAAATATGAAGAATTTTGAAGAGTAATTGTGAAGGATGTAATTGAAACTTTGTAAATTTAAAGGTGGGAACTAGGGTGCCAAGGATCCACTTGTAGCAATTGAGATGCTATCTTGCTTAATTCAAGAGATTCAACTAGAATCAGAGTCTTATCCTATCTAGTTGGGAGAAGAGACGGTTAAATCTCTGAACTTCTCATTGATCTAGCCTCAATGAAGGAGAATTGTGGTGAATTGGAAGGGATTCCATCACCCAACCATGCCCAGGAGATGATGGCAAACAATGCGATTTACCAAATCCACAATCTCAAATAGAAAAGAAGATATTTAAAGCTATTGTAGACTTATAGTAATTTGAGTCACAACTGTCACGCCCCAAACTTGGAGACCGAGCTTACAAAATTCCCGATCACCAAATCCGGTGCTGACAGCCTCCGTAGTACCCCATTCTCGGCTCCCAGCGTATATACGCCAGATTCCGATCCTGGGATCCTACAAGGAGGATTTTTTTTTTAATGTACATTTATCTCGTAATGAGCATAACCACAAGATTACCCAAATCACCAAGACAATATCATCATCACATATCCACTAATATAATCGTTTGAGTACAATACTGAAAAGGAAATACGTATAAAATAAATCAAAGCTCCAGAAGACGGCTGCACGCTCCAAGCTTAATGCTGCTGCTGCAACCTAACGTCACCTGTACGCATCTATCATACATAAGCTTATAGAAAGCTTAGTGGGTGGTGTAAGTGTGTGTATAAGGTAAGTGTCAAGTAAGAAATATCAGAGTAATCAGAGTAAGCAGAAATACTAAGAAGCCCATAATCATACAACATCATAAATACTAGCGAGATCATAAATCATACGATATCAGAGTAATGCGAAAACATGCTGATAGGCCCATAAATACCATCAGCCTTATCCAAGCTATGCGATACAAGAATATAATAAACCAATATCATATATTGAGGAAGTAATGTAAATCACATATGCAATGAGGAGACATAGTAAGCCAAATATCAGATACCAAGTCCACGAATATCATTAACCTTAATTATGATATGCAATATAGAAGCGCAGTAAACCAACTACTATGTGCTAAAGATGCAATGCAATGCGAATAAAATGACCAAGTTGGAGTGTGAAGTCAGGATGATAGTACGTAGTATCGCAGGCTATGGGGTCCATCACAAGAGACTTCTATCCAAACCAGTCCCATACCTAAATTTGGATAGCCAGACTCAATGTAGTAGACTCCTGATCTCAGGTTAGTCGCGCGCCCAACCGAAATCCTGGCCATGCGAAGGAACACAACAATTAGTTGCGCACCACTAGCCCGAGTGGATAGTGAATGAAATGAATGTATGAGTATGCAACTCCTACTCAATAAGTCCACATATCAGTATGGTTCCTCTCTGGGAAAATCACCGGGGTCTATTACACTCCAAACCCGATTGCCGCCCCATCGCGCGCAACAAGGTGAGTGGAAGAGACCTCACTATCCGCCTGCCAATATCGGGCCCGGCTCGTCGATAGCGGACCCATTCCTCGAGCTGGTCAGACTCAGCCTAGCATTGCCCCCTCCTCTCAGGCAGGTAAGGCCGTACCCCCTTCCAACCGACCACGACACAGTGGGAGACGCGGCCTAACGGTATACGGCCCTCATACGCTCATGCATCCACTCGGTCTAGACGTTGGAGCAACCTCTGAAACCAAGAGGGTTTAGGGACTTTCACCCAGGGATATCTATAGCACCCCATGTAGAACAGATTTTCGGTGTCCCATCTGGCCATCCACGAAGTACCTGTGAAGGCTACGACCCTGATGTCGCTAGGGCGTACAGTAATCACAACACACAATGCAAGATGCATGAGTTATACAATCCAGTCATGCATCAATCTCACGCATACCGTATACTCATGTGAGACAATTTTCGCCTATCAGGGAGTGTCATAACAACATGCCCAATGACATATGCAATGGTCAACCACATCTCATAACAAACATGCAGATGATGCGTATGGGCATGTATTATGATGCTATGCTGTCACATATTCATAATCGGTATCAACAATCGACCTTGACAATGTGGACATTTAACCAACGTTGCCCCCAAGGAATGGCCCGCTTAGAGCCTACCATATAGTGGACCCATGGCCTCACACAAGGGCCTAGTATACAACATCATAGGCCTCACTCAAAAGCTTAATACATCACAATGGGCCTTTCACATGGGCCTTACATACATCACATAGGCCTCAAATGCATCAGGTCGAGGCCGAATGCTCATCAGAATGAGCCTCAATAGTAGGAATCGGCGATCGGAATCAGCCTCGATGATTGACCTCGATAATCGGCCATAATAATCGGAATTGATCAAAAATCGGCCTCGAAGATCGGAATCGGCAATCGGCCATAACAATCAGAATTGATCGATAATCAGAATCGGCAATCGGTCACGAGAATCGGATCGATCGATAATCAGAATCGGCAAATCGGTCACGTCAATCAGAATCGGCAATCGGCCACAACAATCTGGATTGATCGATAATCAAAGTCGGCAAATCGGTCACGTCAATCAGAATCTGCAATCGGCCATGACAAACGGGATCGATCGATAATCAGAATCTGCAAATCGGTCATGACAATCGGATCGATCGATAATCAGAATCGACAAATCGGTCACGAGAATCGGATCGATCAATAATCAGAGTCGGTAAATCGGTCACGTCAATCAGAATCGATCGATAATCAGAGTCGGCAAATCGGTCACGTCAATCAGATCGATCGATAATCAGAATCGGCAAATCGGTCACGAGAATCGGATCGATCAATAATCAGAGTCGGCAAATCGGTCATAAGAATCGGATCGATCGATAATCAGAGTTGGCAAATCGGTCATAAGAATCGGATCGATCGATAATCAGAGTCGGTAAATCGGTCACGTCAATCAGAATCGATTGATAATCAGAGTCGGCAAATCGGTCACGTCAATCAGAATCGATCGATAATCAGAGTCGGCAAATCGGTCACGTTAATCAGATCGATCGATAATCAGAATCGGCAAATCGGTCACGAGAATCGGATTGATCAATAATCAGAGTCGGCAAATCGGTCATAAGAATCGGATCGATTGATAATCAGAGTCGGCAAATCGGTGGATCGATCGATAATCAGAATCGGCAAATCGGTCACGAGAATCGGCCTCGATCACTAATCGGAACCGGAATCGGCCTAAGGGAAGGTCACAATGTGGACATTAAACCATCATTGCCCAACAACGTGGCCATTTAACCAATATTGCTCCCAAGGAGTGGCCCATAGAAGAAATTCATACATAACGTAGCGGCCACACATGCACCACATTGGGCTTCATACAAGGACCTCAAGTATAACACAATGGGTCACGCCCATTATCCTTGAATACATCACGATGGTCCACGCCCATGGGCCTTGGATATATCACAATGGGCCTCCAACTTATCGCAATGGGCCTCATTAAATGGTCCGTAGATGCATCACCATGGGCCCCATACGTGGGCCTTGTATACAATAAGTGGGCCGCACTGCTTGGGCCTCGTATGCATTAAATGGGCCATGTGTTTGGGCTCGACAATACAAACAGGTGGACCCCACACATGGGCCGCAAATACATCATGATGGGCCTTATGGATGGGCCGCACCAAATGGGCCCTAATATGTCAAAAGGGCCAAAAATACATCTCAATAGGTCGTGGGACATGGGCCTCGAATATATCACACTGGGTCACGACCATGGGCCTCTCATGCATCACGCCGGGCCTTACCATCTGGGCCGAAAATACATCACAATGGGCCACGACCCTCGGGCTTCAAATACGCAACAACTGGGCCCTGCATATGGGCCTCAAATACATCACCTGGGCCGCATCAATGGGACGGCATAGATATACAATACATGCATCACTGCGGCCGCACAAATGGATGGACGATGTGTATAAAACACATACATCATGATCGGCCCACACATATATGCATTGAGGTGGGTCCCACCTGTCTCGGACGGACAGCAGGGATACACAATACATATATCAAGGTGGGTCCCATCCCACACCTACAACACGTGTGGGGTGGGCCCCACGCCATTAAAAATGGACGGACAGTATGTAAGAAATACATACATCATGGCAGGCATCCCACCCTGCCAATCCAGTTGGACGGTGCGGATATAAAACACACACATTAAGGTGGGGTCTACGTCTCCAAACGGACGGACGGTGTGCATATAGAATGGGTACGGTAAGGTGGGTCCCATCCCACACGTACAGCACATGTGGGGGTAGCCCCACACAAAGCCAAATGAATTGGTGGCAGGAATAAAATACATAAATCATGGTGACTTCATTCACCGCTGTCCAAACAGAGGAACGGCTGAGATCATACAGGACCACAGAACTGCTGACGTCGGTACAAAGCCATATAGCTAGTGTGCGGACGTCGGCCAATCCATCCAGCAGGTGGGTCCCACAGGGGCCCACCACACACATACATACATATATATATATACACACACACACACACACACACACACATCTAATATAATATTATATTTACCTCTCTCTTTTTTTTTTTGAAAGAAGTCCAGCGTCCAGACCTGGACGTTGGACGGTATGTATAAAACACATACCCTTTGTGGGTCCCACACTCTGGACCGTCTGACCACCCAGACTATGTACAACATGGGTGGGTCCACGCACGTCCAAATGGACGGTGGTGATAAACACATGCATTAGGTGGACCCACGTTCAGAGATGAACGGCATGAATAAAACCCATACTTCAGGTGGGGTCCACGTCCATGCAATGGACGGTGGTGGATAAGACAAATACATCAGGGGGTCTCACGTGCTAGCTGGACGTGGAGATTCCACACGTGCAGGGGGTGGGTCCCATGCCCCAGGACGGACAGCGTGGTTAGAATACATATATCAGGGCCCCACCAAACTTGCTGACGTCACTTACAACAGCAGCTGAAGCTGCTGGACTACGCGTGTGTTGAGGTGGGTCCAGATAGTGGACGGTGTAGATAAAACCCATACATCATAAGTGGTCCCCATCGTCCAGACCACTGGACGGTGTGGATAATACATACATGTACTGAGGTGGGGTCTACGTCAATGTGGCCCACCAGCGATAGAATCAAGCTGATATCTGTGTTGTTCTGCCATCCAGACGGTCAGCAGTCTAGATGGTGCTACTGTTACTAGTGCAGTCCACTAATCCCATGGCCTGCACTGATGCAGATGGATGGCTAGGATGTAGAGCACATACATTAAGGTGGGTCATGGATAAATCACGTGTACCACAATGGTCCCACGTGGGTGGGCCACACATGTTGGATCAATCTGATATTTGTTTTCTCCCTTGTCCAGACCAGTCTGGGAATCATCCAGCGTGGATAGGTGGGGTCTACGCATGTGTAGGGCATGAATAAAATGCATTCATCATAGTGGGGTCCACGTGGTGGTCTGGATGTCCTGTACACATCAGGTGGGCCCCACATCAGTATTATAAAGAAAGAAAGAGAGAGAGAGAGATCAGATGAAGAGGGGGCCCCGCCATTATGGGTCCCTTTTTGAATAATGCGCACATCAAGATGGGTCCCACATATGTGGACCCTCAAATCATAAATCAAATAATGAAATCACCCACCTTAGATCTCTCCTTCCTTCTTCCGCCAATGCATGCTAGATCTCCAAATGAACAATTTCAACGGTTGGGATCAAACTTGGATGGTGGAGATGGGAGATAGAAGTGGGCCACACAAAGCTCCTCCCATGGAGAGCCATGGACGTGGGTTGCTTGGGAGGAAAAAATGAGAGAGAGAGAGAGAGATGAGAGAGAGAGGTGTAAGAGAGAGAGAGAGAGAGATGGGTGTGATGGGTGAAAAGGTGAGTGATGTGTACTTGTGTAAGAGAAAGTTGACTTTAAGGGAGGGTGGTTGTACTTGGGGATAGGTGAGTGATGGAGTGTGATGTGTACTTTGATTGATGGGATTGATGGGATGGGTTCTCTCGGGATTTGCAACGAGCGGCATTTTTCTCGAACTGACGCCGGCCCACATCTTCTGGCCAGGGTACTGCATCGGCGTATAAGACGCGACATCAGAACCGCAGCGATGGCGCGGTCGCACTGGTACAAGTCTCGGGTCGCACCGATTCTGATATACGGGACACTACTCAGGATCGCGCGCAAATGCTGGTAATAAATCGCGGGTCGCCGGAATTAGACCGGGAGGACCGCGGAAGCTTACGGAATGATACGGTCTAAGACACGGGCCTTACAACAACAAACCATTTAAAACTGAAAATATTCCTTAGAATCAACTAGAATTCAATGAAACTCAAATATAAACATGAATCAAAGCAAAGTAAACATCCCAATCACGCTACAAGCTTCACCTCTTAGCCTTAGCTAAGAGGTTTAGCTAACCATAGACATGATTGAAATAAAATTTCTTAAGAAAAGCATAAAAACAACTAAAAACAACTAAGAAAGAAGAAGAAAGACTCGTGGTGGCCGCTCTCCACGCTTTTACTCCACTCCTCAAACCTAGATGATGCCTAGGAACGTCCTAGGGAGTCCTATATATAGTTGTGCATCCCCCTCTTATGCATTGACTTGAAATTTTCAGAAATTGCTTGCAAAAGGTCTCAATTTACGCAATTCGCGTCGGCCCTGATTTCGGTAGCACCGAACTCGTATATGAAATTTATCGCATCTGAAATTGTATGTGCAGAGTGCTTAGGTAGTTACTGAAATTCCTTAGGTAGTTATTGAAATTGGCTTCGGTGGTACCGAATTAAGCTTAAGTAGCACCAAATTAAGTTGTTTTCTTGCTGGACTGTTTTATGCACTTTAGGTAGCTACTAAAGTTGGCCTGGGTAGCAACGAAATTGACTATTTTTCTATTGTTTTACTTATGCTCTTACGAATATTTTCTCCATCATTTGTACTTGGTTTCCTTGGATATTTGGCATGAAAATTTTCCGTTCTTGGTCTCCTAAGATCCTTCCTTTGCCTTGGTGATTCTTGAGCATTAAATCCATGCTTTTAGCATTCTTTTCAATCCAAGCTCTTAAATTCACCTTGCAACACAAACATGGTTCAAATAGAAAATTAAGCATTATCATGTTCATAAAACCAAGTAATAAATGGGGGATAATATGCAATATTTAACCCTCAACACAATCCCCAACCAACATTTTGCTAGTCTCAAGCAAAGTATACGAAAAATGAACTTTAATGCTCAATGTTCAAACCTTTTTCAGAAAACAATCTTTTGTGTAATCAAGTATGAATGAGTAGACTTAAGACATGAAAGTGGTATTTTGAAAACCTAAAGCCGAATCACATAAGCAATTAATCAAATAAGTTCTTTATCATTTAACTCAGAGCATATGTTCATATTCCAAGTTTTTCCAATGAATGTTAACTTATTTCCCATGGGAATACTATTATTTCATAATGTTAGCCATGTTTATCATATCAAAATTAGTCAAAAACTCAAGTTCTGATTCCAAATATATCCTCAATTTTCTTCTTTTTCTAGTTTTTGATTTTATATCGACGACTATTCTTATTCATTATTTTCCAAACAATTCATCCTTTTTAGAGACCTTTTTCATTCTCCTTAGCGATGTTGTCATTTTTCATTCTTTTCATGACCTTTTTGTCAATCTCCCATTTTTTAATTGGTTTTTCATCTTTTAAGGTAGATGAAATTCTCTAGGCTCAATTCTTAACATTTATCAATGATTCACATACTAACCATTAGCAATCCTAGCACATCCCAAGGAAGCAACTTGAATGTGTTTTATGATTTAAATTAACATGATTATACAAATTTTCTCTTAATCATTCAAGAATCTTAGGTGGTGGTCTACTCGGGTGATCAAACTCTAACAATTCAAGATCCAATCTTCATCTTATTATCCCACTCAAAGCATTCTTAAGTACACAAACTTTTATTTCCAAACAGATTCCAACTTGAAACATTGAAAAATTCTAATTTTTTTTTTGCTTAAAACTGAGAAAACACTAATTAGTTTACCTAACCCCCATCCCCAACCTAAAATCAACATTGTCCTCAATGTAAAAGAAATAAGCATGTAATGCATATGAGGTAACGAAAAGAAAGGGAATAATGATAGAAAGATAGTACTTGAAGGAAGGAACTTTGAAGCTTTTCCACAGATCTCAGTATAAAATGGGTTAGCAAAAAACAAAATTCAATAGATTATAAGCAAACTAACCTAAACAGCGGAAAGCAAATTATCCTAGTCTTAAAGCATATGAAAGCGATAAACCTAACTATACTTCCATTAGACTAGGAGATCAATCCTGGTACACAGGATCAGTTAGAGGTATGGACATATCCTTTGAATCGAATTTCTCAACAAATGGATTTAACCGATGTCCATTTACTTTAAAAGCATTATCATTGTTCGGATTCTCTATCTCGACGGCCACATAAGAATAGACATTAGTAATTGCGAAAGGGCCGGTCCAACGAGATCAGAGCTTTCCCAGAAAAAGATGTAACCGAGAATTGTACAAAAGGACTTTTTGGCTGGTCAAGAATAATTTTTGAAGGATGTTCTTGTCATGAAACACCTTCATCCTGTCCTTATAAATTCTCAAGTTCTCGTAGGCATCATTCCGAATTTCTTCAAGTTCATTCAACTGAAGTTTGCGCAGTGAGCCAGTGTTGTTCAAATTGAAGTTTAAATTTTTAATAACCCAGTAGGATCTATGTTCCAGCTCCATAGGTAAGTGACAAGATTTCTCATATACAATTCTAAAGGGAGACATTCCAATGGGAGTCTTAAATGCAGTACAGTAAGCCTATAAAATATCGGTTAAGTGGATTGACCAATCCTTGCGATCACGGTTAACTATTTTCTTTAAAATGTGTTTAATCTTCCTATTGAAAATCTCAGCTTGCCTACTTGTTTGTGGGTGGTATGGAGTGCTCCCCTTATGAGAGATGCCATATTTCTTCATTAAGTATGCAAATGGCTTATTACAGAAATGTGAGCCTCCATCAATACTGATGGCCTAAGGTGTTCCGCACTGAGAAAGGATGTTCTCTTTTAAGAACTTAATGACCGTCTGATAGTCATTATTTCAGCACGGGATCGCTTCGACTCATTTAGTGACATAGTCTACAGCTAGCAAAATGTATAAGTTCCCAAAAGATTGGGGGAATGGTCCCATGAAATCGATGCCCCATCAATCAAATGCTTCAATGATCAGAATGGGGTTTAGGGGCATCATATTTCGACGGGACAATGCTCTCAAAATTTGACAATTCTCATAAGCTCTGTAAAACTCATGAGTATCCTTGAACATAGTGGGCCAATAAAATCCGCACTACAGAATTTTGGCCATGGTCTTTTTAGCAGAAAAGTGACTACCACAGGCCTGAGTGTGACAGAAGGAGATGACATTTAGTGTTCATTATCTAGTACACATCTCCTTAGAATATGGTCTGGGCAATATTTAAATAAATACAGATCATCCCAGAAGAATTTGTGTACCTTGGCAAAATTTTTTTTCTTATCTTACGCAGTCCAATGTGTCGGTGTGAAACCTGTGGCAAGATAATTAGCAATATTAGCAAACCAAGATGAGTGGGAGACTTTAAACAGTTGTTTGTTAGGGAACATGTCATTTATAGGTGCCATCTTAAGGGAATCAGGGAGGTCAAGTCTCGAAAGATGGTCAGCCACTATGTTTTCTACTTCCTTATTATCTTTTATTTCCAAATCAAATTCCTAGAGTAGGAGGATCCATCTTATCAGGTGGGGTGTCACACCCTAAACTTGAAAACTGGGCTCATAGAATTTTCTATCATCGAATCTGGCGCCGACAGCCTTCGTAGTATCCCATTCTCGGCTCCTGGCACCCATATGCCAGATTTCGATCCTGGGATCCTACAAGGAGGATTTTTAATATGAATTTTTGTAAACGATCCTGACCACAAGTATAACCAAGTCATAATAACCATTTGAGTACAATGCGGAAAGGAAATATACAGGTATAATGAAACTCCAGAAAGATCGTTGCACACTCTCGCCTTAGCGTTGCTGCGTCCTAGCGTCGCTTGCATGCAACGGTTGTGTATAAGCTTACAACAAAGCTTAGAGGGTGTGTGGGTGGGTGCGCAATGAATGTACCAAGCATGCGATATCAGAGTAAGCAAAAATATTAGTCCATGAGTGCTATTAACTATACTAAGGCTATGCGATATAAGGCCTATGTAGCCAAATGTCATATGCAAGATGCAACGCAAGCATCCCAGTCCTCATCGAGTCCACATGTCAATACAGTTCATATCTGGAACATCACCAGGGTCTAGTACACTCCACACTGGATACCGCCTCCCTAGCCGCACAACTAACGAGTGGAAAAGACCTCACTACCCTCCTGACCAGTAGTCTGTCAATACCTACCCGACTCATTGATAGCAGACCCATTTATGAGCTGGTTAGACTTGGCCTAGCTTACAGCCCCCTCATTCGGGCGGATAAGGCCACGCCCCCTTCACAACTGACCACGATACAGTGGGAGACGCCACATACTAGTATTTGACACTCGTGTGCTCATGATTCCACTCGGTCTAGATGTTAGAGCATCTCCTAGTACCAAAAGGGTTCTATGACTTTCACCTAAGGATATCCTAAGCGCCCACAGTACTAGAACCAAATATTTTCAGTATCCAATCTGACTATCACGATATGCCTGTGGAGGCCACAACCTTGATATTTCTAGGGCGCCAAGTGATTATATCACACAAAATGCGAGATGCATGAGTCATACCATCTAGCCATGTATTAAACCTGGGCGTACTGCGCGATCATGTGGGGTAACTTTGTCTCACAAGGAGTCCCCTAAATAACTTAGCCCAATGGCAAATGTTATGATCAATCATTCCTTACAACAGGCATACAAATGATGCGTATGGGCATGTATCATGATGTAATATTAAGCATGTTCTCAGTGTGTCCTACTAAACTAAGTACACTAGCATGATTGTCAAATATAAACAATAATCGACCTAAATACATGGTAGGGTCCATAGAGGGACGACAGATCTAACCCAAACATGCAGATAGGCTCTAAATAGTGGTTATACCAAACCTGATACTACATATGCTTCCATCTACGGCAAGGGGTGATGATGTACTCTCCTATAGATAATGGATGGCCTAGGCATCATACTTATATCAAGAATGGGTCTCATGGGTGAGTCTAATGGCTATACAACAAGGTGAGTTGAGAGGGTGAAACTATTTACAACGAGTGAGCTTCCTCACCCTCTCTTATCATGCAATAAATTGGGCCTTCCTATGGGGCCCGATCCGTACACAAGGTGGGTTTCAAGGTTTGGATAATTCCTACAAGGTATGGTGGAAAGTACCATCATCAATGGGGGCCCAACGGTTTGGGTTAGCCCAATAAGGGGAGATGGAAGGTGGGCTTAACAATGGGCCCTAGGGAGGTTTACAGTGGTGGACAATTAACCACCATTGCCTCTTAGGGTGGGTCTCTTGGAATAAGAATCTGAATCACGACGGGGCCCTCGGCCCTCTAAATATCTAGAAAATGGATGGACAGCGTGCGCACATCGCTCACACATGGTTGGCCGTCACAAGGCAACTCATTGCCCTACAAATGGGGGAATAGTATGTATATAACGTATACATCATAGTGGGCCTCATAAAGCAGCCCATGGTTGGGTGTATAACCTATAAATTGGGGTGGGCCTCTCATGGCAATGGGGCCCACGACCCTAAAATGAATGGATAGAGTGTGTCGCACATATATCATGGTGTAGGGGCCCCCACAAGGCACTAATTGGCCCCACACATGCTGGACAACATGGATATACAATACATACATGAAGGTGGGCCAATTGCTGGATGTTCGACCCACTAGCTTGGGGGCCTGCTGGACGTAGCGAATGGACGGCCTGGATAAATACATACACCTCATGGTGGGCCTACACATTACAGATGGGCACCACCAGATGGATAGCATGTGTATATAACACATGCATCATGATGGCTAGCTGTTGGACGGTTAGTCCAACAGTGTCCTGGTCTAGCTAGGCGTCTAGCTAGTGGATGGCCTGGATTGAAACACATACATGGTCGGTCCTTCTGGATGTGGGCCATCCAGGAGGTGGGCTAGCCGTTGGCCTTCCACAAACATCACAGTGGGCCTAAGGAGGTCCCAATGGTAACTCCAACCCCGCTATTTTTCTTACAGCGTGGTCTGCTGAGCATTGGATCTGATCATTCTCGGGCCCATGGCCTAGAATGATATGAAAATTCTAGATGTACGGTGTGGATAACATACACATCATGGTGGGGTCCATGTAGGTGGGCCACCCTGCCAAAGATCAGACTAGTATTTGTGCTTTCCTTTCATCCAGACGGTCCTGCATGACCGATTGGTCATGTAGGCCTGTCCTTGGCTAATCAGGGCGATCCACTTGCTGGATAACAGGGATGAAATACATACATCATGGAAAGGTCCACGAATAGGTGGACCACCCAACCCTGAATCAAGCTAATATTTGTGTTTTTCCTTCAAACAGGCCTATATGACCTGACCGGCCATGCAAGCCCGATTTGGGCAGCAAGATGGGCCCTACTTGGTGGACGGTTGGATGTCCCCCTAGATGGACATCATAAATAAAATACATACATCATCAGGGTGGGCCTACAACATGGGAGAGAGAGAGAGATACGTGTGGTGGGTGAGCTTCGCCACTATGAGCTCCCCTAGAGGTGTAAATATAATACATACAACAAGTTGGGCCCATTTCATGTGGGCCCTCAATCAGAAAAAATCTGGGTGGGAATCCCATTCCCACCACAAAATCATGGTCTAAATTAACAAGTTGGATATCAAATAAACATCATGGTGGGGTCCATGAAGAATGACCCCATCATGGATTACATGTATGTATCATGGTGGGCCATTGGCCACACCTTGGGTCCCAAATGGGATCCATACCATTAACCGATAGGCCCCAATTGGCCCATAACTAAAAACTACAATCTAATCCTATAAACACCCACCAATAACTCTTCTTCTTGGCTCCTTGAAATTCTTAGTTCCTAAGCTCTCTTTTCAATGGTGGATGATGAAGTTTGGATGGTTGGATGGTAAGATTTGGGGTAGGACAATAGGTCTAGCACTTGACTTCTTTTTCTCTCCTTAGGATTTTTCTTCTCTTGGTTGGTAGGGAAATGGAGGGAGAAGAGAATGAGTGAAAGATGGGAGATGAAAGGAGAGAGGGATGGGTGTGTAAGAAGGGATGGGATGAAAGGTATGATTATTGTTGACTTGGTTACTAAGGAAATGGAGGGAGAAGAGATGGAATGAGTGAAAGATGGGAGATGTAAGGAGAGAGGGATGGGTGTGTAAGAAGGGATGGGATGGAAGGTATGATTGTTGTTGACTTTTGGATGAAAGAGGTATGGGTAGATATTCCTCTCTCCCAACCTGGAATCTTCTGGGATATGTTGTGTGTGGTGTTTACTTGAATTATTCGCTGGCTCACAACTCCTAGCCTAGGTATTGCATTGGTGCGTAAGATGCGGCATTGGAACTGCGGCGACGGTGCGATCACGGGGGTATGACTTTCGAGTTGAATTGACTCAGGTCTTCAAGGTGCTTCTTAAGGTCACACACATTTGCTGTCTACAGGTCATGGGTTGCCGAAACTCGACGAAGAGGTTTGCCGGAGTCGGTGGAAGGGTACGGTATAAGGATACGGGTCTTACATGGGGCTTAGCATCATTCTTAGAAAGAAGGTACTTGAGTGCCGCATGATCGGTGTAGATGATGATCTTAGATCCAATTAAGTAAGATCTAAATTTGTCCAAAGCGAATACCATGACCAAGAGTTCCTTTTCTGTAGTAGTGTAATTCACTTGGGCTGAATTTAGAGTCTTACTTGCGTAATGAATAACGTAGGGCTTCTTTTCTTTTCTTTAGCCTAACATTGCCCTAAGAACATAGTCAGACGCATTACACATAAGTTCAAAAGGAATGTTCCAATCGGGTGGCTGCATGATAGGTGCGGTAGTCAACATGCTCTTGAGCTTAGAGAAAGCTTCTTGGTATTTCTCAGTCCGCTCATATGGAACATCCTTTTGAAGTAGATTACATAAAGGATGAGAGATGTGACCAAAGTCTTTATGAATCTTCTGTAAAACCCATCGATTCCTAAGAAGGATCACACGTCTCGTATGCTTTGGGTGAAGTTAGGATAGAGATAAGATCAATTTTGGCTTTATCTACCTCAATTCCCTTGGACGAGATGATATGTCCCAGAACAATTCCCTTATGAACTATGAAATGACGCTTCTCCCAATTGAGTACCAAATTCTTTTCTTTACATCACTTCAACACACATTTAAGATTTTCCAAGCAATCATTGAAGGATGGACTAAAGACAGAGATGTCGTCCATGAAGACGTATAGATATTGCCCTATCATGTTAGAAAAAATACTCAACATGCATCGTTGAAAAGTGAAGGGGGCATTACACAGTCCAAATGATATCATTTGGTAAGCAAAGGTGCCAAAGGGACATGTGGACGTGGTCTTTTCCTGATCTTCAAGGGTTATCTCTATCTGGTTGTAGCCTGAATACATGTCAAGGAAGCAATAGTACGAGTGACTAGCTAGCCTTTCCAAGATTTGATCAATGAAGGGCAAAGGAAAGTGGTCCTTCCTCGTGACGGTATTCAACTTCCTTTAGTCAATGCACATTCTCTAACCAGTAGTAACTCTAGTTAGCACGAGTTCATTGTTGGCATTAGCTATGATGGTGATTCTGGACTTCTCAGCAACCACCTGAGTTGGACTCACCCATTGACTATCGGATATGGGGTATATGATACCCACATTTAATAGCTTAAGAAACTCGGCTTTAACCACTTCCTTTATGTTTGGATTTAATCCATATTGTGGTTGCTGGGAGATCTTTGCATTATCCTCTAGATCAATGCAGTGAGTACAAATCGAATGGTCAATTCCCTTGAGGTCCGCAATCGACCATCCAAGGGCTCCCTTATGTGCAATGAGAATAGAGATGAGTATACTCTCCTGTTCCTACTTAAGGTGAGAAGAAATCACCACCGGGTATGTCTTATTTTGACCTAAATAGACATATTTCAAATCAGAGGGTAAAGGTTTTAGGTCAAACTTCGGTGCCTTGAGGTTAAATGGTAGAGGCATTACATCAGTTTGGGGCAATTCTTCAAATTGTGGCCTCCACCGCCTAACTTTAAGTACCGGCACAGTGTCTAGCATGGTCCTCATGTCCCTAATCATATCATCATCAAAATTATGGGAGTGGGCCAGGTACATCTCTAGAGGGTCAGAGGATAAGGTCAAAAGTGTTTTATCTTCCACGAAAGAGTCAATCATTTTAATGTCATGGGAATCATCATCATCCTTTGATTGTTTGCTCGTATTGAAAAGATATTCAACTCCAATGTCATATTTCCAAAAGATAAACTCATGACTCCATTTCTACAATAAATGATTGCATTTGATGTGGCAAGGAATGGGCGACCAAGAATGACAAGTATTTGAGTGCTCATGTCTACGATGTGTTGAGTATCAAGAATGATAAAATCTACCAGGTAGTAGAATTCGTTAACTTGGAACTACACATCCTCAATTATCTCTTTCGGTTCACGAACTGAGCAATTAGTAAGTTGTAATGTGGTTTGGGTAGGTTTTAATTCACCCAAACCTAGATGTTCGTAGACCGAGTAAGGAATCAGATTTATGTTCGCTCCTAATTCAAGAAGTGCGTGCTCAATTCAGTAGTTCCCAATACACAATCGATGGTTGGGCTACTAGGATCTTTGTATTTTTGTGTAACGCCCTGAAATTCGGGGGTCAAGCATAACTCAGCTCCCGAGTTCCAAAACATCACTTATGCAACATATTTAATGATGGATGTATGTTGTCTATATTACTGCATAAAACATGGAATAGATTAAGCCAAATAGCAATTATAATTCAAGGATAAGTGAAGAAAGCAAGCGGAAGACTTATAGAAATATATGTGTACATGTGCAAATCCCTGAAATACATATACATACTAGGTCGTACTGACAAGTGTTACTATCAAAATTACAATTATTAAATTATATCATTTAATTCCCAAAAGAAATCCCAGCATCCCACGCATCAGAACAAGGCTCACTAGAACCCGTCTGAAAACTGCATAAAAGAGAAAACAGCCTCATCATCATCAATCTCCCGCTCTGCCTCAGAGGTCGCCTCAACATCTGCAACATCAGCAACTAAGACAGAGTCTGGTGGGTGTTTAATACCGCCCCAGAACGTGGGAGTGAGTGATCAACTCAGTGGAACAATAAAGTAAAAGTTAACATGTTATTAGTTCAATCAAGCAGTAATGATAAAGCAGAACAATTAAACATGTCCTAAGTACTATTGTTAATGCAAGAATATATGAAGAATGATGCGTGCCCTCACGTGTACACCCTCAGCGTCTTCATCTTACGTTATGCATGACATCGCCTCAAAGTGCGCCACATCTACAAAGCACATGCAAATGCGGTGCATGAACATGATTACCAAGTTGTTATTAGTCCTTTTCATACAGCAGGATTGGGAAGCTAAGATACCTTCCTCATATCACCATCCAAACAGTGATCCATTCTAGGGTCGTCAGTCCTAGACATCTCATACGATCATATGGTTGTAGGTCGTTGCAAAGGGCTCGTCACCAATCAATGCACGCCTATCACACCTTCGTTACTACACTAAGGCTCGTCACCTCAATGCGGTATCCAGGTATGCTCGAGGTCACTACAAAGGGCTCGTCACCAATCAATGTAGGCCGACAGCGCGAATATAGTGTCCCATACCACCATAATTAGCTCACGAGTTTGGTTGCTCACTGGTCACTACGGGGAGTCTCGTCACCCCAGCGTAGGCCGACAGCTCGACCACGGTGTCCCATACCACCATGTCCAGCTCATGAGTCTTAGCGGATCACGGTACCATGGTTAATAGGATTTCATTGGTAAGTTTGGTACCCTAGATTCAAACAGTGGCGTCCATACATGGTGAACATACATCGGATAATTGGGTTACTTGATGAACTCGACTAGCACAAGCGCATGTTGGGTTGAATGACATAGAGTGCGCAAACACTCCGCGTGGCCAAACCACTGCCGACAACTCTAATACGACTCGGGTTCATCTAATCACGTCCTACGTGGCGAAAGTAACCTCAGCCACGAACTTAAGGCCAATTACCGATTTCCTGGACTAATGCATAGTCCCACACATTCCACTACAACAGATATTCATATCTACAATTTAGAATAGTAACGGAACAATAACTCAAATCATGTAGTACGTAAGCATTTGAAGACTATCAACTTAACATAGCTTTAAACATAAGTAAGACTTGAAATTAAACAACAAGGAATGTAACTTGCATGAAGGAAATCATACACACTAGTGGGAGAGTTGAGAATCGCTTCTCGACACCCATACTAGGTTGATATATCACACTTTAGATCATTCAGACATTTCTACAAACACTTAGAATACATAATACAACATACATGACGCATTTGAAATACACGCATTTGAACAATTCCTTTTACCAAGGAGTTGCCGCACATACAATAAGCATAAGTACACAACAAATAATCATGGCAATCATAGGTTCATATTTTATATGCATACGGTACTTTATACATACACATAGAATACACAAATCTCAATATAACAAATGCATAACAGGAACGCAAAATAAACATAACATTTGGCATGTGAAATCTCATTCATAGCAAGAATAAACCATTCACTAACATTGAAAGCCTTTAAAAGCAAAACCTATACGATTAAAGTCCACACCTTAATCCAGAAAAGAACACCGAACTGATTTCAAACGATTTGTCTTCGTCAACGGCGACAGGATAACCTAAAGCAAGAATAGAAATGAGCTACAACACACAAGGATTATTCTAAGCTCTAACACAGATTAGGGTTAGGTTAACTTACCCAAAGATGAACTCAGAATCGTCGGAATAACGATTCAAAAGTGAAGGTTCAAGGAAGAAGAAGAACAGGGAAGAATCTAAGATGATTCACCAACTTCTCTCTTACTTTCTCTCTCTTTTCCACTCTCTTTCTAGGCTAGGGTTAGGAAATTCGTATGGAAAAGAGAACTAGGGTTTTAAGGTCTATAAATAGGCCTAACATTGATGAAAATAACCCCAGGGCTAAGGTATACTTAGGGTATAACCAAAACAAGCCTCTATCGATCCAACGAAGCACTTCTGGTGGGCCTATTACCACGAAAGGTCGGACTTAAGCTCTTTGACCATGGATCTAGGTCAAGCTGAGTTTTCGTACCGACCGGATCTTCAGATCAGCCGTGGCGGACCACACTCAATTTAACGGTCACCGAATCTCGATTAGGTCCACAAGTACAAGAACATGCCTGGGCCACCTTCCCTGATCAGAGGGTGAAATTGGGTCAGAATCCAACGGTCAGATTGCTTAAAATTATCGCGCAAGCGACACGACTCAGATTTCACAAAATCTTATTTAATTTCTAACCATTCTCACACTCTTCACTCCGAACTCAATCAAATCGACCCAGAACATCATCTGGACTTGATTTTTGAGGTGATGGCCAAGTCTAACATGGTGACCGCAACAGCCTAAGATCATCACTATCAGACTTTCGACGCGCGGTCCAGGTCCGATCCAGAACTTCTAAAAATTCCCAAGAACAACTGGATTTAACGATGAATTCCAGATTTCAGAGTAACCTAGCGCTAACCATTCTATAGGTTTAGAGTCATGCAGATCAAATTTAAAGTGATTGATACAAATTTCACAAGCAATCGAGTATAGCGCTAATTACCCCAAAAAACTTCTAAGGAAAGAATAGAGGTAGTACTCGGGTCTTGGCACAAAATTTTCAGGGTCATTACAATCTACCCCCTTAAAGAAAATTTCATCCTCGAAATTCATACCTTCTCATATTCCTCAAGGATCTGAGGGTAGCTCTTTCTAACCTCAGCTTCATATTCCCAAGTAGCCTCTTCCTCACTATGATGCGTCCATAACACCTTCACAAGAGGGATAACCTTGCTACGCAATACCTGCTCCTTCCTGTCGAGAATATGCGTCGGTCGCAGTACATAAGTGGCATCCTCACTCAACTGCAGCTGCTCCCAACTGATAATATGCGAAGGATCAGGAACGTACTTCTTCAGCATAGAAACATGAAATACGTTATGCACGCCGCAAGAGGTGTGGGCAAAGCAAGGCGGTATGCTACCGCTCCCACTCGATCCAAAACTTAAAATGGACCAATAAATCTCGGCGCAAGCTTCCCCTTCTTACCGAACTGCAGAACTCCCTTCATAGGAGAGACCTTGAGGAAAACATGGTCTTCAACCTCAAACTCAAGCGGTCGACGCCTCGTATTAGCATAACTCTTCTGCCTACTCTGGGCTGTCAGAAGTCGACGTCGAATGATGTCAACTTTCTCTGAAGTCACCTGCACCAACTCTGGGCCAAGCAAACTACGCTCACCAACTTCTGCCCAGCAATGCGGTGCTTTGCACGAGCGACCATACAACGCCTCATAGGGAGCCATGCCAATACTCGCCTGGAAACTGTTATTATACACGAACTTTGCATACTGGAGAGAATCATCCCAACTGTCCTTGAAATCCAAAGCACAAGCTCGCAACATGTCTTCCAGGACTTGATTCACGCGCTCCGTCTGCCCATCTGTTTGTGGATGAAACGCGGTGCTGAACTTCAGTTTCACACCCATCGCTTCCTGAATACGAGTCCAGAAGATACATGTGAAACGCGTGTCTCTATCAGACACAATCTCCAAGGGAACTCCATGCAGACGCACAATCTCCTTGATATACAGCCTAGCCAACTCGTCTGCAGAGACTGTGACTCTGATCGGTAAGAAATGAGCCGACTTCGTCAATCGGTCGACAATCACCCAAATAGAGTCATATCCCTTCCTTGTTCTCAGTAACCCAGAAATAAAATCCATAGAGATGAAGTCCCACTTCCATTCTGCTATGGGCATGGGCTGCAGCAGCCCAGGAGGTCGGCGATGCTCTGCCTTGACCTGCTGGCACGTGAGACAATGAGAAACAAACTTAGCAATGTGGACCTTCATGTTGTCCCACCAATATGATCTCCTCATATTACATCTTCATGCTACCTGGATGCATCGCAAGCTTAGAACTATGGGCTAACTTGAGAACCTCCCATCTCAAGTCAGGGATGTCAGGAACACATAACCGGCCACGAAATCGTAGGCCCCCATCAGAACTAATACTCCAGTCGGAGTTCTCATCTGTACCAACCCACTTCCTCATTTTTACCAAAAGCTCATCATCTGCCTGAGCTGCAACGATCTTCTTATCGATAAGGGATTGTACACGAATGTGTGCGATAACCTCATACGGTTCAACCACCGTAAGCTTCTGCTCAAAATCCCGCACAAACTCCAACATATCCCACTCTGCTATCATCAGCAGAGCCTCAAACTCAATAGCCTTCTTACGACTCAACGCGTCTGCCACAAGGTTCGCCTTGCCCAGATGGTAAGAAACATTAAACTTAAAGTCCTTCAATGTTTTCATCCATTGGTGCTGCTTCATATTCAAGTCACGCTGCGTGAAAATATACTTAAGGCTCTTGTGGTCACAAAAGAGCTCGAACTCCTCACCATAGAGGTAATGTCTTCAGAGCTTTAATGCGAAAATGACAACTGCTAACTCCAGGTCGTACGTAGGGTAATTCTCTTCGTGTTTCCTCAACTGACGCGAAGCATAAGTAATCTCCCTGTCATTTTGCATAAGGACACAACCCAGACCAACGTGAGAGGCGTCAGTATATATAATATACTTAACCCCTTGCTCTGGCAATACTAGCACAGGGGCGGACGTCAACTTGTCCTTCAGCTCTTGAAAAGCTTCTTCCGCCCTCTCATTCCAAGCAAACTTCAAATCCTTCCGTGTCAACTGTGACAATGGTCTGGCAATCTTCGAGAAGTCTTGAATGAAGCGTCGATAATAGCCTGCAAGACCCAGAAAGCTCCTTACCTCAGTAACTGAACCAGGCTGCTTCTAGTCCTGCACTGCAGCTACCTTGGTAAGATCGACAGCTATCCCTTCCTTGGACACCACATGTCCCAGGAACTTGACTTCCTCCTTCCAAAAATCACACTTCTTGAACTGTGCAAAAAGCTGATTCTTCCTAAGAGTATCCAAAACCGCTCTTAAGTGTTCCTCATGCTCTTCTTGACTCGTAGAATATATCAAGATGTCATCGATAAAGACAATGACGAATCGGAATAAGAATGGCTGAAATACCCTGTTCATCAGATCCATAAACATAGCCGGTGCGTTTGTAAGACCGAACAACATCACAAGGAACTCATAGTGACCGAAGCTAGTCCTGAAAGCGGTCTTCTGCATGTCCTCATCCTTGACGCGTAACTGATGATACCCTGACTGCAGATCAACCTTTGAAAAGTACCGTGCCCCCTTTAAGTGATCAAACAGATCATCAATCCTGGGCAAAGGGTACTTATTCTTCACAGTCACTAGATTCAACCTGCGATAATCAATATATAATCGTAAGGAACCATCCTTCTTCTTCACAAACAAGACAGGTGCTCCCCAGGGAGACACACTAAGCCGAATAAAACCCAAATTCAGCAAACCATCTATCTGCTTCCTCAACTCCTCCATTTCACTCGGAGGCATACGATAGGTGGGCAAAGAAATGGGCGCCGTAACAGGCATGAGATCGATAGTAAAATCAATCTCGCGCTGAGGAGGTAATCTAGGAATCGACTCAAACACATCTTCAAACTCCCGAACTACTAACGTGCTATCAAACACCGACTCAGCCATACACTCCAACAGAGAAGTATAATAATCAAGACGAAAAGGGTAACTAACCCGAACTGGGAAAGTAACTGTCTCGCCCTTAGGTCCATGGATAGTCACTGACCTTGCTTCACAATCAATCTTAGCTCACATCCTTGTGAGCCAATCCATACCCATAATAACATCGTAATTATAAAGAGGTGCGACAAAGAATTCAACCCGGATCGATCCACTTCCTAGATCAACCAAACAATCCATACAACGCTTGATCACAGCAGAGGAAATCCCCGTAGCGGTAGTAAGCGTCACTCCTTGCATAGAAACAGTGCTCAAACCCAAACGCCTAACTGCCGCATATGATATAAGAGAAGTAGTGGACCCTGTATCCACCAACATAGAAATAGGAATACCTTCAATGTGCGCTATAACCTCGAAGGATCTCGGCACCAAGTCAGACATAGGCACTTCAGCTGAGAGCGCATGAACTCGAGCCTGCTGCTGACGATTCGGCGGAGGAACCATGGGCCGCTGAGGTGGCTTGAAGCTAGGTACTGCAGGTCTGAAGGATAGATGAGCTGGCGCTGAACGAAGAGGTGGAGGAGAAATAACCTGAGGCATCGGACGGCTAATCCTCTACGGTGGAGTAAAACCACTGGCCCGCATACGCGAAAAGCAAAAATGATCCAAATGCCCCATCTTCCCACAATACGAACAGCGAAGATCAGCTCTCATCTGCTGAGCGGGCGGCGCTGAACGCCTAGGAGGAGAATCTGCTCGCGGCCTCTTGCCGAGAAAAGGTACACCCTGAAAGTCGGGTCGCGGCCTAGGAACCATCGATGCTCGCATACGGGACGACCTGTCCCCGTCCTGCTCTGCTCGCAAGGACATGCTCACCAACTCCGCATAGGAAGAAATGCTAGCACAGCAAATCTTCGATCGGATCTAAGGCCTTAATCCCAGAAAAGCGTCGCATCCTCATCGGCTGATCGCTTAAAATCAAAGGCACATACTGACCTAGCTCAGTGAACAGGTTCTCATACTCTGTCACCGACAGCCCTCCCTGGTGGAGGCGAAGGAACTCACTCTGATTCTCATGTCGGTACATAACCGAGAAATACTTCTCGTGGAAGCATGCCTCAAATGCTTGCCACGACCACTCAAATCCTTCCTCGACAGTGCGAAGAACACTGTCCTACCATATACTGGCCTCCTTCTCAAACATGAAGGAGGCAAGCTCAACCTGCTCAACCTCAGAGTAGTGCAGCGGTCTTAGCATCTTAGAGATGCGATCGATTCAATACTCGACCTCCTCGGGTCTATGAGAACCCGCAAATGTGGGAGGTCGTAAGTGCTGGAATCGCTCAAAAGTGCACTCGCACTGGTGCTCCCAGATGGAGGCATAGGTGAAGCAGGAGTAGTCACCCCCACTGACTGAGCAAAGATGCTAGCCACGGAAGATAGGAACTGCTGGTGGTGCTGCTGCTGTTGAATCTGCTGCTGCTGCATCAACAGCATCATCTGCTCAAACCTATCAGTAGGTGGAGCAGACGAAGATGCACAACTCGGCTTAGGAAACGAAGGCGTGATTGGAGGAGCCATAGGTGTCGGCCCAACACCGGCATGAGACGGGCCCGTCTGTGGATCCGTCTGGCTATCGCTCAAGGGAGGAAACTCGACAAGCGACTCAACCAAGGAGAGACGGGCCGAAGACTTTGAACCCTTAGGAGGCATTCCCTACATTCAATAGAGGATGCAACCTGTAAGATTCTACGTCCACATAATCCATCCATACAGCATTCATAGCACAACTTCAAAGACAAACAACATGCATTCCATTAAACAAAATCGTCGCAATACAAGTAGTGCAGCATTACATGAATCATGACAGGGAAAGCATATGAACTACAACATCTAAAACTCCAAACAACAGCAAACAACTACAAACAACTCCAACTACAAAGCCAACAACGGCTACACACAGAAAGAAACAACAAACAAAGTAAAGGACGACTACAACGACAACTACTCGTCAAAATCAGGAGATGCAGGTGGGGCACCCTTATCCTGCAAGCAACACAGGATAGACTTCAGAGTTCGAGTCACCTTCTTAAACTTATGCTTCACAAGGCCTCGAAGATCCATAATATCCTGGCGCAGAACAACCTGCCCTTCCTCAAGCCGAGCGATATGGGCATCCCTGGCAGCCTGATCTGCGCTCTGCTCTGGTGCCACATGAGGAGAGCTCTCACTCATATCCTGTGCCTCTACCTCTTCCTCGTCCTGCTCTGTTTCTTCTTTAATCTCAGCACCACCTTCAGCATAACTCTCATCCTCATCACTCTCTGACTCATCCTCACTCTCTGAGGCCTGACGACGAGGACCAATCTCCATCTGCTTAAGGGTCATTAAATGTAACGCCCTGAAATTCGGGGGTCGAGCATAACTCAGCTCCCGAGTTCCAAAACATCACTTATGTAACATATTTCATGATGGATGTATGTTGACTGTATTAGTGCATAAAACATGGAATAGATTAAGCCAAAACACAGATATGATTCAGGGATAAGTGAATAAAGCAAGCGGAAGACTTATAGAAAAATATGTGTACAAGTGTAAATCCCTGAAGTACATATACAAGCCAGGTCGTATGAACGTGTTATTTAACAAAATTATAAGTATCAAGTTACATCATTTAAGTTTTCAAAAATAATCCCAGCATCCCGCGCATCAGACCAAGGCTCGCTAGAACCCGTCTGAAAACTGCATATAAGAGAAGGCAGCCTCATCATCATCTATCTCCCGCTCTGCCTCAGAAGTCGCATCAACAACTGCAACATCAGAACTTAAGACAGAGTCTAGTGGGTGTTTAACACCGCCCCAGAACATGGGAGTGAGTGATCAACTCAGTGGAACAATAAGGCACTGGTTAACATGTTATCAGTTCAATCAAACAGTAATGATAAAGTAGAACAATTAAATAAATCCTAAGTACTCTTGTTAATGCAGGGATGTATGCAAAATGATGTGTGCCCTCACGCGTACACCCTCAACGTCTTCATCTTACGTTACGCATGACATCGCCTCAAAGTGCGCCACATCTACAAAGCACATGCAAATGCGGTACATGGATATGATTACCAAGTTGTTATTAGTCCTTTTACGTACAGCAGGATTGGGAAGCTAAGACACCTTCCTCATATCACCATCCACACAGTGATCTATACTAGGGTCGTTAATCCTAGACATCTCATACGATCATATGTTTGAGGTCGTAGCAAAGGGCTTATCACCAATCAATGCACGCCTTTCATACCTTTACTACCACAGTTCGGCTCGTCACCTCATTGCGGTATCCAGGTATGCTCGAGGTCACTACAAAGGGCTCGTCACCAATCAATGTAGGCCGACAGCACGAATATAGTGTCCCATACCACCATAATCGGCTCACGAGTTTAGTTGCTCACTAGTCACTACGGGGAGGCTCGTCACCCCAGCGTAGGCCGACAGCTCGACCACGGTGTCCCATACCACCATGTTCGGCTCATGAGTCTTAGCGGATCAAGGTACCATAGTTAATAGGATTTCATTAATAAATTCGGTACCCTAGATTCAAACAGTAGCGTCCATACATGGTGAACATACATCGGACAATCGGGTTACTTGACGAACTCGACTAGCATGAGCGCACATTGGGTTGAACGACATAGAGTGCGCAAACACTCCGCGTGGCCAAACCACTGCCGACAACTCTAATACGACTCGGGTTCGTCTCATACGTCCTACGTGGCGAAAGCAATCTCAACCACGAACATAGGGTCGATTACCGATTTTCTGGACTAATGCATAGTCCCAAACACATTACACTACTACAGATGTTCATATTGAATGTAAAACAGTAAAGGAACAACAACTCAAATCATGGTACATGCACATTTGAAGAATATCAACTTAACATAAATGTAAGCATATTAAATGCTTGAATTTAAATAACATGGAATGTAACTTGCATAAAGGAAATCATGCACATCAATAGGAGTGTTGAGAATCACTTCTCAACGCCTGCAATTAGTGTAATAAGTTACACTTTAGATTATTCATGCATTTCTACAAACACTTAGCATACATGGAACAACATACATGACGTATGTTGAAATACATGCATTTTGACAATTCCTTTTACCAAGGAGTTGTCATACATGCATCTAGCATACATACATGACAAATAATCATGGTAAACATAAGTGCATATTTTATACGTATATGGTACTTTATACATACACATAGAATACACAAATCTCAATAGAACGCATGCATGTCAGGAAAGCAACGTAAACACAACATTTGGCATGTGAAATCTCATCCATAACAAGCATAAATCACTAACTGGCATTGAAAGCCTTGAAAACCTAACCTATACACTTAAAGTCCGCACCTTAAGCAAGGAAAGAAACACCGAACTGATTTAGACGAGTTGTCTTCGTCAACGGCGATAGAATACCCTAAAACAAGGATAAAAATGAGATACAACAACACCAAGACTAATCTAAGCTCTAACACAGGTTAGGGTTAGGTTAACTTACCCCAAAATGAACTTAGAACCGTCAGAATAACGATTCAAAGTGAAGGTTCAAGGATGAAGGAGAACAAAGAAGAATCCAAGATGATTCACCAACTTATCTCTCTCACTTTCTCTCTCTTTTCCACTCTCTTTCCAAGCTAGGGTTAGAGAAAATTCGTATGGAAAAGAGAGCTAGGGTTTAAGGACTATAAATAGGCCTCAAATTGATGAGAATAACCCCAGGGTCAAGGTATACTTAAAGTATAGCCAAAACCTGACTCTCGCGATCCAACGAAGCACTTCTAGTGGGCCTATAACCACGAAAGGTCAGACTTAAGTTCATTGACCATGGATCTAAGTCAGGCTGAGTTTTCGTACCGACCGGCTCTTCAGATCAGCCGTGGCAGACCACACTTAATTCGACGGTCACGGAATCTCGATCAGGTCCACAAGCACTAGGATATGCCTGGGCCACCTTCCCTGATCAGAGGGTGAAATTGGGTCAGAATCCAACGGTCAGAATGCTTAAAATCGTTGCGCAAGCGACACGACTCAGATTTCATAAAAACTTAATAAATATCCAACCGTTCTCACACTCTTCACTCCGAACTTAATCAAATCGACCCAGAACATCAGATGGACTTGATTTTCGAGGTGATGGTCAAGCCCAACATAATGACCGCAACAGCCTAAGATCATCGCTATCGGACTTTCGACGCGCGGTCCAGGTCTGATCCAGATCTTCTAAAAATTCCCCAGAACAACTGGATTTAGCGATGGATCCCAGATTTCAGAGTAACGTATTGCTAACTAATCTACAAGTTTTGAGCCATGCAGATACAATTTGAAGTGATTGATGCGAATTTCACAAGCAATCAAGTATAGCGCTAATTACTCCAAAAATAACTACTAAGGAAAGATTAGCACAAAAATTTCCAAGGTCGTTACAATAAATTAAGATGACGAACAAGAGCCGGCTTCTTTACTCCAAGCCTATAGCCAAACTCATGTATAAGCTACAAATGAGTCGGCCAAAAGGAAGCGATTCAGTCCTCCTAGTTGAACGAGCGATAAGGATAATCTGACGCAAAATGTATGTTGGCACACACAACTTCGCTTCTTGCCCCACTTGATACAGGAAATCTACCATCAGGCGCGTACACTCGCTGCGATTACTCCACCTTGGATATACATTAAACATACACATGTGGTGAAGCAAGTGGAAGTCATCCGTCATGTTGGTAGCCAGAAGACTCCTATTAGGCTGCCATTCGACCAGACGACCACACAAGGATCGGGTGCGATGATCCTTCTCGTGCATACTGTTCAAATTCTTCTCACTGGCATGCACCTCACCAAGTGACACATTCAGGAGTCGGGATATTAAAGCGACGTTGACCGCAGCCTCCCGACCACTACCACAAGGAATCTTGAACTGCAGAGGCTCCAGCAACGGATCAAGAATATTGGCATAAAAGCTCAAATAGTACTTGCATTCGCATGATACTCGCCCTCAAACAAGGGACACCAACTAGCCCCTTCCAGGCGCTCCAACAACAGGAATTCGCCAAACAGCTGCGGATCAACATGAGCCTCAAAAAGAACTCTACGGCCTTCATAGACTCCATGCGACAACTCCACTAACAAGGTTCTACCAATGGGAGCTCGAGGATCAAGGTCCTGCTTGGTCTGGAATTCACGAGCGGCGGTCGTGCTCGCGGCGGCACCTCTCGGCCTCCGTGCACGGGTTGGGCGGCTAGGCCTGACTTCATCCACGGGCGCTCTCTTCTTCCCCATCAAAGAAAGAAGGGAGGAAATGAAAAAGATGGCCATGATAAACTTAAAGAGGGCCATGAGAAATGAGAGAAAGAGAGAAATAAGAAGATTGGTGAAGCTTCCACACACTTGAGATCCTAAAGATGGATTTGAGAGCCCAAATGAGAAGAAAAGGAAAGGTAAACAGCAATGGGGGTGAGGGTTTTGAGATGGGTTGGTAGGGTTTACACGAAAATGGAAGAAGAAGAAGATTTGGAAGAGATTTGGAGGAGTTTGGAGAAGAACTTGAAGGAAAAGAGAGCTAGGGAGGAAGGTTTGTGAAGGAAGTAGGGTATAGAAGAGGTTTAAATCAACGAACCGTGGAAGGGTGGGCCACACTAGGCCAAACATTCGTCGGCCCGAGCCGGCCCGCTGATTGGAGAGCCCTCGCCGAACCGGCGATGACATCACAGGTCTCTGGACCGACCGGCGATGGCTTGCCGTTTGGGCGAGGTCCTCCTAGTCCCTTATGCTCTAAAAGATGTGGGTCCCCCCTGGGCCCCACTGAAAATGCCCCGATCGGCCCATTTGCATGATTCGACGCCTATCGGGCCATTCGGGGAGAAATCTGATACGATTAGAGATTTCTTAAAGATTTAAGGGTTAAGATGAGATGATAGACCATCTATAATCATTAATAGGTGGTCTAGGAGGAGTTTCGGGTTGTTGTGTGTGATCAGGAAAGAACACAGACTCGATCTCGGCGATCATTTTCAGTAAACTTTCACCGATAGAAGTAACGGAACACAAACACACAATCTACGATAAACTCGCACCCAAATACACTAATGTGGCGACAGCATGCAGTGTGTGACCATAATCCAGGTCTGGTTTAATCCAAATCATGCTCTGATACCAACTTGTAACGCCCTGAAATTTGGGGGTCGAGCATAACTCAGCTCCCGAGTTCCAAAACATCACTTATGCAACATATTTAATGATGGATGTATGTTGTCTGTATTAGTGCATAAAACATGGAATAGATTAAGCCAAATTACAATTATAATTCAGGGATAAGTGAAGAAAGCAAGCGGAAGACTTATAGAAATATATGTGTACATGTGCAAATCCCTGAAATCATATACATACCAGGTCGTACTGACAAGTGTTACTATCAAAATTACAAGTATTAAATTACATCATTTAATTCCTAAAAGAAATTCCAACATCCTGCGCATCAGAACAAGGCTCACTAGAACTCGTCTGAAAACTGCATAAAAGAGAAAGCAGCCTCATCATCATCAATCTCCTGCTCTGCCTCAGAGGTCGCCTCAACATCTGCAACATTAGCAACTACGACAGAGTCTTCTGGGTGTTTAACACCGCCCCAGAACGTGGGAGTGAGTGATCAACTCAGTGGAACAATAAAGTAAAGGTTAACATGTTATCAGTTCAATCAAGCAGTAATGATAAAGCAGAACAATTAAACATGTCCTAAGTACTCTTGTTAATGCAAGAATGTATGAAGAATGATGCGTGCCCTCACGTGTATACCCTTAGCGTCTTCATCTTACGTTACACATGACATCGCCTCAAAGTGCGTCATGTCTACAAAGCACATGCAAATGCGGTGCATGAACATGATTACCAAGTTGTTATTAGTCTTTTTCATACAGCAGGATTGGGAAGCTAAGATACCTTCCTCATATCACCATTCAAATAGTGATCCATTCTAGGGTCGTTAGTCCTAGACATCTCATACGATCATATGGTTGTAGGTCATTGCAAAGGGCTCGTCACCAATCAATGCACGCCTATCACACCTTCGTTACTACACTAAGGCTCGTCACCTCAATGCGGTATCCAGGTATGCTCGAGGTCACTACAAAGGGCTCGTCACTAATCAATGTAGGCCAACAACACGAATATAGTGTCCCATACCACCATAATCGGCTTATGAGTTTGGTTGCTCACTAGTCACTACGGGGAGGCTCGTCACCCCAGCGTAGGCCGACAGCTCGACCACGGTGTCCCATACCACCATGTCCGGCTCATGAGTCTTAGCGGATCAAGGTACCATGGTTAACAGGATTTCATTGGTAAATTCGGTACCCTAGATTCAAACAGTATCCATACATGGTGAACATACATTTGACAATCGGGTTACTTGACGAACTCGACTAGCATGAGCGCACATTGGGTTGAATGACATAGAGTGCGCAAACACTCCGCGTGGCCAAACCACTGCCGACAACTCTAATACGACTCGGGTTCGTCTAATCACGTCCTACGTGGCGAAAGCAACCTCAGCCACGAACTTAAGGCCGATTACTGATTTCCTGGACTAATGCATAGTCCCACACATTCCACTACAATAGATATTTATATCTACAATTTAGAATAGTAATGGAACAACATCTCAAATCATGTAGTACGTAAGCATTTGAAGACTATCAACTTAACATAGCTTTAAACATAAGTAAGACTTGAAATTAAACAACAAGGAATGTAACTTGCATGAAGGAAATCATACACACTAGTGGGAGAGTTGAGAATCGCTTCTCGACGCCCATACTAGGTTGATATATCACACTTTAGATCATTCAAACATTTCTACAAACACTTAGAATACATAATACAACATACATGATGCATGTTGAAATACACGCATTTGGACAATTCCTTTTACCAAGGAGTTACCGCACATACAATAAGCATAAGTACACGATAAATAATCATGGCAATCACAGGTTCATATTTTATACGCATACGGTACTTTATACATACACATAGAATACACAAATCTCAATGTAACACATGCATAACAGGAACGCAAAATAAACATAACATTTGGCATGTGAAATCTCATCCATAGCAAGAATAAACCATTCACTAACATTGAAAGCCTTGAAAACTATAACCTATATGATTAAAGTCCGCACCTTAATCCAGAAAAGAACACCGAACTGATTTCAGACGATTTGTCTTCGTCAACGGCGACAGGATAACCTAAAGCAAGAATAGAAATGAGTTACAACACATAAGGATTATTCTAATCTCTAACACAGATTAGGGTTAGGTTAACTTACCCAAAGATGAACTTAGAATCGCCGGAATAACGATTCAAAAGTGAAGGTTCAAGGAAGAAGAAGAACATGGAAGAATCTAAGATGATTCACCAACTTCTCTCTCACTTTATCTCTCTTTTCTACTCTCTTTCTAGGCTAGGGTTAGGAAATTCGTATGGAAAAGAGAACTAGGGTTTTAAGGTCTATAAATAGGCCTAACATTGATGAAAATAACCCCAGGGCCAAGGTATACTTAGGGTATAACCAAAACAAGCCTCTCTCGATCCAACGAAGCACTTCCGGTGGGCCTATTACCATGAAAGGTCGGACTTAAGCTCTTTGACCATGGATCTAGGTCAAGCTGAGTTTTCGTACCGACCGGATCTTCAGATCAGCCGTGGCGGACCACACTCAATTTAACAGTCACCGAATCTCGATCAGGTCCACAAGCACAAGAACATGCCTGGGCCACCTTCCCTGATCAGAGGGTGAAATTGGATCAGAATCCAACGGTCAGATTGCTTAAAATTGTCGTGCAAGCGACACGACTCAGATTTCACAAAATCTTATTTAATTTCCAACCATTCTCACACTCTTCACTCCGAACTCAATCAACTCGACCCAGAACATCATCTGGACTTGATTTTTGAGGCGATGGCGAAGTCCAGCATGGTGACCGGAACAGCATAAGATCATTGCTATCGGACTTTCGACGCGCGGTCCAGGTCCGATCCAGAACTTTCAAAAATTCCCAAGAACAACTGGATTTAGCAATGAATCCGAAATTTCAGAGTAACCTAGCGCTAACCATTCTACAGGTTTAAAGTCATGCAGATCAAATTTAAAGTGATTGATGCAAATTTCACAATCAATCGAGTATAGGGCTAATTACCCCAAAAAACTTCTAAGGAAAGAATAGAGGTAGTACTCGGGTCTTGGCACAAAATTTTCAGGGTCATTACATTTTGTGGCACATCTTGCTTTAGGATCACACTCACTATTTCAATTAAAAAGATTTTCTTTTAAATATTTTACCGTCTTTTGGTTGTACATAAATCTTTCAGAAATTTGGCATATGAAGGTATTTGTTTGAAAGCATCCAATAGAGGGATGTTGACCTTCACTTGTTTCAGCACCTTTAGAATGTCCTGAGAGTTAGAGAGAAATTTTTCTACAATCAACCGTTGGGGGAATGGTGCAATTGGCTTGCCTTGAAGTTCTGGTTCTAATTCATGTGGAGTGTTATTAGGTTTATCAGTTTCATCTATTTCCGAGTCTTTAGACATTTCAGCCATTATCAGAATAGATTTGTCAATGGTCTTCCCACTCCTAAGAGTGGTGATAGATTTAGCTTGCTCCATCTGATTTGAAGAGCTTGGGTCACTGATCTTGTATCGCGGTTTTGGATTGGGAAGAGGTTGAGCTGGAAGGCTTCCCTTGTTCCCAATCGTATTCTTTGTCTCAAGCCCTTGTATGGCCTTTGTAAGGTCTTGAAAGGCTTGTAGCATACCCTGATTGAAAAGCTCTTGATTTTGCTGATGCTTTAGAATTGGATCCTCTTGAGGTTTCCCTTGATTTGAAATTTGATTGAAGAATCCTTGAGGAGTAGCATTTTGTCCATTCCTCCAACTGAACTTTAGATGATTTCTCCAACTAGGATTGTATGTATTGCAAGTCGATCCATTGAAAGGTCTTTGGTAATTATTTATGGCATTAGATTGCTCATTCAGTACCTCTTGAAAAGTAGGTATTGTTGGGCAACTTTCAGTTGTGTGAATATTGCAAGCACAAATACTGCAAACAGTTTCCTTAGCCTTATCCTTCTTTAGTTCCATGACATTGAATTTCCTTATGAGATTAGCTACTTTAACATTGATATCATCATTCTCTTTCAGAAGGTATATTCCACCTCTTGAGTGGGCCTAGAAGTAGTGCATGATTTTGGGTAGGAGTCCCATGATTGTGCGTTCTTAGCAAGTCTGTCCAAATAATCCCACACATCATCGACATTTTTCTTCATGAATTCTCCATTGGACATTGTCTTGACCAATTGGCGTATGGAAGATGTCAGTCCATCATAGAAAAAGTGTGTAATGCGCCGCGTTTCAAAACAATGTTGTGGGCATGAACTGACAAGATCCTTGAACCGCTCCCAACATTGGAAGAATCTTTCATCTTCTTTTTAGGCGAAGTTCATGATTGACTTTCTGAGGGTGTTCGTTTTATGGTGAGGGAAAAATTTCTTTATGAACTCCCTTGTCATATTGTTCCATCTCCAATAGATCGAGGACGGAGCGAATGCAACCACGTCTTAGCTTTCTTTTTTAAAGAAAAGGGAAAGAGTTTCAGCTTGACCGTGTCATCGGACACGTTAGGAAAATATAAAGTGGCTATGATCTCATCAAACTCTTTTGAGTGTAAATATGGATTTTCAGATTCAAGTCCATAGAATTTTGGAAGAAGTCGGATCACCCTTGGCTTGATATCCGTATGTCCCGTATTTTCTGAAAAAACCATGCATGAAGGTGTGCTCACCCCCGCCGGTTGTAAATAATCTCATAAAGTATGAGGTGGGGTGCTTGATGTGCCTCATTCTCATCCTGGATTTCCTCAACCCGAGGTTGAGGTTCGATCGTAGGTTGATTGCCCGGTTGATTTGTAGCCATCACTTCAATTAACTTCGAGGATCTCGAGTGGTGTCTAATCTTGTGATGGATAGATAAACCCTCAACTAATGCTCCTTCACTCAAGAGACGTCGAGTGTTATTACGGACCCACTTGGGCATGAAACACTCTCAGTCCTTAATTTTAGAATCTAACCTAGACTTAAAAGGAAATAGAACTCTAGAAATAGAAAGAAGTTACCAAATTAGAAGTTTCTATATTGGGATCCTGCAAAAGAAAAGGGAAAGTGAGTTAGTTTCTAAAAAAGAAATAAGAAAGTTTCTAAAAAAATAGAAATAAGAAGATGAGTTAGTGTCTAAAACTAAAAAGGAAAGTTTTTAAGAAAGCAATCTAGTTTCTAAAATTAGAAAAGGAAAGTTTCTAAACCTAAAAATAGAAAGTAGAAAAAACCTAATCTTAAATTAATTTAAAAACTAGTTATATCTCAGAAAAATACAACCGTTAATCCCTGGCAACAGCGCCAAAAACTTGTTTACAACCCCAAGAGTAGGGTTGTGATGTAGTAATAATCTCGGTGAGATCGAGGTCGAATCCGCAGGGACTAATCTCGTACATTTCTAGAAGTAACTGGAAGTAGAACTAGAAGAAGATGTAAATATAAATCTGAAGAATTTTTGAAGAGTAATTATGAAGGATGTAATTAAAACATTGTAAATTTAAAGGTGGGAACTAGGGTACTAAGGATCTACTTGTAGGAATGGAGATGGTACTTAGCTTAATTCAAGAGATCCAACTAGAATCAGAGTCCTATCCTATCTAGTTGGGAGACAAGATGGTCAAATCTCTGAACTTCTCATTGATCTAGCCTCAATAAGAGAATTGTGGTGAATTGGAAGGGATTTCATCACCCAACCATGCCAGGAGATGATGGCAAATAACGATATTTACCAAATCCACAATCTCAGATAGAAAAGAAGATATTTAAAGCTATTGCAATTTATTATAATTTGAGTCACAACAAACCATTAAAAATTAAAAATATTCCTTAGAATCAACTGGAATTCAATGAAATTCAAACATAAACATGAATTAAAGCAAAGTAAACATCCTAATCACGCTGCAAGCTTCACCTCTTAGCCCTAGCTAAGAGGTTTAGCCAATCATAGACATGATTGAACTAAAATCTCTTAAGAAAAGCATAAAAATAACTAAAGAAGAAGAAGAAAGACTCTTGATGGCGGCTCTTTATGCTTTTGCTCCACTACTCAAACCTTAGATGATGACTAGGAACGTCCTAGGGACTCCTATTTATAGTTATGCATCCCCCTCTTACGCACCGACTTGAAATTTTCAGAAACCGCTTGTGAAAGGTCTTAATTTACGTAATCCACATCGGCCTTATGTTACAACTCTGCTTGATTTTGGTAGCAACGAAGTCGTATCTGAAATTTATCGCATCTGAAATTGTATGTGCAGAGTGCTTAGGTAGTTACCGAAATTGTAAGACCTTGTCCATTCCGTACGTTTTCTATGCTTATGTGAACGATGATCGATGCCCTTGGCTAGACCTAGATTGGCCATGCATAGTGCACATCTAACCGACCAAAAACCCAAGACTTCGAAACCCTCGCCATATCGATCGTCCCGTCACTGCGGTCATGGAGGTACCACTCATGCATCTGTACGACGCTCCGTTAGTGACATATGCCGTGAAGAATCGTTGGTATATCATGTGCGCATGACACCATATATTACATTCCACACATGTACACAACACATGCTATGCACACATGTACCATGCCACACATGGGGTGAGAGAATCTCTACCCATGTGTGTGATGTCACACACCCATACCACCCCTCTTTCATGTGTATCCAAAGTCAACCCTTCTCCATATAACACCTTATGCATGATGTCATCATGCCATGCCACCCCATGTCTCATTTAATCCACCATTAAGTCCTAATCATGCATTACTTGCCATGATACTTGCTTAAGCCAATCATAACCACATTAATCTAACTTAATCACAATTTTAATAAATTCTCTACAAATACCTCCTTCAATCCTCAACATTTTCATGATTTTCCTACCATGAGAGAGAGTGGAGTGATCTTGGTGGGCCATCAATCCCATCCCTTCCATCCATCTCAACCATTCATCTAGTCCATCAAGGTGAGTAAACCCTCCTCACTCATTCTTATTTTGTTTACCTTGTATTTATGTATGGTGGAGGTGGTGTTGATGATGAAGATAATATGATTGTTGGAGAGAATAATTATAATGATGATAATGATATGATTAATGGTGTGGATGCATATGAGAAGACATACAAAACTAATTTGTTATAGACTTCATGTGGGACCCATTGATAGTGGGTCCCACCAGAATGTTTGTATGCTGTCCAAATCATCCAAGTATGGCCCATTGGGTTGGCCAAACTCACACACACAAACACACACCCATGCACACATGTCCACACAACATCTAAAAAAAATAAAAAATAGTGGACGTTGCTGTAAGCAGCATCCCAGTTGCTTGAAATAGGGGTAGGGGCTGTGGAACCACAACGCCCCCCCATGATGTATGTATTTGATCCACATCATCCATCTGATTTCCTAGATCATTTTAGACCTTGAGCCGAAAAATGAAGCCAATCCAAATCTCTGGTAGGCCACACCATTGAAAATCATCTTAATAGTGATATTTACTATCAAATCTATTAGGGCCCATTGTAATGTTTCTGTACGCCTAAATATATTGAATATTGGACTCATTGGGCTTGCCATGACTTGGAGAACCCTATAGATGGAGTGGATCATCTTGATATGGGCCCCACTTATGAAATAACAAAAAAAAAAACAACACAACAAGGCTAGACACCCTTACTGTCAGCGTCCAAAGGACGTTGCAGCAAGTAGTGTCCTATTGCTTGTTGAGAAGACAGGGACCGTGTGTCCCACCATAGGCCCCACCGTGATGTATGTCGAGCATTAACACCGTGCATTTGATGGATCCCCTTTAAAAATGGGATACCCCAAAAATCAACCGTGCACGGAACTCAGGTGGTCCACAGCATCTAAAATCATGTGAAGACTAGATAAAACTTATAAAAACACTTACTAGGGTCCACCTGAAATTTGGATGCATCTGAAACTTGGAATGACCCCTCAACCAAGTGGGACACACATAATGGATGGGTTGGATTCATGAACCACATCTTGGTGGGCTCGACAAATGGTTATGAATGTTTAATGGAGGGTAACCCACTCAACTTGTGTGTGTGGTATGGCCCACACTAGCTACAGACTGACCTGATTTTAGGCCCCACACAGCTCGACCTCATGGGAGGTCCCCATGAGCTCCACCGCATAGAACCCTTTGTGAATTCCATTGATGTGTTCACAATGGTATTAGAGTAGTGGGCCCAAAAATTTAAGGCCCATTTTGAGTGAATGCCATGTGGGCCCATCAGTGGTAGTTTGTTTGGGCCAACCATTGAGCCTCTTCGGTAAGAGTTTGTGATCTCCATGTGTTGAATGTATGTCAAATTGATATTGTAATTTTTGAAGTGATGATGTTGAATCCCTTAAATGGGCTGATTGTGGAAGCCAAATGGACCACCCAACAAGCCATACAAGTAGGTTATGGCAACCCATTAATCGATCCATTCTAGTAGGTAGTCGTTTGTGATAACAAACAAACATTATTCATGTGTTGGTTGCGATTATCTATGCTTGTGGTGGTGGGACATGTGTAATGAGGGTGTATATGATGATAATATATGGAGGAGGTTAGATACTATGATAATACATGTGTACACCTATGCCTATGTGAGCCTAAGGACTAAGTGGGGCCACCTCATGAACCGCTTGGAATTGCTAAAAGTGTGCTAAGTGTTGATTGGTGGCATGATACCTGTACATAAACCCGTTATGAACCCATTGAGATGAACCACTTAATCATTATATGCCAATGAATGTGTCGGTGATGCGACCATTTTAATAGACCATATGCGATTCTTGTTGTGTGTTATGTTAAGTGATGGGTTGATAACTAGCTATGAAATGGAGCGGATCTGTACACGCTTATGATGCGGAAGGTATAAACACTTGCATAACCTTCTTGACCATGTGTAGGGAGTGCACACCAGACTATTGTTTTACTTCTTTGACATTGTGGTAGTTTTCGGTTAGCCCAGTGTGTTGCACATGTTGGATTTATGTACACGTATACATATACATACATCATGGACTTGAGGTGCACATTGTATGTAGTGTGATCATGCATGGATGCATGTGCATATTGAGATCATAGGATGATGATGGTGCATTTCGTGTGGATGTTGCACATATATCCGGTCTAAGATGACTATGGGTCAAGGTTGGATGTGGATGGGAGAGGAGCCCGATTGGCCTTAGAGCTAACTTGGGTGCGTACATGATGAAAATGCATAGTATTGTCGTGTGCAAATATATTGTTTGGTGTGCTTGCGTATATCATAGCATATATCATAACATCCTTGTGTGACGGATGGAACACCACAACAACATCATGGTTGTACTAATGAGACCACCATAGTGGCACCGTGGTCGGTATATATGGACACTGGAAATTTGAGTTTCTTTATACTAGGTCCCAGACCCCTGGGTGAAACTCCCTAAACCTTGAGTGGTACCCTCGAGCCTCATCATCAAGACCGGACAGATGCCATGGGTCACCTGGTGCTGAAGACCATAGTAGGCCTGACTCTAGTCAACGCGGTCGGGTGAGAAAAGGTTCGGCCATGCCTACCTGAAGAGTTGGAGCGAATGTGATTGGGTTTGACTAGCCCTTGAAATGGGTCTGCTACCGGCATGCCGGGTGGGTATTGGCATGGCTATAGGCCCTCCACTAACAAGGCATGTATGCGAGGCCTCTATTCAACAAGTTTCAAACTTGCTTTAGATACCAGGCCCCGGTGATTCCCAATAATGATAACTATATTGTGATGTGGATTTTTAGAGGAGGACCTGCATGCCTACATATATCTAGCATGCCTTTGCATATCATCACTTGCATTGCATCCTATCCACTTGCTTTATGTAGCATTACATATCATTATGTTTTAGTTCGTGTACTTTGACATTTTAATTGTTACTGTATGCTTGTACACTACTTACACACGAGTGTACTCACTAGGTTTTTTGCCTAAGCTTCCTATTTTCCTTTTTTTTTTCAGGGCAAGAGTAGCTTGGAGGACTTAACTTTTGGATACATTTTGTCTGAGCTATATTTTGGCGATGCCTTCATTTTTGTACATTTTGGAAAAACATTATACTCATATTATGACTAAATCTATAATGAAGATTGTTGCTTGGTATTATGATCATTAATCTTTATGCTCATATATATATATATAAATATAAATATATATAAAATCTTCCTTGTGGTGCGCCGAACTCGGGACTTGGTGTATGGAAGTCGAGTGCCAGAATCGGGGCATTATAGAAGCTGTTTGTTCCTGGATTTGGGGCGTGAGAGAAATTGCTTAGGTAGCAACCGAAATTGGCTTCGGTGGTACCGAATTAAGCTTAGGTAGCACTGAATTAATCTGTTTTCATGCTGTACTATTTATACACTTTAAGCAGCTACTGAATTTGGCTTGGGTAGCACCGAAATTGGCTATTTTGCTCCTGTTTTACTTATGCTCTTGCCAATCTTTTCTCCGTCCTTTGTACTTGGTTTCCTTAGATCTTTGGCATGAGAATTCTTTGATCTTGGTCTCCTAAGATCTCTCCTTTGCCTTGATAATTCTTGAGCATTAAATCCATGCTTTTAACATCCTTTTCAATCCAAGCTCTTAAATTCACCTTGCAACACAAACATGATTAAAATAGAATATTAAGCATTATCATGTTCATAAAACCAAGTAATAAATGGGGGCTAATATGCAATATTTGACCCTCAACACTAAGTGGGGTCCACTATGATTCAGTTTTGGGAAATCCATTCCACCTATCACTCAAGTTAGGCCGTGTTGGCCCTTGAGCCCAAATATGAAGTATATCGGAGTCTTACATAAGCTGATCTTAGAAATTCTCCTAGTGGGTGCTAAAAAGGACTTGATCTTAATTAACGGTCTGCGCTTAATGATTAGGGTCCAACTTTGAGAAAATGTATAGCTAAGATAAGGAAAAAATTGGACAAAATTTGGTGGTTGATCGATGGTGGAAAAATGCTAGATCTGAAATATCACCTTTTGCGTCAAAAGGAAGACGGTGTAGGATCATAGATTGGGGTCTAAATTTTATATGATGTTATAGTCATGTAAGGTAAAGGTGTGGTCTAAGTTTGAGTTTCGATAGACGGTATGAAGTGGCTAGATTTGAAGATCTAGATTTATAAGGAGTTAATAAATCTCGAAAGGATAACTTTGTGCCTAAGGAAAAGTCTAACAAAGTAGAGTCTTCATATTTCACACTTAGTCCATATGATGGGCAATTGAAGTCGTTCATATGAAGGAAAATATCTAACTACGACTACCCATGAGGTTTCTTCACTCAATGGAAGCCAAAATCAATGGTTAAGGGGTTGATCTGTCAATTGGGCCACTTTTACAATGATCTAAGGTCTAAAATTCAATATGTATGGTTAATTTATGATACATAGGCATGATATAAAATTTCACATTAAACGGAGAGTGGGAACCATGTGATTTAGGATTTAGGGCTCTAGATTAATGACATTCTTATTATTATTGTTGATCTAAGAGTTTTGTGAAATCTAATGTTTCTACATGGTTATATGCACCTTTTCAAATAATTCTTATAAAAGAACTTACATCTAAATCATTATGGATAAGGAGTTATTCACCAATTTATTTAAGGGAAGGTACACACGTCAAATTATATGATGGATGGTCTTGTCTCAAAATCAATGGTCATATTGCTCGATCTATGAATGGAGATAATTTCCAATGGTTAGATTCATGTCAGGGAATAGATGTAAGGTTAGGATAGTTAGATTTGTATCCTACACATGTACATTTTAAGTTAACTTCTTGGTAACGCTCGAGAACTTTCAATACTTGGTTATTGAAATGTTCGGGATGTTATTGCAACTCCTTACCTTCACTGTTTCATTACGCAACCACGCAACTCTCTGTCTTCACTATTTCGTTGCGCTCGCGCAACTCCCTTTTGCTTCAAAAAATTCTATTTTAAGTACTAAGACTGCTAAAATTTTGCCTTGTCCCAACATCTCGTATTTCTTCCGTGAGTACTTTATACACCTTCTGACTGCTTACGCATCTCTTTAAACAAACTTCTTCTTATTTAAAACATTTCTAATTCCCAATTCCTTCTTTCTTTGTAGAAAATGGAGAAAACAAAAAGAACTATTAGAGTCGCTCCAGAACCACTCCTCATCAGAAGAGTCAAGCCCAACAGGAGACAAGTACTCGGTTGCCTTAGGCAGAAGAACGCCTTGGTAAAAGGGCTAAAACTACCACTAACAATCTTGCTTTTTTCAAGATACCAGCTCCACAAATTGTAGACTTTGCAAATATGATAAATCATCTTTCCAACCCATCCGTCAAGCAATCATTATGGGGGAAATAGAGAGACTGCCTAGAAGGGGTCAAGAATCTGAATGGGAAGATTGCTTATAGACTACTTCCAACATCAAAGCACAGAACACAAGACCCCTGCTAGAGAATCTAGTCTACCTCCATCCTTCTCTCATAAGAAGTAAAATAAGACCAAAGAGCAACAATGCCAAGAGAAAATCAAGGAGTTCAATAACAAGCGTCTTCAGAACACTTGGAATATATCAAAGTATCGCAAGAAATGATCAAGTTCAATAGCCCATTTAGAGATGAGATGATCATCATCCCTATGAACCTTTGCTAACATCTATCCATTTTGCATAGTGAGCCCAAGGACAAGATGGTCCACAACAAGATTCTTCATACACCGCATCGAGTAATAAAGGAGCTACACATCTTGGAAGGCTCAATAATAGATAGGGGTTCAAGACAGAAGATGAGAAAGATATCCTCAATGAGATTTCTAATGCCTAGCTATAACCCACACAATCTTTTCCCAATGCACTTCTTCGAGACTAAGGTTTTGCAATAGAGAATCTCTTTGGTGCCACGGTTTCCTTTCTTCGCACACACACTATAACGCCCGGGCAAAGGCGATCATCAGAAAGCATTCAGACACCCTTATGAAGACAGATCTCATCAACGCTATTTAAGTCACATTAGATTATTTTTTCCATGATGTGACTATATTTAAAGGGTTTTGAACTACAGGTGCCCCATTACGAACTCATTCCATCTTCCCATAGGCGAAATCAACATCACGCTTTGGGACTTGTACAGAATGGCTAGTCTTCCCATCACCGGCTGCTTCTTTAATGAAAATGTGCCAATGAACGATGAGTTCACATATTTTTCTTCCTCAAGCCACTAGCCAAAAATCACCTAAATGACCATCAAACTTTTTAAGAAGATGGTGAAGTTCCTAGACATTAGAAAGATAACCAACTTCTGTAAGTGCTATGTTTTCTAGCTCCTATGATTATCAAATTTTGTAGTGCCAAAACCTCTTAGAATCTGTGTCTTGTGTAGCTCATCTACATATTTAAGATCATGCAACTCATGTACAAGAACAAAGGTCTTTACCTCAAGAACTTCAAATGTAAGATCAAGAGATATACAAGTTCAAGTACAACACCAACTAATAGTTCATTCTTTTAAGCTTCAATAGTTCAAGGTTTCAAAGTTTCATCTATGTCAAGACAAAGTACTTTACTTTGGAACTCAAAGCTCAAGGTGAAATGCAACTCAAGCTCAAGCTTCAAAATGTTTCAAATTCAAGCTTCGAAAGTACTTCAAGTTCAAGATTCAAAGTACGTCAAGTTATCAAGCTTTGTGTATTCCATGATCAACATCAACTGAAGAAAAAGAAGTTTTCAATGTTCAAATATCACTTATAAGGTATGAATGACCCTAGATTGACCATAGGATAGGTTACATTGATTGCATACTTTAATTGGGTCACTACATAAGTGTATAGACTATTTTCTCGACTAGTCTTAGCCTATGTTCGACTAGTCCTAGTACTGGCTCGACCAGTCTTAGAAATTCCTCGACCAGTCCAAGGTTTGTTACTTTTTTTTGAGATTTTTTGTTCTTGCCTCAACCAGTTGAGTGAACAGTGCTCGACCAGTCGAGCAGGCTCGACTCAAATTCTAGCAACCAAATTGGGTCCCACACAACCAGTCGTGGGCATGTCTCGACTAGTCGTGGAGGCTACTCGACCGGTCATGCAGGCCATTCGACCAGTCGTGGAACGACTTATCTTATCGCGCCCGAATTTTTAAAAGTTTGTTGGTCCTTCGACCAGTCGAGTTGACCTCTGGGCCAGTCGAGTGAGCAGTTTCTGCACTTATAAATAGAGCATGATTTTTAAAGATTTTCATCGAATTCAAGCAAAATCAAGACACCACTCTGAGAGATAAGTTAGTGATATTCTTAAGCTATTTAGTGCTCATTTTATATTCTCTTTAATTAGCTTTTTGCATTTGATTTTGTATTCTATATTCCAATCTTATTTGAAGAAGGGATTAAAGTTTTTGAAAAGGCCAAGCTATATGTCCTAGAGGGGGGGTGAATAGGACAATGCCAAATAAAAACTTATAACAGCGGAATAATAAAGAAAATGATAACCAAATTAAATAACAATGCAGGAAAGTAAAACAACCTCAAAATTCAGATCTTGAGAGGTTGATACAAACGTTGTTCTAAGGACAACCTTACACCAAAAACAGAGTTTATGGTAGGACAACCTTATTTCTAGAAAGGTCTTTGTATCAAGTCTCAAATCGAAGAGGAATATAAAAAGAAATACAAACTGAATTGAAATAACTTGTAATTAAAAATGTATTGTTCTAGGGACAGCCATACACCATAAAAATGGCAGGGCAACCTTGCTGGAACAACTTTCAAATGAAATTGAAAATCAAGCTTATAAAGGAATAACAGAAAGTGAATTCTAAGCTATTACAACATTCTCACAAAGCTTGAAATAATTACAACATTCACCACCATACATACATCCCACAAAAGGAATAAAAAAAATAGAAGAATAAAATAATCAACCACAACACAAGGGATTATAGTGGTTCGCCTGTGTGTTCACCAACTGTTATCCAACAGCCACACAAAAAGCTACTCCACTCCTAATATCCTCACACAGGGGATATTAGAGTTCACTAAAGATAGGTTTTCCCAGGTTCACCCAAAACCCTTACAATTGTGTCTTTGTATGTGGGCTTACACAATTAAAAAAAAAACCCCACTTCTGAGTTTTCCTGGCTTTCCTCAGATAACCAATATAACAAGATTTTTCTGGCAAATCTTGAAAGAAACCAAAATAATAGAAAGGAATTTACAATATGTAAAATACCTGAATATCTTCTTCGTTGTAGCAGCCCGGTAGAACCAAATCAAAGTAGATGATTGAATGTCCAAGTTCAATGTCCAGTACTTGATTACAATGGTTCTAGTTCTAATAGATTTTAAATTAAACCAAATAGGGCTTGCCTTAATTGATTTTGATTCCAAAGAAAGGGAATAATAATTCCTCTTTATCAAATCAGATTGGAATATAAGAAACAAAATCAATTAAAATAAAGCTAAGGAAAGAAGATATTAAATAAGCACACTTAGCTTAGATGGAGCACAGAATTATCTCTCAGAAGTTCGACGAAGATTGGCTTGAATACTTTAATTAAATCGATGATTTCTTCTGAGATTCGTGCACTATTTATAGGTGAGAAGATCGGGTCTTTGACTGGTCTAGAGTGCTCTTCGACTAGTCGAAGCTCTAACAGATATTTGAAAAATCCGGCGGGATTTGCTTTGACCGTTCTACGACTGGTCGTAGGTCACCTACGACTGGTCGTAGGTCCTGAATATCTTCGCTGGACTTCGAGTCGTAGATTCTACGACTGGTCGAAGATGCAGAAACACTGTTCCTACGACTGGTCGAACAGATTCCAGGACTAGTCGAAGGCTAACAGATTTTATCCGAAATTTGTAACAAACTTACGACTGGTCGAGGATTTTCTTAGACTGGTCGAAGCAAGTCTAGGACTAGTCGAAGAAGCCCTAGGACTAGTCGAAGAACAGACCAATCACATGTAAAATAACATTCGGCTTATGTATCCGAAATGACCTACTTCTAAGGTCAACCTATGGTCAAATAAACCTCAATCATGAAGTATGGACATTGAAACAAGAGACCATGAAGAATGAGCCTTGAAGTCTTGATGTAGATTAAACCTTGAAGTAGCTCAATCTTGAAAGTGGCTTGAGTTTCAGCTTGAGTCTTGAGTTCAGCTTGACTTTCAACTTGAGTCTTGAGTTCAGCTTGACTTTCAACTTGAGTCTTGAGTTCAGCTTTTTCAATCAAGATTTTGAGTCTTGTACTTGAGAGCTTTGCTTGTTTATGTATGTTGATCCTTGAGAGAGCTTCACTTATGCAAGTTATATATAACAGAGTATAATAGTGATTTTGGCACTACAAATTTGACAACAAAGAGGGATAGAAACTATAGCACTTACAATCTCTCCCTTTGTCAAATTAGTGACAAAACACATAACCATGATAAACAAAAGTAAAACAACTGGTTAATACCTGCAAATCAATATTCAATATTCAACATTCAACCAGTTTCAACATTCAACCATTATCATTCAACAAGATCAAACATATATTCAAGATCAAACATATATTCTCCCCGCTCCCCCCGAGTAACATAACCAATGCTACTCCTCTCACAATCACATTAACAACAAACCATTCTCCCCCTTTTTGTCACAATATGACAAAGGAGAACTAAAGAAAGGAAGTCATGAGAGAAACATGAGGAAGTAAGAGAATAAGAGGAACACAAGATAACATCACATATATCCAGCATTACATCAAGAACATAAATAGAATCCAAATCAAAATCAGCCAAGTGCTAAGTAAGAAAGTTATTACATACAAAAAGTCTCATAGAGACTAGTCAGAACTAGAACTTGAAGATGGAGCAGGAATAGAAGGATCAAGTTGGTGCATGCCTTTGTTCAAGCGCCTAAGATATTTGCGCATATACTTGAATTGCAAATCATGAGCAACAGACATGTTTTCCAACTTAACATTTATATCCTCAACTCTACCTTCTAATGCACTCAGACGTGCATCAACATTAGATGGTACAAAATCTGGATCATTAGCTGAGTCAGAATCCAGTTCCTCAAAAATGTCATCCATATTAATATCAACACCAGCTTCTTCAGGACCACCAACACCACCACCACCTTGTTCAGGAAGCAGATCCAACTTCATCTTATTAATATTTGTATTGTTGAAGATCAGATGATGGATTGGTGCTTCATCAACAGGCATATCGACTAACATATGAGTAGCCAATACAGTCATAAAGTATGCAAATGGAATGTCACTATGACCAGGATGGAGTCGAAACTGAAGAATGAAATGACAGATTAAGGAAGGCAAACAAATTTGAGTACCATTTGAGATAGCATGGATAACACGAACCATAAATGAAGTCAGGTCAGATTTATTACCCGAACGAGGATACAAATTAGACACAAAGATTCTGTGGAGAATTCTGTATTTGGGTAACAAATACCTTGCGGGGAGCGCATTCCCTTTTTGAGTCCATTGAACATCCATATTGCACAAGTCTTTAGTTAACATACGTTTTTCAGCCATTGAGGGTTTATCAGTTAAATTATGAATTGGAATACCCTCATCATTCACAGGAATTTCCATAAGGGCTGAAATTAAATGACGATCAACGTCAAATGGCCCTTCTCTAGTAGAAATTTGAAAAGTTAAATTATCCTGTGAAAATGCACTAATACATGAAAACATGGATTGGGCAATGGACCGGTATGCAGGCCCACCCCAATGCAATAAGTTAGTCCAACCTACAACTTCAAGCATAGGAAGGATGTCAAATGGAGCAATGTGATTGACATCAACAGGATGTTCAACGATAACCTTACGAGATCTAATGTCCCTAACAAATGATGGATCATCATTGGGAACAAGAAGATGACGTTTAGAGATAGGAGTTGATCTGGAGGAAGAAGAAGGACCACGTGAAGTAGTTTTTCTTCCTCTAGAAGCCATTTGCAACAAGGAATTAAAGGAAAAAAGAAGTTGCAAAGGATTGAGAAGAGGGTTTGCTCAAAACAGATTTTTCACAACCCAAACCCCAAATCTCAATGATTTTCAAGATAGAAAGCTTCAAGAGAGAAAAGGAAGCAATCTTGACACAAATATGCAAGAAAAACGGAATTGGAACACTAACCTTGAAGAACTTGAAGGATGGGTTCGACGAGTCGAAGTTCGGCTCCAAGGAGAAGAAAGAAGAAATGAGGAAGAAAGTGAAAAAATCCCCAATTTCAAGTGAAACCCGTGCTCCACGACTGGTCGTGGGTATCTACGACCGGTCGTAGTACGACTGGTCGTGTATACTCACGACTGGTCGTATAAACCCCAAAAATTCAATTTGCTTGCAATTTTTACAAAAATTGAAATACAATCTAGCAAATATATACAATATTATACAAGAAGGCATAAATTATCAATTTAAAATGCACATGCCAAGATCAAATTTCATCTTTTTGAACCTGCTTTTATCAAGACGTTTTGTGAAAATATCAGCACGTTGATCTTCAGTAGGAATATATTCTAGAGATATAACTTTTTCTTCTACTAATTCCCTTATATAATGAAATCTAATGTCAATGTGCTTAGTACGAGAATGCTGAATAGGATTTTTTGAAATATTTATCTCACAATGTAATAACATAGAATCCTGTTTAATTCCATAATCACTTAGCATTCGTTGCATCCAAACAAGTGTGTACATGCATTACCAGCTGCGATATACTTCAGCTGTTGAAAGTGATATAGAATTTTATTTCTTATTAAACCAGGAAACTAGACAATTTCCAATAAAAAACAACCACCACTGGTTGATTTTCTATCATCTAGATTACCAGCCAGTCAGCAGTACCCAACTAATTGGACATTGGTTTCATGAGGATACCAGAGACCTAGATTTACTATTTGCGACATATCTAATAATTCGCTTGACAAAGAATCAAGTGAGATTCTTTTGGATCGATTGATATCTTGCGCAAATACCAACACTTAGAGAAATATCAGGTCTACTAGCAGTTAAATATAACAAACTACCAATCATACTCCGATAAAGTTTTGAATCAACATTTTTACCATTAGAGTCTTTTGATAGTTTCAGGGTAGTACTCATAGGAGTATCGAAATTCTTGCCATTCTCAAATCCAAATCTCTTGATTAAATTCAAGGCATACTTAGATTGAGAAATGAATATTCCTTTAGGTTGTTGCTTTACTTGCAATCCAAGGAAATAAGTCAATTCCCCAACCATGCTCATTTCAAACTGTGATTTCATCAAATCTGCAACTCCGTAGTCAAGTTAGTACAAGTTGATCCATAAATGATATCATCAACATAAATCGTACCATTAAGATATGATCATTATGTTTTTTAACAAACGGAGTTTATCAACAGATCCCATTTGAAAATTATGAGTTAAAAGAAATTTTGTTAGTTTCTCATACCATGCCCTAGGTGCTTGTTTTAATCCATAAAGTGCCTTTTTAAGCCGATATACATGATTAGTATTTTTGGGATCTTCAAATCCCATTGGTTGTTCAACATAGACTTCTTCATGTAAATCGCCATTTAGAAAAGCACTTTTCACATCCATCTGATAGATCTTTATCTTTTTAAAACATGCAATGGATATAAATAGTCTGATAGATTCAAGACGTGCCTACCGGTGCAAAGGTTTCATCGAAATCAATCCCTTCAATTTGAGTATAACCTTGTACCACCAGTCTAGCCTTGTTTCTAATTATATTTCCACATTCATCAGACTTATTTTTGAAAATCCATTTTGTTCCAATGATGTGTTTATCTTTAGGTCTTGGTACGAGATACCAAACATCATTTCTTATGAATTGGTTGAGTTCATCTTGCATCGCAACAATCCAGTTCTCATCAGCAAGAGCTTCTTTTACGTTTGATGGTTCAATTTGGGATGTAAAACATACATAATTACATATATCCTCAAGTTGTCTACGGGTGCGAACACCGGTGAGAGGGTTTCCAAGAATTTGTGTAGTTGGATGATCTTTAACAGTCCTCAACTCAGAATCAGTTTGATTCGATGAAGTATCAGGTTTATCAATGATTAGTATTTCATCATTATCTGAATTAGAAGTTGGTGTGTTTAAATGATCATCAATGACAACATTGATGGATTCTTGAATCACACCAGTCCTTTTGTTCAGGACCCTATAAGCTCGACTGTTTAAAGAGTATCCTAGAAAAATACCTTCATCACTCTTCGTATCGAACTTTCCCAAATTTTCACGATCACGTAAAATATAGCACTTGCTGCCAAAAACTCGAAAGTATTTAACAGTAGGCTTTTTATTAAACCACAATTCGTAAGCCGTTTTATTATTATCTTTTCTAGTGTAGACTCGGTTAATAATATAGCAAGCTGTGTTGACTGCTTCAGCCCAAAGATTTTTAGAGAGCTTCATGCTATTCAACATAACATTAGCCATTTCTTGAAGCACCCTATTCTTCCTTTCTACAATTCCATTTTGTTGTGGAGTTTTGGGAGCAGAGAATTCATGTAATATTCCTTGGCCGGTACAGAACTTCTCAAAATTGCTATTCTCAAATTCAGATCCATGATCACTACGAATTTTACTGATTTGAGAAGATTTTTCAATTTGAATCCTTTTGAGAACTTTTCTTACTTCTTCAAGGGTTTCAGATTTATCCCTTAAGAAGACTACCCAAGTGAATCTGGTAAAGTCATCGACTATTACCAAGATGTACTTTTTACCACCACGACTTTCCATTCTGGTAGGTCCTATCAGGTCCATATGGAGAAGTTTGAGTGGTCTTGATGTGGTATTTGAATTCACCTTTTTGTGTGAGTTCTTTGTTTGTTTGCCTATCTTGCACTCACCACATATTTTATCTAATTTCTGAAGTTTGGGTAAACCTCTTACAAGTTCTCGTTTGCTCAATCGATATAAATTTCGATAATGTACATGTCCAAGACGTTTGTGCCATAAGTCAGTCTCGTCTGTATGGATCATGTAACATGTTTGATTAGATGAGCTGGATTCACTAATAATATAGCAATTTTTAGACGTTCTACGTCCAATTAATATTACAGAACCCTTATTATTTAATATCTCACAGCTTTGATTAGAAAACCGAACATTATGGTTATTATCACATATTTGTGATATACTAAGCAAGTTGTGCTTTAGGCCTTCAACGTATAAAACATTTTTAAACACCGGAAGATTAAAAAGTTGAACCGTACCTTGGCCTATTATCTTGCAGTTGCTACCATCACCAAATGTGACTGAACCATCAGTCATCTCTTTCAGATCGGTGAATAAAGCTTTGTCACCTGTCATATGCCTGGAGCATCCACTATCTAGGTACCACTTTGAATGACTTGTTGCTTTGAAAGCAGTGTGAGCAACCAAGCAGGTGACTTTAGGAACCCATTTCATAACTGTTTTGGGTTTAGGAACATAGTTGGTCTTCTTTTGTGTATACTTGTAGGAATGACCTATAGAGTTAGATTTTAATAGCTCCTTGAGTAAATCAACTATCTTTTCAGCTAGTGGATTTCGATTCTGATTAAAGTTGACATGGCTGTTTCTAGGTTTTTGAAAAGTTTTTGAATTTTTAGAAAAATCTTGATAAGTATTTTTCCCTTTTGAGTTTGAGGACTCTCCTTTAACAAACATAGGAGTATACATGTGTTTAGGAGATAAATTTTTATCATAGCCCAACCCAGATCGATCGTCACATTTTCTAGATCCGGATAAAAGTTTCTCTAACTTTGGATCACCTTGGGCATATTTCCATGTGTCCTTTAAACTTAGAAGAGAAGATACTTCTGTTTTAAGATTCTCAATTTCAGATTTTAAATCAACAATTAGTGAGTTTTTGAATTCCAAATCACATTTTGATTTTTCAAAATTATCTGAAATTTGTGATTTTTCTAAGACAAGTGAATCAAAACAATTTTTGAGTTTGGAAAACTTTTCTTTTTGAAGTTTAAGTTTGACAGCAATTTTACAACTTTCCTTATATAGGGCATTGTAAGCATCTTGAAGATCATCTTCATTTTCACATTCACTATTCAGATTTTCTTCACTTGTAGAGTCATTATCTGAAAATGTGAATTTGGCTAGAGTCATAAGAGCTTTAACCTCATTGCCCGACTCAGTTTCAGAATCTTCTGATTCAGAAGAACCTTCAGAATCAGATGATTCATCCCATGTAGCCAACATACCCTTCTTCTTGGGTTTGTCCCTTTTAGGACATCTATTTGCTAAGTGCCCATATTCTAGACAGTTGTAACATTGACTATCTTTCAAGGATTTTCGAGATTTGGGTCTAAACTTCTTTTTGTCATTTGATTTTTGAAAATCAACCCTTTTCTTGCTTTTGAAAATCTTATAAAATTTTTAGCTAAAAGAGCCATATCATCTTCTGAATCAGAATTTTCTTCTGAATTACATTTAGAAGATTTTAGTGCGATAGATTTACCTTTAGGAGCTTTAAAGTTTAACTCGTAGGTTTGTAGTGAACCAACTAGTTCTTCTACCCTCATATTATCCGTATCACGAAGTTCCTGGATCGCGGTTACTTTAGAATTGAACCATTCAGGAAGTGAGCGTAATATTTTTGCACACACTTTACTTTCTGGGATCTTATCGCCAAGACCCCACATTGAGTTTACAATGTCATTTAATCTAGTGTAAAAGTCCATAAACATTTCATTTTCCTCCATATGAATTTCTTCAAATCTGGTTGTGAGGAGTTGGACTTTAGATTTTTTGACAATTGTAGTACCCTCGTGTGTCATTTCTAATGTATCCCAAGCTTGCTTTGCAGTATCACAAGAAATGATTCTTTTGAACTCATCCGGTGATAGTGCGCAAGTAATTGCATTTAGTGCTTTAGCATTTGCACTACTCTCACTTTTCTGAAGGGTGGTCCATTGGTAATATGGTGTGGTTTTCATAGATTTTGAACCGTCAACCCCAGTAACTTCCATGATAGGAGGATTCCATTCAGTCTGTGGCTTGCTATACATTTTCATCCATTGATTTGAGGAAGATCCTCATTACGGCTTTCCAATAAGCATAGTTGGAGCCATCAAAGGGTGGAGGCCTAGTGATGAAAGGCTATCAAAATTTGACATCTTATATAGCTTAAATCGTTAGCTCATGAATTAAATCCAAAAAACGAGCTATTAGGCTTTGATACCACTTGAAAAGGCCAAGCTATATGTCCTAGAGGGGGGGTGAATAGGACAATGCCAAATAAAAACTTATAACAGCGGAATAATAAAGAAAATGATAGCCAAATTAAATAACAATGCAGGAAAGTAAAACAACCTCAAAATTTAGATCTTGAGAGGTTGATACAAACGTTGTTCTAAGGACAACCTTACACCAAAAACAGAGTTTATGGTAGGACAACCTTATTTCTAGAAAGGTCTTTGTATCAAGTCTCAAATCGAAGAGGAATATAAAAAGAAATACAAACTGAATTGAAATAACTTGTAATTAAAAATGTATTGTTCTAGGGACAGCCATACACCATAAAAATGGCAGGGCAACCTTGCTGGAACAACTTTCAAATGAAATTGAAAATCAAGCTTATAAAGGAATAGCAGAAAGTGAATTCTAAGCTATTACAACATTCTCACAAAGCTTGAAATAATTACAACATTCACCACTATACATACATCCCACAAAAGGAATAAAAAAATAGAAGAATAAAATAATCAACCACAACACAAGGGATTATAGTGGTTCGCCTGTGTGTTCACCAACTGTTATCCAACAGCCACACAAAAAGCTACTCCACTCCTAATATCCTCACACAGGGGATATTAGCGTTCACTAAAGATAGGTTTTCCCAGGTTCACCCAAAACCCTTACAATTGTGTCTTTGTATGTGGGCTTACACAATTAAAAAAACCCCACTTCTGAGTTTTCCTGGCTTTCCTCAGATAACCAATATAACAAGATTTTTTTGGCAAATCTTGAAAGAAACCAAAATAATAGAAAGGAATTTACAATATGTAAAATACCTGAATATCTTCTTCGTTGTAGCAGCCCGGTAGAACCAAATCAAAGTAGATGATTGAATGTCCAAGTTCAATGTCCAGTACTTGATTACAATGGTTCTAGTTCTAATAGATTTTAAATTAAACCAAATAGGGCTTGCCTTAATTGATTTTGATTCCAAAGAAAGGGAATAATAATTCCTCTTTATCAAATCAGATTGGAATATAAGAAACAAAATCAATTAAAATAAAGCTAAGGAAAGAAGATATTAAATAAGCACACTTAGCTTAGATGGAGCACAGAATTATCTCTCAGAAGTTCGACGAAGATTGGCTTGAATACTTTAATTAAATCGATGATTTCTTCTGAGATTCGTGCACTATTTATAGGTGAGAAGATCGGGTCTTCGACTGGTCTAGAGTGCTCTTCGACTAGTCGAAGCTCTAACAGATATTTGAAAAATCCGGCGGGATTTGCTTTGACCGTTCTACGACTGGTCGTAGCTCTCCTACGACTGGTCGTAGGTCCTGAATATCTTCGCTAGACTTCGAGTCGTAGATTCTACGACCGGTCGAAGATGCAGAAACACTGTTCCTACGACTGGTCGAACAGATTCCAGGACTAGTCGAAGGCTAACAAATTTTATTTGGAATTTGTAACAAACTTACGACTGGTCGAGGAATTTCTTAGACTGGTCGAAGCAAGTCTAGGACTGGTCAAAGAAGCCCTAGGACTAGTCGAAGAATAGACCAATCACATGTAAAATAACATTCGGCTTATGTATCCGAAATGACCTACTTCTACGGTCAACCTATGGTCAAACAAACCTCAATCATGAAGTATGGACATTGAAACAAGAGACCATGAAGAATGAGCTTTGAAGTCTTGATGTAGATTAAACCTTGAAGTAGCTCAATCTTGAAAGTGGCTTGAGTTTCAGCTTGAGTCTTGAGTTCAGCTTGACTTTCAACTTGAGTCTTGAGTTCAGCTTGACTTTCAACTTGAGTCTTGAGTTCAGCTTTTTCAATCAAGATCTTGAGTCTTGTACTTGAGAGCTTTGCTTGTTTATGTATGTTGATCCTTGAGAGAGCTTCACTTATGCAAGTTATATATAACAGAGTATAATAGTGATTTTGGCACTACAAATTTGACAACAAAGAGGGATAGAAACTATAGCACTTACAGTTTTCTCATTTTTTGGAATCAAAATCAAATCAAGCTAGCCCAAGGTGATTTAATTTAAAAATCATTTAGAACCTAGAACCTTTTCATAAGTGAGTGTGGACATTAAACATCTACATTGAACTTCTACTCCGAATTAGTTCTACCGGGCTACATCAAAGGAGAATATCCAGACAAGTATTTTACATTTCTGTAAATCTATTCTTTTGGTTTCTTTGAGATTGTGCCAAGAAAAATCTCTTTCTTTTGGTTTGTTTGAGGTGATCAAGAAAACTCAGAGTATGGGGTTTTTGAATTGTGTAAGCTCACTTGAAAGACACAATTGTGAAGGTTTTAGGTAAACATTGAAAAACCTATTTGTGAGGATATTAGGAGTGGAGTAGTTGTGTGGTTATTTTTCTAAATAGTTGGTTACGCACAAGCGAACCATTATAATTTCTGGCCTTGTGGTGAATGATTGATTGTGACATTATGTGGATGTTGTAATTTTCTTTTTAAGCATTTATGGAGAATGTTGTAATCTTTTTATGCAAGTGTGGGAATGCTGTAATAGCTTAGTTATTTTCTTTGCTATTTTATTCTTTATTCCTCTGTATTAGTTTGAGATTTTGATACACAGACCGTTCTAGGAATCAGGTTGTCCTACCATAAGCCATTGGTTTTTGGTGTAAGGTTGTCCTTAGAACAACATCTGTATCAACCTCTCAATACTTGTATGTTTGAGGTTGTTATTCATTTCTGCATTGTGAGATTGTTTAAGTTCTATCTTTATTTACAATTGCTTATTTCCACATTTAATTTTTAATTTGGCATATTCCTATTCACCCCCCCTCTAGGACTCTTAGCTCAGCCTTTTCAACTTCACTTGGCTTACCCACTTCACTAGAAATATTCAGTACATTCATGTCCTTCTCTTAATTTCCTCGTATTTTTGCATATTGTTTCAATGATTCATACAAAACTAACCTTATCTTTTATTGTCTAGTTTCGCTAGAAGTAATAATAAAGAACTTGATGATGTCAGGCAAAATATATGTGGCTGACCCAAATTTAACAAATCTTGTGAGTTAGCCACGTTCTTAGTCTACTAGCTTGGCTCGGTAGTTCTACCAAGTTCCAAGTGGGCTGATGTTAATAGGCCAACCTTATTCATAGTTGCTAGGGTGATGGATGAAGGAAGAAAGTACTCATTGGCTCATCATCTCCTTTGTTCCTTATATCGTGCCTTTGACAATGTAGTTACTCATTACAAAAGCCCTTAAATTGGAGCATCATCGGCCTATGCTCCTTGGCATAACTTTGTTGGATGGCTTAGAGTATACTTCCCATGGACGTATGATGAAATAGACAAAGCATACATCAACCTAGATCACCTCCCACTATGGCATTACTAATAGAGGAAAGTGATCAAGAAGAAATATACTAGGTTGTGGAAAAGATCGAGAGGACGGAATCCATCCTATTCTTCCAATTTCCTCTCTCTAACATCCATAAAGACAGAGATGTAGTGGATGATGAGTCGTCATTGCCAAATGAATGCTACTTTTTTATGTGTATCAGTTCCAACAATCCCTAAGAGGGTAGCGAATTTTAGCGCAAGCCATACTACCCTAGTAGGTTCGCGCGTCAATTCAGCTATGATCAAACCATTCTGGAGATTTGCGATGCTATTACATGAGTAATGAGGAGCTTTGATGTTGGACCTTATTACTAGGCTTTCATCTATAAACAACATCTGATAGTGCATAAATTGTCCCATTTCATCTTGCTTGGGTACAACCATTCAATTCAGACCTCATATTGTTGGATGCGCTACTGGGCGCAGAAGTATTACTTAGTTTGCCAATATCATTCAGTGAACTACCCAGTTTGGTTGCTCCACTTAAACTCAAGAACTATAAGCTCAAGTAGGGTATCAGTTATACAATGGAAAAAGATCACGCCCCTACAGCTGGTCAGACTTTTTTGAAAATTTCTCTAGTTGAACCTATTCATTGAAGAAAGCCCATGGACACTCTCAATGGTTAGATAACATATGGTACTCATTTGGATGAGAGAAGACTTGAAGAATAAGCAGTTGCTACAACTCCTAGTCCTCAAAGGGAGGGTAATGAACGAAGTCCACAGACGTAAATGGCTGCACATTATATGCCAGCTAGAGAAGCCCTAATTGAGAAAATTAGAACTGTGCTGGAACCTTCGATTGTTTCTCCCATTATGGAATCTGCCAGGTAGAGCTTTTCATCACCTGCCACCTGCTCTCAGATTCTGATTCCTTCTCTTTTTGCTGGACAAGGCAGACAAAGTACTTCCCCAACCCTTACGGAGTTAAGAACACATGCAAGCGGGGCTAGTTCATCAAGTAAGGGAAAATAGGTTATGATTGAAGAACTTGTTCGAGAGGATTCTTTTGAAGAAAGTGAATATGAAGAATCAATTGCAAGTAGCAACTCTAATGGAGAAAGCAGCTCTACGGAGGATGAAAAAGCATGAGAGGATGTAGATGTTAATATTGATGATGATGATTATGATGATAATGATGCTGAAGATGTTGGCGTTACTGAAGAAAACCATCTTGACGAAGTAACTCCTATTGGTAGATTGGATGCTCCAATGGGCACGAAAGAGGAGCCGCTAGATTATAGAGAATTCAATTATTCGCCGGTGGCAAATGTCACTATGAATTTTAGTACTAATTATTCTCCAATGCCCCGAGATTATAAACTATTCCTCTCTTCACCATTCCTTTAGGTGCTCACCAGATGCTTTTAAGGCTTAATGGTATATTTTATACATGTTTGTGTTGTAAGGTGAGTTAAGAGCTTGGATTGAAAAGAATGTTAAAAACATATATTTAAGGCTCAAGAATTGCCAAAGCAAAGAATGGATCTTTGGAGACCAAGATTAAAGACTTCAAGACCCCAAGATCCAAGGAAACCAAGTGGAGAAGGAAGGAAGTTCGCAGTGAAAAGTGCAGAGTCCACAAAACTTGCGTCATTGACCATAGTTCAATGACATCTAATCTAAAGTTCGATGACATCAAACACATTTCGATGACATCGAGTTTTTACATGAAAATCAAGTTGTTTGTTGGACACATTGGATTCAATTCTTGAGTACTCGAAGCTTCTCTCGATGAGATCGAAGTCTGTTCAATGGCATCGAATTTTCTGAAGAATTCTAAAACAACTTGCTGGATTATTTTGGACACTTTTTTGATTCCTCGAAGATCATTCGATGGCATAGAAGGCAACTCAATGACATCGAAGGAAGGTTCGATGACAAAGAAACTTACATAGTGTGCAAGGAGTTATGCAGTGTGTATGCGCGACTTCTGGAGATCAACTTACGTTTGATGACATCAAAGGCTGTTTAATGTCATCAAATGCGTTACATAGAGTTACGTGAATTGCGTAAATTGAGGTGGTTTTGCGATCTTGCATGAACAAGGCTATAAATATGGGTTTCCTAGGCACTCTTTAAGATATCCATGGTTTCAAGGAGTTGAGCGAAAGGGTGGAGGAGCCTCCCAAGAGTTTTTCTTCTTTCCTAGTTTGTTTTTAATGCTTTATTTTAGGGTTTTGATTCCAATCATGTCTATGGTTGGGTAAATCCCTTAACTAGGGCTAAGGGGTGAAGCTTGTAGCATGTTAGGATGTTTTTCTTGCTTTGATTCTTGTTCTTGTTGAACCTCATAGAGTTCTAGTTATTTATTAAGGAATATTTTCAGTTTTTAATAGTTTGTTGTGACTCAAATTATAGTAGATCTGTGATAGCTTTGAATATCTTCTTTTCCTATTTTGAGATTGTGAGATTGGCACATCTTGTTGTCCACCATTATCTCCTGGGCATGGTTGGGTGATGAAATCCCTTCCAATCATCACAATCCTCTCTCATGCATGGATAGATCTATGAAAAGTTCAGAGAGTTGATTATCTCATCTTCTAATTGGATAGGATAAGACTCCAATTCCAATTGTGATTCTTGAATCAAGTAAGGAAACATCCTGATTGCTATAAGTGGATCCTTGGTACCCTAGTTCCTACTTATAATTGATAGTTTAAACAATATTCACAATTATTATTTTTATTCCAGATTTCTAATTAGATCTTCTTCTAATTTTACTTCTAGTTATTTTTAGGATACACACAAGATTAGTCCCTGAGGATTCGACCTCGGTCTTACCGAGATTATTACTATATCGTGACCCTACACTTGGGGTTGTGAATAAGTTTTTGGTGCCGTTGCCGGGGACTGATGACTGCGTTTTTCTGAATTTAATTAGTATTAAAATTAGGTTAATATTAGACTTACTTTCTATTTTGTTTATAGGTTAGGATTTTTTTGCTTTGTTTTTAGAAGCTAACTTGCTTTTCTATTTTGTAGGATCCTAACATAGCAATCTCCAATCTGGTAACCTCTTTCTAATTTTCTCTCTCTTTTCTTTTTTAGATTTCCTATTTGCCTTAGTTTTCTTTCTCTTTAAGTTTTAGGTTAGATTCTGAACTTGAGGGCTGAGAGTATTTCATGCTTAGGTGGGTCTATGACAACACTTTACGTCTCTTGAGTGAAGGAGGATTAGTCGAAGGGTTGCCTATCCATCACAGGATTAGACACCACTTAAGATCCTCTGAGTCAGTTGAAGTTATGGTTGCAAATCAACCTCAACCTCCGGTTGAGGAAATCTAGGATGAAAATGAGGTGCATCATGCACCCCCCACCTTGTACTCTACGAGATTATTTACAACTGGTGGGGGTGAGCACAACTTCATGTATGGTTTTTCCAGAAAATATATGAAATATGGATATCAAGCCAGGGGTGATCCAACTCCTTCCAAAATTCCATTGACTTGAATATGAAAATTCATATTTACACTTGAAAGAGAGTAATGAGATCATAACCACTTTATACTTTCCTAATGAGTTTGATGACTGGTTAGGCTGAAACTCTTTCCCTTGAAGACGTGGTTGCACTCACTATGTCCATGATCGATTGGCAGATGGAACGACATGACAAGGGAGTTCATTAAGAAAAATTTCCCATATCATAAAACAAACACCCTCAGAAAGTTAATCATGAACTTTGCCCCAAAGGAAGATGAAACATTTTTCCAAATTTGGGAGTGGTTCAAGGATCTTGTCAGTTCACGCTCACAACATGGTTTTGAAACGTGGCACATAACAAGTTTCTTCTACGATGGGCTGACATCTTCCATGCACCAAATGGTTGAGACAATGTGTAATGGGGAATTCATGAACAAAGATGTCGATGATGTGTGAGATTATTTTGACAAGCTTGTTGAAAACACACAATCATGGAACATCTCCCTAAAAGCTAGCACCACTTCAAAGCCCACTCAATTAAAGGAGAAGGGCGCAATATATCTTTTGAAAGAGGAAGATGATATAAATGCTAAAGTAGCCAGTCTCACAAGAAAACTCGAGGCCATGGAACTTAAGAGGGATAAGGCTAAGGAATTTGTCTACGGTATATGTGCTTGTAACGTTCATACAACTGAGAATTTCTAACAATACCTACTTTTCAAGAAATATTGAATGAGCAGTCAAATACCGTAAACAACAACCAAAGGCCTTTCAAAGGACCCACTTCCAATACTTACAATCCTAGTTGGATAAATCATCTAAATTTCAGTTGGAGGAATGGATAAACGGCTCACCCTCAAGAGGCTCTTACATAATTTTTAAATCAAAAGAAGCCTTAGGAGGATACGGTTCAGAAATTCATGTAAAACCAAGAGTTATTCAATTAGAATACGATGCAAGCATTCCAAGATCTCAAAATAATAATGGTAATGTTTGCATCATCCCTTCAAAAGATGGAGTCACACTTAGCAAGTGGGGAGAAAGGGATATTCCCAGCACAACCTCTCCCCAATCCAAAACCGCAACATGAGATAAGTGATCCAAGCTCCTCAAATCAGATGAAGTAGGCTAAGTCCATCACCACTCTTAGGAGTGGAAAGATCGTTGAGAAATCCATTCCGGTGAGGGTTAAACAACCTAAGGACCTGGAAGAAGATGAGAATGATAGACCTAGCATTGCCTCACATGGGTTAGAACTAGAACCTCTACATAAGCCGATTGCTCCATTCCCCTAGCAGTTGATTGCACCGAAACTTCTAGCTAACTCTCAGGACATTCTAGAGGTGTTGAAATAAGTGAAGGTCAACATCCCTCTTCTGGATGCTGTGAAATAAATTCTTTCATATGCCAAATTTCTGAAAGACCTATGCACGATCAAGAGGCGGTAAAGTATCAAAAAGAAAATTTTCCTGATAGAAAAAGTGAGTGTCATCCTCAAGAAAAGTGTGCCACAGAAATATAAAGATCCTGGCAGCCCAACTATCACTTGTATAATTAGGAATCACTAAATTGAGAATGCATTACTTGACTTAGGGGCAAGTGTAAATTTGATTCCTTAGTCTATGAGCAACTGGGTCTTGGTGAATTAAAACCCACCCGGACCACACTACAACTTGCTAATCGCTCTGTTCGTGTACCGAGGGGGATGATCGAGGATGTGTTGGTCCAAGTTGACAAATTCTACTATCCAGTAGATTTTATCATCCTGGATACTCAGCTTATTGCAGATATGAGCACTAAGATTCTTGTCATACTTGACAGCCTGTTCCTTGCTACTTCAAACGTTATCATCAATTGTAAGAATGGGGTCATGAATTTATCTTTTAGAAATATGATGTTGGAGCTCAATATCTTTTTCAACATGAGTAGACAGGCAGAGGATGATGATGAGGCCCACCACATTAATATGATAGATTCTTCCATGGAAGATAGAGCTCTGATGACCTTATCCTTTGATCCTCTAGAGACGTGCTTCGCTCACTCCTCTGATTTAGATGATTACACGATTAGGGATATGGATGTCATGCTTAATGTTACGCTGGTACTTGAAGTTAACCAATGGAGGCCACAATTTGAAAATTTTTCCCAAACTGATGTAGTTCCTTTACCGTCTAGCCTTAAAGCGTCAAAGCTTGACCTGAAATCTTTACCCTCTAACTTAAAATATCTCTATTTAGGTGAAGATGAGAAATACCTAGTGGTGATCTCTTCCCACCTAGAACAAGAACAAGAGAGTATGCTTATTTCTTGTGAGACTCGTATCCTAGACTGTACCATTTCATAGGCTTCCGCGGTCCTTCCGATCGAATTTCGGCAACCCGCGATCCGTAATCAGTAGTTGCACATGACCCAGAGTCGTATCCCATATTCCAGAGTCAGCTCAACCCTAGACTTGTACCCTAGTGACAGCGTCGTCACCACGGTTTCGATGCCGTGTCTAGCGCGATGAGGCGATACCCGGGCTCAGAGATGTGGAACGACGTTCAGTTCGAGGAAAATGCCACGTATTGCGAATTCTGGGAGAATCTCTATGATATGTCTCATCAATCACATCCCATGTCAAGTACACATCACCTCACACCCCATCCCCAAGTACAATCACCCCTCCCTTAAAGTTAACTCTCTCTTACAACTAAGTACACCCATCCATCACTCACCATCCCTCTCTCCCATCATTTCTCTCCCAACATCTTTCTCTCTCTCTCTCATTCTCCCAAGCAACCCCAAGGAGGGAACCATCCATGGCTTCCCAAAAAGCGGAGACCTTTGTGTGGCCCACCTTCCTACCTCCCATCTCCACCCTCCAAGCTTCATCTCCATCGTTGAAATGCATTCCATGGAGCTCTAGATCACATCGGAGGAAGGAGGACTCCAAGATCTAAAGGTGGGTGTTTTCTAGGATTTGAATTGTTTCTTTTACTTAGATTTGATGATTTGAGAGCTCACTTGTGGTGGTAGCCATTTGATGTACAGTTTGTATCGTCTAGAGGGGCCCATAGTGGCAAGATCTCTCCTTCGTCCATCCTCTTTTTCTCTCTTTTCCCCTCTTTCTTCACCCTATTTTGATGGCCCACGTTGATGATATATTTCAACACACCATCTAGCAGTTTGGTGTGTGTGAGACCCACCTAATGGATGTGTTGGATGGTACCATGTGGACCCTACCTTTATGGTGTTGGGAAAACACAAATGTCAGATTAATCTATATCAGGTGGGCCATGTCTACATGGGACCCACCAGCCATGGCTCCCACACGTGGGACTCACATGCATATCCATATCGTCCAACGTTCAGGGACGCTGGACGTGCCTATACAGTGAAGTGTGAACTGGCAGTGGGGTGTACTAAATAGCTAACATAAAAAATAATAAAATAAAATAAAATATAATATATATTATAGGGTATATGGTGGTGGGCCTTACGTGGGACCTACCTGTACCATCAGCAGCAGCTGACGATGCATCTTACGTAGCTCAATAGCTGCTGTATTGACGTCAGCTGTAGTGGCCCACTTGATGTGGGACCCACCATGATGTATGTAGATATCCACACCATCTGTCCATTCTATTGGACTGGTGGGCCACATGTGTGGACCCACTTTGGGAAGCAGATTGGTTGGGGTATCTCACACTAGCCATATAGCTGTTGTACTGATGACAGCAAGTTCTGTGGGTCCCACCTGTTTCATCCACGCCGTCCATCTATGGGACCCACCATGTTGCATGTGTTATATCCATACCGTCCAACTATTTTGAGAAATAGTGGGGGACAGTGACATCCACCGTTAAAACTTCTAACGGCCACAACAGTTTCCCACCAAGCTGATATTTTGTGATTTCACTTCATCTATCTCTAAGTTAACTTATGTATACATTGGATCTCAGATACATCATGGCGGGCCACACTGTGATGTGTCCAGCCATTGATCAAGTGGACCACATCGCAAAAATAGTGGGGAATGAACGTCTACCGTTGAAACCCTTTTTGGGATTACAGAAGTTTTGGATAAGTATGAAATTTGTTTTCCTCTTTATCCAGGCCATTGTGACCTTGTGAATAGATTGGATGGAAAATAAATGTTATGGTGGGGTCCACCTTAATGTACGTGCTGTACATCCATGTTGCTCATTTGTTGGGCCCATTTGGGAGGTGCAGGCCCACTTGCTGGTTGTACAGGGCCCACCTACTGTGTGGCTCAGCGTGATGTATGTGAGGCCCAGATGGAGAGGCCCATTATGATGTATTTGAGGCCCAAGTGATAGGGCCCATTATGATGAAATTGTGGCCCAGTTGGAGAGGCCCATTATAATGTATATTGAGCCCATGAGTTAGGCCCGATGTGATGTATACAAGGCCCACATGATGGGGCCACCTACTCGAATCTGAGGTCCATGGGCAAGGCCCATTGTGATGTATTCGTGGCCTATGGGCAAGGCCCATTGTGATGTATTCGTGGCCTATGGGCAAGGCCCATTGTGATATGTATTAGGCCCATTAGTGCCGCCCATTGATGCAACCTAATTGATGTATATGAAGCCTATTGGTGCGGTCCGTGGATGTGGCCCACTTGATATATGAGGCCTAGTATTGAGGCCCATGGGCGAGGCCCATTGTGAAGTATTCGAGGCCCATGGGCGTGGCCCATTGTGAAACATTTATGGCCCATAAGTGAGGCCCAATGCAATGAATGTGAGGCCTTGAGTGAGGCCCATGACGATATATATTTGGCCTTTGTGTGAGACCGTGGGCCCATTGTACATTTGGCCCTATGTGGGCCACTCCTTGGGAGCAATGTTGGTTGAATTTCTACATTGATGTGCAGTGACAATTAAATGTCCACATTGTGACCTTCCCTTAGGCCTAGTTAGGCCCATTCTTATCATTCTCTAGTGGGTTAACCCACCTATTGATATTGCTTGATTCATCATCGGCCGTCCATCTGTGAACCCTACCTTGTGTCGAGGACGCTTCTGTTTATTGAGATCGATTTTGATTGTTGAGGCCGATTATCGAGGCCAATTTTGATTATCGAGGCCGATTCTGATTATCGAGGCTGATTCCATTTATCGAGGCTGATTCTGTTTGTTGGGGCTGATTCTAATTGTCAAAGCCGATTGTTGAGGCCGATTCCGTTTATCGAGGTCGATTTTGATTATCGAGGCCGATTGTTGAGGTCGATTCTGATTATTGAGGCTGATTTTGATTATTGATGTCGATTTCGATTGTCCAGGTTGAATTTGATTATCATGGCCGATTCTGATTGTCGAGGCCGATTCCGTTTATTGAGGCCGATTTCAATTATCGAGGTCGATTGTTAAGGCCGATTTCGATTATCGAGGCCGATTCTGATTGTCGAGGTCAATTTCGTTTATCAAGGTCGATTCTGATTGTCGAGGCTGACTGTTGAGGCCGATTCCATTTATCGAGGCCAATTTCGATTATCATGGTCGATTGTTGAGGTCGATTTCGATTATTGAGCTGATTCTGATTGTCGAGGCCGATTCCGTTTATCGAGGTTGATTTTGATTGTCGATGCCAATTGTTGAGGCCAATTCTGTTTATCAAAATCAATTCCGATTGTCGAGGTCGATTGTTGAGGTTGATTCCGATTGTTGAGGCTGATTCCGATTATCGAGGCTGATTTTGATTGTAATTCTTTTTATCGAGGCTGATTCTGATTGTCGAGGCCGATTGTTGAGGCCGATTCAAATTATGAAGGTTGATTCGGTTTATGGAGGTTGATTTTGAATGTCGAGGCCGATTGTTGGGGCCGATTCTGAATCCGATTGCCGAGGCCGATTCTGATTGTCGAGGCCGATTGTTGAGGCCGATTCAAATTATGAAGGTTGATTCGGTTTATGGAGGCTGATTTTGATTGTCGAGGCCGATTGTTGGGGCTGATTCTGAATCCGATTGCCGAGGCTGATTCTGATTTCGAATGTCGAGGCCGATTTTTGAGACGATTTCGATTCTGATTGTTGAGGCAGATTATCGAGGTTGATTTCGATTGTCGAGGCCAATTCCGATTGTCGAGGTTGATTGGGTATTGAGGCCGATTGTCGAGGCCTAATGTGATGTATATATGGCCCGTATTTATGGCCCATTGTGATGTGCATTCAACTCGTGTTTGAGGCCTAATGTGATGTATATGCGGCCTGTATTTGAGGCCCATTGTGAAGTGCATTCGACCCGTTTTTAAGCCTAATGTGATGTATATGAGGCCTATGTGATGAGGCTCATTGTGATGCATTTGAGGGCCTGGCGATGAAGCCCATTGTGATGTATATTAGGCTCATGTGAGAGGCTCATCGTGATGTGTATTAAGCTCATGAGTGAGGCCCATGGTGCTGTATATTAGGCCCTTATTTGAGGCCATGGGTCCACTATATGTTAGACTCTATGTGGGCCATCCCTTGAGGGCAATGTTGGTTAAATGTTCACATTGTCAAAGCCGATTGTCGATGCCGATTATCGAGGCCGACTATCGATGTTAATTTTCGGTGTCGGTTATTGATACCGATTATGAGTATATGACAATCGATTATGAGTATGTGACAACATAGCATCACGATACATGCCCATACGCATCATCTGCATGTTTGTTATGAGATATAATTAACCATTGCATATGCCATAGTATAGATGGTTTATGAGACTCCCTGATAAGTAGAGTTATCCCACATGAGTGCACGGTATGCGTAGGATTGATGCATGATTGGATTGTATGACTCATGCATCTTGCATTGTGTGATTATGATTACCATATGCCCTAGCGACATCAGGGCTGTAGCCTCAACAGGCATATCGTGGATGGCCAGATGGGACACCGAAAATCTGTTACTAACATCGGGCCATCATAGATGACTCTGGGTGAAAATTCTTAAACCCTCTTGGTACCAGAGGACACCCCAACATCGTGACTGAGTGGATATATATGAGCGCATGAGGGCCGTATACCAGTAGGCCACATCTCCCACTATGTCATGGTCGGTTGGGAGGGGGTGCGGCCTTACCCGCCTGAGGGAGTAGGCCTAGCTAGGCTAAGTTTGACGGCTTGTGAATGGGTCTGCTATTGACGTGCCGGGTAGATATTGGCTGACTACTGGCTAGGTGAATAGTGAGGTCTCTTCGACTTATCTAGTTGTGCACTTGATGGGGTGGCAAGCTGGTGTAGAGAGTACTAGAACCCGATGATGATCCCAGAGATGAACAGTATTGATATGTGGACTTATTGGGTAGGAGTTGCATACTTATTCATTCATTCATTCAATATCCACTCGGGCTGGTAGTGCGAAACTATTTGTTACGTGTGCCTTTGTAATGACCAGGATTTCGATTGGGGCGCACGACTAACCTGAGACCAGGAGTTTAGCACATTGAGTCTTATTATCCAAATTAGGTATGGGACTGGTTTGGATGGAAGTCCCTTGTGATGAACCCCATAGCCTGCGATACTACGTATTGTCATCCCGACCTCGCACTCCATCATGCTCATTCCATTCACACTGCATAGTGCATTACATCCGTGGCATATGGCAATTTGGGTTATTGGGTTCCTGCATTTATATGGTATAGGTACAGTTGACGCTATTCGTGAACTCATTAAGAATTGTAAATTGCATTGCATCCTCGGCATCTAATATTTGGCTCTTTATGACTCCTCATTTGCATAGCTGATCTGTATTGCGTATTCCGATATTAATTGACTCATGGACTTGTTGGTATTTCTGCTTACTCTGATATCGTATGATTCATGATCTTACCAGTATTTTTGACAGTATATGATAATGACATTGTATTGAATACTTGGCACTTACCTTGTGCACACACTTACACCACCCTCTAAGCTTCTATAAGCTTATGCACGATAGATGCATGTAGGTAATGTTAGGTTACATCTGCGGCGTTAAGCATGGAGTGTGCAGCTGTCTTCTGGAGCTTTGATTTTATTTTGACATATGTATTTCCCTTTCAGTATTGTATTTAAAGTTTATATTAATGGATATGTGATGGTGATGTTGCTTTTGTGATTTGGCTAAACTTGTGGTTATGCTTCTTATGAGATAAATGTACGTTGGAAAAATCCTCCTTGTAGGATCCCAAGATTGGAACCTAGCATATGAGTGCTGGGAGCCGAGAATGGGGTACTACGAAGGCTGTCAGCACCAGATTCGTCGGTTGGTATTCCTATGGATTCAATTTTTGGGTTTGGGTCATGAAAGAAGATGGTATCATAGTATAACTTGGGAATACCCGAAGATAACATCACATATCTGCTGATAGCTATCCTACACTCTATGATTATTGAGAACCTAGAATGGTTAGATCCCCGAGTTCGAATAACTTAGAGATTTTCTGATATAGCCCCCTATCATTGAGATTGCGAGGCTGTATAGTATTCCAGTTTCGATCGTCTTTGACTCGGGGTCCGAGGTTCAGTAGGTCAGCATAGTGTTGATGATGCGTCTTGGGAGGGCGAGGTTGAGATTAAGGAGCGCTATCTTTTATCTATTGTAGATTGATTGAGCCTTTACATATATACTTGATGATATTTCCTCTTCCCTTGTCTGTTCTGTAAATTTCGAGGATGAAATTTTTATTAGGAGGGGAGAGTTGTGAGACTCGTATCCTAGACTGTGCCATTCCGTACGCTTCCGCGGTCCTCCCGATCGAATTCTGTCAACCCGCGATCCGTAATTAGCAGTTGCACATGACCCTGAGTCATATCTCGTATTCTAGAGTCGGCTCAACTCAAGACTTATACCCTAGTGACCGCACCATCACTGCGGTTTTGATGCCACGTCTAGGGCGCCGAGGCGATACCCAGGCCAGGAGATGTGGGCCTGTGTTCAGTTCAAGGAAAACGCTGCACGTTGCGAATTCTGAGAGAATCTCTATGACATATCCTATCAATCACATCCAATGTCATGTACACATCACCTCACACCCCATCCCCAAGTACAACCACCTCTCCCCTAATGTCAACTCTCTCTTATAACTAAGTACACCCATCCATCACTCACCATCCCTCTCTCCCATCACTTCTCTCCCATCATATCTCACTTTCATTTGCTCTCCCATTCTCCCAAGCAACCCCAAGGAGGGAACCGTCCATGGCTTCCCGAAGAGAGGAGAATTTTGTGTGGCCCGCCTTCTTACCTCCCATCTCCACCCTCTAAGCTTCATCTCGACCATTAAAATACATTCCATGGAGCTCTATATCGCATCGGCAGAAGGAGGAGTCCAAGATCTAAAGGTGGGTGTTTTCTTGGATTTGAATTGTTTCTTTTACTTAGATTTGATGATTTGAGGGCCCACTTGTGGTGGGAGCCATTTGATGTATAGTTTGTATCGTTTAGAGGGGCCCATAGTGGCGGGGTCCTTCCTCCATCCGTCCCCCTTTTCTCTCTCTTTTCCCTCTTTCTTGTCCCTATTTTGATGGCTCGCCTTGATGATATATTGCATCCTTACCATCCAGCAGTTTAGTGAGTGTGAGACCCACCTGATGGATGTGTTGGATGGTGCCATGTGGGCCCTACGTTTATGGTGTTGGGAAAACACAAATGTTAGATTAATCTAAATTAGGTGGGCCACGTCTACGTGGGACCCACCAGCCATGGCCCCCACACGAGGGACCCACATGCATTCCATACCGTCCAGTGTCCAAGGACATTGGACGTGCCTATACAGTGAAGTGTGAACTGGTAGTGGGGTGTACTAAACAGCTAATAAAAATAAAATAAAATAAAATAAAATAATATATATATATATATATTATAGGGTATATGGTGGTGGGCCTTACGTGGGACCCACCTGTACCATCAGCAGTAGCTGACGCTGCATCTTAAGCAGCTCAATAGCTGTTGTATTGACGTCAGCTATAGTGGGCCCACTTGATGTGGGACCCACCATGATGTATGTAGATATCCACACCGTCCATTCATTCTACTGGACTGGTGGGCCACATGTGTGGACCCACCTTAGGAAGCAAATTGGCTGGGGTATCTCACACCAGCCATATAGCTGCTGTACTGACGACAGCAAGTTTTGTGGGTCCCACATGTTTTATCCACGCCGTCCATCTATGGGACCCACCATGTTGCATGTGTTGTATCCATACCGTCCAACTATTTTGAGAAATAGTGGGGGACAGTGACATCCACCGTTAAAACTTCTAATGGCCACAGCAGTTTCCCACCAAGTTGATATATTGTGTTTTCACTTCATCTATCTCTATGTTAACTTATGTATAGGTTGGATCTCAGATACATCACGGCGGGCCACATCGTGATTTGTCTTGCCATTGATCAGGTAGACCACATCGCAAAAACAATGGGGAATGAACACCTACCATTGAAACCCATTTTAGGAGTATAGAAGTTTTGGATAAGTATGAAGTTTGTTTTCCTCTTTATCCAGGTCATTGTGACCTTGTGAATAGATTGGATGGAAAATAAACGTTATGGTGGGGTACACCTTGATGTATGTGCTGTACATCCATGTTGTTCATCTGGTGGGCCCATTTGGGAGGTGTAGCCCACTTGTTGGTTGTGCAAGGCCCACCTGCTGTGTGGTTTAGCGTGATGTATGTGAGGCCTAGATGGAGAGGCCCATTGTGATGTATATTGGGCCCGTGAGTGAGGCCTGATGTGATGTATACAAGGCACACATGATGGGGCCCACTTGCTTGAATCTAAGGCCCATGGGAAAGGCCCATTGTGATTTATTTGTGGCCTATGGGCAAGGCCCATTGTGATATGTATTAGGCCCATTAGTGGGTCCATTGATGCAGCCCAATTGATGTATATGAAGCCCATTGGTGCGGTCCGTGGATGTGGCCCACTTGATATATGAGGCCTAGTATTGAGGCCCATGGGTAAGGCCCATTGCGATGTATTCGAGGCCCATGGGTGTGGCCCATTGTGAAACATTTGTGGCCCATGAGTGAGGTATAGTGCAATGAATGTGAGGCCCTTGAATGAGGCCCATGGCGATGTATATTAGGCCCTTGTGTGAGACCGTAGGCCCACTATACGTTTGGCCCTATGTGGGCCACTCCTTAGGAGCAATGTTGGTTAAATGTCCACATTGATGGATAGTGATGGTTAAATATCCACATTGTGACCTTCCCTTAGGCCTGGTTACGCCCATTCTCATCATTCTCTAGTGGGTTAACCCAAATTATTGGGCCCTATTGATATTGCTTGATTCATCATCGGCCGTCCATCTATGGACCCTGCCTTGCATCGAGGCCAATTGTTGAGGCTGATTATTAAGGCCGATTTCGATTATCGAGGCCGATTCAGATTGTCAAGGCCGATTCCGTTTATCTAGGGCAATTCTGTTTATCGAGGTCGATTCCGATTGTCGAGGCCGATTGTTGAGGCCGATTCCATTTATCGAGGCCGATTCTATTTGTCGTGGCCGATTCTAATTATTGATGCTGATTCTAATTATTGAGACCGATTCTCATTGTCGAGGCCAATTCTGATTATCGAGGCCGATTCCGATTGTCGAGGCTGATTCCGTTTATTGAGGCCGATTTCGATTGTCGAGGCCGATAGTTGAGGCTGATTTCGTTTATCGAGGCCAATTTCATTTATCTAGGGTGATTCTGATTGTAAAGGCTGATTGTTGAGGCCAATTCTGTTTATTGAGGCCGATTTCGATTGTAGAGGCTGATTGTTGAGGTCGATTCCGATTATTGAGGCCGATTTCGATTGTTGAAGCCGATTCTGATTATTGAGGCCAATTCTGATTGTCGAGGTCGATTTCATTTATCGAGGCTGATTGCGATTGTTGAGGCCGATTCTGATTATTGAGGCTGATTCCGTTTATCGAAGCTGATTCTGATTGTCGGGGTTGATTATTGAGGTCGATTCCGGTTGTTGAGGCCGATTCCGATTGTTGAGGTTGATTCTGATTGTAATTCTGTTTATCGAGGCCGATTCCGATTGTTAAGGCTGATTGTTGAGGCCGATTCTGATTGTCGAGGCCGATTGTTTGTCGAGGCCGATTCTGTTTATCGAAGTCGATTCCGATTGTCGAAGCCGATTGCTAAGGCCGATTCTGATTGTTGAGGCCAATTTTTGGGGGCAATTCCAATTCCGATTGCCGAAGCCGATTGTTGAGGCCGATTCTAATTCCAAATGTTGAGGTCGATTGTTGAGGATTCCGATTTCGATTGTCAAGTTAGATTATCGAGGTCGATTGTCGAGGCCTGATGTGATATATATGTGGCTCGTGTTTGAGGCCCATTGTGATGTGCATTCGGCCCTTTTTTTAGGCCCAATGTGATGTATATGCGGCCTATATTTGAGGCCCATTGTGATGTGCATTTGGCCTGTGTTTAAGGCCCAATGTGATGTATATGAGGCCTATGTGATGAGGCCCATTGTGATGCATTTGAGGGCCAGGCGATGAAGCCCATTGTGATGTATATTAGGCCCATGTGAGAGGCTCATCGTGATGTGTATTAAGCTCACGAGTGAGGCTCATGGTGTTGTATATTAGGCCCTTGTGTGAGGCCATAGGTCCACTATATGTTAGACTCTATGTGGGTCATCCCTTGGGTGGCAATGTTGGCTAAATGTCCACATTGTCGAAGCCAATTGTCGATGCCGATTATTAAGGTCAACTATTGATGTTGATTATTGGTACCGGTTATTGATACCAATTATGAGTATGTGACAGCATAGCATCACAATACATGCCCATACGCATCATCTACATATTTGTTATGAGATGTGATTGACCATTACATATGCCACTGTACAGATGGTTTATGAGACTCCCTGATAGGTAGAGTTATCCCACATGAGCGCACGGTATGCGCATGATTGATACATGATTGGACTGTGTGACTTATGCATCTTGGTCGTAGCCTCCATAGGCATATCGTGGTTGGCCAGATGGGATACCAAAAATCTGTTACTAGCATTGGGTTGACATAGATGGCCCTGGGTGAAAATCTCTAAACCCTCTTGGTACAAGAGGATGCCCCAACGTCGAGACTGAGTGGATATATATGAGCGCATGAGGGCCGTATACTATTACGCCGCATCTCCCACTGTGTCGTGGTCGGTTGGGCGGGGGTGTGGCCTTACCCACCTGAGGGAGTAGGCATAGCTAGGCTGAGTTTGACCAGATCGTGAATGGGTCCGCTATCGACGTGCCGGGTAGATATTGGCTAACTATTGGCTAGGCAGATAGTGAGGTTCTTCCACTTACCTAGTTGTGTGCTTGATGGGGCGGTAAGCTGGTATAGAGTGTATTAGACCCCGGTGATGACCAAGAGATGAATAGTACTGATATGTTGACTTATTGGGAAGGAGTTTCATACTTATTCATTCATTCATTCGCTATCCACTCAGGCTGGTAGTGCGTAATTATTTATTACTTTTGACTTCACATTGGCTAGGATTTCGGTTAGGGCGCGTGACTAACCTGAGGCTAGGAGTTTACCGCATTGTGTTTAACTATCCAAATTAGGTATGTGACTAGTTTAGATAGAAGTCCCTTGTGATTGACCCCATAGCCTGTGATACTACGTAATATCATCTCGACTTCGCACTCCAGCATGGTCATTCCATTCACACCGCATATTACATTACATCTGTGACATATGACATTTTGGGTTACTGTGTTCCTGTATTTATATGGTTAAGGTACGGCTAACGCTATTCGTGAACTCATCAAAAATTGTATATTGTATTGCATCCTCGACATCTGATATTTTGCTCTTTATGACTCCTCTTTTGCATAGCTGATCTGTATTGCGTATTTTGATATTGATTGACTCATGGACTTGTCTGTATTTCCCCTTACTATGATATCGTATGATTCATAATCTTACCATTATTTTCGATAGTATATGATATGGCTTTGTATTGAATACTTGGCACTTACCTTGTGCACACACTTACACTACCCTCTAAGCTTCTATAAGCTTATGCACGATAGATGCGTGAAGGTAATGTTAGGTTACTGCATTGGCGTTGAACATGGAGCGGACAACTATCTTCTAGAGCTTTGATTTTATTTTGACATATGTATTTCCTATTCAGTATTGTATTCAAAGTTTATATTAGTGGATATGTGATGATGATGTTGCTTTTGTGATTTGGGTAAACTTATGGTTATATTTCTTACGAGATAAATGTACGTTGGAAAAATTCTCCTTGTAGGATCCCAGGATTGGAACCTGACATATGAGTACTGGGAGTCGAGAATGGGGTACTACGGAGGTTATCGACACCGGATTCAGTGATTTGGATTCCTATGAATTTGATTTTCGAGTTTAGGGCATAACAGAAGATGGTATTAGAGCATAACTTGGGAATACCTGAAGATAACATCACATATCTGCAAATAGCTACCCTACACTCTATGATTGTTGAGAACCTAGAGTGGTTAGATCCCCGAGTTCGAATAACTTAGAGATTTTATGATATAGCCCCCCTACCATTGAGATTGCGAGGCTGCATAGTATTCCAGTTTCTATTGTCTCTGATCCGGGGTCTGAAGTTTAGTAGGATCAGCATAGTGTTGATGATGCATCTTGGGAGGGCGAGGTTAAGATTATGGAGCACTATCTTTCACCTTTTGTAAATTGATTGAGCCTTGACATGTATACTTGATGATATTTCCTCTTCCCTTGTTTATTCTATAAATTTCGAGGACGGAATTTTTATTAGGATGGGAGAGCTATGAGACCCGTATCGAAGACCGTACCGTTTCGTAGGCTTCCGCAGTCCTCCCGGTTGAATTCCGACAACCCACCATCTGTAATCAGCAGTTGCGCATGACCCTGAGTCATATCCTGTAAACCAGAGTCAGCTTAACCCAGTTCCGATGCCTTGTCTCGCATGGTGAGGCGATACCCAGGCCAAGAGATGTGGGCCCGCATTCAGTTCGAGGAAAACGTCGCGTGTTATGAATTTCGAGAGAATCTCTATGATATGTCCCATCAATCACATCCCATGTCAAGTACACATCACCTCACATCCCATCCCCCTCCCCTAAAGTCAACTCTCTCTTACAACTAAGTATACCCATCCATCACCCACCATCCCTCTCTCCCATCACTTCTCTCCCTTCATCTCTCTCTCTCTCTCATTCTCTCTCTTATTCTCCCAAGCAACCCCAAGGAGGGAACCATCCATGGCTTCCTAAAGAGAGGAGAGCTTGGTGTGGCCCACCTTCTTACCTCCCATCTCCACCATCCAAGCTTCTTCTCGATCGTTGAAATGCATTTCATGGAGATCTAGATCGCATCGACGGAAGGAGGAGTCCAAGATCTAAAGGTGGGTGTTTTCTAAGATTTAAATTGTTTCTTTTGCTTTGATTTGATGATTTGAGGGCCCACTTGTGGTGGGAGCCATTTATTGTATGGTTTGTATTGTTTAGAGGGGCTCATAGTGGCGGGGTCCCTCCTCCATCCATCCTTTTTTTTCTCTCTCTTTCCCCTCTTTCTTCTCCCTATTTTGATGGCCTGCCTTGATGATATATTGCATCCATACCATCCAGCAGTTTGGTGTGTGTGAGATCCACCTGATAGATGTGTTGGATGGTGCCATGTAGGCCCCACCTTTATGGTGTTGGGAAAACACAAATGTTAGATTAGTCTAAATCAGGTGGACCTCATCTTCGTGGGACCAACCAGCCATGGCCACCACATGTGGGAGCACATGCATATCCGTATCGTCCAGCATCCAGGGACGCTGAACGTGCCGATACAGTGAAGTGTGAACCGGTAGTGGGGTGTACTAAATAGCTAATAAAAAAATAAAATATAAAATAAAATATAAAAAAATATATATTAGAGGGTTTATGGTGGTGGTCCTTACGTGGGACCCACCTGTACCATCAGCAGCAGCTGACACTGCATCTTATGTAGCTCAATAGTTACTTTATTGACGCCAGCTATAGTGGGCCCACCTGATGTGGGACCCATCATGATGTATGTTGATATCTACACTGTCTGTCCATTCTACTGGACTGGTGTGCCACACGTGTGGACCCACCTTGGGAAGCAGATTGGTTGGGATATCTCACACTATCCATATAGCTGCTGTACTGACGGCAGCATGTTTTGTGTGTCCCACCTGCTTCATCCACTCCGTCCATCTATGAGACCCACCATGTTGCATGTGTTGTATCCTTACCGTCCAACTATTTTGAGAAATAGTGGGGGACAGTGACATCCACCGTTAAAACTTCTAATGGCCACAACAGTTTCCCACCAAGCTGATATATTGTGTTTTCACTTCATCTATCTCTATGTTAACTTATGTATAGGTTGGATCACAGATATATCACGGCGGACCACACCGTGATGTGTCCAGCCATTGATTAGGTGGACCACATCACAAAAACAGTGGGGAATGAATGCTTACCATTGAAACCCCTTTTGGGAGTACTGAAGTTTTGGATAAGTATGAAATTTGTTTTCCTCTTTATCTAGGTCTTTGTGACCTTGTGAATAGATTGGATGGAAAATAAATGTTATGGTGGGGTCCACCTTGATGTATGTGCTGTACATCCATTTTGTTCATCTGGTGGACCCATTTGGGAGGTGCAGGCCTACCTGCTAGTTGTGCAACGTCCACCTGCTGTGTGGCTCAGCGTGATGTATACGAGGCCTAGATGGAGAGGCCCATTGTGATGTATTTGAGGGCCATGGGATAAGGTCCATTATGATGGAATTGCGACCCAGTTAGAGAGGCCCATTATGATGTATATACTAAGCCCATGAGTGAGGCCCGATGTGATGTATACAAGGCCCACATGATGGGGCCCACCTTTTTGAATCTGAGGCCCATGGGCAAGGCCCATTGTGATGTATTCATGGCCTATGGCAAGGCCCATTGTGTTATGTATTAGGCCCATTAATACGGCCCATTGATGTAGCCCAATTGATATATATGAAGCCCATTGGTGTGGTCCGTGAATGTTGCCCACTTGATATATGAGGCCAAGTATTGAGGCCCATGAGTGAGGCCCATTGTGATGTATTCGAGGCCCATGGGTATGGCTCATTGTGAAACATTTGTGGCCCATGAGTAAGGCCCAATGCAATGAATGTGAGGCCCTTGAGTAAGGCCCATTGTGATGTATATTGGGCCCTTGTGTGAGACCGTGGACCCACTGTACGTTTTGCCCTATGTGGGTCACTCCTTAAGAGCAATGTTGGTTGAATGTCCGCATTGATGGGTAGTGATGTTAAATGTCCACATTGTGAACTTCCCTTAAGCCTGGTTAGGCCTATTCTCATCATTCTCTAGTGGGTTAACCCAATTTATTGGGCCCCATTGATATTGCTTGATTCATCATCAGCCGTCCATCTATGGACCCTGCCTTGTGTTGAGGCCGATTGTTGATGCTGATTCTGATTGTTGAGGCTGATTATGGAGGCCAATTTCGATTGTCAAGGCCGATTTCATTTATCGAGGCCGATTCCAATTGTTGAGGCCAATTGTGGAGGCCGATTCCATTTATCGAGGTTGATTTTGATTGTTGAGGCCGATTTTGATTATTGAGGCCGATTTCAATTGTCAAGGCCGATTCTGTTTATCGAGGCCGATTCCGATTGTCGTGTCCAATTTTGATTATCGAGGTCCATTGTCAAGGCCGATTATCGAAGCTAATTTCGATTGTTGAGGCTGATTCCGATTGTCGAGGCCGATTCTGTTTATCAAGGCTGATTTCGTTTATCGAGGACAATTCTGATTGTTGAGGCCGATTTCGATTGTCAAGGCCGATTGTTGAGGTCGATTCCCATTGTCGAGGCCGATTCTGTTTATCGAGGCCAATTCCGATTATTGAGGCCGATTTTTGAGGCCGATTCCATTTATCGAAGTCGATTCTGATTGTTGAGGTCGATTCTGATTATCGATGCTGGTTCTGATTGTCGAGGCCGATTCTGATTGTTGAGGCTGATTGTTTCTTGAGGCTGATTCTGTTTATCGAGGTCGATTTCGATTGTCGAGGCCGATTGTTGGGGCCAATTCCGATTTCGATTGTCGAGGTCGATTGTTGAGGCTGATTCGAATTCTGAATGTCGAGGCTGATTCCGATTCTGATTGTCAAGGCAGATTTCGATTGTCGAGGCCCGATGTGATATATATGCGGCCTGTATTTGAGGCCCATTGTGATGTGCATTCGGCCCTTTTTTGAGGCCCAATGTGATGTATATCCAGCCCATATTTGAGGCCCATTGTGTTGTGCATTCGACTCGTGTTTAAGGCCCAATGTGATGTATATGAGGCCTATGTGATGAGGCCCATTGTGATGCATTTGAGGGCCAGGCGATGAAGCTCATTGTGATGTATATTAGGCCCATGTGAGAGGCTCATCGTGATGTGTATTAAGCTCATGAGTGAGGCCCATGGTATTGTATATTAGGCCCTTGTGTGAGGCCATGGGTCCACTATATGTTAGACTCTATGTGGGCCATCCCTTGGAGGCAATGTTGGTTAAATGTCCACATTGTCGAAGCCGATTATCGATGCCGATTGTTGAGGTCAACTATTGACGTTGATTATCGGTACCGGTTATTGATACCGATTATGAGTATGTCATAGCATAACATCATGATACATGCCCATACGCATCATCTACATGTTTGTTATGAGATGTGATTGACTATTACATATGTCACAGTACAGATAGTTTATGGGACTCTCTGATAGGTAGAGTTATCCCACATGAGCGCATGATATGCACAGGATTGATGCATGATTAGACTGTGTGACTTATGCATCTCGCATTGTGTGATTATAATTATCATATGCCCTAGCGACATCAGGGCCGTAGCCTCCATAGGCATATTATGGATGGCCAGATGGGACACCAAAAATCTGTTACTAGCATCGGGCCACCATAGATGGCCCTAGGTGAAAATCCCTAAACCCGCTTGGTACAAGAGGACACCCCAACGTCGACACCAAGTGGATATATACGAGCGCATGAGGGTGTATACCAGGAGGCATAGCTAGGCTGAGTTTGACCAGATCATGAATGGATCCGCTATCGACATGCCGAGTAGATATTGGCTGACTACTGGCCAGGCGGATAGTGAGGTCTCTTCCACTTACCTAGTTGTGCGCTTGATGGGGAGGCAAGTTGGTGTAGAGTGTATTAGACTCCGGTGATGATCCAAGAGATGAATAGTACTGATATGTGGACTTATTGGGCAGGAGTTGTATACTTATTTATTCATCCATTCACTATCCACTCAGGCTGGTGGTGCGCAACTATTTGTTATATGTGCCCTCGCAATGGCCAAGATTTTAGTTGGGGCGCGTGACTAACTTGAGATTAGGAGTTTACCACATTGAGTTTGACTATCCAAATTAGGTATGAGACTGGTTTGGATAGAAGTCCCTTGTGATGGACCCCATAGCCTGTGATACTACGTACTATCATCCCGACTTCGCACTCCAGTATGGTCATTCCATTCACACCGCATATTGCATTACATCCGTGGCATATGATATTTTGGGTTACTGTGTTCCTACATTTATATGATATAGGTATGACTAACGTTATTCGTGAACTCATCAGGAATTGTATATTGCCTTGCATCATTGGCATATGATATTTAGCTCTTTATGACTCCTCATTTACATAGCTGATCTGTATTGCGTATTTTGATATTGATTGACTCATGGACTTGTCAGTATTTTCACTTAACTCTGATATCATATGATTTATGATCTTACTAGTATTTTCGATAGTATATGATTATGACATTGTATTAAATACTTGGTACTTACCTTGTGCACACACTTACACCACCCTCTAAGCTTCTATAAGCTTATGCATGATAGATGCGTGCAGGTAATGTTAGGTTGCAACAGCGACATTAAGCACGGAGCATGCAGCTATCTTCTGGAGCTTTGATTTTATTTTGACATATGTATTTCCCTTTCAGTATTGTATTCAAAGTTTATATTAGTGGATATGTGATGATGTTGTTGCTTTTGTGATTTGGGTAAACTTGTGGTTATGCTTCTTATGAGATAGATATACGTTGGAAAAATCCTCCTTGTAGGATCCTAGGATCGGAACCTGGCATATGAGCAGTAGGAGCTGAGAATGGGGTACTATGGAGGCTGTTGGCACTAGATTTGGCGATAGGGATTCCCATGAATCTAATTTCTAGGTTTGGGGCATGGCAGAAGATGATATCAGAGCAAACTTGGGAATAGCTGAAGATAACATCACATATCTGCTGATAGCTACCCTACACTCTATGATTGTTGAGAACCTAGAATGGTTAGTTCCTCAAATAACTTAGAGATTTTCTGATATAGCCCCCTACCATTGAGATTGCGAGGCTGCATAGTATTCTAGTTTTGATCGTCTCTGATCCGGGGTCCGAGTTTCAGCAGGATCAGCTTAGTGTTGATGATGCATCTTGGGAGGGCGAGGTTGAAGTTAGGGAGCATTATCTTTCACTTTTTGTAGATTGATTGCGCCTTGACATATATACTTGATGATATTTCCTATACCCCTGTCTGTTCTATAAATTTTGAGGATGAAATTTTTATTAGGAGGGGAGAGTTGTGAGACCCGTATCCTAGACCGTATCATTCCGTATGCTTCCGTTGTCCTGCCGATCAAATTTTGGCAACCCACGATTTGTAATCAGCAGTTGTGCGTGACCCTGAGTCATATCCCGTATTCTAGAGTCAGCTCAACCCGTGACTTGTACCCTAGCGACCGTGCCATCACTGCGGTTCGGATGCCGCGTCTCGCGCGCCGAGGCGATACCTGGGCCAGGAGATGTGGGCCCGCATTCAGTTCTAGGAAAACGCCACGCGTAGTAATTTCTGAGAGAATCTCTACGACATGTCTCATCAATCACATCCCATGTCAAGTACACATCACCTCGCACCCCATCTCCAAGTACAACCACCCCTCCCCTAAAGTCAACTCTCTCTTATAGCCAAGTACACCCATCCATCACTCACCTCTCTCCCATCACTTCTCTCCTAACATCTCTCTCTCTCTCTCTCTCTTTCATTCCCTCTCTCATTCTTCCAAGCAACCCCAAAGAGGGAACCATCCGTGGCTTCCGAAAGAGAGGAGAGCTTTATGTGGCCCACCTTCCTACCTCCCATCTCGACCCTTCAAGCTTCATCTCCACCGTCGAAACGCATTTCATGGAGCTCTAGATCGCATCTGTGGAAGGAGGAGTCCAAGATCTAAGGTGGGTGTTTTCTAGGATTTGAATTGTTTCTTTTACTTAGATTTGATGATTTGAGGGCCCACTTGTGGTGGGAGCCATTTCATGTACGGTTTGTATCGTCTAGAGAGGCCCATAGTGGCGGGGTCCCTCCTTCATCCATCCTTTTTTTCTCTGTCTTTCCCCTCTTTCTTCTCCCTATTTTGATGGCCCGCCTTGATTATATATTGCATCCATACCATCTAACAGTTTGGTGTGTGTGAGACCCACCTGATGGATGTGTTGGATGCTGCCATGTGGGCCCTACCTTTATGGCGTTGGGAAAACACAAATGTCAGATTAATCTAAATTAGGTGGGCCACATCTACATGGGACCCACCAACCATGGCCCCCACACGTGGGACCCACATGCATATCCATACCGTCCAGCATCCAAGGACACTGGATGTGCCTATATAGTGAAGTGTGAACTGGCAGTGGGGTGTACTAAACAGCTAACAAAAAAATAATAAAATAAAATATAATATAATATATATATATATATATATATATATATATATATTAGGGTATATGGTGGTGGGCCTTATGTGGGACCCACCTGTTCCATTAGCAGCAGCTGACGCTGCATCTTATGCAGCTCAATAGCTGTTGTATTGATGTCAGCTGTAGTGGGCCCACTTGCTGTGGGACCCACCATGATGTATGTAGATATCCACACCGTCCGTCCATTCTACTTGACTGGTGGGCTGCACGTGTGGACCAACCTTAGGAAGCAAATTGGCTGGGGTATCTCACACTAGCCATATAGCTGCTGTACTGATGGCAGCAAGTTCTGTGGGTCCCACCTGTTTCATCCACGCCGTCCATCTATGAGACCCACCATGTTGCATGTGTTGTATCCATACCGACCAACTATTTTGAGAACTAGTGGGGGACAGTGAGATCCATTGTTAAAACTTTTGATGGCCACAATAATTTCCCACCAAGCTGATATATTGTGTTTTCACTTCATCTATCTCTATGTTAACTTATGTATAGGTTGGATCTTAGATTCATCACGGCAGGCCACACTGTGATGTGTCCAGCCATTGATTAGGTGGATCACATCACAAAAATAGTGGGGAATGAACGCCTACCGTTGAAACCCTTTTTGGGAGTACAGAAGTTTTGGATAAGTATGAAATTTGTTTTCCACTTTATCCAGGTCTTTGTGACCTTGTGAACAGATTGGATGGAAAATAAACATTATGATGGGGTCCATCTATGTTGTTCATTTGGTGGGCCCATTTAGGAGGTGCAGGCCCACCTACTGGTTATGTAGGGCCCACCTGCTATGTGGCTCAGCATGATGTATGTGAGGCCTAGATGGAGAGGGCCATTGTGATGTATTTGAGGCCCACGGGATAAGTCCCATTATGATGGAATTGCGGTCCAGTTGAAGAGGCCCATTGTGATGTATATTGGGCCCATGAGTGAGGTCCGATGTGATTTATACAAGGCCCACTTGATGGGGCCCACCTGCTTGAATCTGAGGCTCATGGGAAAGGCCCATTGTGATGTATTCATTGCCTATGGGCAAGGCCCATTGTGATATGTATTAGGCCCATATGTGTGGCCCATTGATCCAGCCCAATTGATGTATATGAAGCCCATTGGTGCAGTCCGTGGATGTGGCCCACTTCATATATGAGGCCTAGTATTGAGGCCCATGGGCGAGGCCCATTTGATGTATTCAAGGCCCATGGGCGTGGCCCACTGTGAAACATTTGTGGCCCATGAGTGAGGCCCAATGCAATGAATGTGAGGCCCTTGAGTGAGGCTCAATGCAATGAATGTGAGGCCCTTGAGTGAGGCTCAATGCAATGAATGTGAGGCCCTTGAATGAGGCCCATGGCGATGTATATTTGGCCCTTGTGTGAGACCGTGGGCCCACTGTACGTTTAAGCCTATGTGGGCTACTCCTTGGGAGCAATGTTAGTTGAATGTCCACATTGGTGTAGTGATGGTTAAATGTCCTTATTGTGACCTTCCCTTAGGCCTGATTAGGCCCATTCTCATCATTCTATAGTGGGTTAACCCAAATTATTGGGCGTCATTGATATTGCTTAATTCATCATCGGCCGTCCATCTATGGACCCTGCCTTGCGTCGAGGCTGATTGTTGAGGCCGATTCTATTTATTGTGACCGATTCCATTTATTGAGGTCGATTCCGATTGTTGAGGCCGATTCCGATTGTCGAGGCTGATTCCGTTTATTGAGGCCGATTTTGATTATCGAGGTCGATTGTTGAGGCCAATTCCGATTGTTAAGGTCGATTATCAAGGCTGATTTTGATTTTTGAGGTCAATTTCAATTATCGAGGCCAATTCCGTTTATTGAGGCCAATTCCGTTTATCGAGGCCGATTTTGATTGTCGAGACCGATTATTGAAGCCGATTCCGTTTATCGAGGCCAATTCTGATTGTCAAGGCCGATCGTTGAGGTCGATTCTGATTATTGAGGTTGATTCTGATTGTCAAGGCCGACTCCAATTATCGAGGCCGATTTCGATTGTTAAGGCTGATTTCGTTTATCAAGGCCGATTTCGATTGTCAATGCCGATTGTTGAGGCCGATTCCATTTATCGAAGTCAATTCAGATTGTCAAGGTCGATTGTTGAGGTCAATTCCGATTGTTGAGGCTGATTCCGATTGTCGAGGCCGATTGCATTATCGAGGCAGATTCCGATTGTAATTCTGTTTATTGAGGTCGATTCTGATTGTCGAGGCCAATTGTTGAGGTCGATTCTGAATGTCGAGGCCGATTCTGTTTATCTAGTCTAATTCCGATTGTCGAGGCCAATTGTTTGTCGAGGCCGATTCTGTTTATCTAGTCCGATTTTGATTGTTGAGTCCGATTCCGATTGTTGGGGCCGATTCTGATTCCGATTGCCGAAGTCGATTGTTGAGGCCAATTCTGATTCCGAATGTCGAGGCTAATTGTTGAGACCGATTTTGATTCCGATTGTAGAGGCAGAATATCGAGGTCGATTTTGATTGTCGAGGCTGATTCTGATTGTCGAGGCTGATTGGGTATCGAGGCCAATTGTCGAGGCCCGATGTGATGTATATGCGGCCCGTATTTATAGCTCATTGTGATGTGCATTTGGCCCATGTTTGAGGCCCAATGTGATGTATATGCGGCCCGTATTTGAGACCCATTGTGGTGTGCATTTAGCCCATGTTTAAGGCCTAATGTGATGTATATGAGGCCTATGTGATGAGGCCCATTATGATACATTTGAGGGCCAGGCGATGAAGCACATTGTGATGTATATTAGGCCCATGTGAGAGGCTCATCGTGATGTATATTAAGCTCATGAGTGAGGCCTATGGTGTTCTGTATTAGGCCTTTGTTTGAGGCCATGGGTCCACTATATGTTAGACTCTATGTGGGTCATCCCTTAGGGGCAATGTTGGTTAAATGTCCACATTGTCGAAGCCGATTGTCGATGCTAATTATCAAGGCCGACTATCGATGTTGATTATCGGTACCGGTTATTGATACCTATTATGAGTATGTGACAGCATAACATCACGATATATGCCCATACGCATCATCTGCATGTTTGTTATGAGATTTGATTGACCATTGCATATGCCATAGTACAGATGGTTTATGGGATTCCCTGATAGGTAGAGTTATCTCGCATGAGCGCACGGTATGCGTAGGATTAATGCATGATTGGACTATGTGACTCATGCATCTCGCATTGTGTGATAATGATTACCATATGTCCTAGCGACGTCAGGGCCGTAGCCTCCACAAGCATATCGTGGATGGCCAGATGGGACACCAAAAATCTGTTAGTAGCATCGGGCCACCATATATGGCCCTGGGTGAAAATTTCTAAACCCTCTTGGTACCAAAGGACACCTCAACGTCGAGAGCGAGTTGATATATATGAGCACATGAGGGTCGTATACCAGTAGGTCACGTCTCCCACTATGTCGTGGTCGGTTGGGAGGGGGTGTGGCCTTACTCGCCTAAGGGAGTAAGCATAGCTAGGCTGAGTTTGACCAGATCGTAAATGGGTTCGCTATCAACGTGTCAGGTAGATATTGGCTGACTATTAGCCAGCGGATAGTGAGGTCTCTTCCACTTACCCAGTTGTGCGCTTGATGAGCTTCATCGTAGAATTTACTTTGGACAAATTTAATTCCTACTTGATTGGATCTAAGATCATCATCTATACTGATATGCGGCGTTTAAGTACATTCTTTCTAAGAATGATGCTAAGCCTCGCTTGATAAGATGGATCCTCCTACTCCAGGAATTTGATTTGGAAATACAAGACAAAAAGGGAGTAGAGAACGTAGTAGGTGACCATCTTTCAAGACTTGACCTCCTTGATTCCCTTGACACGACACCTATAAACGACATGTTCCTTAATGAACAACTATTTAAACTCTCCCACTTACATTGGTTGCTGATATTGCTAATTATCTTACCATAGGTTTCGCACCGACACATTGAACTGTGCATGATAAGAAAAAATTCTTTGTTGAGGTCCACAAATTTTTCTAGAATGACCTATATTTATTCAAATATTGCCCAGACCAAATTCTAAAGAGATGTGTGCTAGAAAATGAACACCAAAGTGTTATCTCCTTCTGTCATTCTCAAGCCTGTGGTGGTTACGTTTTTGCTAAAAAGACCATGGCCAAAATTCTGTAGTGCGGCTTTTACTGGCCTACTGTGTTCAAGGACACTCATGAGTTTTGCAAATCTTGTGAGCGTTGTCAAAAAATGGGAGCATTGTCCTGTCGAAATATGATTCCTTTGAATTCTGTTTTAATGATTGAAACATTTGATTGCCGGGGCATCGATTTCATGGGGCCATTCCCCTAATCCTTCGAGAATTTGACATTTTGCTAGTAGTAGACTATGTCACTAAGTGGGTTGAAGTGCTCCCATGCCGGAACAATGATCATCAAATGGTCATTAAATTCTTAAAAGAAAACATCCTTTCCCGGTTCGGAACACCTCGATCCATCATTAGTGATGGAGGTTCACATTTCTGTTATTGGCCATTTGCAAACTTAATGAAGAAATACAACATCTCTCATAAGGTGAGCACTCCATACCACCCGCTGACAAGTGGGCAAGCTGAGATTTCCAATAGGGAAATTAAACATATTCTTGAGAAAACGATTAACCTTAAATGTAAAGGTTGGTCAATCAGCTTGATCGATGCTTTATGGGCCTACCATATTGCCTTTAAGACACCAATTGGAATGTCTCCCATTAGATTATCTATGGGAAATCTTGCCACTTGCCTGTGGAGTTGGAACACAGAGCCTTCTGGGCTATTAAAAATCTGAACATTAACCTGGACAACGCTATCTCGCTGCACAAACTTCAATTAAATGAACTTGAGGAAATCTAATATGACACATATGAGAACTCGAGAATTTACAAGGACAAGATGAAGGTGTTACATGATAAGAACATCATTCAGAAATCATTCTTGACTGGTCGAAAAGTCCGTTTGTACAATTCTCGATTACATCTTTTTTCGGGTAAACTCAGATCTCATTGGACCGGTCCTTTGCTGTTACTAATGTTTATCCGCATGGGGCCGTCAAGATAAAGAATCCAACAAATGGCAATTCTTTCAAAGTAAACAGACATTGGTTAAAGCCATTTGTCGAGAAATTTGATTTAGAGGACATGTCCATACCTCTATTGATCTTGTATACCAGCATTGATCTCCTAGTCTGATGGAGGTATAATTAGGTTTATTGCTTTTATAAGATTTAGGATTAAGATAGTTTATTTCCAGTATGCTTAGTTTTTGTGCTAACCCATTTCATGCTTAGACTCGTGGAAAAGCTTCAAGTTTTCTTCCTTCGGGTACTATCTTTCCACCACTACTCCATTTCTTTTCGTTGCCTCATGTGCATTACATGCTTATTTATTTTACATTGGGGACAATGTAAATTTTAGGTTGAGGGGTGTGGATTAGATAAACTAATCAGTATTTTATTAGTTTTGAGCAAAAGTTGTGGGATTTTTGAATTTTTCAAACTAAAAACCTATTTGGAAAGCGATAATTTATGCGTTTAAGGATGCTTTGGGTACGATGATGGGACAAAGATTGAATTTTGAATTGTTGGAGTTTAATCAACTAAGTAATCTCTCTTAAGTTTTTACACTCAATAAATTAAGAGGAAGTTTGGATATCATGGTGATTCAAGTCACAAAGACAACTTCAATTTGCTTTCTTGAAATATGCTAGAATTTTTTATTTTTAGTATGAGAATCATTGATAGATGTTGATAATTGAGTTTGGAAAATTTTATCCACTTTAAAAGATGAAAAATCAGTTAAAAAATAAGAGATCGACAAAAAGGTCATGAATGATGAAAAATAATGGAAATGTCTCTGAAAAGAATGTAAAAGCCTGAAAAAGAATGAATAAGAGTGACCGTTGATATAAAATCAGAAACTAGAAAAAGAAGGAAAAGGGCATATGCTCGGAATCAACGCTTGAAGTTTTCGATTAATCTTGATATGATGAACATGGCTAATATTATGAAATGATAGTATGTTTATGGGAAGTAAGTTGATATTCACTGAGCACATTGGAAAAACATGATATATGAACTCATGCTTTGATTTAATTGATAAAGAATTTATTTAGGTGGTTGCTTATGTGATTTGGCTCTAGGTTTTTAAAGTCTCACCTTCATGTCTTGATTTTACCCATTCATAGTTGATTGCACAAAAGATTATTTTCTGAAGAAGGTTTTGAACCTTAAAGATGGAAGATTATTTCATGCATGTTTTGCTCGGGACTAGCAAAATGCTAGTTGGGGAGTGTGTTCCATGTCAAATATTGCATGTTTTTCCCCATTTACATCTTGGTTTTACTGACATAATAAGGCTTAATGGTATATTTTATACATGTTTGGGTTGCAAGGTTAGTTTAAGAGCTTAGATTGAAAAGAATGCTAAAAGTATGGATTTAAGGCTCAAGAATGGCCAAAGCAAAGAATGGATATTTGGATACCAAGATTGAAGACTTCAAGACCCCAAGATCTAAGGAAACTAAGTGGAGAAGGAAGGAAGTTTGCAGTGCAAAGTGCAGAGTCCACAAAATCTGCGTCATCGACCACAATTCGATGACATCGAACACAACTCGATGCTATTGAGTTTTTACATGAAAATCAAGTTGGTTGTTGGACATATTGGATTCAATTCTTGAGTACTTAAAGCCTCTCTCAATAACATCGAAGAATTGCTTGATGACATCGAAGTCTGTTTGATCGCATCAAATTTTCTGAAGAATTCTGAAGCAACTCGCTGGATTGTTTTGGACACTTTTTTGATTCCTTGAAGATCATTCGATGACATGGAAGGCAGCTCGATGACATCGAAGGAAGGTTTGATGACACAAAGACTTATGCAGTGCAGAAGGACTTACGCAGTGCGTAAAGACGCGACTTCTGGAGATCAACTTACGTTTGATGGCATTGAAGGCTATTCGATGTCATCGAACGCGTTACGCTGAGTTACGCGGACTGCGTAAATTGAGGTGGTTTTGCAATCTTATGTGAGCAAGGCTATAAATATGGGTTTTGTAGGCACTCTTTAGGATATCTAGGGTTTCAAGGAGCTAAGCCAAAGGGGTGAGGAGCCTCCCAAGAGTTTTTCTTTTTTCCTAATTTGTTTTTAATACTTTCTTTTAGGGTTTTGATTGCTATCATGTCTATGGTTGGCTAAATCCTTTTGCTAGGGCTAAGGGGTGAAGCTTGTAGCGTGTTAAGATGTTTTTCTTGCTTTGATTCTTGATCTTGTTGAACCTCATAGACTTTTAGTTATTTATTAAGGAATATTTTTAGTTTTTAATGGTTTGTTGTGACTCAAATTACAATAGATCTGCGATAACTTTGAATATCTTCTTTTCCTATTTTGAGATTGTGTTATTGGTACGTCTTATTGTCCACCATTGTCTCCTGGGCATGGTTGGGTGATGAGATCCCTTTTAATCATCACAATCATCTCTTATGCATGGATAGATCTATGAAAAGTTCAGAGATTTGGTTATCTCATCTTCTAATTGGATAGGATAGGACTCTAATTCCAATTGTGATTCTTAAATCAACTAACGAAACATCCTAATTGCTACAAGTGGATCCTTGCCCTAGTTCATATTTTTAATTGATAGTTTAAATAATATTCACAATTATTCTTTTTATTCCAGATTTCTAATTAGATCTTCTTCTAATTCTACTTCTAGTTATTTTCAGGATACACACAAGATTAGTCCCTAAGGATTTGACCTTGGTCTTACTGAGCTTATTACTTCATCGCGACCTTACACTTGGGATTGTGAACAAAGTCTCTTCGTCAAGAGATGCAGAGATCTCTACTCTAATGCCGAGTAGACCATTGTCTAATCCAAGGAGTATAAAGGTCAATCAAAATGTAACAACCCCACCTACTATCACGCCCCAAACTCGGAAACCGGGCTCACAAAATTCCCGATCGCCGAATCTGGCGCCGACAGCCTCCGTAGAACCCCATTCTCGGCTCCCAGCGCCCATTTGCCAGGTTCTGATCCTAGGATGCTATTAGGAGGATTTTCAACATCAGTTTGATTCGTAATAAGCATAACCAAAGGCATAACCCACAAACAACAACCAAAAAGTCCATCACGTTTCCACTATAATAAAAAACTTTACAAGTACAATGAGCATAAGGGAAATACAATGAAGATAGACCAAAAACTCCAAAAAGATCAGCTACACGCCTAAGCCTTAGCGCTGCTGCGATCCAACGCCACCTGCACGCAACGGTCATGCATAAGCTTATAGAAGGTTTAGAGGGTGGTGAAAGTGTATGCTTAAGGTGATAATACAGTTATGCAGTATCAGAGTAATGCGGAACATGCTGATGAATGCCAAGAATACCATTAGCCGTACCAAGGCCATGCGGTGCAAAGAATGATGTCGGCCATACCAAGGCTATGCAATGCGAAATGCAACTCAAGCATGCAAATCCTCATCTAAGTCCACATATCAATACAGCTCAAAATCTGGAATATCACCGTTGTCTAGTACACTCCAAGCCAGATTGCCGCCTCATCGCGAGCAATAAGGTAAGTGGAAAAGACCTCACTATCCGCCTGCCAATATCTAGCTCGGCTCGTCAATAGCGGACCCATTCCTCGAGTTGGTCAGACTCAGCCTAGCATTGCCCCCTACTCTTAAGCGGGTAAGGCCGCACCCCCTTCCAACCGGCCACGACATAGTGGAAAGCGCAACCGTTGGTAATCGGCACTCAGCGCTTATGCACCCACTCGGTCTAGACGTTGGAGAAACCTCTTGGTACCATAAGGGTTTAGGGACTTTCACCCAGGGATATCTATCACACCCCATGTAGAACAGTATTTCCGGTATCCAATCCTGCCAACCACGATACGTCTATGGAGGCTACGGCCCTGATGTCGCTAGGGCGTACAGTAACCATATCATACAATGCGAATGCATGAATCACACTATCCAGTCATGCAGCAATCCTGCGCGTATCGTGCGCTTATGTAGGGCAACACCCCCTGTACGGGAGCCCCTAAACCATCTGCCCGAAGGCATATGCTATGATCAGTCATTTCTCATATCAAGCATACGTATGATGCATATGATCATGAATCATGGAATTAAACATGTTATATGGGATAGATGATATTCATAATGAAGATGGGCCTAGACGGCCTACACATTACACGTATGGGCCCAAGGAAAAGTCATAATGCGGACATTTAACCAACACTATACTTACAATGGGGACGTCAAACCGCCATTGCTCCTAAGGTACTGCCCGTCGTAAACATCATTACATAAATCATGTTGGGATCACACATTGCAATGGACCTTAGGTACATCCCATTGGGCCTTAAATACATCAAATGGGCCAAATCACATGGGCCTTATATTCATTAAGTGGGCCACATCAATGGGCCGCACCAATGGGCCTTATGTACATTGCAATGGGCTATAACCCGTGGGCCTTAGAGTCCGTCAAATGGGCCTACTCACATGGGCCTTATGTGTATCAAATGAGCCTCGCCAAATGGGGCCCCACATGTGCATCAAATGGGCCTCAACCCATAGGTCCTAATACATCTTAACGGGCCTTAACCCATGGGCCCCTAACACATCAAATGGACCTCGACCCATGGGCCTTACATATAAATCAAAGTGGGCCTCAACCATGGGCCACAAGTACTGAGATGGGCCTTCCATCATCAGCAAAATATACATAAAATAATATATAATATATATATATAGTACATAAAATATCATATATAATATAATATTAGATATATCCATATATATATATATATACACACACACACGTACACACCCACACACGCACGCATAAGGCACCCAAACATCACAGTGGGCTCCACAAAAATCATCACAGTGGGCTCCACCGTCCAGGCGGACGGTGGACACGAAACACATACATCTTTGTGGGCTCCATGTGGGGCCCACCAAAACGTTACTATGCCATCCAACCCGTTGATAAGGCCAAGTGGGCCTAGATGAAGGGTGAAAACAAATTTCACCCTGATCCAAAACTTCTGTGGGCCCAAAAAGGTTTTCAAAGGTAGAGGCTCAATCCCACTGTTTCCTACGGTGTGGGCCACCTGAGTCTTGGATCAGGCTGATTTTTGGAGGGTGGTCCACTGACCTTAGGGCCCACCGTATGAATGGATTAGATGACAAATAAACATCAAGGTGGGGCCCACGGCTACAGCCGTGCTGGGCTGTACGTCAGCCAATCCGCCCACCCGCTGTGTTCAGTTTATTATTATTTTTTTTTCTATTTCCTTGCAGTTTTCACAGGTGGGGTCTATATTTTGACGATCCACACCGTCCAACGGCGCTCCATGGCTCCAGACAAGCAAAACAAGCCCAATATTAGGCCTGTTTCGACGTATAGAAGCAATATGGGATATTTCAATGGTAAACCCACTGTTTGCCATGTTATGGCCCGCCTGAAAATCTGATCGGTCCCATCTTTTGGCTCAACGCCTAAAATAATCTTGGAAAAGGAATGGACGGGGTGGATTAAATACCTACATCAAGGTGGGGCCTACATGAATGGGCCACTCAAAGCTTGAACCAAGCTAGCATTTGTGTTTTCCCATTAAACGTCCAGCGTCCAGGGATGCTGGACGGTCTGCCATACAAGGTGGGCCTGCTCAGGTGGGCCACCACTGATGAATGGTGTGGGTACTACACATATAAGGTGGGCCCCACTTATAGATGTCTTAAACAAAATACATGCTTCATGGTGGGGTCCATTCAAGTGGGCCACACAATCATATCAAGATAAAGAAAATAAGAAAAAGAAAAGATAGGAGAGAGATAGAATGAGATCCGCGTGATGGAGGGACCCCGGTACTATGGGCCCTCCCTTGGACCAAATCATACATCAAGTGGGTCCCATTACAAGTGGGTCCATGAAATTGAAATCCAACGGTGGAGATCCCTTCTCCACTAAAATAGACGGTCTAGATGACCCTAAGCATGCAAGAAAATAAACATCATGATGGGGTCCATGGAGAATGGCCCCATCATGGAATGATCATGATGATCCAAGTGGGCCATTGGCCACATCTTAGGGTCCAAAGTGAGATCCAAACCATTGATTGGTTGGCCTCACTTGGCCCATCTTAAAGACATCAAAATCTACCCTATCAAAACACCCACCACTTGATCTTCTTGTTCCCTTGGCTTCCTTAGCTCCTTGTGCTTCTCTTTGATGGAGGAAGATGAGAAATGAATGGTTGAGATGAGAGATGAAGGGGTAGGAAAGGTGGGCCTCACAAATGAAATTTTCTCACCATGGGAGGACTCATACGTATGGATTTCTTGCTTATGGGAGAGTTGAAAATGAGAGAGACTTGTAAGGGAGAGAGAGAGAGAGAGTGATGAGTGATGGAGTGATGGATGGGAGAGAGGGATGGGAGTGTAAGAACTTTTTGACTTTTTTGGCAAAAGGTGTAAGAAAAGCATGGGTTGTGTAAGAGCTTTTTGACTTTGGGGCTTGCTTAGGAAATGGTGAAAGGTGATGTGTACTTAACATGATGGGATTGATGGGATTGATTGATTGATGTGACACCTTGTAGAGATTCTCTCGAAATTCGCACCGGCGGCGTTTCCTCGCACCGAACGCTGGCCCACAACTCCCAACCAGAGCATCGCATCAGCGCGCGAGTCGCGGCATCGGAACCGCGGCGACGATGCGGTCGCTAAGGTATAAGTCCTGAGTTGAATCGACTCGGGTTGACGGCATGAGAATCCAGGTCACGCGCAAATACCGGTTAAGGGTCGAAGGTTGCCGGAATTCGACTGGAAAGACCGCGGAAGCCTATGGAACGGTACGGTCTAGGATACGGGGCTTACACCTACCACTGTAGAAATAGTTGATATTCACTTAGAACATGCCTTGGCGGAGGATACTACAATTGCATCTTCTAATATTCCATCTGTGGGCACTCCTCTAGTTGTCCCCATATCAGAGCCTATTATTGTGACACGTTAAACATTGGTGGCTTCAAGTATTGACCTAGGGGGCCAACTTTTAATGTTACCCCTTAAGTAGCAATTCCTGAGTCTACCTCTACCCCCAATATCATTGGGTCTTCATTTACATTTATTCCTCCTCCTGCGATTCCAGTGATAGTTATAATTTCAAAGTTCTCATTTTCCTAGTGCTTAGATTATTCTTTCCTATCTTATATTATATCTTTTTTTTTATTACAATAAAAAATGTTCCAAGCTTCTCTACAGGCTCAAACTCAACGGCGACAATATCAGTTATTCTTTCTTTGGAGAAGGTTCCTCATATAGGCTTATTTTAATCAAGAACTCTCTTTCGAAAATTGCTTGCATGTTTTAAGATCCTGAACAGTGGCCCATACTTGGCGATGCTTTGGTGATTCTAGACAATGCTGCGAAGCTCGCTAATATCATTGTCTCATTGCTTCATGACTCTCTGGCCCATTTTTGAATGTCTCTCCTACAGTTGGAATCTACTTGCAATATAGATATCACACCAGAAATATTGCAGTGACAAGAAGAATTGTCACTCCTTAGTGATGAAATATCCAGGCAATCCACCACTATTTCTGAATACAAGAAAGAATTTAGTTCTCTTTAAGATCAAGCAAGAGTTTTCAAACAAGTATTGTCTTCTATTAATGAGCAGATTGCTAGTATTTAAGCCTAGAGGTAAATTAAAGAGTTGAAGCTCTGAGCAAAATTCAAGTGGACATTGCTAAGAATATGAGTATAATAGAGATTGAGGAATTTGAGCTTTCGAAGAAAAAGATCGATGTTGTTTCCTTAAAATAGGAGCTTGTAGGCATTCTAAACCGAGCCCAACTTATTATTAAAGTCAAAATTAACGTCGTTGCAACTCAAGTTCAATTTAATCAAGATTTATAAGGCTATATGTCAGCTCTAGGCATTTTAGAGTTATATGGCGTATGTAAAAGAATTTTGTCATATATAATTTAGAACAATTTCATAGTTCAAATGATATATATAGTTTCTTTTAATTGATATTATATTTTATAGCATATGATTGCGATTGCATGTGCATTTTTTTAAGTCAGAATCATGTAGTGTTGTGATAATTTATTTATTTTGAATTTCGCATATTAGCATCCTTTACAATATGTTCTTTTTAATGGGTGGAACTACCTTATAGTATTTGGAGCATCCACAGTTTGGACTCTTGAGTATTTAGAGCATCCATGGTTTAGGCTCTTGAGTATTTAAAGCATTTAGTACAAAACCCATAACCCTGTGAGACTGACCGTATGCTTCATTTTCAGTTCCAGCATGTTATAGGCAGATCAGATCGGTGATTTTGATCTCGACTATATTTCAATAGCACAACACCTTAAGACTTGTACCTTAACGTCCGCTTGGGCACTACGATTCCAACACCGCGCGGCATGCCTATTGCGACTCTTGTATTAGAAGTTGCAGTTTTAGCACAATCCAAAGTGGGCTACTGTTGAGTGTGAAATATTGCATATTTTCCCTATTTATGTCTTGGTTTTATAAACATGATAGTGCTTAATTGATCTAATTATGTATGTTTTCATGTGCGAGGTGGTTTTGAGAGCTTAAGGTGAAATTGATGCTACAAAGAATATTTATGATTAAAAGATTACTAAATGAGAATTTAGAGATTTGGAAGTCATTAATAAAGAATTCACATGCCAAGGATCCAAGGAAACCAAGTGAGGAATGAAGAGAATCAAAGAGTTGAAGTGAGGAAAAGGAATCCTGAAAATTATCAAGAAAAAACATATTCTGAAACTCCGATTCTAAAAAATGAAAGTTCTAAATGTTTATTTTGGGAACATACGCAGAGTGTGTAAATTTGAAGTGGTTTGCGAACTTTTAAAATTTGTGTGAAAGTTTGAGTTGCAAAACTATTTAAAGGAGTCCCTAGGCTATTCCAAATCATCTTCTAGGGTTTAGAAAGGGACAGAAGGCATAGGTGGAGTGCCGATAACGTTCTTCCACTTCGATTTCTTCATGGAATCTAGTATATCTTTTAGTTTTTATTTTATTTTTTAGTTAGCTATGACTTGCTACTCTCTTAGCTAGGACTAAGAGGTGAAGCTGTAGTTTATTTTGATGCTTCTTTTGTTTTAATTTAAGTATATGTTGAATTCTTATTGATTTATTGTAGCTTCTTATTTTCGTATAGCCAATTCAGTACCAGAAAAAGGTGCAAAGGCTACGGATAAAATCCGTAGCCTTAAACCTATGGCTACGGTTCTAGTCCGTAGCTATTCCGTAGCACGATCATAGTTGTAGGTGCCGTAACAATAGGTCTGGAACCTATAGCTGCAGATTTATGTAGCTATAGGTTACAACAGCTACGGATAGCGATAAGTATAAACAGCTACGAATATTATTTGTAGCTGAAAGTCCGTAGTAATATGCCAAATTTAATAATGGCTACAGCTATCGGATTACCGGCTACGGTCAATATCCATAGCTATTTCGTACATTAAAAAAATATATATAATCATTTGTTCATTCATTTACCACCTGCATAATCATTCATTCATTCCATTATAATCAATTACAATCATTCATTCATTCAATTATAATCAATTACAATCCTTCATTCAATCAATTACAATTACAATCAATTACAATTACAATTACAATAATGCTGAAAATACAAATCTTTGGCTTCATTAGAGAAATTTGCTCAACTTCACCCTGAAATTTCAATGATAAAGAATTGAAAGAGAAGATATATTTTGACGGTATGATATTTTTTTCACAAGTAAATAGGCTTTTTTCAGCCATCACCCACCTAAAGAATAAAAACCTATTGTTGTCCAAGTCCACTCCTTTTCCTTTCAATTTCTTAGCGACCTCTATAAAATTACTTCCACGGTCATATATGTAGTACTTTGAAGAGTTGTCTCGAAATGCAACTCTAGTAATGACAAAGTCACTTCCTGCAACAGCTTCGTATATTCCATCATCCTACAAATAGTCATGTCATTCATAAATCAGAATGACCATTAGGGGAAAGAAAAACAAAGTGAAAGAAGTGCATCATGTATAACCATTTTTTTCTTAATGAATTAATAAAAACTCAAAGAGGAATGAAATTGAAACAAAAGGAATGGTCTCATCATATGGTTTGTAGGGCTAAAATAAACGTTTAGACGATTTCCACAAGGAGGACCATCGGTAGCCACAAGTACCCACTTCCCAAGGAATAGTCTCACCATATGGTTTAGGTTATAAGTTTATGTTAATGTTGTAGGTTATAGGTTTAGGTTTAGGTTTAGATTTAGGGATTTGAGAATACATTCAAGTTTTAGGTTTAGGCTTGGGTTAAGGTTTCAAGTTTAGGTTTAGGTTTAGGTTTATGTTGTAAGTGCAGGTTATAGGTTTAGGTTTAGGTTAGGTTATATGTTAAGGTTTAGGGAATTGAGTTTAGGTTATAGGTTAAGGTTTAGGTTAATTATAGGTTAAGGTTTAGGTTTAGGTTATAGGTTTAGGTTTAGGTTATAGTTTTGGGATTTGAGAATAGGTTTAGGTTATAAGTATAGGTTTAGGTTAATGTTGTAGGTTATAAGTTTATGTTAATATTGAAGGTTATAGGTTTAGGTTTAGGGATTTGAGAACACATTTAGGTTTTAGGTTTAGGTTTAGGTTTTAGGTTTAGGTTATATGTTATAGCTTTAGGGAATTGAGAATAGGTTAAGGTTTAGGTTTAGGAAATCGGGTTCGGGTTCGAGATCGGGTTTAGGTTTGGGTTTTCAAGTTTAGGTTTAGGTTTAGGTTAGGGAGTTGAGATTAGGATTAGGTGTAGGTTTAGGTTTAGGGATTTGAGAATATATTTAGGTTTTGGGTTTAGGTTTAGGTTATAGGTTTAGGTTTAGGTTTAGGTTAATGTTAGGTTATAGGTTATAGGTTATAAGTTTAGGTTATAAGTTATAGGTTATAGGTTAAGGTTTAGGTTATATGTTTTGGTTTAGGTTTAGGTTAAGGTTTAGGTTTAGGTTATAGGTTTAGGTTAAGGTTTAGGTCTAGGTTAAAGGTTTAGGTTAAGGTTTAGGTTTAGGTTATAGGTTATAGGTTATAGCTTTTAGGAATTGAGAATAGGTTAAGGTTTAGGTTTAGGAAATCAGGTTCGGGTTCGGGATTGGGTTTATGTTTGGGTTTTCAAGTTTAGGTTTAGGTTTAGGTTAGAGAGTTGAGATTAGGATTAGGTGTAGGTTTAGGTTTAGGGATTTGAGAATACATTTAGGTTATAGGTTTAGGTTATGGGTTTAGGTTTAGGTTTTAGGTTTAGGTTAAGGTTTGGTTATAGGTTATAAGTTTAGGTTATAGGTTATAGGTTATATGTTAAGGATTAGGTTATAGGTTTTGGTTTAGGTTAAGGTTATAGGTTTAGGTTTAGGTTTAGGTTATAGGTTTAGGAAATCGGGTTCGGGTTCGGGATCGGGTTTAGGTTTGGGTTTTCAAGTTTAGGTTTACGTTTAGGTTAGGGAGTTGAGATTAGGATTAGGTGTAGGTTTAGGCTTAGGGATTTGAGAATACATTTAGGTTTTAGGTTTAGGTTTAGGTTTTAGGTTTAGGTTATAGGTTTAGGTTTAGGTTTAGGTTTAGGTTAATGTTAGGTTATAGGTTATAAGTTTAAGTTATAGGTTATAGGTTAAGGTTTAGGTTATAGGTTTTGGTTTAGGTTTAGGTTTAGGTTTATGTTATTGGTTATATGTTATAGGTTATAGCTTTTGGAAATTGAGAATAGGTTAAGGTTTAGGTTTAAGAAATCGGGTTCGGGTTCGGGATTGGGTTTAAGTTTGGGTTTTCAAGTTTAGGTTAGGTTTAGGTTAGGGAGTTGAGATTAGGATTAGGTATAGGTTTAGGTTTAAGGATTTGAGAATACATTTAGGTTTGAGGTTTGGGTTTATGTTATGGGTTTAGGTTTAGGTTTAGGTTAATTTTATGTTATAGGTTATAAGTTTAAGTTATAGGTCATAGGTTATAGGTTAAGGTTTAGGTTATAGGTTTTGGTTTAGGTTAAGGTTATTGGTTTAGGTTTAGGTTTAGGTTATAGGTTTAGGTTTAGGTTATAGGTTATATGTTATAGGTTATAGCTTTTGGGAATTGAGAATAGGTTAAGGTTTAGGTTTAGGAAATCGGGTTCGGGTTCGGGATTGGGTTTAAGTTTGGGTTTAGGTTTAGGTTAGGGAGTTGAGATTAGGATTAGGTGTAGTTTTAGGTTTAGGGATTTGAGAATACATTTTGGTTTTAGGTTTAGGTTATAGATTTAGGTTTAGGTTTAGGTTAAGGTTTGGTTATCGGTTATAAGTTGAGGTTATAGGTTATAGGTTATATGTTAAGGTTTAGGTTATAGGTTTTGATTTAGGTTAAGGTTAAGGTTATAGGTTTAGGTTTAGGTTATATGCTTAGGTTAGGTTTAGGTTTAGGTTATAGGTTTAGGTTATAGGTTATAGCTTTAGGGAATTGAGAATAGGTTAAGGTTTAGGTTTAGGAAATCGGGTTCGGGTTCGGGATCGGGTTTAAGTTTGGGTTTTCAAGTTTAGGTTTAGGTTTAGGTTAGGGAGTTGAGATTAGGATTAGGTGTAGGTTTAGGTTTAGGGATTTGAGAATACATTTAGGTTTTAGGTTTAGGTTTAGGTTTAGGTTATAGGTTATAAGTTTAAGTTATATGTTAGAGGTTACAGGTTAAGGTTTAGGTTACAAGTTTAGGTTTAGGTTAAGGTTATAGGTTTAGGTTTAGGTTATAGGTTATATGTTATAGGTTATAGCTTTTAGGAATTGAGAATAGGTTAAGGTTTAGGTTTAGGAAATCGTGTTCGGGTTCGGGATTGGGTTTAAGTTTGGGTTTTTAAGTTTAGGTTTAGGTTTTGGTTAGGGAGTTGAGATTAGGATTAGGTGTAGGTTTAGGTTTAGGGATTTGAGAATACATTTAGATTTTGGGTTTATGTTATAGGTTTAGGTTAGAGGTTTAGGTTTAGGTTAAGGTTTGGTTATAGGTTATAAGTTTAGGTTATAGGTTATAGGTTTTGGTTTAGGTTAAGGTTATAGGTTTATGTTTAGGTTTAGGTTTAGGTTATAGGTTTAAGTTAGGTTTAGGTTTAGGTTATAGGTTTAGGTTATAGGTTATAGCTTTAGGGAATTGAGAATAGGTTAAGGTTTAGGTTTAGGAAATCGGGTTCGGGTTCGGTATTGGGTTTAAGTTTGGGTTTTCAAGTTTAGGTTTTGGTTTAGTTTAGGGAGTTGAGATTAGGATTAGGTATTGGTTTAGGTTTAGGGATTTGAGAATACATTTAGGTTTTAGGTTTATTTAATAGGTGGGTTATAGGTTTAGGTTTAGGTTAAGGTTTGGTTATAGGTTATAAGTTTAGGTTATAGGTTATATGTTAAGGTTTAGGTTATAGGTTTTGCTTTAGGTTAAGGTTATAGGTTATAGCTTGAGGGAATTGAGAATAGGTTAAGGTTTAGTTTAGGAAATCGGGTTCGGGTTTGGGATTGGGTTTAGGTTTGGGTTTTCAAGTTTAAGTTTAGGTTTAGGTTAGGGAGTTGAGATTAGGATTAGGTGTATGATTATGTTTAGGGATTTGAGAGTACATTTAGGTTTTAGGTTTAAGCTTAGGTTATAGGTTTAGGTTATAGGTTTAGGTTTAAGTTTAGGTTAATGTTAGGTTATATGTTATAAGTTTAAGTTATAGGTTATAGGTTATAGGTTATAGGTTAGGTTTAGGTTATGGTTATAGGCTTAGGTTTAGGTTTAGGTTATAGGTTTAGGTTTAGGTTATAGGTTATATGTTATAGGTTATAGCTTTTGGGAATTGAGAATAAGTTAAGGTTTAGGTTTAGGAAATCGGGTTCGGGTTCAGGATTGGGTTTAAGTTTGCGTTTTCAAGTTTAGGTTTAAGTGTAGGTTAGGGAGTTGAGATTAGGATTAGGTGTAGGTTTAGGTATAGGGATTTGAGAAGACATTTAGGTTATAGGTTTATGTTTAGGTTAAGGTTTGGTTATAGGTTATAAGTTTAGGTTATAGGTTACAGGTTATATGTTAAGGTTTAGGTTATAGGTTTTGGTTTAGGTTTAGGTTATAGGTTTAGGTTTAGGTTTAGGTTTAGGTTATAGGTTATAGGTTTAGGTTAGGTTTAGGTTTAGGTTATAGGTTATATGTTATAGGTTATAGTTTTTGGGAATTGAGAATTGGTTAAGGTTTAGGTTTAGGAAATCGGGTTCGGGTTCAGGATTGGGTTTATGTTTGGGTTTTCAAGTTTAGGTTTAGGTTTGGGTTAGGGAGTTGAGATTAGGATTACGTGTAGGTTTAGGTTTAGGGATTTGAGAATACATTTAGATTTAGGTTTTAGGTTTAGGTTAAGGTTATAAGTTTAGATTATAAGTTTAGGTTTAGGTTTAGGTTATAGGTTATAGGTCATAGTTTTAGGGAATTGAGAATAGGTTAAGGTTTAGGTTTAGGAAATCGTGTTCTGGTTCGGGATCAGGTTTAGGTTTGGGTTTTCAAGTTTAGGTTTAGGTTTAGGTTAAGGAGTTGAGATTAAGATTAGGTGTAGGTTTATGTTTAAGGATTTGAGAATACATTTAGGTTTTAGGTTTAGGTTCAGGTTTTAGGTTAAGGTTATAGGTTTAGGTTAGGTTTAGGGTGTGGTTTAGGTTAAGGTTATAGGTTTATGTTAGGTTTAGGTTTAGGTTTAGGTTAAGGTTATAAGTTTAGGTTAGGTTTAGATTTAGGTTATAAGTTATAGGTTATAGGTTATAGCTTTAGGGAATTAAGAATAGGTTTAGGTTATAGGTTTAGGGTGTGGCTTAAGTTAAGGGTGTGGTCCCTACAAATACAGATATTAACACGGCCTGCTCCAATTGGCCAGACCCCTCCAATACTATCCATTGGAAATGGACAGCTTCATCATGGTCATAACAGTGGTTCCCACCTTCTAGGGATCCTTGCTCATCCGGATAGCTTCGACATGCATCCGGGTCTGCTCCATCAAATTTGAGCAAATACAGATATAAACATGGCCTTTCCAAATGGCCAGGCCACTCTAATGCTGTTTATAGGAAATAGACAGCTTCATCATGGTTATAATAGCGGTTCCCACCTTCAAGGGACCCCCGCTCAACATCCGGATAGCTCCGACGCACATCCGGGTTTGCTCCATCAATTTTTATGGAATTATGCATGTCCTGCTCATGAGCATGCCTAATATTGCCAATGCATAGGATTCAACACAAATACCTTTTCATGATTTAAAGAAGGGAACTCGAAGGTTTTTCTTACCTACTATTGTATGCTTCCAAAGTGCAGATGGCCCCTGAAACACCTATAATGAATAACTGTAACTACAATGATAACTATTGTGAATGCACTATAATGAATAAATTATTATTATAGGTAACTGTAATTATAACACAGATATCATGCACATGATATCACGAACATACTGTTGCAACAAATAAATGTAATTATAATCACATAATGTATTATTTGATGAACTACACATGTGAAGCATATTTAATGCGACGAACTTTCATTATGTCTTTGGTTGGTGTCACTAATGGTTTTATCTGCACTAGCAGGACAGATTAAGAAACAACAACAATAAAATAAAAATTTTCTTGGATGTAGAAGTTGAATGCCAATTTGCAACACAGAAGCAACAACCAAAAAATTGCGTATCTGAAAATATAAATAAAGAGCTAAAATTTGAGTACATTTGAGTGAAAAAATAACCAAGATCTATTGATGACACTACCCGTAGAAAGTTAATACCCCTTGGATAACTCAATCCTCTATTAATGCAATTAGCATTTCTAAAGGAAATTTAAAAATAAATAAAAAAATTTAAATCTGCCTTCTAAATTGTACTTACCAATAGTTGGAATTGTGGTAACAATCTCCCCTAGCTTGAGCTTGAGTATGTTTTCTATTATAATTAGTGAAATCAATAGTTGACATGCCCCAACCCCACCTTAGAAATTCATGGATAATTCATGTGTCAACTATAGGCTTTTAAAAGATGAAGAAGAAGTCAACTACAAGCTTTTAAATAGTGATAACTAAGATTGAGAATAATACCTGCTGATTACAGAAAGAAACAAAGCCAAATCCTCTTGAACACCCAGTTTTATGATCCCACATGACCCATGCATCTCTGTAAAATGAATTGTGTAGACACCAAAAGATGACTGCAAGATTCCAACAGAGCAATTCAACAGTCATAGGATTGGCACTAGCATTAAATAAGCCAAGTTTCATTGATCTCAGTACAATATCGACATGTTGCAATGTCCCATAAACAAATACAAAAATTGTGTCAATGTGTATTTTATTGTGATATTTTGTCAATAAAAACCTAATGAAAGATGACGTAATCAGCCAACAAAACAAGGAAAGCTAGTTCCAGATCCAAATGGCATGTTGGTTAACCTAACACTATGCCCCACATCAGTATGACATTGGTAGAATTCTTGTGTTGTATAGTACAGTTCTTCAAGTGTGCTCAGCCAAATTGCTCTCAGACAGTATCACAAAAAAAGGCATACAGAAACCACTACAAATCTCACATGTCAGGCAAAGAATTTAAACAGAAAAGGAAACAATTGTGAGATCAATTATGCCTAGACCAAAGAAAGAAAAATAATATCCGTAAGAAATACCTACCCTGGGCATGGATTTCTTGATTGCAACCTCTGTTCATGTTAACATTTGCATTAATAATGTGTGGAATTATTTGAATATTTTTCACTCCTATGCAGACAATTCAGACAGATCCTGATCTTGCCAATCTAAGAACATCTGAAGAATTTCTCAAGTTAAGGCACTAACTTTAAGAGATAGAAGCCCATTTTGTTTGCTATCATGCAAGGCCTATGCATTGACAGGCTGATTATCAGAAGAGTAGGATCGTCTGATGGTGGAATTTCCTTGCAGCATTGACCATTGATAGTGCCCGCAACAGGCGATCACAGAGTTGGGGAGTCGATAAGAAATCTAGTAATTCATATTGACCATTGTATATTTCCTCTTATATTTAAAAGAATAAGGGAAAATTCTGATATTTTTATCCTATAATTATGAGTATCGGCTTACCAATAGTAGAGGTCTCCTTCCAATTCTATCAGTTAGGATTGCACCAAATGCTGTTATCAGAACTTGAAAAACAGTACCATATATAAAAGTTCAGAAAAAAGGATCTTAAAGTGGAGAAATTTCTGACGTGATTTGCTTGCAGCAGCACATGTACCAATATAGATATATTAGGATCCAGTCCACTCATCAGGGGAGCTCTAAGCATACATTGAGTATAGGATGTTGGTCATCTTTTTTCCAACCTCCTTTGGTTACTAGTTGGAAAGAAACTACCAACCGCTGAAATGCATAACATCAGTCATTAAACAACCCCTGTGGCTCCCTTTAGAACCTCACACACGGCACTGACTGGTCTATTGTACCACTTGCAACATTGATATGCCATGAGTTTCATATTTACACTTGAAATTGAAGTATAGGATGATATACAATGCAAATATGTTAACTATTTGAAGTATCTTTGTATCCTAATTGTAAGAAGGAGAACGAATGATGTGTCTTAGTTGAAAAATGCAGAACAGATGAGCCCACATCAAGAGAAATAAAAATACTTTCATTTCTTACTGGACTTGGAGCAGGATGGATCACAGCAATAGGGACCTCAAACTGTGGAATATCATCAGCTAAGGGCTCATTTTTGGGTTGTTCACCAAGTGCGGACCACCATGAATAGCAGCCAATATCACATTATTTTGAACCAAACATCGCTCCAGCCAATATCTTTACCTGCAACACATTTATAAAATCAGCAATTTCATTTTATTTAACAAAATCCAACCCATTTATAAAAGTACATGACCCGTTTATAAAATCCAACCCATTTCTCTTCACTGCAGGTATGATATGAAAACAACAGATGGACCAAAACAATTTGCAACTTGAAACTGTTCTAGAAAATCCAATTTTATTTTATTTTTTTTAGAAAATGTATGGTCTACATGACAATTAACCAGCCTGAAATGAAATACACTATTGGTTCCACTTGATACTTGGCTTGGGTGTCCCATGCGTACCAGCATTAATGTGTGTGACCTGGTGCTATAAACATCAATGTCTAAGTTAGTTAACAAGCGCTCACATTTATGGGATCTGGACCATTCATATGTTTGGCCACACACAAAGAACCACACCAATCTAATGATCCTAGATTAACCTAATTAAGGTTCCATGAAGATTTTAGATGAGATATGATAATGTTTAAAGTCCAGTATCGAGTGTGTATGTTGTATGACAGCAAAACCATTTGAAAATTTTGATAACCACTCGACCTTAATCGAGTTATTTGGATTTGGAGAAAAACGAAAAGAAAACAAAATGGCTAAGCTAGTTTTTCCCAATAATTGTGTATTCATCCTACTTATTATTTTCCTTACCCAAGAAAATGTGAGGATATCTGTAGTTTCATGACGACCCGTCAATCTTCTTTCATTGCCCTCTCCATATGCAGAAATGTGTTCCTTGTGTCGCAAGCCTAGCTTCTCGATGGCTTTCTTGATCACATTAATTCCTCCATCATCTCTCATCGACTTGGTGCTGATAGACAAAAAATAATAATAATAAATAACAGAGAGAGAGAGAGAGAGAGAGAGAGAGAGAGAGAGAGAGAGAGGAGAAGAAGATTGGATGGATGTGTTTATGGTTAGACTACTAGTAATAGGTCCTTGTAAGACCAATGTGAATGTTTATCTTCTTTTTTTATTTTTAAAGAAAGCCAGTTATACTGATACAAATTACTATGCCTTAAGATGATTCTCGCATGATTGTTTATGTTTTGTCATTCAATTATTTGTCAGTGTAGACTACAAGTAGTAGGTCCTTACAGGATCAATGTGAATGTTCTTTCTAGGTTCCCTTTTTTTAATTGTTTTCTTTCATTTCAAGGAAGTGGTACAAATTTGAGTGTAGGAGCAGGGAACCATCCATTTCAAATGTTAGCAAGCATAAACAATGAAGAAGCAAGAGAAGTTGGAAGCAGGAGAAGTTAGAAGCATGATTCAAAGTGGGAGCAGCACCTTTCATGAGACTTGCCAAACCCTGGAGGCCCCAAACATTGGATTTGAGGCAAATCCTTAGATTAATGACTCCAAGATTGACGGATGCAAGCATCCAAATAGGATCTTATTTTGTACAGGCAAAAAATATCATGAATGTTTCCCAGCTCTTTGATTGACTCCACATTATGCATTCTTCTCTACCTCTATTTCTTCTTTCCATTTCTTAATAAGATTTCTTGTTGTTGATCGAATAAAATAAGTGAACATCAAGTCTTTTGTTCTTATCAGCAACAAATAGATTTTGTTGAAAGGAAAGTATAACTATCCATCAAGCTAGTGTTGAGTCTGATTCCAAAATGATAAATGAGCACAAGCTGAAACCTCAGTTCAGAATCGAGAATGTCCCTGGATCCCCATAAAGGAGTTAATTCACAACTCAAGAATTAAATATAAATGTGAGGGTTAGCTTGATAACCTAATGGGTGTTAATCATAGATAAAGATGAGAAGTGTATAGCCTGAACATAATTCTAGCATCACACTCCTACAAATTACAGAAACACCGCTTGCAAGTGAAATACAGACCGCATAATATTAGAATACACCACAAGCTAAAATAAATGTGTGATTCAATAGACGAGTGATAAACCGAACATGGACTGTACAACAAAATAGAATTTGTAAAAACTAAATGAAACTCAGTTAGGCAACCAGGCTCATGAATAGCTTCCCACCCATAATCTTATAAAATATCAGTTGAGTGAAGGATCAACTTTCACAACTTTGTTTTACATACTTAACCAAAAAGGAAAAAGAAAAGAAAAGAGTTGCCTGATATTTTGTTATCTTGGTGAGTTTTTCATTAACTTGAATCAATCAAACTAGGAACTAGAGAACCCTTTTCAAATCTCAGATGAGTTTCTGAAACGAATACAATGTTTCCAAGACTCAAATAGGAGAACTAAACTAGCTAAGTGTGCTTAGAAAATCTTTTTGGCAGACAAAAATAACATGCCTGGAAAATCTTTTTGGCAGACAAAAATATCAAAGAATCTATTTGGAACATTCATCTAGACATCAGTTCATGGGAAACATAATACAAAGAATTATGTCATATACTTATACAAATCTCATATCATGCCCAGGTACCAATAGTCGTTGAGAAGCTACTTACCAATTTTTGCACATTTGCAGATGGGACATGAGCGAGAACAAACAAACCCTGGAGGTATTGATCCATTGATAACAGTAAAGCCTTCATCATGGTACTATGATAACTAACACTTCCACCTAAAAACACTAACAAACTTTAGAATGTCTATATAAAAGGACAATAGGATCCTAAATATACTTACCATTTGCATCACCACAATGAACTGATTTACAGAACTAGGAAAGTTTACAAATTAAATAGCTTGCCATTTCATCAAACAGATAACATGTCATTTCAAAAAACAGTTAGCATGCCATTTCATCAAACAGATAACATGCATGAAATCTAGCCATTTCATCAAACAGATAGCATGCTCTTTCATCATTTCATCAAACAGTTAGCATGCATCAAATCTGAAAGATAGAAAAAGATACATAAAGAGAGGAAGATATCAAACCTATGCCTCAAAGATATGAGAAGAGTTTTGAATGGCGTGTGTTTCTTTGGGTAGGATCTTCATGGCTGCTCCAATGGAGAGAGATAAAAGAGGCGGCGGAGATATTGGAGAGAAAGGGAGGAGAATGAGAAAGATGGAGCGGCGGGGGTAGGCAGGTTTGAGGGGGGTTTATCCTCTATGGCAGCGGCAGTAAGATCAAGTTGGGATTATGATTTGGGTAGGTGATTTGAGCAAGGGCTCCAATTTTGAGTAGGGCAAGGGCTATGATTTGGGGAGGAGCTTCACGGCTGCATTGGAGAGATCGAGGGAGGAGAATGAGAGAGATGAAGTAGGTGAGGTAGGGAAAAAGGAGAATCGAGAGCAGAGATCGAGAGAGAGAGAGAGGACTGGGGTTTTGGAAGGGTGCGGCTCTGTTTTGAGCGTGCGCCCATTTTGGGTGTCGAATTTCAAGAGACGTATGACGGTCCTGTTAGGGGCTCCATGGGGCCCACCATGTTGTATGTGGTTTATCTATACCGTTCATTAATTTTAATAATATTTTTCAGTTCATGATCCCAAAAATTAGGTAGGTTGAAGGCCCAAGTGGACCACGCCATAGGACGTACATGTGATTTAATCTCCATGTTTCCTACCGTGTGGTCCACTTGAGCCTTTGATCTACCTGATTTTTGGTTTCATGTCTAAAATTATATTTCAAGATAGATGGACGGATTAGATAGAATACTTATATTTTGGTGGGCCCTATAAAGCCCCTTACATTACAGTTAATTATTAATGGTGTGGCAAGGTTTTAGCTACGGATTAAATCCGTAGTAAATATAACTACGGTTTATATCCGTAGTAAAAAATTAGTATAGTCCGTAGCCTTTGCACAATTTTTTGGTAGTGATTATACGCACACTTAGAACTATATATCCACATCATAAGGAATACAGTGAAAAATTAAACATATTAAATCACTGTAAATGGAACAAGTAATTAAATTTCGGGGACGAAATTTTATTTAAGGGGGATAGATTATAACACCCCAAACTTTTTAATACCCGAGTATCGAAAGTTCTCGGGTGTTACTATGAAATTTAACCTATTATGTACATGCGTACGATGCCAATCTAGCTATCATAACCTTATATCTATTTTCCAACATGAATCTAATCATTGGAAATGGTTTTCATCCATAGATTAAGTCATTCGACTATTGATTTTATGATAAGATCACCATACAACTAAGTATTCTCGTCTCTCCATCATAACAAACCACTTAATCAAATATTCACTGGTAGATAAAGACATCTAACCATCCACTTTGATTTTAAATCACCCGTTCATAATAAAATAACTATCTGATCTCCACATCTATCCGTGCACATATCAGATTGAGATTCTGATCCGTTCATCCTGTTCATCCCATATGAATATGCTTAACCCACCATTTGAACTACAATATAAGGAAATTACATATGTGAACAAGCCACTTGAATCTAATGATATACATGCCTACCCCTGGATCACTCCAAAAATCTACTTGTGTTCATCCATTTACAAAACTGATCGTATAATCACTTAGATACATGACTAAAATACTAACCATCAAGTTTGCTTATTTTTAACATGTCATTTGACCATCCATCATGTTTGGATCCGCTAAATGGGCCACCCGGATATTATGATAAATAGGTCATTTTGAAGATCTTAGGGTGTATACTAAGACTACCAGCTAACTTCGCTATTAGATGTATAAAAACATTGTTTTTAGACCTCGGAGTGGTATTATCCATTAAAAAGACATTTGAGTCATTTGGAGTCAATCAAGGCTCAAACTGGGGCGATAGAAAGAGCGTGAAAAATAAAGACCACCCGTCAAATTTCATCACATTTGGACGGTGAAGTCATGAATTACGGATGACAGAAGTTTGTACAAAAAGAAGGGGTAGAATTGTAAATAAACTAATACCACATGCATGGCACTGCTGGGTGAGATTTACACCGGAGGTTTCAACAGTGAGTGTTCTCACTACTCAGTAGGACCTTGCTGTCCACCTGATTAACAGAATTACTTCATTTTCGACCTCTTATCCTAAAATGGCGTAACAAACCAGATAGACGGAGCGGATCCCTGAAAGAAACATTTATGTGGGCCCCACCTAATGCCACCGCCAATCACGTAACAAAGTTAGTTTAGGGACGTTTAACCGTTGGGAAGCACCCACTTATCACCTGTTGTGGCCCACCAAAGACTTGGATTTGCTCCATCTTTTGGCCCATGGCCTAACGTCACCCTATGAAGACGGTGAAGGGAATTGATTTCCCTAATGAACATCCCAAGTGGACCCCACCGAATTAGCCATCGAACAAGGCCGTCTCACCCCGCGCTGTTATAGCGTCCAAGAAGATCGCGACTCGTGATCTTTTCCCCTGTCCTGCACCTTCTTACGCAACCCATTACCCATAACAACCGTCCAGAAAGATCGACGAAATCGCCCACGTCGGATCACCGATCCTTGCAGACTCGGTTGTGGCAACGTATGGGAAACTGCCAATCTAATGAGAAAGGAAACCCACCAGAGAGACCGAGACCTTCGATCTGGTGGCCCAGCAAACACTAAGAAAGCAATCCGGACCACGTACCCAGTTGAACCGGTTCGAAAGATGGCTGGCCGTGATGAAATTTGCCATTAACGCAGATCATCCTCTTCGTTAGGAAGATAACGGCCAAAGAAGGTCGTCCGACCTCAATCCTCCAATCCCATCTGATCATGACAACGCCCCGAAGTCTGCTAGAAGATTTATGAGAATGAAAGAGAGAAAGGAGAACACCATGGTCCGAAAACGGCCAGACGAACGTAGATGCGTGCAGTTTTTATGGAGCAACTCTGCCCATTGTTGTAATCAGAATTAGAAACCCCTCCAATGCGGAAGCCTTGCCAGAAACTCTATAAAAGACACCTCCTTGTAGGCCTTTCAGCATAACAAAATGGGAGAGAGAGAGAGAGAGAGAGAGAGAGAGAGAGAGAGAGAGAAGGACAGGCGCTGGAAGATAACACCAGTCTGAGCGAGAGCCAAAGCCTATTAGAGCAAATCCCAACCAACCACCAAGTAGCGAAGAAGAAGAGAAGAGAAGCCGGTGCGTGCAAAAACTTGTTGAGTTGCTGCCCGAGTAAGGCTCAGATCTGGGTTCTTTTATTTTTCTTTCCTAAACTCCACTGTATCAGACCGAGCCAACTCAAGGGAAGAACAAGCCTAAACTGTAACACTCTGAACTTTTCGATACTCGAGCATTGAAAGTCCTCGAGCATTATCAAGAAGTTAGTATCATCTGTACACGCGTACAATATAAATCTTACCATCCTTACCTTACACCTATACCCTGACATGAATCTAACCACTGGAAATGACTCCCATTCATAAATCAGGTCATCCGATCGTTGATCACATGGATCAGTACATGTACACTCCCTTAAGCTGAATCAATGTGTGATCCTTCATCCATAAGGATTTAGATATAGGTCCTTTCATAAGAAATACATAGAAGTGCTAAGTAGGATCAGTTAAATTTCACAAAACTCTTATATCAACAATAATTACAAAAATGTCATTAAAATAGACTCCTAAATTCTAGATCTCATGTTTCCCACAATCTGTTTAAATTGAAAATTTACATTATGCCTATGTATCAAAAAGTAGCTATACACGTTAAATTCCAGCCTTTAGATCATTGTGAAAGTAACCCAATGGACAGATCAGCCATTAACTGTTAATTTTGGGGCCACCTGATCGTTGGATATGCTTCAACTTTAGATTCAACCCCTTAAGTTATATGGAAAAACGAATGGGCGGTGTAAATTTCTCAGACGTGCATCACAAGTGGACCCCACTTGCAGTGCGTGTGCAAAAGCTGCGCACGACTGCAGTGTACCAGACCAGGAGCCCCAGTCAAACACGGGTTGACTCGTGAAATCCCGAAAACGGAGGGATTCTCCACCCGCGCGTTTTGCGATGTGAACGGACGGATTCCGGTCACGATGGTTGTGGGCCTCCGTCATCATCTGAATAGATGATCAGGACCGTTAATCTAGTTCAGGGGTCAAAAGCGAATGGACCCTAGGCTTCCTCACACCAACCTTGACCCGATTAAACAAAATCAGACTTCCGCGTTCGCAGCATAAGAGGACGATCGTCCGCGGGGATGATTGTGGGCCACCATGGTCATCCTTCAGGAAGATCTGAGCCGTCCATACTGACGGTATGAAGTATTCGACCAAGTGCAATATTTTTTCACGTCGAATTCAAACAAGAACTCAGAAATATACGTACGGATCCTTACGCACCAAACTGCGTTCGGTTCTGCTACAGGGCCACCTCCTGGTTGATCTGGCAATCAGAAATGATCGCGACCCTCCATCTATGGGCCCTCAGAAGATATCTCGAGTCTGATATGATCTGAGAAAGAAAGAAGATGAAATCTGAGAGGAGAGCTACCGGCTATTCTTGATTACGCAAACAGAGATTGCGTAAGGAACTCGATCCGTTTTCCTTACTCGTGCAAACGGGTCTACGTAAGAAGTTCGCAGAAAGAGTCCAGAGACTCTTGCACCTATAAATATACATACTCGTCCCACGATGGGAGAAAAAACTCAGTAAGGCCGAGGGAGAAAACCCGCCAGCCCTACTGACGAGCACCTCGCTGCAAGTTCGGGCCGATTTCAAGCTTCAACTGTTGTTGCTAATCTGAAGGGAAAAGAGAAAAAGAAAGAAAGGGAAGAAGAGAAAAGAAAGAAAGAAAGAAAAGAAAAGAAAGGAGAAAGAAAAAAAAGAAAACAGGGAAAGAAAGAAAGAAGAAGAACGGGAGCGAAAGCGGCTTTACTAGCCGAGTCAACTCAGTGGACCCACTGAGTCTAGCAAGCGGCTGAACCAGATTCGGATTGATTCCAGCCAACCACGCCAAGAGGAAACTCCCATGGTAGAGATCTTCCTTCTAGTTTCATTAAAAGCTGGGGTCCATTCAATTTCGAAACTCATAATCATGTAAATGGAGCAACTAGTGAGTCCAACCTGGTTAACTTAGAGGGTAGACACTGGGCAAGGCTAGTTACCTATCTAAACCATACCCTAGTTTAAGTTGATTCATCACCGGTATAAACTAATCTTCAACCGTACCTAGTTTTGTGATTTAAGACAGAAATTGAATTTAGGTTGTGCCTACGACCGTCTACCAACCTTTGAAGATGATTCCAATAATGAGGTGAGGGTTTTATCCTTTGAGCTTATATTAATTTAAGCTGTTAAATTCATCTTACTTTTATATGTGCCTTCATGAATTTTTATCTTGCGTTTACATGTATTCCTTTTACATATCATTTTAAATACTCCATGCTATTATATGTTTCACCATCAATTTTCGGCCTCTTTCGTGCCTTTTACCATATGAATTATCCTACCTTTTCATGCCTTTAAGGATGTGACTTATCCTGCATTTCATGCTTATATGTTTTCTGAGAATTATCTTATCAATTGATTTTGTTAATATCATTACAACTATTGGCCCTTTTAGGATTATGACATGATGTCAAATACAAATGATTTTTCTGAATTTATGTGAGGCTATGGATATAAGCCTTGCCCTTGCCTCGTCTCTTTATTTGAGTTGGCCCTGCCACTCGTCTCTATATTGAGTTGGCCATTGCCGTTCCCTTTATTATTGAGTTGACCATTGTCACTCTTCTCTTATTACGTTGGCCATTGCCACTTTTGTTGAGTTGACATTGTCAATCTTCTCTTTATTATGTTGGCCTTGTATTGTCTATCTTTACGGCTTGGGCTTGTGTCTTGCTATTTCAGGACCTCCATAATTTAGTTGATATTCTTTATGATTAAGATTCAGTTATATTTGTTATGATTCAGTTTATATTCTCTATAAGTGCAAGTGATGTGTAAGACGTATCATGACTAGTGTAACGCCCTGAAATTCGGGGGTCGAACATAACTCAGCTCCCGAGTTCCAAAACATCACTTATGCAACATATTTAATGATGGATGTATGTTGACTGTATTAGTGCATAAAACATGGAATAGATTAAGCCAAAACACAGATACAATTCAGGGATAAGTGAATAAAGCAAGCGGAAGACTTATAGAAATACATGTGTACGAGTGTAAATCCCTGAAGTACATTCACCAACCAGGTCGTATGAAAGTGTTACTTAACAAAATTATAAGTATCAAGTTACATCATTTAAATTCTCAAAAATAATCCCAAAGTCCTGCGCATCAGAACAAGGCTCGCTAGAACTCGTCTGAAAACTGCATATAAGAGAAAACAGCCTCATCATCATCCATCTCCCGCTCTGCCTCAGAAGTTGCATCCACATCTGTAACATCACAACCTAAGACAAAGTCTGGTGGGTGTTTAATACCGCCCCAGAACGTGGGAGTGAGTGATCAAATCAGTGGAACAATAAGGCACTGGTTAACATGTTATCAGTTCAATCAAACAGTAATGATAAAGCAGAACAATTAAATAAATCCTAAGTACTATTGTTAATCCAAGGATGTATGCAAAATGATGCGTGCCCTCATGCGTACACCCTCAGCGTCTTCATCTTACGTTATGCATGACACCACCTCAAAGTGCGCCACATCTACAAAGCACATGCAAATGCGGTGCATGGATATGATTACCAAGTTGTTATTAGTCCTTTTCATACAGCAGGATTGGGAAGCTAAGATACCTTCCTCATATCACCATCCAAACAGTGATCCATTCTAGGGTCGTTAGTCCTAGACTTCTCATACGATCATATGGTTGTAGGTCGTTGCAAAGGGCTCGTCACCAATCAATGCACGCCTATCATACCTTTATTACTACAGTTTGGCTCGTCACCTCAATGCGGTATCTAGGCATGCTCGAGGTCATTACAAAGGGCTCGTCACCAATCAATGTAGGCCGACAGCACGAATATAGTGTCCCATACCACCATAATCGGCTCACGAGTTTTGTTGCTCACTGGTCACTACAGGGAATCTCGTCACCCCAGCGTAGGCCGACAGCTCGACCACGGTGTCCCATACCACCATGTCCGGCTCATGAGTCTTAGCGGATCAAGGTACCATGGTTAATAGGATTTCATTGGTAAGTTCGGTACCCTAAATTTAAGCAGTAGCGTCATACATGGTGAACATACATCGGACAATCGGGTTACCTGACGAACTCGACTAGCATGAGCGCACGTTAGGTTGAACGACATAGAGTGCGCAAACACTCCGCGTGGCCAAACCACTGCCGATAACTCTAATACGACTCGGGTTCGTCTAATACGTCCTACGTGGCGAAAGCAACCTCAGCCACGATCTTAAGGCTGATTATCGATTTTTTGGACTAATGCATAGTCCCACACACATTACACTACAACAGATATTTATTTTGAATGTAAAACAGTAATGGAACAACAACTTAAATCAAGTGGTACTCAAGCATCTGAAGAATATCAACTTAACATAAATGTAAACATAAGAAATGCTTGAAATTAAATAACATGGAATGTAACTAGCAAGAAGGAAATCATACACACTAGTGAGAGAGTTGAGAATCGCTTCTCAACGCCCATACTAGGTTCAAATATCATACTTTAAATCATTCAGACATTTCTACAAACACTTAGAATACATAACACAACATACATGATGTATGTTGAAAAACACACATTTGGACAATTCCTTTTGCCAAGGAGTTGTCGCACATACCATTAGCATAAGTACACGACAAATAATCATGGCAATCACAGGTTCATATTTTATACGTATACGGTACTTTATACATACACATAGAATACACAAATCTCAATATAACACATGCATAACAGGAACGCAACATAAACACAACATTTGGCATGTGAAATCTCATCCATAACAAGAATAAATCATTAACTGGCATTGAAAGCCTTGAAAACCATAACCTATACACTTAAAGTCCTCACCTTAAGCCAGAAAAGAAACATCGAACTGATTTAGACGAGTTGTCTTCGTCAACGGCGATAGAATACCCTAAAACAAGGATAGAAATGAGATACAAAAACACCAAGACTAATCTAAGCTCTAACACAGATTAGGGTTAGGTTAACTTACCCCAAGATGAACTCCATCTGCTTAAGAGTCCTCATATTGATATGACGAACAGGAACCGGCTTCTCAGCTCCAAGCCTATAGCCAAACTCATGTGCAAGCTTGTAAATGAGGTGGCCAAATGGAAGCGACTCGGTCCTCCTACTCGAACGAGCGATGAGAATAATCTGGCGTAGGATGTACGTCGGCACACACAACTTCGCTTCTTGCCCCACCTGATACAGAAAATCCACCATCAGGCGCGTACACTCGCTACGGTTGCTCCACCTTGGGTGTACATTGAACGTACACATGTGATGAAGCAAACGGAAGTCATCCGTCATCTAGGTAGCCAGAAGACTCCTATTCAGCTTCCATTCGACCAGACGACCACACAAGGATCGGGTGTGACGATCCCTCTCACACACAGTGTTCACATTCTTCTCGCTGGCATGCACTTCATCAAGTGGCACATTCAGGAGTCGAGATATCAAAGCAACATTGACAATACCCACTCGACCGCTACCACAAGGAATCTTGAACTGCAGAGGCTCCAGCGATGGATCAAGAATATTGGCATAAAAGGCTCGAACAGTGCTAGCATTCGCGTGATACTCGCCTTCGAACAAGGGACACCAACCAGCCCCTTCTAGGCGCTCCAACAACAAAAACTCACCATACAGCCGCGGATCAACATGAGCCTCAAAAAGGACTCTACGGCCTTTGTAGATTCCATGCGACAGCTTTGCCAACAAAGTTCTACCAATGGGAGCTCGAGGATCGAGATCCCGCTTGGTCTGGAATTCACGAGTGGCGGACATGCTCGCGGCGGCACCTCTCGGCCTCCGTGCACGGGTTGGGCGGTTAGGCCCGGCTTCATCCACGGGCGCTCTCTTCTTCCTCATCAAAGAAAGAAGAGTAGAAATGAAAAATATGGCCGTGATGAACTCAAAGAGGGCCATGAGAAATGAGAGAAAGAGAGAAATAGGAAGATGATGAAGCTTCCACACACTAGGGATCTCAAAAGAGAATGTGAGAACCCAAATAAGAAGGAAAGAAAGGGAAATCAGCAATGGGAGTGAGGGTTTTGAGATGGGGTGATGGGGTTTACAAGAAAATGGAAGAAGAAGAAGATTTGGAAGAGATTTGGAGAAGATTGGAGAGGGTTTTCAAGAAAGGGAGAGCTTGGGAGGGGAGATTGTGAAGGGAATAGGGTAAGGGAAATGATTTAAGCTAAAAATCGTGGAGGGGTGGGCCACCTTAGGCCAAGGAAGCATCGGCCCGCGCCGGCCCGGCCCGCTGATCGGCGAGCCCTCGCCAAACCAGCAATAGCATCGCCGGTCTCTGGATTGACCGGCGATACCTCGCCATTTAGGCGAGGTCCTCCTGGTCCCCCATGCTTGGAAAAGTGTGGTTCCCCCCCTGGGCCCCACAGGAAATGCCCTGATCGGCCCCTTGCATGATTTGACGCCTATCGGGCCATTCTGACATAAATCTGATTAAAATAAAGATTTCTTGAAGGTTTAAGGGTTAAAACAAGATGATAAACCATCTACACTCATTAATAGATGATCTAGAAAAGGTTTCGGGTCGCTATGTGTGATTAGGAGAGAGCACAGACTCGATCTCGGCGAAGGTTTTCAGTAAACTTTCGCCGATAGAAGCTACGGAGCACAAACACAAAATCTACAATAGACCCGCACCCAAATACACTAAAGTGGCGACAACGTGCGGTGTGTGACCATAACCCAGGTCGGTTTAATCCAAATCATGCTCTGATACCAACTTGTAACGCCCTGAAATTCGGGGGTCGAGCATAACTCAGCTTCCGAGTTCCAAAACATCACTTATGCAACATATTTAATGATGGATGTATGTTGACTATATTAGTGCATAAAACATGGAATAGATTAAGCCAAAACACAGATATAATTCAGGGATAAGTGAATAAAGTAAGCGGAAGACTTATAGAAATACATGTGTACAAGTGTAAATCCCTGAAGTACATTCACCAACCAGGTCGTATGAAAGTGTTACTTAAAAAAATTACAAGTATCAAGTTACATCATTTAAATTCCCAAAAATAATCACAGAGTCCCGCGCATCAGAACAAGGCTCGCTAGAACTCGTCTGAAAACTGCATATAAGAGAAAACAGCCTCATCATCATCCATCTCCCGCTCTGCCTCAGAAGTCGCATCCACATCTGCAACATCAAAACCTAAGACAGAGTCTGGTGGGTGTTTAACACCGCCCCAGAACGTGGGAGTGAGTGATCAAATCAGTGGAACAATAAGGCACTGGTTAACATGTTATCAGTTCAATCAAACAGTAATGATAAAGCAGAACAATTAAATAAATCCTAAGTACTATTGTTAATCCAAGGATGTATGCAAAATGATGCGTGCCCTCATGCGTACACCCTCAGCGTCTTCATCTTACGTTATGCATGACACCACCTCAAAGTGCGCCACATCTACAAAGCACATGCAAATGCGGTGCATGGATATGATTACCAAGTTGTTATTAGTCCTTTTCATACAGCAGGATTGGGAAGCTAAGATACCTTCCTCATATCACCATCCAAATAGTGATCCATTCTAGGGTCGTCAGTCCTAGACTTCTCATACGATCATATGGTTGTAGGTCGTTGCAAAGGGCTCGTCACCAATCAATGCACGCCTATCATACCTTTATTACTACAGTTAGGCTCGTCACCTCAATGCGGTATCCAGGCATGCTCGAGGTCACTACAAAGGGCTCATCACCAATCAATGTAGGCCGACAGCACGAATATAGTGTCCCATACCACCATAATCGGCTCACGAGTTTTGTTGCTCACTGGTCACTATGGGGAGGCTCGTCACCCCAGCGTAGGCCGACAGCTCGACCACGGTGTCCCATACCACCATGTTCGGCTCATGAGTCTTAGCGGATTAAGGTACCATGGTTAATAGGATTTCATTGGTAAGTTCGGTACCCTAGATTCAAGCAGTAGCGTCCATAAATGGTGAACATACATCGGACAATCAGGTTACCTGATGAACTCGACTAGCACGAGTGCACGTTGGGTTGAACGACATAGAGTGCGCAAACACTCCGCGTGGCCAAACCACTGCCGATAACTCTAATACGACTCGGGTTCGTCTAATACGTCCTATGTGGCGAAAACAACCTCAGCCACGATCTTAAGGCCAATTACCGATTTCCTGGACTAATGCATAGTCCCACACACATTACACTACAACAGATATTCATTTTGAACGTAAAACAATAATGGAACAACAACTTAAATCAAGTAGTACTCAAGCATCTGAAGAATATCAACTTAACATAAATGTAAGCATGAGAAATGCTTGAAATTAAATAACATGGAATGTAACTAGCAAGAAGCAAATCATACACACTAGTGGGAGAGTTGAGAATCGCTTCTCAACGCCCATACTAGGTTCAAATATCACACTTTAAATCATTCAGACATTTCTACAAACACTTAGAATACAGAACACAAAATACATGAAGTATGTTGAAAAACACACATTTGGACAATTCCTTTTGCCAAGGAGTTGTCGCACATACCATTAGCATATAAGTACACGACAAATAATCATGGCAATCACAGGTTCATATTTTATACGTATACGGTACTTTATACATACACATAGAATACACAAATCTCAATATAACACATGCATGACAGGAACGCAACATAAACACAACATTTGGCATGTGAAATCTCATCCATAACAAGATAAATCATTAACTGGCATTGAAAGCCTTGAAAACCATAACCTATACACTTAAAGTCTGCACCTTAAGCCAGAAAAGAAACACCGAACTGATTTAGACGAGTTGTCTTCGTCAACGGCGATAGAATACCCTAAAACAAGGATAGAAATGAGATATAACAACACCAAGACTAATCTAAGCTCTAACACAGATTAGGGTTAGGTTAACTTACCCCAAGATGAACTCAGAATCGTTAGAATAATGATTCAAAGTGAAGGTTCAAGGATGTAGAAGAACAGGAAAGAATCCAAGATGATTCACCAACTTCTCTCTCACTATCTCTCTCTCTTCCACTCTCTTTCCAAGCTAGGGTTAGAGAAAATTCGTATGGAAAAGAGAGCTAGGGTTTAAGGACTATAAATAGGCCTCATATTGATGAAAATAACCCCAGGGCCAAGTATACTTAGGGTATAACCAAAACCTGCCTCTTACGATCCAACGAAGCACTTTTGGTGGGCCTATAACCACGAAAGGTCGGACTTAAGCTCACTGACCATGGATCTAGGTCAAGCTGAGTTTTCGTACCGACAGGCTCTTCAGATCAGCCGTGGCGGACCACACTCTATTCAACGGTCACAGAATCTCGATCAGGTCCACAAGCACAAGGATATGCCTGGGCCACCTTCCCTGATCAGAGGGTGAAATTGGGTCAGAATCCAACGGTCAGATAGCTTAAAATCATCGCGCAAGCGACACGACTCAGATTTCATAAAAGCTTATTAAATTTCCAACCGTTCTCACACTCTTCACTCCGAACTCAATCAAATCGACCCAGAACATCAGATGGACTTGATTTTCGAGGTGATGGTCAAGCCCAACATGGTGACCGCAACAGCCTAAGATCATCGCTATCGAACTTTCGACGCTCGGTCCAGGTCCGATCCAGAACTTTCAAAAATTCCCCAGAACAACTGGATTTAGCGATGAATCCCAGATTTCAGAGTAACATAGCACTAACTAATCTACAAGTTTTGAGTCATGCAGATATAATTTAAAGTGATTGATGTAAATTTCACAAGCAATCGAGTATAGCGCTAATTACCCCAAAAAAAAGTACTTAAGGAAAGATTAGCACAAAATTTGCAAGGTCACTATAACTAGTGATTTAAATATTCTATCATGGACATAATGCGGTCTGGGTAGAGACCCTCTTGGGGCACGTAAGTCCTTAAGCCTTCGGGTAGTTGTGCACAAATCGATGTGTGTAAGTCGTAAAGTGTCACATCACTTTGGGATTGGATGTCGTAAATAGTCGCTCCATGAACAAATTGTGTCACGTAAATCACCCAGCCCATGTGTTGTGTGCTTTAAGGAGTTCTCATAAATCCACGGTAGCGTTTGGCCATGCCAGTGAATATCCGTATAGTGAGAGTGCGGGTCGAGCCAGTTATCTATAAATCATATTCCACATTGTGATAATCACTACGTATGATGAGCCCCACATACTTTACTAGGCATGCATCTCATGTAGGTTGGTTGCGCATGCTGATACCCTCGTGTTAGTGGAGCACGGGACGTATCAGACCCTTACTTTACCTGTTATGTATCTCTTGAATTATTGTTAATCTTAAAGGATAACCTTCACTATGAGTAGGGCATTGACCCTCTCCCAACTGTACAGATGATGCAGGTGACGTACAGATTGAAGACTTAGAGGACTACTTCCCTATAGAAGATTATATTGAAAGACTAAGAAGACAGTTTTATTATTTTGGTTTATACTTCCGCTGTGAACCCTAATGTTGTAATAAACCTCCTATTATGAGGCCTTGATTATTCCTTATACTCTGATGATATATAATCAGTACAGTTGATTTTATTCTTGTGAATGTTACCTTTATGAATATATCCAGATGTAAACCAAATGAAAAAAATAGGATGTGATTTCAGAGGTTCCAGTTGTATATTATTAACACCCGATTTCCTCGGGCACGAGTACATACTCTGGCCGTAAAAATTTGAGCTGTTACATAAACCTCCTAAGCTAAATCTTTGCAACATAGGCGATATGTAGCACATCTAGGTTATAATATTAACTCAAGTTTCTCAGATTCACTAAGCCTAGTTAAATCTGACATTTACCTTAACCAATTCAAACCAGTTGGATTAGGATAAAAATTTGATCTTAAAGTGTATCTTTGAGCATTTAACTTTAGTAAGGGACGATCTGACAAATAAAGGTGAGGGATTCCTTTAAGCTTATAGTAATTTAAGTTGATATGCTTTATCTTATCTTTTATATGTTATGCTTTCATGTTACTATGATTCTCTCCCTACAATTGTTTAATTTACCATCAACAATTATTTATCCTTTAGGAATTATGGTTAAGGTGTGATTTCAATTACATGTGATCTTTATTAATTTATGTGGGGTGATGGATACAAGCCTCGCCCTTGCCTTTACCAATTTTGTAGAGTTAGCCCTTTCTACTCTCCTCTTTTGTTGAGTTAGCTCTTGCTACTCTGCTCTTTTGTTAACCATTGCTACTCTCATCTTTTGCTAAGTTAGCCATTACTACTCTTCTCTTTTGTTGAATTAATTTATTACTACTATTCTCATTTATTATGTCAACCTTGTGCTACCTCCCTTTAAGGCTTAGGCATGTGTCTTGGAATCCTAAAACTCCATGATTCAATTTATTTTTCTATCAGTGCAAGTGATGTATTAAATGTATCATAACTAGTGATTTAAATATTTATCATGGAAGTAATGTGTTATGGGTAGTTGCCCTCTTGGTCAGCACGTAATTTCGTGGGTTGGTTGGTGTGGTGCGCAATTGATGTTAATAAATCGCCATGCATGTTACATCACTTTTTCGGATTGGATGTCATAAATAATCAGTACATGAACACATCGTGTTACGTAAATCCTTCAATCGCATTGTTGTGTCGCTTTAAGATGTTTGTATAAATCCATGTTAACGTTGGACACGCCAGCGAATCTCCGTAGTTATGGGATGTGGGGCGAGTTAGGTTTTTCATGAATTATATTCTACATTGTGATGATCACCACGTATGATGGGCCACACACACTTTGCTAGGCATGCATTCATATATATTAGTTGCGCATGCTGATACCTCTCATAGTGGTGGAGTACGTGATATATCAGAACCTTTACATTACTTTTACGAATCTCTTGAATTATTGTTAATCTTAAAGGATAACCATCACTATGAGTAGGGCATTGACCCTCTCCAACTGTACGGATGATGCAGGTGATGCATAGATCGAAGACCTAGAGGACCATCTCCCTATGGAAGATTATACTGAAAGAATACGAAGATAGTTATATGATTTAGTTTTATATTCCACTACAAACTCGATAATGTAATAAGCTCCCATTGAGAGGACATTTGATAATTTATTGAATTATTTTACTCTAATGAAATAATAAATACAGTTGATTTTATTCTCGTGAATAGGTTACCTTCATGAATGTAATTGGTTGTGATCTAAATAAAAAAAGGTACGATTTTTAAAGCATCTAATTTATATATTATTAACACCCAAAATTCTCGGGCATGATTATGTACTCGGGCTGAGGAAAATTTGGGATGTTACATTTTAAATTTGATTAAAGGAATATTTTCAGTTTTTTATAGTTTATTGTGACTTAAATTACAATAGATGTTGTGATAGCTTTAAATATCTTCTTAATCTGTTTTGAGAAGTGTGTGATCTATAAAATTCGTGATTCATCATAGTCTATGGCATGGTGGATGGTTGGATTCCCCGAGATTATCACATGAATGCTTCATAGGAGAACTACGTTGATGGAAAATTCAGATTTTTGGGTTTTTACTACTTTATCATCCAACTAGATAGGATATGACTCTAATTCCAGTTGTAGCTCTTTGAATCAAGTAAGGTAGTATCTTAATAGCTACATGTGGATCCTTAGCACACTAGTTTCCCTTTTATTATTGATTGTTAAATCATTGATATCTCAATTCTTCAGATTATTACTTAAATCTAGTTCCTAGTTTTAGTTCTAGTTTATTTCAGAAGGATACACATATAAGTCCTTGTAGATTCGACCTCAATCTCACCGAGTTATTACTACATCGTGACCTTGCACTTGGGGTTGTAAACAAGTTTTTAGTGCCATTTCCAGGGACTTCGGCAACGTTTTTTTTAAAAGATTGATTAGTACTAGAATTTGGTTAGGATTAGGGTTAACTTTTGTTGTTAGGATTTTTTTAATTTTTTTAAAAGAAACTAACCTTGTTTTATATTTTGTAGAAATCTAACCTTAATAGGGTTTTACGCGACCTAATTGCGATTAGGAATGGAGTTTTTGGGAGAAATCACCAAATCCTAAATCAATTACAAGGAAAACACGTGAGATTCATATAATCTAACCCTAGGTAGCTTAATCAGGAGTAGGAAGCATTTCGTACCTCTAATCACTGACGAAAGGGGATTTAACAGAAGATTCGATAGCGGTTAGGGCTTTGATTGAATGGAATCGGTGAAACAAAGTACCAATCCCACTTTCTTGTTGTCTCTCTTCTTCTCTCTTTCTTTCTCTTTCTCCTTCTCTTTCTCTCCCTTTGCTAGGGCAAAATTTTTATGAGGAGAAGGGGTGCCCAAATGAGGCCCCTAATGACCTGATATTTGGTATATAAATCCTATGGGAGGTTGTTTTTAACTATTTGGCCCCATAGGAGGTGTACAGGTCAATCTATGTCATATTATAGTTGGACCTAATGATGATTTACGTATGGATATAATTGGCTTGTCATTTGGATATGCCGATCGATGGGTATGATTAGAGGTCAGTTCAACGGTTATCAATCATTGATCGGGGTTGAGACTACATGGATATGTGCAGGGTGTTAACCTGAGTTGGTGTCTTAAATTTGGTCACGATCTAACATTCTAAAAGCTACAACTTTGACAAAGATCAGATAAGAAAACTTAAGTTCCTGACAAATCCTAAGGGTATTCACACATCTCATGCACTCGCCTTGTGAGCCCAAGTTGAACGATTCGAGATACGATCTCGACTTGACGTCCGCAATGGACGTCAAGCCTGACAAGACGATCATTTTTTATAGTTTTAGGCTTAGCGGCCTAGTAACAAGCAGTCTAAAGCTAGTTCGGTTAATCTCTACTTTTTTTGGAATGAGTTAGGATACGAGATTTCTTATGTATGATGATTAGGGCTTAGTTTAGCTAAGTTCATAGCACGACCTCTTCACAATTAGTGGAAATATTTATTTGGTCCTAATTGGCCTAAATCATCAATTTGTAGGCTACCCAGGGTAACTAATTGATTTCGTATGGTTTTCTGACAATGATGCTCGTGTATTCGCTAGGGTCAAGTATGAAAAAAATCTAGGATGTTACAGGATTAATGAAAATCACCCTTGTACCCGCACCTGATGCCCAGACAGCAACATCAATGTACATTTTGCTAGGGCTCGGTTGGCGCAACTAGTAACACTTGTTCATTTGGTAATTCATTTGAAATTTCTTCACAACCATGAGTTGGGTGTGCTGCTAGAAAATTTACAACTATTTGGCTTTTCATTGCCTTAGATGGTTCTAATGCCCTGAATTTTCATCACACGAGTTTATAATCATGCCTTAGAATTTTGAGTGTTAATAATGTAAAAATTGAATACTTCAAAATTGTACCTTTATATATATATATGTATATAGATCACATCCACTTACATTTATGAAGATATCCAATCACAAGAATTAAACACACCATATTATAAATCTTATTCCATTTTAAATGTAAAAGTTCAACTAATCATTTAGTGCTCTCTTACGTGGGATCCAATTACAAATATCCAAATTTGCAATGTGAAACGTAAATAAAATTAAACTAAGGTGAAAGCATTGGCAACATCATCCAACATCACTCGTAGTCTTCCATAGGGAGATCATGCATCACCCATATTTTCAACTCGTGCATCACTTGCATTATCTGTATGGTTGGTGAAAGTCAATGCCCCACTTATAGTGATGTTATCCTTCAAGATTAAAACAATTCAAGTAATTTCCCAAAATAACAATGTAGGGGTTCCGATACATCTCTTACTCCACCACTACGAATGGTATTGATATGCACAACCGATATACATGAATGCATGCCAAGCATAGTGTGTGTGGCTTATCATATATACTGACAACTACATTGTGGAATATAATTCATAGAAATCTGGCTCTCTCCGCATTCCATAAATACGGAGATTCATTGGCATATCCAACATACCAAGGATTTACGTGAACACTTCGATATGGTACGGCATGTGTATTAGATGAATTACGTAACATGATTTGTTCATGGAGTGAATATTTATGACATCCAATCCTAGGAGGTGATGTAAGACGCATTGTGGATTACTTGCAATGATTTGTGTACCACTACCTAAATCCATTGATTTATGTATCGACCAAGAGGGTCACCACCCAGAGTGCATTACATCCACGATAAATACATATAAGTCACACATCACTTACATCAATAGGAAAATAAGTAGAACCATGAGAGTTTTAGAATTCTAAGACATGAGCCTAAGCCATAAAATAAGGGAGGTAGCACAAGGCTAACCTAATAAAGGAGAAAAAGTAGCAATAAGCTAACTCAATAAAATAGAAGAGTAGTAATAAGCTAACTTAACAAAAGAGAAGAGTAGCAATAGAATTACTCAACAAAATAAGAGACATGAACAAAAAGCAACTCAATATAGAGTGGTACACGTATCACTCTCAAAATTGGCAAAGGGCAAGGCTTGTATCCATCAAACGTGTGGAGAAGGAAGAGAAGGAATGAGCATCTAGGCTTGGACATCTCTCTCTCTCACACTCTCTCTATCTTCCTTAAATGTTTGGGAAGGTGAGTTTGTGAGTGGAGAAGGGGTGCATGCTGCTTTTTGTAAGGGAGTGGGCGTGACAGGAGGTGTGTCACATCCCACTTGAATTAGGGTTTTTAAAATTTTCTTTTTTTACGATCTTTATTTAAATATATTTTGTTCATGGTTTTGGGGTTATCGAATATGGTCAGGGTACATGATTTTCCTGGTGATCCAAAATTTAGATTGGCCTATCTTGGAAATTCTCCCAGTGGGTGCTAAAATGGACTTGATCTCAGTTAACGATCCACGCTTAATGATCAGGGCCCATTTTGAGTGAAATGTGTAGTCAAGTGAGATAAATGATTGGATAAAATTTGGTGGTCGATCGATTATGGAAAAGGTCTAAATATGAAATTTCACCTGTTGCGCCAAAAGGAGGAATTGACTTTAAGGCGGTCAACATTCAAAGGTGTAGAATCATAAATCAGAGTCTAAATTTTGTATGATATCGTATTTGTATGAGGCGAAAGTGTGGTCCAAATTTGACTTGCAATTGATGGTGTAAAGTAGGTCAATCAGAAGGTCCAAATTTAGAAAGAGTTGGTAAGCTTACAATGGTTAACTTTGCATTAAGGAAAAGGCAACCAAAGTGGGGTTGTTATATTTCACACTTTTTCCATATGATGGGCAATCTAATTCATTCATATGAAGGGAAATAGCCTATTATGATTGGCCATGAGCTTTCCTCACTCGATGGATACCAAAATCAATGGTTAAGGGGCTCATTTATCTATTGGGCTACTTTTATAATGATCTATGGACTAAAATTCAACTTGTATGGTTAATTTATAATACATAGTCATTGTATAAAATTTCAAATCAAACGGATCATGAGAAACAAGTGATATAGAATTCAAGGGTATAGGTTAATGGCATTTTCGTAATTATTGTTGATTTGAGAGTTTTAGAAAATCTAATGATTCTACATGGTAATATACATGTTTCTAAATAATTCTTATAAAATAACTCATATTTAAATCATTACAAATAAAGATTTATTCACCAAATAAGTTAAAATTATCATTAATTTAGGTGAGATATATATATCAAACAACATGATGAATGGTCAGATGACATGTCAAAAAAAGAAAAACTTGATGGCTGACTATGTATGTAGGTGGATGTATGGTCAGTTTCATAAATAGATGAACACTTAGTGGGTTTTTGGAGTGATCAACCGGTAGAACATGTGTGTCGTTAGATTCAAGTGACTTGTTAACATACATAAGTTCCTTATATTGTAGTTTTGATGGTAGGTTAAGCATATTCATAAGTGGTGAATAAGATGAATGTATTAGCATCTCAATTCGATATGCGTATGAGCAGATGTAGAGGTTAGGTAGTTTATTTACTATGATCAGCTAGTCGAACTTGCTAATCGGTTGGCCAAATTTCTACAAATTCCAAAGAAATGAATTGCTGGAATTTGACCCGAATTTCAAGTTAGGATAGTCGAACAAAAACATAGGTTGACTGAATTTTCAACAGAATTTGATATTTAACCCGTTCTTGAAGTTAGTTTACTCAAGGAAGTTAGGCTGGCCGAACCAGAAGTTAGGCTAGCCAAACTCCAGAGAAAAAAACACTATTAAAAACTCAAAAACAATTAGACTTTTGAAAGTACCTTTCCTAAGGTCTTTCTAGGTTTATATCACCCGTGTTTTAGCAAATACATGGGACAACTTGTCTTGAACTTGTGTTAAACTTATCTTTAAATCGGGTGGCGACTTCTTAAGATGATAAACCGATCCTAAGTTATTCTTCAAACATGTAGAGTAGTTGTGATTCTGTTGTGATTCTAAACTTGCGATCTGACTTGTAACACTTTTGTCTTACAAAATTTGACAATTAATGTGTGCTAAACATATAAGCACTTACACCATCCATTCTTTAATTTTTAAGATGGATCCCCGCATCATTGAAGAAACCTATTTTCATATTTTAATCTCCTGGATAGTTAAATCTAACCATTCATCTTAGATTTAAAAGTTTGAATCACGAGATTCACAGTTCATCAGGCCTACAACATCTTATTAATTGATACACTACATGATCATACCAATCGGACAATTCAATATTTAAAATTAAGCATTAAAGTTTACTCGAACTAGCTTAAGGATCATTTTAATCATTGACGAACAAGTTTTGGGCATTCTAACCATTGGATTCCTAGGGATCGACAAATAAAGTCCTTATTCCACATTTTGAGGCCCAGTTGGGGACTAAAATTGCTCGACTATCAAATCAACTGTCAAAGTGTAAATTGATTAATTTCGGAGACCCGTAGAACCATTAAGATCACATTTGGAAGCTATTCAACTGTTAAATTTTTGGTAAACGATAATTAGAAGCATAAATCGAAAAGTGCGGCCTACTTGAGCTATGAACATGTCTCATCTTTGGCTAATATACTTTTATGGGGTAGTTGGAACGAGTGGACGGTATAGATCCCACAGAGCTTCACTGTAGACCCTACTTTTAATCTAGGTGTACACCAGTGCATGTGTACCCACAGTGCACTAAACCGAAAGCCGGGTTGATGGGGTGTTGACTCGATATCTTTCGAAAAGGAAATTTTCTTCCTTCTTAAAAAGAACTCTCATCGGACACAATTTTAATGGACTACACCCGGTGTGATAACTCATGGATGACCATCTTGTAACTTTTGGAGGATTCGATCCGTCAATCGTGTTCAGGAGGAAAATCTGACCAAAACCATGCTGTCTGCATGAGCTCATGGTCTGTATGAGCTCATGCACACGTGCATGCACACAACAGCAGCCACAAAAGGGATGTATGCTCGGATGGTTTTTAAAAATAGAAAATCTTTTTTCTCCTTCACTGGAAATTTGCGTGCGCACATGTAACACCCTGAACTTTTCAATACATGAGTATTGAAAGTTCTCGAGTGTCACCATAAAGTTTAACTTAGTATGAACATGTGTTTGATACCAATTTAGCTATCCTAACCTTATATCTATTCTCCAACATGAATCTGATTGTTAAGAATGATCTTCATCCATAGATTAAGCCATCCAACCGTTGATTTTAAGACAAGATCATCATACGTCCAAGTATTCCCACTTATCCATCATAACTAACTGTTTAGCCTGAAACTGCAGTAATGACTGCTCCAGTAGAAGTAGGAATAAGTTAAAGTGTCCTAGAGGGGGTGAGCAGGACTTTATAAAATATTATGACAATTTAAAATCCTATTACCATTATCTTGATCTAATATAACAATTTATCAAGATATCTTTAACTTAACTCTAATGGCTTCTAAGCTAAATAGAGGATCCAATCACAAGACTATTCAATATCTAAATAGTATATAAATTTAGTCTATGATGAATGTACTAAGTGACTGTGTGTGAGATGTGATACTTAACAGTTCTAAACAATCATGCATCATGTGATCATTCAAAGTAAACATAATAAGAGAATATGCAAATAACAATCTTAAACACAGTCGTTTTATAGTAGTTCGGCTATATGCCTACTCCACTCCCGATAGATGCACTCAACCTTTGAGTATACCGAATTTTACTAATGGAGGTTTTAAATCAAGTTTACCTCAAACCAGTACAACCTACATAAGGCTGACTCTAGGACCTACACAAGGTACCTAACATACTTACATAGAGGCACAAGTTTATGCCCTACACAAGAGCAAAGGTCAACACAAAGCACCTAAGTTTTATGTCCTACACAAGAGCAAAAGATCCACACAAGGAACCTAGGTTTTAGGCCACACGGACCAAGGACCTACACAAAGGACCTTAAGTTTATGCCCTACACAAGAGCAAGGGTCAACACATAACACCGACATGTTCTCCCCCGTCAAAGGCCTCCTATGAGGACTTGAAAGGGATGAAAAGCACCTATGACCCAAACCTACACAAGGAATGATCAACAGGGTCTCTGGACTTTAATGACTTACAGATAAGTAGGTGAGCCCCATTAAGCACGTTGATGAAGATGTCCTCCTTGATGATGAAGATTCTTCAGCTCCCTTGATCTGCAACACTAGATGATGTTCCAATAAAGGCGACAGTTGGGTCAAGGTTATGTTGGAATCCTACTCTATTAAATATTTTCCTATTTTAGAGAAGGAGTGATTCCTAGCATTCAAGCATTCAAGGTATCCTAGCTCAATGATTTGCTAGTAATGTAGCAGCTGGATGATCCTTGAATGGGGAAGTTCATTCCTCAATCCACTCTATTTAATATCAATGATGAGGGTGGATAGAAGATGAACTTCCATGAGAAAAAGGGCTTAGGATAGATGATAGGAAATAACACTCGCAAAGCACTCTCTCTTTTTCTCACTTGGCAACCAAGAACAAGCTCTTCTTAAATAGACAAAAAGCTACAATGGTAATAAAGATATTAGATTCGGATTGAGTTCGATATCATCCGGCTTGCTTCGATGTCATCGAACGTATACTTTCGATGCCATCGAATCAAGGTTCAATGATACGAACTCCACTAAAGAATATACTTGGAACTTTTTTTCTGAGGATCGATGCTATCAAGTAGGCGTCAATGTCATTGGAGTTTGAATTCCAATTTCATCAACAATCTATTCGATACATCGATCATTTTCATATGATTGTCAAAAGAGCTTGCTAGACAATCTTTGATCCATCTTGATAAGATCGATCATATATTGATTTCAGAAAATTCATTTAAAATAGTTTGAATTATGTTTGAAATCAAAAGAGTTTGAATTACGATCATATCGAGCTACTATCGATTCCTCGGCCATTCCCATATGATTTACCTTATAAGATTGCTGGAATAGTTTTGTCCAGATTCGATCTCATCGATATACCTTCGATATCATCAATACTTGAATTCCGTTGACATCGAGTGTGGTTTTGAGTCCCCGATCTTTTTAGATGATTTTCCTCTGAAGCTCGTTAGGCAAAGACTTGACCAAATTTGATAATATCGATAGCATATCGATATCATCGAATTTTGAATTTAGATGATATCGAAGATGATTCAATTACTCGAGCAATGTTAGGATATTTTGCAAAAGTTGCTAGACAAGGCTCAAAGTAAATCGATATCATCAATTATCCTTCGATGTGATCGATATTTGAATTTCGATATCATCAAAATGCTGTTCGATTTATCGAACATATTATCCAAAATACTGTGGTTGCTGGACATAGAATGGCCTAATTTGATGATATCGAGTGGTTTTTCGATATCATTGAACGTGAGTGTTCAATGCCATTGATGTGTACTTGATAACATCGAATACAGTTTAAAAAACTTGAAAGATTTTCCTATTATGAAACACAAGTTTATAGACATACTTTCCTATGTTGTTCTAAGACTTTTAAGGCTTTTGTTTACTTGGGTGCTTTGGGACATGGGATATGAGGTTAAGTTTACCTTTGATGAGTTCAGAGCACACATCTAGTTGAGGCAGATGCTTAATGATCTTTATATGGGGCCCACTTATCTTATCGAGTTAACTCTCACGCTAATTGACAAACCAAGGCACCATTCTGGAGATAAGTCCCCGTGATTGTCAAGATATTGTACGATAATTTAAGATTCTTTTTATACCTTTTTGATTTCTAATTTCTTGATCTCTTGTTACTTCAATCTGATTTGATAAAAAGGAATTTTACCTCTTTTGAGATCCAAGAAATTGAATCAAAGTAGCCTAAGGTTGGATTAATTTAAAATTCATTTAGACTTAGAACTCTTCCATTTGTGTGATTGAACATTGAACATCTTCATCTTCAAAGAAGCGGTTCTACCAGGTTACATCAAAAGAGAATCTTTAGATAAATATTTCATTTATAGGTTTTGGTTTGTGAGATTGCCAGAAAATCATTATTATGGTTTTGACTGAGATAGCCAGAAAATCTCAACATGGGGTTTTTAATTGTGGTAGCCCATTGAAAACACAATTCTAAAAGTTCTAAGGTGAACCTTGGGAAACCTTCTTTTATAGTGAAAACCAATATCATGTAGGTTGTAATTATTGGGAGTGGAGTAGGTGTGGCTGTTTTAGAACAGTTGGTATACACACCGAACTACTATAATTCTTGGAGTTTGGTGGATGATGATGTATGTGATTTATGTGTGGTGAATGCTTGTATTTATTTCATGTACTTGTGGTGAATGTTGTAATAGCTAGATTTGTTTCAATTGCTTCCTGTAATAGTTTAAGTTCTCAATCCTTATTAAGTTCAAGAAATTAGGTTGTCCTACCATAAACTTTGGTTTTTGGTGTAAGGTTGTCCTTTGAACAACGTTTGTATCAACCTCTCCATACTATTGAAATTGAGGTTGTTATTTGTTTCAGCTATTTGCATCTATTACTAGGCCACCACCTTTTAATGATTCCAACTATGCTTATTGGAAAGCCTAGATGTTGATATTTTGAAATCCATTGATGAAAGCGTGTGGCAAGCCACAATGACTAGATGGAATCCACAAATGTCTGAAGTTCTAGGCAGTGATGGAACCAAGTCCTTAAAGGAAACATCGTTTTATATGTGGACTACTCTTCAGAAAAATGAGAGCAGTGCGAATGCTAAGGCTTTAAATATAATCACTTGTGCACTATCACCTGATGAATTCAAAAGAATCATTTCTTCTAATACTGCTAAACAAGCCTTGGACGTTCTTGAAATGACACACGAGGGTACATCTATTGTAAAAAAGTCTAAAGTTCAGATCCTCACCACTAGGTTTGAGGAAATTCGTATGGAAGAAAATGGGTCTTTCATGTACTTCTATATGAAACTAAATGACATAGTCAACTCTATGTGGGGTCTTGGAGATGGTATCCTAGAAAGCAAAGTCTATGCAAAAATACTGCGATCACTTCATGAGAGATTTAATTCCAAGGTGATTGCCATTCAGAAACTTAGAGACACAGATCACATGAAGGTTGAGGAACTTGTTGGTTCACTTTAAACATACGAGTTAAATTTCAAAGCTTTAAAAGGTAAGTCTATAGCTCTTAAATCATCTAAATTTATTTCTCATGATAGTAATGTTAATTCTGATTGTGAAAACTTGGAGGATGATATGACTTTACTTGCTAAAAAGTTTTTCAAGATTTTTAAAAGTAAGAAAAGAGTTGATTTTCAAAAACCCTCTGAGAAGAAAAAGGGTAAATCTAAATCATGAAAATCTCTAAAAGATAGCCAGTGTTTCAACTACCATGAATATGGGCATTTGACAAATTAGTGTCTAAAGAGGGACAAACCAAAGCGAAAAGGCATGTTAGCCACATGGGATGAATCATCCAGCTCTGAAGCTTCTTGAGTCGAATGAATCTGAACCCGAAACTTCAAATGAAGTCAAGGCTTTAATGACTCTTGCCAGAATCACCTTCTTTGATAGTTGCGACACATCTAAATCTCTAAGGACTGACCCTGAAAATAATAATGAAGATGATCTTTACGATGCCTATAATGCCCTATATAGGGAGAGTTATAAGATTGCTGTCAAGCTAAAACTTTAAAAAGAGAAATTTCTAAAATTGAAAGAGGAATTTGAAAACTCTGTTTTAGAAAAATCTAATATTTTTGATTGTTTTGAAAAATAAAATTTGATTTGAATTTCAAAGCATCTGAACTTGAGAAATTAAGAACAGAAAATGAGAAACTAAAACTTGAAGTTTCTTCCCTATTGAGTTTAAAGGATACATAGAGGTATGCCCATGGAGACCCTAAACTTGAAAAGTTATTAACTGCATCTAGAACATGTGGTGATAGATTGGGTCTGGGGTATGATAAATACATGCCTCTGAAAAATAATAGTGTATCTCCTACATTTGTCAAAGTAGAATCCTCTAACTCAAAAGGAAAGGGCTTGAATTATAATAATAAAAACAACTCTAAAAATGTAAAAAGTTTTCAAGCTTCTAAAGTCAATACTAATAATGTTAGTTTTAGAAAACAATGCTATAATCCTTTAGTTGAAAAAATTGTGGACTTACTCAAGAAGCTTCTCAAATCTAATTCTAGTATGAGAGTAAATAATAATTTCGAGCGAAGGAAAACCAACAATGCTTCAAAACCTAGAATTATAATGAAATAGGTTCCTAAGGTTACTTGTTTAGCTGCCCACACTACCTTCAAGGCTTTGAGTCAATCAAAGTGGTACCTAGATAGTGGTTGCTCAAGACACATGACAGGTGACAGAGATTTGTTTACCAACTACAAAGAAATGACTGATGGCTCAGTCACTTTTGGTGATGGAAGCAATTACAAGATAATTAGCCAAGGTACGGTTCATATTTTCTAACTTTCCTCCTTTTGAAAATGTTTTATTTGTAAGAGTTAAGTATAATCTTTTGAGAATATCTCAAATCTACGATAACAAACATAGTATTAAATTTACAAATCAAGGATGCGAGATTTCAAATGAGAAAGGTTATGTGATATTAAATGGTTGTAGAACACCTGAGAATTGTTATATCGTGAATGAATCTTGCTCATTTAAATTATCTTGTTACATGGTCCAAACCGATGATAACGAATTATGGCACAAACGCCTTGGACATGTGAACTACTGAAATTTGTATAGATTGAGCAAAGACGATCTTGTTAGAGGTCTACCCAAATTGAAGAAAATGGATAAAATATGTGGCGCATGTCAGATTGGAAAAAAAATAAGTAGTATTCATAAGATTCATTTAAATTATCTTGTTACATGGTCTAAACCGATGATAACGAATTATGGCACAAACGCCTTGGATATGTGAACTACTGAAATTTGTATAGATTAAACAATGACGATCTTGTTAGAGGTCTACCCAAATTGAACAAAATGGATAAAATATGTGGCGCATGTCAGATTGGAAAACAAACAAATAGTATTCACAAGAAAGTGAACTCCTCTATCACATCTAAACCTCTTGAACTTCTCCATATGAATCTTGTTGGACCAACTAGAATGGAGAGTTGAGGTGGTAAGAAGTATTTCTTAGTAATTGTGGATGACTTTACCAGGTTTACTTGGGTTGCATTCATGAGAGAAAAATCTAAAACTCTCGATGAAGTTAAAAGAATACTCAAGCATATTCAGACTGAAAAAGAAATAAATGTTGTTAAGATTCGAAGCGATCATGGATCGGAATTCGAAAATAGCAATTTTGAGAAGTTCTATAGAGATTATGGTATATCACATGAGTTTTCTGCTCCTAAGGCGCCTCAACAAAATGGGGTTGTTGAAAGGAAAAACAGAGTGATATAAGAGATGACCAATGTAATGTTAAATAGCATGATGTTATCCAAAAATTTATGGGCCAAAGCTGTTAATACTGCATGTTATATCATAAACTGTGTTTACATTAGAAAATCTAAAGATAAAATGGCTTATGAATCATGGTTTAATAAGAAACCTACATTTAAATACTTTTAAATTTTTGGAAGTAAGTGCTACATTTTATGAGACCGAAAAAATTTAGGGAAGTTTGGTACTAAGAGTGATGCAAGGATATTCCTAGGTTATGCTCAAATAGTCGAGCATACCGCGTTCTTAACAAGAGAACTGGTGTTATTCAGGAGTCTATAAATATTGTTATTGATGATCACTTGAACACACCAACATCTAGTTCAGAAGATGATGAAGTCACTATAATTGATAAACCTAACTCCTCATCTTGTCAAATCAATACTGAACTACGATCAGTTAAAGACCATCCTACTAATCAAATACTAGGTAACCCTCTCACTAGTGTTCGTACTCGAAAACAACGGGAAAACATATGTAATTATGTGTATTTTACTTCCCAAATCGAACCAGCGAACGTAAAAGAGGCACTCAATGATGAAAATTGGATAGTTGCCATGCAAGATGAACTAAACCAATTTGATAAGAGTGATGTATGGTATTTAGTTCCAAGACCATTTGATAAACATATAATTGGAACTAAGTGCATTTTTAAAAATAAATCTGATGAGTTAGGGAATATAATAAGAAACATGGCTATACTGGTTGTACAAGGGTACACTCAGATAGAAGAAGTCAATTATGATGAAAATTTTTCCCCAGTAGCTCATCTTGAATCCATCACATTATTCATATCCATTACATGTTTCAAAAAGTTTAAGATCTATTAAATGGATGTTAAAAGTGCATTTCTACATGGTGATCTACATGAAGAGGTTTATGTTGAACAACCTAAGGGTTTTAAGGACCCTAAACACTCTAATCATGTGTATCACCTTAAAAAGACACTTTATGGTTTGAAATAAGCTCCCAGGGCATCGTATGAGAAATTGACTAAGTTCTTACTAAGTCATAATTTTGTTATGGGGAGTGTTGATAAAACTCCTTTTGTTAAAAAATTCAGTGAACACATACTAATAGTACAGATCTATGTTGATGATATTATCTATGGTTCTACTTGCTCTAACCCGTCTATTGAGTTTGTAGAGTTGATGAAATCCAAGTTCAAAATGAGTATGGTGGGGGAATTGAACTACTTTTTAGGTCTACAAGTTAAATAATTAGAAGGCGGTATCTTCATTTCTCAAACCAAGTATGCTTTAAACCTAGTTAAGAAATTTGGATTTTAAAATGGCAAAAAATTTGATACTTCTATGAGTATGACTCTTAAGCTTTCAAAGGATACAACAGGTAAAAGTGTAGATCCTCGGTTATATCGTAGGATGATTGGTAGTTTGCTATACTTAATGCGAGTCGACTTGATATAACATTCAGTGTAGGTATCTGCACTAGATATTAATTAGATCCTAAGGAATCTCATCTTATTGCAGTCAAGTATATTATTAGATATGTCATAAGTATGGCTAATCTAGGCCTCTAGTATCCATATGATACTAATGTTCAATTAGCTGGATATACGGATGTTAACTGGGCTAGGAACATAGATGATAAAAAATCTACTAGTGGTGGATGTTTTTATGTTGGGAATTGTTTAGTTTCCCGGCATAGCAAGAAACAGAGTTCCGTATCATTATCCACAACTGAGGCTAAATATATTATAGGCAGAAATGCTTGTACCCAGCTTATGTGGATGAAAAGAATGCTCAATGATTATGATATTGCGCAAGATACAATGATATTTTATTGCGATAACTCTAACACAATTAATATTTCTAAAAATCCCATCCAACATTCCCGTACCAAACATATTGACTTTCAATATCATTATATTCGGGAATTAGTAGAAGATAAAATCATTTCATTGGAATACGTTCAAATAGAAAATCAGCTTGTGGACATATTTACTATACCACTTGATAGGAATAGGTTTTCTAAGTTGAAAATGGATATTGGTATGTGTAATTCTAACTGACTTTATTATGTTTGCATGTTTTAGTTTTTTATTTCATATATTTTTATGCAAATAATTTTGAATAAATTTAAATTTTTAGAGGTTGCACGACTAGTCGAGCACATACTTGACTAGTTGTGGCTCGATGGGTCGAGTATGTACTCAACCGATCGAGTTGCACGGTTGGGACCCCTTTATGAGTGAGAAAATCACTTTTTCACCCATTTTCTCATCTTCCTCACTTGCCTGCTCTCCAAACCGTCGAACCCATCTTCGATTAGTTCTTGGTAAGTGCTTTATTTTATTTTTCCTTTTATATTTGGGTTCTTTGGATCATATATTGCTAGATTCTTAGGTTGATTTGAGCTTTTCTAGTGATTTCTAAGGATTTTTAGTTAAAAATCTGTTGGGTTTGAAATCCTTATTTTTTTTGTTGCATTTCTATCTTTTTATCTTGCAATAGAAGGATGACCTAAGAAGAAAGCTACTAGAACTTCCTCTTCTCGATCCACTCCAATTAGGGTGCGAACCCTTCGTCCTCACGAATAGGATCCCAAGTATGTGCGGGATCTTCGTCATCGCGAGGTTATTGTTGAGCGGTTGGTGTTGAGGGTCAAATATTGCATATTAGACACTAATTATTGCTTGGTTTTACGAACATGATAATGTTCAACGTTCTATTTTAATCCTGCTTTTATTGCAAGGTGAATTTAAGAGCTTGGATTGAAAAACGGTACTAAAGGCATAGATTTAACGCTCAAGAATCATCAAAGCAAAGGATGGATCTTAGGGGACTGAGATTGAAGAATTCACACAGCAAAGATCCGAGAAAATCAAGTGAATGAAGATAAAGAGGCCTAAAAATTGTCCTAAATGTAAGATCATAGGGTTCCCACCACTCGTTTGGGTTGAAACTTTATAAATGGCCTGAGGATCATAAAGTAACCGTATACATAAAATTTTAGCCAGTGGATCTTTGTGGAAGTGTTCCAATGGATAGATCATCCATTAATCATTGATTGGGGCCCACCTGATATCTGGATATGCTTCAATTTTGGTCTTAACCCCTTAAATTAGATGAGAAAGCAGATGGACGGTGTAAATATCTCACACTACATCACTGTGGACCCCACCTTGAGTGGCGTGTACATTAGCACATGTATACCGGCATTGCACTAGATCATAAAATTGGTAAAAACTAGTTTGACCTGAGCTCTCCCGACAAGAGAGGAAAGATTTTCCTCTTATGCAGGCATCTGTCTGCTGGGAGTCGAGATGACCCACCATAATCATCCAATTGATGATCTGGACTGTTCATTTTATCCAGTGGGCGCCGACCTTACCCATGGAACCCATATGCTGCCATGCACACACACATAGGCAAATCACCATCAAACGCATGATGAACAACAGCCTGATTTAATATAGTGGGCCGCACCAAAACTCGACCACAACCACCCATTTTCGATCGAAATCTTGTCAGGACTTCAATGGACGAGGTGGATTTCTCCGAAAACACCACTGTGGGGCCCACCGAGAGCTCAACGCAGCTCCCATGCGCATGGCCTACATCTATGAAAATTGGGAATTCTGGGAACTTGTAGGCCACGATCAGCGATCGTTTCAATGATCTGGACCATCCACAAGATGCACAAGAGGGCCACGACCATCAACATGAAGGCCAAATAGAGGATGAGATGACCAGTGTCCCAAAATCTCCACCAAATGCAAACTGTTTGCCTTTTTCTTTCACACGCAAGTTTGTTGCTGTGCAAGTTCTTACGCAATCCTCTCCACCGACTCCACCACCGACTTCTCCAACCAACCTCCTTGTAGCCTTATAAAAGAGAGAGAGAACATGGAGAGACACATCTTTAGACATGGAAGAGCAGAGAGAGAGAGAGAGAGAGAGAGAGAGAGAGAGAGAGAGAGAGAGAGAGGATGACAGCGAGGAATTTGTTTCTCCTTTCTTCTTTAGTTTTTCTTTTATGTTTTCTTGAGATTTTAGTTTAGTCACGTCTGGCTAAACTTCTTAGCTAGGGCTAAGAGGTGAAGCTTGTAGTATGATTGAGATGTTTACTTTGTTTTGATTCATGTTTTATTGAACTCTCTTGGATTCTAGTTTGATTATGAAGAAATATTTTTAATGTTTAATGGTTTGTTGTGACTTAAATTACAATAGATCTGCGATAGCTTGAAATATCTTCTTTTCCTTGAGTTGAGATTATGAAATTAGGAAATCCTGTTGTTCACTATCATCCCTAGGGCATGGTAGGGTGACGGAATCCTTCCTAACTTTCACAATTTTCCTATAATTGGTCGTGGTATTGGTAAATTGTTGTTGTTTACCTTGTTTCCTGGGCATGGTTAGGTGACGGAATCACTTCCAAATCTTCACTATTCGCATCCATTGATGATTGGATCTATGAGAAGTTTTGAGATCTGACAAATCTCTTCTTACCAATTGGATAGGATAGGACTCTGATTATAGTTGTGTACTTGAATCATTACAAGGTAGCTTCCCAATTGCTACAAGTGGATCCTTGGCTCCCTAGTTACCACCTTTAAATTTATTAGTTTTTAATTAATCTATTCACAATGACTCTCTTAATTTTCCTGGTTTAGATTGCATCTTCTTCTAGTTCTAGTTCTAGTTACTTTCAGATTACGTATAAGGTTCAGTCCCTATGCATTTGACCTCGATCTTACCAAGATTATTACTACATCGTGACCCTATACTTGGGGTGGTGAATAAGTTTTTGGCACCATTGCCGGGGATTGACGGTTGCATTTTTCTGAGATTAGTTAGTTTTGAAATTAGTTTAAGATTAGTGTTTTTCTACTTCTAGGATTAGGTTTTGTTTTCTATTTTTAGAAACTTTCTAATTTTAAGATTTTTTTTTTAAAAAGAAACTAACTGACTTTCTAATTCTAGGTTTAGAAACTTTCCTAATTTAATTTTAGAAACTTCCTTTTTATCTTTTTAGAAACTTTCTATTTTCTATTTTTTTTTTTAGAAACTGTTCGTTTTAGAAACTAACTCCTCTTTCTATTTTTGTTTTTAAAAACTTTCTAATTTTAGAAACTAACTTGTTTTGTTTTCTTTTGCAAGATCCTAACATTGATCTCCTCTAATATGTTAACTTCCTTCTAACTTCTCCTTTACATACTTCCATATTGCTATAGGATTTCTCTTTTATTTTTAGGATTAGATTCAAAGTTAGGGTTTTACCATGTAAGAGTGGGTACATCAGTATGTTAAGATGGATAATAGATATTGGGGAGGAAAGTATGATGATTATGATAGAAATCAACTTGTGTCTCAAATTTTTTCTAAAACCATCATTAAGAACTGATCAGAATATAATGCTCCACTGGTTAATAAGTCCTTATGTGATCATATGCAGGAGAATAATTACCCTCCACGGATTATGGAAGCAGTATGTGAATGTTGGGGTTGTCTGAATTATGGGAGTGAGAATTATTATCACCCATCGACAAGAAGAAAATAATGCGTAATTATATTATGGGTGATAATATGTATTAACAACCACAAGATTCTCCCACCTATGACCCGTATGACTATAATCAATGGAGACATCAATATTGGAAAGATGAACCAGCAATACATCATAGTGACAGTTTGTAAGTGCTATGGTTTTATGCTCCTTTGGTTGTCAAATTTTGTGGTGCCAAAACCTCAATCTATGTCTTGCATAGTTCATTATTATAAATGTTCAAGACATTGCATCACCACTCTAAGCATTTTACTTCAAGTCAAGAAAGAAGAACTACTTCAAACTACTTCAAGAAATGCAAGTACAAGCTACAATAGTAGAAGTGATCTTGTTCAAGATTCAAGTCAGTGTACAACACAAGATGAATTGTTATTCAAGCTATAGAAGATCTCCTGTTCAGTGCTACATCAAGTTCAAAGATCTCAAGCTTCACAATCTTCAAAGGTCATCTATCATCTGAAGATATGAAGTCTCGATGTTCATACCTCACTTTCAATGTATGATTGACCTTAGATTGTCATTAGGGTAGGTCATTTTGAATACATAATTTAATTGAATCATTTTACATGGAATTGGACTGTTCTAAGACTAGTCTTGAACCTTGTTCGACTAGTCGTAGCACTGCCTCGATTAGTCTAAGAAATTCCAAGACCAGTCCTAAGTTGGTTGCAAATTTTTAAAATTTTTTGTTTGTCCATGACCAGCCCTGGACTTTGTTCAACCGGTCGTGTGAACAGTGTTGACTCGTCCTACAACCAGTCCTGGTTCTACGACTCAAACTACAACAACCAATCTTTGAGTCCTACGACCAATCGTGGGTATGCTACGACCAGTCGTAGAGGGCCTACGACCAGTCGTAGACACCCTACGACCAGTCGTAGAATGGTTTTATTCGATTGTACTAAAAAAATTCAAAAATCCATCTCTCCTACGACCAGTCGTAGTGTCCTCTGGACCAGTCGTAGCCGAGTTTCTGCAATTATAAATAGAGCACGAATTTCAGAGATTGATAACTCAATTTAAGTAAAATCAAGGGATTACTCTAAGATAAGTTTGTGTTCATTTTAAGCTACTCTGTGCATAATTTATATTCTCTTTTGTTAGCTTTATTAATTTGATTTTGTTTTTACATTCCAATCTTAATTGAAAAGAGGAATTGTGATATTCCTTCTTCTTGGAATCAAAATCAAATATAGTTAGCCCAACTGGTTTAATTTAAAATCAATTAGAACCTAGAACCATTTTAAAGTGAGTATTGGACTTTAAACTTGTACATTCGATCTTCTACTTCGATTGGTTCTTCCGGGCTGCAACAAAAGGAGAAATCCAGGTATTTTACATTTATATAAATTTCCATTTTGGTTTTATTTGAGATTAAGCCAGAAAAATCTCATTATGTTGGTTATCTGAGGAGAGCCAGAAAACTCAGAAGTGAGGGTTTTTGAATTGTGTAAGCCCTTTTCTAAAAAGACACAATTGTGAAGGTTTTGGGTGAACCTATGAAAACCTATTTTGATAGTGAACACTAATATCCCCTATGTGAGGATATCAGGAGTGGAGTAGCAATCTGTGTGGCTATTTTTTTAATAGTTGGTGTACACACAGGCGAACCACTATAACTCTTTGTGTTTTATGGATGTGTGATTTATTTTTTCTATCTTTGATCATTCAGATTTGTGGGACGTATATGTGAATGTGATTATTGTAAGATTTATATTTTAAGCATTGTGAGGAATGTTGTAATAGTTTAGAATTTATTTCTTGCTATTTCATTTGTTTCCTTTCTTTTTGAGTTTTTGATATTCAATTTGTTCTAGAAATAAGGTTGTCCTGCCATAAACCTTTGGTTTTTATGGTGTAAGGTTGTCCTTAGAACAACATTGATATCAATCTCTCTTTTTGAGGTTGCTTTACATTCCAATATAGTGATTTGTTAATAGTGATATCTTTTATTCATTTATATTCCGTTGTTATTATTTAAATTTGGCATTGTCCTATTCACCCCCCCCCCCCCCCTTTAGGACATTTAGCTTGGCCATTTCACAGTTCCCTTGGGTCTTCTACCTCTGTGATCCAGCCAAAATCGATCCAAGAGGAGTCATGTTAGAGTGACACAGACTCTTCTTCAGACATGAGAAAATTACTAGAAGAGCTTAAATCATGCCTTGATAGGCTAATGGAGGCTAGTTCACCCTAGCCTCAACCCAATCCAATTCTTCATTCCCAACTCCCTACTTATGATCAGTGGAAATATCAAAATTGGGAATTGAATCAACAATGCATCATAATGATAATCCTCTTGGGTGCTCTACCTTTGAAACCCAATCAGAAACAATTTAAGATGAGTCACTTCAAGGTACATATATGATTTTTTGAGCCTTCGAAAAATGATAGAAGCACTTGTATTGCGCATCGATGAGACATTGGAGGCTCGTTCATCTCAACCATTATTCATTCCAGAAATACAATGCGAGGAAAGTGATCCTAACTCGCTTTTAAAGAACTGTGGAATTCAGAATGAAGAGTTAGATTATGTTAATGACCATATGGTTCAATTTCCCGAAGAGTCAATCTCGATGACTGTTCAAAAGAATGATCAAGAGACGTGGGTGTCTTTCAAATATAATGATGATGACACACTTCACTCACATGATACGCTTGGTTTCAATGATGAGGGAGAGGTTAGTTTATTCGAACCTTAACCCAAGATAGGAGTAGAATGTGAAGGAAGCAATCCCATCCCAAGTGTGTACTGCACTGAATTGAAAGATGATGAATATTGGGATAACGATCATGAATGTGCAGCCCAAATTCCTCTGGAATCAATCTCAAGTTTGGTCTAGGTCAATGATCAAGGGGTACAGGAAGTGGTTGACCATAATGATTTACTCTACCTAACTGGCATGACTGATTTAAATATGGAGAATGAGCCCCTTTCAACCGACCCTTCTAATTCTTGTGAGACATGTTTAGACCACTCCCCTAAGTTGAATAATGATATGATTAGGGAGATGGATGAGTCACTCGATATGACCCTAGAAGTTGAAACTACCCAATTGAGGCCACCATCTGAGTTGTCAACCCTTGATAATACAGTGCCTTTACTGAGTAGTACCAATGGATAAAGTCTTCACATCAATTTTTCACCTGATGATTTTTAATATGTCTGTGCAGGGCAAGAGCAAGAGATCATGCTTCCATCTACTTCCAAAGATGATGGAATCCTTAGGCAGATTATCACAAAATTTAATGAGGAAAATAAGTCACTATCAGCCAAAATTTTCAACTTTTTGGACGATTGCTTGACACACTTTGCAGATTCAGATGATCTTATGATAAAAGAAATAGTGGATGCCTTGCAAATCAATACCTCAGTAGTTGTCACTAACCGAGAGAACCCTTATTCTGAAGCCCCTCCTTCCCCAGATCCTGAATGTTTATCATTAAAAGACGAAGAGTTGAAAATCGAATCGGAGTCTGAAACTTTGGAATGTGTCAAGACTACATCATCTTCTTAGAATTTTCTTGAATTTTATCTACTTGTAATCTCCGATTCACCATGGGGTACTAACCCTGAAACTTTCTCTATCATAGGTGAGTCATATATACTTTGGATAACTCAAGCGATTCAATGACAATTTTATGCTGAGGTTTATAAATTTCTCTAAAAATTCATGCTCCAGGGCATCCAAGCCTATTACAAAAAGGGCTTTTAGATGATCTTGTTAAGAAACCTACTGAGAAATTTATCAAGACATTGGCCGGAAGAGGAACCTTGTGGCATGACTGAGTAGCTTTTGCCTTGCTTTCCTAGTTTAGGATTAGTTTCATGCTTTCATAGGACTAGGGTAGTTTACTTTATGTCGTTATAGGATAGTCGGCTTTATGCTGTTAGGATACTTTGCTTTCCAAGTTGCTCTAGGATAGTTTGCTTTTTGTTGGTTTCACTCTTGTGCTGACCCACTTTCACGTTGAGATCTCTTTGGAAAAAGCCTCTTGATTCCTTCTTCAGGTACTATTTTTCCATCAATTCTCCTTCAACTTCGTTGTCTCACATGCATTGTATGCTTATATCTTTTACATTAAGGACAATGTAGATTTTAGGTTGGGGATGGGAGATTAGGTTACCTAATCAGTATTTTCTTAGTCTTGAGTAAAAATTGTGAATTTTTTATAAAATTTTTTTTGAAAATTCTTGTGAATTCGAAGTGATTTTAAAGGCCATCTTTGATATAGAAGTATAAGATATGTAATGTTGGTAATTTATGACTCTTGGATTCATTTATCTATTGGATTTCACAATTAAGTTCGAATTATTAGTCTGTGATTAGAAATTTTAAAGATTTATTGAGTCATGATTTCACATGTCACACCTAGCTTACACATTGAAGCTTCAGTTTGATATTGAATTATTATCTTAGTAATCACAAAGCATGGAAGGAACCGACCTGGGGAATTTGTCCATCATGTTCAATGAATATAAAAAAGGGTGAATACCCAGTTAAAAAATAGTTGTCATTGAAAGAACGACTACCTGTTAAAGATATTTAAAAAGGTTGACACAATGTGAAGCCATCGATGGAAAAATCAAAAGCTGGAAGAATAAAAAGGCTAAACTGTAACGCAAGTTTCGTTTTAGGTTTGGTTATTCGGAATGCTTGTTTTTATCAATGTTATCATGAAAATTGATGATCGGACCTTTAGTTGTGATAAGTTGAAGTTACACTATGCACCCATGGAACTCAATGTTTAGAATTGTTCTAATTGATGGATTAATACTTTGAACTTGGCCATGAAGTTTACCGTGCACTTGAGTTTAGGAGAAGATAATGCCCAACATTAATGCATCTGGATTGTTTTTCAAAAATCACTTGAGTTTATGGAGATTGTCCTATAATTCTTAAAATACTTTTCGCATATTTTGCTCAGGACTAGCAAAATGCTGGTTGGAGATTTTGTTGAGGGTCAAATATTACATATTAGACCCCAGTTATTGCTTAGTTTTATGAATATGATAATGCTCAACGTTCTATTTTAATCATGTTTTTGTTGCAAGGTGAATCTAAGAGCTTGGATTGAAAAAGGGTACAAAAGGCATGGATTTAACGCTCAAGAATCACCAAAGCAAGAGATGGATCTTAGGGGGCCGAGATTGAAGAATTCACACGGCAAAGATTCGAGAAAATTAAGTGATTGAAGATAAAGAGGCCTGAAATCATCCTGAATGCATGATCGCATGGTTCCCTCAATCTGTTTGGGTTGAAACTTTATATCTGCCCTGAGGATCGTAAAGTAACTGTACACGTAAAATTTCAGCCATTGGATCTTTGTGGAAGTGGCCCAATGGATAGATCAGCCACTAAATCACTGATTCGGGGCCCACCTGATATCTGGATATGCTTCAATTTTAGTCTCAACCCCTTAAATTAGATGAGAAAGTAGATGGACAGTGTAGATATCTCACACTACATCATTATGGACCCCACCTTGAGTGGCTATACTAGAATTGCACTGGATCACAAAATCGGTCAAAACCAGTTTGAACCAAGCTCTCCCGCGTAGGAGAGGAAAGCTTTTCCTCTTATGCAGGCATCTGTCCACTGGGAGTCGAGATGGCCCACCATGATCATCCAATTGATGATCTGGACCGTTCATTATTTCTAGGGGTGTTGCCGACCATTCCCATGGAACACATATGCTGCCATGCACGCACACACAGGCAGATCACCGTCATACGCAGGATGAATGGTAACATGATTTGATACAGTGGGCCGTAGCAAAACTTGACCAAAACCACTCATTTCTGACTAAAATCTCACCAGGAATTTAATGGATAGGGAGGATTTCTCCAAAACACCATTGTGGGGGCCCACCAAGAGCTCAGCGCAACTCTCGTGTGCATGGCCTGCTTACATGAAAATTCAGAATTTTGGGAACTTGTGGGCCATGATCATCGATCATTTCGACGATCTAGACCATCCAGAAGATTCACAAGTGGGCCACAACCATCCCTATGAAGGCCAAACAAAGGATGGGATGACCACTGTCCCAAAATCTCCATCAAACGCAAACTGTTTGCATTTTTCTTTCACACACAAGTATGTTGCTGCGTAAGTTCTTACGCAATCCTCTCCACTAACTCGACTACCAACTTCTCCAACCGACCTCCTTGTAGGCTTATGAGAGAGAGAGAGGGAGAACGTAGAGAGGCACATCTTTGGACGTGGAAGAGCGGAGAGAGAGAGAGAGAGAGAGAGAGAGAGAGAGAGAGAGATCGTGAATGGCAACCATGAGTTTGCTTCTCCTCCTTCTTTCTTCTTCAGTTTTTCTTTTATGTTTTCCTGAGATTTTAGTTTAGTCACGTTTGGCTAAACCTCTTAGCTAGGGCTAAGAGGTGAAGCTTGTAGTGTGATTGGGATGTTTGCTTTGTTTTGATTCATGTTTTATTGAACTCTCTTGGATTCTAGTTTGATTATGAAGGAATATTTTTAGTGTTTAATGGTTTGTTGTGACTTAAATTACAATAGATCTGTGATAGCTTGAAATATCTTCTTTTTATTGAATTGAAATTGTGAAATTAGGAAATCTTGTTGTTCACAATCATCCCTAGGGCATGGTAGGGTGACAGAATCCTTCCTAACTTTCACAATTCTCCTATGATTGGTTATAGTATTGGTAAATTGCTGTTGTTCACCTTGTCTCCTGGGCATGGTTAGGTGACAGAATCACTTCCAAATCTTCACTATTCGCATCCATTGATGATTAGATCCATGAGAAGTTCAGAGATTTGACAAATCTCTTCTTACCAATTGGATAGGTTAGGACTCTGATTCCAGTTATGTCCTTGAATCACTGCAAGGTAGCTTCCCAATTGCTACAAGTGGATCCTTGGCACCCTAGTTACCACCTTTAAATTTATTAGTTTTTAATTAATCTATTCACAATTACTCTCTTAATTTTCCTGCTTTAAATTACATCTTCTTCTAGTTCTAGTTCTAGTTACTTTCAGATTGCGTACAAGGTTCAGTCCTTGTGCATTTGACCTTAGTCTTACCGATATTATTACCACATTAAGTCAATTCAAATCACCTTGCTTAATTTCAGATTCTTCCCCTCCTTACCGCTATAGGTTGGGAGAGCATCTTGAATTGGGGCGGACTAACATACTGCTCCATTACATAAGGGATGTTTGTTTGCATCAGCGATATATCTCTTAATGAATTGACTTTCAAAATTTTCTTTAGAGAAGGATCATTTAAAGTCGATTGTTACTTAATTTCAGGCTTACTTGATGTTAATGTAAGTGATGATGGTATTCCAATACTGACCTTAGCTGAAAGGTTGACTGAGTCGAAAAAGCATACACTAACCCACAAATTATGTAACATGGACTCAGAATGGAGTGCGGGAAATGCGCTCCGGGCCAACCCAATGTTGCCCAAATACAGGGTTTTGCAACGCATTTTTATTTCAAATGTCTATCCCCAATTTGACAACAAAGCTGAATTAACATCATTTATAGTTCGTATTATTCACTCCATTGTGTCGGGTATTCCTATTTGTCTTCCTTCTTTGATCTGTTACATTATTATTCAATTTCGTCTTCACCCGGGCCATAACTATATCCCATTTGCTTACTTGATGACCACCTTAGCTTTGCATTGTAACGTGGTCATGCTACCTAGTGAAGCTCCTATTTCGCTTCTTCCATTCAGTAATTTAAATATAAACAAGATGAACCTGAAGCTCAATCCTAGTTAAAGGGATGGGGAAGCAGAGGAAGTTGAAGAAGAAGATGCGTTACCAACCGACACCATGATGGAAGATATATTTAATGAGTGAGAATCCGATGATTTTGAGGCTGATCCTGATCATCAGCCACTTGAGTATGATGAGCGCCTTCGCACTTCAGAGGAGAAGGTAGATGCATTGAAAATATCCCAGGATAGTCAAATAAAATATATGCGTAAGTATTCTCGATGCATAACTAAGGGACTGCATTAGATTAATCCATTCATTCCACCTCCTTCTTCATTTAGATCGGACTAGTTTTTCTTGATATTTTGGGCATGTATTAATGTTAAAATTTAACTTTCACTTCTTTTTGGACTTGTTATGTATAACTTTCTGTTTTTGATACTTTGTTTAATTATGCTCTTAACTTTAACTCTTTTTCTACTACTCTCTGTTATTATTGTAATCACAGTTATGTTTGCTCTCTATTATTTATCTTCCTTTGTCAAGTTGTGACAAAAAAGGGGGAGAATTTAGTAGTTTTGTGGTTGTGTTCATGAGATTATATGATGTATGGTGTAGAGTTGCTTTTTTTTTTTGGAAATATGTATTTATTAATACAGGTGCTCTATAAGTCACCAAGCTCAGATTGAGGGGGAGTTTTTTGAAAGAGTGTCATATCATGAAGTGGAGTTGTGATGTTTGTGGACTTGTGTATTATTGTGAAATCTTCTAAGTTGGTTTTGTCAAAAATTTGACCAAGGGGGAGATTGTAAGTGCTATGTTGTATATCAAGCACCTTGTATTGTCAAATTTTGTAGTTACAAACCACTTTAGAATGATGGAAAGTTCACCTTCATACGAAGATGTGTTACAAGCCATGAAGACCGTTCTATCTACATCAACTTCATGTCCAACATTAACTTCAAGTTCAAGACCAAGTTCAATTACATGTTCAAGTTCTAGACCAAGTTCAAGTGCTACTTCAAATGCAAGATCAAGTTCAAGTACACTTCATAGTCAAGAAAAAGATCAAGTTTCAAGTATACAAGTTCAAGCTTCAAATTCTTCAAGAAGAAGATCTACCAAAGCTACAAGTTCAATGTTCAACATTTCAAGCATAAATCACCCTAGAAAGACCTTAGGTTTAGGTCATTCATATTGCACATTTAATTTGGGTCATTCTGCTTATTATAGGCTTTGCTTCGACTAGTCCAAGTTAATGTTCGACTAGTCTAGGCTCTAGCTCGACCAGTCTAGGATTTTTCTCGACCAGTTCAGATTTAAATTCAAAATTTAGAATTTTCTGGTAGGTCCTCGACTAGTCAAGCACCCTAATCGACCAGTCAAGCACCCTAATCGACCAGTCGTGGAGACTGGCTCGATTAGTCAAGCCAGGCTCAACTCAAACTTTAGCAACCATTTTGAGCCCCCACTTGACCAGTCAATGGTTAGTTTTATCCGATCGCATCAGAATTTTTAAAATTTAATTGCTCCTAGGACCAATCGAGGCTAACCTTAGACCAGTCGAGGGAACCTTTTTTCAGCCTATAAATAGAGAACCTTTCTCATCTTTTTTCATTCATTCCAAGCCAATTCAAGCCACCACTATGAGAGATAAGTCCCTATGATCATCAAGCTATTGTACGGTAATTTAAGATTCTTTCTATAGCCTTTTGATTTCTAATTTCTTGATCTCTTGCTATTTCAATCTGATTTGATAAAACAGAATTCTGATCTACCCCTTTTGAGATCCAAGAAATTGAATCAAAGTAGCCCATGGTTGGATTAATTTAAAATTCATTTAGACTTAGAACCCTTTCATTTGTGTGATTGAACATTGAACATCTTCATCTTCAAAGAAGAGGTTCTACTAGGCTACATCAAAAGAGAATCTTCATATAAGTATTTCATTTATAGCTTTTGGTTTGTGAGATTGCCAGAAAATCTCTACTGTGGTTTTGATTGAGATAGCCAGAAAATCTCAGCGTGGGGTTTTTAATTGTGGTAGCCCCTTGAAAACGCAATTGTAAAGGTTTTAAGGTGAACCTTGGAAAACCTTCTTTCATAGTGAAAGCCAATATCATGTGGGTTGTGCTTCTTGAGAATGTAGTAGGTGTGGCTGTTTTAGAACAGTTGGTGTACACACCGAACCATTATAATTCTTGGAGTTTGGTGGGTGATGATGTATGTGATTTATGTGTGGTGAATGCTTATATTTATTTCATGTACTTGTGGTGAATGTTGTAATAGCTAGATTTGTTTCAATTGCTTCTTGTCTTAGTTGAAGTTTTTGATCCTTACTGAATTCAAAAAATCAGGTTGTCCTACCATAAACTTTGGTTTTCGGTCTAAGGTAGTCCTTTGAATAACGTTAGTATCAACCTCTCAATACTATTACAATTGAGGTTGTTATTTGTTTCAGCTATCTGCATTTATATTTTACATTTTTTTTATTTGGCAGAGTCTTATTCAACCCCTAGGACTAAGAGCTCACCCTTTTTAGTTATGTCGCCTTTAAACGTTCGCATAAATCCACATTAATGTTAGACATGCCGATGAATCTCCGTAGTATGGGATGCGGGGTGAGCTGGGTATTCTATAAACTATATTTCACATTTTGATGACCACTACGTATGATGAACCGCACACATTATGCTAGGCATGTATTTATGTAGATTGGTTGTGCATATTGATACCACTCATAGTGGAGTACAAGATGTTTCAGAATCCTCACATTATTCTTATGAATCTCTCGAATTTTTGTTAATCGTAAAGGATAACCATCACTATGTGTAGGGTATTGACCCTCTCCAACCATAGAGATATTACAGGTGAATTACAGGTTGATGATACGGCCGATAATAATTCTATGAAAGATTCTTTTAAAAAGAAAAAAAAAGGATAACACCACAAATTGTTTTATTTATTATCCACTACAAACTTTGATAATGTAATAAGCTCCCATTGTGAGGGCACTAAAGAATTATTTATACGCTTTTTACTCTAATGGAATAATAAACACAGTCGATTTTATTCTCGTGAATGGTTACCTTCGTAAATGTTATTGGACATGATTTATATAAATAGAAAAAGACAAGGTGAGATTTTGAACCATTCAATTTTTACATTATTAACACCTGGAATTCTCGGGCACGAGTATGTACTCGGGCCGTTAAAACTCAGGATGTTACAGCGCATCTCCCTCAATCTCAGCCATCCATTCACAGTGAATCTCAACCATTCAAAGTAGGTTCGCAAGGACTAAGGTTTCCTGTTCACAACCCCAAGTGTAGGGTCGTGATGTAGTAATAATCTCGGTGAGACCGAGGTCGAATCCACTGGGACTAATCTTGTATGTCTATTCTGAATGTAATTAGAATCAAAACTAGGAGAAGATCTAACCTAAATCAGGAAAGTAGAGAGAGTAATTATGAAGTGTTTATTAAGAACTCAAGTAATTTAAAAGTGGGAATTAGGGATTCCAGGGATCCACTTGCAGCTATTAGGATGCTTCCTTACTCGATTCAATGCACTCAATTGGAATCAGAGTCCTATCCTATCCAATTAGAAGATATTCAATAAGATCAGGTCTGAATCTTCATCGACATAATTCCCAACGGATGAACGTTGTGAAGATTGGAAGTGATTAAATCACTTGACCATGCTCAGGAGATAATGGTAGACAATAGGATATACTAATCCAACAACTATTATGGGAGATTTGTTAAGAATAAAAGAGATTCCATCACTCAGCCATGCCCAAGGGACGATGGAGAACAATAGGATTTCTATTTCCACAAATTCCAAACAGAAAAAGAAAATACTTCAAGCTATTGCAGATATATTATAATTTTAGTCATAACAAACCATTAAACACTAAAACTATTCCTTAAATATCAAACTAGAATCAAAGGAGTTCAACAATAACAAGAATCAAACAAGAAAAACATCCGATCCATGCTACAAGCTTCACCCCTTAGCCCTAGCTAAGGGATCTAGCCAACCATAGACATGATTGAATTAAAAATCCTAGAAGAAAGCATTAAAAACTAAGGAAAAGAGAAGAGAAACTCGTGGGAAGCGGCTCCACCCTTTTGCTCTGCTCCTCCAAACCTAAAATGTAAGGCCCGTATCCTAGTCCGTACCATTCTATGGACTCCCGCGATCATCCCTGTCGAATTCTGGCAACCCGTGACCTATAATCAGGGTTTGTGGCAACCTTAAGTTGCATTCCGTAAATCTGAGTCGACTCGACTCAAAACTTATACCATCATGACTGCACCGTCGCTACGGTTCCAATGCCGGGCCTTGCGTACCTATGCGATACCCAGGCCAGGAGTTGTGGGGCCACATATATTTCAACAAAATGCAACGTGTTAGCGCCATGGCTTATCGGCTTGCCTTGCCATCTTAGTTGTCTGGTGTCTACAACATTTTTCATGTCTCTATGTTGCAGAAGTGTGGGTCAGACATCGTTCCCATTATTGATTGAAAGCCGTTGGAAGTTCGTGAGGACGCTTTTTACATTAGCAGTCCGTTCGTATCCTTAATCGGAGGAGCAGGTCCTCCGGACCAAGGTCATTCCCTTCGTGAAGGTGCAATGGGGTCATCATAGTGTGGATGAGGCATCTTAGGAGTGTGAGATTTAGATTCACGAGCGTTATCCCCATCTCTTCGATGTTTGATTGTATCTTGTATTGTGTTTTGATTATATATGATGTTATGTTTCCTATTCCCTTATGAGTTATGCTTAGTTGTGATGATAGTGTAAATTTTTAGGATGAAATTTTTATTAGGAGAGGAGAGATGTAAGGCCCGTATCCTAGTCCGTACCATTCTGTAGACTCCCGCGATCATCCCTGTCGAATTCCACCAACCCGTGACCTATAATCAGTGTTTGTACGCGACCCTAAGTCACATCCAGTAGATCTAAGTTGACTTAACTCAAAACTTGTACAATCACGACTGCATTATCGCTACGGTTTCAACGTCGCATCTTGCGCACCGATGCGATACCCGAGCCAGGAGTTGTGGGCTCGCATATATTTCAAAGAAACACTGTGCGTTGCGAATTTTGAGAGAATCTCTACAAGCCATCACATCAATCAATTAAGTATTAGTCAAGATCACAACCCATGCCTCTTCCATCCCTTTCTTACCAACAAATACACTTAACCCATACCCCATGTTACCTCACCCCCATAAGTCAACTCTCTCTTACATACACCCATCCCTCTCTTACACTACCCATTCCTCTCATCCCATCCATCTTACATAACCCCACTCCTCTATTATTTCACTCCATTCTCTACCATTTCCCAAGTAACCATGAAGAAGAATCCCAAGGAGAGAAACTAAGCTAAGTGTGTGGCCCACTTCCTACCCCAAAACTTCTCAATCTAACCCTTCAAACTTCATCATCCTCCCTTAAAGGGTGAGCTTAGGAGCTTAGCATTCCAAGGAGCTAAAGAAGAGCACCTTAGGTGGCTGATCTTAGGATTTTCACCATTGATTTTTTTATTATTTGAGGGCCTACAGGTGGTGGGACCCATCTTGATGTATGCATTGTATCATAGAAGGGAGATCATATGGCGGAGATCCCTCCATCACTGTCATCCCCCCCCCCTCCTCCCCCCCCTCTTTCTCCTTTGTTTGCGGCCCACCATGATGCATGAATTTTATCTACGCCATCCACCAAGCAGGTCCATCCTGTTGGCTGTCCAGCAGCAGCACCTTGTTACCGTCCTTGAGCATGCCCTGAATGGAGGGAAAACACGAATATTAGCTTCATCCTAATGTAGGTGGGCCACATGAGTGGAACCCCCCAGATATATATGTTATATCCATGCCACCGTCCAGCGATGTGGACCCCACAAGGATGTGTCTATTGTATATCCCTACCGTCCATCTGTTTGGTTGACGGACGTTAGCAAGTTCCATGTGGCCCACATGATTTATGTGGTGTATTCCATGCCGTCCACCTATTTTACATCCACGCCGCTCATCTATTTTACATCCGCACTGTCCATCTTACGTGAGGCCCACCACTAATGTATATGTCTTAAATCCAGACCGTCTATCTATTGGTGGGCCAGCAGCGGTCTGATCATGAGGTATGAGTATATCTAAACTATTCAGTCGCTGGGCCAGTAGCCCATCAGCTACTGTATGTACGTCAGTAAGTTTTGTGGTTAATCATGAGGGATGTGTTATATCCTGGTCGTTCATCAGATGGATGGCCTAGCACCATAGTTGTTGTATTCATGTCAGCAAGTCCATGGGTCTGATCAAGGCATGTGTGAAATCTAAACCGTCCATCTAGACGGTGGGCCAGCAGCCTCACACCAGCTATGTAGCTATTGTTTGACGTCTGCAAGTTCTGTCGGTCCCACCTGAAATTTGAATCTATCTCATTCTCTTTGTTATGCGTACGTGGGACCCACCATAATGTATGTATTTTATGTCCACGCCATCCATCTTCTAGGCCCACCTTGATAGATGTGTTTCATCCACACTGTCCACTGTCTGGACGGTGGGAGATAGCTACCAAATTAACGTCTGCAGGTTCCGTGGGTCCCTTATCATGAGATATGTGTTATATCCCAACTATACATCTATGGTTCCTATTGATGTATGTGTTACATCCAAACTGTCCATCCAGCTAGTGAGCTCATCTTAAGGCTTGAAACTAAAAATAAGACACAACTGCCAATTAGATGGACCACACTGCAAAAAACTAGAGGAGGGTTGAACACCTACCATTGAAACCCTCTTGGGGTTCCAGAAGTTCTGAATTAATATGAAATTTGTTTTCCTCTTAATTCAGGTCTTTGTGGCCTCATGAACAGATTGGAAAATAAATGTTATGGTGGGCCGTGGGAATTCTAACGGTGGAAAACATTATCTTCATTGTTATCTGTGGTATGGTCCAGATGATCTTCCGTTATGATTCATTTAGGTAATGCTCTAAAATAACCTCTTAAAAGAGATGAACGGTGTAGATGGCGCGGCCCATTGATGTGGCCCACTTGATGTATATAAGGCCCATTGGTGCAACCCATTGATGCGGCCCACTTAATGTATATGAGGCTCATTGGTGTGGCCCACTTGATGTATATGAGGCCCATTGGTGCCGCCCATGTGATGTGACCCACTTAATGTATCTGAGGCCCATTGTGATGTATTTGAGGCCCATAGGTTGAGACCCAATGTGATGTATATAAGGACCATGAGTGAGGCCCAATGAGATGTATGTGAGGCCTTTGTGTGGGGTCGAATGTGATGTATATGACGTCCATTGCGATGTGGTGATGTTGTTTTGTGACTTTGTTATGCTTGTGATTATGCTCCATTACAAAAAAAATGATATTAAAAATTCTCCTTGTAGGATCCTAGGATTGTAATCTGGCATATGAGTGCCAGGAGCCGAGAATGGGGCACTATGAAGGCTGTCGGCACCAAATTCGGTGATTGGGAATTCTGTGAGCCCAGTTTCCGAGCTTGGGGCGTGACAAAAGTTGGTATCAGAGCATAACTTGGGAATAGCTGGAATCACATCATTATCTGCTATCAACTTAGAATCAATAGGTCCCGAGTTTGAATAACTTAGCGATTTTTGACATAGGCCCTTAACGTGTATACCTTCGAGGGTTCTCAAGGTTGATAGGCCCTAGTTCCTTCTTATAGGACATGCCACCTAGGAGAGCGACCTAAGCGACTCTCGCTCCCTCGTCTGAGACCAAAACAATCCCTACAGCACCCGAGACTGCAGATCAGCAGGAGATGCTGCAGGTGATGACTACTATCCTTTAAGGGCAAGGCAGACAACCCGCTGTTACTCCAACCCAAGTAGAGCAAGAGTGCGTGAGTGCCCTTCTTTGAGACTTCCGACAGCATGATTTGCTGTGCTTTCGGGGTGAGCCAGACCTTGCTGCAGCAGAGATATGGCGTTGTGAGGTGGAGAAGATATTCGACACTATGAGATGTATGACCCAGCAGCGGGTTCCGTTAACTGTATTTTTTCTCCAAGGCGAGGCTTAGCATTAGTGGGCACTAGTCGCCCGAGCGGTAGCGGCCGATTTTGAGTGGACGTGGGTGGATTTTTTTGACTGGTTCAACCCGAAGTTCTTTCCCAAGCATGTTCGACAGCAGCCCGCATTAGAGTTTAAGACTCTGGTCTAAGGGGACAAGACAGTGTGAAATTGCTATGTTGGAAACCGTAAGTTTAGTCAAATTTTGGTGTGCCAAACCAATTCGAGTTTGTGTCATGCTTATGTGTTTTATGTATGAAGCTTGTGCTTTTGATTTGCTTTGAATCTTCAACGATTGTGCTGAATCAATCTTGCTGATATCTACGTCGAACTTGCCGAGATCTTCAAGCTGAAGAAAGTGTATGAGTTTCAAGTGTTGGTTGAAGACTCAACTTTCAAGAACCCAATTGCAATATTGCAGTTCAAGTTCTGTAACCGAAAACGTCCAAGAACTCAAGTCCTAATTGAAGACTAAGTTTGATACGTTGAGTTGAAGCTTCGAATATCACAAAGATTAAAGTTGTCGATATGATTGATAGTTTGATGGTTCACACGTTCTATCTCACAAGTAAGGTATGAATGACCTAGATTGACCTTAGGGCATATTGCGTTCATTTCGTACTTGGTATCGGTCATTTTATAGGTTAATAGGTTGTTTTTTTCGACTAGCCCTAGCACTAGCTCGACCAGTCCTAGAATTTTCTTGACCAGTCCAGGATTTGTTACAATTTTTTAGAATTTTTTCTATTGGTCCTTGACCAGTCGTGGAAATTACTCGACCAGTCGAGTGAACAATACTCGATTGGTCATGCAGGGCTTGACTCAAATTACAGCAAGCATTCTGGCCCCACTCGACCAGTCGTGTGTAGTCCATGACCAATCGAGTAGGCCACTCGACCAATCATGGGACCCACAAGGCCAGTCGAGCACTTGTCAAATCTTATCGTGCTAGAATTTTTGAAAATCTGTTGGACCTAAGGCCAGTTGAAGCAAACCTAAGGCCAGTCGAGTGAACAAATTTTTCACCTATAAATAGCACTTGAATTTTAGAGTTTTCTATTCAATTCTAATTATTTTTAAGCAATCACTCTGAGATAATTTTGTGTTCATTCTAAGCTATTTTGTGTATATTTTAGATTCTTTATAAGTAATTCTTATTATTTGATTTTAGATCTCTATTCCAATTTGATTTTGAAAAGGGACATTTGATTTACCCTTTCTTGAGATCGAAATCAAATCATGTTAGCCCAGGTTGATTTAAATTAAAAATCATCTAGACCTAGAACCCTATACACTTGTGGGATTGAACGTTGAACATCTACGTCGTTATCAAGTTGGTTCTAGCAGGCTACTTCAGAATCTTCATACAGATAAGTGTTTCCTTTTTTGTAATTTCATTTCATTTATTTTTTCTAAGATTAGCCAGAAAATCTCGGAGTGTGGCATTGTGGTTATGTGAGCCCACTTAAAACACAATTGTGAAGGTCTTAGGTGAACCTTGAAAAACCTATTTGATTAGTGAACGCTAATATCCCAAGGGAGTGGATATTAGGAGTGGAGTAGTTGTGTGGATATTTTCAGACAGTTGGTGTACACACACGAACCACTATAATTCTCTGGTGTTTGGTGGGTGTTTGGTTTATTTCTTTATCATTTTGTCGTTTAAGATCGTGGGATGTATTTGTGGATGTGAATGTTGTAATCTTTATTTTTCAAGCATTGTGTAATGAATGTTGTAATAGATTAGTTCTTATTTCTTTCACCTACATTTGAATTTAAGTTTTTGATACTCACCCACATTCTAGTACGGTTGTCCTACCATAAACCGTAGGTTTTTGGTGTCAGGTTGTCCTTAGAACAAAGTTTGTATCAACCTCTCAATAGTTGATTTTAGAGGTTGCTTTCTATTGTGCTATTAACTGCTTATTAAGTCTTTATTTTCGCACTTTATTTTTAAATTTGGTATTGTCCTATTCACCCCCCAACCTTTAGGACATTTAGATCAGCCTTTTTAAGTGGTATCAGAGCCTAATAGCTTGTTTTATTTTTGTTATTTGGATTAAATTCTTGAGCTAATCGATCTGAGCTTTTTAAGATGTCAAATTTTGATAGCTTCTCAATCACTAGGCCTCCACCATTTGATGGCTCCAATTATGCCTATTGGAAAGCCAGAATAAGGATCGTTTTAAAGTCCATGGATGAGAGCATGTGGCAAGCCACAGTGACCAATTGGACCCCTCCTACCACTTAAGTGACTAGTACTGATGGATCTATAATTGTATAACTTTCACCTTATTTTTCTTGGACAACTCTTCAGAAAAGTGACAGTAGTGACAATGCAAAGGCTTTAAATACTATTAGTTGTGATTTAAAAGAATTTAAAAGAATTATATCCTGTGATACTGCAAAGCAAGCCTAAGATATTTTTGAAAATGACACACGAGGGTATAACAATTGTCAAGAAATCTAAAGTTCAAATCCTCACAACCAAAATTGAGGAAATACGTTTGGAAGAAAGTGAAACTTTCATGAACTTCTATATAAGATTGAATGAAATTGTCAACTCTATGTGGGGTCTTAGTGATAGGATCCCAAAAAGTAAAGTCTTTGCACAGATACTACGCTCGTTGCCTGATCGGTTCAATTCAAAAGTGATCGCGATCTAGGAACTTCGTGATACAAATAATATGAGGGTTGAAGAGTTAGTTGGGTCTCTTCACACCTATGATTTAAATTTTAAGGCCCCCAAAGGTAAGTCAATCACCCTCAAGTCTTCTAAAATTATTTCTCATGAAAATAATAATAATTCTGATTTAGAAACTTCTGAAGATGATATGGCCCTTTTAGCCAAAAAGTTTTACAAGATTTTCAAAAGTAAAAAGAGAGTTGATTTGCAAAAACCTATTGAAAAGAAAAGATCTAGGTCTAAAAATTAAAAATCTCTAAAAGACAGCCAATGCTACAACTGCCATGAATATGGGCATCTAGCAAACAAATGTCCTAAGAAGGACAAGTCTAAAAAGAAAGGTATGTTGGCTACATGGGATGAATCTTCCTGCTTTGAAGTATCTTTTAAGTCAGAAGATTCTGAAATTGAGTCGGCTAATGATGTTAAAGCCCTAATGACTCTAGCCAAGTTCACTTTCTTAGATAATGATGATTCAACTAGTGAATAAAATCTGGGTAGTGATCATGAAAATGAAGAAGACCTTCAAGATGCTTATAATGCCCTATATAGGAAAAGTTGTAAGATAGCTGTAAAGTTAAAACTCCAGAAAGAATAGTTTTCAAAACTAAAAGAGAATTTTGATAATCTAGTCTTAGAAAAATCACACTTTTTAGACTGCTTTGAAAAAACTAAGTGCGACTTAGATTTCAAAATGTCCCAAGTTAAAAACTTACAATTTGAAAATGAAAAGCTAAAACTAGAAGTCTCTTCGCTTTTGAGTTTGAAGGACACATGGAGGTATGCCCAAGGTAATCCTAAATTAGAAATTTTTTTATCTAGATCTAGAAAATGTGGCGATCGATCTGGATTAGGCCATGATAAAAGTATTCCTCGTTATAAGAATACTCCACCTAAATTTGTTAAAGGGGAGTCTTCTAACTCAAAAGGGAAAAGTCTGAATCAAGTTAATTCTAAAAATACTAAAACTTTTTAGACTTTAAAACATAAAAGCAACCATATTAAATATAAGAATCAGAATCGTTATCCTTTAGTTGAGAAAATTTTAAACTTGCTTAAGGAGCTCTTAAAATCTAACTCAATGGGTAGGACTTATAACAACTGTAAACATAAGAAGACCAACTATGCTCCTAAACCTAAAACTATAATGAAATGGGTTCATAAGGTTGCTTGTTTAGTTGCCCACACCGCTTTCAAGGATTCGAGCCATTCAAAGTGGTACCTAGATAGTGGTTACTCCAGACATATGACAGGTGACAATGGTTTGTTCACCAGTCTTAAAAACATGACTGATGGTTCAATCACATTTGACGATGGTCGCAACTACAGAATTGTTGGCCAAGGTACGGTTCAACTCTTTAACCTCCCTCTATTTGAGAATATTTTATATGTAAAAGGTTTAAAATATAATCTATTAAGCATCTCTCAAATATGTGATAATAATCATAGTGTAAAATTTACCAACCAAAGATGTGAAATTTTAAATAAGAATGGTTCTGTAATATTAACTGGTCACATAACTTTTGAGAACTGCTACATAGTCAATGACTCAAGCTCATCTAAGCTATTGTGTTACATGGTCCAAATCGATGAGACTGAATTATGGCATAAGTGCCTGGACATGTACACTACTGCAACTTGTATAGATTGAGCAAAAGTGAATTGGTAAGAGATCTACCCAAAATAAAGAAAGTGGATAAAATATGTGGCGAGTGATAGATTAGTAAACAAACTAGGAGTGCTCACAAAAAGGTGAACTCCAACGCCACATCTAAACCACTCAAACCTCTCCACATGGATCTCATTAGACCAACTAGAACGGAGAGTTGAGGTGGTAAGAAGTATATTCTGGTCATTGTAGATGACTTTACTGGGTATACTTGGGTAGTCTTCTTAAGAGAGAAATCATAAACTCTCGACGAAGTAAAACAGGTACTTAAACGTATCCAAACTGAAAAAGAATCACAAGTCATTAAGATCCGTAGTGATCATGGTTCTGAGTTTGAAAATAGTAGTTTTAAGAAATTTTACAGTGACCAGGGAATATCGCATGAATATTCTGCACCCAAAACAGCATAACAAAATGGGGTAGTAGAAAGGAAAAATAGAGTGCTTCAGGAAATGACACATGTAATACTAAATAATATGAAGCTTCCTAAAAATCTTTGGGCTGAAGCCATAAATATTGCTTGTTATATAATTAACCGTGTTTATACTAGAAAATCAAATAGTAAAATGACTTATGAAATGTGGTTTGATAAGAAGCCTACTGCCAAATACTTTCAAGTTTTCAGTAGCAAGTGATAAATCTTGCATGACTGAGAAAATCTGGGTAAATTTGACACCAAAAGTGATGAAGGAATATTTTTAGGGTATGCTCTGAATAGTCGAGCATATCGAGTTCTTAACAAGAAGACTAGTGTAATTCAAGAGTCCATTAATGTGGTTATAATGATCACTTGAATACACCTGTCTCAAGTTCAGAAGATAATGTCCTTTTGTTTGATAAACCAAACTTTAATCAAGTTAAAATAACACTAAACTGCAGACAGTTAAAGACCATTCATCTGATTAAATCCTTGAAAACCCTCTCACTAGTGTGCGCACTTGTAAACAACTAGAAGATATGTGTAACTACGTGTGATTTACATCTCAGATAGAATCGGTTAATATAAAAGAAGCCCTTACTGATGAAAACTAGATTGTAGCAATTTAAGAAGAGCTCAATCAGTTTGTAAAAATGATATTAGGTACTTAGTTCCAAGACCAAAACATAAACACATTATTAAAACAAAATAGATTTTCAAAAATAAGTCTGATGAACTTGGTAATATTATTAGAAACAAGGCTATGCTGGTTGTACAAGGGTACACTCAAATTGAAGGCATTGATTATGATGAGACCTTTACCCCAGTAGCTTGTCTTGAATCAATCAGACTATTTATATCTATTGTGTGCTTTAAAAAATTCAAAATATATCAAATGGATGTAAAGAGTGCGTTCTTAAACGGCGATTTTCATGAAGAAGTGTACGTTGAACAACCAAGGGGTTTTGAAGACCCTAAGCATGCTAATAATGTCTATCGCCTGAAAAAGGCACTCTATGGTCTGAAATAGGCTCCCAGGGCATGGTACGAGAAATTGACTAAATTCTTGTTAAGTCGTTACTTTGTTATGGAGAGTGTAGATAAAACATTATTTGTTAAGAAACATAATGATCATATACTAATAGTACAAATCTATGTTGATGACATTATCTATGGATCTACCTGTGCTAACATGACTATTGAGTCTGCAAATCTTATGAAATCTAAATTTGAAATGAGCATGGTTGGAGAACTAAACTATTTCCTAGGGTTGCAAGTCAAATAGCTCCCTGATGGATTCTTTATCTCTTAAACCAAATATGCTTTAAACTTAGTTAAAAAGTTCAGATTTGAGAGTGGGAAAAATTTTGATACTCCAATGAGTACTACTTTAAAACTCTCTAAGGATTTAACAGGCAAGAGTGTGGATCTAAATTTGTATCGAAGTATGATAGGTAGTTTACTTTATTTAACTATGAGCCGACCTGATATTGCTTTTAACGTAGGAATTTGTGCTAGATATCAATCAGACCCTAAAGAGTCCCACCTGATTGCTGTTAAGCACATTTTTTGATATGTCGCTAGTTCAACTAATATTGATCTCTAGTATCCACATGATACTAGTGTGCAATTAGCTGGTTACAAGTATGCTGATTGGGTTGGTAACATTGATGATCGTAAATTGACTAGCAGTGGTTGTTTCTATATCAGGAACTGTTTGGTTTCTTGGCTAAGTAAGAAATAAAGTTCCGTATTACTCTCCACAACTGAGACTGAACATATTGCTACTAGTAATGCATGCATTCAGCCTCTGTGGATGAAGAGAATGCTAGGCGATTATGGATTTGCGCAAGAATCTATGGTTTTATATTGTGACAATTCAAGCACAATTAATATTTCTAAAAATCCAATTCAGCATTCATGAACCAAGGATATTGAAATTAGATATCATTATATTCGTGAATTGGTGGAGGATAAGATAGTTTCATTAGAATATATTCAGACTGAGAATAAACTTGCAGACATATTCACAAAACCACTTGACAAAAACAGGTTTGTAAAATTAAAATTTGATCTTGATATGTGCAATATGAACGGATGATTTGTGCCTATTTGTATCATAATGTATATATTTTTTATTTTAATTTTTTTAATTTAAATAGATGCAAAATTGTAAATTTTCAGTGGTACATGACTAGTCGAGTACACCCTTGACCAGTCGTGGCTTGACCTGTCGAGTATGTACACGGCCAGTCGTAGAACTCGGGTTTTGCCTTTTATATGGGAAAAACACATTTTCTTCACTTTGTTTTTCTTCTCTAACAAGCCCTACCATGACCGATCAAACCCATCTTCGATTCCTCTTCGGTTAGTGCTTCATTTTCAATTTCCTTGTAGATTTGAGTTCATTTATTTTCCTATAACTTGATTTTACATTTTGTTTCAAGTTTTATGGTGGTTTGAAAGGGTTTCTACCTAAAAATCTGAATTCCTTTGAATTCTCTCTCCTTTTTTGCAATCCTTATTTTCCTTAAGTTGTTATTGCTATGGAAGGGCGAAATAGAAAGAGAACCGTTCGTGGTCCCTCTTCATCTCGTTCCACACCTATTTCAGTGCATCATCTTTGGTCACCTGAAGAGGACCCCGAGTATGTGCGGGATATCCGATGTAGGAATGTCATTGTTGAGCGTATTGTTAATGTTGATCATATTGAACGCTTTAACATCATCCACCTTCTTCAAGCTGTAGGATGGGAGAACATATTATCTTGGGGCGGTTCGGCATACCGGTCCATTGCGCGGGCTTTGTATACTTATATTACTGATTTTTCTTAAGAGAATTTGACGTTTATTGTGTCAACTAGAGAAGGTCTGATCGAAGTAGACCATCATTTGATTTCTTCTATCATGTATATACCTGTTGTTGACGACAGAGTTCCCATATCTACTTCGACCTCTAGACCTTCTGAGAATGTAAACGTTTGAATAGAAGAGTTCTTTACAACATGGATGCGGAGTGGAATGACAGTATTGCGCTTAGTTCCAAATTTACGTTACCCACATACAGGGTCCTTCATCATTTCAAATGTGTATCCTCGCTCAGGTAACATGACTGAGTTGACTTCTTTCATGTCCCATATTATGAATTCCGTTGTGTCTGGTATCCATATATGTCTTCCTTCTCTCATCTGTCATCTTATCATTCAATTTCATTTCCATCCCGGTCAAAGTGATATTCCTTTTGCTTATCTTATGACTGCCGTAGCTACCCATGCTTTGGTAGCTATACCTGTTGGAGAAGGCTCCATTAATCTTCATCCCTTCAATAATTCAAATATCAACAAGATGAACCTGGGCCTGGAACCTGGTCAAGTTGTTGGGGATGCTGGAGGAGGTGAAGAAGTTGAAGAAGATGATGCTTTGCCATAAGAAGATATAAACATGGATGATTTGTTTAATGCGCTAGATTCAGATTATGAGGCTGATTCTGATTGTCAGCCTTCTGATTTTGATAAGAGACTGCATTGTCTTGAGAAACAGGTGGCTCAGATTCATGTAACCCAACAATTGCATTTCAAATATATGCGCAAATATATGAGGCGCATCAATAGGGGTTTACATAAGATTGATCCATCTATTCCTGCTCCTTCATCAGGATCTGACTAGTTGTTCCATTTGCATTGGTTCTATATTAATATCTTTTAAATCTCTTTATCGTCTGTGAGTTTGAATGATTACTACTTGAACTACTTACCTCTTGTGACATGATACTTAATGGTTATCTAATATTAATCTTTTTATCATGTTCTTTTCTATCTTATTTACTCTCTTATCATCTACATTTATCATCTATCATCTATTTCTTTCCTTTGTCATGTTGTGACAAAAAGGTGGAGAATATTGTGGGGAATAAGCTTGATTTGATATGAATTTTCTTTTCCGGGTTTAAAGGGTGTAATGGATTAAGGGGGAGAGTTGCATGGTGTGCACAGATGGTGCATGATTCTTTATTGATCATATGTTGTTGATCAATTATTGACTAAATGGTGCATGATTCTTTATTGAGAATGTGTTCTTATTGAATATCTATTGCATGACTCATATTTTTTTTATCACAAATTTGACAAAGGGAGAGATTGAAATTGCTATGTTGGAAATCCTAAGTTTAGTCAAATTTTGGTGTTCCAAACTAATTCAAGTTTGTGTCATGCTTATGTATTTTATATATCAAGCTTGTGCTTTGATTTTCTTTGAACCTTCAATGATAGTGTTGAATTATTCTTGCTGAAATCTACGTCGAACTTGCCGAGATCTTCAAGTTGAAGAAAGTGTATGAGTTTCAAGTGTTGGTTGAAGACTCAACTTTCAAGAACCCAATCGCAATATTGCGGTTCAAGCTCTGTAACAAAAAACGTCCAAGAAATCAAGTCCTAATTGAAGACTAAGTTTGATACGTTGAGTTGAAGCTTCAAATATCGCAAAAATTAAAGTTGCCAATGTGATCGATAGTTTGATGGTTCCAATGTCTATCTCACAAGTAAGGTATGAATGACCTAGATTGACCTTAGGGCATGTTACATTCATTTCGTAATTGGTATCGGTCATTTTATAAGTTAATAGGTTGTTTATTCGACTCGCCCTAACACTGGCTCAACCAGTCCTAAAATTTTCTCGACCAGTCAAGGATTTATTACAATTTTTCAGAATTTTTTCTGTTGGTCCTCGACCAGTCCTAGAAACTGCTCGACTAGTCGAGTGAACAATGCTTGACCAATCGTACAGGGCTCGACTCAAATTAAAGCAAGCATTCTGGCCCCACTCGACTAGTCGTGTGTAGTCCACGACCAGTCGAGCAGGCCACTCGACCAGTCATGGGACCCACAAGGCTAGTCAAGCACTTGTCAAATCTTATTGCGCCAGAATTTTTGAAAATCTATTGGACTTAAGGCTAGTCGAAGCGAACAGATTTTTCACTTAGAAATAGTACTCGAATTTCAGAGTTTTTTATTCAATTTTAATTATTTTTAAGCAATCACTCTGAGATAATTTTGTGTTCATTCTAAGCTATTTTGTGCATATTTTAGATTCTTTATAAGTAGCTCTTATTATTAGATTTTAGATCTCTATTCTAATCTAATATTGAAAAGGGACATTTAATTTACCCTTTCTTTAGATCGAAATCAAATCAAGCTAGCCTAAGTTAATTTAAATTAAAAATCATCTAGACCTAGAACCCTATACACTTGTGGGACTGAACGTTGAACATATACGTCATCATCAAGTTGGTTCTATTGGGCTACTTCAAAATCTTTATATAGATAAGTGTTTCCTTTTCTGTAATTTTATTTCATTTGTTTTTTTCTGAGATCAGCTAGAAAATCTTAGAGTGTGGGGTTGTGGTTATGTAGCCCACTTAAAACACAATTGTGAAGGTTTTATGTGAAGCTTGAAAAACCTATTTGATTAGTGAACGCTAATATCCCGAGGGAGTAGATATTAGGAGTGGAGTAGTTGTGTGGCTATTGGATGAGTTGGGCGAGTTAGGCTTTATCCGTCCAAGTAGTTCGCCATGGGAGAGCCGGTACTCTTCGTGAATAAGAAGGATGGCTCGTTGAGGCTTTGCGTGGACTACCACGAGCTCAATAAGGTCACAATCAAGAACAAGTATCCACTCCCGAGAATCGATGATTTATTTAATCAACTGCATGGTGCACAGTCCTTTTCAAAGATTGATCTGCGTTTCAGTTATCATTAGATTCGGGTCCATGAGGAGGATATCCCGAAGACAACATTTAGGATGTGCTGCGGTCATTTTGAGTTCCAGGTCATGTCCTTTGAACTAACCAATGCACCCATCGTATTTATGTAGTTGATGAACGAGGTCTTTAATTCATATCTTGATCAGTTTATTGTGGGGTTCATCGACAACATCTTGATATATTCGAGGACCCGTGAGGAGCATGAGCAACACTTAGAGATTACCTTGCAAATCCTCCGTGCACACCGTCTTTATGCGAAGCTGGAAAAGTGTGAATTCTGGCAAGAGGAGGTAAAGTTTTTCGTTCTCGTGGTGACGAAGGAGGGCATCGCAGTGGACCCCTGCCATGTGCTAGTGGGGCCAGCCCGCGAATACGTTTGAGATCCGCAGTTTCCTTAGTTTGGTGGGATACTACCGACATTTTATTGAGGGATTCTCCTGTATTGCAGCCTAGTTGACCAGGTTGACTCGAAAGGGCACCGAGTTCATTTGGAGTGATGCATGTGAGTAGGCATTTGTGGAATAGAAAGATCGCCTCACATCCACTCCTGTCCTCACTCTTCCCTCTGGGAGTGATGGATTTGTTTTATTTACCGATGCCTCGCGAGTTGGCTTGGGTGTTGTCCTGATGCAGCACTGGAAGCCGGTGGCTTAGCATCCCACCAGCTCATGGTCCATGAGCTGAACTACCCCACGCATGATTTGGAGCTGGCAGCAGTTGTCTTCGCATTGAAAGTGTGGAGGCACTATCTCTATGGGGTTAAGTTCGAGCTCTTCTTCGACCATAAGAGCTTAAAGTATTTATTCTCTTAGTCTAAGCTGAACATGAAGCAGAGGCGTTACATGGAGCTCCTAAAGGACTTTGATTTTGATCTTCAGTACCACCCGAATAAGGTGAATGTGGTGGTCGATGCTCTCAACCGTCAGCCACGAGGCCTGGTGGCATATATGATGATTCATGAGTGGAAGATGCTTGAGGATATGTTAGCATTCGACTTTGAGATCGACTTACAGTCTTCTATTGTGCAATTATCAAGCCTGTCGATTCAACCATCTCTTATCACAAGGGTGATTGAGGCTCAGTAGGCAGATGAGTCGTTGTAGAGTTATTATGTAGAGGCAGCATCTGAGAGTCGGTCAGATTGATAGATTGGTTCTGATGGTGGACTTTGCTTCAGAGGCCAATTATGTGTCCTGGATATTCTTGAGTTACGCAGAGATTTTATGACTGAGGCACATCGATCGCGATTTTCTATCCACCTTGGCTCGACGAAGATGTATCGCGATATGAGGCATTAGTATTTTTGGGTAGGGTTGAAGCACCAGATAGCCAGTTTTGTGGTCGAGTGTAACACGTGTGAGCATGTTAAGGCCAATCATCAGAGATCCCTTGGTCCTTTGCAGCCGTTGAGAGTCCCATTGTGGAAGTGGGATCATGTATCCACTGATTTTATCATATGTTTTCTGAGGACTGAACATGGTCACGATGCCATCTGGGTTGTCATCGATCATATGACGAAGTCGGTGTATTTTCTTGTGATTCGTGCGACCTAGACTTTGGACTAACTTGCTAGGTTATTCAATGAGGAGATTGTGAGACTGCACGGCATTCCATTTTCAATCATTTCTAATCAAGACCCGAGGTTCATGTCTCAGTTTTGGAGGAGCTTCCAGACGGAGATGGGTTCTGTCTTGCAGCTCAACACCGCATATCATCCATAGACCGATTGGTAAACCGAGAGGGTCAACCAGATCCTTAGGGATATTCTCCGGGCTTGCGTGATTGACTTCTCGGGTAGCTAGAACGAGCACCTGCAATTGGCTGAGTTCGTATACAACAACAACTATCAGGTGACTATTAGCATGGCTCCTTTTGAGGCATTATATGGTAGACCATGCAGATCTTCAATTTGTTGGATCGAGGTTGAAGAGTGATGTCTCCTATGTCTTGAGCTTGTGCAGGAGACATCAGAGGTCATCGACATCATCAGGCTAAGGATGCACATAACTTAAAGCCGGTAGAAGAGTTTTTCTAATCGTCGACGTCGTCCCTTGGAGTTTGCTGTTGGAGACCATGTGTATCTCAAGCTCTCACCCACTAAGGGTTGGTTTATTTTGGAGAGAAGGGCAAGCTTGCCTTGAGATTTATAGGACCTTTTAAGATCAGTGAGCGCATTAACATTGTGGCTTATCGGCTTGCCTTGCCATCTCAGTTGTCTAGCCTCCACAACATTTTCTGTCTCTATGTTGCAGAAATGTGGGTCAAACATCATTCCCGTTATTGGTTGGCAGCCATTAGAGGTTCGTAAGGATGATTTTTACATTGAGCAGCCAGTTCGTATCCTTGATCGGAAGGAGTAAGTCCTTTGAACTAAGGTCATTCGTTTAGTGATGGTGCAGTGGGGTCATCATAGTGTGGATGAGGCATCTTGGGAGCGTGAGGCTAAGATTCATGAGCGTTATCCTCATCTCTTTGATGTTTGATTGTATATTGTATTGTGTTTTAATTATATATGATGTTATGTTTCCTATTCCCTTATGAGTTATACGTAGTTGTGATGATTGTGTAAATTTTGAGGATGAAATTTTTATTAGGAGGGGAGAGCTGTAAGACCCGTATCTTAGTCCGTACTATTTTGTAGACTCCCACAATCATCCTTATCAAACTACAGCAACCTGCGACCTATAATAAGCATTTGCATGTGACTTTAAGTCACATCTCATATATCTGAGTCGGCTCGATTTGAAACTTGTACCATCACGATCGCACTGTCGTTGCGGTTCCAACGCTGCGTCTTACGCACCGATGCGATACCTAGGCCAGGAGTTGTGGGCCTGCGTATATTTCAAAGAAATGCCACGCGTTGTGAATTCCGAGAGAATCTCTACAACCAATCACATTAATCAATCGAGTACTAGTCAAGTACATAATTCATGCCTCTCCCATCACTTTCTTACCAACAAAGACAAGCAACCCATACCCCATGCCACCTCAACCCCATAAGTCAACTCTCTCTTACAGACACCCATTTCTCTCTTACACTACCCATTCCTCTCATCCCATCCTTCTTACACAAGCCTACCCCTCTCTCATTTTACTCCATTCTCTACCATTTCCCAAGCAACCATGAGAGAAGAATCCTAAGGAGAGAAAATAAGCTAAGTGTGTGGCCCACTTCCTACCACAAAATCTCTCAATCTAACCCTTCAAACCTCATCATCCAGCCTTAAAGGATGAGCTTAGGAGCTTAGCATTCCAAGGAGCTAAAGAAGAGCATCTTAGGTGGTTGATCTTAGGATTTTCACCGTTGAATTTGTTTTTGATTTGAGGGCCCAAATGTGGTGGGACCTATCTTGATGTATGCATTGTGTCATAGAAAGGAGCTCATATTGGCGAAGATCCCTCCATCACCGTCTCTCTCTGTCTCTCTCTCTCTCTCTCTCTCTCTCTCTCTCTCTCCCCTGTTTTCGACCCACCATGATGCATGAATTTTATCTACACTATCCACCAAACAAGTCCACCTTGTTAGCCGTCCAGCAGTAGCACCTTGCTGCTGTCCTTGAGCGGACCCTGGATGGAAGGAAAACATGAATGTCAGCTTCATCCTAATGCAGGCGGGCCACACGTGTGGGACCCACCCAGATATATGTTATATCCACGCCACCGTCCAGGGATGTGGACCCCACAAGGATGCATGTATTGTATATCCCAACCGTCCATATGTTTGGCTGACGGACATTAGTAAGTTTCGTGGGGCCCACATGATTTATGTGGTCTATTCCACGCCATCCACCTGTTTTACATCCACGTCTCTCATCTATTTTACAACCACGCTATCCATCTTATGTAAGGCCCATCGCTGATGTATATGTCTTAAATCCAGACTGTCTATCTGCTGATGGGCCGGCAGTGGTCTGATCATGAGGTATGAGTATATCCAAACTGTTCGGCCCTTGGGCCAGCTGCCCAACGGCTGCTATGCGTATGTCACCAAGTTTTGTGGTTAATCATGAGGGATGTGTTATATCCCAGCCGTTCATCTGATGGACAACCCATCACCACAGCTGTCATATTGATGTCAGCAAGTCTGTGGGTTTGATCGAGGCATGTGTGAAATCCAGACCGTCCATCTGGACGGTGGGCTAGTAGCCTCACATTAGCTATATAGCTGCTGTATGATGTTTGCAAGTTTTATGGGTCCCACCTGAAATTTGAATCTATCTCATTCTCTTTGTAATGCGTACATGGGAGCCACCGTAATGTATGTATTTTATGTCTACGCCATCCATCTACTGGGCCCACCTTAATGGACGTGTTTCATCCACACTGTCCACTGTCTGGACGGTGGGAGATAGTTGCCGTATTGACATCTGTAGGTTCCGTGGGTCCCTTATCATGAGATATGTGTTATATCCCAACCGTACATCTATGGTTCCCATTGATGTTTGTGTTACATCCAAACTGTCCATCCAACTAGTGAGCTCGTCTTAAGGCTTGAGACTAAAAATAAGACACATCTGCCTATAAGATGGACCACACTGTGAAAAACCAGTGGAGGGTTGAACGCCTACCATTGAAACCCACTTGGGGTTCCAGAAGTTCTAGATTAATATGGAATTTGTTTTCCTCTTAATTCAAGTCTTTGTGGCCTCATGAACAGATTGTAAAATAAATGTTATGGTGGGTCACGGGAATTCTAACGGTGGAAAACATTATCTCCAATGTTATTTGTGGTATGGTCTAGATGATCTTCCATTATGATTCATTTGGGTAATGCTCTAAAATAACCTCTTAAAATAGATGAATGGTGTAGATGGCGTGGCCCATTGATGTGGCCCACTTGATGTATACGAGGCCCATTGGTGCAGCCCACTTGATGTATATGAGGCCCATTGGTGTGGCCCATGTGATGTGACTCACTTGATGTATATGAGGCCCATTGTGATGTATTTGAGGCCTATGGGTTGAGGCCCAATGTGATTTAAATAAGGACCATGAGTGAGGCCCAATGAGATGTATGTGAGGCCTTTTTGTGGGGCTGAATGTGATGTATATGAGGTCCATTGCGATGTAGTGATGTTGTTTTGTGACTTGGTTATGCTCCATTATAAAAAAAATCATATTGAAAATCCTCCTTGTAGGATCCTAGGATCGAAATTTGGCATATGAGTGCTAGGAGTCGAGAAAGGGGCACTACGGAGGCTGTCGGCGCCAGATTCGGTGATCGAAATTCTGTGAGCCTGGTTTCCGATTTTAAGGCGTGACATAAGATATCCCAAAAAGTTCTTAGGAACCTTTGTTTAAAGGAAAAGTTCCCTGAAATCTCAAAACCGAATCAAATTTACGCATTCTGCGTAACTGGTTCGATGTCATCGAACAGACTTCAATGTAAGCAAATAATGTATCCAATTTGTCCAGCAACTAAACTTGTTTTTCCTGTAATTCTTCGATGTCATCGAACAACCTTCGATGTCATCGACAGACTAGCTTCGATGTCATCAAACTGCCTTCGATTACATCTAAGCTCAAATCCTGTAATTTTCTGCACCAATTTCTGCACTACTTTCTGCACTTCCTTCCTTTTCCACTTGATTTTCTTGAATCTTGGGGTCTTGAAATCTTCCATCTTGGTCTCTAAAGATCCATTCTTTTCTTGATGATTCTTAAGCATTAAATCCATACTTTTAGCATTCTTTTCAATCCAAGCTCTTAAATTAACCTTGCAACACAAACACATGTAAAATATACCATTAAGCCATATTATGTTTGTAAAACCAAGAAATAAATGGGGGATAATATGCAAAATTTGATCCTCAATGCAACTCCCAACCAACATTTTGCTAGTCCCGAGCTAAATATGCGATTAATAATTTCCAATCTCAAGTTCGAACTCCTTTTTCAAAAAATAATCTTTTGTGCAATCAAGTATGAATGAGTAAAATTAAGTGAGATAGTGGGATTTTGAAAACTTAGAGCCAAATCAACTATGCAATCAATCAAATAGGTTCTTTATCACTTTAATCAGAATGAAAGTTCAAATATCAAGTTTTCCTATGTGCTTGGTGAAAGATCAATTTACTTCTCAGAAAATAACTTTTGTTTCGTAATGTTAGCCATGTTCATCATAATAAGATTAATTGAAAGCTCAAGTACCGATTTTAGACCTATCCCCTTTTCCATTCTTTTTCTAATTTTTTAATTTTATATCGACGGTCATCATTATTAATTCCTCTTTTTTTCTAGACATTATATCCTTTTCAAAGGCATTTTCCATTCCCCTTAAAGATGTTGTTATTCTTCATTCTTTATGACCTCTTTGTCAATCTCCTATTTTTTAACTGGTCTTCCATCTTTTACGGTGGACAAGCTTCACCAGATTGAATTCTCAATATCTAATAATGATCTACATACTAACAATTAGAAACTCAAGCACATTCAAAGAAAGCAAATTAAACGTGTCTTGTGGTTTCGATTAATATGATATTCAAACTTTTTCTTAGATGATTAAGCTCCCACAATTTAAAATCCATTCTCTTATCTCATCATACTTAACGCATTCTTAAATACAAAATTTCTTGTTTTCCAAATAGATTTCAACTTAAAACCTTGAAAAATTTACAAAATTTTTGCTCGAAACTGAGAAAACACTGATTAGGTCACCTAATCCCCCACATCCCCCTACAAAAATTTGACATTATTCTTAATGTATAAGAAATAATCATGTAAATGCAAAAGAGGCAATGAAAATAACGAAGATGGTGTTGGAAAGATAGTACCTGAAAGAAGGAAATGGAAGCTTTTTTACGGATCTCAGCATAAAATGGGTTAACATAAGAAGTAAACAACTAAAAAGCAAAGTATCTTAAACAGTGAAAGCAAACTATCCTAAAACAGTGGAAAATAAACTATCTTAAATAGCAGAAAGTAGTAAACCTAACTACACCTTTGTCAAACTAGGAGATCAATCCTAGTAAACAAGATCATTCAGAGCTATGGACATGTCCTCTGAATCAAATTTCTCAACAAATGGCTTTAGTTAATGTCCATTTACCTTAAAATCCTTACCATTGGATGGATTCTGAATCTCGACAGCCCCATGAAGATATACACTAATAATAGGGGCCGGTCGAATGAGATCGGAGTTTTTTTGGAAAGAGATGTAATTGAGAATTGTACAAGAGGACTTTCTAACCTAGTGTAAATGATTTTTGAAGAATATGTTAGTCATTAAATACTTTTATCCTGTCCTTGTAATTTCTCGAGTTCTCGTACGCATCATTCTGGAGTTCTTCAAGTTCATTCAACTGAAGTTTGCGTAGTGAGCCAGCATTGTCCAGATTGAAATTCAATTTTTTAATCGCCTAGTAGGCTCTATGTTCCAACTCCACAGGCAAGTGGTAATTCTTCCCATAGACAAGTCTAAAGGGAGACATTCCAATAAGGGTTTTAAATGTAGTATGGTAAGCACATCAAGCATCAATCAATCAGATTAACCAATCCTTATGGTCAGGGTAAACCGTCTTTTTCAAAATGTGTTTAATTTACCTATTAGAAATCTCATGTTGCCCACTTGTTTGTGGGTGGTATGGAGTGCTCACTTTGTAAGAGATGCCATATTTCTTCATTAAGTTCATGAATAGCTTATTATAAAAATGTGAGCCCCCATCACTAATGATGGCTCAAGGTGTTTTGAACCGAGAAAGGATGTTCTCTTTTAAAATCTTAATAACCATTTGATGATCATTATTCCGGCATGGAATCGCATCGACCCATTTAGTGACATAGTCGACGGTGAGCAAAATATATAAATTTCTAAAAGATTGGGGGAATGGTCCCATGAAATCGATGCCCCAACAATCAAATGCCTCAATGATCAGAATAGGGTTCAAGGGCATCATATTTCAACGGGATAGTGCTCCCAATTTCTGACAACGCTCATAAGCTTTGCAAAAATCATGAGTGTCCCTGAAGATAATGGGCCAGTAAAAGCCACACTATAAAATTTTAGTTGTGGTCTTTTTAGTAGAAAAGTGACCACCATAGGCCTGTGAATGACAGAAGGAGATAACACTTTGGTATTCATTGTCTGGCATACATCTCCTTAAGATTTGGTCTAGACAATATTTAAACAAATATAGATCATCCTAGAAGAACTTACGAACCTTGGTGAAGAATTTTTTCTTATCTTGCGTAGTCCAATGTGTTGGCGTGAAACTTGTGGTAAGATAATTTGCAATATCATCAAACCAAGGTGAATGGAAGACTTTGAACAATTACTCGTTAGGGAACATGTTATTTATATGTGTTCTCTCAAGGGAATCAGAGAGATCAACAAGAGAAAGATGGTCAGCCACTACGTTCTCTACTCCCTTTTTATCTTTTATTTCTAAATCAAATTCTTAGAGTAAGACGATCCATCTTATCAGGCAGGCTTAGCATCATTCTTAGAAAGAAGATACTTGAGCGTCGCATGATCTATGTAAATGACGATCTTGGATCTAATCAAGTAGGATCTAAATTTGTCTAAAGCAAACACTACGACTAAGAGTTCCTTCTCTATAGTTGAGTAATTCACTTAGGCAGGATTTAGGATTTTACTTGTGTAGTGTATAACATAGGGCTTCTTTTCTTTTCTTTGGCCTAAAATTGCCCCAAAAGCATAGTCAGATGCATCGCACATAAGTTCAAAAGGAAGGCTCCAGTCAGGTGGCTGCATGATAGGTGTAATGGTTAACATGTCCTTGAGCTTAGTAAAAGCTTACTGACATTGCTCAGTCTAATAGTATGGTGCATCCTTTTGAAGTAAATTATATAAAGGATGAGAGAGGTGACTAAAGTCCTTTATGAATCTCCTATAAAAACTGGCATATCCTAAGAAGGATCGCACATCTCATATGTTCTTGGGTGGAGGTAGGTTAGAGATAAGATCAATTTTACCCTTATCAACCTCGATTCCTTTGGACGAGATGATATGTCCAAGGACATTTCCTTTACGAACCATAAAATGATACTTCTCCTAATTTAGTACCAAATTCTTTTCTTCACATCTTTTTAACAAACATTTAAGATTTTTTGAAGCAATCGCTGAAAGATGGATCAAAGATAGAGAAGTCATTCATGAAGACCTCTAGATATTGCCCACCATGTCAGAAAAAATACTCATCATACATCGCTGAAAAGTGGTGGGGGCATTACACAGTCCAAATGGCGTCCTTCGATAAGCAAAGGTGCCAAAAGGACATGTGAACGTGGTCTTTTCTTCATCTTTAGGGGCTATCTCTATCTAGTTATAGCCCGAATACTCGTCAAAGAAATAATAATAGGAATGACCAGCAAACCTTTTCAAGATTTGATCAATGAAGGGTAAAGGGAAGTGGTCTTTCCTTATGACGGTATTCAATTTCCTGTAGTCAATGCACATTCTCCAACCAGTAGTAACTTTGGTTGGCATGAGTTCATTATTGGTATTTTCTACAACGGTGATTCCAAACTTATTAGGAACCACCTGAGTTGGACTCACCCACTGACTATCAGATATAGGGTATATGATACCCACATCCAATAGTTTAAGAACCTTGGCCTTACCCACTTCCTTCATGTTTGCATTTAGTTTATGTTGTGATTACTGAGAGGTCTTCGCATTATCCTCTAGATAAATGTGGTGAGTACAAATCGAAGGGTCAATTTCCTTGAGATCCGCAATCAACCATCCAAGGGCTCCCTTATGCTCAATGAGAGTAGAGATGAGCATACTCTCCTATTCTTACTCAAGGTGGAATGACGTCAGTACCGGGTATGTCTCATCTTGACCTAAATAGATATATTTCAAATCAGATGGCAAAGGTTTTAGGTCAAACTTCGGTGCCTTGAGGCTAGACGGTAGAGACATTACATCAGTTTGGGGCAATTCCTCGAATTGTGGCCTCTACTGGTTAACTTCAAGTAATGGCATAGTATCAAGCATGGCACCTATATCTCTCATGATATCATCATCTAAATCATGGGAGTGGGCCAAGCACGTCTCTAGAGGCTCAGAGGATAAGGTCATTAAAGTTCTATCCTCCACAAAAGAATCAATCAAGTTAACATTATGGGCATCATCATATCCTTTACCTGTTTGCCTGTATTGAAAAAAATATTTAACTCCAATGTCATATTTCCAAAAGACAAACTCATGACTCCATTCTTGCAATTAATGATTACATTTGAAGTGGCAAGGAATGGGCGACCAAGAATGACAGGAAATTCAGTGCTCATGTCCACAATGGGTTAAGTATCCAAGACGATAAAATCTACCAGGTAGTAGAATCTGTCAAGCTAGACTAACACATCCACAATTATCCCTCTCGGTACACGAACTGAGCGATTAGCGAGTTGTAATGTAGTTTGGGTGGGTTTTAATTCACCTAGACCCAGTTACTCATAGATTGAGTATAGGATCAGATTTGCGCTCGCTCCTAAGTCAAGAAGTGCATGCTCAATCCGATGGTTCCCAATTACGCAAGCGATGGTCAGGGTACATAGATCTTTGTACCTTTATGGCACGTCCTCCTTTAGGATGGCACTCACTTTTTCTGTCAAAAAAGTTTTCCTTTTGATACTTTGTCATCTTTTAGTCATACATAAATCTTTCAGAAATTTGGCATATGAAGGTATTTATTTTACAACATCAAGTAGAGGAATATTGACCTTCACTTGTTTCAACTCCTCTAAAATGTCTTAAGAGTTAGAAAGAGGTTTTAGTGCAACCAATCATTAGGGGAATGGTGAAATTGGCTTGCCTTGAAGTTCCGGTTCTAATTCTTGTAGAGCAGTACTAGGTCTATCATCATTGTCCTGTTCCAAGTCTTTAGACTTTTCTACCCTTACTAGAATGGATTTGTCAAATATCTTCCCACTCCTAAGAGTGGTGATAGACTTATCTTACTCAATTTGATTTGAAGAGATTGGATCACTTATTTTGTATTACGGTTTGGGTTTGGGAGAGGTTGAACAGGAAGCATCCCCCTCTCTATAACTATAACGCGTGAATTCATCTTTTACATATAGTTTGTAAGTTCTTGTATTACTTGAGTAAGCTCTTGAGTTTATGTGGAATTTTGAACCGGTTCTTCTTGAGGTTTCACTTGATTTGGAAATTGATTATAGAAACACTGAGGGGTAAAAGTTTGTCCATTCCTCTAACTGAAGTTTGGATGATTTCTTCAATTAGGATTGTATGTATTAGAGGTAGGTCCATTGAAAGTCTTTGGTAATTATTCACGGCATTAGATTGTTTATTCAACATCTCTTGGAATGCAGGTATTGTTGGACAATTTTCAATTGTGTGAACGTTGCAAGCATAAATACCACAAACAGTTTCATTAATCTTATCCTTTTTTAGTTCCATGTCAACAAATTTCCTTATGAGATTAGACACTTTAGCATTGATATCATCATCCCCTTTCAGAAGGTGTATTCTGCCCCTATCCTTTGATTAGGTGGGCCTAGAAGTGGTGCTTGATTTTGGGTAAGTGTCCCATGATTGTACATTTTTCGCAAGTCTGTCCAATTAGTCCCATACATCATCGACATTTTTATTCATGAATTCTCTATTGTACATTGTCTCAACTAATTGGTGCATGGAAGATGTCAGATCATCATAGAAAAAGTATGTAATGCGCCATGTTTCAAAACCGTGTTGTGGGCATGAACTGATAAGATCCTTGAACCTTTTCCAACATTGGAAGAATGTTTCATCTTCCTTCTGGGCGAAGTTCATGATTGACTTTCTAAGGGTGTTCATATTATGATGTGGACAAAATTACTTTATGAACTCCCTTATCATGTCATTCCATGTGCTAATAGATCTAGGACATGGTGAATGCAACCATGTCTTAGCTTTCTCTTTCAAAGAAAAGGGAAAAAGTTTTAATCTGACCGTGTCCTCAAGAAAGTGGCTATCATCTCATCAAACTCTTTCAAGTGCAAATATGGAATTTTAGATTCAAATCCATGAAATTTTAGGAGTTGAATCACCCTTGGCTTAATATCCATGTGTCCCGTATTTTCTGAAAAATCCATACATGAGGGCATGCTCACCCCTGCTGATTGTAAATAATCTCGAAAGTACAAGGGGGGGGTGCTTGATGCATCTCATTCTCATCCAGGACTACCTGAGGTTGGCTTCCCGGTTGATTTGCAGCCATCACTTCAATTAACTCTGAGGATCTCAAGTGGTGTTTAATCCTGTGATGGATAGATAACCCCTCGACCAATCTTCCTTCACTCAAAAGACATTAAGTGTTGTCACGAACCCACTTGGGCATGAAACACTCTTAACCCTTAATTTCAGATTCTAACCTAAACCTAAAAGAGAGAAGGGAAATATAGAAATAGAAAGAGAGAGAGAATTAGAAAGAAGTTATTAAATTAGAAGTTCCTAAATTAAGATCCTGCAAAACAAAACAAAACAAGTTAGTTTCTAAAAACAGAAATTCTAAAATTGGAAAGTTCCTAAACCTAGAATTAGAAAGTAAGTTTCTAAAAATAGAAGAAATCCTAAAATTAGAAAGTTTCTAAAAATAATTTAGCAAAGTAAATTAGTTTCTAAAAAAAAGTTTCTAAAATAATCCAGAAAAGCATAATCTTAACGTAATTCTAAAGCTAGTAAATCTCAGAAATACACAGCCGTTAATCCCTGGCAACGGCACTAAAAACCTGTTCACAACCCCAAGTGTAGGGTCGCGATATAGTAATAATCTCAGTGAGACCGATGTCGAATCCACATGGACTAATCTTGTGTGTCTATTCTAAAAGTAATTAGAATCAAAACTAGGAGAAGATCTAACCTAAATCAGGAAAGTACATAGAGTAATTGTGAAGTGTTTATTAAGAACTTAAGTAATTTAAAAGTGGGAACTAGGGATTCTAAGGATCCGCTTGCAGCTATTAGGATGTTGCCTTATTCGATTCAAGGCACTCAATTGGAATCGGAGTCCCATCCTATCCAATTGGAAGATATTTAATAAGATCAGGTCTAAATCTCCATTAACCTAATTCTCAATGTATGAACGTTGTGAAGATTGGAAGTGATTCAATCACTTGACCATGCCCAGGAGACAATGGTAGACAACAAGATATACCGATCCAACAACTATCATAGGAGATTTGTGAAGAATAGAAGAGATTCCATCATTCAGCCATGCCCAAGGGATGATAGAGAACAATAGGATTTTCTATTTTCACAAACTCTGAATAGAAAAAGAAAATACTTCAAGCTATTGTAGATCCATTGTAATTTTAGTCACAACAAACCATTAAACACTAAAAGTATTCCTTAAATATTAAATTAGAATAAAAGGAGTTCAATAATAACAAGAATCAAATAAGAAAAATATCCCAACCATGCTATAAGCTTCACCCCTTAGCCCTATCTAAGGGATCTACCCAACCATAGACATGATTGAATTAAAAACCATAGAAGAAAGCATTAAAAACTGAGGAGAAGAAAAACTCTTAAGAAGCGGCTCCACCCTTTTGGTCTACTACTCCAAGCCCTAAATATCCCAAAAAGTGCCTAGGAACACCTATTTATAGGCAAAGTTCCACAAAATCACAAAACTGGATCAAATTTACGCATTTCACATAACCGGTTCGATGTCATCGAACAGCCTTCGATGTCATCAACAGACTAGCTTCGATGTCATCGAATAATGTATCCAAATTGTCTAGTGACCAAACTTGTTTTTCCTGTAATTCTTCGATGTCATCGAACAGCCTTCGATGTCAACGACAGACTGGATTCGATGTCATCGAACTGCCTTCGATGACATCTAAGCTCAAATCCTGTGATTTTTTGCACCAATTTCTACACTACTTTCTGCACTTCCTTCCTTTTCCACTTGATTTTCTTGAACCTTGGGGTCTTGAAATCTTCCATCTTGTTCTCCAAATATCCATTCTTTGCTTGATGATTCTTGAGCATTAAATCCATGCTTTTAGCATTCTTTTCAATCTAAGCTCTTAAATTCACTTTACAGCATAAACACATGTAAAATATACCATTAAGCCATATTATGTTTGTAAAAGTAAGAAATAAATGGGGTATAATATGCAATATTTGACCCTCAACATTTCCTGCTGGAGATGAACATAAAAACCTTCTTGTTATTTTCTGTTTCTAAAAGCTTGACATATGTATCCATCCATAGCATCTTCTTTCAATCTAATAGTCTAAAAACGTTTGGGCATGCCATAAAAGGAGGTATTCGCCGAGTTTGAGTTCTCCATTTCTTATAGTAGCTCTAGAAAAAAATTGGTCGTCATCTCCCATCTCTGAACCCATCACCCAAAGCTCTCCAAACCTTTGATTCAATACATCCACAAGCTCCATTGCATCCATAGGGACCGTCCAACATGGTTGGATTGAAGAAAGAAGCAACAAGAGAAATTCCGCCATTGTTGTCCATCATCTTCCTCATCGAGAAACGTCAACCACACCATTGGGTGGAGTTATTGATCTAAGATTTGATCCATCCATTGGGAAGCCCATTTGAACATCAATCAATTACTATAGATTAACTAATATCCATTAATGAATAGAATATGGAAGCCAAAGTCAAAGGAAGCTATGCGTGATCTTCACACTAAGCTGAGTTGTCGAGTCTCTGACCGAGTCATTCCGGTTTTGAGTCGGGTCTGGTTGGATCCAAATGTCTTTGAACACACACAGTAGAGGGGGAGAGAGAGAGAGAGAGGAGGAAGCAAGGAAAGAAGTGTAGAAGGTTTCGATATTCATAATATACGAGCGGCTGCCCATAGGGCTTATATAAACCAATGTCTCAATGCAAACAATTACATGAATGAACATAAGTGTCTTTTAAATCACCTACACATGAAATAGAATAAAATATTGCTAGACTTGAGCTACAAGATCGCGCAGCTTCTCGTAGAACAAATAAGGCTAGGCATCCCTGATATCTGTATCCTGCCCCTCATCAGTCTGAACATAAGTGTCTTTTAAATCACCTACACATTTGTACGGTTATATATTCAAAAAATGAGTGGCCTGCTTAGTGTGAAGTCTCCTCAAGATTACACACCACCACATTAGTTAAGTATAGTATAAATAAGAAATCTTATAAATCACTTTAAATACAATCTTATTTAAATGCATGGATGCGTGAATGCGTATCAACTAAGGATGCCAATCCAGTTGGCTTTTGGGCAAAACCCATACATGTGGCCAGTCACTAGTAAAAATGCATCAAGTACATGCATAGTGACTAGCTCACCAAAATGGGGTCAATTGTTGGTGGTTTGGGAGCTAGCAAAATGATACCATGACAAAGGCACATGCTATAACATTTAGAATTTCCCACTCATCAACACTCCTATGCTTTGAATTCATGATTAGCCTAACTGTTATTATTTTAATTGTAAACAACCAATTTAAGAAAGCTCAAAGGTCACTATGGGTGGCTCATCACCCAACATAGGCCGACAACTTGAGCATAATTTCCCATAATACCATCCCCGGCTCATGAGACTCCATCATTAGGATGTGTAATGGTAACCTCCTCAACTAATGACCCATCATAGTTTAGCAACCGGGACTTACCATCGCGAGCTTATATGAACATAATCCAACAAAACCACAAAAGGCAAATATTCAATCGAAGCCACATAGGCAAATATTAATCAAATCCACATAAGCACAAACGATCCACAAGATAGTAAGTCCACAACAAAATTTCATTTAATACAATACACAAAATGGCTACTAGATTGAGGGTCCATCATCATCACAATTAATCAAGTCACATCCAATCTGGATATACGTAAATAAGTTGAGTTTTTACAAATGACATAGCGGTTCAAGTTTCATAGACAATCCATAAGTATGAGAAGATATTCAAGTGCAATATGTAAGTGTTTATACAAGCTAAATGTTGAGCATATAATTTGAAGATCAATTCTAATAACTAGCACAAGTAATCATGAAATAGAGATATCAATTATCAGTCAAAAATAAAATGAAAACTATCACTTAGGCTGACATGAAAGAGGAAAGCCCAAGGAGAAGAAGTCATCACCTTACGAGTTAAATCACCAACTAGTGTTGTTAGGAAGTGCACACTCCCTTAGAGTCGAATCCTACCATAAATGGTAAAACTGTATGGTTAGATTTAGGCTCTGTAGACTATCTATGATTAAGATTATAACCTAGGGTTTGGATTTATTGGATTTAGGCTTTTATCCTAGAGTTTAGTTCTAGGCTTAGATTCTAGGTGTTGAACTATAATAGATGTGTAATTAAGCACAATGTTAATAATATGGGTAATTATAAAATAATTATTAACATTAACAATATAATTAATGTTAGCTACCACAGTAATAATAATCATCACAATGGTAATAAATAATACAATCTACTATTAATGATAATATTTTAGAGTGATGAATAAAATACTAATATCTAATAATTTTAATTTTATTTATAATAACTAATATTAGCGCAAATAGTGTACTTATGGCTAATCATGTTTAGTAATCATAATAATTATGATAATATCAATTATTGGAAAATCAAAAGAGTCTAATTTGGGAAGAAAGAGTTAACTCACATTAGTCGACTTGGAAGCTCAACTCAACTGAACTCGGTTAAACTCCATGTGAACGATTCAGAGAGCTTTTCTAATTGGTTATCGTTGCCACCAGTGAAATCACAGCATTGCTTGACCTGATTAGACTAACTCAGGTTGGAGCTACCACTGGATTTTGACACAACCCACTAAGTCGACTCGGTAGTGACTCATGGCCTCTTTCTCTTTCTCCTTGTTCTTCTTTCTTCTTCCTCCTAAAACTCACATCCAAGGACACAACAATAGACCTAATTAGGTAAAGTTCGGTCCTGAGACAGTCCGACTCGGTTAAGTCGACTCAAAGGTAAACAACGAACCCCCACTACTCTCCATCTCTCTTTCTCTCTTGCATCTTCCTCTTACATTTCTTTTAACCTGATCCCTATCCAGCAGAGTGGTTGGATAAGACCAGACCAACTTGACTCACCACGCACCGAGTTGAGCCGAAAACTCGACAAGGGACCCTAACTCGACTCACCCTCATCTCTCTTTCTTTTCTTTTCTTTCTTCTTCTCCTTGTTCTTTCTTTTCTACTTCCTTTCTTCCCTTTCTCATTTTCTCTTTTTCTTCCCACTGGAATGTCAAGCAGCTTGTTGGACTCGTAGCACTTGTCCCGTTTCGGTAAAACTCAGTGAGTCGGCCCATTTCAACATGTTCCTCTCCTTGTCTCTTCCTTTCTTCACATCTTTCTTTTCTTCTTCCTTCTCTCTCCAATTTTTTTTGAAAAATTCTTCAGTAAAAACGGTTTGTAATTGCAACCATTGATTTGCAACCCAATGCTCCAGATCTTCAAAATTCAAAATTGTAATTGTGACCATCGTTTCATGGTTCAAATGTCTGATCTTCTTCTAGAATTCTTCAAAATTGGTTGTGACTAAGACCATTGATGTGCCACCTGAGGGACCAAAATATCTTTAAAAAAATTTTGGAGAACTTTTCTCCAAAATTTTTGAGCAAAAGTCCACTCTGAGCTTGGCAAACAAAATGCTCATCCTCCCTAAAGGAGTTTTAGCTACAAAAAATCCCCCACAAATCTGATCACACCTTGAGAAAATGGAACCAATGAACCACGTTTAATAAATCAAAATCTTAGTCATGGCCGCTAATCAGACCAACATCAATAATAAAAACATTTTTGATCATCAGGGTTGGATTTCCAGGATAGTCCTTAGTGGGTCTGAGATTTTGGCCACAACCACCAAAAGTCCCCATCAAGTCCGAGATTAATCATATGCATCCAGCCACCAAAAGACAAATTAACCCCTTGCATGTTTTCATTAAAAACCAGCTTGTTAAGAATCCCATAGGCACCCCTAGTGATGATGACTAATCAAGCGTGACTATTTACAAAATCATGTTGCAACAAAACCCCCATGGAGTATCCTCAGGGTGGGGCAATTTCCAAAAATATCAAAAACATTTTTAAAGGTAGCGAAAAGTGTCTAAGGCACTAAGGGTTCTTCCATACCTCTAGGTGGGGGCCAACAGAAAATTAAATAAGATCTGATGACTCATAATTTTTCTGGGGTCATCGGATCCACATGCACACAAAATCTGGTCAAACTGAACTCCAGTGTTAAAATTTCGTACTAAATGCTAATGTAAGAATGGATGATATGCCAAGCCTAGTAAGAAGAAACCACAAATGGTGGAAAAGGTAAATTGTAATCTAAATGTTGAAACCATAAGATAACATGAGAAATGTCACCTACACATACTTAGTCCTACATGCTTGTAAAACCTAATGAAATCCACGTCGGCATAGTGAGTTCCCGTAAGGCCGTAAAAAGTGTAGGGCAACTTACCACTTTAATTATCAACTAAAACAAGTAATCCTGGGGTGATCAGGGAAGAAATGGACATTCTAGATCTAGTCACTAGTTGGATCCCTGTATGGCCACAAAAAATGCATGGGCACTACTTTCCAGATACACTTCGATACCAGTACCGATTGGGAGTGAAAGGGTTGCGATCGGTTGCCCATAATGCCATAAAAAGCATAGGGACAATCATAACATTTTTTCTAAACTCTCGTGGTATGTACAAGTTATCTATTTCTGAACAATCTGCTAAGTCAGACACAAAGGCAGACAATGAATCCAGACTACATCCATGACTAGCTAGCAAGGTGGATGTAATACCCTGGCCTTCAAATACTTAGGTATTAGAACTCCTTGAGTGTTACTTAGAAATTTTTCAAATAATCATGTAGTCGTATTTGTGCACACACGTTTAAAACTTGAAAGTCATAGATCATAGGTGAAACCTTATTTCTAAAAACCCAAACTTACCCAAAATAGTAAAATCTACTAAAAATAGTAAGTCATATTCTAAAATTTCCCGATGATTCTTGACATGATAAGAGGAAAATCACAAGAAGACATCACATACTAAAATCCTAAGATGAAAGAGATGTATCCAACCTAAAATAATTAAAAATAGTAAGCTTTTCGTAAAATTTCAATTTTAAAGAGGAATGAGTTATTGAATAGACTTTCATGATCACTCCCTGGGACTCTAAAGTAGTGAAAAGGATTCGAGTATATGAGAAATCAAGGCTCTTTTGGTTCAACCAACACACCTAGTGGTTTGATTAACCTAAGTAGGCAGAAAACAACAAGAAACCATGTTTTGTTGGTCCCAGTCGGTCCGACCAACAAACCACATTAAGTTGTGAAAATCTCACAAGAAAGCTGCCATTTTAGGGAATACCTTGGGGGTATAAATACTCATCTTTCCCCATTTGTGCAATCCATTTAAAACCCAGGGTTTGAGAGAGAGAGAGAGAGAGAGAGAGAGAGAGAGAAAGAAGGAGAAATCAAGAGAGAAAGTGAGACTAGAAAAGTTGGTCTTCCAATTTGGGTTGCTCATCTCCACAATCGGGTCATGTGAGCTATCTAGAGTCTTTCCCCAGGGCGAAAACCTTCGATCTAGGGTCATATTCACCCTCATCTGCTAGGTAATAGGTCTTTTAGCCGTGCTTATGCTTTTTTTTCCCAATTTCTGAGCCATTTGAAGCTAGTTAGGTTAGAAAACCTTCGTATTCCTCTGAATCTTAGAAGTTCTAACATTAGGGTTTATGCATGTCAGGTTTTGGGGTCTCGATAGTCTATTAGAAATGGCTTATTCTTGTGCAGTAGCCATATTGGAGGATGACCCTGTGAAGGCTTCGGTTTTACACCGAGCTTAGGCCCCATTCACTAAATCGAGTTAAGGATCGTTCAAGTTGAGGTAGGTAAATTCTTAAACCCTTATTGGAAGTTTAATTATGATAAAATTGGAGTTATTAACGATAAATTTGTGATTAACTTAGGGTTTGGAGAATTTTATCAAATTTTATATCCCCAGGACACATTAAAACCAAGGACTTCCACTTCTAAGGTGATGATCTCCCCTCAAGTTTTCCCCGACATCTTGAATTCAGTATTATCTTTCATATATATATATATATATATATAGCTCTTGCTTCCCATATTAAAATGTGAAATTTTGGTATAAATGACTTGATTATAAATTATGGTATGCTAATCCCATGAGTTACATGTGCTAGATTGTCAATATGCTTAGAATCATGGAAATGTGACAATTGGTGCTTAATTATGAAATTGTGAAAGTTCTAAATTGTTATGTGGTTTAAATTGCTCATTTTCTAAATTGTTTGTGCAAATTAAACTGCCACTTATATGAATTGGCTATGTGGCTTGGATTATCACTTTTACTCATTTATAAAAGTTATATAATCTGGGTTTTTAATTCCACCTTTTGTTACATGTATGTCCACATTAGACTTATGAGGGAAAGATAATTTGAGTATCATGTACTATTGTTTTAAAACCCGTTGTTTGACTCATTCGAGTCATCGTTAGGTCGTTCACCATTTAGAAATTGTTGGGTTACTCATTTGAGTCATCACCAGGCCGTTCATCATTTAGAACTTGTTAGGTGAGTCATTCGAGTCATCACCTGGCCGTTCACCATTTAGAACTCGTTGGTTAACTCATTCGAGTCATCGTCAGCCCATTCATCACTTAGAAATTACTGGGTGGCTTATCTAGGTCTTCATCTGGTCATTCACCATTGGAACTCGCCTATTGATTTTGCTATTCGAGCCAATGTCTATTTGTTCTACCAACAATTGCCAACTGGATATGCATCCCCAAGCTTAAGTGAATTTTCTGCATCCATGGATTTTGAAAAGATGAGCTATCGATGCCCTAGAGGGAGGGGGTGAATAGGACAATGCCAAAAATTGAAATACAAGCAGAATATATAAAGAATATAAAATCTCAATCACCCATGTATTAAAACCTTGATTTTAAATAATTCGTACGATAATCTTCACCTAAAATATTAGGTAGGACAACTTTATTTCACAAATGTCTTTAAAATTAACCTTTCAAACTAACAAGAGAAGATACAACATTCACCATAAAAAAGAATAAAGAATTCACAACAGAGGCACAAGGAGTTATAGTGGTTCGATGCTTTAAAAACCACACCGACTACACTCTTAAAATTACTACCCTCGTAATTTTGGCTTTCACTATTTCGAGGTTTTCACAGGTTCACCTTAACAACCTAATACAGTTCCTTGTGATTTTCACAGGTTCACCACAATAAAACCCCTTTTATGATTTTCACAGGCTATCACAAATCAACCCACTGAGATTTTCACAAGCTATTCAGAATAACCTAAAATGAAATAAATTTAAATACTTATCTTCAAACGTAGATTTGAAGATGTAGTAGAATCTTGTAGTAGAGATCTTCTTCCCTATATGTAGAGGAGGTAGTATTCACTCAACAGAAAGAGTATAGGGTCTTAAAGTATTTTGAAAAATGAAAATCTTAATGCTACTAATTCACTTCTCTTAAATCTCAATAGAAATATAGACTACTCTCTAAAAATGAAATTGGGATAATCTTGAAAAAGAGAATTGGATAAGCTTAATAAGAGTCTATTAATATCGAACAATATTCTTGCCGAGGACCAGAGCTTCTCTCTCACTTGCAAAATGTTTGGAGTGATTTTTCATTGTTGTTTAGAATGAGAGAAGGCCTCTAATTATAGGAAAATGGATTGGAAATTCGGCTAGCCTAAGAATAGGTTCAGCTAGCTAGATTCCATCAAATTCGTTCCAACGGCTATTAGATTGCGTGAGATAAGATTTATCCAAAATTTGGCTTGCTTGAGGTGAAATTCAGCTAGCTGAATGTCCAAATCGGCTTGCAGAATTCTTGCAAAATTTAAAAATTTACATTGCTAGAACTTATCCCAAACTTCACTCGAGTTGCCTGAATTTCAAGTTAGGTTAGCTGAACCAAAAGTTAGGCTGGCCAAATTTTCAACAGAGTTTGATTTGTAGCCTGAACCTGAAGTTAGGTTAGCCGAAGAAGTTAGGCTAGATGAACCAGAAGTTAGGCTAGCCAAACTCCAAAGCAAATATACTATAGATAACTAAAAAATGAATGAATTTTTAAAAGAACTTAACCTAAGGTCTTTCTAGGTTTATATCATCTGTTGGTTAGCCAATATAGAGATCATCTAGACTTAAAACCAAGAGACGTATTCTTGAGATGATAAGCTAATCTTGAGTTGATCTTCAGGCATGTAGAGTAGTTGTAATCTAACTGTACTTGCGATCTGACCAGTATCACTTTGTCTCACAAAATTTGACAACCTTTATGTGTGTTAAACATATAAGAACTTACACATTTAACTAAGACTTATCTTGTGAAATGCCTGTTGTGTTATCATGTTCCATTTGTAATAGGATAACATGTATGGCTTACATGATGAAATTTGTTACTTCTAATGGAAAGTATGCTTAACTAATATGTCGTGCATGAAATCTTTGTGTTAGTGTTGGCCTCTGTCATCTTTATATTTGACATATAGAAGATGGCTCAAGCATAGTTTTGGATGTTAGTGTTCTTAGGGGCACTTTCATAGAGCTTGGTGAGGAGCTTAAATATGAGGAGCCCTGTTTTAATATGGCTGAGCTTTACAAGCTCAACTAGTATATTTTCAGTCCCTTTCTTTTGTTAGTTTTGCAACTTGTACATTTGTTCATATTGTGGTTTGTATAGTCCCCATTTGGGTGGATACCATTTTTGGATTATATCTAGTAGATATTAACCCTGTTATTCCCTGGCATAGTTGCCCCTACTCATCGTTGATGCTACTGAGAATGCTACTTTCATCATTAATTGTGAATGAATGTAATCTGACTATGTGTAAACATTATAGACACACCCACATGTGAATTTTCCCTAAGTGTAACACTCAGGTTTCTGTAGCAAGGGTAGTATACTCAAGCCACAAAAGCCAAGGCTTGAGAGAGTTGGTAATGAAGCATTCATACATTATTTAGTTAACACCCTCAAATTTGGGATCTGAGTTTCCATACTTGTGTGTCGAGTTTTAGGGAGTTAAAGTGAGGTGTCCACTTTGGCATTCGATTGCACATAACTTCTGCCAAAGCGGGGCATCTATAGACACCCCACCCCAGGCCAACAAGTTGATTGGATTGAACAAAGGCCACTAAACCCTAACCTAAGAGCTTAAGCCTTAGGAACCCTAATCCAATCTATGCAGTCTACCCAGTTGAACCCCATTCAGTGGCTCAACTATAAAAATCCTAACTCCAGAAACCTAAACCCTAGCTTTAAAGTCCTAAACCCTAGGGAACTAAAACCAGGAACTCCATAACTCAACTCACCAAGGTAACTCGCCAAGTCAGTTCACCAAGTTAGCTCACCTAGTCAACTCACCTAGTCAAAATGAGCTCAAAACTAACACCACCAAACCTAAGGCCTAGCCCACAGTCTATAAAGAAAATTTGGAGAGGCAACCACCTAACACTTAGAAGACTGGAGCTCCCATACACTTGTGGGAGACCATTTGCCAAAATAGGGGAAACCACGTGCTTGGGTGGCGCCAGCCACATGGTAGACCCCTTATCTTGGCTAGGGGTCTCCAAAGCATGCGGAGGTCTCCTGGGAGCAAGGTGCAATCATGTGGAGAGGTGTAAAGACCTTTGTACCCCTCCCTTAAGCCTAAAATCACACTTTTACTAGTCGATCTACCCATCTAAATCATGCCACATGGCGATCTTGAATCTTAGCTATATAGGCCATTTTAGACCCTGGACAGCTTAAGAATTATAAGAAAAACAAGTCTAGGGGTTATAAATAGCCCCGTCCCCTTCACATTTCGATAGTCTAAAAGGATCCTAAATTCTTAAGGGCATTCCAGGGGATCTTGAACATCCAGGAGACATCCGTTCATCCCTCCACTAAGGAGAAGTAAGAGTGATAGGAAGGAGTCCAACCCAGGATAGCCTAGTCCAGCCAAATCCCAGGTCCCTTGAGCCACCAAGACCCTAATCCTAGCCATTCAACCCAATCCTCGCAACATTCCCGTCAATCCCGCCCTGTAAATCAACTTCGAATATTTCTACATTAGCACCGTGCAATGCACATTCCCTTCTCACGCCCTTATCATTTCATATATCTACATCTACATTGCATTGCATAACATCATGCACCTAATCATTTAAAATGTATTCTCTTCAGCTTGCCGATATAATCGGACCCTGCTCATCAGAACTCTGACCAATTAGTTTATGCTTTGGCGATGAGAATAGTCAAGGCAGATTTGTCTAGCTGAGGCAATACCCCATTATAGGCATTGCATTCAACACCACATCATATATATAATTTTATATACATGGCTTTACAATATAGCACTCAACACCCGATCACTTCAAACGTATTCCCTGTTGCTTGCTGACATAGTTGGATCTTGCCTAATAGAAACTTGGATTGATTGGTTAATCACTTCGGCAAGTGGAAGAGTCAAGGAGGATTTATCCAACCAAGATTGCAGCTTGTCGTAGGCATTGCATTTATCACTACATCGCACACTCTTTGTTTCATTAGTGCATAAGAACTAGTCTTAATTCTCATCAATTCGTGAGATCTTGTGAAGTAGAGACTGTACGTTTGTACAATGGAGGTTCCTTAACCGGCATCTTTAGTCGTGAATCAAAGAATCATTTTAGGGCAATGAATTTTCAAATTGTCTATCCAAATGTTTATGTAGGGTCTAGTTGATTGTTGAATCAAAATTATTGGCTAGTGGTGACTACAATCATATATAACACTCTCTTTCATCATTTAACATCAATAAACTTGTAAGCAAATTGTGTCCTACTCCCATCTCTAGCCACGAACAAGTTGTCGATCTCTTTTCTTAGATCATTTTAAGGTATGAGATCAAGAATGGGGCAGATCTAATGGTCAAGTGGGCCACACAGCATTAATGTACTGTCCACTTGACTGTTAAATCTGCCCCATTCTTATTTTCCTACCTTAAAATGATCTGAGAAAAGGAGTGGATGACGTGGATAAACAGATACATCATGGTGGCCCCCTACACAAATATTCCCATTCGTGGCTAGAGATGGGTGGGAATAAGAAGCAATCTGATTCCCACTGGGGATACGTATCATGTCCTACCCCCTCCCGTCTCCATCTAGGAATGGGCAAAAGTTTTGAGTGGGCACCGTAATGTATGGGTCTTATCCACACAGTCCATCCATTTTTTTCGTATCATTTTAAGATATAATCCCTAAAATGAGGCAGATCCAAGGCTCAAGTGGAATACACACGTGAAGTGAAGGTGATAATGATTCTCACCGCTTGTTGAGTGTGAAATATTGCATATTTCCCCTATTTATTCCATGGTTTTATAAACATGATTCTGCTTAATCGGTCTATTTCTACATGTTTTCTATTGAAAGGTGATTTTGAGATCCTAAGATGAAAATGATGTTAAAAGCATGGATTTGATGCTAAAAAATTACCAAGACAAGTAATGGATCTTTAGAGGTCAAGATTGAAGATTTCAAGAGTCCATGATCTAAGGAAATTAAGTGAAGAAGGAAGAAAATTAAGATTGCAAAGTGCAGAATTCTGGAACTGCTAAACTTGACAGTTTGATGACATCGAACACAACTTGGATGTCATCAAAGTAAGTGTTTAATGCCGTCGTAGGAGCCATGATCACATTGGAAAATCAGAGAAAAATTAAGTTTGGTTGCTAGACAATTTGGTGAAATTCTCGATCCCATCGAAAAGCAGTTCGATGTCATTGAAGTCAGTTCAATGACATTAAATTTATCATAAATTTTGGGGCGAACTTGCTGGATAGTTTGGGTCATTTTTTGATCCCATCGAGCACATGTTTGATGACATCGAAGCTACTTTGATGTCATCGAAGGTCGGGCGATCTCCTTGACTTATGTAGAATTCAAAAGTTGGTTGTTGTCAATTTCCAAATTCAAATCAAACACTTCAATCAAATTTTGATTCCATCAAAGTCCCATCGAAACTACATAACCTGCATAAATTGAAGTTGATTTCGAGCAAAGAATATATATAAAGTAGATTTCTAAGTTCTTCTAAGCATGAATTAGGATAGGAAGAGTAGAGCAAGGAGTGGTGCTGCTTTAAGAGATCTTCTTCTTCTTTCTTTCTTTTCTAGTTAGCTTTTCATGTTTTTTCTTTAAGAGTTTTAGTTTAATCATGTCTATGGTTAACTAATCTCTTAGCTAGAGCTAAGAGGTGAAGCTTCTAGTTTATTTTAATGCTTATTTTACTTTAATTCAAGTTTTTGTTGAACTTTCATTTATTTTCAGTTTACTATGATCTATTGTTGACTCTAATTACTATGGATGCTTGGGAAGCTTTTAATATTTTCTTACCTATTTTACAGTAATCTGTAAAATTTCATGATCTACCTCATCTCTAGGGCATGGTAGATGCTTTGAATTCCCTACGATCATTACATTAGTGCTATATGAGAGAACTAATAGCATGAAAGCTAAGAATTCCATTATATTTTAACTACTCTATCATCCGACTAGATATGATAGGACTTCGATTCCAATTGTATTATTATTGAATCAAGGTAGCATTGAGATGGCTATAAGTGGATCATTGGTGCTTTAGTTTAAAATTGTAGCTAAATCGCTAATTGAAGTATGAAATTATGTCCAAGTGTCCTGGAGGGGGTGAATAGTACTTTTCAAAATGATTAATCCTACTTACTGTAAATATTAAGTTCTTTAAACATTAACAAGCATGATTAATTTATAAAAAAAAACTAACATAGTGAAATACATCTTCTCTACATTTTATCAAACATGTAATGTGTATAATCTAAATATAATCATCAAATAATAAAAACACATCCACAAGCATTCATTCAAACACAACGATATATAGTGGTTTAACTATGTGCCTACTCTACTCTCAGCAGACACACTCTCTCCTAGAGTATACTAGATTTCACTATGGAATGGTTTTAAATTAGGTTAACCATAAACCTTTACAACCTACACAAGGTTAAACTAAAGAGACTATATAAGGAAACCTTAGGTGCCTACACAAGGCAGTAGGTCCTACACAAGGACACTACACTATGCCTACATAAGGTAATAGGTCCTATAGAAAGACAACACGTATTCTCCTGTCAGAGGCCTATGAAAGGTCTTAGCAAGTTTGACAATACAAACTCTGAAACCAACTCCTACATAAGTAAGAGGTTTCAGACACAATGGACACTAGATACTTGTAAGTGAGTGAGCCCCCTTTTAGCACATGTTGATGATGACATTCCTTATGAAGAAGAGTCTTCAGCTCCCTTAAACTGCGACAGATGATAGTAGTAGATGCTCCAATGAAAGTCATTGGGTGTTTCATCAAGGTATTTGGTGAATCTTATCTATTAAATGTGGATCTTTAAGTCTAGATGAGATTCTCCAAGGTTAGGCATTCAATGGATTCCAGCTCAAAGATTTACCAATAAATGAGTTGTTGGAAGATCCTTGAATGCTGGAGTTCATTTTTCAATCCAATCTATCGATTTTCAATGATAGCATTTAAGATATGATTGAAAGACGGACTCCCATGAGGAAAAGAGATGTAAGAGGGTAGGTAGTTTTCTTCTAGTAATAACTCTCTCAAATCTCCCTCTTTTTCTTACTACTGAACTAAGGAAATAAGCCCCCAAATTTATATACAAAAATCCCAAAGACAAAGAAATGGGAAAAAATCTGTCAGGATTCGACGTCATCGAAGGGCTTTAATGTTATCGAATCCCTGCATTAAGATTTTCATATGAGTGCTAGATAGTTCTATTCGATGTCATCGAGTGGCCTTCGATGCCATCGAAGGTGTCATCAAATGCTAGCTCGATCTCATAGGAATTTTCTCTGAAAAATGCTTGGAGCTTGTTGGACAATTTGGTTCACTTTTTCAATGTCGTCGAAAGTTCTTCAATGTTATCAAAGTTTGAATTTCGATGTCATCGAATGCAACTCAATGTCATCAAAGTTTTAAGTAATTTTCTTTTAAAAAATCTCTAGACATCTTGGTCCATTTTTTGATGTCATCGAAGTTTAGTTCAATGTCATCGAATTTTGAAATTTGATGTCATCAAACACAGTTCGAGTCATCGAGCATTTTTTCAAATTTTCCTTTTGAGGTTGCTAGAACTTTGAGTGCCTATTTTTCGATGTCATCGAAATAGGTTTGATGTCATTGAACTTGTAAGTTCAATGTCATCGTGAATATCTCTAGGTATATGAGTTTGGTTGCTGGACATTTTGGGGCACATTTTCGATGTCATCGAAGTATGTTCGATGTCATCAACAGTTGTAGATTTTTTTATGATCTTTTATAGATTAACTTGCAACTTTGTTTTACTTCTTCCAAACTTACCAAAGTATTTTCTTAGTTGGTTTTGGGTAAGATTTGACCATTTAAAGGGTTTATTAACTGGGATGTTCTGGTCATGGGTTGTGAACCTTAATTTACCTTTGGAAATGCCTTGAACCTTTTCTCATGTCTTCAATGTGGGGCTCACTTGACTTTACAACTAAATTGTCAAGTCAATTGACAAACAAGGGAACTTTTATAGTTTTCCCTTTATCTTTGATAAATTATTCAGAAAGTACACATATAGTAAGCCCCTATGGATTTGACCTCGGTCTCACCGAGATTATGACTACAGTGTAGTCTAGCTTTTAGGGTTGTGAACAAGTTTTTGGGGCCGTTGCCTGAGACTTCGGTTGATTGCTTTTCTTGAATTGATTAGTATTGGAATTAGTTAGGATTAAGATTACTTTCTGCTCTGTTCTTCTTAGTTTGGATTTCTAAATATATTTTAGAACTAATTTTATTTTTTGTTTTGTAGAAATCTAACATAGCAACTCCAATCTGGTAACTTCTTTCTAACCTTCTCTCTTTCTAATTTTTCTTATTTTTGTAGTTTCTCTTTTTTATTAGTCTTACTTTTAGAACTTGAGGGCGGCTGAGAGTGTTTCATGCCCAAGTGTGTTCGTGACAACACTCAATGTCTCTTAAGTGAAGGAGGATTGGTCAAAGGATTGACTATCCATAGCCGAATTAGACATCATCTAAGATCTCCTGAACCAATAGAAATCATGGCCGCAAATCAACCACTCATCTTGTTGAGGAACATCAAGATGAGAATGAGGTGCATAATGCTCCTTGATCAATAATGTTGAGAGATTATCTCCAACCAACAAGGGCAAGTACACCTTCTTACGTCATGTTCCTACACAATGTAAGAAACGTGGACTTCAAACCGGGAGTGATCCAACTCATTCCGAAGTTTCATGGACTTGATTCTGAAAGTGCTTTTCTACATCTCAAAGAATTTGATGAGATCTTAACAACCTTGCACTTTCTAGACATGACTGATGATATTGTAATACTTAAATTATTTCCTTTCTCTTTGAAGGAAAAGGCTGAGTCATGGCTTCATACCTTACAGGCTAGATCGATATGGACATGGGTTGAGATGACCCAGGAGTTCCTTAAAAAGTTCTTCCCGGTTCACAAGACCAACACCCTAGGAGATCAATAATGAATTTCACCCAAAAAGAGGAAGAGACCTTCTTCCAAAGTTGGGAGAGATTTAAAAATCTTTTAAACTCTTGCCCATGTCATAGATACAGAATTTGGCATGTCATTAAGTTTTTTCTATGATGGATTGATTTCGCCAATGCTCCAATTTGTAGAGATGATGCGCAATGGAGAATTAGTGAACAAAGAAGTCAATGATGCATGGGACTATTTCGGTTCACTTGCTAAAAACGCACAATCATGGGACACCTCCTCAAAAGCCACAACTTCTAGGCCCAATCAATTAAGAGAAAAGGAAGGAATGTACATCTTACAGTAAGAAGACGAAATGAGTGCAATGGCGGCTAATCTCATACAAAAGATTGAGGCAATGAAACTCAAGAAAGTAGAGACAGTCAAACCCGAGGAAACAGTTGAAGTTGTATATGGTATTTGTACCAGTAACATACATTTAACATAGGAATGTCCTACCATTCCTGCATTTCAAGAGTTGTTACATGGGGAATTGAATGTCGTAAACAACTATCAAAGGTCGTTCATCACCTCCATCTCAAATACTTATAATCCTAGTTAGAGAAACCATCCCAACTTCAGTTGGAGGAATGGTCAAATGGCTAGTACAAATAGAAATTCTGAAGGGGCCTTTCCACAAATTTCAATTCAGCAAAGACCCCAAGAGGATTCGGTTCTCAAACATATTCAAAACCAAATTCTCTTCAATCAAAACACTTTACAAGCATTTCAGGTCCATTTAAAGGATTGAGTCACACCTATCGATTAGGGAGAAAGAGACCGTTCCAACCTAACCTCTCCCTAATCCGAAATCGCAATGTGAAATAAGTAACCCGAGCTTTTTGGACCAACATGTTGAATAAGATAAATCCGTCGCCACCCTTAGAAGTGGAAAAAAAAGAGACAAAATTATCATGATAAGGGTTGAAAAGCCTAAGGACTCGAAAGAATCTAAGAAGAATGATGGATTTAGCAACGTCCCACATGAGAAAGAACCGGATACACAATTATAAGCCAGTTGCACTGTTCCCATAACGGTTGATTTCACCTAAGCCTTTGGCCAATACTCAGGACATTTTAGAGGTGCTTAAACAGGTGAAAGTCAATATCACTCTGTTGGATGTCATTAAACAAATTCCCTCTTATGCCAAGTTCCTGAAAGATCTATGCACAACCGAAAGACAACAAAACATACAAAAGAAGATCTCTAAAATAGAGAAATTGAGTGCTATACTTAACTAAGATGTGCCACAAAACTACAAGGATCCTGGTAGTCTAACTATCACTTATATAATTAGAAATCATCGGATTAAGCATGCACTTCTTGACTTAGGGGCAAGTGTAAATCTGATCCCTTACTCAGTCTACAAATAGCTTGGACTTGGTAAATTAAAACCCACCAGGACCACACTACAACTTGTTAATCATTCAGTTCATATACCAAGAGGGATAATTGAGGATGTACTAGTCCAAGTTGATAAATTCTACTATCCAATAGATTTTATTGTTTTGGACACTCAGCCCGTCATAGATGTAAACACTCAGATTCCTATTCACAACCCTAAGTATAGGGTCACGATGTAATAATAATCTCAATAAGACTGAGGTCGAATCTACATGGACTGAACTTGTACGTTTTTGAAATTAAGTAGAACTAGAACTAGAAGAAGATGTGAATCTAATTTTGAAGTAATTAAGAAAGTAATTGTGATTAAAGTAATTAAAACTTGTAAATTTAAAGTTGGGAACTAGGGTTTCCAAGGATCCACTTGTAGTAATTAGGCTGATTCCTTACTTGATTCAAGTAACACAATTGGAATTAGAGTATTATCATATCCAATTGGAAGATATAGCAATTAAGATCAAATCTGAACTTCCTTTGACCTGATTCTCAAAAGAGTAGAATTATGATAATTGGCAGGGATTTTATTACCAAACCATGCTCATGTGATAATGGCAAACAATAGGATTTACCAATCCCATAATCTCAAAACGGGAAAAGAAGATACTCAAAGCTATTGTAGATCTACTATAATTTAAGTCACAATAAATCATTAAAAACTGAAAGTATTCCTTAAATATCAAACTAGAATTAAAGTAAGTTCAACATAAACATGAATCAAAACAATAAAAACATCCCATGTTACTACAAGCTTCACCTCTTAGCCCTAGCTAAATGTTTTAGCCAACCATAAATATGATTGAATCTAAAACCCTAGAAGAAAACATGAAAACTAAGAAAGAAAGAAGAAAAACACTTGGCGACGGCTCTCCACCCTTGTGTTTTGCTCCTCTAAACCCTACGTAGATGTCCAGGGATGGCCTGGGAACTCTTATTTATAGTTGTGCAACACCTCCTTTCGCACTACCTCAGAAAAATCCAGAAGTTGTCTCAAATTTACGCACTTCGCGTAATTCTGCGCAACTTGCATAAGTGGTTCAATGACATCGAACTGCCTTCAATGTCATCGAAGGTGACTTTTATACATGCTTTTTCTGCGCTATGTAACTTCATCCATACTACGTAGTCTTCTATGTTATCAAACCTACCTTTGATGTTATCAAGGTGTTTTCGATGTCATCAAGCATTGTTCAAGGAATTGATAATGTGTCCAAAATAGTCCAGCGAGTTTTATCGAAAATCCACAAAAAGTTTGATGTCATTGAATAAGGCTTTGAGTCATCGAAAAATGTCTTCAATTTGTCCAGTAACCAACTCAATTTTCTTTCATAATTTCAATGTCATCAACCCATGTTTGATGTCATTGAATGGTAGCTTCGATGTCATCGAACAGTGATCGATGACACAATCAATGTGAATACTGCACTTATTCTTTCGATTTCTTTCCTTCTCCACTTGGTTTTCTTAATCTTAGGACCTTGAAATCTTCAATCTTTGTCTCCTAGGATCCATTTTTTGCCTTGGTGATCTTTGATCGTCAAATTCATGCTTTTCGCATCTTTTCCAATCTAAGCTCTTAAATTCACCTTACAACACAAACATGAGTAAAATAGGACATTAAGCAGTATCATATTCATAAAACCAAGATATAAATGGGGGATAATATGTAATATTTGATCCTCAACACAATCCCCAACTAGCATTTTGCTAGTCCCAAGCAAAGTATGCATAAAATAAACCTCAATGCTCAATGTCCAAAACCTTTTTCAGAAAACAATCTTTTGTGCACTCAAGTATGAATGGGTAGATATAAGATACGAAAGTGAGATTTTGAAAACTGGAACCCAATCACATAAGCAACTAATCAAATAAGTTCTTTGTCCATTAAATCAAAGCATAATTTACATATCAAGTTTTTCAATATGCTTAGTGAAAGTTAACTTACTTCCTGTACGAATACTATCAATTCATCATGTTAGTTATGCTCATCACTTCAAGATCAGTTTAAAACTCAAAATTACTGATTCCGAATTTATCCCCTTATCTTTGTTTTTCCATTTTTTGATTTTATATTGACAGTCATTCTTTATTTTTGCATTTTTTTATTCTTTTCTTCTTTTTTTTTATAATACATAACCTTTTTATCGATCTCCTATTTTTTAACTAGTTCTTTTATTCTTTTAAGGTGGATAACGTTCCCTAGACTTGACTCTCACCATCTATCAATGATTCACATACTAACAATAAAAAATTTTAGTACATCTTATAGAAGACAAATTGAATGTGTCTTGTGATTTAGAGTAACATGATATTCAAACTTCCTCTTAATCAATTGAGCGCAAGCACTTAGGAGATAGATTACTTAGTTATTAAACTCTAAAAATCCAAAATTCAACCTCTATCTTCTCACACCCAAAGCATTCTTAAGTACACAATTCATTGTTTCCCAAATAGATTTCAAATTCTACTCAAAATTGAGAAAACACTGATTAGTTTACCTAATCCCCCATCCCCAACCAAAAAATCTACATTGTCCTCGATGTAAAAGAAATAAGCATGGAATGCAAAAGAGGCAATGAAAATAAAAAGGAAGTGATGGAAAGGTAATACCTGAAGAATGAATTCTGAGGCTTTTTAAATGATCTCAATGTGAAGATGGGTTAGCACAAGGATTAAACCAACAAAAAGTAAACTATCCTAAACAGCGTGAAGCAAAGTATCCTAAACATATGTATGAAAGCAATAAACCTAGTTGTACCTCTGTTAGACTAGGAGGTCAATCCTGGTAGACAAGATTAATCAGAGGTATGGACATGTCATCAGAATTAAATTTCTCAACAAATGGCTTTAATCAATGTCCATTCACTTTGAAAATATTGCCATTATTTGGATTCTGAATCTCGACGGCCCCATGAGGATAAATTAGTAATTACAAAAGGGACGGTCCAACGAGATTGGAGCTTACTCGAAAAAAGATGTAACTGAGAATTGTACAAAAGAACCTTTTAACCTAATTGAATGATTTCCAAGGAATGTGTTGATTATGAAACACATTGATCCTGTCCTTCTAAATTCTTGAGTTCTCATATGCATCATTCTGGATCTCTTCAAATTCATTCAACTGAAGTTTGCGTAGCGAGCTAGCATTGTCCAAATTGAAGTTCACATTTTTAATAGCCCAGTAGGCCCTATGTTCCAACTCCACAAGCAAGTGGCAAGCCTTCCAATAGACAAGTCTAAAGTAAGATATCTGAATAGGGGTTTTAAATGTAGTACGGTAAGCTCATAAGGCATCGGTTAATCGAATTGACTAATCCTTATGGTCAAGGTTAACTATTTTTTCCAAAATATGTTTAATTTTTCTATTGAAAATCTCAGCTTGCCCACTTGTTTGTGGGTGGTGTGGAGTGTTCACTTTGTGGGAGATGCCATATTTCTTCATTAAGTTCGCAAATGACCTATTACAAAAGTGTAAACCACCATCACTAATGATGGCTTGAGGCATTCCGAACCAGGAAAGAATGTTCTCTTTTAAGAATTTAATGACTGTTTGATGATTAGTGTTCTGGCATGGGATCGCTTTGACCCATTTAGTGACATAGTTTATCGCTAGTAAAATATATAAATTTTCAAAAGATTGGGAGAATGGTCCGATGAAATCGATGCCCCAGTAATCAAATGCTTCAATGATTAGAATGGAGTTTAAAAGAATCATATTTCGATGGGATAATGCTCCCATTTTCTGACAACGCTCACAAGCTTTGCAAAACTCATGAGTGTCCTTGAACATAATGAGCCAGTAAAAGCCGCACTGCAAAATTTTGGCCGTGGTCTTTTTAGAAGAAAAGTGACCACCACTGGCCTGTGAATGATAGAAGGAGATGACACTTTGGTGTTCATTGTCTGGCACACATCTCCTTAAGATTTGATCTGGACAATATTAAAACAAATATGGATCATCTCAGAAGAATTTGTGTACCTCGGTAAAGAATTTTTTCTTATCTTGCGTAGTCTACTATGTTAGCGTGAAACCTATAGCATAATAATTAGCAATATCTACAAACCAAGGTGAGTGAGAGACTTTGAATAATTGTTCGTTAAGAAACATGTCATTTATATGTGTCGTCTCAAGGGAATTAGAGAAATTAAAGCAGGAAAGATAGTTAGCCATTACGTTCTCTACTCCCTTTTTATCTTTTATTTCCAAATTAAATTCTTGGAGTAGGAGGATCCATCTTATCAAGTGGGGCTTAACATCATTCATAGAGAGAAGATACTTGAATGGAGTTTAAAAGCATCATATTTCGATGGGATAATGCTCCCATTTTCTGACAACGCTCACAAGCTTTGCAAAACTCATGAGTGTCCTTGAACATAATGAGCCAGTAAAAGCCGCACTGCAGAATTTTGGCCGTGGTCTTTTTAGAAGAAAAGTGACCACCACTGGCCTGTGAATGATAGAAGGAGATGACACTTTGGTGTTCATTGTCTGGCACACATCTCCTTAAGATTTGATCTGGACAATATTAAAACAAATATGGATCATCCCAGAAGAATTTGTGTACCTCGGTAAAGAATTTTTTCTTATCTTGCGTAGTCTACTATGTTAGCGTGAAACCTATAGCATAATAATTAGCAATATCTACAAACCAAGGTGAGTGAGAGACTTTGGATAATTGTTCGTTAAGAAACATGTCATTTATATGTGTCGTCTCAAGGGAATTAGAGAAATTAAAGCAGGAAAGATAGTTAGCCATTACGTTCTCTACTCCCTTTTTATCTTTTATTTCCAAATTAAATTCTTGGAGTAGGAGGATCCATCTTATCAAGTGGGGCTTAACATCATTCATAGAGAGAAGATACTTGAATGTCGCATGATCTGTGTAAATGATTATATTGGATCTGATTAAGTAGGATCTAAATTTGTCCAAAGCGAATACTATGGATAAGAGTTCTGTCTCCTTAGTTGAGTAATTCACTTGGGCAAGATTTAGAGTTCTCCTTACGTAGTATATAATATAGGGCTTCTTCTCTTTTCTTTGGCCTAAAACCGCCCCAAGAGCATACTTTCCTATTCTTACTCAAGGTGGGAAGAAATCACCACCGAGTATGTCTCATGTTGACCTAAATAAACATATTTCAAATTAAAGGGCAAATGTTTTAGGTCAAGCTTCGGTCCCTTGAGGTTAGATGGTAAAGGCATTATATCAATTTGGGGCAAAATTTTAAATTGTGGCCTCCACTGGTTAACTTGAAGTACCGGCACAGTATTAAGCATGGTACCCATCTCCCTAATCCTATAGCCATCTAAATCATGGGAGTGGTCCAAGCACGTCTCTAGGGGATAAGGTCATCAGAGTTCTGTCCTCCATGAAAGGATCAATCAAGTTAATTTTGTGGGCATCGTCATCATCCTCTTCCTGTTTGCTCATATTGAAAAAGATATTGAGCTCCAATGTCAGATTCCTAATAGACAAATTCATGACTCCATTCCTACAATTATTAATTGTATTTGATATGGCAAGGAATGGGTGACCAAGAATGACAGGAATTTGAGTGCTTATATCCACGATGGGTTGAGTATCCAAGATGATAAAATCTACTAGGTAGTAAAATTTATTAACTTGGACCAACACATCCTCTATTACCCCTCTTGGTACACAAACTAAGTGATCGGCAAATTGTAATGTAGTTCAGGTGGGTTTTAATTCACTTAGACCTAGTTGTTCGTAAACCGAGTATAGGATTAGATTTATGCTCGCTCCTAAGTCAAGAAGTGCATGCTCAATCCGGTAATTCTCAATTACACAAGTGATGGTTAGGCTACTAGGATCTTTATACTTTTGTGGCATATCTTGCTTTAGGATGGCACTCACTTTTTCTGTTAAGAAGACTTTCTTTTGAATATTTTATCATCTTTTGGTCATACATAAGTCTCTCAGAAATTTGGCATATGAAGGTATTTGCTTAATAGCATCCACTAGAGGAATGTTGACCTTTACTTATTTTAGCACCTCTAGAATGTCTTAAGAGTTAAAGAGCAATTTTGGTGTAATCAACCATTAGGGGAATGGTGCAATCAGCTTGCCTTGAAGTTCCAGTTCTAATTCTAGTGCTAGGCCTATCAGTTTCATCTATTTTTGAGTCCTCAGACCTTTCAGGTCTTGCCAGAATAGATTTGTCAATTGTTTTCCCACTCATAAGGGTGGTGATAGACTTAGCTTGCTCCATTTGATTTGAAGAGCTTGGATCACTTATTTCGTATTGTGGTTTAAGATTGGGGAAAGGCTGAGTAAGAAGCATCCCCTTCTCTATAACCGTAACACGTGAATCCATCTCTTACATAAATTTTATAAGTTCTCGTAATGCTTGGGTAAGCTCCTGAGTTTGTGTGGAATTTTAAACCGGTTCCTTTTGAGGTTTCCCTTGATTTGGAATTTGATTAGGGAATTCTTGAGGAGTAGCAATTTGTCCATTCCTCCAACTAAAATTTGGATGATTTCTCCAACTAAGATTGTATGTATTGGAGATAGGTCCATTGAAAGGCCTTTGGTAATTATTCACGGCATTAGTTGCTTATTCAATACCTCTTGAAAAGAAGGTATTGTTGGGAAATTTTCAATTATGTGAATGTTGCAAGCATAAATACCGCAAACAGTTTCCTTAGCCTTATTTTTCTTTAGTTCCATGGCTTCGAATTTCCTTATGAGATAAGCTACTTTAGCATTGATATCATCATCCTCTTTTAAAAGGTATATACCGCCCCTCTCCTTTGATTGAGCGGGCTTAGAGATGGTGCTCGATTTTGGGGAGACGTCTCATGATTGTGCATTTTCAGTAAGACTGCCCAAATAATCCCAAACATCATTGACATTTTTGTTCATGAATTCCCCAATGCACATTGTCTTGACCAATTGGCATATGGAGGATGTCAATCCATCATAGAAAAAGTGTGTACTATGCCACGTTTCAAAACCATGTTGTGGGCATGAACTGATAAGATCCTTGAACCTCTCCCAACATTGGAAGAATGTTTCATCTTCCTTATGGGCGAAGTTCATAATTGACTTTTTAAGGGAGATCGTTTTATGGTGTGGGAAAATTTTCTTAATGAACTCCCTTGTCATGTTATTCCAACTGCCAATAGATCGTGGACGTAGTGAATACAACCACGTCTTAGCTTTCTCTTTCAAAGAGAAGGGAAAAAGTTTCAGCCTAATTGTGTCCTCAGGCACATTCGGAAAGTATAAGGTGACTATGATCTCATCAAACTCTTTCATGTATAAATATAGATTTTCATATTCAAGTCCATGAAATTTTGGAAGAGTTGAATCACCCCTAGCTAGATATCCATATGTCCTATATTTTTTAAAAAAAACCCATGCATGAGGGCATGCTCACCCCCGCTAGTCGTAAATAATCTCGTAAAGTACGAGGCGGGGGTGCTTGGTGCACCTCATTCTCATCCTGGATTTGCTCAACCTTAGGTTGAGGTGGATTTGGAGGTTGATTGGCCAGTTGATTGGCAACCATAACTTCAATTAATTCTATGGATCTTGAGTGGTGTCTAATCCTATGATAGATAGATGACCCCTTATTTAATCCTCCTTCACTAAAAAGACATCGAGTGTTATCACAGACCCAGTTGGGCATGAAATACTCTCAGCCCTCAATTTCATAATCTAACCTAACCCTAAAAGGAAAGAAGGTAATAGAAATGTAAAAATAGAAAGAGAGAGAATTAGAAAGAAGTTACCAAATTAGAAGTTTCCAAATTAGGATCCTGCAAAAGAAAAAAGGAAAACAAATTAGTTTCTAAAAGAAAATAAGAAAGCAACCTAGTTTCTAAAAATGAAAAAGGAAAGTTTCTAAAAATAGAAAGTAGATTAGTTTTTAAAATAGATTAAGAAAGGAAATTAGTTTCTAAAAACGAAAAAGGAAAGTTTTTTTAAAAAATAAAAAGTTAGTTTCTAGAAACAAATTAGGAAAGTTTCTATCCTAGAATTAAAAAGTAAATTAGTTTCTAAAAACAGAAAAGGAAAGTTTCTAAACCTGAAAATAGAAAGCTAAGTTAGTTTCTAAAATAATTCAAAAACAACCTAACTTAAAAATAGAGAGTAGAAAAACCCTAATCTTAAACTAATTTGAAAACTAGTTAATCTCAGAAAAACGTAACCGTTAGTCATCGACAACGACGCTAAAAACTTGTTCACAACCCCAAGTGAAGGGTCACGATGTAGTAATAATCTCTGTAAGACCTGAGTCGAATCCATAAGGACTGAACTTGTATGTTTTTTAAATTAAGTAGAACTAGAACTAGGAGAAGATGTGAATCTAATTCTGAAGTAATTGAGAGAGTAATTATGATTAAAGTAATTAAAACTTGTAAATTTAAAGTTGGGAACTAGGATTTTTAAGGATCCACTTGTAGTAATCAGGGTGATTCCTTACTTGATTCAAGTAACATATTTGGAATTGGAGTCCTATCCTATCCAATTGGAAGATATAACAACTAAGATCAAATCTGAACTTAAATTGACCTAATTCTTAAAAGCGGAGAATTATGATCATTGGAAGGGATTCCATCACCAAACTATGCCCATGAGACAATGGCAAACAACAAGATTTACCAATCCCATAATCTCAAAATGCAAAAAGAAGATACTCAAAGCAATTGTAGATATACTACAATTTAAGTGACAATAAATCATTAAAAACTAAAAGTGTTCCTTAAATATCAAACTAGAATCAAAGTAAGTTCAACATAAACATGAATCAAAGTAATAAAAACATCCCATCACCCTATAAGCTTCACCTCTTAGCCTTAGCTAAGAGTTTAGTCAATTATAGACATGATTGGATCTAAAACCCTAAAAGAAAACATGAAAAACTAAGGAAGAAAGAAGAAAAATGCTTGGCGACGGCTCTCCACCCTTGTGCTTTTCTCCTTCAAACCCTAGGTAGATGCCCAAGGATGCCTTGGGAACTCATATTTATAGTTCTGCAACACCTCCTTTCGTACTCCTTGGAAAAATCTGGAAACTGCCTCAAATTTACGCACTCTTCATAATTCTGCGCAACTCTGCGTAAGTGGTTCGATGACATCGAATTGCCTTCGATGTTATCGAAAGTGACTTTTATACGTACTTTTTCCACGCTATATAACTTCATCTGGACTGCATAATTTTCTATGTTATCGAACCTACCTTCGATGTCATCGAAGGTGTCTTCAATGTCATTGAGCGTTGTTCAAGGAATCGATAATGTGTCCAAAACAATCCTGCGAGTTTTGCCGAAAATCCATAAAAAGTTCAATGTCATCGAACAAGGCTTCGAGTCATCGAACAAGTCCTTGAGTCATCGAAAAATGTCTTCGAGCCATCGAAAAATGTCTTTAATTTGTCCAACAACCAACTCGATTTTCTTTTATAATTTCGATGTCATTGATCCATGTTCGATGTCATCGAATGATAGCTTCGATGTCATTGAACAGTGATTGATGACACAATCAATGTGAATACTGCACTTTTTCTTTCGACTTCTTTCCTTCTCCACTTAGTTTTCTTGAATCTTGGGACCTTTAAATCTTCAATCTTTGTCTCCTAAGATCCATTATTTGCCTTGGTGATCTTTGAGCATCAAATTAATGCTTTTAGCATCTTTTCCAATCCAAGCTCTTAAATTCGCCTTACAATACAAACATGAGTAAAATAGAAAATTAAGTAGTATCATATTCATAAAACTAATATATAAATGGGGGATAATATGCAATATTTGACTGATGTAGAACGTGTCACAAATATGTTCCCAGCATGGTTGAGCCAAAAGAAGATGGACCGTGAATTGACCATAACTTTTGATTCGAGTATCGTTATGGGGCGTACAACCTATCAATCTTTATTGAAACGGGCCATCCGAGGTGAACCGACAACAAAGTGGGTCGCATCTGTCCGTTTCGTCAGAAAACGTGCTCTTTCAGCTCAAAAATGAATTTTTTTAAAAATTTACTATTTTTAGTAATTCCGTTTTTTTAAATATTTTTAGAGTTTTAGATTTTCTTTCCTTTTAGAAATAACTTTTAGTTATACTAGGACTCTTTTATAGAAAGTTTATTTGTAATTTTTATTTTTAGAAATTAGGCCTTAGAAGAGTTTTATTAAAATTAGGATTTTTATTAGAGTTAGAATTTTGCTATTTTTGGTAATTACAAATTTTAGTTTATTTTTTTCTATATTAATGGTGTAAGGAGACACATTAGACAATTATCAATGATCAATTAATCAATTTCAAATTTATTAGAATTTATTTTTATTTTCTGCTTTCTTTCCTCGTGGATTCAAGAAGTCTCTGTGAGGAGTCCAGAGAAGCTTTGTGGATTCGAAGTAGTTATCCTCATCACGTTCATCCCTGCGTCAATTGGTATCAAAGTCAGGTTCCCCTCGGGCCAATGACAAATAATGAACGTATGAATCAAAATCCTGGGGACGGTGATCCAGGGATTCGTTATCTTTTGGAAAGAATGGAAGCTTTCCACCAGGAGAGTCAGTTGACCATGTAAGTGTTGTAGGTAACCCTCAACCATATTGCGGATGCACTAATTCTGCCCCGAGCTCAAAGTGATGCTCAACTGCCTGTGGCCGCTATACGACACAACCCCAATTTCTACAAAGCACCATCAGATGATGGTAAATCACAGGCCACCACTTCGATTATGAGGAAGTCGTTATACATGCTAAAGGTAGAAATAGAATTACAGCGAGACAACATCTTTCGAATAATGTGCACTACATACAAAAAAGTCTACAATGTGATCATCGATGTCAGGAGCGATGAGAATTTCGTGTCAAAAATAATGGTGAAAAAGCTACAACTGAAACCAGAAAGACACCCATCTCCATACATAATTGGATGGATCAAGGAGGTCAACAAAACAAAGGTAACTGAACGATGTCGTATATCTTTTTCCATTGGTAAATATTATAAGGATGAGGTAATATGTGACGTGGTCGACATAGAAGCTTGCCACATGTTACTTGGTCAACCCTGGCAAAATAATATTAATGCTACAAATAGGGATCGAGATAACCTATTTATCTTTAATAAAGATGGTAAAAAGATTATCCTCGGCCCTATGGGAAGGGAGAACCAACCCAAGACTTCTAAAGTTGAGGAACAGTCTCTCACAACTGAACAGGCTTTTGTCAAACAATCTGAGGAAACAAGACATATATATCCATTAGTTGAAAAGAAAGAATATATGGAGCCTGTGAATATCCCAGAAGATTTGAAGCCAATTTTGCAGGAGTTCAAGGAGATTGTGCTCAATGAACCCCCCGATAAATTGCCTCCCATACGAGATATACAAAATCATGTTGATCCTGTCTCAGGGGCAAGTCCGCCTAATTGCCCACATTATCAGAAAAAATATGAGATCTTGAAGACAGATGTGAAGGAACTGATCAATATTAGTCAAGTCAAGGAAAACATGAGTACATGTATTATGTCAGCTCAAGAGCTTAATGCCAAGTACAAAAAAAGGGCTAATGAACATCGGCGTCAAAAATTATCTCAGACTCATGTGCCAAGTTTCTTGCGTAACTCGAGGATGAGTTTTTTTCAAGTGGAGGGGTCTAATGTAGAACGTGTCACAGATACGTTCCCAGCATGGTTGAGTCAAAAGAAGATAGACCGTGAATTGACCATAACTTTTGATCCGGGTATAATTATGGGGTGTATAACCTATCAATCTTTACTGAAACGGACCATCCGAGTTTAACTGACCCATAAAGTGGGTCGCATCTGTCCGTTTCGTCAAAAAATGTGCGCTTTCAGCTCAAAAATGAATTTTTAGAAAAAATTTATTATTTTTAGTAATTCTGATTTTTTAAATATTTTTAGAGTTTTAGATTTTCTTTCCTTTTAGAAATAACTTTTAGTTATATTAGGACTCTTCTAGAGAAAGTTTATTTGTAATTTTTATTTTTAGAAATTAGGCCTTAAAAGAGTTTTATTAGAATTAGGATTTTTATTAGAGTTAGAATTTTGCTATTTTTGGTAATTATGAATTTTAGTTTATTTTTTTCTATATTAATGGTGTAAGGAGACACATTAAACAATTATCAATGATCAATTAATCAATTTCAAATTTATTAGAATTTATTTCTATTTTCTGCTTTCTTTCCTCGTGGATTCGAGAAGTCTCTGTGAGGAGTCTAGAGAAGCTCCGTGGATTTGGAGTAGTTATCCTCATCACGTTCATCCCTGCGTCATTGACCCTCAACAATTCCCATCATTCTTGTTAGACCATTCCTAGCCATATCAAATGCAATTATCTATTGTAAGAATGGAGTTATGAAAATATCTTTTGGGGATATGACATTAGAGTTGAATATTTTTTTTCAACATGTGCAAACAACCTAAGGATGTTGATGATACCCATGATGTTAAGTTGATTGACTCATTCGTGCAAGATAAAGTACTTTTGACTCTATACTCCAACACTTTGGAGATGTGCTTGGTCCACTCCCTTGATTTTAATAACAATATTATTAGGAAGATGAATGCCTTGCTTGACGCAATCTGGTACTTGAAATTAACCACTAGAGGCCACAATTTAAGACTTTGCCTCAAATCAATATAATGCCTCTACCATCTAGTTTCAAGGCACCAAAACTTGACCTAAAATCCTTGCCCGCTGATCTTAATTATGCCTATTTAGGTTAAGACAAGATATACCCAGTGGTGATTTCTTCCCACATTAATGAAGAACAAGATAGTATGCTCATCTCTACTCTCAAAGAACATAAGTGAACCCTTGGATGGACGATTGCGGACCTCAAGGGAATTGACCCTTTAATTTGTAGTCACCGCATTCAACTTGAAGATGATGTGAAAACTCCCAAGAACCACAATGCCACTTAAATCCAAACATGAAGGTGTTGAGGTTCAAATGTTGCATATTATCCCCCATTTATGTCATGATTTTCTGAACATGATAATGCTTAATGTTCTATTTTACTTATGTTTGTGTTGTAAGATGAATTTAAGAGCTTGGATTGAAAAGGGTGCTAAAAGCATGGATTTAATGCTCAAGAATCACCAAGGCGAGGGATGGATCTTAGTAAACCAAGATTGAAGAATTCATATGTCAAAAATCCAAGAAAATTAAGTGAGGAATGAAGAGAATCAAAGATTTGATGTGAAGAAAAGGAATTGTGAAATCGTCCTGAAAAAGCATAGTCTGAAACTCTGGGTCATTTTGTGAAATTATGCAGAGTGAAGTCTATTTCAAAAAATTGTGCAAAGTGAAGTCCAATTCAGCAAATTACCTAAATTTGAGGCATTTTCTAGAGTTCTCCAATTAGGTGCGAAAGTTGGAGTTCCACAACTATAAATAGGACTCTATAGGATGTTCCTAGACATCTTTTAGGGTTTAAGGAGTGGAGTAAAAGGGTGCAAAAGCCATCGCTAAGAGTTTTTCTTCTTCTTCCTTAGTTTTTTTTATGTTTTTCTTAAGAGACTTTGGTCCAATCATGTCTATGGTTGGCTAAACCTCTTAAGTAGGGCTAAGAGGCATGGCTTGTAGTATGATGGGATGTTTCTATTGCTTTGATTCATGTTTATGTTAAACTCCACGGATTCTAATTTGATATTTAACAAATACTTTTAGTTTTTAATGGTTTATTGTAACTCAAATTACAGTATATCTGCAATAGCTTTAAGTATCTTCTTTTCCTGATTTGAGATTGTGAAATTAGTAAATCCTGTTGTTCACTATCGTCCCTTGCGCATGGTAGGGTGATGAAATCATTCCTAATCTTCACTATTCTCTTGCTTTTAGACTAAGGGATTGGTAAATCTTGTTGTTTGTCATTGTCTCCTAGGCATGGTTTGGTGATGGAATCCCTGCCAATTATCATAATTCTCCTTTATTGAGAATTAGGTCAATGGAAGTTCAGATTTCATTTTATTGATATATTTTTCAATTGGATTGGATAGGACTCCAATTCTAATTGTGTTACTTGAATCAAGCAAGAGGGCTCCCTGATCACTACAAGTGGATCCTTGGCACCCTAGTTCCCACCTTTAAATTCTTAGTTTTAATTACTCTATTCACAATTACTTTTTCAATCACTTCAGAATTAGTTTCACATCTTCTTCTAGTTCTACTTCTAGTTAATTTCAGAAACGTACAAGTTTCAGTCCCTATGGAATCGACCTCGGTCTTATCAAGATTATTACTACATTGCGACCCTACATTTGAAGTTGTGAACAAGTTTTTGGCGCTGTTGACGGGAATTGATGTTGCATTTTTTAGATTTGATTAGTTTTGGAATTAGGTTAAGATTAGGATTTTTCTACTTTTTATTTTTAAGTTAGGGTTTTTTTAAATTATTTTAGAAACTAACTTAGCTTTCTATTTCTAGGTTTAGAAACTTTTTTTTTTTTAGAAACTAATTTACTTTCTAATTCTAGATTTAAAAAGTTTCTTAATTTGTTTTTAGAAACTAACTTTTTTTTCTATTTATAGATTTAGAAACTTTCCTAGTTTGTTTTTAGAAACTAATTTTTCTTTCTATTTCTAGATTTATAAACTTTCCTAATTTGCTTTTAGAAACTAACTTTTCTTTCTATTTTCAAATTTAGAAAATTTCCTAATTTCTTTTTAGAAACTAACTTTTCTTTTTATTTCTAGATTTAGAAGCTTTCCTAATTTGTTTTTAGAAACTATTTTGTTTTTTAGAAACTAATTTATTTTTAGGACTAACTTTTTATTTTGTTTTTAGGTTAGGGTTTTTTTTTTATTTATTTTTTGAAACTAACATTGTTTTCTATTTTGTAGGATCCTAAAATAGAGCTCTCCAAACAGGTAAACTCCTTCTAACTTCTCCTTTACTTATTTTCCCTAATGTTGTAGGATTTTTGTTTTATTTTATTATAGGATTTGGTTTAGGATTATGGTTTCACCATGTATATGCAAGAGTGGGAACGTCAGTATGCTGAGCTAGTTTTAGAGAATACGAGAAATTGTGAAGGGCTATCAAATGATTATGTTAGGAAACAGCCTATGTCTCAAAATTTTTCTAAAACCATCATCGAGACCCAACCAGAATACAATGCTCTATCGGCTAAGAAGTCCTTATGCGATCATATGCAGGAGAATAATTACACCCCATAAATTAAGAAAATAGTACATGATTGTTGGGATTATCATAATTATGAGAGTGAGAAATATTATCACCCATCAGACAAGAAGAAAACAATGTAAGATTATATTATAGGTGATAATATGTACTAACAATCATCAAACTCTCCCACCTATGACCCGTATGACTATGATCAGTGGAAACATCAATATTGGAGAGATGAACCAACAATTGATTATAGTGACTATTCTCTTGGATCCCCTACCTTTGAAATCCAACCAGAAACGATCTAAGAGGATTCACATTTGAATTTCACGGACAATCAAGAACAGTTCAACCAACTTTTTGCAGGCTTGATGAAATCATTTGAAGCAATTGAATTACCCCTCGATAAGGTTGAAAAGCCTAGGTTATCACAATCTCAACCCAATCTAGAAACATAATGTAAGGAAAGTGATCCTAACTCTCTTGTGGAGAGTACTGAAATTGAGAATGAAAAGTTAGATTATTTTAACGAGCATACGGCTTAATTTCCTGAAGAGTCAATCTTGATGACTATCCAAAGGAATGATCAAGAGACATGGGTGTCTTTTAAATGTAATGATACTGATGCGCTCCAGTCATATGATACACTTGATTTCAATGAGGAGGAAGAGGCTAGTTTATTTAAGCCTCAATTCAACCTAGCAAAACAGTGTGAGGAAAGTGATCTCATCCCACTTGTGAACTGCACTAAATTGGAAGATGATAAGTATTGGGATGAGAATCATGAGTTTATAGCCCAAGATTCATTGAAATCGATTTCAATTATAGTTCAGGAAGTGATCATGAGATACAGGACATTGTCGACCATAATGATCTATTTCACCCATCTAACACATTTGATTTATATGTGGAAGAAGAGTCCCTTCTAAGTGAACCGCATGACTCTTTTAAGGCGTGTGTAGACCACTCCCTTGATTTAGATTATAATATGATTAGGGAGATGAACAAGTTGCTCGAGATGACTCTAGAATTTAAAACCACTCAGTTAAGGCCACCTTTTGAGCCGTCAACACTTGACGATATGATACCTCTACTGAGTAGTAATAATGAACAGAGTATTCACATCAATATGCCTATTGATCCACAATCTTTCTATGCAGGGTAAGGCAAGATGTATCCGGTGATAATTGACTCTCACCAAGGTGAAGAGTAAGAGATCATGTTTCCCTCTATTCTAAGAGAAGATGAAGGATTCATTGCGCATATCACCAAAGATCTCAATGTGAAAAATGAGCCTCTCTCAACTAACTATCTCAACTCTCTGAAAGATCGCTTGGCATATTTTACAGATTCAAATAATTCTATGATAAAAGAAATAATGGATGCCTTGCAAAACAATACCTCTGTGGTTGTTACTAACTGAGAAAACCCTTATTCTGAAGCCCCACCTTCCACAAATCTTAAATGTTTACCATTAAGGGAGGAGGAGCTGAAAGTTGAACTGAAGCCCGAAAGTTCAGAATATGTTGAGACCACATCACTTACCGAGAATTTTTCTGAATGTTATCTACTTGTAGTATCTGATTCACCATGTTGCACTAACTCTGAAACTTTCTGTCTTAGGTGAATCATATGTACTTTGGATACCTTAAGAGATTAAAAGAAAACTTTATGCTGAGGTCCACAAATTTCTCTAAAAAATCATGCTTTAGGGTATCCAAGCTTATTACAAAAAGGGATTTTGGATGATCTTGTTACGAAACTTACTGAGAAATTTATCAAGATACTAGCCGAAAGAGGAACCTTGTGGTATAACTAGGTAGCTTTCACCAGTTTTCCTAGTTGGTTCTATTGCTTTTAAAGAATTTAGGATTATGATAGTTTGCTTTTCACCGTTTAGGATAGTTTACTTTTCACTTTTTAGGATAGTTTGCTTTTTGCTATTTAGAAAAGTTTACTTTCTGATGGTTTAATTCTTGTGATAACTGAAAAGGCTTAGTTATATGTCCTAGAGGGGGGGGGTGAATAGGACTATGCCAGATTTAAAATAATAACAGTAGAATTAAATAATAAGATAGCTAAGAAAAAGAAGGATATCAATCCACAATTCAGAATGTAAAGTAATCACAAATTCTAGTTGTTCTAAGGACAACCTTTCACCATAAAAACCAAGGGTTTATGGCAGGATAACCTTACTAGAACAATTAGAGAATTAAAAGCTAAAACTGAAAGGAAATAAAGGAAATAGTAAGAAATAAATTCTAAACTATTACAATACTCCACACAGTGCTTGAAATGTAAATATTACAACATTCACATCCACTCATACATCTCACAACTTTGAATGATAAAAAATAGGAAAAATAAATCACACATCCGCAAAACATAAGGAGTTATAGTGGTTCGCCTGTGTGTACACCAACTGTTAAACAACAGCCACATAGCTTACTACTCCACTCCTAATATCCTCACACAGGGGATATCAGCGTTCACTATGAAAATAGGTTTCACAGGTTCACCTAAAACCTTCACAATTGTGTCTTTCAAATGGGCTTACACAATTCCAAAAAAAAACCCCACTTCTGAGTTTTCTAGCTCTCCTCAGATAACCAACAAATTGAGATTTTTCTGGCTTAATCTCAAATAAAACCAAAAGAAGAAAATTTACAATAAAGTAAAATACTTGGATTTCTCCTTTTGTTATAGCCTAGAAGAACCAATCGGAGTAGAAGTTCGAATATAGAAGTTCAATGTCCAATACTCACTTTGAAATGGTTCCAAGTTCTAATTGATTTTAAATTAAACCAGATGGGCTAGCTATATTTGATTTTGATTCCAAGAAGAAGGAATACAACAATTCCTCTTTTCAATTTAGATTAGAATATAGAAACAAAATCAAATCAATAAATCTAACAAAAGAGAATTTTAAATATGCACTAAGTAGCTTAAAATGAACATAAACTTATCTCAGAGTGAAGCCTTGATGTTTCTTGAATTAGATATGAAACTCTGAAATTCGTGTTCTATTTATAATTGAAGAAATCGCATCTATGACTGGTCCTAAGGACACTACGTGTAACGACCTAGGAAATTTTGTGCTAATCTTTCCTTAAGTAGTTGTTTTTGGGGTAATTAGCGCTATACTCGATTGCTTGTGAAATTCGCATCAATCACTTTAAATTGTATCTGCATGGCTCAAAACTTGTAGGTTAGTTAGCACTATGTTACTCTGAAATCTGAGATCCATCGCTAAATCCAGTTGTTCTGGAGAATTTTTGGAAGATCTGGATTGGACCTGGACCGCGCGTCGAAAGTCCGATAGCGATGATCTTAGGCTGTTGCGGTCACCATGTTGGGCTTAACCATCACCTCGAAAATCAAATCCATGTGATGTTCTAGGTCGATTTGATTGAGTCTGGAGTGAAGAGTGTGAGAACGGTTGGATATTTATTAAGCTTTTATGAAATCTGAGTCGTGTCGCTTGCGCAACGATTTTAAGCTATCTGACCGTAGGATTCTGACCCTATTTCACCCTCTAATCAGGGAAGGTGGCCCAGGCATATCCTTGTGCTTGTGGACCTGATCGAGATTCCGTGACTGTTGAATTGAGTGTGGTCCGCCACGGCTGATCTGAAGAGCCGGTCGGTACGAAAACTCAGCCTGACGTAGATCCATGGTCAGTGAGCTTAAGTCCGACCTTTCGTGGTTTTAGGCCCACCAGAAGTGCTTCGTTGGATCGCGAGAGTCAGGTTTTGGTTATACCCTAAGTATACCTTGGCCTTGGGGTTATTTTCATCAATTATAGGCCTATTTATAGTCCTTAAACCCTAGCTCTCTTTTCCATACGAATTTTCTCTAACCCTAGCTTGGAAAGAGGGTGGAAAAGAGAGAGAAAGTGAGAGAGATAAGTTGGTGAATCATCTTGGATTCTTTCCTATTCTTCTACATCCTTGAACCTTCACTTTGAATCGTTATTCTGACGATTCTGAGTTCATCTTGGGGTAAGTTAACCTAACCCTAATCTGTGTTAGACCTTAGATTAGTCTTGGTGTTGTTGTATCTCATTTTTATCCTTATTTTAGGGTATTCTATTGCCGTTAACGAAGACAACTCGTCTAAATCAGTTCGGTGTTTCTTTCCTTGCTTAAGGTGTGGACTTTAAGTATATAGGTTATGGTTTTCAAGGCTTTCAATGCCAGTTAATGATTTATTCTTGTTATGGATGAGATTTCACATGCCAAATGTCGTGTTTATGTTGTGTTCCTGATATGCATGTGTTATATTGAGATTTGTGTATTCTATGTGTATGTATAAAGTACCGTATACGTATAAATATGCACTTGTATTTGCCATGATTATTTGTCATGTATGTATGCTAGATGTATGTATGACAACTCCTTGGTAAAAGGAATTGTCCAAATGCTTGTTTTCCAACATACGTCGTGTATGTTGTATCTTGTATTCTAAGTGTTTGTAGAAATGCCTGAATGATCTAAAGTGTAACTTATTACACTAATTGCGGGCATTGAGAAGTGATTCTCAACACTCCTATTGATGTGCATGATTTCCTTTATGCAAGTTACATTCAATGTTATTTAAGTTCAAGCATTACTGATGCTTACATTTATGTTAAGTTGATACTCTTCAAGTGCTTATGTACCATGATTTAAGTAGTTGCTCCATTACTGTTCTACATTCCATATGGATATCTGTTGTAGTGTAATGTGTGTGGGACTATGCATTAGTCCAGGAAATCGGTAATTTGCTTTACGATCGTGGCCAAGGTTGCTTTCGCCACGTAGGGCGTATTAGACGAACCCGAGCCGTATTAGAGTTGTCGGCAGTGGTTTAGCCACGCGGAGTGTTTGCGCACTCTATGTCGCTCAATTCAACGTGCGCTCGTGCTAGTCAAGTTCGTCAAGTAACCCGATTGTCCGATGTATGTTCACCATGTATGGACACTACTGCTTGAATCTAGGATACCGAACTTACCAGTGAAATCCTAATAACCATGGTACCTTGATCCGCTAAGACTCATGAGTCGGACATGGTGGTATGAGACACCATGGCCGAGTTGTCGGCCTACGCTGGGGTGACGAGCCTCCCCATAGTGACCAGTGAGCAACTAAACTCGTGAGCCGATTATGGTGGTATGGGACACTATATTCGTGCTGTCGGCCTACATTGATTGGTGACGAGCCCTTTGTAGTGATCTTGAGCATACCTGGATACCGCAATGAGGTGACGAGCTGAACTGTGGTAATAAAGGTGTGATAGGCGTGCATTGATTGGTGACGAGCCCTTTGCTACGACCTCAAACCATATGATCGTATGAGATGCCTAGGATTGACGACCCTAGAATGGATCACTGTTTGGATGGTGATATGAGGAAGGTATCTTAGCTTCCCAATCCTGCTGTATGAAATGGACTAATAACAACTTGGTAATCATATCCATGCACCGCATTTGCATGTGCTTTGTAGATGTGGCACGCTTTGAGATGGTGTCATGCGTAACGTAAGATGAAGACGCTGAGGGTGTAGTGTGAGGGCACGCATCATTCCGCATACATCCTTGCATTAACAAGAGTACTTAGGATTTATTTAATTGTTCTGTTTTATCATTACTGTTTGATTGAACTGATAACATGTTAACCAGTGCCTTATTGTTCCACTGAGTTGATCACTCACTCCCACGTTCTAGGGCGGTGTTAAACACCCACCAGACTCTGTCTTAGATTCTGATGTTGCAGATGTGGATGCGACTTCTGAGGCAGAGCGGGAGATGGATGATGATGAGGCTGCTTTCTCTTATATGCAGTTTTCAGACGGGTTCTAGCGAGCCTCGTGCTGATGCGCGGGATTATGGGATTATTTTTGGAAATTTAAATTATGTAACTTGATACTTATAATTTTGATAAGTAACACTTTCATACGACCTGGTTTGTATATGTACTTCAGGGATTTACACTTGTACACATATATTTCTATAAGTCTTCCGCTTGCTTTATTCACTTATCCCTGAATTATATTTGTGTTTTGGCTTAATCTATTCCATGTTTTATGCACTAATACAGTCAACATACATCCATCATTAAATATGTTGCATAAGTGATGTTTTGGAACTCGGGAGCTGAGTTATGCTCGACCCCCGAATTTCAGGGCATTACACTATGACTGGTCGTAGAAGAAACAAATTTTTGAAAATTTAAGCGCGATTAGATAAAATCGTTCCACGACTGGTCGTGGGCTGTTCACGACTGGTCGTGATAAACCCACGACTGGTCGTGTGACACCAAGTTTAGTCACTGTAGATTGAGTCATAAGTACATGACTGGTCCTCGATCGAGTCGTTACTGTTCTTACAACCGGTCGAGCAGACTCTAGGACTGGTCGTAGCTCAACCAAAAAATTCTGAAAAATTGTAACAAACTTAGGACAGGTCCTGGAATTTCTTGGACTGGTCAAGCCAATTCTAGGACTAGTCGAACAAGGTTCAGGACTAGTCTTAGAACAGTCCAAATACATATAAAAAGATTTAACTTGAATTATGTATACAAAATGACCTACCCTAAGGTCAATCTAAGGTCATTCATACCTTAAATGTGAAGTATGGACATTGACACTTCATTTCTTCAGATGATCGTTGACAATTGAAGATTGTGAAGCTTGGGATCTCTATAATTGATGTAGCATTGAACTTAAGATCTTCAAGAGCTTGAATTATACTTCATCTTGAGTTGTACACTAACTTGAGTCTTTGAACAAGATCACTTCTTTCGTTGTAGCTTGTACTTGTATTTCTTGAAATGGTTTGAAGTAGTTCTTCGTTCTTGACTTGAAGCAAAGTGTTTAGAGAGGTGATGCAATGTCTTGAACCCATATGCAATGTCTTAAACATATATACCAATGAGCTACACAAGACATAGATTGAGGTTTTGGCACCACAAAATTTAACAACCAAAGGAGCATAAAACCATAGCACTTACAATCTCCCCCTTTGTCAAATTTGTGACAAAATGCACTCCAATCAAAATAAGAGAAGCATTACATGCTCAATAAGGAATCATGCACCAATCATATATAAGAGAACTAGTTACAGCCTGGTTAAAGAATCATGCACCAGTTGTCATTAACTAGCACAAATTCTTCCTTACTCCCCCTGAGTAGCACACATATATTCAGTCTATATTATCCATAATCAATAGCAATATATCAATCCATATGCTACTACCACAGTCCATATTATCCAAATCATAACAATATATCAATCCATATGCAAAACCAAATAAATTCTCCCCCCTTTTGTCACAATATAACAAAGGAAGAAAAATGGAAAAAGATAATAAACAGGAGTAATAAATAGATTAACTAGTCAAGAATAAGTAAATTAAATTCCACAAGCCATTAACTAGTTTAAACAAAAGTCAGTTAACCAAATAAAGTTCACAAGCCAACAAAAGTAGAAGTAAAGTTATTACAGACCAAGAGTAAAACACTTAATTAGATCTTGAAGAAGGAGTAGGTATGGTAGGATCAAGTTGATGAAGGCCCTTTTTTAAGCGCCTAAGATACTTGCGTATATATTTAAACTGTAAATCATGGGCAACATTCATATTCTCTACCTTTTCCTCTAGAGCACGAAGATGAGCATCAAAATCAGATGGCTCTTAGTCAGGATCATTTCTAGAGTCTAATTCAATTTTATCAAAAATATTGTCCATATTATTATCATCAGGAGGAAGATTGCCAGCCTCTTCTTCATCCACAGCCTCAGCTCCAGCACCACCCACATCCACTTGGCCAAGAACCAATTCTAATTTCATCTTATTTATATTAGAGTTGTTAAAAATAAGATGATGAATAGGAGCCTCTCTAACAGGCATAGTAACAAGCATGTGAGTAGCTAACACAGTGATAAGATATGCAAATGGAACATCACTATGACCTGGATGAAGACGAAACTGAATGATGGAGTGACATATTAAAGAAGGCATACAGACATTAGTACCAGAGATGACAGAGTGCAAAACCCGAACCAAAAAGGCAGTTAGTTCTATTTTATTGCCAGAATGCGGATACAGATTTGAAATAAAGATTCTGTGGAGAACCTTGTATCTGTGTAACAAATACTTTAAGGGGAGCGCATTCCCTTTATGAGTCCATTGCACATCCATATTGCATAGTGTTCTAGTGAGCATGTGTTTTTCTGATTCTGAGGGTTTCTCAGCTAAAGTATGAATAGGAATACCCTCGTCATTAACTGGTATGTCCATTAGAGCTGAAATCAAATGACGGTCAATATCAAATGGACCTTCTCTAGCATCAATTTTAAATGTTAAATTCCCATTCGAAAAGTCAGAGATGCATGCAAACATGGCCTGAGCAATAGACTGGTATGCAGGCCCACCCCAATATAAGATGTTAGCCCATCCTACACCTTGTAGAAGGGGAAGGATACCAAAATGAGCAATATGGTTAAGATCAACAGATCTTTCAACAATGACATTGGGCATACGTAAATCCCGCACATGTGAGGGATCATCTTCGTGTGATCGAAGATAGAGCCAAGTGATAGAAGTTGATCTAGAAGATGATGGACCATGGGAAGTTTTCTTTTTCCCTCTAACATCCATTTGTAATAGAATATTCAAAGAAACAAGTAACTTCAAAAGATGTGAAGTGGGGTTTTACTAGATCAGATTTTTTAAAAGAAAATCCTAAAATCGCAATGAATGACAAAATAGATTACTCAAAGAGTGAAAATAAAGTAATATTGACTAGAATTTATAAGAAAAATGTAAATGAAGCACTAACCTTGAAAATCTAGGAAGGTGGGTACGACTGGTCGGGCATCGGCTCATTGGAGAGGAAAGATGAAATGAAGAAGATGAAGTTTTTCCCAATTTTTAAAATGTCCAGCGCGCTACACGACTGGTCGAGTACATCCTCGACTGGTCGTGTACCAACTAAAATATACATTTTTTTCAAAAAAATAAAATTTAAATTAATAAATTATCAAATATATGTACACTATGATATAAATATGCATGAATAATCAATTTAGAATGCACATACCAAGATCAAATTTCAATTTATAAAACCTGCTTTTGTCGAGCAGTTTAGTGAAAATGTCAGCAAGTTGATTCTCGGTCGGAATATATTCCAAAGATATTATTTTTTTCTTCTACTAATTCACGAATGTAATAATACCTAATGTCAATGTGCTTGGTACGTGAATGCTGGATTGGATTTTTTGAAATATTTATTGCACTTGAATTATCACAATATAAAACCATTAAATCCAATGCAATTTCATAATCGTTTAACATATGTTTCATCCAAACAAGCTGAGTACATGCATTTCCTGCTGCAATATATTCAGCCTCAGCAGTTGAGAGCAATATAGAACTTTGCTTCTTGCTAAACCAAGAAACCATACAATTTCCAATATAAAAACAACCACCACTGGTTGATTTCCTGTCATCAATATTACCAGCCCAATCAGCATCTGAGTGTCCAGCCAATTGAACACTAGTATCCTATGATACCAAAGACCTAATTTAGAAGTACTTGCTACATATCGCATAATCCTTTTAACAGCAGTTAAATGTGACTTTTTAGGATCAGACTAATATCTAGCGTAAATACTAACACTTAAAGCAATATCAGGTCTACTTGCAGTTAAATAAAGTAAACTGCCAATCATACTACGATATAATTTAGGATCCACATTTTTACCTGTAGAGTCCTTTGAGAGTCTTAAAGTTGTACTCATAGGAGTATCAAAATTCTTACCGTTCTCAAATCCAAACTTTTTTATTAAGTTCAAAGTATATTTGGTTTGAGAAATAAAAATGTCATCAAATTGTTGTTTCACTTGCAATCCTAGGAAATAATTCAATTCCCCAACCATGCTCATTTCAAACTTAGATTTCATTAAATCTGCAAACTTGCAGTCGTGTTAGAACAAATAGATCCATAAATAATATCATCAGCGTGGATCTGCACTATTAAGATGTGATCATTAAGTTTCTTAACAAAAAGAGTCTTGTCTACACTTCCCATTTGAAAATCATGACTTAGTAAAAACTTAGTCAATTTCTCGTACCATGCCCTAGGAGCTTATTTTAAGCCGTAGAGAGCCTTTTTAAGGCGATAGACATGATCAGTATTTTTAGGGTCTTCAAAACCTATCGGTTGTTCAACATCACTTCTTCATGCAGATCACCATTTAAGAAGGCACTCTTCACATCCATTTGATAAATTTTGAATTTTCTAAAGTAAGCAATAGATATGAATAGTCTGATTGACTCAAGACGAGCTACTGGGGCAAAGGTTTCATCATAATCAATACCTTCAATTTGAGTGTACCCTTGTACAACTAGTCTAGCCTTGTTTCGAATTATATAACCAAGTTGATCAGACTTATTTTTAAAAATCCACTTAGTTCCAATAATGTGTTTATCGTTAGGTTTAGGAACAAGATATCAAACATCATTTCTCACAAATTGATTAAGTCCTTCTTGCATTGCTACTATCCAGTTTTCGTCAGTAAGAGCTTCTTTTACGTTAACCAGTTCTATCTGGGATGTGAAGCACACGTAATTACATATATCTTCTAGTTGTCTACGAGTGCGCACACCAGTGAGAGGGTTTTCAAGAATTTGAGTAGTTGGATGATCTTTAATAGTCCTCAGATCAGAGTTAGATTGATTTGATGAAGTATCTGGTTTGTCAATTAAAAGAACTTCATCACCATTTGAACTTGAGGCAGGTGTAATTAAGTGATCGTCAATGACCACATTAATGGACTCTTGAATAACATTGATCCTCTTATTCAATACTCGATATGCATGAATGTTTAAAGAATATCCTAAAAAGGTCCCTTCATCACTTTTAGTGTCAAACTTTTTCAAATTTTCACGGTCACATAAAATATAGCACTTGCTGCAAAAAACTCAAAAGTATTTGACAGTAGGCTTCTTATTGAACCATAGTTTATAGGCAGTTTTATTATTTGACTTACTTGTATAAACTCGGTTGATTGTATAACAGGCAGTATTAATGGCTTCGGCCCAAAGATTTTTAGGGAGCTTCATACTATTCAACATTACATTTGCCATTTCTTGAAGCACTCTATTTTTTCTTTCAACAATTCCATTTTATTGTGGTGTTTTAGGTGCAAAGAATTCATGTGATATTCCCTGATCGCATTAGAATTTCTCAAAATTACTATTCTCGAACTCAGATCCATGATCACTACGAATTTTACTAACTTGAGAACTTTTTCCAGTTTGAATCCATTTGAGAATCCTTTTTACTTCATCAAGGGTTTCTGATTTATCTCTTAAGAAGGCTACCCAAGTGAATCTGGTATAATCATCCACGACTACCAGTATATATTTTTTGCCACCTCGACTCTCTGTCCTGTTGGTTCAATAAGATCTATATGGAGAAGCTCGAGTGGTTTTGATGTGGCATTGGAGTTCACCTTTTTGTGAGCACTCCTAGTTTGCTTGCCAATCGGACATTCGCCATATATTTTGTCTACATTTTGTAGTTTAGGTAGACCTCTTATTAGTTCTCTTTTGCTCAATCTATATAGATTGTGATAGTGTACATATCCAAGACGTTTATGCCACAACTCAGTCTCATCAGTATGAACCATGTAACACAGTTGATTAGATGAGCTAGAATCACTTACGATATAGCAGTTTTCAGAAGTTTTAGGACAATTAATATTACTGAACCATTTTTGTTTAAAATTTCACATCTTAAGTTAGAAAATTTAAAACTATGATTTTTATCGCATATTTGAGAAATGCTTAACAAGTTATGCTTTAAACCTTCAACATATAAAACATTCTCAAATAAGGGAAGGTTAAAAAGTTGAACCGTACCTTGGCCAATAATCCTGTAGTTGTTACCATCACTAAATGTGATTGAACTATCAGTCATGTCTTTAAGAGTGATGAATAGACCTTTGTCACCAGCCATGTGCTTGGAGCATCTACTGTCTAGGTACCACTTTGAATGGCTTGAAGCTTTGAAAGTCATGTGGGCAACCAAGCAAGTAACCTTAGGAACCCATTTCATAACTGTTTTGGCTTTAGGAAAATAGTTGGTCTTCTTATGTTTGTAGTTGTTATAAGAATGACTCACTGAGTTAGATTTTAAGAGCTCCTTAAGCAAATCAACTATTTTTTTAGCTAAAGGGTTTCGGTTCTGATTTTTATAGTTGATATGGTCACTTTTAGGTTTAAAAGGTTGAAACGTTTTGGCATTTTTAGAAAACTTTTGATTAAAAATTTTCTCTTTTGAGTTTGAAGACTCTCCTTTTACAAACTTAGGAAGAATATTCTTCTATTTAGGAGGAGCCCTTGTAGCCCAAACCGGATCAGTCACCACATTTTCTTGATCCAGACAAAAGTTTTTCTAATTTTGGATCACCTTGGGCATACCTCCATGTATTCTTTAAACTCAAAAGTGAAGAGATTTCAAGTTTAAGTTTTTCATTTTCAAATTTCAGTTTTCAATCTGGGAGGTTTTGAATTCTAAATCGCATTTGCATTTTTCAAAACAATCTGAAGTATGGGAATTTTCTAAAATAAGAGAATCAAAATTTTCTTTAAGTTTTAAAAACCTTTCTTTTTGAAGCTTTAGTTTTATTGCAATCTTACAACTTTCCTTATATAGGGCATTGTAAGCATCTTGAAGATCTTCTTCATTTTCATGATCACTATTCAGATTTTCTTCACTAGTAGAATCATCATAATCTGAAAAAGTGAACTTAGCTAGAGTCATAAGAGCTTTAACTTCATTGCCCGACTTGATTTCAGAATCTTCTGATTCAAAAGAGGCTTCAGTGCCAGAAGATTCATCCCAAGTAGCCAACATTCCTTTCTTTTTAGGTTTGTCCCTTTTAGGACACTTATTTGCTAGATGCCCATATTCTTGGCAGTTGTAACATTGACTATCTTTTAAAAATTTTCAAGTTTTAGATTTAGATTTAGATCATTTCTTATCATTTGATTTTTGAAAGTCAACCTTCTTTTTACTTTTAAAAATCTTGTAAAACTTTTTCGCTAAAAGGGCCATATCATCTTCAGAATTTTCAAAATCAGAATTTTCTTGAGAAATACATTTAGAAGATTTAAGGGCAATAGATTTACCTTTAGGAGCTTTAAAATTTAACTCATAAGTTTGTAATGACCCAACTAGTTCTTCTACCCTCATATTGTCCGTATCACGAAGTTCCTGGATCGCGGTAACCTTTGAGTTGAACCGTTCAAGTAATGAGCGTAGTATCTTTGCACACACTTTACTTTCTGGAATTTTATTGCCAAGACCCCACATAAAGTTCACAATGCTATTTAATCTTGTATAAAAGTCCATGAACATTTGTAATGACCCTGAAAATTTTGTGCTATTCTTTCCTTAGTAGCTTTTGGGGTAATTAGCGCTATACTCGATTGCTTGTGAAATTTGCATCAATCACTTTAAATTGTATCTGCATGACTCAAAACCTGTAGATTAGTCAGCGCTATGTTACTTTGAAATCTGGGATCCATCGCTAAATCCAATTGTTCTTGGGAATTTTTGGAAGTTCTAGATCGGACCTGGACCGCGCGTCGAAAGTCCGATAGCGATGATCTTAGGCTGTTGCGGTCACCATGTTGGACTTGGCCATCACTTCAAAAATCAAGTCCAGATGATGTTCTGGGTCGATTTGATTGAGTCCGGAGTGAAGAGTGTGAGAACGGTTGGAAATTTAATAAGATTTTATGAAATCTGAGTCGTGTCACTTGTGCGACGATTTTAAGCAATCTGATCGTTGGATTCTGACCCAATTTCACCCTCTGATCAGGGAAGGTAGCCTAGGCATGTCCTTATGCTTGTGGACCTGATCGAGATTCAGTGACCGTTGAATTGAGCATGGTCCGCCACGACTGATCTAAAGATCCGGTCAGTACTAAAACTCAGCTTGACCTAGATCCATGGTTAGTGAGCTTAAGTCTAACCTTTCATGGTAATAGGCCCACCGGAAGTGCTTCGTTGGATCGTGAGAGGCCGGTTTTGGTTATACCCTAAGTATACCTTGGCCCTGGGGTTATTTTCATCAATATTAGGCCTATTTATAGACCTTAAAACCCTAGCTCTCTTTTCCATACGAATTTCCTAACCCTAGCTTAGAAAGAGAAAGGGAAAGAGAGAGAAAGTGAGAGAGAAGTTGGTGGTTCATCTTAGATTCTTTCCTGTTCTTCTTCATCCTTTAACCTTCACTTTAGAATCGTTATTCTGGCGATTCTGAGTTCATCTTTGGGTAAGTTAACCTAACCCTAATCTGTGTTAGAGCTTAGAATAGTCTTGGTGTTGTTGTATCTCATTTCTATTCTTGCTTTAGGGTATTTTATCGCCGTTGATGAAGACATATCGTCTGAAATCAGTTCGGTGTTCTTTTCTGGATTAAGGTGTGGACTTTAAGTGTACAGGTTATGATTTTCAAGGCTTTCAATGCCAGTTAATGGTTTATTCTTGCTATGGATGAGATTTCACATGCTAAATGTTATGTTTATGTTGCGTTCCTGATACGCATGTGTTATATTGAGATTTGTGTATTCTATGTGTATGTATAAAGTACCGTATGCGTATAAATTATGAACCTGTGATTGCCATGATTATTTGCCGTGTACTTATGCTAGATGTATGTGCGACAACTCCTTGGTAAGAGGAATTGTCCAAATGTGTGTATTTCAACATACGTCATGTATGTTGAACTATGTATTCTAAGTGTTTGTAGAAATGTCTGAATGATCTAACGTGTAGCATATTATACTAATTGTGGGCGTTGAGGAGCGATTCTCAACTCTCCCACTAGTGTGTATGATTTCCTTCATGTAAGCTACATTCCTTGTTGTTTAAATTCATGTATTACTTATGCTTACATTCATGTTAAGTTGATATTCTTCAAATGCTTGCGTACTACATGATCATTACTATTCTAAATTGTAGATATGAATATCTGTTGTAGTGGAATGTGTGTGGAACTATGGATTAGTCCAAGAAATCGGTAATCGGCCTTAAGTTCGTGGCTGAGGTTGCTTTCGCCACGTAGGATGTGATTAGACGAACCCGAGTCGTATAAGAGTTGTCGGCAGTGGTTTGGCTACGCAGAGTGATTGCGCACTCTATGTCGTTCAACCCAACGTGTGCTTGTGCTAGTCGAGTTCGTCAAGTAACCCGATTGTCCGATGTATGTTCACCATGTATGGACGTTATTGTTTGAATCTAGGGTACCAAACTTACTAATGAAATCCTATTAACCATGGTACCTTGATCCGCTAAGACTCATGAGCCGGACATAGTGGTACGGGACACTATGGTCGAGCTGTCGGCCTACGCTGGGGTGACGAGCCTCTCCATAGTGACCAGTGAGCAACTAAACTCGTGAGCCGATTATGGTGGTATGGGACACTATATTCGTGCCGTCGGCCTACATTGATTGGTGACGAGCCCTTTGTAGTGACCTCGAGCATGCCTGGATACCACATTGAGATGACAAGCCTTAGTGTAGTAATGAAGGTATGATAGGCATGCATTGATTGGTGACGAGCCCTTTGCAACGGCCTCAAACCATATGATCGTATGAGATGTCTAGGACTGACGACCCTAGAATGGATCACTGTTTGGATGGTGATATGAGGAAGGTACCTTAGCTTCCCAATCCTGCTGTATGAAAAGGACTAATAACAACTTGGTAATCATGTTCATGCACCGCATTTGCATGTGCTTTGTAGATGTGGCGCACTTTGAGGCGATGTCATGCATAACGTAAGATGAAGACGCTGAGGGTGTACGCCTGAGGGCATGCATCATTGCATTAACAAGAGTACTTAGGACATGTTTAATTGTTTTGCTTTATCATTACTACTTAATTGAACTGATAACATGTTAACCTGTGCTTTATTGTTCCACTGAGTTGATCACTCACTCTCACGTTCTGGGGCGGTGTTAAACACCCACCAGACTCTGTCTTAGCTGTTGTTGTTGCAGATGTTGAGGCGACCTCTGAGGCAGAACGGGAGATGGATGATGATGAGGCTGCTTTCTCTTTTATGCAGTTTTCAGACGGGTTCTAGTGAGCCTCGTTCTGATGCGCGGGATGCTAGGATTTCTTTTGGAAAATTAAATGATGTAATCTAATACTTGTAATTTTGATAGTAACACTTATCAGAACGACCCGGTATGTATATGTACTTCAGGGATTTGCACTTGTACAAATATATTTCTATAAGTCTTCCGCTTGCTTTCTTCACTTATCCCTGAATTATATTTACTATTTGGCTTAATTTATTCCATGTTTTATGCACTAATACAGACAACATACATCCATCATTAAATATGTTGCATAAGTGATGTTTTAGAACTCGGGAGCTGAGTTATGCTCGACCCCCGAATTTCAGGGCATTACAACATTTCATTTTCCTCCATATGTATTTCCTCAAATTTGGTTGGGAGGAGTTGGACTTTAGATTTCTTGACAATTGATGTTCCCTCGTGTGTCATCTCTAAAATATCTCAAGCTTACTTTATAGTATCACAGGATATAATTCTTTTGAATTTATCTGGTGATAATGCGCAAGTGATTGCATTTAGTGCTTTTGCATTGGCACTATTCTCACTTTTCTGAAGTGTGGTCCAAGAAAAATAAGGTGAGACTTTCATTGATTTGGATCCATCGATACCAGTTACTTCAATGGTAGGAGGGGTCCATTCAGTCACTGTGGCTTGCCACACGCTCTCATCCATGGATTTAAGGAAAATCTTCATCTTAGCTTTCCAATAGGCATAATTGGAGCCATCAAATGGTGGAGGCCTAGTGACTAGAAGGCTATCAAAATTTGACATCGTATAAATAGTTTAGATCGATTAGCTCAGCAAATAAATCCAAAAAATATAATATCGTATAAATAGTTTAGATCGATTAGCTCAGCAAATAAATCCAAAAAATATAATAATTAAAATGAGCTATTAGGCTCTAATACCACTTAAAAAGGCCTAACTATATGTCCTCGAGGGGGGGGGGGGGGGGTGAAAAGGACTATGCCAAATTTAAAATAATAACAGTGGAATTAAATAATAAGATAGCCAAGAAAAAGAAAGATATCAATCCACAATTCAGAATGTAAAGCAATCACAAATTCTAGATGTTCTAAGGATAACCTTTCACCTAAAAAACTAAGGGTCTATGGTAGGACAACCTTACTAGAACAATTAGAGAATTAAAAGCTAAAACTGAAAGGAAATAAAGGAAATAGTAAGAAATAAATTCTAAACTATTACAACACTCCATACAGTGCTTGAAATGTAAATATTACAACATTCACATCCACACATACATCCTACAACTTTAAATGATAAAAGATAGGAAAAATAAATCACACATCCACAAAATACAAAGAATTATAGTGGTTCGCCTGTGTGTACACCAACTGTTAAACAATAGCCACACAGCTTACTACTCCACTCCTAATATCCTCACACAGGGGATATCAGTGTTCACTATGAAAATAGGTTTCACAGGTTCACCTAAAACCTTCACAATTGTGTCTTTCAAATGGGCTTACACAATTCAAAAAAACCCCACTTTTGAGTTTTCTGGCTCTCCTCAGATAACCAACAAATTGAGATTTTTCTGACTTAATCTCAAATAAAACTAAAAGAAGAAAATTTACAATAAAGTAAAATACCTGGATTTCTCCTTTTGTTGTAGCCCAGAAGAACCAATCAAAGTAGAAGTTCGAATATAGAAGTTCAATGTCCAATACTCACTTTGAAATGGTTCCAAGTTCTAATTGATTTTAAATTAAAACAGATGGGCTAGCTATATTTGATTTTAATTCCAAGAAGAAGGAATACAACAATTCATCTTTTCAATTTAGATTGGAATATTGAAACAAAATCAAATCAATAAAGCTAACAAAAGAGAATTTTAAATATGCATGAAGTAGCTTAAAATGAATACAAACTTATCTCAGAGTGAAGCCTTGATTTTACTTGAATTAGATATGAAACTCTGAAATTCGTGTTCTATTTATAGTTGTAGAAATCACATCTACGACTGGTCCTGAGGACACTACAACTGGTCATAGAAGAAATGGATTTTTAAAATTTTAAGCAAGATCAGATAAAACTGTTTCACGACTGGTCGTAGGCTATTCACGACTGGTCGTGAACCCTCCACGACTGGTCGTAGGCTGTTCACGACTGGTTGTGAAGCCTTCACGATTGGTCGTGACAAACCCACGACTGGTCATGTGACACCAGGTTTAGTCGCTATGGATTGAGTCATAAATGCACGACTGGTCCTGGATCGAGTCGTCACTGTTCCTACGACCAGTCGAGTAGACTCCAAGACTGGTCGTAGCTCAACCAAAAAATTTTAAAAAATTACAACAATCCTAGGACAGGTCCTAAAATTTCTTGGACTGGTCAAGCTAGTTTTAGGACTAGTTGAACAAGGTCCAAGACTAGTCTTAGAACAGACTAAATAGATATAAAAGGATTTAACTTGAATTATGTATACAAAATGACCTACTCTAAAGTCAATCTAAGGTCATTCATATCTTAAATGTGAAGTATGGACATTGACACTTCATTTCTTCAGATGATCATTGATAATTGGAGATTGTGAAGCTTGGGATCTCTATACTTGATGTAGCATTGAACTTGAGATCTTCAAGAGCTTGAATTATACTTCATCTTGAGTTGTACACTAACTTAAGTCTTTGAACAAGATTACTTCTTTTGTTGTAGCTTGTACTTGTATTTCTTGAAATGATTTGAAGTAGTTCTTCGTTCTTGACTTGAAGCAAAGTGTTTAGAGAGGTGATGCAATGTCTTGAACCTATATGCAATGTCTTGAACATATATACCAATGAGCTACACATGACATAGATTGAGGTTTTGACACCACAAAATTTGACAATCAAAGGAGCATAAAACCATAGCACTTATACTAACTCATCTTCAAATTGAGATATTTTGAAAAAAAAAACCTCCGAATTCCTTCTTCAGGTACTACCTTTCCACCATTCCCTTTTCTTTTAGTTGCCTCATTTGCATTGAATGTTTATCTCTTTTAGATTGAGGACAATGTAGATTTTAGGTTGGGGGGTATGGATTAAGCAGGCTAATCAGTTGTTTTCTTAGTCTTTGGGCGAAGTAGTGAAATTTTGAGAAATTTTTATAAAATTTCTGTAAATTTAAGTCATCTCAAAGTTAATACATGAATTAGAATTATAAGATATGTAATGTTAATGCCTTATGTCTCTTGGGGTTTATCACTAGGGAGATTTTAAAGTTAAGTTCGAGTTATTAATCCATGAGTAGAAGTTTTATATATTGATCGAGTCATGATTTCACATGCCACATCTAGCTGTCACATTAAAGTTTCAGTTAACATTGAATTGTTAACTTGGTGATTATTTAGCATGAAAGGAACCAGCCTAGGAAATTTGTCCATCATGTTTAGAAAAATAATAATAATAGCCAGCTAAAAAATGGTTGTCTTCAAAAAGGCCACCTATTAAAGATATTTAAAAAGGTTGACATAACGTGAAAGCTATCGATGAAAAAATCAAAAACTGGAGGAATAAAAGAAGGAATTAAAAGAAGAACTGTAAGGCAAGTTTCAGTTTAGGTTTTGGTTGTCTTGAATGTTTTTTTAATTATCAATATTATCACATTTTAAAGAATTGAACCTTCACCTATGGAACTCAATGTTTGGAATTGTTTTAATTAGAGGATTAATGCTTAGAACTTGATTATGAAACTTACCGAGTGCTAGAGTTTAGGAGAAGGTAATGCACAACATTGATGTATTTTAGAATTCTATTATCTGAATTATTTTTTTAAACCACTTGAGCTTATAGAAATTATCTTGTGGTTCTCGAAGTATTTTTTGCATACTTTCATCGAGACTAGCAAAATGCTGGTTAGGGATTGTGTTATGGGTCAAATATTGCTTATTATTCCCCATTTATATCTTAGTTTTATGAACATGATAATGCTTAATGTTCTATTTTACTCATGTTTGTGTTGCAAGGTGAATTTAAGAGCTTGGATTGAAAAAGGTGCTAAAAGCATGGATTTGATGATCAGGAATCACCAAGGCAAGGGATGGATCTTAGGAGACCAAGATGGAAGAATTCACATGCCAAATATCTAAGAAAACCGAGAAAGTATATTTTGAAAAAGAATCCTAAAATTGCCCTGAAAAAGCATATTCTGAAACTCTGGATCATTTTGTGAAATTGTGCAGAGTGAAGTATATTTTGGAAAATTGTGCATTGTGAAGTCTATTTTAGCAAACTGTGTAAATTTGAGGCAGTTTCTAGGGTTTTCCAACTAAGTGCGAAAGTTGGAATTCCACAACTATAAATAGGACTCCCTAGGATATTCCTAAGCATCTTTTAGGGTTTAAGGAGTAGAGCAAAAGGGTCGAGAAGCCGTCGCTAAGAGTTTTTCTTCCCCTAAGTTGTTTTCATGTTTTTCTTAAGAGACTTTGGTCCAATCATGTCTATGGTTGGCTAAACCTCTTAAGTAGGGCTAAGAGGCGAGGCCTATAGCATGATGAGATGTTTCTATTGCTTTGATTCATGTTTATGTTAAACTTCATGAATTCTAATTTGATATTTAAAGAATACTTTTAGTTTTTAATGGTTTATTGTAACTCAAATTATAGTAGATCTATAATAGCTTTGAGTAAATTCTTTTTCTGATTTGAGATTGTGAAATTAGTAAGTCCTGTTGTTCACCATCATCCCTTGCGCATGGTAGGGTGATGGAATCCTTCCTAATCTTTACTATTCTCTTGCTTTTAGATTATGGGATTGGTAAATCCTGTTATTTGTCATTGTCTCTTGGGCATAATTTGGTGATGGAATCCCTACCAATTATCATAGTTCTCCTTCATTGAGAATTAGGTCAATGGAAGTTCAAATTTGGTTTTATTGATATATTTTCTAATTGGATAGGATAGGACTCCAATTCGAATTGTTTTATTTGAATCAAGTAAGAAGGCTCCCTGATCACTACAAGTGGATCCTTAGCACGCCAGTTCCCACTTTTAAATTCTTAGTTTTAATTACTTAATTCACAATTACTCTCTTAAATACTTCATAATTAGTTTCACATCTTCTTCTAGTTCTACTTCTAATTAATTTCAGAAATGTATAAGTTTCAGTCCCTGTGGATTCGACCACGGTCATACCGAGATTATTACTACATCTCGACCCTACACTTGGGGTTTTGAACATGATTGGGATGTTTATTTTTCTTTGATTCATGGTTTTATGTTGAACTTCATTAATTTCTAGTTGATTTTAAGGAATACTTTCAGTTTTTAATGGTTTGTTGTGACTCAAATTACAGTAGATCTGCGATAGGTTTGAGTATCTTCTTTTCTTATTTGAGTTTGTGGGATTGGTAAATCCTGTTATTTTCCATTGTCTCCTATGTATGGTTAGGTGATGGAATCCATTCCAATCTTCACTATTCTATTAAGGCTAGAATCAATGAGAAGCTCATAGATTTGATAATCTCTCTTTCCTCAACTAGATAAGATATGACTCTGATTCTAGTTAGATCTCCTGAATCAAGTGAAGTAGCATCTCAATAGCTACAAGTGGATCCTTGTCACCCTAGTTCCCACCTTTAAGTTCATAAGTTTCAATTACATCATTCACAATTACTCTTTTCAATTATTTAGATTTAGATTTACATCTTCTTCTAATTCTAGTTTTAGTTACTTTCAGAAACATATGAGTTTAGTCCTTGTGGATTCGACATTGATCTTACCAAGATTATTACTACATCGCGACCGTACACTTGGAGTTGTGAACAAGGAGTGATGTTGCTTCAAGAGTTCTTCGTCTTCTTTCTTTCTTTTCTAGTTAGTTTTTCATATTTTTTTAAGAGTTTTAGTTTGATCATGTTTATGGTGAAATTGCGATAAAGACCGTTATAGTAAAAGTAAGAATGGGTCAAAGTGTCCTAGAGGGAGTTGAATAGGACTTTATAAATTTTCATGACAATTTAAAATCCTATTAACCTAATCTTGATCTAATGTGCAATTATCAAAATATACTCATTTTAACTGTACAAGCTTCCATGCCAAGTAGAGGATCCAATCACAAGACTACTCAATATTTAAACAAGATATGACACTTAGTCTATGATGGATGAACTATGTGAAAGTGTGTGGAATGTAAGTGTTATCAGTTCTAGATATTCATAATGTCATGCTTTCATGTGATCATTCAAAGTAAACACAATAAGAGAATATGCAAATATCATTCCCAAACATAGTCATTTATGGTGATTCGGCTATATGCCTACTCCACTCCTGGAAGATGCACTCAACCCTTGAGTGTACCAGATTCACTAACAGAGGTTTCAAATCAGGTTCACCTCAAATCTTTACAACCTACACAAGGTTGACTCTAAGACCTACATAAGGTACCTAAACATGCATACACAAGGTTTATGCCCTACACGAGCAAAAGTCTTATACAAAGCACCTAGGTTTTAGGGCACACAGGCTAAGGATCCACACAAGAAACCTAGGTTTTAGGCCACACAGGCCAAGGATTCACACAAGGAACCTATTTTAGACCACACAGGTCAAGGATCCATACAAGGACCCTAGTTTAGGCCACATAGGCCAAAGATCCACGTAAGGAACCTAGTTTAGGCTACACAGGTCAAGGACCTACACAAAGGACCTAAGTTTATGCCCTACATAAGAAAAAAGGTCCTACACTAAGAACCTAAACGTACTCTCATGTCGGAGGCCTCCTATAAGGGCTTGTAAAGGGTGAGATGCACCTATGACCCAATCCTACATAAGGAATGATCAACAGAGTCTTTGGACTCCAATGACTTATAGATAAGTAGATAAGCCCCGTTCTGTACGTTGATGAAGACGCTTTCCTTTGATAAAAGAGATTCTTCAGCTCCCTTGATCCGCAACACTGATGATGCTCCAATGTAAGACTACGGGTTGGGTTAAGGTTATGTTGGAATCTACTCTAATGAATATCACTTATTTAAGAGACAGAGTAATTCCAAGCTCTTAAGCATTCAAGGGATCCCAACTCAATGATTTGCCATTAAGATGGTAGTTGGATGATGCTTGAATGAGGAAGTTCATTCACCAATCCACTCTATTAATATATCAATGATGAGGGTGAATTGAAAGATGAACTGCCATGAGAAAAAGGCTAAGCATGATGATATGCAATTATTCTCTCAAAGCTCTCTCTCTTTTTCTCACTATAACAACTAAGAGCAAGCTCTCCATATAAAGGCAAAAAGCTCCAACGAAAATAAAACTGTCAGAGTCTGACTGAGTTCGATGATATCGAACCTGATTCAATGTCATTGAATGTATACTTTCGATGCCATCGGATATCAGGTCGATGATACGAACTTAACTGAAAAACATTCTGGGAACTTTTTTGGTCGAAGATCGATGTTATCGAACCTAATTCGAGTCATTGATATTTGAACTTCGATGTCATCGAATAATAGTTTGATTCCTTGACGTTATACACATAAGAGCTTGCTAGATATTTTAATGGTTGTCTACGATGTCATCGAACCTGATTCGATCTCGTCAAATTTCAAATGTCGATGTCATCGAATCCCAGTTCAATTAATCGATCTTTTTAGAAAATATTCCTTGAAAGCTCGCTAGACACTTCTTTTTCCTTTTTCGATGTCATCAAGGCTCCCTCGATATCATCGAAGTTTGAATTTCGATAATATCGAGTATATCTCGATTCTTCAAACATTTCCATTTGATTTTCCTTTCAAGCTTGCTGGACACAGACGTGTCTAGATTTGATGTTATCGAATCTTGCTCGATGTCATCAAAATTTGAATTTCGATGACATCGAAGCTCGTTCAATTCCTCGAGCAAAGTCAGAATATTTTATAAGAAGATTTGCTGGATAATGCTCTAAGTTTTTCGATGTCATCGACTCACCTTCGATGTCATCGAATATTGATGTTCGATGTTATCGAAGGTATGTCGATTCATTGAATATTCTGTCCAAATATTATGAGGTTACTGGACATAAAAGATCTCATTTCGATGTTATCGAAGTTTGTTCGATGTCATCGAACATGAGTGTTTGATGTTATCAATGTAAACTCAATGTCATCGAACAAGGAAGAAAACAATTAGAAAATTTTCCTGTTTCAAAAAAGTTTTCAGACTTTTAACTCCTATGTTGTTCGAAGGCTTTTAATGATTTATTTACCTGGGTATTTTAGGACATGGGATGTGAGGTTTAATTTACCTGTGACGAGCTTATAACACACATCTAGTTGAGGCAATGGCTTGAATAATTTTCATATGGGGCTCACTTGACTCATTGACTTAACCCTCACGCTAATTGACAAAACCAGGGCACTTTCATATGTGGTTAACTAATCTCTTAGCTAGAGTTAAAAAGTGAAGCTTTTAGTTTATTTTAATGCTTATTTTACTTTGACTCAAATTTATGTTGAACTTCCATTGATTTTTAATTTAAATGAAGGAATATTTTCAGTTTACTATGATCTATTGTTGACTTCAATTATAGCAGATTATTGTGAAGCTTTTGATATTTTCTTACTTGTTTTGTAATTATATGATCTGTAAAATTCCATGATCTACCATCGTCTCCAGGGCATGGTGTTCACAACCCCAAGTGTAGGGTCGTGATGTAGTAATAACTTGGTGAGAACGAGGTCGAATCTACAGGGAATGGGGAACACGGTTTAAAACTAATCTACATCTAAGTTGGTTATTTGAGTTTTTAATACAACGATGAAGAAAAAGGTTTTGAAATAAATAAAAATAAAAAGACTAAGGATCCAAGTATCCACCTATAACAATCTCAATATTCAATCTACTTGATTTCAATGAGAACTCGATTGAAATCGAAGTCCTATCCTATCCAATTAGATGATGAAATATTTAAAACATAATGAAATTCTGAACTTTTTATTAGTTTAGTTCTCAAATATCCGTGTAATTGTAATGATCGTAGGGAATTTAATTATCTACTATGCTCATATACGATAGTGAACAACGACTTTTACACATCACAGAAATCCAAAGACAATAAGATCATATCAAAAGTTTTCACAACATCTATTGTAATTTTAATTACAATAAATCATAAAAAACTAGAAATATATCTTTATTTAAACTAAAACTTAATGGAAGTTCAACATATAATTGAATTGAAGCAAACTAAATATCAAAATAAATTATAGGTTTCATCTCTTAACCTTGTCCAAAAGATTAGCTTGAGAAGACTAACATCCTAAAAGAAAAAAAAAATTAGAAAGATTTATTAGAACTCGTGAAGAAATCGAAAGGAAAAAATGTTTTTGGTGCTCCACCTACGCCGTCTCTCCCTTTTTAACCCTAGAATATGATTTGGAATAGCTTAGGGACTCATTTAAATAGTTTTGCAACTCAAACTTTCACACCGCCTCAAAAAAGTTCGTAAACCACTTCAAATTTACGCACTCTGCGCATCTTTGATCACAAACTTCAACATCATCGAAGACCTTCGATGTCATTAAATTAGCTTCAATGTCATCGAAAATCATCCAGAACTGTCCAACATGTTTAGCTTGAAATTCCTAAATTGTCAATGTCATCGAAGTCTATTTTAGAAATTATTTCAAGACTTTTTCTTTGAGAGTTGGAATTTCATAATATTATTTTTCTGTCCAATTTTCAGAATTCCTTTTCTTCACTTCAAACTTTCGATTTTCTTCATTCCTCACTTGGTTTCTTTGGATCTTTGACATGTGAATTCTTTATTAATGACTTCCAAATCTCCAATTTTTCATTATCTTCTTTTAAGCTCTAAATCCATCCTTTTAAACGCATATTCATCATAAACTTCCGAATTACCTCATATGACAAAAACGTATATAATTAAATCAAATTATCAATTAAATATTAGGAAAACTAATATAATTGAAGGGTTGAATATGCAATATTTGAGTTTCAACACATGGTAGAACCTTTGAATTCCCAAAAATTATTACATTGGTGATATATAAGAGAACTAATATCATGAAAGTTCAAATTTTCAATAAATTTTAACTGCTCTATCATTTGACTGGATATGATAGGATTTTGATTTCAATTGTATTATTATTGAATCAAGTAACGTAGCATTGAGATATCTATAAATGGATCATTGGCACTCTAGTTTTCTCTTTATCTTTGATATATTATTTACAATTAATTTATCTTATTCCAAATTCGATTTTAGTTTTGATTCTAGTTTAGTTTCGAATCTAGTTTATTTCAAAAAGTATGCATATAGTAAGTCCCAGTGAATTCGACCTCAATCTTACCGAGATTATTACTATATTATAATCCTATACTTAGAGTTGTGAACACCGTTGAAACTTTTCTAGAGCCCACTGTAATATTTATTTACCATCCAGCCTATTCATAAAGTTACAAAGAAATGAAGAGAAAACACAAATATCAGCTCCATCCGTAACTTTTGTAGCCCCAAGAAGTTTTCATGGTTAAGAGTTTAATCCCTCTTGTGAAGTCCACGTATGCCCCGGATCTCCCTCAATTTTAAGCTTATATTCTAAAATAATCGAAAAAAATGGATGTACGGTGGGGATAAGACACATGCATTACGGTGGCCACTCAAAGCTCCTGCCCTTCCCAGCTGCAGGCGCGGGGCAGGATGTAATCTACGTCCTTCGGCTGGGCGCAACAGGCATTTAATGCGTCACAGTTGGAGCAGGACGAGGACCGACCACTAGCCATTGGCTAGTGGCATGGGGAGTAGCCCATCCCTTTCGAGACCCAATCTCATCGTGTCAGGTCACTACTTCACTACTTCCATCGATAGTGGCAGGGACACCATGCAATCTTTTTTTTTTTTTTTTGGATATTACGATTGGAAAGCAGATTAACTGCCGGTTGACTGCAACACCCGCGGCCAGGGCGGTATGACGTGGGACTCCGATGTACGTGTTTTATCCATGCTGAGTGTCCATTTTGAATAGTTCATTTCAAGACATAAGTCAAAAAAATAAGGTAAATTCAAAACTCCTGCAGACCAGATCACTTGAAATAGTATGGACAACGATATCTATAGTTGATGTTTATTTGTCATCCAAGCTGTTCATGAGGTGACATTTACCTAGATGAAGGGACAATACAAATACCTGCTTGATTCAAAACTTTTGCAGCCACGTAAACTTTTTAATAACAAAATCTTCTTTTTCCTAATGTGTGGTCTATTTAAGTTCTGTTTCTGTTTCATTTTTAAGCTCATGTTCTAAATCAAGCTTTCAAAGAAAAAAAAAAAAAAAGAATGACTGTGTAAATGAAGCACATACATCACAGTGGCCCACAGAGTTTAATGACCCGGGGACTCTTGACACACATGCACTTTTTTTTTTTTAGTCAAAATTCCAAATAGACTCGATGGGCAATTCTAACGTCTGATTTACACTAGCTTGTTGAAATACGATGATTGAATATTTTTCATTTTTAGCCGTCCGATGATTGTCCACCAATTCAATATTCACATGTCAAATAAGTGTAACTTTTTGGTCATGATAAGTATAAAATGAGGACCAAAATTTAGACATTTTGATTTGAATTATTGGTATTACAAATACGCAATTTCTTAGTAGTTTCGAAGCACCTACTTATGATCCGCCAGTCTCCATATAATATTAGTTTTTCTCACTCTTATTGAGTGGTCTTGGGAGGACGGATACTCTGTTACGTTTGTGGAGTAAGCTTATTTCACAACCCTTGTGTGGGGCCTACCGCAATGTTATATTGGCATCCAATCCATCCATAAGTTTTTTCTCCACCATGAAATTGGGATGCCTAAAAAAATCAGCCGATCCAACTATCGTCTAGTCCACATTTTAAATAGAGATTTTGGACGGTTATAATTTTTTCTTCTTTGGTATGGCCCACGGTGTTGTTTACAGGCAATCGAATCTGATCATCAATTGAGCATATTATGATAAGTTATTAAAAAAATCAGGCTCATACAGTCATAATCGGGTCACATCATATAAAACAATGGACAAGCATCCAAACTTCTCTAATTCATATGGTGGCCACATTATGGTCGGATTGGCCTGATTTTTTCCTTATCCCAATTTCATTGTTGGATGACCCTTCTAGATAGTTTTGATGCCAGTGGCCCCCACACAAAGCGCTTCTAGGAATAAGCTTATTCTACCAACGGTGTTGAGGATATGCCTGGATCAGTCTTAGGTTTTGCTGCCACTGTCGATACAGCATGTGTTTCTGCCAGTTGGGCCCCACATACAGCCTAGTCCAATGATCTAAACTATCCATGCTGTGTAATCTATGTTGCAAGCCACCATAAGAAACTAAGATTGAATGGACGATTGTGACATCACTCTGTCGTTGAATTTTTAACCATGAAAAGGAAATTTCCAATGGCTTATATTACAACCTCAAAATCAAAGGTTAGGATCATTAATAAAAGGTGACTACTGGAAAATTGCTTTATTCATGTAATAATTATAATATTGACGGTTCAATCATTCAGCCATTTTATCATGTGGGCCCGTGGATGGCGGCACATGGTGGAACTTGAGTTGTGATTAAGCAAAGTGAACACAACCCTATTAGTACTATATGTATAATTGGAATAGATAAAAATATTAACATCATGATGCATCTTATCTTATGAACAGGGGTAGATGGGAAATTTTAGGGGCTTATGGATGCATGAATGATAGGTTAAGTTAAAAAATTAAAAAAAAATTAAAAAAAAAAGGATAAATGATTAATTATTTTAAATCATGTTTGGTTAAGCAATAAAGTGGAAGGCTTCTGTCCTTAGATCATGTTTTGACAAAAAATAAAAATAAAAACATTCATAATAATGATTTTTTATTTTTTTTATTTTTTTCTTTTAAACACTTTGGTCTCTCTCCCAGTACAAAACTAAGAGTGTCAATGTGTCAGGTTTGAACCATTCGTAGCCTTGCTCGGCCTTTAAGGCCATTTACGGCCGTTGCTTTGAGTCCAAAAGCTAAAGAGAAAAAACTTTGGACATCAGCCCCACGGGGCTCATCCTAAAAACTAATAAAATCCTTATATACCACCTTAATGCTCTTAATCAATTTGCTGATCAACTGAGTTACACATGTATCAATAAATAAATAAATAATATAATATACTATAAAAGGAACACAATGAATGGTCTACCTCCAAGATACATATATTGCTCACTCAAAGATTATGTGAGGTTAATTCATGTTGAGTTAGACAGCTCAAGTTGAGTTTGAAAAATGATCAAACCATCTCTCAGGCCCTTAGCACACGGACCAAGTGGTCCAAGCATGGCCTAAAGTTGAGTGAGGTTTTTCGGGTCACGAACAACCTATTACCAACCTTACAACCACACATGACAATTATATAAATCAAAATTAAATTATTCAAATTGCTGGCCAACCTCCCTTTAGATGTATCATAAACTAAACACATGAAAAATATATAACCAAATTAAATAGTCCAAATAATAAACCCTACTTTAGATGGATCACAAATCAAAGAAAATAGTAAACTCATATGTTAATTGTCAGATTTATAAACGGTTAATGGACAATACTTTGTATATTTAATTTCAATTTTAAAATAATACATTTTTTTAATTAGATTTCAAAATTGTTCCATATTAACATATGCGTTTACTAAACAAACTTATATATATATATATATATATATATATATAGAGAGAGAGAGAGAGAGAGAGAGAGAGAGAGAGAGAGAGAGAGAGAGAGAGAGATAATCACTTTTTAGTTTAATTTTTATTTATTTTTATTATTTCTTTTATACTAAAAAACTTTGTCGTATCACTATGAGATTTTGGCGGACTGTCGGCAATAAAAACGAAAGTAAAAGGCCGTTGGTCCAGTAAACGAAGCCTTGAGGTGTGTGGTCTTTATCGAATAAACAACTGAGGTGCGCTCCGGTCGTACAAGTGCCACCATGGGCTTATATAGTATCATTAGGCAGATGGGCAGCCCACGTGTTGTATGTATTACATCTAACCCGTCCATCAGATGCATCCCAGTAGGTTACCTCTAGGGCTCGAAAACCAGATCAATCCAAAACTTTGCTAGACATAGCACAGAGAACAAGGTGATAGGGGATCTCTCCATTGATTCCCACCGGGGGCCCACCTGAGTTGCATAATACCCTGATTTTTCACCAACCATTCGTCGATGGTAGGTGAAGGGTTCCGGTCCTTGTGCGAGTGGTAGACTCTGAGGAGCACTAGGTCTTGGGTTGGAAACCCATAGGTGGTGAAATCCCACTACGGCATGTGTAAGTGTATATCTGGTGCATGTGTAAAAAAAAAAAAAAAAATTTAAAAAAAAAAAAAAGAAAAGAAAAAAGAAAATAAAGTGAAGGGTCTGGATGGCCTGGATTTCCTGTACACAACGATGCAAGAAAAGAAGCTGATCTAAATTCCAAATGGACCGTAATAGAGGAAACAGTGGTGATCGACCCTTAAAAACTTCTTGTGGGCCATAAAAGCTTTCGATCAGGATAATATTTGTGTGGTCTTTTCATCTGGGTGTTTTTGACATTATCAACAGGTTGGATGGAAAATAAACATTCCAGTGGGATCCATGAAGTTTTTAATAGTGAGGAATCAATCACTGACTATTTCATGTGGTGTGGTCCACTTACTATTTGAGTAAGCTTCGTTTTTGAGATCATGCCCTAAAATAAGCTGTCAAAATGGTAGGACGGTGTGGATTTAAGGCACATACATCATCCTGAACCCCACAGTCAGGGGTCCCACCCACCTAAGCGGATCCGGGGGTCTCACCTAATCCTCTCCCTTCTCGACTTGTCTCTTGTGCTGTGGCCCACCTGAGCATACTTTTAGATTGAGTTCCGTTTTCAGTGTGAGGTCACAACTTCTGATATCACGAGCCAGACTCCGAGATGAAACACTTTCGTCTAACAAAGAGAGGGCAGGGGAAATAAATACAGATATTGAATGGCCAGGATCTTCCAATCAGGGTAATTTCGTGTATGGACCATCTACAGTAAGTCCATCATGTCACCGCTTTGGATCAGTAAATCATGGGCCCCACTTTTACAAAAAGGGAAGGCTGAGATTCCTGCATAATCTCTTTGTGATGACAACACGTGGCGTACTGAGTTGTTTTTGGTAGGTATTTGTGCGAGAATTTCGAAATACAATGCTTTGCTGCACGCTTATCAGAAGTTGAATTTTTGCAAACGTGATTAAGACGTTTTTGTCTTCATCGAGCAGTAACCAAACGATCCTTGATCCTTGGATACATATACAGTATACTGGTGTCTTTAGTCCATACAGTCCAGGGCCAGGGTTGAATGATCCAGGCCGTTGGTCTGTCAGATCCCACTGTAGATGGACAATGATCCAAAAACTTACTTGATAAGAAAATCGTTACCACCCAATCTATGGGTTGAAAATGGACGGTTAAGAAGATAAATAAATAATGACGCATATTCAACTGAAAATGGCCCAAGACTAGCGGCCAGGATCTTACAATCTGGAAAATATTTGGGGCGGGGTCACAAGTCATGGTCCACCTTGTGGCATGTCCTTATCCGTCCAACGGCCTTTTGAAATGGAAAGTCTTGTTAGTAGATGCATGATGCATAAGTTGGATGTTTATCAGAAGTTGAAATCATGCAAGTGCGACAAAAGACTCTTCCGTATGACGAGAATTCCCCCTGTCGCCACCCACAGGAGGTTCCTGTGGTTGGAAGCTATGTGGGGCCCATAGAGATACCCGCGAGAAATCCACTCCGTCCATCAGTTTCTTCGAGCTCACATTATCACAGGATTCCAAAAAGTCAGGCAGTTCGAAAAATCAGGTGGGCTACATGAAAAGAAATAGTGAGATGGAAATGTCCACCGTTCCTAGAGCCTGTCATCATGTTTATATGTCATCCAAACCGTTAGTAAGGTTATTACCACTAAGATAACCTGTAGGCAGTAATATATCCAAAACTTCAGTAGCCTCCACAAAGTCTCCAATGGTGTGGGCTCAATCCTTATCTGCCTTATTTTTGGTCTCCTATCTTATTTAAAGCTTAGGAAACCGTGGGCCAGTCAATTTCTTACCAGGCCTGAAGCTTGTGAGAAATCCATTGGGTCCATGCGCTTTCCATATCATTTTAGGGCACCAGACGGAAAATGAAGCTGGCCCAACACTCAAGTGTGTTAATAAGAATTGAAAACGTTGATCATTGAAATATTAATAAGGCCATAGAAGTTTTGAATCAGGGTAATCTTTTTTGTGTTTTCAATTCATTCCAATGGCAATGACCTTATGAAGGATGTGGATGTGGATAGTATATAAACATTAAGGTGGACTCTCTTATACTCTATTTCTGGTCATTTTTGGAATATCCAAATAGTGAATAACATGTGCTATTACACAAATAGGATATAACATGCATAAAGATCTTTCAAAATATTTGGAACACTATTTATGAAAGCAGAGGCGGAGTTGGATAGTACATATTGTTGAGATGTGGAGCCACATCTGGACAGTGCTGCTCGACCCGTCGAGGGTTCGATCGACTCAAAGTTCAGCGAGCAAAAGTTAATTTTGGTCTGAGGTTCTCGACCTGTCGCGGCCCATGCTCGATCGGTCGAGTAGCCTGCTCGACCAGTCGAGGACCTCTCTCGACTAGTTGAGGTTACACAGATTCTGCGTGGATTTAGTGTGGACTGCGTAAATTTGAGGCTATTTCATAAGAGTGTGGAAGGGAAGTTGCTTAAATTATAAATAGGGGTCCCTAGGGCTATTATAGGGCATTCTAAGGTGTATGTAAAGTGTTTTTTTTTTCCTATACATCCAAGGGGAAAAGGTCAGTTAATTGCTTGTAATTCCATTTTCTTCATAGTGGAAGTTTGCACCCGTAGTTTTTTTTACCCTTGCTGGGGTTTTTCCACGTATATTCTGTCTTGTGGTTTGTTTGGTATGCTTTGATTCTATCTCTAGATTATATTTCTTCTTGTTTATCGTTTGTGGGTGAGACCGGAGGTTAGATCTCGGTTCACTTGAGTTGTTGGCGTGCTACGCAACAACTAATGTCAAAGTTATTAGTTTAGTTCAAGTGAGAGCGATGACGGAAGTAGGAAAGAGTATAATTGAGAAGTTTGATGGTTCAAACTTTACCTTCTGGAAGATGCAGATGGAGGATTATCTGTATAAAAAAGACCTCTATATTCCTCTAGGAGGAAAAGAGAAGAAACCAGAGAAGATAACAGATGATGAATAGTTTTTATTGAATTGGAAGGCTTTAGGAACGATCTGACTCTCTTTGTCTAAGAGCGTCGCTTCAATATATCCAAGGTGAAGACCATAAAAGAATTAATGAAAGCCCTAGTTATGATGTATGAGAAACACTCAGTGTCCAATAAGGTTCATCTTATGAAACAACAATTCAACATGAAGATGTCAGATGGTGTGAGCGTAACTAAACATCTAAACGAGTTCAATATAGTCACGATCTAATTAGAATCCATTGGCATTGTTTTTAAAGACGAGGTCAGGGCGTTATTGATCTTGTCCAGTTTGCCAGACATTTAGGATGGTTTAGTGATTGCTGTGAGCAATTCTTCAGGATCGACAAAACTGAAATTCGATGATGTGGCCGGTCTAATTCTCAGCAAAGAATCTAGAAAAAAGATATCAGGAGTTTCAAGGGATTCAGGAAATGCTTTAAACGTTGAAGGAAGAGGAAGATCGCTAAATAAAGGAGGCAATAAACACGGACATTCTAAGTTAAGGAAGAAGTCCAAGGGACAAAAAGACAAAAATAGGTATTGGCATTAAAGGAAGAAGGAGCACGTGAAACATGATTGCATGGCGCTTAAGAAACAAGAAGGAAGCTCTCAAGGCGAGAAGGATTCAGTGAATCTATCTGAAGAGAGTGACACATAAGTATTAATTTTATCTCTTGATGTGACGAAGGTCATAGACTCGGGTACTTTGTTTCATGCCACTTCGTGTAAGGAAGTTTTGCGTGATTGTGTTAGGTGATTTCAGGAGAATTTACCTAGGTGATGATCAGCCGTGCAGTATTGTTGGAAAGGGAGATGTTCATATAAGTCAGAAAGACGAAAAGACTTTGAAATTGAAGGATGTTAGACATGTACCGAGTTTGAAATGGAACTTAATTTCAGTGGGGCAGCTGACCGATACTGGATATGTGATGACATTCACTAGTGATTCCTGTAAGATCACAAAAGGTGCCTTGGTGATATCTCGAGGTAAGAAGGAAGGTACTTTGTACGTGACTTAAGGATCGTATAATTCACTCACAGTCGCATCAATTAGAGTGAATGGGCAGTTATGACATCAGAGGTTAGGACATATGAGTGAGAAATGAATGAAAGTGCTATTGCCAAAAGGGAAGCTACCAGGGCTAAAGTTTATTGACTTGGAATTCTATGAGGACTGTGTGTATAGAAAGCAGAAAAGGGTAAGTTTCAAGAAAACAAGACGCGACGCACTTCAAAGACGCATCTGTTGGGCTTGTACACACTGATGTGTAAGGACCGACACAGGTATCATCTCTTGGTGGCTCACGTTCTTTTGTCTCTTTTATTGATGATGCTAGTAAAAAAACTGTGGGTCTATTTCTTAAAGCATAAATCAGATGTATTTGATGTATTTAAGAAGTGGAAAGTAATGATAGAAAATGAGATAGGTAAAGCAGTAAAATGTCACAGATCAGATAATGGGGGAGAATACTGTGATAAGAGGTTTGAGGAGTATTGTGCATTAAATGGAATCAAACATCATAAAACGATTCCAAAGACACCACAACAGAATGGTGTGGCTAAGCGTATTAACAGAACCATTCTTGAGCGCGCCAGGAGCATGAGGTTACATGTAGGATTGTCTAAAACGTTTTGGGCAGATGTTGTGAATACTGCTACATATCTCATCAATAGAAGTCCTTCAACACCATTGGATGGTGGGCTACCAAAAGAAACGTGGACTAGGAAAGAAGTGAACCTTGCACAACTCAAAGTGTTCGGTTGCACTTCATATGTTTATATTGATATAGAGCACAGAAACAAGCTGGATGCGAAGTCCAGGAAGTACACGTTTATAGGATACGGGCAGCATGATTTTGGCAACCATTTTTTAGATACAGAGAACAAGAAAATCATTAGAAGCAAAGACGTAGTCTTCAATGAAAAAGTGATGTATAAGAATAGTTTGCAGCAAAATAAGGCCAATGAGAAAGAATTCATAGAGTTGGAAGAGTTACCGGAAACGGGTGTTATAGTGCCACAGGATGAGCATGCACAGGAGCATTACGAGGTAAAGCCGTAGACACCGGTTGTGAGGAGGTCTACTCGGGAGAGAAGACTCACGGTTCGATACTCACCGTCCGTACATTATCTACTGCTAACAGATAATGGTGAACCAAAGTGTTTTGAAGAGGCATTACAGTTAGATACACAGGTTAAGTGGGAGTAGGCCATGGATGATGAGATGGATTCTCTTGAGTCTAATTGTACATGGGAGCTAGTCAATCTACTTAAGGGTAAGAAAGCTCTTCATAACAAGTTGGTTTATAGACTGAAAGAGGAGCATGATGGTTCGAAATGGTACAAAACCAGATTGGTTGTGAAAGGGTTCCAACAAAAGGCAGGTATTGACTTTACTAAAATATTTTCACCAGTAGTGAAAATGTCTACGATTCACATGGTCTTGAGTATATTGGCTATAGAGGACTTACATCTAGAGCAGCTAGATATTAAGACATCTTTTCTTCATAGGGACCATGAAGAAGAGATATATATGTATCAGCCGATAGGATACGTGGCACCAAGAAAGGATAATAAGGTGTGTAGACTGAAGAAGAGTATATATGGCCTGAAGCAGGCCCCAAGGCAGTGGTACAAGAAGTTCGACAGTTTCATTTCAGAAAACGGTTTTAAGAGATGTCATGCAGACCACTGTTGCTATTTGAAGAAGTTTGATACGTCATACATCATCCTTCTTCTTTACGTAGATGATATACTTGTGGCCGGATTAAGCATGAAAGACATCTTAGATCTCAAAAGATAACTGTCTAGAGAATTTGTCATGAAGGATTAGGAGCTGCAAAACAAATCCTAGGCATGAGGATAAATAGTGACAGGGAAAACAAGAAACTAGTTTTGTCACTAGTAGAGTACATAGCTAAGGTACTTGATCGATTCAGTATAGGAGGTGCTGAGCCGGTTAACACTCCATTAGCCAACCACTTCAAGCTTTCTAAGGAGCAAGGTGCAAAGACGCAGGAGGAACATGACCTCATGGCTAAAGTCCCATACGCGTCAGCTATTGGGAGTCTCATGTATGCTATGGTGAGCACGAGGACAGACATTGCTGAAGCAGTGGGAGTTGTTAGAGGTTCATGAATAACCTTGGGAAGGAACATTCAGAAGCTGTAAAGTAGATCCTTAGATACCTGGTAGGTACTATGGAAGTAGGGCTATGTCTGGAGGATCAGAAATTAAGCTACAAGGCTACGTAAATTCAGATTTGGAAGAAGATATCGATAACAGAAGAAACACTACAGGGTATATCTTTACTTTGGGTAGTGCAGCAGTCAGTTGGGTCTCTCAGTTACAAAAGATAATATCCATCGATACAAAGAAAGCAGAATATATTGCAGCTATAGAAGCGTGCAAGGAGATGGTGTGAATGCAAGGTTTCATAAAAGATTGGGAAAGAAGCAACCAGATTGCAAGCTGTACAGTGACAGTCAGAGTACAATACTGTAACACCCTGTACTTTCCAGTACTCGGGTGTTACCATATAACCAACCTTAGTATAAATACAAGCCTGACTTAAGTAAACATTCACGTTCATCCTGGTTTAAATCTGACTGTTGAAAATAGTCTGCACCTATGTATTAGGCTATCCATCCGTTAATCTTTAAGACGAACCATCATGTCATCAGCGCAACCCATTGTTACGACTTTAATCACCTCGATGGATGGATCAAACCCTCCAGTAGTCATATAATATTTAATAAGTATAATTATTTTATATATTATGTTTTACACAAACATAGATCAGAAAAATTATAGATGTATTTTGATAAATTATTTATCATATGGAAGTGTATGAAAATATATTATAATAAGAGTGATACGCATATATTTAATGTATATAAAATATTAATATTATATTAACTAAACATAATGAATAATAACTTTACAATATATAATTGAATTATAAATATTAATATAGTATTGAATATTTTTATAAACATGTATATAAAAAATTATTAAATATTTGGATAAAATTTTGTGTGATTTTAAATAGGATATTTTACAATTTTCAATTCATATATATGTATAATATGAGACTGTATATTTTGAATTATACATTAATAAATAGGAGATTAATGGTATGCATATAGTACTACGTTAATATTAAAATTATATATTTTTTGATGTGTATGAGATTTTAATCATTGAAATCATAAGTAATGTACAGTAGTAATAACAAAAATTATATTAATATTAGTATCGGTTAGTAATATAGAATGAAAGCCTTACAAATGGCCCATTAGGATCTTTTAACCGTTGACGTTCAACTTCGAGGAGATCCAACCATTAGATTGACGAGAATTCCCAAGTAGGACCCTAAACCAAGATGTATGGCCCACCCAGAACCTTGGATTTGTCCCACCTTTAGTAAAAAGCTATGAAAGGGCCGAGTGAACCCAATAGACGGTGTGGATTTGTCAACACCATCCTTGTGGGCCCCAACTTTGATGGGTGTGCACATGAGGTGCGTTCACTCACTGTGTACGGGACCTTGGAGGCTCGGTCAGCGCCTTACTAAAAATAAGGAGGATTTTTCCCCCTTCCCTCCAAATTTCGATTCAAACGGACAGGCGTCCGTGGTTTCGATTTGTGGCCCACCCTCGATGCCCTGCTAGATGATCTGATCCGTCCATCTTGTGCGGACGGTCCTTCTAGACAAATCCTAGGCATTTTTACATGTATCTGCTTGCATGTAGGGACAGAAATCCAGGCGCTTATAGACCATGAAAAACCATGTTTCCAAAAATGGAAACTGTCTGTGCTGTCGCCAACTTGGCAATCGATGTAAGGGGTCTTTACCTGATCTTGGTCGTCTGTTTAAGAGGCTCTCATCCATCCGATGCTAGTGATTTAGGTCTTCTAGAAAAAACCACTACGGCTTCCATCCTAGCCACCGGATTTGAAAGCGGTTTCGGACAGAGGATATCCTGACCACTTGTTATTGATCCGATGGTTCAGGAAGGATTAGGGCGAGCATAAAAGGCATGAGGATTGAGGAACAATAGCTCACCCTCCAGTTTCGCAGCTACAACAAAAAATCGGTTGTTTCCCTCCAACCTTCGAACCCACCGCCTGAAGCTCGATGAAACCTCAAAAGCCCATGTCCCCAAGCTCCAATAGGCCTATTCACACTACCCAGAAGCTTCGGTTTGGAGAGAGACGTAACTGATGGCAATCTGCCATTAACGGCAGCTCACCTTCCCTGCCTTTCTCTCTCGTTGCCGCACTAACTGACCCGATTGAGTTAGGTCAGGGCTGGTGCTCTCGTTGTCCATGGTCGGAAGGAGGAGAGAAAGGAAGAAAGAGAAGAAAGGAGAGAAAAAAAAAAGAGGGGGGAGTGAGAGCGTTTGGCTGTTGCACCACACGGGCTGCTGGTGCCGCACTCCACCTATTGGCCGGTCTGCTTGAGTCGAGTTGGGTTGGGTCGAGTTTGCCGAGTCCAGATGTGGATGTGTGTTACAGGAAGAATGAGAGGGAGAGGAAGAAGAAAGAGAGAGAAAGGAAGTTTGAGTCGGGCTAGTTGCTGCCGAGTTAGCTTGTGGACTCAGGACGAGTCGTTGACTCGGTTCTCTTCTTGAGTCGAGCTAGGCTGGGTAAAGTGGGCCTGGTTTTATCCAGCCACCTTGCTGGGCATTGGGTTTGGAAGAAGGATGGAAAGAAAAAGAGGAGGAAGGAGAAGGAAAGAAGAGTTTAGGTTGGATCCAAGCAGTCCAACCGAGTCAACCCGACTCAGCCGCTGTTGATTAGCACCAACTCAGTCCAACTCGGGTTTGGTTACACCACCAGCAGCAACACCTGTTTTCTCAGTCCTAGCTGGGTTACATCTTTAAGTGAGCCTCCTCTATGGTTAAACTACTCCATTTAGTAGGTTGTAAGTTGTTAACTTGTTAAGATATGAGATTTAGGAGGGTTAATCTGATTGTGTTCATATGGGTAGCAACCTTTAGGGGGTGGTGAGCTAGATCATTAGCCAAGTGTGGTGGAATCCACCATCTCTTGGACATAGTAAGTTGTCTCCTCAAAACTACCCCACCACTTGAGGATTTCTAAGGTTTAATCGATTGCCTAAGACATGATTGTGTCTTTGCCTAGGCAGGAAATTTCCTTTCAAAGCAAATTTAAATAAACCACTTCACTCTAATCATAGGGGGACCAGATAGGGCTCAACCTTAAGAAGCACACATACTAGACAACGCCGTTAAGAGTAATAACTCCCAAGGTGATGAATCTTTCCCCTTGAGCTTTCCTCTTCCTTGTTAGTTCAAGTGGTAGTTCATTTTATTTCAATTGATAATTGATATCTTTAATTCAAGATAACTTGTGTTACATATGGAATTTGATTATCAATCATATGCTCAACATTTAATTTGTATGAATACCCATATGTCGTACTTGCGTATCCATCATGTTTATGGATTGTTTATGAATTGTTTATAAATCTTGAACTATGACACTCATTGAATGTCTACCTAAATTGGCTGCTTGCAAATTCGGATAATAATGGCTGGAATTAATCATGCATACATGGCACTCCTGTTTGGAATGGACTAACTGTTGGAAAGGTCCATTTTTCTTTTGGGATGAGCTGACTGTTTGAAAGGCCCATTCATTGTTTAAGTGAGCCGACTGCTTGAAATGCCTACTATCTTACTTGAGCAGGTCGACTGTTCGAAACACCCATTCCTTTGCAAGCTAAATGAGTCGACTGTTTGAAAGACCCATTCTCTTGCCTGGGTGGACCAACTGTTTGAAAGGTCCATTCCCTTGTTTGGGATGAGCTGACTGTTTGAAAGGCCCATCCCCAGGCATAAATGGGTTGACTATTTGAAAGACCCATTCATGTCTAAGTGAGCCGACTATTTGAAAGGCCCGCTACTTTGCAAGTTGAATGAGCTGACTGTTTGAAAGGCCCATTCTCTTGCATGAATGGACTGACTGTTTGAAAGGTCTATTCACTTGGCCAACTGGATGTGCATCCCCAGTTGATGTGCATTCACGCATTCATGCACTTAAACAAGATTGCATCATGAAATGTTTTGTATGTTTTAAAACTATGCTTAACTAATACGGCGGTGTGTAATCTTGAGGGAAATTCACACTGAACTGGCCACTCATTCATCGAATATATAACCGTACAGGTAGTACAGGTGGCTTATGTGATATTCAGGTTCAGTCTGATGAGAAACCGTTATGATTGACAAGGATGCGTGGCTGTATCTACCTCGAGAAGCTGTGCAATCTTACGACTTTCATTTATATGCATTTTAAGTTTTTCTCATATATTGAATCATATAAATTCTTGCAGTTGTTCATATGGAGACATTGGGTTGTATAAGTCATTATAGGCAACCTCTTGTATATTCTAAATATAAGTGCAAGATTTACTTTATGTTGATTTGTCCATTCTACACTAAACTGCTAACTCTGAAAGAAAAAAAGTATGAAATTTGGTTCTCTATAAGTTAACACTCGGGTTTTTGGGAAACGGGTCGTGTACTTGGGTATTGAAAACACAGGGCGTTACAAATACACTTGGCTAAGAATTTAGCCTTTCATTCAAGGACCAAACATATTGACATCAGATATTACTTCATACGTTTGTTACTGGAAGATGGATCGATTGCTCTAGAGAAGATCTATACAAGTGAGAATCTTGCGGATATGCTGACCAAGGGGGTCACATGGGAAAAGTTGAAGCTCTGTTCAGCTTTGATTGGTCTTCAGGCTTGAAGATGGAGAGATGGTGCACTCCGGATGTAGAAGATGAAGGTTTATAGTGATGTGTATCCAAGTAGGAGATTGTTGAGATGTGGAACCACATCTGGACAGTGCCGCTCGAGCAATCGAGGGTTCGCTTGACTCAAAGTCCAACGAGCAAAAGTTATTTTTGGTCAGAGGTGCTCGACTAGTCGAGGACCATGCTCGAATGGTCGAGTAGCCTGCTCGACCAGTCGAGGTTATGCAGATTCTGCGCGGATTTGGTGCGGATTGCGTAAATTTGAGGCAGTTTCGCAAGAGTGCGGAAGGGAAGTTGCCTAAACTATAAATAGGGGTCCCTAGGGCTATTCTAGGGCATTCTAAGGTATATGCAATGGGTTTTTCCATACATCCAAGGGAAAAATGTTAGTATATTGCTTGTAATTCCATTTTCTTCATAGTGGAAGTTTACACCTATGGTTTTTTTTTAACCCTTGTTGGGGTTTTTCTACTTATATTCTGTCTTGTGGTTTGTTTGGTATGCTTTGATTCTATTTCTTCTTGTTTATTGTTTGTGGGTGAGACCGGAGATTAGATCTCAGTTCACTTGCGTTGTTGGCGTGCTGCGTAACACATATGACGCGACCGAGAAGTTTAAGAAGTAGAAAGCAGTCAACAGAAGAGGAACAAATAGAAAAATATAAAAAGGGAGAATGATCTGAAAGACCAACATGACAACGTTTCAGCTGCCATAATGGTTGAAATAAAAAATAGAAATTGATGTATAATATCTACGAGTAGAAAAGCTTATAAATAGAAGGGGAAATCAACGTAACAAATCGTCTCATACCAACCAAACAAACTAAGTTAATTTATCTTTCATTAGCATAACTTTAGATCTATCTTAGGAATAGCGGTAATCTTTGGCTGTAATCCAAGTCTATGCTCTTATGTTGCACTAGTTTTGTTTCAATATAAACAATTCTTCATTCAGAAAGACTCGTTATAATATTGTCATGTGGTCGATTGTGAGTATTCCCTTTTTGTGTGACTTTCTGATTTCTTGACATATCAAAAGTCCTTTCTATGGAAGGTAAATTGCAACCCATCTTTGGAGGAAGAACCCCACCCTTCGACAGTCGCCTGATCTTCTTGTAACAATCTTGTGTTAGTGGATGAATAGGCCACGATCTTATCAGGAATCACTCCTATATGATTGTATTCAATGTATCTGCCTATCTTGATGCCTGGGGTCAAAGTTGTTCGGTTTGAATCGAGCCATACAATCAGTTTTGACAAGCCGACATACATCACACGTGACCAAAAAACAAGCCGAGAGCAAAAGACTCTAGAGAGGTTTCAACGGTAGGCATTTCCCTACCCATTGGTTCCTGTTGTGCAACTGCCAAATTTAGTTTTGGATTTGCCTCATTTTTTGGTCCATGTTCTATAATGATATGGAAAAAAATTTAAGGACGGAATAAATTTCTCATAAAAATAACGATGGGCCTCATCGTAAGAACTTTCTTCCAAAGGCTTTGGTAGGAAATCGACATTTAACTACCTCTGAGTTGAGGGGTTAAGCAACCCACGTTCTTCTGATGGATGTAGATTGCCTCCCAAATTGACCAATTGAAAGCTACATAAGGCCACTGATGTTTCTGAGAAATTCACCTCGTCTATTTGAGCAAAAAAAGATTTAAAGCTCAAGTGGGCCACATGAAAAGAAATACTAGAGATTAAACACCCACCATTGAAACATTCATGGAGCCATTGAAGTTTTGGATCAAGCTAATATATATATATATATATATATATATATATATATATATAGAGAGAGAGAGAGAGAGAGAGAGAGGAATGTTCAGTTGCGCATCGATTCACATGAGCTTCCGTGCAAGAATGGTCGTTAGCCGTTGGATCCAATGAAAGGCCAAGATTAGAGCACAAGTTGTGCAAGTCGTGAGAGAGACCTTCAACGTAAGTAACTTAGAGAGAGGGAAAACCTCATGTGAGAACTACTCGAGACCCCCATCCGAATCTCTCTCATTCTCCCTCTCTAAAAAAACTTAAAAAGGAGAGCTTGCAATGTCCTAGAGGGGGGTGAATAGGACAATGCCAAATAATCGAAACAAGTGCTGAATATGTAAATAATACAAAGATCTCAATTGCTTGAGTATTGAAACCTTGATTCCAAATAATTCGCAAGACAACCTTCTCCTAAAATTTTAGGCAAGACAACCTTATTTCAAGAATGTTTTCAAAATCAAAGCTTCAAACTAGCAAGAGTAAATTAAAGAATCACAATATTTACCACACAACTGAAATAATTAAATAAATCCAATCCACAAAAAATAAAAATAATGCATTCACCACATGACACAAAGATTTATAGTGGTTTGATGCTTTAAAAACAAGCACACCTACTCCACTCCCAAAATTACTTCCCTCGTAATTTTAGCTATCACTATAAAAAAGTTTTCTTAGAGTCACCTTAATAACTTGACACAGTTCCTTATGATTTTCATAGGCTATCAAAATAAAAACTCAAACTGAGATTTTCACAGGCTATCTTAGAGAAAACCTTAATTGAGATTTTCATTGGAGATCTTGGAAAAACCTAATCAGAGTTTTATAAGGTATACTTATCTTTAACCGTAGAAGATATAGTAAAAGGATCTCTTTCTTGAATGTAGATGGTGCTGTGTTTAGTTGGATAGAAAGGGTCTAGGGTTTCATAAATTTTAATTTTGTTAAACCAAAATGCTACTTAATTCAATTCTCTTAAATCTCAAAGAGGAGTATAGTTTACTCTCTTAGATTAAACTTAGAAGATCTGAGATTAAAGGGAATTGAAAAAGCTATTTAAATAAATTATAAACACTAACCAATAGATTGCTAATAACTTGAGCTTCTCTCTCTCTTGTAAAAGAATTCTGATAATTAATTTGTACAATTCGGAATGAGAGAAAGATTTAATTTATAGGCAAAGATGTTAGAACTTCGGCTAACCCGAGATAGGCTTCGACTAGCCCAAGTTCAGCGGATTTCAGATTGCATAGGATAAGAATTATCTTGTAACGCCTCAAAAATCGGCACCCAAGTACATAAACTTCGATCCCGAGTTCCCATGTGTTAACCAAATGAAAATGCACATATGTCCTCATTCAAATTCGAATTCATTTCATACACAGATAATCAGAGTAGCGCAATTCAAATTATTGGATCCAAAGCGAGGTAAAGATAACAATAGTCAATAAATATAGGGCTAAGAGCAAAAATACAATCCTAATAGTGGTAATTGCCCAAAATGGGAGTTATACAAGCCATAATATACATATCCAAAATAATTAAGGTGTAAAGCTTTCAGTTTACGCCCAATTCTCCAAAACATATCGGCATTGGCACAACTCGATATAAGCCTACCTGTTTGAGGTCTTACTAGTACTTGAATCAATGATATGCCTGATTGGTATTTTAAAACACCATCTTAGGTGGGTGTGAGTAGCTAACTTAGTAGTTCAATTAGTTCTAAGTTACACATGCTATCGATACAATCAACCCAGTTAATGATAAACAAGAAATCAAACAATTCCTAAATACTCTTGTTAAATGTGCATATGAAGATATGACATGATGCATGCCCTTTTCAAACAACACTCCCTCACACGCGACTTTAACGCCTATTTCGCAAATGCCAACACTCCCTCATCACGCGACACCAATGCCAGGTTGCCACATCTTATTTAATGCAATGTGATTAATGTGTATGTTAGCCGAGTAATTATTATGTTCCATTCATCCAACATATTGGCGAAGCTACGTTACCGACATCATATCACTAGTCCTTATTCAGATCATATAGCTCGTTGCCACACATAGCGACTCCTTACTAGTGTCCCTTGATCCAACTTTAGGTATCACCTGTTTAACTCACTAATCAACAATTTTAAAGGTTCGACATGATATCTAAGGTATGAGGATTAACTCGGTATGAGTCATCACACAATACGGGATATGATCACTCAATTCTAAGGTGCAGGCTTGTCACATAAAACCAAAACACATAAAGAAAAGGGATTGTCACCCAATTTTATTCACGCCCAAGTGGTTCGAATGACACTCTGGCACAGAACCATCTGTAGGGTAATTTATTGGGTGTCGTTCAAACAATGATTTATCACTTCCATTAGTACTCATCGGTCATTGTGGGGAGGCTCATAATAATCTCAATGAGACCGAGGTCGAATCCACAGGGGCTAATCTCATGTGTCTTCTAAAAGCAACTAGAAGTAGAACTAAAAGAAGATGTAAATCTAAATATGAAATTAACAAGAGTAATTGTAAAGTGTGTAATTAGAAACTTAAGAATTCAAAGGTGGGAACTAGGGTTTCTAAGGATCCACTTGTAGCAATCAGGGTGATACTATGCTTGATTCAAGGACACAACTGGAATCGGAGTCCTATCTTGTCCAATTGGAAGATATAGCAATTAAGATCAAATATGAACTTTCATTGACCTAATTCTCAATGGATGAGAGTTGTGAAAACTGAAAGTGATTCCATGACTTAGCCATGCCCTGGAGACAATGGTAAACAACATGATATACCAATTCCCATAATCAATCATAAGAGAATTATGAAGATTAGAAGGGATTCCATCATTTGACCATGCCCAAGGGACAATGGAGAATAACAGGATTTCCTAATTTCACAATCTTATAGCATGAAAAGAAAATACTCAAAGCTATTACAGATCTATTGTAATTTGAGTCACAACAAACCATTAAAAACTAAAAGCATTTCTTAAATATCAAACTAGAATAAAAGAGAATTTAACATAAACATGAATCAAAGCAATAGAAACATCCCATCATGCTACAAGCGTTACTTCTTATTCCCAACTAAGAGGTTTAGCTAACCATAGACATGATTGGATCTAAAACCCTAAAAGAAAGCATGAAAAACTAATGAAGAAAGAAGAAAAATGCTTGGCGATGGCTCTTTTTGCACTGTGTAACTTCGTTCAGACTACGTAACTTTTTATGTCATCGAACCTGCCTTTGATGTCATTGAGCATTGTTCGAGGAATCGATAATGTGTCAAAAACAGTCCAGAGAGTTAATTCAATTTCTTAAATAAAATTGATGTCATTGAATATGTCTTTGATATCATCGAGGAGTACTTCGAGTAGTCAAACATTGTGCCCAATCTGTCTAGCGAGTTTTGCCGAAAATCCACAAAAAGTTCGATGTCATCGAACTGACTTCGATGCCATCGAAGAAAGCTTCAAGTCATTGAACAAGTCCTCGAGTCATCATTAAATGTCTTGAATTTGTCCAGCGACCAACTCGATTTTCATTCATAAATTCGATGTCATTGACATGTGTTCGATGTCATCGAATGGTAGCTTCGATGTCATCGAACGGTGATCGACGACACAGTTAATGTGAATTTTGTACTTGTTCTTTCAACTTCTTTCATTCTCCACTTGATTTTCTTGAATCTTGAGACCTTGAAATCTTCAATCATTGTCTCCTAAGATTTATTCTTTGCCTTGGTGATCTTTAAGCATCAAATCGATACTTTCAGCACCTTTTCCAATCCGAGCTCTCAAATTCACCTTGCAACATAAACATGAGTAAAATAGGACATTAAGCAGTATCATGTTCATAAAACCAAGATGTAAATGGGGGATAATATTTAATATTTGACCCTCAATAGCTCGTCACCCCAATATAGGATGACAACTTAGACATGGTGTTCCTTGCAACCATGCCTGGCTCATGAGTCTTAGTGGGATATATCGCACTAACGGTTATGAATGGACCATCCATTAGAAATGTGTTATCATATATTTAATTTAGTAGTGTCATACATTGTGAACATACATGATCAATCAGCTAGTGGACTAATTTGATTAATCTTGGAGAACCCTGACACAACTGGCATTGGGTGTAAGTATCCCTTATAGTCCAGTTACTGTCAGTCGTCTGTGTTCACCCAGGTAATCAAACAAGCCTAGGATGGTCCGCTTAACTAGGGTCACCCCTTGGTTTGAACGATTTATCAACTGACTTAACATTGTAAGCAACCTAAGCATCACTACAAACTTAGCAATTTGTCATGCCGTCAACATAGATTCAACGTCACAACCACATAGGCATTTTATTAAACATAAGAGCATATATAGAACGCTCAGCTAATCACCTAGGCATTTTATTAAACATGTGATACATTCACTAGAGCATTTAACTAAATATATAAATATCAATAAATCAACACATCCAATCAAGCATTCAACCTAACATGTGAGCATCATTAGAATAATACATTTAATCACCTAGGCATTTTATCAAACATGTAAGCATCCATAAACAACCAATAACACATATTGTACCAACATTCACACCCCAAGCTCTCTCTCTCTCTCTCTCTCCTCCTTTCTTCTCTCTCTTTTTTTTTTCTCTCTTTTTCTCTTGCTCTAGTCATGAAATTCGTATGGGAGGAGGGGGTGCCCAAGAAAGGGCCTTATATAGTGCCAGAATTGGTGAAAATGGCCATAAGGGATAGGTTTTAATTATACTATCCCTATGGGAGAGTGTTTCTAACCTTTAGGGTGCATTATGGGGTCTACATGTCGATATATACTGTAAGATAGTTATCCTTAATGATGATCTACGTATGGATATGATTGAACCGCCATTTGAATGCGCTGATTGAGGGGTATGATCAGAAGTTTGTTCAATGGTCACCGATGGTCGATCGGGGCCGTGGCATGTTGAGGCATAAAGAAATCAATTAAAGAGGAGGAGAAGGAAAACTATAAGGAAGATAAACTTTTACAACACTTAGTTGTGTGGCACACAACAGAAGTTTTTATAGTATCATTGTGCGCCGCACAATGAAAATATGCGCACAATGGATGTATGCGCCCAATGAAAATATGCGCACAATGGGTGTATGTGCACAGTGAAAATATACAGATAATGAGTCTTTTTGAGAAGGGTTCGCATGTGCAAGAGGTTACAAATACCCCACCATCTTCTATAATTGATTCATTCGAACAGTACTAGTGCAGTAGAGAAGAGTCTAGACTTTGGAATAGTTCATGTACTGGAAGTATCTGTTGTGCAGCGTACAATGGGTGGCTTGCACAACAAGAAGGCCGCACAACAGTTAGGGCCGCATAATGAGCAAATCAAAACCCTTGCTGTCCACACAATGGATGTCATGCCCCAAATTTGGGGACGGACAGCTTCTGTGATGTCTCGAATTCGGCACTTGACTTCCATACACCAAGTCCTGAGTTCGGCTCACTACAAGGAAGATTTTTGACTTTTAAAAAAAAAATAATACCCGAGCATGATGATCCGTAATCACAATACTAAGCAACAGTCTCCATCATAAATCCTGATGGTTAAAAGTACAATGCTTTTCTCAAAGATACACAATGTTAATATTATGAAATCACAAAATAGATACAATGCATCGAGAAAGCTATGTCCTCCAAGTTAATCCTGCCTTAAAAAAATGGGAAATAGGAAGCTTAGGCAAAAAGCCTAGTGAGTACACTCGTGTGTGCATAGTGTACAAGCATACAGTAACAATCAAATATCAGAGTACACAAGCTGAAGCATAGTGACCAAGAATGCTACATCAAGCTAAGAGGCATAATGCAATGCAAGAGATGACATGCAAAAGTATGCCGAGTGTATGCAGGCATGAAAATCCTCCTTTAAAAGTCCACATCACAATACAGTTATCATCACTGGGAATCATCAGGGCCTTATATCTAGAACAAGTCTGAAACTTGTTAAATAGAGGCCTCATATACCTGCCTTGTCAGTGGGGGGCCTATAGTCATGTCAATACCCACCCGGCATGCCGATAGCGGACCCTTTTTGGGGGCTAGTCAAACCCAACCACATTGGCTCTAACTCTTCAACTAGGCGTGACTGAACCTCTTCTCACTTGACCACGTCGACGGGAGTCAGGGCTACTATGGTCTTCGGCACCAGGTGACCCATAACATCCGCCCAGTCTTGATGATGAGGCTCGAGGGTACCACTCAAGGTTTAGAGAATTTCACCCAGGGTTCTGGGACCCAGTATACGAAACCCAAATTTCTAGTGTCCACAAATACCAACCACGATGCCATTGTGTAAGTGTTATGGTTTCTAGCTCCTATAATTGTCAAATTTTGTAGTGCCAAAACATCTTGGAATCTGTGTCTTATGTAGCGCATCAATATATTCAAGATAGTGCAAGATTACATGTTCATGTTCAAGTACAACATCAAGTGTGAATTCAATGTTTCAAGATTCATAGCTCAAGCTTCAAGTCAAGAAAAAGTTCCTATACTATGAACCTCAAGCTCAAGCTTCAATGTTAGTCAAATTCAAGCTTCAAAAGGTCTCAAGTTCAAGCTTTTATATATGTCAAGATCTCAAGCTTCGTAAACTTCAAAGATCATCTTTCAACTGAAGGAAAAGAAGTTTTAATGTTCATACATCATGTTTAAGGTATGAACGACCCTAGATTGACCATTGGGTAGGTTATTTTGAATACATAATTTAAATTAGATCATTTTATAAGTGCATAGACTGTTTCTCGACTAGTCTTGGATTATGTTTGACTAGTCCTAGCACTGGCTCGACCAGTCTAAGAATTCCTCGACCAGTCTTAAGTTTGTTATTGATTTTTGGGAATTTTTGATATAGCCTCGACCAGTCCTGGAGATTGCTCGACCGGTCGTGTGAACAATGCTCGACCAGTCCTGCAGCCTCGACTTAAAGTCCAGTAACTAAAAATGGTTCCACACAACCAATCGTGGAGCCACACGACCGGTCAAGCAGAGCCTACGACTAGTCGTGGAACGGCTTTATCCTATTGTGCTCAAAATTTTAAAAATCTGTTGGTCTTACGACCAATCATGCCGACCTCAAGAGCAGTCGTGAATTTGATTTTTGCAACTATAAATAGAGCACGATTTTCAAAGTTTGATATTCAATTCAAGCTAAATCAATACGCCACTCTGAAAGATAAGTTAGTGATATTCTCAAGCTATTTAGTACTCATTTCTATTTTCTTTAATTAGCTTTTTTTTGTATTTGATTTTGTATTCTGCATTCCAATTATATTTGAAAGAGGGATTGAAGTATTCCCATTTATGGGAATCAAAATCAAATTAAGCTAGCCCAAGGTGCTTTAAATCTAAAATCTATCTAGACCTTAGAACCATTTCATAAGTGAGTGTGGATATTGAACTTCTACTCCATTTTGTTCTTTCGGGCTACATCTAAAGAAGAATAGCCAGGTATTTTACATTATTGTAAATTTTTATCTTTTGGTTTCATTGAGATTGTGCCAGAAAATTCTCTCTCTGTTTTGGTTTTTCTGAGGTGATCCCGAAAACTCAGTGTGGGGTTTTTTGAATTGTGTAAGCCTACTTGAAAACACAATTGTCAGGGTTTTAGGTGAACCTTGAAAAACCTATTTTCATAGTGAACGCTAATATCCACTGTGTGAGGAAATTAGGAGTGGAGTAGGTGTGTGGCTGTTTTTCTAAACAGTTGGTGTACACACAAGCGAACCACTATAATTTTTGGTCTTGTGGATTGATTATTTATTTCTTTTTGTGGATATTTGTAATTTCCCTTTCTGCATTTGTGGAGAATATTGTAATTTCTTTTATGCAAGTGTGGGAATGTTGTAATAACTTAGATTTCTTTACTTGCTATTTATTTCTTTATTCCTTTGTATCAGTTTGAGTTTTTGATACATAGACCTTTCTAGGAATCGGGTTGTCCTACCATAAACCTTTGGTTTTTGGTGTAAGGTTGTCCTTAGAACAACATTTGTATCAATCTCTCAATACTCATATATTTGAGGTTGTATTTAAATTCATCATTATGAGATCGTTTAAGTGCTATCTTTATTTAATTGTTTAAATTCTGCCGTTAATTTTTAATTTGGCATAATCCTATTCACCCACCCCCCTCTAGGACTTTATAGCTCGTCCTTTTCAAGTGGTATCAAAGCCTAATAGCTCACTTTTAATTATTTTTTTTGTATTTATTTCCTAAGCTAATCGATCTGAGCTATTTAAGATGTCAAATTTTGATAGCCTTTCAGTCACTAGGCCTTCACCATTTGATAGCTCCAACTATGCCTATTGGAAAGCCAGAATGAGGATTTTCTTAAAATCCATGGATGAGAGTGTGTGGCAAGCCACAGTGACTATATGGACCCCTCCTACCACTGAAGTAACTGATATCAATGGATCCAAATCTATGAAAGTCACACCTTATTTTTCTTGGACTACTCTTTAGAAAAATGAGAGTAGTGCCAATGCAAAGGCTTTAAATGCCATAACTTGCGCACTATCATCGGATGAATTTAAAAGAATTATATCCTTTGATACTGCAAAGCAAGCTTGAGATATTTTAGAAATGACACACAAGGGTAGAACAATCGTCAAGAAATCTAAAGTCCAAATCCTCACAACCAAATTTGAGGAGATACGTACGGAAGAAAATGAAACCTTCATGGACTTCTATACAAGATTGAATGACATTGTGAACTCTATGTGGGGTATCAGTGATAAAATCCCAGAAAGTAAAGTTTGTGCAAAGATACTACGTTCATTCCCTAAATTGTTCAATTCAAAGGTAACCGCGATCCAGGAACTTCGTGATACGGATAATATGAGGGTAGAAGAATTAGTTGGTTCTTTACAAACCTATGAGTTAACTTTTAAAGCTCCTAAAAATAAATCTATCACCCTTAAATCTTCTAAATGTATTTCTCAAGGAAATAGTAGTAATTCTGATTTAGAAAATTCTGAAGATGATATGGCCCTTTTAGCTAAAAAGTTTTATAAGATTTTCAAAAGTAAAAAGAGGGTTGATTTTCAAAAACCTAATGAAAAGAAAAGATCTAAATCTAAAAACTTGGAAATCTTTAAAAGATAGTCAATGTTAAAACTGCCATGAATATAGGCATTTAGCAAACAAGTGTCCTAAGAAGGACAAACCTAAAAAGAAATGTATGTTGGCTACTTGGGATGAATCTTTTGGCTGTGAAGCCTCTTCTGAATCAGAAGATTCTGAAACTGAGTCGGGTAATGAAGTCAAAGCCCTTATGACTCTAGCCAAGTTCACTTTTTTAGATCATGATGATTCAACTAGTGAAGAAAATCTGAATAGTGATCATGAAAATGAAGAAGATCTTCAAGATGCTTATAATGCCCTTTACAAGGAGAGTTGTAAAATTGCCGTAAAACTAAAACTTTACAAAGAAAAGTTTTCGAAACTTAAAGAAAATTTTGATAATCTTGTTTTAGAAAAATCTCATATTTCAGACTGTTTTGAAAAAACTAAGTGTGACTTAGATTTCAAAAACTCCCAAGTTGAAGACTTAAAATCTGAAAACGAAAAGCTAAAACTTGAAATCTCTTCACTTTTGAGTTTAAAGAACACATGGAAGTATGCCCAAGGTGATCCTAAGTTAGAAAAACTATTATCTAGATCCAGAAAATGTGGTGACTGATCTGCATTGGGATACGACAAAAGTATTCCTCCCAAACTTAAGAATACTCCTCCTAAGTTTGTGAAAGGAGAGTCTTCAAACTTAAAAGGGAAAAGCCTAAATCAAAATTATCCTAAAAATGCTAAAACTTTTCAGTCTTTAAAACCTAAAAGTAACCATATCAGCTATAAAAATTAGAATTATAATCCTTTAGCTGAGAAAATTATTGATTTACTTAAGGAGCTGTTGAAATCTAACTCAGTGGGTCGATCTTATAACAACTACAAAAATAAGAAGACCAACTATACTCCTAAACCCAATACTATAATGAAATGGGTTCCTAAATTTACTTGCTTGGTTGCCCACACTGCTTTCAAAGCTTCAAGTCATTCAAAGTAGTACCTAGACAGTTGTAAGACCCGTATCCTAGCCCGTACCATTCCGTAGACTTTCGCGAACCTCCCGATCGAATTCTGGCAAACCACGACCTGTAATCGGCATTTACGAATGACCCTAAGTTGTATCCTATGATTCGGAGTTGGCTCAACTCAAAACTTGTACCATCGCAACCGCACCGTTGCTGGGGTTCCGATGCCACATCTCGTGCGCTGAGGCGATACCCAGGCTAGAAGTTGTGGCCCGCGTATATCTCGAGAAAACGCTGCGTGTTATGAATCTCAAGAGAATCTTTACAATCAATCACATCAATCATAAGTCAAGTACAACCCATCACTCACCCATACCTCTCTCTTCACCAAGTCAACAACACCCATACCTAACCATTCCCTTCTTACCAAAAGTCAAAAGAAACCATACCCTCCATCCCATCTCCCTTAGAACAACCCATCATCTCTCTCATTTTCTCACTCCATCCCAAGCACCAAGGGAGCATCCAACGTCCAAGCTTCCCAAGCCTAACCCAAGTGTGGCCCACTTTCCCACCCTCTCATCTCCCATCTCAACCATTCATTCTTCATCAACCTCCATCAAAATTGAAGGCAAGAAGCATACGAGTTCAAGGAGCTAAAGAAGGAGGCCAATAGGTGGGTGATCTATTGTTAATTTGTAATTTTTGGGCCCACTTGTTGTGGGACTCATTTGATGTATGCATTGCATAAAAGAGGGGCCCATAGTGGCGGGGTCCCTCTATCTCACTGTCTCTCTCTCCCTCTCTTTTATGATAGTGTGTTTGGCCCACTAGTATTATTATTTGATGATCCTGACTATCTAGCAGTGGGACACCGTTGCTGTCCACTTGATTGTCCACCCTGCTGGACAGTCCATCCAGCCGGCCATTTGGGTGATGGGAAAACACCTAAATCGGCTTAATTGTAGGTTGGTGGTCCACATGTACGTGGATCCCACCTTGATGTGTGTAACGTGTCCCCACTGTCCAGAAATCTGGACATGGGACTCACTATGAGGTTTTATCCACACCGTCCAGTAGTCTGGACGTGGGAACCCACCTTGCATTATGTGTTGTATACACACTAGCCATCAACAAGTGCTGTGGATATCCACCATGATGTATGCGTATATCCACACTTTCCATCCATTTCCCTAGGACGTGGGGCCACCTCACACATGTGGCTCTTGCGAGGGTGGGGCCACCTATATGTATGTATTTTATCTAGCACCGTCCATCTGGATGGTGCATGCGCAGGCACCCACCTTGATGTATTTAACCCCCACTATCCACCTATCCATGATGGTGGGCAGATCACAAGGTATTTGTTATATCAAAATCGTCCTTCCATTTGGAGGTGTGGGCCCACCCCACATGTGTGGCACATGTGGGGGTGGGACCCACCTTAGTGAATGCATTGTATATCCACAACCATCTATCCATTTCAATAGACTGGTGCACCACACATGTGGACCACCTTAATGATGCAGATTGGCTGGTGTACCTCTCACCAGCATTATACTTAGCAGTTCTGTGGCTCCCACGCGTGATATGTGTTAGATCCGAACCGTCCATCCATTCAGCAAGCTCGTCTTAAGGGATGAGATAAGAAAAAGAAGCAGATCTGATGGTCAGGAGGACCACACTGCAGAAAACAGTGTTGAGTGAACGTCCACCATTGAAACCCTTTTTGGGGTCACGAAAGTTTGGATAAATATGAAATTTATTTTTCCTCTTAATCTAGGTCTTTGTGACTTTACGATCAGGTTGGATGAAAAATAAAGTGATGGGCCCTACAAATTTAAATGGTGAAAATCATTATCTCCACTGTTATTTGTGGTATGGTCTAGATGATCTTTCGATCCGCCGCCATTTATGGTGCAGCCCATGTATTGCGGCCCACCTATTGTATATGAGGCCCATTAATGTGGCTCATTGATGTAACCCACTTGATGTGTATAAGGCCCATTGGTGCGGCCCATTGAAGGCCCACTTGATGTGTATGAGGCCCATTAGTGCAACCCATTGATGTAGCCCACTTGATGTGTATGAGGTCCATGTGTAGGGCCTATTTGTGATGTTTATTAGGACCATGTGTAGGGCCCACCTATTGTGTATTTGAAGCCCATGGGTTGTGACCCATTGTGATGTATTCGAGGCATATGGGCAAGGCCTGATGTGATGTGTTTATGGCCCATATGATGAGGCCCATTGAGATGTATTTTCAGTCCATGTGATGTGGCCTATCTTGATGTGTATTAGGCCCTTGCGTGAGGCTATGGGCCCACTATATGTTTGGCTCTATATAGGCCACTGCTTGGGAGCAATGTTGGTTAAATGTCCACATTGATGGACAATGATGGTTTAATGTCCTCATTGTGACCTTCCCTTAGGCCCTTTGTTAGGCCGATTATTGAGGCGAAATGTATAGGCCGATTATCGAGGTTGATTCTGATTATCGAGGCCGATTTTGATTGTTGAGGTCGAGGCCGATTATCAAGGCCAATTCAAATTATCGAGGCCGATTCTGATTATCGAGGCCGACTCCGATTGTCAAGGCCGATTTCGATTGTTGAGGTCGAGGCCGATTATCGAGGCTAATTCTAATTGTCGAGGCCGATTCTGATTATTGAGGCCGACTCTGATTGTCAAGGCCGATTTCGATTGTTGAGGTCGAGGTTGATTTTGATTGTCGAGGCCGATTTTGATTGTTGAGGTCGAGGCCAATTGTCGATTCTGATTCCGATCGTCGAGGCTGATTCTGATTGTTAAGGTCGAGACCGATTGTTGACGTCGATTTCGATTGTCGAGGCCGATTCTGATTATCGTGGCTGATCATCGAGGTCGATTCCGATTGTTAAGGTTGAGGTCAATTGTCTTGGCCAATTCCAATTGTCGAGGTTGAGGTCGATTATTGAGGCCGATTCCGATTGTCGAGGCCAATTCCGGTTGTTGAGGTCGAGGCCGATTCTAATTATCTATGCTGATTCTGATTATCGAGGCCGATTCCGATTGTCGAGGTTGAGGCCAATTGTCGAGGCTAATTTTGATTGTTGAGGTCGAGGCCGATTCCGATTGTCAAGGTCGATTCCGATTGTTGAGGTCGAGGCCGATTGTCGAGACCTAATGTGATGTATATACGGTCCATATTTGAGGCCCATTGTGATGTATATTAGACCTATGTGAGAGGTCCATTGTGATGTGTATTAAGCTCTTGAGTGAGGCCCATGGTGTTGTATATTAGGCCCTTGTGTGAGGCCATGGGTCCATTATATGTTAGGTTATATGTTATTAATACCGATTATGAGTATGTGACAGCATAGCATTATGATACATGCCCATAGGCATCATCTGCATGTTTTTTATGAGATGTGGTTGATCGTTACATATGTCATTGGGTAGGTGATTATGAGACTCCCTGATAGGCAGAGGTTATCTTACATGAGCACATGGTATGTGTAGGATTGATGCGTGACTGGATTGTATGACTCATGCATCTTGCACTGTGTTGTGACTACTGTACACCCTAGAGATATCAGGGCCATAGCCTCCACAGGCATATCGTGGATGGCCAGATGGGACACCAAAAATGTTTGGTTCTAGTATACAGGCGCCATAGATGTCCCTGGGTGAAAATCCCTAAGCCTCCTTGGCCAGGAGATGCCCCAACATCGAGACCGAGTGGATATATATGAGTGCATGAGGGCTGAATACTAGGAGGCCATGTCTCCCACTGTGTCATGGTCGGTTGGGAGGGGGTGTGGCCTTACCCGCTCGAGAGTAGGAGGCATTGCTAGGCTGAGTTTGACCAGCTCGTGAATGGGTCCGCTATCGATGTGCCGGGTAGATATTGGCTGACTACTGGCTAGGCAGATGGTGAGGTCTCTTCCACTTGCATGGTCGCACGTCAGTGGGCGACAATTTACATGTAGAGTGTACTAGACCCCGGTGATGATCCCAGAGAGAAACCGTACTGATATGTGGACTTATCGAGTAGGAGTTGCATATTCATTCATTCACTATCCACTCGGGTTAGAAGTGTGCAACTAATTGTTATGTACCTTTGTAATGGTAAGGATTTCGGTTGCGCGTGACTAACATGAGATCAGGAGTCTACTACATTGAGTCTAGCTATCCAAATTTAGGTATGGGACTGGTTTGGATAAAAGTCCTTTGTGATGGATCCCATAGCCTATGATACTACGTGCTATCATCCTGACTTCACTCCAGCTTGGTTATTTCATTTGCACTGCATATTGCATTGTATCATCAGCATCTGATATTTGGCTTGTTGTCCCTACATTGCATAGCTGATCTACATTGCTTCATCAATATATGAAATTGTTTTTATTATATTTTTGCATTGCATAGCCTGGATAAGGCTGATGGTATTTATGGGCCTATCAACATGTTTTCGCATTATTCTGATATCGTATGATTTATGATCTTGCCAATATTTCTGATATTGTATGATTATGGGCTTATCAGTATTTTCGCTTACTCTGATTACTCTGATATTTCTTACTTGGCACTACGTTCTGCACACACTTTCACCACCCACTGAGCTTTCTATAAGCTTATGCACGATAGATGCGTGTAGGTGGCATTAGGTTGCAGCAGCGTTGAGCTTGAAGCATGCAGCGGACCTCTGGAGCTTTGATTTTGTCATATGTATTTCCCTTTCAGCACTGTATTCAAATGTTTATATTAGTGGATATGTGATGATGATGTTGCCTTTGTGATTTGGGTAAACCTGTGGTTATGCTTAGTTGGAAAATCCTCCTTGTAAGATCCCAGGATCGGAATCTGGCGTATGGATGCTGGGAGCTAAGAATGGGGTACTACGGAGGCTGTCGGCATTGGATTCGGCAATCCAAAATTTTGTTAGCCCAGTTTCTGAGTTTGGGGTGTGATAACAGTGGTTGCTCTAGACATATGACAAGTGATAAGGGTCTGTTTACTAATCTTAAAATTATAACTGATGGTTCAGTCACATTTAGTGATTGTAGCAACTGTAGGATTGTTGGCTAAGGTACGGTTCAACTCTTTAACCTTCCTTTATTTGAGAATGTTTATATGTAGAAGGGTTAAAACGTAACTTATTAAGCATTTCTCAAATATGCGATAATAATCATAGTGTAAAATTTACAAACCTAGGGTGAGAAATTTTAAATAAAAATAGTTCTTTAATATTAACTGGTCATAGAACTTCTAAAAACTGCTACATTGTAAGTGATTCTAGCTCATCTAATCTATCATGTTGCATGGTCCATACCGATGAGACCGAGTTGTGGCATAAATGCCTCGGACACGTACACTACCACAACTTGTATAGATTAAGCAAAAGAGAGTTAGTAAGATGCTTACCCAAAATACAGAAAATAGATAAAATATGTGGTGAATACCAGATTGGCAAACAAACTAGGAGTTCTCACAAAAAGGTGGACTCCAATGCCCCATATAAACTGCTCGAACTCCTCCACATGGATCTTATTGGACTAACTAGAATGGAGAGTCGAGGTGGCAAAAAGTACATACTGGTAATTGTTGATGACTTTACTAGATATACTTGGGTAGTCTTCCTAAGAGACAAATAAAAAACTCTCGATGAAGTAAAAAGGATACTTAGACGTATCCAAACTGAAAAAGAGTCTCAAGTCTGTAAGATCTGTAGTGATCATGGATCAGAATTTAATAATAGTGGTTTTGAGAAGTTTAGCAGTGATCAGAGAATATCACATGAATTCTCTGCCCCCAAAACACCACAACAAAATGGTATGGTAGAAAGGAAAAATAGAGTGCTTTAAGAAATGACAAATGTAATGTTAAACAGTATGAAGCTCCCTAAAAATCTATGGGCCGAAGCCGTAAATACTGCATGTTATATAATTAACTGCGTTTATACTGGAAAATCAAACAGTAAAATGGCTTATGAAATGTGGTTTGATAAGAAGCCTACTATCAAATACTTTTGAGTTTTTGGCAGCAAGTGCTACATTTTACGTGACAGGAAAAATCTAGGTAAGTTTGACACTAAAAGTGATGAAGGGGTATTTTTAGGATATGCTCTGAATAGTCAAGCGCATAGGGTTCTTAATAAGAGGACCGGTGTTATTTAAGAGTCTATTAATGTGGTTATTGATGATCACTTGAATATACTTATTTTAAGTTCAGAAAATGATGAAGTACTTCTAATTAATAAACCAGATACTTCATCAAGTCAAAATAATTCTGAACTGAGGACTATTAAAGATCATCCAACTAATCAGATTCTTGGAAACCCTCTCACTAATGTGCGCACTCGTAGACAACTAGAAGATATGTGCAATTACGTGTGTTTTGCATCTCAGATAGAACCGGCTAATGTAAAAGAAGCTCTTACTGACGAAAACTGGATAGTTGCGATGCAAGAAGAGCTTAATCAATTTCTTAGAAATGATGTTTGGTACTTAGTTCCAAGACCTAAAGATAAACACATTATCGGAACCAAATATATTTTTAAAAACAAGTCTGATGACCTTGGTAATATCATTAGAAATAAGGCTAGGCTGGTCATATAAGGGTACACTCAAATTGAAGGCATCGATTATGATGAGACCTTTGCCCCAGTAGCTCATCTTGAATCAATCAGACTATTTATATCAATTGCATACTTTAGAAAGTTCAAAATATATTAAATGGATGTAAAGAGTGCTTTCTTAAATGGTAATTTGTATGAAGAAGTGTATGTTGAACAACCAATGGGTTTTGAAGATCCTAAGAATGTTGATCATGTCTATCGCCTAAAAAAGGCTCTCTACGGTTTGAAAAAAGCTCCTAGGGCATGGTATGAAAAATTGACTAAGTTTTTGCTAAGTCAAAATTTTCTAATGGGAAGTGTTGATAAGACTTTATTTGTTAAGAAATATAATGATCACATTTTAATTGGTGTAAATTTATGTTGATGATATCATTTATGGATCTACCTGTGCTAACATGACTGTTGAGGCTGCAGATCTTATGAAATCTAAGTTTGAAATGAGCATGGTTGGGGAATTGAATTATTTCCTAGGGTTGCAAGTTAAACAGCAACCTGATGGATTCTTTATTTCTCAAACCAAATATGATCTGAACTTAGTTAAAAAGTTCAGATTTGAGAATGGAAATTTTTTTAATACTCCTATGAGTACTACTTTGAAACTCTCAAAGGACTCTATAGGTAAGAGTATGGATCCTAAACTATATCGAAGTATGATTGGAAGTTTGCTTTATTTAACTGTAAGTAGACCTGATATTGCATTTAGCGTAGGAATTTGCGCTAGATATCAATCTGACCCTAAAGAGTCACATTTAACTACTGTTAAGTGGATTATGTGATATGTCTCAAGCTCTGCTAATCTAGGTCTTTGGTATCCACATGATACTAGTGTTCAATTAGCTAGTTACGCTGATGCTAATTGGGCTGGTAGCATTGATGATAGAAAATCAACCAGTGGTGGTTGTTTCTATGCTGGGAACTGTTTAGTTTCTTGGTAAAGTAAGAAACAAAGTTCCGTATCACTTTCAACTGTTGAAGCTGAATACATTGCGGTAGGTAATGCATGTACTCAGCTTGTATGGATGAAAAGAATGTTAAGCGATTACGGAATTGCACATGACTTTATGGTTTTATATTGTGATAATTCCAGTGCAATTAATATATCTAAAAATCCAATCCAGTATTCACAAACCAAGCACATTGACATTAGATATCACTATATTCATGAATTAGTGGAAGAAAAGACAATTTCTTTGGATTACATACCAATCGAGACTCAACTTGCAAACATATTCACAAAATCGCTCGACAAAAGCAGGTTTTCTAAATTAAAATTTGATCTTGGTATGTGCAATTTGAATTGATTATTCATGCATTTCTGTATCATAATGTATATATATATTTGCTATTTTATATGTTTAAAATCTCAAATTTCTTGAAAATTGCTCATTTTTTTGGCTGTGCACGACCCGTCGAGTACATACTCGACCAGTTGTGGGTCGTGGGTTTAACCTTTATTTGGGGGAAAAAAATCCATTTTTCTTCATTTTGTGCTTCTTCTCCAACGAGTCCTAGGTCGACCAGTCGAACCTATCTCCTAGTTCTTCAAGATTAGTGCTTTATTTCCATTTTCCTTGTACATTCAAGTTCATATCACTCCTTTTCCATCTTTGGTGTGATTTATTTCTTATTTCATTGAGGTTTTTGGGGTTTTCTTCTTTAAAATCTGATCTTGAGAAAACCCACTCTACATCTTTTGTAACTACTTGGTTCCTTGATTTCCTATTTGAAAATGGAAGGTAGAGGCAAAAAGAAAAGTTCTCGTGGCCCTTCTTCTTCTAGATCGACATGTATCACAATGCGCCACCTTCGGTCACCCGAAGATGATCCCTCCTATGTGTGGGATATACGGTTGCACAATGTAATAGTTGAACGACCTATTCATGTTGACCATCTTGCTCCGTTTGAAATCCTTCATCTTCTCCAATTCTAGGATGGGATAACATTCTACATTGGGGTGGGCTACCATACCGGTCCATTGCGCAAGCTATGTATGCATGTATTTCTAATTTTTCAATTGAAAGCTTAACATTTATTATTGCTACTAGAAAAGGTCCAGTTAAAATAGACAGACATTTAATCTCTGGTCTAATGGATGTACCTGTTAATGACGAAGGTATTCCTATTAGCACTTTAGTTGCTAAACCATCTGAATCAGAAAAATGTATGCTTACTAGAGAATTGTGCAATATAGATGTATAATGGAGTACTAATGAAAATACGCATGCTTCAAAGTATTTGTTACCCAGATACAAAGTTCTTCACAGGATATTTATTTTTAATGTTTATCATCGTTCTGGTAACAAAACTGAATTCACTACGTTCATGGTTCGGATTCTTCATGCCATTGTCTCTAGAACCAATATATGTCTTTCTTCTTTAATTTGTCATTGCATCATTCAATTCCGTCTCTATCTTGGACACAACGATATCCCTTTTGCTTATCTGATGACTGTGTTAACCACCCATTTATTAGTGGCTATGCCTGTTGGAGAGGCTCCCATTCAACATCTAATCTTCAACAACTCCAATATAAATAAAATGAATCTAAGGTTGGCCGTAGGCCAAGTCAATGTGGGTGTTGGAGGAGGTGCTGCAATGAACGAAGAAGAAGGTGATTTACCTCTAGATGACATTAACATGGATGATATTTTTGATGAGATCGAGTCTGACTTAGTAGATGATCCTAACTATCAACTGTCTGACTTTGATGCGCGGTTGCGCTCTCTTGAGGAGAAGGTAGAGAATATGAATGTGTCCCATGATTTGCTGTTCAAATATATGTGCAAGTATCTTAAGTGCTTGAACAAGGGACTTCATAAACTTGATCCTACCATACCTGCTCCTTCTTCAGGTTCTGATTAGTTTTTTGTTATCTTGGATTGTAATAACTCTTATGATACTTTGCTTTCTTTCGGTTTATGGGATTGAATTTGGTTGAACTATGTTGATATTGGTTGATTATGCTTGAACATTACTTGCTTATGAATTTCATATCTTGACTATCTTGATCCATTATTCCTCATTGCTCACCTTATTCTTCCTTGTTTATCAATGTCCTGTTTCATGTATTGGTTTCTTCCTTTATCATTTTGTGACAAAAGGGGGGAGAATTTTGTGTGGATTGTGGACATGTATCCTTCTTTGTATAAGGGAGAGTAGTAGTTTTGATAAGTGTGATGCGTAATGCGACCTGTTTATAACTGGTGCATGATTCTTTAACCAGATTGTCACTATTTTCTTTTGATAATTGGTGTATGATTCTTTGTGCGTATAATGCTTATTATGAAGTGTGTTTTGTCACAAATTTGACAAAGGGGGAGATTGTAAGTGCTATGGTTTCTAGCTTCTATAATTGTCAAATTTTGTAGTGCCAAAACATCTTGGAAATTGTGTCTTGTGTAGCACATCAATATATTCAAGACAGTGCAAGATTACATGTTCATGTTCGAGTACAACATCAAGTGTGAATTTAATGTTTCAAGATTCATAGCTCAAGCTTCAAGTCAAGACGAAGTTCCTACACTTTGAACCTCAAACTCAAGCTTCAATGTTAGTCAAATTTAAGCTCCAAAAGGTCTCAAGTTCAAGCTTTTATATATGTCAAGATCTCAAGCTTCGTGAACTTTAAAGATCATCTTTCAACAAAAGGAAAAGAAGTTTCAATGTTCATACATCATGTTTAAGGTATGAATGACCCTAGATTGACCATAGGGTAGGTCATTTTGAATATGTAATTTAAATTGAATCATTTTATAAGTGCATAGACTGTTTCTCGACTAGTCTTGGACTATGTTCGACTAGTCTTAAGTTTGTTACTGATTTTTAAGAATTTTTGTTATAGCCTCGACCAGTTCTGAAGACTGCTCGACTGGTCGTGTGAACAGTGCTCAACCAGTCCTTCAGCCTTGACTCAAAGTCTAACAACTAAAAATGGTTCCACATGACCAGTCGTGGACAGGTCTCGACCAGTCGTGGAGGCCACACGACTGGTCGAGCAGAGCCTACGATCAGTCGTGGAATGGCTTTATCCTATTGCGCTCAAAATTTCAAAAATCTGTTAGTCCTACGATCAGTCATGTCAACCTCAGGACCAGTCGAGAATGCGATTTCTACAACTATAAATAGAGCATGATTTTCAGAGTTTGATATTCAATTCAAGTTAAATCAATATGCCACTCTGAAAGATAAGTTATTGATATTCTTAAGTTATTTAGTGCTCATTTATATTCTCTTTAATTAACTTTGTATTTGATTTTGTATTTTGCATTCCAATTATATTTGAAAGAGGGATTAAAGTATTCCCATTTCTTGGAATCAAAATCAAATTAAGCTAGCCTAAGTTGCTTTGAATCTAAAATCTATCTAGACCTTAGAACCATTTCATAAGTCAGTGTGAACATTGAACTTCTACTCCGATTTGGTTCTTCTGGGCTACATCTAAAGAAGAATATTCAGGGTTTCATTGAGATTGTGGTAGAAAAATCTCTTTGTTTTGGTTTGTCTGAGGTGATCCAGAAAACTCAGAATGTAGGGTTTTTTGAATTGTGTAAGCCCACTTAAAAGACACAATTGTGAGGGTTTTAGGTGAACCTTGAAAAACCTATTTTCATAGTGAACGCTAATATCCACTGTGTGAGGAATTAGGAGTGGAGTAGTTGTGTGGCTGTTTTTCTAAAGAGTTGGTGTACACACAAGCAAACCACTATAATTTTTGGTCTTGTAGATTGATTGTTTATTTCTTTTTTGTGGATGTTTGTAATTTCCCTTTTTGCATTTATGGAGAATGTTGTAATTTCTTTTATGCAAGTGTGGAAAAGTTGTAATAACTTAGATTTATTTCCTTACTATTTATTTCTTTATTCCTCTATATCAGTTTAAGTTTTTAACACACAGACCTTTCTAGGAATTAGGTTGTCCTACCATAAACCTTTGGTTTTTGGTGTAAGGTTGTCCTTATAACAATAGCTGTATCAATCTCTCAATACTCGTACATTTGAGGTTGTATTTAAATTTAGCATTGTGAGATTGTTTAAGTGCTATCTTTATTTAATTGTTTAAATTTCGCTGTTAATTTTTAATTTGGCATAGTCCTATTCACCCCCCCCCCCCCTCTAGGACTTTATAGTTCAGCCTTTTTACATTGTGGTGGTCTCATCAATATAACCACGATGTTGCTGTGGTGTTTAATCCATCTCATGAGGATGTTATGTAAAATGCAATGATAATCCACAAGCACGCCATGGAGTATAATTGCACTCAAGCAATGCTATGCATGTAAGCCACATATACATACAAGGCAACCCTAATACCAATCAGGCTCCTCTGCCAACCATATCCGATCTGCAATCCACGCTCATCGTGAAAAGGATATGCATGTAATATCAACATCGGCATAAACATAAATTACAATGTAGCATCAAGTGAGCTTTAGGGACTTCAACCTAGGGACCGTGCCTGATATATTCGCTTAGGAACTTCAATCCAGGCACTAAGCCCATAGTCTCTTGGATCAGATAACATCCGCCTGATCAAACTATGCACACCATGGACTCCTCATCCATGATGCATGTACATGTATGTGCTCGTGAAGATGTAATATGCACAAATATCATCAGACCAATCAAAATGATCACGGTACTAACATGACAAAATAGTATTCTAATGTGCACTCTCCCTCATGATCATGGGGCTATGCGAGTGTCCACGCTTCTACGTCACAAGCGTGCACCAACCACACAATAGCACAACTAGGATCAATCCATCACTCGGCACCAATTGCACGGCCGAAACCTCATACAGTGGCACTAGAACAAGTTGTATATCAAATACATGCAAGTGATGCACACATACCATAACATGTCTCAATTCCGCATGTAAAGATCCATAACTATTCGAAAGCTAGTTTGTATCACCAACATACTCATTCACGGTTAAGAGTTAAGTGGTTCACCTCATCAATTCCATAGGAAGTGGGTGTAAATGCTATCTTATCTAGCTCATAGGTTTGTTATATTTTGTTATGCCAAAACTTCTTGGAATCTGTATCTTGTTTAGTGTTTATTGTAAGATCAACTTCATGTCATCCTTGCCAATCTTGTCTACATTCAAGTACAAGATCAAGACATTCAAGAACAAGATCAAGTCATGCAAGTACAAGATCAAGAAGTACAAGTACAACATCAAGAAGTTCACTTTCAAGAACAAGAAGTTCAAGTACAATATTAAGAGGTTTAATAACAAGAAGTTCAAGTACTAGATCAAGTCTTCAAGCTTCAACTACTTCAAGAGAATGATATGTGATGAATCAATCTCACAAGTAAGGTTTCTTTAACCTTAGATTGACTTTAGGATAGGTCATACAATATCATAATTCGTTTGATAATTTTATAGGTCATTTTTTTGACCAGTCCTAGTCATGGTTCGATTAGTCCAGATATTGGCTCGACTAGTCCAAGAATTCCCTCGACCAGTCCGAAGTTTGTTGTGAATTTTTGAGATTTTTTGTTGGACCCTCGACCAGTCCTGGAGACTGCTCGACTAGTCGAGTGAACAATGCTCGACCAGTCAAGTAGTGATCTTATCTTATCGCACCAGAAATTTTGAAATGTTGTTGATCCTTCGACCAGTCGAGATGACCACTAGGCCAGTCGAGTGAATAGTATTTTTACCTATAAATTGAGGACGATTTTCAGTGTTTTGCAATTCACTAAAAGCTATTCAAGTCACAACTCTGAGAAACTTGTCCCCACATTCTAGAAGCTAATTGGTTAGTATTTAAGATTCTTTTAATAGCTTTTTTACATTTAATTTTGAGATCACTATTCAATTTTATTTTTTTTGAAAAGGGAATATTGATTTTACCCTTTGTGAGATTAAAATCAAATCAAGCTAGCCCAGGTTATTTTAATCTAAAAATCATTTAGACCTAAGAACCCTTTCATAAGTGAGATTGGACATTGAACACCTACATTGAATTGGTTTTACTGGGCTTCATTAGAAGGAGAATCTTTAGATAAGTACATTTCTATTTTCTGTATTTGGTTTGTAAGATTGCCAGAAAATATTTCATTTTGGTTTTGACTGAGATAGCCAGAAAATATCAGTGAGTGGGGTTGTTAATTGTGGTAACCCTTAGAAAACACAATTGTGAAGGTTTTGGGTGAACGTTGGAAAACCTATTTCATAGTGAAAGCCAATATCCTATAGATGAGGATATTGGGAGTGGAGTAGTTGTGTGGCTGTTTTCTAACAGTTGGTGTACACACAAGCGAACCACTATAATTGCTAGAGTTGTGGTGAATGTTTATTTTTGTGCATTTGTGGTGAATGATTGTAATTTTCTTTCTGCACATGTGGTGAATGTTGTAATAGCAATAGAAATTTATTTCTATTTTATTATTTTTTCCTCTGTATCGGTTTGGGATTTTGATACATAGACTGTTCTAGAAATCAAGTTGTCCTACTATAAGCCATTGGTTTTTGGTGTAAGGTTGTCCTTAGAACAATATCTGTATCAACCTTTTAATACTTGTGCATTTGAGGTTGCTATTTATTTCTGCTACTTGAGATTGTTAAGTACTATCTTGTTCTAGTTCATTCTTTATTCCACATTTAAATTTTAATTTGGCATAGTCCTATTCACCCTCCCCCTTCTAGGACTTTTAGCTCAGCCTTTTCGGTGGGTACATAAGAGTCACATCATTATATGGTGCTAGGTGCACTATCTATGACTCGAGGTAATACATATGGTGGTCCACTTAGTCCTTATGTCCAATTGAACACCATCCAAGCATATATACATAAATTAGCATTACTATACAATACAATCATCACATCTAACCATACACGCATCATCATCACCACAAGTATCACATCACACAATCACCGCACATGTGTCATCACCCCATGCATAATTAGATTTCAATAAAATGCCTCAATATGTCTAGCTATCATTTCAAGTGGACTAAGTCTCAGTTCATTACCACACTTGAATGGGCTGGCTAGTGGGTCGCTACATCCTAATCTTCTGGCTTGTTGGGTGATCCATTTGATTACCATAAATGGGTCATTCAAGAATTCAATCATAACTCATTCGTGAGGCTCAAATGGGACTTGGCATACATACATCACAAGGAGTCTCATGCACTTACCAAGAGGTCCAAACATAGGGCTAATATGCATTTCTCATGGAGTCTTATGTTCTTAGTAAGAGGAAGTAACCTATGGGCCCACAAGGCATCCACTCAATGTGGGCTTTAAGGCTAATAGGCCCACCACTCTAACACCATTATGAACATATTAGTGGAGTTCGCAAATCAAGCCCAATATTATTAATGAGAAAGCCCAATATTATTAATGAGATGGGTTCAATCACACATCTTAAATTCACATACCCAAGAGATTACACCATCAGCATAGTTCATAAGTCTGAGAAACCACACAATTCTCATATGCTCACATGATACTGTTGCCACTCCGTTATTAGAAGTCCATATGGTTGAGAGGCCACACAAATGTCACTCTACTTGTCATAATAAAAGACTTAAGGTTAGATGGTTATGTATTTTCGTTACATCATAGCTCACATAATGGGGCAACCGCTTTACTAAACTTTCACATGGTCAGGCAGAAAGTACCACAATTTCACATAGTTTATTATGTATACGATTACTATCATGATCTAATATCCACATTTCAAAAATATCCAAACATAGTTGAACAATCACAATCGTACCCACCATTCATGGCCATACTACGTTAGACTAAGTCTTATACTACAACCACTTCACACGTCACATAGTTAATGACTCATATTCGGTGTCACATGGTTAAGGGCTAAGGGCTACATTTCATCATACCATTTATGGTTTAGAGATCACATCGTATAGAATCCGTGACCTTGATAGCATTAACTTGTGTAACCTAACCCTACATCACAATCGGTCTATTATACAACTTGGTCATATTTGTTCCAAGTGGTTGTGTCTATGTCGATAAACACAAACCCAAGTTGTTGAATGGCTACCACTGCCACTTGCTTTCATGTAGTTGGTTGGCCTTGTGGGCATTTCACATTTATACAGTTAGATGACTACATACACTCCAATATTGCTTATGATTAGGTGGCCATACATTCATCAGATACTCACATGATTAATAGGCCAAACAGTTATATCACACCCTCACGCCACTAGAGTCTACATATTTGTTATAATTGAACATGTTTAAGGGTTTAAACATAAGTCACATGATTTTATTACTTAGGACTGCACTCTAACCAAAGTGCCAAGTGGTCAGGTACTTTCCAAGCATTATGTAATTACTTAACTAAGGGCCAGAAGTCAATTATATGCAGTTTAGGGATGCATATGAGTTCACATGGTTTAGAGGCCACCACATGCACACCACAAGTTCACCTAGTTTAGCAGTCACCTAAGCATCACATGATCATATGGTTGGGTCACACATTCATAAATCAACTTAGATAAGTAGTTACACAATTGCCCCAATTTCATACAGTTTAGTGGGCTATAAAATTCACGAACTCACATGATGTGGTGATTCACATGATCCTACCAATTGACAGGCTAAATGAGGAATAACCATTACAATGAGTACCACGAAAATGGTTTAGGTAGCAGTAAATATATAGTCAGCCCTACACTCTAAAATGATCTAACAAAATAGATGAATGACTGGCAAAACATGTACATTAGGTGGCCCATAATTGGTAAAAAAGGATAGATGGGTAGATTTCTCACAACATTATTGCAGCTCTATGAAGTCTTTAACAGTGGACAAGTGATCAATATTGCTCCCATGGCATGAGATTTGGATCTGACTAATCTACGACAACATACCCTAAAATAATAAGGATAAACTGATGAATGGCATGGATCTACGTCGTACTACAAGGTGGAGCCCAGGGGGACTTCTTGTGAGGTTGAATTGTGTGTGACCTACTGTGATGCGTGTTGACCCTCAATACCATCAGTCAAATGCACCAATCCTTGGTGGGCCTGAGGCTTAAAATCAAGCCAATCTGTGGCACATGTGGGCCACACCACACACAAAAGTTGAGGGGATTACCCTCCATTAAAACATTCATAATTATTTGTTGGGCCCACCAAGACATGGTTCATAAATCCAGCCCATCCATTTTGTGTGTCCCACTTGGTTAAGGGGTTAGACGTTGTTTCAGATGAATCCAGATATCAGGTGGACCCCAGCAAGTGCTTTTATATGTTTAGCCATATCTCCACATGATTTTAGATGGTGTGGGCCACTTAAGTTCCGTGTATGACTGATTTTTTGGGGGACCAATTTTCTAAAGGGGACCCATCAAATGCACGGTGTAGATGTTTGACATACATCATGGTGGGGCCCACCATCCCTACCTATCTCATAAGTAGTAGGACGCTGACAGCAAGTGGCGTCTAGCCCTCATTTGTATATATATATTTTTTATTTTTCTGAGGTTTTTCATAGGTGGGGCCCACATGAGGACGATCCAGTCCATCTACTGGGTTCTCTGGCTTGTGGCAAACCCACCGAGCCCAATATTTAATATGTTTAGGCGTATAGAAACATGATAGCGGGCCCTAACAAGTTTTAACAGTAAATACCATTTGCTACCATTGTTTTTTTATAGTGTAGCCCAACAGAGATTCAGATTGGCTTCATTTTTTCGACTCAAGGCCTAAAATGATATGGGAAATTGGACAGACTGTGTGGATCAAATCTATTCATCATTGGGGGGGGGGGGGGGGGTGTTGTGGTCCCACAGCCCCTTACCCCTCTTAACAACCAGCTGGGATGCTGCTACTGCCAACGTCTATTTTTATTTTTTTATTTTTGAATGATGTGTGCGTGTGCATGGGTCTGTGTGTGTGGCCAGCCCAATGGGCTACACTTAGACTGTTTGGATGGCATATAAATATTCTGGTGGGGCCCACTATCAATGGGTCCCATATGAAGTCTATAACAATTCAGTTTTCTATATTTTATCCTATACATCCACACCATTAATCATATAATTACCATCATTATAATTATATTCACCATCAATCATATTATCTTCATCATCCACACAACCTCTAACATTAGAGCATCATCTTCACCATCCATAAACACAATGAAAACAAAATAAGAATGAGTGGGGAGGGTGTACTCACCTTGATGATTATGATAGATGGTTGAGATGGATGGAAGGGATGGGATTGATGGCCCACCAAGATCACCTTTCCTTCTTTCTCTCTCTCTATCTCTCTTATGGTCGGAAAATTGTGAAAATGTTAAGGGATGGACGAGTATTTGTAGAGAAATGGATAAAAATGTGGTTAGGTTAGGTTAATGTGATTATGGTTAGCTTAGGCTAGGATTATGAAAATTTGTGCATGATTAGGACTTAATGGTGTGTTAAAGAGACATGGGGTGTTATGGTGTTATGAGGTCATGCATAGGATATGGTATGGAGAAGAGTTGAATTTGGACACACATGAGAGAGGGGGGTATGGGTGTGTGACATCACACGCATGGGTGGAGAATCTCTCACCCATGTGTGGCATGGTGTATGTGTGCATGGCATGTGTTGTGCACATGTGTGGAATGGGATATATGGCGACATGCGCACATAATACACCAATGATTCTTTACAGCACATCTCACTAATAGAGTGTTGTACAGATGCACAGGTGGTACCTTCGCAATCGCGGCGATGGGGCAATCGATATGAAATAGGTTTCGAGGCCTTGGGGTTTCGATCAGTTGGGTGTGCACTATGCACGACTAGTTTAGGTCTCTCCAAGGGCGTCACTCATCGTGCACATAAGCATAAAAAATAGTATGGAATGGACGAGGTCTTACAATCTACCCTCCTAATAAAAATTTCGTCATCAAATTTTTTAGTCACAAATACATTATCAAACTCATAACATGGAAAGCCAAACATACATATCACTATATATACCAAACAATCATCCATCAACCACTAGAGGGTATTACTCGTGGCTATCTACCTCATGCATGGGTGCTAAGTATAATCTCTAGGTTCTCAACTAGGGAATCCTGTTTTGACTAGGTTCTCAAACCGGGAATCCTGGATTCATGTCTCTAGATTCATACAAATCAGGGGTACTAATAGCATCTAGGTTCTCGATCAATGATGGTGGGAGGCCTAGTTTAAGTTCTTCTACATTTCCCAGCTACAGACCTTGCTCGTAAGTGATCTTAAGTCTTATACTCTGATACTGCCTTCTGTCACGCCCCAAATTCGAGGATGGACAACTTCCATGATGCCCCAAATTTGAGGACGGACAGCTTCCGTGATGCCCCAAATTCGACACTCGACTTCCATACATCAAGTCCTGAGTTTGGCACACGATAAGGAAGATTGTTTACTTATTTTTTTTTAAAAAATAATACCTGAGCATGATGATCCATAATCACAATACTAAGTAACAGTCTCCATAATAAATCCTGCTAGTTACAAGTACAATGCTTTTACAAAAGATACACAATGTCAATATTGCCAAATCACAAAATAGATACAACGCATTGAGAAAGCAATGTCCTACAAGTTACTCCTGCTTTGAAAAAAAGGGAAATAGGAAGCTTAGGCAAAAAGCCTAGTGAGTACACTCATGTGTGTGTAGTGTACAAGCATACAGTAACAATCAAAAATCAGAGTATACAAATTGAAGCATAGTGACCAAGTAATGCTACGTAAATCTAAGAGGGCATGATGTAATGCAAGAGATGATATACAAAAGTATACTGAGTGTATGCAGGCATGCAAGTCCTCCTCTAAAAGTCCACATCACAATATAGTTATCATCACTGGGAATCACCAGGGCCTAGTATCCAGAAGAAGTCCGAAACTTGTTGAATAGAGGCCTTGCAAACCCACCTTGTCAGTGGGGGGCCTATAGCCATGCCAATACCCACCCAACACACTGGTAGCAGGCCCATTTCGGGAGCTGGTCAAACTCAACCACATTTGCTCCAACTCTTCAACTAGGCATGGCCGAACCTCTTCTTACCCAACCACATCGATGAGAGTCAAGCCTACCATGGTCTTTAGCACTAGGTCACCCATGTCATCCACCCGGTCTTGATGACGAGGCTCGAGGGTACCACTCGAGGTTTAGGGAATTTCACCCAGGGGTCTGGGACCCAGCATAAGAAACCCAAATTTTCGGTGTCCACAAATACTAACCACGATGCCACTGTGGTGGTCTCATCAATATAACCACGATGTTGTTGTGGTGTTTAATCCATCTCATGAGAATGCTATGTAAAATGCAATGATAATCCACAAGCACGCTATGGAGTATAATTGCACTCAAGCAATGCTATGCATGTAAGCCACATATGCATATGAGGCAACCCTAATACCAATCGGGCTCCTCTACCAACCACATCCGATCTGCAATCCACGCTCATCGTGGAAAGGATATACATTAATATCAGCATCGGCATAAAGATAAATTACAATGTAGCATCAAGTGAGCTTTAGGGACTTCAACCCAAGGACCGTGCCCGATATATTTGCTTAGGGACTTCAATGAAGGGACTAAGCCTTTGTCTCTTGGACCAAACAACATCTGCACATACTCCATCCCATGCACCCCGCACCAACATCCTCTACCACACACTCCATCATGTGCACCCCGCGCCAACATCCTCTACCACACACTCCATCATGTGCACTCCACACCAACATCCTCTACCACATGCATATGATCTCTGCATAATCAAACTATGCACACCATGGACTCCTCATCCATGATGCATGTACATGTATGCATGCGTGCAGAAGCAATATGTACAAATATCATCAGACCAATCAAAATATCACGATACCAACATGGCAAAATAGTATTCTAATGTGCAATCTCCCTGTCCACACTTCTACGTCACAAGTGTGCACCAACCACACAATAGCACAACTAGGATCAATCCATCACTCGGCACTAATCGCACGGCCGAAACCTCATACAGTGGCACCAGAACAAGTTGTATATCAAACGTATGCAAGTGATGCACACATACCATAACACGTCTCAATTCCACTTGTAAAGATCCATAGCTATTCAAAAGCTAGTTCATATCACCAACATACTCATTCACGGTTAAGAGTTAAGTGGTTCACCTCATCAGTTCCATAGGAAGTGGGTGCATAAGAGTCACGTCATTATACGGCGTTAGGTGCACTATCTATGACTCGAGGTAATACATACGGTGGTCCACTTAGTCCTTAAGTCCAATTGAACACCATCCAAGCATATAAACATAAATCAACATTACCATACATTCCAATCATCGCATCTAACCATACATGCATCATCATCACCACAAGTATCACATTACACAATCACCGCACATGTGCCATCACCACATGCATAATTAGATTTCAATCCAATGCCTCAACATGTCTAGCTATCATTTCAAGTGGACTAAGGCCCAGTTTATTGCCACACTTGAATGAGCTGGTTAGTGGGTCGCTACATCCTAATCTTCTAGCTTGTTGGGTGGTCCATTTGATTACCACAAACGAGTCATTTGAGGACTCAATCATAGCTCATTCATAAGGCCCAAATGGGACTTGGCATGTATACATCACAAGAAGTCTCATGCACTTACCAAGAGGTCCAAACATAGGCCCAATATGCACTTCTCATGGAGTCTTACATTCTTAGTAAGAGGAAGTAACCTATGGGCCCGATAAGTTTACCGCTAATGGGCCCACAAGGTGTCCACTCAAGGTGGGCTTTAAGGCTAATAGGCCCACCACTCTAATGCCATTGTGAACATATTAGTGGAGTTCACAAATCAAGCCCAATATTAGTAACCAGATGGGTCCAATCACATATTCTAAGTTCACATACCCAAGATATTATACCATCAGCATAGTTCACAAGTCTGAGAAACCACACAATTCCCATATGCCCACATCGTCATATTGCCACTCCGTTATCAGAAGTCCATACGGTTTAGAGGCCACACAAATGTCACTCTACTTGTCATAATAAAGGACTTAAGGTTAGATGGTAATGTACTTTCATTACATCATAGCTCACGTAATGGGGCAACCGCTTTACTAAACTTTCACATGGTTAGGCGGTAAGTACCACAATTTCATAGTTTAGTATGTATATGATTACTATCATGATCTATTTCAAAAATATCCAAACATAGTTGAACAATCACAATCGTTCCCACCATTCATGGCTACACTAAGTCTTATACTACAACCATTTCACACGTCACATAGTTAATGACTCATATCCGGTGTCACATGGTTAAGGGTCAAGGGCTACATTTCATTATACCTTTTACGGTTTAGAGATCACATCACATAGAATCTAGGACCTTGATAGCATTAACTTATGTAACCTAACCCTATATAACAATCGGTCTAATGTACAACTTGGTCATACTTAATCCAAGTGGTAGTGTCTATGTCGATAAACACAAACCCACATTGTTGAATGGCTACCACTGCCACTTGCTTTCATGTAGTTGGTTGGCCTTGTGTGCATTTCACATTCATACAGTTAGATGGCTACATATAGTTAGATGACCTTGTGTGTCTTTGAAAATTTGTGCATGATTAGGACTTAATGGTGTATTAAAGGGACATAGGGTGTTATGGTGTGATGAGGTCATGCATAGGATATGGTATGGAAAAGAGTTAACTTTAGATACATATAAGAGAGCTGGGTATGGGTGTGTGACATCACACACATGGGTAGAGATTCTCTCACTCATGTGTGGCATGGTGCATGTGTTCATGGCATGTGTTGTGCACATGTGTGGAATGAGATACATGGCGATATGCGCACATGATAAATGATTCTTCGCGACGTATCTCACTAACGAAATGTCATACAGATGCATGGGTGGTACTTTCGTGATCGCGGCGATGAGGCGATCGATATGAAATAGGTTTCGAGGCCTTGGGGTTTCAGTTAGTCGGGTATGCTCTATGCACGGCTAGTTTAGGTCTCACCAAGGGCGTCGATCATCGTGTACATACGCATAGAGAATGGTATGTAATGGACAGGGTCTTACAATGGGTCCACTGTGTAAACAATAAGTTCCAAGTGAAGATTGTTCATCTTGAAGACATCGAAAGGAATCTTGAAGACAAGTATCTTGAAGAGTTTTTTGAGAGCACAAAATCAATCAACATGAATATTATTTCATCACAACGATATGTCAAATCTTAAGAGCAATCCTATGATCCGAAACACTGCTGAAATTAATATTAAAATATTTAATACTTGTATTATTTTATGTAACTACTTTATTTTGGAATTAGAGGAAAGAAAGGATGTAAACGAATTCAGAATAAATAAAAATATAGTGATTATTCTCTTTCTTATTTTTTCATTATTATGGAGCAAGATAATTCTTAAAAACAAATACATTTGTTTCTTCTAGAAACAAAATGGCGACTATGCTGGGGAATTATTCTATCTTACTTGATACTAACTTAGGAACAATACAGAGAATTTTCACCACTATTTGGCATCGCACAAACACCAAAATGGCGACTCTCAATGGGAACATCCTCCCTTTCATCTCCAAAATAAAGTATATCCTTATTTAAATACTGATCGATATCATTTCACACTAATTTAGGAAAGGAAAAACTACAACTAACTAATGGCGACCATTACGAGCAAGACGGTTTTTTACTTTATATCGGCTGGATTTGTAATAGAATATGCTGGCAGATAAACTCCGAACCATAAGAAAGAGTCTACACTAGTTAGATGTAATGAATCTTGAGCCACTGTCACAGTTGTAAACACCTCACCATTGGCACAAGAGGATGGGAACGATCAGGTCATCGTGTCACATCAAAGATCAAAAGCCTGAAACATCACAACTAACAAGATGAGCTTGTTGGCACAGAAAACTAGAGGGCAAGTGATACGAAATGCAGCTAGAAAAACCCTGAACTCGCTCCTCCAACAATATACCCAAGAAGATCCCTTCCTTCATTGACACCATTGGATTTCCCAGCTCTGCTTGTTGCAAACACTCAATGGACGAGGAAACAAAAAGGTAAATCTATAAGGCCCTTATCCTAGTACTGTACCATTCCACCAACTCCCATGATCCTCTCCATCGAATTTTGACAACCCGCGACCTTTAGACAACAATTGCACGTGACCTTAAGTTGCACCTTGAAGACCTGAGTCGACTCAACCCGAAACTTATACCATTGCGACTACACCGTCACCACGGTTCCAACGCTATATCCTACACACTAATGCGATACCCAGGCCAAGAGTAGTGGGCCCGCGTATATTTCGAGGAAACACCGCGTGTTGCGAATCCCAAGAGAGGAATTTCTATCCAACTTATCACATCAACCAGTCAAGTACAACCCATGACTAGCCCATGCCTTTCTTCCCACCAAGACAAGCAACCCATTCCCAAAGTCAACTCTTATGTCACTCCTCTTAAACCACCATACCTTTCACCCCATCCTTTCTTACACACTCATCCCTCCCTCCTTACACCTCCCATCTTTCACTCATTTTAGCTCATTTCTCTGCCTAGTTCCCTAGTAACCAAGAGAAGAAAATCCCAAGGAGAGAAAAAGAAGACGCAAGCAAGACCCATCTACTTACCACCCAATCTCACCATCCAACCATCCAAACTTTATCATCCACCATTGATAAGAGAGCTTAGGAGCTAAGGAGTTCAAGGAACCAAGAAGAAGAACTATAGGTGGGTGTTCATAGGACTAGATCTTGATTTTGATGATGGGCTAAGTGAGGCCTTCCGGTTAATGGTAGAAATCCCATTTTTGGACCAAAGGTATGGCCAATGACCCACCAAGATACATATGTTTATTCATGATGGGGCCATTCTCCATGGACCCCACCATGATGCTTATTTTGATAGTCAACATGTAGTGGTTGTATGGCCCACCCACATGGACGCCTTATGATGTATGTATTTTATCCTCACCGTCCGTGTGGAGGGATGATTTCAGGAGTGGGCCCCCGATCTTATTGGGCCCAGCCACTAGAGCTGGCACCGTCCAGCCTGCCAGCAGGCTTGCACGAAGGGAAAACACAAATATTAGCTGGATTCATAGCTAGCAGGCCACACACGTGGACCCCACCCTGATGTATATGTTGTATCCACATCGTCCAGCAGGTGGGACGGTGGGATCCACCCTGATGTATATGTTGTATCCACACCATCTAGCAGTTGGGATGGTGGGATCCATCTTGATGTATGCGCTGTATCCGCACCGTCCAGCAGGTGGGACCGTGGGACCCATCAAGTATGTGTTTCATCCACACCGTCCAACAGGTGGGATGGTGGGAACCACCATGTATCTGTCTTATCTAGCCCATCTGTTTGGTGCCCAAATCGGTCCAAGGATGTTACTGGACCGACCGACCGTCCAGCAACAGGCCCACCTTATTCAATGTATTATATCCAAATTGGCTATCTGGTGGGGCCCATCTGCATGTGTGAGGCCCATTTTGATGTGTAGGCCCACCATGTATGTGTTTTACCCAGGTCGTCCATCAGTGGGTCATCCAACAGGCCTAGCCGCTGGTGGGTTGGGAGTTCACCAGGCGGCCCACTGTGATGCATGCGACCCACTTGTTGTATATATGAGGCCCACTATCATGCATGAGGCCCACTTGTTGTATATATGGGGCCTGCTATGATGCATGCGGCCCACTTGTTGTATATATGAGGCCCACTATGATGCATGCGGCCCACTTATTGTATATGTGAGGCCCATTGTGCTGTGTAAGACCCATGTGATGAGGTCCCTTTGGTATGTGAGGCCCATTATGATGTGTGAGGCCCACCATGTTGTGTGTGTAGTACACTCACTGTCCATCTAGTTTTAGAGATTTTAAGGGCCTCGGGCCCTGTTATGATTCTGATTCTGATCCCAAATTGACCACACCATAGGACAATGGTGGTTAAATGTCCACCATTGTAAACTCCCTAGGGGGCCCATTGTTAAGCCCACTTCCACCCTTACCTTATTAGGCTAACCTAAACTGTTGGGTCCCCGCTTATGATAGTGATACCCATTGGGCTAACCAAAACCGTTGGGCCTCCATTGATGATGGTGTTTTCCACCATTACTTGTTCAAACCTTGGAGCCCACCTTGTATTCATATCGGGCCCCATAGGAAGGCCCAATTTATTGCATGATAGAGAGGGTGAGGAATCCTAGTTGTTGTACATAGTTTCACCCCCTCAATCACCTTGTTGTTTTGTACATCATCACCCCTTGCCTTAGATGGAAGAATATGTGGTATCAGATTTGGTATATCCACTGTTTAGAGCCTATCTGGATGTTTAGGCTAGATTCGCCATCCCTCCACGTAACCCACCATGTATGTAGGCTGGTTATTATTTTTATCTGATAATCATGCTAGTGTACTTAGTATAGTAGGACACATTGAGAATATGCTTAGTATTACATCATGATACATGCCCATACGTATCATTTGTATGCCTGTTGTAAGGAATGATTGACATACCATTTTCTGTTGGGCTGAGTTATTTAGGGAACTCCTTGTGCGACGGAGTTGCCCCACATGATCGTGCGGTACGCGCAGGTTTGATGTATGACTGGATGGTATGATTCATGCATCTCGCATTTTGTGTGACATGATCACTTGGCGCCCTAACGATATCAGGGTTATGGCCTCTATCGACACATCATAGATGGCTAGATTGGATACCAAAAATATTAAGTTCTAGCACTTGGGTGCTTAGGATGTCCTTGGGTGAGAGTCCCAGAACCCTTTTGGTACTAGGAGATGCTCCAACGTCTAGACCGAGTGGATACATGAGCACACGAGTGCCGAATACCAGTAGGTCACATCTCCCATTGTGTCATGGTCGGTTGTGAAGGGGGTGTGGCCTTATCCGCTCGAGGGTAAGGGGCAAAGCTAGGTTGAGTTTGACTAGCTCAAAAATGGGGTCCGTTATCGATGAGCCGATTAGATATTGGCAGACTACTAGCTAGGTGGGTAGTGAGGTCTTTTCCACTTGCATGGTTGTGCATGTCAGTTGGGACAACAATCTGGTGGGGAGTGTACTAGACCCCAGTGATATTCCAGAGACGAACTATATTAACATGTGGACTTAATGAGGACTGGCATGCATGCTTTACAACTTGCATATGGCATTTGACTACGTAAGCCTTGCATCGCATAACCTTAGTATGGCTGATATCATTCATAAACTTGCCAATATTTTCACTTACTCTGATATTGTATGCTTGGTACATGCATTGCGCACATACGCACACACCCTCTAAGCTTTGTTATAAGCTTATGCACAACCGTTGCATGCAGGTGACGTTAAGTAGCGCAACGCTGAGGCAGGAGCGTGTGACAGATCTTCTTGGAGCTTTTGGTTATACTTGTATTTCCCTTTCTGCATTGTACTCAAATGATTTATTATAGTGGATATGTGGTGATGTTATTTTGTGACTTGGTTATGCTCCTTTACAGAAAATTTAGACTGGAAATCCTCCTTGTATGATCCCAGGATCGAAATCTGGCATTGGATGCCAGGAGCCGAGAATGGGGTACTACGGAGGTTGTTGGCACCGGATTCAGCAATCGAGAATTTTGTGAGCCCAGTGTCTGAGTTTAGGGTGTGACAAAAGTTGGTATCAGAGCATAACTTGGGAATACCTAAAGATAACATTACATATCTGCTATTAACTTTGTATGATTAGGTCCCTGAGTTTGAATAACTTGGCAACTCTTTGATATAGCCCGTAACACGTGAGCATTCAAGAGTCCTCAAGGTTAATAGGCCACTTGTTCCTTCCTGTAGGACATGACACATAAGAGAGAGACCCAAGCGACTCTCACTCCTCCATATGAGACCAGTGCGGCCTCGACCGTATCTGTGAGCACGGACCAACTTCAGCAGATGTTGCAGGTGATGACCGTTATTCTTCAGGGGTAGGATAGGCGACCCACGAATACACAAGCCCGGACTGAGCAGGAGCTTGCGAGCTCCCTTCTACATGACTCTACTCGGCTAAATCCCCCGCGTATTCAGTGAGAACCTGACCTGACCGCGGCAGAGAGATGGAGGTTCGAGGTGGAGAGGATTTTTGATACCATGAGGTGCACGATCTAGCAGCGGGTCCTGGTAGCTATATTTCTTCTCTAAGGCGAGGCTGAGCACTGGTGGGCATCAGTTTCATGTGCGGCAGTAGCTGATTTTGATTGAATGTGGGAGGATTTTGTTGACCGGTTTGACCAGAAGTTCTTCCCAGACCACGTTCGTCAGCAACGCACGCTTGAGTTTGAGGTTCTTATGCTGGGGGACATGTCTATGTCCTAATATGAGGCCCATTTCATCACACTGTCGAGATTCATGACTTATCTTTTTGATGATGAGGGACGGAAGGCCTACTGTTTAGAGAACGGCTTGTGCCTTAGCCTTTGGAGTCGTGTTGTTGGACACATGCTCCTGACGTTTGAGGAGGTCGTAGAGCAGGCCTAGATTTATGAAGTAGATTGGGCTGATGTGTAGCGGCTACTCAATCAGACAAGCGATCAGAAGAGGAAGGCCCCCTCAGATAGCTCCCTACAGCAGCAGCGACCGCCGTAGAACTGTTCATCCTTTTGAGTGCAGCAGCACCTCCAACACCACTACTGAGACCGTTCACAGGTGTTTATTATGGATGCGGTGGGACAGGGCATCGTAAGTATAAGTGTCCCCATTCGTAATAGCCACATTAACTACCGAGACCCCAACGACAGCAGTATAGGTTGCCACCCCCACAGCAGCATCTGAGGGCACCTCAACAGCATCTACACCAGCAGTAGCAACAACGACAACCACAAAGGGGACATACACCTCCCCAGCAGACCCAGGGAAGATTTTATGTAGCCCAGCAGGATCCTCAGGCATTAGGAGTCGTCGATGATTTATATGACCTGGCCTTAAGACCGTCTTATTAGATTAGTTATTGATGAGATTGTGAGGCTGCATAGTATCCCAATTTCGATCGTTTATGACCGGGATCCGAGGTTCAATGGGGTTAACATATTGTAGATGAGGCATCTTGGGAGGAAGAAGTTGAGATTCATGAGCACTATCCTCATCTCTTCGATGATTGATTATATTTTGTATTGTCTCTGATTATATATGATGCTATAATTTCTCTTCTCTTTCGTCATGAGCTCTATTTAGTTGCGTTATAATGTAAATTTCAAAGATGAAATTTTTATTAGGAGGGGAGAGCTGTAAGGCTCGTATCCTGGTACTGTACAATTCCACCAACTCCCGCGACCCTCTCCATTGAATTCTGGTAACCCGTGACCTGTAGAGAGTAATTGCACATGACCTTAAGTCGCACTTTAAAGACCTAAGTTGACTCAACCCAAAACTTATACCCTTGTGATCGCACCATCGCCGCGGTTCCAATGCTGCGTCTTGTGCACCAATCGATACCCAGGCTAGGAGTAGTGGGCCCGCATATATTTTGAGGAAACACTGTGCATTACGAATCCTGAGAGAGGAATTTCTACCCAACCTATCACATCAACTAGTCAAGTACAACCCATGACTAGCCCATGCCTTTCTTCCCAACAAGACAAGCAATCCATTCCTAAAGTCAACTCTCATGTCACTCCTCTTACACCACCATACCTTTCACCTCATCCTTTCTTACACACCCATTCCTCTCTCCTTACACCTCCCATCTTTCACTCATTCCATCTCATTTCTCTATCCAATTACCTAGCAACTAAGAGAAGAAAATCCTAAGGAGAGAAAAAGAAGACCCAAGCAAGACCTATCTCCCTACCACCCAATCTCACCATCCAACCATCCAAACTTCATCATCCACCATTGATAAGAGAGCTTAGGAGCTAAGGAGTTCATGGAACTAAGAAGAAGAACTATAGGTGGGTGTTTATAGGACTAGATATTGATTTTGATGATGGACCAAGTGGGGCCCACCGATTAATGGTAGAAATTCCATTTTTGGACCCAAGGTGTAGCCAATGACCCACCAAGATACATATGTTTATTCCATGATTGGGCCATTCTCCATGGACTCCACCATGATGCTTATTTTAATAGCCAACATGTAGTGGTCATCTAGACCCTTGATCTTGTGGTAGGGAAGGTATCCCCACCTTGATTGCATATTTGTAGGTCCACTTGTGGTGGGACCCATTTGATGTATGTGTTATAATGCTTGAAGGGGAGCTCATAGTGGTGGAGCTCCTCCCTCACACGCACGTTCTCTCTCTCTCTCTCTCTCTCTCTCTCTCTCTCTCTCCTTTCCCTGTTGTGGACCACCTTGATGTATGATATATCTAGACCGTCCAGCCAGCCCAAACTTGTTGCCTATTGTGGGCCTGTATGGCAAGTTGGCCAAACAGGCCTAAACAGTGGGAAAAATACAAAGATCCACTTGGTCCGTGGTCGTGTGGCCCACCCACATGGACCGCTTTTGATGTATGCATTTTACCCTCACCGTCCTTATGGAGGGATGATTTTAAGAGTGGGCCCCCTATTTGATTGGGCCCAACCATTAGAGCTGGCATCGTTTAGCCTACCAGTAGGCCTGGATGAAGGGAAAATACAAATATCAACTGGATTCCTAGCTGGTGGGCCACACACATGGACCCCACCCTAATGTATATGTTGTATCTGCACCGTCCAGCTGGTGGGACGGTGGGATCCACCTTGATGTATATGTTGTATCTGCACTGTCCAGCAGGTGGGATGGTGGGACCCACCATGTATGTATCTTATCCAGGCCACCCATCTGTTTGGTATCCAAATTAAGCCAAGGATGTTGTTGGACCGACCGTCTAGTAGCAGGACCATGTTGTTGAATGTATTATACCCACATTACCTATCTGGTGGGGCCCATCTGCATGTGTGAGGCCCACCATTCATGTGTTTTACCAAGGCCGTCCAGCAGGCCCAGCCACTAGTGGGCTGGCCGTTCACCAGGCGACCCACTGTGATGCATGCAGCCAACTTGTTGTATAAATGAGGCCCACTGTGATGCATGCGGCCCACTTGTTGTACATATGAGGCCCACTATGATGCATGCAGCCCACTTATTGTATATATGAGGCCCACTGTGATGCATGTGGCTCACTTGTTGTATATATGAGGCCCATTGTGATGTGTAAGACCCATGTGATGAGGGCCACTTTTGATATGTGAGGCCCATTGTGATGTGTGAGGCCCCCCATGTTATGTGTGTAGAACATGCACTATCCATCTAGTTCTAAAGATTTTAAGGGTCGAGGGCCCCGTTATGATTTCGATTCCAATCCTAAATGGATCGCACCATAGGACAATGGTGGTTAAATGTTCACTATTATAAACTTCCCTAAGGGGCCCATTGTTAAGCCCACTTTCACCCTTACTTTATTAGGCTAAGCCAAACTGTTGGGTCCTCGCTTATATTAGTGGTACCCATTGGGCTAACCCAAATCGTTGGGCCCCCATTGATGATGGTGTTTTCTACCATGACTTGTCCAAACATTAGAGCCCACCTTGTATTCATATCGGGCCCCATAAGATGGCCTAGTTTATTGCATGATAGAGAGGGTGAAGAATCCTAGTTGTTGTACATAGTTTCATCCCCTCAATCACCTTGTTGCATAGTACATCATCACCCCTTGCCGTAGATGGAAGAATATGCGATATCAGATTTAGTATATCCACTGTTTAGAGCCTATCTAGATGTTTGGGTTAGATTCGCCATCCCTCTATGGACCCCACCATATATGTAGGCTGGTTATTATTTTTATGTAATAATCATCCTAGTGTACTTAGTCTAGTAGGACACACTGAGACTATGCTTAATATTATATCATGATACATGCCCATACGCATCATTTATATGCCTGTTGTAAGGAATGATTGATCATACCATTAATTGTTGGGCTAGGTTATTTAGGGAACTCCTTGTCCGAAGGAGTTGCCCCACATGATCGCACGGTATGTACAGGTTTGATGCATGACTGGATGGTATGATTCATGCATCTCACAATTTGTGTGACATGATCACTTGGCGCACTAACGATATCAGGGCTGTGGTCTCCACAGGCACATCATGGATGGCCAGATTAGATACCGAAAATATTGGGTTCTAGCACTGTGGGCACTTAGGATGTCCTTGGGTGAGAGTCCTAGAACCCTTTTGGTATCAGGAGATGCTCCAACGTCTACACCGAGTGGATACATGAGTGCACGAGTGTTGAATATCAGTAAGTCGCGTCTCCCACTGTGTCGTGGTCGGTTGTGAAGGGGGTGTGGCCTTTTCTACCCGAGGGTAAGGGGTAAAGCTATGCTGATTTTGACCAGCTTATAAATGGGTCCGTTATCAATAAGTTGGGTAGATATTTGCATACTACTGGCTAGGCGGGTAGTGAGGTCTTTTCCACTTGCATGGTTGTGCATGCCAGTTGGGGCTGCAATCTGATGTGGAGTGTACGAGACCCTGGTGATATTTCAAAGATGAACTGTATTAACGTGTGAATTTGATGAGGACTGGCATGCATGCTTTACAACTTGCATATGCCATTTGGCTACGTAGGCCTTGCATTGCATAGCCTTAGTATGATTGATAGCATTCATGGACTTGCAGTATTTTCGCTTACTTTGACATTGTATGCTTGGTACATGCATTGCACACACACGCACACACCCTCTAAGCTTTGTTGTAAGCTTATGCATGACCATTAACTACAGGTGACATTAGGTTACAGCAGTGCTGAGGCAGGAGCGCGTGACAGATCTTCTTGAAGCTTTTGGTTATACTTGTATTTCCCTTTCCGCATTGTACTCAAATGATTTATTATAGTGGATATGTGGTGATGTTATTTTGTGACTTGGTTATGCTTGTGGTTATGCTCCCTTACAGAAAATTCAAACTGAACATCCTCCTTATACGATCCCAGGGTTAAAATATGGCATATGGGTGACAGGAGCCGAGAATGTGGTACTACAGAGGCTATTGGCGCTGGATTCGGGGATCGGGAATTCTGTGAGCTCGGTTTCTGAGTTTAGGGCATGAAAAATCACCAATGGCAAGCCTGCCAGTCCCTGTATTGCCTCAAGCTATATCACAATCAGTTGAATGCTATGGAAGTACAAGAAAATCGAATGGAACTCCTCTTTCAATAAGCCCCATTATATCGATATATGCCCACTCCGCTCCAATGACCGCTTCGTCAGGGAACAGAGAAGTCGTCATATGTATGGCTGGGACAAGTCATGACCCACCATTGACTATTGAAGATTGTACAACCAAGATGACACAAGCAAAGATAACACTGATGAAGGAATGCAGAAATGTCCGAGAAGCCTTAGCTACTCTCATACACAATGTAGATCAGATTGCGGCTCCTCCAATGATGGGCACCATGAATGAACGAGAACAATAACCTAAAGGCTCTCAACCACTGAGAGCAGGATCACACAGATCCGCTCCTGCGGTGAGGGCAATAACTCAAGAGGAGGTACGATAGGTAGTTGAAGAAGCTGTCAGAACGGAAAGAGAGCACGAGAACACCGAAAGATTCATGTATCAAATGCCGTATCCGAAAGAGGTAGAAGATATACCTTTTCCAACTAATTTCAAACACCCCGACTTCTAAAAATTCAATGGAGACGGGTCATCGGAAGAACATCTCATGCACTTCATCACAAGTTTGGGGAATTTTTCTACAGTGCCGTAATACTGCTTTCTGCTGTTCAGTTCTTCTTTGACAGGGAAGGTGTTTCAATGATACTCTGGTTTAGCACCAGGATCGATATGGACTTGGGAGTAGATGCAAGACGCCTTTATGTCAAACTTCTTTTCGTCAGAGCGTGATGTCAACATTATATAATTGGCCTTGGTACAACAAAGAGAAGGGGAGCCCGTAGAGAAATTCATAGACAGATGGAAAACATTGGGAGCTTCTTGCAGACAGTTGCCAAAAGAGAAGGAGTAGGTGAAAATGTGTTTGAATTCCATGGAGACAGGAATTGCGTTTGGTCTTACCAGTGCCGATATAAAAACTTTTCGTGACTTGGCTACAAAAGCTCACGCTTTAGAGCTAATGACTAGGAAATGCCAGCATTTCATTATGAAACAACCAGAAGAGGACCCATTAGGCTGATAACAAATGTAGCTGATCACATAAAGAAAAATAATGACATGAGGGAAATGAGAAGAAAGGAGACAAAGGAAAGAAGAACCGAGTCATCCCATAGGTAGAATTGGTAATAAGAGACCCAAGTTGCTCAATTCTTATGAGGGATTTATGGTTGAAAAAGAAGATGTAGTCCCTATGATGAATCAATTGTTAAAGGCCAGAATGATAGAATTACCTCCGTCCAAATGTCCTGAAGAAGCAACAAAAACAAGAGAAAGAGACTTCTGTCATCATCATCATCTATTAGGACATCCAACAGAAAATTGCTTTATGCTAAAATGCATAATACAAAGAATAACAAATAGAGGTGAGATAATAATTGAAAAGAAAAAAGAGAAAGATAGAAAAGCAACGGTGAATGTATTAACTACCCAAGAAGGTACCCATGAGAGAGCAGGGAAAGAGTCTCACAAAATGAGGGGCTCGATTGAGGGTAACGAGCCCTCAGAAACAAAAAGTTGAAAGAACGAAAGGAGAAACATCTGAGAATCATCTTGGTAGTGACAGAAGAGAAGAAAAGAAAAAAGCTAAGAAGGTAATTTACAATGTGATAAGTCATTTGAAAGGCATACCAGCTCGATTGAGTGTGTACGACGCATTAAGATTGTCAGAAGACTCTCAGCATAGCTTAATTTAAGCCTTATCCGATAATGATGTCAGGAAGACATTACTCACAGAAATTGAAGTGCAAAACATGAAGAGCAAAAAGATTGCATGCCAGTAGTTTCCTTCTCTGATGATGATTTAACCTGTAATAAAGAGCACAATAGGCCATTGATGATCGTAGGTCATGTTTGCGGTAAACAGGTTAAATGAATAATGCTAGATGATGGGTTCGCAGTGAATCTGTTGCCATTAACAATATTGAATGAATTGGGATACTGTCGCTCTAATTTATATCCTAGTGGAATGATGATATAGGGCTTTAACCAAGATGGGCAACACGTGCTTGGTAAGATTACAGTAACATTGGAAATAGGAGAGTTAACTACAAATGTTGTTTGCCATGTTATTAATGTAGTGACAACATACAACCTCCTCTTGGGAAGACCATGGATGCATCAGTACGACATTATACCATCTACTCTCCATCAGTGCTTCAAATATTGCAAAGATGGAATCCAATATAAAGTAATGGCCAATTCAAAGTCATATACAAAAGCTGAAGCTTTCTTTACTGATGCTAGTTACTATGATGGATTCGCAAGAAAGGAAGAAAAGAAGAATGATGAAAATAAAGCCCAAAGAAATGCTCATATGGAGATGATTGAAAGAGAATCTGCAAAGATAGAATTGTCTGGGATAACAAACATGAAAAAGAAATTTTATTTCATGCCAAAATGCTTGAGACAACTAGGACAGCCTCGGTTAACATTATTATCACACGAACAGTTGGAAATTCTACAATCAAACTATACAGTGCAGCTGCGATATGCTGAAAGGAACAAGCCATTTTTGGCCATTTCAAAAAATTTTCATGTTAAATCTAGTTCGAAGTATCCAGAGCTGATCAAATTTTATGCCCCTTTGAAAATGAAAGTAGAAGAAAAGGCCAATAATAGCATGAATTGTAGAAAACTGACATTCAAAATCTCAAGAGGTATAGTCCAGCTAGCTAGAGAATCATGAAGAGCATGAGTTTTTATTATGAAGAACCAACCAGTTTAATTATGGAAAAGGAATCCAAATTCCAATTGGAGTCAATGAGAAAATATGAGAGAAATTTCGACAATTGAGGGAAGAATCTTTAGTGAATATGGTTGCAGTTGATTCAACAGAAGAAATAGATTCTGAAATAATCAAGCATCCTGAAACAACTCCCAAAAAAATGGAAGACGAGGGGCAACCAACAATTGACATTTTGTGAGAAACAATTGACATTTTGTGAGAAATAAATCTGGGAACAGAAGAAGAGCCACAGAATATATTCATAAGCGTCAGCCTCCCTGAACAGGAAGCTGATCTGTATATCAAGCTTTTAAAAGAAAACAAAGATGTATTCGCTTCTACATACGCAGAAATGACAAGCCTAGAACCATCGGTAGCAATGCATCGGTTGAACATCTCTAAAGACAAGAGGCAGATTAAAAAAGCACAAAGGCGATTCCATTCAGACCTAATTCCTATGGTAGAAGAAGAAATAAATAAACTGATAAAAGTTAGGTTCATCAGAGAGGTTAAATATCCTAAATGGATATCGAATATCGTCTCGGTAAAAAAGAAAAGCGGACAGATCAGGGTATGTGTCGATTTCAAGGATCTAAATGAGGCTTGTCCGAAAGATAATTTTCCATTGCCAATAACCGAGTTGTTAATTGACAGTATGATAAAATATGTTGTGATGTCCTTTATGGATGGTTATGCCCGATATAATCAGATAAGAATTTCTCCTTAAGATGAAAAAGACACGACATTTAGAACCTCATTGGGAATTTATTGCTATAAAGTTATGTCGTTCGGTCTTAAGAATACTGGCGCAACATATCAAAGAGCAATGTAGAACATCTTTCAAGACATTATGCACAAGCATGTTGAATGCTATGTAGATGACTTGATAGTCAAATCAAATGACCATGAAGCACATCATGAACATCTGACTTCAATCTTCTAGTGACTCAGAAAGAAACAGTTAAAAATGAGTTCGGGCAAATGTGCTTTTGGTGTTTCATCAGGAAAATTTCTTGGTTTTGTAATCCGGCATAGAGGAATTGAAATCGATCCAGGAAAATTCAAGGCTATCTAAGAAATGCCATCGCCAAAAACATTGAAGGAATTAAAAAGCTCGTAAGGAAAGTTTGCATATATTTGCTATTTTATCTTGAACTTGGCAGGAAAATGTCAGCCATTTTCTCATCTGATAAAGAAAGGAACGGAATTTGTTTGGGATAAATCTTGTCAGAATACGTTTGATTTAATCAAAGAATTATTGAGACAGCCTCCAGTACTGGCAGCTCCTGTGAAGGGTAAACCACTCATTTTATATAAATCTAATATCTACAGTAGAGAATTCATTAGGGGCTCTATTGGCACAAGTGAATGAACATGGCAAGGAAATTGCGCTCTATTATTTGAGTCGAACTCTAATAGGCGCAGAATGAAATTATTTGCCAATCGAGAAAGTGTACTTGATATTAATATTTGCAGTGTAGAAATTAAGACATTATTACCTTTCTCACGATATAATTTTAATCTTACAAGCGGATCCCATAAAGTTCTTAATGACAAGGCCGATGTTATTAGGAAGATTGCCCAAATGGATGTTGTTGCTCTCAGAATACACAATCACTTATGAGCTGGCAAAAGCAGTAAAAGGGCAAGCAGTGGTAGACTTCTTGGCAGTTCATCCTCTAACAGACAGTGAAATTATCAGTGATGACTTTCTTGATGAACAAATTATGATGATTGACTCGCCAAACTCATGGCAAATGTACTTCAATGGTGCTTTCCAAATGTCAAGAATAGGTGGTGGAGTGATATTCATTACTCCTCAGGGTGACTTGTTGCCTTATTCTTTCACATTGGGTTCTGCATGTACAAATAATGAAGTTGAATACAAAGCTCTCATTATTGGAATGGAGATAGCTCAAGAAATAAAAATAAAAACGCTTCAAATTTTTGGGGACTCCAAGTTAATTATAAATCAGCTGATAACCGAGTTCGAAATAAGAAAATAAGAGCCCTTACCGTACTGTCAACGAGCGCAGTAATTGCTAAAGTAGTTCCATCATGTTGAAATCAAACATTTACCATGATGCGAGAATGCAAGGGCAGATGCTTTAGCAAGTCTAGTAGTTTATCTTGCCCAAATTGAAGTCCTCTTTAGGTAACAATAGAAGAAAGAAGGTTCTTGCCATCATCAGAAATTAGAAATGAAACTGTTGAAGTATTTCCTATATCGTGTTTGGAAGTCACAACAGATGATTAGCGCCAACGTTTTATAAAATATCTCAAGTATGATATTTTGACAGAGGATTCAACACAAAGGCAACAAATCAAGGAGAGATAGAAGAGTTTTGTTATGTTTAGCAAAATATTATATAGAAGATCTTACAACAGAATGATGTTGTGATGTCTAGATACACAAGAAGCAAATTAAATGTTATGAGAGGCCCATTTTGAAGTATGCAGGGCACATCAAGCGGGCCGAAATCTATTCCATCGGGTGCATCGAATGGGATATTATTGGCTCAGAATGTTCAAGGATGCTATCGATTATGTGAAACGATGTCATGAATGTCAAATCCATGGTGACATTATACACATAACTCCTAAATATCTTCATCAGTCAATAACTTCCTTGCCTTTCATTGCCTGGGGACTCAACGTCATCGGTCCCATAAATCCACTTTCATCTAAAGGAAAACAATATATATTGGTAGTGACAGATTATTTCTCCAAATGGGCGAAAGAGATCGCATTACAAAATGTTAAAGAAAGAGATGTCGTGAACTTCATTTGACCTGAAAAGAATCGTCACCGATAATTGTACTCCTTTCAAGAATAGGGGTATGGAAAAGCTGTATTAAAAATTCGGTATTCACCACTCATTTTCAACACCTTACTATCTGCCAGCCAACGGATTAGCAGAGGCATTCAACAAGATGATCGTGAAAATACTGAAGAAAACTGTCACTGGAAATAAGCACGACTGGGATGAAAAGTTACAAGAAGCTCTATGGGCTTACAGGACTACTCACCGAACTATGACAAAAGCTATGTTATATTCATTGGTTTATGGTGTTGAAGTCGTCATATCGATCGAAACACAAGTCACATCGCTTAGAATAACAGTACATTAACTAATAATAGATGATGAAAATGCAAAAGTAAGACTAGCAGAATTGGATTTGCTCAATGGAAAATGATTGGCAGCTTAACAGCGATTACAATTATATCAAGCAAGAATCTTTGCCGCCTTTGACAAGAAAGTCAAGCATCACTCTTTTAAGAAAGGTGACATGGTGTTGATGTTAAAAAGACCGATAGTAGTCACCGGCAAAATAGGGGAAGCGTTTGACCCTAAATGGGATGGTTCATACATAATAACTGAAGTATACTCCAATGGAGCCTATCGAGTTGTGGACCAAGAAGGACAAGGTGTTAGCATACCAGTTAATGCTCGCTTCATCTAAATATATCATCCCTAAAGATGGAGATAGTTTTAATCCAGAAGATTATCAATATAATCCTTCTATATCAAAAGGGGGCAAGAACAAACAAAATGATGAAATAGCCTCAAAAGGCAATGCCATGTATTCTTCCTTATATGAACAAATAAAAGGCAAATTCTCAAGCGTATTCAAGCATATCAGTCTTATCGCTGGCTATCACTAAAATTAATGATTATTGCTGACCGTTATCAAGCACCAATGATGATTTTCGCCAAAAAGATATTATCACCATCACTAATCGCTACTGGCTATTATTACAAAGCTATTATCGTTAAATTGATATTACCGCCAGAATTGATACACTACTTTAAAAACACTAATTAAGAATGTTATTATCAACATGGCTATATATCATTCATCGATTTATCAGTGGAATAACCCTATATGGCTAACCACATAAGTCCTATGACAGCAATGGCATAATATCATTCACGACAGTAGTGGAATAAGCCTATAAGGCCAATCATGCATAAGAGCTACTACATGTATTTAATATCATGCGAGTAGTAGTGAGAAGCTAGTGGCCTTATAAAGCTCGTATAGGCCATCACATGCTTAGACCCATGTGGGCAGCGGATAAAGCCAGAGATAGAAAGCTCAAAAGGCAAAGGTCCACAAAAGGCCAATCACATATGAGACCAATGCTGTCTGTATAGCTTCCAACAATGTGAAGAGGGAAGGTAAGAGAAAATACCCTCTCATGAATGGGTTCAACCTTATAGATGAAGAAAAAGTGGGCTGCAGTGTGCGGTCTTTGGCCATGATCCATAGATAGACCAACCATGCATAAGAAACCCCCCTCCCCCCTAGATTGCTGGCTTAATTTCAGTAGAACTCATGAGGACGAGGTCTCTAAGATGAAAGTATTCCCTCATTGATGGACTGATGGCCTTGGATTTAGTACCCAAAGGTAGCCTTGTGCACCTCATGAACTCTAGAGAGTTACTACGGCCAACCCTGTAAGTAAAACCCACCAAGTTCACTACCCTAGTAACTTCACCAGGCCCCTCTGATGGATCGTAGTTTGTGAACTCCCCCGACTGTTATAAGTCTAGTGAACTCTAGAGAGTTACAGAGGCCATTCACATGAGACCTGACTTCAACTACTTATGAGTCTAAAAAACTATGATTGCTCCACTACTCAAGAGCTTGAATTGTGTGTCAAATTAACTTTAACCAAAATTAGCCCTACCCATTAAAATAAAGACCATATAGGGTACACTGTACTAACGATCATAATAAACTATCACTCATTACATGATAGAAATTGTATGATTTGTTAAAGAATGACTATATGGATTAACAGAGATAATATTGTGTAGGCATGTGCTCAAAATTGATTATCTAGGTAAGATTCTTGAAGATTTGCTGGCCTTGATCAAAACACTGAGATTCATTCATGAACTTTATAAGACAAAAGAGATTACATACGATGATAAAAGGCAAAATTCTACAAATATTTTAACATACCCAATGCTGCTATGTATTTTTATAAATCCTCTTTCAACTGGACTTATGCAGCAACATAAGTTTGTTCAGCCTCGAGAATAATTTTGGCTTGATCGAGAACATCGGCCAGTTCTTGTTCTAAAGAAGCAGCAACTTCTTTATCCTTCATTTGCTCAGCCCTTTCAATATCAGCAATACGAACATTAACTTCAATCTCTTCCCTGATCTTATGGATATTCAATTCCTCTGCTCGCCTCCTCATTTCAAGCAAACTGATCTCTTTCTTTAGAAAGGCAATCTGACTATTGATGATTATCTTATTCTTATCAGAAGCCTTCAGCCTGTCATGAAGAGGTTGATGTTCAACATCATAACCAAATATAAGTTTATCAGTTCGGGAAATCTTCTTCTTGAGGGACATCAATTCTCTTTGACGATCCAAAATATCTGGGGCAATGACTACGCTCCATGACAATTCCAAATTATTTATAGAATCATAGAATGGCGACAATGAGTTGTGCAAAGGAAGAACATTGATGTGGGGTAGCCTTGCTGAATGATCAAGAACATCAAAAGCACTTTTTAAGAAAGGTCGTTGTGCAGGATCCTTGAAGGCACTTACGGTGATAGAAATAATGTTCTTAAAGAATACAAGCATAAGAGGTGATACTTTCTCCAGAGAAATTTTATCAGAAATTGTGGCCATTGAATTAGAACCTGCAAATCCACTTGAAGTTGGAATGACTATACCTATAAAGGAAAAGAAATAACATAATTAGGAATATCAACATTAAATATACAAAAATAGGAAAAATGAAAAGAAGAGTATACCCTCTCTGGGGGCAGCTTGAGAAGTGGTTAGTTTAGAAGATACTCTTACTCCGGAAGAAACAGGAATGTCTGTGGTAGCAATCGCAACATTAAGAGAAAGTTCTTGGGCTCCAGTACCTGAATCTAAAGTCGTTGGAGTTCGAATATCAACAGGATCAGTAGGGAATTCTAGACTTCATGCAACTAGTTGAATAAGAGAAGGACATGCAGTGGAAACTTTCTCAACATGAACAGGAACATCAACGATTACATTAGCAACTGACGGGACTTGTGCAATGTCCTGATTCACTTCTATACACTGAGGAGAAAACATTGCCTCTGGTTCTATGTGAGTATCTGGTAGAGGAATCTCAGCCTCTCTAGATGTAGAGACTTCCACTATAACTAGAAGAATAGTAGGGCCATGTTCAATCACGTCAATGGTTTCCACAATATAAGGAGAGTATGAAGCATCAAAAGAAATGAAGATGTTCGCGCCTGGAGAACAACTGGAACCCTTATAATCAAGTTGTTCTTCTTCAAGAGAAGCCATCCTAACCGAAGAAGAAATATCTTGATGATTTGGCTGAATTTCAATGACTGGAACATCACCCCCATCTCACCTTCTTCACCAACATCCACTTCTGCATCCTCTTCTCAATTGGCATTTATTAAAACATTTCCTTCGTCAGTTAAACTCGTAGCAGAAGAAGTATCAGAGATTTCAGTTTCTGCTAAATATTCCGTTGAACTCTCTTCAAAAACTGCTTGTTTGCCTTTAGGAAAAGGACCACCTTTAATAGGAAAAAGGCGAACATCATCAGTAGGAGAAAATTGCAAAACCTAGACCTGAGGAGACAAGGATTTAGCTCGTGAATGAGTCATTGGAGAAGCATGAATTAACTCTACAGAAGGAGAAGCTGCAACCACAGTCTGACGTACAGTAGGAGAAGCAACAGCCCCAGCTCGACCCATAGTAGGAGAAATTATAGTCACCACTTGATTCACAGTAAGAGAAGCCCTGACTGTAGTTTGGTCTTCTGTTCTTAGAGACGGAGAAGAAAGAATAATAGCAAGAGTTTCAAATTCATTAGCATGAGTAATTTGTCTCTCTACTTTCTTTATGAGGTCTAAAGGAGATCTAAAGGCTATCCATCCTTCAAGTGTATTAGGTGGTTTTATCTCTCTAAAAGGCTCTTTTGTAGAGATATTTCAACAAATTGGCTAGGTGTTACAACATGATCTTTCTCGATAAAATAGCCTATTCTATGCTCTGGTTTGTAATTCTTCAATCTAGGAGGAGGAATCCAGATAGGACGCTCAACCAGATAACAATTGTGTACCAAGTAATATTGATGTGATTACCAACACATCTAAGCATATGAAGCTTGCACTTGAAGGTTAAAATTAGGGAGAATGAAGAGTGAATCGAAATTTCTAGTAAGGAGTTGTTTCCATTTCAAGGCCCAATTATATAGACCTACTTCATTACTCCGCATTATACGAGTGACTTCTTCTCTCGCTTGTGGCACTGTTTGATCATAACTAAATTGTCTTGCGAACCTACTAGGATATTAGGGCTCTCTCCAAAATTCACTTCCTTCTTGAAGAGGTAGACTGCAAGACCTGATGCAAATTAGAAAAGTTCTTTCAACAGGTTCTAGGTCATTATTGTCTTCGACTTCCCTATCTTTAGCTTGATGAGTTAGATAGAATGGAAAGAAGTCAATAGACTCCATGCTCTTAATTTTGTCAATAACCCAATCATATGCTCTCTTCACCATTTTTTGCTGGAGATAATGGTATAGAGGAGGACGCTCAGGATTGACATAGGCCTTCTCAGGATCGTCGTATGTCCATGGAAAATATATTCCTAACCAGCCAGAAAAGTAATGCCATGGAGTGAATGAAGACGAATCTCTAATTGCTAGGCTTAAGTAGTGTGCTGCGATATTTCCAAAAGCTTTGTATAGGGAACATAAAATAGGAGGAGCTAAAGAATACTTCTTCCTGCCTTCTGTCATTGCTCCAGTAGCAACGAACAAAGTAGGAAGAACGGAATCCGACCATTTTGAACTTGGAAAAACAACTTAACTAAGCCAGTAGTTGAGAAAGGCATCTAGTTCAGCTTCAGGACTAAAGACGGCAGGACCTCTTATCCTTCGTTGAGTAGATTCCAATTCTGGAGAATGACTACCAGAAAATTTGAAAGGAAGAGTATGAGAAAATATACATATATATGTAAAAAGAGAAAAAAAGGAAAGGAAAATCAAAATTAAAATAATATACCGCAGATATCTCGTGAAATGTGCAAGCCACTGAAGTGGAGATATTTTGTGAACATTTGAAAAATGCAACATCTCTCTAAAGAGTTCGATAGTAGAATCGGAGATTTGAGGATCTCTTCCAGGAGCAAGATTAGCGAATTCCGTGTTTGTAGGAATAAATTCATCAAGAAAAGAGCCTGTAATTGGAAGACCAGCTATTCGATGAAGATCCCATAAAGTAATGCTTACTTCACCAATCGGTAGGTGGAAAGAGTTTGTTGCAGAAGACTAGTATTTCAGAAATCCTTTATAAATCATGGTGTCTTTATAAAAGAATTCAGAAGTAGCTTTTATGGTGACGTATAGTTCACTGCACTAAGGACTTCCTAATATTTTTGAAGAATGACCTTAACCCATGGATTATAAAATTGGTGATGGGAGAGAAGACCGCGTGTTCTGAATTCATCTTTACTCCACAAAGATTCTCAATCGTGAAAGAACCGCTGAATGGTCTCAAAGTAGTGCGTGGTATACAAAGTATGAGGATTATAGCATGGAATAAGGAAGCGCATGTATGATACTTGTCTAGTCTTCTGTCTAAGATCTTTCTCTGTGAGAAAACCCTCCAAGATTCTCGGTTCTTTTATAACCCAATTCGCAACATATAATAGCCGGTTTTGTGTCATGTGTTCAGAGGGTTCACTTTAAATCATAGAGAGATTATGATGAAGGCCCAACGGGATAATGACAGTCTCGTCCTTATAAGAATTTTTTAATTTGATTACACCTTCTCGAGACTTGATCATATCTCGAACGTTTTGATAATGTTTCTTGTTATGATCTCTTATCTTTTCTTGAAAAGTTTCATCTTTGCTCTTTTGTTTCTTGCATTTTGAAAAATAAGGGGGAGGAGAAGAATCAACAGGTGCAGGATGAGAATTTTTGGTATGGAAGTTAGCTGCAGACTTCGACCAGTTCTCCCAATCAGATTCATGACCCTTTGTTGGCGGTCCCTCGAGTTCTCTCATTAATATAACATGGCGAATGGGGTCAGTAAGAAGTTGAATACGATTGGCAAAATTAACAATTGGTGGATCTAGTATTTTGAAGAAAGAAGAATAATATTTAGCTGATCGAGTTCTTTTCTGAGGATGGTCTTTTGTGGATGTTGGCGGATTTGAAGATCCTGCAATGTGTTCATCATGAGAATAATGTGGTCTTTTCGAGTGAGCCAATAAAGAGACAAAGAAAGTTCAGTAAAGTTCAGATACTTAGAATTTTTTTTGAAATGGGAAGTTCTGATTGTGTGGAACTTATTGTGTGCAAAGTTCGATTGTGCGCAGATGGTTGTGCGTAGAGTACTATTGTGCACTAAGGTCTTTTATGCACTGAGATGCATTGTGTGCAGAGTCATGTTGTGCACTGGGATGTGTTGCACCTAGAGTTCCGTTATGTGCTGAGATGTGTTGTTCGCAAGGATGTGTTGTGCAGAAGAAAGTTAGAGCTTAGAGGGGACTAGACGAGAATTCTAAATGAGTGGAATGAAGCTGACTCCTGTTTATATAGTACTCTGAACATGGGTTGTGCATAAAGAGTAGTGATTGCGCACAAAGAGTATTGGTTGTGCGCAAAGGAATTAATGAAACTTATGAGGATTGATCCTCCATTTTTCACTTTGAAGACAGAAAGTCAGAAATGAAGGATCAAGGGGGCATCTATTGAGGTAGAAAGAAATCAATCAAAGAGGAGGAGGAGAAAAACTACAAGGAAGATAAAGTTTTACAACACTTGGTTGTGTGGCGCACAATAGAAGTTTTTATAGTATCATTGTGCGCCGCACAATGAAAATATGTGCACAATGGGTGTATGCCACAAGGAAAATATGTGCACAATTGGTGTATGCGCACAATGAGTCTTTTTGAGAAGGGTTCGCATGTGCGGGAGGTTATAAATACGCCACCATCTTCTATAATTGATTCATTCGAACAATACCAAAGCAGTAGAGAAGAGTTTAGACTTCAAAATAGTTCAGGTACTGGAAGTATCTGTTGTACGATGCACAATGGGTGGCCTACACAATGAGAAAGCCGCAGAACAGTAAAGGTCGCACAATGAGCAAATCAAAACCGTTGCTATCCCCACAATGGGTCCACTGTGTAGACAATAAATTTTAAGTGAAGATTGTTCATCTTGAAGACATCAAAAGGAATCTTGAAGACAAGTATCTTGAAGATTGTTTCAAGAGCACGAAATCAATCAAGACGAATATTATTCCGGCACAACAATATCTCAAATCTGAAGAGCAATCCAATGATCTGAAATGCTGCTGAAATTAATATTAAAATATTTAATACTTGTATTGTTTTATGTAAATACTTTATTTTGGAATCAGAGGAAAGAAAGGATGTAAACAAATGCAGAATAAATAAAAATATAGTAATTGTTTTCTTTCTTATTTCTTCGTTATTATGGAGTAAGATAATTCTCCAACCAAATATATTTATTTCTTGTTGAAACACGGCTATATAGATATGTGTAGAGAAATATCTTTAGTCAGTACCCTGACTTCGGTCATGAATCGACGGTCCAAAAGCTACAACTTCATAAAAGAACAAAGTGGTTAGTTTCACTTAAGTTACAAATTTTCATATTAGGTATTTTCACAACTCAAGCACTTGCCTTGCGAGTCCAAGTTAAACGATTTGAGATGCGATCTTGGCTCGATGTCTTGTGATAAATGTCAAGCTCACTTAGACGAACATATTTCTATAGCATCGGGTTTAGTAGCCCACTAATGAGCAGTCTAGAACTTGTTTGGATAATCAGGGCATTTTTAGAATGAATCGAGTATCGAGATTTCTTATGTACATTGATTAGGATTTGGATTAGGTAAGTTCATAATGTGGCCTATTTGTAACTAATGGAAATGATGATGATTTGATTATAATCACCCTAAATAAGGATATTGTGTCATTTTGGTTTGTTCATTAAGATCTGACCCCTTATTGTCTCAACTTTAAGTAGGTTTTTATTTAGTTGCGGTTGCCTTGATTAGTCAATAATAAGTCAGCTAGATTTGGGCCTCATGTGAACAAATCATATGGCTAAACTTAGTGTTTAAGTGATCAGGCAGATTTGTTGGCTTCCTATGGTTGATTAATTGGATTTGGGTTATTCTTTACTGCTACCACTCACGTATAGAGTCACCTTGAGCGTTAAGGGTTAGTCAGTGACGACATAGGCAAGTTATATTAAAATTTTTCATGGATTTTTTTAGAAATCCAAAATCGTGAAAATCTGGGACGTTACAATCTGCCCCCCTTAAAAACAATTTCATCCCCGAAATTACCTAAGGGTAATAAGTAAAGATATTATCATTTCATTTGTTTAAGTTTTATTAGTTTCAGGTTTATATACGTGGTAGGGTGTATACTAACTACACTAGCCTTGCTTTTTATAGTCTACCCCCCTCAAAGCTTTCACCCTCCAGATTTAAGAACAAAGTCAAAATCATTACTAGCAACAAAGTTTAACTAGGGGTGGTACATTTTGTTCTTCATGATTGGGCTAATACGGAAAAACGGTTGTGGTAGGCTCAAATTTGATACGTCGATTGTCCGCTTGACCATGGCTAACAACTCGTTGTATCACTTCCTAGTCCTTGTTAGTGCACTTATTTGCACTCATGTTTGTCAATTACGTGACTAGTGTATTTTGTAGTCAGATGAGTTCTTGACAAGTGAAGACTGGTGATGCAACTGGATCAGAAGCATCAAAGCCACATTGAAGACAAAGAACCGCTTCTACAATTTTAACCTTGCAAATAGATGACTGATGTTTTATTTAAACCAACATGATTTAAATGATTTTTAAACTCGCAAGTATACGAATCAAATGTAGATACGGTACGTATTACGAGATCGTTCCCACGAGGACTGATCGTCATAATTCAAATCTATGATTCTCCTTAACTAATCCAACAATTAATGGAATGAATTACTAAGCACAATTTTATGAAAAATAATTAATTAAGAACAGGGAAGAAAATTCAATCAGAGAGAGAGCACTAGGACTTTCGAATCCACCCCTAATTATCCTAACCCTTGTTTTGTCTGTTGATTCACCTTGATCTAGATTGATACCACTTAAATAGAGAAAGCACAATCTGTGTCCTTAATCGGGCATACAGACTGTCTAATTCCTTTAAGCAATGCCATGAATGACATATCCCATATCCTTGGTCGGGCATAAGGGATGTACAATTCATTAAAGCATCCTGTTTCTCCCTCTATAGGAAACCTGTTCTTGATCAGACACAAGCACCCATAATAAGCATCCAAACAACATCCATATATATACTTTGGTCAAGTTCATAGATGGAGAAGTATAGAATTTAAACCCATAAAGCCCACTTAAAGAAAGAAACAAATTAATTGAAATTCAAAGTAAATCAACCAATACAAGAGCTAATCAAATTAGGGGCTTCATCTCAGCCCTAGCTGAGAGATTAGTGACCCATAAAATCCATAAAAAATATTAAATAAAATTCATAAAAAAAAATGTCAAACCAAACAATCTATCTCTCTCTTCTTTCTTCTCTTTCTTCTCTTTCTTCTCTCTCTTGCTCCAGATCTGGAATCCCCTGGTTCTGAATGCCTTTCCCACGTCCAAAACTCCCCTTTTATAGCTGCTGGATGGCTGGGGTCGGTGGCAGAGTCGCAGAAGGACTCGAAGTGCAATTTTTTGCAGCTGTGATCGGTGGGCCCCACAGAGGTATTTTCTGGAAAATCCACCCCGTCCATTGGATTCAAGACGAAATTTCAGTCAAGAATGGGTGGTTTTGAATGTCCATTGACACGACCCAGAGAAGAAAATACAAAAAGATCAGTTTTGAACGTCGCCGGGTAGCCCTTTTGTGGCCTCTGTATCACGCACGTGTACACGCATGAGAGAAGAATATCAGCATGGTTTTGAAGCTCTCGAACCACTCTACAAGATGGACGGCTCGGATCGGCCGTACGGGTGACGTACGGGGCCCACAATCCTTCGCAAAAATGGCCAGCGGTCGTCCGTTACGCGGACGCGAAACCAACTTCCGTGGCAATGGTGGGACCCATGTTGATAATTATTTTAATAATCCACTCTGTCCATTGCATGGAGGATGAAAAAACGGCTAGGAATGCCTAATTTCGAGTTAGAGTTGCTGTGGCCCACGGAGTTTTTGAACTCACCATCCGTTTTACGTTTTTCAACGGTCAACGTCCGTACACATGCATGGAACCAAACGGACGTCTAGGAGATGGTTATAACTGCCCCAGGAAGCGGATGGACGGTTTGGATTGTCCATTTGGACACTAGGTGGGCCCCAGAACCGACGACAGCGGTCGGCTTGCGGAGACGCTGGAAACGGAGATTTTCGTTTTTGAAAAGGTAGTCGGGTCAGCGCTGCTGACCGACGCAAGCCCGTTCGGTGCTCGGGTAGTGCACATGTGCACCATGCACATTTCACTCAATGTGGGGTCCACTGTGATGATTTCAAGAAATCTACACCATCCATCCTCTTTATCATGGTAATTTAGCCGTCAATACCAAGGTTGAGGCAGTTACAAATATCAGGTGGGCCCCAAATTGGAGATTAATAGGCTGATCTGTCCGTTGGACCACTTCCCGAGATCTTCAATGGCTGAAATTTAATATGTACGGTTAATTTACAGCCCTCATCCCATGTATTAAGTTTCGAACTGATCGGATAGCGGGAACCATGTGATCTTGCATTCTGGACCCTTTTCGGGCCCCTTTGGCTTGCTTTCCTCAGATCACAGGCGTGTAAAATCTTCATTATTGGTTCTCTGGAGTCCATCCCGTGCTCTGGAGACTTTGGATCATGAAATCCATGCCTTTAACATTAATTTTCAATTAACGCTCCTGACTTCATCCTGTAACAAAAATACAATTAAAATACTCCATTAAGCATTATCATATACGTAAAATCTGGTAATGATTAGGGTCTAATATGCAATATTCGACCCTCATCACAACCCCCAACCAGCATTTTGCTAGTCCCGAGCAAAACATGCGAAAAATAATTTCAGAAATAAAAGACAATTCCTGTAACTCAAGTGACTTGTGAACAGATATCTGAGATGTGAAAATTCTAAGATTCATGAATGGTAAGTAGAATTGTCTCCTGAAATCAAGCTCACGGTAAACTTCATAATCAAGTTCAACATATTAATCCATTAATTGGAACAATTCTGAACATCGAGCTCCATGAATGTAAAGTGTAATCTCGACCTACAAACATTAAGAGATCCAATTGTCAATCTCATGATATCATTGGTAATTCGTGACAACCAAGCTTGAAACCAACACTTATGTCACAGATTAACTTTTCATTTTACCAGCCTTTGATTTTCTTTATGAGCAGTAACGCAAATGAGGGGAATCAAATTCTTACCTATAGGGAGCAAACCTATGGCGAAAACTTGTCGCCTAACTTTTTTTTTTTTCATATGTCAACTATGGAGAATCAAATCTGCACCTATAGGGAGCAAACCTATGGTGAAGATTATGTGACTTAGCCTTTTAATTCTTCTTTTTACCAAGTTAATCATTCAGTTATCGAACCAAAACTTAATGTGTAAGCGAGATGTGATATGTGAATCATGGCTCAATCAATGTTTACAACTTCTAATCATGGATTAACAATTCAAAATTGACTGTGAAATCAAGCAGATGGCCAAATCCAAGAGTCATTAGTTACCAACATCATGTATCTTATAATGTTAAAATCACAACTATCCGTCAAAATCACTTTGAATTCAATAGAAATTCAGAAAAAAATTTAAAATTTTCACAAATTTTCCTCATGACCAAGAAAATTTTAAAATTTTCACAAATTTTCCTCAAGACCAAGAAAATACTGATTAGGTACCCTAATCTCCCACCCCCAACCTAAAATCTACATTGTCCTCAATGTAAAAGAAATAAACAAGCAATGCACATGGGACAACGCGAATAAAAGAGGAGTGATGAAAAGATAATACCTGGATGGAGAATCAAGAAGCTTTCTCAAAATTTGTGAAAAATTTCAACGTAAAAGCGAGTTAGCACAAGAGAGAAATCAACATAAGAAAAAATAACAAAAAGAAAAACAAAAGAAGATCCTACCTATACCACTTTCGCAGGTGCTCTCGATTGCATTTAGCGCATGCAACAAGCCTTTAAACCCCTAGGTTACCCCTAGTGGACGAGTTGTAGTCTCGTGAGGGTTTGCAGTAATGTTACCCACAAACATTGAAGTAACTAACTAGGAAAATGAAATGAAATGAAAGTGATGTGAGTTCCCATGAACTGTGCTATCTGAAATAAGGCAACTAACACTGTCGTCAAATAATTTAAGGACTTCTGCTCGAACGACTTCGTCTATGTTAGGATCACGCTTCCTTTGCATGTTATGCGATATTACCACAGCATGATCCATCCATACAGTGGGGCATACTCCCTGGATTTTTTCTATCTTCCGTTCAATTGCTGCCTTATATGCTCTAAGAACATTAAGCAGCCTGCTCGCCTTTGTCTTCTCAGAGTTACAAACTGTGCTGTCAGGAAGAGTCTCAGAGGGATGAAGAGGTTCCACTTTCGCTCTCCATTTTTCAGTCTCCAATATAGGAGTAGAGTCGAGCAATGCATTGACTTCATGGATGGGACTATCAATGTCAAAATCCATGCCCGATTGTGCTAAGCAGGTCTCCAGAGGATCTTCAAAAGATGTACGGAAGGAGTCCTGCACAAGGCTCTCGATCATGTCCACTTCAAATATGTCATCCAAATCTGAGGGTTGTTGTCCTGCATTAAAAACATTGAGTTTAATATTCATGTTACCAAAGGACAATTTCATAACTCCATTCCTGCAATTGATAATAGCATTAGATGTGGCAAAAAATGGACGACCCAAAATGACTGGGATCTGACTATGAAGATTCTGGACAGGCTGAGTATCTATAACTATGAAATCCACTGGAAAATAAAATTTATCAACCTGGATTAACACATCTTCAATAACACCCCGGGGCACCTTGATAGATCTATCGGCTAGTTGTAATGTTACCTTAGTCGGTTTCAACTCACCAAGTCCTAGCTGCTCATAAACCGAATATGGTAACAAATTGACACTCGCCCCTAAATCAAGTAATGCCTTCCCGATCTTATGATCTCCTATGCCGCAAGAAATGGTGGGAGCTCCTGGATCCCTAAATTTAGGAGGGGTGTTATGTTGAATCATGGAGCTGAGCTGCTCTGCAAGGAAGACTTTCTTATGAACATTTTGCTTACGCTTTTGAGTGCATAAATCTTTAAGAAACTTAGCGTAAGCAGGGACTTGCTTGATAGCGTCAAGCAACGGGATGTTGACTTGCACTTTTTGAAACACATCCAAGATTTCATTAAAGTTATTTCTTTTCTTTATTGGTGCCAGACGTTGAGGAAAGGGTGCTTTGGGCACATAAGGTGGCACATTAGTGGCTCTTGGAGAGTCAGAGAGCTTTTGGACTTTGGATGCATTGGTATGGCTCTCTGCTTCATCTTGATCTTCTGTTTTAGAATTTGATTCATCCCCAGGCATCTCTATTCCATTATTAATCTGCTTGCCTGACCTAAGGGTAGTGATCGATTTGGCCTGTTCATGATATTGCCCTTGGTTGGAATTAGAGCCAATCTCATACTGTCCCTTTGGATTAGCCTCAGGTTGGCTAGGGAAATTGCCCTTCTCTCTCTCACTCAATGTGGCAGCTAGTTGACCCATTTGTACTTCCAGCTTGGCAATGGATTGTGCATTTGCATGTAAGCTTTGCTGGTTGGCCAGTAAGGTTTGTTGGGTGTCTTTTTGGAATTGGAGAGAACTCTGCATGAAAAGATGGAGTGTATCCTCAAGAGATGGTTTCCTTGATTGTGTAGGCAGTTGTTGATATTGTGGAAACTGTTGAGGTTGTTGACTGCCAACTTGGAGTTGCTGTTGCATGGGAGGATTTCCAGATGGTCCTCCTTGTTGTGGTCCTTTTGCCCAAGAGAAATTTGGATGTCTAGCCCACCCTGGGTTGTATGTGTTCGAGTAAGGATCATTCCCAGATTTTTGAAAAGTGTTCATAGCATGAACTTGTTCAGAGAGAAGTTCTGGGAATGCTGCACCAGATGGACAAGACTGCATAGGATGGGCAGGACTAGAACATGTGGCATATGCCTCGACTTGAGCTGTTTGTGGTGGTGCACTATTTAATACCAGAGCATCAACTTTCTTTGTCAGGTTATCAAGCTTGGCGCTCAGCTCTGGCATGACTCCTATCTCATATATACCACCTCTCTTTTGTGGTTGGGGACTTCTGTCACCTCTATTTGAATAATCCCATTGCTGGGAATTTTCGCACAAGGTTTCAAAGAAGTTCCACGCTTCGACATCACTTTTGGTCATGAATGACCCTCCACTGGTGGCATCAACCATGCGACGGTTCTGTGGTGTCAGACCGTCATAGAAGTATTGAACTTGTTGCCACTTTTCAAAACCATGGTGAGGACATTTAAGAAGCAAGTCCTTCCATCTTTCCCAACATTCATGAAAGTGCTCGCCCTCTTTTTGTGTGAAGTTAGTAATTTCTCTACAGAGGGCATTGGTTTTGTGAACGGGGAAGAACTTGTTTAAGAACTTCTTAGACAGTTAGTCCCATGTAGTGATAGATCCAACTTCTAGAGAATTCAACCATGCTTTCGCCTTATCCTTCAAAGAAAAAGGAAACAGGCGTAGGTGGATCGAATCGTCTGAGAAGTTTTGGAACTTAAAGGTGGAGCAAATGTTTAAGAATTCTTTCACATGATGATATGGGTCCTCCTTGTCCAATCCATAAAAGGATGGCAACAATTGTATGACTCCAGGTTTAAGTTCAAAGTGTGCTGCCGTAGTGGTTGGCAACACTATGCATGAAGGCGCATTAAATTGGACAGGAGCTGAATAATCTTTGAGAGCTTTAACTTCAGTCTCATTCGCCATTTCAACAGGATTATTTCTCAATCGTTCACGAATTGTTCTTTCAATCTAAGGATCAAACGGTGCTAGTTCTATATTCAGAGATCTACGCCCTAGCATAAACTATGATATTGCAATGAACGAAAGAAAACTAAACTAAGAAGCCACCTAAGAGAAATAAAACTAGACCTAGCAACTATGAGATTCTAAAATAAGAAAAAGCTATGTAAATGAAAATTGGAAAGAAGAACCCGGAAAAGGAGATGATGAATGTCTGTAGATTTGAGAGCTCCTCCTTTTGAAGACAATGTTATTTAGCAGCTTCCTTCCTTAATTCCTGTAAACAAACAGAAAACAAAAATAAATTAAATTTACTAAAATAATGCTGGAAAAAAAATCCTAAGCAACGGTTAATTTCTAAAAAAAAAGAAAAAAAAGAAAGTTTGTAATCTTAGAAATAAAAACTAAGTTAGTTTCTAAAAAGGGAAAAAATTTCTAAAACTAGAAAATAGAAAGTTACTTGAAAGAAGAATCAGAATCTAGAATTGGAAAATAGGAAATTTCTAAAAATAAAATAAAATAGCCTAGAAATAGAAACTTTCTAAAAAAAATAAAACCTTAATTCTAAAAATAGAAATTAGAAAAAAAATAGAAAATTTGGAAAGAGATTACCAAATTAGTAGTTTATGTCAGGTCCCTACAAAACAGGCAATAGGTTAGTTTCTAAAAAAATTTAACCGAAAGTTAGTAAAAAAACCTAAGACTATGAATTATGATAAGAGAGAATCTTAAATCCAATTGGACCGAAACAGCGCCAAAAACTTGATGTTTTATTTAAACCAACATGATTTAAATGATTTTTAAACTCGCAAGTATACGAATCAGATGTAGATACGGTACGTATTACGAGATCGTTCCCACGAGGACTGATCGTCACAATTCAAATCTATGATTCTCCTTAACTAATCTAACAATTAATGGAATGAATTACTAAGCACAATTTTATGAAAAACAATTAATTAAGAACAGGGAAGAAAATTCAATCAGAGAGAGAGCACTAGGACTTTCGAATCCACCCCTAATTATCCTAACCCTTGTTTTGTCTGTTGATTCACCTTGATCTAGATTGATACCACTTAAATAGAGAAAGCACAATCTGTGTCCTTAATCGGGCATACAGACTGTCTAATTCCTTTAAGCAATGCCATGAATGACATATCCCATATCCTTGGTCGGGCATAAGGGATGTACAATTCATTAAAGCATCCTGTTTCTCCCTCTATAGGAAACCTGTTCTTGATCAGACACAAGCACCCATAATAAGCATCCAAACAACATCCATATATATACTTTGGTCAAGTTCATAGATGGAGAAGTATAAAATTTAAACCCATAAAGCCCACTTAAAGAAAGAAACAAATTAATTGAAATTCAAAGTAAATCAACCAATACAAGAGCTAATCAAATTAGGGGCTTCATCTCAGCCCTAGCTGAGAGATTAGTGACCCATAAAATCCATAAAAAATATTAAATAAAATTCATAAAAAAAACGTCAAACCAAACAATCTCTCTCTCTCTTCTTTCTTCTCTTTCTTCTCTCTCTTGCTCCAGATCTGGAATCCCCTGGTTCTGAATGCCTTTCCCACGTCCAAAACTCCCCTTTTATAGCTGCTGGATGGCTGGGGTCGGTGGTAGAGTCGCAGAAGGACTCGAAGTGTAATTTTTCGCAGCCGTGATCGGTGGGCCCCACAGAGGTATTTTCTGGAAAATCCACCCCGTCCATTGGATTTAGGATGAAATTTTAGTCAAGAATGGGTGGTTTTGAATGTCCATTGACACGGCCCAGAGAAGAAAATACAAAAAGATCAGTTTTGAACGTCGCCGGGTAGCCCTTTTGTGGCCTCTGTATCACGCACGTGTGCACGCAAGAGAGAAGAATATCAGCATGGTTTTGAAGCTCTCGAACCACTCTACAAGATGGACGGCTCGGATCGGCCGTACGGGTGACGTACGGGGCCCACAATCCTTCGCAAAAACAGCCAGCGGTCGTCCGTTACGCGGACGCGAAACCAACTTCCGTGGCAATGGTGGGACCCATGTTGATAATTATTTCAATAATCCACTCCGTCCATTGCATGGAGGATGAAAAAACGACTAGGAATGCCCAATTTTGAGTTAGAGTTGCTGTGGCCCACGGAGTTTTTGAACTCACCGTCCGTTTTACGATTTTCAGCGGTCAACGTCCGTACACATGCATGGAACCAAACGGACATCTAGGAGATGGTTATAACTGCCCCAGGAAGCGGATGGACGGTTTGGATTGTCCATTTGGACACTAGGTGGGCCCCAGAACCGACGACGGCGGTCGGCTTGCGGAGACGCTGGAAACGGAGATTTCCGTTTTTGAAAAGGTAGTCGGGTCAGCGCTGCTGACCGACGCAAGCCCGTTCGGTGCTCGGGCAGTGCACATGTGCACCATGCACATTTCACTCAATGTGGGGTCCACTGTGATGATTTCAAGAAATCTACACCATCCATCCTCTTTATCATGGTAATTTAGCCGTCAATACCAAGGTTGAGGCAGTTCCAAATATCAGGTGGGCCCCAAATTAGAGATTAATAGGCTGATCTGTCCGTTGGACCACTTCCCGAGATCTTCAATGGCTGAAATTTAATATGTACGGTTAATTTACAGCCCTCATCCCATGTATTAAGTTTCGAACTGATCGGATAGCGGGAACCATGTGATCTTGCATTCTGGACCCTTTTCGGGCCCCTTTGGCTTGCTTTCCTCAGATCACAGGCGTGTAAAATCTTCATTATTGGTTCTCTGGAGTCCATCCCGTGCTCTGGAGACTTTGGATCATGAAATCCATGCCTTTAACATTAATTTTCAATTAACGCTCCTGACTTCATCCTGTAACAAAAATACAATTAAAATACTCCATTAAGCATTATCATATACGTAAAATCTGGTAATGATTAGGGTCTAATATGCAATATTCGACCCTCATCAATGACCCTAACCCAAATAGGAATACCTACTTAGGTATATCACCTAGGATTGAGAATTGGGTCAAGCCGCGAATACTTCACAAGTGTATGGCCCTGTAATTTTGTAGTCCGATCAACCTAAATGTTTTGGGAATATCACACATCATTGAAAAGTTCAAATCTCTTATCCATAAGGTTGTCATTTGGGTCTTGGTCAAAGAGAGTTTTCATTTTAATTTATGTCCAAATTAATGATTAATAAATCTTTCATTATGCCTATGGTTAAACGACTATCCTAGAAAGGTTTCCAAGGGCCTAAGATTGTATCTTTATGTTACCATCTCAATCCTATGGCTAGTGGGTTAGAAGAAAACTATGCTTTGATTTCGTTAATTTCGAGAGGCAATGGAGAATTGGAAGTTCTAAAATATTTCGAAAGTTTGGAGGGCTGACGACGCTAAGAAGGGCGCGGAAAGGAAAGAGGAAAAACATCATCTCCTCAACATGGTATGAATCTTAAATCTATTAGAGAATAAGAACCTAAAATATTTTAATGAAGTCCTCTTCGAATACGAACTCACAGAGTCTTTAACAATGAAACCAAACCCTACTCAAGAAGTCTAATTCGTCCACCCTATATATTATCTGAAATAGTAAAATATACTAAAAATAAGAGTAAAGATATTATCATTTCATTTGCACCTAGTCCTAAGGTCTTTCTGGGGTTTATACCACCTGAGATATATCAAATATCTGATTTACTTTAGCTTGAACTTTGTTTCTAACTTCATCTTGACTTTGGGCTTGACTTCATCTTGAATTTGAGTTCGATCTTTTCTTGAACATAAGCCGATCTTGAGCTTGATCTTTTCTTGAACATAGACTGATTTTGAGTTTGATCTTCTCTTAAGAATAAACTGATCTTGAGCTTGATCTTGTCTTGAACATAGACCAATCTTTGAAGATCTACTTTGAAGTAGTTTTTTCTTATAAAATTTGACAACCTATGTGTGCTTAACATCTTAGCACTTACAATCTCTCCCTTTGTAAATTTCGTGACAAAACACTTAGTATTACAAATATGTAATCATACACATCTTTAGATATTTAAAGTCTTTATAGCTTGTAATCTTCAGCTCACAACTGATGATGCTCAACTGACACTCCCCCTATGAAATACACATATAACATTCCATACACATAACATCCATGCATTCATTTCATACATTCCATACACATAACATCCATGCCATTCATTCCATACATTCTCTCCCCCATACTATATAGCATTGCATATTACTAGCCCATCAATCTCTCCTCCTTTTGTCATAATTTGACAAAGGAAGAATAGAAGAAATAATATGAATAGAAGAAGCATGTCGTAAGAAAATCAGGATAATCATATGAAATAGTCAACCATATTATCTAAAAAGGCAATTGTCAGCAAGCACATCATCAAAGCATCCAAAGTATCAAGACAAGTACAAAATAAGTTTTAAGTACATAATCAGCATAAGTCTAAAAAATAAATAAATCTAGCTTAATCTGGCCTAGAGGAAGATGGAGCAAGCACAAAGGGATCATTTAGTCACAAACTCTTGTTAATGCGATGGAAGTACTTTTTCATGTACTTCATTATGGACTGTTGGGTTTGGGCCAATGAAGCCTGTGATACATGCAAAGACTCTACTTTTTCCTCCAATGCAGAAAGTCTCTCATTAAACTGAGAGGGAAAGTAGTCAGAATCAGCTGGATCATCTGAATCATCTAACTCATTAAAAATATCCTTCATGGTTGTGTCTACAACAGGCAGCACTTCCTCTTCTTCTTCATTTTGGCCAGGAAGCGGAGCGAGGTTCATCATATTTAGGTTAGAATTGTTAAAAGGGAGTTCGGATTCAGGTGCCTCATATGTAGGAATTTGAACATTATAGTGAAGGGTAATGCAAGTCATGAGATGAGAAAAGGGAATCGAATCATGCTTGGGATGCAAGCGAAACTAATTAATGATGTTACAAATCAAGGAAGGCAGATAAACATGAATACCTAATACAACAGAGTGAAACACTCTAAGCATGAAGGGAGTGTAAGTGCTATAGTTTATATCCCTGTCTGTTGTCAAATTTGTGGTGCCAAAATCACTGTTATATATAACTTGCATAAGTGAAGCTCTCTCAAGGATCAACATTCATAAATAAGCTAAGCTCACAAGTACAAGGATCAATCTTGAATGCAAGAACTACTCACAAGACAAGACTCAAGCTACAAGACTTCAAGAAGAGTACAAGGCAGTTTGTGAAGAACTTAAGACACTTTCAAGATTGAGCTACATCAAGATTTCAACTACATCAAGACTTCAAGGCTCATACTTCAAGGTCACTAGTTCCTAATGTTTCAATGTCCTTACTTCATGGTTGAGGTTTGACTGACCTTAGGTTGACCTTAGAAGTAGGTCACTTTGGATACATAAATCGAATGTTTATTTTACATAAGTTTGGTTTGTTCTTCGACTAGTCCTAAGCCTTCTTCGACTAGTCCTAGAGTTGCTTCGACCAGTCTAAGAAATTCCTCGATCAGTCGTGAGTTTGTTACAAATTTCAGATAAAATCTGTTAGGCTTCGACTAGTCCAGGAATCTGTTCGACCAGTCGAAGGAACAGTGTCGACTGCATCTTTGACTAGTCGAAAAACTTCGACTCAAAATCCAGCGTTGATTTTCAGGTTCTTCGACCAGTCGAAGAAAACCTTCGACCAGTCAAAGGTGACCTACGACCCGTCGAAGGAGACCTTTGACCAATCGTAGAACGGTCAAAGCTTATCGCGCCTGATTTTTCAAATATCCGTTATTGCTTCGACTAGTCAAAGAGCTCCCTAGACCAGTCGAAGACGCAATTTGCTCACCTATAAATAGTGCACGAATCTCAGAAGAAATTATTGAATTAATTAATCCATTCAAGCCAATCTTCGTCGAACTTCTGAGAGATAATTCTGTGCTCCATCTAAGCTAAGTGTGCTTATTTATATTCTCTTTCCTTAGCTTTATTTAATTGATTTTGTTCCTGCTATTCCAATCTAATTTGATAAGAGGAATTGTTATTCCCTTTCTTTGGAATCAAAATCAATTAAGGCAAGCCCTATTTGGTTTAATTTAAAATCTATTAGAATTAGAACCATTGTAATTGAGTACTGGACATTGAACTTGGACATTCAATCATCAACTCTGATTTGGTTCTACCAGGCTACTACAACGAAGGAGATAATCAGGTATTTTACATTTAATTGTAAATTCCTTTCTGTTTTGGTTTCTTTCAAGATTTGCCAGAAAAATCTTATTGTATTGGTTATTTGAGGAGAGCCAGAAAAACTCAGAGGTGGAGTTTTTTTTAATTGTGTAAGCCCACAGACAAAGACACAATTGTAAAGGTTTTGGGTGAACCTGGGAAAACCTATTTTGTTAGTGAACGCTAATATCCCCTGTGTGAGGATATTAGGAGTGGAGTAGCATTCTGTGTGGCTGTTGTTTAACAGTTGGTGAACACACAGGCGAACCACTATAATCCCTTGTGTTGTGGTTGAATGATTTATACTTCTGATCTTTAATTATTCTTTTATGGGATGTATGTATGGTGGTGAATGTTGTAATCATTTAATTCAAGCATTGTGAGAATTTTGTAATAGTTTAGAATTTATTTTCTGCTATTCATTTATCAGCTTGATATTCAATTTCCTTTAAAAGTTGTTCCAGCAAGGTTGCCCTGCCATTTTTATGGTGTATGGCTGTCCCTAGAACAATACATTTGTGATTACAATTTATTTTAATTCAGTTTGTATTTATTTCTGTATTCCTCTTCGGTTTGAGATTTGATACAAAGATCTTTCTAGAAATAAGGTTGTCCTACCATAAACTCTGGTTTTTGGTGTAAGGTTGTCCTTAGAACAACATTTGTATCAACCTCTCGAGATCTGAATTTTGAGGTTATTTTACTTTCTTGCATTGTGATTTATTTTAGTTATCATATTCTTTTTAATTCCACTGTTATAAGTTTTATTTGGCATTGTTCTATTCACCCCCCCTCTAAGACATATAGTTAGGCCTTTTCAGGGAGTAAGATCAGTCTTATTCCCAGCTCAATGATATACAATAGACGTAAAAATCTGATGTAAGACATGGTATTTTGGGAACATTTGGTTTGCGGGAAGGGCATTACCTAATCTCCATTCAGCATTGAAGCGACATAATTTATGAGTGATGGTTTGTTTTTTAGAGTTCGACATCGTCTCTGATAATGTGGCGATTGGTATTCCATCATCTGCAACAATTATATCTAGTAATGCAGATATAATGTGTGGCGTTATTGTGAATGTTTCTTCTACAAATTTAATTGAGAATATCAATTCTCAAGAGAAATATCATATTTAGAGGCATACATGCCCTGTACAATGGACCGGTAAGTCATTTCACCCCAACTCAAAATGCGTTCCCATCCAACCTCTAAAAGAATAGAAACTAGACCAAACCTAACAATGTGGTCTAAATTAACAGTTTTTCTATGATTATGTCTATTGTGTGAAAGTCTCGAACATATTCTAGATCATCTTTCGATGACCATAGGGTCCATACACTAAGAGGAGTTGATTTAGAAGATGAACTGACGCAATTCTTGCGAACTGTTTTCTTGGTTCTATATTCCATTTCAGAATGCACAAGAAAAATATCAAAGAAAGAGAATAGATCAGATTTGAAGTAAAACCACAACAAAAAGGGTTTTAAATGAAGAAAAATATACTCAAATATGCTAATCTAGCATGAGACCACTAAATACTTGAAGGAATTTGAAAACAAATCACTTACAAGTGAGTTTGGAAGTTGGGTTGGTCGAATGGGGCACCGGCTAGCCGAGGAAGAAGGTGAGAAATGAAATAGATTTAGGGATTTTTCCTTTTAAGAGGCAAACCCGCACGATCTTCGGCTAGCTTGAGCATATGCTCGACTAGCCGAATTCTTTGGCTAGCCCGAGCTCATGCTCGCCTAGTCGAAAAATCCCAAAATTTTTATTTTATTTTATTTTTAAATTTTTATTAGTATTTTATTTTCATTTTATGCATTTCATTATAAAAAATAAACATAAACATAAATGCATAAAAAGAAATAAAATAATTATTTAACGATACATTATCTAATATCATGCTTCAAATTTGAAAATTTAACTTTGTCAAGCGGCTTAGTCACTATATCTACAAACTGCTTCTCAGTTTGAATGTATTTCAATATGATAGATTTATCTTCGATTAATTCTTGAATATAATGGTATTGTATGTCGATATGCTTTGTACGAGAATGTCGAATTGGCTTTTTATAGATATTTATTGTACTAGAATTATCGCAATACAATGTCATCGTATCTTGCGTAATTGCATAGTCAGCTAGCATTCTTTTCATCTATATTAGTTGAGTACAAGCATTTCCTTCTGTAATATATTCACCTTCAACAGTAGAGAGAGATATAAAATTTCGTTTCTTGCTGAGCCAAGATACTAAGCAGTTTCCAACATAGAAACATCCACTGCTGGTAGATTATCTATCATCAACATTTCCTACCCAGTCTGCATCTGTATAGCCTACGATTTGTACAGACGTATCATGTGGATACCATAGGCCTAAATTCTCAGAATTTATGACATATCTGATTATCTATTTAATAGCAGTTAAGTGCAATTCTTTAAGATTAGATTGATATCTGACACATATTCCAACACTGAATGCAATATTAGGTTTACTAGCAGTTAAGTATAGAAAACTACTGATTATATTGCGATATAGTCGAGAGTCTAAACTTTTACCTAATTCGTCTTTTAAGAGTTTAAGAGTCGTACTCATTGGAGTATTGAAATTCTTACCATTCTCAAAGCCAAACCTTTTTATAAGGTCCAATGCATATTTGGTCTGTGAAATGAACATACCATCTTCAAGTTATTTGACTTGTAATCTAAGGAAATAGTTTAGTTCGCCGACCATACTCATTTCAAACTTGGATTTCATTAGATCTGTAAACTTAGTAGATAGATTAGTGCACGTCGATCCATAAATAATATTGTCAATATAAATTTGAACTATCAAGATATGATCATTATATTTCTTGACGAATAGGGTTTTGTTAACACTACCCATAACAAAAATTATGACTAAGTAAGAATTCAGTCAATTTTTTATACCACTCTGGGAGCTTATTTCAAACCATAAAGAGCCTTTTGAAGATGATAAACATGATTTGGAAGTTTAGGATCTTCAAAACTCTTTAGTTGTTTAACATGTACTTCCTCATTCAAATTACCATTTAGAAAAGCACTTTTTACATCCATTTGATAAATTTTGAATTTTTTATGGTATGCAATCAAAATAAATAATTTGATTGATTCAAGGCACGCAACTTGTGCAAAAGTTTCATCATAATCAATACCTTTTATTTGAGTATAATCTTGTACAACTAGTCGTACCTTATTTCTGATAATGTTTCCCATTTCATCAGTTTTATTTATAAAAATCCACTTGGTTCCAATCACATGTTTATCAGTAGGTTTGGAAACCAAATACCATATATCATTTTTAATGAAATGATCTAATTCTTCTTGTATGAAATTAATCCAACTTTTATCAACGAGTGCTTCATTTACATTTCCTAGTTCAATTTGGGAAATACAGTAGACATAATTACATATATTTTCTAGTTGTCTTCTTGTCTGAACGCCAGTGTGAGAGTTACTAAGTATTTAATTGGTGAATGGTCTTTGACCAACCTTAACTCAGTATTATCTGATTTAAATTAAGAGTCAGGTATATTAATCAAATTGACATCATCATCATCATCTTGATTACGACAAGGTGTGATCTGTTTATAATCTGTCACTACGTTTATAGATTCTTATATCACCCCAGTTGTTTTGTTAAGAACATGGTATGCCCAACTATTTTGAGCATAACCTAGAAATATTCCCTTATCACTCTTGGCTTTAAATTTTCTCGGTCACGTAAAATAAAGCATTTGCTTCCAAAAGTTCAAAAATATTTAATCGTGGGTTTTTTTATTAAACCATAATTCATAAGTTGTTTTATTTTTAGCTTTTCTAATGTAAATACGATTAATTATATAATATGCAGTACTAACAACTTTAGCCCATAAGTTTTTCGGTAGGTTCATGTTTTTAGCATTACACTAGCCATCTCTTGAAGAATTCTATTTTTTCTTTCAACAACTCCATTTTATTGTGGTGTTTTTGGAGTAGAAAATTCACGCAATATACCATGGTCATTGTTGTATTTCTTAAAATTGCTTTTTTCAAATTCGGTACTATAATCACTTCTAATTTTGACCACAGATAACTCTTTTTCAGTCTGGATACATTTTAAAATTTTATGACTTCATCAGGAGTATTTGATTTTTCTCTTAGAAATGGTACCTAAGTATATCTAGTATAGTCATCAACTACAACCAGAAAATATTTCTTTTCACCTCTACTCTCCATTCTAGTTAGTCCGACTAAAGCTATATGAAGGAGTTCAAGAGGTCTAGCCGGGGCTAATGAGTTCACTTTCTTATGACTATTCGTAATTTTCTTACCTATTTGACATGCACTACAAACTTTTTCTATCATTTTTAGTTTGAGTAGGTTATGTAAGTGATCTTTTTTTCTCAATTTATATAGATCTATATAATTTACATGTCCAAGACATTTATGCCATAGTTTAGTCTTGTCTGTTTGAACCATGTAACATGAATGGTTTGTTGAGCAAGAATTATCAATTATATAACAATTTTCAGACATTCTGTGACTATTTAATATTGCATTTCCTTTCTCATTTATAATCTCACATTTGTGATTTGAAAATTTTACACTATACTTATTATCACAAATCTAAGATATGCTCAGAAGATTATGTTTTAATCCTTCAACATATAACACATTTTTGAAGAGAGGTAAGGTAGGAAGTTGTATTACCTTGGCCAATTATCTTGCAATTGTTTCCATCTCCGAATGTAATTGAGCTGCCATTTACTTTGTTGATGTTTGAGAATATAGCCTTATCACCTATCATGTGTCTCGAACATCCACTATCCAGGTACCATCTTGAATGGCTATTAACTTTGAAAGCTGTGTGGGCAACAAGACACTTAGCCTTTGGAACCCATTTTATTACAGTTCTAGGTTTAGGAGGATCTCTTGTTTTTCGTTGTGTTTGGGAGTTAAGATTTCTCCTTTTTTCTAAATACTCTAGTCTTATTCGAGTTGGATTTCAATAACTCTTTAAGCAAGTCCACAATTCTTTCAACTAAAGGAGGTCTATTATTCTATTGATGTTTATAAATATTGGCATTATTTATTTTAGAGACTTGAAAAGGTTTTGAATTTTTGATGCCATTCCTTTTATAGTTTGAATCTCTCAGAGTCACAACTTTAGAGTTCGAGGATTCTCCCTTTACAAAAGTAGGAGCAGAATCATTAAACTTTAAAGAGTTATTTTAAATATAACCTAGACTAGACTTGTCAACACATAGCCTCGATGAGGTTAACAATTTTTCAAGTTTCTGGTCACCAAGGGCATATTTCCAATTATCCTTTGAACTTTGACGGGATGAAACTTCAAGTTTTAGTTTCTCATTTTCAGCTTTAAGTTTTTGTAATTTAGAAGACTTGAAACTCAAATCTAATTTTATTTTTTAAAACAATCGAAAAAATGAGATTTTTCTAAAACAACTTTTTCAAGTTCTAATTTTAATTTAGCATAATTTTCTTTTTAAAATTTTAATTTAACAGCAATTTTACAACTTTCTTTGTATAGGGCATTATAAGCATCTTGAAGATCATCTTCATTTTTATGGTCACTTCTTAGAGTTTCATAGTCAGACATATCACAGTTATCTAAAGAAGTGACTCTGGCTATCGTAAAAAAGGCTTTCAAATCGGTTGCATTTTACTGCTCTAATTCATCAGATTCAGAATTAGTTTCAGACTCTGATTATTCATCCCAAGTAGCTATCATGCATTTTCTTTTAGATTTATCCTATTTAGGACATTTAAAAGCTAAATGTCCATATTCATAACAGTTGAAACATTGACCGTCTTTAGTTTTAGATTTCCATAAATTTGATTTTCCTTTTCTTTTATCAAATAGTTTTTGAAAAATATGTTCTTTTCTTATTTTTAAGAATTCTATAAAATTTCTTTGCTAACATTGTTATATCATCTTCATTTTCTTCAAAATCAGAATTTGCATAAGTTTTTTTAGAATTAGATTTAGAAGATTTTAGAGCAATGGACTTAACTTTAGGAGCTTTCAAATTTAGCTTATAAGTTTAAAGAGAACCAACTGTTGAGAGTCAAGTATTGCATATTAGACACCAGTTATTACCTGATTTTATAAACATGATAATATTTAATGTCCAATTTTAATCATGTTTGAGTTGCAAGGTGAGTTTAAGAGCTTGGACTGAAAAAGAGTGCTAAAAGCATGGATTTGATACTTAAGAATCACTAAGGCAAGGGACAGATCTTAGGGGACCAAGATCGAAGAATTCACATGCCAAAGATCTGAGAAAACTCAGCGATTGAAGTTAAAAGGGGCTGAAAATTAACCGTACACGTCCTGAATGCAAGATCATGAGGTTCTCACGATCTGTTTGGCTCAAAACTTTATATCTGACCTGAGGACCCTAAATTAACTGTACACGTTGAAATTCAACCCTTGGATCTTTGTGAAAGTGGCCTAATGGATAGATCAGTCACTAAATCACTGATTTAGGGCCCGCCTGATATCTGGATATACTTCAATTTTGGTCTCAACCTCTTAAATTAGATGAGAAGGAGGATGGATAGAGCAGATTTATCATGAACATCAAGATGGGCGCCACCTTGGGGTGCGTGCGCACCCAGCACATGTAATCTCATAGCGCACTGGATCACAGGACCGGTCAAAGACCGATTGACCCGATCCCGTCTTCCTTATTTAGCTAGCGTCCGCACGGACAATGGCTATGGAGTGTAGTGGCCCACCACCGGGGACTAGTTTGATGATCTGGACCGTCCATTCGATCCAGGGGGTGGCTACGACCCTAGTCGTAGAGTCCTTTTGGTCTCATGCACATGTACACATGCAGATCGCTGTCAAATGCAAGATGAATGGCGGGGAGATTCGATCCTTTGGGCCGCACAAAACTTGACCAAACCACCCATTCCTAACTGAAATTTCACCATGAATCTAATGGACGGGTTGGATTTCTCCGAAAACATTACTATGGGACCCACCGAGCATCTCAGTGCAAGAGATTTCGCAGTAACACATGTCCGAAAATTCGAGACTTTCGGGGTGTTGTACGTCTACGATCACGGCCGAATCTATGATCTCGACCATTCACAAGCTCAGAGAGGGGCCACAGACCCTCACCATGAAGTCGGAATGGATAGTATGGCTGGGTTCTTCCCCAAAACCTCGATCAAATGCAACTCGGTTTGTGTTTGTCTCATGCGCAGTTCGGTTTGCACGCAAGACTCTTACTGCGTAACTTTGCTACGTAACCTGTATCTCTGTCGACTCCACTGATATCTTATGCATACAAAAGAGAGAGAGAGAGAGGACATAAAAGCATCAGATCCAAGGAGTGTGAAGAGCAAGGGAGAAAGAGAGAGAGAATGAGCGTGGAGGCGACAATCTTCAAAAGAGTTTTTTTTTTTCCATCCTTTACTTGTTTTATTTTATGTTTTCTAAGAGATTTTAGTTAGATCATGTCTATAATCAGCTAAACCTATTAGCTAGGGCTAAGAGGTGAAGCATGTAGCATGATGGGGTGTTTTTCTATGCTTTGATTCATGTTTATTAAACTATCTTTGCTTCTAGTTTGATTCTAAGGAATGCTTTTAGTTTTTTAATGGTTTGTTGTGACTTAAATTACAATGGATCTGTGATAGCTTTGAGCATGTTCTTCTCATTATTATGATTTTGAAGTTAGGAAGCCTTGTTGTTCACCATCGTCTCATGAACATGGTTGGATGATGGAAACTTTCCTAACGTTCATAACTCTCTCAAATTAGTTGTGGATTCATTAAATTTTGTTGTTTGCTTTGTCTCATGGGCATGGTTTTGTGATGGAATCAATTCTAATTCTCATACCTATCATTCGTTGAAAACCAGATCAAAGGAAGTTAATAATTGAATTTTAATGCATAGTTTCCAATTGGATGAATATAAGACTTTGATTCCAATTGTGTTCGTGAATCAAGCATAGATCTCCCTGATCTCTACAAGTGGATCCTTGGAAACCCTAGTTTCCCACCTTTGAATTTTACAAGTTTTAGTTTAATATTTTTCCATTATTCTCTTAAATTTTCCTGATTAGGTTACATCTTCTTCTGGTTCTAGTTTTAGTTAATTTCAAATTATGTACAAGGTTTAGTCCTGAGATTATTACTACATCGCGACCCTACACTCGGGGTTGTGAACAAGTTTTTGGTGCCGTTGTCAGGGATTGACAATTACGTTTTTCTAAGATTAACAAGTTTTAGAATTAGGTTAAGATTAGGATTTTTTCAGTTTTAAATTCTAGGTTTAGGTTTTTCTATTTGATTTCTAGAAACTAACCTAACTTTCCTGTTTTGTAGGACCCTAATATAAGCTTTCTAAATTGGTAATCTCTTTGTGATTTTTATAGTTTTCTATTTTTAGGATTAGGATTTTATTTTCTATTTTTAGAAACTTTCTATTTCCTTTTCGTAGGAATTTTCCCTTTTTAGAAACTAGTTTACTTTCTATCTTTTAGGAGCTTTCTATTTTTAGAAACTGACTTATTTTGTTTTGTTTTGCAGGATCTTAATTTAGGAACTTCTAATTTTGTAACCACTTTCCAACTCTTCTTTCTCTTTATTTCTAGATTTCTATTTCTTTTCTTCTTTAGGTTTAGGTTAGAATCTGAGATTGAGGGCTGCGAGTGTTTCATTCCCAATTGGGTCCATGACAACACTCGATGTCTCTTGATTGAAGGATGATTGGTTCGGGGGTTAACTATCCATCATAGGACTATATACTGCTTGAGATTTCGAAGTTAATTGAGGTTATGGCCGCAAATCAACTGGCCATAAACCTGAAGGACTACCTCAACCTAGGGTTTGGGAAGTCTAGGATGAGAATGAGTGCATCAAGCACCCCCGCCACGTACTCTATGAGATTATTTACAATTAGCGGGGGTGAGCACACCCTCATGCATGGTTTTTTCAGAGAATACGGGACACATGGATATCAAGCCAAGGGTGATCCAACTCCTTCCTAAATTTCATGGGCTTGAGTAAGAAAATTCATACTTACACTTGAAAGATTTTGATGAGATCATAACCACTTTATACTTTCCTAATGTGTCTGATGACACAGTCAGGCTAAAGCTCTTTCCCTTTTCTTTGAAAGAGAAAACTAAGATGTGATTGTATTTACTACGTCCTCGATCTATTGGCACATGGAATGACATGATAAGAGAGATCATAAAGAAATTTTTTCCACATCATAAACAAACACCCTTAGCAAGTCAATCATGAACTTCACCTAAAAGGAGAATGAAACATTCTACCAATGTTGGGAACGGTTCAAGGATCTTCTCAGTTCATGCCCACAACATGGATTTGAAACATGGCGCATTACACACTTCTTTTATGATGGTCTGACATCTTCTATGCACCAATTGGTCGAGACAATGTGCAATGGGGAATTCATGAATAAAAATGTCGATAATGTGTGGGACTACTTTGATAGATTTGCTAAAAATGCACAATCATGGGACACATACCCAAAACCAAGCACCATGTGTAGGCCGACTCAATCCAAGGAGAGGGGTGGACTATATCTCCTGAAAGAGGATGATGATATCAATGATAAAATGGTTTATCTCACCAGGAAACTCGAGCCCATGGAATTAAAGAAGGATAAGGATAAGGAAATTATTTGCGGTATTTGTGGTTGCAACATTCACACTACTGAAAATTGCCCAACTATATCTGCCTTTCAAGAGGTACATAATGAGCAATCTAATGCCGTAAGCAATTACCAAAGACTTTTCAATGGGCCCACTTCTACTACATATAATCTTGGTGGGAGAAATTGTCACGCCCCAAACCCGGGGACAGACACCTTCCGTGATGCCCCGAATTCGGTACTCGACTTCCATACACCAAGTCCCAAGTTCGGCGCACCATAAGGAAGATTTTTAACTGATTTTTTTTTTATACATAGTAATACCTGAGCATGAAGATCCATGATCAAACTACCAAGCAACACTCTCCATCATAAGCATGGAAAATAGTATCGAATGGACCAGGTGTTACAGAAATCATCCAAACTTCAGTTAGAGGAATGGACAAATTGCTACTCCTCAAGGTTTCTTCAATCAACATCCAAATCAAGGGAAACCTTAAGAAAAACTGATTCAAAATTTCACATAAGAGCTTACTCAAACAATATCAGAACTTACAAAATTTATGCAAAAGATGGATTCACGTATGATGGTTATAGAAAAGGGGATGCTTCCTACTCAACCTCTCCCTAATCTTAAACCGTAATATGAGATAAGTGATCCAAGCTCTTCAAATCAGATGGAGCAAGCTAAATCTATCACCACTCTTAGGATGGGAAGACCATTGACAAAACCATTCTGGTTAGGGCTGAAAAGACTAAGGAACCGGAAGAGGACAAAGATGATGGATCTAGCCGTGCTCCATGAGAATTAGAACTAGAACCTCAAGGGAAGTCAGTTGCTCCATTTCCTCAATGGTTGGTTGCACCAAAACCTCTCTCTAACTCTCAGGATATTCTAGAGGTCTTGAAATAAATGAAGGTCAATATTCCTTTACTTGATGCCGTAAAATAAATACCTTCATATGCCAAATTCCTCAAAGACTTGTATATGACCAAAAAACAACAAAACATTCAAAAGAAAATCTTTTTAACTGAAAAAGTGAGTGCCATCCTAAAGCAAGATGTGTCATAGAAATTCAAAGATCCCAGTAGCCCAACCATACCTTGTGTAATCAGGAACTACCGAATTAAGCACACACTTCTTGACTTAGGAGCGAGTGTATATTTAATTCCCTACTCAGTTTAGAAATAACTAGATTTGGGTGAATTCAAACCCACCCTAACCACACTACAACTTGCTGATCACTCCGTTCATGTATTGAGAGGGATAATTGAGGATGTGTTGGTCTAGGTTGACAAATTCTACTACCCCATAGATTTTATCATCCTGAATACTGAACCCATCAGTAACATGAGCACATAGATTCCCTTCATTCTTGGTCGCCCATTCCTTGCCACTTTAAACGTAATCATCAATTGCAGGAATAGTGTCATGAGCATGTCTTTTGAGAATATGACATTGGAGTTAAACATATTTTTCAACTCAAGCAGAAGGTTAGAGGATGATGACAATTTTCACAACATTAACATGATCGATTCTTACGTGGAAGATAGAACGCCTCTGACCTTATCCTCTGATGCTCTAGAGATGTGCCTGGCCCACTCCCATGATTTTGATAATGACATGATTAGGGAGACATGTGTCATGCTTGATGTTGTGCCGGTACTTGAAGTTAACCAGTGGAGGCCACAATTTGAAGAGTTGCCCCAAATTGATGAAGTGCCTCTACCGTCTAACCTCTAGCCACTAAAGATTAATGTAAACCATTGCCCTCTGATTTGAAATATGTTTATTTAGGTTAAGATGAGACATTTGGTGGTGATTTCTTCCCACCTTGAGAAAGAACAAGAGAGTATGCTCATATCTACTCTCATTGAACATAAGGGAGCCCTTGGATGAACGATTGCAGACCTCAAGGGAATTGACCCTTTGATTTGTACTCACCGCATTTATCTCGAGGATAATGCGAAATCCTCTCGGCAATCACAACATAGAATAAACCCAAACATGAAGGAGGTGGTTAAAGCCAAGATTCTTAAACTATTGGATGTGGGTATCATATACACTATATCCGATAGTCAATGGGTGAGTCCAACTCAGGTGGTTCCTAAGAAGTCTGGAATCACCATCGTAGCCAATGCCGATAATGAAATCGTGCTAACTAGAGTTACTATTGATTGGAGAATGTGCATTGACTATAGGAAGTTGAATACCATCACAAGGAATGACCACTTTCCATTGTCCTTCATTGATCAAATTTTGGAAAGGCTAGCTGGTTAGTCATATTACTATTTCCTTGACAGGTATTCAGGCTACAATCACATAGAGATAGCCCCTGAAGATCAGGAAAAGACCACATTTATATGTCCCTATGGCACCTTTACTTATCGAAGGATGCCATTCAGACTATATAATGCTCCCCTTACGTTTCATCAATGTATGATGAGTATTTTTTTTGACATGGCGGGGCAATATCTAGTGGTCTTCATGGACGATTTCTCTGTCTTTGGTCCATCTCGATTGCTTAGAAAGTCTTAAACGTGTGCTGAGAAGATGTGAAGAAAAGAATCTGGTACTTAATTGGGAGAAGTGTCATTTCATGGTTCGTAAGGGAATTGTCCTTGGACATATCATCTTGTCCAAAGGAATCGAGGTAGATAAGGCAAAAATTGATCTTATCTCTAACCTACCTTCACCCAAGAACATATGAGACGTGCGATCCTTCTTAAGACACTGGTTTTTACAGAAGATTTATAAAGGACTTTAGTCTCCTTCTTTATGTAATCTACTTCAAAAGGATGCACCATATGAGTGGACTGAGCAATGTTAGAAAGTTTTTACTAAGCTTAAGGGCATGTTGACTACTACACTTATTATGCAGCCACCCAATTGGAGCCTTCCTTTTGAACTTATGTGCGATGCGTCTGACTATGCTCTTAGGACAGTTTTAGGCTAAAGAAAAGAAAAGAAGCCCTGTGTTATTCATTATGCAAGTAGAACTCTAAATCATGCCCAAGTGAACTACTTGACTATGGAAAAGGAACTCTTAGACGTAATGTTTGCTTTGGACAAATTTAGGTCTTACATGATCGGATCTAAGATCACCATTTACATAGATCATGCAGCACTCAATATCCTCTTTCTAAGAACGATGCTAAGACCCGCCTGATAAGATGGATCTTCGTCCTCCAAGAATTTGATTTAGAAATAAAAGATAAAAAAGGAATAGAGAACGTAGTGGCTAACAATATTTCTCACCTTGATCTCCCTAGATGACACATATTAATGACATGCTCCCTAACGAAAAATTGTTCAAAGTCTCCCATTCACCCTGGTTTGCTGATATTGCTAACTATCTTACCATAGGTTTCACACTGACACATTGGACTACGCAAGATAAGAAGAAAATTTTCACCGAGGTGCGTAAATTCTTCTAGGATGATTCGTATTTGTTTAAATATTACCCAAACCAAATCTTAAGGAGATGTGTGCCAGACAATGAACACCAAAGTGTCATCTCCTTTTGTCACTCACAAGCCTGTGGTGGGCACTTTTCTACTAAAAAGACCACGATCAAGATTCTGCAGTGTGAATTTTACTGGCCCACTATATTAAGGGAAACTTATGAGTTTTATAAGGCTTATGAGCATTGTTAGAAGTTGGGAGCATTGTCCCGTCGAAATATGATGCCCTTGAACCCCGTCCTTATCATAAAGGCATTTGACTATTGGGGCATCGATTTCATGGGACCATTCCCCCAATCCTTTGGAAATCTATATATTTTGCTCACCATAGACTATGTCACTAAATGGGTCAAATCGATTCCGTGCCAAAACAATAACCAATGAACTGTCATTAAATTCTTAAAAGAAAACATCCTTTCTCTATTCGGAATGCCTCGCGCCATCATTAGTGATGGGGGCTTACATTTTTGTAATAGACCATTAGAAAATTTAATGAAGAAATTTAGTATTTCTCATAAGGTGAGCACTCCATACCATCCACAAACAAGTGTGCAAGCTGAGATATCTAATAGGAAAATTAAATACATTTTGGAGAAAATGGTTAACTCTGATCGTAAAGATTGTCAATTCAATTGATCGATGACTTATGGGCTTACCATACTACATTTAAAACCCCTATTGGAATATCTCCCTTTTGACTTGTGTATGGGAAGGCTTGTCACTTTCCTGCGGCGTTGGAACATAGAGCGTACAAGGCGATAAAAAATCTGAACATCAATTTGGACAACGATGGCTCGCTACGCAAACTTCAGTTGAATGAACTCGAAAAAATTTAGAACGATGCATATGAGAAATCGAGAATTTACAAGGACAGGATAAAGGCGTAACGCATTCTACGAAAATCATTCACGTCAGGTTAGAAAGTCCTTTTGTATAATTCTCAGTTACATCTCTTTCTGGGTAAGCTTAGATCTCGTTAGACCAACCATTTTACTGTTATCAATGTTTATCTTCACGGGGCTGTCGAGATTCGGAATCCAGACAATGACAATAAGTTTAAAGTAAATGGACATCAATTAAAGCCATTTGTTGAGAAATTTGATTTAGAAGACATGTCCATACCTCTGACAGATCCTGTGTACCAGGATTGATCTCCTAGTCTGACGGAGGCCTAGGTATGTTTACTGCTTTCATAGGACTAGGGTAGTTTGGTTTTTGTCATTCTAGGATAGTCGGCTTGATGCTGTTAGGATAGTTTGCTTTCTAGTTATTCTAGGATAATTTGTTTTTCTGGTTTCACTCTTGTGCTAACCCACTTTCACACTGAGATCTCTTTGAAAAAGCCGTACAATCTCCCGATTAGGTACTACCTTTCCATCACTTCTCCTTTACTTTCGTTATCCTCATGTGCATTGCATGCTTATATCTCTTACACTGAGGACAATGTAGATTTTAGATTGGGGATGGGAGATTAGGTTATATAATCAATATTTTCTTGGTCTCATGCAAAAATTATGAAATTTTTTTTTTAAAAATTTCTGGAAATTTTGTATTTTTAAAAAATTTCTGGAAATTTTGTAAATTCGAAGTGATTTTAAAGAATATTCTTAATTTAAGAAGTATAAGTGTAATGACCCGGAAAATTTCGTGCAAAGACCCGAGTACTACCTCAAATTCCTTAGAAGCTAAATGTGGGTTAATTAGCGCTAAACTCAATTGCTTGTGAAATTAGCACCTTCACTTTAAATTTGATCTGTAAGACTCAAAACCTGTAGAATCGTTAGCGCTATGTTACCCTGAAATCTAGGATTCAACGCTAAATCCAGTTGCTCTCGGGAGTACTTGGAAACTTTGTATCGGACCTGGACCACGCGTCGAAAGTCCGATAGCGATGATCTTAGACAATTATGATCACCTTGTTGGGCTTGACCATCACCTCAAAAATCAAGTCCAGATGATGTCCTGAGTTGATTTGCTTGAGTCCGGAGTAAAGAGGGTGAGAAAGATGAGAAATTAAATGTGAATTTATGAAATCTGAGTCATGTCGCTTACGCGACGATTTTAAGCAATTTGACCGTTGGATTCTGACCCAAATTTACCCTCGGATTAGGGAAGATGGTCCAGGCATGTCATAGTGTCGGTGGACCTGATCGAGTTTCGGTGACCGTTGAATTGAGATTGGTCCGCCACGGCTGATCAATAAATTCGATCAGTACAAAAACTCAGCCTGACCTAGATCCATGGTCAGTGAGCTTAAGTTCGACCGCACGTGGAAAATGGACCACCAGAAGTGCTCCGTTGGACCGATATAAACCTGATTTGGTTATAACACTAGTATACCTTGGCCCTAGGGCTATTTTCATCAATTTTAGGCCTATATAATGACCTTAAAACCCTCACTCTCAATTCTATACGAATTTTCTAACCCTAGCTAAAAGAGAGAGAAAGTGAGAGAGAAGTTGGTGAATCATCTTGAGATTCTTCCCTGTTACTCTACGTCTCTAAACCATCACTTCTGAATCGTTATTCCGGCGATTCTAAGTTCATTCTTGGGTAAGTTAATCAAACCCTAGTCTGTTTTAGAGCTTAAAATAGTCTAAGTGTTGATGTAGTTCATTTTATTCATGCCTTAGGTTTTCTAATCGCCGTTGACGAAGACTTATCGTCTGAATCAGATCTGTTGCATTTTTTCTAGTTTAAGGTGCGGACTATATTCGTATAGGTTATGGTTTTTAAGGCTTTCAATGTCAGATAATGGTTTATTATTGTTGTGGGTGTAATTGCACATGCCAAATGCGATTTTCATTTTACGTTCCTGATATATATGAGTTATATTGAGATTCGTGTATTATATGTATATGTAGAAAGTATCGTATACGTATGAAATATGAACATGTGTTTTCCATGATTAATTGTCATGTATTTGTGCTAGTTGTATGTGTGTCAACTCCTTGGCAAAAGGAATTATCCAAATGTGTGTTATCACCAACATATGTCATGTATGTTGGAATATGTAGTCTAAGTGTTTGTAGAAATGTCTGAATGATCAAGTGTGTAATATATTGTCCTATTTACGGACGTTGAGAAGAAATTCTCAACTATCCTATTGGTGTGTATGATTTCCTACATGCGATTTACATTCTTTGTTGTTTAAATTTAAGCACTACTTATGTGTAAATCCATGTTAAGTTGATATTCAGTAAATGCTCACATACTGTATGATTAGAATTGTTGATCCATTACCATTCTAAATTATTAGTATGAATATCTGTTATGATTGAAGATGTTTGGGACTATGAAATAGTCCAGGAAATAGGTAACAAACCTTGAGTTCGTGGCCGAGGTTGTTTTCACCACGTAGGACGTGCTTGACGAACCCGAGTCGTATTAGGGTTGACGACAGTGGTTTGGCCACACGGAGTGTTTGCGCACTCTATGTCGTTTAACTCAATGTGCGCTCGTGCTAGTCGAATTCGTCAAGTAACCCGATTGTCCCAATGGATGTGCACCATGTATGGACGCTTTTGTTTGAATCTAGGGTACCAAACTTACCAATGTAATCCTGTTAACCATTGTACCTCGATCCGCTAAGACTCATGAGCTGGGCATGGTGGTATGGGACACCGTGGTCGAGCTGTCGGCTTACGCTAGGGTGACAAACCTCCCCGTAGTGACCAGTGAGCACACCAGACTCGTGAGCCGATTATGGTGGTATGAGACACTATATTCGTGCTATCGGCCTACATTGATTGGTGACGAGCCCTTTGTAGTGACCTCGAGCATACCCTGATACTACATTGAGGTGACGAGCCTTAGGGTAGTAACTAAGGTATGATAGGCATGCATTGATTGGTGACGAGCCCTTTGCAGCAACCTAGAACCATATGATCGTATGAGATTGTTTAGGACTGACGACCCTAGAATGGATCACTATATGAGAGTTGATATGAGGAAGGTACCTTAGCTTCCCAATCCTGCTGTATGAAAAGGACTAATAATAACTTGGTAATCATGTTCATGCACCGCATTGCATGTGCGTTGGCGTCGTTGGCACTGCGGGAGGTTGTCATGCGTACCATAAGATGAAGACGCTGAGGGAGTGCAGGCGAGAGTATGCATCATTTCTACATACATCCTTACATTAACAAGAGTAATTAGGACGTGTTTGATTGTATTGCCTTATCATTATTGCTCGATTGATTTGATAACATGTTAACTTTTACTGTGTAGTTACACTGAGTTGATCACTCACTCCCACATTCTGGGACGGTGTTTCAACACCAACCAGACTCTGTCTTAGATGTAGATGATGATGCGACCCCTGAGGCCGAGTAGGAGTATGAGGATGATGAGGACGTATTTTCTTTCATGCAGTTCTCAGGCGGGTTCATGTAAGCCGTGTCCTGATCTACCGGGATTCTGGGTTTTCTTTTGTGTCACGCCCTGAAATTCGGGGGTCGAGCATAACTCAGCTCCCGAGTTCCAAAACATCACTTATGCAACATATATAATGATGGATGTATGTTGTCTGTATGAGTGCATAAAACATGGAATAGATTAAGCCAAACTGTAACATAATCCAGGGATAAGTGAAAAACGCAAGCGGAAGACTTAAAGAAATATATGTGTACATGTGTAAGTCCCTGTGGCATGTATGCTCTGCCAGGTCATACTTACAGTGTTGCTTTCAAAAGCACAAGTATTAAATGACATCATCTAGTACAATTACAAAGAAAACCCAGAATTTCCACACATCAGGACATAGCTCACAAGAACCCGCCTGAGAACTGTATAAAAGAAAACGCGGCCTCATCATCTTCGAACTCCTGCTCTGCCTCAGGGGTCGCGTCAACATCTGCATCTAAGACAGAGTCTGGTTGGTGTTGAAACACCGCCCCAGAACGTGGGAGTGAGTGATCAACTCAGTGGAACAATACCGTAAAAGTTAACATGATATCAAATCAATCAAGCAGTAATGGTAAGGCAATACAATTAAACAACTCTAAAGTACTCTTATTAATGCAAGGATGTATGTATAAATGATGCATGCCCTCACCTGCACTCCCTCAGCGTCTTCATCTTACGTTACACATGACAACCTCCCGTAGTGCCAATGACTTCCACGCACATGCAATGCGGTGCATAAACATGATTACCAAGTTGTTATTAGTCCTTTTCATACAGTAGGATTGGGAAGCTAAGGTACCTTCCTCATATCAATTTTCACACAGTGATCCATTCTATGGTCGTCAGTCCTAGGCCATCTCATACGATCATATGGTTTTAGGTCGCTGCAAAGGGCTCGTCACCAATTAATGCACGCCTATCATACCTTCGTTACTACTCTAAGGCTCGTCGCCTTAATGCAGTACCCAGGTATGCTCGAGGTCACTACAAAGGGCTCGTCACCAATCAATGTAGGCCGACAGCACGAATATAGTGTCCCATACCACTATAATTGGCTCACGAGTCTGGTGTGCTCACTGGTCACTATGGGGAGGCTCGTCACCCCAGCATAGGCCGACAGCTTAACCATGGTGTCCCATACCACCATGTCCGGCTCATGAGTCTTAGCGGATCAAAGTACAACGGTTAACGAGATTTCATCGGTAAGTTTGGTACCCTAGATTCAAACAATAACGTCCATACATGGTGAACATACATCGGACAATTGGGTTACTTGACGAACTCGACTAGCACAAGCGTACGTTGGGTTGAACGACATAGAGTGTGCAAACACTCCACGTGGCCAAACCATTGCCGACAACTCTAATACGACTCGGGTTCGTCAAATCACGTCCTTCGTGGCGAAAGCAACCTCGGCTACGGACTCAAGGCCGATTACCGATTTCCTGGATTATTTCATAGTCCCAAACACATTCCATTATAACAGCTATGCATATACAATTTAGAACAGTAATGGAACAACAATTCAAATCATGTAGTATGTGAGCATTTGAAGAATATCAACTTAACATGGATTTACACATAAGTAATACTTGAAGTTAAACAACAAAGAATGTGACTTGCATGTAGGAAACCATACACACCAATAGGAGAGTTGAGAATCGCTTCTCAATGCCCGCAAATAGGATAATATGTTACACTTTAGACCATTCAGACATTTCTACAAACACTTAGACTACATAGTTCAACATACATGACGTATGTTAGAATACACGCATTTGGACAATTCCTTTTGCCAAGGAGTTGACACACATACAACTAGCACAAATACACGACAGTTAATCATGGCAAGCACATGTTCATATTTTATACGTATACGATACTTCCTACATATACATAGAATACACAAATCTCAATATAACACATACATATCAGGAACGCAAAAGAAACATAGCATTTGGCATGTGAAATTACACTCACAACAATAATAAACCATTAACTGACATTAAAAGCCTTGAAAACCATAACCTATACAAATATAGTCCGCACCTTAAACCAGAAAAAGCACCGAACTGATTCAGACGATATGTCTTCGTCAACAGCGACTAGATAACCTAAGGCAAGAATAGGAATGAGCTACATCAATACACAGACTATTCTAAGCTCTAAACAGATTATGGTTAGATTAACTTACCCAAGAAGGAACTTAGAATCGCCAGAATAACGATTCAAAAGTGATGGTTTAAGGATGTAGAGTAACAGGAAAGAATCTTAAGATGATTCACCAACTTCTCTCTCACTGTCTCTCTCTTTTCCTCTCTCTTTCTTAGCTAGGGTTAGGAAATTCGTATGGAAAAGAGAGTGAGGGTTTTAAGGTCTTTATAGAGGCCTAACATTGATGAAAATAGCCCCAGGGCCAAGGTATACTTAGGTTATAACTAAATCGGGTCTCTCTCGATCCAACGGAGCACTTTCGGTGGTCCTTTCTCCATGTGCGGTTCGACTTAAGCTCACTGACCATGGATCTAGGTTAGGCTGAGTTTTCGTACCGATCGGATTTACAGATCAGCCATGGCGGACCACTCTCAATTCAACGGTTACCGAAACTCGATCAGGTCCACAAGCATTATGACATGCCTGGGCCATCTTCCCTAATCCGAGGGTGAAATTGGGTCAGAATCCAACGGTCAGATTGCTTAAAATCGTCGCGCAAGTGACACAACTCAGATTTCATAAAATCATATTTAATTTCTCACCGTTCTCACACTCTTTACTCCGGACTCAATCAAATCGACCCAGGACATCATCTGGACTTAATTTTTGAGGTGATGGTCAAGTCCAACATGGTGACCATAACTGTCTAAGATCATCGCTATCGGACTTTCAATGTGCGGTCTAGGTCCGATCCAAAGCTTCTAAAAATTCCCAACAGCAACTAGATTTAGCGTTGAATCCCAGATTTCAGAGTAACATAGCGCTAACAATTCTATAGGTTTTGAGTCCTGCTGATCAAATTTAAAGTGATTGATGCTAATTTCACAAGCAATTGAGATTAGCGCTAATTAACCCATAAATAACTTCTAAGGAAAATAGAGACAATACTCGGGTCTTAGCACAAAATTTTTCAAGTCATTACATTTTGTAATAGATAATTTCTTTTTAATACTTGTATTTTGAAGACAAACACTTGTAATTATGACCTGGCAGAGCATACATATCACAAGGATTTGCACATGTATACATATTTCTTTAAGTCTTCCGCTTGCGACTTTCACTTATCCCTGAATTATGTTTGCAGTTTGGGTTAATCTATTCCATGTTTTATGCACTCATACAGACAACATACATCCATTATTGCATATGTTGCATAAGTGATGTTTTGAAACTCGGGAGCTGAGTTATGCTCGACCCCCAAATTTCAGGGCGTTACAATAAGATACGTAATGTTAGAGATTTATGACTCTTGGATTCAGTTACCTGTTAAACTGCACAGTTAAATTTTGATTATTACTCCTAATTAAAAGTTTTAAACATTGATTGAGTCATGATTTCACATGTCACATCTACCTTACACACTAAGGTTTTAGTTCGATATTGAATTATTAACCTGGTAATCACTAAGCATGGAAGGAACCAACATGGAGAATTTGTCCATCATGTTCATTTAAAAAAAGGGAATACCCAGCTAAGAAACAGTTGTGTTTGAAAATGGCTACCTGTTAAAGATCTTTAAAAAGGTTGACACAGCGTAAAGCCATCGATGGAAAAAATCAAAAGTTAGAAGAATAAAAAGGCTGAACTGTAAGGCAAGTTTCGATTTAGGTTTGGTTATTCGGAATGCTTTGTTTGATTATCAATGTTATCATGAAAATTGACGATTGAACTCTTAATGATAATAAGCCGAGATTACACTATACACCCATGGAACTCAATGTTTAGAATTGTTCTAATCCATGGATTAACACTTTGAACTTGACTATGAAGTTTACCGTGCACTTGAGTCCAGGGGAAAGTAATGCCCAACATTCATGAATCTTAGAATTCTAGTATCTAGATTGTTTTTTAAAAATCACTCGAGTTCATAGAATTTGTCCTGTAATTCTTAAAATATTTTTGGCATACTTTGCTCGGGACTAGCAAAATGCTGGTTGGGGATTGTGTTGAGGGTCAAATATTGCATATTAGACCCCAGTTATTACCTGATTTTACAAACATGATAATGTTTAACGTCCTATTTTAATCGTGTTTGTGTTGCAAGGTGAATTTAAGAGCTTAGACTGAAAAAGGGTGTTAAAAGCATGGATTTGATGCTCAAGAATCACTAAGGTAAGGGACAAATCTTAGGGGATCGAGATCAAAGAATTCACATGCCAAAGATCCAAGAAAACTCAGAATTTGAAGTTAAAAGAGCCTGAAAGTCGTACTGAATGCAAGATCATAGGGTTCCCACCATCTGTTTGGCTCAAAACTTTATATCTAGCCTGAGAACCCTAAATTAACCATACAAGTCAAAATTCAACCCTTGGATCTTTGTGCAAGTGGCCCAACAGACAGATCAGCCACTAAATCACTAATTTAGGGCCCACTTGATATCTGGATATACTTCAATTTTGGACTCAACCTCTTAAATTGGATAAGGAGGATGGACGGAGCAGATTTTTCATGAACATCATGATGGTCCCCACCTTGGGGTGCGTGCACACTCAGCACATGTAATCCTGTAATGCACCGGATCACAGGGCTAGTCAAAGACCGATTGACTTGATCCGGTCTTCCTTATTTAGCCAGCGTCCTGATGAACAATGGCTTTGGAGTGTACTGGCCCACTAGCGGGGATCGGTTCGATGATCTGGACTATCCATTTGATCTAAGGGGTGGCCACGACCATAGTCATGGAGTCCTTTTGGTCCCATGCATGTGTACACACGCAGATTACTGTCAGACGCAGGATGAACAGTGGGAAGATTTAATCCTTTGGGCCGCACAAAACTCAACCAAAACCACCCATTCTTGACTGAAATTTTACCACAAATCTAATGGACGGGTTGGATTTCTTCGAAAACATCATATGACGCCCATCAAGCATCTCAGCATAAGAGATTTCACAGTAACACACATCCAAGAAAACCGAGACTTCCAAGGCATTGTACATGCACGATCACTGTCGGATCTGTGATCCGGACCGTCCAAAAGCTTAGAGAGGGGCCAAAGACCCTCACCATGAAGTCGGAATGGACAGTATGGTTGTGTTCTTCCCCAAAACCTTGATCAAATGCAACTTGGTTTGCGTTTGTCTCATGCGGAGCCCGGTTTGCACACAAGACTCTTGTTACATAACTTTGTTGCATAACCTGTATGTCTGGTGACTCCATCAATGACCTATGCATATAAGAGAGAGAGAGAGAGAGGATGTAAAAGCATCAAATCCAAGGACATGTGAAGAGTAAGGGAGAGAGAGAGAGAGAGAGAGAGAGCGAGAGAGAGAGAGAGAGAATGAGTGTGGAGGTGGCAATCTTCAAAAGAGTTCTTTTCCATTCTTTGCTTATTTTATTTTATGTTCTCTAAGAGATTTTAGTTTGATCATGTCTATGATCTGTTAAACCTCTTAGCTAAGGTTAAGAGGTGAAGCTTGTAGCGTGATGGGGTGTTTTAATATGCTTTGATTCATGTTTATCGAACTATCTTTGCTTCTAGTTTGATTCTAAGGAATGTTTTTAGTTTTTTAATGGTTTTTTGTGATGTAAATTACAATGGATATGCGATAGCTTTGAGCATGTTCTTCTTCTTATTATGATTGTGAAGTTAGGAAGCCCTGTTGTTGACCATCGCATGGTTGGATGATGGAAACTTTCCTAACGTTCATAACTCTCTCACATTGGTTGTAAATTGGTTAAATTTTGTTATTTGCTTTGTCTCATGGGCATAGTTTTGTGATGGAATCAATTCTAATTCTCATACCTATCATTCATTAAAAATTAGATCAAAGGAAGTTCAGAATTGAATTTTAATGCATATTTTCTAATTGTATGAAGATAGGACTCTGATTTCAGTTGTGTTCGTGAATCGGCATAGATCTCCCTGATCTCTACAAGTGGATCCTTAAACCCTAGTTTCCCACCTTTGAATTTTACAAGTTTTAGTTTAATATTTCACCATTATTCTCTTAAATTTTCCTGATTAGGTTACATCTTCTTCTAGTTCTAGTTCTAATTACTTTCAGATTACATACAAGGTTCAGTCCCTGTGGATTCGACCTCGGTCTTACCGAGATTATTACTACATCGTGACCCTATACTTGGGGTTGTCAACACTAACTAACTCCTCAACTTTCATAATATCTGTATCCCTTAATTCCTATATAGCAGTAACCTTTGAATTAAACATATTAGGAAGTGATCGCAGTAGTTTTGCACAAACCTTGCTTTTATGGATTTTGTATCTAAGACCCCACATGGAATTTATTATGTCATTTAATTTCGTATTGAAGTCCATGAAAGACTCATTTTCTTCCATACGAATCTCCTCAAATTTGCTTGTGAGGATTTGAATTTTAGATTTTTTTACTGTAGTAGTTCATTCATGTATCATTTCGAGAATTTCCCATGCTTGTTTAACTATATCGCAAGAAATGATTCTTTTGAATTCATTTGGTGATAGAGCACAAGTTATTGCATTTAAGGCTTTTACATTTGCACTGCTTTCACTTTTCTTAACTATAGTCCAAAAAGCAAATATGGTTTATTTCATTGATATGGTTCCAGCATTGGCTACTACTTCCATCATAGGAGGGATCCATTTAGATATAGTGGCTTGGTACACACTTTCATATATGGATTTGAGAAAAATCCTCATCCCAGCTTTCCAGTATAAATAATTAGAGCCATCAAAAGGAGCTGGCCTAGTAATGGATAGGCTTTTCAAAATTTAACATATTAAAGCTTTGGATCTAGCTTAAGGAGGTAAATAAAAAATAATAAAAAGAACAACCTTCTTTGATACCACTTGAAAAGGGGAGCTTGCGATGTCCTAAAGGGGGAGTGAATAAGACTGCCAAATAATCGAAACAAGTGCTGAATATGTAAATAATATAAAGATCTCAATTGGTTGAGTATTGAAACCTTTATTCCAAATAATTCGTAGGACAACCTTCACCTAAAATTTTAGGCAAGCCAACCTTATTTCACGATTGTTTTCAAAATCAAAACTTCAAACTAGCAAGAGTAAATTAAAGAATTACAACATTTACCACACAAGTGAAATAATTAAATACATGCAATCCACCAAAAATAAAAATAAGGCATTCACCACATGACACAAAGAATTATAGTAGTTTGATGCTTTAAAAACATCCACACTACTCCACTCCCAAAATTACTTCCCTCGTAATTTTGGCTTTCACTATAAAAAGGTTTTCTGAGGGTCACCTTAATAACTTGATACTATTCCTTGAGATTTTCACGGGCTATCATGATAAAAACCCAAACCAGGATTTTTCATAGGATATCTCAGAGAAAACCTCAATTGAGATTTTCACTGGAGATCTCAAAAAAATCTAAACAGAGTTTTAGAAGGTATACTTATCTTTAACTGTAGAAGACGTAGTAGAAGCTTATAGCAAAAGGACCTCTTTCTTAAATATAGATGGTGCCATGTTCAGTCAGATAGAAAGGGTCTACGGTTCTATAGAGTTTAATTTTGTTAAACCCATCTCATGTATTTTGGTCCTGCGGTCCTACCGGTCAAATTTCGGCGACCCGTGACTTTCGGATAGTGATTACGGTCACCCTTGAGTTTGGTCATGTAGACCCGACTCGGATTGACCCAAGACCTATGCCATTGTGACCGCATCGTTGCCGCGGTTCCAGCGCCGCGTCTCATGTGTAAATCCGGCGTGTCCATCAAAAGTTATGGGCCGCACATTATTTGGACCGTTGATTGCATTTTTGGTGGGACCCACCTGATTGCACATTTCCCCATGTGCACTATTCCCAATGTAAGCCACCTTTTGCCTAGCAATGATGGCTTCTTTTCTCAAGAAAACTATGATGAGATTGGCTTCTCTAGGCAATGATGAGCCACCCTATCCCATGAGCAATGATTATTTTCTCTTTTCAAAACTCATCTTTTTCTAAGAAAGTAATCATTTCAACTTTAGAAACTCTCTCATCTCCCTCTCTCTTTCTTCATTTCTCTCTTCTCCTCTTTGCAAATGTCCTCCATTGCTGAATTTTTCCAGCCCTCTATCCTCTTCTTCTCCCCCTAGATCTAACCATCAAAGATCCATCATCACCATTGAACCCCCTTCCTTAGAGCTTAAGGAGCATGGTGGTTGAAGAATCTTGAAGATCCAACAAGTGGGTGAGCATGTAGGATAGATTGCATGATTCTTATTGTCATAGATCTTTTGTTGCTTCATATGGAGAGTGTAGGACTCACCACATCAATGGTGAAGGTCCACCACTCCTTGGATAAGGTCTTTTTAGCCATCACTTGCATGCATGTGATCTTGATGGGGCCATTCTCCATGGACCCCATCTTGATGAGATTTCCTTTATTCCTCTCTTCTCCACTTTCTATGGTTTGGATGTAATGATTATGTGGCCCACCTGATGTGCCATGCAACCAGAATTTTTAAATTTTGGGACATCCAGGCCCAAGTTGTTGGACACCAGGCCCAACTGTGCTGCCTAGTTTTGCTGCTTGATTTGGAAAGCCTTTGGGCCTGATTTTATGAATTTTCTTGGGGAGGTGCTGGGCCTAGGAGTTGTGTGACACATCAGGGTGGAACCCACCTTATGGAATCTATGATTTATTTCCCATTTATTAAATTTTGGGGCTGATCTAGACAGCAACATGTTGCTGTCCAGATTGCTGGAATTTTTTTATGCTGTAATGTATGTGTTGTAGGCCTTGTTTGTGGTCTCATTTTTCCTGATTTCTTAGACTTCTCTTTGAGGTATGGACCCCACCTAAAAGTATGCTAAACCTCAGCTTCAAATGTCCCTATTTGATCACCCAAAAGGGTGGGCCAAGGAGGGTGGACGGTCCAGATTTTTCTGGACTGTCCAGCTACACTGTTTGCTGGAAACTCATAAATATCAGCCTGATTTTGAAATGCTGGGCCACCTTGGTGGACCCCACCTTAATGTATACTTGTATAGGAAGGTTGGCCTTGTATTTTTCCAAACTTACATAGACCTGGGCCCACTCAAATGGGGTGCTAAAGTCAGGGACAGTAGCATTGCTGCAGCAGGAAAATAAAAATCTGGACCTTGCTGTCCATAAATTGCATGAGTTAAATAAAATATTTTTACTATCCTAAAAATCCTAAATTTTTGTAGGGAGGTGTCCCACCCATAGTAGGACCTATCCACAAAATTTCAGGGCCAAGGAATCCTATTTGGGCATCCAAAAGGGTGGGCCAACATACTGGACTGCCAGAAATTTCTGCTGTGCAATCCAGCAGCATAGTCCCATAAAAATAATATTAAAAAAATAATTTCTAAGAAGGTGGGCCATATTTATGGATGCCAACTTATTTTAGGCTTGATGAGGGACCTTGGGTCCAAATTTCAGGAATTTTGGAGGCCCAGAACCCACCCATTGGATGGCCCAAATTTAGGACAGTTATATTCCAGCAATATTTCACCCTGGATAGATTGTATTCTTTAAATTAATTTAAATACTTCTGAGTATCCTAAAATCATGAAAATTTACAGAGAGGTGGTCCACCCATGGTGGGACTCACCTACAAATATTTGGGGCCAATGGAGCCCTGTGTACACCGTGACAAGTGCTGGAATGGCTCACCACGTCCAGGTGTCCCGATTCACCAGATTTTCTTAATGGTCTGATTTATTTAAATTAATTAAAATACTTCTGATCGTCCAAAAATCACAAAATTTTGAGGATTCGTGGTCCACCTATGGGAGGACCATCTTGTAAATTTTCATGGCCATCGGGCCCCTGTACTGATCGTGGTGTGGCTGCAAACTTGGGTCAGTTTTGGGCCAGATACTCAGGCCCGTAGGACTACCCACCACGGGAAGCCCCTACCTTGGGCGGTTGCTGGGCCTGTATTCCAGCGGCATGGCCCACTTCTAATGTGTGTTGTGTATTCCCCTCTCATCTGGTGGGACCCACTGTGATATGTGTGGGTCACCATGGGCCAGTAACCCATCTGAATTAAATAAATTTCTGGATTCCAGCAGGCCCAGGAAGTGGGTGGGCTGGAATTCCAACAAGGGGCCCAAATTTGCCCCATAGTTGATTGTTTTGGAGCTGTTGTGGCCCACCAGATTTAAGGGAGTGTTGCACATACTCCTTGCCTTATTTCCTTAGATATTTTTGGGCGTAATTAGTTCCTCTTAAGGCCCACCTTTGTGGTGATGTTGGGGGTTAGCCTTAACCAGATTTTTGGTAGTTTATAGGCCCAATGGGCTGGAAACCTATTTCTTGAGCCCAAGATCGTGCAGGGCCAGACCTTATTATTTCACGGGCCCAACGGGCCGTCTACAGGCTGACCGTGTGTATTTATTAGCCGTGATGCCCTCATGAAATGCTTAATTATGGGCTGACTTGCGGGGCCCACATAAATGTATAGTGTGGAGGGCCTTGCTAAGTCTTTGGGCTGATGTGGTAAGGCCCACACTATCAGTATATGCCTTGCATATGTGTATTCTTGGGTTTATGGGCTGCCCTCAAGCCCACCATAATGTATGAATTGGATGACTTTTGTTTTGGGCTATTTCTTTAGGGCCCATTATGTGATATAGTATATGCATGTTTGTGTTAGCAAGTAGGCCTTGTGGACTCAGTTCTTTTGGATAGGCCCACTGATCTTGAGCCTATACTCTCCTATCTATTGTGATGGGCTTAGGGGCAATGATACACAAGAAGTCGGACCCTTGGCTGCCCATTAAACTGACCCTGTACTTAGGCCAAAAGTGAGGCCCAACTCACTTGTGTTAAATGTGAAACTTGCCCATGTAAATGAATTACTGGGCTGCCCATGAAGCCCACCACAATAGGTGGAATTATGACCTTTGTGGTTGGGCTCAAACCTTACTTGAGGGCCCACTACATGGCTTATGAGTTGGGCTTGGTGTATGGCCTACTAGTTCACACATTGCTTAGGCCTTAGATCTTTCATTATATGGGTAGTGGTGAGCTACCTCTTGGAAACCAGTTGAGGTTAGATGTCCTCCTGGGTGATCCTAAGGTAAGCTCATAAGTTTCTCTATGGGTGGTTAAAGGCCCACCATAGACCTTAGGCTATTTATTTAAGGCTCAATGTGCATGTATGTGGAACCTACCTTAATGCATGTTTGGTCCAGGCCGTCCAAGCCTTGGATCGCCCGATTGTGGAAGCACTCTCTGCCTTAGGTTGCTGCTAGACTCACAATCCAGTAGCAGGCCCACTTGATCTTTTCATGATATATACACACTCTCCATCTGGTAGGGTCCCCCAGTGAGTATAGTTGGCCTTCATGAGATTATTTCCACACACTCAACTAATTTCTGGACCTTAGCGGGCCCAGGAAGTCAAACAGGCTAAAAGTTTATCAAAGGGCCTTCGATGTACAATTTTATGGTTACAACTTTATTTGGCTGTGGGGCTCACCATATTGAGAACTTGTGTACGTGTTACATGCTTATGCTTTCTTATAATCCTTGGGCTTAATCAGTGCATTCTTTTGGGTCACTTTTAATGATCTTATGAGGACTCCATCTTAAGATCAGATTTTTGGGACATCCAGTGAGCCCAGATTGGGCAGGGACATCCCAGCTTGGCCCAACCATACATTGGACCGACTTCCACCATTTTAATGGACTTGTGGGCTGAGGTAAGGATAGTATTGGGCCCTCGGTTGCCTACTTAAATTGCTAATTATTGGGCTGATGTAATGGGGCCCATTTCATCCAAACTTAAACCTATTTTTGGGCCGTATATTGTGTACGCGGGCTGCTCACCAAGTCCAACTTAATGCATGGATTCTATGGCCATTGGGAATTGGACCTTGGGCCTTAATTCCCCTCTTAGAGCCATGTTGTTAAAAGTGGTATTATATCTTTTTATGGCCTATTATGAGGAATATATGTATGTAATTACTTTTATTTTTATCTTAAATGTAGGCCTTGGGCCTTTTATCCATATAGTTCATGGTAGATATGCCTTTTGGGGAATGGTGGTTAAATGTCCCCATTATGGACCCCTCTAGGTCTGGTTGTATTTAAAAGTGATTGGATACTTATCTTATACAGTTGCTAGGCTCATTTCTATATTACTTAGACCCATAGTTGTATGCTTAGTCTTGTGGGCTACCCTGTAAATGGGCCCCCACTAGAGGTGAGATTCCTTATGGATATTGTCTAAGTACCTAGTCTTGGTTCCTTCTTAGATAGGAGGAATGTAATTTACTTTGTATATCGCCGCATAATGCGCCTAGACCCATCTTCATGACCCATGTGCATCATTGTATGCTTGGATGACACTGTGTGTGGTTATGATTGTGCCATTGGGCATTGCATGCTGTCTTCCCGAGGGACGTAATATTCCCTCTTGAGCATGTTGGATGCTTGGAATTGATGCATAGTTGATTGTGTGATTCATGCATCTGGCATTGCATAATATGAGCATTATCACCCTTGCTTCATCAGGGTTGTAGCCTCCATAGATACATCATGGATGGCCATGTTTGGACACCGGAAATGTTACTTGAGCATACTGGGTGCATAGGATGCCCATGGGTGAAATTCCCAAAACTTCCATGGTACCAAGGATCTGCTCCAACGCCGTGACCGAGTGGAATATATGAGCGCATGAGGGCCTTATACTATTAGGCCGCGACTCCCACTGTCGTGTAGTCGGTTGGATAGGGGTGTGGCCTTACTCGCCTGATGTAAGAGGGCATTGCTAGGCTGAGTCTGACCAGCTCGTGAATGGGTCCGCTACCGTCAGGCCTTGCTGGTGATTGGTTGTCCACAGGCGGGTAGTGAGGTCTCTTACGCTCGTTTGACTGTGCGGGGTCTGTAGAGCGGCAGTCATCCAGCAGTGTAATGGACCCCGGTGATTTCCTTATGATTGGAAATATACTTGACATACGGTTTGGTTATGAGCACTGGCATTACTTGCATCGCATTAGTATTGGTTATGTAAGCCCCTTCATGCATTGCCTTGGTATGGCGTCCAGTACTCATTGCATCATATTCATGATAAGCCTTGGTAAGGCTAGTGATATTCTCATTGAGCATGTCTCCTTCCTGTATCTCCTATTATTCTTCTGTGCACTATTATCACACACTTACACCACCCTCTAAGCTTCTATAAGCTTATGCACGATTGATGCGTGCAGGAGATCCTAGGCAGGTGTTGCAGTGGCAGAGTTTGGATTAGAGCTGAGCTTGAGGACCCAGTATTGCATCCTTCCTTTCTTTCTTCTATTATCTTATGTATGTCCTTTTGGACCTCATGTAAACTTGTAAAAGTTCAAATTCATAGTGGATTTTGTGATATGTGCCTTTTTTTATTCTCAGATTTACTTGTTATGATCTTGGGTATGCTCGTATTGGAAATGGTTATATTGTTATGGAAATCCTCCTTGTAGGATCCCAGGATCGGAACCTGCTTCAGGAGCCGAGAATGGGGTACTACGGAGGCTGTCGCGCAAAAGGACCTCTTTCTTAAATATAGATGGTGCCATGTTCAGTCAGATAGAAAGGGTCTACGGTTCTATAGAGTTTAATTTTGTTAAACCCAAATGTTACTTAATTCAATTCTCTTAGATCTCAAAGAGGAGTATAGTTTACTCTCCTATATTAAACTTAAAAGATCTGAGACTAAAGAGAATTGAAAAAACTATTTCAATAAATTATAAATATTAACCAATAGCTTGCTAATAACTTGAGTTTCTCTCTCTCTTTCAAAAGAATTTTGACAATTAATTTGTATAATTCAGAATGAGAGAAAGACTCAATTTATAGGCAAAGAAGTTAGAATTTCGGTTGGCCCAAGATAGGCTTCAACTAGCCCAAGTTTAGTAGATTTTATTCAACGGATTTTGGATTGTGTGGAATAAGAATTATCTAAAAGTCGGCTGGCCCAAGGTCAAGTTCGGCTGGCCGAACAACATAAATTTATAGTTGAATTCGCCCTTCAACTAGCCGTATTCCCGCGAATTTCAAAAGTTGATGTTACTGGAATTTGACTCGAACTTTCTCAGGCTGGTCGAACCAAAACTCGGGCTAGCTAAGTTTACATCAAAAGTTGTTATTTTCTTTAGGCTTGAAGTTGGGCTAGCCGAGGAAGCTTAGGATGACCGAACCAGAAGTTAGGCTGTTTGAATTTTAGGAAAAAGTAAATGTAAAAACCCATGATTAGACATTTTTGAAAGCACCTAGTCCTAAGGTCTTTCTAGAGTTTATACTACTTAAGATATATCAAATATCTTATTTACTTTGTCTTGAACTTTATTTCAAACTTCATCTTAAATTTGGGCTTAACTTCATCTAAAATTCGAGCTCGATCTTTTCTTGAACATAAGTCAATCTTGAGCTTGATCTTTTATTGAACATAGACCGATCTTGAGCTTGATCTTCTCTTAAACATAAACTAATTTTAAGCTTAATCATCTCTTGAACGTAGTTCGATCTTTGAAGATCTACATCGAAGTGGTTTTGTCTTACGAAATTTAACAACCTATGTGTGCTCAGTATCCTAGCACTTTCAAAACTCTCTTCGTCTATCACCCACATGACACAACTGTATCCCCTTCTCTCTCTCTCTCTCTCTCTCTCTCTCTCTCTTGTTGACCTCCATTAGGACATTTATGAGCTTCTCCTTCTTGCATCTCTCGAAATCACATGCAAAGGTATATCTCTCCCTCGCTCTCTCTCTCTTTCCCTCTCTCTTAGTTAATGTCTTTTTATCTGTAAGTGCTTATATGTTTAACACACATAAGGTTGTCAAATTTCATGAGACAAAAGTGATACCAGTCAAATCACAACAACTACTTTACATGTCTGAATATCAGCTCAAGATCAGTGTTCACAACCCCAAGTGTAGGGTTGTTGTCACGCCCCAAACTCGGAAACCGGGCTCACAAACCACAGGGACTAATCTTGTGTGTCTATTCAGAAAGTAATTAGGATCAAAACTACGACAAGATCTAACCTAAATCAGGAAAGTAGGGAGTAATGGTGAGATGATGAATTTAGAAACTTAAGAATTTAAAGGTGGGAACTAGCACTACCAAAAAAATGATCAAAAGCTATAGACTATACTAGTTTTTAGCTACAGACATAGACCGTAGCTAGTTTGCTATAGTTTAAAACCGTAGCTAAAAGATGCCCAAACCGTAACTAAAAGCTAACATCTCCACACATTCATACAACCTGGGATAGCCCCATAAGGGACTCTATGAGGCCTATTAAAATGTGTGTGCTCCATCTAATACATCTATTCGTTTTGAAAGAGAATGTTAGGGCAAGAGCCCAAAAAAGGAAGTAGATCGAATGCTCAAGTGGACTACACGTTAGGAAACTGTGGAGATTAATACCTATGATTGATTGATGGCATGGTTCAATTGGACGTTCGATTTTCCTAGATGTTGGGGTCATTCCCTATTTAAAAAAATTACAAAATTATTGGATGGAGTGGATATTTCAAATGCATCAAGATGGACCCCACAAAGCCCTTGAAAAGATTGTCCGTCCAGAACCCGTCAAACGTGTGAATGTGGAGGGGTGGTGAAGGATGGAACAATGGCTATGGTCAAGAGGGCTTTTAGCTACGGTCTAAAACCATAGCAGGACTATAGCAGGTACAAAATGCGGAAACCCCGCTCCTTTTTCTTTTCCCCCTCTCACGAAACATTTCATTTTTCCCTCCACTCCTTGGGGAAAAACCCCATTCCCTCTCACGTTCGTCCCTCTCTCTCTCTCTCTCGATCTCCCATGCCCCTTTTCTCTCTTTCTCTCTCTCTCTCAATCTCCCGCACCATTGTTCCAAACATAAAAATCATCATCAGCGCATTCGTTAGATTGCATCGTCAGAGAGGATTTTGGTATGCTGCAACCTATTTAATTTCTTTTATTTATTTATTTTTCCCTCTTTTTTTTAATACCCGTTTGGCTGCACCAATATTGTAAAATTTCATAAGATTTTGCACAAACAAGAAATATGATGATATATGTGTAATAAACGCACACTAACATTTGAGTTTTATCTAATTTATTGTGAACAGAGACCAAGATTCTTCTGAAAGCAGTGAAACAGAGAATACGGCTGGGTACATCCTACTTCGTTTCTTCTTCTTCTTCTTTATATTTAAGTAGAAATGATTTGATTTTTTATAATGGTCAAATCTTCCTAATTAATGTTTTTATGGAAAACAAATTAGTGATGATATCCGAAAATCAGATAGATCCAACCATTAGGTGGGCCACACTGTAGAGAATAATGAAAAATCACCTAAAAATTCCCCAAATTCTCAGTGGTCTCGACCCACTTGATGATGGAATTTGACATAATTTTTAGGGTTTTCTATCATCATGGTGGCCCACAACTTTTGGATGGGTTGGATGTGATACGCCTACAATTGATTGGCCATTGCATGAAAAAGTGTGTTGGGTTTGAACTGGATTTTAAGACTTTTAATTATGCAATGTTGGTATTATGTCTCTTACAGGATTAGACTCACCCAATTCATGTTTGGTGGTAATTTTGTAAATTTTGCAGCATTTGATCTGTTGTTTTCACATTTCAATGTTGCTTCTACTATTGATTTAATGCAATCATGACACTCCGAATGGGTGTTGTATCATGTCCCAGAACCTCATGTTATTGCACAAATACCAATGTTGATATGCATGCCATGCCCATGACAAACCTAGATAACAGCTGTTGGTTGGAAGCCTGACTCCCTTTAATATTCAATAAGGGTACTTCTGTGGACCTTTGGTGCTTATAGATGGTTAGATTCTTTCTAATTTTTTTTCTTCTACACGAAATTTGTGGATTGAAATAACATTTATTCATTGGAGAAGACTGAATTCAGTTTCTTCACAACTAAAGCACAACAAATTTTGAAAGTCTCCTTGAAGCGCAGGTGAGTTATGGAACTTCTCATTTCTCCTGTATTTCTAGTCTCAAATTTTCTCACATGCTGGAGTTCTAGTTACTGATAGGAGCTTCTCCATTGAAGTTGCCAGGGATGCGACACTGTTTTGTTACTCCAACAGCTTGAACAATAGACATTGCTTATGCGTGGGTTATGGTAAATTTCATTACAGGCTCTCTTTCTCTCTGTATTTTCTTTTCTTTTACCTTCGAGTTGTTATTTTAGTTGTCATATGTGTTTTGAACTTGTAGTAGTGATTATTTTGATCACAGAGATATGCCATTACAATGTTCATTTCGCCAACAACATGCAAAAGCATAATTGACATGCTTAACAACTATGCCCACAACATATCTTTTCATATATTTTTTTTAATGAAATATATCATACATGGACTGATTCAATTTTTGTGCTGCTTGCTTGATTTTGTGAGAATTTTCTCCTTTTAGATATTTTGGGTGTGAATTCATGGCTTTTTGCAACCTATCATCCCATCAAGAATAGTAATTACATTTACCTTTTATCTTATATATATATATATATATATATATATATATATATATATATATATATATATATATATATATTGGTAAGGTGCAGGTTCAAAATGGACCCTTTGGTTATTCGAGTTCTGCATGTAATGGATAGGGAGTGGATGACACTAAGTTTTGTCTTTGGAGGAAGGTTAACCACACTCTCTCTTTTTATACTAATTCTATTGTTGTCTCATCTAGGAGGAAGGTTAGCCACAGTCTCTCTTTTTAAGTGATTTCAGCAAGTAGCCTTATGAGCATGAAATCTTTTAGTTTTTGTTAGTCTTTTTCTATCAAGAAAGTTGGGGTTATCATGTTGATAGAAAGATAAGTCTTGTCATTAGGCTCATCACCTAGAATTGGATTCTAATATGCTTTTCTTTATGTGAAAGGGACCAAACAAACATACAATTGACCAAACTGCTCAGTTTCTGGTTGTTGTTGGGTTTTCAAATAGTTTGGAGGAATGGAACTTCTAATCTTGTGATTAAATAGGAATTCAAGCTTAATTATGATATTAGCTTTCTTAGTGGAATTCATTGTAGCTAACTGTTATTGTGTTATGGCATTCTAAGGTTATTTACTTTTCATTTCTGATAATGACCATCATGAAAATTTTGATTTTGGAATGTTTGAGGCATGGGAGAGCATGTTGTACTTCATTTATTCTTGTTTTAGAAGGTGTGCTTCATGCTTAACAGCTAGAAACTTCATCCATGTTGCTTTCCCTTTCGGGTGTATATTTTAAAAGGATGGGAATCAATAGTAGGTGAAATTGCATTGACATATAACTGGAGCCAATGGGAGCCTCTGCCATTGCTGGTCACTTTTTGAGTTGCCTTTTCTATTTTTCCTATTTGAATTGAAATGACCAATTTCACTTTGAATGGGCGCCATTCCAATCATATCAGCCTCCCTGTTTGGACCACCTTTGAGCGAGTCCTATTCTTATGGCAGAGCTAGTTACTCCTCAGACCCTACTCACAACAACCAAAGCACCTATCTTCTCATGGTAGGTAAGCTTAAACTTGAAAAGAAGTATACAATTAAGGTTTCAACCTCAAGTTAACGGTAGAGACTATGCCATTGCTTGTTTCTCGTGAGTATGTCTATGGATATAACAGGATGACTTTCCTGCAACAAAGGGTTATAGGAATCCTCTATCACCCTAAGTTGTGGTGTGGCTCACTTGAGTTTTGAATTTTCCTCGTATTTAGGCTCAAGTCCTAAAATGAGCTGGCAAAACTGATGGACTCAGTGCATATAGCACAAGCATCATGGTGTACCCCACAGAGCTTAGGGTTACAGGCAAGTTGCAGCTGATGTAATATGCACGACACTCCAATCAAAACTCTTTAGTCCCATCTGCAATTCAAAGTCTCACATCGGTAAAGGGTTGAATGCTGCATTTTCTCATGAACATGCCATAGGTTCTCAGCATGCCCCATGGCCAACATGCTAATCTTCTAACAGAACAAAATGCCATAGTTCTCAGCTTGCTCCATGTAGTATTGGTGTGACATAGCAAGTAAATTTCCCATTATTTTGAAAATGGTGTGATAAGTACCTGCTAAAGTCATTAATAGGTTGAACTCGAAACTGTGATGAAGCACATAAATCTCTCATTGTTTTGAAAATGGTGTGATAGATACCTGCTAAAGTCATTGATAGGTTGAACTCTGAACTAAATCATAAAAACAAAATCAGCATAATGTTTTTGTTGGTTTTCTTTCATGAAGGTGCTACTTCAATTTATTTATTTTTTCTTAAATTAAATGAAAAAAATCCCATAAAACCATGACGGACACTGAATGAAATCCATGCAATACACCCAATGGTGAGTTCATCTCATTTTCATCTCCAGTACTCTAAAATTTGCCACTTGTTTTCCAAATCTTTATATCCTGGCACCATCTTAGCTCTTTGTGGCACTTTTCCACTGACCACCAATTTAGCAGCAGATGCCTTTTTCTTGTGCTAGAATCATATATTGGCCTTCTATATATATAATTTAGTTGGTATTGTTATTCTATTTTTACAAATTTAATTGGTATTGCTATACATATATTAGTTGGTATTTTGAATAGTTGAATGTTTATTTTGTCTTTAGTTGTTGCAGATTTTGCTTGTTTAGAAATGAGAAGAACAGTGTATGCTCCCGAGTATTGTCTTTCTCTTTTATGTCATCTCATCGTTATCTTTCTCTATAATTTAGTTCTTTAGTTTCAGGGCATAGCTTTTTCATATGACTACATTGTTTGTATGATGAAATTGATTTTTAGCCAAGTGCAGTAAGCTTTCAGATCAAAGCAAAGGTGAGAATAGGGTGTTAGTGATGGCAAATTGATAACCAGTAGAGGCACATCCATGGAGTTCTTGCTTACGATTGTTGAGAAGCTATTTGGCTGTGAGAAGGCATTGGATCTTGTTGTCAATGAGAAGTTTAAATAGACATATAACTATTATGTTGGCATTGTCCTTTTGTGAATGGATTTAAATGAATGATTGTATTTGATTGAATGAATGAATGATTGTGCTTGATTGAATGGGTGAATGATTTAGCCATGAAGTATTTATGTATATTAGCTTATATGAGTTGATCTATCAGGGCATGTATTACAATGGTAAGAGATGCGATTATATATATATATATATATATGGCATTAGATACGGCTATTAACCATAGCCCATTATCCGGAAACCGTAACTATTTCTAATTTCAACCTATTGTTATGGTTCTCGCTTTACTTTTAGCTACAGATATAATTCGTAGCTCTATATGCTTTAAAGCTACGGAAAGTATTGCTATGGATTTAATCCGTACCTATTGTTTCTATGGCTATGGATTAAATCCGTAGCCATAGCTTTAAGACCTACGGCTATGGTACCATTGGTTACGGTTGTGCTACGAACTTTAACCGTAGCCAAAGACCTTTAGCTATGGCTTTTATCCGTAGCCATTGCCCAGTTTTCTGGTAGTGTAGGGTTTCTAGGGATCCACTTACAGTTATTAGGATGTTTCCTTATTTGATTCAAGGCAATCAATTGGAATTGGAGTCCCATCTTATCCAATTGGAAGATATTCAATAAGATTAAATCTGAATCTCCATTAATCTAATTCTCAATTGATAAAAGTTGTGAAGATTAAAAGTGATTTCATCACCTAACCATGCCTAGGAGACAATGGTAGACAACAGGATATACCGATCTAACAACAATCATGGGAGAATTGTGAAAAATAGAAGAGATTCCATCACCTATCCATGCCCAACGGATGATGGAGAACAACAGGATTTCCTATTTTCACAATCTCCAAACAGAAAAAGAAGATACTTCATGCTATTGCAGATCTATTGTAATTTCAGTCACAACAAACCTTTTAACACTAAAAGTATTCCTTAAATACCAAAATAGAATCAAAGGAGTACAACAATAACAAGAATCAAATAAGAAAAACATCCCAACCATGCTACAAGCTTCACCCCTTAGTCCCAGTTAAGGGATCTAGCCAACCATAGACATGATTAGATTAAAAACCCTAAAAGAAAGCATTAAAAATTATGGAAAAGGGAAGAAGAACTCTTGCAAAGCGGCTCCGTCCTTTTGCTCTACTCCTTCAAACCTTAGATATCCTAAAGAGACTTAGGAAACCCCTATTTATAAGCAACGTTCCACAAAATCATAAAATCGGATCAAATTTATGTAGAGGCATTCCGAACCGGGAAAGGATGCTTTCTTTTAAGAATTTAATGACCGTTTTATGGTCAATATTTCAGCATGGGATCGCTTCAACCCATTTAGTGACATAGTTTATGGCTAATAAAATGTATACATTTCCATGAGATTGGGGGAATGGTCCTATAAAATCGATGACCCAATAATCAAATGTTTCAATTATGAGAATGAAATTGATGCCCCAACAATCAAATGCTTCAATTATGAGAATAGGGTTCAGAGGCATCATATTCCCACAGGACAATGCAACCAATTTTTTACAACGCTCACAAGCTTTGTAAACTCATGAGTGTCCTTGAACGTAGTGGACCAATAAAAGCCACACTACAGAATTCTGACTGTAGTCTTTTTAAAAGAAAAGTGACCACCACAGGCCTGAGAATGACGAAAGGAGATGACACTCTGATGTTCATTGTCCGACACACATCTCCTTAAAATCTGATCTAGGTAATATTTAAATAAATACGGATCATCCTAGAAGAATTTGCGTACCTCGGTGAAAATTTTCTTCTTATCTTGTGTAGTCTAATGTGTCAGAGTGAAACTTGTGGCAAGATAATCAGCAATATCAGCGAACCAAGGTATGTGGTAGACTTTAAACAATTATTTGCCAGGGAACATGTCATTTATGGATGCTGTCTTAAAGGATTCTGGAAGATCGAGCCATGAGAGATGGTCAGCCATTACATTTTTTACTCCCTTTTTATCTTTTATTTCCAAATCAAACTCCCAGAGTAGGAGGACTCATCTTATCTAGCGGGGCTTAGCATCATTCTTAGAAAGAAGGTACTTGAGTGCCGCATGATCGGTGTAGATAATGATCTTGGATCCGATCAAGTAGGATCTAAACTTATCCAAAGCGAATACTACGGCCAAGAGTTCTTTTTTCATAGTAGAGTAATTCACTTGGGCCGAATTTAGCATCTTACTTCCATAATGAATAACATAGGGCTTCTTGTCTTTTCTCTCGCCTAACACTACCCCAATAGTATAGCAGATGCATTACACATAAGTTTAAAAGGAATGTTCTAATCAGGTAGTTGTATAATGGTGCAGTGGTTAACATGCCCTTGAGCTTAGTAAAATCTTCAAGGCATTGCTCAGTCCATTCGTATGATACATCCTTTTGAAGTAGATTGTATAAGGGATGAGAGATGTGGTTGAAGTCCTTTATAAATCTCCTATAAAACCTAACGTATCCTAATAAGGATCGCACATCTCGTATGCTTTTAAGTTGGGGTAAGGTAGAGATAAGATCAATTTTAGCTTTATCTACCTTAATTCCCTTAGATGAAATGATATGTCCAAGTATTCCCTTACGAACCATGAAATGACACTTCTCCCAATTGAGTACCAAATTCTTTTCTTCACATATTTTTAGCACACATTTAAGATTTTCCAAGCATCACTGAAAGATGGACCAAAGATAGAGAAGTCGTCAATGAAGACCTCTAAATATTTCCTCACCATGTCAGAAAAAATGATCAACATGCATCGCAGAAAAGTGGAGGGGGCTTTATACATTCCGAATGGCATCCTTCGGTAAGCAAAGGTGCCAAAGGGACATGCAAACATGATCTTTTCCTGATCTTCAAGGGCTATCTCTATTTGGTTATATCCTGAATATCCGTCAAGGAGACAGTAATAGGAATAACCAGCTAGCCTTTCCAAAATTTGATCGATGAAGGGCAAAGGGAAGTGGTCTTTCCTCATGACAGTATTCAATTTCTTATAGTCAATGCACATTTTCCAACCAGTAATAACTCTAGTTAGCATGAATTCATTATTGGCATTGGCTATGATGGTGATTTCGGACTTCTTAGGAACCACCTCAGTTGGACTCACCCATTGACTATCGGATATCAGGTATATGATACCCACATCTAATAGTTTAAGAACCTTGGCCTTAACCACTTCCTTCATGTTTGGATTTAATCTACGTTGTGGTTGCATAGAGGTTTTCGCATTATCCTCTAGATAAATGCGGTGAGTACAAATCGAAGGGTCCCTTGAGGTCCACAATCGACCATCCAAGGGCTCCCTTATGCTCATTGAGAGTAGAAATGAGCATACTCTCTTGTTCTTGCTCAAAGTGGGAAGAAATCACCATCAGGTATGTCTCATCTTGACCTAAATAGACATATTTCAAATCAGAGGGCAAAAGTTTTAGGTCAAGGTTTGGTGCCTTGAGGTTAGATGATAGGGTCACTATATCAGTTTGGGATAACTCTTCAAATTGTGGCCTCCACCAGTTAACTTCAAGTGTCGGCACGGTATCAAGCATGGCCCCTGTCTCCTTAATCATATCATCATTAAAATCATGAGAGTGGTCCAGATATGTCTCAAGAGGGTCAGAGGATAAGGTTAAAAGAGTTCTATCTTTCACGAAATAGTCGATCATATTAATGTTATGGAAATCATCCTCATCCTTTGACTGTTTGCTTGTATTGAAAAAGATATTGAACTCCAATGTCATATTCCCGAAAGACAAACTCATGACTCCATTCCTACAATTAATGATCATATTTGATGTGGTAAGGAATGGGCAACCAAGGATGACAGGAATTTGAGTGCTCATGTCCACGATGGGTTGAGTATTCAGGATAATAAAATCTACCGGGTAGTAGAATTTGTCAACATGAACCAACATGTCCTCAATTATCCATCTCGGTATATGGACTGGGTGATCGGCAAGTTGTAACGTGATCCAAGTGGGTTTTAATTCACCTATACCAAGTTGCTCGTAGACCGAGTACGGGATCAGATTCACACTCGCTCCTAAGTCAAGAAGTGCGTGCTCAATCCGGTAGTTCCCAATTACGCAAGCGATGGTTGGGTTACCGGGATCTTTGTACTTTTGTGGCACATCTTGCTTTAGGATGAAACTCACTCTGTCAGTTAAAATGATCTTCTTTTGAATATTTTGTTGTCTTTTAGTCGTACATAAGTGTAATGCCCCGTGTTTTTTGGACCCGAGTATATGACACGTTTCCCAAAAACTCGAGTGTTAACCTACAAAGAGCCAAATTCCATATGGTTTTTTCTTTATCATTCAGAGTTAGTAGTTAGCGCGGTATGGACAAATCAAGTGTAAAGGAAACTTGTATGATCATTCAAATATACAGGAAGTTGCCCACAATGACTTATACAACCAATGGCTCTGAAATTAATAATTATGAAATGAAATAATATTACATATGAAACAAAATAAATTACAACAATCTTGGGATGTAAAATCCTAGAGTAATCCTTAGCAAATACAATCATGTGCCCATGTTAATTATAGCTTTCTCCTCATCAATAAGAATGTGAATATCATCTGTGCTACCTGTACGGTTATATATTTAATGGATGAGTGGCTAACTTAGTGTGAATTCCTCTTAAGATTACACACCACCACATTAGGTAAGCATAGTTGTAAAAACAAGGTATACAAAATAGTACATGATGTAGTCTTATTAGATGCATGGATGCATGAATGCAATCATTGCCCAGAGATGCTCATCTGTCTGGATATTGGGTTCATCACCCATGCAACCATTGACCTAGGAATGCTCATCCAGTCAGACAAAATATGTACATCATGTACGATAGGGATAGACGCTAGTTTGTGCCACGTATGCATGATTAGCCAAACCATTATTAGTCTAGTTATAATCAACCAATTTAAATAAACTCAAGGTCATTACAAGAGCTCGTCACCATTGTAGCCGACAGCTCGGGCATAGGTCCCATACCATCATCCCCAGCTTATAAGACTACCACCTTAGGATGTTTAATGGAAACCCGTTGACTAGTGGCCAATCAGGTTTCAATAAATGAGGCTTACCATTGCATGGTTGCACAAAATAAAATGTTGAACCCATATAGGGAAAATACAAAAACAAAGCCACGTAGGGCAAACATCAAAATTAAGCCATATAGGGTAAATATCAAAAATATGCGATAAAAGACGATCCTTAAAAACCAATCGGACACAACAACGCATAGATGGTAGGCCCACATCAATATCCAATTTAAACCACCATTCAACAACCACTAAGTCGAAGGCACATTACAATCACAATCAGTCGGGTTACATCCCAAGTATGGGTATACATTTCTAAGTGGGAGTTTCCCACTAATGTACTAGTTTAAGTTCCATAAGCAATTCACGAGTAATCCACAAGCATGAGAAAATATGCAGGATAAATATTAAGCATATAATCTAAAAATTTAATTCCAACAATTACACATGTGATTATAAGATGGAGATATCAATTATCAATTGAAATTAAAATAAAAACTATCACTTAAGCTAATGGGAAAATGGAAAGCTCAAGGGGAAGAAATCATCACCTTGTGCGTCGAGTCACCACTGACGTTGCTAGGGAGCATGTGCACCCTTATAATTGAATCCTACCATGAATCATAAGATTGTATGGTTAGATCAAAGTTCTATAAACTATCTATGGTTAGATCATAGGTTTAGGTCACTTAGGTTTAGTGTTTCACCCCAGAGTCTAGGCCTGGGCTTAGGTCTTAGGATTTGAACTCTAGCTAATGTACAATTAATTAAAATGTTAGTTAAGTAACTATAACATAATTATTAACATTACTGATATAGTTAATATTAGCTTATCTTTATAATAATAATCATTATGATGGTCGTACATGGTATGACCTACTATTAATGGTAACATTTCTGAGTAATGGATAAAATATAAGTATCTAATGATTACAACTTTGTTTATAATAACTAATATTAGTCTAAGTGGTCTGTTAATGGCTGATCATGTCTATAATAAAAATTACCATGATAATAGTAATAAGGATGGAAATAGTAGATCGAGATCCTTCTAGTTTGGCGTACCATTAATTACAATATAAACTTAATAATTACAAAATAATTATTAGCATTAGTGTTATGATTTATATTAACTAACATGGTAATAAAAATCATTATGATGGAAATTAATGATTACAATTACAATTGATGATAGTAATAACAACAACATTAATTAATACATTGTAATAATAATCATAATTTCTAGTCAATAGCATTAAAATGATAATTCTCACCTTGTCGACTCAGTTCGAGCCGAGTTGGCTCGGCTTGATACAACCACCACCCCTACTTTCTCTCTCTCCTTCCCTCTCTCTTTCTGCTTCTCCTTTTTCTTCTTCTTTTCTTTCCTGCTGAAAATCCAACAATGTCTGGACCAGGCCCAAACCTGACTCGACCGAGTCGAACTTGGTTTCAGCCGAGTCACTCGGCATCCACCAAACCCATCTCCTTGTCTTTCTCTTTTGTCTTTCTTCTCCTCTCCATCCTATCTCCTAGCCTCCCACAAGGCCTGGAATGGATCAGACCCACACACAACTTGGATCGAACTTGGTCTAGCGAGTTGGACTCACTAGTGGGTTGGGCTGGCTCGATTCTAGTTGGTGCAGCTGGCAACGGCCCAACCTTGGTCTCTCTCTCTCTCCGTTCTTCTCCACTCTCCCCCTCACCTTTTCTTTTTCTCTTTTAGGATAACCTGGACCGAACTAGGTCCACCCCATCTTGAACCAAGTCAGTAAGCACGGTGGTTGAACAGTACATGGTGCAACTCTCTCTCACTCACTCACTCTCTCTCTCTCTCTCTCTTATTTCTTCCTTTCCTTACCCTTCTCTCTTCTCTACTCTACTGGAGTTTAGTAGCACCCCAACCAGGCCCAACCCGGATCTATTGCTGGCATGGATCGGACCCAACTCAGTCCAAAGTTGGCTCGAGTTGCTTGAGTAGTGCGGCATCCACAAAATCTTCTCCCTCATTCTATCTTCTTCCTTCTCCCTCTGTTGCTTCCAGTAGTGCCTGGAATGAGTCGGCATGACTCGAGCTGGCGCAGCAGGAGGTTAAATGGCAAACTATCACAGTGCAGCACGATGCAGCTCAAACAAGGAAGGAGGCTGTCGTTAATGGTGAAACCTCTCACATTACTTCTTTCTCTGATCCATCAGTTGGGGAAGGTCTGTCTGCTTGCTAAGGAGCTTGTGGAATAGGGACTTGAAGGTTAGAGGAAGTTGGGCTAGTGGATTCGAAGGAAGGAGAGAACGGCTAGTCTTTGGGTCTTATGCTTTCCCTTTGCAAAGCCCTAAGATAAATGGATGGGATTGCTTGAGGATGGAGGGTTGAGATGGTGCAGGAGTAGCTCACGTGGATTGCTTGGCTAGCTGTGAGAGTAGTTTCCTCTTTTGGAAATGGTGTGTTTGTGGGACCTGTTTGCACCAAGGATCGTATGTCCACACATGCATCCCATCATCCGAGATGAGCTAGGTTTTGGTAGGGCCCAAGCCTTGAACACGATGGATGGGTTAGATCTTTAAGCTGGGCAGTGGAGATGGGCCATAGATTTAGAAATGGAAGTTCGTCCGTTGGCTGTTAAAAACTGAAGAGAGAGAGAGAGAGAGAGAGAGAGAGAGAGAGAGAATCTCTGTCTTTTTGGAAAAACACGAGTCAGCTCGTGCTGACCAGTCTCCCAGGACCCGTGCATGGCGAGTGCACGCCCCTCCTGTGCACTTGCACCTTAAGGTGGGGTCCATCATGATAGTCGTGATAAATCTACTCCGTCCATTCTTCTAGGGAGCTCCACCAAAGGATCTTGGCCATTGATCAGGCTGATCTAAGGTCTAGGTGAGGCCCACAACTTGATTTGTAGTACTAATGGTGGTTTCCCGTCAATCTAATGGTCGGATGATTCCGAAGTTGAACGTCAACAGTTAAAAAGGTCTAAGGAGTCATTTAAAGTAGAACTCAATGGCTAACTTATGGACCATGTGCCCTATTATCATGTTACAATACATTTAATAATATCATTTGTTATTATTATTATTATTATTATAGTTTTTGATGATAGGTTATAGATTTTGAGAATCAAGGATTTGATTGATTTAATTTGTTGATTTCTATCAATTTTATGGGTAGATAGCTCCTAACTTGACCTAGGGTGGTTTTAGGGGTCATGGACTAGTACAAGCGCCTTTGATTGTGGTCACCGACAGTTACAAAGGTTTATAGTTCGATTTAGAGAGAATTTGTCAATCCACATGATCCGTTGACCTTATATTTCAATTGAACGCACCATAGTGAGTTTGAATGGCTGGATTGCTCCCATAAGGATAGTTAGTGGTCCACCAAGATGTCTACCTAAAATCTAGCCAATCCATCAGCTCCAATAACTTGAGATGGGCCACCAATCTGACTATGAGGCAGAGCCATAGCCCGAGTGGGACTCATATGATGACTTGACATTCCCTATATTGATACCTGACGGTTCAATGGTCAGGCCATAACCATACTTGATTTCCCATGTCCTAAAACATTTCTAGGCCAATCTAGATACACTTACACAGATAGCTCCAAGGTATGATGACTATATTGTTTAGTAAGTATCTAAGCTTTCTTAGATAAGGTGGTTAGATAACTTAGTCATTGTAAACAATGATGGATTGGGTATTAGTAGTTGTAAATTCACTTAACCGTGGATCAAAGGTACAATGATTAACTCAGGGTTTCCTACAGAGCCCTATTAGTGTGATCAAATGACATGTCAAGTATAAGACGCCGTTGCCCTGATTATTCAAGCTTCACAACTCCAAACGTATGGTTAGCTTTAGGCTAAACTAAAGGTGAACGTCCCATGAACTAGGTTTATATTACTAAGTTGGATCTTCACGGTAACACCCGAGTACAGAAAGGTACGGGGTGTTACAATAAGTCTTTTAGAAATTTAGTATATGAAGGTATTTGCTTTACAACATCTAGGAGAGGAATATTACCCTTCACTTACTTAAGCACCTCGAGAATATCCTGAGAATTAGAGAGAGGTTTTGGTACTATCAACTCTTGGGGAAATGGAGCAACTGACTTCCCTTAAGGTTCTGGTTCAAACTCTTGTGGGGCATGACTAGATCTATCATTGTTGTCCTCTTCTAGATCCTTAGGCTTTTCAGCCCTAACCGGAATGTTTTTGTCAATGGTCTTCTCACTCCTGAGAGTGGTGATAAATTTAGATTGCTCCATTTGATTTGAAGAGCTCGGGTTGCTAACTTCGTATTGCGGTTTTGGATTGGGAAGAGGTTGAGTAGGAAGGCTCCCCTTGCTCCCAATCACACTTTTAGTCTTAAGTCCTTGTATGACCTTTGTGAGGTCTTGAAAGACTTGTAGCATACCCTGATTGAAAAGCTCTTAATTTTGAAGGTGCTTTAAAACCGAATCCTCCTGAGGTTTCCCTTAATGTGGAATTTGATTAGTGAATCCCTGAGGTGTGGTAGTTTTTCTGTTTCTCCAACTGAAGTTTGGATGATTTCTCCAGTTGGGATTGTACATATTAGAGGTGGGCCCATTGAAAGGTCTTTGGTAATTATTTACGGCATTGGATTGCTCATTCAGTACCTCTTGAAAGGTAGGTATTGTTGGATAATTTTTAGTTGTGTGAATGTTGCAAGCACAAATACCGCAAACAGTTTCCTTAGCCTTATCCTTATTTAATTCCATGGCCTCGAGTTTTTTAGTGAGATTAGCCACTTTAGCATTAATATCATCATCCTCTTTCAGGAGATACATTCCGCCCCTCTCCTTGCATTGAGTCGGCCTAGACGTGGTGCTTGATTTTGGGGAGATGTCCCATGATTGTGTATTTTTAGCAAGCTTATCAAAACAGTCCCACACATCATCGACATTTTTATTCATGAATTCCCCATTGCACATTGTCTCTACCAATTGGTGCATGGGAGATGTCAGTCCATCATAGAAAAAATTTGTGATGTGCCACGTTTCAAAACCATATTGTGGGCATGAACTGAAAAGATCCTTGAGCTGCTCCCAACATTGGAAGAATGTTTCATCCTCCTTTTGGGAGAAGTTCATGATCGCTTTCTAAGGGTGTTCGTCTTATGGTATGGGAAAATTTTCTTTGTGAACTCCCTTGTCATATTATTCCATCTACCAATAGATCGAGGACATAGTGAATGTAACCACGTCTTAGTTTTCTCTTTCAAAGAAAAAGGAAAGAGTATCAACCTGATCGTGTTATCGGACACGTTTGGAAAGTATAGAGTGGTTATAATCTCGTCAAACTTTTTCAAGTGTAGATACAGATCTTCGAATTCAAGCCCATGAAATTTTGGAAGGAGTTGGATCACCCCTAGCTTGATATCCATGTGTCCCATATTTTCTAGAAAAACCATACATGAGGGTGTACTCACCCCCGCCGGTTGTAAATAGTCTCGCAAAGTACGAGGCAGGGTGCGTGATGCACCTCATTCTCATCTTGAACTTCTTCAACCTGAGGTTGAGGTTGTCTTTTGGGTTAATTGACCGGTCGATTGGCAGTCATCACTTTAATTGACTCTAAGGATCTCGAGTGGTGTCTAATCCTGTGATGGATAGATAACCCCTCAACTAATCCTCATTCACTTAAAAGACGTCGAGTGTTATCACAGACCCACATGGGCATGAAACACTCTCAGCTCTTAATTTCAAATACTAACCTAAACCTAAAAGAAAGAACGAAAATAGAAATTTAGAATTAGAAAGAGAGAGGGAATTAGAAAGAAGTTACCAAATTAGAAGTTCTTAAAATAAGATCCTGCAAAACAAACAAAACAAGGCAGTTTCTAAAACAGAAATTCTAAAATTAAAAAGTTTCTAAAAACAAAAATAGAAAGATGGGTTAGTTTCTAAAAAAAAAGAAGAAGAAAGCAACCTAGTCTCTAAAAACAAAAAGGAGAGTTTCTAAAAATAAAAAATAGAAAGTTTCTAAAAAGAGAAAAAGTTAATTTCTAAAGTCAAATTAAGAAAGTTTCTAAGCCTAGAATTAGAAAGTAGTTTCTAAAAATAGAAAAGGAAAGTTTCTAAACCTAAAAATAGAAAGTACAAAACCCCTGATCTTAACCTACTTCTAAAACTAATCAATCTCAGAAAGACATAGCCGTTAATCCCCGACAACAACGCCAAAAACTTATTCGCAACCCTAAGTGTAGGGTCGCAATGTAGTAATAATCACGGTAAGACCGTGGTCGAATCCACAGGGACTAATCTTGTGTGTCTATTCTAAAAGTAATTAGGGTCAAAACTAGGAGAAGATCTAACCTAAATCAGGAACGTAGGGAGTAATGGTGAGATGATGAATTTAGAAACTTAAGAATTTAAAGGCGGGAACAAGGGTTTCCAAGGATCCACTTGCAGTTATTAGGATGTTTCCTTATTTAATTTAAGACACTCAATTGGAATTGGAGTCCTATTCTATCTAATTGGAAGATATTCAATAAGGTTAGATCTGAATCTCCATTGACCTAATTCTCAATGGATGAAAGTTGTGAAGATTAGAAGTAATTTCATCACCAAACCATGCCCAAGAGACAATGGTAGACAACTGGATATATTGATCTAACAACAATCATGGGAGAATGGTGAAAAATAGAAGAGATTCCATCACCCATCCATGCCTAAGGGATGATGGAGAACAACAGGATTTCCTATTTTCACAATCTCCAAACAGAAAAGGAAGATACTTCAAGCTATTGTAGATCCATTGTAATTTCAGTCACAACAAACCTTTAAACACTAATAGTATTCCTTAAACATCAAACTAGAATCAAAGGAGTTTAACAATAAGAAGCATCAAATAAGAAAAACATCCCAACCATGCGACAAGCTTCACCCCTTAGCCTTAGTTAAGGGATCTAGCCAACCATAGACATGATTAGATTAAAAACCCTAGAAGAAGGCATTATAAACTAAGGAGAAGAGAAGAACTCTCAGGAAGCAGCTTCGCCCTTTTGCTTTGCTCCTCCAAACCCTAGATATCCTAAAAAGACTTAGAAAACCCTATTTATAAGCAAAGTTCCGCAAAATCACAAAATCAGATCAAATTTACATAGTCCACGTAAACACTGCGTAACGCCTTCAATGTCATCGAACACCCTTTGATGTCATCAAAGGTGTTTGAATCTAGAAGTCGCACTTTTTCCCTCTTTCGCACTGCGTAAGTCTCTGTGTCATCGAACTGCCCTTTAATGTTATCGAGCGAAGCTTCGATCCATCAAACATGTCTTCAAGTCATCAAGCATGTGTCCAAAACAGTCCAGCGAGTTGCTTTAATTTCTTTAAAAAATTCGATGCCATCGAGCAGTCTTCAATGTCATCGAGCACCTTCCTTCGAGTCATTGAACATGTCGTTGATTGATCGAGAAAGGCACCCAATATGTCCAGCAACCAACTCAATTTTCCTTCATAAATTCAATGTCATCGACCAGTGTTCGATGTCATCGAATGGATCTTCAATGTCATCGAATGGTTCTCGATGGCATAGTCTTTGTGATTTCTGTGCTTGTTCTTTCGAGTTCCTTTCTTCTCCACTTAGTTTTCTTGAATCTTGGAGTCTTGAAATCTTCAATCTTGGTGTCCAAAGATCCCTTCTTTGCTTTGATGACTTTTGAGCATTAAATCCATGCTTTTAGCATTCTTTTCAATCCAAGCTCTTAAATTCACCTTGCAACACAAACACATGTAAAATATACCATTAAGTCATATTATGTTTGTAAAACCAATAAATAAATGGGGGATAATATGCAATATTTAACCCTCAACACAACCCCTAACGAGCATTTTTCTAGTCCCGAGAAAAATATGCAATAAATAATCTTCAATCTCAGGTTCAAAATCCTTTTTTCAGAAAACAATCTTTTGTTTACTCAAGTATGAATGGGTAGAGATAAGATACGAAAATGAGATTTGAAAACCTAAGAGACGAATCACACAGGCAACCAGTCAACTAAGTTCTTTGTCAATAAGATCAATGTATAAGTCTATATATCATATTTTTCAATGTGCTCAGTGAAAATCAACTTACTTTCCATACGAATATTATTGTTTCATAATGTTAGCCATGCTCATCACTTCAAGATTGGTTTGAACTCAAGTACTAATTCCGAACTCATCCCCTTCTCCTTCTTTTTCCAGTTTTTGATTTTATATCGACGATCAATTTTTATCCATTCTTTATTTTTGTATTCTTTTCCAGAGTTTTCATTCTTTTTCCTGACCTCTTTGTCGATCTCTTGTTTTTTTTTAACTGGTTCTTTTCTTTTTTAAGGTGGATAAAATTCTCTAGACTCAATTCTCACCATCTATCAATGATTCGCATGCTAACAATTAAAACTTCTAGCATGTCTTACAGACGACAAATTGAATGTGCTCTATGATCTAGATTAACATGATATTCAAACTACCTCTTAATCAATTGAGCGCAAGCGCTTAGGTGATAAGTTACTTAGATGATTAGACTCCAACAATGCAAGACTCAATCTCTATCTTATCATACTCAAAGCATTCTCAGTACACAATTTATTGCTTCCCAAAAAGATTGCAACCTGAACATATTTAGAAATTTTTAAAATTTTTTGCCCAAAACTGAGGAAAACACTGATTAGGTAACCTAATCCCCTACACCCCTCACAAAAATTCTACATTGTCCTTAATGTACAAGAATGAAGCATGTAATGTAAATGAGGCAACAAAAAGAAAGGGAATGGTGATGGAAAGATAGTACCTGGAGGAAGGAAATTTGAAGCTTTTTGACAAATCTTAGCATAAAAATGGGTTGCACACAACAAAACTCTAAGTATAAGAAAACTATCATAAACAGTATAAAGCAAACTATCTTAGCCTTATGAAAGCGATAAACCTACCTAAAGCTCCATCAAACTAGGAGATGAATCCTGGTAAACAGGATCACTTAGAGGTATGGACATGTCCTCTGAATTGAATTTTTCAACAAATGGCTTTAATCAATGTCCATTTACTTTGAATTCATTGCCATTTTCTGGATTCTTTATCTCGACAACCCCATAAGGATACACATTAATAATAGTAAAAGGGCTGGTTTAACGAGATTGGAGTTTTCCTGGTAAGAGATGTAACCGAGAATTGTACAAGAGGACTTTCTGACCTGGTGTGAATGATTTTCGAAGAATATGTTGGTCATGAAACACTTTCATTCTGTCCTTGTAAATTCTAGAGTTCTCGTACGCATCATTCTAGATCTCCTCGAGTTCATTCAATTGTAGCTTATGCAGTGAACCAGTATTGTCCAAGTCAAAGTTCAAATTCTTTATAGCCCAGTAAGCTCTATGTTCCAATTCCACAGGTAAGTGGCAAGCTTTCCCATAGACGAGTCTAAAGGGAGACATTCCAATGGGAGTTTTAAAAGCTGTACAGTAAGCCCATAAAGCATCGATTAAGAGGATTGACCAATCCTTACGGTCAGTATTAACCATCTTTTTCATGATGTGTTTGATCTCCCTATTGGAAATCTCAACTTGCCCACTTGTCTGTGGGTGGTATAGAGTGCTCACCTTGTGAGAGATGTCATATTTCTTCATTAAGTTTGCGAATGGCCTATTACAAAAATGTGAGCCTCCATCACTAATAATGGCCTGAGGCATTTCGAACCAAGAATGGATGTTCTCTTTTAAGAATTTAATGACCGTCTGATGATCATTATTTCGGCATGAAGATTTAATCTAAATCTAGAGAATGTAAGAGAATAATTGTAAATTACTTAACTAAAACTTGTAAATTCAAAGCTGGGAAACTAGGGTTTCTAAGGATCGGCTTATCGAGATCAGCGAGATTTATGCTTGATTCACGAACACAACTGGAATCAGAGTCCCATCTTCATCCAATTGGAAGATAATCCATTAAAAACCAATTTTGAACTTCCTTTGATCTAGTTCTCAATGGATGAGAGGTATGAGAACTAGAAGTGACTCCATCACTAAACCATGCCCATGAGACAATGGTGAACAACAGAATGTACCAATCCACAACCAATCTAGGAGAATTATGAACGTTAGGAAGGATTCCATCATCCAACCATGTCCATGAGACAATGGTGAACAACAGGGTTCCCAAGTTCACAATCCCTATAATAAAAAGAACATACTCAAAGCTATCACAGATCTATTGTAATTTAAGTCACAACAAACCATTAAAAACTAAAAGTATTTCTTATAATCAAACTAAATTCAAAGACAGTTCAACTTAACATGAATCAAAGCCATAGAAATGATCCCATCACGCTACAAGCTTCACCTCTTAGCCCTATATAAGAGGTTTAGCCAATCATAGACATGACTGAACTAAAAATCTCTTAAAACATGACAAAATAATGATGGAAAGGGAGAGAAAATCTAGCCGTCTGATCCTTTACACATTTTCTCTCTCTCTCTCTCTCTCTCTCTCTCTCTCTCTCTCTCTCTTACTCTCACGTCTTACTTCCACTGCTGCCTCCTTTTCCTCCCTCTTTCTTCTCTCTTTTATAGCATTAGGGAGGGTAACTGGGTCAGTCACTGACCCTGTTTACGCACTCCAATTCGTAAAACAAATAGCCTACGTACCTCTGTTCTGCGCAGCAAAAACTCCAAGATGGGTTGTGTTTGATCCAAATTTGGAAGGAGGGTGTGTCCAGTCAAGCAACCGACCATGTAGGGACGGTTGAAATCCACATCTCCAGCTTTTAGATGGTTTGGATCATTGTCTTGATCCCGTGTTTGAGCGTTCTTATGCTGGAACATCTGGCTTTCTCGGACACACACCTTACTCATGAACCTGTGCTGTGATGATTGGTGGGCCCCTGATCAGTGCTACCAGGGAAATCCATTTCGTCCATTTGATTCCCCTCGATAAACCGGTCGATATGGACGGTTTTGCATCAGTTTCGGTGTGGCCCACGGGATTTTCTTACTGTCATTTGTCCTGCATTTGGATGGTTGAAAACCAATCTCCGTTGTCTTTTGGAATTCTGTCATATAGGTTTGGATCAGTCGGATCATTGGAGTCTACTGGACGGTCTAGATCACACGTCTGAGCTGAGATGGTGACCTGCAGAGATCATCCGTGGGTCTGTTCGGTGTTAGCAACAGTGAGAATGAAGGATTTTGAATCCTTGCAGGATTCTGCGTGTTAGCGCCTGCTGACCGTCTTGGTTGATCTGGTGCACAGCGGGTGTACGCTGTTGTGTACACCGACCACGTGAAGTGGGTCCCACTTTGATGTTTTGAGAGATCTACTTCATCCATCCGCTTTCCCATATGATTTAAGAGTTGAGTCCAAAATTGAGGCATATCTAAAGATCAGGTGGGCCCCAAATCAGTGATTTATGGCTGATCTTTCCCTTGGACCACTTCTACAAAGATCCAAAGGTTGCAAATTTACATGTACGGTTACTTTATGATACTCAAATCGGATATAAGGTTTTATGCCAAACGAATGGTGGGAAGGCTGTGATCTTGCATTCAGGACAATTTTTAGGCTTCCTTATCTTCAAACACTTGGTTTCCTCGGATCTTTGGCATGTGAATTCTTCAATATCGGTCTCCTAAGATCCGTCCCTTGCCTTGGTGATTCTAGAGCATCAAATTTATGATTTTAGTACCCTTTTCAATCCAAGCTCCTAAATTCACCTTGCAACACAAATATGATTAAAATAGAACATTAAACATTATCATGTACATGAAACCAAGTAATAATTAGGGTCTAATATGCAATATTTGACCCTCAATACATTTTTAAAGATCTTTAATAGGTAGCCATTTTCAATGACAACTGTTTTTTAGCTGGGTATTTTTTTTTTTTTTTAACATGATGGAAAAATTCCCCAGGCTGGTTCCTTCCATACTTGATGATCACCAAGTTAATAAATTCAATATCAAACTTAGACCTTAATGTGTAAGCTAGATGTGACGTGTGAAATCATGACTCAATTAATGTTTAAAACTTCTAATCATGGATTAATAATTCGAACTTAACTGTGAAATCTAAAAAGTAACAGAATCCACGATTTATAAATCACCAACATTAAGTATCTTATACTTCTAAATCATGGATGAATTTCAAAATCACTCGAATTTACAAAATTTTTGAAATTTTTTTATAATTTTTGCTCACAATTTTTGCTCAAGACTGAGAAGACACTGATTAAGTAACCTAATCTGTCACACCCCGAACTCGAAAAACGAGCTTACAAAATTTCCAATCGCCGAATCCGGTGCCGACAGCCTTCATAGTGCCCCATTCTCGGACCTCGGCACTCACATGCCAGATTCCGATCTTGGGATCCTATAAGGAGGATTTTCAGTATGAATTTTTTTTTTTTTGTAATGGAGCATAACCACAAGCATAACCACAAGCATAACAACATCACCACATATCCACTATATCAAAAACTTTAAGTACAATGCGGAAAGGGAAATACAGGGTGATCAAAATTCTAAAATAATCTGATGTGTGCTCCTGCCTCAGCGCTATTGTGATCCAATGCCACCTGCATGCAACAGTCGTGCATAAGCTTACAAAATCTTAGAGGGTGGTGTAAGTGTGTGCGCAAGGCAAGCGCCAAGTGTACAATATCAGAGTAATGCAAAAATATGCGGTAAGTCCATGAATGCTATCAGCTATACTAAAGCTATATGATCCAAGGCATGAATGCTATCGGCCAAACCAAGGCCATGCGATGCAAGGCCTATGCAGCGAAATGTCATATGCGAGATGCAAAGCAAGCATGCTAGTCCTCATCAAGTACACATATCAGTATAGTTCCTCTCTGGATATCTCCGGGGTCTAATACACTTCACACTAACTGCCTCCTCCCTAGCTACACAACCAAGCAAGTGGAAGAGACCACACTATCCGCCTGACCAGTAGTCTGTCAATACCTACCCAGCTCATCGATAACAGACTCATTTGCGAGCTGGTTAAACTCAGCCTAGCTTATAGCCCCCTCACTCAGGCGGATAAAGCCACACCTCCTTCCAATCGACCACAACACAGTGGGAGACGCGGCCTACTGGTATTTGGCACTCGAGCGCTCGTGTATCCACTCGGTTTAGACGTTGGAGCATCTCCTGGTATTAAAAAGGTTCTAAAATTTTCACCCAAGGACATCCTAAGTGCCCACAATGTTAAAGCTAATATTTTCGGTATCCGATACAACTATCTACGATGTGCCTGTAGAGGCCAAGACCTTGATGTCTCTAGGGCATGCAGTGATCACGACACACAATGCGAAATGTATGAGTCACACCGTTAGTCATGTAGCAATCCTACGCGTACCACGCGATCATGTGGGGCACTCCGTCTCATAAGGAGTCCCATAAATGTCTCAGCCCAACGGCTTTGCTATGATTATCACGCCCCAAACTCGGAAACTGGGCTCAAAAAATTTTTAATCGCCAAATCCGGTGCCGACAGCCTCCATAGAATCCCATTCTCGTCTCCCGGCACTTATTTACCAAGTTCTGATCCTGGGATCCTATAAGGAGGATTTCTAATATCAATTTGATTCGTAATGAGTATAACCATAAGTATAACCCACGAACAATAACCACAAGAACACCATCACAAATCCACTATGATAAAAAAAACTTTTGAGTACAATACGTATGAAAGGGAAATATAAGACAATGATAATAACAGAAACTCCAAAAGCTTGACTGCACGCTCCAACTTTAACAAGGCTACGGTTGCGTCCTGGCATCACCTGCACGCATCAATCGTGCATAAGCTTATAGAAAGCTTAGAGGGTGGTGTAAGTGTGTGCGCAAGATAAGCGTGCTCAGAGTGCAAGGTCAGATTAATGCGGAATCATGGTGATGAGTACATGAATGCAATCAGCCTTACCAAGGCTATGCGGTGCAAGATATGAATGCTATCGGCCATAACACGACCATGCGATGTGAGATGCAACTCAAGCAAGCCAATCCTCATCATATATCAATACAGTTCTCATTCTGGATAATCACTGAGGTTCAATACACTCTAAATGGCACTGTCACTCTCCTAGCCGCACAGTCTAAGTGAGCGTAAGAAACCCCATTATCCGTCTGGCCAATAGTTTGTCAATGCCTATCCGGCGCGTCGATAGCGGACCCATTATGAGTTGGTCAAACTCAGCCTAGTATTGCCCCCTACTCTCGGGCGAGTAAGGCCACACCCCTTTCCAACCGACTACGACACAGTGGGAGACGCGACCTCTTAGTATTCGGCCCTCGTGCGCTCATATATCCACTCAGTTTCGATGTTAGAGTCATCCTCTGGTACCATCGGGTTTAGAGATTTTCACCTAGGGACATCTATGGCGCCCCGATGCTAGAAATAGTATTTTCGGTATCCAATCCGGCCACCCACGATGTGTCTGTGGAGGCTATGGCCCTGATGTCGCTAGGGCATACAATAATCACAATCACACAAATGCAAGTGTATGAATCACACTACTAATCATGCAACAGCCATGCGTGTACCACACGCTCATGTAGGGTAACTCCACCTATCAGGGAGCCCATAAACAATCTGCCCGAGGGCATATGCTATGATCAGTCACTCCTCATATCAAGCATACATATGATGCGTATGATCATGAATCATGGATCTATACTAAACATGTTATATAGTGATGGACTCCATTCATAACGAAGATGGTCCTAGACAGCCTACACGCTACAAGCATGGGCCTATCAATGGGCCCTAGGGAGAGTTATAATGTGGACATTTAACCAACATTATTCGAACAATGTGGACGTCGAACCATCATTGCTCCCAAGGCTTAGCGGCCAAAACATCATTACATACATTGTAGTGGAATCTTACATTAGATTGGGCCTCGCATACATCAAGGTCAGCCCACAGAAAGGCCTCATATATGCCCAATGGGCCACATTATGTGGGCCAATCCAATGGGTCAAACATGCATTAAATGGGCCGATGGGCCGAGTCAAATGGGCCAAATCAAGTGGGCCGAGTCAATGAGCCGAATCAAATGGGCCCCCAAATACATCAAATCGGGCCTTATCAAGTGGGCCCCAAATACCTTACATGGGCCATACAAATGGGCCGAACCAACTACACCCATCAACCGTTATTAAAGATTATTTTAAAGCATTTTTTTAAAGAAGACATATCCAAAGATCATCTGGACCATACCTCACTTAACAGTGGTGATATAATTCCCACTATTAGAAATTTAGAGGGCCCACCATGTCATTCATTTTCCATCTAAATTGTTCATGAGGTCACAAGGACCTGAACAGGGAGGAAAACAAATATTATATTGATTTAAGACTGTTGTAACCCAATGGGGTTTCAATGGTAGACGTTCAAGTCCACTGTTTTATGTAGTGTGGTCCACTGATACTAGATCTGTCTCATTCTTGCCTCAAGCCATGAAATGAGCTTGCCAACTGATGGATGGTTTGGATGCAGCACATGCATCATGCTGAGGCCGGTCACCAAATGGATGGACAGTAGGGATGTAGCACATGCATCATGGTGGGGCTAGTCACCAAATGAATGGACAGCCTAGATATCACGCCTGTTGCGCGTGTGGCAGCAGGTGAAGCCAGCTATTGGCCAAGCCCACCCCAAAGCAACTGGCGGTGTGGGTATACATGCATTCTTCAGTGGGTCCCACGTGGGGCCCACCATAATCTATATCTGCCATCCAAACTGTTGAACAAGTCACATAGACCCTAGATGAAGAGGAACAACAAATTTTAATGATCCAAGACTCCTGTGACACCCAAGAGGGTTTCAATGGCAGACGTTCAACCCAACTGTTCTTGTGATGTGGGCCACCTGAGTCCATATACGACTGATTTCTAGGGGGCCCACCCAAATGCACGGTGTTGATGACATCATACATCATGGTGGGGCCCATGGCTGGCACCCATGGTCCCTGCCCGTCTGCTCCTTGGACACTTCTGCGTCTCTAATGTGTCAGAATTTCTGTAATTTTTCCCATGTGAGGCCCGCATCTAAAAAATTCAACCCGGCCATTGTATTCTACGACCCCTGATCGACCAAATGAGACTAATATGCGACGTGTTTTTGGCAAATAGAAGAATCAAGGTGGGTTTTAATGGTGATAACGCTATTTCCTATGGTATGGCCCGCCCGAGAATCGGATTGGTCTCAAATTTTGGCTCAACGTCAGAAATGAACCCAGGAATGAAATAGACGGCTTGGATTAAATACATACATCAAGGTGGGGCCTGCATGAGCAGCCCACCCAAAACTTTTTTAAAAAGGCTATATATATATATTTTGTTAACTGTTAGTACACGCCCATGTCAGTACATGCACTCCATGTTAGTCACCCCTACGTCCAGCTTCCAGGGACACTGGACGGCATGGATGATCACAGGCATCATGGTGGGTCCCATATAAATGTGGCCCACCTGTTTGGATCACTTGATGTTTGTGTTTTTCCTTCCGTCCGAGCCCACCAATGGGCTAGATGGTGTAGATCAACATATCCATCAAATGGGTCCGATGAGGGTCGATGTTGCGGATAGATTACATATTTCATGATGGGGGTCTACCTAGGTGGACCATATGGCTACATCATCAAAGAAAAGAAAGAAAGAGAGAAGAAAAGATAAGAAGGACGGTGATGGAGGGGCCCCGCCACTATGGGCCCCACACGATATAACTCATACATCAAAATGGGTCCCACCAACAAGTGGGCCCTAAATTAAGAATTTACGGCGGATCACCCACCTCTAGGCCTTCTCCTTGGTCCCTTAGCCTCCTTAGCTCCTTGCCTACACTTTGATGGTGGTTGATGGGGTTTTGATGGTGGGGATGAGAGATGAGAGGGTGGGCCACACTTGTTGTTTGGGAGAGAGGGAGCTTGGATGTGGGATGTTGCTTGGGAGATTTTTAAGAAATGAGGGAGAGAGAAGATGATAAGGATGGGTGATGGGTTGTAAGAAAGGGATGGGTGGAGTGATGTGTTGTAAGAAAGGGATAGGTGGAGAGAGAAAGAAAGTTGACTTTAGGAATGGGAGAGATGGGTTACTTGTACTTGGGTATGGATTGTACTTGACTTGTACTTGACATGAGTGATTGATTGATTGATGGGATATGTTGTAGAGATTCCCTTGAAATTTGCAAAGCGTGGCGTTTCTTCGGAATGAATGCAGGCCCACATCTTCTGACCTGGGTATCGGTTCGGTGCGTAAGTCACGGCGTTAGAACCGCGGCGACGGCACGATCACTAAGATATAAGTTTTGAATCGAGCGGATATTGGTATGCAGGACTCGACTTAGGATCATGCACAAACGTCCGATACGGGTCGATGGTTGCCAGAATTCAACCGGGAGGACCGTGGAAGCCTACGGAACATACAGACTAGGATATTGGTCTTATAATGATCAAACATTCCTGATATCAAGCATACATGTGATGCATATGGGCATGAATCATAGAATTGTACTAAGCATGTTATAAAGTAATGAACTATCCTTACAACGCAGATTGGCCTAGACAGCCTACACACAACAAGTACGGGCCTATTAATGGGCCCTAGGGAGAGTTATAATGCGGACATTTAACCAACATTATTCTTACAATGTGGACGTCAAACCAACATTGTTCCCAAGGCATGGCCCGCCATAAATATCATTACGCAAACCATGGTGGAATCACACATACAATGGACCTTATGTACATCCCATTAGCCCTTGACCCACAGGCCTCCAATACATTAAACGAGACTCATAACTTGGGCCTCATATATATTAAGGTGGGCCTCAACAATGGGCCACAAATACATTAAGATGGGCCTAATCACATGGGCCTCATATATATACCAAGGTGGGCCTCAATGGATGGCCACAAGTACATCAATATGTATATAATACATACATATATATATATATATACACACACACACACATAAATGAATCATATCAAAAGACCAATTGGACTGCACTCCAAATAACAATGGTGAGAATCATTTCCACCATTTAAAACTTTTAAGGCCTACCATAACGTTTATTTTCTACCCAATCTGATCATAAGGTCACATAGACCTGAATTAAGAGGAAAAACAATTTTCCTAATGATCCAAAACCTATGTGACAACAAGGTTTCAATGGTAGACATTCAATCCCTACTGCTTTTGCTATGTGGTCCACTTGATACTAGATCTGTCTCATTTTTAGCCTCAAACCTTAAGACAAGCTTGCTAAAAGGTGGATGATTTGGATGCAACACATGCATTACGATGGAGGTCCACATGAACTATGGATCTAACTCATTCTTTAGCCCATGCCATACAATGAGCTTTCAAAGTGGCTGGATGGTTTGAATGTAGTACATGCATCATGGTGGGTCCCACAGACCCTGCTGATGTCAACAGCAGTGGGACCCACTGTCCTTGTAGAATTGGTGGATGGCATGTATAAACACATACCCCATGGTGGGTTTCACCATTCACCTCGACGATGTGAATAAAACACATACATCCTTGTGGGTCCCACTTAGGGCCCACCATAATGTTTGTTTTCCATCCAATCTATTGATAAGGTCGCACAGACCTGGATGAATAAGAAAAACAAATTTCATATTGACCTAAAACTTTTGTAACCACCACAAATGGTTTCAATGGCAGCCATTCAATCACACTGTTTCCTACCGTGTGGGCCATCGGAGTCCCACCTACAGCTGATTTTTCGAGGGAACATGTTGCCCTAAAGGGGCCACGAAATGCACGGTGCTGATGTCCACACACATCACGGTGGAGCTCATGTTTGGGGACCCACGGTCGGCCAGGATCGTCCCAGCGCAGAGGACACTGTGTCGTCCTTGCAGCATTAGCAGCGTCAGCTGCTATTGTTTGCTATTATTATTTTTGAAAAAAAATTGAATTTTCATGGTTTTTCATAGGTGGGGCCCACATCAGGTGGATCCGACCCAGCCAATGGCTCCTATGGCTCAAGACAAGCCAAACCAGGCCAATATTCGGTATATTTTGCGGTCTAGAAATGACAGAGGGTATTTTAACGTAAAAATGTTGTTTGCTATGCTATGGCCCACCAGAAAGTCCGATTAGCTTCATTTTTCAGCTCAACGCCTCAAATAATCTGAAGAATAGGATGAACGGCATGAATTACATTCATGCATCAAGGTGGGGCCTACACAAGTGGCCCACCCCAAATGCTTTACACCAAGCTAATATTTGTGTTTTCTATTCAATGTCCAGCGTCCAGGGATGTTGGACGGTTGTGCATTTCAAGTGGGCTGCCCACGTGGGCCACTAAATGATGGGTGGTGTGGAAACAACACTCATAAAGTGGGCCCCATCTATAAATGTCTTGGATAAAATACATGCCTTATGGTGGGGTCCATCCGGGTGGGCCACACAACCACATCATCACATATAACAAGAAAAAAAAGAGAGAGGGAGAGTGAGAGAAACATGCATGTGATGGAGGGACCCTGACACTATGGGCCCTCCTTTGCAATCAATCATACATAAAGTGGGTCTCATTACACTTGGGCCCATCAAATCGAAAATCAACGGTGGAGATCCTTTCTCCACCAAGATGTAAGGTCTAGATGACCTTATTCATGAAAGGAGAATAAACATCATGATGGGGTCCATGGAGAATGTCCCCATCGTGGAATGATCATGAGGATCAAGGTGGGCCATCGGCCACACCTAGGGTCCAAAGTGAGATCCATACCATCAATCAGTAGGCCTCACTTGACCTATCACAAAAACATAAAAATCTATCCTATAAAGCACCCACTGTTGATCTTCTTGGTCCGTTGGAAAGCCGATCTCCTTGTGCTTTACTTTGATGGAGGGTGATGAGGTTTGAATGGCTAGGATGATGGTTTGGGGGGTGGGAAGTGGGCCATACACATGCACTTTTCTCTCACATCGGAGAGCTTCGACGTCCCTTTTTTTGCTTAGCTTGGAATGTGTTGAGAAATGAGAGACAATGGTGGTTGTAAGGGAGAGGTGATGGATGTAAGGTGATGTTGTACTTGACATGTATGGGTGTGTAAGAGGGTGAGAAAGAGTTGACTTGGTGGTTGCTTGACTTGGGGAGAAAGAAAGCATTGATTGATTGATTGATTTGAGTGATTGATTGATGGGACATTTTGTAGAGATTTTCTTGGGATTGTAAACGCGTAGCGTTTTCTTCAAAATAAACGCTGGCCCACATCTCCCTATCAAGGTATCGGATCGGTATGCAAGACAGGGCGTCGGAATCACAGCGACGGTGCGGTCGCAATGGTACAAGTCTCGGATTAAACTAACTCAAACCTACAGGATACGACTTAGGGTCATGCGCAAACATCTATTATAGGTTGCAGGTTGCCGAAATTCAACGGGAAGGATCGCGAGAGTCGACAGAACAGTACGGACTAGGATACGGGTCTTACATAATCTCTCATCCCCAACCTAAAATCTACATTGTCCTCAATATAAAAGATATAAGCATGCAATGCACTTGAGATAACAAAATTAAAGGAGAAGTGATGAAAAAGTAGTACCTGAGGAAGGAATCAAGAGGCTTTTCCTAAAGGATCTCAGCGTGAAGGTGGTTTAACACAAGAGTTTATTAACTTAAAATAAACTATCCTAACATAGCAGAAAACAACCTACCCTAAACAGCATAAAGTTGACTATCCTAAAATGGCATAAAGCAAACTATCTTAGAACAGAAAACAGAAAACCTAACTACACCCTCATCAGACTAGGAGATCAATCCTAACAAACAAGATCATTCAGAGGCATGGACATATCCTTTAAATCAAATTTCTCAACAAATGGCTTTAATCGATGTCCATTTACCTTGAATTCATTTTCATTGTTTAGATTCCAAATCTCGACAGCCCCATGAGGATAGACATTGGTAACAATGAAAGGGCCAGTCCAACCAGATCGGAGTTTACCCGGAAAGAGATGAAATCGAGAATTTTACAAAAGGACTTTCTGACCTGGTGTGAATGATTTTCGCAGAATATGTTGGTCATGAAATGCCTTCATCTTATCCTTATAAATTCTCGAGTTCTTGTACACATCGTTCCAAATTTCTTTGAGTTCATTTAACTGAAGTTTACATAGCGAGCCAGCATTGTCCAGATTGAAGTTTAAATTTTTGATCACCCAGTAGGCTCTATGTTCCGACTCTACAGGCAAGTGGCAAGCTTTTCCATAGACAAGTCTAAAGGGAGACATTTTAATAGGGGTTTTAAATGCAGTTCGGTAAGCCAATAAGGTATCAGTCAATCGAATTGACCAATCCTTTTGGTTAGGGTTAACCGTTTTTTCCAAAATGTGTTTAATTTTCCTATTGAAAATCTCAACTTGCCTACTTGTTTCTGGGTGGTGTGGAGTGCTCACCTTATGGGAAATGCCATATTTCTTCATTAAATTTGTGAATGGCCTATTACAAAAATGTGAGCCCCCATCTCTAATGATGGCTCGAGGCGTTTCAAACCAGGATAGGATGTTCTCTTTTACGAATTTAATGACCGTTCGATGATCATTGTTCCGGCATGGGATCGCTTCAACCCATTTAATGACATAGTCTACTGCTAGCAAAATGCATAGATTTCTAAAGGATTGGGGAACTGGTCCCATGAAATCGATGCCCCAATAATCAAATACTTCTATGATAAGAATGAGGTTCAAGGGCATCATATTTTGACAGGACAATGCTCCCAATTTCTAACAATGCTCACAAGCTTTGCAAAATTCATGAGTGTCCTTAAACAAAGTGGGCCAGTAAAACCCACACTGCAAAATCTTGGCCATGGTCTTTTTAGTAAAAAAGTGACCACCACAGGCCTGAGAGTAACAAAAGGAGATGACACTTTAATGTTCATCATCTGACACACATCTCCTTAAGATTTGGTCTAGGCAATATTTAAACAAATAAGGATCATCCCAGAAGAACTTACGCACCTCGGTGAAGAATTTTTTCTTATCTTGTGCAGTCCAATGTATTGGCGTGAAACCTAGCAATATCAGCAAACCAAGGTGAATGCGAGACTTTGAACAGTTGTTCGTAAGGGAACATGTCATTGATATGTGTTATCTCAAGGGAATTAAGGAGATCAAGGTAGGAAAGATGGTCAGCCACTACGTTCTCTACTCCCTTTTTATCTTTTATTTCTAAATTAAATTCTTGGAGTAGGAGGATCCATTTAATTAGGTGGGGCTTAGTATCATTTTTAGAAAGAAGATACTTGAGTGCCGCATGATCTGTGTAAATGACGATCTTGGATCCGATCAAGTAGGACCTAAATTTGTCTAAAGCGAACACTACGGTTAAAAGTTCCTTTTTCGTGGTCGAGTAGTTCACTTGGGTAGAATTTAGAGTTCTACTTGCGTAATGAATAACATAGGGATTCTTTTCTTTTCTCTAGCCTAAAATCGCCACAAGAGCATAGTCAGATGCATCACACATAAGTTCAAAAGGAAGGCTCCAGTCGGGTGGCTGCATGATAGGTGCAGTGGTTGACATGCCCTTGAGCTTAGTAAAAGCTTCCTAGCATTGCTTAGTCTAGTCGTATGGTGCATCCTTTTAAAGTAGATTACATAAAGGATGAGAAAGGAGACTAAAGTCCTTTATAAATCTTTTGTAAAAATTGGCGTGTCCTAAGAAGGATCATACGTCTCGTATGTTCTTGGGTGGAGGAAAGTTAGAGATAAGATCAATTTTTGCCTTATCTACCTCGATTCCTTTGGATGAGATGATATGTCCAAGGATAATTCCCTTACAAACCATGAAATGACACTTCTCCCAATTGAGTACCAAATTCTTTTCTTCACATCTTCTCAACACACATTTAAGATTCTTTAAGCAATCGCTGAAAGATGGACCAAAGACAAAGAAGTTGTCCATGAAGACCTCTAGATATTGTCCCACCATGTCAAAAAAATACTCATCATGCATCATTGAAAAGTGGTAGGGGCATTACATAATCCGAATGACATCCTTTGGTAAGTAAAGGTGCCTTAAGGACATGTAAATGTGGTCTTTTCCTAATCTTCAGGGGCTATATTTATCTGATTGTAGCCTAAATACCCGTCAAGGAAATAATAGTACGAGTGACCAGCTAGCCTTTCCAAGATTTAATCAATTAAAGGCAAAGGGAAGTGGTCCTTCCTCGTAACGGTATTTAACTTCCTGTAGTCAATGCACATTCTCCAACCAGTAGTAACTCTAGTTGGTACGAGTTCATTATTGGCATTGGTTATGATGGTGATTCCAGACTTCTTGGGAACCACCTAAGTCGGACTCACCCATTAACTATCAGATATTGGATACATGATACCCACATCTAATAGTTTAAGAACCTCAGCCTTAATCACTTCCTTCATGTTTGGATTTAGTTTACGTTGTGATTACTGAGAGGTCTTCGCATTATCCTCAAGATAAATGTGGTGAGTACAAATCAAAGGGTCAATTCCCTTGAGGTCTACAATCGTCCATCCAAGGGCTCCATTATGCTCAATGAGAGTAGATATGAGCATACTCTCCTTTTCTTTCTCAAGGTGGGAAGAAATTACTACCGAGTATGTCTCATCTTGACCTAAGTAGACATATTTCAAATTAGAGGGCAAAGGTTTCAGGTCAAGCTTCGGTGCCTTAAGGTTAGACGGCAGAGGCACTTCATCAGTTTGGGGTAACTCTTCAAATTATGGCCTCCACCGGTTAATTTTAAGTACTGACATAGTATCAAGCATGGCACCCATCTCCCTAATCATGTCATTATTAAAATCATGGAAGTGGGTCAAGCACGTCATTAGAGGGTCAGAGGATAAGGTCATCAAAGTTCTATCTTTCACGAAAGAGTCAATCATGTTAATGTCATGGAAATCGTCATCATCCTTAAACCGTTTGCCTGTGTTGAAAAAGATATTCAACTCCAATTTCATATTTCCAAAAGACATACTCATGACTCCATTTCCTGCAATTAATGATTGCGTTTGAAGTGGCAAGGAATGGGCGACCAAGAATGACAGGAATTTGAGTGCTCATGTTACTGATGGGTTCTGTATCCAAGATGATAAAATCTACCAAGTAATAAAATCTGTCAACCTAGACCAACACATCCTCAATTATCCCTCTCGGTACATGAACTGAGTGATCAGCAAGTTAAAATGTGGTTAGGGTTAGTTTTGATTCACCCAAACCTAACTATTTGTAGACAGAGTAAGGAATCAGATTTACGCTCATGCCTAAACCAAGAAGTGCATCATAATGCGGTAATTCCTGATTATACAAGCGATGGTTGGGCTACCGAGATCTTTGAATTTCTATGGCACATCTTGCTTTAAGATGACACTCACTTTTTCAGTTAAAATGATTTTCTTTTAAATATTTTACCGTCTTTTAGTTGTACACAAGTCTTTCAAAAATTTGGCATATGAAGGTATTTGTTTAACTACATCCAGTAGAGGAATATTGACCTTCACTTATTTCAACACCTCTAGAATGTCCTTAAAGTCAGAGAGAGGTTTTGGTGCAACTAACCATTGGGGGAATGGGGCATCCGACTTGCCTTGAAGTTCTAGTTCTAATTCTTATGGAGCAGTGTTAGGTCTATCATCGTTATCCTCTTCTGAGTTCTTAGGCTTTTCAGCCCTAACCGGAATGGTTTTGTCAATGGTCTTCCCACTCCTAAGAGTGGTGATAGATTTAGCTTCCTCTATCTAATTTGAAGAGCTTAGATCACTTATCTCGTATTGCGGTTTAGGATAGGGGAGAAGTTGAGCAGGAAGCATCCCCCTTTCTATAACCGTAACACGTGAATCCATCTTTTACATATATTTCATAAGTTCTCGTATTGCTTGAGTAAGCTCTTGAGTTTGTGTGGAATTTTGAACTAGTTCTTCTAGAGGTTTCACTTGATTTGGAATTTGATTAAAGAAACCTTAAGGAGTAGCAATTTGTCCATTCCTCTAACTGAAGTTTGGATGATTTCTCCAACTAGGATTATATGTATTAGAGGTAGGTCCTTTGAAAGGTCTTTGGTAATTGTTCATGGTAGTGGATTGCTATTCAACACCTCTTGAAAGGCAGGAATTGTTGGACAATTTTCAGTTGTGTGAACATTGCAAGCACAAATACCACAAACAGTTTCCTTAACCTTATCCTTCTTTAGTTCCATGGCCTTGAATTTTCTTATGAGATTAGACGCTTTAGCATTGAAATCATCATCCTCTTTCAGAAGGTATAATCCACCCCTCTCCTTTCATTGAGTGCGACTAGAAGTGGTGCTTAATTTTGGTTAAGTGTCCTATGATTGTTCATTTTATCAAGTCTATCCAAGTAGTCCCACACATCATTGACATTTTTACTCATGAATTCTCCATCATAGAAAAAGTGTGTAATACGCCACATTTCAAAACTATGTTGTGGGCATGAACTGACAAGATCCTTGAACCTTTCCCAACATTGGAAGAATGTTTCATCCTCCTTTTAGGCGAAGTTCGTGATTGACTTTCTAAGGGTGTTCATTTTTTGATGTGGAAAAAATTTCTTTATGAACTCCCTTATCATGTCATTCCATGTGCCACTAGATCAGGGATGTAGTGAATGCAACCACGTCTTAGCTTTCTCTTTCAAAGAAAAAGGAAAGAGTTTCCATCTGATCGTGTCCTCAGACACGTTAGGAAAATATAAAGTGGCTATAATCTCATCAAACTCTTTTAAGTGCAAATAAAGACTTTCGGATTCAAGTCCATGGAATTTTTCTTGATATCCATGTCTTATATTTTTTAGAAAAACTATGCATGAGGGTGCACTGACCCCTGCCGATTGTAAATAATCTCGCAAAGTACGAGGCGGGGGTGCTTGATGTACCTCATTCTCATCCTAGACTTCCTTAACCTGTGGTTGAGATTGTCTTCCCGGTTGATTGACCGGTTGATTTGTAGCCATAACCTCAATTAACTCTAGGGATCTCAAGTGGTGTCTAATCTTACGATGGATAGTTAACCCCTCAACCAATCCGCCTTCACTCAAAAGACGTTGAGTGTTGTCATGGACCCACTTGGGCATGAAACACTCTCAGCCCCCAATCTCATATTCTAACCTAAACCTAAAAAGGAAGAAAGGAAATAGAAATCTAGAATTAGAAAGAAGTTACCAAATTGGAAGTTCCTAAGTTAGGTCCTGTTAAACCAAACAAAACAAGTCAGTTTCTAAAATAGGAATGTTAAAATTAGAAAGTTTCTAAAAATAAAAATAGAAAGTAAACTAGTTTCTAAAAAAGGAAAGTTTCTAAAAACAGAAAATAAACCCTAATCCTAAAAATAGAAAATTAGAAAATTAGAAAGAGATTACCAATTTAGAAAGTCTATATCAAGATCCTGCAAAACAGGAAAGTTAAGTTAGTTTCTAAAAATCAAACAGAAAAACCTAAACCTAAAATTAGAAGACCCTAATCTTAACTTAATTTTAAAACTAGTTAAACTCAGAAAAACGCAACCGTTAGTCCCTGGCAACGACGCCAAAAACTTGTTCACAACCCTAAGTGTAGGGTTGCAATGTAGTAATAATCTCAGTAAGAGTGAGGTCGAATCCACAGGGACTGAACCTTGTACATGTTCTGAAAGTAACTAGAACTAGAACTAGAAGAAGATGTAATCTAAATCTGAAGAATGTAAGAGAATAATTGTAAATTAATTAACTAAAACTTGTAAATTCAAAAGTGAAAAACTAGGGTTTCCAAGGATCCACTTGTAGAGATCAGGGAGATTTATGCTTGATTCGCGAACACAACTGGAATCAGAGTCCCATCTTCATCCAATTGGAAGATAATTCATTAAAAACCAATTCTGAACTTCCTTTGATCTAGTTTTCAATGGATGAGAGGTATGAGAACTAAAAGTGACTCCATCACTAAACCATGCCCATGAGACAATGGTGAACAACAGAATGTACCAATCCACACCCAATCTAAGAGAATTATGAACGTTAGGAAGGATTCCATCATTAAACCATGTCCATGAGACTATGGTCAACAATAGGGTTCTCAAGTTCACAATCTCTATAATGAAAAGAACATAATCAAAGCTATCGCAGATCTATTGTAATTTAAGTCACAACAAACCATTAAAAACTAAAAGTATTTCTTATAATCAAACTAAATTCAAAGACAATTCAACTTAACATGAATTAAAGCCATAAAAATGATCCTATCATGCTACAAGTTTCACCTCTTAGCCTTAGCTAAGAGGTTTAGCCAATCATGGACATGACTGAACTAAAAATCTCTTAAAATATAACAAAATAATGAGGGAAATGGAGAGAAAATCTGGCCATCTAATCCTCCACACGTCCTCTCTCTCATGCTCTCACGTCCTACGTCCACTACTGCCTTCTTTTCCTCCCTCTTTCTTCTCCCTTTTATAGCATTAGGGAGGGTAGCTGGGTCAGTCACCGACCCTGTTTATGCACTTCAATTCACAAAACAAACAGCTTGTGTACCTCTGTTCTACAGAGCAAAAATGCTAAGATGGGTTACGTTTGATCCAAATTTAGGGGGGTGTGTCTAGTCAAGCAATCCCACCACATAGGGACAGTCGAAATCCACATCTCCAACGTTTAGACAGTCTGGATCATTGTCTTGATCCTGTGTTAGAGCGTTCTTGGTACCCGAATGTCCGGCTTTCTAGGACGCATGCCCTGTGCAAGAACCCGCGCTGTGATGATCGATGAGTCCCTAATCAGTGTTAGCAGGGAAATCCATTCCGTCCATTTGATTCACCTTGAAAGACTAGTCGGATATAGACGGTTTTAAATCATTTTCAGTGTAGCCCACAGGATTTTCTTACTGTCGTCCATCCTGCATTTAAACAGTTGAAAACCAATCTTTGTTATCTTCTAGAATTTTGTCATCTAGGTTCAGATTAGTCAAACCATTGGAGTCTACTGGACAGTCCAGATCGGACATCTGAGCCAAGATAATGGCCCACAGAGATCGTTTGTGGGTCTGTTCAGGCGTTCGCAACAGTGAGAATGGAGGATTTTGAATCCTGGCTGGATTCTGTGGGTCAGTGCCCACTAACCGTCTTGGTTGGTCTGGTGCATAGCAGGCGTACGCCTACTATGTACACCGGCCACTTGAAGTGGGTCCCAACTTAATGTTTTGAGAGATCAACTCCATCCATCCACTTTCCCATTTGATTTAAGGGTTGAGTCCAAAATTGAGGCATATCCAGAGATCAGGTGGGTCCTAAATTAGTGATTTAATCTTTATGATACCTAGGCCGGATATAAGGTTTCAAGCCAAATGATGGTGGGAACCCTATGATCTTGCATTCAGGATGATTTTTCAGGCTTCCTTATCTTCAATCACTTGTTTTCCTCGGATCTTTACATGTGAATTCTTCAATCTCGGTGTCCTAAGATCCGTCCCTTGCCTTGGTGATTCTAGAGCATCAAATCTATGCTTTTAGTACCCTTTTCAATCTAAGCACCTAAATTCACCTTACATCACAAACATGATTAAAATAGAACATTAAACATTACCATGTATATGAAACCAAGTAATAATTGGGGTTTAATATCCAATATTTGACCCTCAACAAGTCATCCATGAAGACCTCTAGATATTACCCCACCATGTCAAAAAAAATACTCAACATGCATCGCTGAAAAGTGATGGGGGCATTACACAGTTTGAATAGCATCCTTTGGTAAGTAAAGGTGCCAAAGGGACATGCGAATGTGATCTTTTCCTGATCTTCAAGGGCTATCTCTATCTGGTTGTAGCCCAAATAACCGTCAAGGAAACAATAATAGGAATGACTAGCTAGCCTTTCCAAAATTTGATCGATGAAGGGTAAAGGGAAGTGGTCTTTCCTCATGACGGTATTCAATTTCTTGTAGTCAATACAAATTCTCCAACCAGAAGTAACTTTAGTCAGCACGAGTTCATTATTGACATTGTCTATGATGGTGATTCTGGACTTCTTAGGAACCACCTGAGTTGGACTCACCCATTGACAATCAGATATCGGGTATATGATACCCACATCCAATAGCTTAAGAAGCTCGGCCTTAACCACTTCCTTCATGTTTGGATTTAATTTATATTATAGTTGCCTAGAAGTTTTTGCATTATCCTCTAGATAAATACGGTGAATACAAATCGAAGGGTTAATTCCCTTGAGGTCCGTAATCGACCATATAAGGTCTACTTTATGCTCAGTGAGAGTAGAAATGAACATACTCTCTTATTCTTGCTTAAGGTGGCAAGAAATCACCATCGGCTATGTCTCATCTTGACATAAATAGACATATTTCAAATCAAAGGGCAAACGTTTTAGGTCAAGCTTTGGTGCCTTGAGGTTAGACGGTAGGGGCACTGCATCAGTTTGGGGTAACTCTTTAAATTGTGGCCTCCACCGATTAACTTTAAGTGCCAGCACGGTTTCAAGCATGGTCCCCGTCTCCCTAATCATATCATTATTAAAATCATGGGAGTGGGCCAGACACATCTCAAGAAGGTCAGTGGATAAGGTCAAAAGAGTTCTATCTTCCATGAAAGAGTCGATCATGTTAATGTCGTGGAAATTGTCCTCATCCTCTGACTGTTTGCCTATATTGAAAAAGATATTCAACTCCAATGTCATTTTCTCGAAAGACAAACTCATGACTCCATTCCTACAATTAATGATTGCATTTGATGTGGCAAGGAATGGGCAACCAAGGATGATGAGAATTTGAGTGCTCATGTCCACGATGGGTTGAGTAGCCAAGACAATAAAATCTATTAGATAGTAGAATTTGTCAACCTGAACCAACACATACCCAATTATACATCTCGATACACGGACTGAGCGATCGGCAAGTTGTAACGTGGTCAGGGTAGGTTTTAATTCACCTAAACCCACTTGCTCGTAGACCGAGTACGGGATCAGATTCATGCTCGCTCCTAAGTCAACAAGTGCGTGCTCAATCCGGTAGTTCCCAATTACGCAAGCGATGGCTGGGCTACTGGGATCTTTGTACTTTTATGGCACATCTTGTTTCAAGATGGCACTCTCTCTTTTAGTTAAAAAGATCTTCTTTTAAATATTTTACCGTCTTTTGGTCATACATAAGTCTTTCAGAAATTTAGCATATGAAGGTATTTGCTTCAAGACATCTTGTAGAGGAATATTGACCTTCACTTGCTTAAGAACTTCTAGAATGCCCTGAGAGTTAGAGATAGGTTTTGGTACTCTCAACTGTTGGGGAAATGGAGCAATCGGCTTCCCTTGAGGTTCCGGTTCTAACTCTTGTAGGGCATGACTAGATCTATCATTGCTGTCCTCTTCTAGATCTATCATTGTGGGGCATGTCAATGGTCTTCCTACTCCTAAGAGTGGTGATAGATTTAGCTTGCTCCATTTGATTTGAAGAGCTCGGGTCGCTAACTTCATATTGTAGTTTTGGATTGGGAAGAGGTTGAGCTGGAAGGTTCCCCTTGTTCCCAATCGCACTTTTAGTCTTAAGTCCTTGTATGCCCTTTGTGAGGTCTTGAAACACTTGTAGCATACCTTGATTAAAAAGCTCTTAATTTTAAAGATGCTTTAAAATAGGATCTTCCTAAGGTTTCCCTTGTTGTGGAATTTGATTAGGGAATCCTTGAGGTATAGCAATTTATTCATTTCTCCAACTGAAGTTTGGATTATTTCTCTAGCTGGTATTGTACGTATTAGAGGTGGGCCCACTGAAAGGTCGTTGGTAATTATTTACGACATTGGATTACTCATTCAGTACCTCTTGAAAGGTAGGTATTGTTGGACAATTTTTAGTTGTGTGAATGTTTCTACCACAAGTATCGTAAACAATTTCCTTAGCCTTATCCTTCTTTAATTCCATGGCCTCGAGTTTTCTGGTGAGATTAGCCACTTTAGCATTGATATCATCATCCTCTTTCAGGAGATATATTCTGCTCCTCTCCTTGGATTGAGTTGGCTTAGATGTGGTGCTTGATTTTGGAAAAATGTCCCATGATTGTGTGTTTTTAGCAAGCTTATCAAAGTAGTCCCACACATTATCGACATTTTTATTCATGAATTCTCCATTACACATTGTCTCTACCAATTGGCGCATGGGAGATGTCAGTCCATCATAGAAAAAATTTGTGATGCACCACGTTTCAAAAATGTGTTGTGGGCATGAACTGACAAGATCCTTGAACTGCTCCTAACATCGGAAGAATGTTTCATCTTCCTTTTGGGTGAAGTTCATGATCAACTTTCTAAGGGTGTTCATCTTATGGTATGGGAAAATTTTCTTTATGAACTCCCATCTCATGTCATTCCATCTACCAATAGATCGAGGAAATAGTGAATGTAACCATGTCTTAGCTTTCTCTTTCAAAGAAAAAGGAAAGAGTTTCAACCTAACCGTGTCATCGGACACGTTTGGAAAGTATAGAGTGGCTATAATCTTGTCAAACTCTTTCAACTGTAGATATAGTTTTTCAGTTTTAAGCCCATGAAATTTTGGAAGGAGTTAGATCACCCCTAACTTGATATCCATGTGTCCCATCTTTTCTGGAAAAACCATACATGAGGATGTACTCATCCCTGCAGGTTGTAAATAGTCTCACAAAGTACGAGGCGGGGGTGCATGATGCACGTCATTCTCATCCTGAACTTCCTCTACCTGAGGTTGAGGTTGTCTTCCCGGTTAATTGGTAACCATCACTTCTATTGACTCTAAGGATCTCCAGTGGTGTTTAATCTTGTGATGGATAAATAACTGTTCAATTAATCCTCCCTCACTCAAAAAATGTCGAGTGTTATCACGAACCTACTTGGGCATGAAACACTCTCAGCCCTCAATTTTAAATTCTAACCTTAACCTAAAAGAAAGAAGGAAAATAGAAATATAGAATTAGAAGTTCCTAAATTACGATCCATCAAAACAAAACAAAATAAGTCAGTTTCTAAAACAAAAATTTTAAAATTAGAAAGTTTCGAAAAACAAAAATAGAAAGGTGGATTAGTTTCTAAAAAAAAGAAAAAGAAAGCAACCTAGTTTCTAAAAATGAAAAAGGAAAGTTTCTAAAAACAGAAAATAGAAATTTCTAAAAAGAGAAAAAGTTAATTTCTAAAGTCAAATTAGGAAAGTTTCTAAGCCTAGAATTAGAAATTAGTTTTAAAAAATAGAAAAGGAAAGTTTCTAAACCTAAAAATAGAAAGTAGGAAAACCCTGATCTTAACCTACTTCTAAAATTAATCAATCTCAGGAAAACACAGCCGTTAATCCTCGACAACGGCGTCAAAAACTTGTTCACAACCCCAAGTGTAGGGTCGCGATGTAGTAATAATCTTGGTAAGACCAAGGTCGAATCCATAGTGACTAATCTTGTGTGTTAATTCTGAAAGTAATTAGGATCAAAACTTGGGGAAGATCTAACCTTAATCACGAAAGTAGGAAGAAATGGTGAGATAATGAATTTAAAAACTTAAGAATTTAAAGATGGGAACTAGGGTTTCTAAGGATCCACTTGTAGCTATTAGGATGTTTCCTTATTTGATTCAAGACATTCAATTGGAATTAGAGTCCTATCCTATCCAATTGGAAGATATTCAATAAGATTAAATTTGAATCTCCATTGACCTAATTCTTAATGGATGAAAGTTGTGAAGATTAGAAGTAATTCCATCACTTAACCATGCCCAAGAGACAATGGTAGACAACTGGATATACCGATCTAACAACAATCATGGGAGAATTGTGAAAAATAGAAGAGATTCCATCACTCATCCATGCCCAAGGGACGATGGAGACCAACAGGATTTCTAATTTTCACAATCTCCAAATAGAAAAAGAAGATACTTCAAGCTATTGCAGATCCATTATAATTTTAGTTGCAACAAACCTTTAAACACTAAAAGTATTCCTTAAATATCAAACTAAAATCAAAGGAGTTCAACGATAACAAGAATTAAACAAGAAAAACATCCCAACCATGCTATAAGCTTCACCCCTTAGCCCTAGCTAAGGGATTTAGCCAACCATAGACATGATTGGATTAAAAACCCTAAAAGAATGCATTAAAAACTGAGGAAAAGGGAAGAAGAACTCTTAGGAAGCGGCTCCGCCCTTTTTCTTTGCTCCTCCAAACCCTAAATATCTTAAAAAGACTTAGGAAACTCCTATTTATAAGTAAAGTTCCGCAAAGTCACAAAATCGGATCAAATTTATGCAGTCCGCATAAACACTACATAATGCCTTCGATGTCATCGAACACCCATCGATGTCATCGAAGGGGTTTGAATCCGAAAGTTGCACCTTTTTCCTCTTTTGTACTACGTAAGTCTCTGTGTCATCGATGTCATCGAGCAAAGCTTCAATCCATCGAACATGTCTTCGAGCCATCGAGAATGTGTCCAAAATAGTCTAGTGAGTTGCTTTAATTTCTTTAATAAATTTGATGCCATTGAGCAGTCTTTGATGTCATCGAGCACCTTCCTTCAAGTCATCGAACATGTCTTCGATTTTTTGAGAAAGGCACCCAAAATGTCCAACAACCAACTCGATTTTCCCTTATAAATTTGATGTCATCGACTAGTGATTGATGTCATCGAATGGATCTTCGATGTTATCGAACGGTTCTTGATGGCATAGTCTTTGTGATTTATGCGCTTGTTCTTTCGACTTCCTTCCCTGTCCACTTGGTTTTCTTGGATCTTGGAGTCTTAAAATCTTCAATCTTGGTCTCCAAAGATCCCTTCTTTGCTTTGATGACTTTTGAGCACTAAATCCATGCTTTTAACATTCTTTTCAGTCCAAACTCTTAAATTCACATTGCAACGCAAACACATGTAAAATATACCGTTAAGCCATATTATGTTTGTAAATAAATGGAGGATAATATGTAATATTTAACCCTCAACAATGAGATTATCATCTCAAGAAGACATCTTTCAGTTTCAAGACTAGTTGATCTCTACATTTGCTAACTAACATATGATATAATCCTAGAACGACCTTAGGTTAGTTATTTTTAAAAAATCATTTATTTTGAGTTATATATAGTATGTTTGCTCTAAATTTCGGCCAGCCTAACTTCCTCAGCTAACTTAACGTTAAGTTCGGGCTAAAAATCAAAATCTGTTGAAAATTCAGCCAGCTTAACTTTTGGTTTGGCTAGCCTAACTTAAAATTAGGTCAATTTCCAACAATGTAAACTTTTGAATTTTGTAAGAATTTGGCCAGTCGAATTTCACCTTGGGCCAGCCGAATTTTGGATAAATCTTATCACATGCAATCTGATAGCCTTGGGAACGAATTCTGTAGAATCCGGCCAGACAAACTTATTCTTAGGCTAGTTGAATTTCCAAACCCTTTGGTTATAAATAGAGGCCTTCTCTCATTCTACACTACAACAAAAAATCCCTCTAAACCTTCTGTCAGTGAGAGAGAAGCTCTGGTCCTAAGCAACCATATTGTGCAGTATTTATAAATTATTTTTAAGCTTATTCAATTCCCTTTCTCAAGATTATTTTAATCTCATTTTAAAGAGTGGTCTATACTCCTCTTGAAATTTAAGACAATTGAATCAGTAGCTTTATGGTTTTCATTTTCCAAAATTCTTTAAAACACTATACTCTTTTTGTTGAGCGAATATTGCCTCATTTATATACAAGAAAGAAGATCTTTGTTACAAACTTGTACAACATCTTTGAATCTACATTTGAAGATAAGTATTTTACTTTATTTTATTTTAGGTTATTCTGAGATAGCTTGTAAAAATCTCAAGGAGTTGATTTGTGATAGCTTGTGAAAATCACAAAGTAAGTTTTTGTTTGTGATAACCCGTGAAATCACAAAGGCGATTTTATGGTAGTGAGCCTGTGAAAATCACAAGGAACTGTATACGGTTGTTAAGGTGAACCTATGAAAACCTTAAGATAGTGAAAGCCAAAATTATGAGGGTGGTAATTTTAAGAGTGGAATAGGTGTGGTTTTTAAAGCACCAAATAACTATATGTAAGTGCTATAGTTTATATCCCTGTTTGTTGTCAAATTTGTGGTGCCAAAATCACTATTATACTCTGTTATATATAACTTGCATAAGTGAAGCTCTCTCAAGGATCAACATTCTTAAACAAGCTAAGCTCACAACAAGCAAAGCTCACAAGTATAAAGATCAATCTTGAATGCAAGATCTGCTCACAAAACAAGACTCAAGCTGAAAAGAAAGTACAAGGCAAGACTCAAGCTGAACTCAAGACTCAAGCTAGAACTCAAGCCACTTTCAAGATTGAGCTACATCAAGGTTTGATCTACATCAAGACTTCAAGGCTCATACTTCAAGGTCTCTTGTTCCTAATGTTTCAATGTCCATACTTCATAGTTGAGGTTTGATTGACCATAGGTTGACCTTAGAAGTAGGTCATTTCGGATACATAAACCGAATGTTTATTTTACATGTGATTGGTCTGTTCTTCGACTAGTCCTAGACCTTCTTCGACTAGTCCTAGACTTGCTTCGACCAGTCTAAGAAATTCTTCGACCAGTCGTGAGTTTGTTACAAACTCCGGATAAAATCTGTTAGCCTTCGACTAGTCCAGGAATCTGTTCGACCAGTCGTAGGAACAGTGTCGACTGATCTTCGACCAGTCGTACATTCTTCGACTTGAAGTCTAGCGAAGATATTCAGGACCTACGACCAGTCGTAGGTGACCTACGACTAGTCGTAAGAAAGCTTCGACCAGTCGTAGAACGGTCAGAGCATATCCCGCCGGATTTTTCAAATATCTGTTATGGCTTCGACTAGTCGTAGAGCACTCTAGACCAGTCGAAGACCCGATCTTCTCACTTATAAATAGTGCACGAATCTCAAAAGAAATCATCGATTTAATAAAAGTATTCAAGCCAATCTTCGTCGAACTTCTGAGAGATAATTCTGTGCTCCATCTAAGCTAAGTGTGCTTATTTAATATTCTTCTTTCCTTAGCTTTATTTAATTGATTTTGTTTCTGCTATTCCAATCTGATTTGATAAGAGGAATTATTATTCCCTTTCTTTGGAATCAAAATCAATTAAGGCAAGCCCTATTTGGTTTAATTTAAAATCTATTAGAATTAGAACCATTGTAATCAAGTACTGGACATTGAACTTGGACATTCAATCATCTACTTTGATTTGGTTCTACCGGGCTGCTACAATGAAGAAGATATTCAGGTATTTTACATAATGTAAATTCCTTTCTATTATTTTGGTTTCTTTCAAGATTTACCAGAAAAATCTTGTTATATTGGTTATCTGAGGAAAGCCAGGAAAACTCAGAAGTGGGGTTTTTTTTTTAATTGTGTAAGCCCACATACAAAGACACAATTGTAAAGGTTTTGGGTGAACCTGGGAAAACCTATTTTTAGTGAACGCTAATATCCCCTGTGCGAGGATATTAGGAGTGGAGTAGCATTTTGTGTGGCTGTTGTATAACAGTTGGTGAACACACAGGCGAACCACTATAATCCCTTGAGTTGTGGTTGATTGATTTATTCTTTTAATCTTTTAATTAATTTTTGTGGGATGTATGTATGGTGGTGAATGTTGTAATTATTTCAAGCTTTGTGAGAATGTTGTAATAGCTTAGAATTTACTTTCTGCAATTCCTTTTTAAGCTTGATTTTCAATTTCATTTGAAAGTTGTTCCAGCAAGGTTGCCCTGCCATTTTTATGGTGTATGGCTGTCCCTAGAACAATACATTTTTAATTACAAGTCATTTCAATTCAGTTTATATTTATTTTTGTATTCCTCTTCGATTTGAGACTTGATACAAAGACCTTTCTAGAAATAAGGTTGTCCTACCATAAACTCTGGTTTTTGGTGTAAGGTTGTCCTTAGAACAACGTTTGTATCAACCTCTCAAGATCTGAATTTTGAGGTCATTTTAATTTACTGCATTGTGATTTACTTTGGCTATCAATTTCATTTTATTTCTGCTGTTATAAGATTTATTTGGCATTGTCCTATTCACCCCCCCCCCCCCCCTCTAGGACATATAGCTTGGCCTTTTCACTGTAATTCCTTATGCCTATATAGTGAATGCTTTATTATTTTTTTAGTAGTAAATGTTATTTTTATTTCATTCTTTATGGTGAATGTTATATCTTCTCTTGCTAGTTTGAAAGATTGATTTTATAGACATTCGTAAAATAAAGTTTTTCTGCCTAATATTTTAGGCGAAGGTTGTCCTACAAATTATTTGAAATCAAGGTTTCAGTACTTGGGCGATCGAGATTTTATATTATTTATATATTTTGCTTTTATTTCGATTATTTGATAGTCCTATTCACCCCTCTTAAGACATTGATAGCTCACCTTTTCAAGTGGTATCAGATCGAGGTTGTTTTATTATTATTATTATTATTTACCTCCTAAAGCTAGATCTAGAGCTATAAGATGTGAAATTTTGAAAGTTTATCCATTACTAGGTCACCTACCTTTGATGGCTCAAACTATTCATATTGAAAAGTCAAAATGAGGATCTTCCTCAAATCTATTGATGAAAGTGTGTGGCAAGCCACTGTGACACAATGAATCTCTCCTATAATGGAAGTAGTAGCTAAAAATGGAACTATGTCCATGAAAGAAATTGCTTATACTTTTTCAACAACTGTTTATAAAAGTGAAAGCAATGTTAATGAAAAGGCCTTAAATGTAATAACTCGTGCTCTATCGATAGATGAATTCAAAAGAATAATTTTGTACAACACAACTAAACAAGTATGGGATATTCTTGAAATGACACATGAAGGAACAAACATTGTCAAAAAAATCTAAGATCCAAATCCTCACAACCAAATTTGAGGAAATTCGTATGGAAGAAAATGAGTCTTTTATGAACTTCTATATGAAACTAAATGATATAGTGAATTCCATGTGGGGTCTTCAAGAAAGCAAGGTTTGCGCAAAAATATTGCTATTACTTCCTGAAAGGTTTAATTCGAAAGTTACTACTATATAAGAATTGAGGGATACCGCTATTATGAAGGTCGATGAGTTAGTTGGTTCTCTTCAAACTTACGAGCTAAATTTCAAAACTCCTAAGATCAACTCCATTACTCTTAAATCTTCTAAATCTAATTCAAAGGATTTTAATGTAAATTCTGATATTGAAGAAAATAAAGATGATATGGCTATGTTAGCAAAGAAATTCTATAAAATATTCAAAAATAAGAAAAGAACAAATTTTCAAAAACCGTTTGAGAAAAGAAAAAAATTTCAAACTATTAAAATTTAAAACAAAAGACACCTAATGTTTCAACTATTTTAAATATGGGCATCTAACTTCTAAATGTACTAAAAAGGATAAATATAAAAGAAAAAACATGATAGCTACTTGTGATAAATCATCAGAATCTAAAACTAATTCAGAAACTGACGAATCAGACCAGGAAAATGCAAATGAATTGAAACCCTCTATGACTTAGCCAAAATCACTTCTTTAGATGATTGTGAAATGTTTGATTATGAAACTCGAAGAAGTGACTTTGAAAATGAAGATAATCTTCAAGATGCATATGATGCCCTATATAAAGAAAGTTGTAAGATTGCGGCTAAACTGAAAATTCAAAAAGAGAATTATGTTAAACTCCAATTAGAACTTGAAAATGTTGTTTTAGAAAAATCTCATTTTTTTTATATTTTGAAAAACTAAGTTAGATTTGAGTTTAAAATTTTTTGAATTACAAAATCTTAAATCTGAAAATGAGAAATTAAAACTTGAACTTTCCTCTCTTTAGAGTTCAAAGAACACTTGGAAATATACACAAGGTGACCACATACTTGAAAAACTGTTAACCTCATCTCGACGATGTGGTGACAAGTTTGTATTGGGTTATATTAAAAATAACTCTTTGAAATTTAAGAATTTTGCTCCTACTTTTGTAAAATGAGGGTCCTCGAATTGTAAAAGAGTCAAATTATAAAAAGAATGACTTCAAAAGTTCAAAATCCTTTCAACTATCTAATATAAAAAATAGTGCCAACTACCACAAATATCAAAGGAATAATAATAAAAATCCTCCTTTAGTTGATAAAATTGTAGACTTTCTTAAAGTGCTATTAAAATCGATCTTTGGTAAGACAGGAGTAAATAAAAATAGGAGAAATCCTAACTCCCAAACATAACAAAAAGGAAGAGACCCTCCTAAACCTAGAACCGTAATGAAATGGGTTCCAAAGGTTAAGTGTCTTGTTATCCACACTAATTTCAAAGCAAGTAGTCATTAAAGATGGTACCTAGATAGTGGATGCTCGAGACACATGACAGGTAATAAAGCCATACTCTCAAACATCAACCAAATTAATGGCAGCTCAGTTACATTCGGAGATGGAAGAAACTGCAAGATTGTTGGCCAAGGTAATGTACAACTTCCCAACTTACCTCTCTTTAAAATGTTTTATACGTTGAAGGGCTAAATCATAATCTTCTGAGCATATCTCAGATATGTAATAACAAACATAGTATGAAATTTTCTGATCACGTATGTGAGATAATTAATGAGAAATGACATGTAATATTAAATGATCACAGAACGTATGAAAAATGTTATATTATTGATGACTCTTGCTCAATAAAACATTCACGCTATATGGTCCAAACAAACGAGACTAAATTACATATTCAACATCTTGGACATGTAAACTATATATATATATATATATATATATATATATATATATATATATATATAAATTGAACAAAACAGATCACTTACGTGGCTTACCGAAATTAAAAAGGATAGAAAATAAAGTATGTGGTGCCTGTCAGATAGGCAAGGAAATTAGGAGTAGTCACACGAAAGTGAACTCCTTAGCCACTGCAAGACCTCTTGAACTACTTCATATGGATTTAATTGGACCAACTAGAACAGAGAGTAGAGGTGGAAAGAAATATTTTCTAGTAGTAGTCGATGACTACATTAGATATTCTTGGGTAGCCTTTCTGAGAGAAAGGTTGAAAACTTTTGATTGAAAAAGAGTTATCTATTATCAGGATAAGGAGTGATCATGGTACTGAATTCGAAAATAGCATTTTTGAGAAATACTGCAATGACCATGGAATACCATATGAATTTTCTGCTCTAAAAACACCTCAGCAAAATAGGGTTGCTGAAAGAAAAAATAGAGTTTTACAAGAAATGGCTAGTGCAATGTTAAATAGCATGAATTTACTTAAATATTTATGGGCTGGAGCTGTTAATACTGCATGTTAAATAATTAATTATGTTTACATTAGAACAACTAAAAACAAAATAGCTTATGAATTATGGTTTAACAAAAAGCCTACTGTTACATATTTTCAAACCTTTGGAAGCAAATACTTTATTTTACGTGACTATAAAATTTTATAAATTTTGAAGCCAAAAGCGATTAGAAAAAATAGTCGAGCATGCTGGGTTCTAAATAAAAGAACTAGGGTTATACAATAATCGATAAATGTAGTGATAGATGATCAACTGATCACACCCAGTCTTAATCAAGATGATGATGATGATATCAGCTTGGTTAATCAATCAGAATCCTTATCTAAATCAGATAATACTGAGTTAAGGTTAGCAAAAAATCATCCGACTGAATAAATACTTTGTAACGCTCACACTAGTGTTTAGACCAAAAGACATGTAAATGAGGCAGTAGCTGATGAAAGTTAGATATAGGCCATCAAGGTGAATTAAACCAATTTGTTAGAAATGATGTATGGTGTCTGGTTCCTAGACCTTCCGACAAACATGTGATTGGAACCAAGTGGATTTTCAAAAATAAAATTGATAAAATGGGGAACATTTTAAGAAATAAGGCACGACTGATTATGCAAGGTTATACACAGATTGAAGGTATTGATTACAATAAAAACTTTGCGCCAGTTGCATGTCTTGAATCGATCAGATTATTTATCTCCATTACCTGTTATAAAAAATTTGAAATATATCAAATGGATGTAAAAAGTGCTTTTTTAAATGATGATTTAAGTTAGGAAGTTTATGTTGAACAACTGAAGGGTTTTAAAGATCTGAAACTTTCTGATCATGTTTACCATCTTAAAAATGCACTTTATAGTTTAAAACAAGCCCATAGAGCATGGTATGAAAAATTGACTAAATTATTACTTGGTCATAATTTTGTGATGGGTAGCGTTGACAAAATCGTGTTTGTCAGCAAATATAATAATGATATCCTGATTGTTCAAATTTATGTTGATGATATTTTCTATGGATTTACTTGTGTTAATCTTTCTACTAAGTTTGCATATATTATAAAATCTAAATTTGAAATGAGTATGGTCGGTGAACTAAAATATTTCCTTGGATTATAAGTCAAACAACTTGAAGATGCCATATTCATCTCTCAAACTAAATATGCATTGAACTTAGTAAAGAGGTTTGTTTTTTAGAATGGTAAGAATTTTAATAGTCCTACGAGTACAACTCTTAAATTATTAAAAGATGAATCTGGTAAGAGGGTTGACTCTCGACTCTATTACATCGTGATTGGTAGTCTACTTTATTTAACTGCTATTATACCTGATATTTCTTTTAGTGTTGGCATTTGTGTTAGATATCAATCTAATCCTAAGGAATTTCATTTATCTACTATTAAACAGATGATCAGATATGTTGCAAGCTCTGCTAACTTAGGTTTATGGTATCCACATGATACGTTTATACAAATCACAGGTTAAATTGACACAGAATATGTAGGTAATGTGATGATAGAAAATCTACTAGTGGTGGATGTTTCTATATTGGAAAATTCCTAGTATCATGGCTAAAAAAGAAACAGAATTTCGTATCTTTATCCATTGCAGAAGTTGAATACGTTGTTGTAGGGAATGCTTGCACTCAGCTAATATGAATGAAATGAATGCTAGCAGATTATGGAATTACGCAAAATACAATGACCTTATATTGCGATAACTCGAGTGCAATAAAAATTTCTAAAAATCTAATTCAGCATTCTCATACAAAACATATTAACATAAGATATCACTACATATGAGAATTAGTTGAAGATAAGACTATCATGCTGTAATACATTCAAACTGAGAAGTAGCTTGCAGATATTCTGACTAAGTAGCTTTACAGTGTTAAGTTCTCATATTTAAAGCATGACATTGGATTATGTATTGTTAAATAATTATTTTGTCTTTATTTTTTTTTTCTATTTTCTTTGCATTTATTCTCTATGTTTATTTATAAATAGGGTATCCATGAAAAGAAAAATGAAAAATAATAATAAATGATTAAAAAGTAAAAAATTTATAATTGTTTTAGGGATTTTTCTACTAGCCCATTGCTGAATGAGAAATTCAGCTAGTCGAGCCAGCCGAATTGCGCATAGACTGTCGAAAAGGGGCAAAAAACCCAAATTGCTCATTTTTCACTTCTTTTTTTTGGTCTGCCGGTGCTTTATTTGGCCAACCCATCATTCCAACTCTCTTCTAAGTGAATTTTTATCACTTTTCTTTAAAATTTATGTTATCATTTCCTAGAGTATCAAGTTTTTGTAGTCTTTTCTACATTTTGAAACCCTTGGTGGGTTTTATTCCTAATCTGATTTACATTTTACTGGCATTTTTCTTGTGATTTTTCTTTGTGCAATCTAATGGAACAAAGATCTAGAAGGGTTGTACGTAAGGTACAAGTTGGTTCATCTTCTCGATCAGATCCTCTTGTTGTGCGGACCTTACGCTCTCTGGAGGATGACTCAAAAAATGTTCAAAATTTTTGCACAAGAAGCATAATCATGGAAAGAATAGTAAATGAGATCACATTTCTTGATTCGGTCTCATTGAAATTCTTTCCGAGGTTGGATAGGAAAAGATTTTGCACTGGGGCGGGATGGCTTATCGGTCCATCGTGCAAGGCATGTATTCCTCAATTAGTGAAGTCTCTCTTGATGGATTATTTTTAAATTTTTTTTTTTTTAAAAAAAGAGATTGTCACTAAAACGCCTTCCACCATATCTGCCTTAATGGAAATTGAAATGACAGAAGATGGAATACCAATTGTGACTCTTTCTGAAAAAATGTCTAATTTTAAAAAATAGTCGCCTTTGAGAGCATTTTGTGGATTCAATGTTGAATGGCGGTCCGGTAATGCCTTACTCATAAACGAACTGTTTCCGAAATACTGCGGCTTGCATCACATTTTTTACTTTCAATATGTATCCTAGGGCAGGGAATAAGACTGATTTTACTCCCCTTATACTTAGTGTTGTCCATGATGCCGTCACTGGTGTGTGCATTTATCTACATTCCTTGATTTGTTACGTAATTATTCAATTTCGATTGTATCCTAAGCATGGTTTGATTTCATTTGGACACCTTATGTCCTCACTTTTACTTCAATGTCATGTCCAAATTCCTTCATTTGAAGCACCGGAATCTTAACTTCCCTTTAACAATGTTAATTTGAATATGATTCACCTTACTCCCCTTCTTGAACAAAGAGAAGATCAAGAAGAACTTCAGAAAGTATATATCAACATGGATGACATCTTCAATGACCTGAAAGAATCTAAAGATGGTATTGACTTTGACTATCACCACTCTCAATTTGATGAAAGGTTATCTGCTTTAGAAGAGAAAGTGGATGCTTTACAAGTGTCCCAAGCATCATTAACCTAAACTTAAAAATTAAATATGGAGTACATGAAAATGTACTTTCATCATTTCAAATAGAGTTTGAGGATTAATGATGTTTGATGCCTTTGCCATCCTTATCAGACTCAGAGTGAGGTTTTTTTTTTTGTTTTTTTTATTTTTTTTATTTTATAACTTTGGCTGGGTCTATATTAAACTATATATTGGTGGTTTGCTTAGTTCTTTCTTTTATTTGATATGGTTTGTATGGAGATTATATACACTATTTTATACAATGTTCTCTGCTTATTTTGATGATATGCTTCATTTTACCCTAATTTATGATATTCCTGATTTCCATTTACATTTTATTTTCTTCATTTGCAAACTTGTGACAAAAAGGGGGAGAATGTGTGTGTGTGTGTGTGTGTTCTCTATGATGTGATGAAAAAATTAAAATTTTATGGAATTGTATGCCTAGTACATGTTTATATGGCATAATACATGTTCTATTTCTCAGGGGGAGCGACATACTGTTGATTGTTGTAGCATCGATAAATACAGATGGTTGTTGAATCTATAGGGCAGCTTCAATCTTTTTAATGATTGTAATCATGAGTATATGTATGTATGTTAGTGGATGTGTTGTGTATTTTATCACAAAATTGACAAAGGGGGAGATTGTAAGTGCTTATATGTTTAGCACACATAAGGTTGTCAAATTTTGTGAGATAAAAGTGATACCAGTTATTTTGCAAGTACGATTAGATCACAACTACTCTACATGTCTAAATATCAGCTCAAGATCGACTTATCATCTCATGAAGACATTGCTCAATTTTAAGACTAGTTGATCTTTGTATTTGCTAACTAACAAGTGGTATAACCCTAGAATGACCTTAGGTTAGGTGCTTTAAAAAATTCATTTATTTTAGGTTATCTATGGATATTTTTTCTGGAGTTCAACCAGCCTAACTTCCTCGGCTAACCTAACTTAGTTCGGGCTAAAAATTGAAATCTATTAAAAATTGAAACCTAAGTTAGGCTAGCCGAACCAAAAGTTAGGCTAGCCTAACTTGAAATTCGGCCAGCCCAAGTGAAGTTCGAGTCAAATTCCAGTAATGCAAACTTTTAAATTTTGCTAGAATTTAGCCCTAGCCAAGAGATTTGGGTACCGTTTGTCTCAAGAAAAATTGCGCGCATTGCGAATTCCGAGAGAATCTCTAGAACATGTCCCATCAATCAATCAATCAATCAAGTCAAGTACATACCATACCTCTAGTACCAACACCCATTCCTCCTTTTTCCACAAGTCAACTCTCTCTCTCCCCTACCCATCCCTCTTTTACAAATATTCAAACACACCCATACCTCTCCATCCCCTTTCCTTACAACACCCATCTCTTCAATCTATCACCTCTCCCTCTCTCATTTCTCAAATTCATTTTCCAACCCACAAGAATTCCAAACGTCCAACCCTTCCAAGAGCAAGCCAAGTGTGGTCCACTTCTCTACCACTCAATCTCTCATCCCCACCATCAAAACTCCATCATCCACCGTCAAAAGTTAAGCATAGGAGCTAAGGAGGCTAAGGAGCAAGAAGGAGGCCGATAGATGGGTGATCCACCGTAAATTTTCATTTTAGGGCCACTTGTTCTGAGACGTGTTTGAAGTATGCAAAGTAAGAAATGGAGGGCCCATAGTAGCGGGGTCCCTCCTCTCCATCACGATCTCTCTCTATCTTTATCTCTCTCTCTCTCTCTCTCTATTTTCCTATTGTTGCCCACCTTGATGAATGGTCTAGATCAACACTATGGACGGTGGGAATTCCGTCACAATGCATATACATTGTGTCCACACCATCCGTTAGGTAGTGGATGGTGGGGCCTGCTGCATGTGTGGTAGTCCACACCATCCAATCCATTGGACGCTGAACTACACAGCAACATCACAAAAAAATACATATAATAAATAAATAATATATTAATATATATTGTTGTGGGCCCCATGTGGTTATTATCCACCGTTGAAGTGGATTGGGTACCTCACACCAGCTAGGTGGCTAGTGACTGACGTCAAAAGCTCTGTGGCCCACCACGATGCAGAGTGGTGTCTGCACCGTCTATGCAATGGGCCACCATGATGCATTTTGAACATCCATGTCGTCCGTCCGTTTTGGATAAGGACGCCACCATGATGTATTTTAAAATTCATTCCATGTTGTCCAGCTATTTCCCATCTCAGTTGTCCATCACATGGGCCCCACATAAGCTTTATAGCTGATGTATTTACGACAGCACCTCTGTGGGTCCCACCACCAGGTGGCTAATGTTTTGACATTAGTAAGTTCTGTGGTTCCAACCATGATGTATATGTTTTAAATCCACGTCGTTCATCTATCTGGTGGGACCCACCATTATGATATGTGTTTCATTTGCACCGTCCATCTGGACGGTGCCACATACGCCCCACCACGATGGATCTTTCCCATCCCAATCATCCATCCACTTGGCATATCTGACCGTCCTTCTGCTGGACGGTCAACACCCTACCACAATGGATGTGTTCCATCTAAACAGTCCATCCATCTGACATGCTAGTGGGCCCCACTTTAATGTATGTGTAATGTGTAATATTCCCACCGTCCAGATGGCTAGACGGTGGATTGTTTCAAAAAATAATTAAAAAAAATGATGAAGCTAAATCAGTTCGTTGGTGGGCCACGTATGTGGACCCCACCTTGATGAATGTGATTCATCCAACCATCCATACATTTAGTGAGCTCGCCCTTGAGCTTGAGGAAAAAAAAAGGCAGATCTAATATTAAGTGGATCACCCTACAGAAAACAGTGGTGTTGAACGCCCACTCTTGAAACTCATTTGGGTTACAGAAGTTTTGATTCAATATAATATTTGTTTTCCTTCCCTGTTCAGGTCCTTGTGGCCTTATGAATAGTATAGGTAGAAAATAAATACTATGGTGGGCTCACTAGAAATTTAACTACGAAAATCATTACCACCACTGTCATTTGTGGTATGGTCTAGATGATCCTTTGGATATGATTCATTTTTGTATGCTCTATAATGATCTCTAACAATGGATGAATGGTGTATTGGACTCGGCCCATTCAACTCGGCCTATTTGACTCAGCCCATTTGTACCGGCCCATTTGAATTGGCCCATTCAATTCAGCCCATTTGATTCAGTCCATTTGAATCGGCCCATTTGACTCATTGACACGGCCCATTTGATTCAACTCATTGACTCGACCCATTTGCATCGGTCCATTTGATTGGCCCATTGACTCAGCCCATTTGTACCGGCCCATTTGAATCAGCCCATTCAATTCAGTCCATTTGAATTGGTCCATTTGACTCATTAACTCGACCCATTTGATTCGGCCCATTCAAATCGGCCCATTGACTTGGTCCATTCGACCCGACCTATTGATTAAGCCAATTATATATATATATATATATATATATATATATATATATATATATATATATATTAGCCCATAAGTGAGGCCTAATGTGATGCGTATATACACCATAAGTGAGGCCTATGATGATGTGCATTAGACCCTTGTATGAGGTCGTGGGCCGATTATACGATTGACCCTATGAGCGCCTTTCCTTGGGAGTAATGTTGGTTAACGGTCCACATTGATGGACAATGATGGTTGGACGTCCACATTGTGACCTTCCCTTAAGCCTTGTTAGGCCATTCCTCATCATTCTCTTGTGGGTTAACCCAAACGCTTAAGCCCCATTGATTTTAATTGATCCATCATTGGTCGTCCATCTATGGACCCTGTCTTGCGTCAAGGTTGATTATCGATGCTGATTGCCAGCTACCATTGCCGATTATAAGTTTGTGAGAGCATAATATCATGATACATGCCCATACGCATCATCTGTATGTGTGTTATAAGGTGTGACTGGCCGTTGCATATGCCATAATGCAGGTGGTTTATGGGACTCCCTGATAGGCGAAGTTATCCCACATGAGCACATAGTATGCGTAGGATTGATGCATGATTGGACTGCATGACTCATGCACTTTGCATTTGTATGATTGTGATTATTGTATTTCCTAGCGACATCAGGGCCATATCCTCCACAGACACATCGTGGATGGCCGAATTGGATCTCGAAAATACTGTTTCTAGCATTAGGGCGCCATAGATGACCCTGGGTGAAAATTTCTAAACCCGATGGTACAGGAGGATTACTCCAACGTCGAGACCGAGTGGATATATGAGTGCACGAGGGCCGTATACCAATAGGCCGCGTCTCCCACTGTCGTGGTCGGTTAGAAAGGGGTGTGACCTTACCCGCCTGAGTGAGGGGGCAATTTCTAGGTTGAGTTTAAGTAGCTTAAGGAATACGTCCGCTATCGACGAGCCAAGCCCAATATTGGCAAGCAGATAGTGGGGTCTCTTCCACTCTCCCAGTTGTGTGTTGGGATAGGGGTGGCAAGTTGGCGTAGAGTGTACTAGACCCGATGATTATCCAGAATAAGAACTATACTAATATTTGATGAGTTGTGTTGATGTGTGGATTTGTATGAGGATTGGCATGCTTGATTTGCATCTCACATCGCATGGTCATGATATGGCCGATAGCATTCACATCCTATACCACATAGCCTTGGTACAGCTGATTGTATTCATGTACTCATCAGCATAATTCCGCATTACTCTGACCTTGCATTCTGAGCACGCTCATACTGCGCACACACTTACACTGCCCTCTAAGCTTTCTATAAGCTTATGCACGATTGATGCATGAAGGTGACGCCCGGACGCAGTCGTAGCCTCGTCATAGTTGGAGCGTACGGTTGAGTTTTTAGAGTTTCTGTTATTATTATTATCTTGTATTTCCCTTCATACGCATTGTACTCAAAGTTTTTTATCATAGTGGATTTTGTGATGGTGTTCTTGTGGTTATTATTTGTGGGTTATGCTTATGGTTATACTTATACTGAATCAAAATCATGTTTGAAATCCTCCTTGTAGGATCCTAGGATCAAAACCTGGTGTATGGGTACTAGGAGCCGAGAATGGGATACTAAGGAGGCCGTCGGTGCCAGATTTGGCGATCGGGAATTTTATGAGCCGGATTTTCAAGTTCGTGGCGTGACAGAAGTTGATATCAGAGCATAACTTGGGAATAACCGAGAACAACATCACATGTTTGCTATGAGTTTAGGACGATTAGGCTCCAGGTGTGTAACCTTCTGATTGAGTTCCCTAAAGTGCGATTCTCAAGGTTGATGGACATCCTTATTCTTCTTATAGGACATGCTGCCCCGGAGAGCGACCCGAGCGAATCTCGCTCCACCACCTGAGGCTCCAGGTTTACCACCTGCGACTCCCATTTCACCCCCTAAGATCCCTGTTCTCCAGTCTGAGGATGTCGTTCCTCCACCTGAGATCGGTGAGGATCCGACAGTACCTGTGAGTGTCTCTCAGTTACAGCAGATGTTGTAGGCTGTGACGGCTGCGCTTCAGGGACAGGGCAGGCACCCAGTTGTTTCGTTAGCCCAGGTAGAGCAGGAGCATGCGAGCGTCCTTCTTCAAGAGTTTAAACAGCTCAATCCTCCACGTTTCTAGGGCGAGCCAGATCCGATTGCAGCTCAGGGGTGGTGCTCCAATGTGGAGAAGATTTTTGATACGATTGTATATACTACCCAGCAATGAGTTCGATTGACAGTAATGCTTCTCCAGGGTGAGGCCGAGTACTGGTGGACCTCCATTACCCGTGTTGCAGGACCTGATTATGTCTGGACATAGGAGGATTTCATTGATCAATTTGAGCAGCAGTACTTCCCTGACCACATTCGTCGTCAGAGAGCACTGACTTTGAGACCTTGGTGCGGGGAGACATGTTAGTGACACAGTAAGCGGCTCGTTTTATGGCGTTATCAAGGTTTGCGCCATATTTGGTCGATGACGAGGGGCGAAAGGCCCGTCATTTTGAGAATGACTTACGTTACAGTCTTTCGAGGCCATGTTATTGGGCATGAGCTCCCAACTTTTCAAGCGGTAGATCGGAGGGCTCAGATTTATAAGACAGAGTGGGCCAGCACACAGAGCGATCGAGATCAGAGGAGAGGTCGGAAGAGGTAGGCCCCCTCTAGTAGTTCCCAACAACATCGACAACCGCAGAGATACAGGAGCCACCTATCCGCCAGAGCACCATCGGCACCTCCAGCCGCACCACCTCAGAGGCAGCTTTCTGATACCTGTTATGGATGCGGTGGGATAGGACATCATAGGTGGGAGTGTCCCCGACCTTAGCAATAGCAGCCGAGAGCACCACAGCAGCTTCCTCAGTAGCAGTTGAGAGCACTACAGCAGCCTCCGTAGCAGCAACGATAGCAGATTCCACCACCGAGGCCCCCTCAGCAACAGCATCATCACCAACCTCCGAGGCTATAGCAGAAGAGGCAACAGTTTCGGCCGCCTCAGCACCAGCAGAGCAGCAGCATCCTCCGAGGGGATAGGCACCTCCCTAACCAACTCAAGGTAGATTCTATGCGGCTCAGCAGGACCCTCAATCATCTGAAGGAGTCGTTGAGGGTATACTTCCAGTCTCTCTATGCATCCCCCGAGTAATATTTGATTTTAGTGCTTCGCACTCATTCATGTCTAAGAATTTTTACCGATTGACTGGATTGTTGACAGAGTCTACTAGTGAGGGATTGACTGTATCAACGCCCTTGGGGAAGACTATAGTGTTGGGCTGTTTCTATTCATCTTACCCTGTTCTGATCGATGATATCTTCTTGCTCGCTGATTTATTTATGCCGCCGATATCAGATTTTGATGTTGTCCTCGGCATGGATTGGCTTGCTTAGTACCACGCCGCGTTGGACTATTTTGTGATGACCGTCACATTCTGTATACCTGGCTTGCCGTAGTTTTAGTTCATTGCCAAGCCTAGAGGAGAGTCATTGTCTTGTCTCATGTCCTGTACAGTCGAGGAGCCTGTTGCTTTATGTATTAATTAGTTGTCGGTGGTCTGTGATTTTTTCGATGTGTTCCATGAGATTCTGGGGTTACCGGCTCGTTAACATATTGAGTTCTAGATCGATCTTGTGCTAGGTGTCGCACTTATCTCGAAGGCCCCATACCGTATGGTACCGATGGAGTTGCGAGAGCTACATCAACAATTGGACGAGTTACGAGAGTTGAGATTCATCCATCTTAGTAGTTCTCTATGTGAAGCGTCATTACTCTTTGTCAGGAAGAAGGATGGTTCATTGAGGCTCTTCGTGGATTACCGCGAGCTCAACCGGGTCACGATCAAGAACAAGTACCCACTCCCGAGGATAGACGATTTATTTGTTTAGCTGCAAGGTGTACAGTTCTTTTCAAAGATTGACTTACATTCCGGTTATCATTAGATTCGGGTCCGAGAGGAGGACATCCCGAAGACGGCTTTTAGGATAAGCTAGGGTCATTTGAGTTTCAGGTCATGTCCTTCGAACTGACCAATGCACCCACGGTCTTCATATAGTTGATGAACAAGGTCTTTCGTCTATATCTCAATTAGTTTGTTATGGTCTTCATCAGAAACATTCTGATATATTCGAGGACCTATGAGGATCATATGCAGCATCTGGAGATCGCATTGCAGACCCTCCATGCCCACTGGCTGTATGCGAAGCTAGAGAAATGCAAGTTCTGGCAGGAGGAGGTGAGATTCCTCGATCACATGGTGACGAGGGAGGGTGTCGCAATGAACCCATCGAAGGTTGAGGCAGTGCGTTAGTGGGGTCAGCCCACTACTACATCTGAAATCCACAGTTTCATTGGTTTAGTGAGATACTATCGGCATTTCATTGAGGGCTTCTCTCGTATTGTAGCCCCGTTGACCAGGTTGACTCAGAAGGGCACAGATTTTGTTTGGATTGACGTATGTGAGTAGGCATTCATTGAGCTAAAGGACCGTCTGACATTCCCTCCTGTCCTCACTCTTCCCTCTGGGAGTGATGGATTTTTTGTATTTACTGATGCCTTACATATTGGTTTAAGTGTTGTCCTGATGCAGCACGACAGGCTTGTAGCCTTTGCATCTCGCTAGCTTAAGGTCCATGAGCTGAACTACCCCACACTTGATTTGGAGCTGGTAGTAGTCATCTTCACATTGAAGGTGTGGAGACACTATCTCTATGGGATCAGGTTTGAGCTCTTCTTCGACCACAAGCTTGAAGTACATATTCTCTTAGTCTGAGCTGAACATGAGGCAGAGAAGCTGGATGGAGCTCCTGAAGGACTATGATTTTGATCTCTAGTACCACCCAGGCAATGCAAACGTGGGGGTGGATGCCCTCAGCTGTCAGCCACGGGGCTTGGTGGCACATATAATGATTCAGGAGTGGAGGATGCTCGAGAATATAGCAGAGTATGACTTCTATTTTTGGTTTACAGTCTTCTACTGTTTAGTTATCGAGCCGGTCGATTCGACCCTCTCTTGTCGCAAGGGTGATCGAGGCTCAGCAAACAGACGAGTCGTTATAGGATTACTAAGTAGAGGTAGCATCTGAGAGTCAGACAGATTGGTAGATTGGTTCTGACGATGGACTTCGCTTCAGAGGTCGATTGTGTGTCCCGGATATTCCTGAGTTGTGCAGAGATCTTATGACTGAGTCACATCGATCACAGTTTTCTATCCACCCTCGCTCGGTAAAGATATACCGTGATATGAGGCCACAGTATTTTTAGGCAGGGATGAAGTGCCAGATTACCAGTTATGTGGTTGAGTGTGACACATGCCAGCGTATCAAGGCCGACCATCAGAGACCCCCTGGTCCATTACAGCCGTTGAGCGTCCCAACATGGAAGTGGGAGCACGTGTAGACAGATTTCATTATGGGCTTGCCGAGAACTCAGTGCAGTCACGACGCCATCTGGGTCATCGTTAATCGTCTGACAAAGTCGACACATTTTCTTACAATTCGTGCGACTTAGCCTTTTGACCAGCTTGCGAGATTATTCATCAAGGAGATTGTGAGACTACACAGCGTTCCAGTCTTGATCATTTCTGACTGAGACCCGAGGTTCACGTCTCAGTTTTAGAGGAGCTTTCAGAGAGCGATGGGGTCTGTTTCGCAGCTCAGCTCCGTGTACCATCTGCAGACCGATGGCCAGACCAAGAGGGTCAACCAAATCCTTGAGGATATGCTTCTGGCCTACGCGATTGATTTCGGGGCTAGGTGGGATGAGCATCTCCGATTGGCTAAGTTCACATACAACAACAATTATCAGGTGACCATTAGCATGACTCCTTTTGAGGCATTGTATGGCAGACCTTGCAGATCTCCGAGTTGTTGGACTGAGGTCAGAGAGCAGCATCTCCTAGGTCCCAAGCTTGTGCAGTAGACATCAGAGGCTATCGATATCATTAGGCAGAAGATGCGCATAGCTTAGAGCTGGCATAAGAGTTTTATTAATCGCTGGTATCGTCCCTTGGAGTTTGCTGCAGGGGACCATGTATATCTCAAGGTCTCGCCCATGAAGGGCGTAGTTCGATTTGGAGCGAAGGGCAAACTTGCCCCAAGAATCATTGGACCTTTCGAGATCACTGAGTGCATTGGCGTCGTGGCTTATCAGCTTGCCTTATCATCTCAGTTGTCTGACGTCCACAATAGTTTTCACATCTTTATATTGAGGAAGTGTGGGTCAGACATAGTTCCTGTTAGCGATTGGCAGCCGTTGGAGGTTCGTGAGAATGCTTCTTACATTCAGCAGACAGTACGTATCCTTGATCAGAAGGAGCAGGTCCTCCGGACTAAGGTCATTCCCTTGGTGAAGATTCAGTGGGGTGACCATTCTGTTGATGAGGCATCTTGGGAGCGCGAGGCTAAGATTCGAGAGTGTTATCCCCATTTCTTTGATGATTGATTGTATGTTGTATCTTATATGCTATCTCTAATTTTATATGATGATGCTATGTTTCCTCTTCCTTATGAGTTATGTCTAGTATGATGATTGTCTAAATTTTGAGGATGAAATTTTTATTTAGAGGGGAGAGTTGTAAGGCTCGTATCATAGATTGTACCGTTTTGTAGACTTCCTCGGTCCTTCCGGTCGAATTTCAGTAACCCTTGAACTGTATCTAATGTTTATGCACAATCCTGAGCCGAGTCCTGCATACCAAAGACGACTTGACTCGAAACTTATACCCTATCGATCGCGTCGTCGTCGTGGTTCCGACACCGCGACTCACGCACCGATCCGATACCCTGGCCAGGAGATGTGGGTCCGCGTTCATCTCGAGAAAAATGTTGCACGTTGTGAATTCCGAGAGAATCTCTATAACATGTCCCATCAATCAATAAATTAATCAAGTTAAGTACACAACATACCTCAAGTACCAACACCCATCCCTCCTTTTTTCACAAGTCAACTCTCTCTCTCCCCTACCCATCCCTCTTTTACAAAAATTCAAACACACCCATACCTCTCCATCCCGTTTCCTTATAACACCCATCTCTTATCAATCTATCACCTCTCCCTCTCTCATTTCTCAAACTCATTTTCCAACCCACAAGAATTCCAAACGTCCAAACCTTCCAAGAGCAAGCCAAGTGTGGCCCACTTCTCTACCATGCAATCTCTCATCCCCACCATCAAAACTCCATCATCCACCATCAAAAGTTAAGCATAGGAGCTAAGGAGGCTAAGGGAGCAAGAAGGAGGCCGATAGGTGGGTGATCCACCGTAAATTTTCATTTTAGGGACCACTTATGGTGGGACCCGTTTGAAGTATGCAATGTAAGAAATGGAGGGCCCATAGTAGTGGGGTCCCTCCTCTCCATCATGATCTCTTTCTATCTCTCTCTCTATTTTCCTATTGCGGCCCACCTTGATGAATGGTCTAGATCAACACTATGGATGGTGGGAATTTCGTCACAATGCATATACATTGTGTCCACACCATCCATGAGGTAGTGGACGATGGGGCCTGCTGCATGTGTGCCAGTTTGTAAGTGTTATGGTTATTTGCTCCTTTGATTGTCAAATTTTGTTGTGCAAAACCACAATCTGTGTCTTGTGTAGTATGTTGTTATATATGTTCAAGGCAATACATCTCATGCTCAAGGACGATGCTGTAAGTCAAGTACATTGATCTACTTCAAGAAATGCAAGATCAAGTACATTATTCTCTTCTCCAAGGCTTCAAAGTTTTTAAGCTACAAGATCTTATTCAAAGATCTCTGAAGTACAACTCAAGAACTACAAGTTCAAAATTCCAAAGATCTCTAAAATAAAACTTAAGAAGTACGAGTTCAAGCTTTCAAGCTTCATCAAGCGTCGAGATCTAAAGCTTCATGATCTTTAAAGATCATCCATCATCTGAAGAAAAGAATGTTCAATGTTCATACTTCATGTCTTAGGTATGAATGACCTTAGATTGACCTTAAGGTAGGTCATTTCGGATACATAAGTCAATTGCTTATTTTATATGTGTTTTAGTCTGTTCTTAGACTAGTCCCAGACTTTGTTCGACTAGTCCTAGAACTGGCTCGACCAGTCCAAGAAATTCCAAGACTAGTCCTAAGTTGTTGCAAATTTTTAAAATTTTTTGGTTGAGCTACGACCAGTCCTGAAGTCTGCTCGACCAGTTGTGTGAACAGCGCCGTCTCATTCACGACCAGTCCTGAAACTATGACTCAAACTCCAGCAATGAATTCTGGTTTGTCACGACCAGTCGTGGGCAGGTCATGACCAGTCGTGAAGTGCCTACGACCAGTCGTGGAACGGTTTTATCTGATCACACTCAAAATTTTAAAATGTTGTTGGTCCTACGACCAGTCGTAGTGTCCACAGGACCAGTCATAGATACAATTTCTGTAACTATAAATAGAGCACGAATTTCAAAGTTTTATATCCAATTAAAGTAAAATCATGGCATCACTCTGAGAGATAAGTTTGTGTTCTTTTTAAGCTACATTGTGCATATTTAATATTCTCTTTTGTTAGATTTTTATATTTGATTTTGTTTCTGCATTCCAATCCAATTTGAAAGAGGAATTGTGATATTCCACTTCTTAGAATCAAAATCAAATAGAGCTAGCCCAACTTGATTTAATTTAAAATCAATTAGAACCTAGAACCATTTCAAAGTGAGTATTGGACATTCGAACTTCTACTTCGACTTGATTCTTCCAGGCTGCTACAAAAGGAGAAATCTAGGTATTTTGAGATGAAGATGGTTCAGGAGCGTGAGAAGATGAAGGTTTTGGTAAATCTTGATGAGAAGGTTGTGGGGTAGATGGTTTAATAAGACGAAAGGTTCTCTTGGTACAGGCCATGGTGGATTGAAGATGACGAGTGCTGAAACGCCTCAAAGGAAAGATGATTTGAGAGTTCGAAGTACTAAGTACTTAGAAAATTTTCAGGTAAAAGGACCTTTTGCGTGGGTGCGCACAAACAAATACAGTTACGCAGTATAGCGCTAAGTGTAGAAGCCTTGTGCAAATAGGGAGCCTGTTGCGCGAGTGCGCGCAAACACAAGCGATTACACAAAGATGCAACAATTGGGCAGAGCTTTCAACAGGAAAGTAGAAAGTAAGGAATAAGAGGGAGGGTTCTGGTATTTATAAAAGAATGAGACTCGATTGCAGGACCCGATTGCCCTTTGCGTGGGTGCGTGCAAACGACTGGAAGAAAGAAGTGGGGATTGATCCTACTTCTTTATTTTTGGAAAAATAAATAAAGGATCAAGGGGGCATCTGTTGAGGCATAAAATGAAGGTAAAAAATGAATCAGAAGAAGAAATTTGAAGGAAAAAAATAAGAAGAAAATGATGAAACTAAGGACATTCATAGCATTTGCACGCACCAGCGTAAACCATATTGGTTGCGCGGGACCGCGTAAACAGTCATGTTGATTGCGCGCACATGTGCAACACCTAATTTTTACTGTTTAAAATGAACAGTTGGATCTAATGGAAGGTCGGCATCATGGCGTGAAGATCGAGGGTTCGCACGGGTGGAGGCCTATAAATACCCCACTCCCCCTCTCATTTGGACATGTTGAAGATTTCAGAGAAGACCAGAACTCTGGAAAAGAAGAGAAGACTGAAGGTACCAGAGGAGGGAGGAAGGAAGGAAAATGGAGAGGGCTTTGTGCCAGGTCGCACAACAGCATGCTGTCACGCGACCACCTGTGTTCAAAGAGGCAAAGTGTTGCGGAAGTTTCTGTTGATTTGATCTCTTAAGTCTTCGCATTCTTCGGTCTTCCTTTTACGTAAGGATATGAGCTTAAAAAGGAGAGATCATATGATTGAATCCGTATAACATTCCTCTTAATGAGACGATCAATTCGCAAGCCAAAATGCTACCAGATTTGATATTCATATTTGATATACGAACTCTTGAGATTTTTGCATTTCAATAATCTATCTTAGAATTAGGGGAAATCAAAGGATGTAAATGAACTTGATATAAATAAATATGATGATTGTTTTCCATACACTCTCTGTTATGGTTGAATAAGATAGTTTCCCAAATCGAATGCATTTTTTCTTATCGAAACAATATCGAATTCAATAATGGTTTGTGTACAAGAAAAGTCGTCAGACGTTGGATCAACAACCGCAATTTATTTTTTATTTTTTATTTATTTTTGGGATATAACAAATATCGATAAAAAATTTTGGAAACAAGAGTTTTTTATGATTCTTTTTTAAAAATTGAAAGGTAATTGTTGTGGATGGAGATGGCTTTTATGATCAAAATAATTCATGTTAGATCATACATACCTGGCTTCAAATTGTCCCTAGATATAAATTATTTAGTGTAGGCAATCAATAAAATTTATTTAATAAGAATAAATTTCATTTAAAAACTAAATTCCTTTGAATGAGACTGACAGTTTCTCTTATGTCAAGGGGTTTATTGTCACGCCCCAAAAATCAGCACCTGAGTATAGAGGCCTCGGTCACGAGTTCCCAAGTGTAAACCAAATGAAATGCATGTGTGACCTCATTTAGATCAGATTCATTCCAGACATGAATAATTATAGCACAATTCAACTTAGTGGATCCAAAGCAAGGAAGTGATAATAAAAATCCATAAATATAGGGATAGCAATCAAAGTACCATCCAAGTAGTGGTGTTCGCCCAAATGGGGACTATACGAGACATAATAAGCATTCTACAATACAAGTAATAGAGTCCACCTAGCTGGGGACTCCAAATATATAGATCCTAAAAATGTACAAAAAGGAGAGAGGTGAGGCACTCAGCCTAAGCCCGCCCATCCATCAACTGGAAGTATGGGGTGTCATTAACGAGGTCCACTATATCTCATCTAATGTGATGCTCTCGGTGGTACTCACTTTAATAGTAGTACTTGGTTGGTGTTTTAAAACAACATCCTAGGTGGGAGTGAGTAGTTAACTTAGTGGTTTCATGTTTTAAGTTACACATGTTATCAACACAATCAAGCTTATGCAATGATAGCATTACAAAATAAATAATTGTTAAGTTAATTATTTAAATGTATGGATGACATGATGATATGCACAATGGTTGGCCCGCAGCACAACCCAATAGTGTTTAACATGATGCATGCCTGGGATCAACAATACTAATATAGAATCACATCAACGTTATTGTCAGTGAGGGCTTCAACATATGCGTAATAGTTGGCCTATAACACAATCACCCATGTAATAATATGCATAATTAGTAAAGTAGTTATTATTTTCAATTCAAATAATAGGCTGGCGAAGCTAGGATACATCTATTCTATCAATTGTTGTTCACAACCCCAAGTGTAGGGTCGCGATGTAGTAATAAACTCGGTGAAACCGAGGTCGAATCCACAAGGACTAATCTTGTATGTTTCTGAAAATAACTAGAAGTAAAACTAGAAGAAGATGCAAATCTAAAATCTAGAATAAAGAAAGTAATTATGAATATTGTGTAAACTATGATGCCCAGGATCCACTTGTAGTAATTGAGATACTACCTTACTTGATTCAAGAGATCCAACTGGAATTAGAGTCCTGTCTTATCCAATTGGAAAGAGAGATGATTAAATCTTTGAACTTCTCATTGATCTAGTCTCAATAGAAAAGGATTATGAGGATTTGGAAGGGATTCCATCACCTAACCATGCCCCAGAGATGATGGCAAACAATACGATTTACCAATCCCACAATCTTAATTAAGAAAAGAAGATATCTAAAGTTATCATAGATCTATTATAATTTGAGTCATAATAAACCATTAAAAACTAAAAATATTCTTTAAAATCAACTAGAAATCAATAAAGTTCAATATAAACATGAATCAAAGTAAATTAAACACCCAAATCATGCTACAAGCATCACCTCTTAGCCCTTACTAAGAGGTTTAGTTAGCTGTAGACATGATTGAACTAAAAACTCTTAAATAAAATATAAAAACAACTAAGAAGAAGTAGAAAAACTCTTAGTGGCGACTCTCCACCCTTTCGCTCCACTCCTTAAACCTTAAAAGATACTTTAGAGCATCCTAGGAACTCCTACTTATAGTTGGGAAACTCCAACTTTCACACCGAGTTGGAAAAGTATGGAAACTACCTCAAATTTACACAGTCCACGCAAAATCTGCGTAACCTTCAACTGGTTGAAGGTCACTTCAACTGGTCGAGGGTCATCTTCGATTGGTCAAGGATCAGGTGAATTTAAAAATTAGGTTGCTAGAGTTCGAGCTGAAGTTTCTTGGGCTAGTCGAACTAGAGCTTGGGCTAGTTGAACAACACGCAAATTCCTTCTTTTCACTTCAAATCTTCGATTCTCTTCATTCCTCACTTGGTTTCCTTGAATCTTTGGCATGTGAATTCTTCAATCTTGTTCTTGTAAGATCCATCCCTTACCTCGGTGATTCTTTAGCATCAAATCCATGCTTTTAACATTCTTTTCAATCCAAGCTCTCAGATTCACCTTACAACACAAACATGTATAAAATATACCATTAAGCATTATTATGTTCATAAAACTAAGATATAAATAGGGTAAAATCTGCAATATTTGATACTTAACACACTACCCAACCAACATTTTACTAGTCCCGAGCAAAACATGCGTGAAGTAATCTTCAATTCTCAACATTCAAATCTTTTTTAAAAAGTAATCATTTGTGCAATCAAGTATGAATGAGTAGAATTAAGATGAGAAAGTGGGATTTTGAAAACCTAGAGCCAAATCACATAAGCAATCAATCAAATAGGTTCTTTATCATTTAATTCAGCATAAGTTCATATACCAAGTTTGCCAATGTGCTTAGCGCAAATCAACTTACTTCTCATAAAAATACCATTTTTTCATAATGTTAGCCATGCTCATCATTTCAAAATTGGTTAAAAACTCCAGTATTGATTTCGAACTAATCCCCTTTTCCTTCTTTTTCCATTTTTTAATTTTATATCAACGATCACTTTTTATTTATTCATTCTTTTCAATCTTTTCAAAATTTTTCATTCTTTTTCGGACTTTATATTCTTTCATTCTTTTTCATTCTTTTCACCATACATGACCTTTTTGTTGATCTTCTATTTTTTAACTAGTTCTTCGGACTAAATTCTCAACATCTATCAATGATTTACATACTAACCATTAAAAATTCTAGCATCATTCATAGAAAGTAGTTTGAACGTGTCTTGTGACTTAGATTAACATAATATTCAAACTTCCTCTTAATCAATTGAGTACAAGAACTTAGGTGATAGGTTACTTAGTTGATTAAGCTCCAACAATTCAAAATTAAATCTCTGGCTCATTATCATACTCAAAGCATTCCTAAATACACAAATTATAAAAAATTTCCACAATTTTTGCTCAAAACTAAGAAAATGCTGATTAGTTTACCTAATCCACACCCCCAACCTAAAAGCTACATTGTTCATAATGTAAAAGATATGAGCATGTAATGCATATGGGGCAACAAAAAGAAAGGAGTAGTGAAGGAAAGTAGTACCTAAAGAAGGCGAATTGCGGCTTTTTCAAGGATCTAAAAATGAAGATGGGCTAGCACACAGACTAAACAATCGAAAGAAAATTATCCTAGTCCTAAATCCTATGAAAGCAATAGACCTAACTACACCTCCATTAGACTATGAGATCAATCCTGGTAGACAAGATTAATCAGAGGTATGAACATGTCCATTTACTTTAAAAGCATTATCATTATTTGAATTCTTTATTTCAACGGCCCCATGAAGATAAACATTAGTAACTGTGAAAGGGCCGATCCAACAAGATTGGAGTTTACCTGAAAAAAGATGTAATTGAGAATTGTACAAAGGACTTTTTGACCAATCAAGAATGATTCCCGAAGGATGTTCCTATCATGGAATACCTCCATCCTATCCTTGTAAATTTTTGAGTTCTCATATGCATTTATCCGGATTTCCTCAAGTTTGTTCAGTTAGAGTTTGCACAACTAGCCAGCGTTATCTAGGTTAAAATTTGGATCTTTGATAGCCCAGTAAGCTTTATGTTCCAATTCCACAGGTAAGTGGTAAACTTTTTCATAGACGAGTTTAAAAGGAGACATTCTAATGGGGGTCTTAAAGGCTGTACGGTATGGCCATAAAGTATCAGTCAAGCGGATTGACCAATCCTTACAGTCAGGGTTAACCATTTTCTCCAGAATGTGTTTGATTTCCCTATTGGAAAGCTTAGCTTGCCCACTTGTCTATGGGTGGTATGGAGTGCTCACCTTATGAGAGATGTCGTATTTCTTCATTAAGTTTGTGAATGGCCTATTACAGAAATGTGAACCTCCATCACTAATGATGGCTTGTGGTGTTCCGAACCTCCATCACTAATGATTTTTCAATGGTCATTATTCCGGCACGGGATCGCTTCAACCCATTTACTAACATAGTCTACTGCTAGCAGAATGTATAAATTCCCAAAGGATTGGGGGAATGGTCCTTTGAAATCGATGCCTTGGCAATTAAATGCTTCAATGATCAAAATAGGGTTCAGAAGCATCATATTTCGACAGGACAATGCTCCCAATTTTTGACAATGCTCATAAGCATTCAAAACCTCATGAGTATCCTTGAACATAGTAAGCCAGTAAAAGCCATACTACAGAATTTTGGCCACGGTCTTTTTAGCAGAAAAGTAACCACCATAGGCCTAAGAATGACAAAAGGAGATGACACTTTGGTGTTCATTGTCTAGCACACATCTCCTTAAAATTTAGTCTGGGCAATACTTAAACAAATATAGATCGTCCCAGAAGAACTTACATACCTCGGCGAAGAACTTTTTCTTATCTTGCGCAGTCCAATGTGTCGATGTGAAACCTATAGCAAAATAATTTGCAATGTTAGCATACCAAGGTAGTTGGGAGAGTTTAAACAATTGTTCATCAGGGAACATGTAGTTTATAGGTATCGACTCAAGGGAATCAGGGGGATTTAGTCTTGAAAGATGATCAGCCACTACGTTCTCTATTACCTTTTAGTCTCATATTTCCAAATCAAATTCCTAAAGTAGGAGGACTCATCTTATCAAACGGGGCTTAACATCATTCTTAGAAAGAGGGTACTTCAGCGCCACATGATCAGTGTAGATATTGATCTTAGATCCGATCAACTAGGACCTAAATTTGTCCAAAGCGAATATTACGGCTAAGAGTTCCTTCTCTATAGTAGAGTAATTCACTTAGGCAGGATTTAGAGTTGTACTTGCATAATGAATAACATAGAGCTTATTCTCTTTTCTCTGGCCTAACACCGCCCCAATAGCATATTCAGACACATCGCACATAATTTCAAAAGGGATGCTCCATTCGAAGGTGCGGTTGTTAACATGCCCTTAAGCTTAGTGAAAGCTTCTGACATTGCTCAGTCCACTCGTATAGTACGTCCTTTTGAAGTAGATTGCATAAAGGATGAGAGAGATAACTAAAGTCCTTTATGAATTTTCTGTAAAATCTAGCATGTCCTAAGAAGGATCGCACATCTCATATGCTCTTAGGTGGAGGTAGGTTAGAGATAAGATCAATTTTATCCTTATCCACCTTAATTCTCTTGGACGAGATGATATGTCTAAGAACAATTCCCTTACGAATTATGAAATGACACTTCTCCAAATTTAGTACCAAATTCTTTTCCTCGCATCGGTTCAGCACATTTTTCATATTTTCTAAACATTTACTGAAGGATGGACCAAAGACAGAAGTCGTCCATGAAGACTTTCAAATATCGCCCCACCATGTCAGAAAAAATACTCAACATGCATTGCTAAAAAGTGGTGAGGGCATTAAACTGTCTAAATGACATCCTTTAATAAGCAAAACTGTCATAAGGACATGGAAACATTGTCTTTTCTTGATCTTCAGGGGCTATCTCTATCTGATTGTAGCCTGAATATCCGTTAAGGAAGCAATAGTAAGAGTGAGTAACTAGCCTTTCCAATATTTGATTAATGAAGGGCAAAGGAAAGTGATCCTTCATCCCAACGGTATTCAACTTCTTATAGTCAATGCACATTCTCCAACCCAACCAGTATTGACTCTCATTGGCATGAGTTCATTGTTAACATTGGCGACGATGGTGATTCCGGACTTTTTAGGAACCACCTGTGTTGGACTCACCCATTGACTATCGGATATAGGGCATATGATAGCAACATCCAATTGTAAGTGTTATGTTGTATATCAAACACCCTATGTTGTTAAATTTCGTAATGACTAACAATCACACCCCAAATTCAAAAACCGGGCTCACAAATTTTTTTATCACCGAATCCGGTGCCAACAGCCTCCGTAGTACCCCATTCTCAATTTTCAGCGCTCATACGCCAAATGCCGATCCTAGGATCCTACAAGGAGGATTTTCAACACAAATTTATCTCATAAAAAGCATAACCACAAGTATACTCAAATCACAAGAACAACATCATCATCACATATCCACTAATATAAACATTTGAATACCGTGCTAAAAGGGAAATACATATATAAAAAAATCAAAGCTCCAGAAGATGGCTGCATGCTCCATGCTCAACGCTTCTGCAACCTAACGCCACTTGCATGCATCTATCATGCATAAGCTTATAGAAAGCTTAGAGGGTGGTGTAAGTCTGTGAGCAGTATATGCGTGCTCAGAATGTAATATCAGAGTAAATAGAAATACTGGTAAGTCCATAAAAATATCATCAACCTCATCCAGGATATGCAATGAATAAGACATAGCAAGACAATGTCATATACTGAGAAAGTATCATAAATCGGTTATGTAATGTGAAAACATAATGAACTAGGTATCGGATATTGAGGATGCAATACAATATGCAATTCGGAAGAGCTACGAATACCATCAACCTCATTTAGGTCATATAAATGCAGAAACATAGCAACCCAAAATGTCATATGTCGAGGATGTAATGCAATATGCAATATATGGTGCGAATGAAATGACCAAGCTGCAGTGTGAAGTTGGGATGATAGTACATGGTATCGCAGGCTATGGGGCCTATCACAAAGGACTTCTATCCAAACCAGTCTCATACCTAAATTTGGATAGATAGACTTATTGTGGTAAGCTCCTGATCTCAGGTTAATTATGCACCTCAACCGAAATCTTGGCCATTGCGAAAGTACACATAACAATTAGTTGTGCACCACCAGCTCGAGTGGATAGTGAGTGAATAAATGAATGAATATAATGCTGAGTATGTAACTCCTACTTTATAAATCAATATTGTACATCTCTAGGATCATCACCAGGGTCTAGTATACTCTACGCCACCAGCCGCCCCATTAAGCACACAACTGGGTAAGTGGAAGAAACCTCGTTATCCGCCTGCTAATATCAGGCTCTGCTCGTCGATAGCAGACCCATTCCTCAAGTTGGTCAGACTCAGCCTAACATTGCCTACTCCCTCAGGTGGGTAAGGCCACACCCCCTCCCAACCGACCACGACATAGTGGGAGACGCGGCCTACTGGTATACGGCCCTCATGCGCTCATATATATCCACTCGATCTAGACATTGGGGCATCCTCTAGTGCCAAGAGTATTTAGGGATTTTCACCTAGGGCCATCTATGGCGGCCCAATGCTAGTAACAGATTTCCAGTGTCCCATCTGGCCATCCATGATATGCCTATGGAGGCTATGGCCCTGATGTCGCTAGGATGTATAGTAATCACAATACACAATGTAAGATGTAGGAGTCATGCAGTCCAATCATGTGTCAATCCAGTGCATACCGTGTGCTCATGTGGGATAACTCCGCCTATCAGGGAGTCCCATAAACCACCGACACTATGGCATATGCAATAGTCAGCCATATCTCATAACAAACATGCAGTGATGCGTATGGGCATGTATCACGACGCTATACTGTTACATACTCACAATCGGTATCAATAACCATCATCGACAATCGACCTCGATAATTTGGACATTTAACCAACATTGCCCCCAAGGAATGACCCACATAAAGCCTAACATATAGTGGACCCATGAGCTCACACAAGGGCCAAATATACAACACCATGGGCATCACTCAAGAGCTTAATACACATCATGATGGGCCTTTCACATGGGCCTAACATACATCACAATGGGCTTTATCGCCTGGCCCTCAAATGCATCACAATGGGCCGCATCACATAGGCGTCATATACGTCACATTGGGCCTTAAAACATAGGCTGGATACATATTACAACAGACCTCAAATATGGGCCGCATATACATCACATTGGGCCTCAAACCCGAGTTGAATGCACATCACAATGGGCCTCAAATACGGGCTACATATACATCACATTGGGCCTCGACAATCGGCTTTGATATCCGGCCTCGACAATCGGCCTCAACAAACAGAATCTGCCTCGATAATTGACCTCGTCAATCGACCTATACAATCGGCCTCAACAATCAGAATCGGCCTCAATAATCAGAATCGACCTCGATAATCGGAATCGGCCTCGACAATCAAAATCAGTATCAAAAAATAGAATCAGCATCGACAAATAGAATCAAAATTGGCCTCAACAATCAGAATCGGAATTGGCCTAAACAATCGGCCTCAATAATTAGAATCGGCCTCGATAATCAGCCTTGAAATCAGAATCGGTATTGATAATCTGAATCAGCCTTGACAATCAGAATCAGAATCAGCCTCGACAATAGGAATCAGAATTGGCCTCGACAATTAGAATCGAAATTGGCTTTAACAATCAACCTTGACAATCGGAATCAGCCTCAATAATTAGAATCAGAATCAGAATCAGAATCAGAATCGGCCTCAACAATCGGAAGCAAAATCGAAATCGACCTCAACAATCGACCTCGACAATTGGAATTGGCCTCGACAATCGGAATCAGAATCGACTTTAACAATCGGTCTCGACAATCAGAATCGGCCTCGAAATCGAAATCGGGCTCAGCAATCGATCTCGACAATTAGAATCGGCGTCGATAATTGGCCTCGACAATCGGAATAGGAATCAGCCTCAACAATCGACCTCGACAATCGGAATCGGCATCGATAATTGGCCTCGACAATCGGCCTCGACAATCGAAATAGAAATCGAAATTGGCCTTAATAATCGGAATCAGCCTTAATAATTAGCCTCGACAATCAGAATCACAATCGGCCTCAACAATCAGCCTCGACAATCGGAATCGATGAGAATGGGCCTAACAAGGCCTAAGGGATGGTCACAATGTGGACAACCAACCATCATTGCCCATCAATGTGGACATTCAACCAACATCGCTCCTAAGCAGTCGCCCACATAGAGCCAAACATAAAGTGGGCCCATGGCCTCACACAAAGGCCTAATATACATCGCAATGAGCCTCATACAAGGGCTACATACACAATAGGTGGGCCTTGCACATGGGCCTTAGATACATCACACGAGCCACAACTCATGGGCTTAATGCACATTATAATGGGCCTCATTAAATGGGCTACAAAAACATCACAATGGCCATGCCATATGGGCCAGAATACATCTCAATAGGTCATGACCCATGGGCCTCAGTACATCATAATTGGTTATAACCCATGGGCCTCAAATACATAACATGTGGGCCCTACACATGGGTCTCATAAGCATCAAATGGGCCATGTATCTGGGCCTCGAATACATCAAAAGGTCCATGCATCATAGGCCTAACAATGGGCCTTACCCATAAGCCTTGAATACATCACAATGGGCCTTGTCCATAGGCCTTAAATACATCACAATGGGCCTTGCCCATGAGCCTCAGATTCAAGCAGGTGGGTCCCATCATATGGGCCTTAAATACAAGGCAGGTGGGCCTTATCACATGGGCCTCAAATATATATCATGATGGGCCTCATGGATGGGCTGCACCAATGGGCCTCATATACATCAAGTGTGTCGCATCAATGGGCCTCATATACATCAAATGGGCCCCATCAATGGGCCGCACCAATGAGCGGTGTGAATATACGATACATCACAAGGTGGGGCGGATGGCAGGGATAAAATAGATACATTATGGTGTGCCCTACACTACCTGTCCAGACGGATGGTGTGGATAATAGAATGCATACATCAATGTGGGCCCCATCTCCACACGTGCAGCGCATGTGGAGTGGGTCCCACCAAACTAGCCAATGGACAGATGGTGTGGGATATACCACATACCTCGTGATGACCCACAAAGCTTGCTGGCGTTAAAGAAGCTCCAGCTGCTAGGCAGCAATAGATGAACAGTTTGGATAAAATGTACCTCATGGTGGGGTCCACCGTTCCAGTTAGTAGATGGTTGGACAAAGTGGACAGAACACGTGCATCATGGTGAACACCCCTGTACAGTCCAAACGGGTTCAGCACCATCCAGATGATCTGGACAGTGTGGATGAAATTAATACATCATGGTGTGGCACCACGGCACCTTCTCATGGTGTCCAGCACTGTCCAAAGCATTAGACGGTGTGGATGGAAGACATACATCACGGTGGAGTCCACACGTGTGTGGGGTCCACGTACTGGACAACAAGGATAAAATACATATATCATGTGGGTCCTGTCCCTGGTGGATGGACAGTGCAGACGAGCACCACACCATGAGGGTCCCACGTGCTGGATGCAGCACGTGCATCAGGGTGGGCCCTATGTCCCATGCATGGACGGATGGACTAGATTAAAATATATAAATCATGGGCAGCCCCTCACTGCACCATCTAGATATGGACAGTGTGAATACTACAATGCACATATCAAGGCGGGTCTACGTGGTGGCCCACCAAAGCTTTGGATCAAGCTGCTATTTTTGTTATCCTTCATCCAGGCACGCTGGACGTCCAAGGATAGACGGCCTGGATGAAATGCATACGGCAAGTGGGTCCCACATACACGTGGCCCATAGCTTGGGACCAAGCTGATATTTGTGATTTCCCTTCATCCAGATCACGCAGCAGGGCTGGCCCAATGGCTGGACAGCCTAAATCAGCCGTGCATGCACCTAATAGGTGGGTCACATCAAACAATCAAAGAGAGAGAGAGAGAGAAGTCAGATGGTGGAAGGACCCCGCCATTATGGGCCCCTCAATATAATGCATACATCAAGATGAGTCCCACCATATGTGGGCCCTCAAATCCAAATAAAATCACCCACCGATCATCTTCTTAGACTTCTTTTCCCATTGATGTGTCCTAGAGCTCCATGGAATGCATTTCAATGGTCGAGATGGAGCTTAGATGGTGGAAATGGGAGGTAGGAAGGTGGGTCACACCAAGCTTTCTCATAGAGGTTAGGACGTGGGCTGCTTGGAGAATGAGAGAGAGATGAGAGAAAGGTTTTAAGAGAACGAGGGGGATGAGGTGTGATGGGTGAGTGAGTGATGGGTGTACTTTGTTGTAAGAGAAAGTTAACTTTGGGAGGGTGGTTATACTTGGGGATGGGTGTGAGTGATGGGAGTGATATGTACTTGATTGATATGATTGATGGGATTAATATGATGTTCTCTTGGGTTTTACAACGCGCGATGTTTTCCTCGAACTGAACCCGGGCCCCACACCTCCTGGCCAGGGATCGCCTCAGCATACAAAACGCAGCATTGGAACCATGGCGACGGCGCAGTCGTAAGGATACAAGTCTCGGGTCGAGCTGACTCTAATATATGGGACACGACTCAAGATTGCGCACAAACAACGATAACATATCACGAGTTGCCAGAATTGGGCCGTGCGGACCATGAGAATCTACAGAACATTACATGCTAGGATACGGGCCTCACACTAACCACTTTAGAATGGTGGGCTTATTCAAAGATGGAAAGTTCACCTTCATAAGAAGATGTTCTACAAAGCTCAAGTCATGAAGATTGTTCTACCTTATTCAAGATCAACTTCAAGTGCTACTTTTAGTTCAAGTGCAAGTTTTATTTCAAAGTTCAAGTTAAAGTGCATGTTCAAGTTCAAGAACAAGATCAAGTTCAAATGCTACTTCAAGTTTATGTGCTAATTCAAGTCCAAGTACACTACATGGTCAAGATTAAGTTAAAGCTTCAAATGTATAAGATCGAGCTTCAAGTAAATCAAGTCGAAGATCAACTAAAGTAACTGAAGCTACAAGTTCAATGTTCAATATTTCAGGTATAAATGACCCAAGAAAGACCTTAGGTTTAGGTCATTCATATTGCACATTTAGTAAGGGTTATTATGCTTATTATAGGCTCTATTTCATCTAGTCCTAGCCTATGTTCGACTAGTCCGGGATTTGGCTTAACCAGTCCAGGATTTTTCTCGACTAGTGCAGGATTTGTTGAAAAATTTCAGATTTTTCTGGTAGGGTCACAACCAGTCAAGCACCCTACTAGATCAGTCATGGACACTGACTTAACCAGTCTAGAAGGGCTTGACTCGAACTCCAGTAATATATTTTGGCCCCACTTAACCAGTCGACTGTTATGCTCGACCAGTCGAGCAAGCCACTCGACCAGTCGTGGGATGGTTTTATTCGATAGCGCTAAAATTTTTGAAATTTGGTTGAATCTTAGACCAGTCAAAGCTAAACTTAGACCAATTAAAGGAACTATTTTTGAGCCTATAAATAAAGGACTTTTCTTAGCTTTTTTCATTGATAAAATGAAAAATCAAGCCTCCACTTTGAGAGCCCTCATAATTGTCAAGCTATTGTCTAGTAAATTAAGATTCTTTTTATTGCTTTTTGATTTCTAATTTCTCGATCTCACTTTGCTTCAATCTGATTTTATAAAAGGGTGTTCTTCTCTACCCCTTTTGAAATCCAAGAAATTAAATCAAAGTAGCCTAAGGTTGGATTAATTTAAAATTCATTTAGACTTAGATCCCTTCTATATGTGTGATTGAACATTGGACATCTTCATCTTCAAAAGAAGCAGTTCTACCAGGCTACATCAAGTAGAATCTTTAGATAAGTATTTTGGTTTAAATTTCTTTTGGTTTTTGAGATTGCCAGAAAATCTCTATTGTGGTTTTGATTGAGATAGCTAGAATATCTCAGCGCGTGGTTTTTAATTATGGTAGCCCATTGAAAATGTAATTGTAAAGGTTTTAAGGTGAACCTTGGAAAACCTTCTTTCATAGTGAAAGCCAATATCACGTGAGCTGTGATTATTGGGAGTGGAGTAGGTGTGGCTGTTTAAGAACAATTGGTGTACACGCCGAACCACTATAATTTCTGGTATTTTGTGGTTGATTTATGAGTAGTGAATGATTGTATCTATTTCATGTACATGTGGTGAATGTTGTAATAGCTAAATTTCATTATTTTGCCTCTTGTTTTAGTTTTGGTTTTTGATCCTTACCGAGTTTAAGAAATCAGGTTGTCCTACCATAAACTTTAATTTTTAGTGTAAGGTTGTCCTTTAAACAACATTGAATCAACTTCTCAATACTATTGCAATTGAGATTGTTATTTGATTCAGCTATCTTCATTTATATTCTGCAATTATTTTTATTTAGCATAGTCCTATTCACCCCCCCCCCCCCCTCTAAGACTGAGAGCTCGCCCTTTTCAAGTGGTATCAAAGCTAAGTTGCTCATTCTTTTGGATTTATTTCCTGAGCTTATTGATCTAGAGCTTTCAGTATGTCAAATTTCGATAGTCTATCTATTACTAGGCCACCACCGTTTGATGGCTCAAACTGTACTTATTGGAAAGCCAAAATGAGAATTTTTCTAAAATCCATTGATGAAAGCATGTGGCAAGCCACGGTGACTAGATGGAATCCACAAATGTCTGAAGTTCTAGGTAGTGATGGATCCAAGTCCCTTAAGGAAACACCTTTTTACATGTGGACTACTCTTCAGAAAAATGAGAGCAGTGCTAATGCTATGGCTTTAAATGCAATCACTTGTGCACTATCACCTGATGAATTCAAAAGAATCATTTTATGTGATACTACTAAACAAGCTTGGGACATTCTTGAAATGACACACAAGGGAACAACTATAGTAAAAAAGTTTAAAGTTCAGATCCTCACCACTAGGTTTGAGGAGATTTGTATGGAAGAAAATGAGTCTTTCATGGACTTTATAAGAAACTAAATGACATAGTTAACTCTATGTGGGGTCTAGGAGTTAGTATCCCAAAAAGCAAAGTCTGTGCAAAAATACTACGATATCTTTCTAAGAGATTTAATTCCAAGGTGACTGCCATTCAAGAACTTAGAGACAGATCATATGAAGGTTGAGGAACTTGTTGGTTCACTTCAAACTTACGAGTTAAATTTCAAAGCTCCAAAAGGTAAGTCCATAGCTCTTAAATCATCTAAATCTATTTCAAAAAGATAGTGATATTAATTTTGATTGTGAAAACTTAGAGGATGATATGGCTTTACTCGCTAAAAAGTTTTATAAGATTTTTAAAAGAAAGAAAAGAGTAGATTTTCAAAAACCCTCTAAAAAGAAAAAGGGTAAATCTATAAACTAGAAATCTCTAAAAGATAGTCAATGTTTCAACTGCCATGAATATGGGTATTTGGCAAATAAGTGTCCAAAAAGAGACAAGTCAAAGAGAAAAGGCATGTTAGCCACATGGGATGAATCATTCAACTCTGAAGCTTCTTCTGAGTCGGATGAATTAGAACATGAAACTTCAAATGAAGTCCAGGCTTTAATGACTCTAGCCAGAGTAACTTCCACAGATAGTTGCGATTCAACTGAATATGAAAATCTAACGAGTGACCCTGAAAATGAAGATGATCTTCAGGATGCCTATAATGCCCTATACGTAGAAAGTTGTAAGATTGTTGTAAAGCTAAAACTTTAAAAAGAAAATTTTTTGAAATTAAAAGAGGAATTTGAAAATTCTGTTTTAGAAAAATCTCATATTTCTAATTGTTTTGAAAAACCAAAATGCGATTTGAGTTTCAAAACATCTGAACTTGAAAAATTAAGAACAAAAAATGAGAAACTAAAACATGAAGTTTCTTCCCTATTGAGTTCAAAGGATACATGGAAGTATGCCCATGGAAACCCTAAACTTGAAAATTTATTAATCGCATCCAGAAAATGTGGAGATAGATCGGGTCTAGGCTATGTTAAAGACATACCTCAGAAAATTAAGAGTGTATCTCCTACATTTGTCAAAGGAGAATCCTCTAACTCAAAAGGAAAGGGCTTGAAATATAATAATCAAAACAACTTTAAAAATGTAAAAACTTTTCAAGCATCTAAAGTCAATACTAATAATGTTAGCTTTAGAAAACAATGTTATAATCCTTTAGCTGAAACAATTGTAGACTTACACAGGGAGCTTCTCAAATCTAACTCTAATATGAGAGTTGATAAACAAAATATTATCAAGCGAAGGAAAACCAACAGTGCTCCAAAATCCAAAACAACGATGAAATGAGTTCCTAAGGTTGCTTGTCTTGTTGTTCACACTGCCTTCAAGGCTTCAAGTCAGTCAAAGTGGTACTTAGATAGTGGTTGCTCAAGACACATGACAGGTGATAGAGATTTGTTCACCAACTACAAAGAAATGATTGATGGCTAGTCACTTTTGGTGATGGAAGTAACTACAAGATAATTGGCAAAGGTACGGTTCAAATTTCTAACCTTTCTCCTTTTGAAAATGTTTAATTTGTAGAATGGCTTAAGCACAATCTTTTGAGTATCTCTCAAATCTGCGATAACAAGCATGGTGTTTAATTTACAAATCAAGGATGCAAGATCTCAAATGAGAAAGGTTGTGTGATATTAAATGGTTGTAGAACGTCTGAAAATTGCTATACCATTAATGAATCTTGTTCAACTAAATGATCTTGTTACATGGTCCAAACTAATGAAAACGAATTATGGCACAAACGCCTTGGACATGTTAACTACCGAAATCTATATAGATTGAGTAAAGTCGATCTTATTAGAGGTCTACCCAAATTTAAAAAATGGATAAAATATGTGGTGCATGTCAAATTGGAAAACAAACGAGTAATCACAAGAAAGCGAACTCCTCTACCACATCCAAACCTCTTGAACTTCTCCACATGAATCTTGTTGGACCAACCAGAATGGAGAGTACATGTGGTAAGAAGTATTTCTTGGTAATTATCGATGACTTTATTAGATTTACTTGGGTATCATTCATGAGAGAAAAATTTGAGACTCTCGATAAAGTTAAAAGAATACTCAAAGTGTATTCAGATAAAAAAAGAAATGAATATCATTAAGATCCGCAGTGATCATGGATCGAAATTCGAAAATAGCAATTTTGAGAAGTTTTGTAGTGATCATGGTATATGACATGAGTTTTCAGCTCCTAAGACACCTCAACAAAATGGGATCATTGAAAGGAGAAATAGAGTGCTACAAGAGATGGCAAATGTAATGTTAAATAGCATGAAGTTATCCAAAAATTTATGGGCCAAAGCTGTTAATATTACATGTTATATTATAAACTGTGTTTACATTAGAAAATATAAAGATAAAACGACTTATGAATTGTGGTTTAATAAGAAACCTACAGTTAAATACTTTCAAATTTTTGGAAGTAAGTGCTACATTCTACGAGACCGGGAAAATTTAGGGAAGTTCGATACTAAGAATGATGAAGGGATATTCCTAGGTTATGCTCTAAATAGTCGAGCATATTGTGTTCTTAACAAAAGAACTGGTGTCATTCAGGAGTCTATAAATGTTGTTATTGATGATCACCTGAACACACCAACATCTAGTTTAGAAGATTATGAAGTCAATATAATTGAAAAACCTGACTCCTCATCTTGTCCAATCAATACTGAACTACGATCAGTCAAAGACCATCCTAATAATCAAATTTTAGGCAATCCTCTCACTGGTGTGCGTACTCGAAAACAACTGGAAAACATATGCAATTATGTGTATTTTACTTTCCAAATCGAACCAGCTAATGTAAAAGAGGCACTCACTGATGAAAATTAGATTGTTGCCATGCAAGATTAATTGAATCAATTTACTAGGAATGATGTGTGGTATTTGGTTCCAAGATGATCTGATAAATATATAATTGGGACCAATTGGATTTTCAAAAATAAATCTGATGAATTAGGAAATATAATCAGAAACAAGGCTAGACTAGTTGTACAAAGGTACACTCAAATAGAAGGAGTTGATTATGATGAAACCTTTACCCCAGTAAGTCGACTTGAATTCATCAGATTATTCATATCCATTGTGTGTTTTAAAAAGTTTAAGATTTATCAAATGGATATTAAAAGTGTATTCTTAAATGGTGATCTACATGAAGAGGTTTATGTTGAATAGCCTAAGGGTTTTGAGGATCCCAAAAACTCTAATCATGTGTATCGCTAAAAAGGCACTTTATAGGTTCAAACAAGCTCCCAGGGCGTGGTATGAAAAGTTGACTAAGTTCTTACTAAGTCATAATTTTGTTATAGGGAGTGTTGATAAAACTCTTTTTGTTAAAAAATATAATGAACACATACTAATAATATAGATATACGTTGATGATATTATCTATGGTTCTACTTACTCTAACTTGTCTACTGAGTTTGCAGAGCTTATGAAATTCAAGTTCGAAATGAGTATGGTGGGAGAATTGTACTACTTTCTAGGCTTACAGATTAAACAACTAGAAGACGGTATCTTCATTTCTCAAACCAAGTATACCTTAAACCTAGTTAAGAAATTTGAATTTGAAAATGGTAAGAAATTCGATACTCCTATGTGTACGACTCTCAAGCTCTCAAAAGATGCAATAGGTAAAAGTATAGATCCTCGGTTATATCGTAGTATGATTGGTAGTTTTCTATACTTAACTGCAAGCCATCCTGATATAACATTTAGTACAGGTATCTGTACTAGATATCAATCAGATCCTAAGGAATCTCATCTTATTGCTGTCAAGTACATTATTAGATATGTCGCAAGTACAGCTAATCTAGGCCTCTGGTATCTGTACGATACAAATGTTCAATTAGCTGGTTATATGGATGCTGATTAGGCTAGGAACATAGATGATAGAAAATCTACCAGTGGTAGATGTTTTTAAGCTGGGAATTGTTTAGTTTCCTATCACAGTAAGAAACAGTGTTCCGTATCATTATCCATAGTTGAGGCTGAATATATTGCAGCCAAAAATGCTTGTACCCAGCTAGTATGGATGAAAAGAATGCTTAATGATTATGAAATTGTGCAAGATATAATGATATTGTATTGTGATAACTCTAGTATAATTAATATATCTAAAAATCCTATCCAGCTTTCCTGTACGAAGCATATTGACATTCGGTATCAGTATATTCGGGAATTGGTTGAAGATAAAAGCATTTTGTTGGAATACATTCAAACGGAAAATCAGCTTGCTGACATCTTTACTAAACCACTTGACAGGAATAAATTTTCTAGATTGAAAATAGATATTGGTATATGTAATTCTAATTGGGTTTACAATGGTATATTTGCATGTTTTATTCTTATATTTTTATGCATATAATTGTTGAATAAAATTTATATAAAAATTCTAAATTTTTAGTGCTTGCACGATCGATCGAGCATGTCCTCGACCAGCTGTGTCTTGATGGGTTGAGCTTGTACTTGACCGGTTGAGTTGCGTGATTAAGAGCCTTTATGTGAGAGAAATCACCTTTTTATTCACATTTCTCTTCTTCCTCACTCGGTCCCCTTTTGACTTGTTGAACCCATCTTCAATTGGTACATTATAAGTGCTCCATTTTTTATTTTCTTTCATATTTGGGTTCTTTGATACACACATTGCTAGATTTTAGAGTCAATTTGAGCTTTTCTTGTGATTTATAAGGGTTTTTAGACAAAAATCTGTTGTGTTTAAAACCGTTCATTCCATTATTGTATTTCTTCAATTTAATCTTGCAATGGAAGGATGATCTAGCAAGAATGTTACTTGAGCTTCCTCCTCTCGATCCACTCCTATTAGGGTGAGAACCCTACGTCCTCTCAAGGAAGGCCCCGAGTATGTGCGGGATCTTCATAATCGCGAGATTATCGTTGAACGTTCGGTTAATTCAAATCACCTTACTCAATTTCAGCTCCTTCCTATCCTATAGGTTGGGAAATCATCTTGAATTGGAGCGGACTAGCGTACCGCTCCATTACATAAGGGATGTTTGCTTCCATTAGCGGTGTCTCTTGAAGACTTAACTTTCTCTATTAGCTTTAGAGAAGGTACATTTCAAGTTGATCGATTTTTAATTTTGGGTTTACTTGATGTTAATGTTAACGATGATGGTATTCTGATACCAACCTTAGCTGAAAAAATGACTGAATCGGAATGTTGACCACTAACCCATAAATTATGTTGCATGGACTTTGAATGGAGTGTGGGGAATGCACTTCGGGCCAATTAGATGTTGTCCAAATACAGGGTACTTCAGTGCATCTTCATTGCAAATGTTTAACCTCGTTTTGGCAACAAAGCTAAATTGACTTCTTTCATGGTTCGCATTCTACATTCAGTTGTGTCAGGTATTTCTAATTGTCTTCTGTCTTTAATTTGTTATATTATCATTCAATTCCATCTTCATCTGGGCTAGGGATATATTCTATTTGTCTACTTGATGACCACTTTGGCTTTACATTGTAATGTGGTCATGCCACCTGGTGAAGCTCCTATTGCGGCTCTACCTTTCAACAATTCTAATATTAACAAGATGAACCTAAAGCTCAATCCTGGGCAAAGAGATGAGGAAGCAGAAGAAGTTGAAGAAGAAGACACCTTGCCAACCGACATAATGATGGATGATATTTTTGATGAACTAAAATTAGATGATGTTGAGGCTAACCCTAATTTTCAACCACCTCAGTTTGATGAGTGCCTTGGCGCTTTAGAGGAGAAGGTAGATGAATGAAAAATTTCTTAGGACAGTCTACATGAGAGCCACAAATCATCTATGAAATATATGCGTAAGTACTTTTGTCACATAACTAAGGGACTCCATCAAATTGATCCTTCCATTCCACCTCCTTCATCTGAATCAAATTAGTTCTATTTCTTGATGTTTGGGCATGTATAACTTTAACTTTATCTTTCACTTTTTCACTAGTTGTGTATGACTTGATGATGATGACCCTCTGGTATGTTCTATATTCTAACTCTTTTTTTTTTATGCTGTTCTCTTCTGTTATTGAAAAGGCCTAGCTATATATCCTAGAGGGGGGGGGGGGGTTGAATAGGACTATGCCAAATTAAAACTTTAACAGTGGAATTAAAATGAATAAATTAAAGATAGCACTTTAAACCAATCACAATATGGAAATGTAAAGTAATCACAAAATCTAGTTGTTCTAAGGACAACCTTTCACTATAAAAACAAAGAGTTTATGGCAGGACAACCTTACTAGAACAATTAGAGAATTAGAAGCTGAAACTGTAAAGGAACAGAAAGGAAATGGCAAGAATTGAAATCTAAACTATTACAACATTCCCCATAGTGCTTAAAATGTAAATATTACAACATTCACATCCACACATTTATCCCACAATTTTGAATGATAAATGATATGGAAATTAAGCAAACATTCAAACCATAATACACAAAGAATTATAGTGGTTCGCCTGTGTGTTCACCAACTGTTAAACAATAGCCACACAGATTGCTACTCCACTCCTAATATCCTCACACAGGGGATATCAGCGTTCACTATGAAAATAAGTTTCACAGGTTCACCTAAAACCTTCACAATTGTCTTTCAATGGGCTTACACAATTCAAAAACCCCACTTCTAAGTTTTCCTGGCTCTCCTCAGTTAACCAATAGATTGAGATTTTTCTGGCTTAATCTCAAACAAAAACCAAAATGAAGGAAATTTACAAAAAAGTAAAATACTTGGATTTCTCCTTTTGTAGCAGCTCAGAAGAACCAATTGGAGTAGAAATTCGAATGTGGAAGTTCAATGTCCAATACTCACTTTGAAATGGTTCTAAGTTCTAATTGATTTTAAATTAAACCAGTTGGGCTAGCTATATTTGATTTTGATTCCAAGAAAAAGGAATATAACAATTCCTCTTTTCAATACAGATTGGAATATAGAAACAAAATCAAATTAATAAAGCTAACAAAAGAGAATATTAAATATGCACAATTAGCTTGAGAATGAACACAAACTTATCTCAAAGTGATGCCTTGATTTTACTTGAATTCAATGTAAAACTCTGAAATTCGTGTTCTATTTATAGTTGCAGAAATCGCATCTACGACTAGTCCTGTGGACACTACGACTGGTCGTATACTGAACAGATTTTTAAAATTTTAAGGCGATTGGATAAAACTATTTCACGACTGGTCGTACGGTGTCCATGACCGGTCGTGAGCCCTCCACGACTGGTGTGAGCATCCTACGACTGGTCATGAGGTACCGGATTTGATCGCTGTAGTTTGAGTCGAAGGTGCATGACTAGTCCTAGAATGAGTTGACATTATTCCTACGACCAGTCGAGCAGTCTCCAGGACTGTTCGTAGCTAAACCAAAAAATTCTAAAAATTTGCAACAACTTAGGACTGGTGTAGGAATTTCTTGGACTGGTCGAGCCAGAGCTAGGACTAGTCAAACAGAGTTTAAGACTAGTCTTAGAACAGACCAAACATCTATAAAATGATTCAATTTGAATTATGTATACAAAATGACCCACCCTAAGGTCAATCTAAGGTCAATCATACCTTGAAAGTGAGGTATGAATATTGAGACTTCATTTCTTCAGATGATAGTTGACCTTTGAAGATTGTGAAGCTTGAGATCTCTTTCCTTGATGTAACATTGAGCTTGAGATCTTCTAGAGCTTGAATTACACTTCATCTTGCGTTGTACACTAACTTGAGTCTTTGAACAAGAACACTTCTTTCGTTGTAGCTTGTACTTGCATTTATTGAAATGGTTTTGAAGTAGTTCTTCGTTCTTGACTTGAAACAAAGTATTTAGAGAGGTGATGCAATGTCTTGATCATATATACCAATGAGCTACATAAGACATAGATTGATATTTTGGCACCACAAAATTTGACAACCAAAGGAGCATAAAACCATAGCACTTACAATCTCTCCCTTTGTCAAATTTGTGACAAAACACACTCCAAAATAAATAAGAGAAGCTCAACATGCACCAGTCATATATAAGAGAACTAGTTATAGCCTGGTTAATGAATCATGCACCAGTTGTCATTAACTAGCACAAATTCTTTCTTACTTATTTACTCCCCATAAGTAGCACACACATATATATCATAAAAATTAACGTTACTACCCTTCAATCCATATCCATTCCAATCAATCCAAACCACTTGAATTCTTCTCCCCCTTTTTTGTCACAATATGACAAAGGAAGCAAAAAAGAAATGGAAAAGGATAATAAACATGAGTAAGAAAAGGATTAACCAATCAAGATTTAAGCAAATTAAAGTCCACAAACCATTAACCAGTTCAAATTCCACAAACAAAGGTTAGTCAACCAATCTGAACTAAAAACAAAGTTCACACACCAACAAAGGTAAAATAGTATTAGAGTTAATACAAACCAAAGGATAAAACATTTAATCAGATCCAGATGAAGGAGCAGGGATGGTAGGATCAAGTTGATGAAGGCCCTTATTTATGCGCCTAAGATACTTGCGCATATATTTAAATCGTTAATCATGGGCCACATTCATATTCTCCACCTTCTCCTCTAGAGCACGAAGACCAGCATCAAAATCAGATGGCTCATAGTCAGGATCATTAGCAGAATCTGATTTAATTTCATCAAAAATATCATCCATATTAATATCATCAAGAAGATCGCTAGCTTCATCTTCATTCCCTGCTTCAGCTCCTCCAACACTAACATCCACTTGGCCAGGAGCCAATTCCAACTTCATTTTGTTAATATTCGAATTGTTAAAAATAAGATGATGGATAGGAGCCTCTCAAACCGGCATAGCAACTAACATGTGATTAGATAACACAGTCATAAGATAAGCAAATGGAATATCACTATGACCTGAATGGAGATGAAACTGAATGACAAAATGACATATCAATGAAGGAAGACAAACTTTAGTACCAAAGATGACAGAATGCAAAACTCTAACCATAAAGGAAGTCAGTTCAGTTTTATTACTTGAACGAGGATACACATTTGAAATAAACATTCTATAGAGAACTCTGTATCTGGGTAACAAATACTTTGAGGGGAGCGCATTCCCTTTATGAGTCCATTGCACATTCATATTACATAGATCTCTAGAGAGCATGCATTTTTTCGATTCTGAGGGTTTTTCAGTTAAAGTATGAATAGGAATACCCTCATGGTTGACAGGTATGTCCACAAGACCCAAAATCAAATGGCGGTCTACTTCAAATGGACCTTCTCTAGCATCAATTTTAAATGATAAATTCTCGGTCAAAAAATCAGAGATACATGCAAACATGGACTACGCAATAGATTGGTATGCAGGCCCACCCCAATGTAAGATGTTAGCCCATCCTACAACTTGAAGAAGTGGGAGAATACCAAAAGGAGCAATGTGGTCAAGATCAATAGGTTGCTCAACAATGACATTGCACAAATGCAAATCTCGCACATATGAGGGATCATCTTTGCATGACCGAAGATGGCGCTGAGTGATAGGGGTTGATCGAGAAAAAGATGGACCATGGAAAGTTTCTTTTTCCCTTTAGCATCCATTTATAATATAATAATCAAAGAACAAGTAACTACAAAAGATGTGAAATGGGGTTTTGATAGATCAGATTTTTTAAGATAAAACCCCAAAATTGCAATGAATGACAAAATAAATTACTCCAAAAGTGAAAATGAAGTAATATTGACTAGAATCTAAAAGAAAAACGTAAAAGACGCACTAACCTTGAAGATCTAGGAAGGTGGGTACGACCGGTCGAGCGTCGGCTCGTTGGAGAGGAAATAGGAAATAAGGAAGATGAAGTTTTTCCCAATTTTAAAATGTCCAGCGCGCTACACGACTAGTCATGTACATCCACGACTGGTCGTGTACCGACTAAAATATATGCATTTTTCATAAAAATTTAACATTTACACCAATAAATTATCAAATATATATATACTATGATACAAGTATGCATGAATATTCAATTTAGATTGCACATACCAAGATTAAATTTTAATTTATTAAACCTACTTTTATCAAGCGGTTTAGTGAAAATGTTAACGAGTTGAGTCTCTGTAGAAATGTATTCTAAAGATATTAGCTTTTCTTCCACTAATTCACGAATGTAATGATACTTAATTTCAATGTGCTTGGTACGTGAATGCTGAATTAGATTTTTTGAAATGTTCATAGCAATGGAATTATCACAATATAATATCAGTGATTCCTATGCAATTCCATAATTGCTTAGCATACGTTTCATCCAAACAAGCTGAGTACATGCATTTCCAGCTGCGATGTATTCAGCCTCAGCAGTAGAGAGTGATATAGAACTTTGCTTCTTGTTAAACCAAGAAACCAAATAATTGCCAATATAGAAACAACCACCACTGGTTGATTTCCTGTCATCAATATTACTAGCCCAATCAGCATCTGAGTACCCAGCCAATTAAACACTAGTATCATATGGATACCATAAAGCCAATTTAGCAGTACTTGTGACATATCGCATAATCCTCTTAACAACAATTAAATGTGACTCTTTGGGATCAGATTGATATCTAGTGCAAATACCAACACTTAAAGCAATATCAAGTCTACTAGCAATTAAATAAAGTAAACTGCCAATCATACTACGGAATAATTTAAGATCCACATTTTTACCTGTAGAGTCCTTTGAGAGTCTTAAAGTTGTACTCATCGAAGTATCAAAATTCTTACCATTCTCAAATCTGAACTTTTTGATTAAGTTCAGAGCATATTTGGTTTGAGAAATAAAAATGCCATCAGATTGTTTTTTCATTTTCAATCCTAGGAAATAATTCAATTCCCCAATCATGCTCATTTTAAACTTAGATTTCATTAAATCTGCAAACTCAACAGTCATGTTAGAACATGTAGATCCATAAATAATATCATCTACGTAGATCTGCACTATTAAGATGTGATCATTAAGTTTCTTAACAAAAAGAGTCTTATCTACACTTCCCATTTGAAAATCATGACTTAGCAAAAACTTAGTCAATTTCTCCTACCATGCCCCAGGAGCTTGTTTTAAACCGTAGAGAGCCTTTTTAAGGCGATAGACATGATCAGTGTTCTTAGGGTCTTCAAAACCTATTGGTTGTTCAACATATACTTTTTCATGCAGATCACCATTTAAGAAGGCACTCTTCACATCCATTTGATAATTTTGAATTTTCTAAAGTAAACAATGGATATAAATAGTCTGATTAACTCAAGACGAGCTACTGGGGCAAAGGTTTCATCATAATCAATACCCTCAATTTGAGTGTACCCTTGTACAACTAGTCTAGCCTTATTTTGAATTATATTACCAAGTTCGTCAAACTTATTTTTGAAAATCCACTTTGTTTTTATAATATGTTTATCATTAAATCTAGGAACAAGATACCAAACATCATTTCTCACAAATTGGTTAAGCTCTTCTTACATCGCAACAATCTAGTTTTCGTTAGTAAGAGCTTCTTTTATGTTTTCCGGTTCAATCCGGGATGTAAAACATATGTAATTACATATGTCTTCTAGTTGTCTACAAGTGCGTACACCAGAGAGAGGGTTTTCAAGAATCTGAGTGGTTGGATGATCTTTAACAGTCCTCAGTTTAGAGTCAATTTGATTTGATGAAGTATTTGATTTATCAATTAAAAGAACTTCATCATTATCAAAACTTGGGGCAGGTGTATTCAAGTGATCGTCTATGACCACATTAATAGATTCCTGAATAACACCGATCCTTTTGTTCAGCACATGATATGTGCGACTGTTTAAAGAATATCCTAAAAAGATCCCTTCATCACTTTTAGTGTCAAACTTTCTCAGATTTTCACGGTCACGTAAAATATAGTACTTACTGCTAAAAACTCGAAAGTATTTTACAATAAGCTTCTTATCGAACCACAGTTCATAAGGAGATTTATTATTTGACTTACTTATATAAACTCGGTTGATAGTATAGCATGCAGTATTTACCGCTTCAGCCCAAAGAGTTTTAGGGAGCTTCATACTATTTAACATTACATTAGCCATTTCTTGAAGCACTCTATTTTTTCTTTCAACAATTCCATTTTGTTGTGGAGTTTTAGGTGAAGAGAATTCATGTAATATCCCCTGATCGCTACAGAATTTCTCAAAACTACTATTCTCGAACTCAGATCCATGATCACTACGGATTTTACTGACTTGAGAACCTTTTTCACTTTGGATCCGTTTGATAATCCTTTTTACTTCATTAAGGGTTTCTAATTTATCCCTTAGGAAGGCTACCCAAGTGAATCGGGTAAAATCATCCACGATTATCAATATATATTTTTTGCCGCCTCGACTCTCCATCCTAGTTGGTCCTACATGATCCATGTGGAGAAGTTCGAGAGGTTTAGATGTGGCATTAGAGTCCACCTTTTTGTGAGCACTCCTAGTTTGTTTGCCAATCTGGCATTCGCCACATATTTTATTTACTTTTTACAATTTAGGTAGACCTCTTATTAGTTCTCTTTTACTCAATCTATAGAGATTGCGATAGTGTACATGTCTAAGGCGTTTATGCCATAACTTGGTCTCATCGGTATGGACCATGTAACACAATTGATTAGATGAGCTCGAATCACTTACGATGTAGCAGTTTTCAGATGTTCTACAACCAGTAATATTATTGAACCATTTTTGTTTAAAATTTCATACCCTAGGTTAAAAAATTTAACACTATGATTTTTATCACATATTTGAAAAATGCTTAACCAGTTATGTTTTAACCCTTCAACGTATAAAACATTCTTAAATAAGAGGAGGTTAAAAAGTTAAACTGTACCTTGGCCAATAATCCTGTAATTGCTGCCATCACCGAATGTGACTGAACCATCAGCCATGTCTTTAAGATTGGTGAATAGACCTTTATCACCAGTCATATGACTTGAGCACCACTTTTTAGGTACCACTTTGAATGGCTTGAAGCTTTAAAAGCCGTGTGGGCAACCAAGCTAGTAACCTTAGGAACCCATTTCATAACTGTTTTGGGTTTAGGAGTATAGTTGGTCTTCTTGTATTTGTAATTATTGTAGGAATGACCCACTGAGTTAGATTTTAAGAGCTCCTTAAGCAAATCAACTATCTTTTCAGCTAAAGGGTTTTGATTCTGATTTTTATAGTTGATATAATTACTTTTAGGTTTGAAAGATTAAAAAGTTTTAACATTTTTAGAAAACTTTTGATTTGAACTATTTCCTTTTGAGTTTGAAGATTCTCCTTTCACAAACTTAGGAAAAGTATTCTTCTGTTTAGGAGGAACACTTTTATAATAGCCCAAACCAGATCGGTTGCCACATTTTCTTGATCCAAACAAAAGTTTTTCTAACTTTGGATCACCTTGGGCATACCTCCATGTATCCTTTAAACTCAGAAGAGAAGAGACTTCAAGTTTTAGTTTTTCATTTTCAGATTTTATATTTTCAATCAACGAAGTTTTGAAATCTAAATCGCATTTTGATTTTTCAAAACAATCTAAAATGTGGGATTTTTCTAAAATAAGTGATTCAAAATTTTCTTTAAGTTTTAAGAACTTTTCTTTTTGAAGTTTTAGTTTTACGGCAATTTTACAACTTTCCTTGTATAGGGCATTGTAAGAATCTTGAAGATCTTCTGCATTTTCAGAATCACTGTTTAGATTTTCTTCACTTGTTGAATCATCGTTATCTGAAAAAGTGAATTTGGCTAGAGTCATAAGGGCTTTAATTTCACTGCCCGACTCAGTTTCAGAATCTTCTGATTTAGAAGAGGCTTCAGAATCAAAGGATTCATCCCAAGTAGCCAACATACTCTTCTTTTTAGGTTTGTCCTTTTTAGGACACTTGTTTGCTAAATGCCCATATTCTTGGCAATTGTAACATTGATTATCTTTTAAAGATTTCTAAGTTCTGGTTTTAGATCTTTTCTTATCATTTGATTTTTAAAAGTCAACCCTCTTTTTACTTTTAAAAATCTTGTAAAACTTTTTCGCTAAAAGAGCCATATCATCTCCAGAATTTTCTAAATCAGAATTTTCTTGAGAAATACATTTAGAAGATTTAAGATTGATAGATTTACCTTTAGGAGCTTTAAAGTTTAACTCATAAGTTTGTAAAGAACCAACTAGTTCTTCTACCTTCATATTGTCCGTATCACGAAGTTCCCGGATCGCGGTTACCTTAGAATTGAACCGTTCAAGAAATGAGCGTAGTATTTTTCTACACACTTTACTCTCTGGAATTTTATCGTCAAGACCCCACATAGAGTTTACAATGTCATTTAATCTTGTAAAAAGCCCATAAACATTTCATTTTATTCCATATGAATTTCCTCAAATTTGGTTGTGAGGAGTTGGACTTTAGATTTCTTAACAATTGAAGTACCCTCGTGTCTCATTTCTAAAATATGCCAAGCTTGCTTTGTAGTATCACATGATATAATTATTTTGAATTCATCCGGTGATAGTGCGCAAGTGATTGCATTTAGTGCTTTTGCATTGGCACTACTCTCACTTTTCTAAACTGTAGTCCAAGTGAAATATGGTGAAACTTTTATTGATTTTGAAACATCGATACCAGTTACTTGTAGGGGGCTTCCATTCAGTCACTGTGGCTTGCCACACGCTCTCATCCATGGATTTAAGGAAAATCCTCATCCTGGCTTTCCAATAGGCATAATTGGAGCCATCAAATGGTGGAGGCCTAGTGACTGAAAGGCTATCAAACTTTGACATCTTATAAATAGCTTAGATCGATTAGCTCAGGAAATAAATCCAAATATAAAGAATTAGAACGAGCTATTAGGCTCTGATACCACTTGAAAAGGCCTAGTTATATGTCCTAAGGGGGGAGGGGGAATAGGACTATGCCAAATTAAAACTTTAACAGCGGAATTAAAATGAATAAAGTAAAGATTGCACTTTAAACCAATCACAATATGGAAATGTAAAGCAATCACAAAATCTAGTTGTTCTAATGACAACCTTTCACCATAAAAACCAAGGGTTTATGGCAGGACAACCTTACTAGAACAATAAGAGAATTAAAAGCTGAAACTATAAAGGAACAGAAAACAAATAACAAGAATTGAAATCTAAACTATTACAACATTCCCTATAGTGCTTGAAATGTAAATATTACAACATTCACATCCACACATACATCCCACAATTTTAAATGATAGATGATATGGAAATTAAGTAAACATTCAAACCACAATACACAAAGAATTATAGTGGTTCGCTTGTGTGTTCGCCAACTGTTAAACAACAGCCACACAGATTGCTACTCCACTCCTAATATCCTCACACAGGGGATATCAGCGTTCACTATGAAAATAAGTTTCACAGGTTCACCTAAAAGCTTTACAATTGTGTCTTTCAATGGGCTTACACAATTCAAAAACCCCACTTCTGAGTTTTCCTGGCTCTCCTCAGATAACCAATAGATTAAGATTTTTCTGGCTTAATCTCAAACAAAAACCAAAATCAAGGAAATTTGTAATACAATAAAATACCTGGATTTCTCCATTTGTAGCAGCCTGGAAGAACCAATCAGAGTAGAAGTTCAAATGTGGAAGTTCAATGTCTAATACTCACTTTGAAATGGTTCTAAGTTCTAATTGATTTTAAATTAAACCAGTTAGGCTAGCTATATTTGATTTTGATTCCAAGAATAAGGAATATAACAATTCCTCTTTTCAATTCAGATTGGAATATAAAAAAAAAAAATCAAAGTAATAAAGCTAACAAAAGAGAATATTAAATATGCACAATTAGCTTAAGAATGAACACAAACTTATCTCAGAGTGATGCCTTGATTTTACTTGAATTCAATGTAAAACTCTCAAATTCGTGTTCTATTTATAGTTGCAGAAATCGCATCTACGACTAGTCTTGTGGACACTACGACTGGTTGTAGATCGAACAGATTTTTAAAATTTTATGCGCGATCAGTTAAAAGCGTTTCACGACTGATCATAGGGTGTCCACGACCGATCGTGAGCCCTCCACGACTGGTTGTGAGCATCCTACAACTGGTCGTGAGGTACCAGATTTGATCACTACAGTTTTAGTCGAAGGTTCATAACTGGTCCTAGAACAAGTTGACACTGTTCCTATGACCGGTCGAGCAGTCTCCAGGACTGGTCATAGCTCAACCAAAAAATTCTAAAAATTTACAACAACTTAGGACTAGTCTAGGAATTTCTTGGACTGGTCGAGCCAGATCTAGGACTAGTCAAATAGAGTTCAGGACTAGTCTTAGAACAGACCAAACATCTATAAAATGATTCAATTTGAATTATGTATATAAAATGACCTACCTTAAGGTCAATCTAAGGTCAATCATACCGTGAAAGTGAGGTATGAATATTGAGACTTCATTTCTTCAGATGATAGTTGACCTTTGAAGATTGTGAAGCTTGAGATCTCTCTCCTTAATGTAACATTGAGCTTGAGATCTTTTAGAGCTTGAATTACACTTCATCTTGCGTTGTATACTAACTTGAGTTTTTGAACAAGATCACTTCTTTCGTTGTAGCTTGTACTTGCATTTCTTAAAATGGTTTTGAAGTAGTTCTTCGTTCTTGACTTGAAGCAAAGTGTTTAAAGAGGTGATGCAATGTCTTGATCATATATACCAATGAGTTACATAAGACATAGATTGATGTTTTGGCACCACAAAATTTGACAACTAAAGGAGCATAAAACCATAGTGCTTACAGTAATCATAATCACATTTACATTCAATCTCTATATTTATATCTTCCTTTGTTAAGTTGTAACAAAAAGGGGAAGAACTTTGTGGTTATGTTCATTGATTATATGGTGTAGAGTGGTATAGGTACTCCACAAGTTGTTGTGCTCAGTTTGAGGGAGAGTAGACTGAGGGGGAGTTTTTATTTCAAAGAGTATTATGTTGTGAAGTGAAGTTATGAAGTTTGCGAACTTATGCATTTTGTGAAGTTTTTATTATAATCTTCTAAGTTGGTTTTGTCACGAATTTGACAAAGGGGGAGATTGTAAGTGTTATGTTGTATATCAAGCACCCTATGTGTCAAATTCCATAGTGACCAATGACTTTAGAATGATGGACTTGTTCGAAGATGGAAAGTTCACCTTCATTAGAAGATGTGCTACAAAGCTCAAGTCATGAAGATTGTTCTACCTTGTTCAAGATCAACTTCAAGTGCAAGTTCTATTTCAAAGTTCAACTTAAAGTGCATGTTCAAGTTCAAGAGCAAGATCAAGTTCAAGTCCTACTTCAAGTTTATGTGCTAGTTCAAGTCCAAGGGCACTACATGGTCAAGATCAAGTTAAAGCTTCTAGTGTACAAGATCAAGCTTTAAGTAAACCAAGTTGAAGATCAACCGAAGCAATTGAAGCTACAAGTTCAATGTTGAATATTTCAGGTATAAATGACCCTAGAAAGACCTTATGTTTAGGTCATTCCTATTGCACATTTAGTATGGGTTATTGTGCTTGTTATTGGCTCTATTTATACTAGTTTTAGCCTATGTTCGACTAGTCTAGGCTCTAGCTCTACCAGTACAGGGTTTTTCTCAACTAGTCCAGGAATTGTTGCAAATTTTCAGATTTTTCTAGTAAGGTCACGACCAATCCAGCACCCTGCTCGACCAGTCGTGGACACTAACTCAATCAGTCGAGAAGGGCTTGACTCGAACTCCAGCAAGATATTTCGGCCCCACTCGACCAGTCAAGTGCTATGCTCGACCAGTTGAACAGGCCACTCGACTAGTTGAGGGAAGGTTTTATCTGATCGCGCCAAAATTTTTGAAATTTGGTTGAATCTTAGACCAGTCGAAGGAACTGTTTTTCAGCCTATAAATAGAGGACTTTTCTCAGCTTTTTTCATTGATAAAAAGCAAAATCAAGCCTCCACTTTAAGAGAAAAGCCCCCGTGATTGTCAATCTATTGTTTGGTAAATTAGGATTCTTTTTATAGCTTTTTGATTTCTAATTTCCTAATCTCTCTTTGCTTCAATCTGATTTTAAAAAAAAAGGTGTTCTTCTCCACCCCTTTTGAGATCCAAGGAACTAAATCCAAGTAGCCCAAGGTTGGATTAATTTAAAATTCATTTAGACCTCGAACCCTTTTATATGTGTGATTAAACATTCGACATCTTCATCTTCAAAAGAAGAGGTTCTACCAGACTACATCAAGCAGAATCTTTATATAAGTATTTTGGTTTAAATTGTTTTTGATTTTTGAGATCGCCAGAAAATCTCTATTGTGGTTTTGACTAAGATAGCCAGAAAATCTCAGCATGGGGTTTTTAATTATAGTAGCCCATTGAAAACACAATTGTAAAGGTTTTAAGGTGAACCTTAGAAAACCTTCTTTCATAGTGAAAGCCAATATCACATGGGTTGTGATTATTGAGAGTGGAGTAGGTGTGGCCATTTGAGAATAGTTAGTGTACATATCGAACCACTATAATTTTTAGTGTTTTATGTTTAATGTATATGATGTATGAGTGGTGAATGATTGTATCTATTTCATGTACATGTGGTGAATTTTGTAATAGCTAGATTTCATTATTTTGCCTCTTGTTTTAGTTTTGGTTTTTGATCCTTACTGAGTTCAAGAAATCAAGTTGTCTTACCATAAACTTTGATTTTTGGTGTAAGGTTGTCCTTTAAGCAATGTTTGAATCAACTTCTCAATACTATTACAATTGAGATTGTTATTTGATTCAACTATCTTCATTTCTATTCCACAATTATTTTTATTTGGCATAGTCCTATTCACCCCCCCTCTAGGACTGAGAGTTTGCCCTTTTCATAACTTAAGAACCTCAACCTTAACTACTTCTTTCATGTTTGGATTTAATCAACATTGTGGTTGGAGGTCTTCACATTATCTTCAAGCTAAATGTGGTGAGTACAAATCAAAGGATCAATTCCCTTGAGGTCCGTAATCGACCATCTAAAGGCCCCTTTGTGCTCAATAAGAGTGGAAATAAGCACACTCTCCTGTTTTTCTCAAGGTGGGATGAAATCACCACCGAGTCTGTCTCATCTTGACCTAAGTATTTAAGATTATAGGGAAAAGGTTTTAGGTCAAGCTTCGATGCTTTAAGGCTAGACAACAGAGGCACTACGTCAGTTTGGGGCAGTTTCTCAAATTGTGGCCTCCACCGGTTAACTTCAAGTATTGGTGCAGTATCAAGCATGACATCCATCCCCCTAATCATCTCATCATCCATATCAGGGGAGTGGGCCAAACACATCTCTAAATGGTCAGAGTATAGAGTCAAAAGAGCTCTATCATCTATGAAAGGGTCAATCATGTTAATATCGTGGGCATCGTCATCATCCTCTACTTGTTTGCTCATATTGAAAAAGATATTGAGCTCCAATGTCATATTTCTGAAAGATAAACTCATAACTCCATTCTTACAATTAATGATTGCATTTGATGTAGTAAGGAATGGGCGGTCAAGAATGACAACATTTTGAGTGCTCATATCCATGATGGGTTGAGTATCCATGATGATAAAATCTCTTAGATAATAGAATTTGTCAACATGAAGCAACACATCCTCAATTATCCCTCTCGGTACACGAACTGATTGATCAGCAAGTTGTAATGTGGTCTGGGTGGGTTTTAATTCACCTAGGCCCAGTTGTTCATAGACCGAGTTAGGAATCATATTTACGCTCGCCCCCAAGTCAAGAAGAGCGTGCTCAATCCGGTAGTTCCCAATTACACAAGTGATGGTTGGGCTACCAGGATCCTTGTATTTTTATGGCACATCTTGCTTGAGGATGGCACTCACTTTTTCTATCAGAAATATTTTCTTTTAGATACTCTGCCACCTTTTAGTAGTGCATAAATCTTTCAAAAATTTGGCATGTGAAGGAATTTGTTTCACAACATCCAGAAGAGGGATATTAACATTTATTTGTTTCAACACCTCTAAAATATCTTGAGAGTTAGCCAGAGGTTTTGGTGTAATCAACCGTTGGGGAAATGACACATTTGTTTTACTCTGTAGTTCTAACTCATATGGAGCAGTACTAGGTCTATCGTTCTCATCTACTTTTGGGTCCTTAGGCTTTTCAACCCTTACTAGAATATTTTTGTCAATTGTCTTTTCACTCTTAAGAGTGGTGATAGATTTCTCTTGCTCCATCTAATTTAAAGATCTAGGATCATTTATTTCGTATTGCAATTTAGGATTGGGGAGAGGTTGGGCAGGAAGCATCCCCTTCTCTATAACCATAACAAGTGAATCTATCTTCTGCATAAACTTTGTAAGCTCTTGTAATGTTTGGATAAGCTCTTAAGTTTGTATGAAATTATGAATTGGTTCCTCTTAAGGTTTCCCTTGATTTAAGAGTTGGTTAGGGATTCCTTGAGGAGTGGCAGTTTGTCCATTCCTCCAACTAAAATTTGGATGATTCCTCCAACTCGAATTGTATATATTAGAGGTGGGTCCTCTGAAAGGCCTTTGGTAGTTGTTTACGACATTTGACTGCTCATTTAATATCTCTTAAAAAGCAGGAATTGTTAGGCAATTTTCTGTCGTATGCATGTTGCAGGTACAAATACCACAGACAACTTCCTCATCCTTACCCTTCTTAAGTTCCATAGCCTCAATTTTCGTTGTGAGACTGGCCACTTTAGCCTTTAGATCATCTTCCTCTTTCAAAACATATATTTCGCCCCTCTCCTTTGATTGAGTAGGCTTAGAAGTGGTGCTAGGTCTTGGGGAGATGTCCCATGATTGTGTGTTTTTAGTGAGTTTATCAAAGTAATCCCACACATCATTGACATCTTTGTTCATGTATTCCCGATTGCACTTCATCTCGACCATTTGGTGTATGAAAGATGTCATTCCTTCATAGAAGAAACTTGTAATGCATCACGTTTTAAAACCGTGTTGTGGGCATGAACTGACAAGATCCTTGAATCGCTCCCAACATTGGAAAAATGTTTCATCTTCATTTTAGGTGAAGTTCATGATAGACTTCTGAGGGTGTTTGTTTTATGGTATGGAAAAATTTTCTTAATGAACTCCCTTGCCATGTCATTCCATCTGCGAATTGATCGTGGACGTAGTGAGTGCAACCACATCTTAACTTTTTCTTTTAAGGAGAAAGGAAAGAATTTTGGCCTAATCGTGTCTTCAAACACATTGGGAAAGTGTAAAGTGGCTATTATCTCATCAAACTCTTTCATGTGCGGATATGGATTTTCATATTTAAGTCCATAGAGCTTTGGAAGGAGTTTGATCACTCTTAGCTTGATATCCATATGTCCTGCATTCTCTGGAAGAATCATGCAAGAAGGTGTGCTCCCCCCACCGTTTGTAGATAATCTCGTAAGGTACGAGGCAGGGGTGGTTAATGCACCTCATTCTCATCCTCAGCTTCCTCAATCGGAGGTTGAGGTTGATTCACAGCCATCACTTCTATTAACTCGGAGGACCTCAAGTGATGTCTAATCTTGTGATGGATAGGTAGCCCTTCGACTAAACCTCCTTCACTCAAGAGACATAGAATGTTATCACAGACCCACCTGGGCATGAAACACTCTCAGCCCTCAAGCAACTAAAAACTAAATCCAAGAGAGAAAGAAAACTAAAGCAAGTAAGGAATCTAAAAAAGAAAGAGAGAGATTTGGAACGAAGTTACCAGGTAAGAGTCACTAGGTTAGGATCCTACAAAATAGAAAACAATGTTAGTTTTTAGAAATAATTCAGAAAAATTCTAACCTAGAAACACAGCAAAAACTAACCCTAATCTTAACCTAATTCTAAAACTAATTAATTTTAGAAAAATGTAGTCGTAGTCCCCGACAACGGTGCTAAAATATTGTCACAACCCCAAGTGTAGAGTCGCGATGTCGTAATAATCTCAGTGAGACCGAGGTCAAATCCACAGGGACTAATCTTGTATGTTTCTGAAAATAACTAGAAGTAAAACTAGAAGAAGATGTAAATCTAAAATATGGAATAAAGGAAGTAATTATGAATATTGTGTAAACTATTAATTGAAAGTAGGAACTAGAGTGCCAAGGATCCACCTGTAGCAATTGAGATGCTACCTTGCTTGATTCAAGAGATCTAACTGGAACCAGAGTCCTATCTTATCCAATTGGAAAGAGAGATGATCAAATCTCTAAACTTCTTATTGATCTAGCCTTAATGGAAGAGGATTGTCAAGATTTGGAAGGGATTCCATCACCCAACCATGCCCCGGAGATGATGGCAAACAATAGGATTTACCAATCCAACAATCTCAATTAAGAAAAGAAGATATTTAAAGCTATCGCGGATCTATTATAATTTGACTCATAAAAACCATTAAAAACTATAAATATTCCTTAAAATCAACAAGAAATCAATGAAGTTCAACATAAACATGAATCGAAGTAAAGTAAATATCCCAATCACGCTACAAGCTTCACCTCTTAGCCCAAGCTAAGAGGTTTAGTTAACTATAGACATGATTGAATTAAAAACTCTTAAATAGAACATAAAAATAACTAAGGAAGAAGAAGAAAAACTCTTGCCGGTGGATCTCCACCCTTTTACTCCACTCCTTAAAGCTTAGAAGATGCTTTGAAGCATCCTAGGAACTCCTATTTATAGTTGGGGAACTCCAACTTTTGCACCGAGTTGAAAAGTCGGGCAACTACCTCAAATTTACGCAGTCCGCGCAAAATATGCATAACCTTTAATTAGTCGAGGGCAATCTTCGACTGGTTGAAAGTCACCTTTGACTGGTTAAGGGTCATCTTCGATTGCTCGAGGATCGCGTGAATTTAAAAGATTATGTTGCTGGAGTTCAAGCCGAAGTTTCTTAGGCTAGTCGAACAACACGCAAATTCCTTCTTTTCACTTCATTCCTTACTCGGTTTCCTTAAATCTTTGGCATGCAAATTCTTCAATCTTAGTCTTATAGGATCCATCCTTTGCCTTGGTGATTCTTGAGCATCTAATCTATACTTTTAATATTCTTTTCAATCCAAGCTCTCAAATTCACCTTGCAACACAAACATAACCATTAATCATTATCATGTTCATAAAACCAAGATATAAAAAGGAAAATCTATAATATTTAACACTCAAGAATTATCGCTAAACAGATTCACGTAACTCGTGGCAGCATGTAGTGACCCCTCACTAGTGTCCCTTGTATAAGGCCCATATCCTAGTCCGTACCGTTCCATGGGCTTCCGCGGTCCTCCTAGTCTAATTCTGGTGACCCGCAATGTGTAGATAGCATTTGTGCGTGACCTTGAGTCGCATCCTGTCGATCTGAGTCGACTCGACCCAAGACTTGTACCCTTGCGACTGCGCTGTCGTCATGGTTCCAACGTCGCGTCTCGCGCATCGATGCAATACCCAGTCCAGGAGTTGTGGGCTTGCGTTTATTTTGAGAAAAATTTCACGCATTGCAAAACCCAAGAGAATCTCTACCAAAAATCAAATCAATCAATCAATCTTAAGTCAAGTACAACAAGTACACAACCTATCCCTCTCCCATTCCCAAAGTCAACTCTCTCTCTCTCTCCACCCATCCCTTTCTTACACTCACCCATCACTCATCACTCACTCTTACATCACCTCTCTCTCTCTCTCTCTCTCTCTCTCTCTCTCTCTCCCAAGTTCATCTCCCAAGAAACTCCCAAGGAGAGGATGTCCAAGCTTCACATGGAGAAGTTATGGTGTGGCCCACTTCCTACCACCCTATCTTCCCATCCAACCATCAAAACTTCATTATCAACCATTAAAGAGAGAGCCAAGGAGTTTGGCATTTCGAGGAGCCAAGAAGATCCAATGGTGGGTGCTTTTCTAGGATTAGATTTGTGTTTTCTTACATGGAATTGATGATGTGAGGGCCCACTTGTGGTGGGACCCATTTGATATACATGTTGTAAACGGAGAGGAGCTCATAGTGGCGGAGCTCCTCCCTCGCACACACACCGTCTCTCTCTCTCTCTCTCTCTCTCTCTCTCTCTCTCTCTCTCTCCCTTTTTGTGATAGAGTGTGGCCCACCTGATTATTTGGTGGAGCTCACATTGTTGTCCGTGGCGGGACAGGCCCAGATGAAGGAAATCACAAATAACGGCTTGATCCAAACCTTGGTGGCCCATCCTCATGGCAACACATGATGTATGTGCTTTATTTACATCGTCCAGCCATGGACCCCACCAACGTGGGACCCACCACATGTGTGTGACTCATCCAAACTGTCCGTCCAGGTGGGACGCACCAAGATGTACTTGTTTATACACACACCGTCCATCTAGACGGTGCTGTGCAGAGCCACCATGATATATATATATATATATATATATATATATATATATTTTATCCCTGCTGCCCATCCATTTGGCAAACGTGTGGGGCCCACCCCACATGTGTTGCACGTGTGGGATGGGACCCATCTTGATGTGTGTATTCTAATATTCACACCGTCCATTTCTGGATGGTGCAAAGAGGGGCCGACCATGATGTATGTATATTATACATACCGTGCATTCGTTTGAGATGAGGGCCCACCCACATGTGTTGGGGTAGGACCCACCTTAATGTAAGTGTTTTATATCTGCACCGTCCATCTGTCCTGGACGGTGGGACCCCCTGCAATGTATGTATTATCAGCACCATTCGTCCGTTTTGAGCTGGACGTGGGACCCATGATGTATGTGATATTCCAGCCGTTCATCTGCAACGGTGCAAATTAGCAGCACCGTGATGCATGTGATTGATCCACACCATCCAGATGGCTGGACGGTGTGACCCACCTTGATGTATGTATTTGCATCCACGCCATACAGGGCTTGAACACTAGATTGTGTTAAAAATAATGAAATATATATAGTATGTATATGTGTGTGTGTGTGGTGGGCCCCACGTGGGACCCACCTCTGTAAAAGGGGATTGGCTTGTGTACATTTACACCAGCTGTATGGCTACTGTACTGACGTCACAAGTTCTATGGGTCTGATCACGATATATGGATTAGATCCACACCATCCAGATAGTTAGGTGATGGGACCCACCTCTGATGTATATGTCCTATCCACCCGTCTATCAAGTGGACCACACTACAACCAGTGGAGGAATGAACGTCTACCATTGAACCCATTTAGGATCACTGAAGTTTCGGATCAATATGAAATTTGTTTTCCTCTTAATTCTAGTCCTTGGTGACCTTATGAATAGATTGGATGGAAAATAAACATTGTGGTGGGCCCTGTGGAATTTTAACAGTGGAAAATCATTTTCACCACTACTATTTATGACATGGTCCAGATGATCTTTCGATCATTATATCCGCTGCTATTTATGGTGCGGACCATGTATTGTGGCCCACCTTGAGGTATATGAGGCCCATTGTTGCGGCCCACTTGATGTATGTGTGGCTCTTAAATGCGGCCCTAAATGATGTTTGTGTGGCCCATATGTGCAGCCTAATGTGATGTTTGTGTGACCCTTAAATGCGGCCCAATATGATGTTTGTGCGGCCCATTTGATGAGGCCCATTGTGATGTATATATAGCCCATGTGATAAGGCCCAATGTGATGTATTTGTGGCCCCTCATGATGCATTTTAGGCCCTTTGTGTGAGGCCCATTACGTTGTGTATGAGGCCCTTATGTGAGGCCCACTCCTTGGGAGCAATGTTGGTTAAATGTCCACATTGATGTGCAATGATGGTTAAATGTCCACATTGTGACATTTCCTTAGGCCCTTTGTTAGGCTGATTATCGATGCCAGTTATCGATACCGATTATGAGTATGTGACAACATAACATCATGATACATTCCCATACGCATCATCTACATGTTTGTTATGAGGTGTGGTTGACCATTGCATATGTCATAGGGCAGGTTATTTATGGGACTCCCTGATAGGCAGAGTCGTCTCACATGAGCATACAGTACGAGTAGGGTTGATGCATGACTAGATTGTTTGACTCATGCATCTCGTATTTTGTGATATAACCATCGTATGCCCTAGCGACATCAGGGCCATAGCCTCCACAGGCATATCATGGATGGCCAGATGGGACGCCGAAAATCTTATTCTACATTAGTTGCCATAAATATCCCTGCGTGAAAGTCTCTAAACCCTCTAGGTACCAAAGGACGTCCCAATGTGTAGATCGAGTGGATACATGAGTGCCCGAGTGTCAAATACCAATAGGTCGCATCTCTCACTGTGTCATAGTCGGTTGGGAAGGGGTGTGGCCTTACCTGCCCGAGGGAGTAGGCAATGCTAGGCTGAGTTTGACCAGCTCATAAATGGATCTGCTATCAACGAGCTGGGTAGGCATTGGTATATTGCTGGCAGGTGGGTAGTGAAGTCTCTTCCACTTACCTAGTTGTGCACAGGTGGCGTCGAGTGTACTAGACCTCAATGATGATCTCAGAGATGTAAGGTACTAATATGTGGACTTATTAAGTATGAGTTACATATTCAGCATTTTCCTCATTCATTCATTCATTCACTATTCACACGGGCTGGTGGTGTGCAATCAAGTCATTGTGTGTACCTTCGCAGTGGCCAGGATTTTATTTGGGGCACACGACCAACTTGAGATCAAGAGTTTACCACATTAAGTTTGGCTATCCAAATTTAGGTATGTGAATGGTTTAGATAGAAGTCCCTTATGATGGACCCCATAGCCTGTAATACTATGTGTTATCATCCCGACTTCACACTCCAGCTTGGTCATTTCATTCGCACCACATATTACATTGCATCCTCAGTATATAGCATTGATTTACTATGCTTCTATATTGTATAGCCTGAATGAGGTTGATGGTATATTATGGACTTGCCATGATCTGCATTGCATACTCTGCTGTTGTATGACTTATGGATTTGTTAGTATTTCTGCTCACTTTGATATTGCTTACTTGGCACTTACCTTGAGCACACACTTACACCACCCTCTAAGCTTTCTATAACTTTATGCATGATAGATGCATGTAGGTGGTGTTAGGTCACAACAACGTTGAGCTTGGAGCGTGCAACGGTCTTCTGGAGCTTTAATTTTTTATATATGTATTTCCCTTTCAGCATTATATTCAACTGTTTATATTAGTGGATATGTGATGATGATGATGTTGCCTTTGTGATTTGGGTAAACTTATGGTTATGCTTCTTACGAGATAAATGTATGTTAGAAAATCCTCCTTGTAGGATCCTAGGATCGGAATCTGGCGTATGGGTGCTGGGAGCAAAGAATGGGGTACTACAGAGGCTGTCGGCACCGGATTCGGCGATGGGAAATTCTGTGAGCCTGGTTTCTGAGTTTGGGGCATGACACCTTGATTCAGATTTGGGTTCATCACCCAATCGTCCATACAAATCAGTCAAGTTAATATTAGGAATTGTTGTTGAGGGTCAAATATTGCATATTATCTCCTATTTATATCTTGATTTTATGAACATGATAATGCTTAATGTCCTATTTTACTCATGTTTGTGTTGCAAGGTGAATTTAAGAGCATAAATTGGAAAAGTTGTTAAAAGCATGATTTTGATGCTCAAAAAGCACCAAGGCAAGGGATGGATCTTAGGAGACAAAGATTGAAGAATTCACATGCTAAAGATCCAAGGAAACTAAGTGATGAAGGAAGAGCATTAAAGACTTGAAGTGAAAAAAAAAAGAATCCTAAAAATTGTCCTGAAAATAGATTTTGAGACTATAAAGGTCTAATCCTAAAAAACTGCCAAAATAGACTTTGATTCTATTGAAGACTGTTAGATAGTATCGAAGAACATATCGAAGACACTTCGATAGAATCAAAAGTTTTAGAATTTCAGGCCAAACTCGCTGGACAATTCTGGACCAATCTTCAATTCAATCGAAGACTGTTCGATAGAATTGAAGAACATATCGATGGCACTTCGATAGAATTTAAACTGTGTAAATTTGAGGCAGTTTCTAGATTTTTTTCAAGTTGGTGCGAAAGGAGGTGTTGTACAACTATAAATAAGAGTCCTCTGGGCATCCCTGGGCATCATCTCAGGTTTAGAGGAGCAAAGCACAAGGGTGGAGAGTCATCGCCAAGCGTTTTTTTTCTTTCTTCCTTAGTTTTTCATGCTTTCTTCATGGGTTTTAAATCCAATCATGTCTATGGTTGGCTAAACCTCTTAGCCAGGGCTAAGAGGTGAAGCTTGTAGCATGACGAGATGTTTTTATTACTCTGATTCATGTTTATGTTGAACTTACTTTGATTCTAGTTTGATATTTAAGAAATACTTTTAGTTTTTAATGGTTTATTGTGACTCAAATTATAGTAGATTTGTAATAGCTTTGAGTATCTTCTTTTCATGCTTTGAAATTATGAAATTAGGAAATCATGTTGTTCACCATCATCTCTAGGGCATGGTTAGATGATGGAATCCCTTCTAATCTTCATAATTCTCCTATGTTTGTAGAATTGGTACATCCTGTTAATTGTCATTGTCTCCAGGGCATAGCTAAGTTATGGAATCACTTCCAATCGTCACAACTCTCATCTATTGAGAATTAGGTCAAAGGATGTTTAGATTTGGTTTTATTGTCATATCTTCCAACTGGATAAGATAGGACTCCGATTCCAGTTGTGTCCTTGAATCAAGCATAGTATCACCCTGATTGCTCTAAGTGGATCCTTGGAAACCCAAGTTCCCACCTTTGAATTTCTTAAGTTTCTAATTAAATCTCTCACAATTACTTTCTTTTATTTCAGATTTAGATTCACATCTTCTCCTAGTTCTACTTTTAGTTACTTTCAGAGATGTACAAGATCAGTTCCTATGGATTTGACCTCTGTCTTACTGAGATAATTACCACATCACGACCCTACACTTGGGGTTGTGAATAAGTTTTTGGCTCCGTTGTCGAGGACTGATGGTTGTGTTTTCTGATTTTGATTAGTTTTGAAATTAGGTTAAGATTAAGATTTATTAACTTTCTATTTTTAGGTTAAGATTTTTTCTATAATTTTTTTAAGAAACTAACTTAGCTTTCAATTTCTAGGTTTAGAAACTTTTCTTTTCTATTTTTAGAGACTAATTTACTTTCTAATTTTAGGATAGAAACTTTCCTAATCCATTTTTAGAAACTAATTTCCTTTCCTATTTCTATTTTTAGAAACTTTCTTTTTTCTATTTTTAGAAACTAGGTTGCTTTTTAGTTCTTTTTTAGAAACTAATTCACTTTCCTTTTTCTTTTGCAGGATCCCAATATAGAAACTTCTAATTTGATAACTTCTTTCTTATTCTCTCTCTTTCTATTTCTAGATTTCTATTTCCCTCTTTCCTTTTAGGGTTAGGTTGGATTCTGAAATTGAGGGCTGAGAGTGTTTCATGCCCAAGTGAGTCCGTGACAACGCTCGACGTCTCTTGAGTGAAGGAGGATTGGTTGAGGGGTTATCTATCCATCACAAGATTATCACTTTAGATCCACAAAATTAATTGAAGTTATGGCTGCCAATCAACCGACCAAACAAACTCTAAATCCACCTCAACCTAGGGTTGTAAAATCCAGGATGAGAATCATGTGCATCAAGCACCCCTGCCTCGTACTTTACAAGATTATTTACAACCAGTAGGGTTGAGCATGCCCCCATGCAAGGTTTTTCCAGAAAATACGGGATATATGGATATCAAGCTAGGGGTGATCCAACTCCTTCCAAAATTTCATGGACTTGAATATGAAAATTCATATTTACACTTAAAAGAGTTTGACGAGATCATAGCCACTTTATATTTTCCTAACGTGTCCAATCACACGGTCAGGCTGAAACTCTTTCCCTTTTCTTTGAAAGAGAAAGCTAAGATATGGTTGCATTTGCTATGTCCTCGATCAATTGGTAAATGTAACGATATGATAAGGGAGTTCATAAAGAAAATTTTTCAACACCATAAAACAAACACCCTCAGAAAGTCAATCATGAACTTCGCCCAAAAGGAAGATGAAACATTCTGTCATGCCCCAAACTTGGAAACCGGGCTCACAGAATTCCCGATCACCTAATCCAGTGCCAATAGCCTCCGTAGTACCCCATTCTCGGCTCCCAGCGCCCATACGCCAGATTCCGATCCTGGGATCCTACAAGGAGGATTTTTCAATGTACATTTATCTCGTAAGAAGCATAACCACAACTTTACCCAAATCACAAAGGCAACATCATCATCACATATCCACTAATATAAACATTTGAATACAATACTGAAAGGGAAATACATATATAAAAAATCAAAGCTCCAGAAGACAGCTGCATACTCCAAGCTCAATGCTGCTGCAACATAATGCCACTTGCACGCATCTATCATGCATAACCTTATAGAAAGCTTAGAGGGTGGTGTAAGTGTGTGCACAAGATAAGTGTCAAGCACACAAATATCAGCATAAGAGGAACACTAGTAAGGCTATAAGTCATTCAATATCAGAGTATGCAAAGCAGAACGGCTATGCAATGTGGAGACATAATAAGCTAAATATCATATACTGAGGATGCAATGCAATATGCAAATCCTGATGAGTTCACGGATATCGTCAGCCGTATATAGGTCATGAATGCAAAAACCAAATGGTATGTGCTGAGGATGCAATGCAATATGTGGTGTGAATAAAATGACCAAGCTGGAGTGTGAAGTCGGGATGATAGTATGTAATATCACAGGCTATGGAGTCCATCACAAAGGACTCCTATCTAAACCAGTCTCATACCTAAATTTGGATAGTCAAATTCAATGTGGTAAACTCCTAATCTCAGGTTAGTCATGCGCCCCACCAGCCTGAGTAGATAGTGAATGAATGAATGAATAAGTAAAATGCTAAGTATTCAACTCCTGTTCAATAAGTCTACATATCAGTACTGTACATTTTTGGGATCATCACTGGGGTCTAGTACACTCCACACTGACTACCGCCTCCCTAGCTGCACAACCATGCAAGTGAAAAAGACCTCACTACCCGCCTGCCAGTAGTATACCAATGCCTAATCGGCTCATCGATAACGGACCCATTTGTGAGCTGGTCAAACTCAGCCTAGCTTACAGCCCCCTCGCTTGGGCGGATAAGGCCACACTCCCTTCTAACCGACCACAACACAGTGGGAGACGCAGCCTACTGGTATTCGGTACTCGGGCACTCATGTATCCACTCGGTCTAGACGTTGGAGCATCTCCTGGCCACAGAGGTTTAGGGACTTTCACCCAGGGACATCTATAACACCCCATGTAAAAAAAGATTTTCGGTGACCCATCTCACCATCCACGATATGTCTGTCGAGGCTACGACCCTGATATCGCTAGAGCATACAGTCTTCATATCCCAAAATGTGAGATGCATGAGTCATACAGTCCAGTCATGCATCAAACCTGCGTGTAGCGCGCGCTCATGTGGGGCAACTCCATCTCTCAGGGAGTCCCATAATATTCGCCCACTAGCATGTGTTATGATCAATCACTCTTCATATCGAGCATACATATGATGCACATGGGCATGGATTATGGAGCTATACTAAGCATGTTATATGATGATGATGTACTCTCCTCATATCAAGGATGGGCCTAGATGGCCTACTCATATTAAGAATGGGCCTAATGAGGCCTAAGGGAAGGTCACATGTGGACATTTAACCATCATTGCCCATCAATATGGACATTCAATTAACATTGCTCCCAAGGAGTGGCCCTCATAAGGCTAAACATATAGTGGGGCCCATGGCCTCACATAAGGGCCTAATATACTTCTCAACGGGCTTCATCACATGGGCCTCGTATACATCATAATGGGCCGCATCACATGGGCCTCAAATACATATCACAATGGGCCTCATATAAGGACCTCATATACATCGCATTGGGCCACATCCCATGGCCTCGAATACATCACACCGAGCCTCATTACATGGGTGGCTCATACATCGCAATAGACCTCATATACATCATCATGGGCCGCATCACATGGGCTTCACTTACAACACGTTGGGCCTCACACAAGGGCCTCATAGATGTCATAATGGGCCTGATGGTGCAACTCATACGGTCCAGAAATAAATGGACAACATGAATATAGAACATATATAACATGGTGGCCCTGCAAGATGGGCCCCACCAAATGGATAGTGTGTATGCAACACACGCATCACGGTGGGCCTCATACATTCACAATGGGCCTCAATCAATCAGAAAGTGGGCTTAAAAACTGATGGATGGCAAGGATAAAACATATATGATGGTGGGCCTGAAAACTGATGGATGACAAGGATAAAACATATGTATCAAATGGGACCCACCGAACTTGCTGACGTCCATACAAATGGACGGTTGGAAGAACACATGCATCATGGGGGTCCACGCGTTTGGACAAATGAGATAAAACATGTATACCAATATGGGCCCTATCGTCCAGCAGCTGGTGGACGGTGCTAGATAGGATCCATACATCAGGTGGATTTCTACCGTCTAAACATTGGACAGTGTGGATGAAATACTTATATCACGGTAGGCTCTACAGAACTTGGTGACATCACTACAGGTCCCACCTATCAGTAACTAATTTGGTGGGTCCCACATGATCTAGATGGTCAAGATTATGGCACGTGGGACCTATGGAAGGCGTGGATATAACACATATACCATGGTGCATCCAGCACCGCCCCACACTGGACAGTGTGGATGCAAAACACATCAGATGAGGGCCCCACCGTCCAAGGTCTGGACGGTGTGGCAAAACACATGCATTAGGCCGATGCCACATAATGCACTCAGCAAGGCATCAAGGTGGGCCCCACATCCCATGTATAGACGGGGTGGATTCCACACGTATCATCATGATGGGCTCCCACCGTCCAGCAATTTGGACGGTGAGGATAAGGCCCGCACATCATGGTGTGTCCCACAGCAGGGATGGATCACATACATTCAAGGTGGGTTCCACCGTCTAGAGTGTTGGACAGTGTGGATAAGACCCATACATCATGGTACGTCCCACCATTGGACGAACGGTATAGATATAGAATACATATATCCAAGGTGGGCCCCACCCACTTACACATGCAGCACGTGTGGGGTGGGTCCCACCAGCTACCAGGTGGACGTACGGTTGGGATATAACATATATCTCATGTTGGGCCCCACAGAACTTACTGACATAGACGCAACAACTAATTTTCCACCGTTCAGATAGTGGACGGTGTGGATAAAAGACATGCATCACGTGTGGATCCCACGCACGTGGTAGTTGGACGATGACGGTCCAGCACAGCATCAAGGTGGGTCCACACGTGTGGCTCACCTCAACTTTGGATACAAACTGATATTTATATTTTCCTTCATGCAGTCCAGTAGCCTCTGATGCTGGATGTTCCACGGCTTGGACGGTTTGAATGTTATACGTCCATCAAGGTGAGGTCCATGTACACGTGGCCCACAAGGCACATACATCAAGGTGGCCCCATGTCTAGGGATGGCGTGGATGGCATACGTCCATCAAGTGGGGTCCATGGATCAAGTTGATAATTACGTTTTCCCTTTAATAGGGCCTGCCCAAAACGGGCAACAGGTATAGCAAGGTGGGCCCCGTTTGGACAGTTGGTGCATCCCACCCAGTGGATGGCATGGATAAAAATACATCATGGTGGGCCACAAGATGGGAAAGAGAGAGATAGAGAGACACGAAGTGGTGGAGGGACATGTGGGCCCTCAAATAGAAAAAAAGATCTAATGCTATGAACACCCACCGATTTCACTCCTTCTTGGCTCCTTAAACTCCTAAACTCCTTGCCTTTCCCTTTGTTGGAAGTTGATGAAGGTTGGATGGCTAGGATGGGAGATTGGGTGGTAGGGAGTGGGTCACACTTGGCTCTCTTTATCTCCCTAGGAATTGCTTGGAAAATGGTGGAGAAAATGAGACTAGATGGAGTGAAAGATGGGAGAATGTTTGTGTAAGGAGAGATGTGATGATAGGTATGGGTTTTAGTTGACTTTTGGGGGTGAGTTGGCATGGGGTATGGGTTGCTTGTTTTTATTGGTAAGAAAAGGATGCGAGAGGTATGGGTTTTGTACTTGACTAGTACTTGATTGATTGATGTGAAATGTGGTAAAGATTCTCTTGGATTTTACAACACGTGATATTTTCTCGAGATAAACGTGGACCCACAACTGCTGGCTTAGGTATCGCATCAGCGCACAAGTCGAGGCATTAGAACTGCGGTGACGACACGGTCGTTAGGGTATAAGTTTCGAGTTGAGTCGACATAGATCTACGGGATGCAACTTAGGATCACGTGCAAATGCCAATTATAAGTCACGGGTTGCTAAAATTCGACGGGGAGGATCGCGAGAGTCTACAGAATGGTACGGACTAGGATACAAGCCTTACACATTCTTCCAATGTTAGGAACGGTTCAAGGATCTTGTTAGTTCATGCCCATAAAACGATTTTAAAATGTGGCACATTACATACTTTTTCTATGATGGACTAACATCCTCTATGCGTTAATTGGTTGAGACAATGTGCAATGGAGAATTCATAAATAAAAACATTTATGATGTGTGGGATTATTTGGATAGAGCTGAAAATGCACAATCATGGGACGTCTCCCCAAAATCGAGCATCACCTCTAGGCCCGCTCAATCAAAGGAGGGGCGGAATATACCTTCTGAAAGAGGATGATGATATCAATGCTAAAGTGGATAATCTTGTAAGGAAATTTGAAGCCATGGAACTAAAGAAGGATAAGCCTAAAAAACTGTTTACGGTATTTGTGCTTGTAACATTCACATAACTGAAAATTTCCCAACAATACCTGCTTTTCAGGAGGCACTGAATGAGCAATCTAATGCTGTGAATAATCACCAAAGGTCTTTCAATGGACCCATCTCTAATACATACAATCCTAGATGGAGAAATCATCCAAATTTCAGTTGGAGGAATGCACAAACTGATACTCTTTAAGGATTCCCTAATCAAATTCCAAATCAAGGGAAACCTCAAGAGGAACCGGTTCAAAATTTCACACAAACTTAGGGGCTTACCCAAGCATTACGAGAACTGACAAAATATATGCAAAAGATGGATTCACATGTTATGGTTATAGAGAAGGGAATGCTTTTTGCTAAACCTTTCCCCAATCCTAAACCGCAATAGAAAATAAGTGATCCAAGCTCTTCAAATCAAATGGAGCAAGCTAAGTCTATCACCACCCTTAGGAGTAGGAAAACAATTGACAAATTTATTCCGGTAAGGATAGAAAAGTCTAAGGACCCGAAAATAGATGAAATTGATAGACCTAGCACTGCTCCACAAGAATGAGAACCGAAACTTTAAGGCAAGCCTATTGCACGATTCCCCCAACGGTTGATTACAACAAAACCCCTCTTTAACTCTCAGGACATGCTAAAGGTGCTCAAACAAGTGAAGGTCAATATTCCTCTACTGGGTGTCGTTAAACAAATACCCTCATATGCCAAATTTTTAAAAGATTTATGTACGAAAAAAAGACGGCAAAATATTCTAAAGAAAATCTTTTTAACAGAAAAGGTAAGTGTCATCCTGAAGGAAGTTATGCCATATAAATATAAAGATCCTGGTAGCCCAACAATTGCTTGTGTAATTGGGAATTACTGGATTAAGCACCCACTTCTTGACTTAAGAACGAGCGTAAATCTAATCTACTAGGTCTACGAATAACTGGGTCTAGTTAAATTAAAACCCACCCAGACCATATTACAACTTATCGATCGCTCAGTTCATGTACCAAGATGGATAATTAAGGATGTTTTAGTCTAGGTTAATAAATTCTACTACCCGGTAGATTTTAACCCATCGTGGACATGAGAACTCAAATTCTCGTCATTCTTGGTTGCCCATTCCTTACCACATCAAATGCAATCATTATTATAGGAATGGAGTCATGAGTTTGTCTTTTGAAAATATGACATTAGAGCTAAATATATTTTTTAATATAAGCAAACAGTCAGAGGAAGATGATTCCCATGATATTAACATGATTGACTCTTTCATGGAAGATAAAACTCTTCTGACCTTATCCTCTGACCCTCTAGAGACATGCCTAGCTCACTCCTATGACATAGAAGATGACATGATTAGGGAGATGGGAACCATGCTAGATACTATGCCGGTACTTGAAGTTAACCAGTGGAGGCCACAATTTGAAGAATTACCCCAAACTGATGTAGTGCCTCTACTGTCTAACCTCAAGGCACCAAAGCTTGACCTAAAACCTTTGCCCTCTGATTTAAAATATGCCTATTTAGGTCAAGATGAGATATACCCGGTAGTGATTTCTTCCCACCTTGAGCAGGAACAGGAGAGTATGCTTATCTCTACTCTGATTAAGCATAAGGGAGCCCTTGGATGGTCGATCGCAGACCTCAAAGGAATTGACCCTTCGATTTATACTCACTGCTTTATCTAGAGGATAATGCTAAGACCTCACAACAACTACAATATAGATTAAATCCAAATATAAAGGAAGTGGTTAAGGCCAAGGTTCTTAAGCTATTAGATGTGGGTATCATATACCTTATATCTGATAGCCAATGGGTGAGTCCAACTCAGGTGGTTCTTAAGAAGTCCAAGATCACCATAGTAGCCAATGCCAACAATAAACTCGTGCCAACTAGAGTTACTACTGGTTGGAGAATGTGCATTGACTACGGGAAATTGAATACCGTCATGAGAAAGGATCACTTTCCTTTGCCCTTCATTGATCAAATTTTAGAAAGGCTAGCTAGTCACTCATACTATTACTTCCTTGATGGGTATTCAGGCTACAACCAGATAGAGATAGCCCCTGAAGATCAGGAAAAGACCACATTCACATGTCCCTTTGGCACCTTGTTTACCGAAGGATGCCATTCAGACTGTGTAATGCCCCTGTCACTTTTCAGCGATATATGATGACTATTTTTTCTAACATAGTGGGGCAATATTTAGAGGTCTTCATGGACAACTTCTCTGTCTTTGGTCCATCCTTCAATGATTGTTTTGAGAATCTTATATGCGTGCTAAAGTGATATGAGGAAAAGAACTTGGTACTAAATTAGGAGAAGTGTCATTTCATTGTTCATAAGAAAATTGCCTTGGACATATCATCTCGTCCAGAGGAATTGAGATAGATAAGGTTAAGATTGATCTTATCTCTAACTTACCTCCACCAAAGAACATACAAGACGTGCGATCCTTCATGGGACACGCCGAATTTTACAGAAAATTCATAAAGGACTTTAGTCACCTCTCTCATCCTTTATGCAATCTACTTCAAAAGGATGTACCATACGAGTAGACCGAGCAATGCCAGGAAGCTTTTTCTAAGCTTAAGGGCATACTAATCAGCACACCTATCATATAACCACTCGATTAGAGCATTCCTTTTGAACTTATGTGTGATGCGTCCGACTATGCTCTTGGGGCAGTGCTAGGCGAAACAAAAGACAAAAAACCCTAGGTTATACACTAAGCAAGTAAAACCTTAAATCCTAGCCAAGTGAATTACTCTATTATGGAGAAGGAACTTTTAGTTGTAGTATTTGCTTTAGAAAAATTTAGGTCCTACTTGATCAGATCTAAGATCATCATCTACACTGATCATGTGGCACTTAAGTATCTTCTTTCTAAGAATGATGCTAAGTCCCGCTTGATAAGACGGATCCTTCTATTCTAGGAATTTGATTTGAAAATAAAAGATAAAAATGGAGTAGAAATTGTAGTAGCTAACCATCTTTCCCACCTTAATCTTCATGATTCCCTTGAGAAGACATAAATAAATGACATGTTCCTTGACGAACAATTGTCTAAAGTCTCCAACTCACCTTAATTTGTTGATATTGCTAATTATCCTGCCACAGGTTTCATGCTAACACATTGGACTACGCAAGATAAGAAAAAATTCTTTGCCGATGTACGCAAGTTTTTCTAGGATGATCTATATTTATTTAAATATTGCTCAGACCAAATCTTAAGGAGATGCATGCCAGATAATGAACACCTAAGTGTCATATCCTTTTGTCACTCTCAGGCTGTTAGTGGTCTCTTTTCTACTAAAAAGACCACGGTCAAGATTTCGTAGAGTGACTTTTACTGGCCCACTATGTTCAAAGACACTCATGAGTTTTGCAAAGCTTGTGAGTGTTGTCAAAAATTGGGAGCATTGTCCCGTTGAAATATGATGCCCTTAAACCCCATTCTTATCATAAAAGCATTTGATTGCTGGGGCATCGATTTCATAGGACAATTGTCCCAATCCTTTGAGAATTTATACATCTGATAGTAGTAGACTATGCCACTAAATGGGTCAAAGCGATTCCATGCTGGAACAATGACTATCAAACGGTCATTAAATTCTTAAAAGAAAACATCCTTTCCCGGTTCAGAACGCTCTCACAATTTTGTAATAGGTTGTTTGCAAACTTAATGAAGAAATATGACATCTCTCATAAAGTGAGCACTCTATACCACCCACAAACAAGTGGGCAAGCTGAGATTTCAAATAGGAAAATTAAGCACATTTTGAAAAAGATGGTTAACCCTGACCAAAAGGAGTGGTCAATTCGATTGACCGATGCTTTATGGGCTTACCGTACTACATTTAAGATCCTTATTGGAATGTCTCCCTTTAGACTTGTCTACAGGGAGGCTTGCCACTTACCTATGGAGTTGAAACATAGAGGCTACTAGCTATCAAGAATTTGAACTTCGATTTAGATAATGCTAGCTTGCAACACAAACTACAATTAAATGAACTCAAGGAGATCCGAAATGATGCATATGAGAACTCGAGAATTTACAAGGATAGAATGAAGGTGTTCCATAATAGGAACATCCTTTGGAAATCATTCTTAGGTGGTCAAAAAGTCCTTTTGTATAATTCTCAGTTACATCTTTTTCCAGGTAAGCTCTAATCTCATTGGACCAGTCCTTTCATTGTTATTAAAGTAAATGGACATCGGTTAAAGCCATTTGTGAAAAAATTTGATTCAGAAGACATGTCCATGCCTTTGACTGATCCTGTTTACCAGGATTGACCTCCTAGTCTGACGGAGGTGTAGTTAGGTTTACTGTTTTCCATTATTTAAGGTAGTTTGCTTTCCATTGATTATGATAGTTTGTTTATTGTCTGTTTGAGTCTTTTGTGCTAACCCATCTTCACATTGAGATCATTGGAAAAGCCTCAAAATTTCTTCTTCTGGTATTATCTTTCTATCACTTCCCTTTTTCTTTTCGTTGCCTCTTTTGCATTACATGCTTATTTCTTTTACATTGAGGACAATGTAAATTTTAGGTTGGGGATGGGGGATTAGGTAAACTAATCAGTTGTTTTCTTAGTCCTTGAGCAAAAATTGCAGAAAAGTGCAAATTTTTTGAAAATTAGAATTATAAAATGCTTAATATTGATGATTTATATCTCTTAGATTCAGTTACTTGGAGATTTCAAAGTAAGTTCGAATTATCGATACATGATTAGGAGTTTTAAACATTGATCGAGTCATGATGTCATATGTCACATCTAGCTTTCACATTAAAGCTTCAGTCAACATTTAATTGTTAACTTGGTAATTATTTAGCATGAAAGGAACCAACCTGAGGAATTTGTCCATCATGTTCAAAAAATAATAATAATAATAATATCTAGCTAAAACAACGTTGTCTTTGAAAAGGCCACCTATTAAAGATCTTTAAAAATGTTAACATAGCGTGAAAGCCATCGATAGAAAAATAAAAAACTGGAGGAATAAAAGAGGGAATTAAAAGATGAACTTTAAGGTCAAGTTTCATTTTAGGTTTTGTTTTTCCTGAATGCACTTTTGATTATCAATGTTATCATGAAAATGAACAATTGAACCTTTGATTATGATAAGTCTAGACTTCATTATACACCTATGAAACTCAATGTTTGGAATGGTTCTAATTAGGATTAATGCTTTGAACTTGATTATAAAGTTACTAAATGCTAAAGTTTAAGAGAGAATAATGCTCAAGATTGATGTATTTTGAAACTCTATTATCTGTATTGTTTTTGAAACTTCTTGAGCTTATGGAGTTTATACAATGGTTTCAAAATATTTTTCGCATACTTTGCTTAGGACTAGCAAAATGTTGGTTAGTGATTGTGTTGAGGGTCAAATATTGCATATTATTCCCCATTTATATCTTGGTTTTATGAACATAATAATGCTTAATGTCCTACTTTACTCATGTTTCTGTTGCAAGGTGAATTTAAGAGCTTAGATTGGAAAAGGTGTTAAAAGCATGAATTTGATGCTCAAAGATCACCAAGGCAAGGGATGGATCTTAGGAAACCTAGATTGAAGAATTCACATGTTAAAGATCCAAGGAAACCAAGTGATGAAGGAAGAGAATCGATGACTTGAAGTGAATAAAAGGAATCCTGAAAATTGTCCTAAAAACATATTCTAGAACCAGAAAAGTCTAATTATGAAAAATTACCATATTAGACTTCGATTCTATCGAAGACTGTTAGATAGTATCGAAGAACATATCGAAGACACTTCGATAGAATCGAAAATTTCAGGATTTCAGGCCAAACTCACTGGACAGTTCTGGACCGATCTTCGATTCAATTGATGACTATTTGATAGAATCGAAGGACATATCGAAGACACTTCAATAAAATCAAAATTGTGTAAAATTGAGGCGGTTTCTAGATTTTTTCAAGTCGGTGTGAAAGGAGGTGTTGCACAACTATAAATAGGAGTACTCAGGGCATCCCTGGGCATCATCTAGGGTTTGGAGGAGCAAAGCACAAGGGTGGAGAGCCATTGCCAAGCATTTTTCTTCTTTCTTCCTTAGTTTTTCATGCTTTCTTCTAGAGTTTTAGATCCAATCATGTCCATGGTTGGTAAAACCTCTTACCTAGGGCTAAGAGGTGAAGCTTGTAGCGTGATGGGATGTTTCTATTGCTTTGATTTATGTTTATGTTGAACTTACTTTGATTCTAGTTTAATATTTAAGGAATACTTTCAGTTTTTAATGGTTTATTGTGAATTGAATTATAGTAGATCTATAATAGATTTCAGTATCTTCTTTTCATGCTTTGAGATTATGAAATTAGGAAATCCTGTTGTTCACCATTGTCTCTTAGGCATGGTTGGATGATAAAATCCCTTCTAATCTTCATAATTCTCTTATGTTTGTGGAATAGATATATCCTGTTGTTTGCCATTGTCTCTAGAGCATGGCTAAGTGATGGAATCACTTCCAATCCTCACAACTCTCATCTATTGAGAATTAGGTCTAAGGAAGTTCAGATTTGATTCTATCGCTATATCTTCCAACTGGATAAGATAGGACTCCGATTCTAGTTGTGTCCTTAAATCAAGCATAGTATCACCTTGATTGCTACAAGTGGATCCTTGGAAACCCTAGTTCCCACCTTTGAATTTTTTAAATTTCTAATTAAATCTCTCACAATTACTTCCTTTTATTTCAAATTTAGATTCACATCTTCTCTTAGTTCTACTTCTAGTTGGCTTTCAAAGACGTACAAGATCAGTCCCTGTGGATTTGACCTTGGTCTTACCGAGATTATTACTACATCATGACATTACACTTGGGGTTGTGAACACTTGTCGCCCAAGGACAATCATATATAGGGTGGAGTTCGTCACCCACATCCCAACTGTGGAGAGAACATGCCGCCTAAACCATTAACAACATGGTAAGGTCATGACATTCATTAGTGCACAGTGGTCATTACAGGAAAGCTCGTCACCCAATATTTTACCAACATGGTAGTCTCATCACTTAATGTTTTGCCTATGTGGCAGGCACATCACCCTAGCATAGACCGATAGCTCTGACACGGTGTCCCATACCACCATGCTCGGCTCACGAGTCTTTGTGGGATCGTAACACACTAATGGTTATTAATGGATTTGATCCAATGGTAATAGTGGTATCCTAGATTCCTTCAAATATTATACAACCACTAAATATAAGAATGATCGGGCCATACATTGGACTGATCCGATCGATAATGGGGGACCTCATACCAAACTGGCATTGGGTACATAGCATCCTGTACAGCTCCAACTGCTATCGGTCATTCGTGTTCATCATCGGTTAACCGTATAAGTTCGAGATAGCCAACCCAAAGAGGGCCCATCTGTAAGTGCTATAGTCTCATGCCCCTTTGGTTGTTAAATTTTGTTGTGCCAAAACTCTATCTGTGTCTTGTGTTTGTATGATGATATACATATGTTCAAGACATTGTTCAAGACATCGCATCGACTTTATAAAGACATTGATTATGTCAAGAACGACGAACTACTTCAAGCCAAGTCAAGCCATGTACTTTGTCAACTTCTGTAAACATCAATGTTCAGAGCTACATTAATAAACACTTCAAGACTCAAGTACATTTCAAGACTCAAGTGCAACTTAAGATGAAGTTTAATTTCAAGCTTTAGAAGATCTCAAGATCAAGCTACATAAGTTGAGATCTTAAGCTTCATAAGGTTCAAAGGTCAGCCATTATCTGAAAAGAATGAAGTTCAATGAGTTCAATGTTCATACTTAATGTTCCAGGTATGATAGACCTTAGATTGACCTTAGGGTAGGTCATTTTAGTTACATAATTCAAGATGAATCTTTATAGATGATTTTGGTTTGTTCTAAGACTAGTCCTGGACCTTGTTCGACTAGTCCTAACATTGGTTCGACCAGTCCAAGAAATTCCACGTCCAGTCCTAAGTTGTTGAAGATTTTTGGATTTTTTTGGTTAAGCTTTGACTAGTCCTGAGAACTGGTCGACTGGTCGTAGGAGGGTCACGACTCGACCTTTAACCAGTCGTGTATCTACGACTTGAACTACAGCGTGCAAATCATGTTTCCTACGACTAGTCCTGAGTCAGCCATGACCGGTCATAGGTGGTCCACAACCAGTCATAGAATCCCTACAACTAGTCGTAGAACGGTTTTTTAAGATCGCGCTTAAAATTTCAAAATGCCGTTGTTGCTACAACCAGTCGAAGCTTTCTCAAGACCAGTCGTAGACATGATTTCTGCAACTATAAATTGAACATGAATCTCAAAGTTTTAGAAACTCACTTAAAGAAAATCAAAGCTCCATTCTGAGATAAGTTTGTGTTCATTTTAAGCTACGTTATGCATAATTAATATTCTCTTTTTGTTAACTTATTTATTTGATTTTATTCCTATATTCCAATCTTATTTGAAAAGAGGAATTGTTGTATTCCTTCTTGGAATCAAAATCAAATATAGCTATGCCTATTTGATTTAATTTAAAATCAATAAGAACTTAAAACCATTTTATGTGAGTATTAGACATTGAACGTTAATTTGAACTTCTACTCTGATTAGTTCTTCCGAGTTGTTACGAAAGGAGAAATTCAGGTATTTTACGTTTATATAAAATTTCTATTCTTTTGGTTTTTATTTGAGATTCGCCAAAAAAATCTCATTATGTGGTTATCTGAGGAGAGCCAGAAAACTCAGAGAGTGTGGGTTTTTAGATTGTGTGAGCCCAAGTTAAAAAGACATAATTGTGAAGGTTTTAGGTGAACCTGTGAAACTTATTTTGTTAGTGAACGCTAATATCCCCTGTGTGAGGATATTAGGAATGGAGTAGCATTTTGTGTGGCTGTTGTTGAACAGTTGGTGTACACATAGGCGAACCACTATAATTCTTTGTCTTGTGGTTTGAATGATTACTTAAGTTTTATATCTTTTATCATTCAGATTTGTGAAATGTATGTGTGGATGTGAATGTTGAAAAATTTACATTTCAAGCACAGTGGGAATGTTGTAATAATTTAGATTTAAATTCCTACAATTTATTTCAATTCCTTACTATTTATTTATTCCTCTCCGGTTTGAGTTTTTGATACAAAGGACGTTCTAGAAATAAGGTTGTCCTGCTATAAACCCTTTGGTTTTTATGGTGTAAGGTTGTCCTTAAAACTGAATTCATATCAACCTCTTAATACTTGTTTATTGAGGTTGATTTTATTTCAGCATTGTGAATTGATTTATTTTATTTGGTTATCATATTCTTTTATTCCGCTGTTAAAGTTTTATTTTGACATCGTCCTATTCACCCCCCTCCCCCCCCCCCCCCCCCTTAGGACTTATAGCTAGGTCATTTCAAGTGGTATCAGAGCATAATAGATCACTCTTATTGCTTTTTATTTGGAATTATTTCCTGAACTAACGATCTAAGCTTTTTAAAAGATGTCAAATTTTAATAGCCTATTAGTCACTAGGCCTCCACCCTTTGATGGCTCCAACTATGCCTATTGGAAAGCCAAGATGAGGATCTTCCTCAAATCAATGGATGAGAGTGTGTGGCAAGCCACAATGATTGAATGGAACACACCTACCACTGAAGTGACTGGTATCGATGGTTCAAAATCAATGAGTAACACCGTATTTCTTATGGACCACTCTTCAGAAAAATGAGAGTAGTGCCAATGCAAAAGCACTAAATGCAATCACTTGCGCATTATCACCGGATGAGTTCAAAAGAATTATATCCTGTGATACTGCAAAGCGAGCTTGGGATATTTTAGAAATGACACACGAGGGTACATCAATTGTCAAGAAATCTAAGGTCCAACTCCTTATAACTAAATTTGAGGAAATTCATATGGAGGAAAATGAAATGTTTATGGACTTTTACACAAGATTAAATGACATTGTAAACTCAATGTGGGGTCTTGGTGATAAAATCCCAGAAAGTAAAGTGTGTGCAAAGATACTACGCTCACTTCCTGAACAGTTCAACTCTAAGGTAACCGCGATCCAGGAACTTCATGATACGGACAATATGAGGGTAGAAAAACTAGTTGGTTCTTTACAAACCTATGAGTTAAACTTTAAAGCTCCTAAAAGTAAATCTATCGCTCTTAAATCTTCTAAATATATTTCTCAAGAAAACTCTGATTCTGAAGATGATATGGCTCTTTTAGTGAAAAAGTTTTACAAGATTTTCAAGAGTAAAAATGAGAAACTTTAAAATGAAGTATCTTCTCTTCTAAGTTTAAAGGATACATGGAGGTATGCCCAAGGAGATCCAAAGTTAGAAAAACTTTTATCCGGATCTAGAAAATGTGGCGACAGATCCGGATTGGGCTACAATAAAAATGTTCCACCTAAACAAAAGTATACTCCCTAAGTTTGTAAAAGGAGAATCCTCTAACTCAAAAGGGAAAAATACTAGTCAAGGTTTTTCTAAAAATACAAAAGCTTTTCAAAAACCTAAAAGGAGCTATGTCAACTTCAAAAATCAGAACAAAAACCCACTAGTTGAAAAGATAGTTGATTTGCTTAAGGAGCTCTTAAAATCTAACTTAGTAGGTCATTCTTATAACAACAGACAAAAGAAGACCAACTATATTCCCAAATCCAAAATAGTTCTGAAATGGGTTCTTAAGGCTGCCTGCTTGGTTGCCCACACCGCTTTCAAAGCTACAAGCCATTCAAAGTGGTACGTAGATAGTGGATGCTCCAGGCATATGACAGACGACAAGGCTTTATTCACCGATCTTAAAGATATGACTGATGTGTCAGTTACTTTTGGTGATGGAAGTAATTGCAAGATAATTCACCAAGCTACAGTTCAACTCTATAATCTTCCCTTATTTAAGAATGTTTTATATGTTAAGGGGCTAAAACACAACCTGTTAAGCATATCCCAAATATGCGATAACAACCATAGTGTGAAATTTTCCAATCAAGGTTGTGAAATCATAAACAAAAAGGGTTCTATAATATTAACTGGTCGCAGAACTTCTGAAAACTGCTATATTGTAAGCGATGGTAGCTCATCTAATCAACAGTGCTACATGGTCCATACCGATGAGATAGAATTATGGCATAAACGCCTTGGACATATACACTACCGGAATTTATACAGATTGAGCAAAGGAGAACTAATTAGAGGTCTACCAAAGTTGCAAAAAGTATGCAAAATATGTGGTGAATGCCAGTATAGTAAACAAACTAGGAGCTCTTACAAAAAGGTGAACTCCAATACCACATCAAGACCACTCGAGCTACTTTACATGGATCTTGTAGGACCAACTAGAACGGAGAGTCGAGGTGGCAAAAAATTCATCTTGGTTATCGTAGATGATTATACTAGATTCACTTGGGTTACGTTATTAAGGGACAAATCAGAAACCCTTGATGAAGTGAAAAAGATCATCAAACGAATCCAAATTGAAAAAGGTTCTCATGTCAGTAAGATCTGTAGTGATCATGGATCTGAGTTAGAAAATAGTAGTTTTGAAAAGTTCTGTAGTGATCAGGGAATGTCGCATGAATTCTCTACGTCCAAAACACCACAACAAAATGGAATTGTGGAAAGGAAAAATAAAGTGCTTTAAGAAATGGGAAACGTAATGTTAAATAGTATGAAGCTCCCTAGAAATCTTTGGGCTGAAGCAGTGAATACTGCCTGCTATATTATTAACCGGGTTTATACTTGTAAATCTAATAATAAAATGGCTTATGAACTTTAGTTTGATAAGAAGGCTACTATCAAATACTTTCAATTTTTTGACAGCAAGTGCTATATTTTACGTGACCATGAAAATTTAGGAAAGTTTGACACTAAGAGTGATGAAGGGATCTTTTTAAGATACTCTTTAAACATTCGTGCATATCGTGTACTGAACAACAGGACAGGTGTGATTTAAGAGTCCATTAAAGTGGTCATTGATGACCAATTGAATACACCTACCCCTAGTCTAGATTATGATGAAGTTCTTTTAATTAACAAACCAGATAATTCATCAAATCAAGTTAATTCTGAATTAAGGACTGTTAAAGATCATCCAACTGCTCAGATTCTTGGAAACCCTCTCAATGGTGTGTGCACTCGTAGACAATTAGAAGACATGTAACTACGTGTGTTTTACATCCCAAATTGAACCGGCTAACGTAAAAGAAGCTCTTTCTGACGAAAACTGGATAGTTGCCATGCAAGAAGAACTTAATCAATTTGTTCATAATGATGTATGGTATCTCGTTCCTAGACCTAAAGATAAACACATTATCAGAACAAAGTGGATTTTCAAAAATAAGTCTGATGAACTTGAAAATATAATTCGAAACAAGGCAAGACTGGTTGTACAAGGGTACACTCAAATTGAAGGCATCGATTATGATGAAACCTTTGCCCCAGTTGCTCGCCTTGAATCAATTAGACTTTTTATATCCATTGCATGCTATAGAAAATTTTAGATTTATCAAATGGATATAAAGAGTGCTTTTTTGAATGGCAATTTGCATGAAGAGATATATGTTGAACAACCAATAGGGTTTGAAGACCCTAAGTTTACTGATCATGTATACCGTCTTAAAAAGGCTCTCTATGGTTTAAAACAAGTTCCCAGAGCATGGTATGAGAAATTGACTTAGTTTTTACTTAGTCATAATTTTCAAATGGGTAGTGTCGATAAGACGCTTTTTGTTAAGAAACACAATAATGATGTTTTAATGGTTTAGATCTATGTTGATGATATTATTTATGGATCAACTTGTACTAACATAACTATTAAGTTTGCAGATTTAATGAAATCTAAGTTCGAGATGAGCATGATTGGGGAATTACATTATTTCCTAGGGTTGCAAGTAAAACAACAACCTGATGAAATTTTTATTTCTCAAACCAAGTATGCTTTGAACTTGATTAAAAGGTTCGGATTTGAGAATGGTAAGAATTTTGATACTCCCATGAGTACATCTTTAAGACTCTTAAAAGACTCTACAGGTAAAGATGTAGATCCTAAATTGTATCATAGCATGATTGATAATTTGCTTTATTTAACTGCTAGTAGACCTGATATAGCTTTCAGTGTTGGTATTTGTGCTAGATATCAGTCTAATCTTAAAGAATCTTATTTAACTGCTATTAAGAGGATTATTTGATATGTTGCAAGTTCTGTGCATTTGGGTCTTTGGTATCCATATGATACTAGTGTCCAGTTGGCTCGGTACTCAGATGTTGATTGGGCTGGTAATATTGATGATAGAAAATCAACCAGTGGTGGTTGTTTTTATATTGGAAATTGCTTGGTTTCTTGGTTTAGCAACAAGCAAAGTTCTATATCGCTCTCAACTGCTGAGGCTGAATACATTGCAGCTGGAAATGCATATACTCAGCTTGTTTGGATGAAACATATGTTAAGCGATTATGGAATTACACAGGACTCAATGGTTTTATATTACAATAATTCCAGTGCAATAAATATTTTTAAAAAGCCAATCCAGCATTCACTTACCAAGCATATTAACATTAGGTATCATTACATTCGTGAATTAGTGGAAGAAAAAATAATATCTTTGGAATATATTCCTACCGAGACTCAACTTGCGGATATTTAAACTAAACCGCTTGACAAAAGTAGGTTTAATAAATTAAAGTTTGATCTTGGTATGTGCAATTTAAATTGAATATTCTTGCATTATTGTATCATATTATATATATATATATATGTTTATTTATCTTTTTGGTTGAATTTTAAAATTAGTTGTAAAATATAATTCTTGGCCGGTACTCGACCAGTCGTGAGTATACATGACCAGTCTTGGTACGACCGGTCGTATATATCCACAACCAGTCGTGGAACTCGTGAAATCACTTTAAATTGGGGAAAAGCTTCTTCTTCTTCACTTCCATTTCACTCTCTAACGAGCCTAAGCCTGATCGATCGAACCCACCATCATTTTCCTTCAAGGTTAGTGGTTCTTTTGCATTTTTCTTGTAGAATCTTGCTTATTATATCTCATTTTTCACTCTTGTACACTTTATTTGGTCTTTCAGTGCAAGATTGAGGTTTTTCTTTTTAAAAATCTGATCTATCAAAACCCATTCCATATTTTTTGAAGCTAGTTGTTTTCTTGTATCTAGTATTGCAAATGGATCCCAAAGGGAAAAAGAAATCTTCCCGTGGTCCATCTTCTTCTAAATCAACTCCTATCACACAATGCCATCTTCGGTCTCCCAAAAATGATCCATCCGATGTACGGGATTTGCGTATGCACAATGTCATCGTTGAACGTCTAGTTGATCTTAACCACATTGCTCTATTTGGTATCATACCTCTACTCCAATCTTTAGGTTGGGATAACATCTTACATTGGGGTAGACCTGCATACCAGTCTATTGAATCCATGTTAGCATGCATCTCTGATTTTTCATATGAGAATTTAACGTTTAAAATTGTACTAGAGAAGGTCTATTTGAAGTAGATCGACATTTAATAGCTGGTCTCATGGAAATCCCTGTTAATGATGAGGGTATTCCCATTCATACATTATCTGAAAAACCCTCTGAATCAGAAAAATAGATGCTCACTAGAGATTTATGCAATATGGAAGTGGAATGGACCCATAAAGGAAATGCGCTCTCCTTAGGTATTTGTTACCTAGATATAGGGTTCTTCATAGAATCTTTATCTCAAAATTGTATCCGTTGTCTGGCAAAAAAACAAAACTAACTGCCTTTATGGTTCGTGTTTTGCATTGTGTCATTACTAGTGTAAAGATTTATCTACCTTCTTTAATTTGTCATTCCATCATTCAGTTTCGAATCCATCCTGGTCATAGTGATCTTCCATTTGCCTATCTTATGACTGTTTTAGTTACTCACATGCTCGTGGCTATGCCTGTTAGAGAGGCCCCTATTCATCATCTTATTTTTAACAATACAAATATTAACAAGATGAAATTGGGATTGGCTCCTGGCCAAGTGGATGTTGGTGGTAGTTGTACTAAAGCTGAGAATGAAGTAGAAGATGCTTGCAATCTTCCTGATGATGTTGATATGAATGATATTTTTAATGAACTAGAATCTGACTCTAGTAATGATCCAAATTATCAACCTTCTGACTTTGATGAGAGGTTGCGTTCACTACAGGAAGAGGTGGCTCAAATTCGTGTAACCGAAGCAACTCAATTTCCTTATATGCGCAAGTATATGCGGCGTCATGCTAAGGGTTTACACAAAATAGATCCATGTAATCCTGCTCCATCTTCTGGATCTGACTAAAAGTTTCTATCTGCTAGTCTGTAATAACTTTAATATTATTCTGCTCTTTCTAAGTTTGTGAGACTATTTTTATTTGTCTTTGGACTTGACTAGCCCATGATCTATGGATTTATGTACCTTATTTCATATCTGGGATGCTTTACTCTCCTGTTTATTATTCTTATTCATTTTTTTTTCTTCCTTTATCATTTTGTGACAAAAAGGGGGAGAAGGCTTGTGCTATTGCTACTATTGCTATGAGTAGCCTTTTGAGTAGCATTTTCTTGTGATATCTGTGAGTGCTGCTACTCAGGGGGAGTAAGTATAGATATGAGTATAGATGTATGTGTGTGCTAGTTGTGCATGATTCTTTGTTAAAAACTGGTGCATGATTCTTTATTGAACATGTTGTACTTATCTTTTTTTTTGGAGTATGTTTTGTCACAAATTTGACAAAGGGGGAGATTGTAAGTGTTATGGTCTCATGCACCTTTGGTTGTCAAATTTTGTTGTGCCAAAACTCTATCTGTGTCTCATGTTTGTATGATGATATACATATGTTCAAGACATTGTTCAAGACATCGCATCGACTCTATAAAGACATTGATTATGTCAAGAACGACGAATTACTTCAAGCCAAGTCAAGCTATGTACTTTGTCAACTTCTGTAAACATCAATCTTCAAAGCTACATCGATAAATACTTCAAGACTCAAGTATATTTCAAGACTCAAGTGCAACTCAAGATGAAGTTTAATTTCAAGCTTTAGAAGATCTCAAGATCAAGCTACATCAAGTAGAGATCTCAAGCTTCATAAGGTTCAAAGGTTAGCCATTATCTAAAAGGAATGAAGTTCAATGTTCATACTTAATGTTCCAGGTATGATAGACCTTAGATTGACCTTAGGGTAGGTCATTTTAGTTACATAATTTAAGATGAATCTTTATAGATGATTTTGGTCTGTTCTAAGACTAGTCCTGGACCTTGTTCGACTAGTCCTAGCACTGGTTCGACCAGTCCAAGAAATTCCACGTCCAGTCCTAAGTTGTTGAAGATTTTTAAAATTTTTTTGGTTAAGCTTCGACCAGTCCTGAGAACTGGTCGACCGGTCATAAGAGGGTCACGACTCGATCTTTGACCGGTCGTGTATCTACGACTCGAACTACAGTGTACAAATTATGTTTCCTACGATCAGTCCTGAGTCAGCTACGACCGGTCGTAAGTGGTCCACGACCAGTCGTAGAATCCCTATAACTAGTCGTAGAACAGTTTTTTAAGATTGCGCTTAAAATTTCAAAATGTTGTTGTTGCTATGACCAGTCGAAGCTTTCTCAAGACCAGTCGTAGACATGATTTCTGCAACTATAAATTGAACACGAATCTCAGAGTTTTAGAAACTCACTTGAAGAAAATCAAAGCTCTATTCTGAGGTAAGTTTATGTTCATTTTAAAGTACGTTGTTCATAATTAATAGTCTCTTTTTGTTAGCTTGTTTATTTGATTTTATTCATATATTCCAATTTTATTTGAAAAGAGGAATTGTTGTATTCCTTCTTCTTGGAATCAAAATCAAATATAGCTATGCCTAATTGATTTAATTTAAAATCAATAAGAACTTCGAAACCATTTTATGTGAGTATTGGACATTGAATGTTGATTCGAACTTCTACTCCGATTGGTTCTTCTGGGTTACTACGAAAGGAGAAATCCAGGTATTTTAGGTTTATGTAAAATTTCTATTCTTTTGATTTTTGTTTGAGATTCGCCAAAAAAATCTCATTGTGTGGTTACCTGAGAAGAGCTAGAAAACTCAAAGAGTGTGGGTTTTTGGATTGTGTAAGCCCAAGTTAAAAAGACACAATTGTGAAGGTTTTAGGTGAACCTGTGAAACCTTTTTTGTTAGTGAATGCTAATATCCCTTGTGTGAGGATATTAGGAGTGGAGTAACATTCTGTGTGGCTGTTGTTGAACAGTTGGTGTACACACAGGTAAACCACTATAATTCTGTCTTGTGGTTTGAATGCTTGCTTAAGTGTTATATCTTTTATCATTCAGATTTGTGGAATGTATGTGTAGATGTGAATGTTGTAAAATTTACATTTCAAGCACAGTGAGAATGTTGTAATAATTTAGATTTGAATTCCTGCAATTTATTTCAACTCCTTACTATTTATTTATTCCTCTTCGATATGAGTTTTTGATACAAAGGATGTTCTAGAAATAAGGTTGTCCTGCCATAAACCCTTGGTTTTTATGGTGTAAGGCTATCCTTAGAACTGAATTCATATCAACTTCTCAATACTTGTTTATTGAGGTTGATTTTATTTCAGCATTATGAATTGATTTATTTTATTTGGTTATCATATTATTTTATTCTACTGTTAAAGTTTTATTTTGGCATCGTTCTATTCAAACCCCCCCTCCCTCTAGGACGTATAGCTAGGCCATTTCACCATCTACTTAACATTTTTCATGGCTCGATCCACATGACTACAAATCATATTATCGAATACATAAACATAATCATGAAACAACTAAATGCCATAATAGGATACATCAACCGAACATATGTACGAATCAGTACAATTCAATTCATATCAATATAATCCAACGATTTTAACATCACTTATCAATTTGCATACAATACCTCTAACAGTTGGAGTTTTATCTAATTGAAACATTTTATCAAACATGTTAGCTACCATTAACAAGTAACATTATGATTACAAAAATAAAATAATTCAAACAAAAATAGCATATGACATCTTATGATAAACTAAAAATCATTATCTAACACTATCATGGATTGATAAAATGAAACCTAGAAGAATAGTCCACTCCTTGTGATGATTCACTCATTTCATAGCGCTGCTAAGATTAGGATTTTAGAGAAAATCATTGAAAGACCTAAACAAGCATATAAGCTTGTGAGATTAGGGACAAATAATTATTAAAACTCTACATTACAAGTGAGATTCAACACTTACCTCCAATCATTACTGGGAAAGCTCCGACAACGGCTCCGATTAAGGTGAGGTAGCTATAGAGGGTATAACAGGGTGGAGGTGCACGAATCCTCACACCTCAAGCTCTCTCTCTCTCTCTCTATCTCTATCTCTCTCTCTCTCTTTTCTAGGGAAAAATTAGATGGGGCAAGGAATGCCCCCAAAATCCTTATTTATAGCACCAGAGTGGTGCAAATAGAACTAAGGGCTGGGCTTTTACTATACTAGCCCTAGGGGAGGGTGTTTCCAACCTTTGGGAGCCATTATGGGCCGTAGGGGTCGACACCCACCATAAGATAGTTGGCCCTAATGATGATCTACGCATGGACATGATCGTCCTTCCATTTGGATGCACCGATCAATGGGTATGATCAGAAGTTAGTTCGATGGTCACCAACCATTAATCAGCCCCACAACTAATGGATTTGTATAGGATATTATTTTAGGTTATTATCCTAAATTTGGTAGCGATCTAACATCTCAAATGCCACAACTTGGGTAAAGGTTGAATGAAAATAATTAACTTAAGCTTTTGATTAATTTTAGGAATATTCGCACATCTCATACACTGACCTTGTGAGGCTAAGTTAAGTGATTCGAGACGCTATCTCAGCTTGATGTCCTGTAATGGACATCAAGCTCACTAGGACGATTATCTTTCTATAGTCTTGGGTTTTGTGGCCCACTAATTAGTGGTGTAAAGGTTATTCGGAAAATCAGAACATTTTTAGAATGAATTAGATGGTGAAATTTCTTGTGTGCGACGATTAGGATTTAAATTAGCTAAGTTTATAGTGTGGCCTATTCACAATTATCAAAAATGGGAATTCGATCCTAATCACCTAAAATTGTTGGTTCTTAGGCTAAATGAGTAACTAGGTCAGTTTGGTTTATTAATTAAGATCTGACCCCTAATTATCTTAGCTTTTGATAAGTCTTTATTTAGTTGTGGTCGTCTTGATTAGTCAATAATAGGTCAGCTAGGTTTAGGACCTGGATGAAGAAATCATGATGATAGACTCGAGCTTTAAGTGATCGGGCGGATTCCTTGGTTTATTACGGTTGATTAATCGGATTTGTGCGATTCTTTTCTGGTACCACTCGCGTATAGGCTCACTTTGAGCATTAAGGGTTAGTAAGTGACAACATAAGCTAATTAAAACGAATATTTTCAAGGGTTTTTAGAAATCCAAAATAACAAAAATCTGGGATGATACATTTATAAACCCTACATGATAAGGTACCAATGCATGTTCAAAGTTTGGATTTTGGGGTAGGTTATGTCTGTACAATCATTTATTGTTATTTTCATTTTCAATTTTCAGGTTGATTTTGGGGATGCATTCAGCTTATTGTGGAGCTAAGAAGTACTCTCAAAACAGATCTCTTAGTGATTGTAATTGGACATCTAGTGTTCTTTAGTTTTGATTTAATGCAATTCCTTGTATCATCCATACTAATTGCTTAGCTTAAAAAAATTGGAGAATATGGACCGCATTCATATTAACAAGATAAATTGCATGTGGAATCAAGGTAGGTGTTTGATATTAAAATCAAACACATTAAAAAAAATCTAGGCAGATGGTTTTACAGATGTCCCACGAAGGTGTTGTATTCTAATCCTTAGTTGCATTAATAAATTGATTATTTTTTATTACTTTTATTTTAAGAATTTGATTTTTAAAAAATAAAATAAAATAAAATTCGTGGTAGTATTTGAATTCGTTATTCAATTTAATTACTGGGCTTAAAAGATTGTCACTTATTTTGTTAGTGTGATGAGTATGTTGCAGAGTAAATATCAGGAACATCAAACCAGGAGAATGAGAGTGGCCTTGGAAAATCGGTGAGGAAGCTTGAGGAGAAAGAACTTGATTTGTTGAAGAGAGAATTGGAAATAGTCAAGAAAGAATTGAAAATTACCCAAAAGAAAAAAAAAAAAAAAAAAAACAACAGAGAGAGAGAGAGAGAGAGAGAGAAACTCCATATGGTTCAAATTTTAATACTTTGTCTATCGCAACCGATGATTTGAGGGTGAATGTAATGATGAGGAAGTGAAATGTGGCCGATGGATAGTGCGAAGAAAATATTGAGTCATGGTATGTTATTTGCTTTTTTCTAAATGATGCCTAACTTATGATATTTCCTTGGTCTATTTTATCTCTTAATATTTTAATCAAATTCAAATCTTTTTAAGTGATATAGGGAAAAGGAGCACCCCGCCCTTAATTCTTTGTTGAGAAATAAATCTCAATTGGATGATCCTGTCTATTTCATCAAGCACAATGTAAAACAGATGGTATCCATTGTTTGCAGCCCCACACATTAGACAAGATGATACGTTCTAAGGGGGTGCCTCACACATTGGCTAGCAACAACACTAGAAGGATTGGCATCACAACCTCTGGTAATAACCAAGCTCAACTACCCCCACAATAGGGAATGTTGACATTCCTTACCCATTTCGTATTGGCGATAGTTGCAAGATTGGCCTAGAAGGCTTTAATCTCACCTGCAGCGACACTGTTCATCTTCCAAAACCATTTAATGCCGGGACTGAGGTTTTCGACATATCATTAGTGTCAGGCCTAATGAGGATTTCAGGGTATGTAAGTTTGAAGTGTTATAAGAAGATAACATAATCGTATTCCTACTTCGACTGTGGGGTTAGTTTGAGTGATAATTCATCGTTCACGTTCTATGAAACTCATAAAAAATTCATGGCCATCGGTTGTGATACCTTAGCCTACATCATTGGCTCATGGGGCCAAAAATTGACAACTGGTTGTATGACATTATGCAGTTATACAGACAGCATGATCAACAACAATTGCTTTGGGATATGATGTTGCCAAATCGCTAACCCAAAGACTTTTAAGAGATTCCAGGTGGATCTTAGTAGCTACTATAATCACAAAAATGTTTGGAGTTGCAATTCATGCTGGTGGATCAACATAATTTTGGGGCTGGTATATCTCTCATCATCTGAAGGATGGCCTGCATGTGCAATACTCTCATTTTTTTCCCAATACGAGAAAACCATAAAATCAATGGGAATAACCCTAAAAAAAACCATGAAATTAATGGGAAAATTTTCTAGAGAGAAATCACGGGGTTTGTTTTTCCCCGGAACTCCAAGTCAATGGAAAAACCTTGTGTAAGACTCCTATTAGGTGGGCCATACATGATCATCGATTCAGATATGACCATTGGACTATTCAGATTGAGCGATTTAGTGGGCCCCATTACAGTTGTGATCATTGTATATAGGTTTGGGGCGGGACGCTTGAACCGATGTCCCTATACTTGGTTATTAAGGCAGATATGGAAACCTACGGTGTGAAGACTCTAAAAAGGAGAAGTGTGATGGGTAAGTTTCTAGCCTTTTTTTTTTATATAAATAGATGTCTTGATCCCCTCACCAACATAAGTGAGAAAACCATAGTCCCATTGAAGGTTCTCCTAAAAGTGTGAGGTGTGGAAGATTAAGATTCTTATCGGTGAAATATCTTTCCAATCAGGTACGCTTTCATTTTATGATTTTGAATCTCCATTGTTGATGAATAGCAGATCGGTCAATTCCACAATATAAGTATATCATTTGGCATCAGAGCAATTATGCATTAATCTTGGAGATTTCAAGAGTTTTGATATGCCAGGCTTGTTGCTGACATTGTTGTAGGCATCCATGTTGGCATTCTTTTGATGTGGCTGTCGGATTTCAGCCCCTTCGCATAGCATATATTTGTTTTCAATGATGAGGTAACCCTTTACTTATGCCAATCAGCGATGGTAGACCACCATCAGTGCTTCATCATTCAGATTTGAAAAATAAAAATAAAAATCCATTGATATAACAGGTAGAACATTGGGCCTCATCAGGATTTTTTCCCCTGGAAGCATTCATCTCCAGCAATCATCGCAGCCGCCACCATAAATGGCATCCTACCACTTTCGTTGGCAGCCATGATCAACGAAGTTATCTGGTCTTGATTTTGTGGGTTTCTTTCACCATAATATTCTGGCTGGAATTGCGGGCTTTGTCAAGACGCGGATTGCCTACAGCAGGAAGCTAGGTGTGACCCGTCGTGATGTTTGTGGAATCCACTCCATTCATAAGTTTTCCCAAATCATGTTATAGCACGGGATGTAAAACTCTACCCATCAGATTGGATCGCATCAATGCCGGCAGCCATGGCCGACAACAGCGAACTGTCTACCCATCATCCTCTTCCATTGCCTGCTGACCGCCATTAATGGCGGCACCCACATCTGTTTCCTGGTGTTGCTGGTGAGTGATTACCACAACAGGAAAACTCAATCAGCCATGGATTCCGGCAGCCATGGCGATCCCGCCCCCCTCCTCCTCTTTTTATTCTCCGTTTCAATGGGAACAACAATGGCATCAAAGCTGTCTTCCTCTTCTAGCTTCCATTCAAACGGTTATTGATGGTGGCTATAAATTCGGCCGTGAGATAAAGGGGGAACTGGAGGAAGAGTAGTGCGGCTACGGTTTCGGAAACTACCAAGGACGGCAGTTTCCCCTTAAGTCCAGCCGTTGAGCCTGTGTAGTGGCTTCTGTACATGGATTCTTTCTATGGGCCATGGTAGCTGGGAGTTGGGCCTCATGTCAGCAATTCTCAGGCTCCAAGGATAAGCCCTATTTAATGTGCTCTAAAAGTTTTGGAATTTGGGCCCCGTTAATGCCTGTTGGGTCTGACTTGGGCCGGCTCCTTTTGTTAATGAAGGAGTAGGTTTAGGTTTTGCTTTTAGACCTAGTGGTTTTGACAGGCTGTGCCCAATTACGACAACTCTTTGTGCCCAATTTTGAACCCTTTTTAATGCACATTTGGGCGGATCCGGGGCCTTATTCCAGTGCCCACTTTAGAGATAAGTATGGGCCCATTTCCAATAGTTTCGGGTCTATTTTTTGAGCTCATTTGGGCAGATTCCATGCCCCATTCCAGGGTCCACTAAGGTTTTCTTTGGGCTATGTGATGGATTTCTTGAATGGCTAAGATATGGGCTGAATTTTGGGCCTATTTTCAATGCGTTATTAGACCTATTCCTTGCCAATCCAATGACCATTTTCAAAGCCATTTGTAGGCCCTAACATATGCCTCCTTTATATTCATCTTGGGCCCAACCAACAGGTCTAATGCCTTGCATCATTTTTTGGATCTTTAGGGCCTGCTTTGGATTCTTAGGCCTCATTGTCCAAGATAATGATCTAAAATATTGAATCATTATACTTGCGCCATTTCAGTGCGGAATTGAAATTTAAATAAGTTATTTGATGGTTGGTGGGTTTCACTTGTGAGACGGCCTAAGTAATTTAGTAAATATGGTTAAATACATCATTAAGTTCTAATTTGACCTGAAATAGGGCCATTACCCATGTGTTTAAGGCTGATATTAAGTTGTTATCCATTAGAAATTTAATCCAACCATCACTTTAGAATATGTTTAAGCCTACGGGACAGTCAGCATCAGCCATAATTTGGGCTAAATCAAAACTATTTCAGAATGGTCCATTATGGGAAGGACCATGTAGCAATCCTTGGGTCTGGGAGTGAGGATTGGAGCTGGTTGTGTTAGCCACCAAAGTGACCTCAATCGGCAAAAATTTTTGCTTTCAGACTTCTGTTTATAGAATTCAGTGATCATTCACATTAGGATTGCATTTAGTTGTGATCATTTCCATAGTAGGCGGTGGTTAAAACAAAGAGGTATCATCGCTTGGTAGGATATGAGCGGGGTGAAGTGATTGGTGATGGTGATATAACTTTAAGATATTCATTTTGCCCGAAGGTGATGGACATCTTAGATTTATTTCACTAGCACCAGTCAACTTGTTGTTCAGTAGAGCCTCTTGTATGTCATAATTTTTCTCAAAGAGGAGTCGTGATGATACGTCAGGCTCTTACTAGAATTTGATAACTATGACCCATCATCATTTTGGATCATTTAATTGAAGGCCCAAATCTATCGAATGTTTATACATGCATAATGTTTGTGGTTTACATTCATGTAGTATTATGTGGGACTTGTCCATTTTATTAATGTGAGTGTTATGCTTTATTTGTCCAGCTATGACTGTTTCCAATGTTTCAAACCATTTCAGTTCTATACATTTGCTTACTAGGTCCAACTATCAAAAATGGAAATCGTCCTAGGTTGCATGGACTTGGACTAGCTCTGGAGGAAGCCGAGCCTCCCGTTCCATTTGACTCGAGTACGGATTCAGAAAAGGCTTACTACAATCCTGGACCAAGTCAAACAAAATGTGTCTCAAGATCATAAAGAACTCGATTTCTGAGACCATGTAGGGTGTCATGCCCAACACTGAGAAAGCCAAAGAGTTCCTGATCGAAATAGGGAACCGATTCATAAGGTCGGATAAAGTTGACTTGAGTTCGCTTCTACATAAGCTAACTCAAGCCATCTATAACGGTCAAAGAAACATTAGGGAGTACATCGGTGGGTTGTCTGATGTGGTGGCCAAAATCCGCGCATTAGGCCTTAAGATTGAGGATGAACTCCTAGTTTACTTACTTATGAACTCCCTACCTCCACAGTTCGGTCAATTTCAAATTAGTCATAATACACAAAAGGAAAAGTGGACATTGAACAAACTGATATCTTAGTATGTTCGAGAGGAAGAGAGACACAGAAGGTTGAGTAAGACACAGAGTGCACGCCTAGTGATATCTGGTCAAGGACGAAAAGGTAATAAGAAAAGGAAGAATAATTCAGGAAATCGTTCTTCGGGTCTTGCAAGTGGAAATCAACCTAACTCTGAGGGAAAATCAAAGAATAAAAAGAGGGGACCTAACAATGACTGTTTCTTCTGTAAGAAGCCTGGTCATCAAAAGAAAGATTGTGAACAATTTAAAGAATGACTCATTTCTAAGGGTAATAATCAAGCTTAGTCTATTTTGAATCTAATTTAGTTAATATGTCCACGGACTCCTGATGGATAGACTTTGGTGCAACTATTCACATATATAATTCCATGTAGGATATGCTCCAAAGCCGGATACCAACTGATGTAGATAGATCGGTCTATATAGGAAACGTTATTAGAGCAGATGTCACGCCCCAAACTCGGAGACCGGGCTCACAAAATTCCCGATCGCCGAATCTGGCGCCGACAGCCTCCGTAGAACCCCATTCTCGGCTCCCAGCGCCCATTCACCAGATTCCGATCCTGGGATGCTACAAGGAGGATTTTCAACATCAGTTTAATTTGTAATAAGCATAAGCAAATGCATAACCCACACACAACAACCAAAAACTCCATCACATTTCCACTATAATCAAAAACTTTACAAGTATAATGAGCATAAGGGAAATACAATGATGATAGACCAAAAGCTCCAAAAAGATCAGCTACGCGCCCAAGCCTCAGCGCTGCTGCGATCCTACGTCACCTGCACGCAACGGTCGTGCATAAGCTTATAGAAAGCTTAGAGGGTGGTGAAAGTGTATGCTCAAGATGGTAATGTAGTTATGCAGTATCATAGTAATGTGAAAAATACTGATGAATGCCAAGAATGCCATTAGCCGTACCAAGGCCATGCGGTGCAGAGAATGATGTCGGCCATACCAAGACCATGCAATGCGAAATGCAACTCAAGCATGCAAATCCCCATCTAAGTCCACATATCAATATAGCTCAAAATCTGGAATACCACCGGGGTCTAGTACACTCCAAGCCAGATTGCCGCCCCATCGCGCGCAATAAGGTGAGTGGAAAAGACCTCACTATCCGCCTGCCAAAATCGGGCTCGGCTCGTCAATAGCGGACCCATTCCTCGAGCTGGTCAGACTCAGCCTAGCATTGCCCCCTACTCTCGGGCGGGTAAGGCCGCACCCCCTTCCAACCGACCACGACACAGTGGAAAGCGCAACCGTCTGGTAATCGGCACTCAGCGCTCATGCATCCACTCGGTCTAGACGTTGGAGCAACCTCCTGGTACCATAAGGGTTTAGGGACTTTCACCCAGGGATATCTATCGCACCCCATGTAGAACAATATTTCCGGTATCCAATCCTGCCAACCACGATGCGTCTGTGGAGGCTACGGCCCTGATGTCGCTAGGGCGTACAGTAACCATATCACACAATGCAAATGCATGAATCATACTATCCAGTCATACAGCAACCCTGCGCGTATCGTGCGCTCATGTAGGGCAACACCCCTGTACGGGGGCCCCTAGACAATCTACCCGAAGGCATATGCTATGATCAGTCAATTCTCATATCAAGCATACGTATGATGCATATGATCATGAATCATGGAACTAAACATGTTATATGGGATAGATGATATTCATAACGAAGATGGGCCTAGACAGCCTACACATCACACGCATGGGCCCAACAATGGGCCCTAAGGAAAGGCATAATGCGGACATTTAACCAACATTATACTTGCAATGTGGACGTCAAACCAACATTGCTCCCAAGGCACGACTGTCATAAATCATATTGGGGTTGCACATTGCAATGGACCTTTGGTATATCCCATTGGGCCTTCAATACATTAAATGGGCCGTATCATATGGGCCTATATTCATTAAGTGGGCCACATCAATGGGCCCCACCAATGGACCTTATGTACATTGCAATGGGCTATAACCTGTGGGCCTTAGAACGTATCAAACGGGCCTAATCTTATGGGCCTTACATGTGTCAAATGGGCCTCGACAGTTGGGCCCCATACGTTCATCAAATGGGCCTACTCAAATGGGCCTTATATGTATCAAATGGGCCTCGCCAGTTGGCCCCATTACATCTTAATGGGCCTCGACCCATGGGTCCTAATACATCTTAACGGGCCTTAACCCATGGGCCCCTAACACATCAAATGGGCCTCGACCCATGGGTCCATAACACATCAAATAAACCTCGACCCATGGGCCTTACATGTAAATCAAAGTGGGCCTCAATCAAGGGCCAAAAGTAATTGAGATGGGCCTCCCTCCATCATTATATTAAATATGATATAATATATAATATATATGTAGCACATATAATATTATATATAATATCATATTTTATATACATATAAATATACATATAAATATACATATATATATATATACACACACACACAGCATGCACACACCCAGCACGCACGCACCCAGCACGCATCACAGTGGGCTCCACCGTCCGCCTGGACGGTGGGGATAAAACACTTACATCACTGTGGGCTCCATGTGGGGCCCACCATAATGTTTATAATCCATCCAGACCGTTGATAAGGTCACACGGGCCCAAATGAAGGGTGAAAAAAAATTTCACCTTGATCCCAAACTTCTGTGGGCCCAGAAAGGGTTCCAACAGTAGAGTCCAATTCACACTGTTTCCTTTGATGTGGGCCACCCGAGTCTTGGATCAGTCTGATTTTTGGGGTGGGCCCACGTCAGGGGTTGGCCCACCCTATGAACGGAGTAGATGGAAAATGAACATCAAGGTGGGGTCCACGGTTACAGCCGTGGTGGCTGTACGTCCGCCAGCCCGTCCGCTGGGCGCTGGCGCGCGGCAGCGCTGCTGCCTTCTGACACAGCAGCAGTAGCTGCTGTGTTATATTTATTTATTTATTTATTTTTTGTTTTCTTGAGGATTCTACTGGTGGGGTCCATGTCCAAGCAATCCACTCCATCCAATGGCCTTCCATGGCCCTAGGCAAGCAAAACAAGCCCAATATTGGACCTGTTTCGACGCATAAAAGCAATAGGGAAGGTTTTAATGGTGAAGACCACCATTTGCTACGGTATGGCCCGCCCGAAGGTCTGATTGGTCCCATATTTCGGCTCAACGCCTAAAAAGTGGTTGGGAAGGGAATGGATGGTATGGATTGAAAACATGCATCAAGGTGGGGCCTACATGAGTGGACCACCCCAAGGCTTGGGAAAAGCTGATATTTTTGTTTTCTTTCCAGTAACGTCCAGGGACGCTGGACGTTCCATACTCCTTGGAGGTGGGCCCTACTTAGGTGGGCCACCAAGGGATGGATGGCAGGGTACTACACATATAAAGTGGGCCCCACTTTTAAATGGTTTGGATAAAATTCCTACCTTATGGTGGGGTCCATTCAAGTGGGCCACATAACCTCATAATCATCACAAAAAAAAAAAACTAAAAAATAAAATAAAATAAAAGAGAGAGGGATAGAGAGAGATAGAGGGTGAGATCCGCGTGATGGAGGGACCCCGGCACTATGGGCCCTCCCTTGCACTAAATCATACATCAAGTGGGTCCCCTTTACATGTGGGTCCATGGAATTGAAATCCAACGGTGGAGATCCCTTCTCCCCTAAGATAGACGGTCTAGATGACCCTAAGCATGCAAGAAATAAACATCATGATGGGGTCCATGGAGAATGGCCCCATCATGGAATGATCATGATGATCCAAGTGGGCCATCGGCCACATCTTAGGGTCCAAAGTGAGATCCAAACCATTGATCGGTTGGCCTCACTTGGCCCATCTTAAAAGCATCAAAAACTATCCTATCAAAACACCCACCATTTGATCTTCTTGCTCCCTTGGCTTCCTTAGCTCCTTGTGCTCCTCTTTGATGGAGGAAGATGAGAAATGGATGGTTGAGATGAGAGATGAAGGGGTAGGAAAGGTGGGCCTCACAAATGCCATTTTCTCACCATGGGGGACTCATACGTATGGGACTTATTGCTTAGGAAAGTTGGAAATGAGAGAGAGACTTGTAAGGGAGAGAGAGAGAGAATGATGGGTGATGGAGTGATGGATGGGAGAGAGAGGGATGGGGGTGTAAGAACTTTTTTGACTTTTTTGGCAAAAGTTGTAAGAAGGGGTATGGGTGGTGTAAGAACTTTTTGACTTTGGGGGTTGCTTGGGAAAGGGTGAAAAGTGATGTGTACTTGACATGATGGGATTGATTGATGTGACACCTTGTAGAGATTCCCTCGGAATTCACACTCGCGGCGTTTCCTCGCACCGAACGCTGGCCCACAACTCCCGACCAGAGCATCGCATCAGCGCGCGAGTCACGGCATCGGAACCGCGGCGACGACGCGGTCGCTAAGGTACAAGCCCTGGGTTGAGTCGACTCGGGTTGATGGCACGAGAATCCAGGTCACGCGCAAATACCGGTTAAGGGTCGAAGGTTGCAGGAATTCGACCGGGAAGACCGTGGAAGCCTATGGAAAGGTACGGTCTAGGATACGGGGCTTACAGCTCTCCCCTCCTAATAGAAATTTCGTCCTCGAAATTTACACAATCATCGCAACTAGGCAGAACTCAAGAGGGAGAAGAAACATAACATCACTATATAAAATCAGAGATAACATACAACATACAACACATAATCAATCAACAAAAAGATGGGGATAACGCTCTCGAATCTCAGCCTCGCGCTCCCAGGAAGCCTCCTCAACAGAATGGTGACCCCACTGAACCTTCACCAACGGAATGACCTTAGTCCGGAGGACCTGCTCCTTCCGATCAAGGATACGGACTGGCTGCTCAATATAGGAAGCGTCCTCACGAACCTCTAACGGCTGCCAATCGATAACAGGAACGATGTCTGACCCACACTTCCTCAACATGGAGACATGAAAAACGTTGTAGACGCCAGACAACTGAGATGGCAAGGCAAGCCGATAGGCCACGGCACCAACGCGCCCAGTGATCTCAAAAGGTCCTATGAATCTCGGGGCAAGCTTACCCTTCGCTCCAAATCGAACTACGCCCTTCATGGGCGAGACCTTGAGATACACATGGTCCCCTATATCAAACTCCAAGGGATGACGCCGACGATCAGAAAAACTCTTCTGCCGGCTCTGAGCTGTGCGCATCCTCTGCCTGATGATATCAATAGCCTCTGACGTCTCCTGCACAAGCTCGGGACCTAAGAGACGACGCTCTCCAACCTCGGTCCAACAACTCGGTGATCTGCATGGTCTGCCATATAGTGCCTCAAAAGGAGCCATGCCGATGGTCGCCTGATAGCTGTTATTGTATGCGAACTCAGCCAATCGCAGATGCTCATCCCAGCTACCTCCGAAATCAATCGCGCAGGCCCGAAGCATATCCTCAAGAATCTGATTAACCTTCTCGGTCTGGCTATCAGTCTGCGGATGATACGCGGTACTGAGCTACAAATCAGCCCCATTGCTCTCTGGAAGCTTCCCCAAAACTAAGATGTAAACCTCGGATCTCGGTAAAAAATGATCGACACTGGAACTCCATGTAGTCTCACAATATCCTCGAAGAATAGTTTCGCAAGCCGGTCCAAGGGCCAAGTCGCACGAATCACAAGAAAGTGTGTCGACTTCGTCAGATGATCAATGACGACCCAGATGGCATCATGACCACGCTGAGTCCTCGGTAAGCACATAATGAAATTTGTCGACACGTGCTCTCATTTCCACATTGGGAAGCTTAACGGCTGCAATAGACCAGGAGATCTCTGATGATCGGCCTTGACACGCTGGCACATGTCACACTCGGCCACAAAACTAGTGATTTGTCGCTTCATCCCTACCCAAAAATACAGTCGCCGCATGTCACGATACATCTTCGTCGAGCCAGGGTGGATAGAAAATCGCGATCGATGTGCCTTGGTCATAAGATCTCTGTGTAACTCAGGAATATCCGGGGACACATAATCGACCTCTGAAGCGAAGTCCACTGTCATAACCAATCTGCCTCACTCTCAGATGCTGCCTCTGCTCGATAATCCTGTAATGACTCGTTTGTCTGCTGAGCCTCGATTACCCTCACGATAAGAGAGGGTTGAATCGACAGGCTCGATAACTGTATAAGAGAAGACTGCAGACCAAACTCGAAGTCATACTCTGCTATATCCTCAAGCATCTGCCACTCCTGAATCATCATATGCGCCACCAGGCCTCGTGGCTGACGGCTGAGGGCATCCGCCACCACGTTTGCCTTACCCGGGTGGTACTGGAGATCGAAATCATAGTCCTTCAGGAGTTCCATCCAGCGCCTCTGCCTCATATTCAACTCAGACTGCGAGAAGAGGTACTTCAAGCTCTTGTGGTCAGAAAAGAGCTCGAACCTAACCCCATAGAGATAGTGTCTCCACACTTTCAGTGCGAAGACAACTGCAGCCAACTCTAAATCATGCGTGGGGTAGTTCAGCTCATGGACCTTGAGCTGGCGAGACGCGAAGGCCACTGGTCTCCCATGCTGCATCAGGACAGCACCCAAACCAATATGCGAGGCATCGGTAAATACAATAAATCCGTCACTCCCAGAGGGAAGAGTGAGGACAGGAGCGGACATCAAACGGTCCTTTAACTCCATAAATGCTCGCTCGCAGGCGTCACTCCAAATAAACTCTGCGCCCTTCCGAGTCAACCTGGTCAACGGGGCTGCAATACGAGAGAAGCCCTCAATAAAACGCCGGTAGTAGCCCGCTAAACCAAGGAAACTACGGATCTCGGACGCAGTCGTGGGCTGGCCCCACTGACGCACTGCCTCAACCTTCGAGGGGTCCACTGCGACACCCTCCCTCGTCACCACGTGACCGAGGAACTTCACCTCCTCCTGCCAAAACTCGCACTTCTCTAGCTTCGCATACAACTGGTGTGCGCAGAGGGTCTGCAACGTAACCTCTAAATGCTGCTCATGCTCCTCACGAGTCCTCGAATAAATCAGAATGTCGTCGATGAAGACTACAACAAACTGATCGAGATATGGACGGAAGACCTCGTTCATCAACTGCATGAACACTGCTGGTGCATTGGTCAGTCCGAAGGACATGACCTGAAACTCGAAATGACCATAACGCGTCCTGAATGCTGTCTTCGGAATGTCCTCCTCTCGGACCCGAATCTGATGATAACCGAAACGCAAGTCAATCTTCGAAAAGAACTGTGCACCCTGCAGCTGATCGAACAAATCATCAATCCTCGGGAGCGGGTACTTGTTCTTGATCGTGACCTTGTTGAGCTCACGGTAATCTACGAAGAGCCTCAACGAGCCATCCTTCTTCTTCACGAAGAGTACCGGCGCTCCCCACGGCGAACTGCTCGGACGGATAAAGCCTAACTCGCGCAACTCGTCCAACTGCTTCTGCAGTTCCCGCAACTCCAATGGTGCCATGCGATACGGGGCCTTCGAAATAGGCGCAGTACCGGGCACGAGATCAATCTGAAACTCGGTGAGTCGACGAGGCGGTAATCCCGGAATCTCCTGAAACACATCGGGAAAATCGCAAACCACAGGCAACTGGTCGACGCTCACCGCTAAGGGCTCCTCTATGGCACAAGACATCAAACAAGACAACGGCTCTCCTCTGGGCTCAGCAATGAACTGGAACTGCGGCAAGCCAGGTATACAAAACGTGACTGTCCTCGCGGAGCAATCCAATATGGCGTGATACTCGGCAAGCCAATCCATGCCTAGGATGACATCGAACTCGGATATAGGCAAAGCAAACAGATCGGCAGGCAAAAACATATCCCCAACTAAAACAGGGCAAGACGAGCAAAATCGGCCCAACACTGCAGTCTTTCCCAAGGGAGTTGATACTGCCAACCCCTCACGAGCAGACTCCAATGGCAAACCAGTCGATCAGCAAAAACTCTCAGCCACAAAAGAATGCGATGCACCAGAATCAAACAACACACGTGCAATGCATGCAGATACTGAAAGTATACCCTCAACGACTCCTCCAGATGACTGAGGATCCTGCTGGGCCGCATAGAATCTAGCCTGAGCCGGCTGAGGAGGTGCCTGTCCCCTTTGAGCGTGCTGCTGCTGCTGGGGTCGCTGAGGCGGTTGAAACTGCTGCCTCTGCTGCTGCGGCCTCGGAGGCTGGTGTTGATCCGCCGCCGAGGTGGCCTCGGTGGTGGGGCTGCTGCCGCCGTGGGGGCCTCTCGCCGTGGGGGCCTCTGCCGCCGCGCGGTGGTGGAGGCCGTGGACCTCTTTCTTCTGCTGGGGACGAGGACACTCCCACATACGGTGTCCTGTCGCACCGCACCTAAAACAAGTGCCAGTAAACTGCCTCGGAGGTGGTGCTGGAGGTGCTGCTGGCGCTCGGAAGGCTGGGCGACCTGTGCGCCTCTGCTGAGGTCGACCCTGCTGCGTATCACTAGAAGAAGCCTGCCTCTTCCGGTCCCTCCTCTGACCGCGATCAGACTGAGAACCGTCCCACTCAGTCTCAAAAATCTGGGCCTTCCGCACCACTTCCTCGAAGGTAGGGAGCTCATGCCCAATAACACGGCCTCGAAGACCGTAACGCAAGCCGCTCTCAAATCGGCGGGCTCTCCGCTCCTCATCATCTACTAAGTAAGGTGCAAATCGGGACAGTGCTACAAAACGAGCGGCATACTGAGCCACTGTCATATCGCCTTGCACCAAGGCCTCAAACTCCAACACTCGCTGACGTCGGATGTGATCAGGAAAATACTGTCGATCAAACCGATCCACAAAATCCTCCCAAGTCCATACAAAGTCAGCACCGGCTGCTCGGGAGACTGACGCCCACCAGTGCTCAGCCTCACCATGGAGAAGAAATACGGCTAATCGGACTCGCCGCTCAGTCGCGCATCCCATCGTCTCAAATATCTTCTCTACGTCAGCGTGCCATCTCTCGGCCACGGTCGGGTCTGGCTCACCCTGAAAATGCGGGGGATCGAGGCGTCAGAACTCTCGAAGGAGGGCACTCGAGCGCTCCTGCTCTGCCTGTGCTGGTGAAACGACTGGGGGTCTGCCCTGCCCCTGAAGTGCGGCCGTCACAGCCTGCAGCATCTGCTGTAACTGGGAAGCACTCACAGATACGGTCGGCTCCGCACCGGTCTCTGGTGGAGGAGCTGCACCCATAGGCTGGGCAGCATGAATCCCTGGTAGAGGAGAGGCATCCTCAAGCTGGGCAGGAGGAATCTCGGGTGGTGGAGCAGGAATCGTAGGTGGTAGCGCGAGAGCCGCAGGTGGTGGAGCCGGAGTCTCAGGCGGTGGTGCGGGAGTCGATCGGGTCACTCTCCTGCGCGCCATGTCCTACAGGAAAGAGCGAAGGTGCCTAATTAACTTTGAAAACTCTCGGAGGCACGCTCGTTAAGGGTCGGTAATAAAAGATCGCCAGGCTACCCGAACTTAGGATTTAAATCATTCATAGCAGATATGTAATGTTGTTTTTGGTTATTCCCGAGTTATGCTCTGATACCAACTTCTATCACGCCCCAAACTCGGAGACCGGGCTCACAAAATTCCCGATCGCCGAATCTGGCACCGACAGCCTCCGTAGAACCCCATTCTCGGCTCCCAGCGCCCATTCACCAGATTCCGATCCTGGGATGCTACAAGGAGGATTTTCAACATCAGTTTAATTCGTAATAAGCATAAGCAAAGGCATAACCCACACACAACAACCAAAAACTCCATCACATTTCCACTATAATCAAAAACTTTACAAGTACAATAAGCATAAGGGAAATACAATGATGATAGACCAAAAGCTCCAAAAAGATCAGCTACGCGCCCAAGCCTCAGCGCTGCTGCGATCCTACGTCACCTGCACGCAACGGTCGTGCATAAGCTTATAGAAAGCTTAGAGGGTGGTGAAAGTGTATGCTCAAGATGGTAATGTAGTTATGCAGTATCAGAGTAATGCGGAAAATACTGATGAATGCCAAGAATGCCATTAGCCGTACCAAGGCCATGCGGTGCAGAGAATGATGTCGGCCATACCAAGGCCATGCAATGCGAAATGCAACTCAAGCATGCAAATCCTCATCTAAGTCCACATATCAATATAGCTCAAAATCTGGACTACCACCGGGGTCTAGTACACTCCAAGCCAGATTGTCGCCCCATCGCGCGCAATAAGGTGAGTGGAAAAGACCTAACTATCCGCCTGCCAAAATCGGGCTCGGCTCGTCAATAGCGGACCCATTCCTCGAGCTGGTCAGACTCAGCCTAGCATTGCCCCCTACTCTCGGGCGGGTAAGGCCGCACCCCCTTCCAACCGACCACGACACAGTGGAAAGCGCAACCATCTGGTAATCGGCACTCAGCGCTCATGCATCCACTCGGTCTAGACGTTGGAGCAACCTCCTGGTACCAAAAGGGTTTAGGGACTTTCACCCAGGGATATCTATCGCACCCCATGTAGAACAGTATTTCCGGTATCCAATCCTGCCAACCACGATGCGTCTGTGGAGGCTACGACCCTGATATCGCTAGGGCGTACAGTAACCATATCACACAATGCAAATGCATGAATCATACTATCCAGTCATACAGCAATCCTGCGCGTATCGTGCGCTCATGTAGGGCAACACCCCCTGTACGGGAGCCCCTAAACAATCTGCCCAAAGGCATATGCTATGATCAGTCAATTCTCATATCAAGCATACGTATGATGCATATGATCATGAATCATGGAACTAAACATGTTATATGGGATAGATGATATTCATAACGAAGATGGGCCTAGACGGCCTACACATCACACGCATGGGCCCAACAATGGGCCCTAGGGAAAGGCATAATGCGGACATTTAACCAATATTATACTTGCAATGTGGACGTCAAAACAACATTGCTCCCAAGGCACGACTGTCATAAATCATATTGGGGTTGCACATTGCAATGGACCTTTGGTATATCCCATTGGGCCTTCAATACATCAAATGGGCCGTATCATATGGGCCTATATTCATTAAGTGGGCCACATCAATGGGCCCCACCAATGGGCCTTATGTACATTGCAATGGGCTATAACCTGTGGGCCTTAGAACGTATCAAACGGGCCTAATCTTATGGGCCTTACATGTGTCAAATGGGCCTCGACAGTTGGGCCCCATACGTGCATCAAATGGGCCTACTCACATGGGCCTTATATGTATCAAATGGGCCTCGCCAGTTGGCCCCATTACATCTTAATGGGCCTCGACCCATGGGTCCTAATACATCTTAACGGGCCTTAACCCATGGGCCCCTAACACATCAAATGGGCCTCGACCCATGGGCCCATAACACATCAAATAAACCTCGACCCATGGGCCTTACATGTAAATCAAAGTGGGCCTCAATCAAGGGCCAAAAGTAATTGAGATGGGCCTCCCTCCATCATTATATTAAATATGATATAATATATAATATATATGTTATATTTATTTATTTTTTATTTTTGTTTTCTTGAGGATTCTACTGGTGGGGTCCATGTCCAAGCAATCCACTCCATCCAATGGCCTTCCATGGCCCTAGGCAAGCAAAACAAGCCCAATATTGGACCTATTTCGACGCATAAAAGCAATAGGGAAGGTTTTAATGGTGAAGACCACCATTTGCTACGGTATGGCCCGCCCGAAGGTCTGATTGGTCCCATATTTCGGCTCAACGCCTAAAAAGTGGTTGGGAAGGGAATGGATGGTATGGATTGAAAACATGCATCAAGGTGGGGCCTACATGAGTGGACCACCCCAAGGCTTGGGAAAAGCTGATATTTGTGTTTTCTTTCCAGTAACGTCCAGGGACGCTGGACGGTCCATACTCCTTGGAGGTGGGCCCTGCTTAGGTGGGCCACCAAGGGATGGATGGCAGGGTACTACACATATAAAGTGGGCCCCACTTTTAAATGGTTTGGATAAAATTCCTACCTCATGGTGGGGTCCATTCAAGTGGGCCACATAACCTCATAATCATCACACAAAAAAAAACTAAAAAATAAAATAAAATAAAAGAGAGAGGGATAGAGAGAGATAGAGGGTGAGATCCGCGTGATGGAGGGACCCCGGCACTATGGGCCCTCCCTTGCACTAAATCATACATCAAGTGGGTCCCCTTTACATGTGGGTCCATGGAATTGAAATCCAACGGTGGAGATCCCTTCTCCCCTAAGATAGACGGTCTAGATGACCCTAAGCATGCAAGAAATAAACATCATGATGGGGTCCATGGAGAATGGCCCCATCATGGAATGATCATGATGATCCAAGTGGGCCATCGGCCACATCTTAGGGTCCAAAGTGAGATCCAAACCATTGATCGGTTGGCCTCACTTGGCCCATCTTAAAAGCATCAAAAACTATCCTATCAAAACACCCACCACTTGATCTTCTTGCTCCCTTGGCTTCCTTAGCTCCTTGTGCTCCTCTTTGATGGAGGAAGATGAGAAATGGATGGTTGAGATGAGAGATGAAGGGGTAGGAAAGGTGGGCCTCACAAATGCCATTTTCTCACCATGGGGGACTCATACGTATGGGACTTGTTGCTTAGGAAAGTTGGAAATGAGAGAGAGACTTGTAAGGGAGAGAGAGAGAGAATGATGGGTGATGGAGTGATGGATGGGAGAGAGAGGGATGGGGGTGTAAGAACTTTTTTGACTTTTTTGGCAAAAGTTGTAAGAAGGGGTATGGGTGGTGTAAGAACTTTTGACATTGTGGGTTGCTTGGGAAAGGGTGAAAAGTGATGTGTACTTGACATGATGGGATTGATTGATGTGACACCTTGTAGAGATTCCCTCAGAATTCGCACTCGCGGCGTTTCCTCGCACCGAACGCTGGCCCACAACTCCCGACCAGAGCATCGCATCAGCGCGCGAGTCGCGGCATCGGAACCGCGGCGACGACGCGGTCGCTAAGGTACAAGCCCTGGGTTGAGTCGACTCGGGTTGACGGCATGAGAATCCAGGTCGCGCGCAAATACCGGTTAAGGGTCGAAGGTTACGGAATTCGACCGGGAAGACCGCGGAAGCCTATGGAAAGGTACGGTCTAGGATACGGGGCTTACAGCAGACGTGGAAGTTATTGGAGTCTATAGGCGTAGGTTATCGTCAGAACACTTTCTTGATCTAGTAGATACTATTTATGTGCCTTCTATAAGGCATAATTTGGTTTCTATTTCTCGTTTAGACAAATTTAGTTATGAGTTTAAATTTGGAAATGGAAAATTATTATTTCCTATGATTCAGTTGTAATTGGTTCTGACACTTTAATTAATAACATTTATCAACTAGATTTGGATGTTTCAATGTCTATTGCATTAACTTCTCACATGTAAACACTAAAAGCATCAATCAGAGGCTAGATTGTGAGAATTCCTTCATGCTGTAGCATAGGCGATTAGGCCATATCTCTGGTGATAGATTGGAAAGGCTTGTGCGTGAAGGTGTTCTTCACTTTCTGGACTTCTCAGACTTTGTGGTCTGCATAGGTTGCATTAAAGATAAATAGACTGGAACTAAGAAAAAGGCTGCCACTAGGAGCGTAGGACTCTTAAAAGTGATTTATATAGGCATTTGTGAACCATTCCCCACAGCATCCTGGAATGGGCAGAAGTATTTTATCACTTTCATAAATGAGTACTCTCGTTATGGGTACTTATACCTTGTTAATAGCCGTGCATATCCTAAATAAAACCTCAAGTAAGGCTGTAATGATAACTCCATATGTATTGTGTATAGGGAAAAAGCCTAGTTTGCGGTAAAGTCAAACCAATAACCCGCATGAAAGAAAGCTTGACCTTAAAACGGTTAGTTGCTTATTTATTAGATATCCAGAAAGATCCAAAGGATTCAGATTCTATTGTCCATACTATTCCATGAGATTCATTGAGACTGTGAATGCTAGGTTTATTGAGAATACTGAAGATAGTGCGAGTACGAACGTAAGAACATTATGTTTGAGGAAGAACAGATTATGATTCCCACCACAATCATTTAGAGTAGCGTGGTCATCCGTCCAGTAGCGGATCCTGTGATCCCTATGGATGACTATGTAAAACCTCAAATACAACCCACTGATAACGAAATGGAAAACCCAATTCAGAATAATGAGCCCTTAAGACAACAATTCATGGATTGAAATAGGCATCACAACAATGGTACCTAAAGTTTCATAAAGTTGTTTCATCATATGATTTCATTAAAAACACTGCGGATGAATGTATGTGTGTGTGTATGAAAGTCAGTGGGAGTAAATTTATTATTTTAGCCTTATATGTTGATGACTTTTTGTTGGTCAGTAGTGATATTGGACTGTTGCGTGATACTAAGAAATTTTTATCTCAAAACTTTAAGATGAAATATCTTGGTGATGCATCATTTGTTATCGATATTCAGACCGGGATAGATCACATGGACTGCTTAGCTTGTCGCAGAGGGCCTATATTGATAGGGTTCTCAAAATGTTTAGCATGTAAGGTTGTGCTCCTAGCCAAGCGCCTATTGTAAAAGGTGACAGGTTTGGCCAATTTCAGTGTCCTAAGAATAACCTAGAAAAGGACAAGATGAAAGATATTCCATATGTGTCAGTGATAGGGAGCATCATGTATGCTCAAGTCTGTACGCGTCTAGATATTGCTTTTGTAGTTGGAATGTTGGGCAGGTACCTTAGCAATTCAGGAATGAACCATTAGATAGGTGTTGAGAAAGTATTACGCTCTTTAAGAAACATGTAACATCTATGTGAGTGTTGTCACATCCCAAATTCGAAAACCGAGATCACAGAATTTTCGATCGCTGAATCCGATGCCGACAGCCTCCGCAGTACCCCATTCTCGGCTCCCAGCACCCATACATCAGATTCCGATGCTGAGATCCTACAAGGAGGATTTTTTAATGTACATTTATCTCGTAAGAAGCATAACCACAAGTTTACCTAATTCTCAAAGGCAACATCATCATCACATATCCACTAATATAAACAGTTGAATATCATGCTGAAAGGGAAATACATAATCAAAAATCAAAGCTCCAGAAGACAATTGCATGCCCCAAGCTCAATGCTGCTGCGACCTAACGCCACCTGCACGCATCTATTGTGAATAAGCTTATAGAAAGCTTAGAGGGTGGTGTAAGTATGTGTGCAAGGTAAGTGTCAAGTATGCAATATCAGAGGAATGTGGAAACATATTGGTAAGTTCATAAATATCATCAACCTTATCTAGGATATGCAATACGGAAGTATAGTAAACCAAATGCTATATGCTAAGGATACAATGCAATATGCGGTGCAAATGAAATGACTAAGCTGGAGTGTAAAGTCGGGATGATAGCACGTAGTATTGCAGGTTATGGGGTCCATCACAAGGGACTTATATCCAAACCAGTCCCATACCTAAATTTGGATAGCCAGACTCAATGTGGTAAACTCCTAATCTGAGGTTGGTCATGCGCCCCAACTGAAATCCTGACCACTGTGAAGGTACACACCATGACTTTATTATGCACCACCATCCCGAGTGGATAGTGAATGAATGAATGAATGAGTCAAATGCTGAGTATACAATTTCTACTCAGTAAGTCCACATATCAGTATAACTCATCTCTGGGATATCATCGGGGTCTAGTACACTCCATAATGGTTGCCGCCTCCCTAGCCACATAAGCAGTAAGTGGAAAAGACCTCACTATCCACATAGCCAGTAGTCTGCCAATACCTACCCGGCTCATTAATAGCAGACCCATTTACGAGCTAGTCATACTCAGTCTAGCTTACAGCCCCCTCACTCGAGTGGATAAGGCCACACCCCCTCCTAACCGACCACGACATAGTGGGAGATGCTGCCTACTGGTATTAGGCACTCAAGCACTCATGTATCCACTCAGTCTAGACGTTGGTGTATCATCCGGTACCAAGAAGATTCTAGGACTCTCACCCAAGGACATCTTATGTGCCCACAGTGCTAGAACCAAATATTTTCGGTATCCCATTTGGCCATCCACGATGAACCTGTGGAGGCCACAATACTGATATGGCTAGGGCACCAAGTGATCATGTCACACAAATGCAAAATGCATGAGTCATACCATCCAGTCATGCGTCAAACCTGTGTGTGTTGCGCGATTATGCGGGGTAAGTTCGTCTCTTATGGAGTTCCCTAAATAACTCGCTCAATGGCAATGCTATGATTAACCATTCCTCACAACAGGCATACAAATGATACATATGGACATGTGTCATGAGGTAATACTAAGCATGTTCTCAGTGTGTCCTATTAGACTAAGTATAATAGCATAATTATCAGATATAACAGGTGATAATCGATCTTAGCCGGTATGCCACCTACAAGAGTAGGGGCTAAATGACATGCCTCTTCAACCATAGGAGTTCGCGCAGTATGTCTTATGCTAGACTAACATTGGCCTCCCAAGGAACTAATATATCATATATCCCAAGATGGGTAGTACTAACATCAACGGGGCCCAATGATTAGGGTCAACCCACTTAGAGAAGAATGAGAATGAGCCTAACAAATGCCTAAGGGAAGGTCACAATGTGGACATTTAACCAACATTGCCCACAAGGAGTGGCCCACATAGAGCCAATATATAGTGGGCTCGTGGCCTTACATAAGGGCCTCACATACATCACACTGGGCCTCACATGCCACAATGAGCCGCATCACATGGGCCTCATATACATCAAGTGGGCCGCATCGTATGGTCCTCATATACATCACAATGGGCCGCATCACATGGGCCTTACACATCGCAATGGGCCGCATCTCATGAGCTTAATACACATCATAATAGGCCACTCACATGGGCCTAATATACATCACAATGGGCCCCATTACTCGGGCCACAATAGGCCTCGCATACGGCCATAATGGGCCCTACACATACTATAGGTGGGCCCTCCGTGTATAGCAACATGGATAGATGGTGTGGATATAAAACACATACATCATATGAGTCCCACCGTCCATGGCTGGACGGTGCAGATTACAACACATAGATCATGCTGGGACCCACGGCAGCTGGACAACATGGATAAAATACATAACGGTGGGTCTGTAATGCCCCAAACTATGAAACCGGGCTCACAAAATTCTTGATCACCGAATCCGGTGCCGACAGCCTCCGTAGTACCCCATTCTCAGCTCCTAGCGTCTATATGTCAGATTCCGATCCTGGGATCTTATAAGGAGGATTTTTCAATTTACATTTAACTCGTAATAAGCATAACCACAAGTATACCCAAATCACAAAGGCAACATCATCATCACATATCCACTAATATAAACATTTTAATACAATGCTAAAAGGGAAATACATATGTCAAAATTAAAGCTCTAGAAGTCAGATACATGCTTCAAGCTCCACGCTGGTGCAACCTAACATCACCTGCACGCATCTATCGTGCATAAGCTTATAGAAAGCTTAGAGGGTGGTGAAAGTGTGTGCACTAGGTAAGTGCTAAGTAAACAATATCAGAGTAATTAGAGTAAGTGGAAACATGCTTATAGGGTCATGAATCATACGATATCAGAGTAAGCAATGCAGATCATAACGGGGCAAATACTGAGTAATGTAGATCAGCTATGCAATGCAGAGACATAGTAAGTCAAGTATTCAATACATTGTCATAAAGAGTCAAGTATCAGATGCCGAGGATACAATGCAATATGCGGTACAAATGAAATGACCAAACTGGAGTGAAGTTGGGATGATAGTACGTAGTATCATGGGGTCCATCACAAAGAAATTCTATCTAAACCAGTCCCATACCTAAATTTGGATACTCAGACTCAATGTGGTAAACTCCTGATCTCAGGTTAGTCATGCGCCCTAACCGAAATCCTAGCCATTGTAAAGGTACACATAACAAATGGTTGCGCACCACTAGCCCAAGTGGATAGTGAATGAATGAATGAATATATAACTCCTGCTCAATAAGTCCACATATCAATACGGTTCCTCTATGGGATCATCACCGGGGTCTATTACACTCTACGCCAGCTTGCCGCTCCTATCCGAGCGCACAATTGGGTAAGTGGATGAGACCTCATTATCCACCTGCCAATAACAGACCCATTCCTCAAGCTGGTCAAACTCAACCTAGATATTCCCCCTCACTTAGGTGGGTAAGGTCACACCCCCTCCCAACTGATCACGACACAGTGGGACACGCAGCCTACTGGTATATGGCCCTCAAGCGCTCATATATATATCCACTCGGTCTCGACGTTGAGGCATCCTCTAGTACCAGGAGGGTTTAGATATTTTCACCCAGGGCCATCTATGGCAGCTTGATGCTCGAACCAAACATTTTCGGTGTCCTATCTGGCCATCCATGATATGCCTGTGGAGGCTATGGCTCTAATGACGCTAGGGCGTACAGCAATCACAATACATAATGTAAGATGCATGAGTCATATAATCCAGTCATGCATCAATCCTGCGTATACCGTGTGCTCGCGTGAGATATCCTCCGCCTATCAGGGATCTCATAACAACTTGCCAATGACATATGCAATGGTCAATCACATCTCATAGCTAACATGTAGATGATGCGTATGGGCATGTATCATGATGTTATGTTGTCACATACTCATAATCGGTGTCAATAATCAACATCAACAATTGGCCTCGACAATGTGGACATTTAACCAACATTGCTCCCAAGGAATGGCCCACATAAAGCCTAACATATAGTGGACCCATGGCTTCGCATAAGGGCTTAATATACAACACCATAGGCCTTACTCAAGAGCTCAATACACATCACGATGAGCATCTCACATGGGCCTAAGGTACATCACAATGGGCTTCATCGCTTGACCCTCAAATGCACCACAATGGGCCTCATCACGTAGATCTAATATACATCACAATGGGCCTCAAACACAGGCTGAATACACATCACAATAGGCCTCAAATACAGACTGCAAATGCATCACATTAGGCTTCAACAATCGGAATTGGCCTATACAATCGGCCTCGACAATTAGAATCAGCCTCATTAATCGGAATCGGCCTCGACAATTAGAATCCGAATCGGACTCGACACTCGGCCATAATAATCAGAATCGGCCTATACAATCGGCCTCGACAAATCAGAATTAGCCTCGATAATCAGAATCGTCCTATACAATCAGCCTCGACAAATCGGAATCGGCCTCGATACTCAGCCTCGACAATCGGAATCGGAATCGGCCTTGATACTCGGCCTCGACAATTGAAATCGGAATCGGCCTATACAATCGGCCTCGACAAATCAGAATCGGCCTCGATACTCAGCCTCGACAATCGGAATCAGAATCGGCCTCGTCAATCGGACTCGGCCTCGACAATTGGAATCGAACTATAAAATCGGTCTCGATAAATAAGAATCGGCCTCGACAATCGAAATCGGCTTATACAATCGGCCTCGATACTTGGCCTCGACAATCGCCTGAACAAGGCCTAAGGGAAGTTTACAATGTGGACATCTAACCATCATCGTCCATCAATGTGACCATTTAACCAACATTGCCTCCAAGGAATGACCCACATAGAGCCAAACATATAGTGGGCCCATGGCCACAAACAAGGTCCTAATACACATCACTATGGGCCTCACTCATGGACTGCATATACATCACAATGGGCCTCAGCACATGGGCCATAAATACATCACATCGGGCCCCAACACATGGGCCGGGTATACATCATATTGGGCCTTAAACATGGGCCTCATATACATCAAGTGGGCTGCATTACATGGGCCGCACCAATGGGCCAACATGCATCAAATGGGGCTACATCATATCGGCCACACCAATGGACCTCATATACATAACAGGTGGGCCCTGGTCATGGGCCTCAAATACATAACATGTGGCCCTACACATAGGTCTCGAATACATTAAATGGGCCACGTATCTGGGTCTCGAATATATCAAATGGGCCACGCGTCATTGGCCTAATACATATCACAATGAGCCTTGCCCATGGACCTAATACATATCACAATGGGCCTTGCCCATAGGCCATGGATACATCACAATGGGCCTTACCCATGGGCTCCAAATACATCTCAATGGGCCTTGCCCATGGGCCTTAGATTCAAGCAGATGGGCCCCATCATATGGGCCTCAAATATATCACATTGGCCATATCTCATGGGCTTCAAATACATAATAGGTGGGCCTGATAAAACACATGCCTCTAGTGGGCCTGAAAACTAATGGACGGCAAGGATAAAACAATTATCATACTGATCCAAAACTTCTGTACTCCCAAGAGGGTTTTAATGATAGGTGTTCAACCCCCACTATTTTTGGCAGCATGGTCCACTTGATAAATAGATCTGCCTTATCTTTAGTCTCAAACCTTACGACGAGCTCACGGGTGGATGGACGGTTTGGATCTAACACATAACTCATGACCATGCTCATAGAATTAGCTGATGTTAGTGTAGCAGCTGTGCACTGCTGGAGGTCCATAGATGGATGGTTTAGATATAACACTTGCCTCATGATCAGGCCACCAGAAAACTGGTTGGAACCCACAAAGTTTACTGACGTTTGAGATGTAACACATACCTTAGAGGGTCCCACACGTGGGATGGACGGTATAGATAAAACACATATCATGTGGGACCAACGGCACTTGCTGTCATTTGTACAACAACTATTTGCTGCGAGTACTGGCCCACCGTCCATCAGACAGACGGTATAGATAAAACAGATGGACGGTGTGGGTGATAAGTACATCAGAGGTGGCCCCACAACTCACATATATAACCATAATATATATTATATATTATAATAATATTATTATAATTATAATTATTTATTTTAAATTGCTCTATTACCCAGATACCCACCATCCAGGATTGGACGGTGAGGATACAATGCAAACATCAAGGTGGGTCCCACCCACACGTGCCACACGTGTAGGATGGGTCCACATATCAAAACAGATGGATGGCTTGGGGATCACATACATCAAATGGGACCCACAAAACTTGCTGATGTCTTTCACAGTAGCTATATAGCTGGTGTATTCGTACACCAGCCAATCCTCATGCAAGTGGATCCCATGTGGGGCCCACCATAACATTTATCTTTCATCCCATCTATTGATAAGGTCACACAGACCTAAATAAAGAGGAAAAACAAATTTCATATTTATCCAAAACTTCTGGGACCCAGAAAGGGTTTCAATGGTAGACGTTCAATCTCTGCTGTTTGGTGGTGTGGACCACCTGAGTGTCGTGAGTGGCTGATTTTTGGGGACACCCCACTATCTAGGTGGGGCCCAACAAATGCATGGTGGAGATGTTCGACATCCATCATGGTGGGGCCTAAGGTTGGGACCCACAGTCCCTACCCTATAACAAAGCAGCGGGACGCTGCTTACTACAGCGTCCTCTAGATGCTGACAGCAACAGTGTCAGATGCATGCATTTTTTTTTGTCTAAGGTATTTTATAGGTGGGGCCCACATTAGGAAAATTTGTTCCGTCGGCTGAATTCTCTAGCTCATGAAGGGTCTAAAAAGCCCAATATTCAATATTTTCTAACGCACAGAAACATCACTACGGGCCCTAACAGTTTGTCATTATTAAAATATCATTTTTAATGGTGTGGCTTGCCAAATATTTGAATTAGCTTCATTTTTCAACTCAACGCCTAAAATGATCTAGGAAATTGGATGGACGGTGTGGTTTGAATATATATGTTAAGGGTGGGGCCTGTTGTGGGTCCCACACTCCTCCCTCTTTAAGCAGGTTAGGACGCTACAGCCCTGGACACTGACAGCAATGTCCTTAGCCACCATTTTCAATAGGTGGGTATGCACCCCCTCACCCATGCTGTAATGGATTTCACCACCTATGTTAGCCCCATTTGATAAAGGACATGGGTAAAATGCATACTTTGTGGTGGGGTTCATCAAGTTGGGCCATAAGGCCTCATCATCACCATGAAAAAGAATGGGAGGGAGAGAGAGGGACCCCGCCACTATGGGCCCCTCTTTGCTACAAATCATATATCAAGATAGGTCCCACCACAAGTGGGCCCTTAAGTCATCAAATCCAAGCAAAAAAATTACAAATCTAATAATAGAAAACACCCACCTTTGATCTTCTCAGACTCCTCCTTCCACTGATGCGATCTAGAGCTCCAAGGGGTGGATTTTAACGGTTAAGATCGGCTTTGAAGGGTTGGATTAAGTGTTAGGGAGTGGGCCACACAAAGCTCTCTCATGGGGCCTACTTGGACGTGGGTTACTCTCATGGAGCTTGGGAGAAAATGAGAGAGAGAGAGAGATGAGAGAGAGAGAGGTGATGTGAGTGATGGGGAGAGGGATGGGTGAAGTGATGGAAAGTTGACTTTTAGGGATAGGTAGTTGTACTTAGGGATGGGTGTGAGTGATGGGAGTGTACTTGACATTTGATGTGATGGATTCTCTTGAGATTTGCAACGCGAGACATTTTTCTCGAACTGAACGCGGGCCCACATCTCCTGGCCCGGGTATCGTCTCGCCGCACGAGATACAGCATCAGAACTGTGGCGACGGCACGGTCGCAATGATACAAGTTCAAGTCGAGCCAATTCAGATCCATAGGATGCAACTCAGGGTTACACACAAATGCCGATTATATGTTGCAGGTTGCCAAAATTCGACTGAGAGGACCGCAGAAGCCTACGGAACGATACAATCTAGGATACGGGTTTCACAGGGTCCCACTTGAATTTTAGATCTATCTCATTCTCTATGTAATGCCATAAAATGATTGGATGATAAGGAGATAGATCACCTGCATCAAGATGGGCCGCTGCAGCTACTGGAGAGATGGTTTAGCAGTGTTCCACTCGTTGAACGGTGTAAATGTACAACACATATATCACGGTGGCCCCGCGTCCCACGTGAATGGCTTGGATCAAACACGTACATCATGATGGGCCCACATCCAGCCCATTTGGACAGATGGGATGGATGAACCCATACATTGAGGGGGGTCCCATGGAGGGTCGGTGTGTGCACAACACATACATATAAGGTGGGCCTCACGTCCAAGGGATGGATGGGGGGATAAAACAGATACATCATGGTGCGTCCCATGGACGGACAACAGGGATAAAATAAATACATCATGGTGGTCCCCACCACTGTTAAAGGTATGGACGGTGTGGATATACACAATGCCATCAAGGTGGGCCCCGCCTATCCAGCAAATAGACAAACAGCCTACATAAAACACATATATTATGGTTAGCCCCAAAGCACTATCCAGCACTCTAGACGGTGCGGATGCAAGGCACAAACATCAAGGGTGGGGTCCATGAGGAGCTGAACGGTGGGGACCCCACACGTGCAGCCGTCTAGCAAATGGACGGATAGTTAGGATATATCATATACCTCATGTTGGGGCCATAGAACTTGCTAACATCAATGGGTAGTGGCTATAGCTGTTGTTGGCCCACCATCCAGAAGACGGACGACTTAGATCTAACACATGCCCATGGTGGGGCCCACAGAACATGATGACATCATACAATAGCTGGGTATGGTGGTCCCCATTGTCTAGATGGATGGTGGGATGAAATACATACCTCATGATTAGCAGCGAAACTTGCTGACTTAAATACATCATCTATATAGTTGGGTGAGATACACCAGCCGATTCGTCCCATCGTCCAGGGATTTGACGGTGTGGATATACAAGCAATCAAGGTGGGCCCCACCCCCACATGTACAATGCGTGTGGGGTGGGTCCCATGTCTAAAAAAATGGATGGAGAGTGTAGATAAATCAGATACAACACGGTGCATCCTACCATCCAGCATCTGGATGGTGAGGATGGTACGTAAACATCACAGTGGGCTCCACCATCTGGACAATAAGATGGAAGGACGGTGTGGATCCGATGCACATATATTAAGGTGGGGTCCACGTAAGTGGGCCATCACACTCAGCAGATCAATGCTGATATGGCATTTCATCTCAAAAGGTCCTGCATGACCGGTGCATGTGTTGCATCCAAACTGTCCATCCAATTGGCAATTCCGTCTTATGCTTAAGACTAAAAATGAGGCTAATCTATCAGGTGGACCACACAACAGAAAATAGTGGAGAGATGAATGACTCCCATTGAAGTCCTTTTGGACCACAACAGTCTTGCATTAAATTAATATTTGTTTTTCCTCCCAACCAGGTCTTTGTGACCTTACTAACAGACTGGATGGAAAATAAACTTGATGGTGGGCCCTGGAATTTTTAAAACGGTGAAAAATCATTATCTCCCCAACTATTTGTGGTATGGTCTAAATGATCCTTCAATATGATTCTTTTGGGAATGTATGAGGCCCATGTATACGAGGCCCACCCTGATATATATGAGGACCATGTGATGCGGCCCATTTGATGTATTTGAGGCCCATGGGTTGAGGCCCAATGGGATGTATATATAAGGTCCATTGCAATGTGTGATTTCACCATGGTGTATGTAATGAAGTTGATGGCGGGCCATGCTTTAGGAGCAATGATGGTTTGACATTCACATTATAAGAAAAATGTTGGTTAAATATCCACATTATAACTCTCCCTAGTGCCCATTGATAGGCCGATACTTATTGTGTGTAGGCCGTCTAGGCCCATCTTCATTGTGAGGATAGTTCATCACCATATAACATGCTTAGTATAACACCATGATTCATGCCCATACACATCATATGTATGCTTGATATGAGGAGTGATTGATCATAGCATATGCCATTGGGTAGATTATTTATGAGACTCACTGATAGGAGTTACCCACATAAGCGCATGGTACGTGCAAGATTACTGCATGACTGGACGGTGTGACTCATTCATCTCGCATATGTGTGACATGATCATTGTACGCCCTAGCGACGTCAAGGCCGTGGCCTCCACAGGCACATCGTGGATGGCCGGACTGGATACCGAAAATATTGGCTCTAGTACTATGGGCACATAGGATGTCCTTTGGTAAAAGTCTCAGAACCTTTTTGGTACCAGGAGATGATCCAATGTCTAGACCAAGTGGATACACGAGCGCATGAGTGCCGAATACCAGTAGGCCGCATCTCCCACTGTGTCATGGTCTGTTGGAAGGGGGTGTGGCCTTATCCGCCCAAATGAGGGGGTTGTAAGCTATGCTGAGTTTGACCAGCTCACAAATGGGTCTGCTATCGATGAGCTGGGTAGGTATTGACGGACTACTGGTCAGGCGGATAGTGTGGTCTCTTTCACTCGCTGGGCTGTGCGGCTATGGAGGTGGCAGTTAATGTGGAGTTTACTAGACCCCAGTAATATCCTAGAGGGGAACTGTACCGATATATGTACTTAATGAGGTTTGGCATGCTTACATTACATCTCGCATATGACATTTGGCTACATAGGGCTCACATCGCATGACCCTTATATGGCCGATAGCATTCATGTCATGCATAGCATAGCCTTGGTGCGGCTGATAGTATTCATGAACATACTAGCAAATTTCCATGTTACTTTGATACTGCATACTTGGCACTTGCCTTGCGTACACACTTACACCACCCTGTTTGCTTTTGTAAGCTTATGCACAATCGTTGCGTGTACATAGCAGCATTGAGGCAGGAGCACGCATCAGATTATCTTGGAGCTTTTTGATTACCTTGTATTTCCCTTTCCACATTGTACTTAAAAGTTTTTGATATAGTGGATATGTGTTGATGTTGTTTTTTGAGTTGGTTATGCTTGTGATTATGCTTCATTACAAATTTTTTTAAAAAATGAAAATCCTCCTTATAGGATCTCAAGATTGGAATCATGCATATGAGTGCCGGGAACCGAGAATGGGGCACTATAAAGGCTATCGGCGCTGGATTTGGCGATCGGGAATTTTCTAATCCCGTTTTCTGAGTTTGGGACATGACATGTTGTGTGTGGCTCGTTTTACCACTTGCAGTTAGTTAATGGTGTTTATGAAAGTCCTTGAACTAGTGGCCATTCTTTCTAATATATTAAATATAATTTATTTGTCGTGGACTCACCATCTTGTGGATCATTTGTGCCTATGTGGCATTTGGAGATAATTTCATTTTTATTGTATCCTTTGGATGGACTAATTGCCCTATGTGGCTAGATGGAATATTTTCTTATAACCTTACGATGATAAGTTCTACTTGTTAAACAATGATTGACCACTAGTTGACAAGGTCACCTTTAAAACACCTTAACGGTTAGATTCCCATGACTTGAGGATGTTAACATGGGGTTTTATGCTAAGTTGTTGCCCTATGCTGGATGATGAACTCTTATAATGGGTGATAAACCCTTATAATGGCCTTTAACTTTTCATAAATTGACTGTATGCAATTGCAATAATAATGGTTGGGGCTAATCATACATCTCATGACATGTGGACTTTACCGGGTAGTCAATACAAGACGTGGGGTTTTCTTAGGTCACTACGGGCTGTACCGTAGAGTATTTTACCTGGTGATTTTAAGTTTTCAACATGTGCATTCGACTACCATGGGTTGTCCTTTTTGTATGGACTTTTCCAGGTGTCTAGTTTTTCTTGGACATATATAGAACTCTTTCAAGAAGCTAATGCGCCTTGGGTGTCCTCATTGCATGGCCTTTTCCGGGTAACTAGTGCCCCTTGGACGTACCTTGAGTACTTTTTGGGTGGCTAGTTGTTGAGGGTCAAATATTGTATATTATCCCCCATTTATATTTTAGTTTTATGAACATGATAATGCTTAATGTTATATTTTACTCATGTTTGTGTTGCAAGGTGAATTTAAGAGCTTGGATTGAAAAGGGTGCTAAAAGCATGAATTTGATGCTTAAGAATCACCAAGGCAAGGGATGGATCTTAAGAGACCAAGATTGAAGAATTTGCATGCCAAAGATCCAATAAAACTAAGTGAGGAATGAAGAGAATCAAAGATTTAAAGTGAAGAAAAGGAATCTTGAAATCATCCTGAAAAAACGTATTTTGAAACTCTGGGTCATTTTGTGAAATTGCGTAGAATGAAGTCTATTTTGAGAAACTGCGCAGAGTGAAGTCTATTTTAATAAACTACGTAAATTTGAGGTGGTTTCTAAAGTTTTCCAACTAGGTGCGAAAGTTGGAGTTTCACAGCTATAAATAGGACTCCCTAAGATGTTCCTATGCATCTTCTAAGGTTTAAGGAGTGGAGCAAAAGGGTAGAGAAGCTATCGCCAAGATTTTTTCTTCTTCTTCCTTATTGTTTTCATGTTTTTCTTAAGAGACTTTGGTACAATTATGTCTATGGTTGGCTAAACCTCTTACCCAGGGCTAAGAGGTGAAGCTTGTAGCATGATGGGATGTTTCTATTGCTTTGATTCATGTTTATTTTGAACTCTAGGGATTCTAATTTGATATTTAAGGAATACTTTCAGTTTTTAATGGTTTATTGTGACTCAAATTACAGTAAATCTGCAATAGCTTTGAGTATCTTCTTTTCCTGATTTGAGATTGTGAAATTAATAAGTCCTGTTGTTCACCATCGTCCCTTAGGCATGGAAGGGTGATGAAATCCTTCCTAATCTTCACAATTCTCCTGCTTTGAGATTATGAGATTAGTAAATCACGTTGTTTGCCATTGTTTCCTGGGCATGGTTTGGTGATGGAATCCCTGCCAATTATCATAGTTCTCCTTCATTGAGAATTAGGTCAATGGAAGTTCAGATTTGGTTTTGTTGATATATTTTTCAATTTGATAGGATAGGACTCCAATTCTAATTGTGTTACTTGAATCAGGCAAGAGGGCTCCCTGATCACTACAATTAGATCCTTGGCACCCCAGTTCCCACCTTTAAATTCTTAGTTTTAATTACTCTATTAATAATTACTCTCTCAAATACTTCAGAATTAGTTTCACATCTTCTTCTAGTCCTACTTCTAGTTAATTTAAAAAAACATACAAGTTTCAGTCCTCGTGGATTCAACCTCGATTTTATCGAGATTATTAGTGCATCGCGACCCTACACTTAGGGTTGTGAACAAGCTTTTCACGCCGTTGCCGAGGATTGACGGTTGCGTTTTCTGGATTTGATTAGTTTTGGAATTAGGTTAAGATTAGGATTTTTCTACTTTCTATTTTTAGGTTAGGGTTTTTTTTTTCAAAATTATTTTAGAAACTAACTTAGCTTTTATTTCTAGGTTTAGAAACTTTCCTTTTTTGTTTTCAAAAACAAATTTGCTTTCTAATTATAGGATAGAAACTTTCTTAATTTGTTTTTAGAAACTAATTTTTTATTTTTAGAAACTTTCCTAATCCATTTTTAGAAACTAATTTCCTTTGATTTTTCTGTTTTTAGAAACTATCTTACTTTCTATTTTTAAAAACTTTCCTTTTTTTTTTTTTAGAAACTTTCCTTTTTATAAACTAATTCACATTCCTTTTTCTTCTGTAGGATCCCAAAATAAGAAACTTCTAAGTTGGTAACTTCTTTCTAATTCTTTTTTTTTTTTCTATTTTCAGATTTAGAGGCTTTCTTAATTATTTTTTTAGAAACTATTTTTTCTTTCTATTTTTAGATTTAGAAACTTTCCTAATTTTTTTTTAGAAAGTATTTTTCTTTCTATTTCTAGATTTAGAAACTTTCCTAATTTGTTTTTAAAAACCAAGTCTTTTTTTTCCTATTTCTAGACTTAGAAACTTTCCTAATTTGTTTTTAGAAATTTTTTTTTTTTAGAAACTAATTTGTTTTTAGGACTAACTTTTTGTTTTGTTTTTAGGTTAGGGTTATTTATATATTTATTTTTAGAAACTAACATTATTTTTTGTTTTGTAGGATCTTAACATAGAACTCTCCAAACCGATAAACTCCTTCTAACTTCTCCTCTACTTACTTTCCATATTGCTTTAGGATTTTTCTTTAATTCTATTTTAGGATTAAGTTTAGGATTAGAGTTTCACCATGTATATGCAACAGTGGGAACGTCAATATGCTGAACTAGTTTTAGAGAATGTAAGAAATTATGAAGGGCGATCAGATGATTATGTTAGAAAACAACCTATGTCTCAAAAATTTTCTGAAAACCTCATCGAGAACCAAACGGAAAACAATGCTCCACCAGTTAAGAAATCCTTAAGTGATCATATGTGGGAGAATAATTACACCTCACGGATTAAGAAAACAGTACATGAGTGTTGGGGTTATCATAACTATGAGAGTGAGAATTATTATCACCCATTAGATAACAAGAAAATAATGAAAGATTATATTATAGGTGATGATATGTATCAACAACCATCTAATTCTCCCACCTATGACTCGTATGACTATAATCATTGGAAACATCAATATTGGAAAGATGAACTAGAAATACATCATAGTGACAATTCTCTTGGGTCTTTTACCTTTGAAATCTAATCAGAAACGATCTAAGAGGATTCACTTCAGGGTTACATAGATGATTTTGTTGGCATCAAAAAAATGATAGAAGCGCTTGCATCCTACCTCAATAAGCTAATAGAGGCTAGTTCACCCCAGCCTCAACCCAATCCAATTCTTCATTCCCAACTCCTTACTTATAATCAATGGAAACATCAAGATTGGGAAGTTGAATCAACAATGCATCATAGTGACAATTCTCTTGGGTCCTATACCTCTGAGATCAAATAAGAAATGATTTAAGAGAATTCACTTCAGAATTCCAAACAAACTCTAAAGCTTATCCAGTAAAACACACTCCAAAGATTATAAGAACTTGTAAAAGATATACAACAGTTAAGTACACGTGATGCGATTATGGAGAATACTGAAATTGAGAATGAGGAGTTGGATTCTATTAATGATCATATGGTTCAATTTCCCTGAGAGTCAATCTCGATGACTGTCCAAAGTAAAGATCAAGAGACATGGGTATCTTTTAAATATAATGATACTGACACGCTTCACTCACATAATACACTTGGCTTCAATGAGGAGGAAGAGGCTAGTTTATTCGAGCCTCAACCCGACCTAGAAACAGAATGTGAGGAAAGCGATCCCATCCCACTTATGAACTACACTGAATTAAAAGATGATGAGTATTGGGATGACAGTCATGAGTTTATAGCCCAAATTCTCTTAGAATCGATCTCAAGTTTGGCCCAGGTAAATGATCAAGAGGTACAGGAAGTTGTCAACTATAATGATTTCCTCCACTCATCTGACACACCTGATTTAAATGTGGAGGATGAGCCTTTTTCAATTAACCCTTCTAGCTCTTTTGAGGCATGTGTAGGCCACTCTCCCAATTTAGATTATAATATGATTAGGGAGATGGACGAGTCGCTCGATATGACTCTGGAATTAAAAACCACCCAGTTAAGGCCATCATCTAAGCTGTCAACCCTTGACGATATAGTGCCTCTACTGAGTAGTAACAATGAATAAAATCTTCACATCAATGCACCTACTGATCCACAATCTGTTTATGCAGGGCAGGGCGAGATATATCTAGTGATAATTAACTCTCACCAAGGTAAAGAGCAAGCAATCATTTTTCCCTCTATTCTAAGAGAAGACAAAAGAATCATTGGGTATATCATCATAGACCTCAATGTGAAAAATGAGCCTCTCTCAACTGACTATCTCAACTCTGTGACAGATCGCTTGGCATATTTTGCAAATTCAAATGATCCCATGATAAAAAAAAATAATGGATGCCTTACAAAACAATTCCTCGGTGGTTGTTACTGAATGAGAAAACCCTTATTTGGAAGCCCCTCCTTCCACAGATCTTGAATGTTTACCATTAAGGGAGGAGAAACTGAAAGCTAAACCGTAGCCTGAAACTTCGCAATATGTTCAGATTACATCACCTACTGAGAATTTCTCTGAATTTTATCTACTCGTAGTATCTGATTCACCATGTTGTGCTAACTCTGAAACTTTCTCTATCTCAGGTGAATCATATGTACTTTGGACAGCTTAGGAGATTAAAAGGAAACTTTATGCTGAGGTCCACAAATTTCTCTAGAAAATCATGCTCCATGGCATCCAAGCCTATCGTAAAAAAGGCTTTTGGATAATCTTGTTAGGAAATGTACTGAGAAATTTATCAAGATATTGGCAGGATGAGGCGTCACACCCCAAACTCGGAAAACGGGCTCACTGAATTTTCGATCGCCGAATTTGATGCCGACAACCTCCGTAGTACCCCATTCTCGGCCCCAATGCCCATACACCAGGTTCTGATCCTGGGGTCCTACAAGGAGGATTTTTCAACATACATTTATCTCGTACGAAGTATAACCACAAGTATACCCAAATCACAAAGGCAACATCATCATCACATATTCACTAATATAAACAGTTGAATATAGTGCTGAAAGGAAAATACATATATAAAAAATCAAAGCTTCAAAAGATAGCTACACGCTCCAAGCTTAACGCTGCTGCAACCTAACACCACCTGCACGCATCTATCATGCATAAGCTTATAGAAAGCTTAGAGGGTGGCGTAAGTGTGTGCGATGCATGTACTAAGCATATATAAATATCAGAGTAATGCGAAGACATAGCAAGTCAAATATCATATACTGAGAATGTAATGCAATATGCAAATCCTGATGAGTCCACAAATGCCGTCAAGATCATCCAAGCTATATAAATGCAGAAATATAGGAACTCAAAATCTCATATGTCGCGGATGCAGTATGCGTTGCGAATGTAATGACCAAGCTGGAGTATGAAGACAAGATAATAGTACGTAATATCGTAAGCTATGGGGTCCATCACAAGGGACTTCGATCCAAACCAGTCCCATACTTAAATTTAGATAGCTAAACTCAATGTGATAAACTCCTAATCTCAGGTTAGTCTCATGCCCCAATCAAAATTCTGGCCATTGCGAAGATACATAATAATTAGTTACGCACCACCAGCCCGAGTGGATAGTGAATGAATGAATGAATGAGTAAAATGATGAGTATACAACTCTTGCTCAATAAGTCCATATATTAGTACTGTACATTTATGGGATCAACACCGGGGTCTAGTACACTCTGCACGTGATCGCCTCCCATTGGACGTGCAACCATGCAAGTGGAAGAGACCTCACTATCCGCCTAGCCAGTAGTCAGTCAATATCTAGCCGGCACGTCGATAGCAGATCCATTTACAAGCTGGTCAAACTCAACCTAACTATGCCCCCTACCCTCAGACGGGTAAGGCCACACCCCTTTCCAATCGACCATGACATAGTGGGAGACGTGGCCTACTGGTATTCGGCACTTAGGCGCTCATGTATTCACTCGGTCTAGACATTGAAATGTCCTATGGTACCTAGAGGGTTTAGGGATTTTCACCCAGGGACATCTATGGTGCCCCAATACTAGTAACAGATTTTTGATGTCCCATCTGGCCATCCACGATATGCCTGTGGTGGCTATGACCCTGATGTCGCTAGGGCATACAGTAATCACAACACCCAATGCAAGATGCATGAGTCATACAATCCAATCATGTATCAATCTTGCGCATACCATGCGCTCATGTGAGATAATCTCCACCTATCAGGGAGTCTCATAACAACCCACCTAATGACATATGCAATGGTCAACCACATCTCATATCAAGCATGAAGATGATGGTATGTGCATGTATCATGATGCTATACTATCGCATACTCACAATCGGTTTCGATAATCGGCCTAACAAAAGGCCTAAGGGAAGGTCACAATGTGGACATTTAACAATCATTACCCATCAATGTGGACATTTAACCAACATCGCTCGCAAGGAGTGCCCTCATAGGACCAAACATATAGTGGGCCCATGGCCTCCCACAAGGGCTAATATACATCACCATGGGCCTCACTCAAGGGCCTAACACATATCACAATGGGCTTGGCACATGGGCCATAAATACATCATGTTGGGCCTCACTCAAGGGCCGCATATACACCACAATGGGCCTCGGCATATATGTCATAAATACATCACATCGGGCCTCACTCAAGGGCCCCAAATGCATCATATTGGGCCTCGCCAAATAAGTCACAAACACATCACCTGGGCATCAACAAATGGGCCTCATATACATCAAGTGGGACACATCACATGGGCCTCGTACACATCACAATGGACCTCAAATATATCACAATGGGCCTCATCATACGGGCTACTCATACAACGCATTGGGCCACAATAATGGGTCTCACATACATCAAGTGAGCCGCATCAACAGGCCGCTCCAATGGGCTTCATATACATCAAGTGAGTCGCATCAGTGGGCCACACCAATGGGCCTCATATACATCAAGTGGGCCACATCAATGGGCCCCACCAATGTGACTCATATATATCAAGTGGGTCGCATCAATGGGACATGCCAATGGGCCTCATATACATCAAGTGGGTCGCATCAATGGGCCACGCCAATGGGCCTCATATACATCAAGTGGGCCGCATCAATGGGCTGCATAGATATACAATACATGCATCATGGCGGGCCACACAAATAGACGGACGATGTGTATGAAACACATACACTACGATCGACCCACACATACATGCATCAAGGTGGGTCCCACTCATCCAGAACAGATGGAAGGCATAGGATGAAATACATGCATCATGTGGGACCCACAGAACTTGCGGACGTCAATACATTAGCTATATGCTGGTGTGAGGCAATCCAACCAATCTGCATCCCAGATAGGTGGGTCCCACGTAGGGCCCACCATACAACATTATTTTATAATATATATATATATATTGTATTATTAGTATATTATATATATATATATATATATATATATATATATATATCACGAAAACCCAGCGTCCAGGACACGTGGATGGTCTGCCTGGATATGAAGCACGTACATAGTGGGCTACACCGTCTAGGTGGACGATGTAGAAAAAACACATATATTAAGGATGGCCCCACGTGCTGGGTGCACACGTCACCAAGGTGGCCCCACATGTTAATGGATGGACAGTTGAATATAACATATACCTCATCCTGGTGGGGTCTTGCACGGATGAATGCTCAGGATCGTTGTTGGCCCCACGTGTGGGTGCCGCACATACATTCTTGCGGGCCCCACCATCCATAGCAGATGGACAGCAGGGATAAAATACATAAATCATGGTGGCTTTATCCACCACCGTCCAAACAGATGGATGGCTTGGATCAACAAAAACATCACGGTGGAGCCCCACGGCAGTTTTCAGCCGCTGGACTACTGGGCCAGTAGCCCATCGTCTAGCAGATGGACGGCTGGATGTACACATGCATTGAGGTGGGTCAACATGTGTGGGACTCGCCAGATGGACAACTAATATTTGTGTTTTCTCTGATCGTCCAAGCCTATGGACGGCCTGGATGAGGCATTGCATCAAGGTAGGCTCCACCGTCCAGGATCTGGACGGTGGTGATCAAATCCATACGTCATGGTGGGGCCCATAGCTTGTACAACATGGATCAAGTGGGCCACACCCATCACAGGAGAGAGAGAGAGAGATGATGGGATAGAGGGACCCCGCCACTATGGGCCCCTCTCTACTTACAACCACATACATGAAAATGGGTCCCATCACAAATGGGCCTTATATCAAATAGCAAGATCTAAGGCTATGAACACCCACCGATTCTGCTTCTTCTAGGCTCCATGGACTCCTTAGCTCCTAGGTTTTCCCTTTGATGGTGGAAGATAAACATTGAAGGGTGGAGATGAGAGATAGAGTAGTAGGGAGTGGGCCACACTTGGCTCTTTTCATGGAAGCTTGGACGTTTGGCTCTCTCTCTTGGGTTGCTTGAGAAAATGGTTTGAGAGAGAGAGAGAGAGGTGATGTAAGAGTGAGAGGGATGGGTGTGATGGGTGACTGATGGGAGTGAGTGATGGGTGTGCTAAACTAGGTATGGGTTGCTTTAACTTTAGGTGAGAGAGGGATGGGTGTTGTACTTGATTGATTTATGGGATTGATTTAACATTTGGTAGAGATTCTCTTACACAGAGTTTTCTTCAAAATAAACGTGGGCCCGCATCTCCTAGCCTGGGTATCACATCGACGAGCGAGACGCGGCGTTGGAACTGCAGCGACGGTGCGGTCACAATGATACAAGTCTTGGGCTAAGCTAACTCAGATTGACAGGATGCAACTCAGGGTCGCGGGCAAATTCCGATTACAGATCGCGAGTCATCGAAATTCAATAGGGAGGACAGCGGGAGTCTAAAGAATGGTACGGTCTAGGATATAGGTCTTACAGGAGGAACCTTACGACATGACTAAGTAACTTTTCCCTGTTTTCGTAGCTAAGTTTATTGGTTTCAAAGAATTTAGGATTAGGATAGTTTACTTTCCACTGTTTAGGATAGTTTTCTTTTCGCAGTTTAGGATAGTTTGCTCTTTGCTGTTTAGAAAATTTTGCTTCCTGATGGTTTAATTCTTGTGCTAACCCATCTTCACATTGAGATATTTTGGGAAAAAAAATCTCAGAATTCCTTCTTCAGGTACTACCTTGCCACTACTTCCCTTTTCTTTTCGTTGCCTCATTTGTATTGAATGTTTATTTCTTTTACATTGAGGACATTGTAGATTTTAGGTTAGTGGTGTGGATTAGGTAGGCTAATCAGTTGTTTTCTTAGTCTTTAGGCGAAGTTGTGGAAAATTGAGAAAATTTTCTGAATTTTCTGCAATTCTAAGTGATCTCGAAGTTAATCCATAGATTAAAATTACAAGATACTTAATGTTGATGCCTTATGTCTCCTAGATTTTAGTCACTTGGGAGATCTCAAAATTAAGTTAAGTCATTGATCCTCGATTAGAAGTTTTAAACATTGATTGAGTCATAATTTCACATGTCACATCCAGCTTACACATTAAAGTGTCAGTTTGATATTGAATTGTTAACATGATGATTATTAAGCATGGAAGGAACCAACCTGGGGAATTTGTCCATCATATTCAATGAGAATAATTGAAAAGAAAGAAAAAGAAAATACCCAGCTAAAAAAACAGTTGTCGTCGAAAAGGGCTACCTATTAGAGATCTTTAAAAAGGGTTACATAGCATAAAAGTCATCGATGGAAAAATCATAAGCTAGAGGATTAAAAGAGGGAACTAAAAGATGAACTGTAAGGCAAGTTTCAGTTTAGGTTTTGCTTGTCCTGAATGCTCTTTTAATTATTAATGTTATCATGAAAGTGACGAATTGAACCTTTGATTGTGATAAGTCTGAACTTCATTATACACCCATGGAACTCAATGTTTGAAATTATTCTAATTGGAAGATTAATACTTTGAACTTGATTATGAAACTTACCAAGTGCTAGAGTTTAAGAGAAGGTAATGCACAACATTGATGAATTTTAGAATTCTATTATATGGATTGTTTTTTAAACCACATGAGCTTATAGAAATTATCATATGGTTCTAGAAATATTTTTCACATACTTTGCTTGGGACTTGCCAAATGCTGGTTGGGGATTATGTTGAGGGTTAAATATTGCATATTATCCCCCATTTATATCTTGGTTTTATAAACATGATAATGCTTAATGTTTTATTTTACTCATGTTTGTGTTGCAAGGTGAATTTAAGAACTTGGATTGAAAAGGGTGCTAAAAGCATGGATTTGATGCTCAAGAATCATCAAGCAAGGGATGAATCTTAGGAGACCAAGATTGAAGAATTCGCATGCCAAAGATCCAAGAAAACTAAGTGAGGAATGAAGAGAATCAAAGATTTGAAGTGAAGATAATCCTGAAATCATCTTAAAAAAATATATTCTGAAACTCTAGGTCATTTTGTGAAATTACATAGAGTGAAGTCTATTTTGAGAAACTGTGCAGAGTGAAGTCTATTTTAGCAAACTACGTAAATTTGAGGTGGTTTCTAGAGTCTTCCAACTAGGTGCGAAAGTTAGAGTTCCACAACTATAAATAGGAATCCCTAGGATGTTCCTAAGCATCTTTTAAGGTTTAAGGAGTGGAGCAAAAGGGTGGAGAAGCCGTCGCCAAGAGTTTTTCTTCTTCTTCCTTAGTTGTTTTCATATTTTTCTTAAGAGACTTTGGTACAATCATGTCTATGGTTGGCTAAACCTCTTAGTTAGGGCTAAGAGGTGAAGCTTGTAGCATGATGGGATGTTTTTATTGCTTTGATTCATGTTTATGTTAAACTCCATGGATTTCTAATTTGATATTTAAGGAATACTTTTAGTTTTTAATGGTTCATTGTGATTCAAATTACAGTAAATCTATAATAGCTTTGAGTATCTTCTTTTCCTGATTTGAGATTGTGAAATTAGTAAACCCTATTGTTCACCATTATCCCTTGGGCATGGTAGGGTGATGAAATCCTTCCTAATCTTCATAATTCTCCTGCTTTGAGATTATGGGATTAGTAAATCCTATTGTTTGTCGTTGTCTTCTAGGCATGATTTGGTGATGAAATCCCGGCCAATTATCATAGTTCTCCTTCATTGAGAATTGGGTCAATGAATGTTCAGATTTGGTTTTACTGATATATTTTCCAATTGGATAGGATATGACTCTAATTCTAATTGTGTTACTTGAATCAGGTAAGAGGGCTCCCTGATCACTATAAGTGGATCCTTGGCACCCTAGTTCCCACCTTTAAATTCTTAGTTTTAATTACTCTATTCACAATTATCTCTCAAATACTTCAAAATTAATTTCACAACTTCTTCTAGTTCTACTTCTAGTTAATTTTAGAAACGTTCATGTTTTAGTCCCTGTGGATTCGACCTCGGTCTTACTGAGATTATTACTACATCGTGACCCTACACTTAGGGTTGTGAACACTAGTTCTCCTTGGGCAACCTTTTGCCAGCTGAATGAGCATCCCCAGGTCTGTGAGCATATGCATGCATCCATACATTTAAACAAGAATACCATTGTGAAATCTGTTTTATATTTGCGCATTTGACGAATTTATCTCATTATTATGATGGTTATTGCGAAATATTCATTATGGACTGTCCTTGGTAAACTATGCTTAATTATCCTGATGCTTCGATAAATCTTGGGGGTTATACCTCACTGCGATAGCCATTGATGCTATTAAAGCATATTTAGTGTACAGGAGACGTAGTGGATGCACATGTTGATGCTCATCTGGAGTATGAGGAGTTAGATGATCTTGCGACTTTAATTTATACATTTCATTCATGTTTAAATTTTCTATGTATTTGTAAAGACTTAAGACATTGGTTTGTATGAGCTTTCGGGTAGCCACTCGATTATTTTATTAAGTGTAATCGAACTTCTCTCTTATACTTAATTTGTATCTATTATGCTAAATTGCTAACTCTATCTAAGAAAAGAAAAAGAAAAAAACTGTACGTGAAATTTGGCCTATCTTTAAAAGTTTACACTCTGGTTTTTGGAAAATGAGTAGTGTACCTAGGTTTTGGGAACCGGGGTGTTACAAATTGTTTATCTTATTATCTGCCTTTACTGTTTTAAAATATTAATTTCAAGGATGTCATGAAAGAAGGTTGTCCCACCTAAAGTTTTAGGTGAAGGTTGTCCTACGAATTAATTAAAATCAAGGTTTCAATACCTTTTGCAATTGAGAATATATTTTCCATAGTTTCTTATAAGAAATTGGTTTAGTGTTTTTTAACGTCCACCCCCCCCCCCCCCAGGACATCTGTAACTCATCTTTCAATATCCCTTTTCTTACACATATGTATGAATAATGTCCAGTTTTATGAATCATGTTAAAATTGCATATAAAGTGATATTCAAATTTCTTTTTTGTCTACGGCCATAGTTACGAGGCATTGTTATGATATGTTCATTTTAACTTGATATTTATGCTTAGTTGTAGAACATTCAATTAGTATACTTTGCGCTATTTATTTTTTGATGGGCGGTACTACCCTAAGGTCCTGTATAACACCCTGAACATTTCAATACCCTTGTATTGAAAGTTCTCGAGTGTTACTACTAACATTAATGTAAAATATATACATGCGTACGATCCTAATCAAACCATCCTAACCTCACATCTATTCCCTATCATGAATTTTACCATTGGGAATGATCTTCACCCATGGTTCAAGCCATCTAACCATTGATTTTGGGATATGTTCAGTACATACCCAAGTGCTCTCGCTCGTTCATCATAATCAACCCTCGACTATAGAACAGTTTCCCCGACCATCACAGGATACAATCAACCATCAAAATTACCTTAAAATAAAGTACAAGATGAAATTTCGGTTTATACCACTAATACCGAAGAATGAATATGAGGCAATGTCCTAAAGGGGGGTGAATAGGACTTTTCAATTATTTTTGCCTATTTAAAAAACCTGATTGCCTAACTTAAATGATTATTTAATTTAAAGCAAGAAAGGTCATATAACTCTAATGGCTGCCAAGCCAGTTAGAGGATCTAATCACAAAGGCTATTAGAGATATGCAGATATAATAACTAGCCTAGTGTTGTGGGTTTGTGTGTGGAATGTGCCATGAATAACATTCATTCAATCATATATACAAAATTAAACATTCAAGCATATATAAGCATGATTTAATAGATGCACAAATGACAATTCCAAACACAAGTATTTATAGTGGTTCGGTTATGTGCCTACTCCACTCCCGGCATCCACACTCAATCCTAGAATGCACCAGATTTCACTATTAATGGTTTTAAAATAGGTTCACCAATAACCTTTACAGTCCTACACTAAGGACACAATTTATGCTCTCTGCAAGAACAGAGGACCTACACCTAGAACCCACGTTTAGGACCACCGGCCAAGGTCCCATACAAGGCACCTCCATTTAGGCTCACCGGCCAAGGTCCCACACAAGGCACCTCCGTTTAGACCCACCAGCTAAGGTCCTACACAAAGTACCTACCTTTAGGCCTACCGACCAAGGTCCCACATTAGGAACCTACCTTTAGACCCACCGGCTAAGGTCCTACACTAGGAACCTAATCAGGTTTATTGATAGCAAACTCTTAGTCTCAATCCTACACGAGGAAGGAGACTAAATTTTTGAACTCTTGAAATGACACTTACTTGTCGGAATGAGTTTTCTTTTGTAACTTGTCTCGAGTTGCTAGCTCGTCACGCTCTCATGATTAAATCAGCTTCTCGGTGCTCCCCCGATAGCGTAGATTGGATTTACTTGTTGGCTCGTCTTCATGATCTAGAATCTTGCATACAATATACCTATAAAGGTGACAAAGGTTATGAGAGTTGGTTGAATATCCTATCTAGGATAATGAGTGGATTTCCTAAGGGATTCAACATATGAACGCTCTAGAGTATCAAAGAACTAAGGATTTTCATTTGGTCTTTGTACTCTAGAGAAGGCACGAGTTCATGTTCTTCATTAAATAGGAGCTTTGAATGCTCATAGAAGTGAATGATCACAATGAAGAGAACATAAAACTCATATGGATAGAGTCTAGATAGGGTAAGATAAGCTTGGGATATACTAGAGACTCTATGATACCTATTTCCACTAATTTTGTAAGTTTCTACAAGCCACTTTTATAGATAAAAGCTTCCAACAAATAGAAAATGGCTATAAAATGGGTAGTTTACAATGCTACTGAAGCCAACTTTGGTGGTACCAAAATATCATTTGGTAGTACCAAATTAATTCCTCAAGTTGCTAATTAAAATAAGTCCATTTCAGTGACACCAAACTTTGTTCATTAGTGGCAGTCGGTGTCACCGAATTATCTAGTCGGTGATATCAATTTATAGTCATGATGTTGTTGGACAGTTTTGAGTCCCTTTGGTAACACCGAAGGTATCTTCGGTGATACCGTTTTGAGTCCCTTTGGTAACACCAAAGGTATCTTCGGTGATACCAAAGGTGTCATTCAGTGACACCTTCTTCCTACCGAAAGTGGACAGATTTTCCTTTTTGTCCTTTTAATCATTCAAGAACTTGGGATATGTATAAGCCAAGACTATAAGATATAAGATATGGACTTGGGATTGACTTTGAATAGATGACCTAAGTAAGTATTCCTATTTGAGTTGGGATCATCTATTTGCAAGGTCAAGATCGTTGAAGTAGTTCTTTGTCTTTAATGTGGCTTTGATGCTTCTGATCCAGTTACGTCGCTAGTCTTCACTTGTCAAGAACTCATCCAACTACAAGACACAACTAGTCATGTAATTGACCAACATGAGTGCAAATAAATGCACTAATAACTTCCCCCTTTGTCAATTACATACGATTGTGTCATGGTCCATACCAATGACATACCAAAACAATAAGAATTACATATCAAACATATGGATTTACAACTCAAGACTTGACATGTAATACAAAATCATATTGCTCCCCCTTAATGTTTACCAAGAATAATCTACAATAAGGGAAACAAACAATTTCTGTAGGAAATAAATATTTTTTTGGTGGGTAGGTTTCTTCTCCCCCATTTTGTCAGTTAGTGGCAAAGAACTTACCAAGAAATAAACCAATAACATATAAAAGATAATTCAGAAGGTAAGAGAATAAAACAGATACATCATATAATGATATAAGCATAAGGATCATCATCCAAACAATGAAATATATCATTATGAATAATCAAACCATATGTTAGATAGAAAGGATAATCATAAAAGGAATATCTAACATGCATAGAAAAGATATTACCATAAATTCATCAAAATTATTGCCCCAAGATTGGGTAGAATAAACCATTATCCAAAAGCAAACAAGCCCATAAGGGCATAAATATCCAAAAACAAATGTACTATGATTCAGCAAAAACACAATGAAAGATCATCTGGATGATCTATCCTCATATGGAAGGATATAAGAACGACAAGTCAGAAATAGTTCAGTGATGTGCTCCCCAATATGTTGAAGAGTGTCAAGATGCAGTTCAATCCCGGAGACTCGATTTTCACACTGCCAGAGGCGAGCTTCTTTATTTGACTATCCTTCAAGAAGTTGACGAGCTGAATCGCTTTGGCGAAGAAGACACCCAGTGTTGACTGATAGTGAACTTGGTGCATGCACTGGGGTGTGACAAGTGTCCCAGTGAGTAGCCTTGGGAGTGTCTTGAGCTTCTTCATAACCCTTGCATTCGTGATTGACTTTAAGTGTTTTTAGTAGGGTTTTCTTGATAAGGTATACTGCAAGATATATTGTATCACAAGTAGGTGGCATAGATAAAAACTTGGAAAGTTTGTAGATGACGCTTGGAAACGGAATACTTGTGTGGTGAATACCTTTGACAACTTGAATTAGTTGTTTTAAAATTAGAGTGGGTAGACATATTTCAGTTCTTTATTAGATATCACATAGGGTATTTAGAACAACTGGTGAGAGAAAATCTCCAGAAACTTCACAAGGATATGCATTGGTACTCAGTATTTCGTGAAGCACTTTTGTGGTAGATTCCAGATGCAATGAAGACAGGTAGTTCCTTCTGTTTATGGGTATCATTGAGTGATCACATAGTGTTCTGGTCACTTCTTTCCAGACACTTGGATCATTTAAACAATGATCAGTTGGTGAGGTATGTGTGATTGGAAGATTCAGAAGTTGTCCCAACATCAAAGGAGTAATCTCCTTGGTTTGATTCATGAAATTGATGTTAATCAATGGAGGATTAACTTGAGTATTATGACAAGATTTCAGGAATTGATACACAAGGTCATATTGTATTTCTCCTCCTAAGTAAAGGACATTATCCTACCCCATTGATCCCAAATAAATGTCTATCCTGTATGGCTCTATGAGACTGGATTTAACAAATTGATAAAAGGTCAATTCATTTGCCCTGTAGAATGCAGATAAGGAGTATAGGTTTTAATTTTTCTAAATGTGGTGTCTCCTCTCGTATCTTCCTTTCCTTTATTCTTGACCATGTTGTGCTAAAATCATAAGTTAAAACAGTAAGTACAAAAATAATAACTAATCTAAAAAGATGCTTGTATCCTATAGATACAGGTAAATACACACATGTAGATCATATAGTGAGTTTCTTTCAAAACAGCCCTTTTGATTCTATGTATTTCTAATTCAGTAGGTTGTTTTGGAAAACAATGATATCCTTATAAGAGTTTATATGCGGTATGGAGTGATTTAACTATTTCACCATTGCAATCAACATCAAAACCCCTAGATAGTGTGTAATGGGACAAGGTTAATTAGGCCAAGTTTTCTTTGACATTTTTGTACACAATCTTTTGTAAGAATTTTGTAGTAATGGGCTTGGAGGGATTAGGGTTTATGCCTAGTTCCAGTTGATTCTTCTATGTCATGTTTCTTCTTGGATCGACTTTTCTCTAGACGGGGATGACTTCATTATGCAATATGAAGTGAAATGATAAATGACCTACCAAGAGAAGATAGACTTAAGGCAACTGATCCTAATTTTTAAGATGTAAATAGAAAAGTACTAGGAGATACCTCAGATTTTGCTGATTTTGGTTGCACAGCCCTTTAACCGAACTTTGGAAGAAACAAGAGATAGTCTAAGCAGAACTGAGCGATGAAGGATTTAAATAACTTTGACGCAACTTGATTTTGGTAGCACCGAAGGTAAGTTCGGAGTTACCGAAGTGCTCTTGGAACTCAAAAGATCTTTAAGAACTGATTTTCCTACTATGCACAATTCTAAAATAGGATTCCATAAGATGATTGAGAGTGAAAATCTAGCATGAAATTACAAAAATGTTTAGAGGCCAAGAATCCTTAGATTTAACAATTTTACCAAGCATCAAGCTTAATCCTTTGGTTTGACTCTAATGCTTATATAGGAGGCATGATCCTCAAATATACCAATTTAGTTCAAATGAACTAGGAATCATTTGTTGGAAGTGGTTGATCAATAGGGTATAAGTATTGTAATATGTGTATCAACCTTTTCTGATTCAAAGTAAGTATCATATTTTTCTTTATGATATTTCAAAACTAATGCATGATACTTGTTTTATATGGATTTGTTTATCATGAAGGTACTTTTATCAAACTCCATGGATAATTAAGAATTTATTTGTAAATTGATTCAAAAATAATATGCTTTTTAAAGTTCTAGAATAAATATTAAGTAACTGTGATTTACTTCTTGATTAATTAAAATTTATATATATTATCAACATCTCCCCTTTTTAAAGTTCCTGACCCATTGGCAAATATATTAAAGGATGGGTCAAGGAAACTTGTTGATTTACATAGACCAGATGTTACAAGGGCTCGGGTCATTCCCAGGGCACGTGTGTTTGTTTTGTGTTACCCATTTGGTAACCATTTTCTTTAAGTCAAAGAAGTATTTCTCTGAGTGACTTCCAAATGAATTAGATGTGACTTTGTGATTTTTCTTAGAAGTAACATCAGTTCTCTTAACCATATGACATTCCCATTTGTAGTGTCCGATCTTTCTATAGTGATGGCATTCAACTGGATCTTTCTAATTTGGAGTAGTTGAATTTGTCATCATTGATGAGGTAGAGGAGGATCCCAATTCATAACCTAGGCCTGTCATATTTTTGGATTTTCTTCCCATGCCTAGAAGTTTCTCAAATTTTTCATTACTTTGAGTAAACTTTCGGGTTAGTTCTCCTATTTGATCAGAATATTTTACTTTCATTTTTAGTTTCTTGTTTTTTCTTTTTAAATTTTCAACTTTTAATTGTAGAAGTTCAATTTTCTTGATCAGATTGTCAAAAGTTATGCTTCTAACTCTAATTCGTCTCCCCTTTTTAATTTCCTCAAGATCAAGCCTCATCTGAATTTTTAGGACTGACTATAGTGGTGGAGGCCATGAGAATCTTTAATGATTTTGTGTCTCTATCACTACTTGACTCATTTGAATCTGAATCTGAGTCCTCAGTGTCATCCCAAGTGGCTGCCATAGCTTTTCCTTTGGATTTCTTTGTAGGGCATTCCGTGGAGATATGACCAAACTTTCTACAGTTGTAGCATTGAAGCTCTTTAGACTTATTGAATTTGCCAGTTTGGCGCTTGTGGTCCAGTTGAGCTCCTTTGTTGTTGTATGGTCTTCTATGGTTCCTATTAAAGAATCTTTTAATTTTTTTAGCCAAGATGGCAACCTCCTTGTTTTGACAAGAAACGAATGCATTTGATTCGAGGGAATTATTTTACTTAATAATGACAAAAGAATAGATAAAGAGAATAATCATCAAATTTATTCATTCTAAGTTCATTACATCCTTTTGATCCCTTAATTCTAGGATAAAATTTCTATGAGAAAAATACAAAAGAAATAGATTTAAATATGAATTTCAGCAGCATTCCAGCTCATAATAGTCATGTCCCCATCAGAGATGAGTTGTGCAGATTTCCTCATTGGACTCCTTCCCTCATTAACATGATAAAGGAAATGCCAAAACCCTTTGAAATATTTGCAATGACTTGGAAAACTCCTGAAAATCAACATATTGTTGCTTTATAGAGCACCCGCGCAACTCATGGATAAGTTGGGCGGCCAAGGAGTTGCGCGGGTCCGCATAACTCATGGTGAGTAGCATGGCCCAACTTCCTTCACTCTCTCTCCCTCTCTCTCCTCTCCAGTACCTGTCAGAGGCACTGGTCTTCTGGAAATCCGATCCTTCAAATGAGGGGGTATGGGGTATTTATAGGCTTCCACACGTGTGGGTCCTCGAATTCTGAGATGTGGACCCCACTTCGCATTCCTGATCCAACCAACCATAAAGGGAGTAACACGGACCCACGCACCATGACGAGTTGCGCGAACCCGCACAACTCAGGCTCAGCTCAACTTGGGCTCTGCGCAACTCATGGTCTACGCAACTCAAACTTCTTTCACATTTGTTTCAATCTTCGATCTTTCCTTAACCAAATTTTATGCTCCGACAGATGCCCCCTTGATCCGAGATTTGACTGTTTATTTAGGTCGAAATGAAGGATAAAAAAAATATTTCTTCCCCCTATATTGAGTTGCATGGACCCGTGCAACTCTCAGCCGGACCCTGGAATAACTATAAATATCAAGATTCCACTCATTATTTTACTTCATAATTTCCTTTCTTCAGCTCTAAATCTTGTTTACGCTCAACTCAAAGTCCGCGCAACTCGGTTCTTACGTAACTTGAGTCTCACGCAACTTGGGTCTCGTGCAACTTGAGTCCCACGCAACTCTCCGCCATTTGATGCAATTTCAAGTGTTTCGAAACTCTGCCCAATTTTCTTCTGGGCCCTAAGTTTTCTCTTTTCTTCTCAAAATCTTGTATTTGACTTAACAGCCTCCTTTCCTTAATCATGAGACATTCAGAAGCTTTGTCTTCAAGAAGAAGAGGCCCTTCATTTTCTTCAGCATTTGAACAGTCCTCTCATAATACTTGGGATTGTGTGGAAATCAATGAAGAAGTTTTGGAGCTTTACCACCCTTCTACGAGCAAGAGCATCACTATCCCCATAAATTTGCAATATCATTGGTCAATCCTGCATAGTGAACCATCCACCTATCAAAGCAGCCTTGCTTCTATAGACAATTGGATTATGAGGGAACCAAGGATTTTGGAAGGACTTTTAGAAGGGAAAGAATCACACCAGAAGGCTGATATGATATATAAAATGTGATTATCACGCCAGAAGGCTGGTATGATATATAAAATGAGATTTTTACATCCTTACCATGATCCTCATCAGTTATTTCCAACTCATTTCTTCGAAACTACCCAGTAATATTTCTTCAATGGTCATGTACCCTGGAGAACAAATGATTTTTTAGCTACCAGTCTTCTATCTCCTCAAAATTTCTATAGTGCCTGGGCCCAGACTGTTGCTCGAAAACATACTACTATTCTGGAACAGATTAACCTTCTCGACACAACTGTCTTCAGGGGTTTTCTCAATCACTGGTCCCCAATCACCAACTCATTTCATCTTCCTTTGGGCGAGATGAGCATTACTCTATGGGATCTTCTCTGTATAGCAGGTCTTCCCATCATGGGCAATATCTTTGACGCTTATATCCTTTCAAACGAAGAACTTTCTCTTGCTTCTACGGAAAATAGCAAATCTGATATTTCAAAGGCCACACTTGAACTCTTCAGAGAACTGGCTAACTTTACACAGCCTGAACATATTACTTCCCTTGAATGGTTGTCTTACTTTTCTCAAAAACTGCGGTATGTTTCTTTTCTTTTACTCTTTCCTTTTCAGATCTTTCAGGTCTTCATTTTCCTTCTAAATGATCATATTATTTCTCTTTGACAGCTTTGCAGGCCATAATCATCGGGACCTCAAGACCATTCGTGAGAACATTACGAGCACTACTGAATACAACCGTTCTTGTGAATTAGCCACTTTTTTAGCTTATTGGTTGAGCTTAGTGATATTTCCTGACTCGGAACAGACGAACGTCATCCGTCTATCTCTCTTTGTAGCCACGAGTGCGATGAGGAAGGGTCGTAGATATTCGTTAGCTCCTCCAGTTCTATGCTCCCTATATCACGCTTTCGGAGAGTTAGTTTCTGGTCCTATAGATTTAACTATTAAATCTTTTCTAGTTTGTGCCCCCTGGCATTTCTTTGTAGGCTGGCTACGAGTATACTTCCCTTAGACCTTTGCTTATTCTGAAAGAGCATATTCAAATCCCCATTGGTTCCCCCTTCAGCATTATCAATTAAGGAGGATGATTGAGAAATCAGAAGGCTGGGTCACCCAAAAGATAGAAAATGGTCATCTTATTAACTTTCATCAATTTTCGTTCACTAGCTATCCGGAAGGCATAGAAGTTGTTGATGACGATACTCTCTCTTTTGGTGAACATTCATTCATTGTTTCCATTAGATCTAGTACTCTTCCACTAAGAGAGGGTAGCATATTCTGGCGTGAACCCTATTATTCAAGTAGATTTACTCGTCAATTCAGATTTGACCAGACTGTGTAAGAGACTTGCAATATTGTCATGAGACCCATGAGGAGTTGTGGTATCAGGCCATATAATTGGGCTTTGATATGGAGGCAACTCTTAAACGTCAATACTGAATCTCACTTTGCAATTCCTGTTACAACTATCCAATCCATACTTCTTATCCCTGGATGCGCTGGTGGGCTCATCAATACTACTTAGTGCGTAGATATTATCCAGCAAATCATGCCATATACCTTCCTCCACCATGGCTAAGGAGTTATCAGGAAGGCCAAGGCATAGGTTATTCTGAAGAAATCAACCATGCCCCCTATTCAGGTCAGTTTTGTGTAAGAATTCTCCCAGAACATGTTATTCATAAAACGAAGCTCGCTGATACCCTTAAAGGATGGATAGCTTTAGGTATCTTTTTGAGGAATTTGAAAAATGTATTCAATTCGGTAGACCTTTCAGAGGACAATGACGATTCTTCACAATTTCATCATCCACCACCTTTAAGGATTTTATATGACAATTTATCTTCATTGTAATGACCTCATAGCTTTTTTTATAAAAGTAGACATATCGCAATTAACTGATAGACGTATCTCAATAGAATACCGCAAACTTTGCAATTTTTTCCTTGGTATTACTATAATTGAAGGAGGAGATACAATATCTTGTATTTTTTTCAGTAATTGCATGACAATGCATTTTGTACGAGGTGAATGAATGCATGCATTTGTAGAGTTATATACTAATGCAAGGCTTATAGTCATATCAGTTTCTGGCAGCATATTTAATAAGTACATGCTAACACATTAATAACCTATATTTGACTATTAGCATAGCATCATCTATATGGTATTTTAAATGGGCCGGACTAATTTCAGTTTTTAATTAGTTCCACACATAGTTTAAGCTTGTGAGTAGTTGGAGCAATCACAGTTTTTAGACTCATAAGTAGTTGGAGTTGGGTATTATGCGAATGGCCTCTGTACATCTCTAAAATTCACGGGGCTTATAGCGGCCAGGGAGCTCACAAACTGCAATCCATCAGAAGGGCCCAGTAAAGCTACCGAGGCAGTGAACTCAATAGGTTTTACGCACATGGTTAGCCACAGTAACTCTCTAAAGTTCACAGGGTGCATAAGGCTACCTTCGTATACCAAATCCAGGGCCGCCAGTCCATCAATGAGGGGTCGCCTTACTTTAAAGACTTGTCCTCATGCGTTACTACTAAAATTAAGTCAAGGATCTAGGGAGTCGTCTTGCTTCAGAGACTCACTTTTTCTTCGCCTGCCAAGTCAGACCCATTCATGAGAGGGCGTTTTCTCACCGGCCCTCGTGACGCTGTCGGAAACTGTACAAACGACATAAGTCTTATGTGATTGCTTCATCATCTACCCACATGGGTGCATGTGATGCTCTTTACATGCTTTTTAAGGCCACAGGCTTCTCACTGTAGCCCGAATAATATCATTGTATCGCCATCGCCAATGATGATAAATCTTATACATAGTCGGCTTCATATGCTTAGCTCTACCACTTTCATACCCCAACTCAAAAACCAGGCTAACAGAATTTCTGATTGCCGAATCCGGCACCGACAGCCTCCGTAGTACCCCATTCTCAACTTCTAGGGCTCATACGCCATATTCCGATCTTGGAATCCTACAAAGAAGATTTTTAGTGTGATTTTTTTTGTAATGGAGCATTACCACAAGCATAACCAAATGACAACATCAACACCACATATCCACTAATATAAACATTCAAGTACAATGTTGAAAGGAAAATACAAGGTAAATGCCAAAATCTCCAGAAGCTCTACCACATGCTCCTGCCTCAGTTCGATCGCATCCTATCATCACTTGCAAGTATCTATCGTGCATAAGCATATAGAAAGCTTAGAGGGTGGTGTACATGTGTGCGCAAGATAAGTGTCAAGCACATAAATATCAGCATAAGAAGAATACTGGTAAGGCTATAAGTCATTCAATATCAGAGTATGCAATACAAATCGGCTATGCAATGCAAGTTATAATGAGCCAAATATCAGATATCGAGGATGCAATATAATATGCAATTCTGAAGAGCCATGAATACCATCAGCCTCATCTAGGCCATATAAATGCAGAAACATATTAACCCAAATGCCATATGATGCGGATGTAATGCAATATGCAGATCCTGGCGAGTCCATAATACCATCAACCTCATTTAAGGTATGCAATACAGGAGCATACTAAACCAAATGCTATGTGCTGAGAACACAATGCAATATGTGGTGCGAATGAAATGACCAAGCTAGAGCATGAAGTCAGGATGATAGTACGTAGTATCGCAAGCTGTGGGGTCCATCATAAGGGACTTCTATCCAAACTGGCTCATACCTGATTTGGATAGCTGGATATAATGTGGTAAACTCCTGATATCTGGTTAGTCACGTACCCAAATAAAATTATGACCATTGCAAGGGTACACATAACAAATTAGTTGTGCACCACCAGCCCGAGTAGATAGTGAATGAATGAGTAAAATACTGAGCATGCAACTCCTACTCAGTAAGTCCACATATCAATACCGTACTTCTCTAGGATAGTTACGGGGGTCTAGTACACTCTATGCCACCTGTCGTCCCATCAAGCGCACAACTGGGTAAGTAGAAGAGACCTTACTATTCGCCTACCAATATCACTCCGGCTCGTCGATAGCTGACCCATTTATGAGCTTGCTAGACTCAGACTAACATTGCATACTCCCTCAAGGGGGTAAGGCCACACCCCTTTCCAACAGACCACGACACAGTGGGAGACGCGGCCTACTGGTATACGAACCTCATGTATTTCCACTCAGTCTAGACGTTGGAGCATCCTCTGGTACCAAGAGGGTTTGAGAACTTTCACACATGGACATCTATGGCACCTCATGTAGAAAATGATTTTCTGTGTCTCATCTGGCCAGCCACGATATACCTGTGGAGGCTACGGCCTTGATGTCGCTAGAGCGTACGGTGGTCATATCACAAAATGCGAGATGCATAAGTCATACCATCTATTCATGCATTAAACCTGCGCGTACCACGCACTCATGTGGGGCAACTCTGTTTCACAAGGAGTCCCATAGTAAACCAACCCAATGACATATGCTATGATAGATCTATCACTCATCATAACAAACATACATATGATGTGTATGGGCATGTATCATGATGTAATAAAGTACATAGGCATGATTACCTGATAGGACAGACAACAATAATCCACAATTGACCATCACCGGCATATCACATATAAAGAGTAGGAGCTAAATGATATGCCCCTTTTACAACTATAGGAGTCCATGTGGTATGTCCTATGTTAAATTAGCCTCCCAAAACACTAATATATCATATATCCTAAGATGGGGTCCACTGGAAGGACGGTGGGTCTAACCCATACATCGAGATAGGCTCTACACAGTGGATATACTAAATCTGGTACCACATATTCTCCAATACACGGCAAGAGGTGATGGTTTATTAGCGTCAAGGATAGGCCTCACACTTGTCCCAAAGAAGTAAATGGACAGTGTGGGCAATATATACATGACACTGAGGTCCTAGCAACAGGATACAAGGATAAGATATGTCTCATGGGGTGAGTTAAGTGGGTATACAACAAGTGGGCCTCCTCACTCCCTTTATTATGACAACTGGGCTTTCCTATGAGGGTCTGATACGAATACAAGGTGTCACTTGGTATGATCCACACATTCAGGACTACGTAACCCTACAAATAGTCTTACTCGTCATCTAAGTGGGCCTTGGGCTTGGGCTCCTTAGCTTGGACAAACACATCATCTAGGTGAGCCACATTCCCTATGGAAGGCTCGACACGAACACAAGATGGATTCCAAGGCTTGGGTGTTTCTACAAGGTATGGTGGAAAGCATCATTATCAAATGGGGGCCCAATAGATTAGGATAGCCTAATCAAGGGAAATATGTGTAATATAATCATGAATGGGGGCCCAATGGTTTGGGTTAGCCCATTAAGGAGAGATGAGAATGGGCCTAACAACAGACCTTAGGGAGAGTTACAATGTGGACATTTAACCATCATTGCTCTTATAATGTGTACATTAAACCATCATTGTTCCCAAGGCATGGCCCATTTAATATCAACTAGGAACATGGATGGACATCATAAACATCATTACATACATCCTGGTGGAATCACACATCACAATGGGCCTCATATACATCACCTTAGGCCTCACACAAGAGCGTTATATACATCGCATTGGGCCTCACTCATGGGCCTCATATAGATCACATTGGGTCACGTACTTAGGCCTCAAATACATTATAATGGGCAGCATCGCATGTGCCTAATACACATCACAATAGGCCCCATCACATGGGCCTAATATACATCACAATGGGCCGTATCACATGTGCCTCACTCATCACAATGGGTTGTATCACATGGGCCTAATACACATCATAATGTGCCGCATCACATGGGCCTCACTCATGGGCCACATATACATCATAATGGGCTACATCTCATGGTCCTCATGTACATCACAATGGGCCCCAACACATGGGCCGGGTTACATCACATTGGGCATCAAACATGGGCCTCATATACATCACAATGGGCCTTAAAGATGGGCCACATGCTCATTATAATGGGCCTCATATTTGGGCCTCAAATATATCATAATGGGCCTCTCATACGGGCCCAATATACATCACATCAAGGTGGGACCCACACACTATATTTTCATTTTATTATATCTACACCAGACATATATTTTTAAAGATTATTATAGAGCATTACCCAAAAATGAATCACGCCGAAAGATCATCTAGACCATACCATAAATAGTAGTGGAGATAATGATTTCACCGTTAACAATTCACAAGGCCGCCATAACGTTTAGTTTCCATCCAATCTGTTCATAAGGTCACGAAGGCCTGAATTAAGAGGATAAATAAATAAATTTCATATTAATCCAGAACTTCTGTAACCCCAAACAGTTTCAATGGTGGACATTCAATCCTCCACTGATTTTTACAGTGTGGTCCACCTGATAGGCAGATCTGTCTTATTTTTCTTCTCAACCCTTAAGACGAGCTCACAAAGTGGATGGACGGTTTGGATAAAACAGATAATCAGAGGTGGGTCCCACCGTCCAACAGCTACTGGACAGTGCAGGATAAGACCCATACATCAAGGTAGGCCGCACATGGCACCATCCAGATGGACGGTGCTGATATACAACACATGTATTAAAGGTGGGTCCCATCTGTCTAGTGAACGGATGGAGCGGATGAGACCCACAGAACTTTTGACGTCAATACCCCAGCCATATGGTTGGGCTACTAGCCCACCAGTAGGTGGACAATCTGGATTTAGCACATGCCTCATGATCAAACCAGTTGTTGCATCCCTAGATGGACGATCTAGATGCAACACATGCCTCTTGGTGTGGCCCATAGAACTTGCTGACATCAGCTGCAGCAGTAAGCTGTTGGGGTCCCCACCGTCCAGATGGACAGTTTGGATAAAACCATACCTCATGATCAAGCCTACTAACGTCAAGTACAGCAACTAAATGGATGTTTTAGGTACACCAGCCAATCCGTTCCCATAACTTGGTGTGTCCCATATGGGATCCACCATATAATATAGTATATTATAATAATTATTTTTTTTGAAACGTTTCAGCGTCCTGGATGGATGGCTTAGATGCAAAGTGCGTCACACCGTCCAGCAAGCTGGATGGTTATGATAAGATCCATACATCGCGGTGGGGTCCATACATCCATGTGGATGGTGTGGATCTTCACATGAACATCATGGTGGGCCACAAATGGCTAGGAAAAAAACACATGCCTCATGGTTGGTCCTACCGTCCAGGGGTCTGGATGGTGGACAGCATGGATGAAATGTAGGCATCATGGTAGGCTCCCATGTCCAGCATATTTGGATGATGTGGATTTAATCCATTCATCAAGGTGGGCCGCAAAGGGAGAGAGAAAGAGAGAGAGAGAGAGAGAGAGAGAGAGAGAGAGAGAGAGACGGCATAGTGGAGGGACCCCACCACTATGGGCACCTCTTTGTTTACAACACATACATCAAAATGGGTCCCATCACAAGTGGGCCCTCAAATGAAAATCAACGGTGGATATCCTTAAATCACCTACCGATTGTTCTCTTCTTTAGCTCATTGGAATCCTTGTCTCCTAAGCTCTCCCTTTGATAAAGGATGATGAAGATTGAAGGGTTGGATGGTGAGATGAGGGGGGTAGGAAGTGGGCCTTGATCTTTTCTCTCCTTAGGATTTTCTCTCTTGGAAGCTTGGGAAATGATGGAGAGAATGAGAGAGGTGAGGGTGTTGTAAGAAGGATGGGATGAGAGGGATGGATGTTGTAAGAAGAATGACATGGAGGGTATGGACTTAGTTGAATTTTGGATGAGAGAGGGATAGGTTGAGAGAGTGAGAGAGAGAGAGAGAGAGTTGACTTTGGGTAAGGCTTGTGTAAGAGAGGGATGAGTTGTGTACTTGACTTGTGATTGATTGATTGATGTAATGGGTTGTAGAGATTCTCTCAGAATTCACAATGCACGGCGTTTCCTCGAAATATACGTGAGCCCACAACTCCTAACCTGGGTATCGCATTGGTGCGCGAGACGCGGAGTTGGAACCGCGGCGGCGGCACTGTCGCAAGGGTACAAGTTTCAAGTTGAGTCGACTCAGATATATGGGATGCGACTTAGGGTCATGCACAAATGCCGATTACAGGTTGCAAGTCACCGAAATTCGGGAGGGACGATCACAGAAGGTTAAGGAACAGTACGGACTAGGATACGAGCCTTACAGCTACCATAGATGATAGATCACCATCGTTGCCATATGACTTATATGTGGTTGGCTTTATAAGCTTATTCCACTGCCATAGATGACAGATCGCCATATTCCATTACCATAGATGATAGATTGCCATTGCCGATGATATTTATATGTAATTGTCTTTATAGGCCCTATTAAAGGTAATAAATCAAAATTGATATATCACCCCTTGCCAATGACTTGAAATAAAAATTTATAGTTAGAATAGTGTATTAGCTTGGCGGTACTATTAATTTCGATAAATTTAGATAGTAAAATGGCATTCGAGTTGGCAATACGGCGATATCAATGATAGCTTTTGATGATCTGATGGTAATCATTAGCGCTTTTCATTGGCAATGATCATTGGCGCTTTAACTTTAACAAGTCTGAAAATCTGTGTTTTTATTAACTGCGCAGAAAAAAATGCAGAGTACTACCCTTTAGAGGCTCTTTTATCATTCTGCTTGTCTTGCCCCCTTTTGATTGAGAAGTATTATACTGTAAATCTTCTGAATCAAAACTTTGTGTGTATTTAGGGATGATATATTTTTATGAAGCGAGCATTGACTGGTATACTTATGCCCTGTCCATCTTGATCCACCACCCAATAGGCTCCATTAGAGTACACTTCAGATATTATGTATGGACCATCCCATTTGGGATTAAATTTACCCCCTGTTTAACAGTTGACAATGATTGGCCTTTTCAACATCAATACCATGTCGCCTTTCTTGAAGAATCGATGCTTGACTTTCTTATCGAAGGCAGCGGAGATTCTTGCCTGGTATAATTATAATTGTTGTTGGGCTGCCAGTCATTTTTCATCAAGCAAATCTAACTCTGTCAATCTTATTTTGGCATTTTCATCATCTGTAATTGACTGATGTATTGCTACTCTGAGTGATGCAACTTGTGTTTCAATGGGGTTAACAACTTCAACCCTATAAACCAAAGAATATGGTGTGGCTTTTGTAGCAGTACGATGAGTAGTTCGATAGGCCCATAGAGCTTCTTGCAATTGTTTGTCCTAGTCGTTCTTATTCCTCGTGATCGCTTTCTTCAATATCTTCACGATTGTCTGATTGAACGCTTTGGCTAACCCATTGGCTGGCTGGTGGTAGGGTGTTAAAAACGAATGCTGAATATCAAACTTTCAGCATAACTTCTCCATACCTTTATTTTTGAATGGTGTTCCATTGTCAGTGATGATTCTTTACTAGATATCATGGCGATATATTATCGCATGTCGTATGAAATTCACAATGTCCTTTTCTTTGACATTTCTTAGTGCGATAACTTCGGTCCATTTCGAGAAATAGTCTGTCGTTGTTAAAATGTATTGTTTCCCTCTAAACGACGGTGGATTTATAAGACCGATAACATCTAGGCCCCAAGTTGAGAAGGGCCAAGAAGTCACTGATTGATGAAGATCTTCAGGAGGCACACGTATGACGTCAGTATGTATTTGATGTTCATGACATCGCTTCGCATATTCAATTGCATCTTTAAACATTGTAGGCCAATAGTACCCCATCTAATGTACTCGATGGAACAAATTCTTGCCTGCCTAATGAGCCCCACATTCACTTGAATGAGCTTGTCATAATATTTGATTTGCTTCTTTCATATCGAAGCATCTTAACAATACCTCATTATACGACTTCCTGTAAAGCTCTTCATTGCATAAAATGAATTTCTTCGCTCTTTACTTTATTTGCAGCTTCTGTGCAGGGTCTTCTTGAAAAATATCATATTTGAGATAGTTTATGAAAGGCTGACGCCAATCATCTATTGTGATCTCCAAACATGAAATGAGAAGTGCTTCAAAGATTTCTTCGACATCTTCGACTAACAGTAAGAATCTTCCCTCTTCGATCTTTATCTAAAGAGGACTTCGGTTAGGACAAGATAAGGTTGCAGCCAAACTAGCCAGAGCGTCTGCTCTTGGATTTTTTGATCACAGTACATGCTTGATTTTGACGTCTTGAAACTGCTCCAATAATTGTTGCACCCATCAATAATACGGTAGGAGTTCCTTCTTTCTTATTTCAAATTCAACCATAAGCTAATTTATCACCAACTTAGAATCGCCGAAAATTTGTAGTGTTTTCATTTTCATTTCTTTGGCTATTTCCATTCCTATAATGATAGCTTAATACTCAACTTCATTATTGGTATATGTAGTCCCTAATGTAAAGGAATACGACAACAAGTCTCCCTGAGGACTAATGAATATCACTCCGGCGCTCGCTCTTGAAGTCCTAGAAGCCCCATCGAAGTACATCTGCCATAAATTGGGCGATTCTATCATCATAACCTATTCGTCTAGAAAATCATCACTGATTGCTTCATTATTCGACATGGGGTGAGCTGCTGAGAAATTCGCCACTGCTTGCCCTTTCACTGCCTTTTGCCGGTTCATACATGATTGTATATTCTGAGAGCAGAAGCATCCATTTGGCCAATCTCCCTGACAGCATCGGTCTCATCATCAGGAACTTTATTGGGTTTGCTCATGAGATTAGGATTATATCATGAGAAAGACAATAATGTCTCAATTTCTGTACAACAAATATCAATGCCAAACACATTTTCTCAATAGGTGAATAATTGCACTCAGCACCTATCAGAGTTCTACTCAGATAATATAGCGCAATCTCTTTTCCTTGTTCGTTTACCTGTGCCAATAGGGCCCCTAATGAATTTTCTGCTGCAGAGATGTAAAAAATGATGGGTTTGCCTTTCATAGGAGCTGTCAGTACTGGGGGCTGTTTCAATAACTCTTTGATTGAATCAAATGCATTTTGACAAGCTTTATCCCACATAAATTTTGTTCCTTTCTTCATCAGATGAGAAAATGGCTAATATCTTTTAACATTTTTGGTGGCGACATCTCTTGAATGGCTCTAATCTTTCCTGGGTCGATTTCGATTCCTCTGTATCTGACGACAAAACTGAGAAATTTTCCTGACGAGACACCAAAAGTGCACTTAAACAGATTCATTTTTAGTTGTTTCTTTCTAAGTCTACGAAATACCGAAACTAGATGTTCACGATGTTCTTCATGAAATTTGATCTGACTACTAGGTCATCCACATAGCACTCGACATGCTTATGCATCATATCTTGGAATATATTTTGCATCGCTATCTGATATGTTGCGCCAGCATTCTTGAGGCCGAACAGCATAACTTTATAACAGTAAATTCCCAGAGACGTTCTGAAGGTCGTGGCTTCCTCATCTTCTGGAGCCATTCTTATCTGATTATATCCAGTATAATTGTCCATAAAGGACATGACGGTACATTTTGTCGTACTATCGACCAGTAATTTAGTTATCGATAATGGGAAGTCATCTTTTGGACATGCTTAGTTTAAATCTCTGAAATCAACACACACCTTGATTTGTCCACTTTTCTTTTTTACTGGGACAATGTTCGATATCTATTTAGGGTACTTAACTTCTCTAATGAACCCAACCTTAATTAACTTGTTCACTTCTTCTTTAATCAGGGGAACCAGATCTGGCTGAAATCGCCATTGTGCTTGCTTAATCGGTTTCCTATCTTTGGAGATGTTCAGCCGATGCATTGCCACTGATGGTTCCAAGCCTGACATTTCTACGTACGTCCAAGCAAACACGTCATTATTTTCTTTTAATAGCTTAATATATTGATCAACTTCTTGTTCAGGGAGACTGACGCTTATGAACGTGTTCCGTGGTTCTTCTTCAGTTCCCAAGTTTATTTCCTGCAAACTATCAACGGTCGGTTGCCCTCTGTCTTCTAACTGTTTTGGAGCTGCTTCAGGATGCTTAATTACTTCAGGGTCCATCTCTTCCACTAATTCAATCATGACCATATTTACTGAAGATCCTTTTCCTATTATGCGAGATTTTTTCCGTTTTTCCTCATTGACTACAATCGGGATCAAAATACCTTTTCCACTGTTTAGTCCAACCGGTTCTTCGCAATCAAAATCCATATTTTTCATTATTTTCCTCCTAACGGGGTTGTATCTTTCGAGGTCTTTAGATGTTAATTTATCGACATTCGTCTTATTATATGCCTTTTTGAAATTACGGTAATGACCACTTTAGTTGAAGTGGGAATATGCCAATAGGTCCCAGAGGGGGGTGAATAGGACTTTTTAATATTTTATGGTAATTTAAAATCCTATTAAACTTATCCTAAGAGAATATGCATATTTCAGGATTTCTTCAAAGTAACTCTAATGACTTCCAAGCTAAATAGAGGATCCAGTCATAAAACTATTTAAAATATAAACAAGGTACAAATCATAGTTTATGATAGATGTGACTGTGTGTGAGGTATGATCTCAGATAAGTAAATATGAAAATATTTAAGGAAATCACATAAGGAACAAAAATCTTAAAAACAGTTGTTTTTATAGTGGTTCGACTACTTGTCTACCCCATTCCGGTGGACGCACTCAACCCTTAAGTGTACCGGATCTCACTAACGAATGTTTCACAACAGGTTCACCTCAAACCGGAGGTTTTAAATGAGGTTCACCTCTAACCAGTACAACCTACATCTAGGCTGACACAACGTGTCTACACGACATAAGTTTATGCTCCCATGAGCAAGGGTCAACACACAACACCGGAGTTTTCGGCCACACAGGCTAAGGATCCACACAAGAAACCTCACCAGTTTATGCTCCCATGAGCAAGGGTCAACACATAGCACTCGAGTTTTAGACTACACAGGTCAAGGACCTACACAAGGACCTAAGAGTTTATCTCTCCACAGAGTAAGGGTTAACACAAAGTACCCCCATGTACACTCCCACCGGAGGCCTCCTATGAGGACTTGAAAGGGGTGAGAAACACCTTAGACCCAACCCTAAAGAAGGAATGATCACAAGGGTCCTCTAGACTCTAATGACTTATAGATAAGTAGATGAGCCTCATTCAGTGTGTTGATGAAGATCTCCTCCTTTGATGATGAAGAATCTTCAGCTCCCTTAAACCGCAACTCATAAGATGAAGCAATATAAGGCGACGGGTTGGGTCAAGTTTATGATGGAATCCTACTCTATTAAACGTTTTCCTATAAGGGAGATAGAGCGATTCCAATCATCTATGCATTTAAGATATCCTATCTTAATGATTTGTCATTAAGGTAGTAGCTGCAGGATCCTTGAATGCAGAAGTTCATTCCCCAATCCACTCTATTGAATGTCAATGATGAGGGTGGATTAGAGAATGAACTTCCATGAGAGAAAAGGCTTAGGGTATATGATCTAGGGTTAAACACACAAAAGAACTTTCTATTTTCTCTATAAACAACCAAGGGCAAGCTCTCATTAAATAGGCAAAAGGTTCCAATGGATATAAAACAGTCACATTTTTTTATAAAGTTCGATATCATCGAGAAGGGTCGATATCATCGAGCATATACTCTCGATAACATCGACTAGCTGCTCGATGACACGAACTCAACTATCAAACGCTTTTGAAACCTTTTGCCAATTGGTCAAGAATTCGAACAGGCGTCGATATCATCGGATTTCGAACTCCGATTTCATCGACACGAGGTTTGATTCCTCAACATTTAAAAATGTGAGAGCACTTGCCTTTAAAATATTTCAGATATATGATATGATCAAGCATCACTCGATATCATCAGAATTTAAATATTGATGATATCGAGGACAGTGCCAATTCATCGATAATTCCAAGGAATTTTCCTTTAAGCTTGCTAGACAATTTATGTCCACTTTTGACGACATCGACCTTGCCTCGATATGATAGATATTTGAATATCGATTTTATCGAGTGACTCTCGTTCCAAGAAAAAATAACCTGAAAACTTGCTGGATAGATTTGTGTCCCAATCTGATATCATTGAAGGGCTTCCGATATTATCAAATTTTGAATTCCAAGGATATCGAGGAGATCTTCGATATATCGAGGATTACATGATTTGCTTTAGTAGTACTTTGGACACAATAGACCAGATGCTAATTTTATCGAGTCAGTTCAATGGACTCAAGATTCAAACTTCGATGATATTGATGAGTCCATCGATCCATTAATAATTCAGTCCAAATATTTTTGTGGTTGCTGAACATCTTAAGTCCTTATTTTAATAAGATCGAGTGAGCTTTAAGGACATCGACAACAGGGTTCGATGAAAATTGAACCACTTGTCGATAAATCGACAAAGGTAGAAAACTTAAAGATTTTTTGAAGTTTGAAAAAGTTTTCTAGCTAAAAACCCTAGGATTTTCTATTCAATTTTAAGAGTTTTATTTACCTGGTGTTTTGGGACATAGGGATGTGGCCTAAATTTTACCGATGACAAGTTCGGGCACACATCCTGTTGAGGCAGATGCTTAATCAATCTTCCTATGGGGCTCCTTTGTCTAGCGAACTCAACGCTCACGCTAATTGACAAACTAGGGCACTTTCAATCTCCCCCTTTGTCAATTACGTGACAAAACACCAAAACACCCTAGAACAACTTCTAGACTAACACCCTAAATTATGTGTACATGAACTTTACACAATTTTACAAAGCTATCTAGTTAACACACACACATGACTATGCCATTCAGTAGTTGCTCCCCCTAACAGCAATCTCCCCCTATCTTGCAGCTGCTCCCCCTAACACCTGCACCACTATCAACAAACAGATACACACAATTTTGGCTAGGGGTGTGGAATTTGTTCTCCCCCTTTTTGTCAGTCATTAACAAATATAACAGTGGATATTGACTAAAGTTGAAGCATATGGGAGAACTAGAATTCAAGGAGGATAATCATAATAGATAGATGTAAAAAGAACATCCCGTGGAAGCATACCAGTTCAAAAAAAATAATCTGTGATGACTAATACTATGAGAGCATCATTCAACGTAGACCAGTGAGCATACCAAAGAAGCATGGTAGTAAATATGAATTAGAATCAGCCATGAAACAGAATATCCAAAATATGTACTGCCCAAGGTTGGCAGTAGTATAATCTCCATCCCAAACCAAAAAAAAAACTAGCCCATCCATGGGCAACCAAGCACAAACACAAGTATCCAGCCCATTCATGGGCATAAAAGAAAGTATGTTCCTCACTTAGAGGATATCCCAACCAAAACCAAAAATAATTTTGTCAGACTCTGCAAGTTAGTAATCTATCACAAACACTTATATGAGCATAGGGCATTCAAAAAGATACTAATGCCCATACGCGAAGATGAGAGTAGGGTGTATGTGATAGCTCCCAGATGGCAACACTGTGGCAGAGGAGTGGAGGAAGATGGTGCTGTATCGTCGCGATAGCAGGTGATCAAATCCACCAATTGCTGCACCGACTGTTGCACACTAGACATCATCTTCTCCAAGGCTGAGAACCTCGCATCATGTCCCCCTAGCTTGTCTTTTATCTGAGTCAATCCCCACTATGTTGCACCAACCTGATCTTGGTGAATCTTGACACGTTGGGTTAGAGTCGAACCACTTGGATCTAGAGTAGGTTGTGGCTCCATAAGATCTTCACTAGCTGGTGTTGTGTCTTCTCCCATTTCTCCACCTTCATGAATAGCCTCCTCAGATTCCTCTTCCACTTAGTCATGAAATTTAAGGTCCGATTTTCATATATTGACGTTGTTAAAGTGTTGGAGAGGACGCTCATGATCATTTGTTTGAGGAATACCAATTGTATCATAGATTACATGAATGATGTGGGGAAAGGGCAAATATACAGCTCTGGACTGGTGGATGACACTTGCTATTTGGTGAAGGATCAAGGTAGGCAGACAAAGTTTGACTCCCGTGCAACATAGTACATAATCATGGCCATGAACTCGGTAAGATCAGTGCGATGGGGTCCACGAGGATAAGCATTTGAGCAGAATATCCCATACAAGACACGGTATTGAGGGTGCATATATTTCACTTTTAAGGCCTTCCCTTAATACCATGGGATATCTCGACCCTAACACAGGAATTTTGTAATTGTAAACCGAGTGATAGGATTCTCAAGATCAAGGTCAGACAATTTAACTAGAGACACAGTTAGATTAAGAATGTTGGCGATGGATTCTACAGTAATCTTAACACTATCATCTCCAACCGTGACAGTAAAGGATGGTGGTTGTAGTGTTGGAGAATGACAGTATGCAAAGAAGCGATGGGTCCACTCAAAATGACATGGTCCCCTGAAATCAAGAAGAGGCAGCCAATTGATTGTCTCTAAGAGAGCTTCGATATTGTAGGATTTTATACATTCCCTGTCGACCCTATGCTCATACACCAAGTGCCTCCCTGAGTATTTTTAAGTATGTGTGGAGGAGGACCCACAGCAGTATGTGGCAGTGCTAGTGCTTCAGTTGGAGCTTCTCTACGAGATGACTGTCGAGTAGAGGAACTCCGTGAGCGTGCAGGGGATCGTTGAGACTGAACCCTTCCCCTTTCTCTTGAAGCTACAACTTTCTTTATGATAGGCCGAGATGACTCACCAATGGCAAGAGACTTTCCTTTCTCCTTACTCATTAGAACAACTCAGAAGGAAGTGTCAAAGGAAGGAAGAATTTGAGGACCTTGAGAACCAACCTGAAATTTCCAACTAGAAAGACCTTAACACAACACAGTATACTTTGAAGAATCAAGAGTATGTGTTAGAGATTACCTGATTTAAGACACTTTAGATGGCATACGGTTGACAAACGATGAGAGCCGTAGAAGAAAATTTTAGAAAAATCGAGCAGGGAAGCAAAAATGAATTTTTCCCTCTCGTCAGCCATTTATCGGGCGGTGATCTTTGATATCATCGAACATGGTTTCGATGATATCGATATACCCTATTCAATGTTATTAAAGATATCCTTGATAACATTCTCGATCATGTGACTTTTCAAATTCCAAAGAGTCGTCGATGATATCGATTCTTGGTTGATTTAATCGAGAGTCCACACGATTTATCGACGGACATCTCGAAGATGTATATCTTTCATTTTTCATCATTTCTATAATCTTTCATGTGTAATATAGTATATCTTTATATAGAACAGTGTACACAACAAAATTTGTACCAGCATTGTACAATCCAAAATTATTAACATCAAGATGTTTATATACAAAAAGATTGAGGTGAGGAACCTCAGATGTATTGTTAAAAGTTCATCAAAATTACATCTTTTTAACATCTATCCAGATCTAGATGCATGACCTAGACATGTTTTTCATGCTCAAATGTTTCTAAGCATTTGGATCAGCCCTTCCTTTGCTTTTAATGACATAGCAGTGGTTATTTGTGCGACAACCCTTCATCAATGGTTTACCTGATAGGTCTAGGATCTCGCATTCCTACTTGTTGAATGTAACCACATGCTCATTGTCACATATTTGAGAAATGCTCAGAAGATTATGCGTCAATCCTTTTATGCAAAAAGCATTCTCATTTTTTAGCATATCTATTCCTTTGATAATTCCTTGTCCAATTACCTTAGCAGTGCTTCCGTCTCCATAGGTGACTATCCCATCATTAAGATCTGAATAGTTTGAAAGAAGGGATTTGTCACTTGTGACATGTCTTGAGCATCCGCTGTCTAGGTACCACTTAGCATCATTGCCTGTTATATGATTTGAGTGAGTAACAAGGCAATTTTTCTTTTCTTTGACTACCCATCCTGTAACAGGCTTTCTAATTGTGGTAGTTTTTGTTTCTTTAATCAAGTTGGGCACCTGAATCGTGTTTTCTTATCTCACCAATTCATTAGTTCTCTTGTTTAATTCAGTCACTTGATTCAATAACTCCTTCATTCTGGGTGGTGATGGATGTGTATTTCTTCTATCCATATTCCTGGGTGGACTCCTGACATTTTGTATTGTTCTAGTTGATTTATATTTACCAGTATGATTTTGACCAGAATAATGTTGAGTCCCCCTATGTGACATGCATTCAAACTTATAATGACCAGAATCACCACATAAAAGACATACAGAAGTAGTTCTTGTTTTACTTCCTAAAGCAGCAGATTTTTCAGCCATTGGTGCTGTATTTCCAGATTTTATTTTAGACTTGTCATATCCTAAGTCACTCTTGTCTTTTCCAGGTCTTCCCATGCCAAAAAGTTTTTCTAATTTTTCACCACTTTGGGAAAATTTATACTTTATCTAAACCGATTTTTTGATTTTTTTCTAAATCAAACAGGAGTGTGTGATTTTCATTTTGAAGGAGCATGTTTTTATCTTTTAATAGCTCAACCTGTTTGTTTAGTTTTTCAGACTCAGATTTAAGGAAGGTATTAATTCTTTCGAGTCTATCATTATCTAAGTGATATTGTTATAGATCATCAATTAGGTTTGTATTGATTTTCAATGTTTTATCTAAATCTTTTTGCAATAATTTATTTTGATTTTTAGTTCTTCCGAGTCTCTTAAGGATATTGATGCTATGAATGTAGAGTTGATTGTAAGCATCCTGTAGTTTATCCTTTTCTTCTTCTTCTTTCTCAGTTTCCTCATTATCTGATGGAAATGATTTAGTGGTCTGTGGTTCTTCAACGTTCTCAGTTTCGATGGGAATGGTTGAGGCAGTGGAGACCATAAGAATTTTCAGAGATTTCTGGTCTCCATCGCTCTCTGAGTCACTACATTCTGAGTTTGACTCTTCCGTGTCATCACATGTGGCTACCATCACTTTTCCTTTGATTTTCCTATTTGGGCATTTGGTGGACAAGTGTCCAAACTTTCGACAGGAATAGCATTGTTGTTCCTTGGTCTTTTTACCACTTTTACCTATAGAATGTTTGTTGTCCACTTGTCTTCCTTTGAATGGATGACCACGATTTTTCTGAAAGAACTTTCTAAACCATTGTGCCAACAAGGCCACTTCCTCATCTTCATTTTCTCTTTCACTTTCAATGTCTTCATTTATCGTATTCTTTGAAGTTTTGAGGACAGTAGTTTTGGATTTAGGGGTTTGTTTGAAGTGAAGTTCAAATGTTTGTAAGGAACCTACTAGTTCTTCTACTTTCATTTCATCTATGTTTCTACACTCTTCAATGGTTGTTACTTTAGGATTAAACCGTTCTGGTAGTGATCTTAGTATTTTCCTATAGATTTTTGGGACCGAAACTTTTTCACCTAATCCTCTCATGGAGTTGCAAATGATGTTTAGTTTTGTGAAAAACTCCATGAAGGTCTCATGCTCTTCCATTCTGAGACTTTTAAATTGTGATGTTAGGAGTTGCAGTTTGGATCTCTTCATAATGCTTGTTCCTTCATGGGTTGTTTCCAACAAGTCCCACGCTTCTTTGGCTGTCTTACGCATATTGATTTGATTGAAGACTTCTTGGGAGACAACACAATAGATAGCATTCATGGCTTTAGCCTTAGAGGTTTGTTTTTCTTTATTGAATGCTGTTTTATTTTCCTTTATCGAATGTTGTCCACATCTCTTTGGCTTATGGTTTAGTGATAGTTGTGCCATTTTCAAGTACTATTTGTTCGGTTGGTGGCACATATCCTCTTTCAACAATGTCCCAAACATCATGATCCAAAGATCTCAGAAAGTAATGCATTTGAACCTTCCAATATGCAGAATTTGATCCATCAAATATAGGAGGTCTAGTGACCAATGAGCCCTCTCCCTTGGCCATATTACCAACTTCAGTTAAGATCACTCTCTAAGCGGTGAAGCCCTTAAGAGAGACCCGCTCTGATACCAAATCAAATTGCGGTAATGACCGCTTTATTTGAAGTGAGAATATGCCAATAGGTCCTAGAGGGGGGTGATATGACTTTTTAATATTTTATGGTAATTTCATATATCAGGATTTCTTCAAAGTAACTCTAATGGCTTCCAAGCCAAATAGAGGATCGAAGTCTTCAATTTTACCGGCAAGTGAATGGTCCAATTCACTTAAGTTCTGGTTCATTTTCTAAAGATATTCGTATTTCTCACACACTTTGCTCAGGGCTCAAGTTGTGTGTTTCTGGATACTATTTGGGCTCGATTCCTGCGATGGTTGTTAAGCCCAATAAGGCGGTCATAACCTTATAGTTTCATGATAATCGGACTTTTGACGCGAGGTCCAGGTCCGATACGGAGTTTCAATGTTCTCCTGAGAGCAACTGGGTTTTGAGATTACTCCTGGATTTTTAGGTAATGTTGAGTTAGTGATTCTAATGGTTTTGGGTCTTGTGGTTCATATAAATAGTGGTCCAAGATAATTCAACTAATTATTTAGTTTAATACTTAATTAATTTTTGACTAATTTCTAAAGGATTTGGTCATTAAGGATTTCTGCAAGATGGGACACTGAAAATATGTTACTAGCATCGAGGCACCATAGATGTCTCTGGTGAAAATTCCTAAATCTCCGTGGCCAGTAGACGCTCCAACATCTAGACTGAGTGGATACATAAGCGCCCAAGTGCCAAATACCATTCGGCCATGTCTCCCACTATGTCATGGTCAGGTGGAAGGGGGTGTGTCCTTACCCGCCTGAGGGTAGGAGGCATAGTTATGCTGTGTTTGACTAGCTCATAAATGGGTCCGCTATCAACATGTCGGGTATATATTGACTGACTACTGTCCAGGCAGATAGTGAGGTCTCTTCCACTTGCATGGTTGCAAGTCCAGTGGGCGGCGATCGCATGTAAAGTGTATTAGACCCCGGTGATGATCCCACATATATATAGTATGGATATGTGGACTTATTGAGCAGGAGTTACATACTCAGCATTTTACTCACTCATTCATTCATTCACTATCCACTCGGGCTGGTGGTTCGCAACTAATTGATATATGTACCTTCGCAATGACTAGGATTTCAGTTAGGGCGCGCAACCAACTTGAGATCAGGAGTTTACCACATTAAGCCATCTATCCAAATTTAGGTATGAGACTGGTTTAGATAAAAGTCCCTTATGATGGACTCCGTAGCCTGTGATACTACGTACTATCATCCCGACTTCACACTCTAGCTTAGTCATTTCATTCGCACCACATATTGCCTTACATCTGCGGCATATGATATTCTAGGTTGCTACGTTTCTGCATTTATATGGCCTAGATGAGGTTGACGACATTCGTGGACTCGACAAGATTTATATATTGCATTGCATTCTCAGTATATGATATCTGGCTTACTATGTCTCCGCATTGCATAGCAAATCTACATTGCTTCCTCAGTATATGATATTGGCTTACTATGTTTTTGCATCGCATAGCCTGGATAAGGATGATGGTATTTATGGACTTACCAGCATGTTTTTGCATTATTTGATATTGTAAGATTTATGGATTGCCACTATTTTTACTTACTCTGATATTTATATGCTTAGCACGTGCATCACACACACTTACACCACCCTTTAAGCTTTCTATAAGCTTATGTATGATAGATGCATGCAGGTGACGTTAGGTTGCAGTAGGATTGAGCTTAGAGCATGTAGCGATCTTTTGGAGCTTTGATTTTCAATATAGGTATTTCCCTTTTGGCATCAACTATGTATATTAGTGGATATATGATGATAATGTTGCCTCTGCAATTTGGGTAAACCTATGGTTATGCTTCTTATGAGATAAATGTACATTAAAAAATCCTCCTTGTAAAATCACAGGATTGGAATCTGGTGTATGGGCTCTCTGAACTGAGAATGGGATACCATGGAGGCTGTCGGCACTGGATTCGGTGATCAGAAATTTCGTGACCCTAGTTTCCGAGTTTGGGGCGTGACACCCGTTGTCCTCCCTGACGAATTCCGGTGACTCACAATCAGTAATCGGCATTTACGCGTGACCTTAAGTCGCATCTTGTCGATCTGAGTTGGCCCGACTTGAGACTTATACTCTTGAGACCACGCCGTCACTGCGGTTCCAACGCCACATCTCGCGTGTTGATGTGATACCCAGGCCAGGAGATGTGGGCTCGCATTTATTTTTAGGAAAATGCTGTGCAAGAGAATCTCTACCAAATATCAAATCAATCTCATCAATCAATCAAGTACAACACCCATCCCTATCTCACCTAAAGCAAAGCAACCCATACCTAGTAAGTACACCCATCACACCCATCCCTCTCACTCTTACATCATCTCTCTCTCTCTCTCTCTCTCTCTCTCTCTCTCTCTCTCTCTCTCTTCCCTTTGTGTCCCACCTTAGCTATATATATTCTATATGTACATTGTCCATCCAGTCCAGCATTTGGATGTGGGACCGCTGTGATGTAAGTATTTTGATCCACGCCGTCCATTGCTGGACATGAGGCTAAGTGGCTTGCCCATCCAGGACTGTCTGTCTAGCGGACGTCCAGCCCTTGGATGAAGGAGAAAGCAAATATCAGCTTGATACAAGTTGGTGGGCCACACGTGTGGACCCACCAGATGTATGCATTCCATCCATCCATCCACCATCCAGCTATGGACAGTGGAGCCCACCTTGTTATGTGATGATCCACACTGTCTAATATAGGACATGGGATGGAAGCGGATTGGTTAGTGCACTTCACGTAGCTATGTGCTGCTGTTATAGACGTCAACCAGTCCTGTGGGTCCCACCATCAAGTATATGTTATATTCAAACCGTTCGCCACCTAACAGTAGGTGGAGCCCACTATGATGTAATGTTGTATCCAGACCGTCCAAGGGATGGTGGATCCCAACAGTTGAGCTGTTGTTGACGTCAATTCTGTGGTCCCAATTACGATGTATGTATTTTGTTCATGCCACCCATCCATACAGCAGCTCATGGGGCCCACCCACATGTGCTGCATGTGTGGGATGGGACCCACATTAAGGTATATATTCTATATCCAATCGTTCATCCATTAGAGGACGTGGGCCACACCAAAATGAATGTGCACCAGATCCTCACTGTTCATCTATTTTTCTAAATTATTTTAGGGCCAAGATTAAAAATATTAAGAAGATCCATATCTCTGGTGGACCACACAGCTGGAAGTAGTGGAGACAATGACGTCCACAAATAAATCCTTTTACAGGCCCCACCTTGATGCTTGTGATATCCCCACCATCCATTGTCTGGACGGTGGGAAGCTAACGTGATGTATATGTTTTATCCCCACCATCCATTGCTTGGACGTGAGGCCACCTTGATGTGTGTATGGGATCCACATCGTTCATGGGACCCACTTGATATACATGTTTTATCCTGGTCGTCCAGATCACGTGAGACCCACCATAAGTAGATTGGCTAGTGTACCTCACCAGCAATATGGCTGCCGTGTTGACGTTAGCAAGTTCTAAGGGTCTGATTAATGAGGAATGTGCTTCATCCACACTGTGCATCCATGGGACCCACCATGATGTCGTATTATACCCACATCATTTAACTATTTTTCCAAGGTTATGGGGCCCACTGCATTGTATGGCCCACCTTATGTGTATGTATTGTACACACACGGTCCCTCTATGGGACCCCCTCGATGTATGGGTTTTATCCATCCCGTCCATCCATATAGGCTGGACGTGGGCCCATCATGATGTACGTATTGTATCTACTCTATCCGGCCATGTGAGACATGGGGCCACCGTTATATATGTGTTGTATATTCACACCGTCCATAGGACGTGGGACCCACCGAAATGTATGCGTGGTATATTCATGTTGTCCATCTGGTAGGGCCCATCTGGCATGTGCAAACCCACCTACTACATGTGCAAGCCCACCTTGATGTGATGGGACCATATGATAGGCCCATTGTGATGTGTTTGAGGGCCATGGGTTGTGGCCCATTGTGATGTATTTGATGCCCATGGGTTGTGGCCCATTGTGATGTATTCGAGGCCCATGGGACATGGCCCATTGTGATGTATTCGAGGCCCAGGTGGTATGGCCCGATGTGATATATTTATGGCCCATTGACGTAGCCCAATGTAATGTATTTGTGGCCCATTGAGGAGGCCTAATGTGATGTATATATGGACCATAATATGAGTCCCATTATGATGTATGAGAGGCCCTTGTATGAGGCCCATTATGTTGTATGTGAGGCCTTGTGTGAGACCATGAGCCCACTATACGTTTTAGCTCTATGTGGTCACTCCTTAGGAGCAATGTTGGTTAAATATCCACATTGATGGGCAATGATGGTTAAATGTCCACATTGTGACCTTCCCTTAGGCTCATTTGTTAGTCCGATTATCGATACCGATTATCGAGCTTGATTATCTGTGCTGATTATCAATGCTGATTATCGGTGTTGATTATCGAGGCCGATGCTGATCGTCGATGCCAATTATCGAGGTCGATTATCGATGTTGATTATCGGTGCCAGTTATCGATACCGATTATGAGTATGTGACAACATAACATCATGATATATACCCATACACATCATCTGTATATTTGTTATGAGATGTGGATGACTATTGCATATTTAGCGGTGCAAGTTGTTCATGGGACTTCCTGATAGGTAGAGTTATCCCACATGAGCGCACGGTATGCACATGATTGATGCATGATTGGATTGTGACTCATATATCTTACATTTTGGGATATGACTACTGTACACCCTAGCGACATCAGGGTTGTGGCCTCCACAGGCATATCGTGGATGGCTAGATGGGACACCAAAAATCTTTTCTACATGGGGTGTCATAGATGTCCCTGGGTGAAAGTCCCTAAACCTTTGTAGCTAGGAGATGCTCTAATGGCTAGATGGAGTGGATACATGAGCACCCGAGTATCGAATACTAGTAAGCCACGTCTCCCACTGTGTCGTGGTCAGTTAGAAGGGGGTGTGGCCTTACCCACCCGAGGGTAGGAGGCATAGCTAGGCTGAGTTTAACCACCTTGTAAATGGGTCCGCTATCGACATGCTAGGTAGATATTGGCTTATTACTGGCTAGGCGGATAATGAGGTCTCTTCCACTTGTATGGTTGCACGTCCAGTGGGCGGCGATCGTGTGTAAAGTGTATTAGACCCCGGTGATGATCCCAAAGATGTACAGTACTGATAAGTGGATTTATTGAGTAGGAGTTATAGCATTTTACTCATTCATTCATTCATTCACTATCCACTCAAGCTGGTGGTTCACAATTAATTGATATGTGTACCTTCGCAATGGCCAGGATTTTGGTTGGGGCGCGCGACCAACTTGAGGTCAGAAGTTTACCACATTGAGTCTATCTATCCAAATTTAGGTATGACATTGGTTTAGATAGAAGTCTCTTATGATGGACCCCATAGCCTGCGATACTACATACTATCATCCCGACTTCACACTCCAGCTTGGTCATTTCATTCGCAACGCATATTGCATTACATCCGCAGCATATGGCATTTTGGGTTGTTATATTTCTACATTTATGTGGCGTAGATGATCCTGACGGTATTTGTTGACTCATCAGGATTTGTATATTTCATTACATTTCAGTATGTGATATTTGGTTTACCAGCATGTCTACGCATTACTCTGATATTGTACGATTTATGGATTGTCTATATTTCTGCTTACACTGATATATATATATGCTTGGCATGTGCATCACACACACTTACACCACCCTCTAAGCTTTCTATAAGCTTATGCATAATAGATGCGTGCAGGTGGCGTTAGGTCGCAGCGGCGTTGAGCTTGGAGCGCATAGCTGTCTTCTGGAGCTTTAATTTTTAATATATGTATTTTCCTTTCAGTATTGTATTTAACTATTTATATTAGTGGATATGTGGTGATGATGTTGCCTTTGTGATTTTAGTAAACTTGTGGTTATGCTTCTTACGAGATAAATGTATGTGCTGAAAATCCTCCTTGTAGGGTCCCAGGATTGGAACCTGGCGTATGGGTGCCGGGAGCAGAGAATGGGGCACTACGGAGGTTGTCGGCACCGAATTCGGTGATCAGGAATTTTGTGAGCCCGGTTTCTGAGTTTGGGGCGTGACATGTATGGTGGAAGGACTAAAAAAGTTTTTAGAAAATGAAAAATTTAAAACGAAAAAGTTAAAAAGACTGAAAAGACTAAATAAATACAAATGATCATCGATATAAAATAAAAAACTAGAAAAGAAGGAAAAGGGGATAAATTTGGAATCAGTACTTGAATTTTCAACCAATCATAAAGTGATAAGCATGGCTAACATTATAAAAAAATAGTATTTTTATGAGAAGTACATTGATTTGCACTGAGTGCATTGAAAAACTTGATGTATGAACTTACGCTCTGAAAGAATTGACAAAGAATTTATTTGATTGATTATTTATGTGATTTAGCTCTAGGTTTTCAAAATCCCGCTTTCTCGTCTTAATTCTGCCCATTCATACTTGATTGCACAAAGGATTGATTTCTGAAAAAGGTTTGAACGTTGAGAATCGAAGATTACTTCACGCATGTTTTGTACGAGACTAGCAAAATGTTGGTTGGGGAGTGTGTGGAGTGTCAAATATTACATACTTTCCCCCATTTATATCTTAGTTTTATGAACATGATACTGCTTTATATTATATTTTATGCATGTTTGTGTTACAAGGTGAATCTGAGAGCTTGCATTAAAAAGAATGTTAAAACTATGGATTTGATGCTCAAGAATTACCAAAGCAAAGGATGGATCTTAAAAGACCAAGATTGAAGAATTCATAGGCCAAAGATCCAAGAAAATCAAGTGAGGAATGAAGAAAATCAAAGTTTAAAGTAAATTTAGGTGATTCTCGACTAGCCTAAGCTCTAGCTTGACTAACCCTGGCTCTAGCTCGACTAGTCAAAGAAACTCCGACTTGAACTCTAGCAATAATATCTTTTAAATTCGCACGATCCTTGACCAATCGAAGATGACCTTCGACTCATCGAAAATTGCCTTCAACTTATCTAAGGTCACGTAGATTTTGCACAGACTGCGTAAATTTGAGGCAATTTCTGGATTTTTCTAACTCGGTGCGAAAGTTGGAGTTTCTAACTATAAATAGGAGTCCCTAAGATGCTCCAAGGTAACTTTTAGGGTTTAAGGAGTGGTGTGAAAGTGTGGAGAGCGCCGCCATGAGTCTTGTTTCTTCTTCCTTAGTTGTTTTTATGCTTTTCTTAAGAGATTTTAGTTTAATCATGTCTATGGTTGGCTAAACTTCTCAGCTAGGGCTAAGAGGTGAAGCTTATAGCGTAATTTGTTGAGGGTCAAATATTGCATATTATCCCCCATTTATATCTTGATTTTATGAACATGATAATACTTAATGTTCTATTTTACTCATGTTTATGTTGCAAGGTGAATATAAGAACTTGGATTGAAAAGGGTGCTAAAAGTATGGATTTAATGCTCAAGAATCACCAAGGCATGGGATGGATCTTAGGAACCAAGATTGATGAATTCATATGCCAAATATCCAAGAAAACTAAGTGAGGAATGAAGATAATTAAAGATTGAAGTGAAGAAAAAGAATCCTAAAATCGTCCTAAAAAAACATATTCTGAAACTCTAGGTCATTTTGTGAAATTACTCATAGTGAAGTCTATTTTGGGAAACTATACAGAGTGAAGTCCATTTTAGCAAACTGTGTAAATTTGAGGTGGTTTCTAGAGTTTTCCAACTAGGTACGAAAGTTGGAGTTCCACAACTATAAATAGGACTCCCTACAATGTTCCTAGGCATCTTTTAAGGTTTAAGGAGTGGAGAAAATGGGTGGAGAAGCCGTCGCCAAGAGTTTTATTTTCTTCTTTCATAGTTGTTTCTATATTTTTCTTAAGAGACTTTGGTCCAATCATGTCTTTGGTTGGCTAAGAGGTGAAGCTTGTATCATGATGGGATGTTTCTAATGCTTTGATACATGGTTATGTTGAACTCCAAGGATTCTAATTTGATATTTAAGAAATACTTCCAGTTTTTAATAGTTTATTGTGACTCAAATTACAATAGAACTGCAATAGCTTTGAGTATCTTCTTTTCCTGATTTAAGATTGTGAAATTAATAAGTCCTGTTGTTCACCATCGTCCCTTGGGCATGGTAGGGTGTTGGAATCCTTTCTAATCTTCACAATTCTCCTACTTTGAGATTATGGGATTAGCAAATCCTGTTGTTTGCCATTGTCTCTTGGGCATGGTTTGGTGATGGAATCCCTACCAATTATCATAGTTCTCCTTTATTGAGAATTAACTCAATGGAAGTTCAGATTTGGCTTTATTGATATATTTTCCAATTGGATAGGATAGGGCTCTAATTCTAATTGTGTTACTTGAATCAAGTAAGAGGGCTCCGTGATCACTACAAGTGGATCCTTGGCACCCTAGTTCCCACCTTTAAATTCTTAGTTTTAATTACTTTATTCACAATTACTCTCTCAAATACTTCAGAATTAGTTTCACATATTCTTCTAGTTCTACTTCTAGTTAATTTAAAAAATGTACAAGTTTCAGTCCATGTGGATTTGACCTCAGTCTTACCGAGATTATTACTACAGTACGACCCTGCACTTGGGGTTTTGAACAAGTTTTTGGTGCCGTTACTAAGGATTGACGGTTGCGTTTTCTGGATTTGATTAGTATTGGAATTAGATTAAGATTAGGATTTTTCTACTTTCTATTTTTAGGTTAGCATTTTTTCAGAATTATTTTAGAAACTAACTTAGCTTTCTAATTCTAGGTTTAGAAACTTTCCTTTTTGTTTTTAAAAACTAATTTACTTTCTAATTCTAAGATAGAAACTTTCCTAATTTGTTTTTAAAAACTAACTTTTCTTTCTATTTCCAGATTTAAAAACTTTCCTAATTTGTTTTATAAACTAAATTTTCTTTCTATTTCTAGATTTAGAAACTTTCCTAATTTGTTTTTAGAAACTAACGTTTCTTTCTATTTCCAGATTTAGAAACTTTTCTAATTTCTTTTTTTTAGAAACTAACTTTTCTTTCTATTTCTAGATTTAGAAACTTTCCAAATTTAGTTTTAGAAACATTTTTTTTTTTAGAAACTAATTTGTTTTTAAGACTTACTTTTTGTTTTGTTTTTATGTTAAGGTTTTTTCTGATTTATTTTTAAAAACTAAAATTGTTTTCTGTTTTGTAGGATCCTAACATAGGACTCCCCAAATCAGTAAACTCTTTCTAACTTCTCCTCTACCTACTTTCCATATTGTTGTAGGATTTTTCTTTTATTCTATTTTAGGATTAGGTTCAGGATTCAGGTTTTACCATGTATATGTAAGAGTGAAAACGTCGGTATGCTGAGCTAGTTTTAGAGAATGTGGAAAATTTTGAAGGTATGTCGGAAGATTGTTCACACCCCAAGTGTAGGGTCGCGATACAATAATAATCTCGGTGAGACCGAGGTCGAATCCACAGGGACTGAACTTGTGTTTCTTCGGAAAATAACTAGAAGTAGAACTGGAAGAAGATGAAATCTAAATATAGAAGTATAGAGAGTAATTGTGAATAGATTAATTAAAAACTAATAAATTTAAAGGTGATAATTAGGGTTTCCAAGGATCCACTTGTAGAACTTGGGAAGCTACCTTGCATGATTCAAGGACACAAATGGAATTAGAGTCCCATCCTATCCAATTGGTAAGAAGAGATTTATCAGATCTCTAAACTTCTCATGGATCTAATCATCAATGGATGAGAGTGGTGAAGATTTGGAAGTGATTTCATCACCTAACTATTCCCATGAGACAAGGTAAACAACAAGATTTACCAATCCCACAACCAATCATAAGAGAATTGTGAAAGTTAGGAAGGATTTTGTCACCCTCCCATGCCCAAGGGACGATGGTAACAACAGGACTTACTAATTTTACAATCTTAATTCAGGAAAAGAAGATATCTTATGCCATCGCAGATCTATTGTAATTTGTCACAACAAACCATTAAAAGCTAAAAATATTCCTTCATAATCCAACTAGAATCCAAGAGATTTCAATAAAACATGAATCAAAACAAAGCAAACATCCCAATCACACTACAAGATTCACCTCTTAACCTTAGCTAAGAGGTTTAGCCAACCATAAACATGATTGAACTAAAGACTCTTAAACAAAACAAAACGAGTAAATAAAGAGGAAGAAGAAGAACTCCTAGACGGCGGCTCCACCCATTTGCTCTACTCCTCAAACCCTAAAAGATGCCTACGGATGCCCTAGAGACCCCTATTTATAGTTTTAGGCCTTAAACTTTCGCACCGAGTGGAAATTCTTGAAAACCGTCTCAAATTTACGCAGCCCGTGCAATTTTTACATAACCCTCGACTAGTCGTGGGCCGTCCTCGACCAGTTGAGGGTCTCCTTCAACTGTTCGAGCAGGACGGGGATTTTGAGGTTTTACGTGCTGGAGTTCGAGTCAAGACACCTTCGACCAGTCGACCTTCGACCGGTCAACCTTCGACTGGTGGAGCAGAGTCCAGGACTGATCATGCATGGCCTGGATTAGTTGATCCGATGTCAGGACTGGTCGAGCATACGTAGGACTGGTCAAGCTGGAGTCAGGACTAGTCGAGGATCATCGAATTTCACTTCAAAACTCCGATTTTCTTCATTCTGGACTTGGTTTTCTTGGATCTTTAGTATGTGCATTCTTCATTCTTGGTTTCATTAGATCCATTCTTGGCTTTGGTGATTCTTGAGCGTTAAATCCGTGCTTTTAACATCCTTTTCAATTTAAGCTCTTGAATTCACCTTCCAACACACACATGGTTAAAATAGAACATTAAGCATTATCATGTTCATAAAACCAAGTAATAGATGAGGTCTAATATGTAATATTTGACCCTCAACACAATCTCTAACCAGCATTTTGCTAGTCTCGAGCACAGTATGCAAAAAATATTTCAAGAACACAGGATAATTTCTATAAACCCAAGTGATTTTAAAAATAATCCAGATAATAGAGTTCTACAACAATGTTGAGCATTACTTTCTCCTAAACTCCAGCACTTGGTAAATTCCATAATCAAGTTCAAGGTATTAATCCTCCAATTAGAGCAATTCTAAACATTGAGTTCAATGGGTGCATAGTGAAACCTAAACTTATCACAATCAAAGGTTCAATTCTATGTTTCCATGATAATCATTGATAATGAAAAGAGCATTCAGGATAACCATCACCTAAACCAAAACTTGCCTTACAGTTCAGCTTTTTATGCTTCTAGCTTTTGATTTTTCCATCGATGGCTTTCACACTATATTCAATCTTTTCAATGATCTTCCATAAGTAACCCTTTTCAACGACAACTATTTTTTAGCTGGGTATTCTTTTTTTTTTCTTTTTTTTCTTTTCAATTCTTCTTATTGAACATGATGGACAAATTGCCCAGGTTGGTTCCTTCCATGCTTAATAATCATCAAGTTATCAATTCAATATCAAACTAAAATCTTAATGTATAAGCTAGATGTGAGATGTGAAATCATGACTCAATCACTATTTAAAACTTCTAATCATGCATTAACAATTTGAACTTAGTTGTGCAATCTAACAAGTAACTAAATCCAAGAGTCATAAATCACCAACATGAAGTATCTTATATTTCTAAATCATGGATGAATTCAAAATCACTCAAATTTAAAAAAAAATCAGAATTTTTTTTTACAATTTTTACTCAAAGACTAAGAAAACCTAATTAGCTTGCCTAATCCACACCCCTAACTTAAAATCTACATTGTCCTCAATGTAAAAGATATAAGCATGCAATGTACATAAGACAACGAAAGTAAATGAGAGGTTATGGAAAGGTAGTACCTAAAGAAGAAATCTAGAGGCTTTTCCAAGGGTCTCAAAGTGAAGATGGGTTAGTAGGAGGACTCAACAGAAAATAAGAAAACTATCTTAAAACATCAGAAGCAAACAACCCAATCCTATGAAAGCAATAAACTAATCCTAAACTAGAAAAGCAAGGGAAAAGCTACTCAGTCATGCCACAAGTGTAAGGCATGTATCCTAGTTCATACCGTTCCTTAGACTCTCACGATCCTTCCCGTCGAATTCCTACAACCCGCGACCTGTAATCGGTATTTGTGCGTGACCCTAATTCATATCCTGTAGATCTGAGTCGACTTGACCCGAGACTTGTACCATCGCGACCGTACTGTCGTCGTGGTTCCAACACCGCGTCTTGCGCACGGATGAGATACCCAGGCTAGGAGTTGTGGGCCCACATTTAATTCGAGGAAACGCCTCACGTTGTAAATCCTGAGAGAATCTCTACAATCCATCACATTAATCAATCAATTACAAGTCAAGTACACATCCCATCATAACTCATGCTTTCTTTCTCCCCAAGAAAGCAACCCTCCCCAAAGTCAACTCTCATGTTACTCACACCCATCACTCCACCCATCACACATCACCTCTCTCTTACAACCACACTCTCTCTCTCATTCTCTACCCATTCCCTAAGCAACCCCAAGAGAGCAACCATCTAAGGAAAGAAGAGCTAAGGAGAACCTAGGTGTGGCCCACTTCCTACCCTCAAAACACTCAATCCAGCCCTTCAATTCTCATCTTCCACCATTAAAAGTTGAGCTTAGGAGCTAAGGAAGCTAAGGAACCAAGAAGATTAGCAATCGGTGGGTGTTCTGTAGGAGGAGATTTATGTTTTGATGTTGGGCCAAGTGGGGCCTATCGATTGATGGTATGGATCTCACTTTGGACCCTAAGTGTGGCCGATGGCCCACCATGATTCATATGTTCATTCCATGATGGGGCCATTCTCCATGGACCCCATCATGATGTTTATTTTCCTAGTGTGAAAAGAGACCTGACATTTTTGGTGGAGAAGGGATTTCCATCATTGATTTTGATTGGTGGGCCCACATGTAATGGGACCCACTCGATGTACATCTTTTAATGCATGGAAGGGAGGCTCATAGTGGCGAAGCCCTCCATTGCACGTCTCTCTCTTCTCTCTCTCTCTCTCTCTCTCTCTCTCTCTCTCTCTCTTTCCCTATTTGATGGCCCACCTTAACATATGTATCATATCTGCATCGTCCACGAGATGGGCCCACCTTGCTGGACTGTCCAGTGGACGGACTTGAAGGAAAACACAAATATCAGCTCGGTCGTGAGCTTGTGGGCCACTCATGTGGACCCCATCTTGATGGTGTATTATGTCCAGACCGTCCAGCAAGCCTTCTTTCAATATATATATATATATATATATATATATATATATATATATATATAGAAATAATATATTATATTATATGTGGTGGGCCCTACGTGGGACCCACCTACTGTGAAGCACACTAGTTGGAGTACCTCCACCAGCTATACACCTGTTGTATTGACGTCAGCAAGTAGTCATGGGTCCAACCGGCTACCTGCCTATTGTACTAACATCAGCAAGTTTTGTGGGCCAGATCATGAGATATGTATTATATCCCAACCATCCAGCCACACCGTTCAATGGTTTGGACGGTGGGACCCACCTTTTATGTATGTGTTTCATACACGTCGTCCATCTCTATGGGGACCACCGTGATATAAGTATTTTATCCCACCATCCATCTAGACAGTGGGGATCCCTAGTTACATAGCTGTTATATTTACGTCAGCAAGCTCTAGGGTCTGAGCATGAGGCATGTGTTATATCCCAACCATCCATCTGAGGGGCCCACACATGATGTATGTATCTTACATCCACACCGTCCAACGGTCTAAACGGTGGGACCCACCTTTAATGTATATGTTTTATCGTCACTGTCCAGAGGTTTTTAGATGGTGGGGATCCACCTGATGTATGTGCTGGCAGCACGTGGCCCCACCCTAATGTAAGTGTTTTATCTACACCGCCCACCCATGCGGCTTACCATGTTGTATGCATTGATCCATATCGTCCACCCTATTTCCAGATCATTTTAAGGCCTGGGCCTCAATGGTCAGGCCCAACTAGCAGTCAATAGGTTCACCTGTTGCCGGACCAACGTCTAGTAGCAGCTGGGCTGAGACACACCATGAAATATATGTTTTATCCTTGTCGTCCATCATTTATTTGAGGCCCATGGGATGTGGCCCATTGTGATGAATTTAAGGCCTAGGTGATGAAACCAATTGTGATTGTATTTAAGGCCCATTATGATGTGTTTGAGGCCCAAGTGGTGAGGCCCATAATGATGTATTTGAGGCCCATTATGATGTATATATGGCCCGTGTATGAGGTTCAACGTGATGTATGTGGGCCCATTGTGATTGTATGAGGCCCGCCATGATGTAAGTGTTATATATATGTCGTCTATCCATTTTAGGTCATGGTCCCCACCGCCTTATGGAGGCCCACCATGTATGAGTGGTGTACATGCGACCCATCCATTTCCTAAGTATTTAGAGGGCCAAAGGCCCCGTTAGGATTCCGATTTCCAAATGGACCACACCTTAGACAATGGTGGTTAAATGTCCACCATTGTAGATTTCTCTAGGGCCCACTGTTAAGCCCATTTCCATGCTTAACCTAGTAGCCTAACCCAAACCATTGGGCCCTCGCTTAAGTTAGTAATAACCATTGGGCTAACCCAAACTGTTGGGCCCCCATTGATGATGGAGCTTTCCACCATGCTTTATAGTAATTATCCTAACCTTGAGTCCACCTTATACAAAGATCGGGCTCATAGAAAGGCCCGATTCATTGCATGATTTAGGGTGAAGAAGCCCACTTGTTGTACCTAATGTCACCCTCCTAATTACCCTTGTTGTAGATGGAAGAATATATAGTATCAGGTTGGTATTTCCACTGCTTAGAGCCTATCTTGGTAGTTGGGCTAGATCTGTCATCCCTCTGTGGACCCCACCATGTATTTAGGCTGATCATTGTTTATATCTGATAACCATACTAGTGTACTTAGTCTAGTAGGACACACTTAGAATATGCTTAGTATTGCATCATGATACATGTCCATATGCATCATTTGTATGCCTGTTATGAGGAGTGTCTGATCATAGGATATGCCATTGGGCAGAGACATTTATGAGACTCCTTGTGAGACGAAGTGCCCCACATGATCCCACGGTACACGCAGGACTGATGCATGACTAGATGGTATGACTCATAAATCTCGCATCTTCTGTGACATGATCATTGTACGTCATAGCGACATTAGGGTTGTGGCCTCCACAGGCACATCGTGGATGGCCGGATTGGATATTGAAAATACTTAGTTCTAACACTGTGGGCACATAGGATGTCCTTGGGTAAAAGTCCCAGAACCTTTTGTTACCAAGAGACGCTCCAACGTTTAGACCAAGTGAATACATGAGCACATGAGTGCTGAATACTAGTAGATCGCGTCTCCCACTGTGTTATGGTCGGTTAGATGGGGGTGTAGCCTTATCCGCCCAAGTGAGGGGGTTGTAAACTAAGCTAAGTTTAACCAGCTTACAATTAGGTCTGCTATCAACAAGCCGAGTAGGTATTGGCAGACTACTAGTCAGGCGAATAGTGTGGTCCCTTTCACTCACTGGGTTATTCGGCAAGGGAGGTGGCAGTCAGTGTGGAGTGTACTAGACCTCGATGATATTCCAGAGAGGAACTATACTGATTGTGTACTTGATATGAGGACTGGTATGCTTGCGTTGCATCTTGCATATAACATTGGGTGATGTAGGCCTTGCATCGCATAGCATTGATACGGTTGATGGTATTCATAGACTTACAAGCATATTTTCACATTACTCTGATATTGCATACTTGGCACTTGTCATGCGCACACACTTAAACCACCCTCTAAGCTTTTCGTAAGCTTATGCATGATCGTTGCATGCAAGTGACGTTGGATTAAAGCAGCGCTGAAGCAAGAGAACATGATAGATTATTTTGGAGCTTTTTGATCATCTTGTATTTTCCTGTCCGCATTGTACTCAAATGATTTATTATGGCAAATATGTGGTGATGTTGTTTTTGTGACTTGGTTATGCTTGTGGTTATGCTCCTTTATAAAAAGAATTTCATACTGAAAATCCTCCTTATGGGATCCCAGGATCGGAATCTGGCATATGGGTGTCGGGAGCTGAGAATGGAATACTACGGAGGCTGTCGGCACCGGATTCGGCAATTGGGAATTCTATGAGCCCGGTTTTTGAGTTTAGGGCGTGACAACAAGGTTCCTCCTCCGACCAATATCTTGATAAATTTCTCAGTAGGTTTCTCAACAAGATCATCCAAAAGCCCTTTTGGTAATAGGCTTGGATACCTTGCAGCATGAATGTGTAGATAAACTTATGTACCTCAACAAAAAATTGTCGTTGAATCGCTTGAGGTATCCAAAGTATATATGATTCACCCGCGATAGAAAAAGTTTCAATGTTATTACTCCATAGTGAATTAAAGACTACAAGTAGATAGAATTCAAAAAAATTCTCAGTGGATGATGTAGTCTCAACACATTCTGAAGTTTCAGACTTCGATTCAATTGTCAGCTCTCCCTCCTGTGATAGTAAATACATAGGATCTGTGGAGGGAAGGGTTTAAGAATAAGGGTTCTCTCAGTCAGTAACAACTACTAAGATGTTGTCTTGCAAGGCATTCACTATTTCTTTTATCATGGGATTGTTTGAATATGCAAAGTGTGCCAAGAAATCTTCCGAAGAGTTAGAAAATTCAGTTGAGAGTAGCTCATTCTCCACTTTGAAGTTTGTGATGATCTGTCCAAGGATTCCATTGTCTCTAAAAGTGGATGGACACATGTTCTCTCTCTCTCTCTCTTGCCCTACATAGACGGATTGATGGTCAGTAGATGAAGCATTGATGCGAAGACTTTGTTCATTGATACTACTCAGAAGAGGCATTGAATCGTAAAAAATTAATACCTTAGATGGTGGTGTCAACTGGGTGACCTCAAATTCAAGAGCCCTATCAAGCAACTTGTCCATCTACCGAATCATATCATCATTCAATTTAGGGGAGTAGTCTAAACATATCTCACAAAAGTTGGAAGGGTTAGTTGAGAGTGATTCATCCTCCACATTTAAATCAGACATGTCACATGGATGGGGTAGAATGGTCGACCACTTCCTGTACTCCTTGATCATTTACCTAGACCAAACTTGAGATTGATTTTAGGGGAATTTGGGCTGTAAACTCATGATTCTTATCCCAATATTTATCATCATCTAATTCAGTATAGTTCACAAGTGGGATGAGATCACTTACCTCACACGGTTTTTTTAGGTTGAGTTGAGGCTCGAATAAACTAGTATCTTCCTCCTCATTGAAGTCAAGTGTATCATGTGAGTGAAGTGTGTCAATGTCATTATATTTGAAAGACATCCACGTCTCTTGATCATTCCTTTGGACTATCTGTAAGTGCTATGGTTTAGATCAAGCACCCTGTATTGTTAAATTTTGTAGTGACAAACTAATTTGGAGTGATTGACTTATTTGATAGATGGAAAGTTCACCTTCATACGAAGATGAGTTTTAAGTCATCAACATCAACATCAACATCAACATCAAATGCTACGCTAACTTCAAATCAAAGTGCATGTTCAACTGTAAATACAAAATCAAGTTCATACACAAGACCGAGTGCAAGTGCGACTTTAAATACTAGCTCAAGTCCAAGTGCATTACATGATCAAGTTCAAGTTTGAGTGTAGAAGTTTTAAGTTTTCAAAGAGTACAAGATCAACATTCAAGTACTTCAAGAATACTATCTATCGAAGCAACAAAAGTTTACAAGTTCAATACTCACATTTAAGGTATATGTGACCCTAGAAAGGCCTTAGGGTTAGGTCATTCATATTACATATTGAACTTAGGTCATTGTACTTATTTTATGCTTTGTTTCGACTAGCCCTAGTCATACTTCGACTAGTTCAGGCACTGTCTAGACCAGTCCAGGGTTTTTCTCGACCAGTCTAGAAATTAACTCAAATTTTCGGATAAGTCTAATAGGTCTTCGACCAGTCGAGCACCCTGCTCGACCAGTAAAGTAGGGCCCGACTTAAAGTCCAGCAAGGTTTTTGAGCCCCACTCGACCAGTGGAATGCCATGCTCAACTAGTTGAGTGTCGGGTTTATCAGATTGCGCCAGAATTTTTAAAAATTGGTTACTGCCAGGACTTGTTGAGGTAGACCTTAGGCCAGTCGAGCGAACCGAATTTCACCTTATAAATAGAGGACTTTTCTCAGCATTTCATACTCATTCCAAGCTAATTCAAGCCTCCTCTTTAAGAATTAAGTCCCCGCTATTGTGAAGCTATTGTATGGTAATTTTAGATTCTTTTATAGCTTTTTGGTTTTGAATTTCTTGATCTCTTGTTATTCAATCTTACTTATTAAAAAGGAAATTTTGTTTTACCCTTTTGAGGTCCAAGAAAATGAATTAAAGTAGCCCAAGGTTGGATTTAAATTAAAATTCATTTAGACCTAGAACCCTGTCATTTGTGAGATTGAACATTGAATATCTACATCTTCAAAAAGGTTGTTCTACCAGGCTACATCAAAGAAGAAAAATCTTTAGATAAGTATTATCATTTCAATTATTGTATTTTGGTTTGTAAGATTACCAGAAAATCTCTTTTGTGGTTTTGACTGAGATAGCCAGAAAATCTCAGTGTGTGTGATTTTTAATTATGGTAGCCCATTGAAAACACAATTGTAAAGGTTTTAAGGTGAACCTTGGAAAACCTTATTTCATAGTGAAAGCCAATATCCCGTGAGTTGTGGATATTGGGAGTGTAGTAGGTGTGATTGTTTGAGAACAGTTGGTGTACATACCGAACCACTATAATTCTTAGAGTTTGGATAATGATGATGATGATGTATGGGATGTGGTGAATGTTATATTTTATTTTTATGTGCATGTGGTGAATGTTGTAATAGCTAGATTTATTTTATTTATCCTTTGTATTAGTTTAAGTTTTTGATCCTTACTAAGTTCAAGACATCAGATTGTCCTACCATAAACCTTGGTTTTTGGTGTAAGGTTGTCCTTTGAACGAAGTTTGTATCGATCTCTCAAGGCTAGTGCATTTGAGGTTGCTATTTATTTTGGCTATCTGCATTTATATTCTGCTTATATTTTTTATTTGGCATAGTCCTACTCCCCCCCTCCCCCGCAGGACTGAGAGCTCATCCTTTTTAATTGGTATCAGAGCTAAGTGGTTTATATTCTTAGATTCATTTCCTGAGTTTATTGATCCAGAGCTTTTAGGATGTCCAATTTTAATAGCCTATCTATTACTAGGACACCACCGTTTGATGGCTCCAACTATGCATATTAGAAAGCCCAAATGAGGATCATTTTAAAGTCCATTGATGAAATTGTGTGGCAATCAACGGTTACCAAATGGAAACCACCAATGACTGAAGTTTTAGGTAGTGATGGAACCAAGTCCATGCAAGTATTGCCTTATTATTTATGGACCACACCTCAGAAAAATGAGAGCAGTGCAAATGCAAAGTCTTTAAATGCAATCACTTGTGCACTATCACCTGATGAATTCAAAAGAATTAGATCTTGTAATACTGCTAAACAAGCCTAGGACATTCTTAAAATGACACATGAGGGTACATCTATTATCAAAAAGTCAAAAGTTTAGATCCTTACCACTAGGTTTGAGGAAATACATATGGAAAAAAATGAGTCATTCATCGACTTATATACGAAGCTAAATGACATAGTAAACTCTATGTGGGGTTTTGGAGATAGCATCCCAGAAAGCAAAGTCTATGCAAAAATTCTACGATCACTTCCTAAGAGATTCAATTCCAAGGTTATTGCCATTCAGGAACTTAGAGATAGATAACATGAAAGTTAAGGAACTTGTTGGTTCTCTTCAAACATACGAGTTAAAATTCAAAGCTCCAAAAGGTAAGTCTATCACTCTTAAGTCATCCAAATCAACTTCACATGATAGTAATGCTAATTTTGATTGTGAAAACTCAGAGGATGATATGGATTTACTTGCGAAAAAGTTTTATAAAATTTTCAAAAGTAAAAAGAGAGTTGATTTTCAAAAACGCTCTGAGAAAAAAAAGGGTAAATCTAAAATATGGAAATCTCTAAAAGACAGTCAATGCTTCAATTGCCATGAATATGGGCATTTGGCAAATAAGTACCCTAAAAGGGACAAGCCAAAGAAAAAAGGCATGTTAGCTACATGGGATGAATCGTCCAACTCTAAAGTCTTTTATAAGTCGGATGAATCAAAACCTGAAACTTCAAATGAAGTCAAGGCTTTAATGACTTTAGCCAGAGTCACTTCCACAAATACTTGTAATTCAATCAGATATGATAATCTGAGGAGTGATCCTAAGAATGATAATCAAGATGATCTTCAAGATGCCTATAATGCCCTATACAGGGAGAGTTGTAAGATTGTTGTCAAACTTAAACTTCAAAAAGAGAAATTTCTGAAATTAAAAGAGGATTTTGAAAATACTGTTTTCGAAAAATCTCATATTTCAGATTGTTTTGAGAAAGCTAAATGTGATGTGAATTTCAAGACATTTGAATTAGAAAAATTAAGAACAAAAAATGAGAAGCTAAAACATGAAGTTTCTTCCCTATTGAGTTCAAACGATACATGGAGGTATGCCCAGGGAGACCCTAAACTTGAAAAGTTATTAACCACATCAAGAACATGTAGAGATAGATCGGGTCTAGGTTATGATAAATACATGCCTCTGAAAAATAAGAGTATAGCTCCTATATTTGTTAAAGGAGAATTCTCTAACTCAAAAGGAAAGGACTTGAAATTTAATAACCGAAACAACTCTAGAAACGAAACAATTTTTCAAGCACCTAAAGTCAATTCTAATGTCAGCTTTAGAAAACATTCCTATAATTCTTTAGCTGAAATTTTTTTGGATTTACTCAAGGAGCTCCTCAAATCTAACTCTAATGTGAGAGTTAATAATTTTAATAAGTGAAGAAAAACCAATAGTGTTCCAAGACCCAAAACTACTATGAAATGGGTTCCTAAGGTTACTTGTTTGGTTGCCCACACCGTCTTCAAGGCTTTGAGTCAATTAAAGTGGTACCTAGACAGTGGTTGCTCAAGGCACATGACAGGTGACATAGATTTGTTTACCAACTATAAAGATATGACTGATGGTTCAGTCACTTTTGGTGATGGAAGCAACTGCATAATTATTGGCCAAGGTACGGTTCATATCTTTAACCTCCCTCCTTTTGAAAACGTTTTATTCATAGAAGGGCTTAAGAACAATCTTTTGAGTATTTCTCAAATCTACGATAATAAGCATAGTGTAAAATTCACTAATCAAGGATGCGAGATCTCAAATGAGGAAGGTTGTGTGATATTAAATGGTCATAGAATGTCCGAGAATTGTTATATCGTAAGTGAATCATGCTCATCTAAAGTATCTTGTTACAAGGTCCAAACTAATGATCGCGAATTATGCCACAAGCGCCTTAGACATGCAAACTAGTGAAATTTGTATAAATTGAGCAAAGTCGATCTTATTAGAGGTCTACCCAAATTAAAGAAAATAGATAAAATATGTGGCAAATACCAGATGCAATAGAGTCACAAGAAAGTGAACTCCACCGCTACATCTAAACCTCTTGAACTTCTCCACATGGATCTAGTAGGACCAACTAGAATAGAGAGTAGAGGTGGTAAGAAGTATTTCTTAGTAATTGTAAATGACTTTACCAGATTTACTTAGGTTGCATTCATGAGAGGAAAATCTGAAACTCTCGATGAAGTCAAAAGAATACTTAAGTATATTCAAACAAAAAAAGAAATTAATTTAGTTAAGATCCGAAGCAATCATGGATCGAAATTTAAAAATAGCAATTTTGAGAAGTTCTATAGCAATGATGGTATATCGCACGAGTTTTTGACTCCTAAGACACCTCAACAAAATGGGGTTGTTGAAAGGAAGAATAGAGTGCTATAAGATATGGCCAATGTACTATTAAATAACATGAAGTTATATAAGAAGTTATGGGCCAAAGCAGTTAATACTGCATGTTATATAATAAGCCATGTTTATATTAGAAAATCAAAAGATAAAACTGTGTATGAACTGTGGTTTAATAAGAAACCCACAGCCAAATACTTTCGAATTTTTGAAGTAAGTGTTATATTTTACGTGACCGGAAAAATTTAAGGAAGTTCGACATTAAAAGTGATGAAGCAATTTTTCTAGGTTATGCTTTGAATAGTCGAGCATACTGTGTTCTTAACAAGAGAATTAGTGTTATTCAAGAATCTATTAATGTGGTTATTGATGATCACCTGAACACACCAATATCTAGTTCAGAAGATGATGAAGTCACTATATTTGATAAACCTGACTCCTTATCTTGTCAAATCAACACTAAACTACGATCAGTTAAAGATCATCCTACTGATCAAATTTTAGGGAACCCTCTCACTGGTGTACATACTCGAAAATAATTGGAAAAACATATGCAATTATGTATGTTTACTTCCCAAATTGAACCGGCCAATGTGAAAGAGGCACTTACTGATGAAAATTGGATAATTGCCATGTAAGATGAACTTAATCAATTTATCAGGAATGATGTGTGGTATTTAGTTCCAAGACCATCTGATAAACATATAAATGGAACTAAGTGGATTTTCAAAAATAAATCTGATGAGTTAAGAAATATAATAAGAAACAAGGCTAGACTGGTTGTACAAGGGTATACTCAAATAGAAGGAGTCGGTTATGATGGAACCTTTGCCCCAGTTGCTCATCTTGAATCAATCAGATTATTCATATCCATTGCATGTTTTAAAAAGTTTAAATCTATCAAATGGATGTAAAAAGTGCATTTTTAAATGGTGATTTACATGAAGAGGTTTATGTTGAACAACCTAAGGGTTTTGAGGACCCTAAACACTCTAATCATGTATATTGCCTTAAAAAGGCACTTTATGATTTGAAACAAGCTCCCAGGGCATGGTATGAGAAATTGACTAAGTTCTTACTAAGTCATAATTTTATTATGGGGAGTGTTGATAAAATTCTTTTTGTTAAAAAACATAATGAACACATACTTATAGTATAGATCTACATTGATGATATTATTTATGGTTCTACATGTTCTAACTTAATAGAGTTTGCAGAGTTGATGAAATCCAACTTCGAAATGAGCATGGTGGGGGAATTAAATGTAATGCCCCGCATTTTCGAGACCCGAGTATATGACCCGTTTCCCAAAAAACCCGAGTGTTAACCTTAAAGGATGGTCAAATTCGAGTATACATTTTTTTCATTTATCAGAGTAAGCAAATGAGTGTAGAATGGACAAGTAAGCATAAAGGAAAAATTGCAACTACATTTAAAATATACAAGAGGTTGCCCATAATGACTTATACAAACCAATGTCTCCACATTAACAATTACAAGATTACACACATAAGAAATTTAAAAACATATAAAACACATAAAGGAAAGCCGTAAGATCGCACAGCTTCCTTGACAAGTACAACCACATGTCCTTGACCACCATAATGGCTCCTCATTAGTCTGAACCTGCATATCACTTAAGCCACCTGTGCTACTTGTACGATTATATTTTTGATGGATGAGTGGCCAACTTAGTGTGAATTCCCTCAAGATTACACACCACCATATTAGGTAAGCATAGTTATAAAACAAAAAAGCAATCAAAACAACATATGATGCAGTCTTTTTAAATGCATGGATGCGTGAATGCACATCAACCTAGGGATGCTCATCCAATTGAAACTTGGGCTCGTCACCCATGCAATCATCGACCTGGAAATACTCATCCAGTCAGAACAAATTGATAGTCAGTGGTCTGGGAGCTAGCAAAATGATACCCCAATGATCCTAGGGCACGTGCTACAACATCCAGAATTAGCCACACGTTATCGTAATATGCTATGGATGCATGATTAGCCAAACCATTATTAGTCCAGTTACAATCAACCAATTTAAATAAGCTTAAGGTCACTATGGGGGCTCGTCACCAGTGTAGGCCGATAGCTTGGGCATAGGTCCAATACTACTATCCTCGGCTCATGAGACTACCATCTTAGGATATTTAATGGAATTCCGCCGACTAATGGCCAATCATATTACAATACATGGGGCTTACCATCACATGGTTGCACAGTATAAAACATCGAACCATATAGGGAAAATACCATAACAAAGCCACATAGGGCGATATCAAAACAAGCCACATAGGACAATTATCAAAATAGGCCACATAGGGCGAGTATCAAAACCATGCGATAAAAGACCATCCTTGAAAACCAATGGACACAATAACCTTAGATGGTAGGCCCACATCAATGGTCAATTTAAACCACCATTCAATAACCACTAAGCCGAAGGTCCATTACAATAACAACCAATCGAGTTACATCCCAAGTATGGGTGTACATTTATAGGTGGGGGTTTCTCACTGGTGTACCAGTCTAAGTTCCATAAGCAATCCATAAATAATCCACAAGCATGAATAAATATGAAGGATAAATATTAAGCATGTAATGTTGCAATTTAATTCAAACAATTAACACATGTGACTATGAAATGAAGATATCAATTATAAATTAAAATAAAAACTATAACTTAAGTTAATGGGAAAATGGAAAGCTCAAAGAGAAGAATCACCACCTTATGTTTGCATCGCCTACCAGCATTGCTAGGAAGCACGTGTGGCCTTAGAATCAGATCCTACCATGAATTATGAAATTTACACATGAGATCAATATTCTACTAAGTGACTATGGTCAGATTTATACAATCTAGGGTTTGGATTCTTTTAGGGTTTTAATATAGAATTAGGGCTTTATCCTAAGGTTTAGTTATAGGCTTTAGATCCTAATATTTGAATCCTAGATTAGTATCACTACTCTTATTATTACTATTATTAATTTTGTGCGATGGATCGAATAATATTCATAGTAGGAGTACTAATCCATTATTAATGATGGCTCCTAGGTTCTTATTCAAATATACCGTCGTTATCTAATATTCCTACAATGACTAAAAATCTCCTAAATAATGTAAGTAATATGATCGAATCTTTACTAACGATAATAATAAGGGCTAATACTACTAGTTATATTAACAAGTATTTTAGTAATCCCATAAAGAAAAATGATAAATACGTCTAGACGCTCATAGTCATGATTATTAATAATAATAGATACTAGGAGCTGCCCCGGATTATGAAGTTCTAACGTTAGATCCAATCCTAACACATTATTTAGGGTTAAGGTCTTAACCTGGGATTTAGATGACCTAAGTTTTAGGGTTTCATCCTTAAGTTTAGGTCCAGGATAAATTTTAAGATTCAATTTCTAATGGGTGTAATACAGTTCTATTAACACTATTAATAGTAGTCCAATAATGGACAACGATGTATAGTTGATCGTAATGCTAATAATACTAATAATTTCAAAACGATTATTAATATTAATGGTATACTTAATATTAGTCAACAAGGCACTAGTAGCTATTGTAATGAAATAAATAGTATGTTCTAATCACCAAGGGTAATACCCAAGGTTGACAAAATAGGTTCTAATATTCGATAATGATGATTTGCATGTAATACTAACATTAATATAGACAGTTTTCTAATGGCTATTTGCATATTAAATTAACAATCCCAAAGATGATAGTAATGGTAACAGTGATATCTATGATTGACATAACTTAAATATGGAAGGAGGATGTGGACTCACCTAGTCGACTCGGTTGAGTCAACTCAACTCAACACAACCACCAACGCCTCTCCTTCTCTCTTTCTTTCTTCTTTCCCTTTTCTTCTTCTTTTCTCCTCACCCAAAATCCTACATCAGCAAGTCTCTAGACTAGCCAGAGCAGGCCTGAGTCGCCTAAATCGACTTAGGGATTTTCAGCCGAGTCGAGTTGACTCGGAATGCCTCCCTCTCTCCCTTTTCCTCTACTTCTCCTTTCCTTTCTTATTCTTTTCTTTCTTTCTTCTTCCTACTTTTCTTCAAACACTGGAACGTCCAGCAGCGGACACACAGCTTGACGGGACTCGAGCCGAACATGGCTAACTCGGCAGCCAGTCAACTCATTATCGAACCCAACTCTCTCTCTCTCTCTCTCTCTCTCTCTCTCTCTCTCTCTCTTTCTTCTATTCCCTATTTCCTTTCTCTCCTTTCTTCCTTGCTCCATCTCTCTTCCTTATTGAAAAGGCCCAACAATGGCCGATAGACCTGGCCTGACTCATTCTAGTGAGTGAGTGACCTGCCTGACTGGTCGACAGCCACAAACACTCCTCTTTCTCTTTCTTATTTTCCCATTCCTCTCTCTCTCTTTCTCTTTCTCTCTCTCTCTCTGCTTCCTTTCTTCCTTCTTCCTGCCTTTACCCAACCAACAACTTGCTGGTGCATGAACAACTCAGTGAGCTAGTGCGTCCCAACTTGGCTCAGTTCGAGCAGGTCATGGTAGTATGGTGCAACAGCCGCACCACCCCATCTCCTTTCCTTTATTCTTCTTTCTTCTCCTTTCTTCTCGTCCTCTTTCTCTCATTCACTTCCCTTTCTTCTTCCATTTTCCTTCTTTATTTTTTTGTTACACCCAAGACGCCGCTAGCAGTAAATCCGTGATTATGGATTGCACAGGAAGATGATCGCCATTAATGGCAGATCAGAACTCGGTTGAGATTTCTCTAAGGCAATGGTTCTGAAGGGCTCTAACATGTCCCAGGAAGCTTGAAGAAAGATGAGAATGAAGCTTAGTGGACGTGTGGGTGGTGGGTTCGGTTGGAGAAGCAAACTACCATTTTTAGTGCGGCTACAGGGAGTGGGTTCGGATCCCATTGCTGCTCAATCTTCCCAGCTTTATTTGCTCGTCCGAACATCCCAGAGCCGTTGGATTGAGAGAGAGTGGTCTGGATTTGATTTACTTTACAACAGCTCCCCCAAACCGCTGGCAACAGAAAATCGGGCGTGGTTTTTCTCTCTGGTATTGAGGGAGCCCTAAACCAACTTCCCATGAATGGACGGATAGGATTTCCCTATCTTGAACAGTGGAGATGCAGAGATAGGGCGTTACACAGATCGCACCTGACAACATCAGATTTCTATTTTTGGAATGCTGTGTTTTCGGGTCCAGTTTGCGTCGGATCTCGTGTGCACACCTGTGCATAATACCTGGTGGAACAACCATGGTTTTGGTCGTTGCCCTCCACCCAATAGGATGGACGGTTTGGATCGTACACATGGGCACGATGGTGAGCCACGTTTAGAACAACATGCACCCTCTATTTTTTCAAAAACGCCCATAGGCGAGAAGGCAAGGGAGGAGCTTTGCCTCTTTTGGTTAGGCACGGGTCAGCAACTGCTGACCGAGCTAGCATGCCCAGTGCACACGGGGTGCGAGTGCACTAGGTGCACTCACAGCTTGTGTGGAGCCCACCGTGATGTTTACGATAAATCCCCACCATGCACCCCACTTGGTGGGCCTTATAAGAGACCTTGGCCAATGATCAGGTGTGCCCAAGGCTCAGGTAGGCCATATGAATTTGTTTACGTCCACAAGGGGCGACTATGTAGGTTTAACGGTCGGATCATTCCAAGATTGAACGTCAATGGTTAAAAGGGTTCAAGGGACCATTTAAGGTAAAAACAATGGCTAGATCTTGGGTTTTATGACCTGTCATGTTTTTATAGCATGTTACAACACTTTTAAATATATCTTTTATTATTATTACTATTATATATATATATATATATATATTAGGGCCTACTCCAACACTGTCCTTGTGGTAGATTGGCCACTATGATTTACGTACCTAGTCCTTAACTAATTTTAAGTGTTAAGTGGGACACACTGTATGGATGCCTAATTACATATCTTCAATATCCTGACCATTCCACTAATCTAATGGTTGGATGGGTTCCAGTCCACACTCCAGAGTCCTAGGAATTTGCCTGAGTGCTCGGGACACTTTTAGGGTCCACTATGGATGGTCAAATGACCAAGTGTGCGATGAAACATGCTCATAATCTAAACCGTTAAATGATCTTGAGATTCAATTAACAATTTTAAGGTCCAATGGCTACTTGTTTTAAATCATTGATCAATGGCCTTAGATCAACTCACGCAACTGATTACTCAATTATATCGGGTCCTAAAAGTCTAATACTAAATCTTGAATTGAACAACCAATCCAACACATTTGCGCAGGGGCTTTGCCTGACTAGACGTCATGGAGTACTAAATAGTGGGTTAGATAATCTGGATTAGCCCTCAAACATGCTTAAATGTTAGTGGGCATTCACTAACGATCATGACATTCCATGGTCTATAATGGATGACTAGATGGTCGATCTTGCAATTGAATAATCGTATAATCTAAACCAAATGATTGATTTTGATGATGATGGCATAATTTGAGGATCACTGATGTTAATGCGTAAGGAACGCTATGTGTGTTTTCACATACGTATAAACTAATTTGGATTCTTATAATAACACCCGAGTATAGAAAAGGATGGGGCGTTACATTAAATTAGTACAAATCTACATTGATGATATTATCTATGGTTCTACATGTTCTAACCTGTCTATTGCGTTTGCAAAGTAAATGAAATCCAAGTTTGAAATGAGCATAGTGGGGGAATTGAATTACTTTCTAGGTTTACAAGTTAAACAACTTGATGACGGTATTTTCATTTCTCAAACTAAGTATGCTCTAAATCTAGTTATGAAATTTGGATTTGAAAATGGCAAAGTTTTTTATACTCCTATGAGTACAACTCTTAAGCTTTCTAAGGATGCAACAGGTAAAAGTGTAGATCCTCGGTTATATCGCAGCATGATTGGTAGTTTATTATACTTAAATGCGAGCCGACCTGATATAACATTCAGTGTAGGCATCTGTACTAGATATCAATCAAATCCTAAGGAATTTCACCTTATCGCTGTCAAGTGAATTATTAGATATGTTGCAAGTGCAGCTAATCTAGTCCTATGGTATCCGCATGATACTAATGTTCAATTAGCTAGTTATTCGGATGCTGACTGGGCTAAGAATATAGATGACAGAAAGTCTACCAGTGTTGGATGTTTTTATGTTGGGAACTATTTGGTTTCATGACATAGCAAGAAACAAAGTTCCATATCTCTATCCACAGCTAAGGCTGAATATATCGTAGCCGAAAATGCTTGTACCCAGTTGGTATGGATGAAAAGAATGCTCAATGACTATGGTATTGTGCAAGATACTATGATACTGTATTGTGATAATTTCTAGAATAATTAATATTTCTAAGAATCTCATCCAGCATTCCTGTACCGAACATATTGACATTAGGTATCATTACATTTGGGAATTAGTGGAAGATAAACTCATTGCATTGGAATATGTACAAACTGAAAATCAGCATGCGGACATATTTACTAACCACTTGATAGAAATAGGTTTTCTAAGTTAAAAATGGATATTAGTATGTGTAATTCGAACTGAGTTTATCATGTTTGCAAGTTTTATTTTTGTATATTTTTATACAAATTATTTGGAATTAAAAATAATAAAATGTGCATTTTTTTGTGCTTGCACGACCGGTCGAGGATATACTCGACTAGTCGTGGCTCGACCGGTCGAGTATGTACTTGACCAATCGAGGAACGCGGTTGGACGGCCTTTAAGTGTGAAAAAACACTTTTTTTCCATTTCTTTCATCTTCCTCACTTGCCCCTTCTCCGACCGGTCGAACCCACCTTCGATTACTACTTGGTAAGTGTTCCATTTTCAATTTCCTTTCATATTTAGGTTCCTTGAGTCTCACATTGTTGGATTCTTACATTTATTTCATCTTTCCTAGTGATTTCTAGGGTGCATTTGTATAAAATCTATTGGGTTTAAAACCCTTGATTTCTTTATTGCATTTCGTTGTTGATCCTTGCAATAGAAGGTAGAACGAAGAAGAAAGCTTCTAGAGCATCCTCTTCTCATTCCTCACCTATTAGGGTGCGAACTCTTTGACCACCCGAAGAGGACCCCAAATATGTGCGGGATCTTTGTCTCCGCAATGTTATAGTTGAGTGCACCGTCAATGCCAATCACCTTGCACAATTTCATATTGTCCCCTCCTTGTTGTTGTAAGATGGGACAACATTTTGAATTGGGGGTGGACAAGCATACCGCTCCATTGCGCAAGGGATGTACACTTGCATTGGTGATGTTTCACTTGAGGATTTGACATTCACAATCATATTTAGAGAAGGCTCATCTAAAGTTGATTGTCACTTGATTTCGGGTTTAATGGATATCAATGTGAATGATGATAGCATTCCAATTCTAACCCTAGCCGAAAGATGAATGAGTTGAAAAAACGTTCTCTAACCCAAAATTTGTGTAACATCGACTCGGAATGGAGTTCAGGTAATGCGCTCCGAGCCAACCAATTGTTTCCCAGATATAGAGTGTGCATCGTATTTTTACTTCCAATGTCTATCCTCAATTCGGAAACAAAACTGAACTTAAATCATTTATAATTCGTATCATTCATTCCATCGTGTCTGGTGTCCCTGTACGTCTTCCTTCTTTGATATGTTATTTCAATATACAATTTCATCTTCACCTCAGCCATAACTTTATCCCTTATGCCTATTTGATGACGACCCTAGCTTTGCATTGCTATGTGAGCATGCCACCTAGAGAAGCTCCTATTTCGCATCTTCCATTCAATAATTCAAATATAAACAAGATGAATTTGAGGTTAGCTCCCGGTCAAAGGGATGGGGTTGCTGAGGAAGTTGGGCAAGAAGTTGGAGAGGAAGATGCGCTACCAACTGACGCCAACATGGATGATATCTTTGATGAATTGGAAACAAATGATGTAAAGGCTGATTCTTATTTTTAGCCTTCTAGATTTGATGAGCGCCTTCACACTTTAGAAGAGAAGGTGGATGGATTAAAAATGTCCCAAGATAATCAAATGAAATACATGCGTACGTATTTTCGACGCATTACAAAGGGATTTCTCCAATTGATCCGTCCATTCCACCTCCCTCTTCATCTGGCTCTGACTAGTGTACTTTACTTGATATTTGATTTTAGACATGTATTAACTCTATACTTTCACTCATTGTGTATTTGCTATTTGGATATGTATAATTGTTTGATGTTGACGCTTTCCGTTATTATGGTTTAATCGTTTAACTTTTATTCTCTTTCTACTACTCTTTTTCATATGTCGTAATCCCTTTCTTGTTTGTGCTTTATTGTATATTTTTTCCTTTGTCATATTGTGACAAAAGGGGGGAGAATTTGTGTAGCATGGTGGTTATGTTTTGGTGAATGATGTAAAGAGATGCATGTATGTATATTTTTTTTGGATATGTATCTGTTAATACAGGTTTCTACCAAGTCACCAAGCTTAACTTAAGGGGGAGTATATCGAGGGGGAGTGTTTTGAAAGTTTGTTGGTTTATGAACTTTTGTGTATAATGAATAGGTTGATCTTCTAAGTTAATTTTGTCACAAATTTGACAAAGGGGGAGATGTAAGTGCTATGGTTTAGATCCAACACCCTGTATTGTCAAATTTTGTAGTGATAAACCAATTTAGAGTGATTAACCTGTTTGATAGATGGAAAGTTCACCTTCATATGAAGATCAGTTTCAAGTCATCTACATCAAGATCGAATGCTACTACAACTTCAAATCGAAGTGCTTGTTCAACTGCAAATACAAGATCAAGTTCATACACAAGACCGAGTGTAAGTCCGACTTCAAATACTAGCCCAAGTCCAAGTGCATTACATGATCAAGTTCAAGTATACAAGTTCGAGTTCGAGTTCACAAGTTTCAAGTTTCAAAGAGTACAAGATCAAGCTTCAAGTACTTCAAGAATACTATCTACCAAAGTGACCGAAGTTTACAAGTTCAATACTCACATTTAAGGTATATGTGACCCTAGAAAGACCTGAGAATTAGGTCATTCATATTGCATATTGAACTTGGGTCATTGTACTTATTTTAAGCTTTGCTTCGAGTAGCCCTAGTCATACTTTGACTAGTCCAGGCACTGGCTCGACCAGTTCAGAAATTAACTTAAATTTTCAGATAAGTCTAGTAGGTCTTCGACCAGTTGAGCACCCTACTCGACAAGTCATAGAGACTGTCTTCACCAGTCAAGCAGTGATTGACTCAAAGTCCAACAAGGTTTTTAAGCCCCACTCGACTGGTTGAGTACCATGCTCGACCAGTTGAGTAGGCCACTAGACCAGTCAAGTGTCAGGTGTCTCCGATCGTGCCAGAATTTTTGAAAATTGGTTATTGCTAGAACCAGTCGAGGTAGACCTTAGGCCAGTCGAGCGAACCGAATTTCACCCTATAAATAGAGGACTTTTCTCAGCATTTCATACTCATTCCAAGCTAATTCAAGCCTCCTCTCTAAGAACTAAGTCCCCACTATTGTGAAGCTATTGTACGGTAATTTAAGATTCTTTTATAGCTTTTTGGTTTTGAATTTCTTGATCTCTTCGTATTCAATCTTACTTGTTAAAAAGGAAATTTTGTTTTACCCTTTTGAGATCTAAGAAATTGAATCAAAGTAGCCCAAGGTTAGATTTAAATTAAAATTCATTTAGACTTAGAACCCCGTCATTTGTGAGATTGAACATTGATCATCTACATCTTTAAAAAGGCGGTTCTACCCGGATACATCAAAGAAGAAGAATCTTCAGATAAGTATTATCATTTCAATTATTGTATTTTGGTTTGTGAGATTACTAGAAAATCTTTTTTGTAGTTTTGACTGAGATAGCCAGAAAATCTCAGTGTGTGGGATTTTTAATTGTGATAGCCCATTGAAAACACAATTGTAAAGGTTTTAAGGTGAACCTTGAAAAACCTTATTTTATAGTGAAAGCCAATTTTCCGTGGTTTGTGGATATTGAGCGTGAAGTAAGTGTGGCTATTTAAGAACAGCTGGTGTACGCACCGAACCAAGATAATTTTCAGAGTTTGGATGATGATGATGATGATGTATGTGATGTTGTGAATGCTGTATTTTATTTTCATGTACATGTGGTGAATGTTGTAATAGCTAGATTTATTTTATTTATCCTTTGTATTAGTTTGAGTTTTTGATCCTTAATAAGTTCAAGACATCAGGCTGTCCTACCATTAGCTTTGGTTTTTGCTGTAAGGTTGTACTTTGAACGAAGTTTGTATCAACCTCTCAAGACTGGTGCATTTGAGGTTGCTATATATTTCGGCTATCTGCATTTATATTCCGCTTTTATTTTTTATTTAGCATAGTCCTATTCACCCCCTTCCCCCCTCTCTAGTATTGAGAGCTCACCCTTTTCACTAACATGGAGATTAACTCTTCAGGAAATTGAACCATATGCTCATTAACATAATCCAACTCTTCATTCCAAATTCCAGAGTTCTCTAAAAGCGAGTTAGGATCACTTTCCTTGCATTGTATTTTTGGACTGGGTTGAGGTTGGGGTAAACTATCATCTTCCCTCTTATCAAGGTGTGATTCAATTGCTTCCAATGATTTCATCATGCCCGTGACAAGTTGGTTGAGTTATTCTCGATGGTCCGTGAAATTGAAACGTGAATCCTCTTGAATCGTTTATGTTTGGATCTCAAAGGTAGGGGATCTAAGAGAATAATCACTATAACATGTTGTTGGTTCATCTTTCTAATTTTAATGTTTCCACTGATCATAGTCATACGAATCATAAGTGGGAGAATCTGATGGTTATTGATACATATTATTACCCATAATATAATCTCTCATTGTTTTCTTCTTGTCTGATGGGCGATAATAGTTCTCACTCCCATAATTATGATAACCCCAACACTAACGTACTGTCTTCTTAATCTGTGGGCTATAATTATTCTCCTGCATATGATCGTGTAAGGACTTCTTAACCAGTGAAGCATTATATTCCGATCGATTCTCGATGATGGTTTTAGAAAAAATTTGAGACATAGGTTGATTTCTATCATAGTCATCATACATCCCTTCCCAATATCTCTTATCCATCTCAACATACTGACGTACCCACTCTTGCATGGTGAAACCCTAACTCTGAATCTAGTCCGAAGAAAAGAATAAAAGAAAAATCCTATAGCAATAAGAAATCTAGAAATAAAAAGAGGGGGAATTAGAAAGATGTTACCACGTTAGAAGTTCATAAATTAAGATCCTGCAAAGCAAAACAAAACAAGTTAGTTTCTAAAACCAGAAATTCTAAAATTAGAAAGTTTCTAAAAACAAAAATAAAAAGATAAGTTAGTTTCTAAAATAATTCAGAAAACCATAATCTTAAAAAAATAGAAACTAGAAAAACCCTAATCTTAAACTAATTCCAAAACTAGCTAATCTCAAAAAAAACGCAACCATCAATCCTCGACAACAGCACTAAAAACTTGTTCACAACACCAAGTGTAGGGCCGTGATGCAAGAATAATCTCAGTGAGACCGAGGTCGAATCCACAGGGACTGAACTTGTGTGTCTTCTAAAAGTAACTAAACATAGAACTAGAAAAAGATGAAAATCTAAACATGAAAGTATATAGAGTAATTGTGAATGGATTAATTAAAAACTAATAAATTTAAAGGTGGTAACTAGGGTTTCTAAGGATCCACTTATAACAATTAGGAAGCTACCTTGCATGATTTAAGGACACAACTAAAATCAGAGTCATATCCTATCTAATTAGTAAGAAGAGATTTGTCAAATCTCTGAACTTCTCATGAATCTAATCACCAATGGATGAGAGTGATGAAGATTTGGAAGTGATTCCGTCACCTAACCATGCTCATGAGACAAGGCAAACAACAAGATTTACCAATCCCACAACTAATCATAAGAGAATTGTGAAAGTTAGGAAGGATTCTGTCACCCTACCATGCCTAAGGGATGATGGTTAACAACAGAACTTACTAATTTCACAATATCAATTCAGGAAAAGATGATATCTCAAACCATTACAGATCTATTGTAATTTTTCACAACAAACCATTAAAAACTAAAAAAAAAAAATCCTTCGTAATCAAACTAGAATCTAAGAGAGTTCAATAAAACATGAATCAAAACAAAGCAAACATCCCAATCACACTATAAGCTTCACCTCTTAGTCCTAGCTAAGAGGTTTAGCCAACCATAGACATGATTGAGCTAAAGACTCTTAAACAAAACAAAAAAAAAAAAAAAACCAACTAAAGAGGAAGAAGAAGAACTCCTGGATGGTGGCTCCACTCCTCAAACCCTAGAAGATGGCTAGGGATGACCTAGGGACCCTTATTTATAGTTTTAGGCCTTAGACTGTCGCACCGAGTAGAAATTTTCAGAAACCGTCTCAAATTTACGTAGCCCACACAATTTTTACGTAAGCCTCAACTAGACGTGGGTCGTCCTCGACCGGTCATGGGACATCCTGGACCGATCAAGGGTCTCCTTCAACTGGTCAAGCAAGACGACGATTTTGAGGTTTTATGCGATAGAGTTCGAGTCGAGACACCTTTGACTAGTCAAGCAAAGTTCAGGACTGATCATGCGTAGCCAGGACTGGTCGAGTCGAGGCCAGGACTGGTCAAGCGTACGTAGGACTAGTCGAGCCGAAGTCAGGACTAGTCGAGGATCACCAAATTTCACTTCAAAACTCTAATTTTCTTCATTTTGGACTTAATTTTCTTAGATCTTTAGTATGTGCATTCTTCATTCTTAATTTCATCAGATCCATTCTTGGATTTAGTGATTCTTGAGCGTTAAATCCATGCTTTTAACAGCCATCTCAATCCAAGCTCTTGAATTCACCTTGCAACATAAACATGATTAAAATAGAACATTAAGCATTATCATGTCCTCAACAATGATTATGTTAGGAAACAACCTATGTCTCAAAATTTTTCTAAAACCATCATCAAGAACTAAATAGAATACAATGCTCCACCGGTTAAGAAGTCCTTATGCGATCATAGGCAGAAGAATAATTACACCCACAAATTAAGTAAATAGTACATAATTGTTGGAGTTATCATAATTATGGGAGTGAGAACTATTATCACCCATCAGATAAGGAAAAAACAATGAGAGATTATATTATAGGTGATAATATGTACCAACAACCATTAGACTCTCCCACCTATGACTCGTACGATTATGATCAGTGAAACATCAACATTAGAGAGATGAACCAACAATTGATTATAGTGACTATTCCCTTGGATACCCCTACCTTTGAAATCTAACCAGAAATGATCTAAGAGGATTCATGTTTGAATTTCATGGACTATCAAGAATAGTTCAACCAACTTGTCGCGGGCATGATGAAATCATTAGAAGTGATTGAACTGTGCCTCGATAAGGTTGAAGAGGCTAGGTTATCACAATCTCAATCCAATGTAGAAACACAATGCGAGGAAAGTGATCCTAACTTCCTTGTGAAGAATACTGAAATTGATAATGAAGAGTTGGATTGTGTTAATGAGCATACGATTCAATTTTCCAAAGAGTCGATCTTGATGACTATCTAAAGGAATGATCAAGAGACATAGATGTCTTTTAAATATAATGATATTAACACGCTCCAGTCATATAACACACTTAACTTCAATGATGAGGAAGAGGCTAGTTTATTCAATCCTCAACTAAACCTAGAAAAACTGTGTGAGGAAAGTGATCTCATCCCACTTGTGAACTATACTGAATTGGAAGATGATAAGTATTGAGATGAGAATCATGAGTTTACAGCCCAAGATTTACTGGAATCGATTTCAATTATGGTTCAGAAAAGTGATCACGAGGTACAGGAAGTTGTCGACCATAATAATCCACTCCACCCATCTAACATACCTGACTTAAATGTTGAGGATGAGCCTCTTTCAATTGACCCTTTTTAGCTCTTTTGAGGCACGTGTAGACCACTCACCTGATTTAGATTATAATATGATCAAGGAGGTGGACGAGTTGCTCGATATGACTCTAGAATTTGAAACCACCTAGTCAAGGCCATCATCCGAGCTATCAACCCTTGACGATATAGTGCCTCTATTGAGTAATAGTAATGAACAAAATCTTCACATCAATACGCCTACTGATCCACAATCTATCTATGCAAGGAAAGGTGAGATGTATCTAGTGACAATTGGCTCTCACCAAGGTGAAGAGAAAGTGATCATATTTTCCTCTATTCTAAGAGAAGACGAAGGAATCATTGGGCATATCATCACAGACCTCAATGTAGAAAATGAGCCTCTCTCAACTGACTATCTCAACTTTCTGAAAGATCGCTTTGCATATTTTGTAGATTCAAATGATCTCATGATAAAAGAAAATAATGGATGCCTTCCAAAACAATACATCGGTGGTTATTACTGACCGAGAGAACTCTTATTCTGAAGCCCCTCCATCCACAGATATTGAATGTTTACCATTAAGGGAGGAGGAGCTGAAAGTTGAACCGAAGCTTGAAACTTCAAAATATATTGAGACTACATCGCCTACAAAGAATTTCTCTGAATTTTATCTACTTGTAGTCTCTGGTTCACCATGTTGCGCTAATCTGAAACTTTATATGTCTCAGGTAAATCATATGTACTTTGGACAACTCAGGAGATTAAAAGAAACTTTATGGTGAGGTCCACAAATTTCTCTGAAAAATCATGCTCCATGGCATCCAAGCCCTATTACAAAAAGGGCCTGTGGATGATCTTGTTACGAAACCTACTAAGAAATTTATCAAGATACTGGCTGAAGGAGGAACCTTGCAACATGACTGAGTAGCTTTTCCCTATTTTCTTAGTTAGGTTTATTGCTTTCAAAGAATTTATGATTAAGATAATTTGATTTTTGTTATTTTAGGATAGTTTGTTTTTCGCTATTTAAGATAGTTTGCTTATTGTCTGTTGAGTCTTTTATGTTAACCCATCTTCACATTAAGATCATTGGAAAAGCCTAAAAAATTCCTTCTTCAAGTATTATCTTTCCATCACTTCCCTTTTCTTTTCATTACCTCTTTTGCATTATATGCTTATTTCTTTTATATTGAGGACAATGTATATTTTAGGTTGGGGTTGTGGATAAGACAAGCTAATAAGTGTTTTCTTAGTCTTTGAGCAAAAATTATGAAAAATTGAAAATTTTTTAAAAAATTAGAATTACAAGATACTTAATGTTGATGCCTTATGTCTCTTGGAGTTTAGTAACTTGGGAGATCTCAAAATTAAGTCATTAGTCCTTAATTAGAAGTTTTAAATATTGATTGAGTCACGATCTCACATTTCATATCTAGCTTACATAATAAAGTGTTAGTTTGTTATTGAATTGTTAACTTGATGATTATTACGCATGGAAGGAACCAACTTGGAGAATTTGTCCCTCATGTTCAATAAGAAGAATTGAAAGGAAAGAAAAAGAAAATACCTAGCTAAAAAAATAGTTGTTGTTGAAAAGGACTACCTATTAAAGATGTTTAGAAAGGCTTACATAGCATGAAAGCCATCGATGGAAAAATCAAAAGCTGGAGGAATAAAAGATGGAATTAAAAGATGAATAGTAAGGCAAGTTTCGGTTTAGGTTCTAGTTGTCCTGAATGCTTTTTTAATTATCAATGTTATCGTGAAGTGAAGAACTGAACCTTGGATTGTGATAAGTCTAGACTTCACTATACACTCATGGAACTCAATATTTGGAATTGTTTTAATTAGCGGATTAATGCTTTGAACTTAATTATGAAACTTACTGAGTGTTAGAGTTTAGGAGAAGGTAATACACAACATCGATGTATTTTAGAATTCTATTATATGGATTGTTTTTTTAAAAAACCACTTGAGCTTATAGAAATTATCCATTAGTTCTTAAAATATTTTTCGCATACTTTGCTCGGGACTAGCAAAATGTTGGTTGGGGATTGTGTTAAGGGTCTAATATTATATATTATCCCAATTTATATCTTGGTTTTATGAACATGATAATACTTAATGTTTTATTTTACTCAAGTTTGTATTACAAGGTGAATTTAAGAGCTTGGAATGAAAATGGTGCTAAAAGCATGGATTTGATGCTCAATAATTACCAAGGCAAGAGATGGATCTTAGGAGACCAAGATTGAAGAATTTACATACCAAAGGTCTAAGAAAATCAAGTGAAGAATGAGGAAAATCGAAGATTTAAAGTGAAGAAAAAGAATCCTAAAATCATCTTGAAAAAGCATATTTTAAAACTATGTGTCATTCTGTGAAATTGCGTGGTGTGAAGTCTATTTTGGGGAACTGTGCAAACTGAAATCTATTTTAGCAAACTACGTAAATTTGAGGAAGTTTTTAGAGTTTTCCAACTAGATGCGAAAGTTGAAGTTCCACAACTATAAATAAGACTCCTTAGGATGTTCCTAGGCATCTTCTAGGGTTTAAGGAGTGGAAAAAAAGGGTGGAGAAGCCGTCGCTAAGAGTTTTTTTCTTCTTCTGTAGTTGTTTTCATATTTTTCTTAAGAGACTTTGGTCCAATCATGTTTATGGTTGGCTAAGCCTCTTAGCTAGGGGTAAGAGGTTAAGCTTGTAGGATGATGGGATGTTTTTATTGCTTTGATTCATGTTTATGTTGAACTCCATGGATTCTAATTTGATATTTAAGAAATACTTTCAGTTTTTAATGGTTTATTGTAACTTAATTTACAGTAGATCTGCAATAGCTTTGAGAATATTCATTTCCTGATTTGAGATTATGAAATTAGTAAATCTATTGTTCACCATCATCCCTTGGGCATGATAGGGTGATGGTATCCTTCCTAATCTTCACAATTCTCCTACTTTGAGATTATGGGATTGGTAAATCCTGTTGTTTACCATTGTCTCGTGGGCATGGTTTGGTGATGGAATCCCTACAAATTATCATAGTTCTTCATTAAGAATTAGGTCAATGGAAGTTCAAATTTGGTTTTATTGATATATTTTCCGATTTGATAGGATAGGGCTCCAATTCTAATTATGTTACTTGAATCAAGTAAGAGGGCTCCCTAATCACTACAAGTGGATCCTTGTCACCCTAGTTCCCACCTTTAGATTCTTTGTTTTAATTACTCTATTCACAATTACTCTCTTAAATACTTCAAAATTAGTTTCGCATCTTCTTCTTGTTCTACTTCTAGTTAATTTCAGAAATGTACAAGTTTCAGTCCCTATGGATTTGACCTTAGTCTTACGGAGATTATTACTACATCGTGACCCAACACTTGGGCTTTTCAAAAAGTTTTTGGCGCCGTTGCCAGGGATTGACGGTTGCGTTTTCTGGATTTAATTAGTTTTGGAATTAGGTTAAGATTATGAATTTTCTACTTTCTATTTTCAGGTTAGGGTTTTTTTTAAATTATTTTAGAAACTAACTTAGCTTTCTGTTTCTAGGTTTAGAAACTTTCCTTTTTCTTTTTAGAAACTAATTTACTTTCTAATTCTAGGATAGAAAGTTTCCTAATTCATTTTTAGAAACTAACTTTTCTTTCTATTTCCATATTTAGAAACTTTCCTAATTTATTTTTAGAAACTAAATTTTCTATTTATTTCCATATTTAGAAACTTTTCTAATTTGTTTTTAGAAATTAACTTATCTTTCTATTTCTAGATTTAGAAGTTTTTCTAATTTGTTTTTAAAAACTATTTTTTTTAGAAACTAATTTGGTTTTAGGATTAACATTTTGTTTTGTTTTTAAGTTAGGGTTTTTTCTGATTTATTTTTAGAAACTAACATTATTTTCTATTTTGTAGGATCCTAACATAGAACTCTCCAAACTGGTAAACTCCTTCTGACTTCTCCTCTACTTACTTTCCATATTGCTGTAAGATTTTCTTTTCTTCTATTTTAGGATTGTGTTCAGGATTTGGGTTTCACCATGTATATGCAAGAGTGGGAACGTTATCATACTGAGGTAGTTTTAGAGAAAGCGAGAAATTATGAAGGGTTGTCAGATGATTGTTCATAGCCCCAAGTGTAGGGTCGCGATACAATAATAATCTCGATGAGACCGAAGTCGAATCCACAGGGACTGAACTTGTATGTCTTCTGAAAGTAACTAGAAGAAGATGAAAATCTAAATCTGAAAGTATAGAGAGTAATTGTAAATAGATTAATTAAAAACTAATAAATTCAAAGGTGGTAACTAGGGTTTCCAAGGATCCACTTGTAGCAATTGGGAAGCTACCTTGCATGATTCAAGGACACAACTGGAAGTAGTCCTATCCTATCCAATTGGTAAGAAGAGATTTGTCAGATCTCTAAACTTCTCGTGGATCTAATCATCAATGGATGAGAGTGATGAAGACTTGGAAGTGATTCCATCATCTAACCATGCCAAGGAGACAAGGCAAACAACAGGATTTACCAATCCCACAACCAATCATAAGAGAATCGTGAAAGTTAGGAAAGATTCTATCATGCCCAAGGGACGATGGTGAATAGCGGGACTTGCTAATTTCACAATGTCAATTCGCTAATTTCACAATGTCAATTCAGGAAAAGAAAATATCTCAAGCCATTGCATATCTATTGTAATTTGTCATAGCAAACCATTAAAAACTAAAAATATTCCTTCATAATCAAACTAGAATTCAAGAGAGTTTAATAAAACATGAATCAAAACAAAGTAAACATCCCAATCAGGCTACAAGCTTCACCACTTAGCCCTAGCTAAGAGGTTTACCCAACCATAGGCATGATTGAACTAAAGATTCTTAAACAAAATAAAAAGACAAACTAAAGAGGAAGAAAAAGAACTCCTAGATAACAACTCCACCTTTTTACTCCACTCCTTAAACCCTAGAAGATGCCTAGGGATGCCCTAGGGACCCCTACTTATAGTTTTAGGCTTTACACTTTCACACTGAGTGGAAATTTTTAGAAACCATCTCAAATTTACGCAACCTGCGGAATTTTGCGTTACCCTCGACTGGTCGTGGGCCGTCCTCAACCGGTCGTGGGACGTCCTTGACCAGTCGTGGGATGTCCTCGACGTTGAGGGTCTCATTCGACTGGTCAAGCAGGACAGGGATTTTGAGGTTTTACACATTGGAGTTCGAGTTAAGACACCTTTCGCCCAGTCGACCTTCAACTGGTCGAGCAGAGTCCAGGACTGGTCATGCGTAGCCAGGACTGGTCGAGCCAGAGTTAGGAGTAGTCAAGGATCACCAAATTTCACTTCAAAACTCTGATTTTCTTCATTCTGGACTTGGTTTTCTTGGATCTTTAGTATGTGCAATCTCCATTCCTAGTTTCATCAGATCCATTCTTGGCTTTGGTGACTCTTGAGCATTAAATCCATTCTTTTAACATCCTTTTCAATCCAAGTTCTTGAATTCACCTTGCAACGCAAACTTGATTAAAATAGAACATTAAGCATTATCATGTTCATAAAATCAAGTAATAGATGGGGTCTAATATGTAATATCTGACCCTCAACAATTATTATGTTAGCAAACAACCAAAAATTTTCTAAAACCATCATCGAGAACCAACCAGAATACAATGTTCCACCAGTTAAGAAGTCCTTACGAGATTATAGGCAGAAGAATAATTACACCCCACAGATTAAGTAAACAGTACGTAATCGTTAGGGTTATCATAATTATGGGAGTGAGAACTATTATCACGCGTCAGACAAGAAGAAAATAATGAGAGATTATATTATGGGTGATAATATGTACCAACATCCATTAGAATCTCCTACCTATGACCCGTACAATTATGATCAGTGAAAACATCAACATTGGAGAGATGAACCAACAATTGATTATAGTGGCTATTCTCTTGGATCCCCTTACCTTTGAAATCTAACCAAAAATGATCCAAGAGGATTCATGTTTGAATTTCACAGACTATCAAGAACAGTTCAACCAACTTGTCGCAGGCATGATGAAATCATTGGAAGCGATTGAATTGCGGCTCGATAAGGTTGAAGAGGCTATGTTATCACAATCTCAACTCAATCTAGAAACACTATGCAAGAAAAGTGATCTTAACTTACTTGTGGAGAATACTAAAATTGAGAATGAAGAGTTGGATTGTGTTAATAAGTATATGATTCAATTTTCCAAAGAGTCGATCTCGATGACTGTCCAAAGGAATAATCAAGAGACATGGGTGTCTTTCAAATATAATGATACTGACACGCTCCAGTCATATGACACACTTAACTTCAACGAGGAGGAAGAGGCTAGTTTACTCAAGCCTCAACTAAACCTAGAAAAACCATGTGAGGAAAGTGATCTCATCCCACTTGTGAACTGTATTGAATTGGAAGATGATAAGTATTGGGATGAGAATCATGAGTTTACAACCCAAGATTCACTGGAATCAATTTTAATTATGGTTTAAGAAAGTGATCACGAGGTATAGGAAGTTGTCGACCATAATGATCTACTCCACCCATCTAACACACCTGATTTAAATGTGGAGGATGAACCTCTTTCAATCAACCCTTCCAGCTCTTTTGAGGCGTGTGTAGACCACTCCCCTAATTTAGATTATAATATGATTAGGGAGATAGATGAGTCGCTTGATATGACTCTGGAATTTGAAACCACCTAGTTAAGGCCATCATCCGAGCTGTCGACCCTCAATGATATAGTGCCTCTATTAAGTAGTAGCAATGAACAAAATCTTCACATCAATGCGCCTACAGATCCACAATTTGTCTATATAGGGCAGGGCGAGATGTATCAAGTGATAATTGGCTCTTACTAAGGTGAAGTGCAAGAGATCATGTTTCCCTCTATTCTAAGAGAAGACAAAGGAATCATTGGGCATATCATCATAGACCTCAATGTAGAAAATGAGCATATCTCAACTGACTATCTCAACTCTCTGAAAGATCGCTTGGCATATTTTATACATTCAAATGATCACATGATAAAAGAAATAATGGATGCCTTTCAAAATAATACCTCAGTGGTTGTTACTTACCGAGAGAACCCTTATTCTGAAGCCCCTCCTTCCACAGATCTTAAATGTTTACCATTAAGGGAGGAGGAGCTAAAAGTTGAACCAAAGCCTGAAACTTCAGAATATATTGAGACTACATCGCCTACTGAGAATTTTTCTAAATTTTATCAACTTTCTTTAGAAAATCATTGTAAGGCCCGTATCCTAACCTGTACGGTTCCATAGATTCCTGCAGTCCTCACGGTCGAATTATGGCGACCCGTGATCTGTTATCGGTGTTTGAGCATGATCCCGAGTCGTGTCCCGCATATTAGAGTCGGATCGACTCGAAACTTGTACCTTTACAACCGCGCCGTCGCCGCAGTTCCGACACCACGTCTTGCACGCTGAGGCGATACTCGGGCCAAGAGATGTGGGCCCATGTTCAGTTCGAGGAAAATGCCGCGCTTTGCTAAATTCAAGAGAAACATGTCAAATCAATCACACCACTAGTCAAAGTATAGCAGCCATCCCCAAGTACAACCACCTTTCCTAAAGTTAACTCTCTTACAACCAAGTACACCCATCCATCACTCACCATCCCCTTCGCCCATCACTTCTCTCCCATCACCTCTCTCTCTCTCTCTCTCATTCTCTCTCTCCATTTTCAAGCAACCCTATGAGAGTCCAACGTCTAAGCTCCATGAGGGAGAGCTAGATGTGACCCACCTTCCTACCTCCTATCTCCACCATTTAAAGATCATCTCGACCGTTGAAATCGTTTCCTTGGAGCTCTAGAGGCTATAGGCGGAAGAAGGAAGAGGAGATCAAATGTAGGTGTTCATCATCTCGATCTTTGATGATTTGAGGACCCACATGTAGTGGGACCCATCTTGATGTATGCATTGTAAGGGAGGGTGTAATGTCTCAGAAAAATCCATACAATGACCTGAGTACTACCTCAGGGTAGAAATCGCTAAGGACCGAATCCTTTAGAAATTAGACGAAAATTAATTAAGTACTAAGTTGAATTAATCAGCAGATTAGCTTGAACTACTTTCTATACGAACTGCAAGACCCAAAACTAGTAGAAATACTAACTCTACATTACCTAGAAACCTAGGATCAATCTCAAAACCCAGTTGCTCATAGAAGCACATTGAAACTTCATATCGGGCCTGGACCATACGTCGAAAGTCCAATTACCACGAAACTATACAGTTTTGACCGCTGTACTGGGCTTGACAACCATCTCAGAAATTAAGTCCAAATAGTATCCAGAAATGCACAACTAGAGCCCGGAGCAAAGTGTGTGAGAAACGCGAATATCTTTAGAAAATGAACTCAAACTTAAGTGAATTGGGTCGTTCACTTGCAAGCCAAATTTAAGGTTTCAAACCGTCAGATTCTGACCCAACTACACCCTTAGATCAGGAAAACTTCCCTACACATAATAGTGTACTTGTGGCCCTGATCGAGTAACGATAGCCGTTAAACTGAAACTGGTACTCCACGGTCGATCTACAAATCCAATTGGACCGAAACTTTAACCTAGCATAGATCCATTGCCAGGGAACTTTCTTCAGACCGTATGCGAGCAATGGACCTCCAAATGAGCTCCGTTGGACCGAAACAGCCACTCTTTGGCTATAACCTAAGTATACCATGGCCGTGGGGCCATTGACATCAGTTATGGGCCTATATAAGACCCTCAACCCACCCCTCTCTCATTTCGTACAAATTTCCTAACCCTAGGAGAGAGAATAGAGAAACAAGAATGAAAGAGTGAGGAGAAGAGAGAGAGTGAGAGTGAGAGAGAGAGTTGCTAGGATTCGTTCTCGCCACTGCACGTGCTGAATCACCTCTTCTATGTTGCTATACCGGCAGTTTTGACTCCACTTTTGGGTAAGGAGTCCTAAACCTAATCTGCTTTAGGTATCTAAATAGGTAGATCGGTGAAATAGCTAACCTATTTCATGCTATAGGTAGCCGTTGTGCTGTAAATAAGGGTGTAATATTCGAACTAAGTTCGATACGAGTTTACCGACGGAAGGTGCAGACTATAAACATTTAGGTTATGGTTTTCAAGGCTTCTAATGTTAGTAATGATTTATGACTGACTTGATTGCTATCACATATGCTTAGATGAGATATTTTCCTCATATTACACATATATGAACTATGTTGAAAATAATGCATTCTATGTGTTTATTGAAATGTTTGCATGAATATGAAATTCTGATTTGTGCTTGCCATGATTGTTGTTTGGGAATACATGATTGTTATACATGTGGCAACTCCCTTGTGAAAGGGTTTGCTATAACATACATTATAACTAATTTATTATATATATGTGAGATGTGTAATGTAAGTGTTTGATAAAATGCCTGAATGAGAAAATGCTTGTTGAAATGTATTTAATGAGGGTGTTGGGATAGGATTCTCAATTACCTTATCTATAGCTATAGTTTCCTTTATGTAATCTCTTTTACTATTATGTGATTTATGGATAAAATGCCTATGAATAATAACATGTGCACTATGTGTTTGTCAAAATGCTCAAATGAGATTTATGTTTTAATTGGTTATCACGTGCTGCTTGGACTATCACATATGAATGCCTATTATGTTTAAGTATGATTGGGACTAATACGTAATCTAGGAAATCGGTAACAGTTTATGATCAGTGGCCGAATTAGTTTAGCCACCACAGACACGTTCGATGAATTCGAGTCGTATGGTGATTATCAACAGTGCTTAAGTCACAAGGAGTGTGTATGTGCTCTATGTCGATTAATTCAACGTGCGCTTGTACTAGTCGAGCTTGTCAAGTAACCCGATTGGCCTAATATATGTTCATCATGTATGGACGCTACTGCTTAAATCTAAGGTACCACTTACCATTGAAAAGCCCGCTTAACCTTGGTACCACGATCTGCTAAGACTCATGAACCGGGCATGGTGGTATGGGATGTCGTGGTCAAGCTGTCGGCCTACGTTGGGGTGACGAGCCTCCCCGTAGTATCCGGTGAGTAAACCAAACTCGTGAGCCGAATACGGTGGTATGAGACATTGTATTCGAGCTGTCGGCCTACGCTAACGTGACGAGTCTTTCCCATAGCGACCTTGAGTATAAAATAGGCCTACGATCGGGTGACGAGCCCCTCGTAGTGACCTTGAGTGTGAATTAAGCCTACAATGAGGTAACGAGCCTCCCGTAGCAACCTATAATATAAACTCATGAACTTGCCTATCGTATGTGATTGACTAGGATTGACGACCCTATATGGATCATTGTTTGGGTAAGTGATATAAAGGGAGGTACCTTAACTTCCCGAATCTGCTATATGAATTGGTCTGATTAAGAACTTGGCTTACACGACCATGCACCGCATTACATATGCCTTTCGCATGGGTGTTGAGTACGGTGGGAGTTTAGCATGCGCGACCGTGAGATGATGTCGTAGAGGGAGTGCAAGCGAGGGCATGCATCATTAATACATATCATCCTCACATTAACCAGAGTACTTAGGAATGCTTTTTGTACTATTTTATCATTACTGCATTATTGAATTGATAACATATTAAACTTTGCCTTATAGCTCCACTGAGTTGATCACTCACTCCAACTCTGGGATGGTGTTTTAAAACACCAACCAGACCTTATTTTAGTTTCAGATGATGGCGAGGCATACGAGTTGGAGCCTGTCTTCTACGATGACGAGGAGGAGTTCTCCTACCTGCAACTCTCTAGCAGGTCTATGTAGACCTGAAGTTGCGTCACAGGGGCTACAGGGATATGGATTAGATGGCATTAAACTTTATCATTTTGTATATTTTAAAACCATGCATTTAATTATTCATCTTGGTGACATGATCATATTCTGGGGTTTATATCCACTTACACACTTTATATATCTATCACAGTCTTTCGCTTGCTTAATTTAATCACCTCTAAAGTATGATATGTTGACTTGGTATAATCACACTCATGTTTAATGCACAAATATGGACAACATTTAATCATCATTATCTATGTTGCAAAAGTGATGCGTTGGAACTCGGGAGTTGAGCATCTGCTTGACCCTCGATTTTCAGGGCATTACAAGTTAGTATTAGAGCATGATTTAGATTAAAATAGACCTGGGTTATGGACACACGATGCACACTGACGTACTTTGACTTAGGAGGGAGCGTTAAAATGTAGAAACGAATGTAGGATTCCAGGTTTCGCCGACAGGCGAAACTGACCATATAAACGGGACTCGTATGCATCTGTGATCATGTGAGGTGATCCCAGTTCTTTTTTAGACCATTAATCGATGGGTTTAGATGATAATTTAACATATTCCACACTCAAATAATCCGAAAAATGCGAATGTGCACAAGATGAAACCCGAAACAACTCAAACGGACTCGGAGGCCCAAACAAAGCAAATCGGGGGGACGAAAGTGGACCCCACACATTTTCGACACCCCAGGGGGAATGTCATCGCCCCTAAGGTGATTCCATTACCCAAGGTCCAGTGGACCGCGATGGCATCACCCCGCCTCGCGGTCCGGTTCGTCCTAGCCTATCAGGCAGCAGCGGGTCGGTCGGGCCGACCCTTGTACATGTGTGTGGGGCCCCTTATATCTTCTCCATTTGCTTCTTTTCCTCCATTCCTACCCCTCCAAGCTTTCCAAACCTCTAAAAATCTCATTTTTCTCTCTCTAATCTCACCTCCATTCTTATATCATCTTCTTCTTCATCACTACATACAAACCTCCCACCATTCCTTTCAAACCCATCACCTATCTCCCTTATTTTCCTCCTATTGGACACACAAACTCTCCTTGGTGTCTCACAAAATCTCAAGGTCCAATAACCTATTCTATCCCTCCACTTTATTTCACTCTCATGGCCCTTTTTGAGATTGTAGCGGCTGTATTTTTATTTTTCATACTTCTTTCCCTCATGGGAAAGAAGAGGGCTCCCACAAATGAAGTCGGGCCTAGCCGCCCTACCCGTTTAAGGAGGCAGAAAGGTGCCGAGGCTATCACAAGCGTCGATTTAGAGCTAAGGATGAAGTGGGATCTCGATCCCCAGCTTCCTCTCAAAAGAGCTCTACTGGCGAATATGGTACATGGAAGGTTTCAAGGCCGTAGGGTCTTCTTTGAAGCTCACATGGACGGGAAGCTATTTGGGCTTTATCCGATGATGGATCTCCTATTGGACGCCAAGTGGGATCCCATATTTAAGGGCAAGTCTCGTGCGAATGAGAGAACTGTCCGATCCTTTTACGCCCATATAAAAGAGCCACTGCTGGAGCCGCTACAATTCTCTATCCCCATGGGAAGGCGAGAAGCCATTGTTAATGTGGACTTGATAGCCCAAATCATGGGGATGCCACATGGTGAGGTACATGCTAGCGAGAGAATTCTTAGGAGTGCGCATGAAAGAGATCGCCGCACGTGATTTCTTTGTGGCCGACTGGTCCACTGAAATCCAGGCAATTGCCTCCTGGCATCCAAGATGACTCCTGACTTCCGCCTACTTCACCACATCTTCACATACAACGTGTATCCCAGGTGGAGTAATTACAGTGAATGTACGCGTCTAATGGTAAAATTCCTATACCAAGCCGGGTAAGGAGACAAGTGCTTGCCTACGTATGTACTACTACAGATAGTTCAGACAGCACCCTCTCCTAAGATAGACACTTCAGTCTCATTCGGCCAACTTATATGCATGCTTGCTCATGAATTTGGCTACAGACTTGGCTCAGATAGGCTTGCACCAATCCATTTCATCAATGACACCACTCTCAACAACATCGGTATTGGGCTACGACAGCATCAAGTCCGACTCGATGAGAATGAGGATGAGATTGGAAGTGAAGAGGAAGAGAGTGATGAAGAAGGCGGAGATGAGACAGAGGAAGAAAGCAAGGAAGAGGAAGAACAGGAAGAGGAAGAAGAGGAGGCCCAAGACTCTGATGGGGGCTCTCCACCTGCTACACATGAGGCACACCGTGGTTGGGCTGCTATAGAAGCCCGCTTGGCTCAGATCGAGGAGGGCCAGGTCGCCCTGCGACAGGAAGTCAGTGAGACCCGAGCCAAGCTTGAAGAGAGTCATGCCTTCATGAAACAAAAATTCATGAAGGTGTCTCACACCTTGAAGGCTCTCCTGTGCTGCATGCAGGACAAGGGTGCTCCTCCTCCATCACCAGATTTTGACGACTAGTCCCATGTTGTAGTTGTCTTTAGGTTTTCTCTACTTTCCTGTTTGCTATGTTATAGGCTTGATAGGCTTAGTAGTGGGGTAGATTTGATGGTATGTTTTAGTGCTTAAAACTTTGCTTAGATTAGCTCATATGCATCTTCTATCATGATCCATGTAATACTACATCTCATGTATTGTGACAATTTTAGTTAAATGAAATGCATGTAGCTCCTTTTGTTATGAAATGTGTAGAATGCTTGAGAAATTGAGTGTTTTTATGCAAAAAATAAATAAATAAATCTTACACTTGTTGAACCCTATGTTGTGTATAGGGAATGCCTTCGAAAGTCACTTGGACTACAACACGTCTTGCACTTGGCAGATCGTTTGACGAGGCACCTCCCCTAAGCAATAGCCACAAGACCCCAGTTTGGGCCCTGATAGTGACACTATGTCGGATCCTCAGCCGACCACTGGCCCCATAAATGGGCCAACACCTTTTGCACCCCCAGTTCTAGAGTAGAACCGTGCATCTTCGTCGATGCCCCACATGCATCAGGCTCCTCCTCCTGATAGGTTGGAGAAAATGATGCTCCTTATGCAGCAGCAGCAACAGATTTGGACCACCATTGATGGGGCCCTTGCCCAGAATATGAGTGTAGTTCCGCCTGCATCACCTATGCACCCTGCTGGGAATATGAGTGTCAGTGGCCTATTTGAACGATTCCAGCGCTTCCAGCCTCCCACGTCTACAGGTACTCATAGACCTGAGGAGGCCGAGTATTGGCTTGACTGCATCTCTAAGATGTTGAAGCTGCTGCACTGCACTAAAGCAGAGCAGGTCGAGTTGGTCACTTACATGTTCGAGAAGGAGGCCAGTCTCTGGTGGGACATCCTACGGACAGTTGCTGCTGGTTACGTATGGACATGGGAAGCCTTTGAGACTCGCTTCCATGAGAAATACTTTTCTTTCACATACCGTAATGAGAAGGAGAGTGACTTCCTTCGCCTTCATTAGGGAGGAATGACCGTGGCAGAGTACAAAAACCGATTCACGGAGATGGTCAGATACGCTCCTTTGATCCTAGTGAACGAGCTGATGAAGATGCGGTGATTCTCTAAGGGTTTGCGGCCTGAGATCTGCTCAAAGATGTGTTGTGCTAACATTAACAACTATAATGAGCTAGTGAGCATGTCCCTGCAAGCTAAGCAGGATGGGGATAGGCTATCCCGTACACGTGTACCTATGGTTCCTAAGCCTCCACCAGGTTTGCCGAGCAGACCGTTCCTCAGTAAGAAGCCATGTGCAGATTCTCCTCCTCAGCTTACGGCTCCATCAACACAACCGAGGCGACTTAATGTATGGTGCACCTACTGTAAGAGGTTGGGCCATTCTGATAATTACTGCTTCACCAGGATGAGGGAAAACGACTTCATGCCCCCTCAGAGAATGAATCGTCAGATGCCACTAACTATCTCGGCTCCACCTCTACGATCGGCACCGTCTGCACATCCGTCTTACAGGTCACCTGCACCTCAATTTAGGCCACCTCAACGGCCTATGGCACCGCAGCCGAACTGTTCTCAACAAGCTCGGGTGCACTCACTTTCAGCTGAGGCATCCAAGACGGCAATTACAACACCACTGGCTTTCGAAGTCACGACACATATCCAAGGTATACCAGTCTTCTTATTGGTGGACACCGGGTCCACCATCTTTATAATATCATGCACAGCAATCAAGCGACTAGTGTTGGAAATAGCTCCTACGAAGGGGTGAGAATCCTTACCGCCACAGGGACCTTTTCAGACGTTACCAAGAGTTGTAAGGATTGCTTGATAGAATTAGGAAGCGGGACAGTACTCGTTGATCTGATCATTACCCCACTATATCATTACGACGTTATCCGTAATATGGATTGGCTCACCGAGATGAAGGCAGAGATCGATTGCAACACCAGAGTGGTAACAACCCTTGTACCTGAGGGCACGGTCTTTACTTTTCCAGTACAGGTCAGTTTGCCCTGCCGCATGAGTTGTTACGCTTCCTTATTGGAGAATGTTGGTGCTCCGACACTTGGGAATACGTCGGTAGTTCAGGATTTTGTGAATGTGTTCAGGAAGATACCTGGATTACCTCCTCAGCGCGAGATCGATTTTACCATTGATCTAGTGCTTGGTGCGACACCTATATCTCTACCGACGTATCACATGCCTCCATGTGAGATGGAGGAACTAAGGAGACAGATCGATGATCGGTTGAATGCAGGCTTCATACGACCGAGTGTATCTCCTTCGGGAACACCCGTGTTGTTTGTGAAGAAGAAGGATGGATCACTACGATTGTGTATTAACTATCATAATTTGAACCAAGTGATGGTGAAGAACAAGTATCCTTTGCCCAGGATAGACGATCTGTTCGATCAGTTGAAAGAGGCGCAGTACTTCACTAAGATCGATTTACAGTCAGGGTATCACCAGTTGCGCGTCAAGAATGAGGACGTGTAGAAGACAACGTTCAGAACCAACTTTGGACACTACGAGTTCCTTGTGATGTCGTTTGGACTCACAAACACACTAGTTGTGTTCATGGATCTAATGAACCGGGTGTTTTGGCCATATCTGTACCGATTCGTCATCGTATTTATAGATGGCATCCTGATATACTCTAAGAGTCGGGAAGATCATGAGGAACACCTGCGAGCAGTCTTTGATACGCTCAGGAAGAACCAGTTGTTTGTCTAGTACAAGAAGTGTGACTTCTTGAAAGAAGAAGTCAAGTTCCTTGGACATGTGGTGTCCAAGGAAGGAATAGCTGTGGACCTTGCTAAGGTGACTGCAGTTCAGGACTGATAGCAGCCCGGTTCGGTTACTAAAGTGAGGAGTTTTCTTGGCCTGACAGGTTACTATCGCTGATTCATTAGGGACTTTTCCAAGATAGTCAAGCCGTTGTCTCAGCTCACTCGGAAGGACCTCAAGTTTGCCTGGAATGAGAAGGCGGAAGCAGCCTTTTAGGAACTGAAGGATAAGTTGACATCCGCAGCGGTGCTAGTATTGCCAGAGCAAGGGGTCAAATATATGATATACACCGATGCATCTTGTGTTGGTTTGGGTTGTGTTCTGATGCAGAAGGACAGGGTTATTGCCTATGCATCGCGATAGTTAAGGAAACACGAGGAAAACTACCCTACGCATGACCTGGAGTTAGTGGCCGTCATCTTTGCATTGAAGCTCTGGATACATTACCTCTATAGAGAAGAGTTCGAGCTCTTTTACGACCATAAGAGCCTTAGGTACATATTTACGCAGAGAGACCTGAATATGAGACAGTGACGATGGATGGAAACCTTAAAGGACTTCAAGTTCTAGGTCTCCTACCATCCTGGCAAGGCTAACCTTGTGGCAGATGCATTGAGCCGCAAGAAGACTATAGCATTTATGACTCTGCTAATGATAGACGAGTGGAACATGGTAGAATTTGTGCGGGACTTCGAGCAGAAGCTTACGGTAGAGGAGCCGTTCGTGAGTGTCGCACACATTCGTGTGCAGCCCCTCATTGATGACGGGATTATTGCGGCTCAGAAAGACAATGAACTATTGACAAAGATGAGAAAGTAGGTGAGCAACAGTGAAGACTCGAATTGGAGAGTTGGTACGGATTGGAGTTTACATTATCGTGGCCGCCTATGCGTCCCAAATCTTCATGACTTGAGAAGGGAAGTTCTCAAAGCTGCTCACAATTCGAAGATGGCGATGCATCCTGGAAGTACGAAGATATATCGAGACATGAAGCGCTCGAACTAGTGGGACAATATGAAGGCCCAAATAATAGACTATGTATCCCGTTGTCTCACATGCCAGCAGGTCAAGGCCGAACACCGCCGACCTCCAGGACTGCTTTAGCCCATGCCCATAGCAGAATGGAAATGGGATTTCATTTCTATGGATTTCATCTCAGGGTTACCGAAGACAAGGAAGGGACATGACTCCATTTGGGTGATTATGGACCGGTTGACGAAATCGGCTCATTTCCTCCCAATAGAGTCTCAAACTCCGCTGACGAGTTGGCCAGGCTATACATCAAAGAGATAGTACATCTGCATGGAGTGCCTATGGAAATCGTATCGGACGAGACACACGATTCATATCTATCTTCTGGACTCGTATCCAGGAAGCAATGGGTGTGAAACTGAAGTTCAGTACCGCGTTTCACCCACAGACGGATGGGCTGACAGAACGGGTGAATCAGGTGTTGGAAGATATGCTGCAAGCTTGTGTGCTTGATTTCAAGGACAGTTGGGATGACTGTCTTCCTAATGCTGAGTTCGCTTATAACAATAGTTTTCAGGCGAGCATTGGCATAGCTCCCTATAAGGCACTGTATAGGCGTCCATGTCGAGCACCGCATTGCTGGGCAGAGGTTGGCGAGAAGAATTTGATTGGCCCCGAGTTAGTGCAGGCAACCTCAGAGAAGATCGATATTATTAAGTGTCAACTCCTAGCAACACAAAGCAGACAGAAGAGTTACGCCGATACGAGGCGGCTACCGCTAGAGTTTGAGGTTGGGGATCACGTATTCCTAAAGGTTTCTCCAATGAAGGGAGTCCTTCAGTTTGGAAAGAAAGGGAAGCTCACGCCGAGATTCATAGGCCCATTCTAAATACTAGATCGAGTGGGTGTGGTAGCGTACCGCCTTGCTTTGCCCACACCACTCGCAGGCATGCACAACGTATTTCATGTATCGATGCTGAAGAAATACGTCCCTGACCCTTCCCACATTATCAGATGGGAGCAGGTACAGTTGAGTGAGGATGCTACCTATGTACTGTAACCGATGTGTATCCTAGATAGGAAGGAACAAGTGTTGCGCAGTAAAGTTATTCCACTTGTGAAGGTACTGTGGACGCACCACACTAAGGAAGAGGCTACTTGAGAAATAAAAGCTGAGGTCCGCAAGAACTACCCTCAGATTCTCGAGGAGTATGAAAATATACTAATTTCGAGGAAGAAATTTTTCTTTAAGGGGGGTAGATTATAACGTCTCACAAAAATCCGTACAATGACCTGAATACCACCTAAAGCAAAAATCGCTAAGGACCGAATCATTTAGAAATTAGATAAAAATTAATTAAGTACTAAACTAAATTAATCAGTAGATTAGCTTGAACTACTTTCTAAAAGAACTGCAAGACCCAAAACCAGTAGAAACATTAACTCTACATTACTTAGAAACCTAGGATCAATCTCAAAACCCAGTTGCTCATGGGAGCACATTGAAACTCTGTATCTAGCCTAGACAGCGCGTCGAAAGTTCAATTACCATGAAATTATACGATTATGAGCGCCTTACTGTGCTTACTAACTATCTCAGAAATTAAGTCCAAATAGTATCCAGAAACGCACAACTGGAGCTCGGAGCTAAGTGTGTGAGAAACTCGAATATCTTTAGAAAATGAACTCAAACTTAAGTGAATTGGGCCTTTCGCTTGCAGGACAAATTTAAGGTTTCAGACCATTAGATTCTGACCCAACTACACCCTTGGATTAGGAAAATTTTCCTACATATAACAGTGTACTTGTGGCCCGATCAAGTGACGATAGCCGTTAAACTGAAACTGTTCCTTCGCTGTCGATCTACAAATTCGATCAGATCGAAACTTTAACATGGCATAGATCCATTGTCAGGAAACTTTCTTCAGACCATATGCGAGCAATGGACCTCCAGATGAGGCCACTATTTGGCTATAACCTAAGTATATCATGGCCCTGAGGCCATTGACATCAGTTTTGGGTCTATATAAGATCCTTAACCCACCCCCCTCTCATTCCATACGAATTTCCTAACCCTAGGAGAGAGAAGAGAGAAAAGAGAAGAAAAGAGTGAGGAGAAGAGAGAGAGAGTGAGAGATAGTTGCTAGGATTTGTTCCTGCCACTCCACGTACTGAATCACCTCTTCCATGTTGCTATACCGGCGATTTCGACTCCACTTTTGGGTAAGGAGTCCTAACCCTAATCTGCTTTAGGTATCCAGATAGGTATATCAGTAAAATAGCTAACCTATTTCATGTTATATGTAGCCGTTGTGCTATAGACAAGGGCGTAGTGTTCAAACTGAGTTCGATGCGAGTTTACCGACAGAAGGTGTGAACTATAAACGTTTAGGTTATGGTTTTCAAGGCTTCCAATGTCAGTAATGATTTATGACTGACTTGATTGCTATCACATATGCTTAGATGTGATGTTTTCCACGTATTACACATATATATGAACTATGTTAAAAATAATGCATTCCATGTGTTTGTTGAAATGTTTGCGTGAATATGAAATTCTAATTTGAGCTTGTCATGATTGTTGTTTGGGAATACATGATTGTTGTAGGTGTAGCAACTCCCTTGTGAAAGGATTTGCTATAATATAAGTTATAACTAATTTATTATATATATGTGTGAGATGTGTAGTCTAACTGTTTGGTAAAATGCCTGAATGAGAAAATGCTTATTGAAATGTATTTAATGAGGGTGTTGGGATAGGATTCTCAATTACCTTATCTATAGCTACAGTTTCCTTTATGTAATCTCTCTTACTACTATGTGATTTATGTATAAAAATCCTATGTATAATAACATGTGCACTATGTGTTTGTCGAAATGCTCAAATGAGATTTATGTTTGAATTGGTTATCACATGCTGCTTGGACTATCACATATGAATGCCTATTGTATTTGAGTATGATTGGGACTAATACGTAGTCTAGGAAATCAATAACGGTTTATGATCAGTGACCGAATTAGTCTAGCCACCACGGACACGTTCGATGAATCCAAGTCGTACAGTAATTATCAATAGTGGTTAAGCCATAAGGAGTGTGTATGCGCTCCATGTCGATTAATTCAACCTGCGCTCATACCAGTCAAGCTTGTTAAGTAACCCGATTGGCCTAATATGTGTTCACCATGTATGGACGCTGCTGCTTGAATCTAAGGTACCACTTACCATTGAAAATCTTACCATTGAAAATCCCGCTTAACCTTGGTACCACGATCCGCTAAGACTCATGAGCCGGGCATGGTAGTATGAGACGCCGTGGTTGAGCTGTCGGCCTACGTTGGGGTGACGAGCCTCCCCGTAGTGTCCAGTGATCAAACTAAACTCGTGAGTTGAATATGGTAGTATGGGACACTGTATTCGAGCTGTCGGCCTACACTAAGGTGACGAGTCTTTTCCATAGTGACCTCGTGTATAAAATAGGCCTACGATCGGTTGACGAGCCCCTCGTAGTGACCTCGAGTGTGAATTAAGCCTACGCTGAGGTGACGAGCCTCCCATAGCAACCTATAGTATAAACTCACGAACTTGCCTATTGTATGTGATTAACTAGGATTGACGACCCTAGATGGATCATTGTTTGGGTAAGTGATATAAAGGAAGGTACCTTAGCTTCACGAATCTGTTATATGAATAGGTCTAATTAAGAACTTCGCTAACACGACCATGCACCGCATTGCATGTGCCTTTGGCATGGGTGTTGAGCATAGTGGGAGTTTAGTATGCGCGATCGTGAGATGATATCGCAAAGGGAGTGCAGGCGAGGGCATGCATCATTAATACATATCATCCTCGCATTAACCAGAGTACTTAGGAATGCTTGTTGTACTGCTTTATCATTACTGCTTGATTGAATTGATAACATGTTAACCTTTGCCTTATAGCTCCACTGAGTTGATCACTCACTCCCACTATGGGATGGTGTTTTAAAACACCAACCAGACCCTATTTTAGTTTCAGATGATCGCGAGGCTTACGATTTGGAGCCTGTCTTCTATGATGACGGTGAGTTCTCCTACCTGCAACTCTCTGGCAGGTCTATGTAGACCTAGAGTTGTGTCACCGGGGCTATAGGGATATGGATTAGATGACATTACACTTTATCGTTTTGTATATTTTAGAACTATACATGTAATTATTCAGCCTGGTGACATGATCATATTCTGGGGTTTATATCCACTTACACACTTTATATATCTATTATAGTCTTCCGCTTGCTTAATTTAATCGCCTCTAGAGTATGATATGTTGATTTGGTATAATCCCACTCATGTTAAATGCACAAATATAGACAACATTTAATCATCATTATCTATGTTGCAAAAGTGATGCGTTAGAACTCGGGAGTTTAGCATCCGCTCGACCCTCGATTTTCAGGCCGTTACAAAGGGCCCATAGTGGCGGGGTCCTCCACTACCCCGATCTCTCTCTCTCTCTCTCTCTCTCTCTCTCTCTCTCTCTCTCTCTCTGATGGAATGTGGCCCACTTGATCTAGGTCGTCCATGTGTTGGGCCTCATGGCCTGGATGAAGTAAAAACATAAATATCAGTTGATCCAAAGATGTGGTGGGCCACCACGTGGACCCACCTTAATGTGTTGTCTTAGTGCTATCCATCCAGGACTGGCCAAGTTAATGAGGAAGATTTAAACTTCTGGTGGAGTACACCACCACCCAGCTCGTGGGACGGTGGGTACCACCCATGATGTAAGAGTTATATCCAGACCGTCTATCTGGATAGTGGGCCAACAGGCCACACGAGTAGCATAGTTGTTGTATCACGTCAGCCAGTCTGTAGGTCCCATATGAGGTATTTTTTATATCCAAACCCGTCATCCATGTGGGACCCACACGAGATGCATGTCTTATATCCACCCATCGATTTTCTGGACAGGTGGGAGGCCATCGTGATATGTATTATAACCAACCATTCGTCTATTTTCTAGACGGGTCGGGCCCACCTTGCTGATGTATATCCAAACCGTCCATTCATCTGGACACTGGCCCTTTTTCAATATATATATATATATATATATATATATATATATATATATATATATATATATATATAATAAAATTAATAATAAATAAATAATACAACATTATAATATATATATATGTATGTGGTGGGCTCCATGTGAGACCCACCTTCTGGACGGATTGGCTGGTATACCTCGTACGTGAGGGATGAGGATTGGTTGGTGCATCTCACACCAGTTATTTAACTGATGGAGTGATGTCACCAATTTCCGTAGGACCCACCGTTATGTATGTGTTTTATACCCACATCGTCCATCTCAGTGGACGCATCTGCCACACATGTGGAATCCACACCGTCCAGCTGTCTGGACCGTGGGAACCACCGTGCAGTATGTGATTATCCAAACCACTCGTCCAACACGTGGATCCCATGTGAGGTGTGTGCATCTGGATGGTGGTGTCCTCCCAGGGGCCACTGTGATATATATGTGGCGCATCCTCACCGTTCAATCCCTAGACGGTGGGACCCACATGATGTATATGTTTTATCTGCATTGTCCATTTAACGGGCCCACTACGATGCATGTGTTTCATTCTCACCATCCATCATTAGATAAGGCCCAAATGAGGATAAGGCAGATCTGCCTATCAGGTGGACCACACTGCAAAATTCAATGGAAGATTGAACGTCCACCATAGAAACCGTTTTGGGGTCACAGAAGCTTTGAATCAATATGAAAATTCGTTTTCCTTTTAATTCAGGCTTTTGTGAGCGTATGAACAGATTGGATGGAAAATAAACGCTATGGTGGGCCTTGTGGAGTTTCAACAGTAGAAATCATTATCACCAGTGTTATTTGTAGTATGGTCCATATGATCTTTTGATATGATTCATTTTTTGGATAAAACTCTAAAATGAACTCTAAAAAATAGATGAATGGTGTAGGTTGTGTGGCCCGATGATGCGGCCCATTTGATGTATTTGCGACCATTCGTTGGGGCCTAATATGATGTATTTGCAGCCCATTTGTTGAGGCCCAATGTGATGTATTTGGGGCCCATTCGATGAGGCACGATATGATGTACTTGGGGCCCATTTGATGAGGCACGATGTGATGTATATCGGCCCATTGATGCGGCCTATATGGGGCCCATTGGTGCGGCCCATTTGATGCGGCCCACTTGATGTATATGAGGCCCATTGGTGCGGCCCATCGATGCGGCCCACTTGATGTATACGAGGCCCATTGGTGCGGCCCATCGATGCAGCCCACTTGATGTATGAGGCCCAGTAGTGTGGCCCGTTAATGCGGCCCACTTAATGTTTATAAGGCCCATTAGTGCAGCTCGTTGATGTGGCCCACTTGATGTTTATGAGGCCCACTTGATGTTTATGAGGCCCATTAGCGCGACTCGTTAATGCAGCCCACTTGATATATATGAGGCCCAATGGTGTGACCCATGTAATGAGGCCCACCTTGATGTATTTGTGGCCCATCCATAAGGCCCACCTTGATGTATTTGTGGCTACTCGAGAGGCCCATATGTGCTGCCCAATGTGATATATTTGTGCCCCATTTGGCGAGGCCCGCTATGATGTGTCTGTAACCTTTGATGAGGCCCGATGTGACGTGCTAAGGCCCATTGTGATGTATATGCGGCCCATAAGTGAGGCCCATAGTGATGTGTAATAGGCCCTTATGTGAGGCCATGGGCCGCACTATACGTTTGGCTCTATGTGGGTCACTCCTTGGAAGCGATGATGGTTAAATGTCCACATTGTAATCTTCCCTTAGGCTCTTTGTTAGGCTGATTGTCAAGGCCGATTTCAATTATCGAGGCCGATTGTCGAGGCTGTTCCGATTGTTGAGGCCGATTCCGATTGTCGAGGCCGATCCCGATTATCGAGGCTGATTTCGATTATCGAAGCCAATTTTAATTGTCAAGGCTGATTCCGATTATCGAAGCCGATTATCAAGGCCGATTCCGATTGTTGAGGCCGATTCCGATTGTCGAGGCTGAATGTCGAGGTCGATTCCGATTGTTGAGGCCAATTATCGAGGCTGATTCCGATTTTCGAGTCTGATTCCGATTGTTAAGACCGATTGTCAAGGCCGATTATTGGTGCCGATTGTCGATACCGATTATGAGTATGTGACAGCATAGCATCATGTACATGCCCATACGCATCATCTGCTTGTTTATTATGAGATGTGGTTAACCATTGCATATGTCATTAGGCAGGTTGTTATGAGACTCCCTGATAGGCAGAGAATGTCTCACATGAGCACAGGGTATGTGTAGGATTAATGCATGACTGGATTGTATGACTCATGCATCTAGCATTGTGTGTTGTGATTACTGTACGCCCTAGCAACATCAGGGCCGTAGCCTCCACAGGCATGTCATGGATGGCAAATGGGATACCAAAAATATTTGGTTCGAGCATTTGGGCACTTTGGATGTCCATGGGTAAAAGTCCTTAAACCTTCATGGCCATGAGATGCTCCAACATCTAAACTGAGTGGATTACATGAGCACTTAAGTGCCAAATACCAATAGGCCGTGTCTCCCACTATGTCGTGGTCGGTTGAAGGGGGTGTGGCCTTATCTGCCCGATTTGTAGTGGGCAAAACTAGGCTGAGTTTGACCAGCTCATAAATGGGTTTGCTATCGACGTGTCGGGTAGGTATTGGCTGACTACTAGTCAGGCAGATAGTGAGGTCTCTTCCACTCACCTGGTTGCGCACGATGGGGCGGCAATCTGGTTTGGAGTGTACTAGACCCCGGTGATGATCCTAGAGATGTACGGTACTGATATGTGGACTTATTGAGTAGGAGTTGCATACTCATTCATTCATTCATTCACTATCCACTCGGGCTGGTGGTGCGCAACTATTTGTTACATGTACCTTCACAATGGCCAGAATTTCAGTTGGGGCGTACAACTAACCTGAGATGAAGAGTCTACTACATTGAGTCTAACTATCCAAATTTAGGTATGGGACTGATTTGGATAGAAGTCTCTTATGAAGGACCCCATAGCCTGCAATACTACGTACTATCATCCTGACTTCACACTCCGGCTTGGTCATGTCATTCACACCGCATATTGCATTACATCCACGACATGTGACATTTTGGATTGCTATGCTTCTGCACTTATATGGCTTGGATGAGGTTGACGGTATTCGAAGGCTCGTCAGGATTTGCATATTGCATTGCATCCTCGGTATCTGATATTTGGCTTACCATATCTCCACATTGCATAGCTGATCTACATTGCTTCCTTAGTATATGATATTGGTTTATATTTTTACATTGCATAACTTGATAAGCTGATGATATTCATGGACTTACCAGCATGTTTCCGTATTACTCTGATATTGTACGATTTATGGATTGTCAGTATTTCTGCTTACTCCGATATCTATATGCTTGGCACGTGCATCGTACACACTTACACCACCCTCTAAGCTTTCTATAAGCTTATTCATGATAGATACATGCAGGTGGCGTTAAGTCGCAGCAGCGTTGAGCTTGGAGCGTGCAGCTGTCTTCTGAAGCTTTGATTTTTGATATATGTATTTCCCTTTCAGCACTATATTCAAATGTTGATATTAGTGGATATGTGATAATGATGTTGCCTTTGTGATTTGGGTAAACTTGTGGTTATGCTTATTTTGAGTTAAATGTACATTAGAAAAATCCTCCTTGTAGGATCCCAAGATCGAAATCTAACATATGGATGCTGGGAGCCAAGAATGGGGTACTACGAAGGCTGTCGGCACCGGATTCGGCGATCAAAAATTTTGTAAGCCCAGTTTCCAAGTTTGGGGCGTGACAATCATGCTCCATGACATCTAAGCCTATTGGAAAAAGGGTTTTAGATGATCTTATTATTAAACATACTAAGAAATTTATCAAGATACTGGTCGGAGGAGGAACGTTACAGCACGACTGAGTAGTTTTTCCCTATTTTTCTAGTTAGGTTTACTACTTTCAAAGAATTTAGGATTAGGATAGTTTACTTTCCATTGTTTATGATAGTTTGCTTATTATCTATAAAGTCTTTTGTGTTAACCCATCTTCACACTAAGATCATTGGAAAAGTCTAAAAAATTCCTTCTTCAAGTATTATCTTTCCATCACTACCCTTTTCTTTTCATTACCCCTTTCGCATTACATGTTTATTTCTTTTACATTAAGGACAATGTAGATTTTAGGTTAAGGGGTTTGGATTAGATAAGCTAATCAATGTTTTCATAGTCTTTGAGCAAAAATTACAGAAAATTGGATTTTTTTTTTGAAAAATTAGAATTACAAGATACTTAATGTTGATGCCTTATGTCTCTTAGAGTTTAATCACATGCGAGATCTCAAAATTAAGTTAAGCATTAATCCTCAATTAGAAGTTTTAAACATTGATTAAGTCATGATCTCACATGTCGCATCTAGCTTAAACAGTAAAGTGTCGGTTTGTTATTGAATTGTTAACTTGATGATTATTACGCATGGAAGGAACCAACCTAAGGAATTTGTCCCTCATGTTCAATAAGAATAATTGAAAAGAAAGAAAAAGAAAATACCTAGTTAAAAAAATAGTTGTCGTCGAAAAGGACTACCTATTAAAGATCTTTAGAATGGTTGATAAAGCGTGAAAGCCATCGATGGAAAAATCAAAAGCTGGAGGAATAAAAGAGGGAATTAAAAGATGAACTGTAAGGCAAGTTTCGGTTTAGGTTTTGGTTGTCCTGAATGTTCTTTTAACTATCAATGTTAATATAAAAGTGAAGAACTGAACCTTAGATTGTGATGAAGTCTGGACTTTACTATACACCCATAGAACTCAATATTTGGAATTGTTTTAATTAGCAGATTCATGCTTTGAAATTGATTATGAAACTTACTGAGTGCTAGAGTTTAAGAGAAGGTAATGCACAACATCGATGTATTTTAGAATTCTATTATGTGGATTGTTTTTTTTTTTAAAACCACTTGAACTTACAGAAATTATCTTGTAAATCTCAAAATATTTTCTGCATACTTTGTTCGAGACTAGCAAAATGCTGGTTGGGGATTGTGTTAAGGGTCTAATATTGCATATTATCCTCCATTTATATCTTGGTTTTATGAACATGATAATACTTAATGTTCTATTACTCATGTTTGTGTTACAAGGTGAATTTAAGAGCTTGAATTGAAAAGGGTGCTAAAAGCATGGATTTGATGCTCAAGAATCACCAAGGCAAGGGATGGATCTTAGAAGATCAAGATTAAAGAATTCACGTGCCAAATATCTAAAAAAAATCAAGTGAAGAATGAAGAGAATTAACAATTTGAAGTGAAGAAAATGAATCTTAAAAAAGTATATTTTGAATCTCTTGGTCATTTTGTGAAATTGCGTAAAGTGAAATCTATTTTAGCAAATTGTGTAAATGCAAGGTTATTTCTAGAGTTTTTCAACTAAGTGTGAAAGTTAGAGTTCCACAACTATAAATAGGACTCCATAGGATGTTCCTAGGCATCTCCTAAGGTTTAAGTAGTGGAGAAAAAGGGGTAGAGAAGCTATCGCCAAAATTTTTTTTCTTCTTCCTTAGTTGGTTTCATATTTTTCTTAAGAGACTTTGGTCTAATCATGTCTATAGTTGGCTAAGCCTCTTAGCTAGGGCTAAGGGTGAAGCTTGTAGCATGATGGGATGTTTATATTGCTGTGATTTATGTTTATGTTGAACTCCATGTATTCTAATTTGATATTTAAGGAATACTTTTAGTTTTTAATAGTTTATTGTGACTCAAATTACAGTAGATCTGCAATAGCTTTGAGTATCTTCTTTTCCTAGTTTGAGATTATGAAATTAGTTAGTCATGTTGTTCACCATCGTCCCTTAGGCATGATAGGGTGATGGAATCCTTCCAAATCTTCACAATGCTCCTACTTTGAGATTATGGTATTGGTAAATCCTGTTGCTTGCTATTGTCTCCTAGGTAAGGTTTGGTGATGGAATCCCTACCAATTATCATAGTTCTCCTTTATTGAGAATTAGGTCAATGGAGGTTCAGATTTGGTTTTATTGATATATTTTCCAATTGGATAGAATAGGCCTCCAATTATAATTATCTTACTTGAATCAAGTAAGAGGGCTCCCTGATCACTACAAGTGGATCCTTGACACCCTAGTTCCCACCTTTAAATTCTTAGTTTTAATTAGTCTATTCACAATTACTCTCTCAAATACTTCAAAATTAGTTTCACATCTTCTTCTAGTTCTACTTCTAGTTAATTTTCGAAATGTACAAGTTTCAGTCCCTGTGGATTCGACCTTGGTCATACCGGGATTATTAATTCATCGCAACCCTGCACTTGGGTTTTGAACATAATTGGGATGTTTATTTTGCTTTGATTCATTGTTTTATGTTGAACTTCATTGATTTCTAGTTGATTTTAAGGAATACTTTCAGTTTTTAATGGTTTGTTGTGACTCAAATTACAATAGATCTGCGATAGGTTTGAGTATCTTCTTTTCTTATTTGAGTTTGTGGGATTGCTAAATCCTGTTGCTTTCCATTGTCTTCTGGGCATGGTTGGGTGATAGAATCCCTTCCAATCTTCACAATTCTATTCTATTGAGGCTAGAATCAATGAGAAGTTCAAAGATTTGATAATCTCTCTTTCCTCAACTGGATAAGATATGACTCTGATTCCAGTTGGATCTCCTGAATCAAGTGAAGTAGCATCCCAATAGATACAAGTGGATCCTTGTCCCCCTAGTTCCCACCATTAAATTCACAAGTTTCAATTACATCATTCACAATTACTCTTACCAATTATTCAGATTTAGATTTACATCTTCTTCTAGCTCTAGTTCTAATTACTTTCAGAAACGTATGAAATTAGTCCCTGTGGATTCGACCTCAGTCTTACCGAGATTATTACTATATTGCGACCCTACACTTGGTGTTATGAACACTTAGCTAAGAAATTATCTAACTATAACTAACATTGTAAACAAAACAAAAAATAAAAACTAAAAAAACAATTAGAACCGAAGTATTGAGAATGAAAAATGATTCCTAAGAAGCCCTATCACTCATAGGTATCTCTCCTAAGCCCTAATTCATACTTGGATACTCTTAGAACACACTTTAAATAGAAAAATTCACACTGACTTAGAACTGACTTCAAATTTACACTCTTATGTTATGCTTCAATCGTATGACAGTCACCTTCAGTCACATCGAAGTCGCATCGAGTCCAGCGAAAGATTCCTTCGACTGTAATCCAATTTCTCTAAAATATTCTAAAGTCTATGTCTCCCTTAGGTCGCATCAAACTCTACTTCAATGGCATTGAACATTGCTTCAATCAGACCTAAGTGTCGAGCCGAATTATCTCTGAAAATCATAGTTTCTTGCTAGATTGCTCTATGTATATTTGTTTGGACAAAACTAACCTCATGTGGGACCAAATAGTCTATTATTTCTGTTATTGAATTGTGTGATTTTTTAGTCCTTTCTTTATCATTCGTCCTTGGTTTCCTTGGATCTTTGGCATGTGAATTCTTTATTAATGACCTCCAAACATCCAAATCTTCACTTGATTAATCTTTGAGCTTTAAGCCTCCTTAAGCATAATTTCATCTTTGTTTCCTGGATTATATTACATGCACAAAATTCATGTTAGTTAATTAATTAAGCACTTTGAATGCATGTAAAGTAATGCAATTGAGAGGATAAATATGCAATATTTGGACGTCATCACAGCCCCAACCAGCATTTTGCTAGTCCCGAACAAAACATGCGAAAGACTCCGGATTAAAAATAATTCCAAAAAGAGCCAATCTTGTAATCTCAAACAATTTCAAACCAAACCAACCTCGAGAGAACTAAAATCAAACATATCATTCACCTAAGTTATAGTACTTTAATAAATCCTAATTAAACTCAAAGTAATAATCATATAATTAAATAATTCCCAACATTGAGTTTCTTGAATGCATTATGTAATCTAAACTTAACACTATCACATATCCAATTTTTCCACTTTCATGTCTATAATGATAATCAACAAAGTGATTAAATCAACCAAAAAGCTTAAACCAGAACTTGTCTTACAGCTCAACACTTCACTCTTCCAACTCTTGATTTTTTTTATTGATGCTTTCACTTTATTACCCTCTTCTTCTTCTTCTTTTAAATTTTTTCTCTATCCATTCATTCTCCTTTTTTATACCAAGATGTCTTTTCATTGACAATTCAATGGGTAGCCCTTTTCGATATCTATTTTTTAACTGATACTCTTTTTCTCACTTTTATCAATGAACATGGTGGACAAATTCCCCAGGCGTGGTTCTTAACATCCTCAATAATCATCACTTTAATATTTCAATATCCAACTAAGGTCTAATGTGTAAGCTAAATGTGATATGTTAAAATTCATGAGTCAATCAGTGTTTAAAACTTTTCAACTAAATATTATTAATTAAGCTTAATTTTAGAATCCATTAAGTAACTCAAATCTAGGCTTAAAAAACACTCAGTACTAATTCTCGGATTCATTTCCTGAAACTATTTAAAATTATAGAAAACATCTTTTATATATATATCAAAATTTTCAGCTTAAATTTCAAATAAAATTTTCCAATGAAAACCCACCCCCTACCCAAATTCTATATTGTCCTCAATGTGTTAAATATATGCAATATATGTAACATGAGAGCAACAAAATAAAGAGTAGGTGGAAGCAGGTACTAGAAGGACAACATATACAGGAGAAAACTTCAAAGATTGGTGCTTCAACAACTATAAATTACAAACAAAATATCCTATTTTACCTAAGGAAACTAAATCCTAAGAAAGCAAGGGAATGGATCTTTATCATACTATGAGAACAATATTGGTATATAGGATTTTCCAGAGATATGAACATTTCTTTTGGAACTATTTTTCCACAAACAGTTTCAACTTTGACCATTTACCTTAAACATATTATCATTTTTGGGATTCACAACTTCCACAACCCCATAAGGATAAATATTCTTTACTATGAATAGTTTACTACATTTGGATAGCAGTTTTCCAGGAAAGAGGTTGAGACAAGAATTATATAGGAGAACTTTCTGATTTAGCCCAAATATTTTTTCGAAAATGTTCTTATCATGAAACACTTTCATCCTTTCCTTATGTATTCTCATGTTGTCATACACGTCTTTCCTAATTTCTTCCAGCTCCACAAGCCAGAGTTTACACAGTGTGCTAGGTTTGTCAATGTCGAAATTGAACTTCTTTATGTCCTAGTATGCCTAATGTTCCAATTTCAGTGGTAAGTGATCACAAGCTTTCCCAAGGATAAGTCTATACGGAGAGATTCCAATAGGAGTTTTAAAAGAAGTCCTATAAGCCCACAACACGTCAGTTAGCCTTAAAGACCAATCCTTATGGATTCATAGTTTTCTCTAATATCTATTAAATCTCCATATTGAAAACTTCAACTTGGCCACTTATCTATAGATGATAGGGTGTTGCCACTTTGTGCGTAATACCATATTTTCTCATTAAGTTCTCAAATGGTTTATTGCAAAGTGCAAACCACCATCACTGATTATAGATCTTGGCATTTCAAATCTCAATAAGATATTTTCTTTTAAAAACCATACAACTACTTTGTAATCATTAGTTCTACAAGGAATTGCCTCCACCCATTTGGAAACATAATCAACAGCTAGGAGGATGTAGATATGTCTAAAAGATGGGGAAAAATATCCCATGAAATTAATACCCCAACAAGTAAAGATCCCTACAATTAGGATCAGATTTTTAGCCATCATATTTCTTCGTGACATTCTTTCCATTTTTTGACATTGCTAACATGCTTTGTAAAACTCATGGGTATCTTTACACATCATTAACCAATAAAAACCTTAACGGTGGTTTTATTTGTTGAAAATTTGCCTCCACAAGCTTATGAGTGATAAAAGTAGATGACAATATAGTGTTTATTGTTTGGAACACATCTTCTAATGATTTGGTGTGGGCAATATTTAAACAAATAAGGATCATCCCAGAAAAGCTACATACATCGGCTAAAAATCTTTCTTATCTTATGATGTCAAAGGAATCGACAATTTACCTGTCATAAGATAATTTTCTGTCACTGTACTAAGGTAATTGGGAGACAACAAATAATTGTTCATTTGAGAAGGTGTCTTTAATTAGCAAACTCTCAATGGAATCTAAAAAAACTTGTCGAGATAAGTGATCCATTACTATGTTCTCTACTCCTTTCTTATCATGTATCTCTAAGTCAAATTCTTGGAGTAGGATCCATCTCAAAAGACGAGGCTTAACATCCTTCTTTAAGAGAAGATACTTGAACATTACATGGTTAATGAAAATTATAATTTTTTATCCAATCAAGTAAGACCCTAGAGCAAAGACTATGAAAAATAGTTCATTTTCCATGGTAAAGTAATTTATCTGGGCATCTTTCAACATTCTACTTGCGTAGTAGATAACATATGATTTCTTGTCCTTCCTTTGGCCTAACATAGCCTCAATAGCATAGTCACTAGCATCACACATATTTCAAAAAGAATGCTCCAATCGGGTAGCTGCATGATTAGTGTGGTTGTCAATATACCCTTTAGCTTTGTAAAATCCTCTTAGCATGAGTCAGTCCACTCAAATGGGATATCCTTTTGAAGGAGGTTACTCAATGGTCTAAAAATTTAGCTAAACTCCTTAATGAACCTCCTATAAAATCTTGAGTGACCTAGAAAAGAGAAAATGTCATGTATTGTAACGTCCTGAAAAAATGCGTACAAAGACTCGAGTACCACCTCAGGTAGAGCTGTCCAAGGACCGCATCCTGTCATATAAATTAGACGGGATTTAGTTAAGTACTAAATGATCAGTGGATTAAGCTTGGGCCACCATTTTTACAAATGAAAATGCCTAAAACCATGGGTACCACTGGCTCAATGTCACCTAAAGACCAAGGAGAAATCCCAAGGGCCTATCGCTCTCGAGAGTACATTAAAACTTGGTAACGGACCTAGACAGCACGTCGAGGGTCCAATGACCGTGAAATTATAGGACTATGTCCATCCTGCTAGGCTAGATGACCATCGCGGGAATCAAGCCCAGTGGTGTCCAGAAACACCCAACTTGAGTTGTGAGTGAAGTGCGTGAGAAACGCGAATATCCTTAGAAAACGAACTGGAACTTAAGTGAATTGGGTCATTCGCTCTCACACAAAGTTGAGAATTTTATACCATTAGTTTATAACCAAACTTCACCTATGCAGAAAGGAAATTTCCCTGCACATATCCGTACAACAGTGGCCCCGATTGAGCACGTACGACCGTTGATCTGACACAGGTTCTCCACGGTCGATTCACTTATCCAATCGCACCTAAATCATGCCCTGGCATGGATCCATTGTTAGAGAGCATACCCTCCGATGTAGATGAGTCATGGGCCTACCTATGGCCCTGTTCGTCAGAAACAGCCACCCACGGGGTATAAACAAGGTATAAAGTGACCCTGGGGCCATTTGCATCACATCTGGGCCTCTAAATAGCCCTTATTTCACCCCTTCTCTCTCATATGCGAATTTCAAACCCTAGATAGAAAGAGAGGAGAGAAAAGGGGAGAAAAGAGGAAAGAGAGAAAGAGGAAGCGTAGGAGATCGCTTCAATCATGGGACATCTTCTCCCATGCACCCACATGCCTAAATCTCCGCCCCGTTGCGCTACCGAACTTCTTTCAACTATGATTTCGGGTAAGAAGTACCAACCCTAACATTGAGATAGAACTCCAGGATAGTCTTTCAGCAACCTAGCTAACCAATTTCATCGTCTAGGTGCCCGACATTTCAGTTTTGGAAACATAAAATTTGGAACAAGTTTGAGTCAAGCATTCTAACGAAAGGTGCGGACTATAAACGCTTAGGTTGCAGTTTATCAATACTTTCATGACAGCTAATGATTTATGTCAGTCTTGATTGTTGTCGTATTGTCTTAAATACACTAATTTCTATATAAGATTCGCCTATGAATTGTGATAAGTAAATGATGCAACCTATGTGTTTATTGAAATGTCTAAATAAGAAATAGAGAATGATTAGTGCTTATTATGATTCCTAATCTAGTATTCCTCATCGTCATATGCATATAGATTTCTCTGTATGAATATTTGATAAAACACATGTTATAACTATCATAGTCTAAGTGTTTGATAAATTGTTTCAATGAGAAATTGTTGATGATTTGTATTTATTATAAGTATTAAGATAGGATTCCCTGCTGTATTATGCATATGTATGTTTTCCTTTATGAAATTAATTGATAAAATGCAAGTTATATTTGACATGGTCTACATGTTTGATGAAATGCCCAAATGACAATCCACTTGAATCATTTTGTTGAATGCTGGGATGGATGTCACATGTGGTTGTAGTAGCATTTCGAGTAGGATTGAACTACAAACGTAGCCTAGGAAATCGGTAAAAGTCCTTGTTCGGGTGGCCGAATTAATCTCACCACGTTAGGTAAACTTGACGAATCTGAGTTGCACGACGATTGTCAACAGTGGCTAGGCCACGAGGGGTGCTTATGCGCTCCATATCGATTAAGTCAGTATGCGCCCGTACCAATCGAGCTTGCCTAATGAACCGATTGACTTATTGTGTGTTTACCATGTATGGACGTGACTGTTTAAATCTAAGGTACCCCTCACCAATGTAAAGACCCACGTTAACCATGGGACACCGTGTTCGAGCTGTCGGCCTACGCTGGGGTGACGAGCCTCCCCGTAGTGATCAATGAGCAACTAAGACTCGTGAGCCAGGCATGGTGGTATAGGACACCGTGTTCGTACTGTCGGCCTACACTGGGGTGACGAGCCTCCCCGTAGTGACCACGAGCACAACTTCTCGCAACTTGCCTATCATATGTATTTAATTAGGAGTGACAAACGTAGATGGATCCAGAATATAGGAGTAGGACCACTACGGTTGTCCGATGCCGAATGTTCAATTTGATTCAATGATATAAAGGGAGGTACCCTAGCTTCCCAACTTGTTGTATGAATGAGCTTAATTAATTACTTGGCTAACATGACCATATATAGCACTGCATTAGTTAGGATGTGCCAAGAAGGCGTTAGAGTTGTACCGTTTTGAGGAAGTGTTGTCATATGCAAAATAGGCTAACGGAGTCGAGTATGAGGGAGCTTTGATGTGAGGGCATACATCATTACTTGCACCCCATTCCTATATTAAAAAGAGTAGTTAGGAAGTGATTATTATGTTTATTTTATCATTACTGCTTTGATTAACTTGATAACATGTGTAACTTTTGCCTTATAGAAACACTGAGTTAAGCACTCACTCCTACTCTGGGACGGTGTTTTAAAACACCAACTAGACTTTGATGTACATGCAAGTACAGATGACGTCTATGCTCTGGAGCAGGACTTCTTGGATGAGGAAGAGGAATTCTCCTACTTCCAGTTCTCGGGCGGGTCGATGTAGATCTCGTGCCGATGCGCAGGGACCACTAGGACATTTGGGCTTAGTCGAACACTTTTACGTATCATTTTGTTCATTTTGAAACAATACATGTATATATTGAACCCGGTTACATACTCATACTCTGGAGGAAAATTGTGAAACACCTGTATGCTTAAATAGATATGTTTTAAACTTTCGCTCTTACTTAACTTAATTAAATCCAGAGTATGATGTGTTGTTTAGTATAATCTCACACATGCTTAACTCGTTAAAATGAAAGAAACTGAATTTCATCATCCACAATACATAAGTGATGTTCTGAATCTTGGGAGTAGAGCTTTGCTCGACCCTCGAAATTCGAGGCATTACAAGTTGGTATCAAAGCATGATTTGGATTAAACTGGACTTAGGATTATAGGCTAACATGACACACCACGACGCACTCTGACTTAGGAAGGGGGCGATGGAATTTAGAGACGATATTAGGATCCCAAAGTTTTGTTGACAAGTGAGGCCAAACACTGTAGTTTAGTCGAAGGTTTATAACTGGGGAACTCAAATCATGTACAATGACCTAAGTCACCCCTGATCAAGTATAACAAATCAGGTCGACTTAAACGACCTAAACGTTGAACTTTGTGGTCAAACTGAGGGCGGATCCACGCCAAAGAAATCTTGAGTAGGGAAAGAGAATCCAGGAAATGCGATTAAACGATCGTCAGACCGTGATGCATGGACCCGACGGGCCTAAGGACCCAAACCAATGAGTTTAGTGGGGCCCAGGGGTTCCCATGGACCAAAAATTGCCACCAGAGGGGGGTGGCCACCGCTAGATGACGGGGGCACCACCGGACCATCCAGCGATGCACGACGGCACACCACCGGATTAGCCAGCGGGCCGCGACGGTACCGCCCGATCGGCGGCGTACCGCTGGCCTGTCCAAGGGGCACGACGCACTGTCACTGGTCTGGTTGTGTGGGCCCCTCCCACGTGTGGGGTCCACTTATATGACCCCACAACCCCCTTTTCCTTAATTTCTACCTACTTTCAAGCCCCTCTAGCCCTCCAAACCCTCCAAAAACCCTCCCTCTCTCTCAAATCTCCATTTCCTTGCTTCAAAATCCCTTTTCCTTGCATTCTACACCCCCTCACCTCAACTCTCTCCTAATCTCCCTTGCATTTCTTCCCTTTTACTCATTTGAGCACCAAACCCATCACTTAGGGTTCCCAAAACACCCATCTCCTCAAAAATCCCTTCTTACCATATCCTTTCCATCTTCATGGCCTTTTTCGAGATCATAGCCACCATCTTCTCCATTTTTACACTCCTTTCCCTTATGGGGAAGAAGCGAGCGGCCCCAGATGAGGACGGGCCAAGTCATCCAAGTCGTTCCAAGAAGAAGACAAGTACCGAGACAAGTGCGAGTGCCAAACGAAGGTCGAAGCGGGACCTCGACTCTCAAATCTCAATAGAGAGGTCTCTACCGGTGGGCACTGGACTCTGTAAGTTCCATAATCGTAAGGTTATTTTCGAAGCTCACGTGGATGAGAAATTATTTGGGATGTATCCAGTGATCGACCACCTCCTGGATAATGGGTGGGGCCCCATATTTGAAGGAAAAACACATGCTAATGACCCACATAAGGAACCCAACTCTTGAGCCTCTCCACTTATCATCCCATTGGGGAGAACAAAAACCAGGGTCGATGTGGACATCATGGCTCGCATTATGGGAGTGGAGCGCGGTGATGTGCATGCTAATGAGACTAATCTCACTAGTGGACAGGCAAGAGATCGCCGCACTCGTTACATTGACAACCAACTCATTAATTGGAGGCAGGGGAACAGCCTCCCAATGACATGCATAATGGATTATTTTCGCCTGCTCCACCATATATGCACATACAACGTGTATCCTAGATGGAGTAACCGCATAGAATGCACTAATTTATGGCGGATTTCCTGTACCGAGTAGGACAGGGAGAAAAGGTGTGCTTACTCACTCTTGCCTTGACTCAGATAATTAAGGCGACAAAGTTTACTCAGGGGGACTTGTCCCTCCCATTCGGCTGACTAGTTTGTAAGATTGCCTATAACTTTGGATTTAGGCTCCACATGGACAATCTCACCCCTATCCATTTCATTAATGAGACTACCCTCAACAACATGAAAATGGGTCCCAAGCAATGCCAAGCCAGACTTGAAGAATTCAGGGATGAGATAGAAGAAGAGACCGAATAAGAGGAAGACAGTGATGAAGAGGAATAGGAGGAAGAAGTGAAGGCTCATAATTCCAACTGGGAGCCTCCCACTGCTCGTGATGACCGCCAAGACCAGGCCGCCCAAGACGCCCGCATGGCCAAGATCGAGGAAAACCACGCCTACCTGAAGCAGAAGTTCGAGGAAAACCAGGCCTACCTGAAGCAGAAGTTTAAGAGGATGTCCCGTATCCTGAAAGCCCTCCTGTGCTGCATGTAGGATAAGGGAGCTCCTCTGCCTTCGTCAGAATCAAAGGATTAGTAGTATAGTTGTAGTTACTTTTTGTTTCTTTTTTGTAATGGCCTTGGATAGGCTCAGTTTGGAGGCTAGGTTGGTAAATGTTGAAGTCTTTTGTTAGTTAGTTGTCATGTGTTCTCTGTCATAGTACATGTAATGCCATATCATATGTAACTGTGACAAATTTTGTTTAATGAAATGCATGGAGCTCTTTTTGTTCAGTAATGTGTGGAATGTTTGAGAAAAGCTAATGATGTTACCTTAACTGTATAAATGTTATACCCTATGTTGTATATAGGGAATGCCTCCTAAAACTACTCGGAACATGGCACGTCTTCCACTTGGTGGGTTGGTTGATAGGGCCCCTCTCCCGAGTGATAGCCAAACAGACCCTAGTTTGGGTCCAGTTGGCGAGACAATGCCGGATTCACAACCGGCCACCGGCCCCACAAATGGGCCAACGTCGAGTGCACCACCGGTTCTAGGTCAGAACCGCACGTCTTCATCAACGCCACATATGCCTCAGGCAGCCCTTCCCCCAGATAGATTGGAGAAGATGATGCTCTTAATGCAATAGCAACAACAAGTCCTGGCGACTATAGCGGGGGCCATTGCACAAAATATGAACGTGGTCCCGCCGATGCAACACATACAGGCTACTGGGACAATGGCTGCAAGTGGCCTGTTTGAGCATTTTCAACACCTCCGACCTCCCACTTTTGTAGGTACTCAGACCCGAGGAGGCCGAATACTGGTTGGATCATATTTCTAAGATGTTAAAGCCACTACACTATACCGAAGCGGAACAGGTCGAGCTAGTTACATATATGTTTGAGAAGGAGGCTAGCCTATGATGAGACAATGTCCTACGAACTGTTCCCGCAGAATTTGCGTGGACCTGGGACGAGTTCGAAACGCGTTTCCACGGGAAATACTTCCCCTTCACTTACTGTAACGAAAAATAGGGCGAATTCATCCACCTCAGACAAGGGAAATGACAGTGGCAGATTATGAGAACCGTTTCATGGAGCTAGCTAGATATGCTCCTTTGATTTTGGCAAATGAGTCGATGAGAATGTGATGATTTTTGGAAGGGTTGCGGGTTGACATCTGTACCAAAATGTATTGTGCTAGCAGTCCCACATATGCTGAATTGATAAACATGTCCCTGTGAGCTGAGCAGGATGGTGAGCGGGTGTCCTGAACACGCTTGCTAATGGGCCCGAGGCCTAGGCCTGAATTGCAAACCCGGCCATTTCTCGGCAAGAGGCTGCATATGAACTCGCCCCCAAGACTAATGGCTCTACCGGCTCAACAGAGGCGTTCTGATCTTATGTGTACCTACTGTAATAAAGCGGGCCACACTGACCTTTTTTTGCTTTACCAAGATGAGGGATAACGACTACACACCGCCTTAGAGGGTCAACCGCCAGCCACCGCACTCTATTTTAGCCCCACCTTTACGATCTGTGGCACCGGCGCAACCATACAACTGACTTCCTGTATCCCAAAATAGGCCGCCACAACGACCTATGAAAGTATTGTCTAACTGCCCACAACAAGCTCGCGTGCATGCACTCGCCGCTGAGGCAGCTGAATCAATGGTTACAGTACCGCTAGCCTTTAAAGTCACTTCCCACATTCAAGGTACACCTGTATTCCTGTTAGTGGACACCGGGTCCACTGTTTCAATGATACCATCCTCTATAGTCAAGCAATTAGGGTTGGGCACTACCCCTATGATTGGGGTGAGAGTCATCGCCGCAGCAGGGACCTTCTCTGACACCACTAAGCTTTGTAAGAGTTGCCCGATAGACTTAGGGAGCAGAGTGGTGTGCATTAACTTGATTATCACCAAGATATATTATTACGACATCATCCTCAGCATGGATTGGCTTACCAAAATGAAGGCAGAAATCGACTATGAAATTAAATTGGTGACAGCCCATGGGCCCGAGGGCATGACCTTCACCTTCCCAATTCAGGTCAGTTGGCCCTACCGCATTAGTTGTTATGCTTCCCTGTTGGAGAATTATGATGGTCCGTCACTTGGGGATATGTCAGTAGTTTAAGATTTCACGGATATGTTTAGAATGATCCCTAGACTACCTCCTCAGCGCGAGATCAATTTTACCATCGACCTTGTGCCAGGGGCGACACCTATCTCCTTACCGATGTACCGCATGCTTCTATGTGAAATGGAGGAATCAAGGAAGCAGATTGATGATTTATTGGACTCGGGTTTTATACAGCTGAGCGTACTCCTTGGGGAGCACCTGTGTTGTTTATGAAAAAGAAGGATGGGTCGGTGCGGTTGTGTATAGATTATTGCAGGTTAAATCATGTCACGGTAAAGAACAAGTATCCTCTGCCCAGGATAGATGATCTGTTCAACCAATTGAATGGGGCTCAGTATTTTTCAAAGATAGACTTACAGTCCGGGTATCATCAGTTGTGCGTCAGGAATGAAGACGTGTAGAAAACAACTTTCAGGACCAGCTTTGGGCACTACAAATTCCTTGTAATGCCATTTGGACTTACAAATGCACCGATCGTATTCATAGATCTCATGAATCGGGTGTTTCGGCCGTATCTTTACCGATTCATCATCGTATTTATCGACGACATTCTGATATATCAAAGAGTCGACAAGACCACGAAGAATACTTATGAGTAGTCCTTGATACACTTAGGCAAAATCAATTGTTTGCATAGTAACGAAAATGTGACTTCTAGAAGGAAAAAGTCAAGTTCTAAGGAAGGAATCATCGTAGACCTTGCCAAGGTGACCACGATACAGGACAGGGAGCAGCCCGGCTCAGTCACAGAAGTGAGGAGTTTCCTTGGACTTGAAAGCTATTATCGTCGATTTATTAAAGATTCTCCAAGATAGTCCGGCCATTATCTCAACTTACTTGGAAATATCTTAAATTTGCTTGGAACGAGAAAGCAGAGGCAACCTTTCAAGAATTAAAGTACAAGCTAACGTCTACAACCATGCTAGTGCTGTCAAAGTAAGGGGTTAGATATACTATTTACACAGACACCTCTCACGTCGGTTTGGGTTGTGTGCTTATGCAAAAGGATAGGTGATCGCCTATGTCTCTCAACAGTTGAGGAAACATGAAGAAAATTACCCCACTCATAATCTAGAGTTGGCGGCAGTCATTTACCATTAAAGCTTTGGAGACATTACCTTTACGGAGAGGAGTTCGAGCTCCTTTGCGACCATAAAAGCCTCAAGTACATCTTTACGCAGAGGGACCTGAATATGAGGCAACGACATTGGATGGAGACTTTGAAAGACTTCAAGTTTGAAGTCTCTTACCATCCTGACAAGGCCAACCTTGTGGCCGATGCATTGAGCCGCAAGAAAACTGTAGAATTTGTAGCCCCGTTAATGGTAAGAGAGTGGAATATGGTGGAGTTCGTGCGAGATTTCGAACAAAGGCTAACAGTGGAGGAGCCATTTAAGAGCGTCGCACACTTCCACATGCAACCACTTATTGATGACCGAATCATTGTGGTTTAGAAAGAAGATGAGCTATTGGTAAAAATGAGAGAGCATGCAAGCGACAGTGAAGAATCAGAATGGAGGATTAGCTTAGGTGGAGGTTTGCGGTATCGTAGCATCCTAAACCTTCACGACTTGAGGAGAGAAGTTCTAGAGGCCGCTCACAATTCAAAGTTAGCGATGCATCCGGGTAGTACGAAAATGTATCGGGACGTGAAGCGTTCGTACTGGTGGGACAACATGAAGGCCCAAATAGCAGACTTTGTGTCCTGATGCCTCACGTGCCAGCAAGTTAAGGCCGAGCACCGCTAACCCCCTGGTTTACTTCAGCCCATGCCCATAGCCGAGTGGAAGTGAGATTTCATATCCATGGATTTCATTTCTGGGTTACCAAAGACAAGAAAGGGGCATGACTCCATTAGGGTGATTGTGGACCGGTTGACAAAATCGGCCCATTTCCTTCCAATACGAGTTTCTAATTCGGCAGATGACCTGACCAAGCTGTACATTAAGGAGATAGTATGACTGCATGGGGTTCCTCTAGAGATTGTGTCGGACCGAGACACACGATTCACATCTATGTTCTGGACTCGAATACAAGAGGCGATGGGGGTGAAGCTAAAGTTTAGTACTGTGTTCCACCCACAGACTGATGGGCAGACAGAGTGGGTAAATCAAATACTTGAGGACATGTTATGAGCATGCGTACTTGATTTCAAGGACAGCTTGGATGATTGTCTCCCTTATGCCGAATTTACTTATAATAACAGTTTTCAAGCAAGCATCGGCAAGCCTTGTATGGACGCCCATGTTGGGCTCCACATTGTTGGGTGAAAGTTGGCTAGAAAAGCTTGGTTGGCCTAGATCTGGTTTTGGGGACCTCAGAAAAGATCAATATTATCAGGCGTTGACTCCTTATGGCCTTGAGTAAGCAGAAGAGCTACGCTGATACGAGACAGGGACAGTTAGAATTCAAAGTTGGGGACCATGTATTCCTTAAAGTTTTTCCAATGAAAGGAGTACTTCATTTTGGCAGGAAGGGGAAACTCACGCCAAGATTCATTGGCTCGTTCTGGATTTTACACCAAGTGAGTGTGGTGGTGTACCGTCTCGCCTTGCCCACACCACTCGCAGGCGTACACAACGTGTTTCATGTGTCGATGCTGAAGAAGTTTGTTCCCAACCCAACTCATATTATCAAGTGGGAGCAAGTACAGCTAAGGGAAGACGCTACTCATGTATTGTGGCCAACACATGTTCTAGATAGGAAAGAGAAAGTATTGCGCAACAAGGTTATCCCACTCGTGAAAGTGTTATGGACACACCATACAGAGGAATCTACTTGGGAAACAGAAGCTGAAGTCCGGAAAAACCACCCATAAATCCTCGAGGAGTACGAAAAGGTACTAATTTTGGGGACAATTTTTCTTCAAAGGAGGTAGATTGTAACGTCCTAGAAAAATCTATGTAAAGACCCGAGTACCTTCTTAGGCAGAGTTGCCCAAGGATCACATCCTGCCATATAAATTAGACGGGATTTAGTTAAGTACTAAATGATCGGTGGATTAAGCTTGGGCCACCATTTTCACAAATGGAAAGGCTTAAAACCATGAGTACCACTAGCTCAATGTCAACAAAAGACCCACGAGAAATCCCAATGGCCTGTTGCTCTCAGGAGTACATTAAAACTCGATAACGAACCTAGACTGCAAGTCGAGGGTCCAATGACCGTGAAATTATAGGACTATGTCCATCCTGCTAGGCTTGATGACCATCGCAGGAATCAAGCCCAATGGTGTCCAGAAACACCCAACTTGAGTCGTGAGTGAAGTGCGTGAGAAACGCGAATATCCTTAGAAAATGAACTAGAACTTAAGTGAATTGGGCCGTTCGCTCTAACGCAAAGTTGAGAATTTCGGACCGTTAGTTTGTGACCAAACTTCACCCATGGTGAAAGAAAATTTCCCTGCACATATACGTATAACAGTGGCCCCGATTGAGCACATATGACTATTGATTTGACATAGGTTCTCCATGGTCGATCGGCTTATCTGATCGCACCGAAATCATGTCCTGGCATGGATCCATTGTCAAAGAGTGTACCCTATGACATAGATGAGTCGTGGGCCTCCTTATGAGCCCTGTTCGTAAAAAATAACCACCCACAGGGTATAAACAAGGTATAAAGTGACCCTGGGGCCATTTGCATCACATCTGGGCCTATAAATAGCCCTCATTTCACCCCTTCTCTCTCATATACGAATTTCAAACCCTAGATAGAAAGAGAGGAGAGAAAAGTGGAGAAAAGAGGAAAGAGAGAAAGAGGAAGTGTAGGAGATCGCTTCAATTGAGGGACATCTTCTCTCACGCACCCACACGCTTAATCACCGCCCCGTTGCGCTACCGAACTTCTTCCAATTATGATTTCGGGTAAAAAATATCAACCCTAATATCGAGATAGAACTCCAGGATAGTTTTTTGGCAACCTAGCTAACCAATTTCATCATCTAGGTGCCCGACATTTCATTTTTGGAAACGTAGAATTTGGACCGAGTTCGAGTCGAGCATTCTAACGAAAGGTGCGGACTATAAATGCTTAGGTTGCAGTTTATCAATGCTTTCATGATAGCTAATGATTTATGTCTGTCTTGATTGCTGTCATATTGTCTTAAATACGTTAATTTCTGTATGAGATACGCCTATAAATTGTGATAAGTAAATGATGCAACCTATGTGTTTGTTGAAATGTCTAAATGGGAAATAAAGAATGATTAGTGCTTATTATGATTCCTAATCTAGGATTCCTCATCATCATATGCATATAGATTTGTCTTAAATACGCTGATTTCTGAATGAGATTCGCCTGTCTTGATTGCTGTCGTATTGTCTTAAATCCACTTGAATCGTTTTGTTGAATGCTGGGATGGATATTGTAAGTGCTATAGTTTATATCCTTGTCTGTTGTCAAATTTGTGGTGCCAAAATCACTGTTATATATAACTTGCATAAGTGAAGCTCTCTCAAGGATCAACATTCATAAACAAGCTAAGCTCACAACAAACAAAGCTCACAAGTACAAGGATCAATCTTGAATGCAAAAACTGCTCACAAGACAAGACTCAAGCTACAAGACTTCAAGAAGAGTACAAGGCAGTTTGTAAAGAACTCAAGACATTTTCAAGATTGAGCTACATCAAGATTTCAAGATTGAACTACATCAAGACTTCAAGGCTCATACTTCAAGGTCACTAGTTCCTAATGTTTCAATGTCCTTACTTCATGGTTGAGGTTTGACTGACCATAGGTTGACCTTAGAAGTAGGTCATTTTGGATACATAAATCGAATGTTTATTTTACATGAATTTGGTCTATTCTTCGACTAGTCCTAAGCCTTCTTCGACTAGTCCTAGAGTTGCTTCAACCAGTCTAAGAAATTCCTCGATCAGTCGTGAGTTTGTTACAAATTTCGGATAAAATCTGTTAGGCTTCGACTAGTCCAGAAATCTGTTCGACCAGTCGAAGGAACAATGTCGACTGCATCTTCGACCAGTCGAAAATCTTCAACTCAAAATCCAGCGATGTTTTTCAGGTTCTTCGACCAGTCGAAGGAGACCTACGATCAGTCGAAGGAGACCTTTGACCAGTCGTAGAACGGTCAAAGCTTATCCTACCGAATCTTTCAAAAATCTGTTATTACTTCGACTAGTCGAAGAGCTCCCTAGAACAGTCGAAGACGCGATCTGCTCACCTATAAATAGTGCACGAATCTTAGAAGAAATCATCGAATTAAGTAATCCATTTAAGCCAATCTTCGTCGAACTTCTGAGAGATAATTCTGTGCTCCATCTAAGCTAAGTGAGCTTATTTAATATTCTCTTTCCTTAGCTTTATTTAATTGATTTTGTTTCAGCTATTCCAATCTAATTTGATAAGAGGAATTGTTATTCCCTTTCTTTGGAATCAAAATCAATTAAGGCAAGCCCTATTTGGTTTAATTTAAAATCTATTAGAATTAGAACCATTGTAATTGAGTATTGGACATTGAACTTGGACATTCAATCATCTACTCGACTTAGTTCTGGCCTGCTACAACGAAGGAGATAATCGGGTATTTTACATTTAATTGTAAATTCCTTTCTGCTTTTGGTTTCTTTCAAGATTTGCGGAAAAATCTCGTTGTATTGGTTATCCGAGGAGAGCCAGGAAAACTCGAAGTGGGGTTTTTAATTGTGTAAGCCCACGGACAAAGACACAATTGTAAAGGTTTTGGGTGAACCTGGGAAAACCTATTTTGTTAGTGAACGCTAATATCCCCTGTGTGAGGATATTAGGAGTGGAGTAGCATTCTGTGTGGCTGTTGTTTAACAGTTGGTGAACACACAGGCGAACCACTATAATCCCTTGTGTTGTGGTTGAATGATTTATACTTCTGATCTTTAATTATTCTTTTGTGGGATGTATGTATGGTGGTGAATGTTGTAATCATTTAATTCAAGCATTGTGAGAATTTTGTAATAGTTTAGAATTTATTTTCTGTTATTCCTTTATCACTTGATATTCAATTTCCTTTAAAAGTTGTTCCAGCAAGGTTGCCTGCCATTTTTATGGTGTATGGTCAGTCCCTAGAACAATACATTTGTGATTTCAATTTATTTTAATTCGGTTTGTATTTATTTCTGTATTCTTTTGTTTGAGATTTGATACAAAGATCTTTCTAGAAATAAGGTTTTCCTACCATAAACAGTGGGTTTTGGTGTAAGGTTGTCCTTAGAACAACATTTGTATCAACCTCTCAAGATCTGAATTTTGAGGCTGTTTTACTTTCCTGCATTGTGATTTACTTTGGCTATCATATTCTTTTTAATTCCGCTGTTATAAGTTTTATTTGGCATTGTCCTATTCACCCCCCCTCTAGGACATATAGCTAGGCCTTTTCAAGTGGTATCAGAGCCTAATAGCTCTTTTTTATTCTTGGATTTAATTCCTGAGCTAACGATTTAAGCTATTTAAGATGTCAAATTTTGATAGCCTTTCAGTCACTAGACCTCCACCCTTTGATGGCTCCAACTATGCCTATTGGAAAGCCAGAATGAGGATCTTCCTCAAATCAATGGATGAGAGTGTGTGGCAAGCCACAACAACTGAATGGAAACCTCCTGTCATGGAAGTTACTGGGGTTGATGGTTCAAAATCTATGAAAGTCACACCATATTACCAATGGACCACTCTTCAGAAAAGTGAGAGTAGTGCAAATGCTAAAGTACTAAATGCAATTACTTGCGCACTATCACCGGATGAGTTCAAAAGAATCATTTCCTATGATACTGCAAAGCAAGCTTGGGATATATTAGAAATAACACATGAGGGTACTACAATTGTCAAAAAATCTAAAGTCCAACTCCTCACAACCAGATTTGAAGAAATTCATATGGAGAAAAATGAAATGTTTATGGACTTTTACACTAGATTAAATGACATTGTAAACTCAATTTGGGGCTTTCTGTGATAAAATCCCAAAAAGTAAAGTGTGTGCAAAAATATTACGCTCACTTCCTGAACGGTTCAATTCTAAAGTAACCGCGATCCAGGAACTTCGTGATACGGATAATATGAGGGTAGAAGAACTAGTTGGTTCTCTACAAACCTACGAGTTAAACTTTAAAGCTCCTAAAGGTAAATCTATCGCACTAAAATCTTCTAAATGTAATTCAGAAGAAAATTCTGATTCAAAAGATGATATGGCTCTTTTAGCTAAGAAATTTTACAAGATTTTCAAAAGCAAGAAAGGGGTTGATTTTCAAAAATCAAATGATAAAAAGAAGTTTAGACCCAAATCTCGAAAATCTTTGAAAGATAGTCAATGTTACAACTATCAAGAATATGGGCACTTAGCAAATAGATGTCCTAAAAGGGACAAACCCAAGAAGAAGGGTATGTTGGCTACATGGGATGAATCATCTGATTCTGAAGGTTCTTCTGAATCAGAAGATTCTGAAATTGAGTCGGGCAATGAGGTTAAAGCTCTTATGACCCTAGCCAAATTCACATTTTCAAATAATGACTCAACAAGTGAAGAAAATCTGAGTAGTGAATGTGAAAATGAAGATGATCTTCAAGACGCTTACAATGCCCTATATAAGGAAAGTTGTAAAATTGCTGTCAAACTTAAACTTCAAAAAGAAAAGTTTTCTAAACTCAAAAATTGTTTTGAATCACTTGTCTTAGAAAAATCACAAATTTCAGATTGTTTTGAAAAATCAAAATGCTATTTGGAATTCAAAAACTCCCTAATTATTGATTTAAAATCTAAAATTGAGAAACTTAAAACTGAAGTATCTTCTCTTCTGAGTCTAAAGGACACATGGAAATATGTCCAAGGTGATCCAAAGTTAGAAAAACTGTTATCCGGATCTAGAAAATGTGGCGATCGATCCAGGTTGGGCTATGATAAAAATCTACCTCCTAAACAAAAGTATACTCCTCCTATGTTTGTTAAAGGAGAGTCCTCAAACTCAAAAGGGAAAAGTACTTATCAAGATTTTTCTAGAAATTCAAAAACTTTTCAAACACCTAGAAGCAGCCATGTCAATTTTAATCATAAACGAAATCCACTAGTTGAAAAGATAGTTGATTTACTCAAGGAGCTCTTAAAATCTAACTCTATAGGTCATTCCTACAAATACACACAAAAGAAGACCAACTATGTTCCTAAACCCAAAACAGTTATGAAATGGGTTCCTAAAGTTACCTGCTTGGTTGTTCACACTGCTTTCAAAGCAACAAGTCATTCAAAGTGGTGCCTAGACAGTGGATGCTCTAGGCATATGACAGGTGACAAAGCTTTATTCACGAATCTGAAAGATATGACTGATGGTTCAGTCACATTTGGTGATGGTAGCAACTGCAAGATTATAGGCCAAGGTACGGTTCAACTTTTTAATCTTCCTGTGTTTAAAAATGTTTTATATGTTAAAGGCTTAAAACATAACTTGCTTATTATATCTCAAATATGTGATAATAACCATAATGTTCGGTTTTCTAATCAAAGCTGTGAGATACTAAACAATAAGGGTTCTCTAATATTAACTGGACGTGGAACCTCTGAAAATTGCTATATTATTAGCGAATCCAGCTCATCTAATCAAACATGTTACATGGTCCATACAGACGAGACTGATTTATGGCACAAACGTCTTGGACATGTACATTATCGAAATTTATATAGATTGAGCAAACGAGAACTTATAAGAGGTTTACCCAAACTTCAGAAATTAGATAAAATATGTGGTGAGTGTCAAATAGGCAAACAAACAAAGAACTCACACAAAAAGGTGAATTCAAATACCACATCAAGACCACTCGAACTTCTCCACATGGATCTGATAGGACCTACCAGAACAGAAAGTCGTTGTGGAAAAAAGTATATCCTGGTAATAGTTGATGACTTTACCAGATTCACTTGGGTAGTCTTCTTAAGGGATAAATCTAAAACCCTTGAAGAAGTAAGAAAATTTTTCAAAAGGATTCAAACTGAAAAATCTTCTCAAATCAGTAAAATTCGTAGTGATCATGGATCTGAATTTGAGAATAGCAATTTTGAGAAGTTTTATACCGACCAAGGAATATTACATGAATTCTCTGCTCCCAAAACTCCACAACAAAATGGAATTGTAGAAAGAAAGAATAAAGTGCTTCAAGAAATGGCTAATGTCATGTTGAATAGCATGAAGCTCTCTAAAAATCTTTGGGCTGAAGCAGTCAACACAGCTTACTATATTATTAACCGAGTCTACACTAGCAAAGATAATAATAAAACGGCTTACGAATTGTGGTTCAATAAAAAGCCTACTGTTAAATACTTTCGAGTTTTTGGCAGCAAGTGCTATATTTTACGTGATCGTGAAAATTTGAAAAAATTCGATACGAAGAGTGATGAAGGTATTTTTCTAGGATATTCCTTAAACAGTCGAGTTTATAGGGTTCAGAACAAAAGGACTGGTGTGATTCAAGAATCCATTAATGTTGTCATTGATGATCACTTAAACACGCCAATTTCTAATTCAGATAATGATGAAGTACTAAGCATTGATAAACCCGATACTTCATCGAATCAGACTGATTCTGAGTTGAGGACTATTAAAGATCATCCAACCACACAAATTCTTGGAAACCCTCTCACCGGTGTTCGCACCCGTAGACAACTTGAGGATATATGTAATTATGTATGTTTTACATCCCAAATAGAACCATCTAACATAAAAGAAGCTCTTGCTGATGAGAACTGGATTGTTGCGATGCAAGAAGAACTCAACAAATTCGTAAGAAATGATGTTTGGTATCTCGTACCAAGACCTAAAGATAAACACATCATTGGAACAAAATGGATTTTCAAAAATAAGTCTGACGAGTGTGGAAATATAATTAGAAACAAGGCTAGACTAGTGGTACAAGGTTATACTCAAATTGAAGGGATTGATTTCGATGAAACTTTTGCACCAGTAGCACGTCTTGAATCTATCAGACTATTTATATCCATTGCATGTTTTAGAAAGATAAAGATCTATCAGATGGATGTGAAAAGTGCTTTTCTAAATGGCGATTTACATGAAGAAGTCTATGTTGAACAGCCAATGGGTTTTAAAGATTCCAAAAATACTGATTATGTATATTGGCTTAAAAAGGCACTTTAAGCATAGTATGAGAAACTAACGAAATTTCTTTTAAGTTATAATTTTCAAATGGGATCTGTTGATAAAACTCTATTTGTTAAAAAACATAATGATCATATCTTAATGGTGCAGATTTATGTTGATGATATCATTTATGGATCAACTTGTACTGACTTGACTACTGAGTTTGTAGATTTGATGAAATCACAGTTCGAAATGAGCATGGTTGGAGAATTGACTTATTTCCTTGGATTGCAAGTAAAGCAACAACCTGAAGGAATATTCATTTCTCAATCTAAGTATGCTTTGAATCTAATCAAGAGATTTGGATTTGAGAATGACAAGAATTTCAATACTCCTATGAGTACTACCCTGAAACTCTCAAAAGACTCTATTGGTAAAAATGTTGACTCAAAACTTTATCAGAATATGATTGGTAGTTTGTTATATTTAACTGCTAGTAGACCTGATATTTCTCTAAGTGTTGGTATTTGCGCAAGATATCAATCTGATCCAAAAGAATCTCACTTGATTGCTGTCAAGCGAATTATTAGATATGTCGCAAGTACTATAAATCTCGGTCTCTGGTATCCTCTTCAGACCAATGTCCAATTAGCTAGGTACTCGGATGCTGACTGGACTGGTAATCTAGATGATAGAAAATCAACCAGTGGTGGTTGTTTTTACATTGAAAAATGTCTAATTTCCTGGTTTAGTAAGAAACAAAAATTCTATATCACTTTCAACAGCTGAAACTGAGTATATCGCAGCTGGTAATGCATGTACACAGCTTGTTTGGATGCAACGAATGCTAGGTGATTATGGAATTAAACAGAATTCTATGTTATTACATTGTGATAATTCCAGTGTGATAAATATTTCAAAAAATCCTATTCAGCATTCTCGTACTAAGCACATTGACATTAGATTTCATTATATAAGGGAATTAGTAGAAGAAAAAGTTATATCTCTAGAATATATTCCTACCGAAGATCAATGAGCTGACATTTTCACAAAACCTCTTGATAAAAGCAGGTTCAAAAGATGAAATTTGATCTTGGCATGTGCATTTTAAAATGATTATTTATGCCTACTTGTATTATAGTGTATATATTTGCTAGATTGAATTTCATTTTTTGTATAGTTTGTAAGAAATTTGAATTTTTGGGCATTCTTCGACCTGTCGTGAGTATACTCGACCTGTCGACCTACGACCGGTCGTAGATATCCACGACCAGTCGTAGAACTCATGAATCACTTAAAATTGGGGATTTTTTCTTTCTTTCTCATTTCGATTTTCTTCTCTAAGGAGTCGTGCTTCGACTTGTCGAACCCATCTTTCATGTTCTTCAAGGTTAGTGTTCCAAATCACTTTTTTCTTGCAGATTTGTGTCTAGATTATTTTCTTTTCAAGCTTTAAGCTTTCTATTTTGGATTTCATTGAGATTTGGGGTTTGGATTTTGAAAAACCTGTTTTGAGTAAACCCACTTCTCAATCCTTTGCAACTTCTTAATTCCTTGATATCCTTGTTGCAAATGGCTTCTAGAGGTAGAAAAACTACTTCCCGTGGTCCTTCTTCTTCCTTCAGATCGACCGTTATCACTAAGCGTCATCTTCTTATTCACAATGATGATCCATCATATGTTAGGGACATTAGATTACGTAATATTATTGTTGAACATCCTGTTGATGTTAATCATATTGCACCTTTTGACATCCTTCCTATGCTTGAAGCTGTAGGTTGGGTTAACTTATTACATTGGGGTGGGCCTGCATACCGGTCCATTGTCCATTCCATGTTTACATGTATTAGTGCTTTCTCACCGGATAATTTAACTTTTAAAATATCTACAAGAGAAGGGCCTTTTGACGTTGATCGTCATTTAATTTCATCCCTTATGGACATTCCTGTGAATGATGGGGGTATTCTTATCCATAACTTAACTGATAAACCCTCAATGTCTGAAAAACGCATGCTCACTAGAGACTTGTGCAACATGGATGTTCAATGGACACAAAAAGGGAATGCGCTTCCCGTAAGGTATTTGTTACCCAAGTACAGAATTCTCCACAAAATCTTTATGTCTAATCTGTATCCTCGTTCGGGTAATAAATCTGACTTGACTTCGTTTATGGTTCGTGTTATCCATGCTATTTCCAATGGTACTCAGATTTGTCTACCATCCTTAATCTGTCATTTCATTCTTCAGTTTAGACTCCATCCTGGTCATAATGACATTTCTTCTGCCTATTTAATGACTGTATTGGCTACTCATATGTTAGTCGATATGCCAGTTGATGAGGCACCTATCCATCATCTGATTTTCAACAATACTAATATCAATAAGATGAAGCTGGATCTACTTCCTGAACAAGGTGGTGGTGGTGGTGGTGGTCATGAAGAAGCTGGTGATGACATTAATATGGATGACATTTTTGAGGAACTGGATTCTGACTCAGCAAATGATCCAGATTTTATACCATCTGATGTTGATACTCGTCTTAGTGCATTAGAGGATAAAGTTGAGAATCTAAATGTAAAGATGGAAAACATGTCTGTTGCTCATGATTTACAATTCAAGTACATGCGTAAATATCTTAGGCGATTGAACAAAGGCATGCACCAACTTGATCCCTCTATTCCTGCTCCGTCATCTGGTTCTGGTTCTGACTAGTTTATATGAGACTTCTGATCTGTAATATCTTTATAACTTTGCACTTGGTTGACTGATTTTGAGTTGGATACTATCTATGTTTTATACTAAATATTTATTCTATGTGAAGCTATGCTGAGTATCTCTATCACTGTTTTGCTATACTCTCATAACTCCTCATGTTTACTCTCATCTATCCCTTTATTTAGTTCTCCTTTTTTGTTGTTTCCTTTGTCATATTGTGACAAAAAGGGGGAGAATGGTTTGTTCAACGATATGATTGTGAGAGGAATAGCATTGGTTATGTTACTCAGGGGGAGTATGTTTGAACTAGTTGAATGAAACTGGTTGAATGTTAAATGTTAAATGTTGAATATTGAATATTGATTTGCAAGTAAGCCAGTTGATATGACCTGGTTCATAACTCTTTAACCAATTGTTTTACTGTATGTTTATCTTGGTTACGTGTTTTGTCACTAATTTGACAAAGGGGGAGATTGTAAGTGCTATAGTTTATATCCCTGTCTGTTGTCAAATTTGTGGTGCCAAAATCACTGTTATATATAACTTGCATAAGTGAAGCTCTCTCAAGGATCAACATTCACAAACAAGCTAAGCTCACAACAAGCAAAGCTCACAAGTACAAGGATCAATCTTGAATGCAAGAACTGCTCACAAGACAAGACTCAAGCTGCAAGACTTCAAGAAGAGTACAAGACAGTTTGTAAAGAACTCAAGACATTTTCAAGATTGAGCTACATCAAGATTTCAAGATTGAACTACATCAAGACTTCAAGGCTCATACTTCAAGGTCACTAGTTCCTAATGTTTCAATGTCCTTCTTTCATGGTTGAGGTTTGACTGACCATAGGTTGACCTTAGAAGTAGGTCATTTTGGATACATAAATCGAATGTTTATTTTACATGAGTTTGGTCTGTTCTTCGACTAGTCCTAGGCCTTCTTCGACTAGTCCTAGAGTTGCTTCGACCTCTAAGAAATTCCTCGATCAATCGTGAGTTTGTTAAAAATTTCGGATAAAATCATTAGGCTTCAACTAGTCCAGAAATCTGTTCGACCAGTCGTAGGAAAAATGTCGACTGCATCTTCGACCAGCCGAAAATCTTCGACTCAAAATCCAGCGATGTTTTTCGGGTTGTTCGATCGATCGAAGGTGACCTACGACCAGTCGAAGGAGACCTTCGACCAGTCGTAGAACGGTCAAAGGTTATCCTGCCGGATCTTTCAAAAATCTGTTATTGCTTCAACTAGTCGAAGAGCTCCCTAGACCAGTCGAAGACGCGATCTGCTCACCTATAAATAGTGCACGAATCTCAGAAGAAATCATCGAATTAAGTAATCCATTTAAGCCAATCTTCATCGAACTTCTGAGAGATAATTCTGTGCTCCATCTAAGCTAAGTGAGCTTATTTAATATTCTCTTTCCTTAGCTTTATTTAATTGATTTTGTTTCAGCTATTCCAATCTAATTTGATAAGAGGAATTGTTATTCCCTTTCTTTGGAATCAAAATCAATTAAGGCAAGTCCTATTTGGTTTAATTTAAAATCTATTAGACTTAGAACCATTGTAATTGAGTATTGGACATTGAACTTGGACATTCAATCATCTACTTTGATTTGGTTCTACCGGGCTGCTACAACGAAGGAAATAATCAGGTATTTTACATTTAATTGTAAATTCCTTTCTGTTTTGGTTTCTTTCAAGATTTGCCAGAAAAATCTCGTTGTATTGGTTATCTGAGGAGAGCCAGGAAAACTCAGAAGTGGGGTTTTTTAATTGTGTAAGCCCACGGACAAAGACACAATTGTAAAGGTTTTGGGTGAACCTGGGAAAACCTATTTTGTTAGTGAACACTAATATCCCCTGTGTGAGGATATTAGGAGTGGAGTAGCATTCTGTGTGGCTGTTGTTTAACAGTTGGTGAACACACAGGCGAACCACTATAATCCCTTGTGTTATGGTTGAATGATTTATACTTCTGATCTTTAATTATTCTTTTGTAGGATGTATGTATGGTGGTGAATGTTGTAATCATTTAATTCAAGCATTGTGAGAATTTTGTAATAGTTTAGAATTTATTTTCTGCTATTTCGTTATCAGCTTGATATTCAATTTCCTTTAAAAGTTGTTCCAGCAAGATTGCCCTGCCATTTTTATGGTGTATGGCTATCCCTAGAACAATACATTTGTGATTTCAATTTATTTTAATAAAGTTTGTATTTATTTCTATATTCCTCTTCTGTTTGAAATTTGATACAAAGATTTTTCTAGAAATAAGGTTGTCCTACCATAAACTCTGGTTTTTGGTGTAAGGTTGTCCTTAGAACAACATTTGTATCAACCTCTCAAGATCTGAATTTTGAGGTTGTTTTACTTTCCTGCATTGTGATTTACTTTGGCTATCATATTCTTTTTAATTCCGCTGTTATAAGTTTTATTTGGCATTGTCCTATTCACCTCCCCCCCCCCCCCCCCAGGACATATAGCTAGGCCTTTTCAGATATCATACGTGGTTGAAGCTGCATTTTGAGTAGGATTGAGACTACCAACGTAGCCCAAGAAATTGGGAAAAGTCCTTATTCGGTTGGCCGAATTAATCTCACCACCTTGGGTAAACTCAATGAATCTGAGTCGCACGACGATTGTCGGCAGTGGCTAGGCCACAAGGCGTGCTTATGCGCTTCATGTTGATTAATTCATCATGCGCCCGTACTAATCGAGCTTGCCTAAGGAACCGATTAACCTATTGTGTGTTAACCATGTATGGACGTGACTGTTTGAATCTAAGGTACCCCTCACCAATGTAAAGACCCTCGTTAACCATGGGATACCGTGTTCGAGCTGTTGGCCTACGCTGAGGTGACAAGCCTCCCCGTAGTGACCTCGAGCACAACTTCTCACAACTTGCCCATCGTATGTGTTTGACTAGGAGTGACGAACCTACAACTTGCCTATCGTATGTGTTTAACTAGGAATGACGAACCTAGATGGATCCAGAACATAGGAGTAGGACCACCATGGTTGTCCGATGCCGAATGTTCGATTTGGGTCAATGATATAAAGCGAGGTACCCTAGCTTCCCAACTTGCTGTATGAATGAGCTTAATTAATTACTTGGTTAACATGACCATGCATCGCACTGCATTAGTTAGGATGTGCCAAGAAGGCATTGGAGTTGCACCACTTTAAGGAAGTATTGTCATATACAAAATAGGCTGATGGAGTCGCGTGTGAAGGAGCTTTAATGTGAGGGCATACATCATTACTTGGAGGCGAGGCAATAGCCTCCCATCGACCAAAATGACGGCAGACTTCCACCTACTCCACCATATATGCACGGACAACGTGTATCCTAGGTGGAGCAACTGTACAGAATGCACTCATTTGATAGTGGACTTTCTGTACAGAGCTGGATAAGGAGATAAGCTGTGTCTGCCTACTTTCGCCCTGACACAAATAATCAGGACTGTAGGCTCTACTAGGAGAGATGCCTCACTCCCATTCGGCCGACTTATCTGTAAGATTGGTCGTAAGTTTGGTTTCAGACTAAACATGGATGATCTTGTGCCGATCCACTTCATTAATGATACTACACTCAACAATATGTGGATCGGTCCTAGGCAACGTCAAGCCCGACTCGATGAGTATGGGGATGAAATAGAAGATGAAAGTGAAGAGGAAGAAATTGAGGAGGAAGGAAGTGGAGAGGGAGAAGGCATTGAGGATGAGGATGGCAATGAGGAGGAAGAGCATGACGAAGAAGAGGAGGCCCAAGACTTTGATGGGGGACTTGACCGTCCTAATCAGGCTGCCTTAGAAGCCCGCATGGCCAAGATTGAGGAGAACCAGGCCGCCCTAAAGCAGGAAGTCAAGGAGAATCCGGCCTGTCTGAAACAGAAATTCAATAGGATGTCTCACACTCTGAAGACCCTCCTATGCTGTATGCAGGATAAGGGTGCGCCTCCACCTTCACAAGAGTCAGTGGACTAGTCCTGTGTTGTAGTTGTCTTTTAGTTTTCATTGTTTCTTGTTTTTCTTTGTGATAGCCTTAGTAGGCTCAGTTGGATGTTGGTGTGCTTAGTGTTTAAAGCTTCTGTTAGGTTAGCTTACATGCATTCTCTATCATGATTCATGTGATACTACATCTCATGTATTGTGACAATTTTGGCTAAATGAAATGCATGAAACTTCTTTTAATATGGAATATGTGGAATGTTTGGAAAATTGAGTAATATTGTTCTAAATCTCACACATGTTGCAACCTATTTTGTATATAGGGAATGCCTCCTAAAAATACTCGGAACATTACACGTCTCACCTCCCCTGAGTGATAGCCATATGGACCCCAGCTTAGGCCCGGATATTGAGACTATGCCGGACTCACAGCTGGCCACTGGCCCCACCAATGGGCCAACACCTTGTGCACCACCGGTTCTGGAACAGAATCATGCGTCTACATCGACGCCACACATGCCTCAGGCAGCTCCTCCCCCTGATAGCTTGGAGCAGATGATGCTCCTAATGCACTAACAGCAGCAAGTTTGGGCCACTATAGCAGGGGCCATTGCCCAAAACATGAACATGGTCCCGCTTATGCCACCTGTGAAGCCTGCTAGAGCCATCAACACTAGTGGCTTGTTTGAGCACTTCCAGCATTTCTATCCCCCTACTTTCGCAGTACCTCACCGACCCGAAGAGGCTGAGTATTGGTTAGACCGTATTTCCAAGATGTTGAAGCCATTACACTGTACTGAGGCAGAACAAGTAAAGCTGGTTACTTAAATGTTCGAGAAGGAAGCCAGTCATGGGGATTTAAGAAACAAATGTGTATATCTTACTCTACTATGAAAAATGAGTTTATATCACTTGGCACTGCTTGTAAAGAAGGAAATAACTAAGATACCTACTGATGAAATTCCCATATAGGCCAAAACCTACTCCTATCATATCTATCTTTTGTGATAGTCAGGCTATTCTTTATCATGCGATAAGTAAGACTTATAGTGATAAGTCTAAAACTATAGGTCTAAGGCATAATTTTTTTAAAAGATTGCTCAGAGAGAGAGTAATCATAGTGGAATATTTTAAATTTATCTTAAATTTAACAGATCCCTTAACAAAATGTTTATCAAGAGATCAAATAAGTTAAACTACTAAAAGAATGGGATTAAGATCCATAAAGACATAACTTTCACTCTTGATAGTAACGTTACCTAAATTTTGAAATATATGCTAGGTTCAAATGGACAAATAAGTTAAATATGTGACTGAAATATGTACTAAAAAAATTTTAATTTCATTCCTAAAAGTCTAGTGTTTGGTTTTTGTATTTCATAGAAGGCTGAGTAATAACTCTTAATACGTGTATAAGAAGACTTTACTAACATGAAGCAGAATCATCTTTGATAGATCTACCAATATGAGTAGAGAAGTGAGGCCGCTTTTGGAGAGATTGAGATCGTCTCTAGAATACTCATGAACTTAGGATAGGCACGAGGTGAAAAAAATTGTGTGAACTTTTAGATCTCTAGTTATATATGAATAGATGTGTAGTATATGTCATGTGAATCATATAAGGTCTTTTACTTCAAGACTAAAAGGCCACTACATACTTGACAAAACTTTGATATGTATACACTAAAGTAAATATTCAAATTCATAAGATACATTTACTTATGCACCTGTTTATATTGATATGTCATTCGCTCTAACCTTTGGGTTTTTTTTTTTTTTTTTGAAATTGTGGGGGATTGTTGTGTTTTTATAATTAAAATAAAATTTAGTAAGTAAATAAATATATTGATTATAAAAACTTTCCATAAAAAGAGTGTGCGTGGCGTGGGCTGCTTAGGCGCTTTATTAAGCACACTTAGCACTACGCACGTGCACATCGTTGTAAGGAGCCAAAAGAGCCCGTCTTTTTGGCACGTGATTCAAACCTATTTGAGCAATGGTGTAACTTGAATTGAGCTAAGGTCTACCCTGAAATATTTTAACCTTAGTGTTGATTGAGAGTGACTATGACGTGATTATACATATGTCACTTATGCCACGTGTCGCTCATGTGGCAACAATTAAGATAATTATGACATGTGGTACATGTGGCAACAATTTTATACTGTTGGATAATTGTTTCTATATAAAAGGGTACAGAAACTACTGTCATAGGACAAAGGGTCATGTCCTTTCATGGAAGAATATTATTTACTATGAATGGGTATGGATGTTTTGAAGAGGCACATGAGTATCTATTTAGGAAGAACTTCATGGCAATAGTTAGGATGATTGGGACCTGTGGTACATGTGGTAACCGTTATATACTGTTGAATAACTATTTCTGTTTAAAATGATACATAAATATCTATTATATGAAAAAGGGTCATGTCCTTTCATGGAATAATATTATTTATTGTGAATGGGTATGGATGCCTTGCAGAGGCACGTGAGTATCTCTTTAGGAAGAACTCCATAGCAACAATTAGGATGATTAGGACATGTGGTACGTGTGGCAACAAATTTATACTTTGAAAAACTATTTATATCTACAAGGTACATAAATAATTGTCATAGAATAAATGGTCATGTCCTTTCATGTAAGAATATTATTTACTATGAATGGGTATGGATGTCTTGAAGAGGCACATGAGTATCTCTTTAGGAAAAACTCCATGACCCTTCAATTGCTATAAATTCTCGATACCATAATCCAGAAGACGCTCTCTCCATTTCTGAGATAAAGTCATCCATTGTCGTACTCTTGAATCTAACTGCTTGCTGTGTTTTTTCTAAATGTTTTTACAGCATATTGGTGTTAAAACTAGAGATATGTTCAACACTTAAATGTGCAAATTTTCATATTGAACAGAAAATCTGTTGAAATTCGGCTCAACTTGAATAGTCAATTTCTCAAGATAAATTTGATGTCCTTTTTTAATAATTTCAGCAAGTGCAAACGAAGGAAATCTGCAATTCCCATTATTTCTTATAGTGTGGCCCCAGAAAGTTTTCAACAGTATGCACCCAATTCCCATTATTTCCTATAGTGTGGCGCACTTGAACCTTAGATTTGCCTTATATTTTATCTTGTGGCCTAAAATAATAGGAAAAATGGATAGACTGTAATACCCCGAACTTTTCAATACCTGAGTATTAAAAGTTATCGAATGTTACCATAGAATTTTAACTTATTATATACATGTGTGTGGTACTAATCTAGCTAACCTAACCTTACATACATTCCCCAATGCGAATCTAACTGTTGGGAATAATCTCCATTCATATATCAAGCCATCTAACCGTTGATTTTAAGACAAGACCATCCATCATGTGATTTGACATATGTACCTTCCCTTAAATGAAATGGCGAATAGCTCTTTATTCGTAATGATTTAGATGTAAGTCCTTTTGTAAGAATTGATTAGAAAGGTGCATATAACCATGTAGAACCATTATATTTTACAAAACTCTTAAATCAGAAATAATTACAAAAATGCCATTGACTTATACCATTGAATTCCAAATCACAAGGTTCTCATAATCCGTTTCATATGAAACTTTATACCAGGCCTAATTATCATAAATTAGCCATGCATATCGAATTTTAACCCTTAAATCATTGTAGAAATAGTCCAATTAACAAATCAACCCTTAATCGTTGATTTTTGTGTCCATCGAGTGAGGAAAGCTCATAGGTAGTTGTAGTAAGATGTTTTCCTTCATGTGAACGAACTAGATTGGCCATCATATAGACCAAGTGTAAAATATAAAGACCTCACTTTGATAGGCTTTTACTTAGCTGTCAAGTTATCCTTTTAGGGCTTACCAACTCTGTATAAACCTAGGTCTTCAAATCTAACCACTTTCTGCCTTCCATCGCAACTTAAACTTGGACCACACCTTGGCCTCGTATGACTACAATATTGTACAAAATTTGGACCCAGATCTATGATCCTACACTATCGAACACGGAAGCCAACCGTTTCATTTTGATGTAAAAGATGACATTTTAGATTTAGGCTTTTCCCACCATCCATCAACTACCAAACTTTGTCCAAATGTTTGTCTATCTTGACTATACATTCTTTCCAAAATTGGGCCCCAATCATTAAGTGTGGACCGTTAATTAAAATCAGGTCCGTTTTAACACCCGCTATGAGATTTTTCAAGAGAAGTCAATCTAAGGTTCGGATCTGGTTCATATTTGAGCCACTAACATAAAATAACCTTGCAACTTTGATGAACTGGCTGGATTTCATAACAAATGTCACAGTGGACTCCACATCATACCTATAGACACAACTCACTAAAACTCTATGCATAGGGTGACGCATTCTCTTCCTCCAAATCCTAATCACGGTGGAGACTAGGTAAGATCGCGTGGTCCACTTGATCAATGGTTCTGCCTCATCTTCAACCCCATCTCTTAACATAACGCGGAGAAGTGAATGGTCGAAATGAATTTCTGAAATGATTAGTGGACCCCACTTACCAAGCAACCGAAATCGACCTCCTACGCCCACAGTAGCAGCGTCCAAGCAAACAATGCTTGTAAAGCTTGAATCTTAGCCGATACCGTTCCATAGGCATCTGCGGTCCTCCTGGTCGAATTTTGATGATCCGCGATCTATATCATCATTTGTGCGTGACCCTAAGATGTATCCCATATTTTAGAGTCAGCTCGACCCGAGACTTGTACCCTAGCGACCGCGCCGTCGCCGTGACTCCGGTACCGCATCTCCCCGCGCCGAGGCGATTCGTAGGCCAAGAGATGTGGGCCCGCGTTCAGTTCGAGGAAAACGACGCGCATTTGTAATTTCAAGAAAATCTCTACAACATGTCCCATCAATCAAGTACACATCAATCACATCTCATGTCAAGTACACATCACCTCACACCCCCATCCCCAAGTAGCCCCAAAGTCAAACTCTCTATCTTACAACCCATACATGTCAAGTACACCCATCACCCATCACTCACTCACCCATCCCTGTCTCTCTCTTTACATCCCATCCTCTTCTCTCTCATTTCTCCATTTTTTTTCAAGCAAGCAACCCAACGTCCAAGCTCCTCCAATCTCTATGAGAGAGAGCTTGGTGTCGCCCACCTTCTTACCACCCAATCCCACCATCCAAAGTCCATCTCAACCGTTAAAAACGTTCCCTTGGAGCTCTAAAGGCTATAGGCGGAAGAAGGAAGAGGAGATCAAAGGTGGGTAATTTTAGTATTTGATTTATGATTTGAGGGCCCACATATGTGGAACCCATCTTAATGTATGTATTATATAGGGAGGGCCCATAATGGCGGGGTCTCTCCCGTCCACACCATCTCTCTCTCTCTTTCTCATGTATTGTGGACCCCACTGTGATGTATGATCCATGCCGTCCCATCCGTAGGGCCCACCTTGCTACTCTTCTTCGGGTGGGCCTAGACGTAGGGGAAACACATATATCAACTTGGACCATGGGGCCCTAGGCCACCACATGTACCCAACGTGATGTATGGGTTTTATCATCACCGTCCATTGATGTGGGCCCCTCCATTGCATGTGTTAAATGCACACTGTCAGCTGTTGGACATTGGTAAAACATAAATATCAGCTTTCTCCAAAAGCTTGTGGGTCCACACGGGTGGACCCACGTGGTGCAAGTGTTTCATCCCAACTGTCCATCCATTTTGACGGTGAAGCCCACCTAGTGTAGGTGTTTCATCCCAACCATCCATCCATTTTGACGGTGAAGCCCAACTGGTGCAGGTGTTTCATACTAGTCGGCCATCTATTTTTGAAGGTGGGCCACCCTATATGCGTGTCTCCTAGCCATCCATCTGGACGGTCTAGAAGGGGTACAGCATGATATATATATATATATATATATATATATACACAATATATTATGATGGCCCCATGTGGGACCCACCTGGTATGGGAAGCCGTTGGCTGATGTACCTTACATCAGCTATATTGCTGATACATTGACGTCAGCAAGTTGGTGGGGACCACCATGGTACCTGCATTTCATATCCAGGCCGTCCGTATGAGCCTGGACGGTCCTGTGGGACCCGTACATGAGGTATTTGTTATATCCTAACCATCCTTTCACTGAACATGACACATCCATGGCAGCGTGTGGGGCCCACCTTCATTTAATGTAATCCATCCTCGCCGTTAGATCATGGATGGTGGGAGCGGATTCACTAGTGTACCTCGTGCCAGCAGTATTACTGTTGTACTTGCAGCAGCAGCAAGCCCCCCGGACCATGCCTTGATCTATATGTTGTTTCCACACCATCCAAATAGCTGGACGGTGGGCCACATGGTGATGTATGGGTCTTATCCACACCGTCCAGATGGCTGGATGGTGGGACCCAACATGGATGATTTATTCTATATCCACACTGTCTATCAGGTGGACCACGCTGCAACGGCATGGATGAATGTCCACCATTGAACCCTTTTGGGGTTATAGAAGCTTTGGATTAATATGAAATTTGTTTTCCTATTAATACATGTCTTTATGACTGTATGAACAGGTTGAATAGAAAATGGCATTATGGTGGGCCCTACCTTGATGATTTGTTGCATTCCACACCGTCCGTCTAGACGATGTGCCATGGAGCACACCGTGATGTATGTATTCTAACCACGCCGTCCATCTGAAAGTGGTACCAGCCATGATGTAAGATTGCATGGACAGTTGGCCCCACATTGATGTATTTATGGCCCATGTGCAGGGCCCATTGTGTATTTGAGGCCCATAGGTGAGGCCCAATGGGATGTATTCGAGGCCCATGGGCGAAGCCTAATGTGATGTATACGAGGCCCATGAGTGAGGCCAATTGTGATGTATTCGAGGCCCATGGGTAAGGCCCAATGTGATGTATTTAAGGCCCATGGGGCGAGGCCCAATGTGATGTATTCGAGGCCCATGAGTGAGGCCCATTATGACGTATTTGAGGCCCATGTGATGTGTATGTAGCCCTTGTATGAGGCCCATTGCGATGTGCATTAGGCCTTTGTGTGAGGCCATGGGCCCACTATATGTTTAACCCCATGTGGGCCACTCCTTGGGAGCAATGTTAGTTGAATGTCCACATTGATGGGCAATGATGGTTGGATGTCCACATTGTGACCTTCCCTTAGGCCTTCTTAGGCCCATTCTCACCGATTGTCGATTCCATTAGTTGAGGCCGATTAACGAGGCCAATTCCATTGGTCGAGGCTAATTGTCAAGGCATATTCCATTGGTCGAGGCTGATTGTCGAGGCCGATTCCGATTGTCAATTTTAATCGTCAATTCCGATTGTCGATTCTGATTCCATTAGTCAAGGTCGATTGTCAAGGCCGATTTTGATTATCGATTCAGAGTCCGATTGATGAGGCCAACTTCGTTGGTCAAGGCTGATTGTCGAGGCCGATTGTCGAGGTCGAGTCCGATTAACGAGGCCGATTCCGTATGTCGAGCCCGATTCCGATTGTCGAGGCCGAGTCCGATTGACGAGGCCGAATCCGTTAGTCGAGGTTAATTGTCGAGGCTGATTCTGATTGTCAATTCCAATTGTCGAGGCCAAGTCCGACTAACGAGGCCGATCCCGTATGTCGAGACCGATTCTGATTATCGAGGCCGATTCCGATTGTCAAAACCGATTCCGATTGTCGAGGCCGATTCCAATTGTCGAGGCCAATTGTCGAGGCCGATTTCGATTCCTCAAGGCAATTGTCGAGACCCATATGATGTATATGCAGCCCATAGTTGAGACCCATTATGATGTGTATTCGTCCTGTGTTTGACGTCCAATGTGATGTATATGCGGCCCGTATTTGAGGCCCGTTGGGATGTGTATTCGGCCCGTGTTTAAGACCTAATATGATGAATATGAGGTTTATGTGATGACACTCATTATGATGCATTTAAGGGTCAGGCGATGAAACTCATTGTGATGTATCTTAGGCCCATATGAGAGGCCTATCGTGATGTGTATTAAGCTCTTGAGTAAGGCCCATGGTGTTGTATATTAGGCCCTTGTACGAGGCCATGGGTCCACTATATGTTAGACTCTATGTGGATCATTCCTATGGAGCATTGTTAGTTAAATGTCTACATTGTCGAGGCCGATTGTTGATGCCGTTATTAATACCGATTATGAGTATGTGACAGCATAAATCATGATACATGCCCATACGCATCATCTGTTATGAGGTGTGGTTGACCATTGCATATGTCATTGGGCAGGTTGTTATGAGACTCCCAGATAGGCCGAGGTTACCTCACATGATCGCATGGTATGCACGGGATTGATGCATGACTGAATTGTATGACTCATGCATCTTGGATTGTGCATTATGACTACTGTACGCCCTACCGATATCAAGGTCATAGCCTCCATAGGCATATCATGGATGGCAAGATGGGATACCAAAAATGTTTGGTTCTAGCATACGAGCGCTGTAGATGTCCCTAGGTGAAAATCCTTAAACCCTCTTGGTTTCAGAGGTTGCTCCAACATCTATACCGAGTGGATGCACGAGCGCATGAGGGCTGTATACCATTAGGCCACGTCTCCCACTGCGTCGTGGTCGGGAAGAGGGTACGACCTTACCTGCCTGAGATGAGGGGGCAATGTTAGGCTGAGTCTGACCAGCTCGACGAATGGGTTCGCTATCGACGAGCTGGGCCCGATATTGGCAGGAGGATAGTGAGGTCTCTTCCACTCGCCTTGTTGCGCACGATGGGGAGGCAATCTGGTTTGGAGTGGAATAAACCCCGGTGATTTTTTCAAAGAGAAACCGTACTGATATGTGGACTTATTGAGTAGGAGTTGCATATTCATTCATTCATTCATTCACTATCCACTCTGGTTAGTGGTGCGCAACTAATTGTTGTGTACCTTCGTAATGGCAAGGATTTCGATTAGACGCGCGACTAATCTGAGATCAAGAGTGTACTACATTGACTCTGACTATCCAAATTTAGATATGAGACTAGTTTGGATAGAAGTCCCTTGTGATGGACCCCATAGCCTACGATACTATGTATTATCATCCCGACTTCACTCCAGCTTGGTCATTTCATTCACACCGCATATTGCATTGCATCATCAGCATCTGATATTTAGCTTACTGTTCCTGCATTGGATACCTCATCTACATTGCTTCATCAGTATATGATATTGTTGCATCACATAGCCTGGATAAGACTGATGGTATTTATGGGCCTATCGGCATGTTTTTGCATTACTCTGATATCGCATGATTTATGATCTTGCCAGTATTTCTGATATTGTATGGTTTAGTATTGGATTTTTTGATTTGAGGACCCACATATGTGGGACCCATCTTGATGTATGTATTATATAAGGAGGGCCCATGGTGGCGGGGTCTCTCCCCTCCTCACCGTCTCTCTGTCTCTCTATCATGTATTGTGGACCCCACTGTGATGTATGATCCATGTCGTCCCATCCGTAGGGCCTACCTTATTGTCTGTCTTCGGGTGGGCCTGGATGTAAGAGAAACACTGATATCAGCTTGGACCATGGGGCCCTGGGCCACCACATGTACCCAACGTGATGTATGGGTTTTATCATCACCGTCCATTGATGTGGGCCCCTCCATTGCATGCGTTGAATGCACACCGTCCAGCAGCTGTTGCTGCTGAACATTGGTAAAACATAAATATCAGCTTTCTCCAAAAGCTTGTGGGTCCACACGTGTGGACCCACCTGGTGCAGGTGTTTCATCCCAGCCGTCCATCCATTTTGACGGTGAAGCCCACCTGGTGCAGGTGTTTCGTCCCACCGTCCATCCATTTTGACAGTGAAGCCCACCTAGTGCAAGTGTTTCATCCTAGCCGTCCATCTATTTTTGAAGGTGGGCCACCCTGTATGCATGTCTCCCAGCTGTCCATCTGGACGGTCTGGCAGGGGCGCACCATGATATATAGATATATATATACACACACACATTATATTATGATGGCCCCACGTGGGACCCACCTGGTATGGGAAGCCATTGGCTGATGCACCTTAAATCAGCTATATTGCTGATACATTGACGTCAGTAAGTTGGTGAGGAGCACCATGGTACCTGCGTTTCATATCCAGGCCGTCCGTACGAGCCTGGACGGTCCTATGGGACCCGTACATGAGGTATTTGTTATATTCTAACCATCCATTCACTAAACGTGGCCCCACCATAGCAGCATGTGGGGCCCACCTTGACTTAATGTAATCCATCCTCATCGTCCAGATCTTGGACGGTGGGAGTGAATTGACTAATGTACCTCGTGCCAACAATATTACTATTGTACTAGCAGCAGCAGCAAGCCCCTTGGGCCATGCCTTGATGTATATGTTGTTTCCACACGGTCCAAATAGCTGGACGGTGCGCCACACGGTGATGTATGGGTCTTATCCACACCGTCCAGATGGCTGGACGGTGGGACCCAACATGGATGTATTTATTCTATACCCACATTGCAACGGCAAGGATGAATGTCCACCATTGAACCTTTTTGGGGTTACAGAAGCTTTGGATTAATATGAAATTCGTTTTCCTATTAATACATGTCTTTATGACCGTATGAACAAGTTGAATAGAAAATGGCATTATGGTGGGCCCTACCTTGATGATGTGTTGTATTCCACACCGTCCATCTAGACGGTGTGCTATGGAGCACACCTTGATGCATGTATTCTAGCCATGTCGTCCATCTAAATGTGGTACCGGCAATGATGTAAGTGTTTCATCCACACGATCCGTTGCATGGACAGTGGGCCCCACATTGATGTATTTATGGCCCATGTGCAGGGCCCACCCGTTGTGTATTTGAAGACCATGGGCGAGGCCCAATGGGATCTATTCGAGGCCCATGGGTGAGGCCGAATGTGATGTATTCGAGGCCCATGAGTGAGGCCAATTGTGATGTATTCGAGGCCCATGGGCGTGGCCCAATGTGATGTATTCAAGGCCCATGAGCGAGAGCCAATGTGATGTATTCGAGGCCCATGAGTGAGGGCCATTGTGATATATTCGAGGTCCATGTGATGCGGCCCATAGTGATATGTATGTCGCCCTTGTATGAGGCCCATTGCAATGTGCATTAGGCCTTTATGTGAGGTCATGGGCCCACTATATGTTTAACCCTATATGGGCCACTCCTTGGGAGCAATGTTGGTTAAATGTCCACATTAATGGGCAATGATGGTTGGATGTCCACATTGTGACCTTCCCGTAGGCCTTATTAGGCCCATTCTCACCAATTGTTGATTCCGTTAGTCAAGGCCGATTAACGATACTGATTCCGTTGTCGAGGCTGATTGTCGAGGCCGAGTCCGATTGTCGATTCTGATCGTCGATTTCGATTGAAGAGGCCGATTCCGTTTGTCGAGGTCAATTGTCACGGCCGATTCCGATTATCGATTCTGATGGTCGAGGCCAAGTCCGATTGACGAGGCCAATTCCATTGCTCGAGGCTAATTGTCGAGGTCGATTCTGATTGTCGATTCCGATCGTTAATTCTGATTGTCGAGGCCGAGTCCGATTGACGAGACTGATTCCGATTGTCGAGGCCGATTCTGATTGTCGATTCCGATTGACGAGGCTGATTCCGTTCGTCGAGGCTGATTGTCGAGGTCGATTCCGATTGTCGATTCCGATCGTCAATTCTGATTGTCGAGGCCGAGTCGAATTGACGAGGCCAATCCCATATGTCGAGACCAATTCTGATTATCAAGGCCGATTCCGATTGTTGAGGCCGATTCCGATTGTCGAGGCCAATTCCGATTGTCGAGGCCGATTTCGATTGCTCAGGGCGATTGTCGAGACCCATATGATGTATATGCGGCCCGTAGTTGAGACGCATTCTGATGTGTATTTGTCATGTGTTTGAGGCCCAATGTGATGTATATGCGGCCCGTATTTAAGGGCAGTTGGAAAGTGTATTCAGCCCGTGTTTAAGACCTAATGCGATGAATATAGGGTCAATGTGATGACGCCCATTGTGATGCATTCGAGGGCCAGGCGATGAAGCTCATTGTGATATATATTAAGATCATGTGAGAGGCCCATCATGATGTGTATTAAGCTCAGTAAGGCCTATGGTGTTGTATATTAGGCCCTTATGCGAGGCCATGGGTCCACTATATGTTAGACTCTATGTAGGCCATTTCTTAGAGGTAATGTTAGTTAAATGTCCACATTATCGAGGCCGATTGTTAATGCCAGTTATCAATACCGATTATGAGTATGTGACAGCATAGCATCATGATAAATGCTCATACGAATCATCTGCATGTTTATCATGAGATGTGGTTGACCATTGCATATGTCATTGGGCAGGTTGTTACGAGACTCCCTGACAGACGGAGGTTATCTCACATGATCGCACGGTATGCGAGAGATTGATGCATGACTAGATTGTATGACTCATGCATCTTACATTGCGTGTTGTGACTACTGTACGCCCTACCGATATCAGGGTTATAGCCTCCACAGGCATTTCGTGAATGGCCAGGTGGGACACTAAAAATGTTTGGTTCTAACATACGAGCACCATAGATGTCCTTGGGTGAAAATCTCTAAACCTCTGTTGCCAGGAGATGCCCCAATGTCTAGACCAAGTGGATATATATGAGCACATGAGGGCTGAATACCAGGAGATCGCATCTCTCATTGTGTCGTGGTAGGTTGGGAGGGGGTGTGGCCTTACCCGCCTGAGAGTAGAGAGCATTGCTAGGCTGAGTTTGACCAACTCGTGAATGGGTCCGCTATCGACGTGCCAGGTAGATATTGGTTGACTACTGGCCAAGCGGATGGTGAGGTCTCTTCTACTTGCATGGTCGTGCGTCAGTGGGTGGCGATTTACATGTAGAGTGTACTAGACCCCGGTAATGATCCCAGAGAGAAACTGTACTGAATGTGAACTTATCGAGTAGGAGTTGCATATTCATTCATTCATTCACTCACTATCCACTCGGGTTGGTGGTACGCAACTAATAATTGTGTTCCTTCGTAATGGCAAAGATTTCGGTTGGGCGCGCGACTAACCTGAGATCAGGAGTCTACTACATTGAGTCTAGCTATCCAAATTTAGGTATGAGACTGGTTTGGATAGAAGTCCCTTGTTATGGACCCCATAGCCTGTGATACTACGTACTATCATCCCGACTTCACTCCAGCTTGGTCATTTCATTCGCACCACATATTGCATGACATCATCAGCATCTAATATTTGGCTTACTGTCCCTGCATTTCATACCTGATCTACATTGCTTCATCAGTATATGATATTGTTACATCGCATAGCCTGGATAAGGCTGATGGTATTTATGGGCCTATCAGCATGTTTTCACATTACTCTGATATCGTATGATTTATGATCTTATCAGTATTTCTGATATTGTATGATTTATGGGCTTATCATTATTTCCGCTTACTCTGATTATTTTGATATTACTTATTTGGCACTTACCTTATGCACACTTTCACCACCTACTAAGCTTTTTATAAGCTTATGCACGATGGATGCGTGCAGGTAGCGTTAGGTTGCAGCAGTGTTGAGCTTGGAGCATGTAGTGGACCTATATAGAGCTTTGATTTTGTCATATGCATTTCCCTTTTAGCACTGTATTCAAATATTTATATTAGTAGATATGTGATGATGATGTTGCCTTTGTGATTTGAGTAAACTTGTGGTTATGTTTATTACGAGTTCAATATACGTTGAAAAAATTCTCCTTGTAGGATCCCAGGATTGGAATCTGGTGTATGGACAATGGGAACCGAGAATGGGGTACTATGGATGCTGTCGACACCGGATTCGGCGATCGAGAATTTTGTGAGCCCAGTTTTCCAGTTTGGAGCGTGACAATGCTAGCGAAAGTTTTTCCACCGAAACTTCCGAACTCGGCAAATCCAATGATATCCGACTCATTCAATCTCCACCTAAGAGCGATCCAATGACAACTAGAATGCTAGGAGTTCGGAAGATTGCCACAATCCTGAGATATCCAACGACATGGAGCCGAACCACAGGCAACATAAGGAAGACAGTCGTTGCACGTTTTCGCTGGACCCACCAACAAGAACAATTTGAACCTTCGTTCGCAAGGAGTCCCGAGCTTTCTCTAACAAAGTGAAACTACCAAGTAGAAGCTCCTTGAAGGAATGAAGATTAGGAGTCGAACCGCCATTATAGAGGCATCATCTTCCTTGTTCAGGATTGCAATCAAAGTAATGATCACTGAGTCCACCATAAGATCCAAATTGTCCAGACAGTGGCACTTGCAGATCCGACCTGATCTCGGAAGGAAAAGAGGAGATCAATAAGAAACGGACAGTGATCGCGCTACCCCGTTCGCGCGCAACAGCACTGCAACTGCAAAGTCCATTCTTGCACGACGCACTCGGTGTATGAACTACGCAGGAAGCTTAGGAGTCCTCTAGCATTATAAAATAAACTCCCTCCACTGCTCACTTCTAGAAAATAGGGCAACGCCGACGGTTAAAAACCGTCGGCAATGCCCTTCCCCGACAAATTTTAGCCTTCGCAAGGTCCGTCAGCAAAGGGTGCGTCGGCTTTGCTCGCCTATGGATTAAACCGTCGGCGTTTTTGATGGCCAAAATTCGTTGGCGTTGCTGATGGTAAGGGCGACCGTCGGTGTTTCCGATGGCTATGGGCGACAGCTAAAACCGTCGACGATTCTCGTTAATTAAAAAAAATAAAACTACTTGAATTTGGATGATATATTTGATTTTGATTTCTTCCTTTTCTATTGTGTAGACTTACCTTCTCAAATAGGTTAGTTCGTTCAGGGCTTTTGAGAAATGGGTATATCTAGTTTTGGATGTGTGCGTTGATTAATGTAAGTCCACACAATAGAAAAGGAAGAAATCAAAATCAAATATATCATCCAAATTCCAAATATTTGGATTGGATATATGTTTTAAAAAAGAGAAACAAGAGAGTAGCAGCAGCAATAGCTTTTTCAAAGGGGTTTGGATAGAGAAAACCAAGAGGTGGACATGGAAAACTAACATAATCCCAAGGGAATAGAAAATTGCATATCCCAACAGTAATTCTATTGTTTTGTTTGGAGAATAGTTCTCCCTGAAAATGTTAAAAGTTCAAACGTGAAATGGCTCTCTCAAGAGTCAAGACCTTGGAAATCTATATTTAACAGGCTCTCTAAAGAAATTGATATCCATGTTTTTTGAGGAAAAAAATGTGGAAGTGGAAAACAATTTTCCATAGCTACCCAAGACTGCATCCAAGATCAACATCATACACATAACACAGCTCCAGGGCAATTAATTGACTAGGTGGGCCCTTAGATTAAGGGGATGTAACTACAAAATTGCAGATATAGCCACTTGAAAATGGATGATCAAGGAAAAGGTGGTATAAAATGCTCCTATCATTGCTTGTGGCAGCACATGAACAGTCTGATTGCCCTTGATATGTGCCATGTGCATGGTGCAAGTGTTGGAGACATGATTGTTGTGCATGAAAAACAAAAACAATATATGATTCCCCATCATATGAGTGTGCATGACAATAAATCCACCAATAAAAATTGATGAAGAACAAACAAAACACTGAATTTACTTGGAAGACAACAAATGTAGAGAAATTCCTGAAACTAAATGGTAAAATGCTTCATCTAATCCACTTTACCTGGAAAGAAGAACTGCTTGAGGAACAAAAGGAGCATATGCCGTCTCCCTCTCAGCAGCAAGCCACTGAGCTTTCTGAAACTCTTTCAGAACTGCTTGAAAATCTTTTGCAAGCTTTGCATCAGCTATCTTTTTGCTAGCCTGCATTTGGATAGAAGCTCAATGTATAAACACAGCATCAATAACAAAATAGAATTTTTATGCTTAAAACTGAATGATAAGCGAAGGCCGACAAAGATGCCCTTCTAGTGTGGGAAAATTCACTTCAAATGAGACCTTCAGAAGGAAAGATAAAATGAACATGACCGTTAATTTACATATATGAGCACGAGAGTTAGCATGCACATGAATAAATGTACACTCACAAAAGCTTAGAGCACATATAAATGAATTGCAATATAAAGTAAATAATCTGACAATAGGTAATACTATTAGTTTGTAAGTAACATGCAAGACATTCCTTCATGTGTAACTTTTTACATGATGAAAGAGAACAATGATTAACTGTGGCCTATAATCAAAGTATATCAACAAAATCAAAGTGTGAAAATTATAGACCAAGATCAATGGTGATGAAACACAATATCAAGCTCAGGTCCTTCACCCTAGATATAAATATAACAAGCTTTCCGGTACTATAGAGAAAAAGGAAAGGAGATGAAGGCATCTCCTTGCCTTGAACCTGTAGAGCTTCTAAAAACCCTCTATAGATTCCCATCAGCAAAAATGCATAAAATGCAGACAAATGCATTCTTTTCCCCAGCCTATCCATTTACCCAAAGCCAATCCATCCTTCTCAAAGAATAAAGATAATTCCACTCAACTTGATCATAAGCATTTTTCCCTGAGCCCATCCTTCTCAAAGAATAGAGAAGATAATTCCACTCACATGATCATAAGGTCTTCATATCAAATTGACATAGGATAATGTGTTGTCCTGATCTCTTCCTACAAGTAATGAGCCTTCACCAAGGATCATCAAATCTTGAATTACATGATTACGTTATATTTGAATCTCCCATGTAGAAAGAACTTCAAAGGAATTTTTGCAATGGAAAGCACTTGTGTTGATTAGATATCAATTAGAATAGAAGAGAAAAATACAAAGGGAATGCATCACAGCGAGCCATTTTGAGTAGAAAAAGTTGATAGTAGCTAAGTTGAGACTTAATAAAAACTATAACACCTTTCTTTTAAGAAAATAAACAGGCCCATATCTAAGGCATCCCTAAAAATTATTTGATTGTCACAAATGAAGAGTGAAGAGCGATGAGTTTTATGTATCAAGTTCAGATGCATATGTTAGCACCTTCTGACCAGATAAAGATTAAAGCTTACTGAACGAATTAAAAACAAAAGAGCATGGTATAATATTCTTTTCTTGGTCCTAGACCTCAAGAATTAGTTGAACTCGCATGAAGACCTAAGTAATCATTTCAGATTTCATGCTACTTATGAATCAGCATACTCTCAAAACTGAAAATCTAGGCACAAGGAACCATGAAGCCATCCAGTTTACCTCTAACCACAATTTGTTAGCTGGTGGGTCTGCAAGCTAGCAAAGTAGCACATGGGATTTATTAATCATATGATGGAATAATTATATAGAACTCAGTAAACTCTTGAAATACTCCACGCGCTCTAATGATTTATTATTATTATTATTGTTGTTGTTGTTGTTTATAAACAAAAAAGGGAAAAAGAAAACATACACACAAACGCACTCTACACTAGCATGCTGAATCAGCACTGTCAAATGGAATAATATTTTTACAGTCAGTGTATTTGGCAATTCTAAGCAATAGATAGTGCTATGTGAGGATTTAGGAAGTCAACTCAAAATGTAAAATAAAAGATGATGCATAAAAGTATATATAAAAAAAAATTAGTATATATTATGAATAGTCTAACCATGACAAAGGAAAAGAATGAAGGCAATGCCTCAGGGTTTGATAACTTCCTAAGAATGGATACCTGATGAGCTGACCTATTTTTCTTTTCTTTTTTCTTTTTTTAGCGAGGTGACAGTATCCTTCATAGTGTTTCCTTTCAATTATTAGATAATTTGATATTTCAAGAAAGAACATAAATTGAACCAATTACAATTAATTAGTGAAAAAAATAGTCAAGAGAATGAGGTTCTAAATTACCTTCATCCAACCTTTTTACTACTTCTGGATATATTTCCCCTGATAAAGAACTCTGTTGAGGCCCGATCATGTCATTGACCATCTGAGCTTCAGGATACTCTTCCAAGACCTTCAATATAGTCAAGTTAAAAGAGGAATTAGGATTATTCACTTGGACCCCCAAAGGCTCTAAGTAAAAATGCATTTCCAACTATACTGAATTTTACTATAAGAATGGCTGATATAGAGCGCCTACAAGAAAAATAGAGGGTCCTATCACTTATTGGGTGGATCCCATGTCTTCCACCAATGACAAGGCTAAAACTATAATGGACTACCAATCCAAAACACCATCTGAGTCAACAATCAACTCACCCATTGCTAGGAAAAAATTCTTTTGTTAGGTACAAGAGCCGATATAACCATGGATTTCTTTCTGCTGCAAGATTGTGATATGTTCTAACAGCTTCTGCATTGCATGAGTTCTGGGAAAACAGGAAATAAAAATAAAAATAAAAAATCCATGAATCATCCCTGCTATCAAAAGACCCAACTCGTAAATCTCTTCATAAGCCAGCTATGTACATGTGATTACATTGAGTGTGATAGATCAGAACAATGATGATATGTAGCAGGCCACAAAATTATGTTTTCGTGGAAGTTACCTTATAAACAGGCCCAAATCCACCCTGTCCGAGCTTATTTGCATCCCAAATACTATCTATAGCTGCAGAAACATTTTTTACTTGCATAAGATGACCTTCAATTTACTTCATAAGCATAAAATGCAATCTACATTCATAAACAATATAAGGCAATGGTTTTTTGAAAGAAAATCAAACTAGTCAACAAAAGAAAATCTGTGAAAGAAGATCAGACACTAAGTTCAGGATTTTCATATCAACTTTGTCTTAACTATCATCTCCTCAGGATTTTCCACCTGCATACTTCTATTTTTTATTTGAGAGACAATATCAAAAGGTTGGATAATGAACGACATGCCCCATTTGTAACAAGCTAATTAAAAACCCAATTAAAGTACCACTGATATATTTTCATTTTTAGTGATCAAATTTCCAAGCAACGAACTTCAACCAATATTCAAATTTGTTCTTAGTGATCAGCTCATTCATCAACTACACAAAGGCGTTGAACGTGGACCACCCATGAGTGAACCAGCCCAGTTCATGGGCCAGAGCATCTACATTGTTCTGGCCAATGGATAGGTTGGATTTCTCATACATGTGCCACATTTGCACGGCTTATACATGCGCATGGCATTCACAAACCAGCACATATTTTACATGCATATTGCCTTAGTTTATAATATAGATAGTTTAATTAGCTTAAAACACATGTTAGCTTAGGTGCATTTGGTAGAACCAAATGTCATTCATGAAATTTAATGATTAATCAGTCTTATTTACTACAAAATATCTCCAACAACGTCTTCAGCTTTGGGGGCTACATTGGGTTCATCTTGAATAACTTGGTCCAGGTTATTACAACCGAAGTCTTCAACAACCACATTGACAATGTTATGTATGTCTGCGACACTATAATACTGGTGAGAAGTTGTGCGTTCAGTACACTTGGGTGATGTATGCTCACCGTGCATGTTCCATACCCTATATGTTGGATTAAATCCATATTTAATTAGATCCATCACCACATCATCAATTGTGCAAGGTAAACGTAACATCTGCATCTAGTACATGGACAATGAATGGTTTCTCTACCAGGAAGATGTTCTTTTACGAACTTCACAAAGCTCATCATACCATCTATAAATTGTGGGTCCAGGTAATGTAGAGTAATCCACTCCCTAGAGTCCATTGGATACCACTTATAGGTAGGCATACATTTATACACCTAATTCATCATCCGACTAATTATTGACAACATTTATAAAAATAAAAGATATCCAACCAACTTTATGTAACAACTTGCAACTTAACCTATTGGGAACTGTCATACACCATAATATCTTACGGCAGAGTGGATTCTGAGGAGTTGCAAGTTAGATTTATACAAAAGAATATAAATAAAGAAATATAAATATAAATTAAGCAAGACTATAGGTAGGCACATGTTTATCCACCTAATTCATCATCCAACTAACTATTGACAACATTTATAAAAATAAAATATATCCAACCAACTTTATGTAATAACTTGCAACTTAACCTACTAGGAACCGTCATGCACCATAATATCTTACGATAGAGCGGGTTCTGAGGAGTTACAAGTTGAATTAATACAAATTATACCTGATGAAGCAGGTCCTTATCTGCAGCACGAGAAGTAAACTTCTAACAAATAGGATTATATTCTTGAAACAAAACAAGCACCATCTTTCAATTCAAGCTATATCAAAACATCATAGATATATGGTTGATTTGATTAAAGAGGCATTTAGCATTCTATGGAAGCATTTAATGCACCACATAATCCATTGCATTGTCAGAATGTATCGTTAATATTTGAAATAAGTTGACCACTTTGCTAAAAAGAAAAGAATTAGGGATGATTTCTTTTTGTGAGCTAAAGGAAATACAATCATGAAATAAATACTAGTCATAAGGGCATTGAGTAAAAGAATATATATTTTTGTTATCTCCACAAGTTAAAAAAGAAGTTTGTACTCTCCCCATCTTTTTGTGCATATCAATAAATTTTTGATCATACCTGTCTCTATCTAGACGAGATAATTATCTCTATCTAGAGGTGCTAATTGTCTCTATCTTATTCGGTAACATACCATGTACTATCCTCATACAGTTTACATCGGCAGTACCTCCCCATATTTTCCAGATATATGTAAAATTCAATACTAACTAGTTGCCACACATAATCCATTATACATGGATAGAGGAAACCAATTAGTAAAGAACCACATATCCAGAGAAAACAAGCATTTTCAGTCAAATGAATATACTTGTTCAATATAAATTCCTAAGAGGGGGGGGATACATTGTTAAACCACTAAGTGGCACTAGTTGGCATAAATACTAATTGTAATTGTATCATGACGGAACATTAAGGAAGAAATGGGTTATAGTGAAACACAATCAATTATTTCAACAGTTTTTGAAGCATAACTATAAATAAGTACGGAAAACATGTTTATCTCAAAAACATCATTTACTTATTCACATTAATACAAGGGAGGATAAAGATCATTCATATTCAAAACTTCTCTACACTCAAGAATATTTCAATGGTGGGCGTCCAATCTCCAATCTCTTCTTGAACGACTCACTTAAGTTTTGAATTTGCCTCATATTTAGGATGGTATCCTGAAATGTGTGGCCTAAATGAATGGACACTGTGAATTTCATATCACAATGGACCACAACATCTCAATGTCCAACCACAAGACCAAGCATAAAGTTAAAATGGTCCTTTTATGTCAAAACCAGGAGCATACCAGGAGCAAAAGCATCACGCCAAACGCTAATACCCATTTAGTTAACTCTACATCAACTAAAGTGAAAGATGTCTGGTTTTCAACCATGTGCCTAAAAGTTAAAGACTTATTTTGAATAACTTCTAAAGTATACCATCAGTAGGAAATCAATTCAAGGATGTATGTTTATATAAAAATAAAAAATAACTTTTTTAGTATAAAGACTTTCTTAATATTGTTTCATGACTTCTTGATTTCTTCTCTTATTTTCATTCCAACTCCACTTTATTTTTTCTAATTAATCACATCCACTCACGCTCTTTTTGTATGATGTCCCCATCAATTTCATTATAATATATGAAATTAATGTCTGTTTGTAATGAAAGTAAAAAAAGATACTTAGGATGGATTTTCAATGTAATGTTCTCCATGAAAATCTCACTTGATGCTCATCTTTAAGATCATATTTAAAGCCTTGGAAAGAAATGAAATGATCTTGAAGGGGACAATCTTTTCAGCTTTACTCCTGCTTTGGATCGAGATGAACAGGTCAATGCATGCAAAACAAGGTGAATGCACAAATATCTGGTTACATAACAATATATATATATATATATATATATATTGCAAATTTCTTTTAGTGTAGGATAAAGAAACACGATGCACTACATGCATGTATACATAGAAAAACAAATGTATGGAAACATGAAAAGAAGTTGATCTGTGGAACAAGGCCCAACATAAAAAAATTAAAAAATTAAAAATAATAATAATAATAACCCACTCAAACAGCGAAAAATAAGTAAGATGCAAGAGAGATGTAGTCTACATCTTTTTGTATGCATCTCTATATGAACGAAGGTCCAGACATACACTTGTAGACCTTTGGAACGAAAAAAGAAAAGCAAAGAGAGATAAAAAAAAGTGATGATGTATTGTAAGTTAAGAGATCATAAGAAGAATGCTTACAAGGACATTCAAATGCATGAACAGCTTGATGGGAGTGTCTTCTTCACCTGCAAATCTTATAAGATGAGATGCATGTAGTGCATGATTTCTTTTTTTCCAGTTCCCAAGGGAAGTTCTCAGCAGATAGAAACTCCCCATGATGGTGATCATGATGTAGGCATAGCATAGCTAGCAAGAACTACGGCAGTTTGGAGTATGGTTGGATCCGTTGTTAATGTAGGAGTCTTTGGCCACTCCCATTTTGGAACCTTGTTTTAGTTGAGAACAAGAAAGTGATGTCCAATCACAAGCTGTTGTTCTCTCCTTAGAACAGAGAATAGCAGCATTGAAGTAAAATGTTACGCAGGCTTATATTTCCAATTAGATTTACTATATATGTGCACTTTGTCCATCACAAATTTTCTTCTAAAATGCATATTTCTATGAGTTCTGCGAAGCGCTGACTCACCTCTACATTTTGCTGTACAGGCCAACCGGACACATGCGTTAGACATAAGAGCAGGCATCAGGTGTGGCCAATGTTTTTGACCTCATCCAAGAATTAGGCAGCCCACATTTTTATGTTGTGTGTGAACCATTGGCAACTTGATTAAACCACCAATTGGTTTCATCTGCTCGAAATCTAGCACCGTGAAGCAGTAAGCTTAAGAAGAGAGGATGGATTCAAGATGCATAATCCATCCTTTAATCATTACAGACATCTCAACTTCTTGAATTCCATTTCCTCTCATAACTGCTGGTTCCTACTGTGTTCAATTTGCAGACTTGTCAGTGCAAACATTTTCTTACATCTCTTCCCAGTTCCTCCTCATTAGGGTGCATTTCGTTGTGCCAAATATCATGAAATTTCATGATTAATCAGTCTAATTTGGTGCCAAATATCATGAAATTATTGGTTCAACAAAATGTACCCTTAATCAGACCTGTGGCATTTTTATATATTGTCATCTACTGGTTTGACAATAGGAAGTTGGGTGGTTGTCAATTTCTGGGGTACCCCAGAAGGCGACTTGTCCATCCTGCTGAATGCACGCAGCAATTGCTAGAGCAAGTTCGGCAACAAAAAATCAATATTCATGGCAGTGTTTGCATTGTGATGGTGATCTCTTGCTTACATCATTTGGATGTGCATAAGTTAGATTCAGTATACACACACGCAAATGTAATCTGAATGGTTACAACGATGTAAATATTGATATTTGCATCATTAGATCCTCAACCTCAGTTTTCATTTGCGCGAGTGAGGTCCATTGTCCGGCAATCCAGACCATTGATCTTGGGCCATCCTAATGTTTCTATTTGTGGCTTGCAAATAGATGGTTAAGAAGAGAAGTGCAGCAACAATCCATGTTCAGCTAAAACAGCCCAAGATCGGTGTCTAAGATCTTCCAATATGGGAGGTTTATAAGGCATGGTCTTCCCTGTGCTGAGGCCCAACAGACCAATGATCTGTATCACTAAAGATGGGCCACTCTCACACAAAATTAAATCCTGACAATCCTATGCATCTTTTGGTTAAGGATCCTATAATTCCTCAAGAAAAAAAAAAAAAAAAAAATCCTCTAGGAATTGTCTTTTCCTTCAGGTCTTAGGCATAGTTATGCTCGATTAAACCATACACCCAAACCGCAAATCAGTTCAAGACTTCAAGTGAATGAAACGACAATTTGACATGTCATAATTCGTTACTCTTGATTGAAATAAATTGATCCAATTTGATCCAGATTCCAAAGTTCGTTGTTGTTTTGCGGCAAACCACAAACTATGTCGAATCAGTTTGATTTCTATTTCAAAAAAGATTTGAGCAAATTCTTCAACATAGCAGAACTTCCCATATTTAGAAATAGAAACACTCAATTAGGAAGAGATGTAGGCCATTTGAATTTGTTGGTTAATTCTTCAGATTGCATGAATTTGATCGAATTATGTTGAATTAGAACATTCTTATACCATATTTGATTTCGACCATTAATATTGATGACCATCGATAAATTAGTTTGAATAGTCCAAAATCCCAAGCAATTTCAAAGGACTTCAAACCACTAATGAAATATAAATTTGATTTAACCCAAGCAAACGACAAACAGAGAAAATCATGATTTTTACAAGCAAAGCCCCAATCAACAAATCTGCTTATTAATGAACTTCCCATTTCGTGAAGACACAAATTTAAAAATTCAAATTCATGAATTGAATAATATCATGCATCCAAACATGTCCTTGGGCCTAGCCGCGCTAGGTCAGATTTTCAGACCCAATTAATAAATGGGCCCACTCCATTTATCACCTACAAATCAAACAACCCCACATGAAGGAGCTCTATTGCATGATTTAGACTTTAAAATCTTACCCAAAAAAAGGGGATCTTGGGTCCAAGATCCTTCCTGCAAAAGGTTTACCATCCTGCCAGTATATTTTTCTTTGACCAAAATACCCTTTCAAGCATCTGATGCATGGATGCGAGATCTGGTCCACCCTTAGGCGAACCCTCTCACTTATGTTCCCTGGTCCAAGATCTAGTCGTAAGATGAACGTGGATCATTCCTCAATCATTTTTAACCGTCCGTTTCTTTCATGCATGTGGCCCACCTGATTGAAGGAAGGCACTGGTCCAATTTTCGGATCATTACAACATAGACACCCATGACCCACATGAATAACAGCTCAGATCTCGAACATGCATGCAGCATGGGGACATGAGTCTGGGAAGAGTAGGACTCTGTGTAGGGGACAGGAGTCTGGGAAGAGTAGGACTCTGTGTAGCTATTATAGAGAAGACACGTATTATGCATATGTAAAAACTCAAAAACAAGGAAAATGCAGACATAAAAGGCATGCATGTGAAAGGGAAGGGATCTAACGTGCATGTGGGGGAACGTGCGAGAGGAAGGTGGAATATACCTGTAGAAAGAGCTGAAGAGAAATGAGTTCTTGGTCCTTTTTTCTGATAAGCATGTTATAGAGACGCTTCTCTCTGCCGCTGCTCGATGGCGATGGAAGATGTCGCGGCTTGAAAATTGGAGGAGAAATGGCGCTCGATATTCCTCTTCTAAATAAGATAACCCTTTCAAATCCGAAATAGTGTGCATTTACCATTGTTTATAACAAGAAAAATAAAAATAAAAATAAAAATAAAAAAAATAAAAATCTGTTAACAGTTGTACATGCAAGAGGGACCATTTTCTGGATGGTTAAGATTGTATTGTATAAGAAAATTATAAATATTAAACATTTACAACTAGAAGGATTATTTGAATGGTATGGATAACTCTATATCATTGCCACTATTTTCGAAAACGAGTCATCACTATTTTACATTATGTACAAAACTCACAATTTTTTAGAGAAGAAAAAAATAATGGTAAACAACACTATTTTGAGATTGATCCCTAAATAAGTCTTGGATGGACCACAAAATAAGAAAATAGTAGATGGTTGGACGTCCACCATTCAAAATGGCTGGTGCGCCGACGGATTACTGACTTTCGGCGACGACTTTTAGCCGTCGGCAATGACAACGGATTTTAGTCGTAGCCAAAACCACCCCTAGTTCGTCAGCTTTACCCAGTTTTTTGGTAGTGGGTAGAGGATGTTCACAGCATTATAAAAAAAAAAAAAAAAAAAAAACCCGAGAGTAATAGAAGAGAGAGAAGAAGAAATGGAGAGAAAGTTCAAGTATTGTATGAAGTCAACTCGATTGGGATCAGATGGGTTAAAGTTATAGCCCATCCAAATTCTGTCCTCTACTCTGAAGAAGAACAAGAAAGAGAGAATGCAAGAAGAATATAGGGAAAGAGAGAGACCGACAAGCAAAATGACAACTCGCTGAGCCGTCTGGGTAAATTCCCATTCAGACTGGATCTCTCTGATGACCGAGGTAAACTTTCATGTTCATCTTCTCATTGATCTTTAGGTTTTCAACAACCATATAAAGGTTGTTTAGGATCGAGTCTAACCGGGTCGACTCGGCAAGAAAATTCTACTAAAGACTTGGGTTTGATCAAGTAAGGTTAATTACTAACTAGGGTAACCCTTTCATCTACTAAGTTCATACCTAATAGGTTATCTTAATAAGCCAAGACCTAGCCATTGTCCCTAATAATGTGAGACAGTTCATGGAATAATCTGACCACTTGAATTGTTTAATTTCATATTAGAACTCAACTCCACGGTGTATACGAAAAACTCTAACAACCCTCAAGGGAGATACGACGCTAGAGGTGAGGGTTTTTCCTTTAAGCTTACCTTAATTTAAGTTGGTGTGATGTAATTGCCTTTTTGCATGTATTTATGATACTATGATTCTCTCCCTGTAATTGTATGATTTACCATCATCAATTATTTATCCTTTAGGAATTATGGTATAAGCTTAATTATGCGTAATCTTTATGAATTTATACAGGGCGATGGATACAAGCCTTTCCTTTGCCTAACCAATTTTGTTGAGTTAGGCCTTGCTAATCTTCTCTTTACTGAATTGGCCATTGTCACTCTCCTCTTTATTAAGCTGGTCATTGCCACTCTCTTCTTTATAAGTTAGCTATTACCACTCTCCTCCTTATGTTACCAACCTTATGCTATTTACCTTTAAGGCTTGGGCATGTGTGTTGATATTCTAGAACTCCCATGATTCAGTTTATATTCTCTTTGATGCAAGTGATGTGTTGAAGGTATCACAACTAGTGATTCAATTATTATATCATGGATGTAATACACTCTAGGTAGAGACTCTCTTAGTCGTCGCGTAATTTCATGGGTTTTTAGGTAGTAGTGCATAAATCGATGTAAGTAATTCAAAATGCGTGTCATGCCCCAAATTCGGGAACTTGGCTCATAAAATTCCCGGTCGCCGAATCCGGCATCGACAACCTCCATAGTACCCCATTCTCGGCTCCTAGCACCCATACACCAGGTTCTGATCCTGAGATCCTATAAGGAGGATCATAAGTCTGATTCATAAAGAGCATACCCAAGATCATAATATCATCACTACAAATAAATAATTACAAGAACAGCTAGAAAATCCACTAAGAATTTAAACTTTTTAAAGTACAAAGCTCAAAGGGAAATACAAAGTCTATATAAAAAAACTCCAAAAGGATCAATGGCATGCTCCAGCTCCTGCTCCGCTCACTAGCCTCGAATCACCTACATGCATCAATCGTGCATAAGCTTATAGAAAGCTTAGAGGGCGGTATAAGTGTGTGTAGGACAGGTGTCATGAATGCGATATCAGAGTATGCAGAAGAATACGGTAAGACCATGAATACCACTAGACGTCATAAGGCTAAGCAATGCAAGGCAGGAATACCATCTGTCAATCAAGGGCTATGCAATGCAAGGCCATACAGCCAAGTGCCATATGCAATATGCAATGCATTCATGCTCATCCCTATATTAAGTCCACAAATCAGTACAGTTCCTCTCTGGAAAATCACCGGGGTCAAATACCCTACCTGCTGACTGCCGCTCTCCTAGCCGCACAGCCCAATGATCGTAAGAGACCTCACTACCCACCTGTAGACAGCTAATCACCAACAAGGCTCGACAACAGCGGACCTATTTACGAGCTGGTCAAACTCAGCCTAGCTATTGCCTCCTCACTCAGGCGGGTAAGCCCACATCCCCTCCCAACCGACCACAATATAGTGGGAGATGCGGCTTAATGGTAAAAGCACTGACGCTCATGTTTTCCACTTGATCTTGGCGTTAGAGCATCTCCTGGTACCATGAAGGTTTTGGGACTTTCACCCAAAGACATCCTACATGCCTTATGTGCTCAAACAAACATTTTCGGTGTTCAAATCTGGCCATCCACGATATACATGTGGAGGCTATAGCCTTGATGAAGCGAGGGCAAATATTAACGTGTTAGGCAATGCCAAATGCATGGATCACACCAATCAACCATGCATCCAATCCTGCGTATCCAGTGCTCATGTAAGGCAACTCCATATTTTTGGGAGTCCTATAAACAATCTACCCAACGGCATAAGTCATGATCAGTCAATCCATACTCCAAGCACACATATGATACACATGGATGAATCATGAAAGGTAACTGCGTATGACATGAGACGATGTTGTACTCTCCTCTTACCAAGGTTAAGTCTAGGTGCTTAGACAAAATCCTCAAAGGAAAGATACATACTACTAGGGGGGAGGAGGCAATGGTTTGGGGTAGCCCATAAGGTCTAAACAAGTCATTCTATGGCCTAAGGGATAGGAACGGGTCCAAACAAGGTCTAAGGTGGACATCCAACCACCAAAGGATGAGAACAGACCTAACAACTAGACCTAAGGTGGACATTCAACCACCAATGGGCCTAGAGGGGTCCACAATGGGGACATTTAACCACCATTGTCCTCAAGAAAGCGGCCCAATCAAGATAGGTAACTAAACCAAGGTCCAAGGCCCGAATACCATTGTGAAAACAAAATTGGCAGCCATATATCCACATCACAACACATAATGGGCCCCAAGAGAATGGCCCAAGGTCCTCATGAATGTCATGGACTTAACAAGGGCATAACATGGCCCAAGTACATATCATTATGGGCCAAATGGAGCATTTATGGCCCAACCTAATATGCTACTAGATCCATGCATTAAACGGATCAAATGAGTAGCCCATAAGCCCAAGGATACAAGGCCAGGGCCTAAATTATTTATGTGGGCCTCACAACATCAGTCCATGACTTGCCAAGGCCTAACCAACAAGTTATAAAGTGTGCCTTACAAGTCAGCCCATACCAGGGGTTTAAGAGTGGGCATTCAAGGTTCATTTGCTCAAGTTAGGCTCATAGATAGCTCATTGGGCCCATAATATGATAAGGTCAGCCCTTGCACAATACTGGGCTCAATTGGAGGATCTTTAGTCCATCTGGGCCTATAGGACCATAAAAATCTGGTTCATACATGGTCCCAACATAGGATGGGCCTTACAAAGTATTAATTAAGCCCAAAATATACCTCAAAAAAATAGGTTGATTTGTGTGTGTACTCAACACTTCATTTGGTGGGCCACACATCCTTAAAATGTCCCACAACAAGTGCCATGCACCCCTTAATACATTGCTGGATTTTCAGCCCAACCATTTTCCTAGGCTTGCTGAGGTCCAGCAGATATAAATTTTGAGGGAAAATAAATCTAATAGTGTCTCTTAGTCATCATAGTGGGCTCCAACAGATGGAGGGCATGAATACAATACACAAAAGGAGGTGGGCCTGCTGCTGGACTGCAAGTCTAGCAGCAGCCCAAGAAGGTTGGACGTCCAGGTGGGCCTCGGCGTCCCAAGGGCTTGAACGGCTTGAACAACATACAACAAGGTGGTTCCAATGGTGGGTATCCCTCTAGGGAGTGGTCCACACATCAGTGGGCCACTCCAGGGAGGACGGCCAATGAATAAAACACATACATCAAGTGGGCCACTAGGGTGGGACGACCAGCCCACCCCTTAGGCGTCCTAAGGGTGGGACGGTTGGCCCCTTCCAAAGTCCAGGTGGGCCCCACTTTGGGACGTCCCACTAGGGACTGGTCCCCTACTAAGTGGGCCACACAAGGATAGATGATTAGGATAAAAACATACATGAAGGTGGGCCTGAGGTGGGGTGAATGGCAAGCCCATTACTGGACATTCAGCCCAGCTGGATGTCCAGCAAGGTGCTGCTATCCTAGCCCCTAAACACCCCAAAATCTGATCAGATATGTGGCCCATATGCACATGGGGTTTTCCCCTACAAGGTGGGCCACAAGTCGGGTGAATGGGAAGGCCACCACCACACAAAAGCCTGGGTAAACAAACATGGACAGTAAGGTCTAAAAAGATACAATAGAAAAATAAAATACTTTTGTCCCTATTTTGAGCAACCCAAAAGGGTGGGCCTAAGTCCTCCAAAAATTGGGAAAAAATATTTCTAACCTCCCCATACAAGTGTACTTCAAGGTATTTTGAAAACAATTCTATATTTATGGTTTTACAAACTGTAATGTTGCTGGACAGTCCAAAAAATCTGGACTGTCCACCCACTTGGGCCACACCTTTGGGTCCTCAAACAAGGTTAGATAAGTGTGAAATTTAGTACACATCTAGGTAGGGTCCACACATCCAGGAAAAGTATATCAAATAGGTAGAAACAATCCCCCAAACAGTCCCCAAATCTGACCCAAAACTAGCTAGAAACTATCTAGAAAAGTTCTGAACAGCAACATATACATGAAGTAAACTGAGCAAGAGAACCAAAATAAGGGGAAATCACCCCATGAAATCAATTTTGTGGTCAACCTTAGTAGGCCCCGCAAATATCTAGACCTATTCCTCAAATAAAAACCCATTGCATGTGCCCATAAAAGGATAAACAGGTCATCAACATCCATAGAGTGGACAGCCATGGGCGTCCACTCTCTTTGGATGGACTGGATGCTTCCAGGCCACAAGGTGGGCTACACACATCAGAGAATAAGAGATAATCAAAAGAAAAAAAAAAGAATTGGCCACAAGGGAAGGGGCTCCACCACATTGAGGCCCTTCCCTTCATTACAAACCACACATCCACTAATATTGATAAAGGTACAATGATCTACACACGCATGCATCTTTCTAATCAAGATCCAATGGTGAAGATGCCATCTCCACCAAGGATCAAGGGTCTAGATTACCCAAGGATCCTTCTAACTAAGAGAAAAGACCATGGTGGGGTCCATAGAGAATGGCCACACCCAAGAAGACATGGGGCCTCCACCATCATTTAGTGGCCCCCACATGATTCAAAACATGAGATGAAGAAATAAAAGGAAATACAAATCTAAGTTCCTAAATACAAAGCACCCACCTAATAGATCTTCAAGCTACCACCACTAAGAGGTCCTCTAACCACCTAGGAAGAAGGTTCAAAGGCTAAGATCTTTAGCTAAGGGCTAGATTATAGGGTTATAGGGTGGATGGAGGGATGGTTAATGGGCAAGAGGTGGGACATCCAAGCTTCCTTAGGAGGGAGAGAGAGAGAGAGAGAGAGAGAGAGAAAGAGAGAGAGAGAGGGAGGGAGGGAAAATGAGATGAAATTGCAAGTGGGAGGGGTTTTTTTTTTTATACCAAAACCTATGATTGCCTTACTAGAAAAGAGGGGGAAATGATGACTTCTCTCTCTAGAGAAGAGGAGAAAGTGAGAATTTCATAATTTGATTAGAGCAAAAGGAGTTTTTTTGCATGAGAGAGACAAAAAGGAGGCTACCTTAGTAAGAAAATCAATGATGACTTGCTAGCTAGGGACCTAACTACCAAGCCTAACCTAGCTAGTCTAATAATGACCCTAGAGTGATGCAAGCATACCTAGGGATTTGTGCAACCCTAGGTGGGCCCCACAAATTGTGATTTAAGACCTAAAACAAGCACGGCCCACATTTTATGATCTATAACTCGGATTGCCGCATGAGATGCGGTGTTGGAACTGCGGCGACAATGCAGTCGCTAAGGCAGTAGTTTCGTGTCGATTCGGGTCGGATTTATATAATGGAACTTAAGGGTCATCGCAAACGCAATTCGTAGGTCACGGGTCACTGAAAATTTCACCAGTAGAACCGCGGGATCCGATGGAGCGAAATGGATATTAAGGTTAAGGGTTTTACAGCTCTCCCCTCCTAACAAAAAATTTCATCATCAAAATTTACCATAACCAGGACAAAACAAATCGGCAAGACATCATCATATATATCAATCATCATCACATGAGAAGGCATCAATCAACAATACAATCATGCATCAAACAAATGGGGATAATGCTCCCAAATCTCAGCCTCGCGCTCCTAGGATGCCTCGGCCTTTAAATGGTGACCCCACTGAACCTTCACCAAGGGAATGACCTTGGTCTGAAGAACCCGCTCCTTCCGATCAAGGATGCGAATCGGTTGCTCAATGTAAGAAGTATCCTCATGGACGTCGAGGAGCTACCAATCAATCACCGGAATAATGTCCGACCCACACTTCTACAACATCGATACATGGAACACGTTGTGAATACCGGACAACTCAGAAGGTAAGGCAAGCCTGTAAGCCCCGGCGCCCATGCGCCCATGTCTCAAAAGGTCCTTTAAATCTTGGGACAAGCTTGCCCTTTGTTCTACATTGCACTACGCCCTTCATGGGGGAGACCTTGAGATACACCATGTCTCCTATTGCAAACTCCAGAGGATGACACCGACGATCTGCAAAGCTCTTCTGCTGGCTCTAAGCTATGCGCATACGCTGCTTAATGATATCAATGATCTTCAACAACTATTGTATAAGCTCGGGACCTAGGAGAGGACGCTCCCTAACCTCGGTTCAACAACTAGAAGATCTGCATGGTCTGCCATATAGTGCCTCGAAAGGAGTCATGCCAATGGTCACCTGATAACTGTTGTTGTACGCGAACTCGGCCAGGCGCAAATGCTCATCCCAGCAACCTACGAAGTCAATCACACAAGCTCTGAGCATATCCTCGAGGATCTGTTGACCGTTTCGGTCTTCCCATCGGTCTGCAGATGATAAGTGGTGTTAAGCTGCAAAGTGGTCCCCATAGCCTGCTGAAAGCTCTTCCAAAACTAAGATGTGAATCTAGGGTCTCGGTCAGAGACGATCGAAATCGGAATGTCATGCAGTCTCACTCTCTCCTCAATGAATACCTTCTCAAGTTGATTAAATGTCTAGGTTGCACGCATCAGAATAAAATGTACCGACTTCGTCAGATGATCGATGACAACCCAGATGACGTTATAACCGCACTGAGTCTTCGGCAAGCCCATGATGAAATCAGTTGACGCGTGCTCCCACTTCCATAGTGGAACGCTCAATGGCTGCAAAGGACCAAGGGCCCTTTGGTGGTCGGCCTTAACACATTGGCAAGTGTCACACTCGGCCACAAAAGTAGTAATTTGGCGCTTCATCCCCGACAAGAAATGCTGCCTCTTTATATCTCTGTACATCTTCGTGGAGCCCGAGTGGATTGTAAGTCTCGATCGGTGTGCCTCGATCATCAGATCTCTACGCAACTCTAACACGTCCGGAACACACAATCGGCATCTGTAGCAAAATTCACTATCGAAACCAATATACCAGTCTGACTACTCCACCAATGCTGCCTCTGCTCGGTATCCCTGTAACGACTCGTCTATTGCTGAGCCTCGATCACCCTTACAATAAGAGAGTGTTGAATTGACAGGCTTGAAAGTTGAATAATAGAGGATTTCATGCCAAACTCGAAGTCGAACTCGGATGCATCTTCGAGCATCTTCCATTCACGAACCATCATCTGCGCCACCAAGCCTCGTGGCTAACGGCTGATCGCGTCCGCCACCACGTTTACCTTATCCGAGTGGTACTAAAGGTCAAAATCTTAATCTTTCAGGAGCTCCATCCATCGCCTTTGTCGCATATTCAGCTCCGATTACGAAGACAAATACTTCAGGCTCTTATGGTCCGAAAAGAGCTCGAACCTAACCCCATAGAGATAATGCCTCCACACCTTCAGTGCGAAGACAACTACTGCTAACTCTAGATCATGCGTGAGGTAGTTCAGCTCGTGGACCTTGAGCTGGCGCGAGGCATACGCCACTGGTCTCCCATGCTGCATCAAGATAGCACCCAAACCAACTCTGGAGGCATCGGTAAACATAACGAACCCCTCACTCCCAGAGGGAAGAGTGAGGACGAGAGTGAACGTGAGGCGGTCCTTTAACTCCATAAATGCCTCTTCATAGGAGTCACTTCAGATGAACTCGGTGCCCTTCTGCGTCAACAGGGTCAGCGGTGCTGTAATACGAGAAAAATCCTCAATGAATCGCCAATAATATCCCACTAGACCAAGGAAGCTATGGATTTCAGATGTGTTCATGGGTTGGCCCCACTGAAACACTGTATCGATTTTGAGGGGTCTACAACGACACCCTCCCTCGTCACTACATGATCAAGGAACTTCACCTCCTCTTACCAAAACTCACACTTCTCCAACTTTGCATACAGCTAGTGGGCACGGAGGGTCTCTAACACTATCAACAAATGCATCTCATGGTCCTCCCGGGTCCTCGAATATACTAGAATATCATCGATGAAGACTACAAAATACTGGTTGAGGTAGGGCCAGAAGACCTCATTCATCAGCTACATGAAGACGGCTGGTGCATTGGTCAGCTCAAAAGACATGACTAGAAACTCGAAGATATCGTAGCTCGTCCAGAAAGCTATCTTTAGAATGTCCTCCTCTCTGGCTCGAATCTGATAATAACAAGAGCGCAAGTTAATCTTGAAAAAGAACTGAGCACCCTGCAACTAGTTAAACAAATCATCAATCATCGGGAGCAGGTATCTGTTCTTAATAGTGACTTTGTTGAGCTTGTGATAATCCACATAGAGCCTCAACGAGCCATTCTTCTTCTTCATGAATAATATCGGGGCTCCCCACGGCTAACTCCTAGGACGAATAAAATCCAACTCTCGCAACTCATCCAATCGCCCCTATAGCTCCCACAACCACATTAGTGTCATCCAATATGGGGCCTCCGAGATAAGCGCGGTACCGAGCACCAGATCTATCTGAAACTCTATCTATCGGCGCGGTGACAAACCTGGAATCTCCTGAAACATATCCGAAAACTTACAAACAACTGGTAACTGCTCAAAACACCTAGCCACTGACTCCTCAACAACACAAGCCAACAAGCTAGACAACAGCCTCCTCTGGGCTCGGCAACGAACTAGAACATAGGCAAGCTGGATATGCAAACGTGACTGTCCTAGTAGAGCAGTCCAACACAACGTGGTACTCGGTAAGCCAATCCATACCCAGGATAACATCATACTCAGCCATCACCAATATGTACAAGTCCGCAGGCAGGAACATCTCTCTAACTAGCATGGGACAAAACCAACACATACGACCTATAACGGCAGACTTCCCCAAGGGAGTCGAAACAGATAGAGCCTTATGAGTGGACTCCGACGGAAGATCAGTCGATCGACAAAACTCCTCGGCCACAAACGAATACGACGCTCCGAAATCAAACAATATACAAACAATAGAAGCGAAGACAAGAAGAATACCCTCGACTATTCCTCCCGACGACAACTGAGGATCCTGGCCCTGCACTTGTTGTGCAGCATAGAATCTACCCTAAGATGGCAAGGTAAGCAAGCTTAACGTCTAAGGGTCTGTGACCTGTTGAGTGGCATAAAACCTGCCCTAAGCCAACGGGGAGGTACCCGACCCCTCTGCTACGGTCTCTGCTGTTGTTGTGGTCATTGCAGCGGCCTACCCTATTGCCTCTACTGCCGTGGAGGAGGCCTAAGAGGCTGGTGCTGGGGTCTTTGTTGCTGCTGCTATGGTGGCTGATGTGGGGGCTGCTGTGGGCGGTGCCCTCTTCTGCTACTGTTGGGGATAAGGACACTTGCTTCTACGATGTCCCATCTGCCCACAACCGAAACAAACTCTGGTGAATGGTCTAAAAGAAGATAAAGCTGGCTGGGAAGAAGATGTCACTGGCTGTGTTGCTAGTTATCGAAACCCTGAACGGTCCCTATGCCAACGGTGTTGTTTCTGGTGGGAGCTACCGGAATGCGTCTTCCTCTTTCGGTCTCCACCCTGATCTCGGGACCTCTGATAGGTAGCCCAATCTTCCTCATACACTAGGGCCCTATGTACAACCTCAGCAAATGTAGTAAGAAGATGCCCAACCACTCTACTCCTGAGAGCGGGATGCAAGCTGTTCACAAAACGGCAGGCCTTCCCCCTCTCGTCATCAACAAGATAGGTGGCGAATCTGGACAAAGCAACAAAACGTGCCTCATACTGAGACATGGTTATATCACCCTGAACAAGGGTCTTGAACTCTAGCGCTCTCTGCTCCCAAACATGCTCAGGGAAGAACTTCTGGTTGAAATTATCCACGAAGTCCTTCCAGGTCCACACAAAATCTCTCTCAACTGATCTGGAAATAGAAGGCCACCAGTTTTGGGCCTCGCCCTGAAGAAGAAAAATGACCAGAGGAACTCGCTCTTGTGATGTACATCGCATGTTATCAAAGATCCTCTCCACCTCTACATGCCATAACTCGGCCGCTGTGAGATCAGGCTCACCCCTGAAACGTGGGGGATTGTACTGACAAAAATCTCGATAAAAGGCACTCACTTATGTCTGCTCTCTCTACTCCGGAGTCTCCTCTGTCTGTCGACTTTGCCCCTGGAGGGCAGCTGTCATACCCCAAACTCGAAAATCGGGCTCACAAGATTCTTGATCACTAAATTCGGTGCCAACAGCCTCCATAATACCCCATTCTCGGCTCCCAGGGCGTATACGCCAGATTTCGATCCTGGGATCATACAAGGAGGATTTTTCAACGTACATTTATCTTGTAAGAAGCATAACCACAAGTTTACCCAAATCACAAAAGCAACATCATCATCACATATCCACTAATATAAACTTTGAATACAATGCTGAAAGGGAAATACATATGTCGAAAATCTAAGCTCTCGAAGACACTACATGCTCTAAGCTCCATGCTGCCGCAACCTAACATCACCTACACACATCTATCGTGCATAAGCTTATAGAAAGCTTAGAAGGTGGTGTAAGTGTGTGCACAAGGTAAGTGCCAAGTATACAATACAATGTCATAAATCTTACAATATCGAAATAAGCAGAAATACTGATGAGATCATGAATCATACGACATCAGAGTAAGCAGAAATATACTAGTAAATCTATGAGTGCCATCAGCTGTACCAAGGCTATGCGATGCAAGGCATGAATGCTAACGACTATATTAATGCAGAAACATGACAACCCAAAATGTTAAATGCTACAGATGCAATGCAATATGCGGTGCAAATGAAATGACCAAGCTGGAGTGAAGTCAGGATGATAGTATGTAGTATCACAGGCTATGGGGTCCTCCACAAGGGACTTCTATCCAAACTAGTCCCATACCTAAATTTGGATAATCAGACTCAATGTGGTAAAGTCCTGATCTCAGATTAGTCGCGTGCCCTAACCGAAATCTTGGCCATTGTGAAGGTACAGTAACATTAATTGCACACTACCAGCCCAAGTGGATAGTGAATGAATGAGTATACAACTCTTACTCAATAAGTCCACATATCAGTATAGTTCATCTCTGGGATCATCACTGGGGTCCATTACACTCTACATGCAAATCACCGTCCACTGACGCACGACCATGCAAATAGAAGAGACCTCATTATCCGCATGTCCAGTAGTCAGCCAATATCTGCCCAGCACGTCGATAGTGGACCCATTCACAAGCTGGTCAAACTCAGCCTAGCTATGCCCCCTACCCTCGGGCGGGTAAGCCACACCCCCTCCTAACTAACTACGACACAGTGGGAGATGCAGCCTCCTGGTATTTGGCACTCGGGCACTCATGTATCCACTCGATTTCGATATTGGGGCATCCTCTGGTACCAAGAGGGTTTAGAAATTTTCACTTTGGGCCATCTATAGCAACCCGATGCTAGAACAGATTCTCAGTGTCCCATCTGGCCATCCGCGATATGTCTGTGGAGGCTACGGCCCTGATGTCGCTAGGGTGTATAGTAATCATAACTCACAATGTAAGATGTATAAGTCATACAATTCAGTCATGCATCAATCCTACGCATAACATGTGCTCATGTGAGACAATCTCCACCTATCAGGGAGTCTCATAACAATCTGCCCAATGACATATGCAATGGTCAACCACATCTCATAACAAACATGCAGATGATGCGTATGGGCATGTATCATGTTACTATGTTGTCACATACTCATAATCGGTATCAATAACCGGCATTAACAATCGGCCTCGACAATGTGGGCATTAAACCATCATTGCCCATCAACGTGGACATTTAACTAACATTGCTCCCAAGGAGTGGCCCACATAGAGCTAAACATAAAGAAGACCCATGGCCTCACACAAGAGCCTAGTATACAACAAATGGACCACGTGACATGGGCCTAATACCTATCACAATGGGCCCTGCCCATAGGTCACGAATATATATCACAATGGGCCTTACCCATGGGCCTTGAATACGTCATAATGGGCCTCAACACATGAGCCATAAATACATCACATCAGGCCTAATACATATCACATGGGCCTAACATATATAATAATGGGCCGCTCAATGGGCTGCACTAATGAGAATCATACACATCAATTGGGCCGCATCAATCGGCTGCACCAATGGCCAATGAAACAAATACATCACAGTGGGCCTCAGAACTTGCTGATGTGGTATTGCAGCTACATAGCTAGAGTGAGGTACGCCAACCAATCCAATCCCCATTGTCCAAGGTCTGGACAGTGTGGATATACAACATATCATCAAGGTTGGCCCCATCAGGGATGGACAGTGTGCAGATGGAACACATACATTTAATGGGGTCCACAGATAAACGGGGCAGATGAAGCACTGCTTCAAGGTGTGCCACTGCACGGACAGTGTGGATACAACACTGCATCATGGTGGTGCACATGTCCAGCCACTGGACAGTGTGGTGAAGAACACATACATCAAGGTGGACCCCACACACGTCGCCAAGGTGGGCTCCACATAACCTGCCACATCAACAGCTATAGGGCTGGTGTGTGGTACACCAGCCAAACCAATCCAATCACAAGTGGGTCCCACGTGGGGCCACCATAATGTTTATTTTCCATCCATAGTTGAAAGGGTCACACTAACCAAAAAAATAATTAAAAAAATATTATATTTATCCAAAGCTCCTGGAAATCCAAAAGGTTTCAATGGCAGACGTTCAATCCAACACTGTTTCCTGTGACGTGGGCCACCTGAGCTACCATGCACGATAGATCTTTGGGGTGCCCCACAGCAAAAAGGGGCCCCATTAATGCATGGTGTTGATGCCCAACACACATCACGGTGGGGCCTACATCTGGGACCCACGTCCCTTCCCATTTCCACCCACGTAGCCGTAGGACACTGTTGCAGCGTCCTCTAGACGAGCAGCAGCAGCAGCGCCCGCTGCATGTGTTTTTTTTTATTTTTTTATTTTTCTATTTTCTTAAGGTTTTTCCGTGATAGGGCCCGCATTAGGTGGATCCACTCCACCCATTGGATTCTATGGCTTAAGACAGTCCAAATGAGCCTAATATTTAGTATGTTTTGGTGTGTAGAAACATCAAGGTGGGCCCTAATAGATTTGAATGGTAGAAATCACTATTTTCTATGCTATGGCCCGCCAGAAAATCGGATTAGCCTCATTTTTCGGCTCAACGCCTAAAATGAGTTGGGAAATAGGATGGACATCGTGGATTAGATTTATACATCAAGGTGGGGCCTACATGAGCAGCCCACTCTAAAGCTTTAAACCAAGCTAATATTTTTGTGGTTTTCAGGTCAGTACACCACACTGTCAATTCACACTTCACTGTGTTGTAACACATTTTCAAGGTGGACCCCACCTACAGATTGCTTGGATAAAATACATGCTTCATAGTGGGGTCCATCCGGGTGGGCCACACAGCCACATCATCACAAAAAGATGAAAGAGAAAGGGAGAGAGAGAGAGAGAGAAAGAGAGATCGAAGTAGCGGAGGGACCCCACCATTATGGGCCCCTCATACAAATCATACATCAAGATAGGTCCCACTATATGTGGGCCCTCAATTCATCAAAACCACACAAATCAACTCTAGAAAATACCCACCTTTGATCTCCTCTTCCTTCTTCCGCTAATGCGATCTAGAGCTCCAAGGGGCATGATTCAATGGTCGAGATTGGCTTTAAAGGGTTGGATTGAATGGTAGGGAGTGGGCCACACAAAGCTTCTCTCATGGAGGTCTCTTGCTTAGACATTAGATTGCTCTCATGGAGCTTGGGAGAATGAGAGAGAGAGGTTGTAAGAGAGAGGGATGGGTGAGTGATGGGTTGTGATGGGTGAGAGATGGGTGATGGGTGATGGATGTGTACTTGGTTGTAAGAGAGAGTTGACTTCATGTAAGATACTGTAAGAGATGGATGGGTTAGGTTGCTTGTACTTGATTGATGGATTGATGTGACTTGTCATAGAGATTTTCTTAGTATTTGTAACATGCGGCATTTTCCTCGAACCAAACACAGATCTACTTCTCCTTGCCTAGGTACCGCCTTAGTGCGCAAGATGTGGCGTCGGAACTGCGGCGATGGTGCAGTCACTAAGGTACAAGTCTCAGATTGAGCAGACTCAGGAATACGGGACATGACTCAGGGCCACACACAAATGTCGATTACAGGTCGCGGGTTACCGAAATTCAACCAGGAGGACCGTGAAGCCTACGGAGTAGTACGGGCTAGGATACGAGTCTCACAACAGCAGTAACTGCCTAGAGCATCTGTTGAAGCTGCTCGGCTCCAACTGGAATGGTAGGCATAGGAGGGGCTACACTAGCCTCAGGTGGAGGCACATGAACTACAGGGGTGGGAGCCTCGGGCACAGGTATGGCAGGCTCTGACGGAGGAACGGTATCAACTAGGGGCGAAACAAGGACCTTCGGAATGGGGTCGGGACTAGGGTTTGCAATAGGTGGAGCAAGATGTGCTTGGGTCGTTGGAGCGGAATGAAAATCATGGCCACGAGCACCACGACTACGAGTGTCTGAGACCCGTATCCTAGCCCATATCGTTCCATAAGCTTCCACAGTCCTCCCGGTCGAATTTCGGTGACCCGCGATATGTTATCAGTGTTTGCACGAGATCCTGAGTCATTTCCTGTATATTAGAGTCGGCTTGACCCAAGACTTGTATCCTTGTGACCACGTCGTCGTCGCGGTTCCGATGTCGTGTCTCGCACACTTAAGCGATACCTGGGCCAGGAGATGTGGTCCCGCGTTTAGTTCGACAAAAACGTCGTGTGTTACAAATCCCAAGAGAATATATCTCATCAAATGTCAAGTACACATCCCATCACTCACACCTATCCCCAAGTACAACTACCCATCCCTAAAGTCAACTCTCCCCATCACTCATCACTCACTTCACCCATCCCTCTCCTCATCACTTCCATCCTCTATCTCTCTCTCTCTCTCATTTTCAAACTCATTCTCCCAAGCAACCATGGGAGGTGGACGTCCAAGCTCTTCATGAGAAAGAGCTAGGTGTGGCCCACCTTCCTACCATCTAATCCCACCCTCTATGATCACTCTCGACCGTTAAATCTCATCTATTAGAGCTTTAGTATGCGTTGATGGAAGGAGAAGTCCATGATCAAAGGTGGGTGTTCTTCTAAGGTTTGATTTGTATGATTTTGATGATTTAAGGGCCCACATATGGTGGGACCCATCTTGATGTATGCAATGTATAGGGAGGGCCCATAGTGGCGGGGTCCCTCCCCTCTCACGACCGTCTCTCTCTCTCTCTCTCTCTCTCTCTCTCTCTCTCTCTCTCTCTCTCTCCCTCCCTCCCTCCCTCCCTCCCTTTTTCCTTTGTGTTAATTGTGTGGCCCACTTGATTTATGTGTTTCATCCAGCCATCTAGCTGGGACGGTGGACCCCACTGTGATGCATGTGCAGCATCCACACCATCCAGGTAGTTGAATGGTGGGCCACAACATGATGTATAGATTTCATCTACACCCTCCACCATGTGGACCCACCTCGATGTACGTGTACATCCACCCATCCATCTGCTGGACACTGGGCAGCAACCTAGCAATCCACAGCTAGATGTTGTTACTGTAGGTGGCGTCACTAAGCCTTGTGGGATCCCACACTTTAATGTATGTGTTTTAAGTCCTTACCGTCCAGCCATTTTGGTAGACCACCATGTGGACCCACCTTGATGTGTGAAGTATCTGCACCGTCCATTGATCAGGACGGTGCTATGTGGGCTAGCGTGGTGAACGTGTTGAATCCACACCGTCTGTCCAGATTGAGAGGCCATGGGCCTGGATGCTGAGTGATTTTTACAAAAAAAATAATAATAATAAAATAAATAAATAAATATACATAATATAATATTGATATATATAAAATATCTTAGTGGGCCACATCCACGTGGGACCCACAATGGCTAAGATTAAATGAGATACGATTGACCATTACATATGCCATAGTGCCGATGGTTTATGGGACTCCCTGATAAACAAAGTTATCCCACATGAGCGCACGGTATACATAAGATTGATGCATGATTGGACTGCATGGCTCATGTATCTTGTATTGTATATTATGATTACTGTACGCCCTAGCGACATTAGGGTCATAGCCTCCACAGTCATATCATGGATGGCCAGATGGGACACTGAAAATATACTATTAGCATTGGGCTGTCATAGGTGGCCTTAGGTGAAAATCCTTAAACCCTCTTGGTACCAGAGGACGCCCCAACGTCGAGACCGAGTGGATATATATGAGCATATAAGGACCGTATACCTGTAGGCTGCATCTCCCACTGTGTCGCATTCTGTTGGGAAGGGGTGTGGCCTTACCCATCTGAGAGAGTAGGCAACGCTAGACTAAGTTTGACCAGCTCGTGAATGGGTCCGCTATCGACATGCCGGGTAGATATTGACTGACTACTGATCAGGTGGATAGTGAGGTCTCTTCCACTTACCTAGTTGTGTGCATGATGGGGCGGCAAGCTGCTGTTAAGTGTACTAGACCCCGGTGATGATCTCAGAGATGTACAATACTGATTTGTGGAGCAGGAGTTGTATACTCAATCATTCATTCATTCACTATCCACTCGGGCTCGCGGTGCACAACTATTTGTTATGTGTACCTTCGCAATGGCTAGGATTTCGATTGGGGCGCACGACTAACCTGAGATCTAGAGTTTACCACATTGAGTCTGACTATTCAAATTAGGTATGGGATTGGTTTGGATAGAAGTCCCTTATGACAGACCTCATAGCCTGTGATATTATGTACTATCATCCCGACTTCACACTCCAGCATAGTCATTCCATTCGTATCGCATATTGCATTACATCTACGGCATATGACATTTTGGGTTACTGTGTTTCTGCATTTATATGGTCTAGATACGGCTGACGGTATTCATAAACTCATTATGAATTGTATATTGCATTACATCCTCGGCATCTGATATTTAACTCTCTATGATTCTGCATTTACATAGTCGATCCGCATTGCGTTCTCTGATATTGTTTGACTCATGGACTTGTCAGTATTTCTGTTTCTTCTAATATCGTATGATTCATGATCTTACCAGTATTTCCGATATTGTATGATTATGGCATTGTATTGAATACTTGGTACTTACCTTATGCACACACTTACACCACCCTTTAAGCTTTATATAAGCTCATGCATGATAGATGCGTGCAGGTGATGTTAGGTTGTAGCAGCGTGGAGCTTGGAGCATGTAGCTGACTTCTGGAGCTTTGACTTTAACATATATATTTTTCTTTCAGCATTGTATTCAAAGTTTATATTAGTGGATATGTGATGATGATGTTGCTTTTGTAATTTGGGTAAACTTGTGGTTATACTTCTTACGAGATAAATGTGCATTGGAAAATCCTCCTTATGGGATCCCAGGATCGGAACCTGGCATATGGGCTCTAGGAGCCGAGAATGGGGTACTACGGAGGCTGTCAACACCAGATTCGGCAATGGGGATTCTTGTGAATCCAATTTCCGGGTTTGGGGCGTGACAGAAGATGGTATCAGAGCTTAACTTGAGAATACCTGAGGATAACATCACATATCTACTGATAGTTACCCTACACTTTATGATTGTTAGGAACCTATAATGGCTAGATCCCCGAGTTCGAATAACTTAGAGATTTTCTGATATAGCTCCCTACCGTCCTAGCCCATACATTTCCATAAGCTTCCGCGATCTTTCCGGTTGAATTCCAGTGACCCACAATCTATTATCGTTGTTTGCACGTGATCCCGAGTCATGTCCTGTGACACCCTGAAATTCAGGGGTCGAGCATAACTCAGCTCCCAAGTTCCAAAACATCACTTATGCAACATATTTGATGATGGATGTATGTTGTCTGTATTAGTGCATAAAACATGGAATAGACTAAGCCAAATAGCAAATATAATTCAGGGATAAGTGAAGAAAGCAAGCGGAAGACTTATAGAATCATATATGTACATGTGCGAATCCCTGAAGTACATATACATACCGGGTCGTAATGTAAGTGTTGCTATCAAAATTACAAGTATCAAAATTACATCATTTAATTCCCAAAAGAAATCCCAGCATTCCTCGCATCAGAACAAGGCTCACTAGAACCCGTCTGAAAACTGCATAAAAGAGAAAGCAACTTCATCATCATCAATCTCCCGCTCTGCCTCAGAAGTCGCATCAACATCTGCAACATTAGCAACTAAGACAGAGTCTGGTGGGTGTTTAACACCGCCCCAGAACGTGGGAGTGAGTGATCAACTCAGTGGAACAATAAAGCATAGGTTAACATGTTATCAGTTCAATCAAGCAGTAATAATAAAGCAGAACAATTAAACATGTCGTAAGTACTCTTGTTAATGCAAGGATGTATGCAGAATGATGCGTGCCCTCACGCGTACACCCTCAGCGTCTTCATCTTACGTTATGCATGACATTGCCTCAAAGTGCGCCACGTCTACAAAGCACATGCAAATGCGGTGCATGAATATGATTACCAAGTGGTTATTAGTCCTTTTCATACAGCAGGATTGGGAAGCTAAGATACCTTCCTCATATCACCATCCAAACAGTGATCCATTCTAAGGTCTTCAGTCCAGATATCTCATACAATCATATGTTTTCAAGTCATTGCAAAGGGCTCGTCACCAATCAATGCACGCCTATCATACCTTCGTTACCACCGTAAGGCTCGTCACCTCAAAACGGTATCCAGGTATGCTCGAGGTCACTACAAAGGGCTCGTCACCAATCAATGTAGGCCGACAGCACGAATATAGTGTCTCATACCACCATAATCGGCTCACGAGTTTGGTTGCTCAATGGTCACTACGGGGAGGCTCGTCACCCTAGCGTAGGCCAACAGCTCGACCACGGTGTTCCATACCACCATGTCCAGCTCATGAGTCTTAGCGGATCAAGGTACCATGGTTAATAAGATTTCATTGGTAAGTTCGGTACCCTAGATTCAAACAGTAGCGTTCATACATGGTGAACATACATCAGACAATCGGGTTACTTGACGAACTCGACTAGCACGAGCGCACGTTGGGTTGAACGACATAGAGTGCGCAAACACTCCGCGTGACCAAACCACTGCCGTCAACTCTAATACGACTCGGGTTCGTCTAATCACATCCTTCGTGGCGAAAGCAATCTCAGCCACGATCTTAAGGCCGATTACCGATTTCCTGGACTAATGCATAGTCCCACACACATTCCACTACAACAGATATTTATATCTACAATTGAGAATAGTAATGGAACAACAACTCAAATCATGTAGTACGCAAGTATTTGAAGAATATCAACTTAACATGAATGTAAGCATAAGTAATGCTTGAATTTAAACAACAAGGAATGTAACTTACATGAAAGAAATCATACACACTAGTGGGAGAGTTGAGAATCGCTTCTCAACGCCATACTAGGTTGATAAATCACACTTTAGATCATTCAAACATTTTTTACAAACACTTAGAATACAAAATACAACATACATGGCATATATTGAAATACACACATTTGGACAATTCCTTTTACCAAGGAGTTGCCGCACATATAGTTAGCATAAGTACACGACAAATAATCATGGCAAACACATATTCATATTTTATTCGTATACGGTACTTCCTACATATACATAGAATACACAAATCTCAAAAATAACACATGCATAACAGGAATACAAAATAAACATAGCATTTGGCATGTGAAATCTCATCCATAGCAAGAATAAACCATTCACTGGCATTGAAAGCCTTGAAAACCATAACCTATACACTTAAAGTCTGCACCTTAAGCCAGAAAAGAACACTGAACTGATTTCAGACGATATGTCTTCATCAACGGCGACAAGAAAACCTAAAGCAAGAATAGAAATGAGCTACAACAACACAAAGACTATTCTAAGCTCTAACACAGATTAGGGTTAGGTTAACTTACCCAAAGATGAACTCAGAATCGCCGGAATAACAATTCAAAAGTGAAGGTTTAAGGATGAAGAAGAACAGGAAAGAATCTAAGATGATTCACCAACTTCTCTCTGACTTTCTCTCTCTTTTCCTTTCTCTTTCTTAGCTAGGGTTAGGAAATTCGTATGGAAAAGAGAGCTAGGGTTTTAAGGTCTATATATAGGCCTAACATTGATGAAAATAACCCTAGGGCCAAGGTATACTTAGGGTATAACCAAAACCGGCCTCTCACGATCCAACGAAGCACTTCCGGTGGGCCTATTACCACGAAAGGTCGAACTTAAGCTCACTGACCATGGATCTAGGTCAAGCTGAGTTTTCGTACCGATCGGATCTTCAGATCAGCCGTGGCGGACCACACTCAATTCAACGGTCACCGAATCTCGATCAGGTCCACAAACACAAGGACATGCCAGGGCCACCTTCCCTGATCAGAGGGTGAAATTGGGTCAGAATCCAACGGTCAAATTGCTTAAAATCATCGCGCAAGCGACACGACTCAGATTTCATAAAATCTTAATTAATTTCCAGCCGTTCTCACACTTTTCACTCCGGACTCAACCAAATCGACCCAGAACATCACATGGACTTGATTTTTGAGGTGATGGCCAAGTCCAACATGGTGACTGCAACAGCCTAAGATCATCGCTATCGGACTTTCGACGCGCGGTCCAGGTCCGATCCAGAACTTCTAAAAATTTTCAAGAGCAACTGGCTTTAGCGATGAATCCTAGATTTCAGAGTAACCTAGCGCTCACTATTCTACAGGTTTTGAGTCATGCAGATCAAATTTAAAGTGCTTGATGCAAATTTCACAAGTAATCAAGTTAAGCGCTAATTACCCCAAAAAGCTTCTAAGGAAAATAGAGGTAGTACTCGGGTCTTGGCATAAAATTTTCAGGGTCATTACATGTCCTGTATATCAGAATTAGCTTGCCTCGAGACTTGTATCCTTGTGACCGTGTTGTCGCCACAGTTCCAATGCCACGTCTCGCGTACTGAAGCGATACCCGGGCCAGAAGATGTGAGCTGGTGTTTAGTTCGAGAAGAACACAACGCGTTGCAAATCTCAAGAGAATATGTATCATCAAATATCAAGTAGATATCCAATCACTCCCATCACTCACACCCATCCCCAAATACAACTACTCATCCCTAAAGTCAACTCTCCTCATCACTCATCACTCACTTCACCCATCCGTCTCCCCATCACTCCCATCCTCTCTCTCTCTCTCTCTCATATTTTCAAACTCATTCTCCCAAGCAACCATGGGAGGTGAACGTCCAAGCTCTCCATGAGAAAAAGCTAGGTGTGGCCCACCTTCCTATCATCCAATCCTACCCTTTATAATTAATCTCGACCGTTGAATCTCATCCATTGGAGCTCTAGAATGCGTTGATGAAAGGAGAAGTCCATGATCAAAGGTTGGTGTTCTTCTAAGGTTTGATTTGTGTGATTTTGATGATTTAAGGGCCCACATATGGTGGGACCCATCTCGATGTATGCAATGTATAGGGAGGGCCATAGTGGCGGGGTCTCTCCCCTCTCACGACCGTCTTTCTCTCTCTCTCCCTCCCTCCCTTTTTCCTTTGTGTTAATTATGTGGCCCACTTGATTTATGTGTTTCGTCCAGTCGTCTTGATGGGACGGTGGACCCTAGTGTGATGCATGTGCAGCATCCACACCGTCTAGGTAGTTGGACGGTGGGCCAAACCATGATGTATAGATTTCATCTACACAATCCATCGTGTGGACCCACCTTGATGTATGTGTACATCCACCCGTCCATCTGCTGGACATAGGGCTAGCAGCCCAGCAATCCAGCATCTGGACGCTGCTGTTATAGGTGGTGTCACTAAGCATTGTGGGATCCCACCACTATAATGTATGTGTTTTATGTCCTTACCGTCCAACTATTTTGGCAGACGTCTGGGGCCCACCCCACACGTGCTACACGTGTGGGATGTGACCCACCTTGATGTGTGAAGTATCTGCACCATCCATTGATCAGGACGGTGCTATGTGGGCCAGCGTGGTGAACGTGTTGAATCCACACCGTCTGTCCAGATTGAGAGGCCATGGGCCTGGATGCTGAGTGATTTTTATATAAAATAATAATAAAATAAATAAATAAATATACATAATATAATATTAATATATATAAAATATCTTGGTGGGCCACATCCACGTGGGACCCACAATGGCTAGGATTACATGAGATATGATTGACCATTACATATGCCATAGTGCCGGTGGTTTATGGGACTCCTTGATAAGCAAAGTTATCCCACATGAGCGCACGATATGCACAAGATTGATGTATGATTGGACTGCATGACTCATGTATCTTGTATTGTGTGTTATGATTAGTGTATGCCCTAGCGACATTAGGGCCGTAGCCTCCACAGTCATATCATGGATGGCCAGATGGGATACTAGAAATATGTTATTAGCATCGGGCTACAATAGATGGCCCTAGGTGAAAATCTCTAAACCCTCTTGGTACCAGAGGACACCCTAATATCGTGACTGAGTGGATATAAATGAGCGCATAAGGGCCATATACCTGTAGGCCGCGTCTCCCACTGTGTCGTGTTCGGTTGGGAGGGGGTGTGGCCTTACCCGCTTGAGGGAGTAGGCAATGCTAGGATAAGTTTGACCAGCTCGTGAATGGATCCGCTATCGACGTGTCAGGTAGATATTGGCTAACTACTAGTGAGGCGAATAGTGAGGTCTCTTCCACTTACTCAGTTGTGCGCATGATGGGGCGGCAAGCTGGTGTTGAGTGTACTAGACCCCGGTGATGATCCCAGAAATATACGGTACTAATTTGTGGAGTAGGAGTTGTATACTCATTCATTCATTCGTTCACTATCCACTCAGGCTGGTAGTGTGCAACTATTTATTACGTGTACCTTCGTAATGGCTAGGATTTCAATTAAGGTGCACGACTAACCTGAGATCAGGAGTTTACCACATTGAGTCTGACTATCTAAATTAGGTATAAGACTGGTTTGGATAGAAGTCCCTTGTGATGGACCCCATAGCCTACGATACTATGTATTATCATCCCAACTTCACACACTAGCATGGTCATTCCATTCGCACTGCATATTACATTAAATTTGCGGCATATGACATTTTGGGTTACTGTGTTTCTGCATTTTTATGGTCTAGATAAGGCTGACGATATTCGTGAACTCATTAGGAATTGTATATTGCATTACATCCTTGGTATCTGATATTTAGCTCTCTATGATTCTGCATTTACGTAGTTGATCCACATTGCATACTTTGATATTGTTTGACTCATGGACTTGTCAGTATTTCCATTTCCTCTGATGTCGTATGATTCATGATCTTACCAGGATTTTCGATATTGTATGATTATGGTATTGTATTGAATACTTGGCACTTACCTTGTGCACACACTTACACCACCCTCTAAGCTTTATATAAGCTTATGCACGATAGATGCATGCAGGTGATGTTAAGTTGCAGCAGCGTGGAGCTTGGAGCATGTAGCTGACTTCTGGAGCTTTGACTTTGACATATGTATTTTTCTTTCAGCATTATATTCAAAGTTTATATTAGTGGATATGTGATGATGATGTTGCTATTGTGATTTGGGTAAACTTGTGGTTATACTTCTTACGAGATAAATGTATGTTGGAAAATCCTCCTTGTGGGATCTCAGGATCGGAACTTAGCATATGAGCGCTGGGAGCCGAGAATGGGGTACTACGGAGGCTGTCGGCACCAGATTCGGTGATCGAGATTCCTGTGAATTTGATTTCCGGGTTTAGAACGTGACAGGTAGCAAGAGAGGCACCTCGCCTAGGCGACATGATCTACACAAGAACAAAGGTAATGAACACCTTGAGATTAGAATCCTCAAGGGACTCGGATATTAGAGAAACAGAATCAAAGAGAGAACGCGCTTGTAGCATATATGTAATGTTGTCCTGAGTTACTTCTGAGTTATTTTGTTATGCTAGGATACCAACTCCTTTCATGCCCCAAACTCGAAAACCGGGCTCACAAAATTTTCAGTAGTCAAATCCGGGGCTGACAGCCTTCGTAGTACCCCATTCTCTGCTCCTTGCACTCATACACCAGGTTCCGATCCTGGGATCCTACAAGGAGGATCATAAGTCTGATTCATAAAGAGTATACCCAAGATAATAACATCACAACTATAGATAAATAACTACATGAACAACATTATAAAATCCGATAAGAATTTAAACTTTTTACAAGTATAAGGCTCAAAGGGAAATACGAAGTCTATATAAAGAAAACTCCAAAAGGATCAATGACACACTCCAGCTCCTCTGCTCACTGGCCTCGAATCACCTATAGGCATCAATCATGCATAAGCTTATAGAAAGCTTAAAGGGCGGTGTAAGTGTGTGTAGGACAGGTGCCATGAATGTGATATCAGAGTATGCAGAAGAATGCGGTAAAACCATGAATACCACTAGCCGTCACAAGGCTAAGCAATGCAAGGCTAGAATGCCATCTGCTAATCAAGGGCTATGAAATACGGGGCCATACAGGCAAGTGCCATATGCAATATGCAATGCGGTCATGCTAATCCTCATATCAAGTCAACAAATCAGTATAGTTCCTCTCTGGGAAATCACCGGGATTAAATACACTACCTACTGACTGCCGCTCTCCTAGCCGCACAGCCCAGCGAGCGTAAGAGAGGGGCAGTAAGCAGGTAGTGTATTTCACCCCTGTGATTTTTCGGAGAGGAACTGTACTGATTTGTGAACTTGATATGAGGATGAGCATGATCGCATTGCATATTGCATATGTCACTTGGCTGTATAACCCCGCATTGCATAGCCCTTGATTGGCAGATGGTATTCCTGTCTTGCATTGCTTAGCCTTGTGACGGCTAGTGGTATTCATGGGATTTCGGTGGCACTGAATTAAACTTTGGTGGCACCGAATTGAGTTGTTTTCTTACTGGACTGTTTTGTGCACTTTAGGTGGCACCGAAATTGGCTTAGGTGGCACCAAAATGTCCTATTTTTCTGCTGTTTAACTTATACTTTTGTCAATTTTTTTTTCATCCTTTGTACTTGGTTTCCTTGAATCTTTGGCATGAGAATTCTCCGTTCTTGGTCTCCTAAGATCCCTCCTTTGCCTTGGTGATTCCTGAACACTAAATCTATGCTTTTAGCATTCTTTTCAATCTAAGCTCTCAAATTCACCTTACAACACAAACATCCATCAAAGATAACATTAAGTAGTATCATGTTCATAAAACCAAGATATAAATGGAAAAAAGTATGCAATATTTGAGTCTCAGCACCTACCCTATTTGCAAGACCTCGATCCAGACTTAGGCATCAGAGAGTCCTCTGTATTAGCCAGGGCCTCCTTTGTCCCTCTTTACACTTGTGCAGGTCCAGAAAAGGTTTATATAAAGGGTTTGCCGGAAAACTGTATCAACATAATACAACTAATATTATTATTTGGTGTGGTCCGTGAGTGTTGGATCTGCCTCATATATATATATATATATATATATATATATATATATATATATATATATATATATATATATATATATATGAGAGAAGGAATGGATAGCGCTGATAAATAGATACATCACAGTGGGCCCGCTACAAAACTGAGCGTTTGGGGCTAGAGAGGGGTGGGCTTAGGACACAATCCGAGTCACTTTTGAATGGGCATCATTCATTGAAATTAATTAGCACTAATTCAGACAACTAGTTGGACGGTCGAACTAGTTGCTTGGTTTATGAATCGAGTAATGATAATACATGCTGGGAGAGGTAATTTAAGTAGGCCGTTTCCGTCCAAGGACTTGAAGTAAACCTAAGGTGGGGCCCACTGTGATGTTTGTGAGAAATCCACCCCATCCATCTGTTTGGTGAGATCATTTTAGGGGATTAACACAAAACATGATCCGGATCCAATACTCAAGTGGGCTGAAAACATGAGTATTGAACGTCCACAGTTAAAATATTAATGGGACCACGGTAGTTTTGAATCAGCGTAATATTTGTGTTTTCAGTTCATCCTAGTATGAATGACGTTATGATCAGTATGGATGGCATGTAAGCATCACTGTGAACCCAGGGGGGTTTCAAGGGTGAGAATTTCCCTACCTACCTTTTCCTTTAGTGCGGCTCACTTGAGTCCAGGATCCCACTCATTTTTGTTCTTATGCCTTAAAATGAGCTAAACGGATGGACAAAGTAGATTTCTCACAAACATCATGGTGGGCCTCACCTAAGTTTACACCGCCGAACTTCATGCCAAACGCTTCCACCGGAAATCCGCGTCAGTAATTTTAGTGGGCTCCACCTCCGTATTAATGTGAAATCCACTTCAACAATAAATTAAGTCATCCCATGCTTGACCAAATGACTTAAAAATCAGTCCCGAGTGTTTCAGTTGGATCACACAAATGGTAAATGTACAGGGACAAGCATTTAATGGTTGGAATGGATTTTACATCCTTATTACGGTTGGGCGTAGTGAGCCCATGAAAATCAAGGGTGAATGTCTCTCTCACAAATGTTTTTTTTTTTTTAGCGTGCCCCAGTTGAATTATAGATCAACCTGATTTCTTGATACTAGGCGTAATGCGGATCACACAACTAACTGGTCCGCGTGGATCGTACGCACGCATCATGCTAGCCCCTTCAAAAATCACATGCGGTCGTCCGTCTCCCACCGGTTCCGAGAAAATAGTGCCAGAGAAAAGCGTGGTATTCCTAAAAGAAACTCGATTGCGGAGCGTATAACAAAGCACTTACACGTAGGCGTGGCAAAGTTATATGTCCAGGGGGAGCGGATTGCGTACGGAGTAAATCACGATTTCTGTATTTTATCCACTCCGTTCATCTATTCTATGGGATAATTTTAGAGCTCTAATCCAAAAATGAAGCGTATCAAACCCTCAAATAGGCCAAACCATAGGAAACAGTGTGAATTGAACATCTACCGTTGAAAAATTCTTGCGGGCCTCAGAAGTTTTGGATCAAGCTTATTTTTATGTTTCCCCTTCATCCATGTCTGTAAGATTTTTTGAACAGGTTGGATGACAAATAAACATCACTGTGGGGCCTAACAAGGTTTCAACGGTGGAAATCATTGTTCCCAATGTTTCCTATAGTATGATCCGCTTGATCATTGGATACTCTTCAATTTTGGGCTCCACATCTTAAATTATATGGAAAAACGGATGGACAGCCTAGATAGACTACATACATTCACAGTGGGGCCAACTGAGTTTACTCAGTACGCAATCCGATTTCATGTCCTGAGGCTATGATGTATACATTTTATCCCCGCCATCATTTTTTTTTTCAGATTTTTAAGAGTACCAACTGGGGACGCGGATTAGCTACTGACAGGTTGAGCAGCGAGAATCGCTGGTCAAGTGACGTCACCAAGTTATGTGGGACTCACCCGGGTGTATGTGTTGTATCCGTGCTGTCCCTCTATTTGGAGATATCAATTTATGGCTTGATACAAAGAATGAGTCAGATAAAAAAACTCGAGTGGACCTCACCATAGAAAACAGTGGATAGAGTGATGTCCACCGTTAAAAATTTCTGAGGGCCACAAAGGTTTTCGATCAAGCTGAAATTTCTGTTTTCCCTTCTTTCATGTCTGTCTTAACTTATAAACACATTAGATCTCAGATAAACATCATAGTGGACCTTAGGAAGGTTTCAACGGTGGGCGTCATTCTTCCCCTGTTTTCTGTGGTGGGATCCACTCCAGATTAGCATCTGACTCATTCTTTGCCTCGTGACCTAAAATGATCTCTCCAAATGGATGGATGGTGTGGATAACACACATACATCATGGTGGGTTGCACGGAACTTGGTGGGGTCACTTCAAAGGCGAATCTGGCTACTCAACCGGTCAGCATCTAATCCGCGTCCACTAACCGGAAGATCTAAAGCTCAAGTGAACCACACCACGTAAAATAGTACGGTGGGAACAATGATTCCTAGAGTGGAAACCTTCCTAGCGTCTTCTATGATGGTTGTTTGATATCTAATCTATTCATATGGTCATACAGTGAGAATACAAATATCAGCTTGATATAAAACGTCAATGGCCCCAATAAGTTCCTAACGGTAGTTGTTCAATCTAAGTTATTTCTTCATGTGTGGTCTATATAAGCTTTGGACCTACCTCATTTCTGCGATCATATCCTAAAATGATCTAAAACTAGAAATGAACGTCATGGATAAAACACATACATAAGGATGGGCCCACAATGCTTTGCCACGTATACAGATGGCCATGACGTGTGTTGTCTTTCACAATTGGCGTCCTGCCCGAGCAGGAGGTATGGGTTCAATTGTTTGTACACAACGCTACAATTTACTATATGATAACATCCGAGGTATTGAGTGAAATTTACATCCAGGCCTTCCAACAGGTTAGCCCCACTAAAAGGATCATATAGTACAAAGTTCAGTCTTACCTGCAAATTAAGTAGGCCACACTATAAAACATCCTCCAGACATGGGTAAATAAACAAACAAAAGTGTGGTCCACTAATGAGTGTCTTTTACATATGTATTTTCCAAAATAGGGTGATCATAATGGCCAATTTATGGGACGAGTTTGATATCATATGCACAAGAAAGGTTGGGAGATAGGATCGTGCCCGTCTTGAGCCGTCATCCGATCCCGTGAGCTTCGGGGTCGGAGATCTTATCCCAAGATATCCGGGATGAGATCTGACCTAGCGACGATCGGTCTTGCAAGGTGGTCCGCCCGACACATGCCCGGAACGCTGATAAGTCGTCCGAACCGACTCAACCATTGTCTCGGTTTAGCGAACCATGCCTCGGATTTGACACATCCTTCGGTGACCCGAGGTATTAAGTCCGAGTCCCGAGGCATTAAGTCCGAATCTTCGGACTTGTATTTTTGCCCCCAACAGTAAGCCCCCTTACTCCGTGTGCTTCATATGACACTGAGGAGTAGCGAGTTTGGAGTCGGTTCGTAACTTAGTCCGAGATGAGTCGTGGTCATTAAATGCATTCCGTGAGGCCTTTGATGGGGGACGGTTCAGCTTCTGACATCGCATGCGCCGTCAGCCGTCAAATCACACATCCCGCCAACGAAGATTGGACACGTAGCAAAGGTATTATTGTCGCCAGTCGACGTGCGCCACGTGTCGAGTGAGGGAATCGATGCAGGCGTCGAATCATTTCCCCATTAATTGTCTCCGCCGTATGGCGACCTTATATAACGTCAGGGGCCCCGCACTTTAAACTTTTACTGCTCTTGCCATTCCCGCTCCGCATTTTCTTTGGGGTTCGCATAGCCTTTCATCTCCTTCCTTTCCTTTCTCTTAACCGTCGGTGCCTCTTTCCGCCATTTCCGTTTTCCTTTCTCCCTCCGGTGAGTTTCTCCTTCCTCTTTATTAGGTAATAATGGCGGATAGGAGTTCTCAAAGTCCTCAGGGGGGAGCTTCTGGAGACGAAGGCGAAGCGCAACGTTTTTGGAACGTTGCGGAATCGCCTTCCTTACTGACGGAGATAGCAGTGGACGCCAACGCTGCTTGTCTACCGGAGAGAGTCACCGAAGCTCCGGCGGAGCGCCCGGCTTCCGTCGTTCCTTCTCGGGGCGGGTCGTCTCTATTAACCCGCCCGGGAAGGCCTAACTTGCCAAGGGACATGGAGGAGGATGAGGAGGAAGAAGATGAAATTTTAATCGCCGAAGGAACCCCTGATCTTGCTCCCGTTGGTGAATCGGCGCAGGCCGAGTCTGAAGAAGAAGGATCGGGGGAAGATTTAAGCGGTCCGGTTCCCTCAGTCATGACTGAGACGGATTTGGACAGAATCCGAGTCGGGTACCATATTCCCGAGTCGGTCATCACCTATCTCCCCCGTCCGAATGACTTGCCGGATCACCCTCCGGCCGGGGCAGTCGCGATTTACCAAGTGTCGATGCAATGCGGCTTGCGTCTGCCCCTTCAGACCATCGTCCGGGGAGTTCTGTCTCGCATAAAGATTGCCCCGGGGCAGATAGTCCCGAATGGGTGGAGGAACTTACTCGGATGTGCGGTGTTGTGGGCTGAGATGGAACAGCCACCGCTTACAGTCGACGAATTTCTCCACCTGTATCAAGTGCGGGTAAATCCGAACTATCCCGGCTTCTACGTCTTCGCTGCTTGGCGAGGCGGAGGCGGTTCCCTGATAACCGACCCTCCCACTTCCAACAAACACTGGAGAGAGCGTTGGTTTTGGGCATGTGGTCGCTGGGAGACGGATGAGTCCGGGTCCTACGAGGCTCGTGTCCCTCGGGCGTTCCAAAGAGCAGGTGACTTGGGTCTTCTCTCCCTCTCCTCCCTCTCGCCCCCTTTTTTTTTTTTTTGGTAATATTCTGAGTCTGACGGGCTTGTGTTTGGCAGATATTCCAAAGAAGCGGCCGAAGCTCGGCACCACTGCCTCGGCTCGGATCAAAGAGTTGAGGTCGTTGGATCCGAGGGACAGGTCTTGGAAGGTGCTTCTACAGCCGGAGCGCCTTCATCTTGCAGGTCTGGACTCGGAAGTTACAGGTAATTGAGAATGAATCTTCTGGATTTTCCGAATTTCCCCCGACTTACTTCGCCATAACTTATTCTCTTTTTTTTTTTTTTTTACAGATCTGCCCGAAGCTCGTCCCAACCTTAGGATTGTCCCCGAACCGGAGATGACTGGAGCTCGTCCTGCCCTTAGGCCAGTCACGAAGTTGAAGGCTCCTCCGCGGTCAGTTCTTCTTTCGGAACCTCGGCCGCCGAAGAGGCAAAGGGTGCTGCGGAAGGAGAAAGAGCCAGTGAGCTCTTCTGCCCCTTCCGTCGTCGTGATTCCCGACCCGGACGAAAGGGCGGAAGAGACGGCGATTGCTGCTTCGGAGCCTCAGGCGGCACCTGACTCGGCACGCGTTGAGACGGATGTGCCGAGTCGGGAAGAAGAGGCCGGGGCCGCGTCCTCCAGAGGGGAGGGAGAGACGAGGACCGCGTCCTCCCGAGGGGAGGAGACGGACCAGGAGGGGCCGTCAATCCTGCAGCAAGTGGTGTCGGGGATGGTTCCTTGGGCCCTGGCCCATGGGTGTGAAAGAGAGTTCGTGAAACTCTACAACGCCCCGTCATCACAGACCGTCAGCCACGCTGCCCGGATGCTTTTTGAACTCGCTCCTTGCTTAATCAAGGCCAGCAAGGAGCTATCCTCAACTCATCGGCTGCAGGCTCTTCTGTCTGAGGCCGAAGGTCGACGCGAGGAGGCCGAGATCCGGGTCGGCGTCCTGACAGGCGAGGCGTCCCTTGCCCGGAAAGCTGCCGAAGACGTGAGGGCAGAGGCGGCTTCCTCCAGAAGAGCCCTGGACGAAGCGAAGGCAGAGGTCGCTCAGGCACTGGCTCGACTCTCCAAAGCTGAAGAGGAGAATCAGCGAGTTCTAGCAGTCCATGCTTCGTGTGCGGATGACTTAGCTCGGGCTAAGCTTGAGGCGGCGGAGCACATTCAGCAGGCCGTCGAGAATACTCGGGAGGCCGAGAAGGCTAGGGACCAAGCCGTCCAAGCATTCCTCGAGTCGGCGGAGTTCGAGGATGAAAGGGACCGCTTGTTCCAAAGCGGATATCTGGAATGCATCAAGGACATAAAGAAATCCTTCCCTGACCTTGACCTTTCAGAAATCGAGGGTGGAGCAGCCTCGGGATCCGAGAACCCGGACGCCACTGCTGAAGATACTGCTGGGGACGAGGCCGGTGCATGAGGACCGTTACCGGGGCCCTTGGACATATATATATTTTTTTGCTTTGATGTAATCGCTTGCTTTGTACTTACATATGTTTTGATGAATGAAAGAGAAATGCCTATCTTTACTTATTCGACTTGGCTTTATCCTTTCTTAGTTCAGAGTCTTTAATCGTTGAAGACAGAACTAGGGATAGTAGACTTTGAGGTGTTCAGCGTTCCAAGGGTGGGGCAACGGTTGTCCGTTTAGGTCTTCTAGCTGATACGTTCCCGGTCTAATGGTGCCCGAGACGATGTAGGGTCCTTCCCAGTTGGGTCCCAGTGTACCCGAACCAAATTCCTTGGTGTTAGAAAACACTTTTCGAAGAACCATATCCCCCATTCGAAATCTTCTAATCCTAACTCGGGTATTGTAGAACCGAGCCACTTGTCGCTGCCGCGCCTCCGCGCGCAGCCGTGCCACTTCTCTTTGTTCGTCCAGAAGGTCAAGTCCGAGTGCAAGGAGTTCTTCGTTTGCTTCTGCATTGAATGTGGTGATCCGAGCCGAAGGTAATCCGATTTCAACGGGAGTGACGGCTTCCGAGCCATAGGCTAGTGAAAATGGAGTCTCCCCCGTGGCTGTTCGAGCGGTGGTTCGGTAGGCCCAAAGAATTTTCGGGAGCTCTTCGGCCCACGCTCCTTTGGCTCGGCCAAGCTTGGTCCGAAGATGTTGCTTGATAATCTTATTAACCGCTTCAACTTGTCCGTTGGTTTGAGGATGATGAGGCGAAGAGTAAACGTGTTCCGATTCCGAGGTTGTCGCACATCCCGCGAAAGCTTCATTATCAAATTGCCTTCCGTTGTCAGTAATAATGGTACGGGTACCCCGAATCGGCAGATAATGTTTTTCCATACAAATTCGGTGATCTTCGCTCGGTTATTTTAGCTAATGGTTACGCCTCGGCCCACTTCGTGAAATAGTCCACCGCTACCACAGCAAACTTGGTCTGACCTTTTCCCATAGGGAGCGGTCCTATGATGTCGACGCCCCACTGTGCGAAAGGCCAGGGACCGGTCATCGGCGTTAGTGCTTCGGGTGCTTGCCTCGGAATTACCGCGAACCGTTGGCATCTGTCGCATTTTTGAACGAGCTCGCGAGCGTCGTGTTGGATAGTGGGCCAGTAGTATCCCTGTCGTAGGACCTTGTAGGCGAGGGATCGCCCTCCAGAGTGGTTTCCGCAGATTCCTTCATGAATTTCCCGCAACACATAGTTTGCCTCGCTGGGTTTGAGGCACCGCAGCAACGGGGCGTAGTAACCTTTCTTGTAGAGGGTTCCGTTGAATATGGTATAACGGGAGGCTCGAATCTTAATTCGTCGAGCCTCGGCACGATCATCGGGCAATTTTCCTTCGTCAAGGTATTGGCGGATTGGATCAATCCAGGAAGGTTCCGAGTCGATTGTATTGACGGCCTCGCTAATCGGCTCATCTATGCTTGGCTTGTCAACGTATTCGACAGGGACGGACCTGGGTATTTCATCTTCTTTGTCCGAGGCGAGCTTCGCTAGCAAATCGGCTTTGCTGTTTTCCGTGCGAGGGATCCGAGTCACACGACAGAATTGAAATCCGTTGATAAGTTCTTTCGCTTTCTCCATGTAAGCCCTTAGCCGGTCTTTCCGTGTCTGGTATACACCGGTAACTTGGTTAACAACCAACTGAGAGTCGCTGAAAACACTTAGGTGCGTGACTTCCATGCTAGCGGCGAGTCGGAGGCCGAGTAACAACGCTTCATATTCCGCCGTATTGTTCGACGCTTGGAATCCAAGTCGTAAGGCATACTGTATATAGGTATGATCGGGGGTTCCAGCACAACCCCAGCCCCACTGGCCTTCGAGTTGGAAGAACCGTCGACATACAGATTCCACGGAATAGGGCAAGGGGGAACGGTTGAGGTCGGAACTGCACCGTCCTTCAGTGTATCATTTACTGAAAGTTCGGTTGAAGACGTTCCCTCGGCGATAAAATCAGCTACGGCTTGCCCTTTGATTGCTGCCTTTGGTCGGTATTGAATATCAAACTCACTCAGCTCGATAGCCCATTTGGTGAGTCGGCCGGAAGCTTCTGGTTTCTGCAGTACCTGGCGAAGCGGAAGGTCGGTCATTACTATGATGGTGTGGGCATGGAAATACGGCCTAAGTCGCCGAGAGGAAGTTATTAAAGCCAAGGCCACTTTTTCCAAGCTTGGGTATCTCGTTTCTGCAGGCAGTAACGCTTTGCTGACGTATAAACCGGCAGTTGCTTTCCTTCTGATTCTCGTATCAAAGCCGAGCTAACCGCCGCCTACCGCTAGGTAGAGGAGCAACGACTCCCCCGGTTCGGGTTTTGATAAGAGTGGTGCGAGAACCGAGATATGATTTTAATTGTTGGGAATGCCGCTTCACACTCTTCCGTCCAACCCATCGCTTGTCTTCCTTTCAATTGTTTGAAGAAAGAGAGACATTTATCCGTGGCTCGGACAGGAATCGATTAAGTGTTGCGACTCGTCCGGCCAACCTTTGGACGTCCTTAATGGTTTTGGGGATTCCATATCAATCAAGCCTTTATCTTCTCGGGGTTTGCCTCTATTCCTCATTGATCGACCAAGAAACCGAGAAATTTTCCGGAGCCTACTCCAAAAGCACATTTACTTGGATTTAGCTTCATCCAGAACTTCCGTAGGATTAGAAACATTTCTTCCAAATTATTCACATGATCTGCCGCGTGTATGCTTTTGACGAGCATGTCGTCGACGTATACTTCCATGGTTCGGCCTATAAGCCGAGCAAAGATTTTGTTAACTAACCTTTGATAAGTTGCGCCGGCATTCTTCAGACCAAATGGCATCACTCGGTAACAATAAAGGCCTTTGTCGGTGACAAAGGTCGTTTTTGATTTATCTGTTTGATGCATTACAATTTGATTATATCCTGAATATGCATCCATGAAGCTAAGGAGCTCATGTCCGGCTGTACTATCTACTAGCTGGTCTATCCTCGGAAGCGGAAAGCTATCCTTGGGGCAGGCTTTATTTAAGTCGGTATAGTCAATACAGACTCGCCACTTCCCGTTGGATTTCTTTACAAGCACGACATTCGCGACCCACTCTGGATAGTGTATTTCTTCTATGAAATTAGCCTGGAGTAGTTTATTGACCTCTTTTTCAATGATGGCGTATCGTTCAGGGCCGAGCGGTCGTCGCTTCTGTCGGATCGGTCGATATGACGGATCGACGTTAAGTCGGTGAGTCACTACGGAGGGGTCGATCCCTCGCATATCTTCATGACTCCAAGCAAATACGTCGGCGTGCCTTCGGAGCAGGGCGATCAGCTTTTCTCTCAAAGGGGACTGCAGAGATGAGCCAATTCGTACTGTCTTGGATTCATCTGTTTCGACTAAGGGGATTGAGACAAGATCTTCGACCGGCTGTCCTCGTTCATAATTCTCGCCCCGAGGGTCCAATGATTCGATTGTTAATATGTTGGTCGGATTCTTGTCGGCGGCTCCTTTTACAGCTATCATGTAACATCGCCTCGCGTCTTGCTGGTCTCCTTTGACAATTCCGACTCCTGACTCGGTCGGGAATTTCATTGTAAGATGGTATGTGGATACCACGGCCTGGAGGAGACTCAATGAAGGTCGGCCGAGTATCCCGTTGTATACCGAGGGTTGATCGACGACCAGGAAGTCAACCATCATCGTCGTCTGATGTGGGGCATTGCCAGCAGTGAGTGGTAATGAGACAGTCCCCTCGGGCAGTACCTGTCCTCCGGAAAAACCGATCAATGGGGTCCGAATCGGGCGTAACGCGGATCGTTCGATCCCCATTTTGTCGAACGCCCCACTAAACAATACGTCTGCAGATGATCCTGTATCGACGAGTATTCGGAACACTTTTCGGTTAGCGATCGCCAAGGAGACGATCAACGCATCATCGTGGGGGTGATGGATACCTCGGGCGTCTTCCTCAGTGAACGATATGCAATATTTTTCTCTTTTCTTTTCCTTTGATGGCCGATCTATAATCATGAGCTCGGACTGAGGCTGACTAAGTTTTCGTGCATGATTCCTTCGCGCGTTGTTTGAGTCGCCCCCACATTGTGGACCGCCGATAATCGTCCGGATTTCTTCCATAGGTTGACTCTCGGTCGGGCGCGCCTCAGCTGCCCCAGCTTTGACCATATGTTCTCTGAGTCGGCCGTCTTTTATGAGTCGTTCGATCTCTTCTTTTAAGTGACGGCAATCACTTGTGTTATGCCCGTGATCGCGGTGATAATGGCAGTACTTATCCTTGTCCCGCCGATTAGGATTACTCCTGAGCTTACTGGGCCAGCTAACAAAGCCTTCGTTTTTTATTTCCATCAGTACCTCTTCCCGAGTCTTATTCAGGGGAGTATATGTGGAAAATCTTCGATCCGGCCGTTTTCCTGACCTTCGCTCGTCACGCGCTTGATCTTGCGTTTCCTTCCTCCGGCCGAGTCGGCCTCTTTTTTGGCCGACTCTTTGGCCAAGGTTTTAGTTTCACGCAGGATTCGCGCTTCCTCGGCGTTGGCATATTTATCGGATCGTGCCATAAACTCTGCCAGAGTATCGGGCGGAGTTTTGTCTAGAGATGCCAGGAATGGCTTATCCCTAACTCCTTGCATGAGCGCATTGAGGGCCGTTTCTTCCGAATGTTTTCGAACTTGAAGGGATTCGAAATTAAAACGCTTGATGTAATCTTTCAATAGCTCTCCCTGCTTCTGAACTACGCTATTCAGATGTGCAGGGGGCTTCAATTTCTTCTTTCCGCCGATGAAGTTGGTGAGGAAGGCGTCGCTCAACTCAACGAATGAACTGATGGACTTTGGTTTCAGCTGTTTGAACCACAGTCGAGCTACATCAGTCAATGTAAGAGAAAAGGCCCGACACATTACTGCATCCGAGGCATCGTGAAGTTCCATATAGGTTCTGAAGCACTCGATATGCTCGGTCGGGTCGGTCTTGCCGGTGAAAGGAGTGATTTGAGGTAATCGAAACCTCTCGGGCAATCGGGCCTTCAGTACCGAGTCCACAAAGGGGGATGCCTTCGCTTCGGACCCGGTTGAATATACATTCCGGCCGTGCTTTATGTCCGCCATCTCTTTTGCCATCTCTTCCCGCACTTCTTTTTTAAAATTTGGCTTTCCATGTTTCGCTGCTTTCTGCCGTGCCTTCCATGGAAGGGCGATTGCGCCTTCTTCGCTCTATTTCGTGCCGAAGATCAGTCGGGGGCAGGGAAGCGTTGGCTGACTGCGCCGGAGATGGTTCTGATCCGCCTTGGGGTTGGCTTGGGCGGACAGACTGCGGCGCGGGAGGTTGAGGATCAACCGCCGTAGCCGTAGCTGGAGCCCGTGCCGTCTCCCCTTGAGGATGAGGGAGCGGCTGCATTTGTTGCTGATACATTCGTTCCAGCATCTGCTTCATCATATTCATATCAGACCGGATTTCTTGAACCTCCTTATCCAACCGTCCATCGTCGCGATCCCGCTGATTGTTGCTTGTCCGGGTCGCTCCTCGTTGGCGGTTGTTAGGTGGGTTCTGGGCCGCGGGGGCCGCGACTGGACCCACCGGTCCTTCAATCTCATTTAAATCTTCCTCTGGGACCGTCCTTCTAGTCATCACCATTGGAATCAATATAGTGATACGAGATGGCTTTCTTGCACGGTTCCCACAGGCGGCGCCAAATTGTTGATGCAATGTATCTGGTTCGTCCTCCTGAACCCTTGTATGCCTGCACAGGAAGAGGACAAAGGAGACCCTGGCTTGAGCAGGGGACCCTCCGATGCCAAAGTCAGGCCTGGATTCGGGGTCTCAAAGTATTGAAAGGTTTTTAGAGGGAATTTGTTTCGTACCTCTCAAGGTGACAGGGGTCCTCCTTTTATAGCTGCTGGGGTCCTCCTGATATTTAGCGCGGGATCTTCTCCTGGGATCACGGAGGTAGGATCGTGCCCGTCTTGAGCCGTCATCCGATCCCGTGAGCTTCGGGGTCAGAGATCTTATCCCAAGATATTCGGGATGAGATCTGACCTAGCGACGGTCGGTCTTGCAAGGTGGTCCGCCCGACACATGCCCGGAACGCTGATAAGTCGTCCGAACCGACTCAACCATTGTCTCGGTTTAGCGAACCATGCCTCGGATTTGACACATCCTTCGGTGACCCGAGGTATTAAGTCCGAGTCCCGAGGCATTAAGTCCGAATCTTCGGACTTGTATTTTTGCCCCCAATAAGGATCATATAATACAAAGTTCAGTCTTACCTGCAAATTAAGTAGGCCACACTATAAAACATCCTCCAGACATGGGTAAATAAACAAACAAAAGTGTGGTCCACTAATGAGTGTCTTTTACATATGTATTTTCCAAAATAGGATGATCATAATGGCCAATTTATGGGACGAGTTTGATATCATATGCACAAGAAAGGTTGGGAGTTGTAAGCTAGCTGGACTTTAACCTATAGTCCAGCTCATTGTACCGAGAACCTTAGTAAAACAAAATTTACGGTACGACCTGGTCCACTGTGATGCCCATGTGAGATCCACTGCGACCATTAGATGTGTAATCTCGTTATACGTCTAGAGCCTAAAAATAAGTCTGACCTTTGATTTTGTGGGCCACACTAGTTGAATAGTTGAGAGAGACATCTACCGTTGGTTTTTATAACGTCCATCCTGATGAGTATGTAAAATCCACTCCATCCATTAGATTCCACACCCAAGGGTAAGCTTTGATCACAAAAATCAGGCCCATATGTACTTCAAGTGGGACACAACAACGGAAAGAGTTTGAGGCAAGAATCTTTCCCATACACTATTTTCAATCGCATGGTCCACCTAAACTGGGGATGGTGATAATTTTTGAGCCTTAGGTCTAGCATGAGGTGATGCGCTTGGTGGTTGGGCTGGATTTCACATTAACACCATGGTGGGGCCCACCCAAGCCATAACCCCTTTTCCCCAAGTAAAAACTTACCTTTAATATAGTTGCGTGTAATGTATGGAAGACGAATTTTTTCTCATTAAATGTTAACTAATTGGACGAAGATGGAGTGTCCAACTAGTTGTGTGTGAGCATTTATATATATATATATATATATATATATATATATATATATACATATATATATATATATATATATATATAAATATATAAAGCTTACGTTTTTACCAGAGAACTGCAGGACAAAAATTTATAGGATGCACAACTTGCACTTGTACTAGGCTGACCGTGACAGGCAAGTAAGATCCACTCCGACCATCAGATGTGTAATCTATGCTAAGCATAAGGACCAAAAGAAATAGGTCATATTATAATTCAAACGTACCATATGAAAGAAAATAGTGGGGCAGAGGGACATCCATCCTTGATTTTTACAAGGCAGACCATAATGATACATGAAATATGCTCTAACCATCAGAATCCATACCAAAATTTATAAACAGACTCATATCCATGATTCAGGTGGGCCACACCAAGGAAAAAAGTTTGGAAGGTGACCGTTGCCCCCTTACATTTTTTGTTTCAATCATTAGGTCCATCTAAATCATTGATGGGGTCCACCTGACATCAAACTCCTTTGCCGGCCAATTTATATTAACAAAATCTAAGGGAATTGATTGCTTGCCTCAAAGTGCAGATGTTCGTAAGTAATATCCTACGAATACAGGGTCGATCCCACAGAGAGATAATTTATGATAATGAAAAAATCAAATGCAAAACTAAATAATAAAAACTAAACGGATGATTTGATTTTGAAGGTTTTGAATGTATGTAATTCAATTAATTTAAAAACAACACCTAAGCTTCAAAGTTCCACACATAGGTTAATGTTCTATAAATCATGATGACTTTGATAACACAATTAGGATCTGAGCATTATGGTTAGCTGTTGAGGATCAAATGTTGCATATTGGACCCCATTTATATCTTAGTTTTACGAACATATTACTGCTTAATGTCCTATTTTACTCATGTTTGTGTTGCAAAGTGAATTTAAGAGCTTATATTCGAAAAGGTGCTAAAAGCATGGATTTGACACTCAAAGATTATCAATGCAAATAATAGATCTTAGGAGACAAAGATTGAAGATTTTAAGGTCCCAAGATTTAAGAAAACCAAGTGGAGAAGGAGCAAAGCCGAAAGAACAAGTGCAGAATACACATTGACTGTGTCATCGAGCACCGTTTGATGACATCGAGGACGCATTCGATGACATTGAACATAGGTCGATGATATCAAATTTATGAAGGAAAATCGAGTTGGTCGCTGGACAAATTGAAGACATTTTTTGATGACTCGAGAATTTATTCGATGACTCGAAGCTCTGCTCGATGACATCGAAGATCTGCTCGATGATATTAATTTATTGAGGAAATTGGATAAACCTTCTGAACTGTTTTGGTCACATTATCGATTTCTCGAATAATGTTCGATGACATCGAATTCCTCTTCGATGACATTGAAAGTAGGTTCGATGACATATAAGGTTACAGAGTCCGAATGAAGCTACAAAAGCATAGAAAAAGCACATATAAAGGACACCTTTGATGACATCAAAGACTGTTCGATGTCATCGAACGGATCACGCGAAGTTACTCAGAGTTACGCGGAGTGCGTAAATTTGAGGCAGTTTCTGAATTTTTCCAAAGAAGTGCAAAAGGAGGTATTGCACAACTACAAATAGGAATCCCGAGGGCATTCCTAGGCATAATCTAAGGTTTGAGGAGTTGAGTAAAAGTGTGGAGAGTCGTCGCCAAGTGTTCTTCTTCTTCCTTAGTTTTTCATCGCTTTCTTCTAGGGTTTTAGTTCCAATCATGACTATGGTTGGCTAAACCTCTTAGCTAGGGTTAAGAGGTGAAGCTTGTAGCGTAATGAGATGTTTTTTATTGTATTGATTCATGTTTAAGTTGAACTCTCTTTGATTCTAGTTTGATATTTAAGAAATACTTTCAGTTTTTAATAGTTTGTTGTGACTCAAATTACAATAGATCTGCGATAGCTTTGAGTATGTTCTTTTCATGTATTGAGATTGTGAAATTAAGAAATCTTATTATTCACCATCGTCCCTTCAGTATGGTTAGATGACGGAATCCCTTCTAATCTTTATGATTCTCTTATGTTTGGTTATGAGATTGGGGTATCTTATTGTGAGCCATTGCCTCCTAGGCATGGTTTTGTGATGGAATCAATTCCAGTTCTCACAACTCTCATCCATTGAGAATTAGGTCAAAGGAAGTTCAGATTTGGTTTTACTAAGATATCTTCCAACTGAATAAGATAGGACTTTGATTCCAGTTGTGTCCTTGAATCAAGCATAGATTGCCTTGATCTCTACAAGTGAATCCTTGGAAACCCTAGTTCTCACCTTTGAATTTCTTAAGTTTTAGTTAAATAATTCACAATTACTCTCTCTACACTTTCAGATTTAGGTTTACATCTTCTTCTAGTTCTACTTCTAGTTGCTTTCATAATACTCACGAGATTAATCCCTGTGGATTCAACCACGGTCTCACCGAGATTATTATTACGTCGCGACCCTACACTTGGGGTTTTGAAAAAGTTTTTAGCACCGTTGCCAAGGATTAATAGTTGTGTTTTTCAAACATTAACTGGTTTTGGAATTAGTTTAAGATTAAAGTTTTTTCGAATTATTTTAGAAACTAACTTAGCTTTCAAATTCTAGGTTTAGAAACTTTCCTTTTCTATTTTTAGGAACTTTCATTTTTCTACTTTTGAATTTTAGAATAGAACCTTTCCTAATTTGTTTTTAAAAACTAACTTTTAATTTTTAAAAACATTCTATTTTCTGGTTTTAGAATTTTTTTTTTTTTTTTTTTAGAAACTAGGTTGCTTTCCTTATTTCCTTTTTAGAAACTATTCACAACCCCAAGTTTAGGGTCACGATGTAGTAATAATCTCGGTAAGACCGAGGTCGAATCCACAGGGACTGAAACTTGTACGTTTCTAAAATTAACTAGAACTAGAACTAAAAAAAGATATGAATTTAAATCTAGAATTAAAAGGAGTAATTGTAAAGTGTGTAATTAGAAACTTAAGAATTCAAACGGGGGAACTAAGGTTTCTAAGGATCCACTTGCAGTGATCGGGAGCCCTCTTACTTGATTCAAGTACCACAATTGGAATTGGAGTCCTATCCTTGGAAGATATAACAATTAAGATCAAATCTGAACTTTCCTTGACTTAATTCTCAATGGAGGAGAGTTGTGATAATTGGAAGGGATTCCATCACCAAACCATGCCATGGGACGATGGCCAATACCAGGATTTATCAATCCCGCAATCTCAAAAACATGAAAAGAAGAGACTTAAAGCTATTGTAGATCTACTGTAATTTGAGTCATAATAAACTATTAAAAACTGAAAGTATTCCTTTAAAATCAAACTAGAATCAAAGAAGGTTCATTATAAACATGAATTAAAGTAAAAGAAACATCCCATCACACTACAAGTTTCACCCCTTAGTCCTATATAAGAGGTTTAGCTAACCATAGACATGATTGGAATAAAGTCTCTTAAGAAAAACATGAAAACAACTTAGGAAGATGAAGAAAAACTTTTAGTGACGACTTCTCCACCCTTTTTCTCCACTCCTTAAACCCTAGAAGATGCTTTGTAACATCCTACGGAGTCTTATTTATAGTTGTGGAACTCTAATTTTTGCACATAATTGAAAACTCTAGAAATCGGCTCAAATTTATGCAGTTTGCTAAAATAGACTTCACTCTTCGCAGTTTTCCAAAATAGACTTCACTTTATGCAATTTTATAGAATGACCTAGAGTTTTAAAATATGCTTTTTCAAGACAATTTTAGGATTCCTTTTCTTCACTTCAAATCTTTAATTTTTTTCATTCCTCACTTAGTTTTCTTGGATCTTTGGCATGTGAATTCTTCAATTTTGGTCTCCTAAGATCCATCCCTTGCTTTGGTGATTCTTGAGCATCAAATCCATGCTTTTAGCACCCTTTTCAATCCAAGTTCTTAAATTTGTCCAAAGCGAATACTACAGCTAAGAGTTCCTTCTTTGTAGTTGAGTAATTCACTTGGGTAGGATTTAGAATTCTACTTGCGCAGTGTATAACATAAGGCTTCTTCTCTTTTCTCTAGTCTAACATTGACCCAAGAGCATAATCGGACGCATCACACATAATTTCAAAAGAAATACTCCAGTCGGGTGGCTGCATGATAGGTGCAGTGGTTAACATGCCCTTGAGCTTAGAAAAAGCTTCCTGACATTTCTCAGTCTACTCGTATGGTACATCCTTCTAAAATAGATTGTATAAAGGATGAGAGAGGTGACTAAAGTTTTTTATGAATCTCCTATAAAATTTGGCGTGTACTAAAAAGAATCTCATATCTTGTATGTTCTTAGGTGGAGATAAGTTAGAGATAAGATCAATCTTAGCCTTATTTACCTCAATTCCTTGGACGAGATGATATGTCCAAGGACAATCCTCTTACGAACCATGAAATGACACTGCTCCCAATCTAATACCAAGTTCTTTTCCTCACATCGCTTCAGCACCCATTTAAGATTCTCAAAACAATCATTGAAGGATGAACTAAAGATAGAGAAGTCATACATGAAGACCTCTAAATATTGCCCTACCATGTCAGAAAAAATACTCATCATACATCGCTGAAAAGTGGTGGGGGCATTACATGGTCCAAATGGCATCCTTCGGTAAGCAAAGGTGCCAAAGGGACATGTGAATGTTGTCTTTTCCTAATCTTCAGGGGCTATCTCTATCTGGTTGTAGCCCAAATATCTGTCAAGGAAATAGTAATAGGAATGACTAGCTAGCATTTCCAAGATTTGATCAATAAAGGGCAAATGAAAGTAGTCCTTTATGACGGTATTCAATTTCCTATAGTCAATGCATATTCTCTAACTAGTAGTAACTTTAATTGACACAAATTCATTGTTAGCATTGGCTATGATGGTGATTTCAAATTTCTTAGGAACCATTTGAGTTAGACTCACCCATTAGCAATCAGATATAGGGTATATGATGCCCACATCCAATAGCTTAAGAACTTCGGCCTTATCCACTTCCTTCATGTTTAGATTTAATCTACGTTGTAGTTTCTGGGATGTCTTCACATTATTCTCTAGATAAATGCGGTGAGTACAGATCAAAGGGTCAATTCTCTTGAGGTCCGCAATCAACCATCCAAGGGCTCTTTTGTACTCAATGAGAGTAGAAATGAGTATACTCTCCTGTTCTTACTCAAGGTGGGAAGAAATCACTACCGGGTATGTCTCATCTTGACCTAAATGGACATATTTCAAATCAGAGGGCAAAGGTTTTAGGTCAAGCTGTAATGCCCCGTGTTTTTAGAACCCGAGTATATGACCCGTTTTCCAAAAACCCAAGTGTTAACCTTAAAAATTCAGTGTAAATTTGAACCGCTTATCATTAATTAGAGTTAACAGCAGCGAAGCTAGAATGAACCATGTATTGAATAAAAACATTCTGATTATCATAAAATTCCAAATGTAACGTCCATACAGGACTTATACAATCTCAAATAACAAAGTTCATTAAAAAGAAACAAAAATGTATCATCTAATGATGGAGCTCTATATGGGCCGCATGGACCTCGTCTAGCTCCCCAGCTAACTGATTTGCTCTAGCAACCCAGTGAACAACATCGGCTTGCTCTATACCTGCATCAACTGTTATGGTTTGATAGCGTCAATGGCTATCGCAGTGAGGAGCACCCTCTAAGATTACGCACTCATCATTCATAATCCAACATAAATCACAATATATGAGAATGGCATTTTAAACAATACAATTCAAGAATCATGATCATGCATTCAGAATTAAGCTAGTTAACACAATTTCAACATTTAGGGAATGTAATGAAAATCGCAATGCAAAGGGTCATGTCCAAATAGTTAAAATAGTCAATCTTACAACCTCCATAAAATGGCTAGAAAATCAAGCTTTAAACCTCTACTTCACTTAGAAATCAAATCGTACGTGAACACCACAAGATGGCTAGGAAATCGCTAAGCGAACACCCGCTCCACTTGAAAATTATGGTACGACTGAACACTACAAGATGAAGAGACAAACAACATACAAACTCTAGACCACCTGGAAATCAAATCGTATGTGAACACCGTAAGATGGCTAGGAAATTGCTATGCGAACACTCGCTTCACCTGAAAATCATGGTATGACCAAACATCGCAAGATGGGTAGTAACCTCACATGTAAAACTCTACTTCACCTGAAAATTATATCGTATGTGAACACCGCAAGATGGCTAGGAAATCGCTAAGCAAACACCCGCTCCACCCGAAAATCACCATACGATCGAACGCCACAAAATGAAGAGAGAATCAACTAGCCACAAAAGGGCACCAATGTTCCACCAAGGTTACTAAGGGCAAATTTACGGTCCAAGCCACATAGAGTAATCATGCGGTCCAATCCATGTAAGGCAAAGTGTAGTCCAAGCTATATAAGGCAGGTGAGTGATCAAGCCTGTATAAGTCAAATAGGTCCCGCGAGATGGTAAGTCCTTAACATGTTATATTCAATCCATAAGATAATCACAACAACAACATTTGGTTAATTAGTAAACTCTATAACATGTGGCAACCGAATCATTCATGTTACTAGCATTATAGAGACACAACATTCATACGTTACACGAGCCAATCATGCACCATATTAGCATATTCATGAAATGAAATAAGTAAATTAAATAATTTAGAGTTACTAACTAAATAGAATTAAAGCATCATTTATGTCTAGGTTAGTAAATTTAAGTGGAAAGCTCAAAGGGTGAGTTCTCACCTATGGGGTTGTGTTACCGTCCTTGATTCACATTTCTATAAATATCCTGAGGCCCAAAATCACGCAAGTAGCTTCCTAGAGGACAATTTGCATTAGATAAAAGTTCCTAATGTTTTTATCTACTAACTTTTTGAAGGTTTTGGGGAATTTAAAAGGGCTCACAAGCTAAGTTATTTGGGGCCTGCCTTAAGGTGACTAGGCCTATAGGCTTTTGTCATAATAGGTGGCCCAACTTTTGGGCCCAAGCCCATTATGACTAAGGGCTGGACTGGGCCCATTTTGGCCTAGCTATTGGGTTTGAACATAGGCCCAAGTGGGGCTGGCCCACAGCACTTTATGGTGAGGCCCACTGCATTGCGAATGAGGTGCGGCCCACCCATTTTGAATGTGGTGCCGCCCACAGAAATTTTGGTTTTGGGCTAGGATCAAAGGCCCAGCTAGAGGCTACACTTGGCCCCTAGCACGGTCCATCAAGGCCTAGTGAAGACCCAGTTTTGGGCCAGCTGAAAGGGGGTTTCCAAGGCCCATTTAAAGGCCTGATTTAAATCATGATTTCAGCTGGATTAAGGGCCCAACTGTTCTCTAGTTTTAGCTGGGTTTAAGGCCCAGATGAGGCCTGATATCAGTCCAGTTGTATGGGCATCTGAGGTCAATCTTTCTGTCTGATTCAAGGCCCAAATGAGGTCCATGTTCAGCTCAAATCAAGGCCCGTTGGTGGGAATTTTACAGCCCAAATCAGGGCCTGATAAAGGCCCGATTTCGGACTAATTTGTGGCCCACAATTCAGATGCAGGGCGTGGCCCACTGTGATGTGTAGTGCGGCCCACAATCCAGCCCCCCTGCATGGCCTGATGAAGGCTAGATTTTCGGCCCTGGGCACGGTTTGCCGCAAGGCCAGTTAACAGGCTGTTTCCTGTTCAAATCAAGGCTTGATGGAGGCCTGATTCCGACCCTCTACATGGCCTGATAAATGCCAGATCTTGGCCTGTTTTCTGCCTAGATAGTGGGCCAGCTGAAGGCGGTTTTCAGCTAGATTGAAAGCCCATTGAAGGGCCTGCTTTCTGCATTTCCACAGCCCGACTGAGAGGTGCTGCAAATTAGAGTTCGGCCGTTACCTGATGGAGATGGGTTTCTAACTTCAGCTCCTGGATTTGAATGGCTGCAAGAGTCCCATGGTTTCCTTCTTGGCTGCTCTTGGTCCTCACTGACCTGAATCAACCCAAGACAGGTGGGTTGACTCAGTGCAATGTGGCACCGAGTTACACAGCCACTCGTTCTCCTTTCTTCCTTTCACTCGCTGCTACACTCTCTCTTGCTATTCTCTCTTTTTTTTTTTCCTCTTCCTTCGGATTCACCCAAATGAAGCGGCTATTTATAGCCTCTCAGCTGTTTTAGGAGGATAGGTCACTAATCCCAGGGATTAGTCACAACTTTGCGATTCTAACCCGAACAAGAGTTCGGTTGATGATCGGGCAACATGTGCATTTTGATTCAATGCAGTTAAGGTAGATTGTGTGGTCAGAATCCAGAATTGCAGAAGGTCATCTGATGCCAGGGGCTACCAACTGGACGACTCAGATCAACAGATGGGGCCCACCAGGAGGCGGTCGGTTATTTCAGCCAATGGAGAAGGTGACGGCCCTGTCCATGGCAGTTTTCCATTAGACGGCCAATCATGTGATCTGATGCGCATGGACGGTGTGGATAAGCCCCAGGATCATTGTGGGACCTTCCAAACAAACGGTGATTTGCATTCTTTCAAAGACTTAGCTCCAACAGCGGCGGCATGTTTAAACGCAAGCAAAAGTGGAGAAAGCCCTACTTTGAAGGGCTGGGATTGTTTTTCAAAGGAGACTGTTTTACGCGGATTGCCAGCGTGGAAAGGCGAATGAACGGATATTTTTCCGTTTCTGGAAGTATGTGTGTTTTTAGACTGATTTACGGCTGAGATTGTGTGCACACGTATGCGATCCGTGGGGTGAAATCAGTCATGAATTGTAGGGTTTTTGGTCTTCTTTAATATGGACGGTTTGGATTGATCTTAATGATCATGTAGATGGGCCACAATTCACCGAGGAGGGACCCTGTCCGACCGTCTGACGAGAATTCAAAAAGGGGAAGGAGGGAAATCCCTTCCTTTCAGGTGTATTACAGGTCAGACACTGTTTGACCGGTCTGCCCGATCTGGTGCACCTCGAGTTGGCTCCAACCGTGCACACACACTCCTATGTAGGGTCCACCATGGTGTCTGTGATCTGATCCACTCCGTTCATCCGTTTTTTCAGCTCGACTTAGGTCTGGCCCAAAGAATGAGACTTATCCATAACTTAGGTGGGTCATCTCAACTCAAATATGGCCTGTGAGTGCCAATCACCGTCGATTTACGATGTCTGTGAGAAATCTAACCTGTCCATTAGTCTCAAAATAATATATACTAGGTAATAATAAATATAATATATATATATATATATATATATATATATATATATATATGTATGTATGTATGTATAAATGTATATTTTTCTTTTTCATATATATAAATATTAATTATTCAAAGTATACTATAATTAATTTATGTAATATTCTTATACATTCATTATAATAATATTAGTAAATAATGTCTTAGATTATATAATAAAAATATATTTTTATATTTGTTTAGTATAATACATTAGTATATAGTTAGAATTATAACATACAAATGTTAATTAATATACATCGATTATATAATAATGTGTTGGTCTACAATTTGTTTCATATACAGTTTAAATAATATACATAATTTAAATAATTTAAGTAACATACGTAGTTTTACAAATAATTATAAAATTATATATATATATATATATATATATATATATATCTCATTTAAAATGAATTGTTTGGTCTTCTTGGCAACACCTGAGTACTGAAAAGTACGGGGGTGTTAGACAAGCTTCGGTGCCTTGAGGTTAGATGGTAGAGGCACTATATCAGTTTGGGGTAATTCTTTAAGTTGTGGCCTCTACTGGTTAACTTCAAGTACTGGCACAGTATCAAGCATGACACCCGTTTTCTTAATCATATCATCATCTAAATCATGGGAGTGAGTCAAGCACGTCTCTAGAGGGTCAGAGGATAAGGTCATCAGAGCTCTATCTTCCACGAAAGAATCAATCAAGTTAATATTGTGGGCATCATCATCATCATCTATCAGTTTGCTCATATTGAAAAAGATATTGAGCTCCAATGTCATATTCCTAAAAGAAAAATTTATGACTCCATTCCTACAATTGATGATTGCATTTGATGTAATAAGGAATGGGTGACCAAGGATGATAGGAATTTGAGTGCTCATAGCCACGATGGGTTGAGTATTCAGGATGATAAAATCTACTGAATAGTAGAATTTGTCAACCTAGACCAACACATCCTCAATTATCTCTCTTGGCACACGAACTGAGCGATCGGCTAGTTGTAATGTGGTTCGGGTGGATTTTAATTCACCTAGGCCTAGTTGTTCGTAGACTAAGTATGTGATTAGATTTACGCTCACTCATAAGTCAAGAAGTGCATGCTCAATTTTCTAATTCCCAAATACACAAGCGATGGTTGGGCTACGAGGTTCTTTGTACTTTTGTGGCACATCTTGTTTTAGGATGACACTCACTTTTTTTGTTAAGAAGATTTTCTTTTGAATGTTTTGTCGCCTTTTAGTCGTACGTAAATCTTTTAAAAATTTGACATATGAAGGTATATATTTTACGACATCCAGTAGAGGAATGTTAACTTTCACTTGCTTAAGCACCTATAGAATATCATTAGAGTTAGAGAGAGGTTTTGGTGCTTCAACCGTTAAGGAAATGGAGCAATCGGTTTGCGTTGAAGTTCTGGTTCTACCTTATGTGGAGCGCTGCTAGGTTTATCAATCTCATTTACATCCGGTTCCTTAGGCTTCTCAGCCCTTACCGGAATAGATTTGTCAATTATCTTCCCACTCCTAAGAGTGGTGATAGACTTTACTTGTTTCATTGGATTTGAAGAGCTTGGTTCACTAACTCTGTACTGCAGTTTAGGATTGGAGATAGGTTGGGCTAGAAGCATCTCTTTCTTCATAACCGTAAGCGTGAGTCTATCCTTTGTATAACTTTTGTGAGTTCTTGTAAGGCTTGAAGAGTACTTTGCTGGATGAACTCTTGAGGATTTTGAACCAATTCCTTTTGAGGTTTCCCTTGATTTAAGAATTGATTAGGGATTTCTTGAGGTGTAACAGATTATCCATTCCTCCAACTGAAATTCGGATGATTTCTCTAGCTGAAGTTGTATGTGTTCGGAGTCCCTTGAAAGGCCTTTGGTAGTTGTTTATGGCATTTGATTGCTTATTCAATATTTCTTGAAACGCAGGTATTGTTGGGTAATTTTCAATTGTATGAATGTTACAAGCACAAATACCGTAAACAACTTCCTTCTCCTTATCCTTCCTAAGTTCCGTGGCCTCGAGTTTCCATGTGAGACTGACCACTTTAGCATTAATATCATCTTCCTCTTTCAAAAGATATATTCCACTTCTCTCCTTTGATTAAGTAGGCTTAGATGTGATACTCGTTCTTGGGGAGATGTCCCATGATTGTGCGGTTTCAGCAAGTTTATCAAAGTAATCCCATACTTCATCAACATCTTTGTTTAGGAATTCCCCATTGCACATTGTCTCGACAAGTTGGTGCATGAAAGATATTAGTCCTTTATGGAAAAAATTTGTTATGCGTCACATTTCAAAACCATGTTGTGGGCATGAACTGATAAGATCCTTGAACAGCTCTCAACATTAGAAGAATGTTTCATCTTACCTTTGGGTGAGGTTCATGATTGACTTTCTAATGGAATTCGTTTTATGATATGAGAAGAATTTCTTTATGAACTCCCTTGTCATGTCATTCCATCTACTAATAGATCGTGGACATAGTAAATGTAACCATGCTTTAGCCTTTTCTTTCATGGAGAAAGGGAAGAGTTTCAGCCGGATTGTGTCCTCAAACACATTAGGAAAGTATAAAGTGGCTATGATCTCATCAAACTCTTTCAAGTGTAAATATGGATTTTCAGATTCAAGCACAAGAAACTTTGGAAAGAGTTGTATCACGCTTGGTTTGATGTCTATGTTTTTTGTATTTTCTGAAAAAACCATACAGGAAGGGGTGCTCACCTCCACTGGTTGTAAATAGTATTGTAAAGTACGAGGTGGGGATGCTCGATGCACCTCGTTCTCATCCTAGATTTCCTCCACCCTAGGTTAGGGTGGATTTGGAGGTTGATTGACTAGTTGATTTGCAGCCATAACTTCAGTTAATTCTGTGGATTTCGACTGGTGTCTAATCCTGTGATGAATGATAACTCCTCAACTAATCCTCTTTTACTCAAGAGACGTTGAGTGTTGTCACGGACCCACTTGAGCATGAAACACTCTTAACCCTCAATTTCAGAATCTAACCTAAGCCTAAAAAGAAAAAAGGAAAATAGAAATCTAGAAATAGAAAGAGGGAGAATTAAAAAAAAGTTACCAAATTAGAGGTTTATATGTTAGGATCCTACAAAAGAAAAAGGAAAGTGAATTAGTTTCTAAAAAGAGAAATAGAAAGTTTCTAAAAATAGAAAGATGAGTTAGTTTCTAAAAACAGATTATGAAAGGTTTTTTTTTTTTTTTTTAAACAACCTAGTTTTCAAAAATGAAAAAAGAAAGTTCCTAAAAATAAATTAGGAAAGTTTCTAAACCTAGAAAAAGGAAAGTGAGTTAGTTTTTAAAAAAAGAACTAAGAAAGCAACCTAGTTTCTAAAAAAGGAAAAAAAGGAAAGTTTTTAAAAATAAAAAGTAAGTTAGCTTCTAAAAAAGAAAAAGGAAAGGAAACTAGTTTCTAAAAAAGAAAAAGGAAAGGAAATTAGTTTCTAAAGATAGATAAAGAAAGTTTCTAAAAACAAATTAGGAAAGTTTACAACATAGAATCAAAAAGTAAAGTAGTTTCTTAAAACACAAAAGAAAGTTTTTAAACCTAGAAATAAAAAGCTAAATTAATTTCTAAAATAATTTAGAAAAAACCCTAACCTAAAAATAGTAAGTTGAGAAACCCTAATCTTAAACTAATTCCAAAACTAGTTAATTTCAGAAAAACACAACCGTTAGTCCCAGGCAACGGCGCCAAAAACTTTTTCACAACCCTAAGTGTATGGTCACGATGTAATAATAATCTCGGTAAGACCGAGGTCGAATCCATAGGGACTAAAAATTGTGCGTTTCTAAAATTAACTAGAAGTAGAACTAGAAAAAGATATGAATCTAAATCTAGAATTAAAAGGAGTAATTGTGAAGTGTGTAATTAGAAACTTAAGAATTCATAGGTGGGAACTAGGGTTTCCAAGGATCCACTTGTAATGATCAGGGAGCCGTCTTACTTGATTCAAGTACCACAATTGGAATTGGAGCTTGATCCTATTAAATTGGAATATATAACAGTTAACATTAAATCTGAACTTTCCTTAACCTAATTCTCAATGGAGGAGAGTTGTAATAATTGGAAGGGATTCCATCACCAAACCATGCCATGAGACGATGGCCAACAACAGGATTTACTAATCCCACAATCTCAAAAACATGAAAAAAAGATAATCTAAGCTATTATAGATCTATTGTAATTTGAGTCATAATAAACTATTAAAAACTGAAAGTATTCCTTTAAAATCAAACTAGAATCAAAGAAGGGTCATCATAAACATGAATCAAAGTAAAAGAAACATCCTATCACGCTACAAGTTTCACCCTTTAGCCATATCTAAGAGGTTTAGCCAACCATAGATATGATTAGACTAAAGTCTCTTAAGAAAAACATGAAAACAATTACAGAAGATGAAGAAAAACTCTTGGCGACGGCTTCTCCACTCCTTAAACCCTAGAAGATGCTTTGGAGCATCCTAGGGAGTCCTATTTATGTTGTGGAACTCCAACTTTCACACATAGTTGGAAAACTCTAGAAACCGGCTCAAATTTACGTAGTTTACTAAAATAGACTTCACTCTGTGCGGTTTTCCAAAATAGACTTCACTCTGTGCAATTTCACATAATGACCCAGAGTTTCAGAATATGCCTTTTCAGGATGATTTCAGGATTCCTTTTCTTCACTTCAAATCTTTGATTCACTTCATTCCTCACTTAGTTTTCTTGGATCTTTGGCATGTGCATTCTTTAATTTTTATCTCCTAAGATCCATCCCTTGCCTTGGTGATTCTTGAGCATCAAATCCATGCTTTCAGCACCATTTTAATCCAAGCTCTTAAATTCAACTTGCAACACAAACACGAGTAAAATAGAACATTAAGCATTATCATGTTCATAAAACCAAGATATAAATGGGGGATAATACGCAATATTTGACCCTCAACAGAAACTAATTCACTTTTTTTTTTCTTTTATAGGATCCTAACGTAGAACTTTCTAATTTGGTAACTTCTTTCTAATTCTCTCGCTTTCTATTTCTAGGTTTCTATTCCCTTTTTCGTTTTAGGTTTAGGTTAGATTTTAAAATTGGGGGCTGGGAGTGTTTCATGCTTAAGTGGGTCTGTGACAACACTCGACGTCTTTTGAGTGGAGGATTATTTGAGGGGTTATCTATCCATCATAGGATTAGACACCACTTGAGATCCTCAGAGTTAATTGAGGTTATGGTTACAAATTAACATGTAAATCAACCAACTAATAAGCCGCAACCTCGACTTGCAGAAGTCTGGGATGAGAATGAGGTGCACCATGCACCCTTGCCTTGTACTTTATAAGATTATTTACATCTGACGGGGGTGAGCACACCCTCATGTATGGTTTTTCAGGAAACACATGAAACGTGGATATCAAGCTTGGAGTGATCCAACTCCTTCCAAAGTTCCTTGGACTTGAATCTGAAAGTCTATACCTACACTTACAAGAATTTGATGAGGTTATAGCCACTTTATACTTTCCTAACGTGTCTGAGGACACGGTCAGGCTTAAACTCTTTCCTTTCTCCTTGAAAGAGAAAGCTAAGACATGGTTACACTCACTATGCCCGCGATCTATTGGCACATGGAATGACATGATGAAGGAGTTCATAAAAAAATTCTTTCCATATCATAAGACGAACACCATCAGGAAGTCGATCATGAACTTCACCCAAAAGGAAGATGAAACATTCTTCAAATGTTAGGAACAGTTCAAGGATCTCGTCAGTTTATGCCCACAACACGGTTTTGAATTGTGGCGCATAACAACTTTCTTCCACGATGGACTGACATCTTCCATGTGCCAATTCGTCGAGACGATGTGCAACGGGGAGTTCATGAACAAGAATGTCGATGAGGTGTGGGATTACTTTGACAAATTCGCTGAAACCGTACAATCATGGGACATCTCCCCAAAATCTAGCACCACATCTAAGCTTACTCAAGCAAGGGAGAGGGGTGGGATATACTTGTTGAAAGAGGATGATGATATAAATGCTAAAGTGGTCAGTCTCATAAGGAAGGTCGAGGCCATAGAACTTAAGAAGGATAAGCCTAAGGAAGTTGTTTGCGGTATCTGTGCTTACAATATACATACAATTGAGAATTTCCTGATGATACCTTCTTTTCAAGAGGCATTGAACGAGCAATCGAATGTCATGAATAACTACCAAAGACCTTTCAGTGGACCCATCTCTAACACATACAATCCTAGTTGGAGAAATCATCTGAACTTTAGTTGGAGGAATGGACAAACTGCTACTTCGTAAGGAATCCCTAACCAATTCTTAAATCAAGGGAAACCTCAAGAGGATCCGGTTTGGAAACATATTCAAAACCAAGAGCTTATCAATCAGAGTATATTGCAAACCCTTCAAGACCTTTCAAATGCTATACAAGGATGTGAGACAAAAAATTCAATTAGAGAAAAATGGACTCTTTTAGCCCAACCTTTCCCCAATCCTAAACAACAATACGAAATAAGTGATCCAAGCTCTTCAAATCAAATGGAGCAAGCTAAGTCTATTACCACTCTTAGGAGTGGGAAGATAATTGACAAATCTATTCTAATAAGGGCTGAAAAGTCTAAGGACCTAGAATTAGATGAAACTGATAGACCTAGCAACACTCCACATGGATTAGAACTAGAACATCTGAGCAAGCCGATTGCACCATTCTCCCAATGGTTGATTACACCAAAATCTCTCTCTAACTCTCAGGACATTCTAGATGTGTTGAAATAAGTGAAGGTCAATATTCCTTTACTGGATGTGATTAAACAAATACCTTCACATGCCAAATTTCTGAAAGACTTGTGCACGACTAAGAGGTGGCAAAGTATCAAAAAGAAAATTTTTTTGATAGAAAAAGTGAGTACCATCCTCAAGCAAGATGTGCTATAAAAATATAAAGATCCCAGTAGCCCAACCATCCCTTGTATAATTGGGAATTACTGGATTGAGCACGCACTTCTTGACTTAGGAGCGAGCGTAAATCTGATTCCTTACTTGGTCTATGAACAACTAGGTTTAGGTGAATTAAAATCCACCCAAACCACATTACAACTTGTTGACTGCTTAGTTCGAGTATCGAGAGGGATAATTAAGGATGTGTTGGTTTAGGTTGACAAATTCTACTACTCGGTAGATTTTATCGTCATGGATACTCAACCCACCGTGGACATGAGCACTCAAATTCCTGTCATCATTAGTCGGGCATTCCTTACCACATCAAATGCAATCATTAATTACAGGAATGGGTGATGAGTTTGTCTTTTAGAAATATGACATTGTAGTTGAATATTTTTTTTAATACGGGCAAACATGTAGAGGATGATGATGATGCCCATGATGTTAACTTGATTGATTCTTTCATGGAGGATAGAACTCTGATTTGGACGATGATATGATTAGGAAGACAGGAGCCATGCTTGATACTGTGTCAGTACTTGAAGTTAACTAGTGGAAGCCATGATTTGAAGAATTGCCCCAAACTAATGTAGTGCCTCTACCGTCTAACCTTAAGGCATCAACGCTTAACCTAAAACCTTTGCCCTCTGATTTGAAATATGCCTATTTAGGTCAAGATGAGACATACCCAGTGGTGATTTCTTCCCACCTTGAGTAAGAACAAGAGAGTATGCTCATTTCTACTCTCATTGAGCATAAAGGGGCCCTTGGATGGTCGATTGCGGACCTCAAGGGAATTGACCCTTCGATTTGTACTCACTGCATTTATCTAGAGGATAATGTGAAGACCTCCTAGCAACCACAACGTAAGTTAAATCCAAACATGAAGAAAGTGGTTAAGGCCGAGGTTCACATGTCCTTTTAACACCTTTGCCTACCAAAGGATGTCATTTGGGCTGTGTAATGCCCCCTCCACTTTTCAGCGATACATGGTGAGTATTTTTTCTGATATAGTGGGGCAATATTTAGAGGTCTTCATGGAAGATTTCTTGGTTTTTGGTCCATCCTTCAGCGAATGCTTGGACAATTTGAAAAATGTGTTGAAGCAATGTGAGGAAAGGAAATAGGTTCTGAATTGGGAGAAGTGTCATTTCATGGTTCGTAAGGGAATTGTCCTTGGACATATCATCTCATCAAAGGGAATTGAGATAGATAAGGTTAAGAATGATCTTATCTCTAACTTACCTCCACCCAAGAACATATGAGACGTGTGATCCTTTTTAGGATATGTTGAATTTTACAGAAGATTCATAAAGGATTTTTCATCCTTTATGTAATATACTTCAAAAGGATATCCCATATGAGTGCACTGAGCAATGCCAGGAAGCTTTTACTAAGCTCAAGGGCATGTTAACCACTGCACCTATCATGTAGCCACCCGATTGGAGCCTTCCTTTTGAACTTATGTGTGACGTGTCTGGTTATGCTCTTGGGGTGATTTTAGGCCAGAGAAAAGAAAAGAGGCCCTACGTTATTCATTATTCAAGTAGAACTCTAAATCCTACCCAAGTGAACTACTCTACTACAGAAAAGGAACTCTCAGCCGTAGTGTTCGCTTTGGACAAATTTAGGTCCTTAATCGAATCCAAGATCGTCATTTATATAGATTATGTGATACTTAAGTATCTTCTTTCTAAGAATGATGCTAAGCCCCACCTGATAAGATGGATCCTCATACTCCAAGAATTCGATTTAGAAATAAAAGATAAAAAGGGAGTAGAGAACGTAGTAGCTGACCATCTTTCCCGCCTTGATCTCTCTGATTCCCTTGAGACGACACGTATAAATGATATGTTCCCTGATGAACAACTATTTAAAGTCTCCCACTCACCTTGGTTTATAGATATTGCTAATTATCTTGCTATAGGTTTCACGCCGACACATTGTGTCACACCCTAAACTCAGAAATCAGGCTCACAGAATTCCCGGTCACCGAATCCGGTGCTGACAACCTCCGCAGTACCCCATTCTCAGGTCCCAGCTTCCATACGCTAGATTCCGATCTTAAGATCCAAAAGGAGAATTTTCCAACATACATTTATCTCGTAAGAAGCATAACCACAAGTTTACCCAAATCATAAAGGCAACATCATCATCACATATCCACTAATATAAACAGTTGAATACAGTGCTGAAAGGGAAATATATATATATATATATATATATATATATATATATATATATATATATATATATAATCAAAGCTCCAGAAGATAGCTGCACGCTCCAAGCTCAATGCTGTTGCGACCTAACGCCACCTGCATGCATCTATCGTGCATAAGCTTATAGAAAGCTTAGAGGGTGGTGTAAGTGTGTGTACAAGATAAGTACCAAGCACACGAATATCAGCATAAGCGGAATACTGACAAGGCTAACAGTCATTCAATATCAGAGTATACAATGCAGATCGGCTAAATATTAGATATCGAGGATGCAATACAATATGCAATTCTGACGAGCCACGAATACCATTAGCCTTATCTAGGCCATATAAATGCAGAAACATAGCAACCCAAATGCCATATACCGCTGACGTAATCTAATATGCAGATCCTGGTGAGTCCATAATACCATCAACCTTATTCAAGCTATGCAAAATAGAAGCATAGTAAATCAAATGTTATGTGATGAGGATGCAATGTAATATGCGGTGTGAATGAAATGACTAAGCTGGAGTGTAAAGTCGGGATGATAGAACGTAATATCGCAGGCTATGGGGTCCATCACAAGGGACTTCTATCCAAACCAGTCTCATACCTAAATTTGGATAGCCAGACTCAATGTGGCAAACTCCTGATCTTAGGTTGGTCGCGTGCCCCAACCGAAATCTTGGTAATTGTGAAGGTACACATAATAAATTAGTTCACACCACCAACCTGAGTGGATAGTGAATGAATGAATGAATAGGTAAAATGCTGAGTATGCAACTCCTGTTTAATAAGTCCACATATCAGTACCGTACATCTCTGGGATCATCACTGAGGTCTAGTACACTCTATGCCAGCTTGCCGCCTCTATCCGAGCGCACAACTAAGTAAGTGGAAGAGACCTCACTATCCACCTGCCAATATCAGGCCCCATTCGTCGATAGCGTACCCATTCCTCATGCTTGTCAAACTCAACCTAGATATTACCCCCTCACTTAGGTTAGGTAAGGTCACACCCCCTTTAACTGACCACGACACAGTGGAAGACGCAGATTACTATATACGGCCCTCATACGCTTATGTATATTCACTTAGTCTAGACGTTGGAGCGTCCCCTGACCTCGGGAGTTTAGGGATTTTCACCCAGGGACATCTATCGCGCTCGTATGCTAGAACCAAATATTTCTGATGTCCAATCTGGCTATCCATGACATGCCTGTGGAGGCCACGACCCTGATGTCATTAGGGCATATGGTGGTCATATCACAAAATGCGAGTTGCATGAGTCATTCAGTAATCCTGTGCATACTGTGTGCTCATGTAGGCAACTCTTCGTATCAGGGAGTTCAATAATAATCCGCCCAATGGCATGTGCTAAGATCAAAACACTCCTCATATCAAGCATACATATGATGCGCATGGGCATGGATCGTGAAGCTACACTAAGCATGTTATATAATGATGATGTACTCTCCTCATATCAAGGATAGGCCCAGATGGCCTACTCATATTAAGAATGGGCTTAACAATCATAGGGGCCCAACGGGTTAGGTTAGCTCACTAAGGGGAGGTGAGAATGGGCCTAACAATGGGCCCTAGGGAGAGTTACAATGTCACTACAAGAAATAGGGTTTTTAGCGACGAAACTTTTAGCGATGAAACTTATTTTTGTCACTAAAAGTCACTTTTAGCGACGAAATTGTAAATTCGTAGCTAAAAGTCACCTTTAGCGATGAAAATTTTCATCGCTAAAGGTTGTTTTCAGTTTTTCAACCAATTTCTAAAAGTTACTTTTAGCTACGAAAATTTTCGTGGCTAAACAAATGTGGATGAGACTTTTAGCGACGAAAATTTTCATCGCTAAATGTTGTAACCAATTTTTAAAAAAATTTCGAAAGGTTTACTTTTAGCTACGAAAATTTTCATAGCTAAAAAAGACTTTTAGCGACGAAAAGCGACGAAAATTTTCGTCGCTAAAAGCTAACTTTTAGCTATGAAAATTTTCATCGTTAAAGGATGTAACCAATTTTTCAAAATATTTGAAAGGTTTACTTTTAGCTACGAAAATTTTCGTAGCTAAAAAACGTGGATGAGACTTTTAGCGACGAAAAGTTTCGTTGCTAAAGGCTATAAACAATTTTTCAAAAACTTCGAAAAGTTTACTTTTAGCTACGAAAATTTTTATAGCTAAAAAATATGGATGAGACTTTTAGCGACGAAAATTTTCATCGTTAAAGGCTGTAACCAAATTTTCAAAATATTTGAAAGGTTTACTTGTAGCTACGAAAATTTTCATAGCTAAAAAATGTGGATGAGACTTTTAGCGACGAAAAGTTTCGTTGCTAAAGGCTGTAAACAATTTTTTCAAAAAATTCGAAAGATTTACTTTTAGCTACGACAATTTTCGTAGCTAAAATAGCGACGAAAATTTTCGTCGCTAAAGGCTGTAACCAATTTTGATTTACTTTTAGCAACGAAAATTTTCGTAGCTAAAAAACGTAGATGAGATTTTTAGCGATGAAAATTTTCATCACTAAAGGTTGTAAACATCCATTTTGCCAACTTATTTTAACCAATGAGCCAAAAATAGGGTAGATCCAAATTTCTGGAAAATTATGGAAACTTTTTGGGGCCACAAAAATTATGGATCATGCTGATATATGTGTTTTCATTTCATCCATGCCTGTGATGTTATCAACAGGTTGGATGAGAAATAAACATTACAGTAGACCATGGGAAGTTTTTAAATGTTGACGTTCGATCATCATTGTTTTCCTACGGTGTAGTCCACTTGACATTTTAATCTAACTCATTTTTGAGCTTATGCCCTAACTTTATATAGAAAAATGGATGGACGATGTGGATAAAACACATACATCATCGTAGCCTATAGAGCTTTGACTCGTGGATTGCTGGTGTTGGGGTCACTTACCAAATCGCGTGCAAATCCTATACCTCCACTCTGTCCATCTATTTTAATAGATCATTTTAGGTTATGATATCAAAAAGGAGGCAGATATGAGACTTTGGTGGACCACACCATAGGAAACAGGGGTCACAGCTGTAGTCATTTAGGTGGGGCCGATATAGTTTCACAATAATGTCCACCACAAAAATTCATCTATATAGATCATTTCAGAGCATGGGTCAAAGAATGAGGCAGATCAAAATCTCAAGTTCATCCACCACAAAAAAAAATGTGGGGATTGAATGCTTACTAATAAAAAATTTTAGAGGGCCACAAAAGTCTTAGATCAAGCTGATATTTGATTTTTCTCTTCATCCATGTCTTTTTTTAACTTATTAACAGGTTAGATCTCAAATAAACATCATAGTGGCCCTAGGAAAGTCTCAACAGTGGGTGTCACTGTCCCCACTATTTTCAGTGGTGGGGCCACTTGAGATTTGGATCTGACTCGTTCTTTTGATCATCTCATAAAATGATCTCTCCAAATGAATGGACAGTGTTGATATAATACATACATCATGGTGGGGTACACAGATCTGACTCCTTTTTTGGATCAACTGTTAACATAATCCGTTATAATGAATGGACGAGTGGATAAATAACATACATCATGGTGGGCCCCACAAAACTTAAAAACTAGGAGACGGATTGGCTACTCCCCCTGACACCAGCCCCGTGGCTGGTGGTCGGTGCTCCGTAGGACCCACCATGATGTATGTGTTTCATCCATTCTATTCATCCATTTTTACAGATCATTTTAGTAATTTACAAAAAGAATTATAGGGATATAAATCTTAGGTGGACCACACCACAGGAAAAAAAATAATGATTGGATATCCACTATTAAAATCCTCCTAAGGCCTAATGTATTGTTTATTTGACATCCAATCTATTGATTAGGTCATAAATACCCAGATGAAGGGAAAAAATAAATATCAACTTAATCTAAAACTTTTATGGCTCCCAAAACGTTTTTAATGGTCAACGTTCATTAAACACTGTTTCCTGTAATGTGGTCCACTTGAGATTGAGATATAACTCATTTTTTCCATAGGAAACCGTGGGAATAATATTTCCACCATCGAAACCTTTCTATGGCCCACGGTGATGCTTATTTGTCATCCAACCTGTTCATAATATCACAAAGACAGGGATGAAATGAAAACACAAATATCAGATTAATCTAAAACTTTTGTGGCCCCCATGAAATTTTTTAATGGTAGATGTTCAATTCACACTCTTTTCGGTAGTGTGGTCCATTTGAGCTTTGGATATGCTTCATTTTTAGCCCACAGTGATGTAAGTGTTTTATCTACACTGTCAATCCATTTTTCCAGATCATTTTAGTGGTGAGCGCAAAATTAAAGCATATCCAAAGCTCAAGTGGACCATACGACAGGAAACAGTGCGAATAATGATTTCCACCGTTGAAATCTTCCTATGGCTTACAGTGATTTTTATTTGTCATCCAACTTGTTCAATAGATCATAAATACATGGATGAAGGGAAAACTAAAATATCAACTTGATCCAAAACTTCAATGGCCTCCCAAAATTTTTCAATGTTAGATGTTCAGTTTATACTATTTCCTATGATGTGGTCCACTTCAGATTTTTATAGGCTTCATTTTTGCGCTTATGTAATAAAATTATATGTTAAAATGGATAGATGGAGTGGATAAATGAATAAATCATGGTGGGCCTCACAGGATTTACTTCGTACGCTTGGGATCAGATTGACTACTCCCTCGACACCAGCCAATGGCTAGTGGTCGGTGCTCTGTGGCCCCACCATGATGTATGTGTTTCATCTATGCTGTCCATATATTTTTACAGATAATTTTACAATATGAGACCAAAAATGAGATATATCCATATCTCAAGTGGACCACATTATAGGAAACAATGTTGAATGAGCGTCTACCATTAAAAACATTTTGGTAGCCATAAAAGTTTTGGATCAAGCTGATTTTTGTTTTTCCCCTTCATCTGATCCTGTATGACCAAATCAACAGATTGGATGTCAAATAAACAGTATAGTGGACCTTAGGAGGATTTTAATGGTGGATATCCAATCACTATTGTTCTCATGTGGTGTGGACCACCTGAGATTTATATCCCTCTAATTTTTTGCATAAAGCTGTAAAATGATCTTTAAAAATGGATGAACGAAATGGATGAAACACATACATCATGGTAAGGCCCACAGAGCACCGTCCATGGTCCCGCCTAAAATTGGGCGCGCGCTCAAAACAGAGTTGCGCCCAATCTCCCCCCATTCTCTCACTCGCCGCCCTCCCTCTGCCCTCTCTGTCTCTCTATCTCTCTCTCTCTCTCAGCCCCTATAAAACCCATTGCTGTTGCCACCATCATCTCGGGCGTTCAAAACCCTGTCCGTTGTAACCCACCATCATTCAAAACCCCCATCCTCTACATCCTGATTCAAAACCGTAGCTGCCATTACTGAAACACCCTACTCACCAACCCATCATCCAAACCCATTTGAACCCACCTTCTGGTTTGACGATCAATGCCACTGGTATTACAGTCCCTTTTGCCATTCCCGCACGTGATTCCCGCTTCCCACAACTCTAACCCTTTCCCTGCCATTACTCATGCAAGATGTCCTCTGCCATTGCTCACACAAAGTTGTTCGTCATCCCAAATTCGATGATTAACTCCTAGATTTGAGTTTTAAGAGGTGACAGCCCTCTCTCTCTATCTCTCTCTCTCTCTATTTGGCGATTTGTATTGTCGAATCTCTAATTGGGAATTTGTATTGTCAGATCCCTAATTAGGGATTTACAATTTTCAAAATCTAAATAATGGTAGGCTTCTGACTTGTATATGCATGTGGACTTAGGAAAGCTCCATAAAATTTGTTGTTGAACATTATAGATAGCTGTAACTGAATGTTTTCACTGAAATATACCATATTGAGGCATGCTAACTCAAAATGGAAATGACAGTGTCAGCTCCGATTCACCCACAAGTCTTATCTCTCTTACAATTGCCTGGAATCATTGTTTTCTAACTTCATAAATATGCTCTCTATGTTGTTGAACATGTCTATTATTTACTGTTATGAGTTGTGTACACTCAACCATCCTAGTTGTGCATCAGGTTAGCCTAGCTATGGAGATAACGTGGTCTAAAATTCAGGATGGTCCACTCATTAGGTTAGCCTATTCTTCTGAGGGCAATAGAGGCCCATCTTTCTATCTTCAATCAGAATGTATTTAAAACAAATATTGTTTCTTTAAAAAATAAAATGAAGTAAAAATAGAAGAAAATGGAGTGGTAATGTGGCCATGCTATGAATTCGGTGGAATCCTTATTCATGTAGTTACATGTCGAATTTCTTCGTTCTTTGATTGCCAGTCGACTGTTGTTTCTAGGTAGCTCCAGCTTGATGTAGTTCATGAACACAATTCTGCTAGCTGGCAATTTTAGGTATACCAATACAAGTCGTAAGTCTATTCCTAGTAGTGATTGAATCCCGTGATCTGATTTAAAAAATGAATTGCATCCAATTTACACTTTCATGTTGCCAACTGACTCTTAAATGGATTTGTGGAGCTTTATCCTGCATATTACCTATAAGGCTCTTATTATGGTAGTTTTTGATATCACATTTGATGCAGATTAAGCAGGATGATTTGTTTTTTTCCAGTAGTTCTTGTTCCTTGCTAGTTCCAATCTAGATGGTGTTTGTTACATTAAGGTTTTGTTTCATCTTTCTCTCACTTTTAGAATTCTTTGCAAAATCTATTTACCTTTTCATAATAGAAAAATACTTGCCGGTAAGAATATAATGGGAGCTCTTGATTTATGATATAACTGATAGTAAGTCTTATTCTTGGGTTACAGACTGCAAATCTTGATGAAGAAAAATGTGAAGATCAGGAAAGCTCTTGAAAGCACTTTGGAGTTCTTTTATGAAATCCTTAAAACCAGATTGAACCGATTGCCCTCTATGTTTGCACACAACATTTAATTTCTACAGATTAGACTCTTATGTGGCAGGTTATAAATTATTCATGTGATATTTTATTCAATGCCATGTGCAGTTGATATGTTTTTATGCTTGCCTATTGCAATAGCATAGTATCTTTAGAAAAGAGACCTGGTTTGCTTGCAGGATTACATTGGTGAAAGAGTGTAATGTTTTATCTTTTTATTTTCTAGATATATGGTTGCCATAGGAACTTTATGCTGAAGTAATGAATAAGCAACTTTGCCTTTTGAATTTTAGGTTAATTGGAGAAAAGTTTCCTTGGCTGCTCCTCATCATTTATTTGGTTATTTAGGTTGCTCTGACACAAATTCAGATTCAATGACCATCAATTGAATTGACAACATGCCAAAATAGAAATAGGTTTGCAGCTGGTAATTACCAACTACTTCATGTGCATAAGGTATAAGTGCACATGATTCAGGTATGCAAGCACAATGGTTCGATTTTCAGATCCATTGCTCCAATGACAACCAAATATCAGATCCAATCAGAATTGGATAACAAAGAAGACACATGTCTAGACAGAAATGTATTTCAAGCTGGCCAATACTCCAGGCAATCATCTTGTGCACAATGTGTATCAATCATTTACTTTATGCTTCCACAAAAATTGGACACATGCCATGATGGTTTGTGATCTGAATTTTTGGTGAGGAAACTTGTTTGACAATCATGTTGAAGGTGATGTGGAAATCTGGCCATTTTGAACCTTCCTTAATTGCATAAGTGGCTGAACCAGCTCTGTATGTTACACATAATTTGTCATCCACTAGTTTTTGTAATTATACTGTGCCTTGTGTTTCAAAACCCACTATGTAAGAACCATCAACAACTCTCTTCATGATTGCAATTGTTTGATTTTCTAATGTTTCTCGTCATATTTTCTAGTTGAGGGAATGTGCATTTTCTAGTTGAGGGAATGTTCACACACACCTGGTAAAGTGCTCAACTCATTAACTGATTACTCCAGTAGATTATAAATGTATAAATTCATGAATTCATAATGTGGTTCTTCATCATGGAAATTGTAGTGCATCAGTTTTCATGACATAATTGTCCTTGCAGGCCAATCTGATCCAGGAATGAATTGATCAGTCTTTATGGCCATAACTTGAAAGGGGGAATTCTTTGGCGTCATTTTTATTTTTTATTTTTCCTGTTATGATAAATCATTTTATACCTATGAGTGTGAGGTAATTTTTTGTTCTCACTCCAAAAAGCTTCTTTCTTCTGATCTCATGTATTTTTTTGAAGAAACAGTTACCGAAGATTTCTCCTGTCCATTTTTCTTGGTGCAATGTGCAAATTTTCTATATCTATGTCACTTTTTGAGGTTTCATATGGTTGTAGATAGAATGCTAAAAAAATTTATATAAAGGTTTTTGTTCATGTAAAGCTTAGGTTTCGGTTTACGATGCATCACAATTTCAGTGTGTTCTTTACAGGGTCTGGGATACCACTTAACCACCTCTCATGATTTATTCAACTATGAGTTTTGGGTTGGTAAACTTCAGCACTTCCAAATGACATTTTGATAATTAACTATTATTGACTCTTTTATTGAAGCAAGTGGTTGCCTATTTTGCAGGTAACTGAAGAGTATGAAGTTGTGAATGTTTATGTAAAAATTGATATATGGAGATTTGAGGTTTGAGTTCTCTTCGCATTTACAAGTATGCTTCTATAGGATTCTTGGTTGACGCTAAATTGCTTGTTATCTCTTAAAAATATACATGTGGGGAAAAACATGTTCCACTATCAATTTAATAAACATAGCTTCGCAGTTATTTCTATTCAGGACTACAAAGTTGATCCTTTATAAGTTTTCTTTCCTTTCAAGAAGCTGTCCTTATGTGGAATGGATGCTTGAAAGTGCAGCTGCAAGATCTGTGCATTAATGCTTGACTCAAATGGACCTTTTGGGTGGTACCATTATCCGGTTTGTGCCAGTAGTTCCTGAGATTGATTGAGTTGCACTCACCGGTTTAACAGTTATGGTGTGACCTTTGCAGCCACATTCGTGCTTGTAAGACAGAACAAAGTTGTTGTTTCTAATCTTCTAAAGGACCTTGTCCATCTAAAGTGGTTAGGAGGTCTTGATTCATATTCACATTGTAGTGCATTAGCTAGCTTGTGTGATTATTCTTACTTTAACTTAGTGAAAATTTGTGTCACTTGCTGTTAATTTTTGTTTATAAATGTTCGTGAGTTAGATCAAGGCACACCACACATTCACATGTTTAAGGCACACCATCATTTACCCATGCTATTTATTTAAACTATTTAATTGTTGGTAATATTTATTTATATACAAAGTGTTGTGGATGGAGTTGACCTAAGGCTATAGACATTTTCCTTCTGGTAATTTCTAGATTTAGTTGCAGTTTTGATCACAATTTAGCTATTTAAGGAGGTTTTTCTTTATGTACATTTGTTCTAGTTGGTTGAAGAAACTTGATTTGTGTGTGCAACTTGAAGCCATGCAGGCGTAGAACATTGAAAAAGCTAGTTCAAAATGCTAAGCATGTACATCCACATACCAGGAACAGTGCCTCACCTGAAGTGTCCAAAGAAGCTTCTCATGAGGGTCATTTGGAAAAGGATGCTGGTACGAATTCTTATTGCAAGCCCATTACAACATCTTCAAAAGATGCTGAGCCTTCAAACAGATTATTTCTTCAAACATTTGAGAAGGGTTAGTTACCAATATTCCCTGGATAATATCTTTGAATTATTTCTGCCAAATACCTTCTCGAGATGGCTAATTAATCAACTTCATGGTTCACATGGTGGTTCTAATAAGGATAAAGAGCATAAAATTTTGAAAGCATTTTTCATTGAAAATCATTTGGAAAGGCATAAAACTGAATGCTGTGTCCTGGGTTGGGCTGCAGAGGTCACAGAAGCCATTGCATCCAGCTCCAATGTTGCAGGTTTTCGCTCTACTGCAGCATAGGCTTCTGCTAGCAATGAATGTGTGCAGCCCATATCTGCAAACTATCTTGCCCCTTCTTCTATGCTTCAGTTTGCAAAGACAAGGAAGTTATCTACTGACTGAGCTGATCCCAGAAAGTAAGTTTATTCATTTGTCTCTTAAGTTATTTCTTCATGCATTCCAAGACCTCTTTACCTTGTATGTCACTGAAGAATGCATGCCTTTATAGTAATGCAATTAGCTTGGTCCATCTTCCTCTAGAATTTTTTAATTTTTAATTTTTAATTTTTTGTCATTGCCATATTCATTAAATGTGTTTGAGTGACCATTATTGTTCTCTTTTCTCCAGCCATGCACTTCTTCAGAAGCGCCAGTTCTTCCATTCTCACAGAGCTCAGGTGACGACTCTTTTACCTCTTTGATGATTCCGTTACTTCCTTCCTTCTATGCTTAGTTTCTATAAGCATGTTTTATCCATTAGTTTGAGGTTGTTGTATGTTTATAGATATATATAGATGCATATGTCAGACACACAAACATATATGTGCAATTTCTTTTGAATTTTGCAAACATGTTGTTTCCGGCATGTAATATCTTATTTGCAGTGTTGGGACTTACAAATGCTTCGTTGTCATCATCATTGTCATTGTCATCATTTTAGCCATCTCAGCTGTTTGGATCTTACAAATGCTTAACTTCTATGAAGTTAATTCGCACGATGATACTGGATGGCAAGATCTTGATTTGATTTTTAGGGCTTCAAGTATATCTCATCACAATTTCAAAGAAACTATTCCTTCATATTTTTTTTCTATCATTAGAAAATACTACATTCTTTCCATGATATTACATAACTTTGCTTAAGAAATGGGAATCTTTATTGTGGTTATAGCCCATGACACTTGATCAAGTATTGTCCGATCAGGATAGTGAGGACAAGGTTGATGATGACATTGTAGACTTTGAAGATCGGAGGGTATGATTTGATTATTAAACTGTTTCCATTGCCTTTCTTTTCTCCTTTTGATAACCACATCACAAGGAAAAACATGAGAAAAACTTTGATGCTCTGGCAAATTGTGACCGGTGATATGCAAGCACTTAGAAATTGCTTGTGTGGCATACAAGTAATTCAATTTAAATTATCCAAATTATGTTTCTCGGTTTAGATGTATCTTGCACCCAAAATTATGCTTATTTGATAATCTGACTATCAGATTGATGGACAGTTATTGGACAGTTAAGAATGAACTATATCTAGTGGTCCTCTTTCAACAAACAAGTGTCCATGAATCAGAGGTTAGGATCTCAAACAATCTCATTTTGGGACTGACTAAGTGACAGTGGATTTCACAAGTTAGTTGGTTTGAGCTAATGTATCTTAAGTTTACAATTTATGGGTGCCTGCGTATCAAGCACCATATGCTGCGTGGGTATCATATAACTCCTACCTTTCAAAAAAGTATCATATTACTCGCAAGAAAATAATAAGCCATGCAATTTGTATTTCTGAGAGCTGGTTTTGGCCTAATTTCAAGAAGCTCCCATACTAGCCCATTTGTTATCATCGTCATCCAAGCCTTCTCCCAATTATTTAAATATCATATAGGTTAGGCCTGGGCTTTCTCTGGCTTGAATTTTGAACTGCTTGGGTTGGGTCTGATAGGCAAGGGCTATTCAAAAATTTGATTTTCCTTGGCCAATTTGGGCCCATTGATAGTCCCATCCATCCCTAGTTCTCAATTTTTATATGTGAGTTTTGTCTGTGGTTTTTGTATTTGATATCATTAGCATGTTGTGTCCAATTGTGGATAGGAAATTCTTAATATTTGGAATATGAGGCTCATTCATGGATGGTTAAAATGAGACTTATAAGAACCACTAACTTCAAGTGGGAGAGTTTTGGACACAGGGCTGCCTACGTGGTAACCATTTCTCAACCTCCTTTTGGATTTCATTATGTTCTTTTTTCCTTTTTTAGGAGCCACAGATTTCAGGGAATCTCATGGACTGGTCAAAAGAATAGTACTTCAGCTACGTAGGCACACACATCAACATGATACATGTCTACATAAGACACACACATCTTTGGTATTCATGTTTAAATAGTTTTATGATTTAAACTTGTTTGATAGTCATGTTGAAGGTGATACTTTTGTCCTTCTGTATCATATGTATGCAACTGATGCTTGATGTGGAAATCTGGCCTTTTTGAACATTCCCTAATTGCATAAGTGGCTGAACCAGCTCTGTATGTTACACATAATTTGTCATCCACTAGTTTCTGTAAATGAAGATAAGAGGATTGATCTTAACAGTATGCTCCTCATGCACATAGACAGAAAATGCTTACAATGAATTTTTATGAGTACTTGGTAATTTTGGAGTCCTTGGTTAGGGTTTGGGCTGAAAGTACGAGTGCTGGAGCCGACGCTTTCAGAGTCCAAACTCATTTTTTTGAAAAATAGAAAAATGGGAATATTAGTAAATATAGATTTTCTTGTTAAGAAGAAAATGGAAGGTAAAGAAGAGACATAACTGAAACTTTGTACTATGAAAAGTAATATTAACCATCTTACTTTCCTCGTTGAATTTGACGTCCACGAAATAGACCTTTTCCAGAAAACCATGAATTTAAAACCATTAAATCCTTCTCAGAAATCTGAGTTTATTGAACTGAATTGAATTATTACAATTCAATTTTGTTGAATATCCAAACGCAACGTTTCCATGAATTAGGCAAATGAATTCATTTTAACCCATTTTGTTGAATATCCAAACACAAGAATTATTTATTTATTATTATTATTATTATTATTATTATTATTATTATTATTATTATTTTGGTGATATGCAATAGCTTTTCAGAATTCATATGCAGGTGCATACTTGTGCTCATTCACATGGACTTTGACTATCTTTCTTCAATTTCTTTGGTTTTTCTAATTTTTGTATCTAATTTTGAATTTCTAGGCCCTAAAACAAGATTCGAGGTGCTGTCAACAATGCTAACAGAATCCTCTAGGTCAGATTATTAATTGGACCTAATTTTATTTAAATGATCTTGATAATCCATTTTATTTAAATGAGCAGACCCGGATGTGCGTCAGAGCTATCCGGATGTTGAGTGGGGATTCTTGGAAGGTAGGAACCGCTGTTATGACCATGATGAAGGTGTCCATTTCTTATGGACAACATTGGAGTGGCCTGACTATTTGGACAGACCGTGTTTATATCTGTATTTGCTCGGAATTGATGGAGCAGACCCGGATGTGCGTCAGAGCTATCCGGATGTTGAACGGGGGTCCCTGGAAGGTGGGAACCGCTGTTATGACCATGATGAAGCTGTCCATTTCCTATAAACAGCATTGGAGTGGCCTGGCCATTTGGACAGGCCATATTTATGTATTTACTCGAAATTGATGGAGCAGACCTAGATGTGCGTCGGAGCTATTCGGATGTTGAGTGGGGGTCCCTAAAAGATGGGAGCTGCTGTTATGACCATGATGAAGCTTTCCATTTCCTATGGACAACATTGGAAGGGCCTGACCAATTGGAGCAGGCTGTGTTTATATTTGTATTTGCAGGGACCACACCCTTAACCTATAACCTAAACCTATTCTCAAATCCCAAAACCTATACTTATAACCTAAACCTATTCTTACAACCTAAACCTATTCTTAAAACCCAAAACCTATAACCTAAACCTAAACCTATAACCTATAACCTAAACCTAAAACCTAAACCTAAACCTAAACCTACACTTAGAACCTATAGCCTAAACCTAAACCTAAAACCCAAACGTAAACCCGATCTTGAACCCAAACCCGATTTCCTAAACCTAAACCTTAACGTATTCTCAAATCCCTAAACCTAAACCTACACCTAATCCTAATCTCAACTCCCTAACCTAAACCTAAACCTAAACTTGAAAACCCAAACCTAAACCTGATCCCGAACCCGAACCCGATTTCCTAAACCTAAACTTATAACCTTAACCTAAACCTATTCTCAAATCTCAAAACCTATAACCTAAATCTAAACCTATATAACCTTAACCTAAACTTAAAACTTAACCTATAACCTAAACCTTAACCTATAACCTTAACTTATAACCTAAACCTATAACCTAAACTCAATTTCCTAAACCTTAACTTATAACCTAACCTAAACTTAAACCTATAACCCGAACTCGATTTCCTAAACCTAAACCTTAACGTATTCTCAAATCCCTAAACCTAAACCTACACCTAATCTTAATCTGAATTCCCTAACCTAAACCTAAACCTAAACTTGAAAACCCAAATCTAAACCCAATCCCGAACCCGAACCCGAACCCGATTTTCTAAACCTAAACTTATAACCTTAACCTAAACCTATTCTCAAATCCCAAAACCTATAACCTAAACCTAAACCTAAACCTTAACCTAAACCTAAACCTTAACCTATAACCTAAACTCAATTTCCTAAACCTTAACCTATAACCTAACCTAAACCTAAACCTATAACCCAAACCCGATTTCCTAAACCTAAACCTTAACGTATTCTCAAATCCCTAAACCTACACCTAATCTTAATCTCAACTCCCTAACCTAAACCTAAACCTAAACTTGAAAACCCAAACCTAAACCCGATCCCGAACCCGAACCCGATTTCCTAAACCTAAACTTATAACCTTAACCTAAACCTATTCTCAAATCTCAAAACCTATAACCTAAACCTAAACCTATATAACCTTAACCTAAACTTAAAACTTAACCTATAACCTATAACCTAAACCTTAACCTATAACCTTAACTTATAACCTAAACCTATAACCTAAACTCAATTTCCTAAACCTTAACTTATAACCTAACCTAAACTTAAACCTATAACCCGAACCCGATTTCCTAAACCTAAACCTTAACGTATTCTCAAATCCCTAAACCTAAACCTACACCTAATCCTAATCTCAACTCCCTAACCTAAACCTAAACCTAAACTTGAAAACCCAAACCTAAACCCGATCCCGAACCCGAACCCGATTTCCTAAACTTAAACTTATAGGTTATAGGTTTGGTTTAGGTTATAGGTTTTAGGTTTAGGTTTAGGGTATTTTTGTTTGTGATGTTAAGCTTATATGTATTTATGCATGAATGAATGTGATGTGGATAAGATTGTTTGTTTTTGGATGAATGTAGTTTATGTTTGGATGGATTTACTAGTTTGGGTTTAGATGGATGTGAATGTGAATATGATGAAATATATTATATAACAGTTGTATATCAGGATGAATATGATGAAATATATTGTAACAGGTGTATATCAGGAAATTTGTGTGGAAATTTGTGCTAGAATATATTTTTTTAAAAAGAGACTTTTAACAACAAAAATTTTCGCAGCTAAAAGTTTTCCAAAATATTTTTAGCGATGAAAATTTTCGTAGCTAAAAGTTTTGCAAAATATTTTTAGCGACGAAAATTTTCGTAGCTAAAAGTTATGCAAATATTTTTCACGACGAAAATTTTCGTAGCTAAAAGTTTGCAAAATATTTTTAGCGACGGAAATTTTCGTAGCTAAAAGTTATGCAAATATTTTTTAGCGACAAAAATTTTCGTAGCTAAAAGTTTTGCAAAATATTTTTAGCAACGAAAATTTTTGTCGCTAAAAGTTTTGCAAAAGTTTTTTTTGCGACGAAAATTTTCGTCACTAGAAGTTTTTTTAGTGACGAAAATTTTCGTTGCTAAAAAGCTTCCATTTAGCGACGATTAAAATTTTCGTCGCTAAAAACCATTTGCTTCAAACTTTTAACGATAAATTTAGCGACGAAAATTTTCGTTGCTAAAACTTTTTAGCTACGAAAATTTAGCTTTTAGCGATGAAAATTTTCGTCGCTAAAGGTGAGATTTCTTGTAGTGTGTGGACATTTAACCATCATTGATCTCATAATGTGGATATCAAACCATCATTGCTCCCAAGGTATGGCCCATCATAAATATCATTACATACATCATGGTGGAATCACACACATCACATCGGTTCTCATGTACATCGCTTTGGGCCTCACTCAAGGGCCTCAATACATCGCATTGAGCCTCACTCATGGGCCTCAAATATATCACAATGGGCCATGTCCATGGGCCTTGAATACATCACAATGGGCCACATCCATGGGTTTCTCATATATCACATCGGGCCTCATCATATGGGCCAATATACATCACATTGGGCCTCATAATATAGGCCTCATATACATCATATTGGGCCTCACCAGATGGGCTGCAAATACATCATATTGGGCCTCATCAATGGGCCACAAATACATCATATTAGGCCTCATCAATGGGTCATAAAAACATCATATTGGGCCTCAACAATGGGCCATATCCTGGGCCTCAAATACATCTCAATGGGTCACATCCCATGGGCCTCATGGGGCAGCCCATGGCCTAAAAAAAAAGAATGGACAACATGTATATAACACATATATCATGGCAGGTCCCATCCCAGCTTGACGACGCAGATGAAATACATACATTACGGTGGATCCCACCGTCTTGCTGGACGGTGCGGATACAACATATACATCAATGTGGGTCCCACGTCCACGTCCATATGGATGGATGGCTAGGATATAACACATACTTCATGATAAGACCCACTTAACTCGCTATCATCAAACAACAGCTATATAGGTGGTCCCCGACCACCGTCTAGAGGATGGTGGGATAAAGTACATAAATCATGGTGGTTCCACAGATGAACAGCATTGATGAAACATATACCACAAGGTGGGCCCCACCCGTCCAGATAACGAATGGACTGTGTGGATATACATGCATCACAGTGGTTTCCCACCATCCCAATCAAGTGGACGGTGAGGATATAGAATACATTCATCAAGGTGGGCCCCATCCTACACATGAAGCACGTGCGAGATGGGCCCCACACATCTGTCAAATAGACGGATGGATAGGATAAAGCACATACCTTATGAGTTGACCCACGGAACTTACTGAAGTCATTACAGCAGCTATATAGCCGCTATAAGGTACTCCAGCCAATCCACTATCTCATCAGGTGGGTCCCACATGGGGCCCACCACATATGATATATATTATATATATAGATTATTATATTATAATATAATAGATGATGTTTGCTGCTAACGTCCAGGCCTTGGACAACCTGGATATGAAACACGTACATCACATGTGGCTCTCACGAATGGACGGTGTGGATTCACACATACATCATGGTGGGCCACAGACGGCCTGCATAAAATACATGAATCAGGTGGGTCCACGCACCATCACAATAGAGAGAGAGAGAGAGAGAGAGAGAGAGAATCATGTGGAGGGGAGGGGACCCCACCACTATGGGCCCTCCCTTTACTCAATACAATGTATACATCAAATGGGTCCCACCACAAGTGGGCCCTCAAACAGAAATCAAGAGTAGAAATCCTAAGATCACCCACCTATATCAATCCTTCTTGGTCCCTTGGCCTCCTAGGATCCTATGCTCAATCTTTAATGGAGGATGATGAAGATTGAAGGGTTGGGATATGAGATCTTGGGGTAGGGAGTGGGCCACACTTGGCTCTTCTCATGGAAAGCTTGGATGTCCACATTCTTGGTTACTTGGGAGTGAAGAGAGAAATGAGAGAGGAGAGGATATGATGGGGTGAAAGGGATGGTGTGAGTGATGGGTGAGAGTAAGAAAGGGATGGGTGGAGAGAGAGAGTTGACTTTTGGGTGAGAGAGGGATGGGTAGGGTATGGGTTGGTACTTGACTTGTGATGGGATGTATACTTGATTGATTGATGGATTGATGTGATGGATGGTAGAGATTCTCTCAGAATTTACAATGCATGGCATTTTTCTTGAGATGAACACGGGCTTACAACTCTTGGCCTGGGTATCGTATTTATGTGCGAGATATGCGTTGGAACCACGGCAACGGCGTGGTCGCTAGGGTATAAGTTTCGAGTTAAGCTGACTCAGATATACAGGATGTGACTTAGGGTCACGCACAAACGCTGGTTACAGGTTGTGGGTTGCCAAAATTCGATGGGGAGGATCGTGAGAGTTTAAGGAATGGTACGGACTAGGATATGGGCCTTACACATTGGATTGCGTAAGATAAGAAAAAATTCTTTACCAACATATGTAAATTCTTCTGAGATTATCCATATTTACTTAAATATTGCCCAGATCAAATCTTAAGGAAATGTGTGCCAGACAATGAACACCAAGTGTCATCTCCTTCTGTCATTCTCAGGCCTGTGGTGGTTACTTTTCTGCTAAAAAGACCACGGCCAAAATTTTGCAGTACGGCTTTTATTGGCCCATTATGTTCAAGGACACATATGATTTTTGCAAAGCTTGTGAGCGTTGTCAGAAATTGGAGCATTGTCCCGTCGAAACATGATGCCCTTGAACCCCATTCTGATCATTGAAGCATTTGATTGTTAGGGCATCGATTTCATGAGACCATTCCCTCTTTCTTTTGGAAATTTATATATTTTACTCCCCGTAGACTATGTTACTAAATAGGTCGAAACGATTCCATGCCAGAACAATGATCATCAAACAGTCATTAAATTCTTAAAAGAGAACATCTTTTCCCAATTCAGAATGCCTCGAGCCATCATTAGTGATGAAGGTTCACATTTTTGTAGTAGGTCATTTGTAAACTTAATGAAGAAATATGACATCTCCCACAAAGTGAGCACTCCATACCACCCACAAACAAGTGGACAAGCTGCGATTTTCAATAGGGAAATTAAATACATCTTGGAAAAGATGTTTAACCCTGACTGTAAGGATTGGTTAATCCGATTGACCGATGCCTTATGGGCTTATCGTACCGCATTTAAGACCCTTATTGAATTGTCTCCCTTTAGACTTGTCTATGGAAAGGCTTGCCACTTGCCTGTGGAGTTGGAACATAGAGCCCACTGGCCTATTAAAAATTTAAATTTCAATCTGGACAACGTTGGCTCGCTACGTAAACTTTAGTTGAATGAACTTGAAGAAATTCGGAATGATGCGTATGAGAACTCGAGAATTTACAAGGAGAGGATGAAGGTATTTCATGACCAACACATTCTTCAAAAATCATTCACACCAGGTCAGAAAGTCCTCTTGTACAATTCTTGATTCATCTCTTTCCAAGTAAACTCCGATCTTGTTGGACCAACCCTTTCGCTATTACTAATGTTTATCCTCATGGGGCTGTCGAGATAAAGAATCCAAGCAATGACAATGAATTTATAGTAAATGGACATCGATTAAAGCCATTTTTTGAGAAATTTGATTCAGAGGACATGTCCATACCTTTGACTAATCCTGTGTACCAGGATTGTTCTCCTAGTCTGATGGAGGTATAGGTAAGTTTATCGTTTTCATAGGACTAGGGTAGTTTGTTTCTGCTATTTTAGGATAGTTTGTTTATACTTTGTTGAGTTTTGTTTGGTGCTAACTTATCTTCACACTAAGATTATTGGGAACACCTTAGAATTCCTTCTTTAGGTATTACCTTTCCATCACTTCCCTCTTCTTTTCATTACCTCAGTTGCATTGCATGCTTATTCTTTTACATTAAAGACAATGTAGATTTTTCATTTAGGGATGGGGGATTAGGTAACCTAATCAGTGTTTTCTTAGTTTTGAGCAAAATTTTTGAAAATTTTCAATGTTTCAAGTTAAAATCTATCTGGGAAGTGATGACTTGTATACTTAAGAATGCTTTGACTATGGTAAGATAGAGATTGAATCTTGAATTGTTGGAGTCTAATCATCTAAGTAACTTATCACCTAAGTGCTTGCGCTCAAATTGATTAAGAGGTAGTTTGAATATCATGTTAAGACACATTACGCTCAATCTACCTTCTGTAAGATGTACTAAAATTTATGATTGTTAGTATGTGAATCATTAATAGATGGAGAGAATCGAGTCTGGAGAATTTTATCCACCTTAAAAGAAGAAAAGAACTAGTTAAAAAATAAGAGATTGATAAAGAGTTCATGAAAAAGAATGAAAAAGAAATTAAAAAAGAATGTGAAAATAAAAAGAATGAATAAAAACTGATCGTCGATATAAAATCAAAAACTGGAAAAAGAAGGAAAAAAGGGGATAAATTCGGAATCAATATTTGAGTTTCAAACTGATCTTGAAGTGATGAGCATAGCTAACATTATGAATTGATAGTATTCGTACGGGAGGTAAATTGACTTTTGCTGAGCACGTTGAAAAACTTGATATACAAATTATGCTTCGATTTAGTGGATAAAGAACTTATTTGATTAGTTGCTTATGTGATTTGGTTCTAGGTTTTCAAAATCTCAATTTCATACCTTGTTTTAATCATTCATCCTTGAGTGCACAAAAGAATGTTTCCTAAAAAAGATTTCTGACATTAAGCATTGAGATTTATTTTTCGCATACTTTGCTCGAGATTAGCAAAATGCTGGTTGGGAATTGTGTTGAGGGTCAAATATTATATATTGGACGCCATTTATATCTTGGTTTTACGAACATGATATTGCTTAATGTCCTATTATACTCATGTTTGTGTTACAAGGTGAATTTAAGAGCTTGGATTAGAAAAGGTGCTAAAAGCATGGATTTGACACTCAAAGATCACCTATGCAAAGAATAGTCTTCGGAGACAAAGATTGAAGATTTCAAGTGAAAAGGGGCGAGCTCTCAGTCCTAGAGAGGGGGGGGGGGGGGTGTGAATAGGATTATGCCAAATAAAAATAAAATACAAAAAAATAAATATAAATAGCTGAAATAAATAGCAACCTCAAATGCATTAGTCTTGAGAGGTTGATACAAACATTGTTCTAAGGACAACCATACACCAAAAGCCAAGGTTTATGGTAGGACAACTTGATTTTTAGATCTTCGGTAAGTATCAAAAACTCAAATCGATACAGAGGCAAAAGAAACAAATTTACCTATTACAATATTCACCACAAGTACATAAAAGAGATACAAGCATTCACACACAAATATCAAATACAACATCCACTACAACTCCAAGAATTATAGTGGTTTGGTGTGTACATCAATTGTTCGTAAATAGCCACACCTACTCCACTCCCAATATCCACAACCCACGTGGTATTGGCTTTCACTATGAAAGAAGGTTTTCCAAGGTTCACCTTAAAACCTTTACAGATGTGTTTTTCAATTGGGCTTACACAATCAAAAACCCCAAACTGAGATTTTCCTGGATGATCTCAGTCAAAACCAAAAAGGAGATTTTTCTAGCTGAATCTCTCAAACCAAAAAGGAGATTTTTGTGGCTGAATCTCTCAAACAAAATACTGAAAATTAGAAAAATACTTATCTGAAGATTCTTCTTCGATGTAGCCAGTAGAACCGCTTCTTTATAAATGTAGATGTTCAAATTTCTATCTCACAAATGTAAGGGTTCTAGGTCTAGATGAATTTTAAATTAAATCCAACCTTTGGCTACTTGGATTCAATTTCTTGGATCTCAAAAAGGATTAATGCACAATTCCCTTTTTATCAAATAAGATTGAACAACAAGAGATCAAGAAATTCAAAACCAAAAAGCGATATAAAAGAATCTTAATTACCGTATAATAACTTCATAAGAGCGGGGACTTAGTTCTTAGAGAAGTGGCTTGAATTGGCTTGAAATGAATGAAAAAAATTTGAGAAAAGTCCTCTATTTATAGGCTACAATTCGGTTCCCTCGACTAGTCTGAGGTCTGCCTCGACTGGTCTTGGCAGTAACTAATTTTTAAAATTTTTGGTGCGATCGGATAAACCTATCACTCGACTGGTCGAGTGGGTAAAAATCTACCTGTTGGAGTTCGAGTCAATCCTTACTCGACTGGTCGAGCCAGTCTCCACAACCGGTCGAGCAGGGTGCTTGATTGGTTGAAGAACCACTAAAGTTATCCGAAAATTTGAGTAAATTTCTGGACTAGTCAAGCTAGTGCCTAGAATAGTCAAACCATGACTAGGACTAGTCGAATCAAACCCTAAAATAAGTACATTGACCTAATTTAAATATGAAACATTAATGACCTAAGCCTAATGTCTTTCTAGGCACATGTATACCTTAAATGTGAGCATAGAACTTGTCAATTCGGTCACTTCGGTAAATAGCACACTTGAGGTACTTTAAAGCTTTATCTTATGCACTTTAAAGCTTGAAACTAGTGTACTTGATCTTGAGCTTGTAAACTTGAACTTGAGCTTGTGTACTTGATCATGAACTTGATCATGTAATGCACTTGGACTTAAACTAGTATTGAAGTTGCACTTGCACTCGGTTTTGTGTATGAACTTGATTTTGTATTTGCAGTTGAATATGCACTTTGATTTGAAGTAGTAGTAGTACTTTGATGTTGACGTAGATGACTTGAAACTCGTCTTTAAATGAAGGTGAACTTTCCATCTATTGAACTTGAAGGTGAACTTTCCATCTATCAAATAAGTCAATCACTTTCAAGTGGTTTGTCAATACAAAACTTGACAACATAGGGTGCTAGATTTAAAACATAGCACTTACATCAAGGTCCCAAGATTCAAGAAAATCAAGTAGAGAAGGGATGAAACTGAAAGAACAAGTGCAAAATACATATTGACTGTGTCATCGAGCATCGTTCGATGACATCTAGGACACATTCGTTAACATTAAACACAAGTCGATGACATCAAATTTATGAAGGAAAATCGAGTTGGTCGCTGGACAAATTGAAGACATTTTTCGATGACTCGAGAACTTGTTGATGACTCAAAGCTCCACTCGATGACATCGAAGATCTGCTTGATGATATCGAAGGTCTCTTCGATGACATTAAATTTATTGAAGAAATTGGATAAACTCTCTGGACTGTTTTGGACACATTATCGATTCCTCGAACAATGTTCGATGACATCGAAGCTAGGTTCAATGACCTAGAAGGTTACAAAGTCCGGATGAAGCTACAAAAGTGTAGAAAAAAGTACATATAAAGGACACCTTTAATGACATTGAAGACTGTTCGATGTCATCGAACAGATTGCGTGAAGTTACGTAGAGTTTCGTGGAGTGTGTAAATTTCGAGCAATTTCTGAATTTTACCAAAGAGGTGCGAAAGGAGGTGTTGCACAACTATAAATAGGAGTCCCCAGGGCATCCCTGGGCACAATCTAGGGTTTGAGGAGTGGAGAAAAAGTGTGGAGAGCAATCGCCAAGCGTTCTTCTTCTTCCTTAGTTTTTCATGCTTTTTTCTAGCGTTTTAGTTCCAATCATGACTATGGTTGCCTAAACCTCTTAGCTAGGGCTAAGAGGTGAAGCATGTAGCGTAATGGAATGTTTTCTATTTCTTTGATTCATATTTAAGTTGAACTCTCTTTGATTCTAGTTTGATATTTAAGAAATACTTTCAATTTTTAATGGTTTGCTATGACTCAAATTACAATAGAACTGTGATAACTTTGAGTATGTTATTTTCATGTATTAAGATTGTGAAATTAGGAAATCCTATTGTTCACCATCATCCATTGGTCATGGTTGGATGACGGAATCCCTTCTAATCTTCATGATTCTCTTATGTTTGGTTATGAGATTGGGATATCCTATTGCGAGCCATTATCTCCTGGGCATGGTTTTGTGATGGAATCAATTCTAGTTCTCACAACTCTCATCCATTGAGAATTAGGTTAAAGGAAGTTCAGATTTGGTTTTATTAAGATATCTTCCAACTGGATAAGATAGGACTCTGATTCCAGTTATGTCCTTGAATCAAGCATAGATCGTCTTGATCTGTACAAGTGAATCCTTAAAAACCCTAGTTCCCACCTTTGAATTTCTTAAGTTTTAGTTAATTCACAATTACTCTCTCTACACTTTCAGATTTTGGTCTACATCTTCTTCTGGTTCTACTTTTAGTTGCTTTTAGAATACTCACGAGATTAGTCCTTATGGATTCGACCTCGGCCTCACCGAGATTATTACTACATCACAACCCTACACGTGGGGTTTTGAACATCAACCTAATTAGAACATAAAATAGTTTAAATACTTTTAATAAATGATATAAAAGATTAGAGAATCATGGATTAGCATCATTGATTTATATTCTCAGCACCAGTGATTTTAAGCATTCAATATTCATGAGATAATGAATCAAAGAAATATAGCTGGTTGAGAACATCTCCTATCCAGGAAATCTAACTAATCTAGGCTAAGCCTATCCATCAATATGGATCTCACATGATGGAAACATATGGATCTCACATAAGGATAAAAAATCAGAACCTAGATAATTGATAACATGCATACTCCATTCATCTCATTGTTAAAAATAATCAATCATCATAATTTATGATATCATTAAACCAATGTACTTCCCTTCTAGCTTGGGCTAGAGGGAACTAAAAAAACATAACTAAATTGCATAATGGAAAAACAACAAGAAAGCAAAAAAATAAATAAAGAAAGATCTAAAAAGAACTTGAAAAGATCTAAAAACCCTTTAAAAAAACCCCCAGATCTTGCCTTTGAATGCTTTAAATGATGCTTATGAATGCCCTGGGAAGCCCTATTTATAAGTGGGGAACTCTCTCCTTCAAACTGCTTTGAAAAATTCAGAAACTGCCTTAAATTTTCTCACTCTGCGTAGGCTCTACATAAACCCTTCGATGACATCGAGCAGCCTTCGATGTCATCTAAGACTGGCTTCGATGTCATCAAACTAGAAGACTACATCCAATTTGTCTAGCAACTAAACTTGATTTTCCTGTAATTCTTCGATGTCATTGAAAACTGCATCCAATTTGTCCAGCAACCAAACTTGATTTTCCTGTAATTCTTTGTTATCATCTAAACTCCTTTAATGTCATCGAAGACTGGCTTCGATGACATCTTCGATGTCATCTAAGCTTAGATCTTGCGAATTTCTTCACTTCCTTTTTCACTTGGTTTTCTTGATTCTTGGGGTCTTGAAATCTTCAATCTTGGTCTCCAAATGTCCATTCTTTTACTTGGTGATTCTCGAGCATCATATCTATGCTTTTAACATTCTTTTTAAATCCAAGCTCTTAAACTCACCTTGGAAAAAAATGTATAAAAATACCATTAAGTAGTATCATGTTCATAAAACCAAGATATAAATGGGGAAAAATATGTAATATTTGCCACTTAACACACCCCCCAATCAACATTTTACTAGTCTCAAGCAAAATAAGAGAAGAAAAATAAAAATAAGAATAAAAGCTAATTCTAGAAAAATTAAAACGAAAACAAAAATTCTAACTACACTTTCAGAGTTAATCTCGATTCCATTTAGCATATGCAACAAGCCTTTAAACCCCTAGGTTTCCCCTAGTGGACAAGTTAGTCTCGTGAGGGTTTCCAGAAATGTTACCCACAAACATTGAAAATATGAAAAATAGTTCAACACTCAGAAATTTATATAATTATGCCTCCATTCATCATATGAATCTCAAAACAAAGCAACACTTATCCTAAGTTTGAAGTTAGTTTGAATCTCAATTTCCTAATCCATTACATCCTTGAGTTTATAGAACTAATCAAAATTTAAAATAGTTATAATTTAATATACATAGGTGTTCAGTGACACTAGTCTAACTTTGAGAAATATACATGTTTATTATCCTAACCCCTTTCAATTATCCTAAGAATATGAAATCTCTAGTTATCTCATTTCCTTCTTGCCCTGTCTTATTTTATCATTATATCCTTATTATTATACACCACCCCTAGATGAAGATTCCCACCAGGTTTACTTCGTAACCTAAGGTATTATAATTGTAACGGTAACAATAATGAATACTTGAGTATCCTTACTCCATATTACTGACACGATTGTTATGGTCATTGCGATTTTTTTTTTTAAATCTTTTTATTAATTTTTTTTTTCTATTCTCTGTTTTAAGCATATGTCAATGGTACTAGTTCATTCAACCTTGTTTAAATCAAAATTTATTATTCTATTTCACATATCATATTCCTCACTTAGTTAACTAGGGTGTTTTGTGAATTCAGTACATCAAATTACAACTCACTCCAAAATAGTGATTAGATAATCGAACTCAAGTTTATACTTTTCAGTTATCAAAATTCTAACTACTATCAACCTAGACTAAGTATTAACTTTGCCTTTGGAATTCACATAATATTATGTCTGCATTCTTGTATATAAACATTTTATTTTGAAAATTTTGAAAATTTTTTTCCATAAACCTAAAAAAAACTCACATGGATGACTATCCAGACCCCCCAACCTAAAATCAACATTGTCTTCAATGTAATGATACATGTAATGTAGAAAATAATAAAAATAAAAGAAAGGGTGGATAATACTTGCCATGAAGAAACGCACATGCTAAGTGTCACAAAAAAAAGAATATTATATAAATCCTACACAAATGCTCTGTCAGATTAAGAGCATCAATCCGAATATTCTGGCTCATGAAGAGGGACGGACTCCTCTCCCAAATGAAAGTTTTCCACATAAGACTTCAATCTCTGACCATTAACCTTGTACACATTGCCATTACGTAGATTCTTAATTTCAACAGCCCCATGAGTATAAACATTCTTCACAATGAAGGGGTCTATCCATCTTGATCTTAACTTTTCCGGAAAGAACTAGAGATGAGAATTGTATAATATGACCTTTTACTGAGCTTCAAAATTCTTCCTCAGGATATTTTTGTCATAAAAAACTTTGGTCCTCTCTTTGTAGATTTTAGAATTTTCATAGGAGTCTCTCCTCAACTCCTCTAATTCATTCAACTCTAATTTCTTTTGTCTACTTGCTTGGTCCATATCAAAGTTTAATTTCTTTATTGCCCAGTAGCTCTATGTTCCAATTCCACAGGCAAATGACAAGCCTTCCCATACATCAATCTGTATGAGGACATTTCAATTGGGGTCTTATAAGTAGTCCTATAAGCCCATAAAGCGTCGGATAATCTGAGGGACCAATCCTTCTTATCTGTCCTTATAGTTTTCTCCAAAATATGTTTGATTTCTCGATTAGAAATCTCAGCTTGCCCACTCGTTTGTGGGAGGTATGAGGTGCTCACTTTATGCTTGATGTCATATTTCTTCATCAAAGCCTCAAATGTCATATATTATAAAAGTGAGACCTGCCATCACTAATGATGGCCTTTGGAGTTACAAATTTATAAAAAAATATTTTGCTAGAGGAATCGTATGACCACTTTGTTGTCATTGGTCCTACTTGGAATTGCCTCAATCCACTTTGAAACATAGTCCACACCAACCAATATATAAAGAAATCTAAAAGAAAATGGAAATGGGCCCATAAAATCAATACCCCAGTAATAAAAAATCTTCAATAGTAAAATTAGGGATAAAGGCATCATGTTGCGCCTGGACACTCTTCTCAATCTTTGCCATCTGTCTCAAGCAACACAGAAAGCATGAGTGTCTTTAAATATGGCAGGCTAGTAAAACCCATACTGCAGAATTTTTGTAGTGGTTTCTTAGTAGAAAAATGGTCACCACATGCTTCCATGTAGCAAAAGAAAATAACATTCTAAACTTCATTTTCTGGGATACAATGTCCAAAAATTTAATCAGTCCCATATTTGCATAAATACGGGTCATCCCAGAAGAAGTTCCTAACCTTAGTTTCAAAACGCCTCCTATCTTGTGACTTCTAATGGTATGACATTTTTTCCGTTATAAGATAGTTCACTATATCCGGATACTAAGGCAATTTGGAGATTGCAAATAATTGTTCATCACGGAAAGTGTCTTGGATATGCATCTCCTCAGTGGAATTATCTAACACCAATATGGAAAGGTGATTGGCCACTACGTTTTCTACTCATTTCTTATTTCTTATCTCTAAGTCAAATTCTTGAAGTAGGAGGATTTATCTCAAAAGTCTCGGCTTTGCATCCTTGCTAGATAGCAAATATTTCAAAGCCAAGTGGTCTACGAAAATGACCACTTTGGATCCCATCAAGTAGGACCTAAACTTATCCAAAGTAAAAACTACTACAAGTAACTCCTTTTCAGTTTTTGAGTAGTTCACTTGGGCCGAATTTAGAGTTCTACTCACATAATGAATGACGTAGGGCCATTTATCTTTTCTTTGGCCTAAAACAACCCCTATGACATAATCACTTACATCACACATTCGTTTAGAAGGAAGTATCCAATCTGATGGACGCATGATAAGTGCAATGGTAAGGGATGCTTTAATTTTATTAAAGGCACTTACACACTTATTTGTCCACTTAAATGGGACATCCTTTTAAAGAAGATTAGTCAAGGGTCTAGTAATGACACTAAAGTCCTTGATGAATCTTTTATAAAAACCGACATATCCTAGAAGTGATCTAATATTTCTAACAGTTCGGGGAATAGGTAGATTAGCAATAATGTCCAGCTTTGAGCGATCTACTTGGATTCCATTTTTGGAGATAACATGGCCCGGAACAATTTCCTTTTGAACTATGAAATGACATTTCTCCCAATTTAAGTCAAGGTGCTTCTCTTCACACCTAGATAAAACAATAGATAAATTGTTGAGGCACTCCTCAAAACTACTTTCAAATATAGAGAAGTCATTCATGAAAACCTCAAGAAACTTCCCAACCATATTTGAAAAAAATACGTAACATACACTGTTGGAAAGTTGTTGGGGCGTTACATAATCCAAATGGCATCCGTTTGAAAGCAAACGTGCTAAATGGACAAGTGAACGTAGTTTTCTCTTAGTCTTTTAGGGTTATCTCTATTTGGTTATATTTGGAATATCCATCAAGAAACCTATATAAGGAGTGACCTGCTACCCTCTCTAAAACTTGATCAATGAATAGTAGAGGGAAATGGTCCTTCTTTGTGACCCGGTTCAATTTTCTATAGTCAATGCAAACACGTCAACCTGTGGTGACACGTGTTAGTATAAATTCATTATTAGAATTTTGCATGATAGTTATTTCAGATTTCTTTTGGGACTACTTGAGTTGGACTCACCTAAATACTATCGAATATTATGTAGATGATTCCAACTTCCAACAATTTGATCATCTTATTTTTTACAACTTCCATCATGTTTGGATTGAGACGCCTTTGAGGTTGTCTAATTGGTTTGGCGTCCTCATTGAGGTGGATCCGATGGGTGCATATGGAAGGGCTTATACCCTTGATGTTAGAAATGGTACTGCCCAAGGCTCCTTTGTGGTCCTTTAGAACATTCAACAATTTAATCTCTTGATCCTTGTCTAAAAATGAAGAGATCACCATAGGATAAGTTTTATTTTCACTTAAGTATACATACTTAAGCTCATTTGGTAGTGGTTTTAAATCAAGCTTTGGAACATTGGTTGGTGATGGTAGAGGTCGCGAGTCCTCGATAGATAGGATTTGAGTGCGTAGTCTCCATTAGTACATACCAAGGTCGTTGGTGGTAATGCTCTTATTATCATTATAAATTTCAACAAATACTTTTTCTAAATCAGAATTTTTTTAGTCCCTAAAGACTTTAATCAATTCCTTAGATAGAGTAGGTTCTAATTCCTCATCGTTTTTCAAGCAGTCTATAAAATTCAGCTCATTGATCTCATTATTTTCCATGAGCTGCTTACATAGATTAAAAATATTGAGTTTTAGAGTCATTTTACCAAAAGACAACTTCATCATTCCATTCCTACAATTTATGATTACATTTGAAGCTGCTAAGAATGGACGGCCTAAAATGATGGGAACTTGAGCGTTAGCACTTACACATGGTTCAGTGTAGAGTATAATAAAATCGATGAGGAAGTAAATTTGCTCCACTTGGACTAACACGTCCTCTAATATTCTCCTTGGTACCTTAAGAGAGCGGACAACGAGTTGGAGTGTAATTGTGGTTGATTTAAGTTTGCCTAATCCCATTTGTTGGTAAACCGAATAGGGTAATAAGTTGACACTTGCACCCAAATCTAGCAAAGCATGATCAATTTGAAAATTTCCAATAATATAAGGAATAGTGAGACTTCCTGGGTCTTTATATTTGGGTATGGCCCTTTTCTGAATTATAGTGCTCACTTTCTCAGTGAAAAAGGCCTTCTTGTGTACGTTTAATTTCCTCTTTACAGTACACAAGTCCTTGAGATATTTAGCATATGATGGAATTTGTCTAATGGCATTAAGCAAAGCAATATTGACAACAACCTTTTGGAGCGCATCTAACACCTCTTGATATTTCATGGGGATAGTCGGGTTCCGAAGTCTAGATGAGAACGGAACTGGAGGCTCATATGACTGAGTCTCTTTATCCTTTTATTGTTGTGGCTCTTAAATTATAGTCAATTCATCATTCTCTTGAGATGGTAGCTCATCCTCCAGTATTTCTACCAGTTGCATTATCTTGTTATCAACATCTTTTCCACTTCTCAAGGTAATGATGGCCTTAGCTTGTTCATGATGTAGCTCGCTTGGATTTGAGTCTCCAATGAAATGTGTATTTCTAGAGTTTGGCACAGGTTGAGAAGGAATTGTGCATTTTCCCCTAGCATTTAGTTGAGTCACAATCCTAGCCATGACCGTCTTTAATTCCTGATTTGATTGGATTAGAGACTGATTTATTTAAGTTTGAGAGTTCATAAATGCGGTCAATGCATCCTCCATAAATAATCGCTTTGGTGGGGGCACATATGGTGTATTGTTAGGTGCCCTAAAGAAATTGTTTTGTGGAGGGCCTTGAGGTGCATTGGGGGCATTAATTTGTGGTCCATTCCTCCAACTAAGATTAAGATGGTTATGCCAATTTGGATTGTACGTGTTTCCCATTGGTTGCATAACTGACATTTGGTAGTTATTTATAACATTTGTTTGCCCATGGTCATGCTTGATATTTTATACAATTGGGATTATTAGACAATCCTTTGTATCATGGTCTGTATCACCACAAATACTACAAAAATTACTTAAGAAAATGTTTTCCTTAATCATATCAACTTTCCTAATTTCCAAGGCTTCGACCTTTCTAGCCAATGCAGCAAATTTTGCATTAAGGTCGTCTTCCTCTCTTAAGACATACATCCTCGCTTTCTCTTTAGGAATGGGTCTAGTTTGATCTGGTTTAGCAGAGACATCTCATGTCTGAGTATTCTCTACTAACATGTGTAGAAAATCTCAAGCCTCATTATGATATTTGTCAAGAAAGGTTCCATCACACATCATCTCTGTTAACTGATGGGTATCCATGGTGAGTGCCTTTCGGAATGCATCAATCAAGTGCATGGTTCATAACCATGATGTGGGAAAGTGAGTAAAAGGTCTTTGAAACGCTCCTAAGCTTGGAAAAATAGTTCATTCTCCTTTTGGGAGAACAACATAATTTCCTGTTTCAATACATTTGTTTTGTGCTTGGGAAAGAATTTTTAAAAAAACTCTCTACTTAAGGCTTGCCATGTGGTGATGATATGAGGTCTTAGAGAGTTGAGCTATGCTTTAGCTCGATCCTTTAGAGAAAATGAGAATAACCTAAGTTTGAGTACATCCCTATTACCATTGTTTACTTGTATTGTTACAATTACTTCCTCAAAGTCCTTGAGGTGCAAGTAAGGGCTTTCAGAATCTAAGCTATGAAATTTAGGAATCAATTGAATCACACTTGATTTAAAGTCAGTGTTCCCTGTGTGAGTAGGGAACACTATGCAAGATGGTAAAATTGATCTCTTAGGGTGTAGATGTTCGCGTAAAGTCTGTTGTTGGTGTAACACATTCCTATGAAATTCATTCTCATCCTCAAGAGGAGGATTACGTTGATTTTTTCTGTTTTGGATTAGAGTTGGATCTAACAAATTTGGATTTGCATTATCAATTGGATCTACTATGGAATCCAAGTGGTGTTGACTACCTCTCATAAATGAATGATAAAGGCTTAAAACTAGTCCACCTTCGGAAGAGAGTCGATTGTTTTGATCTCTACTTCAACGGGACATAAACCATCTACACCACACAACAAATACCATCAATTCAAATAGCAAGTATAATACTTAAAATAAAAATAAAAACTTAACCAACAATCTAGGTGGCAGAGCTGACTATGAGGGTTCTAACCATAAAGCAAAATAAATAAAAAAAGAAAGTAAAACTAATGCAGAAATTAAACTATGCTAATATGGAAAATAGATTCAACGGATGATCTTTATGACTAAATAGTAACTGTAGGACAATCATAGCACTTGCGAGATGAAATCCTAAGCAGGGCAACCTTATGTCATAGTTAGTGCTTAAAAGACCCAACTAAATTTACTTTTAAAATAAAACAGAAAATCTATAAAAATTTTAGAGGGTTTATAAGAGAACTTACCTTAGGTATCTTGCACAGATCTAATCTATCTCCATCTCTCTTCGACAATGGCGCCAAAAACTTGATTGTTTGCCTCCAAGTGTAGAGGTTCGTAAGTAATATCATGTGAATATAGGGTCAATCCCACAGGGAGATAATATATGAGAATGAAAAAATCAAATGCAAAACTAAGTAATGGAAACTAAACGGATGATTTGATTTTGGAGGTTTAGAATATATAGAATTCAATTAATTTGAAAACAACACCCAAGCTTCAAAGTTCCACACATATGTTAATGTTTCATAAGTCATGATGACTTTGATAACACAAGTAGGATCTGAGCACTATGGTCAGCCTAATTGAAAAATAAAATAATTTAAATATTTTTAATAAATGATAGAAAAGATTAGATAATCATGGATTAGCATCATTGATTTATATTCTCAAACGTTAGCGATTTTAACCATTCAATATCCATGAGATAATGAATCGAAGAAATGTAGCAGGTCTAGAACATCTCCCATCTGGAAAATCTAACTAATCTAGGTTAAGCTTATCCATCAATATGGATCTTACATGATGGAAGTATATGGATCTCACGTGAGGATAAAAAACTTAAACCTAGATAATTGATAACATGCATATATAATTCATCTCATCATTAAAAATAATTAATTATCATAATTTATGATATCATTAAACCAATGTGTTTCCCTTATATCTTGAGCTAGAGGGAACTAAAAAAACATAACTAAATTGTAAAATGGAAAAGCAACAAGAAAGCCAAAAAAATAAAAATAAATAAAGATCTAAAAAGAACTCAAAATGATATAAAACCCTAAAAGAAACCTAGATCTTGCCCTTGAATGCTTTAAATGACGCTTAGGAATACCCTGCGAACCCTTATTTATAAGTGGAGGACTCCCTCATTCAAACTAGTTTAAAAAATTCAGAAACCACCTCAAATTTTCTCACTCTACATAGGCTCCGCATAAACCCTTGATGACATCGAGCAGCCTTCGATGTTATCTAAGACTGGTTTCGATGTCATCGAAGACTGCATCCAATTTGTCCAACAATGAAACTTGATTTTCCTATAATTCTTTGTTGTCATCTAAACTCTTTCAATGTCATCGAAGACCGGTTTCGATGTCATCTAAGTTCAGATCCTACGAATTTCTGTACTTTCTTCCTTTTCCACTTAGTTTTGTTGACTTTTGGAGTTTTGAAATATTAAATCTTGGTCTCCAAATGTTCATTACTTTACTTGGTGATTCTTGAGCATCAAATCCTTACTTTTAACATTCTTTTTTTAATACAAGCTCTTAAACTCATCTTGCAATACAAACATGACTATGCAATATTTGCCACTCAACAGGAGGTCTGACCTTGATTACTTACCTTAATGGTAAAAAGTATGAGAATGTAAATTATATATTAATTAAATATATTTTTTTTATTATAAAATTCTCAAAAGTTATACCGCTTTGTTTTCTCAATCGGTGACATAAGATTCTTTTATATTGAAAGCTGTTAGGCTTTTTCATTGATCCTCACGTTTTCGGCGTCCAATTATCGTGACAGGAGTCGGATGCTTAACACGTTGGATGCAATATACATAACAAGTTGGAACCTTACGGCCGAGTAACATTTACGCTGTTAAGTTTCCACACATTTGTAAAACTAGTTCTTCCCACAAATGTTCAAACAGGATCTGGCCATTAATTATTTGTAGGATAAATGGTATGTTAGAATCGGCGGGCCTTGATTATCAACCGTTAGCTGCTTCTATTGTTTGACCATTGATTTGAAGCATAGTTCACAAATCAGGACTCTGGCATGGGGCTGAGTGGATTAATTAAGTGGACCGTGATGATAAATTTTATAATATTTTCTTGTAAAATACGTTTAAATTTTTTTTATGGTAACATGAATCCTTCTTTCTGGACCTGGTAAATTTCAGGTGGACCGCACCAAGAGAGTTAGGTCAAGTCACGTTAAAACCAAGACTAGACCTGCTTTCTAGGGGAGCGAGTTAGGTGTTACCCGCGTAAAAAACTGAAGCAGATTCATTTCTCAGGTGAACCACACCACTGGAACAGTGGTGAACGACCATTAAAAGTTTTTTTATAGACCACAAAAGTTTCAGATCAAGTTGATCTTTATGTTTTCCCTTCATCCAGGTCTGGTTGACCTTATGAATGGGTTTGATGGAAAAGAAACATTGCGGTAGGCATTACTATGGGCCCAGGAAGTTTTTAATGGTAGGTGTTCAATCACCACTGTTTCCTGTGGTGTGGTCCACCTGAGGGTTAGATATGCTTAATTTTTCGGTAAAAGTCCTACACTGGGCTGGAAAAATGGATGGACAGCTTGGATATACAACACATTGTCAAGGTGGGGCCCACGGTAAGGGTGATACACACTAAGGTGTTACCCGGGTAGCACCTAACCCGCCCCCTTTTTCTACACCTACCATATTGAAAAAGAAAAGCCACGGGGTCACCAGTGCTTGGAGGGCCACTTATAAGGTGGCTAGCATCAACGTGTTTTTATCTATTTTAGTAAGTTCACTGCATGAATTACTATATGCATGGTCCTGATTGTTTCATCACTGTGCTACATGTACCATGGAGAGATGGTTGTACCGTTTCTTTACCTCATCTTGCTGGCAAACGAGGATTAGCAGTGACTGGGGATCCGGCCTGATGGGTGTGACCCTTAGCGTGGGGCCCACCTTGATGTATTTACTGTCCATACATTTTTCCTGTTCATTTTAGGACATGACCCAAAAAAATTGAAGTGGATCCAAATTTCCATTGGTGTACGGCTCCACAGAAAACAGTGGTGATTGACCATTAAAAACCTTTTATTGGCAACAAAAAGTTTTGGATCAAGCTGATGTATGTGTTTTACCTTCATCCAGGTCTCCACGGCCTTGTGGTGGACTCTAGATAGTTTCAAATAGTGAGTGTTTAATGACCATTGTTTCCTATAACGTGGTTCAACTAATATGTGTGTTTGCTTTATTCTTGTGACCATGCCTTAAAAGGAAGTGGTAAAAAGGATAGGTGTCATGAATACACGAGGCATACGTCAACGTGGCCCCCACAATTAGGATCGCTTCGCAGCTAATCCATGCCCCTTGTTTTTACCCACTGTTGGGTATGAAAGCAATGAGGAAAGAAGAGATAGAAAGGGTGAAAATCTTTTCCTTTATTCTAATAAAAACAGGGAGTCCATCCTCAACCCATAACGGTAAAGTCCCAGCTTTTAAATAGGTGGTGGGAAATTCCGGATCTCATGGCATGAAGCGCACTCTCTTAGAGGTTTTGCTTCGCTGTTGGCTTTAAAATGTGAAAAACATAGCTCCAAGTTTTAAAGCCTAATTATAAAAAGAAAGTGCACATTGGAGCAAGATACTGTGAGGTATGTGAGGTTGACACTTCCCATGAGGACGAGCTATGTGGGCCACACCATGATGTGTGTGTAACATCAACCCCGTGCATTATGGGTCCCCTTTAGGTTATGGGATATCCCACGAATCATCCATATGCGGAACTCAGGTGGGCCATACAATCTAAAACCATACGAAGACATACTCAAAACATAGAAAAGCACTTGGTGGGGCCCACCTGAGTTTTGAATGCCGCTGAAACTTGGTCTAACCCCTCATCCAAGTGGGACACACACAATTGATAGTCTAGACAATGGGTCCAATAAATGATTATGAGTTTTTTAATGGGAGGGTAACCCCTTGCAACTCTTGTATGTGGTGTGGCCCACCCAAGTCACGGATTGACTTGATTTTTAAGACAGTGGCTCATCGGAATGGTGTATATGACTGATGGGGTTGATGTTCCACGCACATCATGGTGTGGCCCACATAGCTCGACCTTATGAGAAGTTATACACACACACACACACACACGGAAACGCTCACCTGCGAACCAATCTGTACCTATTACATACGAACTTTTTTGAGAACCCATCATACGTGATGTGGATCAAAAATCTGAATCATTCATGTGAAGCAGCACCTTGTGAAACCCCCCAGGACCAAGTTTTGCTTTGATCTAGAACTTTGATAGGCCATGAAAAATTAAAACAGTTTCCTCCCTTGATTTGCATTTCTCTTTGCTATGGCCCAGAATTTTAGATCAGGGTGAAAATTTCTCTCATGAGGTTTCATGGGATTCCACATCACATGGACCGTTCAGATTAGACACCCATGACATGTGTGCAAAGGTGCGCACGTGTGTAGGTGCGCAGGGGAGCATGACTCTCTCTCTCTCTCTCTCTCTCTCTCTCTCTCTCTCTCTCTCTCTCTCTATATATATATATATATATATATATATATATATATATATAGATAGGGAAAAGGTACTATACGCTTGACCTCACGATAAGCTCCCGTGAGGTCGAGCTGTGTGGCCCTCACCGTGATGCGTGTCGACCATCAACACTGTGCATTTGATGGGTCCCCTCTAAATTATGGGATATCCCAAAAATCACTCGTATACGAAACTCAGGTGGGCCATACCATCTAAAATCATGTGAAGACATGCCAAAAACATATAAAAGCACTTGGTGGGGCCCACCTGAGTTTTGAATTCTGCTGAAACTTGGTTTGAACCCTCATCCAAGTGGGACACACATAATGGATGGGTTGGATTTGCAAACCACATCTCGGTGGGCTCAAAAAATGATTATGAATGTTTTAATGGTGCACGGCGCCTCCCCACTTCTGTCTGTGGTGTGGCCCACACAAGTCACGGATTGACTTGATTTTTGAGACCTAGGCCCACGATGGAATGGTGCATCTGACTGATGGGGTAGATTTTCGAAACGCATCATGGTGGGGCCCACACAGCTCGACCTCATGGGACGGTCCCATCAGCTCGAGCGCATAGTACCTTTTCCCATATATATATATATATATATATATATATATATACTCATGCTCCCCTACGCACCTATGCACGTGCGCACCTTTGCACACGCCTATGTGATAGAGATCCAAAATCTGAACCGTTCATGTGAAGCAGCACCTCGTGAAACCCCCCGGGCCCAAGTTTTACTTTGATATAAAACTTTGATGGCCCATGAAAAATGTAAAAAAATTTCTCCCTTGATTTGCATTTCTCTTTGCTGTGGCCCACCAGAATTTTAGATCAGGGTGAAATTTTGTCACATGGGGTTTCATGGGATTCCTCATCACATGGACCGTTCAGATTAGACACCCATGACACGTGTGCAAAGGTGCGCAGGTGCGTAGGTGCGCAGGGGAGCATGACTATATATATATAGGAAAAGGCTCTATGCGGTCAAGTTGTGTGGGCCCCACCATGATGTGTGTCAAACATCAACACCATGCATTTGATGGGTCCCCTTTAAATTATGAGATATCCAAAAAATCAGCTGGAACTCAGGTGGGTCTTACCATTTAAAATCATGTGAATATGTGCTAAAATATATAAAAGCACTTGGTAGGGCCCACCTTAAATTTGGATGCATTTGAAACTTGGTCTTACCCCTCATCCAAGTGAGACACACATAATGGATGGGATGGATTTGTGAACCATATCTCGGTGGGCCCAACAAATGATTATGAATGTTTTAATAGAGGGTAACCCCTCTCAACTTTTGTATATGGTGTGGCCCACAAAAGTCACGAATTGACTTGATTTTTAAGACCTAGGCCCACTATGGAATGGTGCATCAAATGCACGGTGTTGATGTTCAACGTACAACATGGTAGGGCCCACACAGCTAGACCTCATGGGGAGTTCCCATGAGCTTGACCGCGCGCGCGTGTATATATATATATATATATTTCCGTTGCACGTACAAAAACCACCTTAAAATGGTGACTAACGCCATTCATCAAGTTGGACCTCACGGAGTGCCGTCCATCATGGTTCAGCATGGCGTAAGATACGTGGCTAACCTCTTTTCTTGCTCGTTAGTGTTCTAATTGATGTCATTCCAATTCAAGATCTTAATTATGAAATTATAACCATTGGTTTGATTCGGTATCACAGCAACAAGTTGTGAGATCACACGTGTGTGGAATTTAACAGTGGAAAACCACATAGACCGTGTTCGGTACGTTAAATGATCATACTGTACAAGCATCTTCCCATGTGATTGGTCAATGAGCCGTAAAAATGCGGGAGCGTGGAGACGACGTTCGCGAAACATGAGATCCTAGTCCCGGCGTGGATTACGGGATACGCGTACGGCGTTGCGTCTGAATTCAAAAGCTTGTGCCTAAGATTCAAAGACAACGTGTTGCACTCCCGGAGATGTTTTAATCTTATAATGTGTAAATAGACGAAGATTCCCTGGTGACCCAACACCAGACAAGTAGCTGGTGGAAAAGATCCATCGGTCCACAATGTTGTATGTGTCTTATCCCTGCCATCGATCCATTTTGCTAGCTCATTTTACAGTATAAGGCTAAAAATAAGTAGATACAAAGCTCAAGTGAATCACAACAAAAGAAATAGTGGGGATTAAACACCTATAATTGGAAACTTCTTAGGAACCATTGAAGTTTTGAATAAAGCTGATATTTATTTTTCCCTTCATCCAGAGTCATGTAACTCAATGTACAAGTTGGATGGCAAATAAACATGGCCGTAGGTGAACAAATAAACATTCAATCTTCACTATTTTGTATAAGGATTTTGACCATACTAGCATTGTTGTATGGTCAAATTCGCAAAAGAAATTCGACCTTTCAAATATTTTGAGGGTAGCCTTCTGACAAGTATTGAGAAATTTTTTTAAATCATATTGCCCTTGTCATTGGTTCAGTAGTTGTACGTTTTTTGAGTGAATAAGAAGTTACGTCGTATTTAATGCTGAAAAAAAGATGTAGACTAAAGCCTTTTCTAGCGTAGGCAAGGTCCTATTCGTGAGGTTCATATTGATGTATGTGTATAATCCATGCCGCCCATTCTTTTTGCCGTGTCATTTTAGGGCTAGGGCCCAAATATCAGCGTAATCTAGAGCTCGTGTGGGCCACATAATAGAAAATAATAGTGACAGTGGCACACACTATTAAAAGTTTACAAGCTCATTGTGATGTTTGTTAGAATTGGACACTGCCCAAGTCAGGACTTTTTGGGCTCACGGCAAGTTGGCCGACAAGGAGGACGGAACAGATCACCCTATTGTTAGCTTTGACTCCCCTATTATTTAAAAATATCAAGTTATTAATTACATCAACCTAACAACCACGACCCTTACTACATTACAACCATGACCCTTACCACATTGCAACCACGACCCTTACCAACCCTTACTATGTTACAACCATGACCATTACCATGTCACAACCATGACCCTTACCACGTTACAACCACAACCCTTACCAACCCTTACCATGTTACAATCACGACCCTTACCATGTTACAACCACGACCCTTACTACATTACAACTACGACCCTTCCCATGTTACAACCACGACCCTTACCACATTATAACTACGCGCCGACCTTTATAACATGACAACCTCGACCCTTAACACATGACAACCTTGACCCTGAATGTTGTTTTTATCTACTATTATTTAAAAATCATCAAGTTATTAATGACAGTAACTTGACAACTTCGACCCTCAAGGTTCGAGGTTGTCATGTGTTAAGGTTCGAGGTCGGGTCGAGGTTGTAAGGTTCCTGTCATTAATAACTTGATTATTTTTAAATAATAGTATATATAAACAACATTCAGGGTTGAAGTTAGAGGTGGGCATTTCATACCTGATCTGGTGGATCCGACCTGATCAGACCCGATTCGAACAGAACCGGGGGTCAGGATCTGTCAGGATTGGGTAGCAGCATCCAGATCCGATTCTTTTTCGGGTCGAATACGGATATGCCCTATTCCGAACTGACCCGATCCGAAAGGATCTGACTCGGACCGACCCGATCCGGACCGGATAGCTTATATATATATATTAGTTTTAGGTTTTTATTTTATTTTATTTACTTTTACAATTTTACCCGAACTGTTTTTTTACCCTACCCAAACAACTCCTCTCGCCGCCACGCCGAACCCTAATCTCTAAATCCTATTCATCTTCTCTACCCTACCCGGCGTACCCGCACCCGAAGATCTCGAATACCCGGCTTGTTTTTAACCTACCCTGTCCCTACCCGCACTCGAAGAACCTTCGCCGTGCCGGATCCGGAATCCCCAAATTGTCCCAATCCCGATCTCTACCCGAAGATCTTGATCCCGTCGTCCCGATCCCGATCTCTACCCGAAGTTCAGAGTCTTCACTCTCACCCTTCACCCCGCAACTCGGCACACCACTCCCGATGCCGATCAGGTAGGACCCACTCGGCCACTCCATTATTATTATTATTATTATTATTTTAAGATCTCAAATCTCATTGTGGCCAGGCCAGGCCACCTATTGCACGGAATAGACGGTTGGCCATGGCTAGCCATGGCCAACCATGGCCCGCTGCCCGCTGTGCGAGTGTACAGTCGTGGCTCGTCGACCAGGCTAGCCATGGCTCGCTGCCCACTGCTCGATTGATCAAGATAATATCAACTATCTTATTTTTCCCTTTGAATATTTACAATTTTTTCCTTTATTTTTAACCATCCATTTGACAACAATAGCTCAATGTCGATGTGGGTGTGCATATATATGTAATATGCATGTATGTGTGTGCATATATATATATATATATAATAGGACCTGTTTTATATATATGCGTGTGTGTGTGTGGCCGCTGAACATATATGTATTATTAAAACACGGCCTGTTTACATGGCATATATTGACTAAAGTTAAACAGACATGGTCACAAAATCTAATCAGTTGAGTAACTAACCTCTGATTCTTGGATTTGAAATAGGTTAACAGATATTTTCATTTTTAATCATCCAATATATGTTCAGAATCTGATTGTAAAATGATTATGGAAGCTTAATTTTGATACATCCAAACAGGGACCCATAGTTTGTAATATTTTGATTTAACTTGCATTAGAAACCATGCAATTTATAAGTAATTTCTGGGTCCTAAAATGAGGTAGATCAAATGCCCAGTGGATCACACCATAGGAAATAATGGAGATTGAACTCCCACTGTTGAAAACCTCCCGAGAGCAACGAAAGTTTTGAATCAAGCTAATATAGTAATATTTATGTTTTCCCTTCATCTTGATATATGTGATTTTTATGAACAAGTTAGATGGCAAGTAAACACTATGGTGACATTAAGTTGGCTTCAACTGTAGAGGCCATATCATACATTTGAGCTTTTGATCTGCCTTCTTTTTACACTTGTAAAATGATCAAAATTGATGGATAGCTTTATGGAGCCCCCACCATCCGTCTCTCTCGTCAGGTTCTCATAGGATAGTACCCATGTGGATGAAGCATATCTCTAATACATGCTTTAACATAGCATGTGTGTAGAGTTGCACCTTGAAATTGGATGAGGTGGGCCAGGCCCAACAAGTATGTATTGTTAGTAAAAAATTGCAGAATAATGGATTGATTCATGCATTAATAAAGCCATTTCGGATTTCTACACAATTACTCCAAATTTCTCTACACTCATAGAATTCATGTCTATATGGGTGAGAATGTGATCTAGCACATGGGTTTGTTTTTTACATGCTTGAGGTGGGTGCACTTTCAAATTGTATTTCAATTCAAGATTGGTTCAAAATCTATACCACAGATGTAACATTGATTCTAGTTTCTAGAGGATTGAAATCCTTAACTTTAGTTTTCAAATTTTTTCTTGAACTCTCTAGTTTATCCATTTCTTTGAATTTAGCTTAAATTAATACAAGAGATGTTATTGGATTGTGATTTGTGAGGTTTGCTCAAATGTAGCGACATGCTGGGACACTAGTTGTTTGATGTTATTTTCTATATTTTAATTTTCTGAAAAATCTTTGGGATTGATATGTGCATTGCTTAGTTAATTATTGTGCATTGTAATTTGTATACTTAGCTTAATATGTGCATTGCTTAGTTAATTATTATGCATTGTATACTAGCTTAGTTGCGATTGTGACTTATAAGTTAGATAATTAGTTACCCGTTTGAGGATTTCTATGTGGTCATACATAGATATAGTGTGTTTTTGGTGGCATAGAAATTTATCAAATTGTCCCTTTTTGGACATTTCAAGGTTAGATGGATAATATGCTTTCATATAACCTATTTAAATGTTCATGTCTGATCCGCGGTCCATCTCCTCGTTTCTCTCTAGATATGTTTCTTTCGTTTCGTATCCAATGCCAAATATCTTTACCTTACTTTAGATATTTGACATCGGAATGTAACGTAAGATCAACTTATCTAGAGAGGCATGGGGAGATGCTGCCGGATTTTCGGCGTAGACGTTTAAATGAGAATATGAAAGTATTGCAATCTATCTAACCTTAGATGGATAACTAATTTAGGATTTAGTATAACTCTGTTAGCATTAGATTGCTAATGCTAATATGATTTAGTATATTTCAACTATCAGATGGAAAGCGAGGGTCTTTCCAATACCCTGTCCTCGGTCCCTGTGGTCGATCAATTACATCACCAGTGATCCTTGAAGATGAAGGATTAGGTGTTGAACATGGAGAGGTGCCCATCAACATGGTTGATACTAGTACCACACAGTCACATGTTACGAAAAATATGAAAAAGAGGTCGGCAGTGTGGGAAGATTTTGAAGAAGTAACCCTGAAGAACGGCCAAGTGAAGATACAATGCAAGCACTACAAGAGTCAATACGCTAAGCAAGCAGATGGTTCGACCACAATATTGAAGAAAAATCTAGCAAAGTGTCTTAAAAAATCAAAAAGTGGGCTAAGGCAACAAACACTTTCATTTTTGCAATCTGCAGGGGGTCCGTCAGTGTCCATCTACAAGTATGACAAAGAGTTGGTGAATGAGTGGACAATAATCAAGAGGGTGTGTATGAAGATGTATGAAGGCGAGAGGGTCAAGTTGAAAGGAGAGTTGGCCACGATTTCCCAAATTAGCCCGACATCAGATTTGTGGATGACATCCAATCAACGAAAGGGGTATATGTCCATAATTGCTCACTACGTTGATGCCGAATGGAGGCTTTGCAAGAGAATAATAAACTTTCGTTATCTTGCGCCTCCTCATAGTGGTTTGATGATTTCAGACTACATATACAGATGTCTAATGGAGTGGGGAATTGAGAAGAAGATCTCGACAATTACACTAGACAATGCGTCCACAAATGATAGCGTGATAATGAATTTGCGCAACCAGTTTAAGGCCACCGGTGACTTGTATTTTGGTGGAAAGATATTTCATATTAGGTGTTGTGCCCACATCCTAAACTTGATTGTACAAGAAGGCCTTAAAACAATCAATCCCATAATCGAAAACATAAGAGAGTGTGAAGTACATACGGGGGTCACCTTCACGATTACATGCATGGAATGAGATCGTGAAGCGGTTGAATTTGTCAACTCAGAGAACGATGAAGTTGGATGTCACAACACGTTAGAATTCAACTTTTGAAATGTTGGATTAACGATAGATTTGAGACCTGCCTTCTCTCACTATGCGGAGCGTGATAGTGCGTATATTTGGCTACCTTCTGAAGATGATTAGTCAAGAGTTGTATCAGTTTAAAAGTTCCTTTCTGTTTTTTACAACTGCACGAAGAAATTTTCGGGCTACAAGTATCCAAAGAAAATATATTTTTGCCTGAACTTTGGAAGGTAAAAGATGCCTTACGCAAAAACAGTAGTGGACAAGACTTTTTACAATTCATGACCATAGGTATGCAGGTAAAGTTTGATAAGTATTGGTCTGAGTGTAGTCTGGTAATGGGTGTTGTGGTCGTTCTTGATCCCCGATACAAGATGTTTATGGTTGGCTTCATATGTAATAGGTTGTATGGTGTGATGGGTGTTGCTGAGGCTGAAAAGATTTCTTGTGTAGCCAGTGAATTGTACAATTTGTATGCGTGTGCCGCAAAAGAATAATCTCCTCCTGTGGGTTCTAGTTTTGCTGTTGATGAATTGCAAAAAGACACAACAGATGATTTCATGTCTTACTATACACAGTTGAAAGGGACTCAAGTACAGATGCATAGATCAGAACTTGAAGAGTATCTCAAGGAGGATATTCTAGTTCTAAACAAAGGCGAAGATTTTGATGTTTTGAAGTGGTGGAGGTTAAGATCTGGTAAGTTGCAGTACCCTATGCTCTCGTTAATGGCACGCGACATATTATCAATTCCAATTTCAACCGTGGCTTCAGAATCCGCTTTCAGTACGGGGAGTAGGGTCGTAAGCAAGTATAGAAGCTCACTTACACCTGAATCAGTTGAAGGGCTCATTTGTGCCCAGGATTGGTTGCATCCGATGTGGGGGAAAGAGACCTCTATTGATGAGGAGTTCGATAAAGAGGAGAGTAACAAGATTAAAGAGACAATGCCTGCAGCTGTAATATGATTTTGATGCCTTCTAATTTTGTTATATCATGTTATTTGTAATTTTGTTAAAACAGTTACATTAAAGTTTTATGGTTATGTTTTATGGGTGGATGAATATTTCTCTTTTTTCATTAGTAATATTCAATTAGATAATGTTGTTTAATTCTCTTATTATATTGTTAAGTACTTGCGTTCATTCATAACTTTAATTTCTTTAATTCTCTTATTATATTGTTAGGTACTTGTGTTCATTCATAACTTTAATTTCTTTTTTTATCCTAAGCTAACCAGATATACACTAGATATGTCATCCGAAGATGATGCGTCGGTGGATATTTGGGATTATGGAGTCCAAACCTACTCCCAGGATGGAAAGATAAAGTTGAAATGTAAGTTGTGTGGAAAACAGTTTGTCAACAAAACAAATCGACTCAAATTACATTTGGCTTGTCGAGGAGGAGACGCTGCACCTTGTAGCAAAGCTTCTCAGGAGGTCCGAAATTTATTTGAAGCCATTCTCGATTATAATATAAAAACTTCCCATACCTCTCACCCTGCAACTACAACCAATACAATTAACTAAAAATATATAAAAGTAGGCCTGTTATAAATGAAGAAGGGTTTAGCAGAGGAACTGCAACTGCCTCTAGCTCTAGTTCCAGGCCTTCCACAACCACGATTAGTAGAGAAGAAGAACAAGAGAGAATTTTAAGGGAGCAAGAAGAATGAGATTTTAAAGAGGCCGTCAAAGAAAGCATGCAAATGGCATACAGATCAAGAAGTACCAGACAACAACATCCACCTCCGAGACAACATGATGCTGAAGCAGGCACAAGTGAACCATCAAAGTTTGTTAAAAGTCTTGCAACATTTTATACGCTATTGGGAATCTCGTACAAATCGGATCATAAAAAGCGTCTGAAAAAATTTCTTGCATTTGTGAATAAGGACGATGGAAAGAGATCCCCACCATCCGATTCAGCAGAGGTGAACGACCATTTTTTGGACACATCCAGCTCGGAGTCACCCAAGAGTTCTCCTATAATTGAATCTGTAAAAAGAGAACCGAAGGATGAATCTGGCGACGAAGGTGGAGGTGGAGGAGAGGGTTACTATTACAGACAAGGTTCATATAGTTACATGCCACAAAGGCATCCATCATATAGAGGATATTGAATGTATGAAAGTTTTACCTAATCTATATGTCAGTATATTTGTGTTAGGTTTTTTTACTTTTGATTTTGGACATGATGTTGGACATGGTTTATGTCAGTATGTACATGTTATGTAAAACCCGTATCCTAGTCGTACCATTCCATTGGCTTCCGTGGTCCTTCTGGTCGAATTCTGGCAACCTTCGCACCGTATCCGACGATTGCGTGCAATCCTAATCCGAGTCTTGCATACTGAAGATTGCTCGACCCGAGACTTGTATCTTAGCGATCACGCCGTCGCCGTGGTTCCAACGCCGCGACTTGCGCACCGAACCGATACCTAGGGTAAAAGATGTAGGCCCACGTTCAATTCGAAGAAAAGCTGCGTGTACGAATTTTGAAAGAATCTCTACGACTTATCCCATCAATCAATCAATCAATCCCATCAATCAAGTACACATCACACATCAAGTCAAGTATAAGCAACCCATACCCTATCCCTACCTCTCTCTTACACAAGCTACCTAAAGTCAACCCTCACATCACTTCATCCATCACTCAACCCATCACTCCATCACCTCTTATCATTCCCATCACCTCACTCTCTCTCTCATTTCTCAATCTCCCAAGCAACCCAAACTCCATACGTCTAAGTTCTCTCCCTCCCAAATGCCAAGTGTGGCCCACTTTCCCTATTCTCTCATCTCCCATCTCAACCGTTGATCCATCATCTACCACCATCAAAAGTGAAGGCAAGGAGTATAGAAGGCCAAGGGAGCAAGGAAGAGGCCTAGAGGTGGGTGATCCACCGTTAATTTCAAATTTTAGGGTCCACTTGTTGTGGGACCCACTTATTGTATGTGTTGTATCAATGGAGGGCCCATAGTGGCGGGGTCCCTCCTCTCCATCACCGTCTCTCTTGTCTCTCTCTCTCTCTCCCCCCTTTTTCCATTGTGATGGTGTGGATCCCACCAAAATGTGGTATATCTACTCCGTCCATCAACATCAGATAGTGTGGCCCACCCTATTGTAGGTGAAGATCCACACCATCCACTGTTGAAATGGATCCAATGCCCTTCTTGTTATATGTTATATTTTATATAATATATATATATGATATATAATATAATATATATTATATATATAATATAAGATATATATATATATATATATTATGTATATAGGTGTAGGTGGGCCACATACATGTGGGACCCACCATGATGCTGTGTCTATCCCAGCTGTCTAGCGTCTCTGGACGCTTGACGTGAGGCAGAGGGTTGGCTAACATGGAGTGTATGTACTGACATGGGTGTGTACTAATAAAGTTGCTTTTGGGATAGGCTACCCATGTAGGCTCCACCTTAATGTATGGGGCCGATCCACACCGTCCATTCCATTCTTCAGCTCATTTTAGGCGTTGAGCCGAAAAAATGAAGCTGATCCCATTTTTTGGCGGGCCATACCATAGGAAATAGCGGTATTACCATTGAAATGTACTTGATCCTTCTATTCACCAAAAACAGGTCACATATTAGACTCATTTGGTCGGTCTTGGACCGTGGAATCCAATGGCTGGAGTGGATCTGCCCAATGCGGGCCCCACCTATGAAAATCTGTAGAAAAATAGATTTTTATAAAAAAAGGGAAGCAGCAGCGCTGCTGCTGCAGAGCGCACGCAGGCATAGGCGGCGGAAGGTTGGGCTGGCCCTCACGGCCCCAATTGTGGCCCCACCGTGATGCATTTTGAACATTGACACCATGCATTTGATGGGTCCCCTCGGATCAGGAGGCCGCCCTAAAAATCAGCTGTATACGGAACTCAGGTGGGCCACACCATTTAAAATCATGTGAAGACATGCCTAAACATATAAAAACACTTGGTGGGGCCTACCTGAAATTTGGATGCGGCTGAAACTTGGTCTGGACCCTCAGCTAAGTGGGACATAGATAATTGGTGGGCTGGATTTGCGAACCACATTCCAGTGGGCCCAGTTTTCCCAGGTCCACGTGACCTTTTTAAATGGGTTGGATGTCAGATGAACATTATGGTGGGCCCACGTCACATGTGACCTTATCAAAGGGTTGGATGGAAAATAAACATTACAGTGGGCCCCAGTCCCACCCCAGGTCCACGTGACCCTATCAACAGGTTGGTTGGAAAATGAACGTCACCGTGGGCCCCCTAGTCCATGTGACTTTATGAACAGTTTGGATGTCATATAAACAGTACAGTGGGCCCTAGGTCTGAGTGGCCTTATGAACAGTTTGGATGTCATATAAACAGTACAGTGGGCCCTAGGTTTGAGTGGCCTTATGAACAGTTTGGATGTCATATAAACATTATCGTGGGCCCCCGGGTCTGAGTGATCTTATCAATGGGCTGGATGGAAAATAAACATTATTGTGAGCCCCACATGGGACCCAATAATGCATGTATTGTAATCCACACTTTCTATTAGTGTGGGCCCCACCATAAGGTATGTACTTCATCTATGCCGACCATCCTTTCTATCCCTATGGGATCCATCATGATGCGTGTGTTTCATCCAAACCGTCCAACCATTTTGGAGATAATTTAAGGCCCATTGTTGAGGCCCATCTTGATGTATTGGTGGCCCTTGTTGAGGCACACCTTATACACACACACACACACACACATACATATACCATTGTGATGTGTGCAAGGCCCATGGGTTATGGCCGATTGCAATGTACATATGGCCCGTATATGTGGCCTATATGATTAAGCCCATCTTAATGTAGTTATGGCCCATCCACTGAGATATATATATATATATAAGGCCCATGTTGTGAGGCCATTTGATGTATTGAGGCCCATGGGTCAAGGCCCAGTGGGACGTATATAAGGCCCATTGTAGTGTGATTCCACCATGATATATGTGTCGACCCTTATAGCGGGTTATGCTTTGGGAGCAATGATGGTTTGATGTCCACATTGCAAGGATGATGTTGGTTAAATGTCCTCATTGTCTCTCTCTCCCTGGGGCCCATTAATAGGCCCATACCTGTAATGTGTAGGCTGTCTAGGCCCATCTTCGTTTTGATCAGAGCCCATCACCACATAACATGCTTAGTATAGATCTATGATTCATGATCATACGCATCATATGTATGCCTGATGTGAGGATTGACTGATCAAGCATATGCCTTTGGGCAGATCGTTTATGGGCTCCCTGATAGGCGGAGTCGCTCCACATGAGCGCTCGGTATGCGCAGGATTGTTGTATGTTTGGTAGGGTGATTCATGCACTTGCATTTGTATGATCATTGTATGCCTTAGCAACATCAGGGCCATAGCCTCCACAGACACATCGTAGGTGGTTGGGTTGGATATCAGAAATGTTTGGTTCTAGCATACGGGTGCCATAGATGTCCCTGGGTGAAAATCCCTAAACCCAATAGTACTAGAGACTCCAACGTCGAGACCGAGTGGATATATGAGCGCACGAGGGCCGAATACCAGGAAGCTGCGTCTCCCACTGTGTCGTGGTCAGTTGGAAAGGGGTGTGGCCTTACTCGCCCGACGGTAGGGGGCAATACTAGGCTGAGTCTAACCAGCTCGTTAATGGGTCCACTATCGATATGCCGGATAGGTATTGGCAGACTATTGGCGAAGCGGATAGTGAGGTTTCTTATGCCCAGTTGGACTGTGCGGCTAGGAGAGGACAGTGCCATTTGGAGTGTACTGAACCCCGGTGATTATTTAGAATGAGAATTGTACTGATATATATGAGGATTGTCATGCTTGAGTTGCATTTCGCATCGCATGGCTGTATTATGGCCGATAGCATTCATATCTTGCACTGCATAGCCTTGGTACAGCTCATGGCATTCATGTACTTATCACCATGATTCCGCATTACTTTGACCATGCATTCTGAGCACGCTTATATTACGCACACACTTACACCACCCTCTAAGCTTTTTATAAGCTTATGCATGATTGATGCGTGCAGGTGACGCCAAGACGTACTCGTAGCATAGTAGCAGCAGGAGCGTGCAGTCGAGCTTTTGGAGTTTCTGTCATCATCATTATCCTGTATTTCCTTTTAGACGTATTATACTTAAAAGTTTTTGATCATAGTGGATTTTGTGATGGTGTTTTTGTTGTTATTGTTCGTGGGTTATGCTTGGTTATGCTCATTATGAATTAAATTAATATTAGAACATCCTTGTAGGATCCCAGGATCAGAACCTGGTAAATGGGTGTGGGGATCCGAGAATGGGGTTCTATGGAGGCTGTTGGCGCCGGATTCGGCGATCGAGAATTTTGTAAGCCCTGTTTCCGAGTTCGGGGCGTGACATGTTACCTAATCTTTTTCTTTTTCTTTCTTTCTTTCTTTCTTTATTATTTTTTAAATTTTAGCTTAAAGTGTGTTTGGTACCAAATTTCATGAAAATCAACACCAAATTAGACTGATTAGTCATGAAATTTCATGGTATTTGCCGCAACCATAACAATTTTTTATCCATACAACTTCTTAACATCTTGGTTGCCCTAAATATCGTGTCTAATGTGGCACAAAATATCATGATATTTTCATGAAATAATGGTGCAATCTAACACATTGTCTCAATAACTTTTGTTTTGTGGGCTATTGATGGTGATTTTCAAGGTAGCCACCATAAGCTTTTAGGAAATCCTCCACATCCATGGACAACCTCATCCACATCTAAATACTTCTTAAGGCACATACCCATGAGTTGGATGTTTTTCCAAACCACAAGTTTTTCTAAATGTGGCCTACTTATTTGTTTGGATGTACAAGTCAATTGAATTGAAGTGTTCCATCTAATCAAGAGATATAATAGGTTGTTTATATCTACTCGAAATATTGCCCAACTATCCATCCCAAATTGCAAATGAGAACCAACATGAAACACCCGTTCACAACTTTTTTTTTTTACTTGTATCATTGAATTTTGAATTCGTCTGAGACACAACAGCAATCAATGCTACTTGTTCTCATCGCTTGCATGTTGTGCTGAAGGTTGCATCTTTTTTTACAATGTACAGGAGAGGTGAAGATATGAACTGCCACTCTAGTGTACTTGCACGTTCTTGCAGATTCTATTAGAAGGTTTTATATCTGCTTTGCTATAGTTTTGTTCTGGTCTAGTAGGTGGTCAATACTCAACTGCTATTATATCCTTAGTTCTGTACTTTTGCCTATGCTCTTGAGTACCATAAGACACCAATGCCCTTGAATTTCAAAGATGACCACCATTCCCTTTCTTCTCAGCTCTTGGTTTGAGCCAATGGGCTGCACATTTTGTAAAAGTTTGCATGCAACTCTTAACTTTTGTTCTTTATGCTACATGATATTCTGCTAGTTGAGATCCACAACTTACTGATTGCTTAGAAATTTCTGGGAGCTGATAGGCAGATATAGTCCATGGTGGCATGTTGGATTATCTTTTTCTCCCTGTATGTGGATTTTTTGTAGGTTGACTACTTCAGACAATCTACTTCTATCAAGTCTTTTGGTATTCCCCAACATTTCAAATCTTAGGATTCTAGTTTCCTTTCTCTGAATAAGTAGAGAAATAGAAGCGATGTATCTCTCCATTAGTTTGCAAACAAATTTTACAAATGATTGTAAATGGATCTAACATGCACAATGGGAAAAGGAGACATTGTAATTCAGTTGACTTGTACATCCAAACAAATAAGTAGGCCACATTTGGAAAAACTTGTGGCTTGGAAAATCATCCAACTCATGGGCATGTGCCTTAAGAAGTATTTAGATGTGTGGATGAGGTTGCCCATGGATGTGGAGGATTTACCTTTGGAAGCCACCTCAGTTTTGCCCATGGATGAGGTTAATAACAATGCAATTTGGCAGGGCAAGGGACTGAATGCTTTTAGGAAAATTTGTGGCCTTTTTTTTTTACAAAAAATGTTTTACTTCAATTTATTTTCTTTTTATTTATTTATTGTCTTTCTGATATTTTTCTGGTCGGTTATTAGATGAAGATTTCAAAATACTATCGCTATTTTGTGCAAGAAGCAACATTCGATCTCTCGTAGATTTTGGGTTTGTTAAGTTCTGCAAGAAGTTCATATTGTGGCCATCGACTGATTTGATTGATTATGGAAATGGTTATGAATAAGAGAAATTTTATCTTGTGGTGCCATCTTCACTGCACACGTCTAGACATGTGATGATCAAGATATTTCACATGGTGGTCGCCACTTTGGATTCCCAAAAGTCGAAGATTAGATGATTGCAACTGTTTCAATTTTCTGCTATATATGGGCAATTGCCAATTTTCATTTGAACTGTTGTTTTTCTGGCCACCTATCAATTGCTAGGATGTCTGATTGTTGTGATTTTGGACAAATGGATGGACAACAGTGACAAACCCATACATCATGGTGGATCTTCTGGAGCTATGCGTATTACTTCATGATGCCATGGATGTGCATTTTCATGGTTGTGTTCTTGGTGAAGACCGTGAAACGGGTCCTGTTCGCAGAGGTGAGGAGCCACGACAAGTATTCATCCATCCACCATTACCTTCTGCTTTTCATGGCTGCTTCATAGTTCCCCTTGTTTTTCTGGCTTGGCAATGTCGTGTCATGAACGTCATCTGTTCCTTGTTATTACAACAGTCTCTCTGTAGCCAGCTGATTCTTTTTTTTTTTTTCATGTGATGGCAATATGCTCACCTGTTCAATGATCATGCGGTCATGATTTATTGCAGGTGGGGCATGAGGGAGCCATAGAAAGAACAATAATTTCTTTGTTGGAGAAATGCTACTTTAATGTGGACTTCATACAAATTCTATTTCAGCCTAGCTGTTCATGTACTAAACACATGATGGGAAATTGCTGATTTGGTGGGCCACTTTTGGATGGGATCACTGGCCTAGAGTGTGGTGATGGAACATTCCTAACTAAAACCGTCCCATTCCAGGCTGGTGTTTAGATGGCTACTGTAGTCTCAATCACACTGATCTCAGATTCAACAAGAAGAAGTGATGCCATATCAAGGTACAAAATCTCTCTCTCTCTCTCTGTCTCTCTCTCTCTCTCCCTCCCTCACTCTCTCCTTTTTTTATTTTTCTTGGATCGGATCCGAAGCTGGGCCAATCCGATCCGACTCGGATCGGTCCAGGGCCACATTGGTTAGGATTGGATTGGGTCAGAGGACCAGGATCGATCCCGGTTCTAACCTAGTTCGGGTCAGGCCATGCAGAACTCGGATCTGGTCGAGTTAGGTCCAATCCGATTCGACTCGGTCCGATGCCCAGCTCTAGTTGAAGTTGTCATGTGTTAATGATTGAGGTTGTTATGTTATAAGGGTCGTGGTTGTAACCTAGTATTGTGGTTGTAAAATGGTAAGGGTTGGTAAGGGTAATGGTTGTAATGTAATAATGGACATGGTTGTAACGTGCTAAGGGTTATTGTTGTAATGTGGTAAGAGTTGGTAAGGGTTGTGGTTGTAACGTGATAAGGGTTGGTAAGGGTCATGGTTGTAATGTGGTAAGGGTCGTGGTTGTAAAGTAGTAAGAGTCGTGGTTGTCTGGTTGATGTAATTAATAACTTGATTATTTTTAAATAATAGGTGTCGAGGCCCACAATAGGGTGATCCGTTTCATCCACCTTGTCAGTCAGCTCGCTGTGGGCCTAAAAAGTCCTAACTTGGGCATTATCCACTTTTAACAAATATCACAGTGAGCTTGGAAAGTTTCAATAGTGGGTGCCACTATCACACTTATTTTGTATTATGTGGCCCACACAAACTCTAGATTAGGATGATATTTGGGCCATAGCCCTAAAATGACATGACAAAAAGGATGGGTGACATGGATTATACACACATCAATGTGGGCCCCACGAGTTCGGCCTTGCTGACGCCAAAAAAGGCTTCTGTCAACATCACTTTCTCAGCATTAAATAGAGCGTAACTTCTTATTCACTTAAAAAACAGACAACTACTAAACCAAGGACAAGGACAATTTAATCAAAAAACTTCTCAAGACCTGTTAAAAGGCTACTCTTGGAATATTTGGAAGGTCAAATCTCTTTTGAGAATTTGACCATACAACGATGCCAGTATGGTCAAAATCCCTTTTGTAGAATGTGGTCTACATGGTCAACATCAATCCTCACTATTTTCTATACTGTGGTTTACACGGTCAACATTCAATCCTCACTATTTTCTATTATGGTCTACTTAAGTTTTGCATCAACCTAAAAATAAGGTGGTATAACCGTGTGGATTAAATACATATTATGGTGGCCGAGCAGAGCTTTTCCACTAGCTACTTGGCTGGTGTAGGGGTCACCAGCTAATCCAAGTCCGGGGTGAATAGCCTTAGGGTTACACACCTGACAAATATCATGGCATTCTTCATGCATTACAAGCTTCTAATGGTTTTGCTAGTTGTTGCCAGATGCATTTAATTTGTATATGAAATAAGGGTCTGTTGATGCCATCACTATACCACTTGATCTTTTGAGCGTTTGTTAATCCTATTGTCAGACCATTCAATCATATCGAGAAAATTTTAAATTTTGACTTTTGCTCACTCGCTAGTTTTTAGAGCATTCTTTGATCCCATTGACAACCCTTGATGGTTGTCGATCCCGTCGAATATCCTAGTAGCTACATGCCTAGTTCTAAGTACACTATTTGTTTCCTATTTTAGGTGTGACAATCGTACACAGTTTGGGCCATGAAGATAATAACCAGTTGATCTCGGCCATTCATGGTTTGTGAGATCCAATATCCCCATCTGTGTACCGATGATCAAGTTGTGAAATAATAAATACGTGTATGGTGTGAATTGAAATGAATTTTGTGTTGACCCATTGAACGGAGAACTTCTGTAGGGCCTACACAGGAAAGGATAAGCTGAAACTGACATGTGTGAAACCGGCAAAGCCCACAAAGTCTAATGCGTAGAAGAGAGAAGTGACATGACTCAATTACAGTGGAAAGGTGGCGCTTATTACGTTCCTTCCGGGTAACAGCTTAATTAGTGGGTGAGTCTCTGGGGCCACTTTGATGCATGCATTGTATATCTCTGTCCGTCAGTTTTTTTTTTTTTAGCTCATTGTTCGGCATGGTCCCAAGCAAATCTCAAGTTGACCTTTGAGGAATTGAATGCCTAGCATTAAAAATCTCTTGCAGCTACAAAAGTTTTGGATCAAACTCATATTTATGTTTTCCCTTAATTCAAGTATGTGTGACTCAATTGGTTGGATGTGCGACATTATGATGGGCGGTAGGAATTCTTAAACAGTGGGCATTCAATGACCACTGCTTCATGTGGTGTGGTCCACTTAAGATTTGACTTGCTTTATTTTTGGGAATGTGTTGGATATACATGCATCAAGGTGGGCCCCCACTACACCAAATTTGCAAATTTGGAACAATTATAGATTTGGTTTAGGAACGGTTTTAAGCAGTTCCAAATTTGCTATCGGTTACTAACCGTTTTACATGTAGAAAAAATGGACGGTGTGAATTTCTCACCTCTCGTACGGCCCACTTGAGTTTTGGATCCACCTCATTTTTTATCTCATATTCTAAAATGATATCTCAAAATGAATGGTGTCACACCCCAAAACTCAGAAAGCGGGCTCAAAGAATTCCCGATCACCAAATCTGGTGCCGACAACCTCTGTAGTACCCCATTCTCGGCTCCCAGCGCCATATGCCAAGTTCCTATCTATAACACCCCGTACTTTTAGTACACGAGTGTTATTATGGAAACTTAGTGTAAACATCGACCAAACCTACGTTAAAGTTCAACTTCATGCTAGCTCGAATTCAACTGTCAAGTATAGCCATCATTCATGGATTGAGCCATCTATCCATTGGTTCTCAAAATGAACCGTCAAATTGTTAGATCCACCGTTTGTCATGTCCTTAGCAACCTGAGGACCTAAGCCTTACAGCTAATCGATCGATGATCTACATCCTGACTAGGCTATAAATCCCATCAGTGGATCCTTTGGGATTGGTAAATAAAATTCTAAACCCACATTTTGTGGCCCATTCAGGGATCAAGATGTTCTGGCTATCAAACCAACCGTCAAAGGGTAATTTCACTAACTTTGGAAACGTGTAGAGCCACTAAGACTAATCTATATTTGCAGATCAAGTCCATAATGCAAAATTTTCCAAGCAATCACTAGATCAGTTAATTAATAGTTAGACTCCAAATTAACAATTCCTAGGGACCTAAGAACCCATGTGAGTCAAATATGGAATAGATCTAACCATTGGAGGAAATCTACATCAACAATTCGAGTCATCCTGTCATGCCCCAAACTCGGAAATTGGGCTCACAAAATTCCCAATCGTCGAATCCGGTGCCGACAGTCTCCGTAGTACTCCATTCTCGGTTCCCAGCGCACATACTTCAGATTCCGATCCTGGGATCCTACAAGGAGGATTTTCCAATGTACATTTATCTCGTAAGAAGCATAACCATAAGTTTACCCAATTCAAAAAGGCAACATTACAATCACATATCCACTAATATAAATATTGAATACAGTACTGAAAGGGAAATACATATGTCAAAAATCAAAGCTCCAAAAGTCCGCTGCATGCTCCAAGCTCAACGCTGCTGCGACCTAACACCACCTGCATACATCTATTGTGCATAAGCTTATAGAAAGCTTAGAGGGTGGTGAAAGTGTGTGCACAAGGTAAGTACCAAGTATACAATACAATGCCATAAATCATACAATATCGGAATGAGTGAAAGTACTAACAAGATCATGAATCATACGATATCAGAATAAGCAGAAATATACTGGTAAGTCCATGAGTGCCATTAGCCGTACCAAGGCTATACGATGCAAGACATGAATACTAACGGCCATATCAATGCAAAAACATGGCAACCCAAAATGTTAAATGTTGCCGATGCAATGCAATATGCAGTGCGAATGAAATGACCAAGCTGGAGTCAAGTCGGGATGATAGTACATATTATCGCAGGCTATGGGGTCCATCACAAGGGACTTCTATCCAAACCAATCCTATACCTAAATTTGGATAGCTAGACTCAATGTAGTAGACTCCTGATCTTAGGTTAGTCGCGCGCCCCAACCAAAATCCTTGCCATTACAAAGGTACACAACAATTAGTTGCACACCACCAGCCCGAGTGGATAGTGAATAAATGAATGAATAAGTATATAACTCTTACTCAATAAGTCCACATATCAGTACGGTTCTTCTTTGAAAAATCACCGGAGTCTAGTATACTCCAAACCAGATTGCCACCCCATCGTGGCCAACAATATGAGTGGAAGAGACTTCATTATTCACCTGCCAATATCGGGCTCAGCTCATCGATAGTGGACCCATTCCTCAAGCTGGTCTAACTCAGCCTAGCTTTGTCCCCTCCTCTTGAGCAGGTAAGGGCACACCCTATTCCAACCGACCATGACACAGTGGGAGACGTGGCCTAACGGTATACGACCCTCATGCACTCATGTATCTACTTGGTCTAAATGTTGGAGCAACCTCTAGAATTACAAGAGTTTAGGGAATTTCACCTAGGGATATCTATAGCATCCCATGTAGAACAGATTTTCGATGTCCCATCCTTCCAACCACGATATACCTGTGGAGGCTACGGCCCTGATATCGTTAGGGCGTAGGGTGGTTATATCACAAAATACGAGATGCATGAGTCATATCATCTAGTTATGCATCAAACTTTTGTGTACTATGCGCTCAAGTGGTGCAACTCTACCTATCAGGGAATCCCATGCTAATTTGCCCCATGGCATGTGTTATAATCAATCACTCCTCATATCAAGCATACATATGATACACATGGGCATTGATCGTGAAGCTATACTAAGCACGTTATAAGGTGATGGTGTACTCTCCTCATATCAAGGATGGGCTTAGACAGCCTACCTATAACAAGAATGAGCCTCACAATGGGCCCAAGGGAAGGTCATAGTGTGGACATCTAACCATCATTGCCCATCAATGTGGACATTTAACCAACATCGCTCCCAAGTGGTGGCCCGCATAAACATCATTACATATATTATAGTGAAATCACACATTACATCGATCCGTACATTCATCACATTGGGCCTCACTCAAGGGCCACACATACACCACATCGGGCCTCGCCATACGGGCCATAAATACATCACAATGGGCCTTATTAAATGGGCCACAAATACATCACAATAGGCCACATACTTGTGGTTAATACACATCACAATGAGCCGCATGATGTGGGCCTAATACACATCACACGTGCCGCATGACATGGGTCTATACATATCACAATGGGCCGCACAAATATCATATTAGGCCACATATATGGGCCAGAAATCCATCACAATGGGCCTTACCAAATGGGCCATAATTACATCAAGGTGGGCCTTAATAGATGGGCCACAAATACATCAAGATGGGCCTCATGGATGGGCCTTATTCATCACATCGGGCCTCATCATATGGGCCTCATATGCCACACATCGGGCTACTTCATATGGACCCAATACACATCACTATGGGCCACTAACATGGGCCTAACACACATCAATATGGGCCGCTCACATGAGCCCAATACACAACACTATGGGCCGCTCACATGGGCCTTATACAGACCACTATGGGCCGCTCACACGGGCCTAACACACATCACTATGGGCCGCTCACATGGGCCTATTACACAACACTATGGCCCCCTCACAAGGGCCTAATACACATCACTATGGGCCTCTCACATGGGCTTACTACACATCACTATGGGCCGCATCACATGGGCCTAATGCACATTACTATGGGCCACTCATACAGGCCTAACACACATCACTATGGGCTGCTCACATAGGCCTAATACACAACACTGTGGGTTGCTCACATGGGCCTAATGCACATCACTTGGGCCGCATCACATGGGCCTAATACACATCAGTATGGGCCGCTCACACTGGCCTAACACACATCACTATGGGCTACTCACATGAGCCCAATACACAAAACTATGGGCCACTTACATGGGCCTAATACACATCACTATGGGCCGCTCACATGGGCCTCCTACACATCACTATGGGCCGCATCACATGGGCCCAATACACATCACTATGGGCTAGTCACATGGGCCCAATACTCATCTCTATGGGCTAGTCACATGGGCCTAATACACATCACTATGGGCCGGTCACATGGGCCCAATACACATCACTATAGGCCGGTCACATGGGCCCAATACACGTCACTATGGGCCGGTCACATGGGCCCAATACACATCTCTATGGGCCGGTCACATGGGCCCAATACACATCACTATGGGCCGCTCACACGGGCCCAATACACATCTTGATGGCCCTTATGGATGGGCCGTACCAATGGGCCTCAAATGGGCTTCGACCGCACCAAAAATCATTTCGCAGGTGTAACATGTGTATCATTGTACACCATCATTCCATAGGGCACATGGCCACTAATGATGATCAGCACTGTCCAACATTGGACATGCAAATCAGCACCGTCCAACCATTGTCCATGCAAATCAGCATCGTCCAACCATTGTCCATGTAAATCAGCATCATCTAACCATTATCCATGAAAATCAGCACCGTCTAGCCATTGTCCATGTAAATCAGCACCGTCCAACCATTGTCCATGAAAATCAGCACCGTCCAGCCATTGTCCAGCACCGTCCAGCACAATTTGGATGATGTGGATGAAATAAATACATCATGGTGGTGTCCACGGTCCAGATGGGACCCACAAATCTTGTTTATGCCAGTTCAACAACTATCTGCTATTGGATGAATGGTTTAGATAAAAAACATACCTCGTGATTTGGCCCACAGACCTTGATGACATCAAACATGAGTAACACAGCTGGTTACAGCGTACACCAGCCACTCCTCTTCCATAACAGGTGGGTCTCATGTGGGGCCCATCATAACATTATTATATTATTTAGTATATGTAAGAATATATAATATATAATATTATTATTTTATTTTATCTTTAGTGTTGTTTAAACGTCGAGGCCCTAGATGTCTATTGACGAACGGCTTGGATATAGCTTGTACAGCTGGCCTCACAGCACCAGACTATGTAGATACAGGATATATACATCAAGGTGGGCCCCACCCCCACACGTGCAGCACGTGTGGGGTGGGTCCCACGCCAGAATGGATGGATGGCGTGAGAGTAGAACACATACATCGAAGGTAGGCTCCACCGTCCAGACCCCTGGATGGTGGATGGCATGGATTAAAACATATACATCAATGTGGGGTCCACTGTACGGACGGCTGGGTTGAGACACTTGCATCACGTGTGACTGCCACGGATGGATAGCTGGATATAAGACACGTACATCTGGGTAGGGCCCACTGTCTGCTGGGGTGACGTGGATAAGACACGTACGTCATATGTGGGCCCCACGATGGTACAGATATAACACATATATCATGGTGGGTCCTCACAGCAGGACAACATGTATACACCATGCATCAGGGTGGGGTCCATGGCAGCATGGCCCACCAGCTTTAGATCAGACCGATATTTGTATTTTTCCTTCATCAGTTCTATCCCAAAAATGGGCAGCAACATGGTGGTCCTCAAGATTGGATGGTGAGGAAAATTCATCAAGGTGGCCCATGCAATCAAGGAAAAAGAGAGAGAGAGAGAGAGAGAGAGAGAGAGAGAGAGAGAGAGAGAGAGAGAGAGAGAGAGAGAGAGAGAGAGAAGGGGAGGGACCCTATCACTATGGGCCCTCCCTATACAATGCATACATCAAGATGGGTTCCACATATGTGGGCTCTCAAATCACAAAATCAAATAATAAAATCACCCACCATTTTCATTTCTTCTTGGGCTCCTCCTCATCTTAGCTCCAATAGGATATGATTCAATGGGTGAGATTGATTATGGAGGGTGGGATTGGGTGGTAGGAAGTGGGCCACACCTAACTTTCTCCTCTCATGGAGCTTGGATGATTGCTTGCTTGGAGAATGAGAGAGAGATGAGAGAGAGAGGTTGTAAGAGAGAGAGAGAGAGAGAAAGAGAGATATGGGTGAGTGATGGAGTGATGGGTGAAGTGAGTGATGGGTGGAGGGAGAGAGAGAGAGAGAGAGAGAGAGAGAGAGAGAGAGAGAGAGAGTTGACTTTAGGGGTTGCTTGGGGATGGGGTTGTGAGATGATGTGTACTTGACATTTGATGGGATTGATGGGACATGATTTGAAATCTCTCTTGGGTTTACAAATGCATGGTGTTTTTTCTTGAACTGAACGTGGGACCACATCTTCTGACCAGGGTATCGCCTCAGCACGTAATACGTAGCGACGACGCGGTCGCTATGGTACAAGTCTCGGGTCGAGTTGACTTTAGAATATGGGATATAGCTCAGGATCGCGCGTAACTACCAATTATAGATCGTGGGTCACCGAAATTCGATTGGGAGGACTGTAGAAGCCTACGGAACGGTACGAGCTAGGATACGGCTCTTACAGCTCTCCCCTCCTAATAAAAATTTCATCCTCGAAATTTACTATCACACAAGACAAGGCAATGGAAGAGGAAGCATCGATATAAATATATACAAGGCATAATCAATTTATAAAAAAATAGAGATAGCATTTTCTAATCTCAGCCTTGCCCTCCCAAGACGTCTCCTCAACAGAATGGTGACCCTTACTGAACCTTAGATCTCGGATCAGAAACGTTCGAAATGGGAATACTATGCAGCCTCATAATCATAACGGTAGGGAGCTATATAAAAAAATCTCTAAGTTATTCAAACTCAGGGATCTAACTATTCAAAGTTCTCAACAATCATAGAGTGCAGGGTAGCTATCAGCAGATATGTGATGTTATCCTCAGGTATTCTCAAGTTATGCTCTGATACCAACTTCTGTTACACCCCAAACTCAGAAACCTGGCTAAAAAAATTTTCGCTCGCCGAATCTGGTGCCAACAGCCTCTGTAGTACCCCATTCTCAGCTCCTAGAGCGCATACGCTAGATTTCGATCCTGGGATCCTACAAGGAGGATTTTTCAACGTACATTTATCTCGTAAGAAGCATAACCATAAGTTTACCTAATTCATAAAGGCAACATTATCGTCACATATCTACTAATATAAATATTGAATACAGTGCTGAAAGGGAAATACATATGTCAAAAATCAAAGCTCCAAAAGTCCGCTACACGCTCCAAGCTCAACGCAGCTACGACCTAACACCACCTGTATGCATCTATCATGCATAAGCTTATAGAAATCTTAGAGGGTGGTGAAAGTGTGTGCACAAGGTATGTACCAAGTATGCAATACAATGCCATAAATCATACAATATCGAAATAAGTGAAAATACTAACAAGATCATGAATCATACGATATCACAGTAAGAGGAAAATATTGGTAAGTCTATGAGTGTCATCAGTCGTACCAAGGCTATGTGATTCAAGGCATGAATACTAACAGCCATATCAATGCAAAAACATAGCAACCCAAAATGCTAAATGCTACGGATGCAATGCAATATGCGGTGTAAATGAAATGACCAAGCGAGAGTCAAGTCGGGATGATAGTACGTAGTATCACAGGCTATGGGGTCCATCACAAGGGACTTCTATCCAAACCAGTCCCAAGACCTAAATTTGGATAGTCTGACTTAATGTAGTAGACTCCCAATCTTAGGTTAGTCGTGCTCCCCAACCGAAATCCTTGCCATGATGAAGGTACACGATAATTAGTTGCGCACCTCCAGCCCGAGTGGATAGTGAATAAATGAATGAATGAATATACAACTCCTACTCAATAAGTCTACATATCAGTGCGATTCTTCTCTAAAAAAATCACCGGGGTCTAGTACACTTCAAACCAGATTGCCGCCCCATCCCACGTAATAAAGTGAGTGGAAGAGACCTCACTATCTGCCTACCAATATTGGGCTCGACTTGTCGAGAGTGGATCCATTCCTTGAGCTGGTCAAACTCAACCTAACTTTGCCCCCTCCTCTCGGGTAAGTAAGGCCACACCCCATTCCAACCGACCACGACATAGTGAGAGACGCGGCCTAACGGTATATGACCCTCATGAGCTTATGCATCCACTCGGTCTAGATGTTAGAGCAACCTCTAGAACTAAGAGGGTTTAGGAAATTTCACCTAGGGATATTTATAGCACCCCATGTAGTACAGATTTTCGGTGTCCCATCCTGCCAACCACAATATTCCTGTGGAAGCTACGACCCTGATGTCGTTAGGGCGTATAGTGGTTATATCACAAAATGTGAGATGCATGAGTCATATCATCCATTCATGTATCAAACTTGCGCATACTGCACGCTCATGTGGGGCAACTCCGCCTATCAGGGAGTCTCATGCTAATTTGCCTAATCGCATGTACTATGATCAATCACTCCTCATATCAAACATACATTGATACGCATGGGCATGGATCGTGAAGCTATACTAAGCACGTTATAAGATGATGGTGTACTCTCCTCATATCAAGGATGGTCTTAGACAGCCTACCCATAATAAGAATGGGCCTCATAATGGGCCCAAGAGAAGGTCACAGTGTGAACATTTAACCATCATTGCCCATCCACATTGATGTTGGTTAAAGGACTACATTGATGGGCAATGATGGTTGAACATCCATATTGTGACCTTCCCTTAGGCCTTGTTAGGCGCATCCTCATCATTCTCTAGTGGGTTAACCCAAACGCTTGGGCCCCATTGATTTTAATTGATCCATCATTGGCCGTCCATTTATGGACCCTGCAATGCATCAAGGTTGATTATCGATGCTGATTATCGGTGTCGATTACTGATACCGGCTACCGTTGTCGATTATAAGTTTGTGATAATAAATCATTATGATACATGCCCATATGCATCATCTGTATGTTTGTTATGAGATGTATTAGCTATTGCATATGCCATGGTGTAGGTGGTTTATGGGACTCCCTGATAGGCAGAGTTATCCCACATGAGCGCATGGTATGCGTAGGAATGATGCATGATTGGACTGCACGACTCATGCACTTTGCATTTGTGTGATTGTGATTATTGTATGCCCTAGCGACATGAGGGCTATAGCCTCCACAGACACATCGTGGGTTGTTGGATTGGATACCAAAAATACTGTTTCTAGCATCGGGGCACCATAGATGTCCCTGGGTGAAAATCTATAAACCCGATGGTACCCGACGATGACTCCAATGTCGAGACCAAGTGGATACATGAGTGCATGAAGGCCGAATACCAGGAGGCCGTGTCTCCCACTGTGTCGTGATCAGCTAGAAAGGGGTGTGGCCTTACCCGCCGGAGGGTAGGGGGTAGTGTTAGGCTGAGTTTGACCAGCTCATGAATGGGTCCACTATCGACATGCCGGATAGGTATTGATAGACTATTGGCTAGGAGGATAGTGAGGTTTCTTACGCTCACTTGGACTGCGTGTCTGGGAAAGGGGCAGTGTCATTTCGAGGGTACTAAACCCCGGTGATTATCCAGAGCAAGAACCATGTTGATATTTGATGCTCTAATGATGAGCTACATTGATATGTGGATGATGATTGACATGCTTGAGTTGCATCTCGCATCTCATGGTCTTGATAAGACTAATAACATTCATGTCTTGCACCGTATAGCCTTGGTACGGCTAATTGCATTTATGTATTCATCAGCATGATCCCACATTAATCTGACATTGCGTTCTAAGCATGCTCATATTGCGCACATGCTTACACAGTCCTCTAAGCTTTTTATAAGCTTATGCACGATTGATGAGTGCAGGTGATGCCAGGACGTAGCTGTAGCCTCGCCACAGTGGAGCATACAGTCAAGCTTCAGGAGTTTCCGTTATTATTATCTTGTATTTCCTTTCATACGCATTATACTTTAAAAGTTTTTTTTATCATAATGGATTTGTGATGATGTTGTTGGTTGTTGTTTATGGGTTATGCTTATGGTTATGCTTATTACGAATCAAAATTATGTTTGAAATCCTCCTTGTAGAATCCCAGGATCGGAACCTGGTGTATGGGTGCTGGGAGCGGAGAATGGGGTACTATGGAGGTTTTCGGTTCTAGATTCGGCAATCAGAAATTTTTGTGAGCCTAATTCTGAGTTTGGGGCATGACAGAAGTTAGTATCAGAGTATACTTGGGAATAACCGAGAATAACATTGCATGTTTGCTATGAGTTCAGGACGATTAGGATATGAGTGCATAACCTTCTGATTTAGTTCCCCAACATGCGTGCCTTCGAGGAATTCTCAAGGTTGATTGGCATCTTTATTCTTTCTTATAGGACATGCCGCCCAGGAGAGCGACCCGAGCGACTCCCGCTCCACCACCTGAGGCTCCTGCTTTACCACCTACGACTTCCGCTTCCCCCCAAGAGATCCCTGCTCCCTAGCCTGAGGATGTCATTCTTCCACCTGAGACCGGTGCAGATTCGACCACACCTGTGAGTGCCTCCCAGTTACAGTAGATGTTGCAGGCTGTAACGGCTGCGCTTCAGGGACAGGGCAGGCACCCTGTTGTTTCATCAGCCCGTGCAGAGGTGTACGCGAGCATCCTTCTTCAAGAGTTCAGACAGCTCGATCCGTCGCGTTTCCAGGGCGAGCCAGATCCGACAGTAGCCGAGAGGTGGCACTCCGATGTGGAGAAGATTTTTGATACTATGGCATGTATGACCCAGCAGTGGGTCCTATTGGCAGTATTACTTCTCTAGGGGTGAGGCCGAGCACTGGTAGACCTCCGTTACTCGTGTTGCAGGGCCTGATTTCGTTTGGACATAGGAGGATTTTGTAGACCGGTTCGAGCAGTAGTACTTCCCCGACCACATTTGTCGCTAGCGAGCGTTAGAGTTTGAGACCTTCGTGCAGGGTGACATGTCTGTGACACAGTATGTGGCTCATTTTGTGGCGCTATTGAGGTTCGCACCGTATTTGGTTGATGATGAGAGGCGAAAGGCTTGCCATTTCGAGAATGACTTACGTTACGGTCTTTGAGGTTATGTTATTGGGTATGAGCTCCCGTCTTTTCAGGCGGTAGTACAGAGGGCTTAGATTTATGAGACTGAGTGGGCTGACACACAGAGCGATCGAGATCAAAAGAGAGGTAGGAAGAAGCAGGCCCCCTCAAGTAGCTCTCAGCAGTATTGATGGCCACAGAGGCACAGGAGCCACCTATCTGCTAGAGCACCAACAGTACCAGTGGCACCTTCAACGCCACCCCATCAGCCATTTACAGGGACTTGTTATGGATGTGGTGGGACAGGGCACCGCATGTATGAGTGCCCTTACCCTCCTCTGTAGCAGCTGAGAGGGCCACAACAGCCTCTAGCGTAGCAGTGACCCCATCAGCAACGACTGCAGCCACCTCAGCAGCCGAGGCCCTAACAGCAGCAGAGACAACAGTACAAGCTGTCGCAGAGGCAGCAGCAGAGACAACACTACAGGCCGTCACAAAGGCAGCAATAGCACCAGGGACCTCAGAGGGGATAAGCACCTCCCTAGCCAGCTTAGGCTAGGTTCTACGCGGTTTAATAGGACCCGTAGTCCTCTGGAGGAGTCATTGAGGGTATACTTCTAGTCTTTGCATGCATCGCTCAAGTTTTATTTAATTTTGGTGCTTTGCACTCATTTATGTCCAAGGGATTCTGCCGTTCGACTGGATTGCCAACAGAGTCTACTCGAGTAGGGTTGACCATATCGATGCCCTTAGGTAAGACTACAGTGTTAGGCCATTTTTGTTGGTCTTGCCCTGTTCTGGTCGGAGATATTTTTTTTCCCGTCGACTTATTCGTACTGCCGATGTCAGATTTTGACGTCATCCTAGGCATGGATTGGCTTGCCAAGTACCACGCCATCTTGGATTGTTTTGTGAGGATAGTCATGTTATGCATACCAGGCTTGCCGCAGTTTCAGTTCTTTGTTGAGCCCAGAGGAGAGCTGTTGTCTTATTTGATGTCCTGCGCTGTTGAGGAGCCTGTTACCTTGTGTATTGATTAGTTGCCCGTGGTCTGTGATTTTCTCGATGTATTTCAGGAGATTCTGAGGTCCCGCCTCATCGGCATATTGAGTTCCAGATTGATCTCATGCTCGGTACTGCGCGTATTTCGAAGGCCCCGTATCGTATGGCATGATGGAGTTGAGGGAGCTACAGCGACAGTTGGACGAGTTGCGTGAGTTGTGAAATAGCGGTGAAGACCGTTTTAGTTGAAGTAGGAATATACCAATATGTCCTAGCGGGGGTGAATAGGACTTTCCAAAGTTTTTATGATTTATTTAAAATTCTATTACACTAATCCTAACACCAAGCCTATATTAGGATTACTCAAGAGTAAATCTACTGGCTTCCAAGCCTGGTAGAGGATCCAATCACATACTATTTAAGAGATAAATAATATGCAAACTAGTTTATGATGGATATGACTGTGTATGTGTGTGAGGTGTGATCTCAGATATTCAGATATGAAAATATTAAAGTAAATCACACAAACAGAAGAATAGCAATCTCAAACACAGTTATTTTTATAGTGGTTCGACTACTTGTCTACTCCACTCCCGGTAACTGCACTCAACCCTTGAGTGTACCAGATTTCACATCGGTTTACCTCAAGCCTAATGTTTTAAATCAGGTTCACCTTCAACCTTTACAACCTACACTAAGGCTGACTGTTTATGCTCTCACGAGCAAGGGTCCACACATTGCACCCACTTTTGGGCACACTGGCCAATGATCTTCCACAAGACCCTAACGGAGGTTTTACACGGTTCACCTCAAACCCAAGGTTTTACATGGTTCACCTCAAACCCGAGGTTTCACATGGTTCACCTCAAACCCAAGGTTTTGACTGGTTCACCTTTAACCAGATGTTTATGCTCTCCACAAAGCAAGGGTCCACACAATGCACTCACCACGTACACTCCCACTGGAGGCCTCCTAGAGGACTTACAAGGGTGAAAAATACCTTAGACCCAATCCTAAGAAGGAATGATCACAAGTGTCCTCTAGACTCTGATAACTTACAGATAAGTGAATGAGTCTCATTCAGCACGTTGACGAAGATCTCCTCCCTGTTAATGAAGAATCTTCTGCTTCCTTGATCCGCAACTCAAATGATGTACCAATATATGGCGACGGGTTGGGTCAAGGTTATGATGAAATCCTACTCTCTAAATGTTTTCCTATTAGGAAGATAGAGCGATTCCAATCATCTATGCATTCAAGGCATCCCAGCTTAATGATTTTCCATTAAGGTAGTAGCTGGAGGATCCTTGAATGCGGAAGTTCATTCCCCAATCCACTCTATTGAATATTAATGCTGAGGGTGGATTGGGGGATGAACTCCCTTGAGAGAAAGGGCTTTGGGTTAATGATCTAAGGTTAAATACTTAAAAGCACTCTCTTCTTTCTCTACCAGCAACAATAGACAAGCTCTCTTTAAATAGGCAAAAGGTTCCAACGGATATAAAACGGTCACATTTATGACAGAGTTCGATCTCATTGAGCGGGTTCGATATCATCGAGCGTATACTCTCGATAGCATCGATGGTCCGCTCGATGACACAAACTCAATGTCATACACTTTTGAAACCTTTAGCTAACTGGTCGATGGAATTGAAACACTTGTCAATGTCATCAGATTTCGAACTCCGATTTCATCGATGAGAGGTTCGATTCATTGATACTTGAAAGCGAGAGAGACTTGACATGAAATATTTCAGGTTTTCAAGAATGATCAAGGGACCATTAAGATCATCAAAATTTGAACGTTGAGGATATCGATATCAGAGTCGAGGCATCGATAAATCCAGCGGATTTCTCATTAAGCTTGCTGGACAGTTTATGTCTTTGTTCGATGCAATCGACTTGGGACCGATATCATTGATATTTGAATATCGATTCTATCGAGAGACCCCTGATCATAGATAAACTATCCTGAAATATTTTGCTGGAAGAACTTGTCGCCCTAGACCGATTTCAACGAGAGCCTTCCGATATTATCGAGATTTGAATTTCGATGGTATCGAGGAGGCTATCGATGCATATATGATATTCTTAAGAAAAAACAGGGGCACCAAAAATCTGTTTGTTAATATTATCGAGTCACCTTTGATGGACTCGAGATTCAAATATCAATGATATCGATATGTGGATCGATACATCGATAATCAGTCCAGAGATATATGCGATTGTTGGACACTTTTTATCCTCTTTTCGATGATATCGTTTTGGGCATCGAGTACATCGACAAAGAAGGTCGATCATATCGAGATGTGTATCGATAAAATCGACAAAGCAAGAAAACTTAGAGATTTTTTTATTTTCGAAAAAGTTTTCCTACTTAAAAACCCCATAATGTTCTAACTTGTTTTAAGGGCTTTATTCACCTAGTGTTTTGGGATATGGGATGTGAGGCTTTAGATTTACCTATGGCAAGCTTGCACACATCTGGTTGAGGTAGACGCTTGAATTGATCTTCCCATAATGCTCTTTAGTCCAACTGACCCAACACACGCTAATTGACAAACCAGGGCACTTTCAATCTCCCCCTTTGTCAATTACATGACAAAATACCAAAACACCCTAGAACAATATCTAGACAAACACATCCTAAATTGTGTGTATATGCTTATTACACAATTTTACAATTTCTAATGAAACCATGTACACAGCCTAGTATCTGCTCCCCCTAATTGCAAAACTCCCCCTTGCTTAGGGCAACTGCTCCCCCTATCACCTGCAACACCATACTCAAGCGCAGATATACATATTTTGATGGGGTGTTTGAACTGTTCTCCCCCTTTTTGTCAGTCATTGACAAAGATAACATTATAGCAGATATTGACTGAAGTTTTTAACGACATGTAGGAGAACACACAGATATGGATATATAAAGATTAACTCAGTGTAAGCAGACATCTTTCTTAGAAAGTATGGATGCATATCAGATTTAATTAGAGTAGTGATAACAACTGATAAAATATTCATGAAAATCACATGCACTCCATATCAGAGACTAGATAAACAAGGGGATCGCATATATCAGATTGGCAGAAAAGATGAGAATTATATCCAGCCACATTCAACAATATCAAAAAAAAAAAACATATACTGCCCAAGGTTGGCAGTTGTTTAGCATTCATCTTAACAAAACTATCCAACGCATTCATGGGCAACCACAATCAAGCATCAGTTTTTAGCCCATCCATGGTCAACCAGAAGTAACCAGTAGTAGCGAGCCCACACGGGGCATATACAACATCCACAAAAAAATTTGTCAAACTATTAGGAAGCTATCACACTCCTCATGAGAGCATAGAGCATCAAAAAGATACTTACGCTCATACGCTGAGATAAGTGTGGGTGAATGTGACAGCAGTCAGAGTCCCATACTATGGTAGAGGAACAAAGGTTGATGGCGCCGTATCGTCTTGACGATAGATGATTATCTCGACCAATTGTTGCATAGTTTGCTACACTCCTTGGACCAACCATTCCAAGATGGTAAGCCTCTCGTGCACCAAGTGGACATCCCTCTGAATTGCACCAATCCGATCTTGGTGGAACTTAAATTATTTAGTATGCCCAGGAGCTGATGTCGATGGTGCTTGATGCGGTCCAAAAGCTTCTTCTCCAGCCACCTCAGTCCCTTCCATGGGAGCGTCGCCTGCCCTACTTTCCCTCTTAACTTGAATGCCCTCTTGAGGTGGATCCACAGGATATTTATGAAACCTCAAATTCATCCTTCGAATGTTACTTTTGTTGAAGGTTTGGAGAGGACGTACATGATCATTTGTAGTTGGAAAAGCTATGGCATTGCAAATTGTATTTATGATCCAAGGATAAGGTAGGAGAGTATCCCTTGCCATATGAAAAGCATAAACCAACTGATACACGATGAGGGTAGGCAGACAAATCTTGATCCCAGCGGCAACCGAATAAATTATCATAGTCATGAAGCCTGTGAGGTCTGCCTTATTGGAACCTCGAGAGTAAATATTTGAAGCAAGAATACCATGCAAGACTCGATAGCACGGTTCCATGAATCTGACTTTTAGGGCATTCCCTTAGTGCCACTGGACATCACGATCATGACAGAGGAATTTGGTGACCTTGGACCAAACCTCAATATTTTTCATGTCCATTTCTGGGATTCTCTCAGGAGATAAGGTAAGATTGAATATCCCTACGACGGATCCCGGAGTGATCAGCACATCATCACCATCGATGGTTACGGTGATGGACGGTGGTTCAGATATTGGAGAATGATAGGCGGCAAAGAAATTCCAAGTTCGTTCAAGTTGATATGATCCCCAAAGTTGAGAACTGGTAACCAATCTATGGTGGCAAATAGTGGTTCCAGATTATATGGAATCAGACAACTTCTGTCGACTCTTCTCTCGGGAATAACCTTTCTCCCAGTGAACTTTGCCAAAACCGGATTAACCTGTACCGATGGGGCCACCTGTGCCTCAGACTAGGGCCCACGCTGTCTTGTGCATTGCCTAGTGGGGGTCCCACGTTCTAGGGCCCTTGCTCTTTCTTTTGGAGCATTTGGAGCAAGCACCTTTTGTCCAGCGGATCACGAAAATTCACCCAGACTCAACACTTTTCCCTTGTCTTTCTCATATGGACAAAAAGGATTTAAAGGTATTTGGGAAAAAGGCACGCAACCCAACTGAAAAGGAAATACCTAAAAAATAAGATGGAATCTTGATGATTAGATGGGTATTACCATATTTTGGAACTTCTGGGGCTATCTGACAATGTTCTAAGCCATCCGGTTAAGAGGAGCAAGCAGCGAAGAGAAACGGAAACCCTGGAATAAAATTCCTTTTTCGCACACCACCGGTTTATATCGGGCGGCATCTGTCGATATTATTGATCCTTGTCTCGATGATATTGATGGACCCTGATCAATATCATCGATCTTGTCTTCGATATCATTCTCAATCACATGACTTTTCTTATTCTAAGGAGTCGTCGATGACTTCGACCCTTAATCGATTAATCGAGAATGACATATCGATAGTCGTATCGAAGGTGAATGATTTTTCATTTTTAGCATTCAGACTACCCTTCAAGTATACTTTTAATATTTCTATGAATCAATAGTATACTCAGCAAAATTACGTACAATCACTGTACACAACAAAATTATAAACATTTGAATGTTTATATACAAAATATTGAGGTAAGGAACCTCAGATATATCATTTGAAGCTCAACAACATTTGCATCATTTCAGCAAATATCCAGATCTAGATGCATGACCTGGACTTGTCTTTCTATGCTTGACATTTTAGGGTATAGAGTTTAGTTTTTCTTTCACTATCCATTTTGAGACAGAATTCTTTACTATGGTAGATTTTGTTTTTATATTTATCTCACCCACTTGATCCAGTGATTCCTTCATTCTGTCTTTCTTTTTAGGTGATGATGGATGAGTGTTTCTCCTAGATGGACTTTTGACATTCTGTATTTCTCCGGCTGGTTTGAATTTATCAATATGATTTTGACTGGAGTCATATGAAGTCCTTCTAGGAGTTAAGCATTCAAACTTATAATGACCCATATTACCACATAAATGACAAACTGGAGAAGTTCTCTTATTGCTACCTAAAGCAGCAAATTTTTCAGTTGTTGGGGCTTTATTTCCAGTTTTCTTTTTAGTTTTCTCATACCCTAGGCCACTCTTGTCTTTTCCTTGTCTTCTCATCCCTAGCAACTTTTCTAACTTTTCACCACTTTGGGAAAATTTGTAATTTATTTCAGCAAATTTTTTGGATTTCTCTAAGTCACAATAGAGTGTGTGATTCTCATTCTTGAGTTGCTCATTTTCATCTTTTAATAATTTAACTTGTTTCATAAGCTTTGATGATTTCATTTTTAGGGATAGATTGACTCTTTCTAACCTATCATTGTCTGAGTGATATTGCTGTAAATAATTGATTAAATGTATTAATTTTCAAGGTTTTGTCCAAGTCTTTTTGCAACAATTCCTTTTTGTTTTCAGACATTCCAAGTGTTTTAAGTATGTGGATGCTATGAATATAGAGTTGATTATAAGCATCTTGCAGTCTATCCTTTTCTACCTCTTCTTCTTCTCCAGTTTCCTCATTATTAGACGAAAATGATTCAGTGGCTTGCTGTTCTTTCTTGTTTTCAGATTCCGTGGGGATGTTTGGAGTAGTGGAGACCATAAGAATTTTTAATGATTTTTATCTCCATCACTCTTTGAGTCGCTAGATTCTGAATTTGACTCTTCTGTATCATCCCATGTGGCAGCCATTGCATTGCCCTTAGTTTTTCTGTTTGGGCATTCAGTAGATAGGTGTCCATACTTCTGATAGGCATAACATTGTGGTTCTTTGGCCTTTTTACCAAATTTACCTACAGAAGGTTTGTTGTCCATATTTCTTCCTCTGGAAGGACGGCCATGATTCTTCTAAAAGAATTTTCTTAATCTTTGTACCAGCAAAGCCACTTCCTCATCTTTATCTTCCTTTTCTCTTCCATTGTCCTCATGTATTGTTTTCTTTGAAGTTTTTATGACAGTTGTTTTGGATTTTTGGGTTTGTTTGAACTGTAGTTCGAAAGTTTGTAGGGAACCTACCAGTTCTTTTACTTTCATCTCATCTATGTTCCTACACTCCTCAATTGTTGTTACTTTGGGATTAAATCGTTCCGATAGGGATTTTAGATTTTTCCTACAAATTTTTGGTACTGAAACTTTTTCTCCCAATCCACCCATGGAGTTACAAATGATATTTAACTTTATGAAAAACTCCATAAACGTCTCATGCTCTTCCATTCTGAGACTTTCGAACTATGAAGTCAAAAGTTGGAGTTTGGACCTCTTCACAGTACTTGTGCCTTCATAGGTTGTTTCTAATAGATCCCATGCTTCCTTGGATGTCTCACACATACTTATTTGATTGAAGAGGTCTTGGGACACAGCACAGTAGATGGCGTTCATAGCTTTTGCTTCAGCAATTGTCGAACATCGTCCACTTTTCTTTAGATTTGGGTTTTGTGATGGTTGTGCCACTATCAAGTACAACTTGTTTAGATGGTGGCAAATATCCACTTTCAACTATATCCCAAACATCATGATCCAAAGATCACAGAAAGTAGTGCATCCTAGCCTTCCAGTATGCATAATTTGATCCATCAAACATGGGAGGTCTAATGACTGATGAGCCCTCTCCTTTGGCCATATTCCCAACTTTAGTCAAGATCATTCTCTAGGCGGTGAAGCCCTTATAAAGAGACCCGCTCTGATACCAATTGAAATAGCGGTGAAGACAGCTTTAGTTGAAGTAGGAATATGCCAATATGTCATAGAGGGGGGTGAATAGAACTTTTCAAAGTTTTTATGATTTATTTAAAATCCTATTACACTAATCCTAACACCAAGCCTATATTAGGATTACTCAAGAGTAACTCTACTGGCTTCCAAGCCCGGTAGAGGATCCAATCACAAACTATTTAAGAGATGAATAATATGCAAACTAGTTTATGATGGATATGACTGTGTATATGTGTGAGGTGTGATCTCAGATATTCAGATATAAGTAAATCACACAAACAGAAGAATAGCAATCTCAAACACAGTTATTTTTATAGTGGTTCAACTACTTGTCTACTCTACTCCCTGTAACCGCACTCAACCCTTAAGTGTATCAGATTTCACTAAGGAGGCTTCACAATAGTTCACCTCAAACCTAAGGTTTTAAATCAGGTTCACCTCCAACCTTTATGACCTACACTGAGGCTGACTGTTTATGCTCTCGTGAGCAAGTGTCCACACATTGCACCCACTTTTAGGCACACTGGCTAAGAATCTTCCACAATGTCACGCCCTAAACTCGGAAACCGAGCTCACAAAATTCCCGATCGCCGAATCCGGCACCAACAACCTCCGTAAAATCTCATTCTCGGCTCCCACCGCCCATTCACCAGGTTCCGATCCTGGGATACTGCGAGGAGGATTTTTTTAACATCAGCTTGATTCATAATAAGCATAACCAAAGGCATAACTCACAAACAACAACTAAAAACTCCATCACATTTCCACTATGATAAAAAACTTTACAAGTATAATGAGCATAAAGGGAAATACAATGATGATGAACAAAACTCCAAAATAATCTGCCACGTGCTCAAGCCTCAGCACTGCTGCAATCCAACGTCACCTGCACGCAACGGTCATGCATAAGCTTATAGAAGCTTAGAGGGTGGTGAAAGTGTGTGCTCAAGGTGGTAATGCAGTTATGCTATATCAGAGTAATGCGGAACATGCTGATGAAAGCCAAGAATACCATAACCGTACCAAGGCCATGCGGTGCAAAGCATGAATGATGTCGGCCATACCAAGGCCATGCAATGCGAAATGCAACTCAAGCATACAAATCCTCATCTAAGTCCACATATCAATACAGCTCAAAATCTGGAATATCACCGGGGTCTAGTACACCCCAACCAAATTGCCGCCCCATCGCATGTAATAAGGTGAGCGGAAGAGACCTCACTATCCGCCTGCCAATATCAGGCTCGACTCGTCAATAGCGGACCCATTCCTCGAGCTGGTTAGACTCAGCCTAGCTTTGACCCCTCCTCTCGGGCGGGTAAGGCCGCACCCCCTTCCAACCGACCACGACACAGTGGAAAGCGCAACCGTCTGGTAATCGGCACTCAGCGCTCATGCACCCACTCGGTTTAGACGTTGGAGCAACCTCTTGGTACCATAAGGGTTTAGGGACTTTCACCTAGGGATATCTATTGCACCCCATGTAGAACAATATTTCTGGTATCCAATCCTGCCAACCACGATACGTCAGTGGAGGCTACGGTCCTGATGTCGCTAGGGCGTACAATAACCATATCATACAATGCGAATGCATGAATCATACTATCCAGTCATACAACAATCCTGCGCGTATCATGCGCTCTTGTAGGGCAACACCACCTATCCGGGAGCCCCTAAACAATCTGCCCGAAGGCATATGCTATGATCAGTCACTTCTTATATGAAGCATACATATGATGCGTATGATCATGAGTTATGGAGCTATACTACACATGTTATAAAGTAATGCATTATCCTTACAACGCAAATGGCCTAGACGGCCTACACACAACGAGTACAGGCCTATCAATGGGCCCTAGGGAGAGTCGTAATGTGGACGTTTAACCAACATTTAAACCGCAATGTGGACGTCAAACCAACATTGTTCCCAAGGCACGACTGTCGTAAACATCATTACATAGACCATGTTGGGATCACACATTGCAATGGACCTTAGGTACATCCCATTGGGCCTTAAATACATCAAATGGGCCAAATCACATGGGCCTTATATTCATCAAGTGGGCCACATCAATGGGCCGCACTAATGGGCCTTATGTACATTGTACTGGGCCATAACCTGTGGGCCTTAGAATACATCAAATGGGCCTAATCTCATGGGTCTTATGTGTATCAAAGGGGCCACACCAATTGGGCCTTATATGCACATCAAATGAGCCTCAACCCATAGGCCCCAATACATCTTAATGGGCCTTATATGCATGCCAAGGTGGGGTCCACTTGGACTATGGATCTAGCCCATTCTCTAAGCCCATGCCATAAAATAACCTTTTAAAAATGGATGGACAGATTGGATGCAGCACCTGCCTCATGGTGGGGGGGGGGTCCACATGAAGGCCCACCACCTAGTATATTATATATAATATAATATATATTTTACATATAGTATATACAATATTATATATATATACACACACACGCAGACACACACACCCACACACACGCACACACACACACCCACACACACACACACACACACACATACACACACCCACTGTCCCCTGGACGGTGGGGATATAACACATAAATTACAGTGGGCTCCACTGTCCAGGCGGACGATGGAAATGAAACACATATATCACTGTGGGCTCCACGTGGGGCCCACCATAATGTTTCTACACCATCCAACCCGTTGATAAGGTCACGTAGACCTAGATGGAGAGTAGAAACAAATTTCATCCCGATCCAAAACTTCTGTGGACCCAAAAAGGGTTTCAACAGCAGACGTTCATCATCACTGATTCTTGTGATGCAGGCCACCTGAACTCCAGATCAGGCTAAATTTTGGGGTGGGTGCATTTCAGGGAGTAGCCCACCCAATGAACGGGTTAGATGACAGATATACGTCATGGTGGGGCCCACAGCAGGGGCCGTGGGTTGCTGCCGTCCGCCCGTCCGCTGGCAGCTACGCAGGCAACGCCTGCTACCTTCTGACACAGCAGCAGCGCCTGCTGCTGCTGTTGTTATTATTATTTTTTTAATTTTTGGTTTCTTTTTTAAGGTTTTGCTCATGTGGGGCCCACATTAGGTAAATCTACCTCGTCCAATGGCCCTCCATGGCTCAAAATAAGCAAAACAAGCCCAATATTGGGCCTGTTTCGGTGTATAGAAACAATAGAAGATATTTCAATGGTAAACCCACTGTTTTTCATGTTATGGCCCACTTGAAAGTCTGATTGGTCCCATCTTTCGGCTCAACGCCTAAAACGAGCTTGGGAAAGGAATGGACGGCATGGATTGAATACATACGTCAAGGTGGGGCCAAAATAAGTGGGCCACCCTTAAACTTGGAAACAAGCTGATATTTGTGCTTTCTAACAAACGTCCAGCATCCCTGGACGATGGACTTAGCAAATACATTAGAGGTGGGCCCTGCTTAGGTGGGCCACCTCATGGAGGATGGTGTGGGTACAGTACATATAAGGTGGGCCCCACCCATAGACGGCTTGGATAAATTACTTACTTCATGGTGGGGTCCATTCAAGTGGGCCACACAACCTCATTATCATCACAAAAAAAAGGGAGAGAGATAGAGAGTGGGACACGCATGATGGAGGGACCCCGGCACTATGGGCCCTCCCTTCAATGATCTACAACATAAATCAAGTGGGCCATTACATGTGGGCCCATTAAATCGAAATCCAATGGTGCAGATCCCTTCTTCACTAAAATAGACGGTCTAGATGACCCTAGGTATGCAAAGAAAATAAACATCATGATGGGGTCCATGGAGAATGGCCCCATCATGGAATGATCATGATGATCCAAGTGGGCCATTGGCCACATCTTAGGGTCCAAAGTGAGAACCAAACCATTGATTGGTTGGCCTCACTTGGCCCATCTAAAAAAAACATTAAAACTACCCTACCAAAGCACCCACCGCTTGATCTTCTTGCTCCCTTGGCTTCCTTAGCTCCTTAGCTTTGATTCCAACAGAGGAGATGAGGTTTGGATGGTTGAGATGGGAGATGAAAGGGTAGGAAATGGGCCACACTTGAAGCTTGAGAGATATGGGGAGAGGCTTGGACGTGTGGATTCTCTCTTGCTTGGGAATGAGTTTGAAAATGAGAGAGAGAGACTTGTAAAGAGAGTGGGATGGGTGATAGATGTGTTGATGTGGTAAGTGATAGGTGTAAGAGCTCTTTTTGACTTTTGTGGCAAAAGTTGTAAGAAAGGTATGGGTTTTGTAGGAACTTTTTGACTTTGGGGGCTTGCTTGGGAAATGGTGAAAGGTGATGTGTACCTGACATGTACTTGATATGATGGGATTGATCAATGTGACAAGTCGTAGAGATTCTCTCAGATTTTGCAACGCGCGGCGTTTTCCTCCCACTGAACGCTGGCCCACATCTCCCGACCAGGGTATCGCCTCGACGCGCGAGTTGCGGCATCAGAACTGCGGTGACGGCGTGTAACGACCTTGGAATTTTTATGCTAATCTTTCCTTAAGTAGTTGTTTTTGGGGTAATTAGCACTATACTCGATTGCTTGTGAAATTCGCATCAATCACTTTAAATTGTATCTGCATGGCTCTAAACTTGTAGATTAGTTAGCGCTACGTTACTCTGAAATCTGGGATCCATCGCTAAATCCAGTTGTTCTGGAGAATTTTTGGAAGATCTGGATCGGACCTGGACCGCGCGTTAAAAGTCCGATGGCGATGATCTTAGGTTGTTGCGGTCACCGAGTTGGGCTTGACCATCACCTCGAAAATCAAGTCCATGTGATGTTCTGGGTCAATTTGTTTGAGTTCAGAGTTCAGAGTGTGAGAACGGTTGGAATTTATTAAGTTTTTATGAAATTTGAGTCGTGTCGCTTGCGCGACGATTTTAAGCTATCTGACCATTGGATTCTAACCCAATTTCACCCTCTGATCAGGATAGGTGGCCCAGGCATATCCTAGTGCTTGTGGACCTGATCGAGATTCCGTGACCGTTGAATTGAGTGTGGTCCGCCACAGCTGATCTGAAGAGCCGGTCGGTTTGAAAACTCAGCTTGACCTAGATCCATGGTCAAGGAGCTTAAGTCCGACCTTTCGTGGTTATAGGCTCACCAGAAGTGCTTCGTTGGATCGAGAAAAGCATGCTTTGGTTATAACCTAAGTATACGTTGTCCCTGGGGTTATTTTCATCAAATATAGGCCTATTTATAGTCCTTAAACCCTAGCCCTCTTTTCCATACGAATTTTCTCTAACCCTAGCTTGGAAAGAGAGTGGAAAAGAGAGAGAAAGTGAGAGAGATAAGTTGGTGAATCATCTTGGATTCTTCCTTGTTCTTCTTCATCTTTGAACCTTCACTTTGAATCGTTCTTCTGACGATTCTGAGTTCATTTTGGGGTAAGTTAATCTAACCCCAACCTGTGTTAGAGCTTAGATTAATCTTGGTGTAGTTGTATCTCATTTCTATCTTTGTTTTAGGGTATCCTATCACCGTTGACGAAGACAACTCGTCTAAATCAGTTCGGTGTTTCTTTCTTTGCTTAAGGTGTGGACTTTAAGTGTATAGGTTATGGTTTTCAAGGCTTTCAATGCTAGTGCATGATTTATTCTTGTTATGGATAAGATTCTGCATGCCAAATGTTGTGTTTACGTTGCTTTCCTGATATGCATGTGCTATATTGAGATTTGTGTATTCTATGTGTATTTATAAAGTACCGTATACGTATAAAATATGCACTTATGTTTGCCATGATTATTTGTCATGTATGTATGCGTATGACAACTCCTTGGTAAAAGGAATTGTCAAAATGCATGTATTTCAACATACGTCATGTATGTTGTTCCATGTATGCGAAGTGTTTGTAGAAATGCATGAATGATCTAAAGTGTAATTTGTTACACTAATTGCGGGCATTGAGAAGTGATTCTCAACACTCCTATTAATGTGCATGATTTCCTTTATGCAAGTTACATTCCATGTTATTTAAATTCAAGCATTACATATGCTTACATTTATGTTAAGTTGAGATTCTTCAGATGCGTATGTACCATGATTTAAGTTGTTGTTCCATTACTGTTTTTCATTCCATATGAATATCTGTCGTAGTGTAATGTGTTTGGGACTATGCACTAGTCCAGGAAATCAGTAATCTGCCTTACGTTTGTGGCTGAGAATGCTTTTGCCACAAAGGACGTGATTAGACGAACCCGAGCCGTATTAGAGTTGTCGGCAGTGGTTTGGCCACGCGGAGTGTTTGCGCACTCTATGCCGCTCAACTCAACGTGCGCTCGTGCTAGTTGAGTTCGTCAAGTAACCCGATTATCCGATGTATGTTCACCATGTATGGACGCTATTGCTTGAATCTAGGGCACCGAACTTACCAGTGAAAACCTCGATCCGCTAAGACTCATGAGCCGGACATGGTGGTATGGGACACCGTGGTCGAGCTGTCGGCCTACGCTGGGGTGACGAGCCTCCCCGTAGTGACCAGTAAGCAACTAAACTCGTGAGTCGATTATGGTGGTATGGGACACTATATTCGTGCTATCGGCCTACATTGATTGGTGACGAGCCCTTTGTAGTGACCTCGAGCATACCTGGATACCGTAAGGAGGTGACGAGCCGAACTGTGGTAGTAAGGGAATGAAAGGCGTGCATTGATTGGTGACGAGCCCTTTACTACGACCTCAAACATATGATCGTATGAGATGTCTAGGATTGACGACCCTAGTATGGATTACTGTTTGGATGGTGATATGAGGAAGGTATCTTAGCTTCCCAATCCTGCTGTGTGAAATGGATTAATAACAACTTGGTAATCATATCCATACACCGCATTTGCATGTGCTTTGTAGATGTGGCGCACTTTGAGGCGATGTCATGCGTAACGTAAGATGAAGACGCTGAGGGTGTACGCGTGAGGGCACGCATCATATTGCATACATCCTTGCATTAACAAGAGTACTTAGGATTTATTTAATTGTCCTGCTTTATCATTACTGTTTGATTGAACTGATAACATGTTAACCAGTGCCTTATTATTCCACTGAGTTGATCACTCACTCCCACGTTCTGGGGCGGTGTTAAACACCCACCAGACTCTGTCTTAGGCTCTGATGTTGCAGATGTGGATGCGACTTCTGAGGCAGAGCGGGAGCTGGATGATGATGAGGCTGCGTTCTCTTATATGCAGTTTTCAGACGGGTTCTAGCGAGCCTCGGTCTGATGCGCGGGATCTCTGGGATTATTTTTGGGAATTTAAATGATGTAACTTGATACTTATAATTTTGTTAAATAACACTTTCATACGACCTGGCTTGTATATGTATTTCAGGGATTTACACTTGTACACATACTTTTCTATAAGTCTTCCGCTTGCTTTATTCACTTATCCCTGAATCATATCTGTGTTTTGGCTTAATCTATTCCATGTTTTATGCACTAATACAGTCAACATACATTCATCATTAAATATGTTGCATAAGTGATGTTTTGGAACTCGGGAGCTGAGTTATGCTCGACCCCCGAATTTCAAGGCGTTACACGGCACGGTTGCTATGGTAAAGGTTTTCGGTTGAGTTGACTCGGGTTGACGGCATGTGAATCAGGGTTGCGCGCAATTACCGGTTAAGGGTCGAAGGTTGCCGAAATTCGACCGGAAAGACTGTAAAAATCTATGGAACGGTACGGTCTAGGATACGGGGCTTACAGCTCTCCCCTCCTAATAAAAATTTCATCCTTAAAATTTACATAATCATCGCAATTAGCCATAACTCAAGAGGAAGAAGAAACATAATATCACTATATAAAATCAAAGATAACATACAACATACAACACTATCAATCATAAAAAAGATGGGGATAACGCTCTCGAATCTCAGCCTCGCACTCCCAAGAAGCCTCCTCAATAGAATGGTGACCCCATTGAACCTTCACCAATAGAATGACCTTAGTTCGGAGGACCTGTTCCTTCCGATCAAGGATACGGACCGGCTGCTTGATGTAAGAAGCGTTCTCACGAACCTCTAACAACTGCCAATAGATAACAGGAATGATGTCTGACCCACACTTCCTCAACATGGAGACATGAAAAACGTTGTGGACGCCAGACAACTGAGATGGCAAGGTAAGCCGATAGGCAAGGCGCTAACGCTCCTAGTGATCTCAAAAGGTCCTATGAATCTCGGGGCAAGCTTGCCCTTCGCTCCAAATCGAACTACGCCCTTCATGGGTGAGACCTTGAGATACACATGGTCCCCTACATCAAACTCCAAGGGATGACACCGACGATCAACAAAACTCTTCTGCCGACTCTTAGCTGTGTGCATCCTCTGCCTAATGATATCAATAGCCTCTGACATCTCCTGCACAAGCTCAGGACCTAGGAGGCGACGCTCTCCAACCTCAGTCTAACAACTCGGTAATCTGCATGGTCTGCCATATAATGCCTCAAAAGGAGCCATGCCGATGGTCGCCTGATAGCTGTTATTGTACGCGAACTCAGCCAATCATAGATGCTCATCCCAGCTACCCCCAAAATCAATTGTGCAGGCTCGAAGCATATCCTCAAGGATCTGGTTGACCCTCTCGGTCTGGCCATCGGTCTGTGGATGGTACGCAGTGCTGAGCTGCAAATCAGAACCCATCGCTCTCTGGAAGCTCCCCCAAAACTGAGACGTGAACCTCGAGTCTCGGTCAGAAATGATCGAGACTGGAACGCCACGTAGTCTCACAATATCCTCGATGAATAATCTCGCAAGCCGGTCCAAAGGCCAAGTCGCACATATCGCAATAAAATGTGCCGACTTCGTTAGACGATCCACAACAACCTAGATGGCATCATGACCGCGCTGAGTCATCAGCAAACCCATAATGAAATCCATCTACACGTACTCCCACTTCCACATCGGGACATTCAACGGTCGTAATAAACCAGGGGGTCTCTGATGATCGGCCTTGACACGCTGGCATGTGTCACACTCGGCCACAAAACTGGTGATCTGGTGCTTCATCCCTACCCAAAGATACTGTCGCCTCATATCATGGTACATCTTCATCGAGCCAGGGTGGATAGAAAACCGTGATTGATGTGCCTCGGTCATAAGATCTCTACGTAACTCAGGAATATCCTGGACACATAATCGGCCTCTAAAGCGAAGTCCACCGTCAGAACCAATCTGCCAATCTGCCTGACTCTCAGATGCTGCCTCTGCTCGGTAATCTTGTAACGACTCGTCTGCCTGCTGAGCCTCAATCACCCTTACGATAAGAGAGGGTTGAATCGACAGGCTCGATAACTGCATAATAGAAGACTGCAAGCCAAACTCAAAGTCGTACTCTGCTATATCCTCGAGCATCCACCACTCCTGAATCATCATATGCGCCACCAGGTCTCGTGGTTGACAGTTGAGGGCATCTGCCACCACATTCGCCTTGCCCGGGTGGTACTGGAGATCGAAATCATAGTCCTTCAAGAGCTCCATCCAACGTCTCTGCCTCTTGTTCAGCTCAGATTGCGAGAAGAGGTACTTTAAGCTCTTGTAGTCAGAGAAGAGCTTGAACCTGACCTCATAAAGATAGTGTCTCCACCCCTTCAGTGCGAAGACAACTGCAGCCAACTCTAAATCATGTGTGGGGTAGTTTAGCTCATGGACCTTGAGCTGACGAGACGCGAAGGCCACTGGTCTCCCGTGCTGCATCAGGACAACACCCAAACCAATATGCGAGGCATCGGTAAATACAATAAAATCATCACTCTTAGAGGGAAGAGTGAGGACAGGAGTAGACGTGAGGCGGCCCTTCAACTCCATAAATGCTCGCTTGCAAGCATCGCTCCAAATAAACTCTACGCCCTTCCGGGTCAACCTGGTCAACGGGACTACAATACGAGAGAAGCCCTCAATGAAACGCCGGTAATAGCCTGCTAAACCAAGAAAACTGCAGATCTCGGATGCAGTCGTGGGCTGACCCCACTGACGCACTGGCTTAACCTTCGAGGGGTCCACTGCGACACCCTCCCTCGTCACCACGTGACCGAGGACTTCACCTCCTCTTGCCAAAACTCTCACTTCTCCAGCTTTGCATACAGCTGGTGTGCGTGGAGGGTCTGCAACGTAACCTCCAAATGTTGTTCGTGCTCCTCACGGGTCCTCGAATAGATCAGAATGTCGTTGATGAATACTACAATAAATTGATCAAGATACGGATAGAAGACCTCGTTTATCAACTACATGAACAATGCTGGCGCATTGGTCAGTCCGAAGGACATGACCTGAAACTCGAAATGACCTAACGCTTCCTAAATGCTGTCTTCGGAATGTCCTCCTCTCGGACCCTAATCTGATGATAACCGGAACGCAAGTCGATCTTTGAAAAGAACTGTGCACCCTACAACTGAACGAACAAATCATCAATCCTCAGGAGCGGGTACTTGTTCTTGATCGTGATCTTGTTGAGCTCGCGGTAATCTATGCAAAGCCTCAACGTGCCATCCTTCTTCTTCACGAAGAGTACCGGCGCTCCCCATGGTGAACTGCTTGGACAGATAAAGCCCAACTCGCGTAACTCGTCTAACTATTTCTGTAGTTCCTGCAACTTCAACGGTGCCATACGATACGGGGCCTTCGAAATAGGCGCGGTACCGGGCACGAGATCAATCTAAAACTTGGTGAGTCGGCGAGGTGGTAATCCCGGAATCTCCTGGACCACATCGGGAAAATCGCAAACCACGGGCAACTGGTCGATGCTCACCGCTATGGGCTCCCCTATGACACATGACATCAAACAAGACAACGACTCTCCTCTGGGCTCAGCAATGAACTGGAATTGCGGCAAGCCATGTATACAAAACGTGACTGTCCTCGCGGAGCAATCCAATATGGCGTGGTACTCGGCAAGCCAATCCATGCCCAAGATGACATCAAACTCGGACATCGGCAACGCAAACAGATCGGCAGGAAAAAAGGTATCCCCAACTAGAACGAGGCAAGATGAGTAAAATCAGCCCAACACTGAAGTCTTTCCCAAGGGAGTCGATACTGTCAACCCCTCACGAGCAGACTCCAATGGCAAACCAGTCGATCGGCAAAAACTCTCGGCCATAAAAGAATGAGATGCACCAGAATCAAACAACACGCGTGCAATGCATGCAAATACTGGAAGTATACCCTCAACGACTCCTTTGGATAACTGCGGGTCCTGCTGAGCCGCATAAAACCTAGCCTGAACCGGCTGGGGAGGTGCCTGTCCCCTCTGAGCATGCTGCTGCTACTGGGGTCGCTGAGGCAGTCGAAACTGCTGCCTCTACTGCTGCGGCCACGGAGGCTGGTGCTGATGTTGCTGCTGAGGTGGCCTCGATGGTGGGGGCTGCTGTCGCTACTGCTGTGGCGGTCTCTGCTGCTGCTACGGTGGTGGAGGCTGTTGTGGACCTATCTGCTGCTGCTGCTGGGGGCGAGGACACTCTCACATATGGTGTCCTGCCGCATCGTACCTAAAACAAGTGCCTGTGAGCTGCCTTGGAGGTGGTGCTGGAGGTGCTGCTGGCGCTCGGAAGGCTGGGCGACCTGGCGCCTCTGCTGTGGTCGACCCTGCTGGGTATCACTGGAAGGAGCCTGCCTCTTCCGGTCTCTCCTCTGACCGCGATCAGACTGAGAACCGTCCCACTCAGCCTCAAAAATCTGGGCCTTTCATACCACTCCCTCGAAAGTCGGGAGCTCATGCCCAATAACACTGCCTCGAAGACCGTAACGCAAGCCGCCCTCAAATTGTCAGGCTCTCCGCTCCTCATCATCCATCAGGTATGGTGCAAATCTGAACAGCGCTACAAAACGAGCGGCATACTGAGCTACTGTCATATCGCCCTGCACCAAGGCCTCAAACTCCAACATTCGCTATTGTAGAATGTGATCAGGAAAATACTGTCGATCAAACCGATCCACAAAATCCTCCCAAGTCCATACAAAATCAGCCCCTACTGCTCGGGAGACTGATGCCCACCAGTGCTCAGCCTCACCATGGAGGAGAAATACGGCTAATCAGACTCGCCACTCAGTCATGCATCCCATCGTCTCAAATATCTTCTCCACATTGGCACGCCATCTCTCAGCTACCGCCGGGTCTGGCTCACCTTGGAAATGCGGGGGATCGAGTTCTCGGAACTCTCGAAGGAGGGCACTCGGGCGCTCCTGCTCTGCCTACGCTAGTGAAACAACAAGGTGTCTGCCCTGCCCCTGAAGTGCGGCCGTCATAGCCTGCAGCATCTGCTGTAACTGGGAAGCACTCACGGATATGGTCGGATCCACACCGATCTCTGGTGGAGGAGCTGCATCCATAGGCTGGGCAGTAGGAATCTCTGGTGGTGAAGCAGGGATCGTAGGTGGTAGTGCGAGAGCCGCAGGTGGTGGAGCCGGAGTCTCAGGTGGTGGTGCGGGAGTCGATCGGGTCACTCTCCTGCACGGCATGTCCTACAGGAAAGAGCGAAGGTGCCTATCAACTTAAAGGCTCACGAAGGCACGCACGTTAAGGGTCTGTAATAAAAGATTGCTAGGCTATCCGAAATTAGGACTTAAATCATTCATAGCAGACATGTAATGTTGTTCTTGGTTATTCCCGAGATATGCTCTAATACTAACTTCTGTCACGCCACAAACTCAGAAACTGGGCTCACAAAATTCTCTATCACCTAATCCGGTGCCGACAGCCTCCACAGAACCCCATTCTCGGCTCCCAGCGCCCATTTGCTAGGTTCCGATCTTGGGATACTACGAGGAGGATTTTTTTAACATTAGTTTGATTTATAATAAGCATAACCAAAGGCATAACCCACAAACAACAACCAAAAACTCCATCACATTTCCACTATGATCAAAAACTTTACAAGTACAATGAGCATAAAGGGAAATACAGTGATGATGAACAAAACTCCAAAATAATCTGCCACATGCTCAAGCCTCAGCGCTGCTACAATCCAACGTCACCTGCATGTAACGGTTGTGCATAAGCTTATAAAAGCTTAGAGGGTGGTGAAAGTGTGTGCTCAAGGTGGTAATGCAGTTATGACGTATCAGAGTAATGCGGAACATGCTGATGAAAGCCAAGAATACCATAGCCATACCAAGGCCATGCGGTGCAAAGCATGAATGATGTCGGTCATACTAAGGCCATGCAATGCGAAATACAACTCAAGCATACAAATCCTCATCTAAGTCCACATATCAATATAACATCTAGAATATCACCGGGGTTTAGTACACCCCAACCAGATTGCCGCCCCATCGCGCGCAATAAGGTGAGTGGAAGAGACCTCACTATCCGCCTGTCAATATCGGGCTCGGCTCGTCAATGGCGGACCCATTCCTTGAGCTGGTCAGACTCAGCCTAGCTTTGCCCCCTCCTCTCGGGTGGGTAAGGCTGCACCCCCTTCCAACCGACCACGACACAGTGGAAAGCGCAACCGTCTGGTAATCGGCACTCAACGCTCATGCATCCACTCAATCTAGACGTTGGAGTAACCTCTTGGTACCATAAGGGTTTAGAAACTTTCACCCAGGGATATCTATTGCACCCCATGTAAAACAATATGTCTGGTATCCAATCCTGCTAACCACGATATGTCAGTGGAGGCTACGACCCTGATGTCGCTAGGGTGTACAGTAACCATATCACACAATGCGAATGCATGAATCATACTATTCAGTCATACAACAATCTTGCACGTATCATGCGCTCATGTAGGGCAACACCCCCTATCCGGGAGCCCCTAAACAATCTGCTCGAAGGCATATGCTATGATCAGTTACTTCTCATATGAGCATACATATGATGCGTATGATCATGAGTTATGGAGTTATACTGCACATGTTATAAAGTAATGCATTATCCTTACAACGTAGATGGCCTAGACGGCCTACACACAACGAGTACAGGCCTATCAATGGGCCCTAGGGAGAGTCGTAATGTGGACATTTAACCAACATTTAAACGTGCAATGTGGACGTCAAACCAACATTGCTCCTAAGGCACGACTGTCGTAACATCATTACATAAACCATGTTGGGATCACACATTGCAATGGACCTTAGGTACATCCCATTAGGCCTTAAATACATCAAATGGACCAAATCACATGGGCCTTATATTCATCAAGTGGGCCACATCAATGGGCCGCACCAATGGGCCATAACCCGTGGGCCGTCTTATGTGTATCAAAGGGGCCACACCAATTGGGCTTTATATGCACATCAAATGAGTCTCAACCCATAGGCCCCAATACATCTTAATGGACCTTATATGCATGACAAGGTGGGGTCCACTTAGACTATGGATCTGGCCCATTCTCTAAGCCCATGCCATAAAATAACCTTTTTAAAATGGATGGACAGATTGGATGTAGCACCTGCCTCATGGTGGTGGTGGGGGGGGGGGGGGGGGGGGAAGTCCACATGAAGGCCTACCACCCAGTATATTATATATAATATAATATATATTTTATATATAGTATATACAATATTATATATATATACACACACACGCAGACACACACACCCACACACACGCACACACACACACCCACACACACACACCCACCGTCCCCTGGACGGTGGGGATATAACACATAAATTACAGTGGGCTCCACCGTCCAGGCGGACGGTGGAAATGAAACACATATATCACTGTGGGCTCCACGTGGGGCCCACCATAATGTTTATACACCATCCAACCTGTTGATAAGGTCACGTAGACCTAGATGGAGAGTAGAAACAAATTTCATCCTGATCCAAAACTTCTGTGGACCCAAAAAGGGTTTCAACAGCAGACGTTCATCATCACTGATTCCTGTGATGCGGGCCACCTGAACTCCGGATCAGGCTAAATTTTGGAGTGGGTGCACTTCAGGGAGTGGCCCACCCAATGAACGGGTTAGATGACAGATATACATCATGGTGGGGCCCACGGCAGGGGCCGTGGGTTGCTGCCGTCCGCCTGTCCGCTGGCAGTTACGCAGGCAACGCCTGCTGCCTTCTGACACAGTAGCAGCGCCTGCTGCTGCTGCTGTTGTTATTATTATTATTATTATTATTTGATTTCTAGTTTTTTTAAGGTTTTGCTCATGTGGGGCCCACATTAGGTAAATCCACCCCGTCCAATGGCCCTCCATGGCTCAAAACAAGCAAAACAAGCCCAATATTGGGCCTGTTTCGGTGTATAGAAACAACAGGGGATATTTCAATGGTAAACCCGCTGTTTGCCATGTTATGGCTCGCCTGAAAGTCTGGTTGGTCCCATCTTTCGGCTCAACGCCTAAAACGAGCTTGGAAAAGGAATGGACAGTGTGGATTGAATACATACATCAAGGTGGGGCTAAAATAAGTGGGCCACCCTTAAGCTTGGAAACAAATTGATATTTGTGTTTTCCAACAAACGTCCAACGTCCCTGGACATTGGACTTAGCAAATACATTAGAGGTGGGCCCTACTTAGGTGGGCCACCTCATGGAGGATGGTGTGGGTACATTACATATAAGGTGGGCCCCACCCATAGACGGCTTGGATAAATTACTTACTTCATGGTGGGGTCCATTCAAGTGGGCCACACAACCTCATTATCATCACAAAAAAAGGGAGAGAGAGATAGAGAGTGAGACATGCGTGATGGAGGGACCCCGGCACTATGGGCCCTCCCTTCAATGATCTACAACATAAATCAAGTGGGCCATTACATGTGGGCCCATTAGATCGAAATCCAACGGTGGAGATCCCTTTTCCATTAAAATAGATGGTCTAGATGACCCTAGGTATGCAAGGAAAATAAACACCATGATGGGGTCCATGGAGAATGGCCCCATCATGGAATGATCATGATGATCCAAGTGGGCCATCGGCCACATCTTAGGGTCTAAAGTGAGATCCAAACTATTAATTGGTTGGCCTCACTTAGCCCATCTAAAAAAATATTAAAACTACCCTATCAAAGCACCCACCGCTTGATCTTCTTGCTCCCTTGGCTTCCTTAGCTCCTTAGCTTTGATTCAAACGGAGGAGATGAGGTTTGGATGGTTGAGATGGGAGATGAAAGGGTAGGAAATGGGCCACACTTGAAGCTTGGGAGATATGGGGAGAAGCTTGGATGTGTGGATTCTCTCTTGCTTGGGAATGAGTTTGAAAATGAGAGAGAGAGACTTGTAAAGAGAGAGGGATGGGTGAAAGATGTGTTGATGTGGTAAGTGATGGGTGTAAGAGCCCTTTTTGACTTTTGTGGCAAAAGTTGTGAGAAAAGTATGGGTTTTGTAAGAACTTTTAGACTTTTGGGGCTTGCTTGGGAAAGGGTGAAAGGTGATGTGTACTTGACATGTACTTGATATGATGGGATTGATTGATGTGACAAGTCGTAGAGATTCTCTCGGGTTTTACAACGCGTGGCGTTTTCCTCGCGCTGAACGCTGGCCCACATCTCCCTACTAGGGTATCGCCTCGGCGCGCGAGTCATGGCATTGGAACCGCGGCGACGGCGCAGTCGCTATGGTAAAGGTTTTGGGTTGAGTCGACTCGGGTTGACGGCATATGAATCAGGGTCACGCGCAAATACCGGTTAAGAGTCGAAGGTTACCGAAATTCGACCGGGAAGACCGCAAAAATCTATAGAACGGTACGGTCTAAGATATGGGGCTTATACACAAGACCCTAATGGAGGTTTTACACGGTTCACCTCAAACCCAAGGTTTCACACGGTTCACCTCAAACCCAAGGTTTTGACTGGTTCACCTCTAACCAGATGTTTATACTCTCCATAGAGCAAGGGTCCACACAATGCACCCACCACGTACACTCCCGACGAAGGCCTCCTAGAGGACTTGCAAGGGTGAGAAACACCTTAGACCCAATCCTAAAAAGGAATGATCACAAGTGTCCTCTGGACTCTGATAACTTACAGATAAGTGGATGAGTCCCATTCAGGACATTGATGAAGATCTCCTCCTTGTTGATGAAGAATCTTTTGCTTCCTTGATCTGCAACTCAAATGATATACCAATATATGGTGACGGGTTGGGTCAAGGTTATGATGGAATCCTACTCTCTAAATGTTTTCCTATTAGGAAGATAGAGCAATTCCAATCATCTATACATTCAAGGCATCCCGGCTTAATGATTTTCCATTAAGGTAGTAGCTGGAGGATCCTTAAATGCGGAAGTTCATTCCCCAATCCACTCTATTGAATATTAATGATAAGGTGGATTGGGGGATGAACTCCCTTGAGAGAAAGGGCTTTGGGTAAATGATCTAAGGTTAAATACTCAAAAGCACTCTCTTCTTTCTCTACTAGCAACAATAGACAAACTCTCTTTAAATAGGCAAAAGGTTCCAACGGATATAAAATGGTCACATTTATGACAGAGTTTGATATCATTGAGCATTTACTCTCGATAGCATCGATGGTCCACTCGATGGCACAAACTTAATGTTATACACTTTTGAAACCTTTAGCTAACTGGTCGATGAAATTGATACACTTGTCGATGTCATCGGATTTCGAACTAAGATTTCATCGATGAGAGGTTCGATTCATCGATACTTGAAAGCGAGAGAGAATTGACATGAAATATTTCAGGTTTTCAAGAATGATCGAGGCACCATCGAGATCATCGGAATTTAAATGTCGAGGATATCGATATCAGAGTCGAGGCATCGATAAATCCAGCGGATTTCTTATTAAGCTTGCTGGAATCATCTATACATTCAAGGCATCTCGGCTTAATGATTTTCCATTAACGTAGTAGCTGGAGGATCCTTGGCACCCCCGATCATAGATAAACCATCTTGAAATATTTTGTTGGAAGAACTTGGCGCCCTAGACCAATCTCATCGAGATTTGAATTTCGATGGTATCGAGGAGGGTTCGATATATCGATGCATATATGATATCCTTAAGGAAAAACAGGGGTGCCGAAAATCTGTCTGTTGATATTATCGAGTCACCTTCGATGGACTCGAGATTCAAATATTGATGATATCGATATATGGATCGATACATCGATAAATCAATCCAGAGATATATGCGATTGCTGGACACTTTGTCCTCTTTTCGATGATATCATTTTAGGCATCGATGACATCGACAGAGAAAGTCAATCATATCGAGATGTGTATTGATAAAATCGACAAAGCAAGAAAACTTAGAGATTTTCTGATTTTTGAAAAAGTTTTTCTACTTAAAAACCTTATAATGTTCTAACTTGTTTTAAGGGTTTTATTCACCTGGTGTTTTGGGATATGCGATGTGAAGCTTTAGATTTACTTATGGCAAGCTTGCACACATCCGGCTAAGGTAGACGCTTGAATTGATCTTCCTATGTGGCTCTGTAGTCTGACTACCCCAACACACATGCTAATTGATAAACTAAGGCACTTTTAAGTTGGGATTCATTCGTTCAAGCAGTTCGCCTTGGGGAGCGTCAATACCCTTCGTCAGGAAGAAGGATGGCTTGTTGAGGCTCTGCATGGATTATCGCGAGCTTAACCGAGTCACGATAAAGAACAAGTATCCACTCCTGAGGATTGGTGATTTATTTGATCAGCTGCAGGGTACACAGTTCTTTCCAAAGATTGACCTACGTTTTGGTTATCATTAGATTCAGGTCCGAGAGGAGGACATTCCGAAGACAGCTTTCAGGATGCGTTATGATCATTTTGAGTTTCAGGTCATGTCCTTTAGACTGACCAATGTCTCGCAGTATTCATGCAGTTGATGAACGAGGTCTTCCGTCCATATCTCAATTAATTTGTTGTGGTATTCATTGATGACATTCTGATCTATTCAAGGACCCGTGAGGGTCATGAGTAGCATTTAGAGATTACATTGCAGTCCCTCCTAGTCCACCAGCTATATGCAAAGATGGAGAAGTGTGAGTTTTGACAGGAGGAGGTGAGGTTCCTCGATCACATGGTGACGAGGGAGGGTGTTGCAGTGGACCTCTCGGAGGTTAAGGCAGTGCGTCAGAGGGGCCAACCCACGGCTGCCTCTGAGATCTGCAGTTTTCTTGGTTTAACGGGCTATTACCGGCATTTCATTGAGGGCTTCTCCCGTATCACAACCTCATTGACCAGGTTGACTCGGAAGGGCATAGAGTTTGTTTGGAGCGATGCCTTTGAGTGAGCATTTATGGAGCTAAAGGACTGCTTCACGTCCACTCTTGTCCTCACTCTTCCCTCTGGGAGTGATGGATTCGTTTTATTTACTGATGCTTTGCGTATTGGCTTGAGTGCTATCCTGATGCAGCACGGGAGACCAGTGGCTTATGCATCTTGCCAGCTCAAGGTCCACGAGCTGAACTACCCCACTCATGATTTGGAGCTAGTAGCGGTTATCTTCGCACTGAAGGTGTGGAGGGACTATCTCTATGGGGTCAGGTTCGATCTCTTCTCCGACCACAAGAGCTTGAAATACTTATTCTCTTTGTCTGAGCTAAACATGAGGCAAAGGCGTTGGATGGAGCTCATGAAGGACCATGATTTGATCTCTGTACCACTCGGGCAAGGCAAATGTGGGGTGGATGCCCTCAGTCATCAGCCATGGGGCCTGGTGGGACACATGATGATTTAGGAGTAAAGGATACTCGAGGATATAGCAGAGTATTACTTCAAGTTTGGTCTATAGTCTTCCATCATTCAGCTATCGAGCCTGTCGAATCAACCCTCTCTTGTCGCAAGGGTGATCGAGGCTCAGTAGACAGATGAGTCATTACAGGATTACCACGCAGAAGCAGTATCTGAGAGTCAGACAGATTGACAGATTGGTTCTAATGGTGGACTTCGCTTCAGAGGTCTATTATGTGTCTTGAATATTTTTGAGTTGTATAAAGATCTTATGACCGAGGCACATCGATCACGGTTTTCTATCCACCCTGGCTCGACGAAGATGCACCGTGACATGAGGCGACAATATTTTTGGGCGGGGATAAAGCACCAGATCATTAGTTTTGTGGCTGAGTGTGACACATGCCAGCACGTCAAGACCGATCATCAGAGACCTCCTAGTCCATTGCAGCCATTGAGTGTCCCGATGTGGAAGTGGGAGCATGTATTTACAGATTTCATTATGGGTTTGTCGAGGACTCAGTGCGGTCATGACGCCATCTGGGTTGTCGTGGACCGTCTGATGAAGTCAGCACATTTTCTTGCGATTCGTGAGACTTGGCATTCAGACTGGCTTGCCAAGCTATTTGTTGATGAGATCGTGAGACTACATGGTGTTCCAGTCTCGATCATTTCCGACTGAGACCCAAAGTTCACATCTCAGTTTTAGGGGAGGTTTTAGAGGGCGATGGGGTCTCCCTTACGATTCAGCACCGCGTATCATTCACAGACTGATGGGCAAACCAAAAGGGTCAACCAGATCCTTGAGGATATGCTCAGAGCTTACACAATCGACTTCTCGGGTAGTTGAGATGAGCATCTACGATTGGCTGAATTAGCATACAACAATAGCTATCAGGCGACCATTGGCATGACTCCTTTTAAGACATTATATGGCAGACCGTGCAGATCTCTGAGTTGTTGGACCGAGGTCAGAGAGTGGCGTCTCCTAGGTCCCGAGATTGTGTAGTAGACGTCAAAGGCTATCGATATCATTAAGCAGAGGATGCGTACAGCTCAGAGCTGGAAGAAGAGTTTTGTTGATCGTCGGCGTCATCCCTTAGAGTTCGCTGTTGGGGACAGAGTGTATCTCAAGGTTTCGCCCATGACGAGTGTAATTCGATTTAGAGTAAAGGGCAAGCTTGCCCCGAGATTCATGGGACCTTTCGAGATCAGTGAGCGCATTGGCGCTGTGGCCTATCGGCTTGCCTTATTAACTCAGTTGTCTAGCGTCCACAATATTTTTCATGTCTCTATGCTGAGGAAGTGCGGGTCAGACATAGTTCCTGTTATTGATTGGCAGCTGTTGGAGGTTCATGTGGATGCTTTTGAAAGTGAGCAGCCAGTTCGTATCCTTGATCAGAAGGAGCAGGTCCTCCGGACCAAGGTAATTCTCTTGGTGAAGGTTCAGTGGGGTCACCATTCTGTTGATGAGGCATCTTGGGAGCACAAGGCTGAGATTTGAGAGCGATATCCCAATCTCTTTAACGATTGATTATATGTTATATCTTGTATGCTGTCTTCTGTTTTATATGATGATGATATGTTTCCTCTTCCTTATGAGTTATGTCTAGTTGTGATGATTGTGTAAGTTTCGAGGATGAAATTTTTATTAGGAGGGGAGAGCTATAAGGCCCGTATCATAGTCAGTACCGTTCCTTAGGCTTTCGCGGTCCTCCCAGTCAAATTTCGGCAACCCTTGACCTATATCCGACGTTTGTGCGCGATCTTAAGTCGAGTCCTGCATACCGAAGTTGACTTGACCTAAAACTTGTACCCTAGCGACCGCGCCATCGCTGCGGTTCCAACGTCGCGTCTCACGTGCCGATGCGATACCCAGTCCAGGAGATGTGGGCCCGTGTTTATTCCAAAGAAATGCCACATGTTGTGAATTTCGAGAGAATCTCTACGACATGTCCCATCAATCAAGTACACCCTTCATACCTAATGCCACCACACCCTATCACGAGTACAAGCAACCATTAACTCTTTTTCCCTAAGTCAACTCTCTCTCTCCCCACTTATACCTCCTTTACACAAATTTCAACCCAACCCATGCTTTCTCATTCCTATCCCTTACAACAACCATTCCATCTATCCCTTTTCATCCATCATTTCTCTCCCTCTCTCATTGTTATTTTCACTCTCCAACCCGAAGAGAAACACCCAAACATCCATGATCACCAAGCCTTCCCAAAACAACAAGCATGGCCCACTTCCCACCCTCTCATCTCTCATCTCAACCATTCATTCTTCATCAACCTCCATCCAAATTGAAGGCACAGAGCATACGAGTCCAAGGAGCTAAAGAAGAAGGCTGATAGGTAGGTGATCCACCATTAATTTCAATTTTTAAGGGCCCACTTATTATGGGACCCACTTGATGTATGCACTGCATTAGGGAGGGCCCAATAGTAGTGGGATCCCTCCCCTTCTCGTTCTCTCTCTCTCTCTCTCTCTCTCTCTCTCTCTCTCTCCCCCTTATGATGGAGTGGGCCTCACCAATATATGTGATATATCTACCCCATCCATCTGACGGTGTGGCCCACTGTATTTCATGTGATCATCCGTACCATCCACTGTTAGGATGGTGGGAATCCCACATGCGCTAGTCTACCTTGCAAAATATAGATATATGTGATAAAATAAATACCATAATATAATATATATATATATATATTATATGAGATATGTACACAAATATAATATATATATATATATATATATATATGTATGTATAGGAGGTGGGCCCCACGTGGGACCCACCCATCTGAAGTGGATTGGCTGGTGTATCTCACACTAGCTAATCACGTCAGCAAGCTCCATAGGACCCACCTTGAGAAATGTATTGTATGATCCACATCGTCCATTGCTTGGACAGTGGGTCACTTGAGCATATGCATTTCATCCAGCCGTCCATATATCTAAACACTGGATGTTGAGTTTATATATATATATATATATATATATATATATATTAGTATATATATAATAGATATATATTATATAAGATTATATTGTATGTGTTTTGGAGAGAGGGTGGGGTGGCCCACCTACGTGAGACCCACCCTGGTGGATGTATTGTATACCCACTCCGTCCATCTCATTGATCCAGACCGTCTAGTAGTTTGGATGTGGGTGTGGATACACGTGATGTATGGGTTGTATCCCCACCGTCCAAAGGCAGGGATGGTGGGGCTAGCTATAATGTGTGGGGCCCTACCTTAATGTATATTTTGTATCTACACCGTCCATTTGGATGGTGCCATGTGTGCCTTGATCGTGATGCATGTCTGATATCCAAACCATTCATCTGTTGAACATGTGGGGGCCAGCACACCATCGTCCATTCATTTGGTGAGCTCGTCATAGTCTTGAGACTAAAAATGAAGCAGATTCACATCTCTGGTGGGCCACGTATATGGACCCCACCCCTGATGTATGTGATCCATCCAAACTGTCTATCTAACTGGCGAGCTTGTCTCAAGGCTTGAGACTGAAAATAAGACAGATCTAGTATCAAGTGGACCACACTATAGAAAACAGTGGAGTTGAACGTCTACCATTGAAACCCCTTTGGGTTACAGAAGTTTTGAATCAATATAATATATTTTTTCCTCCCTGTTTAGGTCTTTGTGACCTTATGAACAACTAGAAGGGAAATAAATACTATGGTGGGGCCCATTAGAATTTAACTGTGGAAATCATTATTACCACTGCCATTTGTGGTATGGTCCAAATGATCCTTTGGATATAATTCATTTTTTTATATAATGCTCATAGTGATCTCTAATAATGGACGAATGGTGTATTGGAATGGGCCCATTGATTCGGCCCATTTGAATCGGCCCATTGATTCGGCCCATTTGAATCGACCCATTTGAATCAGCCCATTGGATTCGGCCCATTAATTCGGCCCATTTGATTCAGCCTATTGATTCGGCCCATTTGAATCGGCCCATTTGATTCGGCCCATTTGAATCGACCTATTTGATTCAGCCCATTGATTCGGCCCATTTGAAACAACCCATTTAATTCTACCCATTTGATTCAGCCCATTTGATTCGGTCCATTTGATTTGGCCCGATGTTATATATATATTGGCACATGAGTGAGGCCCAATGTGATGCGTATATGCCCCGTAAGCGAGGCCCATGATGATGTATATTAGGCCCTTGTATGAGGCCGTGGGCCCATTATACGATTGGCCCTATGAGCGCCTTTCCTTAGGAGCAATGTTGGTTAAAGGACCACATTGATGGGCAATACGAAAAGGCCAAGCTATATGTCCTAGAGGGAGAGAGGGGGGGGGGGGGTGAATAGGACTATGCCAAATTAAAATAGTAACTGCGGAATTTAAACAATTAAAGGAAGGACATCACTATAATCAATTCACAATACTGAAATCTAAAGCAACCTCAAATGTATGAGTATTAAGAGATTGCTAAAAATGTTGTTCTAAGGACAACCTTACACCAAAATCAAGGTTTATGGTAAGACAACCTGATTCCTAGAAAGATCTTTGTATCAAAAACTCAAACTTGATATAGAGGAATAAATAAATAAGTAAATAACAAAGAAATGAAATCTAAGTTATTACAACATTCCCCACAATGCTTGAAATGTAAAAGATTACAACATTCACATCCACAAATACATTCCACAATATTGAATGATAAAAGATATAAAAATTAAATCACACATCCACAAAACACAAAGAATTATAGTGGTTCGCCTGTGTGTACACCAACTGTTCAAAAACAGCCACACAGCTACTCTACTCCTAATATCCTCACACAGTGGATATTAGCGTTCACTATGAAAATAGGTTTTTCTCAAGTTCACCTAAAACCCTCATAATTGTGTCTTTCAAGTGGGCTTACACAATTCAAAAACCCCACACTTTGAGTTTTGTGGCTCTCCTCATATAACTAAAACAATGAGATTTTTCTGGCTTAATCTCAAAAGAAACCAATACAATGGAAATTACAATAATGTAAAATACCTGGATTTCTCCTTTTGTTGCAGCCTGGAAGAACCAAATCGGAGCAGATGTTCGTATAGAAGTTCAATGTCCAATACTCACTTTGAAATGGTTCTAGGTTCTAATTGATTTTAAATTAAACCGAGTTGGGCTAGCTCTATTTAATTTTGATTCCAAGAAGTGGAATATCACAATTCCTCTTTCAAATCAGATTGGAATGCAGAAATAAAATCAAATATAAAAAGCTAATAAAAAAAGAATATTAAATAAGCACAATGTAGCTTAAAAAGAACACAAACTTATCTCTCAGAGTGATGCCTTGATTTTACTTGAATTGGATATTAAACTTTGAAAATCGTGCTCTATTTATAAGTGAAGAAGTCATACCTTCGACTGGTCCTGTGGACACTACGACTGGTCGTAGGTCAAACTGATTTTTAAAATTTTGAGCACGATCGGATAAAACTGTTCCACGACTGGTCGTAGGCCATCCACGACTAGTCATGACCTATCCACGACTAGTCGTGAGGTGCTGAAACAGTCGCTGGAGTTTGAGTTGTGGTTGCTGGACTAGTCGAGGATGAGTCATGCACTGTTCACACAACCAGTCGAGTAGTCTCGAGGACTGGTCGTGGTAAAAAACAAATTAAAATTTTGCAACAATCTTAGGACTGGTCGAGGAATTTCTTGGACTGGTCAAGCCAGTGCTAGGACTAGTTGAACAAAGTCTAGGACTAGTCTAAGAACAGACTAAAACACTTATAAAGTAAGCAATTGAATTATGTATCTGAAATGACTTACCTTAAGGTCAATCTAAGGTCATTCATACATTAAACATGAAGTATGAACATTGAACCTTCTTTTCTTCAGATGTTGGATGATCTTTGAAGTTCATGAAGCTTGAATTCTTGACACATGATGAAGCTTGAACTTGAGATTTTTGGAAGCTTGAATCCATAGTTCTTGAGTTGTACTTCACCTTGAGTCTTGAACATGATCTCATCTTTCGATGTAGTTTTAAAACTCTGAACAATGTACTTGATCTTGCAGTTCTTGAAGTAGATCTTGTTCTTGTCTTGAAGCATTGTCCTTATACATGTTATGCATTGCTTTGACCATATATATATATATATATATATATATATATACTAATGTGCTACACAAGACACAAATTGTAGTTTTGGCACTACAAAATTTGACAACCAAAGGAGCAAGAGACCATAGCACTTACAATCTCCCCCTTTATAAATTTGTGACAAAACACACTCCACAGTAACATAACTAATACAAATAAAGAATCATGCACCAGTTATCATGCATAAAGAATCATGCACCAGTTATCAAAAGAAACCAGTTACAGCCTAGTTAAAGAATCATGCACCAGTTATCATTAACTTGCATCAACACTACTCCCCCTTACTCAACTCCTCCCCCTTCATAAGGAAAGAAAAAAAAACTACATATCTACCATATCCACATATCCACAAATCCACAAAGCATGCCAAACTTCTCCCCCTTTTTGTCACAATATGACAAAGGAAGAAATCAAGATATGGAAAACACAAAAGGAATAAGGGAGCAGATAATTCAAGATATAAGCAAATAAAGTGCAAATATATAAATAACCAACATGAACCAAGTTCATCCAAATTCAGTCTAACAACCTGAAAGAAAGCAATGTATTAAAAGAGTTATTACAAACCAAATAAAAACTCAATTAGATCCAAAAGAAGGTGTAGGAATAGATGGAAAATTTTTATGTAAACCCTTATTCAGGTGCCTCATATATTTGCGCATATGTGCAAATTGAGAATCTTGGGTTACACATATCAGAGCCACCTGTTCCTCAAGAGATTGTAACCTCTCAGCAAAATCAGAAGGCTGATAGTCAGGATCAGCCTCAGAAACTGATTCAAGTTCATTAAAGATATCATCCATGTTAACATCATTAGGTAAACCGCCTTCTTCTTCATTCACTGCTTCAGCTCCACCACCACCCACATTCACTTAACCATCAGCCAATCTCAAATTCATTTTATTTATATTTTTGTTGTTGAAGATGAGATGATGAATGGGTGCCTCTCCAACAAGCATAACAACTAGCATGTGAGTAGCTAACACAGTCATAAGATATGTAAATGGAATATTGTTGTGGCCAGGGTGGAGACGGAATTGGATAATAGAATGATAGATTAATAAAGGAAGACAGACATTAACACAAGAAATGATGGAATGCAAAATCCGAACCATGAAAGCAGTGAGTTCGGTTTTGTTACCAAACCTAGGATAGACATTTGAAATAAAAATCTTGTGAAGGACTCTGTATCTGGGTAACAAAAACCTTGAAGCAAGCACATTCCCATTCTGAGTCCATTGCGCATCTATATTGCATAATGCCCTCGTAAGCATAGGTTTTTCTGATTCAGAAGGTTTCTCAACTAGAGAACTAATAGGAATACCCTCATCATTGATAGGTAAATCCATAAGGCCAAATATCAAATGACGATCAACTTCAAATGGGCCTTCTCTAGTAGCAATTTTAAAAGTTAAATTTTCTGTAGAGAAATCAAAAATGCATGCGAATGTAGCCTGCACAATAGACCGGTATGCCGGCCCACCCCAATTAAAATATTATCCCATCCTACAAATTGGAGAAGTGGAAGGAGATCAAAAGGGGCAAGATGTTTAATATGTACAGGTCGCTCAACTATCACATTGCTCAATTGCAAATCCCGCACATAGGAGGGATCATCTTCGGGTGACCGAAGGTGGCGCCGTGTGATAGGTATCGATCTAGAAGATGACGCATCATGAGAATTTTTCTTCTTACCTCTAGCATCCATTTGCAACTAAGAATACAAAAAATCAAGAGAATATAAAGGATGTAGAGTGGGGTTTTGCTAAATCAGATTTTACAAAAGAAATCCCCAAAAACCTTAATGAATCACAAAATAAATCACTCTAAGAGTGAAAACAAAGTGATATAGACTAGAATCTACATGAAAAACGAATTTAACGCACTAACCTTGAAGATCTTAGAAGGTGGGTACGACTAGTCGTGCTACGGCCTATTGGAGAGAAAAGAGGAAATGAGGAAGAAAGAGTTTTCCTCAAATTAAAAGATCCAGCGTGCTACACGATTGGTCGTGGGACGTCCTCGACCGGTCGTGCCACGACTGGTCGAGTACGCCCTCGACTGGTCGTGTAAACATAAAAACATGCATTTTTCATATAATTTTAAAATTTAATCAAATAAATTAACAAATATATATACTTTAATACAGAAATGCATGATTAATCAATTTAAATTGCACATACCAAGATCAAATTTCAATTTATTAAACCTGCTTTTGTCGAGTGGTTTAGTGAAAATGTCAGCAAGTTGAGTCTCGGTCGGAATGTATTCCAATGAAATTATTTTTTCTTCCACTAATTCATGAACATAGTGATATCTAATGTCAATATGGTTAGTTCATGAACACTGGATTGGATTTTTAGATATATTTATTGTACTGAAATTATCACAATATAAAACCATTGAATCCTGTGCAATTCCATAATCACTTAACATTCTATTCATCCAAATAAGCTGAGTACATCATTTCCAGTTCCGATGTATTTAGCCTCAGTAGTTGAGAGTGATACAGAACTTTGCTTCTTGCTTTGCCAAGAAACTAAACAGTTTCCAATATAGAAACAACCACCACTAGTTGATTTTCTATCATCAACATTACCAGCCCAATCAGCATTTGTGTAACCAGCTAATTGAACACTAGTATCATGTGGATACCAAAGACCCAGATTAGCTGAACTTGCGACATATCGCATAATCTACTTAACAGCAGTTAAATGTTACTCTTTAGGGTCAGATTGATATCTAGCACAAATTCCAACACTAAAAGCAATGTCAGGTCTACTTGCAGTTAAATAAAGTAAGCTGCCAATCATACTACGATATAATTTAGGATCCACACTTTTACTTGTAGAGTCTTTTAAGAGTCTTAATGTTGCACTCATCGGAGTATCAAAACTTTTTCCATTCTCAAATCTGAACTTTTTAATTAAGTTCAGATCATATTTTGTTTGAGAAATAAAGATACCATCAGGTTGTTGTTTTACTTGCAACCCTAGGAAATAATTTAATTCCCCAACCATGCTCATTTTGAACTTAGATTTCATTAAATCTGCAAACTCAACAGTCATATTAGTATAGGTAGATCCATAAATAATATCATCAACATAGATCTACACCATTAAGATATAATCGTTATGTTTCTTAACAAAAAGCATCTCATCAACACTTCCCATTAGAAAATTATGACTTAGTAGAAATTTAGTTAATTTTTCGTACCATGTCCTAGGAGCTTGTTTCAAACTGTAGAGAGTCTTTTTAAGCGATAGACATGATCAACATTCTTAGGGTCTTCAAAACCCATTGGTTGTTCAACATAAACTTCTTCACGCAGATCGCCATTTAATAAAGCACTCTTTACATCCATTTAATAAATTTTAAATTTTCTAAAGTAGGTAATTGATATAAATAGTCTGATAGATTCAAGATGAGCTACTGGGGTAAAGGTTTCATCATAATCGATGCCTTCAATTTGAGTGTACCCTTGTACAACCAGTCTAGCCTTGTTTCTAATTATATTACCAAGTTCATCAAACTTATTTTTGAAAATCCACTTAGTTCTGATAATGTGTTTATCTTTAGGTCTAGGAACAAGATACCAAACATCATTTCTAATAAATTGATTAAGCTCATCTTGCATCGCAACAATCTAGTGTTCGTCAGTAAGAGTTTCTTTTACGTTTGCCAGTTCTATCTAGGATGTAAAGCACATATAATTCCATATATCTTCTAGTTGTCTACGAGTGTGCACACCAGTGAGAGGCTTTCCAAGAATTTGAGTAGTTGGATGATCTTTAACAGTCCTCAGTTCAAAGTTAGTTTGATTTGATGAAGTATCTGGTTTGCCAATTAAAAGAACTTCATCATTATCTAAACTTGAGATAGGTGTATTCAAGTGATCGTCAATGACCACATTGATGGGCTCTTGAATAACACCGGTCCTCTTATTCAGTACTCGATATGCTCGATTGTTCAAAGAATACCCTAAAAAGATACCTTCATCACTTTTTGTGTCAAACTTTCCTAGATTTTCACAGTCATGTAAAATATAGCACTTGCTGTCAAAAACTCGAAAGTATTTGACAGTAAGCTTCTTATCGAACTATAGTTCATAAGCAGTTTTATTATTTGACTAACTTGTATAAACTCGGTTGATTATGTAACATGCAGTATTTATAGCTTCAGCCCAAAGATTTTTAGGGAGCTTCAGACTATTCAACATTACATTAGCCATTTCTTAAAGCAATCTATTTTTCTTTCAATAATTCCATTTTGTTGTGGAGTTTTGGGTGCAAAGAATTCATGTGATATTTCCTGATTGCAATAGGATTTTTCAAAATTACTATTCTCAAATTCTGATCCATGATCACTACGGATCTTACAGACTTGAGAACCTTTTTCTGTTTAGATTTGTTTGAGAACTCTTTTCACTTCATCAAGGGTTTCTGATTTATCCTTTAAGAAGGCTACCCAAGTGAATCTGGTATAGTCATCCATGATTACCTGTATATATTTTTTGCCTCCTTGACTCTTCGTTCTAGTTGGTCCTATAAGATCCATGTGGAGAAGTTCGAGTGGTTTGGATGTGGTATTGGAGTTTACCTTTTTATGAGTATTCCTAACTTGCTTTCTAATCTGACATTCACCACAAATTTTGTCCACTTTCTGTTAGGTAGACCTCTTATCAGTTCTCTTTTGTTCAATCTATATAAATTACGGTAGTATACATATCCAAGGCGTTTATGTCATAACTCAGTCTCATCGGTATGGAACATGTAACACGATTGACTAGATGAGCTAGAATCACTAACAATATAGCAGTTTTTAGAAGTTCTGTGACCAGTTAATATTACAGAACCCTTTTTGTTTAAAATTTCACAACCTTGGTTAGTAAATTTTACGCTATGATTGTTATTACATATTTGAGATATGCTTAACAGATTGTGTTTTAACCCTTTAACGTGTAAAACATTCTCAAATAAGGGAAGGTTAAAGAGTTGAACCATACCTTGGCCAATAATCCTGTAGTTGTTACCATCACCAAATGTGACTGAGCCATTAGCCATGTCTTTAAGATCTGTGAACAGACCTTTATCACTAGTCATATGCCTTGAGCATCCACTGTCGAAGTACCACTTTGAATGACTTGTAGCTTTAAAAGCCATGTGGGCAATCAAGCAAGTAACCCTAGGAACCCATTTCATAACTGTTTTGGGTTTAGGAGTATAGTTGGTCTTCTTATGTTTGTAGTTGTTGTAAGAATGACCCACTAAGTTAGATTTTAAGAGCTCCTTAAGCAAATCAACTATTTTTTCAGCTAAAGGGATTCGATTCTGATTTTTATAGTTGATATGATTACTTTCAAGTTTGAAAGGTTGAAAAGTTTTAGCATTTTTGGAAAAAACTTTGATTAGAACTATTCCCTTTTGAGTTTGAAGACTCTCCTTTCACAAACTTAGAAGGAGTATTCTTCTGTTTAGGAGGAACATTTTTATTGTAGCTCAAACTGGATTGGTTGCCACATTTTCTTGATTCCTTACAAAAGTTTTTCTACCTTTGGATCACCTTGGGCATACCTCCATGTATCCTTTAAACTCAAAAGTGAAGAGACTTCAAGTTTAAGTTTTTCATTTTCAGATTTCAGATTTTCAATAAGGGAGATTTTGAAATCTAAATCGCATTTCGATTTTTTAAAGCAATCTGAAATGTGGGATTTTTCTAAAACAAGAGTTTCAAATTTTTCTTTAAGATTCAAAAACTTTTCTTTCTGAAGTTTAACAGCAATTTTACAAATCTTCTTGTAAAGGGCATTATAAGCATCTTAAAGATCTTCTTCATTTTCATTATCAGTATTTAGATTTTCTTCACTAGTTAAATCATCATTATCTGAAAAAGTGAATTTGGCTAGAGTCATAAGGGCTTTAACTTCACTGCCCGACTTAGTTTCAAAATCTTCTAATTCAGAAGAGGCTTCAGAATCAGAGGATTCATCCCAAGTAGCCAACACTCCTTTCTTTTTTAGGTTTGTCCCTTTTAAGACACTTGTTTGCTAGATGCTCATATTCATGACTGTTGTAACACTGACTGTCTTTTAATGATTTTCGAGTTTTAGGTATAGATTTCTTCTTATCATTAGATTTTTGAAAATCAACCCTCTTTTACTTTTGAAAATTTTGTAAAACTTTTTCGCTAAAAGGGCCATATCATCTTTAGAGTTTTCTAAATCAGAAATGCTATTATTTTCTTGAAAAATATTTTTAGAAGATTTAAGAGCGATCGATTTACCTTTAGGAGCTTTAAAAGTTAACTCATAAGTCTGTAAAGAGCCAACTAATTCTTCTATCCTCATGTTGTCCGTATCACGAAGTTCCTGGATCGCAATAACCTTAGAATTGAACCATTCAGGAAGTGAGCGTAGTATTTTTGTGCACACTTTACTTTTTGGAATTTTATCACCAAGACCCCACATAGAGTTCACAATGTCATTCAATCTTGTATAGAAGTCCATGAACATTTTATTTTCTTCCATATGTATTTCCTCGAATTTGGTTGTCAGGATTTGGACTTTAGATTCTTGACAATTGATGTTCCCTAGTGTGTCATTTCTAAAATATCTCAAGCTTGCTTTGCAGAATCACAGGATATAATTCTTTTGAATTCATCCGGTGATAGTGCGCAAGTGATTGCATTTAGTGCTTTTGCATTTGCACTACTCTCACTTTTCTGAAGTGTGGTCCAAGAGAAGTAAGGTGTAATTCTCATGGAGTTGGATCCATCGATTCCAGTTACTTTAGTGGTAGGAGGGGTCCATTCAGTCACTGTGGCTTGCCACACGATGGCGACAGCTATAGTTCAAGGTTGGGGACCACGTGTTTCAGAAATTTTTCCCAATGAAGGGAGTCCTTTGCTTTGGTAAGAAAGTGAAGCTTACACCAAGATTCATTGACACATTTCAGATACTAGACCAAGTGGGTGTGGTGGCATACTGAAAAGGCCAAGCTATATGTCCTAGAGGGGGAGGGGGGGGGGGGGGGGGTAAATAGGACTATGCCAAATTAACATAATAACTGCAGACTTTAAACAATTAAAGGAAGGATAACACTATAATTAATTCACGATACTGAAATGTAAAGCAACCTCAAATGTATGAGTATTGAGAGATTGATACAAATTCTAAGGACAACCTTACACTAAAAACTAAGGTTTATGGTAGGACAACCTGATTCCTAGAAAGATCTTTTATATAAAAAACTCACACTTGATACAGAGGAATAAATAAGTGAATAACAAAGAAATGAAATCTAAGTTATTACAACATTCCCCACAATGCTTGAAATGTAAAAGATTACAACATTCACATCCACAAATACATTCCACAATATTGAATGATAAAAGATATAGAAATTAAATCACACATCCACAAAATACAAAGAATTATAGTGGTTCGCCTGTGTGTACACCAACTATTCAACAACAGCCAAACAGCTACTCCACTCCTAATATCCTCACACAGTGGATATTAATGTTTACTATGAAAATAGATTTTTCTTAGGTTCACCTAAAACCCTCACAATTGTGTCTTTTAAGTGGGCTTACACTATACCAAAACTGCAAAAAAAGGAGGGTCCAAAACTGTCTCAAATGACCAAAAAGGACGGTCATGGACCGTCGCATGGGCCATCAAATTTTGACGTGTCATATTACTTAAAGGACGGTCGAAAATCATCATTCTTATTGACGAAAAAAGGACGGTCATGGAACGTCTCTTATGAGCCTTCAAAGGACAGCCATCGACTGTCCTTTAAAAGGACGGTCATGGACCATCCTTAAAAAGGACTATCATAGACCGTCTCTGATGAGCCTTCAAAGGACAGCCATGGACCGTCCTTTAAAAGGACGGTCATGGACCGTCCTTAAAAAGGACTGTCATGGACCGTCTCTTATGGCCCTTCAAAGGATGGCTATGGACCGTCCTTTAAAAGGACGGTCATGGACCGTCCTTAAAAAGGACTATCATGGACCGTCTCTTATGAGCCTTCAAAGGACAGCCACAGAGCGTCATTAAAAAGGACTGTCATGGACCGTCCCTTATGAGCCTTTAAAACACATTTTCAAATTTGAGAGGATCAATATACACCTGTTACAATATATTTCATCGTATTCTTCCTGATATACACCTGTTATATAATATATTTCATCATATTCACATTCATATCCATCTAAACCCAAACTACGTAAATCCAACATAAACTACATTCATCCAAACATAAACTACATCCATCCAAACACAAACAATCTTATCCACATTACATTCATCCACGCATAAATACATATAAGTTTAACATCATAACTAAAAAAAGAAAAAAAAATCAGTAACAATTTTCTTTTTGTGTCTTTCATCTGAAAAAAAAAATATTAAACCAACAAAACATTATAATTCATAATCATGAAGAATTGCATAAACTTCTTTAAAAAAAGTGGGCACTTTCTTAAAATAAAACTGATCATTAAAATAAAACTAAAGTAAGCAAATAATGCAAAAAAGTGTTTCAATTCAAGTTAATAGAAACAACAACAAAAATTAAATCTCTATAAAAAGGGGCATGTTTTAAAAGGGATACATTCTTGTTTGTTGCCATGTGATTGGGCTACAATTTAAGTTAATAGAAACAACAACAAAAATTAAAGCTTTGTAAAAAGGGGCATGTGTTAAAAGGGATACATTCTTATTTCTTGCCATGTGATTGGGCTACATTATTACTGTAATTGGGTTTGGGTTCAGGATTGGGTTTAGGTTTAGGTTTTCAAGTTTAGGTTTAGGTTTAGGTTAGGGAGTTGAGATTAGGATTAGGTGTAGGTCTAGGTTTAAGGATTTGAGAATACATTTAGGTTTTAGGTTTAGGTTTAGTTTTTAGGTTTTAGGTTATAGGTTTAGGATTAGGTTTTAGGTTATAGGTTATAAGTTTAGGTTATAGGTTATAGGTTATAGGTTAAGGTTTAGGTTATAGGTTTTGGTTTAGGTTTAGGTTTAGGTTATAGGTTTAGGTTAAGGTTTAGGTTTTAGTTATAGGTTATAGCTTTAGGGAATTGAGAATAGCTTAAGGTTAAGGTTTAGGTTTAGGAAATCGGGTCCGGGTTCGGGATCGGGTTTAGGTTTGGGTTTTCAAGTTTAGGTTTAAGTTTAGGTTAGGGAGTTGAGATTAGGATTAGGTGTAGATTTAGGTTTAAGGATTTGAGAATACATTTTGATTTTAGGTTTAGGTTTAGGTTTTAGGCTTAGGTTTAGGTTATAGGTTTAGGTTATAAGTGCAGGTAATAGGTTTAGGTTTAGGTTAGGTTATAGGTTAAGGTTTAGGGAATTGAGAATAAGTTAAGGTTTAGGTTTAGGAAATCGGGTTCAGGTTCGGGATCGGGTTTAGGTTTGGGTTTTCAAGTTTAGGTTTAGGTTTAGGTTAGGGAGTTGAGATTAGGATTAGGTGTAGGTTTAGGTTTAGGGATTTGAGAATACATTTAGGTTTGGGTTATAGGTTATAGGTTTAGGTTTAGGTTTAGGTTAAGGTATAGGTTTAGGTTTAGGGAATTGAGAATAGGTTAATGTTTAGGTTTAGGAAATCGGGTTCGAGTTTGGGATCGGGTTTAGGTTTTGATTTTCAAGTTTAGGTTTAGGTTTATGTTAGGGAGTTGAGATTATGATTAGGTGTAGGTTTAGGTTTAGGGATTTGAGAATACATTTAGGTTTTAGGTTTAGGTTTAGGTTAAGGTTTAGGTTTAGGTTTAGGTTTAGGTTTAGGTTATAAGCTATAGGTTTAGGGAATTGAGAATAGGTTAAGGTTTAGGTTTAGGAATCGGGTTCGGGTTCGGGATCAGGTTTAGGTTTGGGTTTTCAAGTTTAGGTTTAGGTTTAGGTTAGGGAGTTGAGATTAGGATTAGGTGTAGGTTTAGGTTTAGGGATTTGAGAATACATTAGGTTTTAGGTTTAGGTTTAGGTTATATATTATATAGGTTTAGGATTAGGTTTAGGTTTAGGTATAGGTTTAGGTTATAAGCTATAGGTTTAGGGAATTGAGAATAGGTTAAGGTTTAGGCTTAGGAAATCGGTTTCGGGTTCGTGATCGGTTCAGGTTTGGGTTTTCAAGTTTAGGTTTAGGTTAGGGAGTTGAGATTAGGATTAGGTGTAGGTTTAGGTTTAGGGATTTGAGAATACATTTAGGTTTTAGGTTTAGGTTTAGGTTATAGGTTTAGGTTTAGGTTTAGGTTTAGGTTAGGTTTAGGTTTAGGTTTAGGTTTAGGTTATAAGCTATAGGTTTAGGGAATTGAGAATAGGTTAAGGTTTAGGTTTAGGAAATCGCATTCAGCTTCGGGATCGTCTTTAGGTCTGGGTTTTCAAGTTTAGGTTTAGGTTTAGGTTAGGGAGTTGAGATTAGGATTAGGTGTAGGTTTAGGTTTAGGGATATGAGAATACATTTAGGTTGAAGGCTTAGGTTTAGGTTATAGGTTACAGGTTTAGGTTTAGGTTTAGGTTTCGGTTAAGGTTTAGGTTTAGGCTTAGGTTTAGGTTATAAGCTATAGGTTTAGGGAATTGAGAATAGGTTAAGGTTTAGGTTTAGGAAATCGGGTTTGGGTTCGGGATCGGGTTTAGTTTTGATTTTCAAGTTTAGGTTTAGGTTTAAGTTAGGGAGTTGAGATTAGGATTAGGTGTAGGTTTAGGTTTAGGGATTTGAGAATACATTTAGGTCTTAGGTTTAGGTTTAGGTTTAGGTTATAGGTTATAGGTTTAGGTTTAGGTTTAGGTTTAGGTTTAGGTATAGGTTTAGGTTTCGGTTTAGGTTATAAGCAATAGGTTTAGGGAATTGAGAATAGTTTAAGGTTTAGGTTTAGAAAATCGGGTTCGAGTTTAGGTTTGGGTTTTCAAGTTTAGGTTTAGGTTTATGTTAGGGAATTGATATTAGGATTAGGTGTAGGTTTTGGTTTAGGGATTTGAGAATACATTAAGGTTTAGGTTTAGGAAATCGGGTTCGGGTTCGGGATCGGGTTTAGGTTTGAGTTTTCAAGTTTTGGTTTAGGTTTAGGTTAGGGAGTTGAGATTTGGATTAGGTGTAGGTTTAGGTTTAGGTTTAGGTTATAGGTTATAGGTTTTAGGTTTATATTTATGTTATATGTTATCGGTTTAGGTTTAGGTTTAGGTTTAGGTTAAGGTATAGGTTTAGGTTTCAGTTTAGGTTATAAGCAAAAGGTTTAGGGAATTCAGAATAGGTTAAGGTTTAGGTTTAGGAAATCGGGTTCGGGTTCGGGATCGGGTTTAGGTTTTGGTTTTCAAGTTTAGGTTTAGGTTTAGGTTAGGGAGTTGAGATTTGGATTAGGTGTAGGTTTAGGTTTAGGGATTTGAGAATACATTTAGGTTTTAGGTTATGGGTTATTGGTTTAGGTTTATGTTTAGGTTAAGGTTTAGGTTTAGGCTTAGGTATAGGTTATGAGCTATAGGTTTAGGGAATTGAGAATAGATTAAGCTTTAGGTTTAGGAAACGGGTTCGGGTTCGGGATCGGTTTTAGGTTTTGGTTTTCACATTTTGGTTTAGGTTTAGGTTAGGGAGTTGAGATTAGGATTAGGTGTAGGTTTTGGTTTAGGGATTTAAGAATACATTAGGTGTTAGGTTTAGGTTTAAGTTATATGTTATAGGTTTAGGTTTAGGTTTAGGTTATAAGCTATAGGTTTAGGGAATTGAGAATAGGTTTACGTTTAGGTTTTGGAAATCGGGTTCGGGTTCGGGTTCGGGATCAGGTTTAGGTTTGGGTTTTCAAGTTTAGGTTTAGGTTTAGGTTAGGGAGTTAAGATTAGGATTAGGTGTAGGTTTAGGTTTAGGGATTTGAGAATACATTTAAGTTTTAGGTTTAGGTTTAGGTTATAGGTTACAGGTTTAGGTTTAGGTTTAGGTTAAGGTTTAGGTTTAGGCTTAGGTTTAGGTTATAAGATATAGGTTTAGGGAATTGAGAATAGGTTAAGGTTTAGGTTTAGGAAATCGGGTTCGGGTTCGAGATCGGGTTTAGGTTTTGGTTTTCACGTTTAAGTTTAGGTTTAGGTTAGGGAGTTGAGATTAGGATTAGGTGTAGGTTTAGGTTTAAGGATTTGAGAATACATTTATGTTTTAGGTTTAGGTTTAGGTTATAGGTTACAGGTTGAGGTTTAGGTTAGGTTAAGGTTATAGGTTTAGGTTTAGGTTTAGGTTTAGGTTAATGTTTAGGTTTAGGTTTAAGCTTAGGTTATAAGATATAGGTTTAGCGAATTAAGAATAGGTTATTGTTAAGGTTTAGGAAATTGGGTTCGAATTCGGGATCGAGTTTAGGTTTGGGTTTTCAAGTTTAAGTTTAGGTTTAGGTTAGGGTGTTGAGATTAGGATTAGGTGTAGGTTTAGGTTTAAGGATTTGAGAATGCATTTATGTTTTAGGTTTAGGTTTAGGCTATAGGTTACAGGTTTAGGTTTAGGTTTAGGTTAAGGTTATAGGTTATAGGTTTAGGTTTAGGTTTAGGTTATAAGATATAGGTTTAAGGAAATGAGAGTAGGTTAATGTTTAGGTTTAGGAAATCGGGTTCGGGGTCGGGATCGGGTTTAGGTTTGGGTTTTCAAGTTTAGGTTTAGGTTTAGGTTAGGGAGTTGAGATAAGGATTAGGTGTAGGTTTAGGTTTAGGGATTTGAGAATACATGTAGGTTTTAGGTTTAGGTTTAGGTGATAGGTTAATGGATTAGGTTTCGGTTTAGGTTTTGGTTTAGGTTTAGGTTATAAGCTATAGGTTTAGGGAATTGAGAATAGGTTTACGTTTAGGTTTAGGAAATTGGGTTCAGGTTCGGGTTCGGGTTCGGGATCGGGTTTAGGTTTTGATTTTCAAGTTTAGGTTTAGGTTTAGGTTAGGGAGTTGAGATTAGGATTAGGTGCAGGTTTAGGTTTAGGGATTTCAGAATACATTTAGGTTTTAGGTTTAGGTTTTGATTTAGGATATAGGTTACATGTTTTGGTATAGGTTTAGGTTAAGGTTTAGGTTTAGGCTTAGGTTTAGGTTTAGGGAATTGAGAATAGGTAAAGGTTTAGGTTTAAGAAATCGGGTTCGGGTTCAGGATCGGGTTTAGTTTTGGGTTTTCAAGTTTAAGTTTAGGTTTAGGTTTGGGAATGGAGATTAGGATTTGGTGTAGGTCTAGGTTTAAGGATTTGAGAATACATTTAGGTTTTAGGTTTAGGTTTAGTTTTTAGGTTTTAGGTTATAGGTTTAGGTTTAGGTTTAGGTTTCGGATTAGGTTTTAGGTTATAGGTTATAAGTTTAGGTTATAGTTTATAGGTTATAGGTTAAGGTTTAGGTAATAGTTTTTGGTTTAGGTTTAGGTTAAGGTTTAGGTTTAGGTTGTGGGTTAAGGTTAAGGTTTAAGTTTTAGTTATAGGTTATAGTATGTAGGTTATAGCTTTAGGGAATTGAGAATAGCTTAAGGTTAAGGTTTAGGTTTAGGAAATCAGGTCCGGGTTCGGCATCGGGTTTAGGTTTGGGGTTTCAAGTTCAGGTTTAAGTTTAGGTTAGGGACTTGAGATTAGGATTAGGTGGGTTTAGGTTTGGGATATGAGGAATACATTTTTGATTTTAGGTTTGGGTTTGGGTTTTGGGCTTGGGTTTGGGTTATTGGTTTAGGTAATGGGTGGGGTAATAGGTTTAGGTTTGGGATTAGGTTATGAGTTAGGTTTAGGGAATTGAGAATAGGTTAAGGTTTAGGTTTAGGAAATCGGGTTCGAGTTAGGAAGATCGTGTTTAGGTTTGGGTTTTGAGTTTAGGTTTAGGTTTAGGTTGGGAGTTAAGATTAGGATTAGGTGTAGGTTTAGGTTTAGGGATTTGAGGAATACATTTAGGTTTGGGTTATAGGTTATAGGTTTAGGTTTAGGTTTAGGTTAAGGTTTACGTTTAGGTTTGGGATTGGAGTTATAGCTATAGGTTTAGGGAGTGAGAATAGGTTAATGTTTAGATTTAGGAAATCGGGTTCGGAGTTCGGGATCGGGTTTGAGTTTTCTTTCGAAGTTTAGGTTTGGAGGTTTGGGTTAGGGAGTTGAGATTGGGATTATGTGTAGTTTTGGGTTTGGGGATTGAGGAATACATTTAGGTTTAGGTTTAGGTTTAGGTTAATTTTACTTGAATTTGATATTAAACTCTGAAAATCATGCTCTATTTATAAGTGCAGAAGTCGTACCTTCGACTGGTCCTGTGGACATTACGACTGGTCGTAGGTCGAACTGATTTTTAAAATTTTGAACGAGATCGGATAAAACTGTTCCACGACTGGTCGTTGGCGAGCCACGACCAGTCGAGGGACCTCCACGACTAGTCGTGACCTGTCTATGACTGGTCGTGAGGTGCTGAAACAGTTGTTGGAGTTCGAGTCGTGGCTGTAGGACTAGTCAAGGACGAGTCGTGCACTATTCACACGACTGGTCGAGCAGTCTTCAAGACTGGTCATGGCTCAATAAAAAATTTTGAAAATTTGTAACAATCTTAGGATTGGTCGAGGAATTTCTTAGACTGGTTGAGGCAGTGATGGGACTAGTTGAACAGAGTCCAAGACTAGTCTAAGAACAGACCAAAACACTTATAAAGTAAGCAATTGAATTATGTATCCGAAATGACCTACCCTAAGGTCAATCTAAGGTCATTCATACCTTAAACATGAAGTATGAACATTGAACCTTCTTTTCTTTAGATGTTGGATGATCTTTGAAGTTCATGAAGCTTGAGTTCTTGACATATGATGAAGCTTGAACTTGAGATTTTTGGAAGCTTGAATCTGTAGTTCTTGAGTTGTACTTCACCTTGAGTCTTGAACATGATCTTGTCTTTCGATGTAGTATTAAAACTCTGAACATTGTACTTGATCTTGCAGTTCTTGAAGTAGATCTTGTTCTTGTCTTGAAGCATTGTCCTTATACATGTTATGCATTGCCTTGACCATATATATATATATATATATACCAATGTGCTACAAAAGACACAAATTGTGGTTTTGGCACTACAAAATTTGACAACCAAAGGAGCAAGAGACCATAGTACTTACACAATGATGGTTGAACGTCCACATTGTGACCTTCCCTTAGGCCTTGTTAGGCCCATCCTCATCATTCTCTAGTGGGTTAACCCAAACACTTGGGCCCTATTGATTTTAATTGATCCTGTATCGGTTGTCCATCTATGGACCCCGCCTTGCGTCGAGGTTGATTATCGATGCTGATTATCGGTGCCGATTGTCGATACCGGCTACCATTGCTGATTATGAGTTTGTAACAACATAGCATTATGATACATGCTCATACGCATCATCTGTATGTTTGTTATGAGATGTGATTGGCCAGGCGGATAGTGAGGTTTCGTACACTTGGACTGCGCGCCTGGGAAAGGGGCAATGTCATTTGGAGTGTACTAAACCCCGGTGATTATCTAGAGTGAGAACCGTGCTGATATTTGATGCTCTAATGATGAGATGCATTGATATGTGGATGAGGATTGGCATGCTTGAGTTGCATCTCGCATTGCATGGTCTTGATGAGACCAATAGCATTCATGTCTTGCACCACATAGCCTTGGTACGGCTAATTGCATTCATGTACTCATCAGCATGATCCCACATTACTCTGACATTGCATTCTGAGCACTCTCATATTGTGCACACACTTACACCACCCTCTAAGCTTTCTATAAGCTTATGCATGATTGATGCATGCAAGTGACACCAGGACATAGTCGTAGCCTCACCGCAGTAGAAGCATACAGTCGAGCTTCAGGAGTTTCCGTTATTATTATCTTGTATTTCCCGTCATACACATTGTACTTTAAAAGTTTTTGCTCATAATAGATTTGTAATGTTGTTGGTTGTTATTTGTGGGTTATGCTTATGGTTATGCTTATTATGAATCAAAATCATGTTTGAAATCATCCTTATAGAATCTTAGGATCGAAACCTGGTGTATGGGTGCCGGGAGCCGAGAATGGGATACTACGGAGGCTATCGGCGCCAGATTCGGCAATTGGGAATTTTTATGAGCCCGATTTCTGAGTTTGGGGTGTGACAATATGGGCCACAAATACATCACAATGGGACTTATTAAATGGGCCACAAATACATCACAACGGTCCACACACCTGGGCTTAATACACATCACAATAGGCTGCATGATGTGGACCTAATACACATCACAACGGGACGCATGACATGGGTCTATACATATCATAATGGGCCACTCAATGGGCCGCACAAATATCATATTGGGCCACATATATGGGCCAGAAATACATCACAACGGGCCTTACTAAATGGACCACAATTGCATCAAGGTAGGCCTTAACGGATGGGCCACAGATACATCAAGATGGGCCTCATGGATGGGCCTTATACATCACATCGGGCCTCATCATATGGGCCTCATATACCACACATCGAGCTGCTTCACTTAGGCCTAATATACATCACTATGGGCCGCTCACATTGGCCTAACACATATCACTATGGGCCGCTCACATGGACCCAATACACAACACTATGGGCCGCTCACATGGGCCTAATACACATCACCATGGGCCGCTCAAATGGGCCTACACACATCACTATGGGCCGCTCATATGGGCCCAATATACAACACTATGGGCCGCTCACATGGGCCTAATACACACCACTATGGGCCGCTCACATGGGCCTACTACACATCACTATGGGCCGTTCACATGGGCCTAATACACATCACTATGGGCCACTCACATGGGCCTAACACACATCACTATGGGAAACTCACATAGGCCCAATACACAACACTATGGGCTGATCACATGGGCCTAATACACATTATTATGGGCTACTCACATGGGCCTACTACACAACACTATGGGCCGCTCACCTAGGCCTAACACACATCTCTATGGGTTGCTCACATGGGCCTAATACACATTACTATGGGCTGCTCACACGGGCCTAATACACATCACTATGGGCTGCCCACATGGGCCCAATACACAACACTATGGGCCGCTCACATGGGCCTAATACACATTACTATGGGCTGCTCACATAGGCCTACTACACATCACTATGGGCCGCTCACACGGGCCTAACGCACATCACTATGGGCCGCTCACATAGGCCCAATACACAACACTATTGGCCGCTCACATGGGCCTAATACACATCACTATGAGCCGCTCACATGGGCCCAATACACAACACTATGGGCTGCTCACATGGGCCTAATACACATCACCATGGGCCACTCACATCGGCCTACTACACATCACTATGGGCCGCTCACAAGGGCCTAATACACAACACTATGGGCTACTCACATGGGCCTAATACACATCACCATGGGCCGCTCACATCGGTCTACTACACATCACTATGGGTTGCATCACATGGGCCCGATACATATCCCTATGAGCCGCTCACCTGGGCCCAATACTCATCTCTGTGGGCCGCTCACATGGGATCAATACACAACACTATAGGCCACTCACATGGGCCCAATTCATATCACTATGGGCCGCTTACATGGGCCCAATACACATCACTATGAGCCGCTAACATGGGCCCAATACACATCTCTATGGGCCGCTCACATGGGCCCAATACACATCACTATGGGCCGCTCACATGGGCCTAATACACATCCTGATGGGCCGCACCAATGGGCCATAAATGGGCTTAGACCACACCAAAAATCATTTCACTAGTTGCAGGTATAACATGTGTATCACTGTACACCATCATTCCATGGGGCACATGGCCACTAATGATGATCAGCACTGTCTAACATTAGATATGCAAATCAACACCATCCAACTATTATCCATGCAAATCAGCACCATCCAACCATTGTCCATGTGAATTCGCACCGTCCAAACATTATCCATGTAAATCAGCACCGTCCAACCATTGTCCATGAAAATCAGCACCATCCAGCCATTGTCCAGCACCATCCAGCACAATCTGGTCGGTGTGGATGAAATAAATACATCATGGTGGTGTCCATGGTCCAAATGAGACCCACAAATCTTGCTGACGTCAGTCTAGCAGCTATCTGCTACTGGATGGATAGTTTGGATAAAAAAACATACCTCATGATTTGGCCCACGGACCTTGCTGACGTCAAACATCAGCAACATAGCTGGTGTTAGCGTACACTAACCACTCCTCTTCCACAACAAGTGGGTCCCATGTGGAGCCCACCATAATATTATAATATTATTTCATATATGTAAGTATATATAATATATAATATTATTATTTTATTTTATCTTTGGTGTTGTTTATACTTCTAGGCCCTGGACGTCTATTGACGAACGACCTAGATATAGTTTGTATAGCTGGCCCCACAGCACCGGCCTATGTAGATACATGATATATACATCAAGGTAGGCCCCACCCCCACACGTGTAGTAATTGTGGGGTGGGTCCCACGCCAGAATGGATGGATGGCATGAGAGTAGAACACATACATCGAAGGTAGGCTCCACCGTCCAGACCCCTGGATGATGGATGGCATGGATTGAAACATATACATCAATGTGGGGTTCACTGTATGAACGGCTGGGTTGAGACACTTGCATCACATATGGATACCATGGATGGATAACTGGATATAAGACACATATATTTGGGTAGGGCCCACTGTCTGATGGGGTGACATGGATAAGACACGTACTTCATATGTGGGCCCCACAACGGTACAGATATAACACATATATCATGGTGACTACTAATTGCATTAGAATAATTACTCCAATGTCAATTAACCCATAAATATCTCATGATCCAGTCCTGAGCCAAAAATCCAAATAAAGTTGTGAGCAGATCCAAAGCAAATCAATGTGGCAAGATCTTCTATAACTCTTTATGGTAAAACTAAAAGCCAACAATCAAGGAAAAAAAGAGAGAGAGAGAGAGAGAGAGAGAGAGAGAGAGAGAGAGAGAGAGAGATCGTGAGAAGGGGAGGGACCCCGCCACTATGGGCCCTCCCTATACAATGTATACATCAAGATGGGTTCCACATATGTGGGCCCTCAAATCACAAAATCAAATAATAAAATCACCCACCATTTTCGTTTCTTCATGGGCTCCTCCTCATCTTAGCTCCAATGGGACATGATTCAACAATTGAGATTGATTATGGAGGGTGGGATTGGGTGGTAGGAAGTGGGCCATACCTAGCTTTCTCCTCTCATGGAGCTTAGACGATTGCTTGCTTGGAGAATGAGAGAGAGAGAGATGAGAGAGAGAGGTTGTAAGAGAGAGAGAGAGATGGGTGAGTGATGGAGTGATGGGTGTACTTGATGGGTGGAGAGAGAGAGAGAGAGTTGACTTTAGGGGTTGCTTGGGGATGGGGTTGTGAGGTGATGTGTACTTGACGTTTGATGGGATTGATGGGACATGATTTGATATCTCTCTTGGGTTTGTAAATATGTGGTTTTTTTCCTCGAACTAAACACGAGCCCACATCTTCTAACCCGGGTATCTCCTCAGCCCGTAATACGCAGCGTAGGAACCACAGCAACGGCGCGGTCGTTAAGATATAAGTCTCGGGTCAAGCCGACTTTGGAATATGAGATACAGCTTAGGATCGTGAGCAACTGTCAGTTACAAATCACAGGTCGCCAGACTTCGACTGGGAGGACCATAGAAGCCTACGGAATGGTACGGGCTAGGATAAGGGTCTCACACATCCATTCATTAATCCCCAAGATGAACCATCACACTATCTAAGAAAACTTATTCATAGGACCTTAATCTACTTAATGGATGAACTAACCATCCGTTTCAGCTTATCAAACCTAATCTATAAGATCCACCATCCATCATGTTATGGACAACCCACGATAATCTACAATTACTAATTTTTAAACCCTCAAAAGATAAACACTTAACCATTTGAACATGCCAACTTTTTATCCGTAGCCATTAGGGGACCTTCCAAGGCTAATGGACGGTGTTGATCGGCCTAGATCATGACGTTGACCCCACATCTGATCTGTCCGTGTGCACATGCCACGCACCAGACTTAAGGTCGGAAAAATGACCTTTGATCCGATAAAAGCCAAACGAATTCAAAAATGCCAGCCGTTTCTCCCGCTCGATGCACTTTCAAATAGAGACGCCTGTTTGTAGCGTTAATGACCCATTAGCGGATCTCATCACAAAAATCTAGACCGTCCATATTACTGGACGGGAAAATTTAACCAAGACCTAGGTCATTTTTCACTGATTAATACACGTGTGTGAGCACAAATCCAGGCATACCTGGACCATGTATCGGTCAGCGTTTATTGGCTGCGATGCAACCCACCTACCATCATAGTTTGGAAAATCCAAACCGTCCATCATGTTTAGGGGGTATCTTCGACCCAATCCTATTAAATTTCACATGCTAGAACACGTGTGAATTCACACCACCTTTGGTGCAAGTTGGTCATTTGTGGCCACTTCCAAAAATGGGAATTCGGTCTGGCAATCTAATCCACCACTCCCTCTTCAATCTCGACCGCTTACCCAGGCCAATCGCAGCCACATACTGTTGAAACCCTAGCCTTTACCTTACTTTCTTTTTTAGAAGTTTTTCTTCACCCAATGGAAAGGGTGGAAAGAATCATTCTGTTATAAGCATGGAGTAATCTCGAGCGTCCTTTAACTTTAGAAGCCATCCGAAGCATCGTAGTAGCCCATTTTAGGGCAACCGACGAGAACATCTCACTAGAGTAGGAGTTCTCGCGAGAAACTCGTGGGTGCATGAGTTAAACTGCCGCGGCCAAGATTCTCGAAACCCGCTGGGTTTTTTCATAAGTACCTACAAAAAGTGGGTCCCACAGTGCCAATAGACTCATCCACACAGACCATATGCCCCAGATCATGGGATAAACCCCTCGTCCAAAATCTTCCATGGACGATGGGTCATCTTCTCCGTTCATCCTGCAAACCATCACCCAATGATGGGGCACATTTTCCCTGATCCGAGTCATTCATCTGGTGGCTCATAGCCTCAGACGTTCATCTAAATAGTTGGATTTTAGTCACGCAAACGATCTATAGAAAGATCATTAACCGCCTCTCCTTGTTAATCTAGATTAGTAGCACAACTGTAACTAATCGGCTGATTAAGGGCCAATGTTTCTAGGCTTTTATAAGGCTATAAATAGCCACTTTCTTTTAGGGCGAGGAAGACCAGAAATGGAAAGCTTTAAAGAGAGGGAGAGGTGTGCATCATTTTCTTAGCCACGCTAAATTGTAGGAGCGAGTCTAGCTGGCTGCCCGAGACACGAGTTCATTCTGGTCACTCTAAGCCATTTTTAGGGTATTCTTTCCAAGGAAGGAAAGGGAGAAAGAGGACGAGAAGAAGGGGAAAAAGAGGGCACTACTTTCACATATGGTTGACTCGGTTCGAGTCACTAGGCGTCGGGCTGAGTCCTGTATCTCTTATGGTCAAGAAATCCAGGAAAAACGTAAAAGAGAAGAAGTGTAAGACCCATATCCTAGCCCGTACCTTCCATAGGCCTCCGCGGTCCTCCCAATCGAATTCTGGTAACCCCTGATCTGTTATTGGTATTTGCGCGCGATCTTGAGTCGTGTCCCGTATTCCTAAGTCAGCTTGACCTGAGACTTATTCCCTTGCTACAGTGTCGTCGCCACGGTTCTGATGCCACGTCTTGTGCGCCAAGGCGATACCTAGGCCAGGAGACGTAAGCCCACGTTCGGTTCGAGGAAAACACCGTGCTTTGCAAATACCGAGGGAATCTCTACGACAAGTCACATCAATCAATCAATTAATCCCATCAATCAAGTACACATCACACCTCAAGTCAAGTACAAGAAACCCATACCCTACCCTTACCTCTTTCTTACACAAGTTACCCCAAAGTCAATCCTTACATCACTTCATCCATCACTCCACCCATCACCCATCACCCATCACTCCATCTCTTATCATCCCATCACTTTCCCACCCTCTCATCTCCATCTCAACCATTCATTCTCCATCAACCTCCATTAAAATTGAAGGTAAGGAGATCAGCGTTCCATCGGACCAAGAAGATCGAATGGTGGGTGTTCTATAGGTCTAGATTTCATGTTTTGATGATGGACCAAGTGGGGCCTACCAATTGATGGTATGGATCTCACTTTGGACCCTAGGTGTGGCCAATGGCCCACCTTGATTCTCATAATCATTCCATGATGAGGCCATTCTCCATGGACCCCGTTATGATATTTATTTTCCTTGCATGAATAGGGTCATCTAGACTATTGCATTTTGGTGGAGAAAGGATCTCCACTATTGATTTTGATCAGTTAGCCCACGTGTAATGAGACTCACTTGATGTTTGGTGTAAATCATGGAAGGGAGGGCCCATAGTGTCGGGGTCCCTCCATCATCACGTGTCTCTCTCTCTCTCTCCTTCCTTTATTTTGTGGCCCATTTAGTGAATGTATGTGATGTCCAAACCGTCCATCAAATGGACCCCATGGCCATCCAAACCATGTGGGCCCTACCTTAATAGAGATGGGATGAACACAAATATCAAATTGATCCCATCAAGTGGGCCACGTCCACGTGGGAGCCACTAGCCGTGGTCCCCACATGTGAGATCCACCATGATGAAATGTATACCCACGGCATCCACGTCTAGTGTCCCTGGATGCTAGACGTCGTGAAGGGTGAACAGACAGTGTGTCTACTAACAAAAAATAACTAAATATATATTATATTTGATTTAAAGCTTTTTGGGTGGGCCACTCCTACAGGCCCCACCTTAATGTATGGATTTAATCCATGTCGTCCATCCTATTTCTCATTCCATTTTAGGTGTTGAGCCGAGAAATGAAGCCAATCCAATTATCTGGCGAGCCATAGCATAGAAAATACTGGTTTTTACCGTTAAAACCCACCCTGATGTTTTGATATGCCAAAATATACTAAATATTGGGCTTATTTTGTCGGTCTTAAGCCATGAAATGCAATGGCTGGAGTGGATTCACCTGATTCGGGCCCCACCTAGGAAAAAACTATGGAATCATAATTTTTTTCAAAAAAAATAATAGAAGCAACAGACGCTGCTACAAGACATCCAGAGGATGCATAGCAGCGTCTTTCTGCATTGAATGCTAGAGGCAGGGGGTCCCAACTGTGGGCCCCACTGTGATGCGTGTGAACATCACAATCGTGCATTTGGTAGGCCCCTTTTGGCTGTGGGCCATCCCAAAAAAATCAGCCATATTAGGGGCTCAAGTGGCCCACTTGGCATGAAATAGTGAGGATTAAGCGTCTGCCATTGAAACCCTTTTGTCATAGAAGTTTTGGATCATTATGAAATTTGTTTTTCCTCTTCAATCCGGGTCTGTGTGACCTTATCAATAGATTGGGTGGAAAATAAACATTATGGTGGGCCCCATGTGAGACCCATTAATGTATGTGTTACACACCTTCCATCAGTGTTGCCCCCACCATGAGTTATGTACTTTATCTATGTCGTCCATCCCTATGGGACCCACCATGATGCATGTGTTGCATCTCAACCGTCCAACCATTTTGAAGGATACTTTTAAGGCTTGAGACTAAAAATAAGACAAATTTATTTATCAAGTGGCTCACACTACATTGTGAGGATTGAACGTCTACCATTGAAATCCTTTGAGAATGCAGAAGTTTTGGATTAGTAGGAAATTTGTTTTTCCTTTTAATTCAGGTTTGTGTGACCTTATGATCAGGATGGGAAATAAATGTTATGGTGAGCCTTGAAAATTTTAATGGTGGAAATCATTATCACCACTTATATTTGGGTGTGGCCCATTGATATACATGGGGCCCATTAGTGTAGCCCATTTGATGTATATATGGCCCATGTGATGTGGCCCACTTGCCATATGAGGCGCCATTGTGATGTATTCAAGGCCCATGGGTTATGGCCCATTGCAATGTACATAAGGCCCATTGGTGCGGCCCATTGATGCGGCCCACTTGATGAATATAAGGCCCATGTGATGCGGCCCATTTGATGTATTTAAGGCCCAATGGGATGTATTTAGGTCCATTGCAATGTGTGATTTCACCGTGGTGTATATAATGATGTTTATAACAGGCCATGCCCTAGGAGCAATGATGGTTTGACATCCACATTGTAAGGATAATGTTAGTTAAATGTCACATTATGACTCTCCCTAGGGCCCATTGATAGGCCCATACTTGCAGTGTGTAGGCCGTTTAGGCCCTCTTCATTATGAACAGAGTCCATCACTATATAACATGTTTAGTATAGTTCCATGATTCATGCTCATACGCATCATATGTATGCTTGATATGAGGAGTGTCAGATCATCGTATATGCCTTTGGGCAGATTGTTTATGGGCTCCCTGATAGGCGAAGTTACCCTATATGAGCGTATAGTACGCGTAGGATTGCTGCATGACTGGTAGTGTGATTCATGCACTTCACATTTGTATGGCATGATTACTATATGCCCTAGCAACATCAGGGTTGTGGCCTCCACAGGCACATCGTGGATGTCAAGATCAGACACCAAAAATATTGTTACAAGCATCGGGGCACCATAGATATCCCTGGGTGAAAATCCCTAAACCCGATGGTACAGAGGATGACTCCAACGTTGGGAGACCAAGTGGATACATGAGTGCATGATGGCCGAATACCAAGAGGCCGCGTCTCCCACTGTGTCATGGTCGGTTGGAAATGGGTGTAGCCTTACTCGCCCGAGGGTAGGGGACATTGCTAGGCTAAGTTTGACCAGCTCGTGAATGTTTCAGTTATCGACGTGCCGAATAGATATTGGCAGACTATTCGCCAGGTGGATAGTGAGGTTTCTTACGCTCACTTGGACTGTGCGCCTGGGAAAGGGGCAGTGCCATTTGGAGGGTACTAAACCCCAGTGATTATCCAGACTGAGAACCATACTGATATTTGATGCTCTAGTGAGGAGCCGCATTGACATGTGGATGAGGATTGACATGTATGAGTTGTATTTCGCATCGCATGGCCTTGATATGGCTGATAGCATTCGTGTTTTGCACTGCATAGCCTTCGTACAGCTAATTGCATTCATGTATTCATCAGCATGATCCCACATTACTCTGACATTGCATTCTGAGCACGCTCTTATTGTGCACACACTTACACCACCCTCTAAGCTTTCTATTAGCTTATGCACGATTGATGCGTGCAGGTGATGCTAGGACGCAGTTGTAGCTTAGTCGCAGCAGGAGCGTGCAGTCGGGCTTCAGGAGTTTTCATTATTATCTTGTATTTCCCTTTATACGCATTGTACTTAAAGTTTTTGATCATAGTGAATTTTGTGATGGTGTTCTTGTAGTTATTGTTCGTGGGTTATGCTTATGGTTATGCTCATTACGAATTAAATTGAAGTTAGAAATCCTCCTTATAGAATCCTAGGATCAGAATTTGGCATATGGGTGCCGGGAGCCGAGAACAGGGTACTACAGAGGTTGTCAGCGCCAGATTCGGCAATCGGGAATTTTGTGAGCCCGGTTTCCAAGTTTGGGGCATGACAAGAAGTAAAAGAGCAAAAGAAAGAAAAAGGAGAAGAATAGAGGGAGAGTGTGGCCGAAATGTCGCAACTACAGCAATCGTGTCCTGTCTTGACCGAGTCAGCACCATACGATTCAGTTGGGCCTGAGCTTGTTCAGACACTAGTCTAAGTCTCAGCGACACTTAGAGACCTCTGGATCCTTAAAGTAGAGAAGAAGAAGAAAAGAAAGGAAAGGAAGAGGATCAGTGTGTCCTTAAAGCGGAGAAGAAGAAGAAGAAAAGAAAGGAAAGGAAGAAGATCAGTGTGTTCGAGGAGTGATGGCGGGCGAGTCAGTGACTCGCTGGCTCGAGTCAATCCGGTCGAGCCATGGTGAATACAGGCTGAGTAGGGACTCAACTAGGGCATACAGAGAGTGAAGAAGAGAGAAATAGATGAAAGAAGAAGAAATAAAGAGAAGAGAGGAAAGAGAGGAGTGCTGCTATCGAGTTGACTCAGCTGAAACTTGTTGAGTTAGGGTGAGCCTTGTTGAGTCCAGAAAACTTACTAGATGGGCATTTTGAAAGAGAAGAAATAGAAAGATAGAAGAGGAGGAAGAAGAAGATCGTGGTTTTCTTCAGTTCTTACCGAGTCGACTTGGTGAGTTTTCATTGGATCCATTGAATTTTATAAAGCTAGTTATCGTTTATTCTAGTCCAATATTTTTAGCCTATGCCTTTTGATCTCTCTCCATGATGGAATCATTTGGTAATTGAATTGAAGCATCAAGCATGTTGATTTAGTTGAGTTAGCTTAGTTGGGCCAGGTAAGTTGACTTAGTTTCATTACGCAAATTTTAAGTTCAGTTGGTTAATCCTTAAATTCATAAAGTGTGAAATCTAAATCTCCTAAGTGCATATCTATAGGTATGAAGTGGATCAAAATCAACTTAGGTTGGAGGTTAAAAGATGGAGGTTTAAATCTAAACCATAAATGGCATGTGTGGAACATAAATCTAACCCGTTCAAGTTGAATTCATGCGTTGGAGCATTCATGTTGCAATTATCTAATTTAAAGGTGAGGATTACCCTTCAAGCTTTTCTACATCTAGATAATTGATTTGTTTATTCGCTTTCGTTCATATATCTTATCGATTACCTAATATGGTTGGTTGCTTATGTTGAATTCGAATGTGATAAATAGTTGATCAATTAAGTTTAAAGTCAAATATTTGAATATGTGATAAATTTCAATTATCTCTATCCTATTTTAAGGTCAATACTCTAGCTATGCATGTGTTATCAACATTATACATAGCAAAATTTATTATTTATGATTACTTGATGGTGTTTTAAGGAAATCCTCGAACTAGTGGCCACCTGTGTTATGTATTAAATAAATTTACGTTATGGACTTATCATCTTATGGATCATTTATGCCTATATGGCTTTTGGGGAATGATCCCTTCTTATCGTACCATTAAATGGAATATTCGGCCCTTGCGGCTTCTATAGAATAATTGTCTCACGTGGCTTTAATGGATTATTCTATATAACCTTGCGATGGTAAGTTCCACTTGTTGGGCTACGATTGGCCACTAGTTGCGTAGGTTACCTTTAAACACCCTATTTGCTAGCCTCATGAGCCATGGATGGTGGAATGAGACACTATGCTTGAGCTGTTGGCCTATGCTGGGTGATAGTGACCTTTGAACTTCCCTAAAATGATGGTTTGAAATTGGAATAATAATGGTTGGGTTAATCATACATTTTCATGGCATATGGTCTTTTTCAGGTGGTTAGTTCTCCTTGGGTGTACCTTTGTGTACTTTTTGGGTGACTAATTCTCCTTGGGCGATCTATATTATTTGGTCTTTTCCAAGTGGTTAGTTCTCCTTTGGCGTGCCTTTCTTTACTTTTTTGGGTACTAATTCTCCTTGGGCGATCTATATTATGTGATCTTTTCCAGGTAGCTAGTTCTCTTTGGGCGTACCTTTGAGTATTTTTTCGGGTGGCTACTTCTCCTTGGGCGACCTCGTTGTATAGTCTTTTCCGAGAGGCTAGTTCTCCTTGGGCATACCTATGAGTATTTTTCCGGGTGGCTACTTCTCCTTGTATGACTTTTTTAACCAGTTGGATGTGCATCCCCAGGTCTGAGAGCATGTGCATGCATCCATGCATTTAAACAAGATCAGCTTTGTGAAATTTATTTAATGAACATGTATCTGATGAACCTTATCTGATTTTCATGATAATCATTGTGTAATATTTGTTATACATTACCTTTGTTAACTATGCTTAATTATCTTGATGATATGATAAATCTTGATAGGTATACCTCACTGCAATAGACATTAACGCTATCGAACCATATTCAGTGTGCAGGAGACACTAATGATGCACAGCCAGAGGACCTTGCGACTCTCTTTCCTGACTCCATTTAATTTTAATTTGTACTGTTATGTTTTGTAATAAGTTGATACATTGTTTGTATAAGTTTTTGGGTAACCATTTAAAATCTTGGTTATGCATATTTGGACTCCCTCTTATACTTGAATTGTTTCCATCCCATTATATTACTAACTTTGATAAAAAGAAAAAAAAATGTGCGTGAAATTGACTATCTTTAAAGGTTAACACTCGGGTTTTTGGAACACGAGTAGTGTACTCGGGTTTTGAGAACCGGGGTGTTTCACAATCTTGGGACCCTGTAAGAAGGATTTTTAGTGTGAATTTTTTTATAAATAAAGGAGCATAACTACAAGTGTACCGAAATCATGAAGGCAACATCATCATCACATATCCACTAATATTAAAAAGTTGAGTACAATACATTAAGGGAAAATATAAGATAAATGTCAAAAGCTCCAAAAGCTCTGTCGCTCGCTCCTACCTCAGCTTGACTGCGTCCTATCATCACCTGCACGCATCTATCGTGTATAAGCTTATAAAAAGCTTAGAAGGTGGTGTACGTGTGTGCGTAAGATAAGTGCGAAGCACACAGATATCAGTATAAGTGGAATACTGACAAGGCTATAAGTCATTTAATATCAGAGTATGCAATAGAGATCAGCTATGCAATGCGAAGTCATAACGAGCCAAATATCAGATATCGAGGATGCAATACAATATATAATTCAGAAGAGCCACAAATACCATCAACCTCATCTAGGCCACATAAATGTAGAAACATAGCAACCCAAATGCCATATGCCATGGATATAATGCAATATGTAGATCCCGGCGAGTCCATAATACCATTAACCTCATTCAGGCTATGCAATACAGAAGTATAGTAAACCAAATGCTATGTGCGGAGGATGCAATGCAATATGTGGTGTGAAAGAAATGACCAAACTAGAGTGTGAATTCGGGATGATAGTACGTAGTATCGTAAGCTATGGGGTCCAGCACAAGTTTGGATATCTAAACTCAATGTGGTAAACTCCTGATCTTAGGTTGGTCGCGCACCCCAATCGAAATCATGGCCATTACGAAGGTACACATAATAAATTAGTTACGCACCACTAGCCCGAGTGGATGGTGAATGAATGAATGAATGAGTAAAATGCTGAGTTTGCAACTCCTCCTTAATAAGTCCACATATTAGTACGGTACATCTCTAGAATCATCACCGGGGTCTAGTATACTCTACTCCAGCTTGCCGCCTCATTAAGTGCACAACTAGGTAAGTGGAAGAGACCTTACTATCCGCCTACCAATATCGACTCGGCTCGTCGATAGCGGACCTATTTACAAGTAGGTCAGATTGGGCCTAACATTGCCTACTCCCTCAGGCGGGTAAGGCCACACCCCCTCCTAACCTACCACGACACAGTGGGAGACGTAACTTACTGGTACACGGCCCTCATGTACTCACATATATCTAATCGGTGTAGATGTTGGAGCGTCCTCTGGCCTCAGGGGTTTACGAATTTTCACCCAGGGACATCTATCGCGCCCATATGCTAGAACCAAACATTTTCAGTGTCCCATCTAGCATCCACAACATGCTTGTGGAGGCCACGACCTTAATGTCGCCAGGGTGTACGATGGTCATATCACAAAATGCAAGATGCATGAGTCATACCATCCAGTCCTGCATCAAATCTGTGAATACTGCGCACTCATGTGGGGCAACTCCATCTCTCAGGGAGTGGCATAAACAATCAGCCCAATGACATATGCTATGCTCAATCACTCCTCATAACAAGCATGCGGATGATGCGTATGGGCATGTATCATAAAGTGTACCAAGCATGATTATATTCACATACATCATAGTGGGCCAGTACAAGACGGCCCATGACCCGTATAGGTGAATGGGTGGTGTGCAATAATCACCTATGCATGGTGGGCCTCACACATACAATGGGTCTCATGGATATAATGGTCCTCACACATATAATGAGCCTCTTAGATCACAATTGAGTTTCATACAATCATAATGAGACTTATACAATCACAATGGGCCTCATACAATCACAATGGGCCTTATACCATCACAATGGATCTCCTATAATCATAATGAGTCTCATACAATCACAATGGGCCTCATATGATCACAACAGGTCTCGTACCATTACAATGGATCTCATACAATCATAATGAGTCTCATACAATAACAATGGGCCTCATACGATCATAACAAGCCTCGTATCATCACAATGGATCTCATACAATTATAATGAGCCTCATACAATCACAATGGGCCTCATCGATCACAATGGGCCTCATACAATCACAATGGGTCTTAAATGGTCACAATGGGCCTCATACAATCACAATGGGCCTCACATGGTCACAATGGGCCTTATATAATCACAATGAGCCTCATGCAATCACATAATGTGTCTCATATAATCACAATGTGCCTCATATAATCACAATGGGCCTCGTACATTCATAATTAACCTTACAATGACCTTATACAATCATAATGCTATACTAACACATACTCAAGGCGTATACTAACATAATCATAATCAGTAATCGGCCTATATATGGCGGGGTCCATAGAAGGACAGTAGATCTAATCCATAACATGAGGATCGGTCCTCAACAGTGGATATACCAAATATAATCCACAGATTCTTCTACCCATGGCCAGAGGTGATGATGAATCCTCCTCATAACATGGATGGGTCTAGATGGCTTACTCATGGGCCTAAGAGTGGGCTTCCAGGTTTGGGTACTTCCATTAGCATCAATGGGGACCCAAAGAATTGGGATGGCCCAATAAGGCGAGATGGATCATACTAATAATAATAGGGGCCCATCAATTTAGGTTATTCACTGAGGGGAAATGAGAATGAGCCTAATACAACCACAATAGGCCTCACATTATCTCAATGGCTTATATCATGATGTAATACAAGCACGTACTCATAGTCGGCATCGATAATCGGCCTATACATAAGGCGAGGTCTATAGATGAATAGCAGATCCATAACATTAGGGTCAATCCTCAACTGTGGATATACCAAATCTAATAGCATGGATCCTTCCGTCTACGGTGATGATGAACTCTCCCCATATCAAGGTTGGGCCTATATGGCCTATCTATAATCCTAAGGATCCGAAATGGGCTTCCTTCACCATACTATCATATGGCCCGCAAGATGCCCTAGGGGGCCCAAATAAGTCCTAGATAGACTCCAAGATTAAAAACAACCCTACTAGCAACCAATGGTGGCCCAACATTTTAGCTTAGCCCTATAAGGTAGATGGATCATGCAATTATCAATGGGGAGCAATGATTAGGGTCAACCCACTTAAAGAAGGATGAGGATGGGCCTAACAAGGCCTAAGGGAAGCTCATAATGTGGACATTTAACAACCATTGCTCCAAAGGAGTGGACCACATAGAGCCAAACATATAGTGGGGCCCATGGCTTCACATACAACATAATGGGCCTCACTTAAGAGCCCAATATACATCATAATGAGCCTCATCTCATGGGCCATAAATAGATCACATTAAGGTGGGCCCTGCACATTCCAAATGGGCCACAAATACATCACATTGGGCCTCATCAAATGGGCCATAAATACATCACATTGGGCCTCATCAAATGGGCTACAAATACATCACATTAAGGTGGGACCTACACATTCCAAATGGGTCACAAATACATCACATTGGGCCTCATCAAATGAGCCATAAATACACCACATTAGGCCTCATCAGATGGGCCACAAATACATCGCATTAAGATAGGCTTGCACGTGTAGTAGGTGGGCTTGCACATGGCAGAGAGGCCTAAATACAATACACATCACGGTGGACCCCACGTCCCATGGACGATGTAGATATACATTAAGGTAGGGTCCACGTCCAGCAATAGATGGACGGCTAAATATAGAATACATGCATCACGAGGCCCACCATCCCTAACAAATGGATGGTGCGGATATAAAATATATACATGGAGGTGGGCCCTACCCGTCCCAGCCGATGAACGGTATGGATAAGACCCACAGAGCTTGCTAACGTCAATACAACAACCATATAGGTGGTGGTCCCCATAAAGATGGACCGGTTGGAGGCAACACTTACATCAGGTGGGACCCACATCCATGTGCTGGACGGTGTGGGTACACCACATTAGATGGGTCCCGCTTGGTGTGCTTCACCTGAGATTTGAATCTGCCTCATTCTCCAGGCATGGGAGGCCTAGATGGATGGTGGATATTACACTTGCATCATATTAGGTCCCACTATCTTGGATGACAGGGATAAAATAGATACATCATGTGGGGCCCTTGGGCGGTAGGGATAAAACACATATATCACGCGGGCCCTCAGGGTGGATGGTGTAAATACAACACACACGTCATGGTAGGCCCCACATCATTTGGATGGTCTGGATCAGACACGCCAGCAGGTGGGTATGCACCATCCAGATAGTGGATGGTGTGGATATCAAATACATACGTCTGATGGGCCCCACCCCAGGAAAAACGGACGGACGGTATGGGATATACCACATACCTCGTGATCAGACCCAACACTTGCTGACGTCAAAGCAGCAACAACTGCTACTGCATGAGACCCACAACAGATGGACGATCAGATATAATACAAGCATTGAGGTGCGTCCACACGTGTGGGACCCACTATATCAGCTGATATTTATGTTTTCTCTTCATCTGGGCCTGTCCAGTCGGATAGGCCAGCGCACCTGGTGGTGGACGGTCCAGCAAGGTGGGCCCAACACATGGACGACATGGATATACTACGTCATGGTGGGCCACACACACATATCATCATCATCATCATCATCAAAAAAAGAAAGGGAGAGTGAGAAAGAGAGAGAGAGAGAGAGAGAGAGAGAGAGAAAGAGAGAACGGTGAGATGGAGAGGCCCCACCACTATGGGCCCCTCTAATACATACATTAAGATGGGTCCCAAATAGGATCCATACCATCAATCGGTAGGCCCCACTTGGTCCATCACAAAAATTGAAATCTAATCGCTTAAAACACCACTGATTGCTAATCTTCTAGGCTCCTTGGAATGCTAAGCTCCTTGGCTTCAATTTTGATGGAGGATGATGAAGATTGAAAGGCTAGGATGAGAGATGAGGGGGTAGGAAGTGAGCCACATTTGTTCTTCTTGGGGAAATGTTTGGACGGTCCTCTCTTGGGTTGTTTGGAAAATGGTAGAGAGAATGAGAGAGGAGAGGGTGTTGTAATAGGAGTTGACATGGATGGTATGGGCTTTGTTGACTTATGGGGGCATGAAGTGGCATGGGGTATGGGTTGCCTTGACTTGTTGGTAAGAAAGGGATGGGATAGTCATGGGATCATTTGACTTGGTGACGAGAGAGGTATAAGTGTGGGATGGGTTATACTTGATTGATTGATGTGATGCTTGGGTAGAGATTCTTTTGGGAGTCGCAATGCGCTGCATTTCTTCGAGATAAATGCAGGCCCACCATTCTTGGCCTGTGTATCGCATCGGTGCACAAGACGGGCATTGGAACCGCAGTGATGGTGCGGTCGCTAGGGTACAAATCTCAGGTCAAGCAGACTCAGAATACAGGATGTGACTTAGTGTCGTGTGCAAATGCCCATTATAGGTCGCGGGTTGCTGAAATTTGAAGGGGAGGATCGCGGAGTCTAAGGAACAGTACGAATTAGGATAGGGCCTTCTCGCTTCCCCTCCTAATAAAAATTTTATCATCAAAATTTATACTATAATGCAACTAGATAGAGCTCACAAATGAAGGGAAACCATATCACTATATATATAATCAGAACCACTACATACAATCAAACATCAAAGAGATAGGGATAGCGCTTGTGAACCTCAGCCCTGCTCTGAAGACACCTCATCTACTCTGTAATGACTAATTTATCAAGACGGTCTTAAGGTCTAGTCGTACGAATCATCGATGACTCCTGATGATTGTGGGTTTTGCTAGGCCACGTAGAACCTGGTTTGGGCCAGCTGGGAAACTACAGGTCCCCTCTGAGATCGCGGTTACTGCTGTGGTGGCCTATGCTGCTGCAGGTGCCTCGATGGCAGATACTGTCATCGCTGCTACTGCTGTGGAGGCTGCTACTGAGGACGGGGACACTCCCACCTACGGTGCCCTATCTCACCGCATCCAAAGCAAGTACCTGAGAATAATCTCGGTGTCAGGGGCTGCTGAGGGTGGGGGCACTCCAACCTACGGTGTCCTTTCCCACCGCATCCATAATAAAAACCGGGAAGTTACCTCGGAGGTGGTGCTGGTGGTGCCACTAAAGCTCGGTGGGTCGCGTGCCTCTACTACTATCGACATTGCTGCTGTCGGGAGCTATCGGAGGGGGTCTTCCTCTCCGGTATCCTCTTTGAAGAATGATGATTATCGATTGCAACATCTTCTACAGTTGGTCCATACTCATGGACATAGTCGGTGCTATGCTAGACTTGGATGGGGGTGCAGAAGTCTCAGGTGGGGGAACAGGAATCTTAGGCGGGGGAGCGGAAGTCGCTCGGGTCTCTCGCTTGGGTGCCATATCCTACAGGAAGGAACAAGGGTCTATTATCATTGAACACTCTCGAATATACATATGATGGGGAGCTATATCAGAAAATCTCTATGTTATTCGAACTCGGGGACCTAATCATTCTAAGTTCTCAACAATCATAGAGTGTAAGGTAGCTATCAGCAGATTTGTGATGTTATCCTTAGGTATTCCCAAGTTATGCTCTGATACCAACTTCTGTCACGCCCCAAACTCAGAAAACGGGCTCATAGAATTCCCGATCACCGAATCTAGTGTCGACAACCTCTGCAGTGCCCCATTCTCGACTCCTAGCACCCATATGCTAGGTTTTGATCCTATGATCCTCAAGGAGGATTTTCAGTGTGATTTTTTTTATAAATAAAGGAGCATAACTACAAGTGTACCCAAATTATGAAGGTAACATTATCATCACATATCCACTAATATCAAAACTTGAGTACAATACATGAAGTGAAAATATAAGATAAATGCCAAAAGCTCCAAAAGCACTGCCACATGCTCTTACCTTAATTCGACTGCGTCCTATCGTCACCTACACGCATCTATCGTGCATAAGCTTATAGAAAGCTTAGATGGTGGTGTACGTGTGTGTGCAAGATAAGTGCTAAGTACACAAATATCAGCGTAAGCGGAATACTAACAAGGCTATAAGTCATTTAATATCAAAGTATGCAATGCAGATTGGGTACGCAATGCAGAGTTATGATGAGCCAAATATCAGACACCAAGGATGTAATATAATATGCAATTCTGAAGAGCCACAAATACCATCAGCCTCATCTAGGCCATATAAATGTAGAAACATAGCAACCCAAATTCCATATGCCGCGAATGTAATGTAATATGCAGATCCTGGTGAGTTCATAATACCATCAACCTCATTTAGGCTATATAATACAGAAACATAGTAAACCAAATGCTATGTGCGAAGGATACAATGTAATATACAGTGCAAAAGAAATGACCAAACTAGAGTGTGAAGTTGGGATGATAGTACGTAGTATCACAAGCTGTGGGGTCTATCACAAGAGACTTCTATCCAAACTAGTCTCATACCTAAATTTGGATAGCTAGACTTAATGTGGTAAACTCCTAATCTTAGGTTGGTCGCGCACCCTGACCGAAATCCTGACTATTGCGAAGGTAGGTACACATAACAAATTAGTTGCGCACCATCAACCCGAGTGGATAGTGAGTGAATGAATGAATGAGTAAAATGCTGAATATGCAACTCTTGCTCAATAAGTCAACATATCAGTACCGTACATCTCTAGATCGTCACTGAGGTCTAGTACACTCTACGCCAACTTGCCGCCCCATTAAGCACACAACTGGGTAAGTGGAAGAGACCTCATTATCCACATACCAATATCGGCCCGGCTTGTCGATAGCGGACTTATTTATAAGCTGGACAGACTCAGCCTAATATTGCCTACTCCCTCAAGTGGGTAAGCCCACACTCCCTCCCAACCGACCACGACATAGTGGGAGACACGACCTACCGGTATACTGCCCTCATGCGCTCATATATATCTACTCGGTCTAGACGTTGGAGTGTCCTCTGGCATCGGGGGTTTAGGAATTTTCACTTGGGGACATCTATCGCGCCTGTCTGCTAGAATAAAATATTTTTGGTGTCCCATCTGATTATCCACGACATGCCTGTGGAGGCCACGGCCCTGATGTCGCTAGGGCGTATGGTGGTCATATCACAAAATATGAGATGCGTGAGTCATACCATCCAGTCATGCATCAAACCTGTGCATACCGCGCGTTCATGCGGGGCAACTCCGTCTCTCAGGGAGTCTCATAAACAATCAGTCTAATGGCACATGCGATGCTCAATCACTTCTCATAATAAGCATGCAGATTATGCGTATGGGCATGTATCACGAAGTATACTAAGCATGATTATAATCACATTCATATAGTGGGCCAGTAAAAGATGGCTCATGGCCCGTATAGGTGAATGAGTGGTGTACAATAATCACCTACACATGGTGGGTCTCCTACACATGGTGGACCTCACACATACAATGGGCCTCACGCACATAATGGGCCTCTTACATCACAAATGGGTCTCATACAATCATAATGAGCCTTATACAATTACAATGTGCCTCATATAATCACAACGGGTACCATCACAATGGATCTCATACAATCGTAATGAGCCTTATACAATCACAACAGGCCTCATACAATCTCAACGGGCTTCGTACCATCACAATGGATCTCATACAATCATGAGTCTCATAAAATCACAATGGGCCTCATACGATCACAATGGGCCTATACAATCATAACGAGCATCGTACCATCACAATGGATCGCATACAATCATAATGAGTCTTATACAATCATAACGGGTCTTGTACCTCACAATGAATCTCATACAATCACAATGGGCCTCATACAATCACAACAGGCCTCACATGGTCATAATAGGCCTCATATAATCATAATGAGCCTCATTTAATCACACAATGGGCCTCATACATTCACAATGTGCCTCATATAATCACAATGGGCCTCATACAATCATAATTAACCTTACAATGACCTTATACAATCATAATGCTATACTAACACATACTCAGTACATATACTAACATAGTCGTAATCAATAATTAGCCTATATATGGTGGGGTCCATAGAAGGACAGCATATCTAATTTATAACATGAGGATCAGTCCTCAATAGTGGATATATCAAATCTAATACCACAGATTCTTCTACCTATGACTAGAGGTGATGATGCATACTCCTCATAACAAGGATGGGTCTAGATGGCCTACTCATGGGCCTAAGAGTGGGCTTCCAGGTTTGGGTACTTCCACTAGCATCAATGAGGACCCAACGAATTGAGATAGCCCAATAAGGTGAGATGGATCATACTAATAACAATAGGGCCCTATCAATTTGGGTTAGCCACTAAGGGGAAATGAGAATGAGCCTGATACAATCACAATGGGCCTCATACTATCTCAGTGACTTGTATCACCATGTTATACTAGCACGTACTCATAGTTAGCATCTATAATCGGCCTATACACAAGGCGGGGTCCACAGATGGACAACAGATCCATAACATGAGTGTCAATCCTCAACTATGGATATACCAAATTTGATAGCATGGATCCTTCCGTTTACGGTGATGATGAACTCTCCTCCTATCAAGGTTGGGCCTAGATGGCCTACCTATATAAGGATCTGGAATGGGCTTCCTTCACTATACTATCATATGGCCTACAAGATGTCATGTGGGGCCCAAATAAGTCCTAGATGGACTTCAAGGTTAAAAACAACCCTACTAGCAACCAATGGGGGCCCAACATTTTGGGTTAACCCAATAAGGATAGATGGATCATGCAATTATCAATGGGGCCCAATGATTAGGGTCAACCCACTTAGAGAAGGATGAGGATGGGCCTAACAAGGCCTAAGGAAAGGTCACAATGTGGACATTTAACCATCATTACCCATCAATGTAGACATTTAACGAACATTGGTCCCAAGGAGTGGCCCACATAGAGCCAAACATATAGTGGGGCCCATGGCCTCACTTACAACATAATGGGCCTCACTCAAGAGCCTAATATACATCATAATGAGCCTCATCACATGGGCCATAAATACATCACATTAAGGTGGGCCCTGCACATTCCAAATGGGCCACAAATACATCACATTGGGCCTCATCAAATGGGCTATAAATACATCACATTGGGCCTCATCAGATGGGCTACAAATACATCACATTAAGGTGGGCCTTGCACATTCCAAATGGGCCACAAATACATCACATTAGGCCTCATCAAATGGGCCATAAATACATCACATTGGGCCTCATCAAATGGGCCACAAATACATCACATTAAGGTGGGCTTGCACATGCAATAGGTGGGCTTACACATGCCAGATGGGCTTGAAAATAATACACATCATGGTGGACCCCACGTCCCATGGATGGTGTAGATATACTTCAAGGTAGGGTCTACGTCCAACAACAGATGGACGACTGAATATAGAATACATGCATTAAGAGGCCCATCGTCCCCAGCAAATGGACGGAGCAGATATAGAATATATACATGGAGGTGGGCCCCACCCATCCCAGCCTATAGATGGTGTGGATAAGACCCACAGAGCTTGCTAACATCAATACAATAGCTGTATTGGTGTGGTCCCCACAAAGATGTATGGTGTGGTGGAAACACTTACAACAGTTGAGACCCACGTCCATGTGTTGGACGATGTGGGTGCACCACATTAGATGGGTCCCATGTGTCGTGCTCCACCTAAGATTTGAATCTACCTCATTCTCCAGGCCTGGGAGGCCTGGATGGACGGTGGATATTACACTTACATCACAGCAAGTCCCACTATCTTGGATGGCAGGGATAAAACAGATACATCATGAGAGGCCCCTGGGCGGCAGGGATAAAACACATATATCATGCGGGCCCCTAGGGTCAACGGTGTAGATACACAACACATGTTACGGTAGGCCCCACATCATCTAGACGGTCTGGATCAGACACGCCAGTAGGTGGGTTTCCACCATCTATACAGTGGATGGTGTGGATATCAAATACATACGTCTAGTGGGCCCCACCCCCACACGTGCAGCACGTGTGGGGTGGTTCCCACCCCAGGAAAAATGGACAAACGCTATGGGATATACCACATACCTCGTGATCAGACCCAACACTTGTTAACATCAAAGTAGCAGCAGTTGCTGCTACGTGGGACCCACAACAGATGGACAATCAGATATAATACATGCATTGAGGTGGGTCTACACATGTTGAACCCACCAGATCAACTGATATTTATGTTTTCTCTTCATCTGGGCCTGCCCAAATGGACAAGCTAGCGCACCTACTGCTGGACTGTTCAGCAAGGTCGGCCCAACACATGGACGGCATGGATATAATGCATCTTGGTGGGCCACACACGCATATCATTATTATCATTAAAAAAAGAAAGGGAGAGTGAGAGAGAGAGAGAGAATGATGAGATGGAGGGGCCCCGCCACCATGGGCCCCTCTAATACATACATCAAGATGGGTCTCAAATAGGATCCATACCATCAATCGGTAGGCCCCATTTGGTCCATCACAAAAATTGAAATTTAATACTACAAAACACGCACCGATTGTTAATCTTCTAGGATCATTAGAATGCTAAGCTCCTTGGCTTAGATTTTAATAAAGGATGATGAAGATTAAAGGGCTAGGATGAGAGATGAGGGGGTAGGAAGTGGGCCACACTTGTTCTCCCTAGGGAAATGCTTGGACGGTCCTCTCTTGGGTTGTTTGGAAAATGGTAGAGAGAATGAGAGAGGAGAGGTTGTTGTAAGAGGAGGTGACATGGAGGGTATGGGCTTTGTTGACTTACGGGGGCATGAGGTGGCATGGGGTATGGGTTGCCTTGACTTGTTGGTAAGAAAGGGATGGGATAGGCATGGGTTCATTTGACTTGGTGAAGAGAGAGGTATGGGTGAGGGATGGGTTGTACTTGATTGATTGATATGATGTTTGGGTAGAGATTCTCTAGGGATTTGTAATGCGTGGCGTTTCTTCGAGATAAACGTGGGCCCACAACTCTTGGCCTGGGTATCACATCGGTGCACAAGACGCGACATTGGAACCGCGATGATGGTGCAGTCTCTAGGGTACAATTCTTGGGTCGAGTCGACTCAGAATACGGGATACGACTTGGGGTCGCGTGCGAACGCCAATTATAGGTCAAAGGTTGTCAGAATTCGACGAGAGGATCGCGGGAGTCTAAGGAACATACGGATTAGGATTCGGGCCTTATAAATATACATGTAGCTTTCTCATAAATATCACAGTGGGCCCCAGCTAACATCTAGGAACTTCCATGGAATCCGCCGCGCATCAATGGCGGATGTAGATTGCGTAGTGAGTAAAACTTACAACCTTTAACGTACTGGGTAAACTCTATGAAGTCCACCATGATTTATGTATTTTATCTACTCCGTCCATCAATTTTACTAGATAATTTTAGGGCTGGAGCCCAAAAATGAGATGTAGCCAATGTTTAAATGGACCACACCACGGGAAACAATTGAATTGAATGTTTACCATTGAAAAATTCTTTGGGCCACAGAAGTTTTAGATGAAGCTTGTATTTGTGTTTTCCCTTCATCCATGTCTATATGATCTAATGAATAAGTTGGATGAGAAATAAACATCACCATGGGGCTAAAAATGTTTCAATAGTGAAAATCATTATCCCCACAGTTTCCAATGGTATGATACATTGATCTTTGGATATGCTTCAATTTTGGGCTCAACCCCTTAAATTATATGGAAAAACGGATGGACAGTGTGGATAGACTACATACATTCAAGGTGGGCCCAATTGAGTTTACTCAGTATGATAAGAGCGTACTGAGTAAATCAGTACACAATTTGATTTCCTCTCACGATCCCTCTCCCTCCGCCTCTCTCTCTCTCTCTCTCTCTCTCTCTCTCTCTCTTCCTCTCTTGCACTCCCACTTCCTCTCAACGGATCATCTCTAGCACTGGCGCATTGTCTCATTATAAGAAATCACAGCATTGTCAGTGGCCAACACATGGTTCCAACCTATATACGAATCAACAGTGCTTCGTTTGGTCAGCAGCGATCAAAAGAAATGAGTGCCTAGATAGGGATTTTCGCCGTTTGGAAAACACCCTTTGCTGGCGCTATGCTAATTAGGCTGCCATCAAAGGGCACCGAAAATATTAAAAAAAAAAACCCTACTCCCCTCATTTATAACTCTCTGTCCCTTTTTTCTCTCTCCCAGCCCATATTCCCCTCTTTCTGTCTCTCTCTCTCCCTCCCTCTCGATCTTCACCCTTGATTCTCCTATTTCCCTCTTCTCTTACTTGCTCCATCTCTCTCATTCACCTCCCTTTCTCTCTCTTTCTACATGCATCTCCACCATCTCTTTTATCTCCCTCATGTCATCTTTTTGCTCGGACCTCCATTACAGCAGTCATGAAGCTCCTATCGAAGAAAACATGTACCATTCGAAAGGCCCTTTTCAAAATTTTGTGGCATCTCTTAAAATTGAAGGAATCTGTGTCTCCTCTCTGTAGGTTTGATCTCTTCCTCTCTCTATCTATCTCTGTCATTCTTTCGGATTTCACTCATGTTAACTGTTCAATTAAATGGCTCAACAATGAATGTTTTGGTGGTTAAAACTATTTGATGAAATGGCTTGACAAGGTTGACATATAACATTAAGTATGGACCCATCACTGACGATTTTACCCTTTTCACTATGGGCCCCTACTTGAAATGGGTGTTAAAATCCCTGGGATCAGGTGGGAGATATGTCCGCACCCACTCTCTGTACAGAACATGTGGACACAAGCATTTGAACAAAGAAGGGAAGAAGCTGAATGAGGTATACATGCTTACTACATGACAAATGGTGTTATTGGCGAATGAACAGTTGTACGTGATGTTATTCTCCAATCCTTTCATCGGGCTAGTTGTCGTCCACCCTAATTCTCCACTACAAGGGTCCACGTTGAAGTTGTAAGTGCTATGTTTTCTAGCTCCTATAATTGTCAAATTTTGTAGTGTTAAAACCTCTTGGAATCTGTGTCTTATGTAGCTCATCTACATATTCAAGACTGTGCTTCTCATGTACAAGAACAAGGGTCTTTACCTCAAGAATTTCAAATGCAAGATCAAGAGATATACAAGTTCAAGTACACCACCAAGTGTTAGTTCAATCTTTCAAACTTCAATAGTTAAAGGTTTGAAAGCTTCATCCATGTCAAGACAAAGTCCTTTACTTTGAACCTCAAAGCTCAAGATGAAATACAAGTCAAGTACTTCAATTTCAAGCTTCAAAAAGTCTTAAGTTCAAGCTTCATCATATGTCAATATATTAAGCTTCATGAACTTCAAAGAACAACTATCAACTGAAGCAAAAGAAGATTCAATGTTCATATATCGCTTATAAGGTATGAATGATCTTAGATTGACCACAGGTTAGGTCATTTTGAATACATAATTTAATTGGGTCACTTTTTAAGTGCATAAATTATTTTTCGACTAGTCTTAGACTATGTTCGACTAGTCCTAGTACTGGTTCGACCAGTCCAAGAAATCCTCGACCAGTCCTAAGTTTGTTACTAATATTTAGAATTTTTGGTTATTGCCTCGACCAGTCCTGGATACTGCTTGACCGGTAGAGTGAACAGTGCTCGACCGGTCCAACAACTAAATTGGGTCCCACACGACCAGTCGTGTACAGGACTCGACCGGTCGAGCAGGCCCTTCGACCAGTTATGGAACGGCCTGATCTTATCGCACCCAAAATTTTAAAAGTTTGTTAGTTCTTCGACCAGTCGAGCTGTCCTCTAGGCTAGTCGAATGAACAATTTCTGCACTTATAAATATAGCATGATTTTTAGAGTTTTTCATTCAATTCAAGCAAAATCTAGACACCACTCTGAGAGATAAGTTAGTGATATTCTTAAGCTATTTAGTACTCATATTATATTCTCTTTAATTAGCTTTGTTTGCATTTGATTTTGTATTCTACATTTCAATCTTATTTGAAGAAGGGATTGAAGCTTTCCCATTTCTTGGATTCAAAATCAAATCAAGCCAACCCAAGTTGATTTAATCTAAAATCCATTTAGAACTCAAAACCTTTTCATAAGTGAGTGTGAACATTGAACATCTACATTGAACTTCTACTCTGAATTGGTTCTACCGGGCTGCAATAAAGGAGAATATCCAGATAAGTATTTTACTGTTTTGTAAATCTGTTCTTTTGGTTTCTTTGAGATTGTGCTAGAAAAATCTCTTTCTTTTGGTTTGTCTGAGGTGATCTAGAAAACTCAGAGTGCGAGGTTTTTGAATTGTGTAAGCCCACTTGAAAGATAATTGTTAAGGTTTTAGGTGAACCTTGAAAAACCTATTTCATAGTGAACACTAATATTAGGAGTGGAGTGGTTGTGTGGCTATTTTTTTTAGCAGTTGGTGTACACACAAGCGAACCACTATAACTTCTGGTCTTGTGGTGATTATTTGATTGTGGCATTATGTGGATGTTGTAATTTCCCTTTATGCATTTGTGGAGAATGTTGTAATTCTTTTTATACAAGTGTGGGAATGTTGTAATAGCTTAGTTTCTTTCTTTTCTATTTTATTCTTTATTCCTCTGTATCAGTTTGGGATTTTGATACACAGACTGTTCTAGGAATCAGGTTGTCCTACCATAAGCCATTGGTTTTTGGTGTAATGTTGTCCTTAGAACAATATCTGTATCAACCTCTCAATACTTGTACACTTGAGGTTGTTATTCATTTCTGCATTGTGGGATTATTTAAGTACTATCTTTATTTATATTTATTTAAATTCTGTATTTAATTTTTAATTTGGCATTTTCCTATTAAACCCCCCCCCCCCCCCCCCCCTAGGACTCTTAGCTCGACATTTTCAAAAGTCTCAATTGTTTCTTCCTAAGGTCTTTGTGATCTGTCTTAGGGCTTACACTAATCACATTTAAAATGACACAAATAAATAGTTATATGAGGCTACCAGCCATTCTAATTAAGCATTAATAATCATCAAGATGGAACATACACTAATTCATTGAGTATAATTTTCTTATTTGGAAGTGTGGAAGAGATGAACCTTTCATCTAGTGGGCTATGTGTTCACAATCCCAAGTGTAGGGTCGTGATGTAGTAATAGCTTGGTAACACCGAGGTCGAATCCACATGGACTAAACTTGTACGTATTATGAAAATAGATAGAACTAAAACTAGAAAAAGATCTAAATTGAAATCTGAATAATTGAGAGTAATGGTGAATAATGTTGTTTAAAACTTGTGAATTTAAAGGTGGGAACTAGGGTGTCAAGGATTCACTTGTAGCTATCAAGATGCTACCTTACTTGATTTAAGGAACACAATTGGAATTGGAGTCTATCCTATCCAATTAAAGGATAAAGCAATTTAAATTAAATCTGAACTTTTCATTGACCTAATTCTCGATGGAGGAGAATTGTGATGATTGAAAGGGATTCCATCACCCAACCATGCCTAGGAGATGATGGTGAACAACGACATTTATCAATTTCACTATCTCAAAATAGGAAAAAAAGATATCCAAAGCTATCACAACATCTATTGTAATTTGAGTCACAATAAATCATAGAAAACTGAAAATATTTCCTTAATATGAAACTAGAAATCAATGAAGTTCAATAAGAATAAGAATCAAAGCAAAATAAACATCCAAACACGCTAGAAGCTTCACCTTTTAACCCTAGCTAAGAGGTTTAGCTAACCATAGACATGATTGAAATCAAATCTCTTAAACAAAGTATGAAAAATAAACTAGGGAAGAAGAAAAACTCTTTGGTGGCTGCTTCACCCTTGTGTATGCTCCTTGAGACCTTTCCAAACCCTAGAAGATATTTTGGAGCATCCTAGGGAGTCTTATTTATAGTTATGGAACTCTAACGTTCACACTGAGTTGGAAAAACCTAGAAACCGCTTCAAATTTATGCACTCTAAATAGTTTTCCAAAATAGGCTCGGAGTTTAAATCGCCTCAAATTTATGCACTCTGCGTAGTTTTCCAAAATAAATTAGGAGTTTCAGAATATGCTTTTTCAGGACAATTTCAGGGTTCCTTTTCTTCATTTCAAATATTCCTCACTTGGTTTTCTTGGTCTTTGGCATGTGAATTCTTCATTAATGACCTACAAATCTCCAAATCTTCATTTAGTAATCTTTTAAGCATAAATCTTCCTTTTGGCATCAATTTCACCTTAAGATCTCTCGCACATGAAAACATACATAATTAAATCGATTAACTACTATCATATTTATAAAACCAAAGTATAAATAGGGAAAAATATGCAATATTTCACACTCAACACACCCCTTAACCAACATTTTACTAGTCCCGAGCAAAACATGTGTGAAGTGATCTTCGATCTTCAATGTTCAAATCACTTCCTGAAAACAATCTTTTGTGCAATCAAGTATGAATGAGTACAATCTAAAGAAGCGAGAGTAATTTTGAAAACTTAGATTCGAATCACATGAGCAATCAATTAAAAAGTCTCTTTATCAATCATTTAAGAGCTAAAGTTCATATATCAAAATTTTCTACTGTGCTTAGTGAATTCTATTTACTTTCCATAACATATTAATATTTCATAATGTTAGCCATGCTCATCACGTTAAGTTTTATTGAATAATCAAGTATTGATTTCAAACTCATCACATTTTTCTTCTTTTTCCATATTTTTATTTTATCGATGGTCCCTTTTATTTATTCGTTCTTTTCAGACTTTTCATTCATTTCCAGTCTTTTCATCATATATGACCTTTTCGTCGATCTCTTTGTTTTTTTAACTGGTTCTTTTCATCTTTTTAAGGTGGATAAAATTCTCCAGACTTAACTCTCAATATCTATCAATGATACACATACTATTAATGAGAAATTCTAGTACTATTCACAAAAAGCAAATTGAACGTGTCTTTTAACTTAGATTAACATGATATTCAAACTTCTTTTTAATCGATTAAATGAAAGAACTTAAGCGACAGTCTTACTAAGTTGATCAAACTCCAACAATTTTAAATTCAATCTCTTATCTTATCATCATACTCAAAGCATTCTTAATTCTATAAATTATCATTTCCCAAACATATTTTTATCTTAAAAAATTGAAAATTTTCACAATTTTTGCTCAAAACTAAGAAAAAACTGATTAGTTTACCTATTCACACCTCCCAACCTAAAACTTATATTGTCCTCAATGTAAAAGACATAAGCATGCAATGCACATGAGACAACGAAAAGAAATGGGAAGTGATGGGAAGATAATACTTGAAGAAGGAGAATTGAAGCTTTTTTAATGTTCTTAACATGTAAATGGGGTAGCACGAAGATTAAACAAACCGAAATCAAACTATCCTAATCATAAATCCTATGAAAGCAATAAACCTAACTACACCTCCATCAGACTAGGAGGTCAATCCTAGTACACAGGATCAGTCAGAGGCATGGACATGTCCTCTGAATCAAACTTCTCAATAAATGGCTTGAGACGATGTCCATTCACTTTGAAAAAATGGTCATTTGTCAGATTCTTTATCTCGACGACCCCATGAGGATAGACATTAGTAACAGTGAAAGGGTTGGTCCAACAAGATCGAAGTTTTTCTAAAAAAAATGTAACCAAGAATTATACAGAAGAGCTTTTTAACTAGTTATGAATGATTTCCAAAGGATGTTCCTATTATGGAACACATTCATCCTATCCTTATAAATTCTTGAGTTCTTATAAGCGTCGTTCCAGATTTCTTCGAGTTCATTCAATTGAAGTTTGCATAGTAAGCTAGCGTTGTCCAAATTAAAGTTCAAATTTTTGATAGCCCAATAGGCTCTATGCTCTAGCTCCACAGGTAGGTGGCAAGCTTTCCCATAGATAAGTCTAAAGGGAGACATTTCGATAGGGGTCTTAAAAGCTGTACGGTAAGCCTATAAGGCATCAGTTAAGCCAATTGACCAATCCTTATAGTCAAGTTAACCATATTTTCTAGAATTTGTTTAATTTCTCTATTAACAATCTCGTCTTTCCTGCTTATTTGCGGGTTATATAGCGTGCTTACTTTATGAGAGATGTCATATTTATTCATTAAGTTTTCAAATGACCTATTACAAAAGTGTGAACCTCCATCACTAATGATGGCTCGAGATATTCTGAACCAAGAAATGATATTTTCTTTTAAGAATCTAATCAATTTTTTATGATCATTGTTCCGACTCAAGATTGCTTCAACCCATTTAGTAACAGTCTACTGCCAACAATATATAATATTTCCAAAGGATTGGGGGAATCGCCCCATGAAATCAATGCCTCAACAATCGAATGCCTCAATGATAAGAATTGAGTTTAGTGACATTATATTTCAATGGGACAAACCTCTCAATTTCTGACAATGCTCACAAGCTTTGCAAAACTCATGAGTATCTCTCAACATCATGGGATAGTAAAAGCCGCACTGTAGAATTTTGGCCGTGGTCTTTTTAGCAGAAAAGTGACCAACACAGGCCTGAAAATGACAAAAGGAGATGACACCCTAATGTTCATTGTCTGGCACACATCTCCTTAGCATTTGATGTAGGCAATATTTAAACAAATAAGGATCGTCCCAAAAGAACTTATGTACCTAACGAAGAATTTTTTTTTCTTATCTTGCGTAATCCAATGTGTCGTCATGAAACTTGTGGTAAGATAATTTACAATATCAGCAAACTAAGGTAGTTGGGAGAGTTTAAACAGTTATTCCTCATAGAATATGTCATTTATAGGTGTTGTCTGAAGAGGATCAGGAAGATCGAGTCTTGAGAGATAGTCAGCCACTACGTTCTTTACTTCGATTTTATCTTGTATTTCGAAGTCGAATTCTTGGAGTAGGAGGATCTATCTTATCAAGCGGGGCTTAACATCATTCTTAGAAAGAATATACTTCAAGCCGCATGATCAGTGTAGATGATGATCTTGGATTCAATTAAATAAGACCTAAATTTGTCCAGAGCGAACACTACGACTAAGAGTTCTTTCTCCGTAGTAGAGTAGTTTACTTGAACAAAATTTAGAGTTCTACTCGCATAGTGAATAATATAAGGCTTCTTTTCTTTTCTTTAGCCCAACACTGCCCCAGTAGCATAGTTAGACATATCACACATAATCTCAAAAGGTATGCTTCAGTCGGGTGGCTGCATGATAGGAGTGGTAGTTAACATGCCTTTGAGCTTTGAAAAAGCTCTCTGACATTCTTCACTCCACTCGAATGGGGTATCATTTTGGAAAAGATTAAATAAAGGATGAGAGAGATGACTAAAGTCCTTTATGAATCGTCTATAAAATCTTGCTTGTCCTAAGAAGGATCGCATGTCACGTATGCTCTTGAGTGGAGGCAGGTTAGAGATAAGGTCAATTTTAGCCTTATCTATCACAATTCCTGAAATGGCCTAGCTATACGTCCTAGAGGGGGGGTGAATAGGACGATGCCAAAATAAAACTTTAACAGCGGAATAAAGAAAAATAGATAGCCAAATAAACTAAATCAAATCACAATGCTGAAATAAAAGCAACCTCACTAAACAAGTATTGAGAGGTTGATACGAATTCAGTTCTAAGGACAACCTTACACCATAAAAACCAAAGGTTTATGGCAGGACAACCTTATTTCTAGAACGTCTTTTGTATCAAAAACTCAAACTGGAGAGGAATAAATAAATAGCAAGGAATTGAAATAAATTACAGGAATTTAAAACTAAATTATTACAACATTCCCACTGTGCTTGAAATGTAAATTTTACAACATTCACATCCACACATACATTCCACAAATCTGAATGAAAAGAGATATAAAACTTAAGCAAGCATTCAAACCACAAGACAAAGAGTTATAGTGGTTCGCCTGTGTGTACACCAACTGTTCAACAACAGCCACACAGCGCTACTCCACTCCTAATATCCTCACACAGGGGATATTAGCGTTCACTATCAAAGATAGGTTTTCCAGGTTCACCCAAAACCTTCACAATTGTGTTTTTCTCTGTGGGCTTACACAATTAAAAAACCCCTCTTCTGAGTTTTCCTAGCTCTCCTCAGATAACCAATACAATGAGATTTTTCTGATAAATCCCAAAAGAAAACCAAATGAAAGTAAATTACACAAACGTAAAATACCTGACTTTCTCCTTCGTTGTAACAGCCCAGAAGAACCAAGTCAGAGTAGAGATTTGAATGTCAAAGTTCAATGTCCAATACTCTCTTTGTAATGGTTCTAAGTTCTAACAGATTTTAAATTAAACCAATTGGGTGTAGCTCTATTTGATTTTGATTCCAAGAGACAGCAATTCCACTTTTCAAATAAGATTGGAATACAGGAACAAAATCAAATAAGGAAAGCTAAAGAAAGAGAATATTAAATATGCACACTTAGCTTAAAATGGAGCACATACTTATCTCTCAGAAGGCCGAATTAAATTAGCTTGAAATTCATATTTTATTCTGAGATTCGTGCTCTATTTATAGGTGAGCAAATCACATCTTCGACTGGTCTAAAGAACTTTACGACTGGTCATAGAACCAACAGATATTTGAAAATTCAGATGTGATAAGATCTGACGGTTTCACGACTGGTCGTAGGTGGTCTACGACTGGTCGTAGGTCTCCTTCGACTGGTCTTAGGTTGCTCACGACTAGTCGAAGCTAGCCGAATTTCAATACTGTACTTTGAGTCGTAGCTCTACTACAGGTTGAAGAAACAGTCGACACTGTTCATACGACTAGTCGAACAAACCCTAAGACTAGTCGAAGCCAAACAGAAAATATACAAATTTTGTAACAAACTTATGACTGATCTAGAAAATTCTTAGACAAGTCGAAGCAGTACTAGGACTAGTTGAACAAAGTCCAAGACTAGTCTTAGAACAGCTTAAACTCACATATATAAAACATATGAATTATGTATCCAGAATGACCTACTCTAAAGGTCAACCTAAGGTCAGTCATACCTCAATAGTGAAACAACAGGGTGTCTGCCCTGCCCCTGAAGTGCGGCCATCATAGCTTGCAGCATCTGCTGTAACTGGGAAGCACTCACAGATATGGTCGGATCCACACTGGTCTCTGGTGGAGGAGCTGCATCCATAGGCTGGGCAATAGGAATCTCTGGTGGTGAAGCAAGGATCGTAGGTGGTAGTGCGAGAGCCGCAGGTGGAGGAGCCAGAGTCTCAGGTGGTGTTGCGGGAGTCGATCGGGTCACTCTCCTACACGGCATGTCCTATAGGAAAGAGCGAAGGTGCCTATCAACTTAAAGGCTCACGAAGGCACGCACGTTAAGGGTCTGTAATAAAAGATCGCTAGGCTATCCGAAATTAGGACTTAAATCATTCATATCAGACATGTAATGTTGTTCTTGGTTATTCCCGAGATATGCTCTAATACTAACTTCTGTCACGCCACAAACTCAGAAACCGGGCTCACAAAATTCCCTATCGCCTAATCTGGTGCCGACAGCCTCCGTAGAACCCCATTCTCGGCTCCCAGCGCCCATTCGCTAGGTTCCGATCCTGGGATACTACGAGGAGGATTTTTTTAACATCAGTTTGATTCATAATAAGCATAACCAAAGGCATAACCCACAAACAACAACCAAAAACTCCATCACATTTCCACTATGATCAAAAACTTTACAAGTACAATGAGCATAAAGGGAAATACAATGATGATGAACAAAACTCTAAAATAATCTGCCACGTGTTCAAGCCTCAGCGCTGCTACAATCCAACGTCACCTGCATGCAATGGTCGTGCATAAGCTTATAAAAGCTTAGAGGGTGGTGAAAGTGTGTGCTCAAGGTGGTAATGCAGTTATGCCGTATCAGAGTAATGCGGAACATGCTGATGAAAGCTAAGAATACCATAGCCATACCAAGGCCATGCGGTGCAAAGCATGAATGATGTTGGTCATACTAAGGCCATGCAATGCGAAATACAACTCAAGCATACAAATCCTCATCTAAGTCCACATATCAATACAGCATCTAGAATATCACCGGGGTCTAGTACACCCCAACCAGATTGCCGCCCCATCGCGCGCAATAAGGTGAGTGGAAGAGACCTCATTATCCGCCTGTCAATATCGGGCTCGGCTCGCCAATTGCGTAGACAAATATATCATACATACTTGGGATCTTCTTCGGGTGACCTGTGAGACCCGACCCGAGTTCGCATGTGTGCATGTGTGTGTGTGAGTATGCATTCCGTCCATCTTGATCCCGCGGTCCTACCGGTCGAATCCCGGCGACCCGTGACCCTTGGATAGTGTTTGCGGTCATCCGTGAGCCCAGTCATGAAGACCCGACTCGGATCGAGTTGAGACCTATACCATTGTGACCGCATCGTCGTTGCGATTCCAACGACGCGTCTTGTGCATTCATCTGACTTATAGATCAAAAGTTGTGAGCATTTCATCATGTGGCCCACTTTTTGTACAAAAGCATATGGACCACTCTCAGGCACAAGTTCCCATGCACACCACCCACACACACTACAATTCCCATGGAATAAACACTACCCATCCTAAACACTACCCACACCTAACCTACCCTAGCAAGCATTGTTTGTATCACCATAGGTCATGATTTCTTTCTCTAACCAAGGAGGGAGAGTAATGATGACTCCCCTACAACCTTCCCTTCCTCTCTCTCCTCCTTCATTCTCTCATTTTCCTCTTTCATGGAAGAATTTTCAGCCCTCCCTCTCCCAATTTCCAGCAACTTTCCCTTCCTTTCTTCCTCCATCTAGCCATCACAAACTCATCTTGACCATTGAACCTTTAAGCTTGGAGCTTGGAGTACCTAGTGTTGGTGGTAGCTTGAAGATTCAAGGTGGGTGATTATAATTGTTGATCTTATTTTCTACCCTTTGATCTTTTTCTTTCTAGATGGATCATATGGGACCCACCAATCCATGGTGGGGATCCCATTTGATCCCATGGATGTGGCCCTTTGGCCCATCCTACATGCATGTCATGATCCATGATGGGGCCATTCTCCATGGACCCCATCATGATGTATTTTATAATCCACTCCATCTTAAGGTCATCTAGACCTTAAGGATCATGTTGGGATGGCATCCCAACCATCCATAACAATTATATATCATGCATGTAGTGATTTTATGTTGCATGTAAAATCAATGTAGTTGTGTGGGTATGATTCACTCTTGGGAGGGCCCACTAGTGGCGGGGCCCTACCCCCATGGCCGGATTACTCTCTTTCCTTCTTCTCTTTTCTCTGATGTATGGATGATAGTGTGTGTGTGGCCCATTTATAGTGGGCCTTGGATGTCCCAAAATAAATAAAAATAAAAATCCAGCAAGGTGGGATGCTCTTATCACCTAACTCCATGATCATCGGACACCTTAATCAAATGCATGCAAGTGTCCTAGTTCTAGTATGTGATCTGGACTTATGTGGGGCCCACTGAGGAAGGCCACACACCCTTTTTATGGCTGAGATTATTGAGATATAGGCTGATGTGTCCAGCCATGTATTGCTGTCCAAAAACTTGGACTGTTGCATGGATTGTCATGTTCAATCTTTGGCATGGATTTTTGGATCATGATTGTCATTATTTTCTTTATAAGTATGGAGTGTAATGAGAAGGTGTGGACCCCACCATGAGGTGTGATGGGTCATACCTCAGATGGTCCATGATATGGTACCCAAAAAGGAGGCCCATAGGGGTGGGCGGTCCACCTTGTTGGGCTGTCCAATCCACATGTATAGAGGGAAAACATACACTTCAGCTTGGTTTTTCTGAAGGATGGGCCACTTTTATGGACCCCACCTTACTTTATTTTATGAAGAAAATACTAAACCTCCATTTTTCCCCTCTTGGATGAAGGTTGGGCCCACCTTATTGGGTAAACAATGCATGGACAGCAACATCCCTTCCTGGACAGATTGAAATTCTTAATTTAATTAAAATATTTATGAGTATCCAAAAATCATAAAATTTTACAGAGAGGTGGTTCACTTATGGTAGGACCCACCTAAAAAATTTTGGGGCCAATGGACACCTGTACACACCATGGTGGTGGCTGGACTGGCCCATTACAATACGGTGTCCAGATCAGTCCGATTTTTAGGACAGATTGATTTCTTTAAATAAATTAAAATATTTATATATGTCTAAAAATTCTGAAATTTTGTAGAGATATGTTCCACCCATTCTAGGACCCACTTACCAAATTTCAGGGCCAATGGACCTCTGTGTACACCATGGAAAGGGCCGGACTGGCCCACCACGTTGGGACGTCCAGGTCAGTCCGATTTTCTGGACAGTCTATTTTATTTAAATAAATTAAAATATTTCTAAGTGTCCAAAAATCTTAAAATTTTGTAGGGGTGTAGGTCACCTAGGGAAGTATCACTCTGTAAAATTTCAGATCCAAAATACATTTGAGTTTCCCGTGGTATGGCTGGAAGTGGTCTGCTAGGCAGGGACGCCCAGGCTGGGGCATCTAGCCTGCTTCGTGGGCCCACCTCGATGTGTTGAATGTCCCACCACCCATCCATGTAGGGTCCTTAGGGGATTGATCATACTTACCCCCTTTTTATTCAATTAGAACACATTAGGTGGATTTTTGGGCCATATACCCCAGGCCCATAGGACTGCCTACACATGGGACATCCCTGCCTTAGGCTACTGCTGGGCTCACATTCTAACAGTCTGGCCCATTTCATATATGTATTGTATATCCTCTCTCATCTGGTGGAGCCCATAGTGATGTGTGTGAGCCATCCAGAATTAATTATACTAAGAAATACTTCTAATGCTGAACTCCAACCAACCCAGAAATTTGGGTGGGCTGGAATTTGGCATTGAGCCCAATAACTGTTGCCTATAGATGTTCTTTGGGGCAATATGGCCCACTAGATTTGAGGAGGATTTATGTCAGTATCTTATCATCTTAATTTTTATTTTTTGGGCTTAATTAGTGTATGATTAAAGGCCCATCCCAAATAGGATTCTTCTTGGGCTAGTCTCTTAGTTAAGTAAGGGCCTTATAGCCTTGGTTGGGCTGGAACTTTTGATAGGCCCATTGAACCCTTGGGTCCTATATTTACCATGTCATTGTGATGGGCCTTATGGGCCAAATACTCAAGTAGTTGGGCCCTTGTTTGCCCACTATAATAAATCCATACTTGGGCCGAGATGTGAGGCCCAACTTACATGTGTTAAAAATTTAAGAATTTCCCATATGTTGGGATAATGGGCTGCCCATTAAGCCTACCACAATGAATGAACCTATGACCCTTATGGTTGGGCCCTAACCTTGCTTAAGGGCCCACCAGGTTGCCTTTGTTTTTTTAGGCTTAGTGTATGGCCCACTAGGCCATGGGTTGATTGTGCCTTGGACCTTTCTTTATATATATAGTAGGCTACCTTTTGGGACCCAGTTGAGGTTGGATGTCCTCCTTGGTGGCCCTAAGGTAGGCCCATAGAGGCCCTTATAGGTGGTTAAAGGCCCACCTTGGGCCTGGCTAGGACTGTTCCTCCTTAGGATTTTGACTCTCTTTGTTTGTGGGTCATCCCAAAGTACTGGGCTCCCACTAGAGGACTTCTCTTCTTCTTAGAATACCTGTCGATGTGCCTAGATCTTGACCCTCCTTGGGACAGACGATTTCATATTCCTCAGGTAGCACACTTACATCATTGCGACCCATATGCATCATCTGTATGAATTGATTGCATTGTATAGTGGTCATTCAGGGATGGAGTTTCTCCCCTTTTGCACATTGAGTGCCTGAAACTTGTGCATGATCTGTGTGTGCGACTCATGCATTGGCATCGCATTTCATGAGGATACCGCCCTTGCTTCATCAGGGCCTTGCCTCCACAGGGACATTTGTGGATGGCCGCATGTGTGGACACCGGAAATATTACTTGAGCATACTGGGTGCGTAGGATGCCCATGGGTGAGATTCCCAAAACTTCCATGGTACCAAGGATCTACTCCAACGCCGTGACCGGGTGGAATACATGAGCGCACGAGGGCCTTATACCGTTAGGTCGTGACTCCTACTATCGTGTAGCCGGTTAGGTAGGGGTGTGGCCTTACTTTCCTGATGTAAGGAGGCATTGCTATGCTGAGTCTGACCAGCTCGTAAATGGGTCCGCTACCTTCAGGCCTTATTGGTGATTGGTTGTCCACAGGCGGGTAGTGAGGTCTCTTACGCTCGTTTGACTGTGCGGGGTCTGCAGAGCGGCAGTCATTCAGCAGTGTAATGGACCCCGGTGATTTCCTTATGATTGAAAATGTACTTGACTTATGGTTTGGATATGAGCATTGACATCACTTACATCGCATTAGCATTGGCTGTACAAGCCCCCCTTTCATACATTGCCTTGGTATGACACTCATTACTTATTGCATCGCATTCATGGTAAGCCTTGGTAAGACTAGTGATATGTTCATTGATTATGCTTCTCTCCTTATACCTCCTACTATTCTTCTGTGCACCATTGTCACACACTTACACCACCCTCTAAGCTTCTATAAGCTTATGCACGATTGATACGTGCAGGAGACTCTAGGTAGGCGCCGTAGCAGCAGAGCATGGAGTAGAGTTGAGTAGTGAGGACTCCAGTGTTGCTGATTTCTCTCTCTTTTCCTTTTATTCTCATGTATGTCCTTTTGGACCTTTTGGATGATTGTAAAAGTTTAAATTTTTAGTGAATTTTGTGATGTGTGCCTTTGTTATTCTCAGATGTACTTGCTGTGATCTTGAGTATGCTCGCATTGGAAGTGATTATATTGTTATGAAAATCCTCCTTGTAGGATCCCAGGATCGGAACCTACCTCAGGAGCCGAGAATGGGGTACTACGGAGGCTGTTGCGGCCAGAACCGGCCATCGGGTTCCTTGTGAGTCCGGATACCGAGTCTGGGGCGTGACAGGAGTTGGTATCAGAGCATAGCAGGTAATTCTGGAAAGACTAAGGATGACATCGCAGGTCTGCTAAGAACATGGGACAAGTAGTGTCCCGAGATCCTTCTTTTCGCTCCGTATTGAGCCTGTAATTGTCTTGATTCCTTGAGTCATCATTATTTTGTAGACGATGCCGCGTGGACGTGGCTCCCGTGGTCGTGGTGCACGTGGACGAGGTGCCCGAGTTACCCCTTCTACTCGAGCACATCCGGCTCCCGTTGTTGAGGATCCGATTCCTGAGGTCCCGATCCGGCCTGTTCCTCCAGTTGAGCCCGTAGCGCCCATACCTCCAGTTGCTCCGGTTCCCCCACCTATTCCCCCTACTCAGCCTGCTGTTCCAGTTACTGAGGCTCCTGCTCCGCCGGCCGCCCCCGTGCCTCCACCTGAGGCGAGTGCCGCCCCTGCTATAGGAGCCGAGCATTTCCAGCAGTTGATGCAGCTTGTTGCCACCGCATTGCAGACCCGTCAGCCTGCTACCGCTGAGGTTTCTGGGCAGTCTGACTTACCGCGTGCTAGTGCGATAGCTCGAGAGTTCCGACAGCATGATCCCCCGAGGTTTAGTGGTGACCCTGACCCTTCTGCTGCCGAGGCTTGGCGCACTGAGGTTGCGAGGATTTTTGACACTATTCAGTGTCCTGCGGGTCAGAGAGTATCCCTTGCGACATATCTTCTTCAGGGTGAGGCCCGTCACTGGTGGTCATCCGTATCTAGGATGGTCGGACCTCAGTTTGCTTGGACATGGGAGGAGTTCGTGGTCCGTTTCGACCAAAAGTTCTTCCCTGAGCAAGTTCAGATCCAACAGGCGATCGAGTTTGAGACCTTAGTACAGGGTGATATGACCGTATCTCAGTATGAGGCCCGTTTCTTAGCCTTATCTAGATTTGCTCCTCATCTCACCAGCGATGAGAAGATGAGGGCTCGTCGTTTTGTGACTGGTTTACGTCCTGCCCTTCGCAGTCGTGTGGTAGGGCATTGTTTAGAGACGTTTGACCAGGTCGTTCATCGGGCACTGGTTTATGAGGAGGACTGGGCTATGACCCAGAGGTCGAGAGAGCAGAGTTCCGGTGGAGACCGGAAGAGGAGGGCACCAGCCAGCAGCTCCAGGCAGCTCCGTCAGCAGAGGAGGAGGGGCAGATCAGGATTTCGGCAGCCTGCGGTTCAGTTAGTAGCTTCTTCATCATCATCAGCACCGCCAGCCGCTTCATCTTCCGGCCCCTTTTCTGGTGTATGCTTCGGCTGTGGACAGGTCGGGCATCGGAGGCGTGAGTGTCCTCTCCCCATTCAGCAGCAGAGGCCACCGCAGTTGCCTCCTCCTCGTCCTCCTCAGCAGCAGCAGAGAGCTCAGCTTCCACCCGCCGCTCCTAGGGCTCCTCCTCAGCAGCAGAGGCAGCCAGGCAGACCTCCTCAGCAGCGACAGCAGCAGCAGAGACAGCAGCAGCCGCAGCACCAGCAGAGGGGATATCCGCATGTCCGGTCCCTGGGTCCAGTATGTATCGCAGCCCAGCAGGCACAGACTCAGGACCCTCAGTCTTCCGGGTTGCTTCCCCTACCAGCTCAGGGCCGCTTCTATTCTGCACAGCAGGCGTCAGGCCAGGACCCGCAGTCATCGACCGGTGGAGTAGTCGAGGGTATTCTTCTTGTTTCTTCCTGCATTGCTCATGTTTTATTTGATTCTGGTGCCTCCCATTCTTTTGTGGCCGAGCAGTTTTGTCGATTGACCGGTATTCCATCGGAGTCCATGTCTGAAGCTTTGACCGTTTCGACTCCCATGGGGAAGTCTATTATGTTGACCCGTCGCTGTCCTTCTTGCCCGGTGTTAGTAGGCGAGATATTCCTTCCTGCCGATCTGTTCGTGATGCCGATGTCAGGTTTTGATGTGATTCTGGGTATGGACTGGCTTGCAGAGTATGGTGCCGTCTTAGACTGTGCCGCGAGGAAGGTTACGTTTCACATTCCAGGCTTGCCAGTGTTCCAGTTTGTCGCCGAGCCCAGAGAAGAGCCATTATCTAGTTTCTTGGCCTTGGTCATTGAGGATTCTGTGGCAGAGAGTATTGAGCAGTTGCCAGTTGTTTGTGAGTACCGGATGTGTTTCAGGAGATACCGGGTTTACCGCCGCGGCAAGTGGAGTTCCAGATTGATTTGGTGCCCGGTATGCGCCTATCTCGAAGGCCCCTTACCGGATGGCACCATTGGAGTTGAGGGAACCGCAGGAGCAGTTTGGATGAGCTCCGGGAGTTAGGTTTCATTCGTCCCAGCAGTTCGCCTTGGGGAGCCCCGGTATTGTTTGTGAAGAAGAAGGATGGTTCGTTGCGACTCTATGTGGACTGTCGTGAGCTCAACAGAGTCACCATCAAGAACCGATACCCGCTTCCCCGTATTGATGACTTGTTCAATCAGTTGTAGGGTGCACAGTATTTTTTCAAGATAGACTTGCGTTCTGGTTACCATCAGATTCGGGTCCGAGAGGAGGACATTCCGAAGACGACTTTTCGAACACGCTATGGTCACTTTGAGTTCTTGGTCATGTCGTTTGGATTGACCAACGTGCTCACTATATTCATGCAGCTGATGAATGAGATTTTTCGGTTGTTCCTCGATCAGTTCGTGGTGGTATTTATTAATGATATTCTTTTATATTCGAGGATCTAAGAGGACCATGCTGAGTACTAGTGGATTGTGCTTGAGACCCTCTGTGCCCACCAACTGTATGCGAAGATGGAGAAGTGCGAGTTTTGGCAGGAGGAGATGAAGTTCCTCGGTCACGTGGTGACAAGGGAGGGTGTCACTGTGGACCCCTCGAAGGTTGATTCAATCCGTCAGTAGGGCCAGCCCACGAACGCGTCCGAGATTCGCAGCTTCCTTGGTCTAGCGGGATATTATCGATGGTTTATCGAGGGTTTCTCCTGTATTGCAGCACCGCTGACCCGGTTGACGTGGAAGGGCGTCGAGTTCATCTGGAGTGATGCTTGTGAGAAGGCATTTACAGAGTTGAAGGACCGCCTCACGTTCGCTCCTGTTCTCACTCTTCCTAATGGGAGTGAGGGTTTTGTTGTTTTCACTGATACCTCCAAAGTTGGCTTGTGTGCTATATTGATGCAGCATGGGAAGCCAATGGCGTATGCCTCACGCCAGCTCAAGGTCCATGAGCTGAACTACCCCACTCATGATTTGGAGCTTGCAGCAGTTGTCTTTGCACTGAAGGTATGGAGGCATTATCTATATGGGGTCAGGTTCGAGCTCTTCTCAGATCATAAGAGCTTGAAGTATCTATTTTCACAGTCCGAGTTAAACTTGTGTCAGAGGCGATGAATGGAGCTATTGAAGGACTATGATTTTGATCTTCAGTAACACCCGGGCAAGGCAAACGTAGTGACGAACGCGGTCAGCCGTCAGCCATGAGGCCTGGTGGTATAGATGATGGTGCGAGAGTGGCAGATGCTTGAGGATGTTTCAAAGTTTGACTTTGAGTTCGGTCTGCAGCCTTCCATTATTCAGCTTTCAAGCTTGTTGATTCAACCCTCTTTGGTGGCTAGGATGATTGAGGCTCAGTAGACGGACGTGGCACTTCAGGAGTACTGAGCAGAGGCTACATCCGTAGAGCAGTCAAACTGGCAGATTGGTTCCGATGATGGATTGCGCTTTAGAGGCCGATTGTGTGTCCCGGACATGTCAGAGATGCGTCATGATCTGATGATTGAGGCACACCGATCGAGACTTACTATTCACCTAGGCTCCACTAAGATGTATTGTGATATGAGGAGGCAGTACTTTTGGCAGGAGATGAAGCGCCAGATTGCTAGTTTTGTGGCCGAGTGTGACACATGCCAGGGTGTCAAGGCCGATCACCAGAGACCCCCTGGTTCCTTGCAGTCATTGAGCGTTCCAAAGTGGAAGTGGGAGCACGTATTAATGGACTTTATCATAGGTTTACCAAGGACACGATGCTGTCACGATACCATCTGGGTTATTGTCGATCGTCTGACGAAGTGGGCTCATTTCATTCTAGTGCATGCCTCCTGGTCTATGGACCGGTTAGCGAGGATATTCATTGAGGAGATAGTGAGACTGCACGGCATCCCAGTTTCGATCGTTTCAGACCGAGACTCCAGATTTACGTCTCAGTTTTGGAGGAGTTTTCAACAGGCATTGGGGGTCACTTTGCATCTCAGCACCGCTTATCATCCGCAGACAGATGGACAGACCGAAAGGGTCAACCAGATCCTTGAGGATATGCTCAGGGCTTGTGTGATCGACTTTGCGGGCAGTTGGGACGAGCATATGCGCCTCGCCGAGTTCGCATACAATAACAGCTATCAGGCGACTATCGGCATGGCTCCTTTTGAAGCACTTTATGGCAGACCGTGCAGATCTCCTAGTTGTTGGACCGAGGTTGGAGAGCGTCGTCTCTTAGGTCCCGAGCTTGTGCTGCAGACGTCAGAGGTTATTGATGTTATCAGGCAGAGGATGCGCACAGCCCAGAGCCGGCAGAAGAGTTTTGCTGATCGTCGGCGTCGACCCCTCGAGTTCGCAGTCAGGGACATGGTGTATCTCAAGGTCTCGCCTATGAAGGGCGTGGTTCGCTTTGGTGTGAAGGGCAAGCTTGCCCCGAGATTCATCGGACCTTTTGAGATTACCGAGCGCGTGGGTGCTGTGGCCTATAGGCTTGCCTTACCTCCTGAGTTGTCTGCAATCCACGACGTGTTTCATGTTTCTATGTTGCGGAGATGTGGGTCGGACACTATTCCTGTGATTGATTGGCAGCCACTTGAGGTCCGTGAGGATGCTTCTTATATTGAGCAGCCGATTCGTATCCTTGATCGGAAGGAGCAGGTCCTCAGGACCAAGGTCATTCCCTTAGTGAAGGTGCAATGGGGTCATCATTCAGAGGCCGAGGCGTCTTGGGAACGTGAGGCCGAGATTAGAGAGCGTTATCCCCATTTGTTTGATGATTGATTGATATATGATTGTTTGTATTGCCTTCCTTATATGATGATTGCTATATGATGGTGGTGTTTTGTCTTTTATTTTGTCTAAGATTGTTTAATTTCGAGGACGAAATTTTTTTGTTGGTGGGGAGGGTTGTGAGACCCGACCCGAGTTCGCATGTGTGCATGTGTGTGTGTGAGTATGCATTCCGTCCATCTTGATCCCGCGGTCCTACCGGTCCAATCCCGGCGACCCGTGACCCTTGGATAGTGTTTGCGGTCATCCGTGAGCCTAGTCATGAAGACCCGACTCGGATCGAGTTGAGACCTATACCATTGTGACCGCATCGTCGTTGCGATTCCAACGACGCGTCTTGTGCATTCATCCGACTTATAGATCAAAAGTTGTGAGCATTTCATCATGTGGCCCACTTTTTGTATAAAAGCATATGGACCACTCTCAGGCACAAGTTCCCATGCACACCACCCACATACACTACAATTCCCATGGAATAAACACTACCCATCCTAAACACTACCCACACCTAACCTACCCTAGCAAGCATTGTTTGTATCACCATAGGTCATGATTTCTTTCTCTAACCAAGGAGGGAGAGTAATGATGACTCCCCTACAACCTTCCCTTCCTCTCTCTCCTCCTTCATTCTCTCATTTTCCTCTTTCATGGAAGAATTTTCAGCCCTCCCTCTCCCAATTTCCAGCAACTTTCCCTTCCTTTCTTCCTCCATCTAGCCATCACAAACTCATCTTGACCATTGAACCTTTAAGCTTGGAGCTTGGAGTACCTAGTGTTGGTGGTAGCTTGAAGATTCAAGGTGGGTGATTATAATTGTTGATCTTATTTTCTACCCTTTGATCTTTTTCTTTCTAGATGGATCATATGGGACCCACCAATCCATGGTGGGGATCCCATTTGATCCCATGGATGTGGCCCTTTGGCCCCTCCTACATGCATGTCATGATCCATGATGGGGCCATTCTCCATGGACCCCATTCATGATGTATTTTATAATCCACTCCATCTTAAGGTCATCTAGACCCTAAGGATCATGTTGGGATGGCATCCCAACCATCCATAACAATTATATATCATGCATGTAGTGATTTTATGTTGCATGTAAAATCAATGTAGTTGTGTGGGTATGATTCACTCTTGGGAGGGCCCACTAGTGGCGGGGCCCTACCCCCATGGCCGGATTACTCTCTTTCCTTCTTCTCTTTTCTCTGATGTATGGATGATAGTGTGTGTGTGGCCCATTTATAGTGGGCCTTGGATGTCCCAAAATAAATAAAAATAAAAATCCAGCAAGGTGGGATGCTCTTATCACCTAACTCCATGATCATCGGACACCTTAATCAAATGCATGCAAGTGTCCTAGTTCTAGTATGTGATCTGGACTTATGTGGGGCCCACTGAGGAAGGCCACACACCCTTTTTATGGCTGAGATTATTAAGATATAAGCTGATGTGTCCAGCCATGTATTGCTGTCCAAAAACTTGGACTGTTGCATGGATTGTCATGTTCAATCTTTGGCATGGATTTTTGGATCATGATTGTCATTATTTTCTTTATAAGTATGGAGTGTAATGAGAAGGTGTGGACCCCACCATGAGGTGTGATGGGTCATACCTCAGATGGTCCATGATATGGTACCCAAAAAGGAGGCCCATAGGGGTGGGCGGTCCACCTTGTTGGGCTGTCCAACCCACATGTATGGAGGGAAAACATACACTTCAGCTTAGTTTCTCTGAAGGATGGGCCACTTTTATGGACCCCACCTTACTTTATTTTATGAAGAAAATACTAAACCTCCATTTTTCCCCTCTTGGATGAAGGTTGGGCCCACCTTATTGGGTAAACAATGCATGGACAGCAACATCCCTTCCTGGACAGATTGAAATTCTTAATTTAATTAAAATATTTATGAGTATCCAAAAATCATAAAATTTTACAGAGAGGTGGTTCACTTATGGTAGGACTCACCTACAAAATTTTGGGCCCAATGGACACCTGTACACACCATGGTGGTGGCTGGACTGGCCCATTACAATACGGTGTCCAGATCAGTCCGATTTTTAGGACAGATTGATTTCTTTAAATAAATTAAAATATTTATATATGTCTAAAAATTCTGAAATTTTGTAGAGATATGTTCCACCCATTCTAGGACCCACTTACCAAATTTCAGGGCCAATGGACCTCTGTGTACACCATGGCAAGGGCCGGACTGGCCCACCACGTTGGGACGTCCAGGTCAGTCCGATTTTCTGGACAGTCTATTTTATTTAAATAAATTAAAATATTTTTAAGTGTCCAAAAATCTTGAAATTTTGTGGGGGTGTAGGTCACCTATGGAAGTATCACTCTGTAAAATTTCAGATCCAAAATACATTTGAGTTGCCCGTGGTATGGCTGGAAGTGGTCTGCTAGGCAGGGACGCCCAGGCTGGGGCATCTAGCCTGCTTCGTGGGCCCACCTCGATGTGTTGAATGTCCCACCACCCATCCATGTAGGGTCCTTAGGGGATTGATCATACTTACCCCCTTTTTATTCAATTAGAATACATTAGGTGGATTTTTGGGCCATATACCCCAGGCCCATAGGACTGCCTACACATGGGACATCCCTGCCTTAGGCTACTGCTGGGCTTGCATTCTAACAGTCTGGCCCATTTCATATATGTATTGTATATCCTCTCTCATCTGGTGGGGCCCACAGTGATGTGTGTGAGCCATCCAGAATTAATTATACTAAGAAATACTTCTAATGCTGAACTCCAACCAACCCAGAAATTTGGGTGGGCTGGAATTTGGCATTGAGCCCAATAACTGTTGCCTATAGATGTTCTTTGGGGCAATATGGCCCACTAGATTTGAGGAGGATTTATGTCAGTATCTTATCATCTTAATTTTTATTTTTTGGGCTTAATTAGTGTATGATTAAAGGCCCATCCCAAATAGGATTCTTCTTGGGCTAGTCTCTTAGTTAAGTAAGGGCCTTATAGCCTTGGTTGGGCTGGAACTATTGATAGGCCCATTGAACCCTTGGGTCCTATATTTACCATGTCATTGTGATGGGCCTTATGGGCCAAATACTCAAGTAGTTGGGCCCTTGTTTGCCCACTATAATAAATCCATACTTGGGCCGAGATGTGAGGCCCAACTTACATGTGTTAAAATTTTAAGAATTTCCCATATGTTGGGATAATGGGCTGCCCATTAGGCCTACCACAATGAATGAACCTATGACCCTTATGGTTGGGCCCTAACCTTGCTTAAGGGCCCACCAGGTTGCCTTTGTTTTTAGGCTTAGTGTATGGCCCACTAGGCCATGGGTTGATTGTGCCTTGGACCTTTCTTTATATATATAGTAGGCTACCTTTTGGGACCCAGTTGAGGTTGGATGTCCTCCTTGGTGGCCCTAAGGTAGGCCCATAGAGGCCCTTATAGGTGGTTAAAGGCCCACCTTGGGCCTGGCTAGGACTGTTCCTCCTTAGGATTTTGACTCTCTTTGTTTGTGGGTCATCCCAAAGTACTGGGCTCCCACTAGAGGACTTCTCTTCTTCTTAGAATACCTGTCGATGTGCCTAGATCTTGACCCTCCTTGGGACAGACGATTTCATATTCCTCAGGTAGCACACTTACATCATTGCGACCCATATGCATCATCTGTATGAATTGATTGCATTGTATAGTGGTCATTCAGGGATGGAGTTTCTCCCCTTTTGCACATTGAGTGCCTGAAACTTGTGCATGATCTGTGTGTGCGACTCATGCATTGGCATCGCATTTCATGAGGATACCGCCCTTGCTTCATCAGGGCCTTGCCTCCACAAGGACATTTTTGGATGCCCGCATGTGTGGACACCGAAAATATTACTTGAGCATACTGGGTGCGTAGGATGCCCATAGGTGAGATTTTCAAAACTTCCATGGTACCAAGGATCTGCCCAACGCCGTGACCTGGTGGAATACATGAGCGCATGAGGGCCTTATACCGTTAGGCCGCGACTCCCACCGTCGTGTAGTCGGTTGGATAGGGGTGTGGCCTTACCTGCCTGGTGTGAGGAGGCATTGCTAGGCTGAGTCTGACCAGCTCGTAAATGGGTCCGCTACCTTCAGGCCTTGTTGGTGATTGGTTGTCCACAGGCGGGTAGTGAGGTCTCTTACGCTCGTTTGACTGTGCGGGATCTGCAGAGCGGCAGTCATTCAGCAGTGTAATGGACCCCGGTGATTTCCTTATGATTGAAAATGTACTTGACTTATGGTTTGGATATGAGCATTGACATCACTTACATCGCATTAGCATTGGCTGTACAAGCCCCCCCTTTCATACATTGCCTTGGTATGACACTCATTACTTATTGCATCGCATTCATGGTAAGCCTTGGTAAGACTAGTGATATGTTCATTGATTATGCTTCTCTCCTTATACCTCCTACTATTCTTCTGTGCACCATTGTCACACACTTACACCACCCTCTAAGCTTCTATAAGCTTATGCACGATTGATACGTGCAGGAGACTCTAGGTAGGCGCCGTAGCAGCAGAGCATGGAGTAGAGTTGAGCAGTGAGGACTCCAGTGTTGCTGATTTCTCTCTTTTCCTTTTATTCTCATGTATGTCCTTTTGGACCTTTTGGATGATTGTAAAAGTTTAAATTTTTAGTGGATTTTGTGATGCGTGCCTTTGTTATTCTCAGATGTACTTGCTGTGATCTTGAGTATGCTCACATTGGAAGTGATTATATTGTTATGAAAATCCTCTTTGTAGGATCCCAGGATCGGAACCTACCTCAGGAGCCGAGAATGGATTCCTTGAGCTGGTCAGACTCAGCCTAGCTTTGCCCCCTCCTCTCGAGTGGGTAAGGCTGTACCCCCTTCCAACCGACCACGACATAGTGGAAAGCGCAACCGTCTGGTAATCGGCACTCAACGCTCATGCACCCACTCAATCTAGACGTTGGAGTAACCTCTTGGTACCATAAGGGTTTAGGAACTTTCACCCAGGGATATCTATTGCACCCCATGTAGAACAACATGTCTGGTATCCAATCCTGCTAACCACGATACGTCAGTGGAGGCTACGACCCTGATGTCGCTAGGGTGTACAGTAACCATATCAAACAATGCGAATGCATGAATCATACTATTCAGTCATACAGCAATCTTACGCGTATCATGCGCTCATGTAGGGCAACACCCCCTATCTGGGAGCCCCTAAACAATCTGCCCGAAGGCATATGCTATGATCAGTTACTTCTCATATGAAGCATACATATGATGCGTATGATCATGAGTTATGGAGTTATACTACACATGTTATAAAGTAATGCATTATCCTTACAACGCAGATGGCCTAGACGGCCTACACACAACGAGTACAGGCCTATCAATGGGCCCTAGGGAGAGTCGTAATGTGGACATTTAACCAACATTTAAACGTGCAATGTGGACGTCAAACCAACATTGCTCCCAAGGCACGACTGTCGTAACATCATTACATAAACCATGTTGGGATCACACATTGCAATGGACCTTAGGTACATCCCATTGGGCCTTAAATACATCAAATGGACCAAATCACATGGGCCTTATATTCATCAAGTGGGCCACATCAATGGGCCGCACCAATGGGCCATAACCCGTGGGCCGTCTTATGTGTATCAAAGGGGCCACACCAATTGGGCTTTATATGCACATCAAATGAGCCTCAACCCATAGGCCCTAATACATCTTAATGGACCTTATATGCATGACAAGGTGGGGTCCACTTGGACTATGGATCTGGCCCATTCTCTAAGCCCATGCCATAAAATAACATTTTAAAAATGGATGGACAGATTAGATGCAACACTTGCCTCATGGTGGGGGTCCACATGAAGGCCCACCACCCAGTATATTATATATAATATAATATATATTTTATATATAGTATATACAATATTATATATATATATACACACACACGCAGACACACACACCCACACACACGCACACACACACACCCACACACACACACCCACCATCCCCTGGACGGTGGGGATATAACACATAAATTACAGTGGGCTCCACCGTCCAGGCGGACGGTGGAAATGAAACACATATATCACTGTGGGCTCCACGTGGGGCCCACCATAATGTTTATACACCATCCAACCTGTTGATAAGGTCACGTAGACCTAGATGGAGAGTAGAAACAAATTTCATCCTGATCCAAAACTTCTGTAGACCCAAAAAGGGTTTCAACAGCAGACGTTCATCATCACCGATTCCTGTGATGCGGGCCACCTGAGCTCTAGATCTAGATGATTTTTGGATTAGGCCCACTTCAGGGAGTGGCCCACCTAATGAACGGGTTAGATGATAGATATACATCATGGTGGGGCCCACGGTTGGGCCCGTGGGCTACTGCCCATCCGCCCGTCGCTGTGCGCAGGCAGCGCCTGCTGTCTTCTGACACAACAGCAGCGCCTGCTGTTGCTGTTATTTTTTTTATTTTTCTGGTTTTTCTAAGGTTTTGCTCATGTGGGACCACATTAGGTGAATCCACCCCATCCAATGGCCCTCCATGGCTCAAAACAAGTAAAGCAAGCCCAATATTGGGTCTGTTTCGGTGTATAGAAACAACAGGGGATATTTCAACAGTAAACCCGCTGTTTGCCATGTTATGGCCCGCCTGAAAGTCTGATTGGTCCCATCTTTCGGCTCAACGCCTAAAACGAGCTTGGAAAAGGAATGGACGGTGTGGATTGAATACATACATCAAGGTGGGGCCAAAATAAGTGGGCCACCCTTAAGCTTGGAAACAAGCTGATATTTGTGTTTTCCAACAAACGTCCAGCGTCCCTGGACGCTGGACTTAGCAAATACATTAGAGGTGGGCCCTGCTTAGGTGGGCCACCTCATGGAGGATGGTGTGGGTACATTACATATAAGGTGGGCCCCACCCATAGACGGCTTGGATAAATTACTTACTTCATGGTGGGGTCCATTCAAGTGGGCCACACAACCTCATTATCATCACAAAAAAAAGGGAGAGAGAGATAGAGAGTGAGACACGTGTGATGGAGGGACCCCGACACTATGGGCCCTCCCTTCAATGATCTACAACATAAATCAAGTGGGCCATTACATGTGGGCCCATTAAATTGAAATCCAACGGTGGAGATCTCTTCTCCATTAAAATAGATGCTCTAGATGACCCTAGGTATGCAAGGAAAATAAACACCATGATGGGGTCCATGGAGAATGGCCCCATCATGGAATGATCATGATGATCCAAGTGGGCCATCGGCCACATCTTAGGGTCCAAAGTGAGATCCAAACTATTAATTGGTTGGCCTCACTTGGCCCATCTAAAAAAATATTAAAACTACCCTATCAAAGCACCCACCGCTTGATCTTCTTGCTCCCTTGGCTTCCTTAGCTCCTTAGCTTTGATTCCAACGGAGGAGATGAGGTTTGGATGGTTGAGATGGGAGATGAAAGGGTAGGAAATGGGCCACACTTGAAGCTTGGGAGATATGGGGAGAAGCTTGGATGTGTGGATTCTCTCTTGCTTGGGAATGAGTTTGAAAATGAGAGAGAGAGACTTGTAAAGAGAGAGGGATGGGTGAAAGATGTGTTGATGTGGTAAGTGATGGGTGTAAGAGCCCTTTTTGACTTTTGTGGCAAAAGTTGTGAGAAAAGTATGGGTTTTGTAAGAACTTTTAGACTTTTGGGGCTTGCTTGGGAAAGGGTGAAAGGTGATGTGTACTTGACATGTACTTGATATGATGGGATTGATTGATGTGACAAGTCGTAGAGATTCTCTCAGGTTTTACAACGTGCGGCTTTTTCTTCACACTGAACGTTGACCCACATCTCCCAATCAGGGTATCGCCTCGATGCGCGAGTCACGGCATCGGAACCGCGGCGACAACGCGGTTGCTATGGTAAAGGTCTTGGGTTGAGTCGACTCAGGTTGACGGCATGCGAATCAGGGTCGCACGTAAATACCGATTAAGGGTCGAAGGTTGCCTAAATTCGACCGGGAAGACCGCGAAAATCTATAGAATGGTACGGTCTAAGATATGGGGCTTACACACAAGACCCTAATGGAGGTTTTATACGGTTCACCTCAAATCCAAGGTTTCACACGGTTCACCTCAGATGTTTATGCTCTCCATAGAGCAAGGGTCCACACAACGCACCCACCACGTACACTCCCGACGGAGGCCTCCTAGTGGACTTGCAAGGGTGAGAAACACCTTAGACCCAATCCTAAAAAGGAATGATCACAAGTGTCCTCTGGACTCTGATAACTTACAGATAAGTGGATGAGTCCCATTCAGGACATTGATGAAGATCTCCTCCTTGTTGATGAAGAATCTTTTGCTTCCTTGATCCGCAACTCAAATGATATACCAATATATGGTGATGGGTTGGGTCAAGGTTATGATGGAATCCTATTCTCTAAATGTTTTCCTATTAGGAAGATAGAGCAATTCCAATCATCTATACATTCAAGGCATCTCGGCTTAATGATTTTCCATTAAGGTAGTAGCTGGAGGATCCTTAAATGCGGAAGTTCATTCCCCAATCTACTCTATTGAATATTAATGATAAGGTGGATTGGGGGATGAACTCCCTTGAGAGAAAGGGCTTTGGGTAAATGATCTAAGGTTAAATACTCAAAAGCACTCTCTTCTTTCTCTACCAGCAACAATAGACAAACTCTCTTTAAATAGGCAAAAGGTTCCAACGGATATAAAATGGTCACATTGATGACAGAGTTTGATATCATTGAGCGTATACTCTCGATAGCATCGATGGTCCACTCGATGGCACAAACTTAATGTTATACACTTTTGAAACCTTTAGCTAACTGGTCGATGGAATTGATACACTTGTTGATGTCATCGGATTTCGAACTAAGATTTCATCGATGAGAGGTTCGATTCATCGATACTTGAAAGCGAGAGAGAATTGACATGAAATATTTCAGGTTTTCAAGAATGATCGAGGCACCATCGAGATCATCGGAATTTAAATGTCGAGGATATCGATATCAGAGTCGAGGCATCGATAAATCCAGCGGATTTCTCATTAAGCTTGCTGGATAGTTTATGTCTTTGTTCGATGCAATCGACCTGGTACCGATATCATTGAAATTTGAATATCGATTCTATCGAGAGACCCCCGATCATAGATAAACCATCTTGAAATATTTTACTGGAAGAACTTGGCGCCCTAGACCAATCTCATCGAGATTTGAATTTCGATGGTATCGAGGAGGGTTCGATATATCGATGCATATATGATATCCTTAAAGAAAAACAGGGGTGCCGAAAATCTGTCTGTTGATATTATCGAGTCACCTTCGATGGACTCGAGATTCAAATATTGATGATATCGATATATGGATCGATACATCGATAAATCAATCCAGAGATATATGCGATTGCTGGACACTTTGTCCTCTTTTCGATGATATCATTTTAGGCATCGATGACATCGACAGAGAAAGTCAATCATATCGAGATGTGTATTGATAAAATCGACAAAGCAAGAAAACTTAGAGATTTTCTGATTTTTGAAAAAGTTTTTCTACTTAAAAACCTTATAATGTTCTAACTTGTTTTAAGGGTTTTATTCACCTGGTGTTTTGGGATATGCGATGTGAAGCTTTAGATTTACTTATGGCAAGCTTGCACACATCCGGTTAAGGTAGACGCTTGAATTGATCTTCCTATGTGGCTCTGTAGTCTGACTGACCCCAACACACACGCTAATTGACAAACTAAGGCACTTTCAAGTTGGGATTCATTCGTTCAAGCAGTTCACCTTGGGGAGCGTTAATACCCTTCGTCAGGAAGAAGGATGGCTTGTTGAGGCTCTGCATGGATTATCACGAGCTCAACCGAGTCACGATAAAGAACAAGTATCCACTCCTGAGGATTGATGATTTATTTGATCAGCTGCAGGGTACACAGTTCTTTTCAAAGATTGGCCTGCGCTTTGGTTATCATTAGATTCAGGTCCGAGAGGAGGACATTCCGAAGACAGCTTTCAGGATGCGTTATGATCATTTTGAGTTTCAGGTCATGTCCTTTGGACTGACCAATGTACTCGCAGTATTCATGCAGTTGATGAACGAGGTCTTCCGTCCATATCTCAATTAATTTGTTGTGGTATTCATTGATGACATTCTGATCTATTCAAGGACCCGTGAGGATCATGAGCAGCATTTAGAGATTATATTGCAGTCCCTCCTAGCCCACCAGCTATATGCAAAGATGGAGAAGTGTGAGTTTTGACAAGAGGAGGTAAGGTTCCTCGATCACATGGTGACGAGGGAGGGTGTTGCAGTGGACCTCTCGGAGGTTGAGGCAGTGCGTCAGCGGGGCCAACCCACGACTGCCTCTGAGATCCGCAGTTTTCTTGGTTTAACGGGCTATTACCGGCATTTCATTGAGGGCTTCTCCCGTATCACAACCTTATTGACCAGATTGACTCGGAAGGGCATAGAGTTTGTTGGGAACGATGCCTTTGAGTGAGCATTTATGGAGTTAAAGGACTGCTTCACGTCCACTCTTGTCCTCACTCTTCCCTCTGGGAGTGATGGATTCGTTTTATTTACTGATGCTTCGCGTATTGGATTGAGTGCTATCCTGATGCAGCACGGGAGACCAGTGGCTTATGCATCTTGCCAGCTCAAGGTCCACGAGCTGAACTACCCCACTCATGATTTGGAGCTAGTAGCGGTTATCTTCGCACTGAAGGTGTGGAGGGACTATCTCTATGGGGTCAGGTTCGATCTCTTCTCCGACCATAAGAGCTTGAAATACTTATTCTCTTTGTCTGAGCTGAACATGAGGCAAAGGCATTGGATGGAGCTCATGAAGGACCATGATTTTGATCTCTAGTACCACTCGGGCAAGGAAAATGTGGGGCGGATGCCCTTAGTCATCAGCCATGGGGCCTGGTGGCACACATGATGATTTAGGAGTGAAGGATACTCGAGGATATAGCAGAGTATGACTTCGAGTTTGGTCTATAGTCTTCCATCATTCAGCTATCAAGCCTGTCGAATCAACCCTCTCTTGTCACAAGGGTGATCGAGGCTCAGTAGACAGACGAGTCGTTACAGGATTACCACGCAGAAGCAGTATCTGAGAGTCAGACAGATTGACAGATTGGTTCTAATGGTGGACTTCGCTTCAGAGGTCTATTATGTGTCTCGAATATTTTTGAGTTGCGCAGAGATCTTATGACCGAGGCACATCGATCACGGTTTTCTATCCACCCTGGCTCGACGAAGATGCACCGTGACATGAGGCGACAATATTTTTGGGCAGGGATAAAGCACCAGATCATCAGTTTTGTGGCCGAGTGTGACACATGCCAGCACGTCAAGACCGATCATCAGAGACCTCCTAGTCCATTGCAGCCATTGAGCGTCCCGATGTGGAAGTGGGAGAATGTATTTATAGATTTCATTATGGGTTTGTTGAGGACTCAGCACGGTCATGACGCCATCTGGGTTGTCGTGGACCGTCTGATGAAATCAGCACATTTTCTTGCGATTCGTGAGACTTGGCATTCAAACTGGCTTGCCAAGCTATTTGTTGATGAGATCGTGAGACTACATGGTGTTCCAGTCTCGATCATTTTCGACTGAGACCTGAAGTTCACATCTCAGTTTTGGGGGAGGTTTTAGAGGGCGATGGGGTCTCCCTTACGATTCAGCACCGCGTATCATTCACAGACTGATGGGCAAACCAAAAGGGTCAACCAGATCCTTGAGGATATGCTCAGAGCTTACACAATCGACTTCTCGGGTAGTTGAGATGAGCATCTACGATTGGCTGAATTAGCATACAACAATAGCTATCAGGCGACCATTGGCATGATTCCTTTAAAGACATTATATGGCAGACCGTGCAGATCTCTGAGTTGTTGGACCGAGGTCAGAGAGCGGCGTCTCCCAGGTCCCGAGATTGTGTAGTAGATGTCAAAGGCTATCGATATCATCAGGTAGAGGATGCGCATAGCTCAGAGCTGGCAGAAGAGTTGTGTTGATCGTCGGCGTCATCCCTTAGAGTTCGTTGTTTGGGACAGAGTGTATCTCGAGGTCTCGCCCATGAAGGGTGTGGTTCGATTTGGAGCGAAGGGCAAGCTTGCCCCGAGATTCATTGGACCTTTCGAGATCACTGAGCGCATTGGCGCTGTGGCCTATCAGCTTGCCTTGCCATCTCAGTTGTCCGACGTCCACAACGTTTTCCATGTCTCTATGCTGAGGAAGTGTGGGTCAGACATCGTTCCTGTTATTGATTGGCAGCCGTTGGAGGTTCGTGAGGACGCTTCTTACATTGAGCAGCCAGTTCGTATCCTTGATCGGAAGGAGCAGGTCCTCCGGACCAAGGTCATTCCCTTGGTGAAGGTTCAGTGGGGTCACCATTCTGTTGATGAGGCATCTTGGGAGCACAAGGCTGAGATTTGAGAGCGATATCCCAATCTCTTTAATGATTGATTATATGTTGTATCATGTATGCTGTCTTTTGTTTTATATGATGATGATATGTTTCCTCTTCCTTATGAGTTATGTCTAGTTGTGATGATTGTGTAAGTTTCGAGGATGAAATTTTTATTAGGAGGGGAGAGCTATAAGGCCCGTATCATAGTCTGTACCGTTCCTCAGGCTTTCGCGGTCCTCCCAGTCAAATTTCGGCAACCCTTGACCTGTATCCGACGTTTGTGCGCGATCCTAAGTCGAGTCCTGCATACCGAAGTTGACTTGACCTGAAACTTGTACCCTAGCGACCGCGCCATCCCTGCGGTTCTAACGTCGGGTCTCACGTGCTGATGCGATACCCAGTCTAGGAGATGTGGGCCCGTGTTTATTCCAAAGAAATGCCACATGTTGTGAATTTCGAGAGAATCTCTACGACATGTCCCATCAATCAAGTACACCCTTCATACCTAATGCCACCACACCCTATCACGAGTACAAGCAACCATTAACTCTTTTTCTCTAAGTCAACTCTCTCTCTCCCCACCCATACCTCCTTTACACAAATTTCAACCCAACCCATGCTTTCTCATTCCTATCCCTTACAACAACCATTCCATCTATCCCTTTTCATCCATCATTTCTCTCCCTCTCTCATTGCTATCTTCACTCTCCAACCCGAAGAGAAACACCCAAACGCCCATGATCACCAAGCCTTCCCAAAACAACAAGCGTGGCCCACTTCCCACCCTCTCATCTCTCATCTCAACCATTCATTCTTCATCAACCTCCATCAAAATTGAAGGCACAGAGCATACGAGTCCAAGGAGCTAAAGAAGAAGGCTGATAGGTAGGTGATCCACCATTAATTTCAATTTTTAAGGGCCCACTTATTATGGGACCCACTTGATGTATGCACTGCATTAGGGAGGGCCCAATAGTAGTGGGATCCCTCCCCTTCTCGTTCTCTCTCTCTCTCTCTCTCTCCCCCTTATGATGGAGTGGGCCTCACCAATATATGTGATATATCTACCCCATCCATCTGACGGTGTGGCCCACTGTATTTCATGTGAGCATCCGTACCATCCACTGTTAGGATGGTGGGAATCCCACATGCGCTAGTCTACCTTGCAAAATATAGATATATGTGATAAAATAAATACCATAATATAATATATATATATATATATATTATATGAGATATGTACACAAATATAATATATATATATATATATATATGTATGTATAGGAGGTGGGCCCCACGTGGGACCCACCCATCTGAAGTGGATTGGCTGGTGTATCTCACACTAGCTAATCACGTCAGCAAGCTCCATGGGACCCACCTTGAGGCATGTATTGTATGATCCACATCGTCCATTGCTTGGACGGTGGGTCACTTGAGCATACGAGTGTTAACCTTAAAGGATGGTCAAATTTGAGTATATATATATATATATATATATATATATATATATATATATATATATATATATATATATATATATAATAGATATATATTATATAAGATTATATTGTACTTCATTTAGGTGAGAGGGTGGGGTGGCCCACCTACGTGAGACCCACCCTGGTGGATGTATTGTATACCCACTCCGTCCATCTCATTGATCCAGACTGTCCAGCAGTTTGGATGTGGGTGTGGATACACGTGATGTATGGGTTATATCCCCACCGTCCAAAGGCAGGGATGGTGGGGCTAGCTATAATGTGTGGGGCCCTACCTTAATGTATATTTTGTATCTACACCGTCCATTTGGATGGTGCCATGTGTGCCTTGATCGTGATGCATGTCTGATATCCAAACCATTCATCTGTTGAACATGTGGGGGCCAACACACCATCGTCCATTCATTTGGTGAGCTCGTCATAGTCTTGAGACTAAAAATGAAGCAGATTCACATCTCTGGTGGGCCACGTATATGGACCCCACCCCTGATGTATGTGATCCATCCAAACTGTCTATCTAATTGGCGAGTTTGTCTCAAGGCTTGAGACTGAAAATAAGACAGATCTAGTATCAAGTGGACCACACTATAGAAAACAGTGGAGTTGAACGTCTACCATTGAAACCCCTTTGGGTTACAGAAGTTTTGAATCAATATAATATATTTTTTCCTCCCTGTTTAGGTCTTTGTGACCTTATGAACAACTAGAAGGGAAATAAATACTATGGTGGGGCCCATTAGAATTTAACTGTGGAAATCATTATTACCACTGCCATTTGTGGTATGGTCCAGATGATCCTTTGGATATAATTCATTTTTTTATATAATGCTCTATAGTGATCTCTAATAATGGATGAATGGTGTATTGGAATGGGCCCATTGATTCGGCCCATTTGAATCGGCCCATTTGAATCGACCCATTTGAATCAGCCCATTGGATTCGGCCCATTGATTTGGCCCATTTGATTCAGCTTATTGATTCGGCCCATTTGAATCGGCCCATTTGATTCGACCCATTTGAATCGACCTATTTGATTCAGCCCATTGATTCGGCCCATTTGAAACAACCTATTTAATTCTACCCATTTGATTCAGCCCATTTGATTCGGTCCATTTGATTTGGCCTGATGTTATATATATATTGGCACATGAGTGAGGCCTAATGTGATGCGTATATGCCCCGTAAGCGAGGCCCACGATGATGTATACTAGGCCCTTGTGCTAGGCCGTGGGCCCCTATTCGATTGGCCCTATAAGCGCCATTCCTTGGGAGCAATGTTGGTTAAATGAGCACATTGATGGGCAATGATGGTTGAACACCCACATTGTGACCTTCCCTTAGGCCTTGTTAGGCCCATTCTCATCATTCTCTAGTGGGTTAACCTAAACGCTTGGCCCCCATTAATTTTAGTTGATCCATCATCAGTTGTCCATCTATGGAGAGATTGCTAAAAATGTTGTTCTAAGGACAACCTTACACCAAAATCAAGGTTTATGGTGGGACAACCTGATTCCTAGAAAAGTCTTTGTATCAAAAACTCAAACTTGATACAGAAGAATAAATAAATAAATAGCAATGAAATGAAATCTAAGTTATGACAACATTCACCACAATGCTTGAAATGTAAAAGATTACAACATTCACATCCACAAATACATTCCACAATATTGAATGATAAAAGATATAAAAATTAAATGACACATCCAAACACAGAGATTTATAGTGGCTCGCCTGTATGTACACCAACTGCCAAACAACAGCCACAAAGCTACTCCACTCTTAATATCCTCACACCGTGGATATTAGCGTTCACTATGAAAATAGGTTTTTCCAGGTTCACCTAAAACCCTCACAATTGTGTCTTTCAAGTGGGCTTACACAATTCAAAAACCCCACACTTTGAGTTTTGTGGCTCTCCTCATATAACTAAAACAATGAGATTTTTCTGGCTTAATCTTAAAAGAAACCAATACAATGGAAATTACAATAATGTAAAATACATAGATTTCTCCTTTTGTTGCAGCCTGGAACAACCAAATCGGAGCAGATGTTCGTATAGAAGTTCAATGTCCAATACTCACTTTGAAATGGTTCTAGGTTCTAATTGATTTTAAATTAAACCGAGTTGGGCTAGCTCTATTTAATTTTGATTCCAAGAAGTGGAATATCACAATTCCTCTTTCAAATCAGATTGGAATGCAGAAATAAAATCAAATATAAAAAGCTAATAAAAAAAGAATATTAAATATGCACAATCTAGCATGAGAAGATTACAAACTTATCTCTCAGAGTGATGCCTTGATTTTACTTGAATTCGATATCAAACTCTGAAAATCGTGCTCTATTTATAAGTGCAGAAGTCGTACCTTCGATTGGTCCTGTGGACACTACGACTGGTCATAGGTCAAACTGATTTTTGAAATTTTGAGCGCGATCGGATAAAACTGTTCCACGACTGGTCGTAGGCCATCCACGACTAGTCATGACCTATCCACGACTAGTCGTGAGGTGCTGAAACAGTCGCTGGAGTTTGAGTCGTGGTTGCTGGACTAGTCGAGGATGAGTCGTGCACTATTCACACAACCAGTCGAGTAGTCTCGAGGACTGGTCGTGGTAAAAAAAAAAATTAAAATTTTGCAACAATCTTAGGACTGGTCGAGGAATTTCTTGGACTGGTCAAGCCAGTGCTAGGACTAGTTGAACAAAGTCTAGGACTAGTCTAAGAACAGACTAAAACACTTATAAAGTAAGCAATTGAATTATGTATCTGAAATGACTTACCTTAAGGTCAATCTAAGGTCATTCATACATTAAACATGAAGTATGAACATTGAACCTTCTTTTCTTCAGATGTTGGATGATCTTTGAAGTTCATGAAGCTTGAATTCTTGACACATGATGAAGCTTGAACTTGAGATTTTTGGAAGCTTGAATCCATAGTTCTTGAGTTGTACTTCACCTTGAGTCTTGAACATGATCTCGTCTTTCGATGCAGTTTTAAAACTTTGAACAATGTACTTGATCTTGCAGTCCTTGAAGTAGATCTTGTTCTTATCTTGAAGCATTGTCCTTATACATGTTATGCATTGCCTTGACTATATATATGTGTATATATATATATATACACCAATGTGCTACACAAGACACATATTGTGGTTTTGGCACTACAAAATTTGACAACCAAATGAGCAAGAGACCATAGCACTTACAATCTCCCCCTTTGTAAATTTGTGACAAAACACACTCCACAGTAACATAACTAATACAAATAAAGAATCATGCACCAGTTATCATGCATAAAGAATCATGCACCAGTTGTCAAAGAAACCAGTTACAGCCTAGTTAAAGAATCATGCACCAGTTATCATTAACTTGCATCAACACTACTCCCCCTTACTCAACTCCTCCCCCTTCATAAGGAAAGAAAAAAAAAACTACATATCTATCATATACACATATCCACAAATCCACAAAGCATGCCAAACTTCTCCCCCTTTTTGTCACAATATGACAAAGGAAGAAATCAAGATATGTAGAACACAAAAGGAATAAGGGAGCAGATAATTCAAGATATAAGCAAATAAAGTGCAAATATATAAATAACCAACATGAACCAAGTTCATCCAAATTTAGTTTAACAAACTGAATGAAAGCAATGTATTAAAAGAGTTATTACAAACCAAACAAAAACTCAATTAGATCCAAAAGAAGGTGCAGGAATAGATGGATCAATTTTGTGTAAACCCTTATTCAGGCGCCTCATATATTTGTTCATATAAGTAAATTGAGAATCTTGGGTTACACGTATCTAAGCCACCTATTCCTCGAGAGATTATAACCTCTTAGCAAAATCAGAAGGCTGATAGTCAGGATTAGCCTCAGAATCTGATTCAAGTTCATTAAAGATATCATCCATGTTAACATCATCAGGTAAACTACCTTCTTCTTCATTTACTGCTTCAGCTCCACCACCACCCACATTCACTTGACCATCAGCCAATCTCAAATTCATTTTGTTTATATTTTTGTTGTTGAAGATGAGATGATGAATGGGTGCCTCTCCAATAGGCATAACAACTAGCATGTGAGTAGCAAACACAGTCATAAGATATGCAAATGGAATATTGCTGTCGCCAGGATGGAGACGAAATTAGATAATAAAATAACAGATTAATGAAGGAAGATAGACATTAACCCTAGAAATGATGGAATGTAAAATCTGAACCATGAAAGCAGTGAGTTCGGTTTTGTTACCAGACCTAGGATAGACATTTGAAATAAAAATCCTGTGAAGGACTTTATATCTAGGTAACAAAAACCTTGAAGTAAGCGCATTCCCATTCTAACTCCATTGTGCATCTATATTGTATAATGCGCTCATAAGCATATGTTTTTCTGATTCAGAAGGTTTCTCAACTAGAAAACTAATAGGAATACCCTCATCATTGACAGGTAAATTCATAAGGCCAGATATCAAATGACAATCAACTTCAAATGGGCCTTCTCTAGTAGCAATTTTAAAAGTTAAATTTTTTGTAGAGAAATCAGAAATGCATGTGAACATAGCCTGCGCAATAGACCGGTATGCCGGCTCACCCCAATGTAGAATGCTATCCCATCCTATAGATTGGAGAAGCAGAAGGAGATCAAAAAGGGCAAGATGTTCAATATGTATAGGTCGCTCAACTATCACATTGCGCAACCGCAAATCCGGCACATAGGAGGGATCATCTTCGGGTGATCGAAGGTGGCGCTGTGTGATAGGTGTCGATCTAGAAGATGATGCACCACGAGAAGTTTTCTTCTTACCTCTAACATCCATTTGCAACTAAGAATATAAAAAATCAAGAGAATACAGAGGATATAGAGTGGAGTTTTGCTAAATCAGATTTTACAAAAGAAATCCCTAAAAACCTCAATAAATCACAAAATAATTCACTCCAAGAGTGAAAATGAAGTGATATAGACTAGAATCTATAAGAAAAATGAATTTAACGCACTAACCTTGAAGATCTTAGAAGGTGGGTACGACTAGTCGTGCTACGGCCCGTTGGAGAAGAAAGAGGAAATGAGGAAGAAAGGGTTTTTCCTCAACTTAAAAGATCCAGTGCTCTACACGACTGCTCGTGGGGCATCCTCGACCGGTCGTACCACGACTGCTCGCGTATGCCCTCAATTGGTCGTGTAAACACAAAAACATGCATTTTTCATATAATTTTAAAATTTAATCAAATAAATTAACAAATATATATACTATAATACAGAAATGCATGATTAATCAATTTAAATAGCACATACCAAGATCAAATTTCAATTTATTAAACCTGCTTTTGTCAAGCGATTTAGTGAAAATGTCAGCAAGTTGAGTCTTGGTTGGAATGTATTCCAATGAAATTATTTTTTCTTCTACTAATTCATGAACGTAGTGATATCTAATGTCAATATGGTTAGTTCATGAACACTGGATTGGATTTTTAGATATATTTATTGTACTGAAATTATCACAATATAAAACCATTGAATCCTGTGCAATTCCATAATCACTTAACTTCTATTCATCCAAATAAGCTGAGTACATCATTTCTAGTTGCGATGTATTTAGCCTCAGTAGTTGAGAGTGATACAGAACTTTGCTTCTTGCTTTACCAAGAAACTAAACAGTTTCCAATATAGAAACAACCACCACTAGTTGATTTTCTATCATCAACATTACCAGCCCAATCAGCATTTGTGTAACCAGCTAATTGAACATTAGAATCATGTGGATACCAAAGACCTAGATTAGCTGAACTTGCGACATATCGCATAATCTACTTAACAGCAGTTAAATGTTACTCTTTGGGGTCAGATTGATATCTAGCACAAATTCCAACACTAAAAGCAATGTCAGGTCTACTTGCAGTTAAATAAAGTAAACTGCCAATCATACTACGATATAATTTAGGGTCCACACTTTTACTTGTAGAGTCTTTTAAGAGTCTTAATGTTGCACTCATCGGAGTATCAAAACTTTTTCCATTCTCAAATCTGAACTTTTTAATTAAGTTCAGATCATATTTTGTTTGAGAAATAAAGATACCATCAAGTTGTTGTTTTACTTGCAACCCTAGGAAATAATTTAATTCCCCAACCATGCTCATTTCGAACTTAGATTTCATTAAATCTGCAAACTCAACAGTCATGTTAGTATAGGTAGATCCATAAATAATATCATCAACATAGATCTGCACCATTAAGATATGATCGTTATGTTTCTTAACAAAAAACATCTTATCAACACTTCCCATTAGAAAATTATGACTTAGTAGAAATTTGGTCAATTTTTCGTACCATGTCCTGGGAGCCTGTTTTAAACCGTAGAGAGCCTTTTTTAAGCGATAGACATGATTAACATTCTTAGGGTCTTCAAAACTCGTTGGTTGTTCAACATAAACTTCTCAATGCAGATCATCATTTAAGAAAGCACTCTTTACATCCATTTGATAAATTTTGAATTTTCTAAAGCAAGCAATAGATATAAATAGTTTGATAGATTCAAGACGAGCTACTAAGGCAAAGGTTTCATCATAATCGATGCCTTCAATTTGAGTGTACCCTTGTACAACCAGTCTAACCTTGTTTCTAATTATATTACCAAGTTCATCAGACTAATTTTTAAAAATTCACTTAGTTCCAATAATGTGTTTATCTTTAGGTCTAGGAACAAGATACCAAACATCATTTCTAATAAATTGATTAAGCTCATCTTGCATCGCAACGATCCATTGTTCGTCAGTAAGAGCTTCTTTTACATTTGCTGGTTCTATCTGGGATGTAAAGCACATGTAATTACATATATCTCCTAGTTGTCTACGAGTGCGCACACTAGTGAGAGGGTTTCTAAGAATTTGAGTAGTTAGATGATCTTTAACAGTCCTTAGTTCAGAGTTAGTTTGATTTAATGAAGTATCTGGTTTGACAATTAAAAGAACTTCATCATTATCTGAACTTGAGGTAGGTATATTCAAGTGATCGTCAATGACCACATTGATGGACTCTTGAATAACACCGGTCCTCTTATTCAGTACTTGATATGCTCGATTGTTCAAAGAATACCCTAAAAAGATACCTTCATCACTTTTTGTGTCAAACTTTCCTAGATTTTCACAGTCACGTAAAATATAGCACTTGCTTTCAAAAACTCAAAGTATTTGACAGTAAGCTTCTTATCGAACCATAGTTCATAAGCAGTTTTATTATTTGACTAACTTGTATAAACTCGGTTGATTATGTAACATGCAGTATTTATAGCTTCAGCCCAAAGATTTTTAGGGAGCTTCAGACTATTCAACATTACATTAGCCATTTCTTAAAGCAATCTATTTTTCTTTCAATAATTTCATTTTATTGTGGAGTTTTGGGTGCAAAGAATTAATGTGATATTCCCTGATTGCAACAGGATTTTTCAAAACTGCTATTCTCAAATTCTGATCCATGATCACTACGGATCTTACAGACTTGAGAACCTTTTTTCGTTTGGATTTGTTTGAGAACTCTTTTCACTTCATCAAGGGTTTCTGATTTATCCTTTAAGAAGGCTACCCAAGTGAATCTGGTATAGTCATCCATGATTACCTGTATATATTTTTTGCCTTCTCGACTCTTCGTCCTAGTTGGTCCTATAAGATCCATGTGGAGAAGTTCGAGTGGTTTGGATGTGGTATTGGAGTTTACCTTTTTATGAGTATTCCTAATTTGCTTTCTAATCTGACATTCACTACAAATTTTGTCCACTTTCTGTAATTTAGGTAGACCTCTTATCAGTTCTCTTTTGTTCAATCTATATAAATTACGGTAGTATATATATCCAAGGCGTTTATGTCATAACTCAGTCTCATCGGTATGGACCATGTAACACGATTGACTAGATGAGCTAGAATCACTAACAATATAGCAGTTTTTAGAAGTTCTGTGACCAGTTAATATTACAGAACCCTTTTTGTTTAAAATTTCACAACCTTGGTTAGTAAATTTTACGCTATGATTGTTATTACATATTTGAGATATGCTTAACAGATTGTGTTTTAACCCTTTAACGTGTAAAACATTCTCAAATAAGGGAAGGTTAAAGAGTTGAACCATACCTTGGCCAATAATCCTGTAGTTGTTACCATTACCAAATGTGACTGAGCCATTAGCCATGTCTTTAAGATCTGTGAACAGACCTTTATCACTAGTCATATGCCTTGAGCATCCACTATCGAAGTACCACTTTGAATGACTTGTAGCTTTAAAAGCCATGTGGGCAATCAAGCAAGTAACCCTAGGAACCCATTTCATAACTGTTTTGGGTTTAGGAGTATAGTTGGTCTTCTTATGTTTGTAGTTGTTGTAAGAATGACCCACTGAGCTAGATTTTAAGAGCTCCTTAAGCAAATCAACTATTTTTTTTTGCTAAAGGGATTCGATTCTGATTTTTATAGTTGATATGATTACTTTCAGGTTTGAAAGATTGAAAAGTTTTAGCTTTTTTGGAAAAACATTGATTAGAACTATTCGCTTTTCAGTTTGAAGACTCTCCTTTCACAAACTTAGGAGGAGTATTCTTCTGTTTGGGAGAAATTTTTTTATTGTAGCCCAAACTAGATCGGTCACCACATTTTCTTGATCCAAACAAAAGTTTTTCTAACTTTGGATCACCTTGGGCATACCTCCATGTATCGTTTAAACTTAAAAGTGAAGAGAAGTTTAAGTTTTTCATTTTCAGATTTCAGATTTTCAATAAGGGAGGTTTTGAAATTTAAATCACATTTTAATTTTTCAAAGCAATTTGAAATGTGAGATTTTTCTAAAACAAGAGTTTCAAAATTTTCTTTAAGATACAAAAACTTTTCTTTCTGAAGTTTAAGTTTAACAGCAATTTTACAACTCTCCTTGTAAAGGGCATTATAAGCATCTTGAAGATCTTCTTCATTTTCATTATCACTTTTCAGATTTTCTTCACTAGTTGAATCATCATAATCTAAAAAAGTGAATTTGGCTAGAGTCATAAGGGCTTTAACTTCACTGCCCGACTCAGTTTCAGAATCTTCTGATTCAGAAGAGGCTTCAGAATCAGAGGATTCATCCCAAGTAGCCAACATTCCTTTCTTTTTAGGTTTGTCCCTTTTAGGACACTTGTTTGCTAAATGCCCATATTCATGGCAGTTGTAACACTGACTGTCTTTTAATGATTTTTGAGTTTTAGGTTTAGATTTCTTCTTATTATTAGATTTTTGAAAATCAACCCTCTTTTTACTTTTGAAAATTTTGTAAAACTTTTTCGCTAAAAGGGCCATATCATCTTCAGAGTTTTCTAAATCAGAATTGCTATTATTTTCTTGAAAAATATTTTTAGAAGATTTAAAAGCGATAGATTTACCTTTAGGAGCTTTAAAAGTTAACTCATAAGTTTGTAAAGAGCCAACTAATTCTTCTACCCTCATGTTGTCTGTATCACGAAGTTCCTGGATCGCAGTAACCTTAGAATTGAACCATTCAGGAAGTGAGCGTAGTATTTTTGTGCACACTTTACTTTTTGGAATTTTATTACCAAGACCCGACATAGAGTTCACAATGTCATTCAATCTTGTATATAAGTCCATGAACATTTTATTTTCTTCCATATGTATTTCCTCAAATTTGGTTGTCAAGATTTGGACTTTATATTCTTGACAATTGATGTTCCCTAGTGTGTCATTTCTAAAATATCTCAAGCTTGCTTTGCAGAATCACAGGATATAATTCTTTTGAATTCATCCGGTGATAGTGCGCAAGTGATTGCATTTAGTGCTTTTGCATTTGCACTACTCTCACTTTTCTGAAGTGTGGTCCAAGAGAAGTAAGGTGTAATTCTCATGGATTTGGATCCATCGATTCCAGTTACTTTAGTGGTAGGAGGGGTCCATTCAGTCACTGTGGCTTGCCACACATTCTCATCCATGGATTTTTTAAAAATCCTCATTTTGCCTTTCCAATAGGCATAATTGGTGCCATCAAATGATGGAGGCCTAGTGACTGAAAGGCTATCGAAATTTGACACCAAGATTCATTGACACATTTCAGATACTAGACCAAGTGGGTGTGGTGGCATACTGAAAAGGCCAAGCTATATGTCCTAGAGGGGAGGGGGTGAATAGGACTATGCCAAATTAAAAAATCGTGGCGTAATTAAAGAAATTAAAGGAAAGACAGCACTATAATTAATTCACAATACTGAAATGTAAAGCAACCTCAAATGTATGAGTATTGAGAGATTGATACAAATTCTAAGGACAACCTTACACTAAAAACTAAGGTTTATGGTAGGACAACCTGATTCCTAGAAAGATCTTTTATATAAAAAACTCACACTTGATACAGAGGAATAAATAAGTGAATAACAAAGAAATGAAATCTAAGTTATTACAACATTCCCCACAATGCTTGAAATGTAAAAGATTACAACATTCACATCCACAAATACATTCCACAATATTGAATGATAAAAGATATAGAAATTAAATCACACATCCACAAAATACAAAGAATTATAGTGGTTCGCCTGTGTGTACACCAACTGCTCAACAACAGCCAAACAGCTACTCCACTCCTAATATCCTCACACAGTGGATATTAATGTTTACTATGAAAATAGATTTTTCTTAGGTTCACCTAAAACCCTCACAATTGTGTCTTTTAAGTGGGCTTACACAATTCACAAAACTGTGAAAAAAGGACGGTCCAAAACCATCTCAAATGACCAAAAAGGACGGTCATGGACCGTCGCATGGGCCGTCAAATTTTGACGTGTCGTATTACTTAAAGGACGGTCGAAAATCATCATTCTTATTGACGAAAAAAGGACGGTCATGGACCGTCTCTTATGAGCCTTCAAAGGACGGCCATCGACCGTCCTTTAAAAGGACGGTCATGGACCATCCTTAAAAAGGACTATCATAGACCGTCTCTGATGAGCCTTCAAAGGACAGCCATGGACCGTCCTTAAAAAGGACTGTCATGGACCGTCTCTTATGGCCCTTCAAAGGATGGCTATGGACCGTCCTTTAAAAGGACGGTCATGGACCGTCCTTAAAAAGGACTGTCATGGACCGTCTCTTATGAGCCTTCAAAGGACAGCCACAGAGCGTCATTAAAAAGGACTGTCATGGACCGTCCCTTATGAGCCTTTAAAACACATTTTCAAATTTGAGAGGATCAATATACACCTGTTACAATATATTTCATCGTATTCTTCCTGAAATACACCTCTTATATAATATATTTCATCATATTCACATTCATATCCATCTAAACCCAAACTACGTAAATCCAACATAAACTACATTCATCCAAACATAAACTACATCCATCCAAACACAAACAATCTTATCCACATTACATTCATCCACGCATAAATACATATAAGTTTAACATCATAAATAAAAAAAGAAAAAAAAATCAGTAACAATTTTCTTTTTGTGTCTTTCATCTGAAAAAAAATATTAAACCAACAAAACATTATAATTCATAATCATGAAGAATTGCATAAACTTCTTCCAAAAAAGTGGGCACTTTCTTAAAATAAAACTGATCATTAAAATAAAACTAAAGTAAGCAAATAATGCAAAAAAGTTTTTCAATTCAAGTTAATAGAAACAACAACAAAAATTAAAGCTCTATAAAAAGGGGCATGTTTTAAAAGGGATACATTCTTGTTTGTTGCCTTGTGATTGAGCTACAATTCAAGTTAATAGAAACAACAACAAAAATTAAAGCTTTGTAAAAAGGGGCATGTGTTAAAAGGGATACATTCTTGTTTCTTGCCATGTGATTGGGCTACATTATTACAGTAATTGGGTTTGGGTTCGGGATCGGGTTTAGGTTTGGGTTTTCAAGTTTAGGTTTAGGTTTAGGTTAGGGAGTTGAGATTAGGATTAGGTGTAGGTCTAGGTTTAAGGATTTGAGAATACATTTAGGTTTTAGGTTTAGGTTTCGTTTTTAGGTTTTAGGTTTTAGGTTTAGGATTAGGTTTTAGGTTATAGGTTATAAGTTTAGGTTATAGGTTATAGGTTATAGGTTAAGGTTTAGGTTATAGGTTTTGGTTTAGGTTTAGGTTATAGGTTTAGGTTAAGGTTTAGGTTTTAGTTATAGGTTATAGTATATAGGTTATAGCTTTAGGGAATTGAGAATAGCTTAAGGTTAAGGTTTAGGTTTAGGAAATCGGGTCCGGGTTCGGGATCGGGTTTAGGTTTGGGTTTTCAAGTTTAGGTTTAAGTTTAGGTTAGGGAGTTGAGATTAGGATTAGGTGTAGATTTAGGTTTAAGGATTTGAGAATACATTTTGATTTTAGGTTTAGGTTTAGGTTTTAGGCTTAGGTTTAGGTTATAGGTTTAGGTTATAAGTGTAGATAATAGGTTTAGGTTTAGGTTAGGTTATAGGTTAAGGTTTAGGGAATTGAGAAAAAGTTAAGGTTTAGGTTTAGGAAATCGGGTTTAGGTTCGGGATCGGGTTTAGGTTTGGGTTTTCAAGTTTAGGTTTAGGTTTAGGTTAGGGAGTTGAGATTAGGATTAGGTGTAGGTTTAGGTTTAGGGATTTGAGAATACATTTAGGTTTGGGTTATAGGTTATAGGTTTAGGTTTAGGTTTAGGTTAAGGTATAGGTTTAGGTTTAGGTTTAGGTTATAAGCTATAGGTTTAGGGAATTGAGAATAGGTTAATGTTTAGGTTTAGGAAATCGGGTTCGGGTTCGGGATCGGGTTTAGGTTTTGATTTTCAAGTTTAGGTTTAGGTTTATGTTTGGGAGTTGAGATTAGGATTAAGTGTAGGTTTAGGTTTAGAGATTTGAGAATACATTTAGGTTTTAGGTTTAGGTTTAGGTTAAGGTTTAGGTTTAGGTTTAGGTTTAGGTTTAGGTTATAAGCTATAGGTTTAGGGAATTGAGAATAGGTTAAGGTTTAGGTTTAGGAATCGGGTTCGGGTTCGGGATCAGGTTTAGGTTTGGGTTTTCAAGTTTAGGTTTAGGTTTAGGTTAGGGAGTTGAGATTAGGATTAGGTGTAGGTTTAGGTTTAGGGATTTGAGAATACATTAGGTTTTAGGTTTAGGTTTAGGTTATATATTATATAGGTTTAGGATTAGGTTTAGGTTTAGGTATAGGTTTAGGTTATAAGCTATAGGTTTAGGGAATTGAGAATAGGTTAAGGTTTAGGCTTAGGAAATCGGTTTCGGGTTCGTGATCGGTTCAGATTTGGGTTTTCAAGTTTAGGTTTAGGTTAGGGAGTTAAGATTAGGATTAGGTGTAGGTTTAGGTTTAGGGATTTGAGAATACATTTAGGTTATAGGTTTAGGTTTAGGTTATAGGTTTAGGTTTAGGTTTAGGTTTAGGTTAGGTTTAGGTTTAGGTTTAGGTTTAGGTTATAAGCTATAGGTTTAGGGAATTGAGAATAGGTTAAGGTTTAGGTATAGGAAATCACGTTCGGCTTCGGGATCGTGTTTAGATTTGGGTTTTCAAGTTTAGGTTTAGGTTTAGGTTAGGGAGTTGAGATTAGGATTAGGTGTAGGTTTAGGTTTAGGGATATGAGAATACATTTAGGTTGAAGGCTTAGGTTTAGGTTATAGGTTACAAGTTTAGGTTTAGGTTTAGGTTTCGGTTAAGGTTTAGGTTTAGGCTTAGGTTTAGGTTATAAGCTATAGGTTTAGGGAATTGAGAATAGGTTAAGGTTTAGGTTTAGGAAATCGGGTTTGGGTTCGGGATCGGGTTTAGTTTTGATTTTCAAGTTTAGGTTTAGGTTTAGGTTAGGGAGTTGAGATTAGGATTAGGTGTAGGTTTAGGTTTAGGGATTTGAGAATACATTTAGGTCTTAGGTTTAGGTTTAGGTTTAGGTTATAGGTTATAGGTTTAGGTTTAGGTTTAGGTTTAGGTTTAGGTATAGGTTTAGGTTTCGGTTTAGGTTATAAGCAATAGGTTTAGGGAATTGAGAATAGTTTAAGGTTTAGGTTTAGGAAATCGGGTTCGAGTTTAGGTTTGGGTTTTCAAGTTTAGGTTTAGGTTTATGTTAGGGAATTGATATTAGGATTAGGTGTAGGTTTTGGTTTAGGGATTTGAGAATACATTAAGGTTTAGGTTTAGGAAATCGGGTTCGGGTTCGGGATCGGGTTTAGGTTTGAGTTTTCAAGTTTTGGTTTAGGTTTAGGTTAGGGAGTTGAGATTTGGATTAGGTGTAGGTTTAGGTTTAGGGTTTTGAGAATACATTTAGGTTTTAGGTTTATGTTTATGTTATAGGTTATCGGTTTAGGTTTAGGTTAAGGTATAGGTTTAGGTTAAGGTATAGGTTTAGGTTTCGATTTAGGTTATAAGCTATAGGTTTAGGGAATTGAGAATAGGTTAAGGTTTAGGTTTAGGAAATCGGGTTCGGGTTCGGGATCGGGTTTAGGTTTTGGTTTTCAAGTTTAGGTTTAGGTTTAGGTTAGGGAGTTTAGATTAGGATTAGGTGTAGGTTTATGTTTAGGGATTTGAGAATACATTTAGGTTTTAGGTTTTAGGTTACAGGTTTAGGTTTAGGTTTAGGTTTAGGTTAAGGTTTAGGTTTAGGCTTAGGTATAGGTTATGAGCTATGGGTTTAGGGAATGGAGAATAGATTAAGCTTTAGGTTTAGGAAATCGGGTTCGGGTTTGGGATCGGGTTTAGGTTTTGGTTTTCAAGTTTTGTTTTAGGTTTAGGTTAGGGAGTTGAGATTAGGATTAGGTGTAGGTTTTGGTTTAGAGATTTAAGAATACATTAGGTGTTAGGTTTAGGTTTAAGTTATATGTTATAGGTTTAGGTTTAGGTTTAGGTTTAGGTTTAGGTTATAAGCTATAGGTTTAGGGAATTGAGAATAGGTTTACGTTTAGGTTTAGGAAATCGGGTTCGGGTTCAGGTTCGGGATTGGGTTTAGGTTTTGGTTTTCAAGTTTAGGTTTAGGTTTAGGTTAGGGAGTTAAGATTAGGATTAGGTGTAGGTTTAGGTTTAGGGATTTGAGAATACATTTAAGTTTTAGGTTTAGGTTTAGGTTATAGGTTACAGGTTTAGGTTTAGGTTTAGGTTAAGGTTTAGGTTTAGGCTTAGGTTTAGGTTATAAGATATAGGTTTAGGGAATTGAGAATAGGTTAAGGTTTAGGTTTAGGAAATCGGGTTCGGGTTCGGTATCGGGTTTATGTTTGTGTTTTCAACTTTAAGTTTAGGTTTAGGTTAGGGAGTTGAGATTAGGATTTGGTGTAGGTTTAGGTTTAAGGATTTGAGAATACATTTATGTTTTAGGTTTAGGTTTAGGTTATAGGTTACAGGTTTAGGTTTAGGTTAGGTTAAGGTTATAGGTTTAGGTTTAGGTTTAGGTTAATGTTTAGGTTTAGGTTTTGGCTTAGGTTATAAGATATAGGTTTAGTGAATTAAGAATAGGTTAATGTTAAGGTTTAGGAAATCGGGTTCGAATTCGGGATCGGGTTTAGGTTTGGGTTTTCAAGTTTAAGTTTAGGTTTAGGTTAGGGTGTTGAGATTAGGATTAGGTGTAGGTTTAGGTTTAAGGATTTGAGAATGCATTTAGGTTTTAGGTTTAGGTTTAGGCTATAGCTTACAGGTTTAGGTTTAGGTTTAGGTTAAGGTTATAGGTTATAGGTTTAGGTTTAGGTTTAGGTTATAAGATATAGGTTTAAGGGATTGAGAGTAGGTTAATGTTTAGGTTTAGGAAATCGGGTTCGGGGTCGGGATCGGGTTTAGGTTTGGGTTTTCAAGTTTAGGTTTAGGTTTAGGTTAGGGAGTTGAGATAAGGATTAGGTGTAGGTTTAGGTTTAGGGATTTGAGAATACATGTAGGTTTTAGGTTTAGGTTTAGGTTATAGGTTAATGGATTAGGTTTCGGTTTAGGTTTCGGTTTAGGTTATAAGCTATATGTTTAGGGAATTGAGATTAGGTTTACGTTTAGGTTTAGGAAATTGGGTTCAGGTTCGGGATCGGGTTCGGGATCGGGTTTAGGTTTTGATTTTCAAGTTTAGGTTTAGGTTTAGGTTAGGGAGTTGAGATTAGGATTAGGTGCAGGTTTAGGTTTAGGGATTTCAGAATACATTTAGGTTTTAGGTTTAGGTTTTGATTTAGGATATAGGTTACATGTTTTGGTATAGGTTTAGGTTAAGGTTTAGGTTTAGGCTTAGGTTTAGGTTATAAGTTATAGGTTTAGGGAATTGAGAATAGGTAAAGGTTTAGGTTTAAGAAATCGGGTTCGGGTTCGGGATCGGGTTTAGTTTTGGGTTTTCAAGTTTAAGTTTAGGTTTAGGTTTGGGAGTGGAGATTAGGATTAGGTGTAGGTCTAGGTTTAAGGATTTGAGAATACATTTAGGTTTTAGGTTTAGGTTTAGTTTTTAGGTTTTAGGTTATAGGTTTAGGTTTAGGTTTAGGTTTCGGATTAGGTTTTAGGTTATAGGTTATAAGTTTAGGTTATAGGTTATAGGTTATAGGTTAAGGTTTAGGTTATAGGTTTTGGTTTAGGTTTAGGTTAAGGTTTAGGTTTAGGTTGTGGGTTAAGGTTAAGGTTTAAGTTTTAGTTATAGGTTATAGTATGTAGGTTATAGCTTTAGGGAATTGAGAATAGCTTAAGGTTAAGGTTTAGGTTTAGGAAATCGGGTCCGGGTTCGGCATCGGGTTTAGGTTTGGGGTTTCAAGTTCAGGTTTAAGTTTAGGTTAGGGACTTGAGATTAGGATTAGGTGGAGGTTTAGGTTTAAGGATATGAGAATACATTTTGATTTTAGGTTTAGGTTTAGGTTTTAGGCTTAGGTTTAGGTCATAGGTTTAGGTAATAAGTGCAGGTAATAGGTTTAGGTTTAGGTTAGGTTATAGGTTAAGGTTTAGGGAATTGAGAATAGGTTAAGGTTTAGGTTTAGGAAATTGGGTTCAGGTTAGGGATCGTGTTTAGGTTTGGGTTTTCAAGTTTAGGTTTAGGTTTAGGTTAGGGAGTTGAGATTAGGATTAGGTGTAGGTTTAGGTTTAGGGATTTGAGAATACATTTAGGTTTAGGTTATAGGTTATAGGTTTAGGTTTAGGTTTAGGTTAAGGTTTAGGTTTAGGTTTAGGATTAGGTTATAAGCTATAGGTTTAGGGAATTGAGAATAGGTTAATGTTTAGGTTTAGGAAATCGGGTTCGGGTTCGGGATCGGGTTTAGGTTTTTCTTTTCAAGTTTAGGTTTAGGTTTAGGTTAGGGAGTTGAGATTAGGATTATGTGTAGTTTTAGGTTTAGGGATTCGAGAATACATTTAGGTTTTAGGTTTAGGTTTAGGTTAAGGTTTAGGTTATAAGCTATAAGTTTTGGGAATTGAGAATAGGTTAAGGTTTAGGTTTAGGAAATTGGGTTCGGGTTCGGGATCAGGTTTAGGTTTGGGTTTTCAAGTTTAGGTTTAAGTTTAGGTTAGGGAGTTGAGATTAGGATTAGGTGTAGGTTTAGGTTTAGGGATTTGAGAATACATTAGGTTTTAGGTTTAGGTTTAGGTTAAGGTTTAGGTTTAGGTTTAGGTTTAGGTTTAGGTTTAGGTTATAAGCTATAGGTTTAGGGAATTGAGAATAGGTTAAGGTTTAGGTTTAGGAATCGGGTTAGGGTTCGGGTTCAGGTTTAGGTTTGGGTTTTCAAGTTTAGGTTTAGGTTTAGCTTAGGGAGTTGAGATTAGGATTAGGTGTAGGTTTAGGTTTAGGGATTTGAGAATACATTATGTTTTAGGTTTAGGTTTAGGTTATATATTATATAGGTTTAGGATTAGGTTTAGGTATAGGTATAGGTTTAGGTTATAAGCTATAGGTTTAGGGAATTGAGAATAGGTTAAGGTTTAGCCTTAGGAAATCGGTTTCGGGTTCGTGATTGGTTCTGTTTTGGGTTTTCAAGTTTAGGTTTAGGTTAGGGAGTTGAGATTAGGATTAGGTGTAGGTTTAGGTTTAGGGATTTGAGAATACATTTAGGTTTTAGGTTTAGGTTTAGGTTATAGGTTTAGGTTTAGGTTTAGGTTTAGGTATAGGTTTAGGTTTCGGTTTAGGTTATAAGCAATAGATTTAGGGAATTGAGAATAGGTTAAGGTTTAGGTTTAGGAAATCGCATTCGGGTTCGGGATTGGGTTTTCAAGTTTAGGTTTAGGTTTAGGTTAGGGAGTTGAGATTAGGATTAGGTGTAGGTTTAGGTTTAGGGATATGAGAATACATTTAGGTTGAAGGCTTAGGTTTAGGTTATAGGTTACAGGTTTAGGTTTAGGTTTAGGTTTTGGTTAAGGTTTAGGTTTAGGCTTAGGTTTAGGTTATAAGCTATAGGTTTAGGGAATTGAGAATAGGTTAAGGTTTAGGTTTAGGAAATCGGGTTTGGGTTCGGGATCGGGTTTAGTTTTGATTTTCAAGTTTAGGTTTAGGTTTAGGTTAGGGAGTTGAGATTAGGATTAGGTGTAGGTTTAGGTTTAGGGATTTGAGAATACATTTAGGTCTTAGGTTTAGGTTTAGGTTTAGGTTATAGGTTATAGGTTTAGGTTTAGGTTTAGGTATAGGTTTAGGTTTCGGTTTAGGTTATAAGCAATAGGTTTAGGGAATTGAGAATAGTTTAAGGTTTAGGTTTAGGAAATCGGGTTCGAGTTTAGGTTTGGGTTTTCAAGTTTAGGTTTAGGTTTATGTTAGGGAATTGATATTAGGATTAGGTGTAGGTTTTGGTTTAGGGATTTGAGAATACATTAAGGTTTAGGTTTAGGAAATCGGGTTCGGGTTCGGGATCGGGTTTAGGTTTGAGTTTTCAAGTTTTGGTTTAGGTTTAGGTTAGGGAGTTGAGATTTGGATTAGGTGTAGGTTTAGGTTTAGGGTTTTGAGAATACATTTAGGTTTTAGGTTTATGTTTATGTTATAGGTTATCGGTTTAGGTTTAGGTTTAGGTTTAGGTTAAGGTATAGGTTTAGGTTTCAGTTTAGGTTATAAGCAAAAGGTTTAGGGAATTCAGAATAGGTTAAGGTTTAGGTTTAGGAAATCGGGTTCGGGTTCGGGATCGGGTTTAGGTTTTGGTTTTCAAGTTTAGGTTTAGGTTTAGGTTAGGGAGTTTAGATTAGGATTAGGTGTAGGTTTAGGTTTAGGGATTTGAGAATACATTTAGGTTTTAGGTTTAGGTTTAGGTTATAGGTTACAGGTTTAGGTTTAGGTTTAGGTTTAGGTTAAGGTTTAGGTTTAGGCTTAGGTATAGGTTATGAGCTATAGGTTTAGGGAATGGAGAATAGATTAAGCTTTAGGTTTAGGAAATCGGGTTTGGGTCCGGGATCGGGTTTAAGTTTTGGTTTTCAAGTTTTGGTTTAGGTTTACGTTAAGGAGTTGAGATTAGGATTAGGTGTAGGTTTTGGTTTAGGGATTTAAGAATACATTAGGTGTTAGGTTTAGGTTTAAGTTATATGTTATAGGTTTAGGTTTAGGTTTAGGTTTAGGTTTAGGTTATAAGCTATAGGTTTAGGGAATTGAGAATAGGTTTACGTTTAGGTTTAGGAAATCGGGTTCGGGATCGGGTTTAGGTTTTGGTTTTCATGTTTAGGTTTAGGGTTAGGTTAGGGAGTTAAGATTAGGATTAGGTGTAGGTTTAGGTTTAGGGATTTGAGAATACATTTAAGTTTTAGGTTTAGGTTTAGGTTATAGGTTACAGGTTTAGGTTTAGGTTTAGGTTAAGGTTTAGGTTTAGGCTTAGGTTTAGGTTATAAGATATAGGTTTAGGGAATTGAGAATAGGTTAAGGTTTAGGTTTAGGAAATCGGGTTCGGGTTCGGGATCGGGTTTAGGTTTGGGTTTTCAACTTTAAGTTTAGGTTTAGGTTAGGGAGTTGAGATTAGGATTAGGTGTAGGTTTAGGTTTAAGGATTTGAGAATACATTTATGTTTTAGGTTTAGGTTTAGGTTATAGGTTACAGGTTTAGGTTTAGGTTAGGTTAAGGTTATAGGTTTAGGTTTAGGTTTAGGTTAATGTTTAGGTTTAGGTTTAGGCTTAGGTTATAAGATATAGGTTTAGCGAATTAAGAATAAGTTAATGTTAAGGTTTAGGAAATCGGGTTCGAATTTGGGATCGGGTTTAGGTTTGGGTTTTCAAGTTTAAGTTTAGGTTTAGGTTAGGGAGTTGAGATTAGGATTAGGTGTAGGTTTAGGTTTAAGGATTTGAGAATACATTTAGGTTTTAGGTTTAGGTTTAGGCTATAGGTTACAGGTTTAGGTTTAGGTTTAGGTTAAGGTTATAGGTTATAGGTTTAGGTTTAGGTTTAGGTTATAAGATATAGGTTTAAGGGATTGAGAGTAGGTTAATGTTTAGGTTTAGGAAATCGGGTTCGGGGTCGGGATCGGGTTTAGGTTTGGGTTTTCAAGTTTAGGTTTAGGTTTAGGTTAGGGAGTTGAGATAAGGATTAGGTGTAGGTTTAGGTTTAGGGATTTGAGAATACATGTAGGTTTTAGGTTTAGGTTTAGGTTATAGGTTAATGGATTAGGTTTCGGTTTAGGTTTCGGTTTAGGTTTAGGTTTCGGTTTAGGTTATAAGCTATAGGTTTAGGGAATTGAGAATAGGTTTACGTTTAGGTTTAGGAAATTGGGTTCAGGTTCGGGTTCGGGTTTAGGTTTTGATTTTCAAGTTTAGGTTTAGGTTTAGGTTAGGGAGTTGAGATTAGGATTAGGTGCAGGTTTAGGTTTAGGGATTTCAGAATACATTTAGGTTTTAGGTTTAGGTTTTGATTTAGGATATAGGTCACAGGTTTTGGTTTAGGTTTAGGTTAAGGTTTAGGTTTAGGCTTAGGTTTAGGTTATAAGTTATAGGTTTAGGGAATTGAGAATAGGTAAAGGTTTAGGTTTAAGAAATCGGGTTCGGGTTCGGGATCGGGTTTAATTTTGGGTTTTCAAGTTTAAGTTTAGGTTTAGGTTTGGGAGTGGAGATTAGGATTAGGTGTAGGTCTAGGTTTAAGGATTTGAGAATACATTTAGGTTTTAGGTTTAGGTTTAGTTTTTAGGTTTTAGGTTATAGATTTAGGTTTAGGTTTAGGTTTCGGATTAGGTTTTAGGTTATAGGTTATAAGTTTAGGTTATAGGTTATAGGTTATAGGTTATAGGTTTTTGGTTTAGGTTTATGTTAAGGTTTAGGTTTAGGTTGTAGGTTAAGGTTAAGGTTTAAGTTTTAGTTATAGGTTATAGTATGTAGGTTATAGCTTTAGGGAATTGAGAATAGCTTAAGGTTAAGGTTTAGGTTTAAGAAATCGGGTCCGGGTTCGACATCGAGTTTAGGTTTGGGTTTTCAAGTTCAGGTTTAAGTTTGGTTAGGGACTTGAGATTAGGATTAGGTGGAGGTTTAGGTTTAAGGATTTGAGAATACATTTTAATTTTAGGTTTAGGTTTAGGTTTTAGGCTTAGGTTTAGGTCATAGGTTTAGGTAATAAGTGCAGGTAATAGGTTTAGGTTTAGGTTAGGTTATAGGTTAAGGTTTAGGGAATTGAGAATAGGTTAAGGTTTAGGTTTAGGAAATTGGGTTCGGGTTCGGGATCAGGTTTAGGTTTGGGTTTTCAAGTTTAGGTTTAAGTTTAGGTTAGGGAGTTGAGATTAGGATTAGGTGTAGGTTTAGGTTGAGGGATTTGAGAATACATTAGGTTTTAGGTTTAGGTTTAGGTTATATATTATATAGGTTTATGATTAGGTTTAGGTTTAGGTATAGGTTTAGGTTATAAGCTATAGGTTTAGGGAATTGAGAATTGGTTAAGGTTTAGGTTTAGGAAATTAGTTTCGGGTTCGTGATCGGGTTTAGGTTTGGGTTTTCAAGTTTAGGTTTAGGTTAGGGAGTTGAGATTAGGATTAGGTGTAGGTTTAGGTTTAGGGATTTGAGAATACAATTAGGTTTTATGTTTAGGTTTAGGTTATAGGTTATTTGTTTAGGTTTAGGTTTAGGTTAAGGTTTAGGTTTAAGTTTAGGTTTAGGTTATAAGCTATAGGTTTAGGGAATTGAGAATAGGTTAAGGTTTAGGTTGAGGAAATCGGGTTCGGGTACGGGATCGGGTTTAGGTTTGGGTTTTCAAGTTTAGGTTTAGGTTTAGGTTAAGGAGTTGAGATTAGGATTAGGTGTAGGTTTAGGTTTAGGGATTTGAGAATACATTTAGGTTTAGGTTTAGGAAATCGGGTTCGGGTTCGGGATCGGGTTTAGGTTTGAGTTTTCAAGTTTAGGTTTAGGTTTAGGTTAGGGAGTTAAGATTAGGATTAGGTGTAGGTTTAGGTTTAGGGATTTGAGAATACATTTAGGTTTTAGGTTTGTGTTTAGGTTTTAGGTTATAGGTTTAGGTTTAGGTTTAGGTTAAAGTATAGGTTTAGGATTCAGTTTAGGTTATGAGCAATAGGTTTAGGGAATTGAGAATAGCTTAAGGTTTAGGTGTAAGAAATCGGGTTCGGGTTCGTGATCGGGTTTAGGTTTTGGTTTTCAAGTTTAGGTTTAAGTTTAGGTTAGGGAGTTGAGATTAGGATTAGGTGTAGGTTTAGGTTTAGGGATATGAGAATACATTTAGGTTTAAGGTTTAGGTATAGGTTATAGGTTGCAGGTTTAGGTTTAGGTTTAGGTTTAGGTTAAGGTTTAGGTTTAGGCTTAGGTTTAGGTTCTAAGCTGTAGGTTTAGGGAATTAAGAATAGGTTAAGGTTTAGGTTTAGGAAATCAGGTTCGGGTTCGGGATCTGGTTTAGGTTTTAGTTTTCAAGTTTAGGTTTAGGTTTAGGTTTAGGTTAAGGAGTTGAGATTAGGATTAGGTGTAGGTTTAGGTTTAGGGATTTGAGAATACATTTAGGTCTTAGGTTTACATTTAGGTTATAGGTTATAGGTTTAGGTTTAGGTTTAGGTATAGGTTTAGGTTTCAGTTTAGGTTATAAGCAATAGGTTTAGGGAATTGAGAATAGGTTAAGGTTTAGGTTTAGGAAATCGGGTTCGGGTTCGGGTTCGGGACCGGGTTTAGGTTTGGTTTTCAAGTTTAGGTTTAGGTTTAGGTTAGGGAGTTTAGATTAGGATTAGGTGTAGGTTTAGGTTTAGGGATTTGGGAATACATTTAGGTTTTAGGTTTAGGTTTAGGTTATAGGTTACAGGTTTAGGTTTAGGTTTAGGTTTAGGTTAAGGTTTAGGTTTAGGTTATAAGCTCTAGGTTTAGGGAATTGAGAATAGGTTAAGCTTTAGGTTTAGGAAATCGGGTTCGGGTTCGGGATCGGGTTTAGGTTTTGGTTTTCAAGTTTAGGTTTATGTTTAGGTTAGGGAGTTGAGATTAGGATTAGGTGTAGGTTTAGGTTTAGGGATTTAAGAATACATTAGGTTTTAGGTTTAGGTTTAGGTTATATGTTATAGGTTTAGGTTTAGGTTTAGGTTATAAGCTTTAGGGTTAGGGAATTGAGAATAGGTTTACATTTAGGTTTAGGAAATCGGGTTCGGGTTCGGGATCGGGTTTAGGTTTTGGTTTTCAAGTTTAGGTTTAGGTTTAGGTTAGGGAGTTGAGATTAGGATTAGGTGTAGGTTTAGGTTTAGGGATTTGAGAATACATTTAGGTTATAGGTTACAGGTTTAGGTTTAGGCTTAGGTTAATGTTTAGGTTTAGGTTATAAGATATAGGTTTAGCGAATTGAGAATAGGTTAATGTTTAGGTTTAGGAAATTGGGTTCGAATTCGGGATCGGGTTTAGGTTTGGGTTTTCAAGTTTAAGTTTAGGTTAGGGAGTTGAGAGTAGGATTAGGTGTAGGTTTTGGTTTAAGGATTTGAGAATACATTTAGGTTTTATGTTTAGGTTTATGTTATAGGTTACAGGTTTAGGTTTAGGTTTAGGTTAAGGTTATATGTTATAGGTTTAGGTTAAGGTTTAGGTTTAGGTTTAGGTTTAGGTTATAAGATATAGGTTTAAGGAATTGAGAATAGGTTAATGTTTAGGTTTAGGAAATCGGGTTCGGGTTCGGGATCGGGCTTAGGTTTGAGTTTTCAAGTTTTGGTTTAGGTTTAGGTTAGGGAGTTGAGATTAGGATTAGGTGTAGGTTTAGGTTTAGGGATTTGAGAATATATTTAGGTTTTAGGTGTAGGTTTAGGTTATAGGTCAATGGTTTAGGTTTCGGTTTAGGTTTCAGTTTAGGTTTAGGTTTCGGTTTAGGTTATAAGCTATAGGTTTAGGGAATTGAGAATAGGTTTACGTTTAGGTTTAGGAAATCGGGTTCGGGTTCGTGTTCGGGATCGGGTTTAGGTTTTGGTTTTCAAGTTTAGGTTTAAGTTTAGGTTAGGGAGTTGAGATTAGGATTAGGTGCAGTTTTAGGTTTAGGGATTTGAGAATACATTTAGGTTTTAGGTTTAGGTTAAGGTTTAGGTTTTGGCTTAGGTTTAGGTTATAAGTTATAGGTTTAGGGAATTGAGAATAGGTTAAGGTTTAGGTTTAGGAAATCTGGTTCGGGTTCGGGATCGGGTTTAGGTTTGAGTTTTTAAGTTTAAGTTTAGGTTTAGGTTTGTGAGTTGAGATTCGGATTAGGTGTAGGTTTAGGTTTAAGGATTTGAGAATACATTTAGGTTTTAGGTTTTGGTTTAGGTTATAGGTTACATGTTTCGGTTTAGGTTAGGTTAAGGTTATAGGTTATTGGTTTAGGTTTAGGTTTAGGAAATCGGGTTCGGGTTCGGGATCGGGTTTAGGTTTCGGTTTTCAAGTTTAAGTTTAGGTTTAGGTTAGGGAGTTGAGATTTGGATTAGGTGTAGGTTTAGGTTTAAGGATTTGAGAATACATTTAGGTTTTAGGTTTAGGTTTAGGTTATAGGTTACAGGTTTAGGTTTAGGTTAGGTTAAGGTTATAGGTTTAGGTTTTGGTTTAGGTTTAGGTAAGGTTTAGGTTTAGGTTTAGATTTAGGTTATAAGATATAGGTTTAGCGAATTGAGAATAGGTTAATGTTTAGGTTTAGGAAATCGGGTTCGAGTTCGGGATCTGGTTTAGGTTTGGGTTTTCAAGTTTAAGTTTAGGTTTAGGTTAGGGAGTTTAGATTAGGATTAGGTGTAGTTTAGGTTTAAGGATTTGAGAATACATTTAGGTTTTAGGTTTAGGTTAAGGTTTAGGTTTAGGTTTAGGTTTAGGTTATAAGATATAGGTTTAAGGAATTGAGAATAGGTTAATGTTTAGGTTTAGGAAATCGGGTTCGGGTTCGGGATCGAGTTTAGGTTTCGGTTTAGGTTTTGGTTTAGATTTAGGTTATAAGCTATAGGTTTAGGGAATTGAGAATAGGTTAAGGTTTAGGTTTAGGAAATCGGGTTCGGGTTCGAGATCGGGTTTAGGTTTTGGTTTTCAAGTTTAGGTTTAGGTTTAGGTTTAGGTTAGGCAGTTGAGATTAGGATTAGGTGTAGGTTTAGGTTTAGGGATTTGAGAATACATTTAGGTTTTAGGTTTAGGTTTAGGTTATAGGTTACAGGTTACAGGTTTAGGTTTAGGTTTAGGTTAAGGTTTAGGTTTAGGCTTAGGTTTAGGTTATAAGATATAGGTTTAGGGAATTGAGAATAGGTTAAGGTTTAGGTTTAGGAAATCGGGTTCGGGTTTGGGATCGGGTTTAGGTTTGGGTTTTCAAGTTTAAGTTTAGGTTCAAGTTAGGTAGTTGAGATTAGGATTAGGTGTAGGTTTAGGTTTAGTGATTTGAGAATACATTAAGGTTTCGGTTTAGGAAATCGGGTTCGGGATCAGGTTTAGGTTTGGGTTTTCAAGTTTAGGTTTAGGTTTAGGTTAGGGAGTTGAGATTAGGATTAGGTGTAGGTTTAGGTTTAGGGATTTGAGAATACATTTAGGTTTTAGGTTTAGGTTTAGGTTATAGGTTATTGGTTTAGGTTTAGGTTTAGGTTTAGGAAATCGGGTTCGGGTTCGGGATCGGGTTTAGGTTTTGGTTTTCAAGTTTAGGTTTAGGTTTAGGTTAGGGAGTTGAGATTAGGATTAGGTTTAGGTTTTGGTTTAGGGATTTGATAATACATTTAGGTTTTAAGTTTATGTTTATGTTTAGGTTTAGGAAATTGGGTTCGGGTTTGGGATCGGGTTTAGGTTTGGGTTTTCAAGTTTAGGTTTATGTTTAGGTTATGGAGTTTATATTAGGATTAGGTTTAGGTTTAGGTTTAGGGATTTGAGAATACATTAAGGTTTAGGTTTAGGTTTAGGGATTTGATAATTGGTTTAGGTTATAGGTTTAGGTTTAGGTTTGTGTTTAGGTTTTTGAGAATAGGTTTTGGTTTTAGGTTTTGGTTTAGGTTTACGTTTAGGTTAAGGTTATATGTTAAGGTTAAGGTTATAGGTTTAGGTTTAGGTTAAGGTTATAGGTTTAGGTTTAGGTTAGGTTATAGGTTTTTGGTTAAGGTTTAGGTTATAGTTATAGGTTTTGGGATTTGAGAATAGGTTTAGGTTATAAGTATAGGTTTAGGTTAGGTTATAGGTTAAGGTTTAGGGAATTGAGTTTAGGTTATAGGTTCAGGTTATAGGTTATAGGTTATAGGTTATAGGTTTAGGTTATAGGTTTTGAGATTTGAGAATAGGTTTAAGTTATAAGTATGGGTTTAGGTTAGGTTATAGGCTAAGGTTTAGGAAATTGAGTTTAGGTTATAGGTTATAGGTTTAGGGTATGGTTTAGGTTATAGGTTTTGGGATTTGAGAATAGGTTTATGGAATATGTATAGGTTTAGGTTAGGTTGTAGGTTAAAGTTTAGGGAATTGAGTTTAGGTTTTAGGTTTAGGCTATAGTTTATAGGTTTAAGTTATAGGTTTAGGTTGTAGTTATAGGTTTTGGGATTTGAGAATAGGTTTAGGTTATAGGTTAAGGGTGTGGTCCCTGCAAATACAGATATAAACACGGCCTGCTCCAATTGGCCAGGCCCTTCCAATGCTGTCCATAGGAAATGGACAGCTTCATCATAATCATAACAGCGGTTCCCATCTTCCAGGGAACCCCGCTCAACATCTGGATAGTTCCAACGCACATCCAGGTCTGCTCCATCAATTTCGAGTAAATACATAAACATGGCCTGTCTAAATGGTCAGGCCACTCCAATGCTGTCCATAGGAAATGGACAGCTTCATCATGGTCATAACAGCGGTTCCCACCTTCCAGGGACCCCCGCTCAACATCCGGATAGCTCCGACGCACATCCGGGTCTGCTCCATCAATTTCGAGTAAATACATAAACATGGCCTGTCCAAATGGCCAGGCCACTCCAATGTTGTCCATAGGAAATGGACAGCTTCATCATGGTCATAACAGCGGTTCCCACCTTCCAGGGACCCCCGCTCAACATCCGGATAGCTCCGACGCACATCCGGGTCTGCTTCATCAATTTCGAGCTAATACATTTAAAAACAACATAATTATATCTAAAAGCATCTGGATACCTGGGGAAGGCCTCCCATATTCGTATTGTTGGTTACTCATCCCTTTGTCTATAAGCCACAATCGACCAACACTTTCTGTTGCTACTTGTACTCTGAAACCAACACAAATATAACTGAAAAACAATATAAGGAATAAGAAAAAATGAATTTACCTGTACACATCATTAAATGTTTCCCTATAAGGAGGTGATATTATATCTTTGATAGCCACAACCTATATGACAGAGAAAAATGCAACCGATACAGTCTGTTACAATTTAAAGGAGAAAAAATATTTGTGGCTGCACCGATATTCTAGTACATTACGAATGGCTGCCTATGTACCCAAAAAGTTAGATTGGGATCAAGCCACTACGTAGTTCTTTTTAATTAACCAAGTTACTAAAGGTCATAAATTTCATATTTCATTTCCATGCTGGAACTCTTCAGTCATTATATAAAGTACTTAATGAGACATTGTAGCTAGAGTTCATATAAGGATACACAGGCGTGATTATGGGCATTTGATGGAGTCTGTCATGAAAATTTGATGGAGTCTGTCACAAAAATATTCTGCTACAAGAAATGCATTCTTCATATCAACAATAGCCTAATGAAAAATAATGAAAATTCAAATCTAAACATAATTCAAACTCTACCAATGTCTAGATAAACATAATTCAAAATCTAACCATGTAGAATCAAAGCAATTAACCATGTAGAAGCATATGTTCATAACAACTCATTTATAGAGCTAGATCATATATGATTCAAATTGTTGGAAGCAACTGGCCCACTTTTATAAAAACATATTGGCATTTCTTTTTGGGTGTTCCCCATCTACAGTTAGACATGTGCATTTTTTTGGGCACCACATTCCAATGGCTAAGGTCCCTATGAATCATATTGCAATACTTTTGGGTGCACTCTAATAAACTTCCATGATTTTGGGATTTGTTGTAAGGAAATGTAAGTTGGGATTTGAGAAAATAGGCCTCAATGAAACTCTCTTTCCCACATAAAGGTTTAGCCAGTGGTAGTCAATGAAGTATGCTTTCCTTGAATTTTCCTTTTCAAGAACTTTCAACTATGGTTGGTGTTTGGAACAAAATTTCATAGAAAGATATTCCATAGAGCCACAAAAGTATAATGACTTGTCGTTAGCCACATTGTGGGCCACTTCGTACAGCCCTATATAATGATGTTGGCAAAAGTATAATGCTAATTTTCTGAGTCTTTCGTGGACAGAGAATGCACCAAAAACCTCCACAGCCTTTCGTGGATAGGAAGCAATGGTGATAATGATGCTCACGACCTTATATAAGGTTTCAACTCTTGAGCTTCAAATCTCCTTCTTTGAGCTGAAAAAATAGGTGGATGTTGTGGATGTTAGATACATCACCTTAGCCCAAAATTGCCCAAGACATCAACACACTACCTTTGAGTATGGTGTTGGCAACACCACCTAATTCACTTACCATCTCAACCTTCCAAAAGCAGACACGGTTTAGCTAGTGACCCTAATTCCATCATGATGTATCTAATTTATATCCACACTGTCCATCCATTTTTCCAGCCAAGTTTATAGCATGAGCCAAAAGACCCCAATTCCATCATGATGTATCTAATTTATATCCACAATGTCCATCCAATTTTCCAGCTAAGTCTATAGCATGAGCCAAAAGACCCCAATTCCATCATGATGTATCTAATTTATATCCACAATGTCCATCCATTTTTCCAGCTCAGTTCATAACATGAGCCAAAAGATGAGTCAAATCCAAATCTTAACTGACAATTTGAATCCAAGGTCATATTTCAATGATGCAAGCTATTCATATAATGGACCTGTTTGTAGCTGTGGGATTTTTTTTTTTTGTAAATCATTTACAATGGGATTTTTAATTTGTTAATCATTTAAATCATTTTTTTTGTTATGAACTCCAACAATTTAAATCATATATGATACCACTTTTATAAAAACATAAATGGACAATCCACCCTAAAATCCCACGCCACAAGAATCAGTGAAAATGACAAATATTCACTCTCTAGAAACATTTCCAGGACCCATGGTGAAGTTTTCTTATCATCCAAACCATTCATATCATCACAAAGACATGAATAAAGGGAAACACGCATATCAGCTTGATCTAAAACATCTAGGGCCCACAAGAAGTTTTTCAACGGTAGAGGATCATTTCACACTGTTACCTGTGGTGTGGTCCACTTGAGCTTTGAATATGCTTCATTTTTGGGCTTAAGCCATAAAATTATCTTGTAAAATGGATGGACAGGGATGATAAAATACATAAATCAAGGTGGACCCCACAGAGATTACTCAGTACACAATCTAATTCCCATACAAAACTCCTGTGGCCTGCAAGAAGTTCTCATTGGTGGGGATTCAATCTCCACTATTTCCTGTAGTTCAATGGGCTTCATTTTCAGGGACATTACCTAAAATGGGCTGGCAAAACAGAGATGGCATGGATATACAACACATACATCAAGGTGGACCGTATGAAATAGTGGAGATAGAAATGCCCACCTAAATCCCTAAATCCTCAAATCCCTAAATCCCTAAATCCCTAAATCCGTAAATCCCTAAATCCTAAAATCCCCAAATCCCTAAATCCCTAAATCGACAAATCCCCAAATCCTTAAATCCTTAAATCCGTAAATCCCCAAATTGTTTCAATCGGTATTGAGATTGACAGAGATCGAGGGAGAGAGAGAGAGAGAGAGAGAGAGAGAGAGAGGGAGGGAGAGAGAGGGAGAGATACCTATTTAAGTTGGAGCCCCGATCATGGTCCATCGAGAGAGAGAGAGAGAGGATGCACGAGAGAGAGAGAGAGAGCACCGAGAGAGACAGAGAGAGATAGAGAGACAGAGAGAGAGCGACCGAGAGAGAGAGACCGAGAGAGGTTAAGAGAGTGAGGTTGAGTTTTTGGGAGGGGCAGGCACGCGAGGGAGATTTAGGGATTTGGGGTTGTGGGAGATGGGCGCATGCGGGATGTGGTTTTTGGGGTGGAATGGATTAGCTACTCCCCCTAACACCAGCCCCATGGCTGGTGTTCGGTGGTCTATGGGCCCCACCATGATGTATGTGTTTCATCCAATCCATTCATCCATTTTTAAAGATCATTTTAGGCCTTCATCCTAAAAATAAGAGGGATATAAATCTTAGGTGGACCACACCACAGGAAAACAATAGTGATTGGATATCCATCATTTAAATCCTCCTAAGGCCCACTGTACTGTTTATCTGACATCCAATCTGTGATTAGGTCATAAAGGCCCAGATGAAGGGAAAAAACAAAGATCATCTTGATCCAATACTTTTATGGCTTCCAAAAAGTTTTTAATGGTCGACCTTCATTCAACACTTTTTCCTGTAATGTGGTCCACTTGAGATTGGGATATAACTCATCTTTTTTATAATATCATAAAATGATCTATAAAAATAGATGGACGGCATGGATGAAACACATACATCATGGTGGGGCCCATAGACCATCGAATACAAAAGTTCAAAGGGGTTACCCTCCATTAAAACATTCATAATTAATTTTTTGGGCCCACAGAGATGTGGTTCACAAATCTAGCCCATCCATTATGTGTGTGCCACTTGGATGAGGGGTCATACCAAGTTTCAGATGCATTCGAATTTCAGGTGGGGCCCCACCAAGTGCTTTTATATGTTTTAGGCATGTCTTCACATGATTTTAGATGGTATGGCCCATCGGAGTTCTGTATACAGTTGATTTTTAGGATATCCCATAATTTAAAGGGGACCCATCAAATGCATGATGTTGATTTTCGACAACGTCATGGTGGTGCCCACACAGCTCAACCTCATGGGGAGTTCCCATGAGCTCGACGGATAAAACCTTTTCCACATATATATATATATAATATTTAAAAAATATAAAAACTTATGATGTATTTGTTATATCCACTCCATCCATCTATTTTGAGATATCATTTTAAGTCACGAGCCAAAGAATGAGACAGATAAAAATCTGTTGTAGACCCCACCATAGAAAACAACGGGAGGGTGATTCCCACCGTTGAAACTATCCTAAGGCCCATCGTAATGTTTATTTGAAATCCAACTAGTTCAAAAGTTTAAAAAAATGGTCGTGGGGCCATACATCATGGTGGGGCCCACATAGCACTAACCACTAGCCATTGGATGGTGTAGGGGGAGTAGCAATCTGTTCCCCTTATTTGTAGTGTGGTCCATTTAATTTTTGAATATGATTCATTTTTTAGATAATTCTGTAAAATGATCTCAAAAAATGGATGAACGGTGTGTGTTAATCCCAAATTTTTGGTAAATCCAAAACTCAAGTGGACCATGCCACACAAATTAGTGTGGAATTATGATTTCCACCGTTAATACCTTCCTTGGGCCCATAGTAATGTTTGCCATCCAACATGTTCATAATATCAAAAAGATATGAATGAAGGAAAAACACAAACATCAGCTTGATCCAAAACTTCTATCAAATGCACAGTGTTGATGTTCGACACACATCATGATGGGCCCTACAAAACTTACTAACATTAATTCTTAGAGTCTCAGGGTGTCAATAAGTTGGGTCACAATTTTGACTAGAATATTTGACCCATTTTACATGTCTGGTCCATTTACTTTATTTTACTGATCATTACGCTCAAATTGACTAGTTACTCGCCCCGATCATGCTACATATGAGAAAGATATTGGGCAAACAAGATTGATCAACAATTTGAGTGAATCTTGATTTAAACATCTGAAGTTATTTACTCTTCAATCTGGACTGATCAGATTGTCCAAAAATGGTTAAAGGTTGTTCATAATATCAAAAATATATGAATGAATAGAAAACACAAACATCAGCTTGATCCAAAACTTCTATGGCTTCCAAGAAATTTTAAATGGTAAAGGTTTAATCATACTATTTCTTGTGGTGTGGTCCACTTGAGCTTTGGATATGCTTCCTTTTTGTTCTTTAGACCTCAAATTATCTGTTAACATGGATGAATGGAGTGGATAAAATAAATAAATAACAGTGGACCCCACAGAGTTTACTCTGGTAAGGATAACGAGTAACTCACCTAAATGTAGTAGAAAAGGGTTTCCTTAAAACATTCATAATCATATATTGGGCCTACCTAAATGTGATTCATGTATCTAACCCACTCATTATGTGTGTTCACTTGGATGAGGGGTCAGACCAAGTTTCAACTGCATCCATGTCTGTATTAACTTATAAACAGGTTGGATCTCAAATAAACATCGCGGCAAGCCCTAAGAAGGTTTCAATAGTGGGTGTCCCTATCCCACTCTTTTCTATGGTGTGGGTCCACTTGAACTTTGGATCTGCCCTGTCAGTCAGATGCACCATTCCATGGTAGGCCACGAGCTTAAAAATAAAGTCAATCCATGACTTGCGTGGGCCACACATAGTTTTAGATGTTATGGCCCACCTGAGTTTCGTATATGACTGATTTTTGGACTTAGAAGGGGACACATCAAATGCATGGTGTTGATGTTCTACACACATCATGGTGGGGCCCACACAGATTAACCTCAGGTGATAGTACCATTTCCATATTTTAGGTAACTCCTTCATGGGTGTTACTCTAACCGTGTAGGGCCCACCTTGATATATTTTACGTATATCGACACCGTCCATATATTTTTCCATCATATTTTAGGATGTGATTTCAAATCAAAAGAACTGAATAATCTTAGGTAGGCCATACGAATCAAAATAATATGATGAATAACCATTAAAAACCTTTTGAAGGCCACAAAAGTTTTGGATCAATTTGATCTTTGTAGTTTACCTTCATCTAGATCTTCTTTACATTATTAATAAGTTAAATTGCAAATAAACATTACTAAAACCTTACGATGGGCTCTTTATAATTTTTAATGGTGAGGTACTATATTATCATTCTTTCCAGTGGTGTGGTCCACTTAAGATTTAAATCTACACAATTTTTTATACCCGGCCCAAAAATGGGTTGGAGAAACGTATGGGCGGCAAGGATATACAACACATCATCAAAATCTCACTTTTGTTACTAACTTTTCAATTTTTCTCATCAAAATACAAAATCTAGTTTTCTTTTTTTTAAAAATATAATTTTTTACAATTTGTCAATTTTTTCACAATTTTGTTTAATTTTTTAAATTTTCTTTTTCAAAGTATCATTTTTTTATCGAAATCTTACTTTTGGTATCTAACTTTTCAATTTTTCTTACCGAAATACAAAATCTAGTTTTCTTTTTTAAAATATATATTTTTTTACAATTTGTCAATTTTTTCACAATTTGTTTTTTAATTTTTAAAATCTTCTTTTTCAAAATATCATTTTTTAATCTCACTTTTGTTATATAACTTTTCAATTTTTCTTGTCAAAATACAAAACCTAGTTTTCTTTTTTTAAAAATATATTTTTTTTTCAATTTGTCAATTTTTCACAATTTTGTTTAATTTTTTAAATTTTCTTTTTCAAAATATCATTTTTTTTTCAAAATCTAGATTTTTATAAAATTATAGTTTTTTTTTTTCAAAATTTAAAATTTTCTTAAACATTGTTAATTATTTTTCTAAGCTTCTCAACTATTTTTTTTTTTTTTTGAAATTCATAATTTTTTTAAGCTTCTTAATTTTTGACCTGAGCATTAGAGACAGTTTAGGACCGTCTCTAATAGAGACGGCCTTTGACAGTCTCTAATAAAGATGGCCTTTGACAGTCTCTAATAAAGATGGTCTTTTACAGGGCTATATGACGACTAAGGACCGTCTCTAATAGAGACGGTCTTTGACAGTCTCAGATTACAAGTAAAAGACGGCCAATGACCGTCTCTAATGCAGACGGCCAATGACCGTCTCAGATGACTGCATATAAGACGGTCGTCGACCGTCTCTAATCCGGACGGTCTTTGACCGTCTCAGATGACTGCATTTAAGACGGTCTTGGACCATCTTAAATGATTTGTGGACGTTCAAATTTTTAAGACAATATTAAGGACGGTCAGGGGCCGTCTAAAATTTTAGAGACGGTTTACGGCCGTCTCTAAAGCATCTTTAAACCAAGCAATTTTAGAGACGGTCCAGAACCGTCTCGAAATTCGTCATTTTTTTTCCATTTTTCACGTAGTGTTACACAATTCAAAAACCCCACACTTTAAGTTTTCTGGCTCTCCTCAGATAACCAAAATAATGAGATTTTTCTGGCTTAATCTCAAAAGAAACAAATACAATGGAAATTACAATAATGTGAAATACCTGAATTTCTCCTTTTGTTGCAACCTGGAAGAACCAAATTGGAGCAGATGTTCATATACAAGTTCAATGTCCAATACTCACTTTGAAATGGTTCTAGGTTCTAATTGATTTTAAATTAAACCGAGTTGGGCTAGCTCTATTTGATTTTGATTCCAAGAAGTGGAATATCATAATTCCTCTTTCAAATCAGATTGGAATGTAGAAACAAAATCAAATATAAAAAGCCAATAAAAAGAGAATATTAAATATGCACAATCTACCTTAAGAAGATTACAAACTTATCTCTCAGAGTGATGCCTTGATTTTACTTGAATTTGATATCAAACTCTGAAAATCATGCTCTATTTATAAGTGCAGAAGTCGTACCTTCGACTGGTCCTGTGGACACTACGACTGGTCGTAGGTCGAACTGATTTTTAAAATTTTGAGCGAGATCGGATAAAACTGTCCCACGACTGGTCGTTGGCGAGCCACGACTAGTCGAGGGACCTCCACGACTAGTCGTGACCTGTCTATGACTGGTCGTGAGGTGCTAAAACAGTTGTTGGAGTTCGAGTCGTGGCTGTAGGACTAGTCAAGGATGAGTCGTGCACTATTCACATGACCGGTCGAGCAGTCTTCAAGACTGGTCATGGCTCAATAAAAAATTTTGAAAATTTGTAACAATCTTAGGACTGGTCGAGGAATTTCTTGGACTAGTTGAGGCAATTCTAAGAATAGACCAAAACACTTATAAAGTAAGTAATTGAATTATGTATCCAAAATGTCCTACCCTAAGGTCAATCTAAGGTCATTCATACCTTAAACATGAAGTATGAACATTGAACCTTCTTTTTCTTTAGATGTTGGATGATCTTTGAAGTTCATGAAGCTTGAGTTCTTGACACATGATGAAGCTTGAACTTGAGATTTTTGGAAGCTTGAATCCGTAGTTCTTGAGTTGTACTTCACCTTGAGTCTTGAACATGATCTCGTCTTTCGATGTAGTTTTAAAACTCTGAACAATGTACTTGATCTTGCAGTTCTTGAAGTAGATCTTGTTCTTGTCTTGAAGCATTGTCCTTGTACATGTTATGCATTGCCTTGACCATATATATATATATACCAGTGTGCTACACAAGACACAGATTGTGGTTTTGGCACTACAAAATTTGACAACCAAAGGAGCAAGAGACCATAGCACTTACATAATAATGGTTGAACGTCCACATTGTGACCTTCCCTTAGGACTTGTTAGGCCCATTCTCATCATTCTCTAGTGAGTTAACCCAAACACTTGGGCCCCATTGATTTTAATTGATCTACCATCGGCCATCCATCTATGGACCCCGCCTTGCATTGAGGTTGATTATCGATGTCGATTATCAGTGCTAATTGTCGATACCGGCTACCGTTGCTGATTCTGAATTTGTGACAACATAACATTATGATAATGCTCATACGCATCATCTGTATGTTTGTTATGAGATGTGATTGGCCAGGCGGATAGTGAGGTTTCGTACGCTTGGACTGCGCGCCTGGGAAAGGGGCAGTGTCATTTGGAGTGTACTAAACCCCGGTGATTATCTAGAGTGAGAACTGTGCTGATATTTGATGCTCTAATGATGAGATGCATTGATATGTGGATGAGGATTGGCATGCTTGAGTTGCATCTCGCATTGCATGGTCTTGATGAGACCAATAGCATTCATGTCTTGCACCACATAGCCTTGGTACGGCTGATTGCATTCATGTACTCATCAGCATGATCACACATTACTTTGACATTGCATTCTGAGCACTCTCATATTGTGCACACACTTACACCACCCTCTAAGCTTTCTATAAGCCTATGCATGATTGATGCATGCAGGTGACACCAGGACGCAGCCGTAGCTTAGTCTCTATAGGAGCTTACAATCGAGCTTCAGGAGTTTTCATTATTATTATCTTGTATTTCCCATCATACACATTGTACTTTAAAAGTTTTTGCTCATAATAGATTTGTGATGTTGTTGGTTGTTATTTGTGGGTTATGCTTATGGTTATGCTTATTACGAATCAAAATCATGTTTGAAATCCTCCTTATAGAATCTTAGGATCGGAACCTGGTGTATGGGTGCCGAGAGTCGAGAATGGGATACTACGGAGGCTATCGGCGCCAGATTCGGCAATTGGAAATTTTTATGAGCCCGATTTCTGAGTTTGGGGTGTGACAATATGGGCCACAAATACCTCACAATGGGCCTTATTAAATGGGCCACAAATGCATTACAACGGTCCACATACCTGGGCTTAATACACATCACAATAGGCTGCATGATGTGGACCTAATACACATCACAATGGGACGCATGACATGGGTCTATACATATCATAATGGGCCACTCAATGGGCCGCACAAATATCATATTGGGCCACATATATGGGCCAGAAATACATCACAACGGGCCTTACTAAATGGACCACAATTGCATCAAGGTAGGCCTTAACGGATGGGCCACAGATACATCAAGATGGGCCTCATGGATGGGCCTTATACATCACATCGGGCCTCATCATATGGGCCTCATATACCACACATCGAGCTGCTTCACTTGGGCCTAATACACATCACTATGGGCCGCTCACATTGGCCTAACACACATCACTATGGGCCGCTCACATGGACCCAATACACAACACTATGGGCCGCTCACATGGGCCTAATACACATCACCATGGGCCGCTCACATGGGCCTACACACATCACTATGGGCCGCTCATATGGGCCCAATACACAACACTATGGGCCGCTCACATGGGCCTAATACACACCACTATGGGCCGCTCACATGGGCCTACTACACATCACTATGGGCTGCTCACATGGGCCTAATACACATCACTATGGGCCGCTCACATGAGCCTAACACACATCACTATGGGCCACTCACATAGGCCCAATACACAACACTATGGGCTGATCACATGGGCCTAATACACATCATTATGGGCTACTCACATGGGCCTACTACACAACACTATGGGCCGCTCACATAGGCCTAAAACACATCTCTATGGGTTGCTCACATGGGCCTAATACACATTACTATGGGCTGCTCACACGGGCCTAATACACATCACTATGGGCTGCTCACATGGGCCCAATACATAACACTATGGGCCGCTCACATGGGCCTAATACACATTACTATGGGCTGCTCACATAGGCCTACTACACATCACTATTGGCCAGATCACTATGGGCCGCTCACACGGGCCTAACGCACATCACTATGGGCCGCTCACATAAGCCCAATACACAACACTATGGGCCGCTCACATGGGCCTAATACACATCACTATGGGCCGCTCACATGGGCCCAATACACAACACTATGGGCTGCTCACATGGGCCTAATACACATCACCATGGGCCGCTCACATCGGCCTACTACACATCACTATGGGCCGCTCACAAGGGCCTAATACACAACACTATGGGCTACTCACATGGGCCTAATACACATCACCATAGGCCGTTACATCGGCCTACTACACATCACTATGGGTTGCATCACATGGGCCCAATACATATCCCTATGAGCCGCTCACCTGGGCCCAATACTCATCTCCGTGGGCCGCTCACATGGGCTCAATACACAACACTATGGGCCACTCACATGGGCCCAATTCACATCACTATGGGCCGCTTACATGGGCCCAATACACATCACTATGAGCCGCTAACATGGGCCCAATACACATCTCTATGGGCCGCTCACATGGGCCCAATACACATCACTATGGGCTGCTGACATGGGCCTAATACACATCCTGATGGGCTGCACCAATGGGCCACAAATGGGCTTAGACCACACCAAAAATCATTTCACTAGTTGCAGGTATAACATGTGTATCACTGTACACCATCATTCCATGGGGCACATGGCCACTAATGATGATCAGCACTGTCTAACATTAGATATGCAAATCAACACCATCCAACTATTATCCATGTAAATCAGCACCATCCAACCATTGTCCATGTGAATTCGCACCGTCCAAACATTATCCATGTAAATCAGCACCGTCCAACCATTGTCCATGAAAATCAGCACCATCCAGCCATTGTCCAGCACAATCTGGTTGGTGTGGATGAAATAAATACATCATGGTGGTGTCCATGGTCCAAATGAGACCCACAAATCTTGCTGATGTCAGTCTAGCAGCTATCTGCTGCTGGATGGACAGTTTGGATAAAAAAACATACCTCATGATTTGGCCCACAGACCTTGCTGACGTCAAACATCAGCAACATAGCTGGTGTCAGCGTACACTAACCACTCCTCTTCCACAACAAGTGGGTCCCATGTGGGGCCCACCATAATATTATAATATTATTTCATATATGTAAGTATATATAATATATAATAATATTATTTTATTTTATCTTTGGTGTTGTTTATACTTATAGGCCCTGGACGTCTATTGACGAACGACCTAGATATAGTTTGTATAGCTGGCCCCACAGCACCGGCCTATGTAGATACATGATATATACATCAAGGTGGGCCCCACCCCCACACGTGTAGTACGTGTGGGGTGGGTCCCACGCCAGAATGGATGGATGGCATGAGAGTAGAACACATACATCGAAGGTAGGCTCCACCGTCCAAGCCCCTGGATGATGGATGGCATGGATTGAAACATATACATCAATGTGGGGTTCACTGTACGAACGGCTGGGTTGAGACACTTGCATCACATATGGATACCATGGATGGATAACTGGATATAAGACACATATATCTGGGTAGGGCCCACTGTCTGATGGGGTGATGTGGATAAGACACGTACTTCATATGTGGGCCCCACAACGGTACAGATATAACACATATATCATGGTGGGTCCTCATAGCAGGACGACATGTATACACCATGCATTAGGGTGGGGTCCACGGCAGCGTGTTCCACTAGCTTTAGATCATACCGATATTTGTATTTTTCCTTCATCAGATCTGTCCCAAAAATGGGTAGCAATATGGTGGGCCTCAAGATACAGTGAGGATAATACATCAAGGCGAGCCATGCAATCAAGGAAAAAAAGAGGGAGAGAGAGAGAGAGAGAGAGAGAGAGAGAGAGAGATCATGAGAAGGGGAGGGACCCCACCACTATGGGCCCTCCCTATACAATGCATACATCAAGATGGGTTCCACATATGTGGGCCCTCAAATCACAAAATCAAATAATAAAATCACCCACCATTTTCGTTTCTTCATGGGCTCCTCCTCATCTTAGCTCCAATGGGACATGATTCAACAATTGAGATTGATTATGGAGGGTGGGATTGGGTGGTAGGAAGTGGGCCATACCTAGCTTTCTCCTCTCATGGAGCTTAGACGATTGCTTGCTTGGAGAATGAGAGAGAGAGAGAGATGAGAGAGAGAGGTTGTAAGAGAGAGAGAGAGATGGGTGAGTGATGGAGTGATGGGTGTACTTGATGGGTGGAGAGAGAGAGAGAGTTGACTTTAGGGGTTGCTTGGGGATGGGGTTGTGAGGTGATGTGTACTTGACATTTGATGGGATTGATGGGACATGATTTGATATCTCTCTTGGGTTTGTAAATATGTGGTTTTTTTCCTCGAACTAAACACGAGCCTACATCTTCTAACCCGGGTATCTCCTCAGCCCGTAATACGCAGCGTAGGAACCGCAGCGACGGCGCGGTCGTTAGGATATAAGTCTCGGGTCAAGCCGACTTTGGAATATGAGATACAACTTAGGATCGTGAGCAACTGTCAGTTACAAATCACATGTCGCTAGACTTCGACTGGAAGGACCGTAGAAGCCTACGGAATGGTACGGGCTAGGATAAGGGTCTCACACATCCATTCATTAATCCCTAAGATGAACCATCACACTATCTAAGAAAACTTATTCATAGGACCTTAATCTACTTAATGGATGAACTAACCATCCGTTTCAGCTTATCAAACCTAATCTATAAGATCCACCGTCTATCATGTTATGGACAACCCAAGATAATCTACAATTACTAATTTTTTTAAACCCTTAAAAGATAAACACTTAACCATTTGAACATGCTAACATTTTATCTGTAGCCATTAGGGGACCTTCCAAGACTAATGGAAGGTGTTGATCGGCCTAGATCATGACATGGACCCCACATCTAATCTGTGCATGTGCACATGCCGCGCACCAGACTTAAGGTCAGGTTAAATGACCTTTGATCCGATAAAAGCCAAACGAATTCAAAAATGCCAGCCGTTTCTCCCGCTCGATGCACTTTCAAATAGAGACGCCTGTTTGTAGCTGTTAATGACCCATTAGCGGATCTCATCACAAAAATCTAGACCGTCCATATTACTGGACGGGAAAATTTAACCAAGACCTAGGTCATTTTTCACTGATTAATACACGTGTGTGAGCACAAATCCAGGCGTACCTGGACCATGTATCGGTCAGCGTTTATTGGCTGCGATGCAACCCACCTACCATCATAGTTTGGAAAATCCAAACCGTCCATCATGTTTAGGGGGTATCTTCGACCCAATCCTATTAAATTTCACATGCTAGAACACGTGTGAATTCACACCACCTTTGGTGCAAGTTGGTCGTTTGTGGCCACTTCCAAAAATGGGAATTCGGTCTGGCAATCTAATCCACCACTCCCTCTTCAATCTCGACCGCTTACCCAAGCCAATCGCAGCCACATACTGTTGAAACCCTAGCCTTTACCTTACTTTCTTTTTTAGAAGTTTTTCTTCACCCAATGGAAAGGGTGGAAAGAATCATTCTGTTATAAGCATGGAGTAATCTCGAGCGTCCTTTAACTTTAGAAGCCATCCGAAGCATCGTAGTAGCCCATTTTAGGGCAACCGACGAGAACATCTCACTAGAGTAGGAGTTCTCGCGAGAAACTCGTGGGTGCATGAGTTAAACTGCCGCGGCCAAGATTCTCGAAACCTGCTGGGTTTTTTCATAAGTACCTACAAAAAGTGGGTCCCACAGTGCCCAATAGACTCATCCACACAGCCCATACGCCCCATATCATGGGATAAACCCCTCGTCCAAAATCTTCCTTGGACGATGGGTCATCTTCTCCGTTCATCCTGCAAACCATCACCCAGTGATGGGGCACATTTTCCCTGATCCGAGTCATTCATCTGGTGGCTCATAGCCTCAGACGTTCATCTAAATAGTTGGATTTTAGTCACGCAAACGATCTATAGAAAGATCATCAATCGCCTCTCCTTGTTAATCTAGATTAGTGGCACAACTGTAACTAATCGGCTGATTAAGGGCCAATGTTTCTAGGCTTTTATAAGGCTATAAATAGCCACTTTCTTTTAGGGCGAGGAAGACCAGAAATGGAAAACTTTAAAGAGAGGGAGAGGTGTGCATCGTTTTCTTAGCCACGCTAAATTTTAGGAGCGAGTCTAGCTGGCTGCCCGAGACACGAGTTCATGCTGGTCACTCTAAGCCATTTTTAGGGTATTCTTTCCAAGGAAGGAAAGGGAGAAAGAGGACGAGAAAAAGGGGAAAAAGAGGGCACTACTTTCACATATGGTTGACTCGGTTCGAGTCACTAGGCATCGGGCTGAGTCCTTTATCTCTCATGGTTAAGAAATCCAGGAAAAACATAAAAGAGAAGAAGTGTAAGACCCATATCCTAGCCCGTACCGTTCCATAGGCCTCCGCGGTCCTCCCGATCGAATTCTGGTAACCCCTGATCTGTTATTGGTATTTGCGCGTGATCTTGAGTCGTGTCCCGTATTCCTAAGTCAGCTTGACCCGAGACTTATTCCCTTGCTACAGTGTCGTCGCCACGGTTCTGATGTCACGTCTTGTGCGCCAAGGCGATACCTAGGCCAGGAGATGTAAGCCCACGTTCGGTTCGAGGAAAACACCGCGCTTTGCAAATACCGAGGGAATCTCTACGACAAGTCACATCAATCAATCAATTAATCTCATCAATCAAGTACACATCACACCTCAAGTCAAGTACAAGAAACCCATGCCCTACCCTTACCTCTTTCTTACACAAGTTACCCCAAAGTCAATCCTTACATCACTTCATCCATCACTCCACCCATCACCCATCACCCATCACTCCATCTCTTATCATCCCATCACTTTCCCACCCTCTCATCTCCATCTCAACCATTCATTCTCCATCAACCTCCATTAAAATTGAAGGTAAGGAGATCAGCGTTCCATCGGACCAAGAAGATCGAATGGTGGGTGTTCTATAGGTCTAGATTTCATGTTTTGATGATGGACCAAGTGGGGCCTACTAATTGATGGTATGGATCTCACTTTGGACCCTAGGTGTGGCCAATGGCCCACCTTGATTCTCATAATCATTCCATGATGAGGCCATTCTCCATGGACCCCGTTATGATATTTATTTTCCTTGCATGAATAGGGTCATCTAGACTATTGCATTTTGGTGGAGAAAGGATCTCCACTGTTTTGATCAGTGGGCCCATGTGTAATGAGACTCACTTGATGTTTGGTGTAAATCATGGAAGGGAGGGCCCATAGTGTCGGGGTCCTTCCATCATCACGTGTCTCTCTCTCTCTCTCTCTCCTTCCTTTATTTTGTGGCCTATTTAGTGAATGTATGTGATGTCCAAACCGTCCATCAAATGGACCCCATGGCCATCCAAACCATGTGGGCCCTACCTTAATAAAGATGGGATGAACACAAATATCAAATTGATCCCATCAAGTGGGCCACGTCCACGTGAGACCCACTAGCCGTGGTCCCCACATGTGGGATCCACCATGATGAAATGTATACCCACGGCATCCACCTCCAGTGTCCCTGGATGCTGGACGTCGTGAAGGGTGAACAGACAGTGTGTCTACTAACAAAAAATAACTAAATATATATTATATTTGATTTAAAGCTTTTTGGGTGGGCCACTCCTATAGGCCCCACCTTAATGTATGGATTTAATCCATGTCGTCCATCCTATTTCTCATTCCATTTTAGGTGTTGAGCTGAGAAATGAAGCCAATCCAATTATCTGGCGAGCCATAGCATAGAAAATAGTGGTTTTTACCGTTAAAACCCACCCTGATGTTTTGATACACCAAAATATACTAAATATTGGGCTTATTTGGTCGGTCTTGAGCCATGAAATGCAATGGCTGGAGTGGATTCACCTGATTCGGGCCCCACCTAGGAAAAAACTGTGGAATCATAATTTTTTTCAAAAAAAATAATAGAAGCAACAGACGCTGCTACAAGACATCTAGAGGATGCATAGCAGCGTCTTTCTGCATTGGACGCTAGAGGCAGGGGGTCCCAACTGTGGGCCCCACTGTGATGCGTGTGAACATCACAATCGTGCATTTGGTAGGCCCCTTTTGGCTGTGGGCCACCCCAAAAAAAATCAGCCATATTAGGGGCTCAGGTGGCCCACTTGGCATGAAATAGTGAGGATTAAGCGTCTGCCATTGAAACCCTTTTGTCATAGAAGTTTTGGATCATTATGAAATTTGTTTTTCCTCTTCAATCCGGGTCTGTGTGACCTTATCAATAGATTGGGTGGAAAATAAACATTATGGTGGGCCCCATGTGAGACCCACTGATGTATGTGTTCCACACCTTCCATTAGTGTTGCCCCCACCATGAGTTATGTACTTTATCTATGTCGTCCATCCCTATGGGACCCACCATGATGCATGTGTTGCATCCAAACCGTCCAACCATTTTGAAGGATACTTTTAAGGCTTGAGACTAAAAATAAGACAGATTTATTTATCAAGTGGCCCACACTACATTGTGAGGATTGAACGTCTACCATTGAAATCCTTTGAGAATGCAGAAGTTTTGGATTAGTAGGAAATTCGTTTTTCCTTTTAATTCAGGTTTGTGTGACCTTATGATCAGGATAGGAAATAAATGTTATGGTGAGCCTTGGAAATTTTAATGGTGAAAATCATTATCACCACTTATATTTGGGTGTGGCCCATTGATATACATGGGGCCCATTAGTGTAGCCCATTTGATGTATATATGGCCCATGTGATGTGGCCCACTTGCCATATGAGGCGCCATTGTGATGTATTCAAGGCCCATGGGTTATGGCCCATTGCAATGTACATAAGGCCCATTGGTGCGGCCCACTTGATGAATATAAGGCCCATGTGATGCGGCCCATTTGATGTATTTAAGGCCCAATGGGATGTATTTAGGTCCATTGCAATGTGTGATTTCACCGTGGTGTATATAATGATGTTTATAACAGGCCGTGCCCTGGGAGCAATGATGGTTTGACATCCACATTGTAAGGATAATGTTAGTTAAATGTCACATTATGACTCTCCCTAGGGCCCATTGATAGGCCCATACTTGTAGTGTGTAGGCCGTTTAGGCCCTCTTCATTATGAACAGAGTCCATCACTATATAACATGTTCAGTATAGTTCTATGATTCATGCTCATACGCATCATATGTATGCTTGATATGAGGAGTGTCAGATCATCGTATATGCCTTCGGGCAGATTGTTTATGGGCTCCCTGATCGGTGAAGTTGCCCTACATGAGCGTACTGTACGCGCAGGATTACTGCATAACTGGTAGTGTGATTCATGCACTTCACATTTGTATGGCATGATTACTATATGCCCTAGCAACATCAGGGTTGTGGCCTCCACAGGCACATCGTGGATGGCAAGATCAGACACCGAAAATATTGTTACAAGCATCGGGGCACCATAGATATCCCTGAGTGAAAATCCCTAAACCCGATGGTACAGAGGATGACTCCAACGTTGGGAGACCAAGTGGATACATGAGTACATGATGGCCGAATACCAAGAGGCCGCGTCTCCCATTGTGTCATGGTCGGTTGGAAATGGGTGTAGCCTTACTCGCCCGAGGGTAGGGGACATTGCTAGGCTGAGTTTGACCAGCTCGTGAATGTTTCAGTTATCGATGTGCCGAATAGATATTGGCAGACTATTGGCCAGGTGGATAGTGAGGTTTCTTATGCTCACTTGGACTGTGCGCCTGGGAAAGGGGCAGTGCCATTTGGAGGGTACTAAACCCCGGTGATTATCCAGACTGAGAACCATACTGATATTTGATGCTCTAGTGAGGAGTCGCATTGACATGTGGATGAGGATTGACATGTATGAGTTGCATTTCGCATCGCATGGCCTTGATATGGCTGATAGCATTCGTGTTTTGCACTGCATAGCCTTCGTACAGCTAATTGCATTCATGTATTCATCAGCATGATTCCACATTACTCTGACATTGCATTCTGAGCACGCTCTTATTGTGCACACACTTACACCACCCTCTAAGCTTTCTATTCGCTTATGCACGATTAATGCGTGCAGGTGATGCTAGGACGCAGTTGTAGCTTAGTCGCAGCAGGAGCGTGCAGTCGGGCTTCAGGAGTTTTCATTATTATCTTGTATTTCCCTTTATACGCATTGTACTTAAAGTTTTTGATCATAGTGGATTTTGTGATGGTGTTCTTGTAGTTATTGTTTGTGGGTTATGCTTATGGTTATGCTCATTACGAATTAAATTGATGTTAGAAATCCTCCTTATAGAATCCTAGGATCAGAATTTGGCGTATGGGTGCCGGGAGCCGAGAACAGGGTACTACAGAGGTTGTCAGCGCCAGATTCGGCAATCGGGAATTTTGTGAGCCCGGTTTCCAAGTTTGGGGCATGACAAGAAGTAAAAGAGCAAAAGAAAGAAAAAGGAGAAGAATAGAGGGAGAGTGTGGCCGAAATGTCGCAACTACAGCAATCGTGTCCTGTCTTGACCGAGTCAGCACCATACGATTCAGTTGGGCCTGAGCTTGTTCAGACACTAGTCTGAGTCTCAGCGACACTTAGAGACCTCTGGATCCTTAAAGCGGAGAAGAAGAAGAAAAGAAAGGAAAGGAAGAGGATCAGTGTGTCCTTAAGCGGAGAAGAAGAAGAAGAAAAGAAAGGAAAGGAAGAAGATCAGTGTGTTCGAGGAGTGATGGCGGGCGAGTCAGTGACTCGCTGGCTCGAGTCAATCCGGTCGAGCCATGGTGAATACAGGCTGAGTAGGGACTCAACTAGGGCATACAGAGAGTGAAGAAGAGAGAAATAGATGAAAGAAGAAGAAAGAAAGAGAAGAGAGGAAAGAGAGGAGTGCTGCTATCGAGTTGACTCAGCTGAAACTTGTCGAGTTAGGGTGAGCCTTGTTGAGTCCAGAAAACTTACTAGATGGGCATTTTGAAAGAGAAGAAATAGAAAGATAGAGGAGGAAGAAGAAGAAGATCGTGGTTTTCTTCAATTCTTACCGAGTTGACTCAGTGAGTTTTCATTAGATCCATTGAATTTTATAAAGCTAGTTATTGTTTATTCCAGTCCAGCATTTAGCATATGCCTTTGATCTCTCTCCATGATGGAATCATTTGGTAATTGAATTGAAACATCAAGCATGTTAATCTAATTGAGTTAACTTAGTTAGGCTAGGTAAGTATACTTCATTTCATTATGCAAATTCTAAGTTCAGTTGGTTAATCCTTAAATTCACAAAGTGTGAAATCTAAATCTCCTAAGTGCATATCTATAGGTATGAAGTGGATCAAAATCAACTTAGGTTGGAGGTTAAAAGATGGAGGTTTAAATCTAAACCATAAATGGCATGTGTGGAACATAAATCTAACCCGTTCAAGTTGAATTCATGCGTTGGAGCATTCATGTTGCAATTATCTAATTTAAAGGTGAGGATTACCCTTGAAGCTTTTCTACATCTAGATAATTGATTTGTTTATTCGCTTTCGTTCATATATCTTATCGATTACCTAATATGGTTGGTTGCTTATGTTGAATTCGAATGTTATAAATAGTTGATGAATTAAGTTTAAAGTCAAATATTTGAATATGTGATAAATTTCAATTATCTCTATCCTATTTTAAGGTCAATACTCTAGCTATGCATGTGTTATCAACATTATACATAGCAAAATTTATTATTTATGATTACTTGATGGTGTTTTAAGGAAATCCTCGAACTAGTGGCCACCTGTGTTATGTATTAAATAAATTTACGTTATGGACTTATCATCTTATGGATCATTTATGCCTATATGGCTTTTGGGGAATGATCCCTTCTTATCGTACCATTAAATGGAATATTCGGCCCTTGCGGCTTCTATAGAATAATTGTCTCACGTGGCTTTAATCGATTATTCTATATAACCTTGCGATGGTAAGTTCCACTTGTTGGGCTACGATTGGCCACTAGTTGCGTAGGTTACCTTTAAACACCCTATTTGCTAACCTCATGAGCCATGGATGGTGGAATGAAACACTATGCTTGAGCTGTTGGCCTATGCTGGGTGATAGTGACCTTTGAACTTCCCTAAAATGATGGTTTGAAATTGGAATAATAATTGTTGGGTTAATCATACATTTTTATGGCATATGGTCTTTTTTAGGTGGTTAGTTCTCCTTGGGTGTACCTTTGTGTACTTTTCGGGTGACTAATTCTCCTTGGGCGATCTATATTATTTGGTCTTTTCCAAGTGGTTAGTTCTCCTTGGGCGTGCCTTTCTTTACTTTTTTGGGTACTAATTCTCCTTGGGCGATCTATATTATGTGGTCTTTTCCAGGTAGCTAGTTCTCTTTGGACGTACCTTTGAGTATTTTTTCGGGTGGCTACTTCTCCTTGGGCGACCTCATTGCATAGTCTTTTTCGGGAGGCTAGTTCTCCTTGGGCATACCTATGAGTATTTTTCCGGGTGGCTACTTCTCCTTGTATGACTTTTTTAACCAGCTAGATGTGCATCCCCAGGTCTGAGAGCATGTGCATGCATCCATGCATTTAAACAAGATCAGCTTTGTGAGATTTATTTAATGAACATGTATCTGATGAACCTTATCTGATTTTCATGATAATCATTGTGTAATATTTGTTATACACTACCTTTGTTAACTATGCTTAATTATCTTGATGATATGATAAATCTTGATAGGTATACCTCACTGCAATAGACATTAACGCTATCGAACCATATTCAGTGTGCAGGAGACACTAATGATGCACAGCCAGAGGACCTTGCGACTCTCTTTCCTGACTCCATTTAATTTTAATTTGTGCTGTTATGTTTTGTAATAAGTTGATACATTGTTTGTATAAGTTTTTGGGTAACCATTTAAAATCTTGGTTATGCATATTTGGACTCCCTCTTATACTTGAATTGTTTCCATCCCATTATATTACTAACTCTGATAAAAAGAAAAAAAAAATGTGCTTGAAATTGACTATCTTTAAAGGTTAACACTCGGGTTTTTGGAACACAAGTAGTGTACTCGGGTTTTGAGAACCGGGGTGTTACACGATCTTGGGACCCTGTAAGAAGGATTTTTAGTGTGAATTTTTTTATAAATAAAGGAGCATAACTACGAGTGTACTGAAATCATGAAGGCAACATCATCATTACATATCCACTAATATTAAAAAGTTGAGTACAATACATTAAGGGAAAATATAAGATAAATGTCAAAAGCTCCAAAAGCTCTGTCGCACGCTCCTACCTCATCTTGATTGCGTCCTATCATCACCTGCACGCATCTATCGTGTATAAGCTTATAAAAAGCTTAGAAGGTGGTGTACGTGTGTGCGTAAGATAAGTGCGAAGCACACAGATATCAGTATAAGTGGAATACTGACAAGGCTATAAGTCATTTAATATCAGAGTATGCAATAGAGATCAGCTATGCAATGCGGAGTCATAACGAGCCAAATATCAGATACCGAGGATGCAATACAATATATAATTCAGAAGAGCCACAAATACCATCAACCTCATCTAGGCCACGTAAATGTAGAAACATAGCAACCCAAATGCCATATGCCATGGATGTAATGTAATATGTAGATCCCGGCGAGTCCATAATACCATTAACCTCATTCAGGCTATGCAATACAGAAGTATAGTAAACCAAATGCTATGTGTGGAGGATGCAATGCAATATGCGGTGTGAAAGAAATGACCAAACTAGAGTGTGAATTCGGGATGATAGTACGTAGTATCGTAAGCTATGGGGTCCAGCATAAGTTTGGATATCTAAACTCAATGTGGTAAACTCCTGATCTTAGGTTGGTCGCGCACTCCAATCGAAATCATGGCCATTACGAAGGTACACATAATAAATTAGTTACGCACCACTAGCCCGAGTGGATGGTGAATGAATGAATGAATGAGTAAAATGCTGAGTATGCAACTCCTCCTTAATAAGTCCACATATCAGTACGGTACATCTCTAGAATAATCACCGGGGTCTAGTATACTCTACTCCAGCTTGCCGCCTCATTAAGTGCACAACTAGGTAAGTGGAAGAGACCTTATTATCCGCCTACCAATATCTACTCGGCTCGTCGATAGCGGACCTATTTACAAGCAGGTCAGATTGGGCCTAACATTGCCTACTCCCTCAGGCGGGTAAGGCCACACCCCCTCCTAACCGACCACGACACAGTGGGAGACGTAACTTACTGGTACACGGCCCTCATGCACTCACATATATCTAATCGGTGTAGATGTTGGAGCGTCCTCTGGCCTCAGGGGTTTAAGGATTTTCACCCAGGGACATCTATCGCACTTGTATGCTAGAACCAAACATTTTCAGTGGCCCATCTAGCCATCCATGACATGCCTATAGAGGCCACGGCCCTAATGTTGCTAGGGCGTATGGTGGTCATATCACAAAATGCAAGATGCATGAGTCATACCATCTAGTCATGCATCAAACCTGCGCATACCACGCATGCATGTAGGGTAACTCCGTCTCTCAGGGAGTCCCATAAATAATCAGCCCAATGGCATATGCTATGCTCGATCACTCTGCATAACAAGCATGCGGATGATGCGTATGGGCATGTATCATGAAGTATATCAAGCATGATTATAATCACTTACATCATAGTGGGCCAGTATAAGACGGCCTATGGCTCGTATATGTGAATAGGTGGTGTGCAATAATCACCTACACATGGTGGGCCTCAAACATACAATGGGCCTCGTGCATATAATGGTCTTCACACATATGATGGGCCTATTACATCACAATTGGATCTCATGCAATCATAATGAGCCTTATACAATCACAATGGGCCTCATACAATCACAGCGGGCCTTATACCATCACAATGGATCTCCTATAATCATAATGAGTCTCATACAATCACAATGGGCCTCATATGATCACAACAGGTCTCGTACCATTACAATGGATCTCATACAATCATAATGAGTCTCATACAATAACAATGGGCCTCATACGATCATAACAAGCCTCGTATCATCACAATGGATCTCATACAATTATAATGAGCCTCATACAATCACAATGGGCCTCATCGATCACAATGGGCCTCATACAATCACAATGGGTCTTAAATGGTCACAATGGGCCTCATACAATCACAACGGGCCTCACATGGGCACAATGGGCCTTATATAATCACAATTAGCCTCATGCAATCACATAATGTGTCTCATATAATCACAATGTGCCTCATATAATCACAATGGGCCTCATACAATCATAATTAACCTTACAATGACCTTATACAATCATAATGCTATACTAACACATACTCAAGGCGTATACTAACATAATCATAATCAGTAATCGGCCTATATATGGCGGGGTCCATAGAAGGACAGTAGATCTAATCCATAACATGAGGATCGGTCCTCAACAGTGGATATACCAAATATAATCCACAGATTCTTCTACCCATGGCCAGAGGTGATGATGAATCCTCCTCATAACATGGATGGGTCTAGATGGCTTACTCATGGGCCTAAGAGTGGGCTTCCAGGTTTGGGTACTTCCATTAGCATCAATGGGGACCCAAAGAATTGGGATGGCCCAATAAGGCGAGATGGATCATACTAATAATAATAGGGGCCCATCAATTTGGGCTATTCACTGAGGGGAAATGAGAATGAGCCTAATACAACCACAATAGGCCTCACATTATCTCAATGGCTTATATCATGATGTAATACAACCACGTACTCATAGTCGGCATCAATAATCGGCCTATACACAAGGCGAGGTCTATAGATGAATAGCAGATCCATAACATGAGGGTCAATCCTCAACTGTGGATATACCAAATCTAATAGCATGGATCCTTCCGTCTACGGTGATGATGAACTCTCCCCATATCAAGGTTGGGCCTATATGGCCTATCTATAATCCTAATGATCCGAAATGGGCTTCTTTCACCATACTATCATATGGCCCGCAAGATGCCCTAGGGGGCCCAAATAAGTCCTAGATAGACTCCAAGATTAAAAACAACCCTACTAGCAACCAATGGTGGCCCAACATTTTGGCTTAGCCCTATAAGGTAGATGGATCATGCAATTATCAATGGGGAGCAATGATTAGGGTCAACCCACTTAAAGAAGGATGAGGATGGGCCTAACAAGGCCTAAGGGAAGCTCATAATGTGGACATTTAACAACCATTGCTCCAAAGGAGTGGACCACATAGAGCCAAACATATAGTGGGGCCCATGGCCTCACATTCAACATAATGGGCCTCACTTAAGAGCCCAATATACATCATAATGAGCCTCATCTCATGGGCCATAAATAGATCACATTAAGGTGGGCCCTACACATTCCAAATGGGCCACAAATACATCACATTGGGCCTCATCAAATGGGCCATAAATACATCACATTGGGCCTCATCAAATGGGCTACAAATACATCACATTAAGGTGGGACCTACACATTCCAAATGGGTCACAAATACATCACATTGGGCCTCATCAAATGAGCCATAAATACACCACATTAGGCCTCATCAGATGGGCCACAAATACATCGCATTAAGATAGGCTTGCACGTGTAGTAGGTGGGCTTGCACATGGCAGAGGGGCCTAAATACAATACACATCACGATGGACCCCACGTCCCATGGACGATGTAGATATACATTAAGGTAGGGTCCACGTCCAGCAATTGATGGACGGCTAAATATAGAACACATGCATCACGAGGCCCACCATCCCTAACAAATGGATGGTGCGGATATAGAATATATACATGGAGGTGGGCCCCACCCGTCCCAGTCGATGAACGGTATGGATAAGACCCACAGAGCTTGCTAACGTCAATACAGCAACCATATAGGTGGTGGTCCCCATAGAGATGGACCGCTTAGAGGCAACACTTACATCAGGTGGGACCCACATCCATATGCTGGACGGTGTGGGTACACCACATTAGATGGGTCCCGCTTGGTGTGCTCCACCTGAGATTTGAATCTGCCTCATTCTCCAGGCATGGGAGGCCTAGATGGACGGTGGATATTGCACTTGCATCATATCAGGTCCCACTATCTTGGATGACAGGGATAAAATAGATACATCATGTGGGGCCCTTGGGCAGTAGGGATAAAACACATATATCACGCGGGCCCTCAGGGTGGATGGTGTAAATACAACACACACGTCATGGTAGGCCCCACATCATTTGGATGGTCTGGATTAGACATGCCAGTAGGTGGGTATGCACCATCCAGATAGTGGATGGTGTGGATATCAAATACATACGTCTGATGGGCCCCACCCCAGGAAAAATGGACGGACGGTATGGGATATACCACATACCTCGTGATCAGACCCAACACTTGCTGACGTCAAAGCAGCAACAACTGCTACTGCATGAGACCCACAACAGATGGACGATCAGATATAATACATGCATTGAGGTGCGTCCACACGTGTGGGACCCACTATATCAGCTGATATTTATGTTTTCTCTTCATCTGGGCCTGTCCAGTCGGATAGGCCAGCGCACCTGGTGGTGGACGGTCCAGCAAGGTGGGCCCAACACATGGATGGCATGGATATACTGCGTCATGGTGGGCCACACACACATATCATCATCATCATCATCAAAAAAAGAAAGGGAGAGTGAGAAAGAGAGAGAGAGAGAGAGAGAGAGAGAGAGAGAGAGAGAACGGTGAGATGGAGAGGCCCCACCACTATGGGCCCCTCTAATACATACATTAAGATGGGTCCCAAATAGGATCCATACCATCAATCGGTAGGCCCCACTTGGTCCATCACAAAAATTGAAATCTAATCGTTTAAAACACCACCGATTGCTAATCTTCTGGGCTCCTTGGAATGCTAAGTTCCTTGGCTTCAATTTTGATGGAGGATGATGAAGATTGAAGGGCTAGGATGAGAGATGAGGGGGTAGGAAGTGAGCCACATTTGTTCTTCTTAGGGAAATATTTGGACGGTCCTCTCTTGGGTTGTTTGGAAAATGGTAGAGAGAATGAGAGAGGAGAGGGTGTTGTAATAGGAGTTGACATGGATGGTATGGGCTTTGTTGACTTATGGGGGCATGAAGTGGCATGGGGTATGGGTTGCCTTGACTTGTTGGTAAGAAAGGGATGGGATAGTCATGGGATCATTTGACTTGGTGAAGAGAGAGGTATAAGTGTGGGATGGGTTGTACTTGATTGATTGATGTGATGTTTGGGTAGAGATTCTTTTGGGAGTCGCAATGCGCGGCATTTCTTCGAGATAAACGCAGGCCCACCATTCTTGGCCTGTGTATCGCATCGATGCACAAGACGGGCGTTGGAACCGCAGTGATGGTGCAGTCGCTAGGGTACAAATCTCAGGTCAAGCAGACTCAGAATACAGGATGTGACTTAGTGTCGCGTGCAAATACCCATTATAGGTCACGGGTTGCTGAAATTTGAAGGGGAGGATCGCGGAGCCTAAGGAACAGTACGAATTAGGATAGGGCCTTCTCGCTTCCCCTCCTAATAAAAATTTTATCATCAAAATTTATACTATAATGCAACTAGATAGAGCTCACAAATGAAGGGAAACCATATCACTATATATATAATTAGAACCACCAGATATAATCAAACATCAAAGAGATGGGGATAGCGCTTGTGAACCTCAGCCCTGCTCCGAAGACACCTCATCTACTCTGTAATGTCTAATTTATCAAGACGGTCCTAAGGTCTAGTCGTATGAATCATCGATGACTCCTGATGACTGTGGGCTCTGCTGGGCCACGTAGAACCTGGTTTGGGCCAGCTGGGAAACTACAGGTCCCCTATGAGATCGTGGTTGCTGCTGTGGTGGCCTATGCTGCTGCAGGTGCCTCGATGGCAGATACTGTCATCGCTGCTACTGCTGTGGAGGCTGCTACTGAGGACGGGGACACTCCCACCTACGGTGCCCTATCCCACCGCATCCAAAGCAAGTACCTGAGAATAATCTCGGTGTCAGGGGCTGCTGAGGGTGGGGGCACTCCAACCTACGGTGTCCTTTCCCACCGCATCCATAATAGAAACCGGGAAGTTACCTCGGAGGTGGTGCTGGTGGTGCCACTAAAGCTCGGTGGGTCGCATGCCTCTACTGCTATCGACATTGCTGCTGTCGGGAGCTATCGGAGGGGGCCTTCCTCTCCGGTATCCTCTCTGAAGAATGGTGGTTATCGCTTGCAACATCTTCTACAGTTGGCCCGTACTCATGGACATAGTCGGTGCTATGCTAGACTCGGATGGGGGTGTAAAAGTTTCAAGTGGGGGAACAGGAATCTCATGCGGCGGAGCAGAAGTCACTCATATCACTCGCTTGGGTGTCATGTCCTACAGGAAGGAACAAGGGCCTATTATCGTTGAACACTCTCGAATATACACACGATGAGGAGCTATATCAGAAATTCTCTAAGTTATTCGAACTCGGGACCTAATCATTATAAGTTCTCAATAATCATAGAGTGTAAGGTAGCTATCAGCAAATTTGTGATGTTATCCTCAGGTATTCCCAAGTTATGCTCTGATACCAACTTCTGTCATACCCCAAACTCAGAAAACGGGCTCACAGAATTCCCGATCACCGAATCTGGTATCGACAACCTCCGCAGTACCCCATTCTCGACTCCTAGCACCCATATGCTAGCTTTTGATCCTATGATTCTCAAGGAGGATTTTCAGTGTGATTTTTTTTGTAAATAAAGGAGCATAACTACAAGTGTACCCAAATCACGAAGGTAACATTATCATCACATATCCACTAATATCAAAACTTGAGTACAATACATGAAGTGAAAATATAAGATAAATGCCAAAAGCTCCAAAAGCACTGCCACATGCTCTTACCTTAATTCGACTGCGTCCTATCGTCACCTACACGCATCTATCGTGCATAAGCTTATAGAAAGCTTAGATGGTGGTGTACGTGTGTGTGCAAGATAAGTGCTAAGCACACAAATATCAGCGTAAGCGGAATACTAACAAGGCTATAAGTCATTTAATATCAAAGTATGCAATGCAGATTGGGTATGCAATGCAGAGTTATAATGAGCCAAATATCAGATACCGAGGATGTAATATAATATGCAATTCTGAAGAGCCACGAATACCATCAGCCTCATCTAGGCCATATAAATGTAGAAACATAGCAACCCAAATTCCATATGCCACGGATGTAATTTAATATGCAGATCCTAGCGAGTTCATAATACCATCAACCTCATTTAGGCTATATAATACAGAAACATAGTAAACCAAATGCTATGTGCGAAGGATACAATGTAATATACAGTGCAAAAGAAATGACCAAACTAGAGTGTGAAGTTGGGATGATAGTACGTAGTATCACAAGCTGTGGGGTCTATCACAAGTGACTTCTATCTAAACTAGTCTCATACCTAAATTTGGATAGCTAGACTTAATGTGGTAAACTCCTAATCTTAGGTTGGTCGTGCACCCTGACCGAAATCCTGACTATTGCGAAGGTAGGTACACATAACAAATTAGTTACGCACCATCAACCCGAGTGGATAGTGAGTGAATGAATGAATGAGTAAAATGCTGAATATGCAACTCTTGCTCAATAAGTCCACATATCAGTACCGTACATCTCTAGATCGTCACTGAGGTCTAGTACACTCTACGCCAACTTGCCACCCCATCAAGCACACAACTGGGTAAGTGGAAGAGACCTCATTATCCATATACCAATATCGGCCCGGCTTGTCGATAGCGGACTTATTTATGAGCTGTACAGACTCAGCCTAATATTACCTACTCCCTCAAGCGAGTAAGCCCACACCCCCTCCCAACCGACCACGACACAGTGGGAGACACGACCTACCGATATACTGCCCTCATGCGCTCATATATATCTACTCGGTCTAGACGTTGGAGTGTCCTCTGGCATCGGGGGTTTAGGAATTTTCACTTGGGGACATCTATCGCGCCTGTCTGCTAGAATAAAATATTTTTGGTGTCCCATCTGGTTATCCACGACATGCCTGTGGAGGCCACGGCCCTGATGTCGCTAGGGCGTATGGTGGTCATATCACAAAATACGAGATGCATGAGTCATACCATCCATCATGCATCAAACCTGTGCATACCGCGCGTTCATGTGGGGCAACTCCATCTCTCAGGGAGTCTCATAAACAATCAGTCTAATGGCACATGCGATGCTCAATCACTTCTCATAATAAGCATGCAGATTATGCGTATGGGCATGTATCACGAAGTATACTAAGCATGATTATAATCACATTCATATAGTGGGCCAGTAAAAGATGGCTCATGGCCCGTATAGGTGAATGAGTGGTGTGTAATAATCACTGACGCATGGTGGGCTCCACACATACAATGGGCCTCATACATATAATGGTCCTCACACATATGATGTGTCTCTTACATCACAATTGGGTCTCATACAATCATAATGAGCCTTATACAATCACAATGAGCCTCATATAATCACAACGGGCCTCGTACCATCACAATGGATCTCATAAAATCATAATGAGTCTCATACAATCACAATGGGCCTTATACGATCACAACAGGTCTCGTACCATCACAATGGATCTCATACAATCATAATGAGTCTTATACAATCACAATCGGCTCATACGATCACAGTGGGCCTTATACGATCACAACAGGCCTCGTACCATCACAATGGATCTCATACAATCATAATGAGTCTCATACAATCACAACGGGCCTCATACGATCACAATGGGCCTCATACAATCACAACAGGCCTCACATGGTCATAATAGGCCTCATATAATCATAATGAGCCTCATTCAATCACACAATGGGCCTCATGCATTCACAATGTGCCTCATATAATCACAATGGGCCTCATACAATCATTATTAACCTTACAATGACCTTATACAATCATAATGCTATACTAACACATACTCAGTACATATACTAACACAGTCGTAATCAATAATTAGCCTATATATGGCGAGGTCCATAGAAGGACAACATATCTAATCTATAACATGAGGATCAGTCCTCAATAGTGGATATATCAAATCTAATACCACAGATTCTTCTACCTATGACTAGAGGTGATGATGCATACTCCTCATAACAAGGATGGGTCTAGATGGCCTACTCATGGGCCTAAGAGTGGGCTTCCAGGTTTGGGTACTTCCACTAGCATCAATGAGGACCCAACAAATTGAGATAACCCAATAACGCGAGATGGATCATACTAATAACAATAGGGCCCCATCAATTTGGGTTAGCCACTAAGGGAAAATGAGAATGAGCCTGATACAATCACAATGGGCCTCATACTATCTCAGTGACTTGTATCATGATGTTATACTAGCACGTACTCATAGTTAGCATCTATAATCGGCCTATACACAAGGTGGGGTCCACAAATGGACAACAGATTCATAATATGAGTGTCAATCCTCAACTATGGATATACCAAATTTGATAGCATGGATCCTTCCGTTTACGATGATGATGAACTCTCCTCATATCAGGGTTGGGCCTAGATGGCCTACCTATATAAGGATCCGGAATGGGCTTCCTTCACTATACTATCATATGGCCTACAAGATGTCATGTGGGGCCCAAATAAGTCCTAGATGGACTTCAAGATTAAAAACAACCCTACTAACAACCAATGGGGGCCCAACATTTTGGGTTAACCCAATAAGGATAGATGGATCATGCAATTATCAATGGGGCCCAATGATTAGGGTCAACCCACTAAGAGAAGGATGATGATGGGCCTAACAAGGCCTAAGGAAAGGTCACAATGTGGACATTTAACCATCATTACCCATCAATGTAGACATTTAACGAACATTGCTCACAAGGAGTGGCCCACATAGAGCCAAACATATAGTGGGGCCCATGGCCTCACTTACAACATAATGGGCCTCACTCAAGGGCCTAATATACATCATAATGAGCCTCATCACATGGGCCATAAATACATCACATTAAGGTGGGCCCTGCACATTCCAAATGGGCCACAAATACATCACATTGGGCCTCATCAAATGGGCTATAAATACATCACATTGGGCCTCATCAGATGGGCTACAAATACATCACATTAAGGTGGGCCCTGCACATTCCAAATGGGCCACAAATACATCACATTAGGCCTCATTAAATGGGCCATGAATACATCACATTGGGCCTCATCAAATGGGCCACAAATACATCACATTAAGGTGGGCTTGCACATGCAATAGGTGGGCTTGCACATGCCAGATGGGCCTGAAAATAATACACATCATGGTGGACCCCACGTCCCATGGATGGTCTAGATATACTTCAAGGTAGGGTCTGCGTCCAACAACAGATGGACGACTGAATATAGAATACATGCATTAAGAGGCCCATCATCCCCAGCAAATGGATGGTGCAGATATAGAATATATACATGAAGGTGGGCCCCACCCGTCCCAGCCTATGGACGGTGTGGATAAGACCCATAGAGCTTGCTGACATCAATACAGTAGCCGTATTGGTGTGGTCCGCACAAAGATGGATGGTGTGGTGGAAACACTTACATCAGTTGAGACCCACGTCCATGTGTTGGACGGTGTGGGTGCACCACATTAGATGGGTCCCATGTGTCGTGCTCCACCTAAGATTTGAATCTACCTCATTCTCCAGGCCTGGGAGGCCTGGATGGACGGTGGATATTACACTTACATCACAGCAGGTCCCACTATCTTGGATGGCAGGGATAAAACAGATACATCATGAGAGGCCCCTGGGCAGCAGGGATAAAACACATATATCACGCGGGCCCCTAGGGTCGACGGTGTAGATACACAACACATGTTATGGTAGGCCCCACATCATCTAGACAGTCTGGATCAGACACGCCAGTAGGTGGGTTTCCACCATCTAGACAGTGGATGGTGTGGATATCAAATACATACGTCTAGTGGGCCCCACCCCCACACGTGCAGCACGTGTGGGGTGGTTCCCACCCCAGGAAAAATGGACAGACGCTATGGGATAAACCACATACCTCGTGATCAGACCCAACACTTGTTGACATCAAAGTAATAGCAGCTGCTGCTACGTGGGACCCACAACAGATGGACAGTCAGATATAATACATGCATTGAGGTGGGTCAACACATGTTAAACCCACCAGATCAATTGATATTTATGTTTTCTCTTCATCTGGGCCTGTCCAAATGGACAAGCTAGCGCACCTGCCGCTGGACTGTTCAGCAAGGTCGGCCTAACACATGGACGGCATGGATATAATGCATCTTGGTGGGCCACACACGCATATCATTATTATCATTAAAAAAAGAAAGGGAGAGTGAGAGAGAGAGAGAGAATGATGAGATGGAGGGGCCCCGCCACCATGGGCCCCTCTAATACATACATCAAGATGGGTCTCAAATAGGATCCATACCATCAATCGGTAGGCCCCATTTGGTCCATCACAAAAATTGAAATTTAATACTACAAAACACGCACCGATTGCTAATCTTCTAGGATCATTGGAATGCTAAGCTCCTTAGCTTAGATTTTGATAGAGGATGATGAAGATTAAAGGGCTAAGATGAGAGATGAGGGGGTAGGAAGTGGGCCACACTTGTTCTCCTTAGGGAAGTGCTTGGACGGTCCTCTCTTGGTTGTTTGGAAAATGGTAGAGAGAATGAGAGAGGAGAGGGTGTTGTAAGAGGAGGTGACATGGAGGGTATGGGCTTTGTTGACTTACGGGGGTATGGGTTGCCTTGACTTGTTGGTAAGAAAGGGATGGGATAGGCATGGGTTCATTTGACTTGGTGAAGAGAGAGGTATGGGTGAGGGATGAGTTGTACTTGATTGATTGATATGATGTTTGGGTAGAGATTCTCTAGGGATTTGTAATGCGTGGCGTTTCTTCGAGATAAACGTGGGCCCACAACTCCTGGCCTGGGTATCGCATCGGTGCGCAAGACGCGACATTGGAACCACGGTGACGGTGCAGTCTCTAGGGTACAATTCTTGGGTCGAGTTGACTCAGAATACGGGATACGACTTGGGGTCGCGTGCAAACGCCAATGATAGGTCAGAGGTTTTCAGAATTCGACGAGAGGATCGCGGGAGTCTAAGGAATGATACGAATTAGGATTCGGGCCTTATAAATAAACTATGTAGCTTTCTCATAAATATCACAGTGGGCCCCAGCTAACATCTAGGAACTTATATGGAATCCGCCGCGCATCAATGGCGAATGTAGATTACGTAGTGAGTAAAACTTACAACCTTTAACGTACTGGGTAAACTCTATGAAGTCCACCATGATTTATGTATTTTATCTACTCCATCCATCAATTTTACTAGATAATTTTAGGGTTGGAGCCCAAAAATGAGATGTAGCCAATGTTTAAATGGACCACACCACAGGAAACAATTGAATTGAATTTTACCATTGAAAAATTCTTTGGGCCACAGAAGTTTTAGATGAAGCTTGTATTTGTGTTTTCCCTTCATCCATGTCTATATGATCTAATGAATAAGTTGGATGAGAAATAAACATCACTGTGGGGCTAAAAATGTTTCAACAGTGAAAATCATTATCCCCACAGTTTCCAATGGTATGATACATTGATCTTTGGATATGCTTCAATTTTGGGCTCAACCCCTTAAATTATATGGAAAAACGGATGGACAGTGTGGATAGACTACATACATTCAAGGTGGGCCCAACTGAGTTTACTCAGTATGATAAGAGCGTACCGAGTAAATCAGTACGCAATTTGATTTCCTCTCACGGTCCCTCTCCCTCCGCCTCTCTCTCTCTCTCTCTCTCTCTCTCTCTCTCTCTTCCTCTCTTGCACTCCCACTTCCTCTCAACGGATCATCTTTAGCACTGGCGCATTGTCTCATTATCAGAAATCACAGCATTGTCAGTGGCCAACACATGGTTCCAACCTATATACGAATCAACGGTGCTTCGTTTGGTCAGCAGCGATCAAAAGAAATGAGTGCCCAAATAGGGATTTTCGCCGTTTGGAAAACACCCTTTGCTAGTGCTATGCTAATTAGGCTGCCATCAAAGGGCATAGAAAATATATATATATATAAAAAACCCTACTCCCCTCATTTACAACTCTCTGTCCCTTTTTTCTCTCTCCCAGCCCCTATTCCCCTCTTTCCGTCTCTCTCTCCCTCCCTCTCGATCTTCACCCTTGATTCTCCTATTTCCCTCTTCTCTTACTTACTCCATCTCTCTCATTCACCTCCCTTTCTCTCTCTTTCTACATGCATCTCCACCATCTCTTTTATCTCCCTCATGTCATCTTTTTGCTCGGACCTCCATTACATCAGTCATGAAGCTCCTATCGAAGAAAACATGTACCATTCGAAAGGCCCTTTTCAAAATTTTGTGGCATCTCTTAAAATCGAAGGAATCTGTGTCTCCTCTCTGTAGGTTTGATCTCTTCCTCTCTCTATCTATCTCTGTCATTCTTTCATATTTCACTCATGTTAACTGTTCAATTAAATGGCTCAACAATGAATGTTTTGGTGGTTAAAACTATTTGATGAAATGGCTTGACAAGGTTGACCTATAACATTAAGTATGGACCCATCACTAACGATTTTACCCTTTTCACTATGGGCCCCTACTTGAAATGGGTGTTAAAATCCCTGGGATCAGGTGGGAGATATGTCCGCACCCACTCTCTGTACAGAACATGTGGACACAAGCATTTGAATAAAGAAGGGAAGAAGCTGAATGAGGTATACATGCTTACTACATGACAAATGGTGTTATTGGCGAATGAACAGTTGTACGTGACGTTATTCTCCAATCCTTTCATCGGGTTAGTTGTCGTCCACCCTAATTCTCCACTGCAAGGGTCCACGTTGAAGTTGTAAGTGTTATGTTTTCTAGCTCCTATAATTGTCAAATTTTGTAGTGTCAAAACCTCTTGGAATCTGTGTCTTGTGTAGCTCATCTACATATTCCAGAACGTGCATCTCATGTGCAACAACAAAGGTCTTTACCTCAAAAACTTCAAATGCAAGATCAAGAGATATACATGCTCAAGTACAAATGTGATAGTTCACTCTTTCAAGCTTCAATTGTTCAAGGTTTCAAAGCTTCATCTAAGTCAAGACAATAGTCTTTACTTTGATCCTCAAAACTTAAGATGAAATACAAGTCAAGTACTTCAATTTCAAGCTTCAAAAAGTCTTAAGTTCAAGCTTCATCATATGTCAATATATTAAGCTTCGTGAACTTCAAAAAACAACTATCAACTGAAGCAAAAGAAGATTCAATGTTCATATATCGCTTATAAGGTATGAATGATCTTAGATTGACCATAGGTTAGGTCATTTTGAATACATAATTTAATTGGGTCACTTTTTAAGTGCATAAATTATTTTTCGACTAGTCTTAGACTATGTTCGACTAGTCCTAGTACTGGTTCGACCAGTCCAAGAAATCCTCGACCAGTCCTAAGTTTGTTACTAATATTTAGAATTTTTGGTTATTGCCTCGACCAGTCCTGGATACTGCTTGACCGGTAGAGTGAACAGTGCTCGACCAGTCCAGCAAGCTTGACTCAAAGTCCAGCAACTAAATTGGGTCCCACACGACTAGTCGTGGACAGGATTCGACCGGTCGAGCAGGCCCTTCGACCAGTTATGGAACGGCCTGATCTTATCGCACCCAAAATTTCAAAAGTTTGTTAGTTCTTCGACCAGTTGAGCTGTCCTCTAGGCTAGTCGAATGAACAATTTCCGCACTTATAAATATAGCATGATTTTTAGAGTTTTTCATTCAATTCAAGCAAAATCTAGACACCACTCTGAGAGATAAGTTAGTGATATTCTTAAGCTATTTAGTACTCATATTATATTCTCTTTAATTAGCTTTGTTTGCATTTGATTTTGTATTCTACATTTCAATCTTATTTGAAGAAGGGATTGAAGCTTTCCCATTTCTTGGATTCAAAATCAAATCAAGCCAACCCAAGTTGATTTAATCTAAAATCCATTTAGAACTCAGAACCTTTTCATAAGTGAGTGTGAACATTGAACATCTACGTTGAACTTCTACTCTGAATTGGTTCTACCGGGCTCCAATAAAGGAGAATATCCAGATAAGTATTTTACTGTTTTGTAAATCTGTTCTTTTGGTTTCTTTGAGATTGTGCTAGAAAAATCTCTTTCTTTTGGTTTGTCTGAGGTGATCTAGAAAACTCAGAGTGCGAGGTTTTTGAATTGTGTAAGCCCACTTGAAAGATAATTGTTAAGGTTTTAGGTGAACCTTGAAAAACCTATTTCATAGTGAACACTAATATTAGGAGTGGAGTGGTTGTGTGGCTGTTTTTTTTAGCAGTTGGTGTACACACAAGCGAACCACTATAACTTCTGGTCTTGTGGTGATTATTTGATTGTGGCATTATGTGGATGTTGTAATTTCCCTTTATGCATTTGTGGAGAATGTTGTAATTCTTTTTATGCAAGTGTGGGAATGTTATAATAGCTTAGTTTCTTTCTTTGCTATTTTATTCTTTATTCCTCTGTATCAGTTTGGGATTTTGATACACAGACTGTTCTAGGAATCAGGTTGTCCTACCATAAGCCATTGGTTTTTGGTGTAATGTTGTCCTTAGAACAATATCTGTATCAACCTCTCAATACTTGTACACTTGAGGTTGTTATTCATTTCTGCATTGTGGGATTGTTTAAGTACTATCTTTATTTATATTTGTTTAAACTCTGCATTTAATTTTTAATTTGGAATAGTCCTATTCAACCCCTCCCCCCCCTAGGACTCTTAGCTCGACATTTTCAAAAATCTCAATTGTTTCTTCCTAAGGTCTTTGTGATCTGTCTAAGGGCTTACACTAATCACATTTAAAATGACACAAATAAATAGTTATATGAGGCTACCAGCCATTCTAATTAAGCATTAATAATCATCAAGATGGAACATACACTAATTCATTGAGTATAATTTTCTTATTTGGAAGTGTGGAAGAGATGGACCTTTCATCTAGTGGGCTATGTGTTCACAATCCCAAGTGTAGGGTCGTGATGTAGTAATAGCTTGGTAACACCGAGGTCGAATCCACATGGACTAAACTTGTACGTATTATGAAAATAGATAGAACTAAAACTAGAAAAAGATCTAAATTGAAATCTGAATAATTGAGAGTAATGGTGAATAATGTTGTTTAAAACTTGTGAATTTAAAGGTGGGAACTAGGGTGTCAAGGATTCACTTGTAGCTATCAAGATGCTACCTTACTTGATTTAAGGAACACAATTGGAATTGGAGTCTATCCTATCCAATTAAAGGATAAAGCAATTTAAATTAAATCTGAACTTTTCATTGACCTAATTCTCGATGGAGGAGAATTGTGATGATTGAAAGGGATTCCATCACCCAACCATGCCTAGGAGATGATGGTGAACAACGACATTTATCAATTTCACTATCTCAAAATAAGAAAAAAAGATATCCAAAGCTATCACAACATCTATTGTAATTTGAGTCATAATAAATCATAGAAAACTGAAAATATTTCCTTAATATCAAACTAGAAATCAATGAAGTTCAATAAGAATAAGAATCAAAGCAAAATAAACATCCAAACACGCTAGAAGCTTCACCTCTTAGCCCTAGCTAAGAGGTTTAGCCAACCATAGACATGATTGAAATCAAATCTCTTAAACAAAGTATGAAAAATAAACTAGGGAAGAAGAAAAACTCTTTGGTGGCTGCTTCACCCTTGTGTATGCTCCTTGAGACCTTTCCAAACCCTAGAAGAAGTTTTGGAGCATCCTAGGGAGTCTTATTTATAGTTATGGAACTCTAACGTTCACACTGAGTTGGAAAAACCTAGAAACCGCCTCAAATTTATGCACTCTAAATAGTTTTCCAAAATAGGCTCGGAGTTTAAACCGCCTCAAATTTATGCACTCTGCGTAGTTTTCCAAAATAAATTAGGAGTTTCAGAATATGTTTTTTCAGGACAATTTCAGGGTTCCTTTTCTTCATTTCAAATATTCCTCACTTGGTTTTCTTGGTCTTTGGCATGTGAATTCTTCATTAATGACCTACAAATCTCCAAATCTTCATTTAGTAATCTTTTGAGCATAAATCTTCCTTTTGGCATCAATTTCACCTTAAGCTCTCTCGCACATGAAAACATACATAATTAAATCGATTAACTACTATCATATTTATAAAACCAAAGTATAAATAGGAAAAAATATGCAATATTTCACACTCAACACACCCCTTAACCAACATTTTACTAGTCCCGAGCAAAACATGTGTGAAGTGATCTTCGATCTTCAATGTTCAAATCACTTCCTGAAAACAATCTTTTGTGTAATCAAGTATGAATGAGTACAATCTAAAGAAGCGAGAGTACAATTTTGAAAACCTAGAGGCGAATGACACAAGCAATCAAAAAAAAATTCTTTATCAATTATTTAAGAGCATAAGTTCATATATCAAAATTTTTCAATGTGCTTAGTGAATTCTATTTACTTTCTATAACATACTACTATTTCATAATGTTAGCCATGCTCATCACCTTAAGTTTTATTGAACAATCAAGTACTGATTCTGAACTTATCACCTTTTTCTTCTTTTTTCAATTTTTGATTTTATATTGACAGTCCCTTTTATTTATTCATTCTTTTCAGACTTTTCATTCATTTCCAGTTTTTTCATCATACATGACCTTTTTGTCAATCTCTCTATTTTTTAACTAGTTCTTTTCATTTTTTTAAGGTGGACAAAATTCTCTAGACTTAATTCTCAATATCCTTCAATGATATACATACTAATTATCAAAAATTCTAGTACTATTCACAGAAAGCAAATTGAACGTGTCTTTTAACTTAAATTAACATGATATTCAAACTTCTTTTTAATCGATTAAATGAAAGAACTTAAGCGACAGTCTTACTAAGTTGATCAAACTCCAACAATTTTTAATTCAATCTCTTATCTTATCATCATACTCAAAGCATTCTTAATTCTAGAAATTATCATTTCCCAAACATATTTTTATCTTAAAAAATTAAAAATTTTCACAATTTTTGCTCAAAACTAAGAAAAAACTGATTAATTTACCTATTCACACCTCCCAACCTAAAACTTATATTGTCCTCAATGTAAAAGACATGAGCATGCAATGCACATGAGACAATGAAAAGAAATGGGAAGTGATGGGAAGATAATACTTGAAGAAGGAGAATTGAAGCTTTTTTAATGTTCTTAACATGTAAATGGGGTAGCACGAAGATTAAACAAACCGAAATCAAACTATCCTAATCATAAATCCTATGAAAGCAATAAACCTAACTACACCTCCATCAGACTAGGAGGTCAATCCTAGTACACAGGATCAGTCAGAGGCATGGATATGTCCTCTCAATCAAACTTCTCAATAAATGGCTTGAGATGATGTCCATTCACTTTGAAAAAATGGTCATTTGTCAGATTCTTTATCTCGATGACCCCATGATGATAGACATTAGTAACAGTGAAAGGGTTGGTCCAACAAGATCGAAATTTTTCTTAAAAAAATGTAACCAAGAATTATACAGAAGAGCTTTTTAACTAGTTATGAATGATTTCCAAAGGATGTTCCTATTATGGAACACATTCATCCTATCCTTATAAATTCTTGAGTTCTTATAAGCGTCGTTCCAGATTTCTTCGAGTTCATTCAATTGAAGTTTGCATAGTAAGCTAGCGTTGTCTAAATTAAAGTTTAAATTTTTGATAGCCCAATAGGCTATATGCTCTAGCTCCACAGGTAGGTGGCAAGCTTTCCCATAGATAAGTCTAAAGGGAGACATTTCGATACGGGTCTTAAAAGCTGTACGGTAAGCCTATAAGGCATCAGTTAAGCCAATTGACCAATCCTTACAGTCAAGTTAACCATTTTTTCTAGAATTTGTTTAATTTCTCTATTAACAATCTCGGCTTTCCTGCTTATTTGCGGGTTATATAGCGTGCTTACTTTATGAGAGATGTCATATTTATTCATTAAGTTTTCAAATGACCTATTACAAAAGTGTGAACCTCCATCACTAATGATGGCTCTAGATATTCTGAACCAAGAAATGATATTTTCTTTTAAGAATCTAATCAATATTTTATGATCATTGTTCCGACTCAAGATCGCTTCAACCCATTTAGTAACATAGTCTACTGCCAACAATATATAAATATTTCCAAAGGATTGGGGGAATCGCCCCATGAAATCAATGCCTCAACAATCGAATGCCTCAATGATAAGAATTGAGTTTAGTGACATTATATTTCAATGGGACAAACCTCTCAATTTCTGACAATGCTCATAAGCTTTGCAAAACTCATGAGTATCTCTCAACATCGTGGGATAGTAAAAGCTGCACTGCAGAATTTTGGCCGTGGTCTTTTTAGCAGAAAAGTGACCAACACAGGCCTGAAAATGACAAAAGGAGATGACACCCTAATGTTCATTATCTGGCACACATCTCCTTAGCATTTGATCTAGGCAATATTTAAACAAATAAAGATCGTCCCAAAAGAACTTATGTACCTCAACGAAGAATTCTTTTTTCTTATCTTGCGTAATCCAATGTGTCGTCGTGAAACTTGTGGCAAGCTAATTTACAATATCAGCAAACTAAGGGAGTTGGGAGAGTTTAAACAGTTATTCCTCATAGAATATGTCATTTATAGGTGTTGTCTGAAGAGGATCAGGAAGATCGAGTCTTGAGAGATAGTCAGCCACTACGTTCTTTACTCCGATTTTGTCTTGTATTTCTAAGTCGAATTCTTGGAGTAGGAGGATCTATCTTATCAAGCGGGGCTTAACATCATTCTTAGAAAGAATATACTTCAAGCCGCATGATCAGTGTAGATGATGATCTTGGATTCGATTAAATAAGACCTAAATTTGTCCAGAGCGAACACTACGACTAAGAGTTCTTTCTCCGTAGTAGAGTAGTTTACTTGAACAGAATTTAGAGTTCTACTCGCATAGTGAATAATATAGGGCTTCTTTTCTTTTCTTTAGCCCAACACTGCCCCAATAGCATAGTTAGACATATCACACATAATCTCAAAAGGTATGCTCCAGTCGGGTGGCTGCATGATAGGAGCGGTAGTTAACATGCCTTTGAGCTTTGAAAAAGCTCTCTGACATTCTTCACTCCACTCGAATGGGGTATCATTTTGGAAAAGATTAAATAAAGGATGAGAGAGATGACTAAAGTCCTTTATGAATCGTCTATAAAATCTTGCTTGTCCTAAGAAGGATCGCATGTCACGTATGCTCTTGAGTGGAGGCAGGTTAGAGATAAGGTCAATTTTAGCCTTATCTATCACAATTCCTGAAATGGCCTAGCTATACGTCCTAGAGGGGGGGTGAATAGGACGATGCCAAAATAAAACTTTAACAGCGGAATAAAGAAAAATAGATAGCCAAATAAACTAAATCAAATCACAATGCTGAAATAAAAGCAACCTCACTAAACAAGTATTGAGAGGTTGATACGAATTCAGTTCTAAGGACAACCTTACACCATAAAAGCCAAAGGTTTATGGCAGGACAACCTTATTTCTAAAACAAATTGAATATCAAAAACTCAAACAGAAAGGAATAAATAAATAGCAAGGAATTGAAATAAATTACAGGAATTTAAAACTAAATTATTACAACATTCCCACTATGCTTGAAATGTAAATTTTACAACATTCACATCCACACATACATTCCACAAATCTGAATGAAAAGAGATATAAAACTTAAGCAAGCATTCAAACCACAATACAAAGAGTTATAGTGGTTCGCCAGTGTGTACACCAACTATTCAACAACAGCCACACAGTGCTACTCCACTCCTAATATCCTCACACAAGGGATATTAGCGTTCACTATCAAAGATAGGTTTTTCAGGTTCACCCAAAACCTTCACAATTGTGTTTTTCTCTGTGGGCTTACACAATTAAAAAACCCCTCTTCTGAGTTTTCCTAGCTCTCCTCAGATAACCAATACAATGAGATTTTTCTGATAAATCCCAAAAGAAAACCAAATGAAAGTAAATTACACAAACGTAAAATACCTGACTTTCTCCTTCGTTGTAACAGCCCAGAAGAACCAAGTCAGAGTAGAGATTTGAATGTCAAAGTTCAATGTCCAATACTCTCTTTGTAATGGTTCTAAGTTCTAACAGATTTTAAATTAAACCAATTGGGTGTAGCTCTATTTGATTTTGATTCCAAGAGACAGCAATTCCACTTTTCAAATAAGATTGGAATACAGGAAAAAAATCAAATAAGGAAAGCTAAAGAAAGAGAATATTAAATATGCACACTTAGCTTAAAATGGAGCACATACTTATCTCTCGGAAGGCCAAATTACAATTAATTCAGATGTCCCCGATATTAAGAGATTCGTACTCTATTTATAGGTGAACAAATCGTATCTTCGACTGGTTTAGAGATTGCTACGACTGGCCTTAGAACCAACGGATATTTAAAAATTTGAGCGCGATAAGATAAGGAAGTTTCACGACTAGTCGTAGGTGGTCTACAACTGGTCGTATGTCTCCTTCGACTGGTCTTAGGTTGCTCACGACTAGTCGAAGCTAGCCGAATTTCAATACTGTACTTTGAATCGTAGCTCTACTACAGGTTGAAGAAACAGTCGACACTGTTCATACGACTAGTCGAACAAACCCTAAGACTAGTCGAAGCCAAACAGAAAATATACAAATTTTGTAACAAGCTTATGACTGATCTAGAAAATTCTTAGACAAGTCGAAGCAGTGCTAGGACTAGTTGAACAAAGTCCAAGACTAGTCTTAGAACAGCCTAAACTCACATATATAAAACATATGAATTATGTATCCAGAATGACCTACTCTAAAGGTCAACCTAAGGTCAGTCATACCTCAATAGTGAAGCAAGGACATTGAAACTTAGAGACAAGAGACCTTTGAAAGTAGCAAAGCTTGAAGTCTTGATGGAGCTCAAACTTGAAAGCTTCTTGAGATCTTGAGGTTGAACTTGAAAGCTTTTTGAGATTCCTGACTTGTGAATAGTGCTTGTCAAACAAAGTTGATCTTGAGTAGAGCATTGTTCTTCACAGATGCAAGCTTCATAACAGTGTCTTTGGCACCACAAATTTGACAACAAAAAGGGGCTATAAACTATAGCACTTACAATTCCCTTTGACGAAATTATGTGTCCAAGAACAATTCCCTTAGGAACCATGAAATGACGCTTCTCCCAATTTAGAATCAAATTCTTTTCCTCAAATCGCTTCAGCACATTTTTTAAATTTTTCAGATACTCGCTGAGGGATGGACCAAAGACAGAGAAGTTGTCCATGAAGACCTCTAAATATTGCCCTACCATGTCAGAAAAAATACTCAACTTGCATCCCTAAAAAGTGGCGGGGGCATTACAAAGATTGAATGGCATCCTTCGGTAAGCAAAGGTGCTAAAGGGACATGTGAATGTTGTTTTTTCTTGATCTTCAAGGGCTATCTCTATCTGGTTGTAACCTGAATATCCGTTAAGGAAGCAGTAGTAAGAATGACCAATTAGCCTTTCCAAAAGTTGACCAATGAAAAGGAAAGTGGTCCTTCCTTATGACGATATTTAATTTTCTATAGTCAATGCACATTCTCCATCCAGTAGTGACTCTAGCTGGCACAACTTCATTATCATCACTAGCTACGATGGTTATTCTGGACTTCTTAGGAACCACATGAGTTAGACTCATCCATTGACTGTCGGATATGGGGTATATGATATCCACATCCAACAACTTAAGTACCTCAATCTTAACCACTTCTTTCATGTTTGGATTGAGTCGACATTGTGGTTGTCGGGAGGTTTTCGCATTATCCTCAAGATGAATGTGGTGAGTACAAATCAAATGTTCAATTCCCTTAACGTTCGCAATAGACCATCCAAGGGCTGTTTTATGCTCAATGAGTTTGGAGATAAGCACACTCTCTTGTTCTTTCTTAAGGTGGGAAAAAATCACCACCGGGTATATCTCATCTTGACATAAAAATACATATTTAAGATTAGAGGGTAAAGGTTTTGAGTCATGCTTCAGCACTTTGAGGGTAGACAGTAGAGGCACTACATCGGTTTGAGGTAATTATTCAAATTGTGGCCTCCACCGTTTAACTTCAAGTACCGGCGTAGAATCAAGCACGACATCCATCTCCCTAATCATGTCATCATCTAAATCAGGGGAGTGGACCAAGCATATCTCTAGAGGGTCAGAGTATAAAGTTAAAAGTGCTTTATCTTTCATAAAAGAATCTATCAAATTAATGTCATGGATATCATCAATATCCTCTGACTGCTTGCTCATGTTGAAAAAATTATTGAGATCCAATGTCATATTTTCGAAAGATAATTTCGTTCATACAATTAATGATAGCATTTGACATAGCAAGGAATGAACGACCAAAAATGACGTGAATTTGAGTGCTCATATTTACGATGGGTTGAGTATCCAAGACAATAAAGTCTACTGGATAGTAGAATTTATCAACCTGGACCAACACATCTTTAATCATCCCTCTTAGTACACGGACTGAGCGATCTACAAGTAGTAATATAGTCCTGGTGGGTTTTAATTCACCTACACTCAATTGTTCGTATACCGAGAGATGAATTAAATTAACGCTCGCTCCTAAGTCAAGAAGTGCATGCTCAATCAGGTGATTCCATATTATACAAGTGATAGTTGTGCTGTCAAGATCTTTATATTTTTGTGGCACATCTTTCTTGAGGATGACACTCACTTTTTTTGCCAAAAAATTTCCTTTTGAATGTTTTTCCATCTTTTGGTAGTTCATAGATCTTTCAAAAATTTGGCATATGAAGGTATTTGTTTCATGGCATCTCGTAGAGGAATATTGACCTTCACTTACCTAAGCACCACTAGAATATCCTGAGAGTTAGAGAGAGGTTTTGGTGCAATCAACCGTTGAGGGAATGACACAATTGGCTTACTTTGAGGTTTCAGTTCTAACCCATGTGGAGCATTGCTAGGTCTATCATTCTCATCTATTTTTGGGTCCTTAGGCTTTTCCGCCCTTACCAAAATAACTTTGTCAATTGTCTTCCCACACCTAAGAGTGGTGATAGACTTAGCCTGTTCCATTTGATTTGAAGAGTTTGGGTCACTTATTTCACATTGTGGTTTTGGATAGGGGAGAGGTTGGGCTGGAAGCATCCCTTTCTCCCCACTCGCTAAGTGTGACTCAATCCTTTGAATGGATGATACAAATATTCCCATTGTTGATGTGATATCCTGGAACGCTTGTACCATATTCTGGTTGAATAGCTCTTGGTTTTGCATGAATTTTTGAATCGTATCTTCTTGAGGTCTCTTTTTATTTAAAAATTGAATAAGGGCCTCTTGTGGGTTAGCTTTTTGTCCATTCTTTCAACTAAAATTTGGATGGTTTCTCCAGCTGGAATTTTATGTATTTGAAGTGGTTCATCTAAAAGGTCTTTAGTGGTTATTTATGGCATTTGATTGCTCGTTCAATGTCTCTTGAAAAGCAGGAATTGTTGGACAATTCTCAGTTGTATGTATGTTACAAACACAAATACCACAAACAACTTGCGCAACCTTTTCGGGTTCTGCCTTCTTAAGTTCAATGGCCTCGACTTTTCTTGTGAGATTGGCCACTCTTACACTCATATCGTCTTCCTTTTTTAAGACATAAATTCTTCCCATTTCCTTTGATTGAGTAGGTATAAAAGTGGTGAGTCTTAAAGTGGTGTCTCATGATTGCGTGTTTTCTGCCAATTGATCAAGGTAATCTCACTCATCATTGGCCTCTTTATTCATGAATTCACTATTACACATCATCTCTATGAACTGGTGCATTGGTGAAGTTAATTCATTATAGAAAAAACTTATTGTTCGCCATATTTCATAGCCATGATGTGGACAGAAATTCATGAGATCTTTGAACCTTTCCCAGCATTGGAAGAAGTTCTCTTCCTCTTTCTGGGAAAAGTTCATGATTGCCTTCCTTAAAGTGTTAGTTTAATGAAATAGGAAATTTTTTCTAAAGAAATTCTCGGGTCATCTCGGTCCATGTACCGATGGATCTTGGTTTTAAAGAGTGCATCCACGTCTTAGCCTTCTCTTTCAATGAAAATGAAATAATGTAAGTCACACTATGTCCTCAGACATGTTTGTGAAGTGTAATGTAGTGACTATTTTATCAAACTCTTTGATATGTAAGTATGAACTTTTAGAATCTAGTCCATGAAACTTGGGAAGGAGTTGTATCACTCCAAGTTTGATATCCACGTTTCATGTATTAAGTGTAAAGACTATGCAGGAACGGGTACTCACCCCCACCGGTTATAAATAATCATGTAGAGTACAAGGCAGAGGTGTATTGTGCACCTCGTTTTCATCTTGGATCTCCTCAACTGGAGTTTGAGGTTGATTTGCAGCTATCACTTCAATTGACTTAGAAGATCTCAAGTGATGTCTAATTTGGTAATAGATAGGCAACCCTTCGACTAATCTTTCTTCACTTAAGAGCCGCCGAGTGTTGTCATAAATCCACTTGGGCATGAAACACTTACAGCCCTTAAACAACTAAACAAAATTAAACCTAAGAAAAAGAAAGCTAAATAAAGCAAATAAGAAATCTAGAAAAGATAAGAGAGAGTTGGAAAGAAGTTACCCAATTAAGATTGTTGTTCCAAGGTTCTATAAAACAGAAAACAAAGTTAGTTCTAAAAATAAATTCAGAAAATTCTAACCGAAAAACACAAAAGAAGAACTAATCCTAATCTTAAACCAATTTCAAAAGTAATTAATCTCAAAAAAAAACACAGTCGTAGTCCCCGATAACAGCACCAAAAACTTGTTCATAACCCCAAGTGTAGGTTCGCGATGTAGTAATAACTCGGTAAGACTAAGGTCAAATCTACAAGAACTAAACTTTTACATATTATGAAAATAATTAGAACTAGAAAAAGATCTAAAATTGAAATCTGAACAGTTGAGAGTAATGGTGAATAATATTGATTAAAACTTATGAATTTAAAGGTGGGAACTAGGGTGCCAAGGATCCACTTGTAGCTATCAAGATGTTACCTACTTGATTCAAGGAACACAATTGGAATTGGAGTCCTATCCTATCTAATTGGAAGATAAAGAAATTTAAATCAAATATGAACTTTTCATTGACTTAATTCTCAATGGAGAAAAATAGTGATGATTAGAAGAAATTTTATCACCCTACCATGCCCATGAGACGATGGTGAACAACAAGATTTACCAATCTCACTAGATCAAAACAGGAAAAGAAGATATCCAAAGCTATCACATCATCTATTGTAATTTTAGTCATAATAAATCATAGAAAACCTAAAATATTCCATTAATATCAAACTAGAAATCAATGAAGTTCAATAAGAATAAGAATCAAAGCAAAATAAACATTCAAACACGCTATAAGCTTCACCTCTTAGCCCTAGCTAAGAGGTTTAGCCAACCATAGACATGATTGAAACCAAATCTCTTAAACAAAGCATGAAAATAAACTAAGAAAGAAGAAAAACTCTTTGGCGTCTGCTCCATCCTTATGTATGCTCCTTGAGATCTTTCCAAACCCTATAATATAATTTGGAGCATCCTAGGGAGTCCTATTTATAGTTGTGGAATTCCAACTTTCGCACTAAGTTGGAAAAAATTTACAAACCACCTCAAATTTACTCACTCTGCGCAATTTCTCAAAATAGGCTCAGAGTTTAAACTGCCTCAAATTTACGCACTCTGCACAGTTTTCCAAAATAGATTCAGAGTTTTAGAATATGCTTTTTTATAACAATTTTCAGAATATGTTTGTTTTCAGGACAATTTTAGGATTTATTTTCTTCACTTCAAATCTTTGATTCTCTTCATTCCTCACTTGGTTTTCTTAGATAGTTGGCATGTAAATTATTTATTGATGACTTATGAATCTCCAAATCTTCATTTAGTAATATTTTAAGTATAAATCTTCCTTTTGACATCAATTTCACCTTAAGCTATCCAAATAACCTCGCACATGAAAACATACATAATTAAATCCATTAAGTACTATCATGTTTATAAAACTATGGTATAAATAAGGAAAAATATGCAATATTTCACACTCAACACTATACTGGCCTGAACAATATGCTAGTTGGATGATCCTAATTAGTTGTTCAAAATACTATGCTCCATCATACATGATATACGACAAAAATTTCCTTAAAATGCTATACCCAAGCCTAGACCGGTAATTAATCAGGCCTAAATTTTAGGCTTGAACCTGGCCCTTGGACCTACCATTTCAGCCCAATCTAAACTGGAAGTTGTACAAGAGCAAAAGCCCAATGGACAAGCCCAGCCTATTAAATCGACCATAGTATCCAATCACCTAAAATGGCTAAAATGCCCATGCACAGAGAATTTTGTTCCATTTGAGGATACTATGGCCACTATACTATCTCTAATAAATTAATGCAATTCCTGTTGTTCTTTTGATCCTCATGATTTACCTGTGATCAAACTAGAGAAGTGAATAAGCATTATATATTTATACCTATTTATAATTAATCAATTTACCATGTCCATTTGCTCCAGCCCACTTTTCATGAGCAACAGGAAAAAAAATTACACTGAGTGGACGGTTCTAACCATCTATTACATGTTCAATCTTTTTATTTATTTTATTTTAATTACTTGAAGGCATTCCTCAAAAGCTTATTCGTGCTTGACCAAGAATTCAATTCTGTTCTATGATAGGTTGATTTTGCAAATCATGAGAATGGTGATTTCTACTACCCTTTAAGAGGTCCTCCTGGGAATCTGGTTTCTGACCAGAATGTATAGAACACACATGAAACTACTAAAAAGTGGTGTTATGTCTTTTAGGACAGCTCAATTCACAGGTTGAAAATTACGTTTGCATTTTTGTTATAGACTAAAAATTATAGTCATAAACCTTATAGGTGTTCATTGACAGGTATTTGTGCAAATTATAATGCTGAATTTTCTCTCATGTGATGATTTCCAGGCAATCAATAAAAGTTTATCAGCCCTGAGAGACGTTATATTTGCTATTACGAAGAAAGAGGACCATGTGTCATTCATCACTACACCAAAACTGTGAAAAAAGGACGGTCCAAAACCGTCTCAAATGACCAAAAAGGATGGTCATGGACCGTCACAAGGGCCGTCAAATTTTAACGTGTCGTATTACTAAAAGGACGGTCGAAAACCGTCATTTTTATTGACAAAAAAAGGACGGTCATGGACCGTCCTAAAAAAGGACAGTCGTGAACCGTCCTTAAAAAGGACAGTCTTGGACAGTCTCTTATGAGCCTTTAAAGGACGGCCATCGACCGTCCTTTAAAAAGACTGTTATAGACCGTCTCTAATGAGCCTTCAAAGGACGGCCATAGACCGTCCTTTAAAAGGATGGCCATGGACCGTCCTTAAAAAGGACTGTCATGGTCCGTCTCTTATGGGCCTTCAAAGGATGGCCACAGACCGTCTTTAAAAAGGACTGTCATGGTCCGTCCCTTATGGGCCTTCAAAGGACAGCCACAGATCGTCCTTTAAAAGGACGGTCATGGACCATCCTTAAAAAGGACTGTCATGGACCGTCCCTTATAAGAGGGTCAATATACACCTGTTACATCATCATATTCTTCCTAATATACACCTATTATATAATATATTTCATCATATTCACATTCACATCCATCTAAACCCAAACTATGTAAATCCAACATAAACTACATTCATCCAAACATAAACTACATCCATCTAAACCCAAACTACATAAATCCAACATAAACTACATCCATCTAAACCCAAACTACGTAAATCCAACATAAACTACATCCATCTAAACCTAAACTACGTGAATCCAACATAAACTACATTCATCCAAACATAAACTACATCCATCCAAACACAAGCAATCTTATCCACATTACATTCATCCACACATAAATACATATAAGTTTAACATCATAAATAAAAAAAGAAAAAAAATCAGCAACAATTTTCTTTTTGTGTCTTTCACCTGAAAAAAAATATATTAAACCAACAAAACATTATAATTCAGAATCATGAAGAATTGCATAAACTTCTTCCAAAAAAGTGAGCACTTTTTAAAAATAAAACCGATCATTAAAATAGGTTTAGGTTTAGGTTTTAGGTTTAGGTTTAGGTTTAGGATTAGGTTTTAGGTTATAGGTTATAAGTTTAGGTTATAGGTTATACGTTAAGGTTTAGGTTATAGGCTTTGGTTTAGGTTTAGGTTTAGGTTTAGGCTTAGGTTATGGGTTTAGGTTAAGGTTTAGGTTTTAGTTATAGGTTATAGTATATAGGTTATAGCTTTAGGGAATTGAGAATAGGTTAAGGTTAAGGTTTAGGTTTAGGAAATCGGGTCCGAGTTCGGGATCGGGTTTAGGTTTGGGTTATCAAGTTTAGGTTTAAGTTTAGGTTAGGGAGTTGAGATTAGGATTAGGTGTAGGTTTAGGTTCAAGGATTTGAAAATACATTTCGATTTTAGGTTTAGGTTTAGGTTTTAGGCTTATGTTTAGGTTATAGGTTTAGGTTATAAGTGCAGGTAATAGGTTTAGGTTTATGTTAGGTTATAGGTTAAGGTTTAGGTTTAGGAAATCGGGTTCGGGTTCGGGATCGGGTTTAGGTTAGGATTAGGGAGTTGAGATTAGGATTAGGTGTAGGTTTAGGTTTAGGGATTTGAGAATACATTTAGGTTTAGGTTAAGGTTTAGGTTTAGGTCTAGTTTTAGCTTATAAGCAATAAGTTTTAGGTTTAGGTTTAAGTTATAAGTTACAGGTTTAGGTATAGCTCTAGGCTTAAGTTTAGGTTACAAGATAAAGGTTTAGGGAATTGAGAATAGGTTAAGGTTTAGGTATAGGAAATCGGGTTTGGGTTTGAGATCGGGTTTAGGTTTGGGTTTTCAAGTTTAGGTTTAGGTGTAGGTTAGGGAGTTGAGATTAGGATTAGGTGTATGTTTAGGTTTAGGGATTCGAGAATACATTTAGGTTTTAGGTTTAGGTTAAGGTTTAGGTTTAGGTTTAGGTTAAGGTTAAGGTTAAGGTTTAGGTTTAGGTTTAGGTTTAGGTTTAGGTTATAAGCTATAGGTTTAGGAAATTGAGAATATGTTAAGGTTTAGGTTTAGGAAATTGGGTTCGGGTTCGGGATCGGGTTTAGGTTTTGGTTTTCAAGTTTAGGTTTAGGTTTAGGTTAGGGAGTTGAGATTAGGATTAGGTGTAGGTTTAGGTTTAGGGATTTGAGAATACATTAAGGTTTAGGTTTAGGAAATCGGGTTCGGGTTCGGGATCGGGTTTAGGTTTGAGTTTTCAAGTTTAGGTTTAGGTTTAAGTTAGGGAGTTGAGATTAGGATTAGGTGTAGGTTTAGGTTTAGGGATTTGAGAATACATTTAGGTTTTAGGTTTATGTTTAGGTTATAGGTTATAGGTTTAGGTTAAGGTATAGGTTTAGGTTTCGGTTTAGGTTATAAGCAATGGGTTTAGGGAATTGAGAATAGGTTAAGGTTTAGGTTTAGGAAATCGGGTTCGGGTTCGAGATCGGGTTTAGGTTTGAGTTTTCAAGTTTAGGTTTAGGTTTAGGTTAGGGAATTGAGATTAGGATTAGGTGTAGGTTTAGGTTTAGGAATTTGAGAATACATTTAGGTTTTAGGTTTATGTTTAGGTTATAGGTTATAGGTTTAGGTTAAGGTATAGGTTTAGGTTATAAGCAATAGGTTTAGGGAATTGAGAATAGGTTAAGGTTTAGGTTTAGGAAATCGGGTTCGGGTTCGGGTTGGGGATCAGGTTTAGGTTTTTCTTTTCAAGTTTAGGTTTAGATTTAGGTTAGGGAGTTGAGATTAGGATTAGGTGTAGGTTTAGGGATTTGAGAATACATTTAGGTTTTAGGTTTAGGTTTAGGTTATAGGTTATAGGTTATAGGTTTAGGTTTAGGTATAGGTTTAGGTTTCAGCTTAGGTTATAAGCAATAGGTTTAGGGAATTGAGAATAGGTTAAGGTTTAGGTTTAGGGAATCGGGTTTGGGTTCAGTATCGGGTTTAGGTTTGAGTTTTCAAGTTTAGGTTTAGGTTTAGGTTAGGAAGTTGAGATTAGGATTAGGTGTAGGTTTAGGTTTAGGGATTTGAGAATACAATTAGGTTTTAGGTTTAGGTTTAGGTTATGGGCTATAGGTTATAAGTTTAGGTTTAGGTTAAGGTATAGGTTTAGGTTTCGGTTTAGGTTATAAGCAATAAGTTTAGGGAATTGAGAATAGGTTAAGGTTTAGGTTTAGGAAATCAGGTTCGGGTTCGGGATCGGGTTTAGGTTTGGATTTTGAAGTTCAGGTTTAAGTTTAGGTTAGGGAGTTGAGATTAGGATTAGGTGTAGGTTTAGGTTTAGGGATTTGAGAATACATTAATGTTTAGGTTTAGGAAATCGGGTTTGGGTTCGGGATCGGGTTTAGGTTTGAATTTTCAAGTTTAGGTTTAGGTTTAGGTTTAGGTTAGGGAGTTGAGATTAGGATTAGGTGTAGGTTTGGATTTAGGGATTTGAGAATACATTTAGGTTTTAGGTTTATGTTTAAGTTTTAGGTTACAGGTTTAGGTATAGGTTTAGGTATAGGTTTAGGTTTTAGTTTAGGTTATAAGCAATAGGTTTAAGGAATTGAGAATAGGTTAAGGTTTAGGTTTAGGAAATCGGGTTCGGGTTCGAGATCGGGTTTAGGTTTGGGTTATCAAGTTTAGGTTTAGGTTTAGGTTAGGGAGTTTAGATTAGGATTAGGTGTAGGTTTAGCTTTTGGGATTTGAGAATACATTTAGGTTATATGTTTATGTTTAGGTTTAGGTTTAGGTTTAGGTATAGGTTTAGGTTATAAGTAATAGGTTTAGGGAATTGAGAATAGGTTAAGGTTTAGGTTTAGGAAATCGGGTTCGGGTTCGGGATCGGGTTTAGGTTTGGATTTTCAAGTTTAGGTTTAGGTTTAGGTTAGGGAGTTGAGATTAGGATTCGGTATAGGTTTAGGTTTAGGGATTTGAGAATACATTTAGGTTTTAGGTTTAGGTTTAGGTTATAGGTTACATGTTTAGGTTAAGGCTATAGGTTATAGGTTTAGGTTAAGGTTTAAGGATTTGAGAATACATTTAGGTTTTAGGTTTAGGTTTAGGTTTAGGTTATAGGTTACAGGTTTAGGCTTAGGTTTAGGTTTATGCTATAGGTTATAGGTTTAGGTTAAGGTTTAGGTTTAGGTTTAAGTTTAGGTTATAAGCTATAGGTTTAGGGAATTGAGAATAGGTTAAGGTTTAGGTTTAGGAAATCGGATTCGGGTTCGGGATCGGGTTTAGGTTTTGGTTTTCAAGTTTAGGTTTAGGTTTAGATTAGGGAGTTGAGATTAGGGGTAGGTTTAGGTTTAGGGATTTGAGAATACATTTAGGTTTTAGGTTTATATTTAGGTTATACGTTACATTGTTAGGTTAAGGCTATAGGTTATAGGTTTAGGTTAAGGTTTAGGTTAAGGTTTAGATTTAGGTTTAAGGACTTGAGAATACATTTAGGTTTTGGGTTTAGGTTTAGGTTTAGGTTTAGGTTTATGCTATAGGTTATAGGTTTAGGTTAAGGTTTAGGTTTAAGTTTAGGTTATAAGCTATAGGTTTAGGGAATTGAGAATAGGTTAAGGTTTAGGTTTAGGAAATCGGGTTCGAGTTCGGGATTGGTTTTAGGTTTGAGTTTTCAAGTTTAGGTTTAGGTTTAGGTTAGGGAGTTGAGATTAGAATTAGGTGTAGGTTTAGGTTTAGGAATTTGAGAATACATTTAGGTTTTAGGTTTATGTTTAGGTTATAGGTTATAGGTTTAGGTTAAGGTATAAGTTTAGGTTTCGGTTTAGGTTATAAGCAATTGGTTTAAGGAATTGAGAATAAGTTAAGGTTTAGGTTTAGGAAATTGGGTTCGGGTTCGGGATCGGGTTTAGGTTTTAGTTTTCAAGTTTAGGTTTAGGTTTAGGTTAGGGAGTTGAGATTAGGATTAGGTGTAGGTTTAGGTTTAGGGATTTAAGAATACATTTAGGTTTTAGGTTTATGTTTAGGTTATAGGTTATAGGTTTAGGTTAAGGCTATAGGTTATAGGTTTAGGTTAAGGTTTAGGTTTAGGTTTAAGGATTTGAGAATACATTTAGGTTTTAGGTTTAGGTTTAGGTTATAGGTTACAGGTTTAGGTTTAGGTTTAGGTTTAGGTTTATGCTATAGGTTATAGGTTTAGGTTAAGGTTTAGGTTAAGGTTTAGGTTTAAGTTTAGGTTATAAGCTATTGGTTTAGGGAATTGAGAATAGGTTAAGGTTTAGGTTTAGGAAATCGGGTTCGGGTTCGAAATCGGGTTTAGGTTTGAGTTTTCAAGTTTAGGTTTAGGTTTAGGTTAGAGAGTTGATATTAGGATTAGGTGTAGGTTTAGGTTTAGGGATTTGAAAATACATTTAGGTTTTAGGTTTATGTTTAAGTTATATAGGTTATAGGTTATAGGTTTAGGTTAAGGTATAAGTTTAGGTTTCGGTTTAGGTTATAAGCAATTGGTTTAAGGAATTGAGAATAGGTTAAGGTTTAGGTTTAGGAAATCGGGTTCGGGTTCGGGTTTGGGATCAGGTTTAGGTTTTGGTTTTCAAGTTTAGGTTTAGGTTTAGGTTAGGGAGTTGAGATTAGGATTAGGTGTAGGTTTAGGTTTAGGGATTTGAGAATACATTTAGGTTTTAGGTTTATGTTTAGGTTATAGGTTATAGGTTTAGGTTAAGGCTATAGGTTATATGTTTAGGTTAAGGTTTAGGTTTAGGTTTAAATTTAGGTTTAAGGATTTGAGAATACATTTAGGTTTTAGGTTTAGGTTTAGGTTATAGGTTACAGGTTTAGGTTTAGGTTTAGGTTTATGCTATAGGTTATAGGTTTAGGTTAAGGTTTAGGTTAAGGTTTAGGTTTAAGTTTAGGTTATAAGATATAGGTTTAGGGAATTGAGAATAGGTTAAGGTTTAGGTTTAGGAAATCGAGTTCGGGTTCGGGATCAGGTTTAGGTTTTGGTTTTCAAGTTTAGGTTTAGGTTTAGGTAAGGGAGTTGAGATTAGGATTATGTGTAGGTTTAGGTTTAGGGATTTAAGAATACATTTAGGTTTTAGGTTTATGTTTAGGTTATAGGTTACAGGTTTAGGTTAAGGCTATAGGTTATAGGTTTAAGTTAAGGTTTAGGTTAAGGTTTAGATTTAGGTTTAAGGATTTGAGAATACATTTAGGTTTTAGGTTTAGGTTTAGGTTATAGGTTACAGGTTTAGGTTTAGGTTTATGTTTAGGTTATAGGTTATAGGTTTAGGTTTAGGTTAAGGTTTAGGTTTAGGTTTAAGTTTAGGTTATAAGATATAGGTTTAGGGAATTAAGAATAGGTTAAGGTTTAGGTTTAGGAAATCGGGTTCGGGTTCGGGTTCGGGATCGGGTTTAGGTTTGAGTTTTCAAGTTTAGGTTTAGGTTTAGGTTAGGGAGTTGAGATTTGGATTAGGTATAGGTTTAGGTTTAGGGATTTGAGAATACATTTAGGTTTTTGGTTTAGGTTTAGGTTATAGGTTACATATTTAGGTTAAGGCCATATGTTATAGGTTTAGGTTAAGGTTTGGGTTTAGGTTTAAGGATTTGAGAATACATTTAGGTTTTAGGTTTAGGTTTAGGTTATAGGTTACAGGTTAGAGGTTTAGGTTTAGGTTTAGGTTTATGCTATAGGTTATAGGTTTAGGTTAAGGTTTAGGTTAAGGTTTAGGTTTAGGTTTAAGTTTAGGTTATAAGCTATAGGTTTAGAGAAGTCAGAATAGGTTAAGGTTTAGGTTTAGGAAATCAGGTTCGGGTTCGGGATCGGGTTTAGGTTTAGGAAATCGGGTTCGGGTTCGGGATCGGGTTTAGGTTTGAGTTTTCAAGTTTAGGTTTAGGTTTAGGTTAGGGAGTTGAGATTAGGATTAGGTGTAGGTGTAGGTTTAGGAATTTGAGAATACATTTAGGTATTAGGTTTATGTTTAGGTTATAGGTTATAGGTTTAGGTTTAGGTTTAGGTTAAGGTATAAGTTTTGGTTTCGGTTTAGGTTATAAGCAATAGGTTTAGGGAATTAAGAATAGGTTAAGGTTTGGGTTCAGGATCGGGTTTAGGTTTAGGTTAGGGAGTTTAGATTAGGATTAGGTGTAGGTTTAGGTTTAGGTTATAGGTTATAGGTTTAGGTTTGGTTTTGGTTTTGATTTAGGTTATAGGTTATAGGTTTAGGTTAAGGTTTAGGGAAAGGTAATAGGTTTTGATTTAGGTTATAGGTTATAGGTTTAGGTTTTAGGTTTAAGTTTAGGTTTTGATTTATATTATAGGTTATAGGTTTAGGTTAAGGTTTAGGTTTAGGTTATAGGTTTTGGGATTTAAGAATGGGTTCGGGTTTAGGTTATAAGTTTTGGTTATAGGTTATAGGTTTAGGTTAAGGTTTATGTTTAGGTTATAGGTTTTGGGATTTGAGAATGGGTTCGGGTTTAGGTTATAGGTTTTGGTTTTGGTTTAGGTTATAGGTTTTGGGATTTGAGAATGGGTTCGGGTTTAGGTTATAAGTTTTGGTTTTGGTTTAGGTTTAGGTTATAGGTTTTTGGATTTGAGAATGGGTTATGGTTTAGGTTTAGGAAATCGGGTTCAGGTTCGGGATTCGGTCTAAGTTTGAGTTTTCAAGTTTATGTTTAGGTTTAGGTTAGGGAGTTGAGATTAGGATTAGGTGTAGGTTTAGCTTTAGGGAATTGAGTTTAGCTTATAGGTTTAGGGAAAGCTTAGGTTTAGGTTATAGGTTTTGGGATTTGGGAATAGTTTTAGGTTATAAGTATAGGTTTAGGTTTAGGTTATAGGTTAAGGTTTAGGGATTTGAGTTTAGGCTATAAGTTTAGGTTTAGGTCTAGGTTTAGGTTTAGGGAATTAAGTTTAGGTTATAGGTTTAGGGAAAGGTTAGGTTTAGGTTATAGGTTTTGGGATTTGAGAATAGTTTTAGGTTATAAGTATAGGTTTAGGTTAGGTTATAAGTTAAGGTTTAGGGATTTGAGTTTAGGTTATAGGATTAGGTTTAGGTTTAGGTTTAGGGATTTGAGTTTAGGTTATAGGTTTAGGTTTAGGTTTGGGTTTGGGTTTTGGGATTTGGTTTTGATTATATGTTTTGATTTAGGTTATAGATTATAGGTTTAAGTTTTAGGTTTTGGTTTTAGGTTTAGGTTTGGTTTAGGTTATAGGTTTTGATTTAGGTTATAGGTTAACGGTTTAGGTTATAGGTTTTTGGATTTGAGAATGGGTTCGAGTTTAGGCTATAGGTTTTGGCTTTGGTTTAGGTTATAGGTTTAGGTTTGGGTTTAGGTTATAGGTTATAGGTTTAGGTTTAGGTTTAGATTATGGGTTATAGGATTTGAGAATGCGTTCGGGTTTAGGATATAGGTTTTGGTTTTGGTTTTGGTTATATGTTTTGATTTAGGTTTAGGTTTTAGGTTAAGGTTATAGGTTTAGGTTAAGGTTTAGGTTTAGGTTTAGGTTTAGGTTATAAGATATAGGTTTAGGGAATTGAGAATAGGTTAAGGTTAAGGTTTAGGTTTGGGTTCGGGATTGGGTTTATGTTTGGGTTTTCAAGTTTAGGTATAGGTTTAGGTTAGGGAGTTAAGATTAGGATTAAGTGTAGGTTTAGGTTTAGGGATTTGAGAATACATTTAGGTTTTAGGTTTAGGGATTTGTTTAGGTTTTAGGTTTAGGTTTAGGTTAAGGTTGATGTTTAGGTTATAGGTTAAGGTTTTGGGTCATAGGTTTTGGTTTAGGTTAAGGGTATGGTCCCTGCAAATACAGATATAAACACGGCCATTCGGCGCAAATGGCCAGGCCCTTCCAATGCTGTCCATAAAAAATGGACAGCTTTATCATGGTCATAATAGTGGTTCTCTCTTTTTAGGGAACTCCGCTCTTCCGAATAGCTCCAACGCACATTCGGGTCTGCTCCATTAATTTCGATTAAATACATAAACACGGCATGTCCAAATGGTCAGGCCCCTCCAATGTTGTCTATAGGAAATGGACAGCTTCATCATGGTCATAACAGCGGTTTCCACCTTCCAAGGACCCCCGCTCAACATTCGGATAGCTCCGACGCACATCCGGGTCTGCTCCATCAATTTCGAGTTAATACATAAACATGGCCTGTCTAAATGGTCAGGCCACTCCAATGCTTTCCATAGGAAATGGACAGCTTCATCATGGTCATAATAGTAGTTTTCACCTTCCAGGGACCCCCGCTCAACATCCAGATAGCTCCGACGTACATCCGGGTCTGCTCCATCAATTTCGATCTAATACATTTTAAAACAACATAATTATATCTAAAAGCATTTGGATACCTGGGGAAGGCCTCCCATATTCGTATTGTTGGTTACTCGTCCCTTTATCTATAAGCCACAATCGACCAACACTTTCTATTACTACCTATATTCTGAAACCAACACAAATATAACTGGGAAACAATATAAGGAATAAAAAAAATGAATTTACCTGTACACATCATTAAATGTTTCCCTATAAGGAGGTGATATTATATCTTTGATAGCCACCTGTATGATAGAGAAAAATGCAACCGATATAGTCTGTTACAATTCAAAGGAGAAAAAAGATTTGTCACAACATGCCACACATGTTGTCACCAATCACAAAAAAATAAAGAATTATGATTTTAACCTCACATTGCACATCTTACATGGTAACTGATATGAAATAAGGTTGGACTGCAAGAATTATGATTTAATAATTGGATCTTTCTTAATTCTCTGTCCATAGAAGTTCAGCTGATGCTGGGCAAAAACCAGACATGTCTTGTCAAAGCAAAAACTGATCTGATTATCTTTTAAAAAAAAGGACACCAGAAAAAAAAAAAAGACAAGCTGAGAAGCATCGTGGTGCTTAGAGAAAAAAGGTACCAGAGTAATATTAAACCAATTTGATATTGACTTGTTAGCCCAAGAATGTGAGGGTTGAAATTATTTTGGGTTTATAAGGTGGTAAATACAGTCTTAGGTAGCTATTTTGGATAGGCTTTCTTTCGCAATTCTGTTGAAGTAGTGAGTTATTTGATATGCTCTTGAATTCAAGAGAACGTGTATAAAACATCATACTTAATAGGTATGGATGGAAGAATGCTTTGAAATTTTAATAGGTATGTAACAGGTATACTAGGATGTTGCTGCATTGAAAGAGAAAACAAGTGATAAACTATCATAATGGGCACAATTAACTAGCTTACCTATCCCTCTTCCTTACGAGACATCCAGAACTTTCAGTTTTGCTCAAAGAATTTGCATGTTAACCATAAAAAGTCCAAACAATCCCTTAAGGTCACCAATATACGGGAAAAAAAAAATTTACTGTGATTATGGGAGTTCAAAGCATACTTCACTCAGTCACAGTTAGTTAAGATGTATTAGCCCCAACTCTTTAGGCCAGATTTATGTGACTCCAACTGACTTGATTTCCAGATATTGCACAAGAAAGTTAAGTATTGGATTTATGTGACTCCAACTGACTTGATTTCCAGATATTGCACAAGAAAGTCAAGTGTTGGATTTATGTGACTCCAACTGACTTGATTTCCAGATATTCATATGCTAAAGTGAAAATCACCTTGTTACTTTCTATTATCTGGGTTAGTCTAAAAATTATTAATAATGCAGGTGCAACCAAGGAGGCACATGTCAAGTACCTAACACAAAGGGGCTGCCTTAAGCCCATTGGATATCAAGCTATCAGCTTCATGTACATGAAATGAAAAATGCATTGCTTTTCATGGTTCACACTTGGTAACATATGCTTGCATATGCATTTCATGGTTCGCACTTGGTAAACTCAAACTAAACAATCCATGCTATGAATTCAAATGTATATAGGTGGTATCCTAAAAAGTACTTGTTTCCACTTGATTAAATTTTGCCAATTCAATTCATAGTCTGATACAAATGTCCCTAGGATAAGCTGAACATGCAAATTGACGTGCAGGGCCTATTGAGATGTTTTAATGACATTCAATCCTTCCATCAATTCAGTCTGATACAAATGTCTCTAGAATGCACTCTAAAACAAAGAAAGAAATAAAGGTGCTTTCAAGAGAACCATTTAAGTTAACATGGAATAGGGACCACCAAATGCTAACATGGAATGAAATGTGTAAGATCTCACTTGACTAGATTGCCAACTACAACCTCGCTAACAGCTCGAGCCACTCCTCATCTTGAAAAAGCACTAGCCCTAGATATGTAAACCTGCAACCACTCCGCTGATTCATACTATGCATCAGTCCTATATAAAAATCAGCCAAGTTTTGCATTGACTTGGCCAATCCACCGGGCCATGAAAACTTAGCCGAGTCAATATTTGTCTTATAAAATTAGTTAATAAGAACCATTTTTTTTAGGTGAACACCTTTTCTTTACTTCAAATCAACAAATTACCTAGAAACCAAAAAAGAGGGGAGTTCTTATGGCTAAATTACTAAAGAAAACAAATCTAGGAAAATCTAATGTTACCACAAGGAGATTATTATAAATTTGGAAGAAAGAGGCCCAAAAATTGGTCCAAACGATAATGACCAGTAAAACCTTATTGCTACATCTAGATTCAAAAAATCTAAAAGAAAAACAATCCAAAAAAATTTGAAGAATATGAAAGTTCAGCAAATCAAAATTAGTAAACCTGTTTTTAATCGAACCAAAGGGAACAAATTAGTTTAGAATTCCCAATAAGACCCTACTATTGTTTCTGATAAAACACAACAGCCTTAAATATTCAAAGAGTTTCCAACAAAAACTTCAACAAGATCTCCAAGACACCACAACCGCAGGACCACCCCTCACAAATGACATACAATCAGTGATTGAAAGGTTAAGACTCTCAAACCAAGAAAGATTATATGAAAAGAAAATAAGAGGAGATTAGAAGAGATCAAAATATAAGACTCAAGATATAAGAAACCCTACGGACCTTCTTCCTCTGATACCATGTTTAGGAAAGAACGAACTTGGGAAGAAAAGAAACTTAGAGAGGCCTGAATGTCTAGCCCTCTCTCTTTCTATATTAAGTGAATAACATAAACTAACCTTAGAAAAAATGGTAAAAAACAAAAGAAAGAAAAGGAAATAAAGGACAACTAATAAAAGGAAAATAAGAGGCCCATGGCCCAAGGGATATGGCCCAATTATGTTAACAAGACACACACACACACACACACACACACACACACACACACACACACACACACACAGGGAGAGAGCCCAACATGCACAAAGCTTCAATTGACAAGTGGCATGGCTAATTAATGATCTAGACAATCCATTCACTCACTCCACTAAGGACAAGCCAATGTGCAAAAATCACACTAACCAAATAGACATCAGATCAATCGCATGAAAAATGGATAATCTAGATCGAGCAAATAAACAAAATAGTTACATATGATACTATTCTAACATCCATTCAGTAGACCCCACCATGTACTCCACTAAGGACAAGACAATGTGCAAAAATCACACTAACCAAATAGACATGCAAAGGGACAATTGAAAACAGTATAAATTGAATTTATTGGGGAAACATACTAGACTATTTCATCCCATGACATCGGAAACAAAGTAAAACATGGCATTTTCATATTAACAAGAGTTAAGGAAGAATTTCCATTCTTTATAGACAGTTGGAAACACAATAGCAAATACACACATGTGCAGAAGGGGTTGTTGTGCAAATGCTCCAAAAGAAAATATATACTTCAAGGACAATTCTCCACTAGCTTTTGTAGCCAAAGTATGATACACATAATCCTCCGTTGAAACACATTAAGTCAGGATTCATAAAACACATTAAGTTGTCGTCTCCCACTGTACATTGAGTACATGTTCATCCAGTGGGCTCATGTACTACAGACAATCACAACTAATTCATATACTGAAGATTAGACAATGGGCCACACAACTGATAGATATTAGTTTATGATTCAAAATATAATAATAAAAGCCAACCAACAAAAGTATCCCATATGGAATCCTACCAAGAGTACAAGTGGATTTAGGGAAGACTAGTTCCTAGCAAGGCAAGACATTTCTTATAGAAATGCAGTTTGGGAAGCAATTTAACTACTTTCTCAGTTTAACAAAGACCCAAATTTCTTATCAATATCCCATATGGAAATTGACAAAAGGTTCGGATTAATTTAAGGAACTTCTGCAACATTTTAATCAAAATCTCTGTTTCTTTCACACTGTAAGACATACCTCTTCAGTAGGTGGACCAGGTGGTCTGTGTGGACGATAGGTTTGCTGGCTATAATCGCTAGAAAGAGGCGAAGGCCTTACAGGGTTCTGAGCAAAGAAAGTTATTAGAACTGGCAAAATGAAATATAAGTGCAAATCTTCTTCCAAAATAATTAGATGGGAAAGATGCTGATGAATGTGGAACTGCTAATCAACATTAATAGCAGGTCTATGCAAAAAATGGAAACAGAATACACCCTTCTCACATATCAAGAGAAGCTGTAATTGAAGGACATAGTAGAGAGAATGGGACAAGTAAATGAAATAATATTAAGGAGGCAATGACAACATCAATTTCTGCATGGAATATATTGCTTCATCATGAATATCACAACAACACTGAGGCTGAAGTCCTAATCACAATGTGAATATAATTTCACGAAATGCATGCCTCACTAAGCAAAGCCCTCATCTATGCATACACATCTAGCATTTGCTTGATAATCACCTATGTCATTTCTGATAATTTTGGAAAGGTTCCAAAGGTCGATATGTTAGAATTAGAATTCTATTGATGTTGGATACACTTAAATGACATGAGATGAGATGAGACAAACCTGGTTATACACATCTAGCATTTTCATTCCACCAACCATACAGAATCTTCTATAAATAAATAAAAACTTCCTGGTTATAAAATTATATATATAAACAAAATTGAAAAATACACTTAAAACCCATATAAAATGAAAAGAAAAAAAAAACAAATTCCTAAAAACCCAACAAATCTCACGTCAAATTTAACAATACCCATATCCCCAAATCCAACAAAAATCAAAACCTATATACCAAAATCCCACAAAAACCATTCCAGACCCTAAAAACCCCAATCTGGAGAAAAAATGGGGAGGGAGAGAGAGTACCATTCAGCAAACTGATGCTGGATTCATCGGTGTTGATGTTGTAGAGGATGCCTTCGTATCTGATTTCGCATTTGGATGTCAAGCTAATCACGCTGCCGATGTAGGAATCTATGGATCCTCCTCCACCGATAGATCCTGAAGAAGCTTCTGTCGTAGCTGTTGTTGCTGCTGTTGCCGCCATGGCTTTTCACAATTGAGAGAGAAAGAGAGAGGGTTTCTCGTCAATGGAAGATGAGGAAAAGAGGGAAAATAGGAAATGAGGAGCGGGCATTTGATCGTTTTCGTCTTTTGAAGAAGATAAAAATTTCAAATCCGTATATTGTGAGTTTACCATTAGTTATAACACCAAATGTATTAACAGTCGTACATGCATGAGACCATTTTTTGGATGGTTAAAATCGTTTTACAAAATAATTAAAATTATAAATATTTACTATTTACAACTAGACCGGTTATTTCTATGGTCTGGATAACTCTATATCTTAGCCACTATTGTTATGGACAAGTCAACACCATTTTACATGAAATGCAAGACTCACAATGAAAAACTTGTAGCATGAAAACGTTAACTTGAACTTTGGACCTGGTATCGCTCTATGGGCCCCACCATGATCGATTTGTTTCATCCATGCCGTCCATACATTTCATAAAATCATTTTGTGTACTAGTACAAGAAATTAGACTGAAATAAATCTTGGGTAGACCACACAATCAAAAAACACTATTGAGCGTCGACCATTAAAAACATTTTGGGGGCCATAGAAGTTTTAGATCAAGCTGATTTTTGTTTTTTCCCTTAATCTACGCCTCTATGACCTAATCAACAGATGGATGTCAAATAAACAGTACATTGCACCTTAAGAGGATTTTAATGGTGGATATCCAATCACTATTGGTTTCATGTGGTGTGGTCCACCTGAGATTTCTATCCCTTTAATTTTGTGGATCAAGACCTAAATTATCAGTAAAAATGGATGAATGGAATGGATGAAATGCATACATCATGGTGGGGCCCACAGATGGCTAGTGGTAGGGGGAGTAGCCAATCCGTTTCAGAGAGGGAGAGAGAGCGCTGACGCTCCTCGAGCTCTAACTTGCAGGAACGGTTTAAAGGAGATCAAAGTTAAATGGGCCTCACAATGATGTATTTATCATATCTACACCATTCATCACTTTGGAGAGATCATTTTAGATCATGATCCCAAACATGAATAATTTACAATTATTAAATGGACCACACTAGCATTACTGTCCCACTGTTTTCTATCTGGGGTCCACTGGAACTTTGGCTTTAACTCGTTCTTTGTTCATTGCCATAAAATGATCTCTCCAAGTGGATGGAGGGTGTGGATACAAAACATACATCATGGTAGGGCCCAAAAATGAGAGGTATATAGATCTCTAGTGGACCACACCACATGAAAACAATAGTGATTGGATATCCATCATTAAAATCCTCCTAAGGCTCACTTTACTATTTATTTGACATCTAATTTGTTTATTAGGTCATACAAGCCCCATCAGAACTCTTTGTTGCCCAGCTCCTTTAGCCTGACCTCAACCAACCTGATGTCAGACTTGACCTTGGGCCTACTTTGATTTACATATTATATATCCATTTTATGTGTCCCACTTGGATGAGGAGTCAGACCAAGTTTCACATGCATTATAATTTTAGGTGGGCCCCACCAAGTGCTTTTATATGTTTTAGGCATTTCTTCACATGATTTTAGATGGTATGGTCCACCTTGAGGGGCTTCATGGGGCCCATTGAAATATTTGTGTTTGATTTAAATCGCCCATCAATTCTGATATATAATTCAGTGGATGAGCCAAAAAATTATATAGATTAAAGGTCTAAGTGGACCACACCATAAGAAATAATAAAAAATAAATTTCTATCGTTAATATGTTATGTAGTTTTCAACCAAGCTAATATATATGTTTTCCCTTATTCCATGTCTGTATTAACTTATAAACAGGTTAGATCTCAAATAAACATCACGGCAGGCCCTAAGAAGGTTTCAATAGTGGGCGTCACTATCCCACTCTTTTCTATGGTGGGTCCACTTGAACTTTGGATCTGCCCTATCAGTCAGATGCACCATTCCATGGTGGGCCACGAGCTTAAAAATAAAGTCAATCCATGACTTGGGTGGGCCACACCACATACTATAGTTGAGAGGGTTACCCTCCCATTAAAACATTCATAATCATTTATTGGGCCTACCTAGATGTGGTTCATAGATCCAGCCCATTTATTATGTGTGTCCCACTTGGATGAGGAGTCAGACCAAGTTTCATACACATCCAAAACTCATGTGGGCCCCACCAAATGCTTTTATATGTTTTAGGGATGTCTTCACATAGTTTTAGATGCTACGGCCCACCTGAGTTTCGCATACGACTGATTTTTAGACTTAAAGGGGGACACATCAAATGACAGGGCTATAAGACCCAGATGAAGGGAAAAAAAATATCAGCTTGATCGATGGCCCCCAAAACATTTTTAATGGTCAAAATTCATTCAACACTATTTCCTGTAATGTGGTCCACTTGAGATTGAGATATAACTCATTTTTTTTATCATCTCATAAAATGATATATAAAAATAGATGGACGGCATGGATGATACACATACATCATGGTGGGCCCCACAGAGCACCGACCACCAGCCATTGGCCGGTGTCAGAGGGAGTAGCCAATCTGTTCCCGACCATAGCAAATACATGTGATTTAATCTCTATGTTTCCTACCGTATGGTCCACTTTAGCCTTCGATCTAGATGATTTTTGGTTTCATGCCCTATAATAATATTTTAAAATATATAGACGGCTTAGATAAGACACATATATTTTAGGCCCTATAGGGCCCCTTATACCCTAAGCATCCTGTGGGGCCCACTATGATTTATTCAATTTATCCACTCCATCCATCCATTTTAACATATAATTTTATTACGTAAGGTCAAAATTGAAGCCTATAAAAATTTGAAGCGGACCACATCATAGGAAACAGTATAAATTGAACGTCTACCATTGAAATTTTTTGGGAGGCCACTAAAGTTTTGGATCAAGTTGATATTTTAGTTCTCCCTTCATCCATGTATTTGTGATCTATTGAACAGGTTGGATGACAAATCAAAATCACTGTAGGCCATAGGAAGGTTTCAACGGTGGAAATCATTATTCCCATTGTTTCTGTGGTATGGTCCACTTGAGCTTTAGATATACTTTAATTGTGGACTCAACCACTAAGGGCTTGTTTGGATGGGTGGATTGGAAGGGATTGAATGGTTTTAGGGTGGATAGCATGGATTTCAAGGTAATGATGGTGTTTACAATGGATTGTCTTAAGATCCATGGAATTGCTATATTCCCCCAGATTGCTATATCAAGTCTGGTTGGCACACTCAGCCAATCTCGGGATTAAACCTTCCCATCCCTTCCAATCCCTCGAACCAAACATGTCCCAGGCAAATTTGACCTGATTAGGGTGGATTGGATGGGAGGTAATGATGGTGTTATCAGTAGATTGTCTTAAGATCCATGGGATTATGTCACGCCCCAGACTCGGTAACCGGATTCACAAGGAACCAGATGGCCGGTTCTGGCCGCAACAGCCTCCGTAGTACCCCATTCTCGGCTCCTGAAGCAGGTTCCGATCCTGGGATCCTACAAGGAGGATTTCCATAACAATATAACCATTTCCAATACGGGCATACCCAAGATCACAACAAGTAAATCTGAGAATAAAAAAGGCACTTATCACAAAATCCACTAAGAATTTGAACTTTTACAAGTTTACATGAGGTCCAAAAGGACATACATAAGATAATAGAAGAAAGAAAGGAAGGATGCAATACTGGGTCCTCAAGCTCAGCTCTAATCCAAACTCTGCCACTGCGACACTACCTAGAGTCTCCTGCACGCATCAATCGTGCATAAGCTTATAGAAGCTTAGAGGGTGGTGTAAGTGTGTGATAATAGTGCACAGAAGAATAATAGGAGATACAGGAAGGAGACATGCTCAATGAGAATATCACTAGCCTTACCGAGGCTTATCATGAATATGATGCAATGAGTACTGGACGCCATACCAAGGCAATGCATGAAGGGGCTTACATAACCAATACTAATGCGATGCAAGTAATGCCAGTGCTCATAACCAAACCGTATGTCAAGTATATTTCCAATCATAAGGAAATCACCGGGGTCCATTACACTGCTGGATGACTGCCGCTCTACAGACCCCGCACAGTCAAACGAGCGTAAGAGACCTCACTACCCGCCTGTGGACAACCAATCACCAGCAAGGCCTGACGGTAGCGGACCCATTCACGAGCTGGTCAGACTCAGCCTAGCAATGCCCTCTTACATCAGGCGAGTAAGGCCACACCCCTATCCAACCGACTACACGACAGTGGGAGTCGCGGCCTAATAGTATAAGGCCCTCGTGCGCTCATATATTCCACTCGGTCACGGCGTTGGAGCAGATCCTTGGTACCATGGAAGTTTTAGGAATTTCACCCATGGGCATCCTATGCACCCAGTATGCTCAAGTAACATTTCCGGTGTCCAAACATGGCCATCCACGATGTATCTGTGGAGGCTACAACCCTGATGAAGCAAGGGTGATAATGCTCATATATTATGCAATGCCAGATGCATGAATCACACAATCAACTATGCATCAATTCCAAGCATCCAACATGCTCAAGAGGGAATATTACGTCCCTCGGGAAGACAGCATGCAATGCCCAATGGCACAATCGTAACCACACACACAGTGTCATCCAAGCATACAATGATGCACATGGGTCATGAAGATGGGTCTAGGCGCATCATGCGGTGATATACAAAGTAAATTACATTCCTCCTATCCAAGAAGGAACCAAGACTAGGTACTTAGACAATATCCATAAGGAATCCCACCTCTAGTGGGGGCCCATTTACCTGGGGTAGCCCATAAGACTAAGCATACAACTACGGGTCTAAGTAATATAGAAATGAGCCTAGCAACTGTCTAAGATAAGTATCCAATCACTTTAAATACAACCGGACCTAGAGGGGTCCATAATGGGGACATTTAACCACCATTCCCCAAAAAGGCATATCTACCATGAACTATATGGATAAAAGGCCCAAGGCCTACATTTAAGATAAAAATAAAAGTAACCACATACATATATTCCTCATAATAGGCCATAAAAAGATATAATACCACTTTTAACAACATGGGCTCTAAGAGGAGAATTAAGGCCCAAGGCCCAATTCCCAATGGCCATAGAATCCATGCATTAAGTTGGACTTGGTGGGCAGCCCGCGTACACAATATACGGCCCAAAAATAGGTTTAAGTTTGGATGAAATGGGCCCCACTACATTAGCCCAATAATTAGTAATTTAAGTAGGCAACCGAGGGCCCAATATTATCCTTACCTCAGCCCACAAGTCCATCAAAATGGTGGAAGTCGGCCCAATGTATGGTTGGGCCAAGCTGGGATGTCAAACCCCAATCTGGGCTCACTAGATGTCCCAAAATTCTGATCTTAAGATGGGGTCCTCATAAGATCACTAAAAGTGACCCAAAGAATGCACTGATTAAGCCCAAGGATTATAAGAAAGCATAAGCATGTAACACGTACACAAGTTCTCAATATGGTGAGCCCCACAGCCAAATAAAGTTGTAACCATAAAATTGTACATTGAAGGCCCTTTGATAAACTTTTTGGCCCGTTTGACTTCCTGGGCCTGCTAAGGTCCAGAAATTAGTTGAGTATGTGGAAATAATCTCATGAAGGCCAACTATACTCACTGGGGGACCGCACCAGATGGAGAGTGTGTATATATCATGAAAAGATCAAGTGGGCCTGTTACTGAATTGTGAGTCCAGTAGCAACCCAAGGCAGAGAGTGCTTCCACAATCGGACGATCCAAGGCTTGGACGACCTGGACCAAACATGCATTAAGGTAGGTTCCACATACATGCACATTGAGCCTTAAATAAATGGCCTAAGGTCTATGGTGGGCCTTTAACCACCCATAGAGAAACCTATGAGCTTACCTTAGGATCACCCAGGAGGACATCCAACCTCAACTGGTTTCCAAGAGGTAGCTCACCACTACCCATATAATGAAAGATCTAAGGCCTAAGCAATGTGTGGACTAGTAGGCCATACCCCATGCCCAACTCATAGGCCATATAGTGGGCCCTCAAGTAAGGTTTGGGCCCAACCACAAAGGTCATAATTCCACATATTGTGGTGGGCTTCATGGGCAGCCCAGTAATTCATTTACATGGGCAAGTTTCACATTTAACACAAGTGAGTTGGGCCTCACTTTTGGCCTAAGTACAGGGTCAGTTTAATGGGCAGCCATGGGCCCGACTTCTTGTGTATCATTGCCCCTAAGCCCATCACAATAGATAGGAGAGTATAGGCTCAAGATCAATGGGCCTATCCAAAAGAACTGAGTCCACAAGGCCTACTTGCTAACACAAACATGCATATACTATATCACATAATGGGCCCTAAAGAAATGGCCCAAAACAAAAGTCATCCAATTCACACATTATGGTGGGCTTGAGGGCAGCCCATAAACCCAAGAATACACATAGGCAAGGCTTATACTGACAGTGTGGGCCTTGCCACATCAGCCCAAAGACTTAACAAGGCCCTCCACAATATACATTTATATGGGCCCCACAAGTCAGCCCATAATTAAGCATTTCATGAGGGCATCACGGCTAATAAATACATACGGTCAGCCTGTAGACGGATCATTGGGTCCGTGAAGCAATAAGGTCAGGCCCTACACGATCTTGGGCTCAAGAAATAGGTTTCCAGCCCATTGGGCCTATAAACTACCAAAAATCTGGTTAAGGCTAACCCCCAACATCACCACAAAGGTGAGCCTTAAGAGCCACTAATTATGCCCAAAAATATCTAAGGAAATAAGGCAAGGAGTGTGTGCAACACTCCCTTAAATCTGGTGGGCCACAACAGCTCCAAAACAATCCACTATGGAGCAAATTTGGGCCCCTTGTTGGAATTCCAGCCCACCCACTTCCTGGGCCTGCTGGAATCCAGAAATTTATTTAATTTAGATGGGTTACTGGCCCACGGTTACCCACACATATCACAGTGGGTCCCACCGGATGAGAGGGGAATGCACAACACACATTAGAAGTGGGCCATGCCACTGGAATACAGGCCCAGCAACAGCTCAAGGTAGGGGCGTCCCGTGGTGGGTAGTCCTACGGGCCTGAGTATCTGGCCCAAAACTGACCCAAGTTTGCAGGCCACACCACGGTCAGTACAGGGGCCCGATGGCCATGAAAATTTACAAGATGGTCCTCCCATAGGTGGACCATGAATCCTCAAAATTTTGTGATTTTTGGACGATCAGAAGTATTTTAATTAATTTAAATAAATCAGACCATCAAGAAAATCTGGTGAATCGGGACACCTGGACGTGGTGAGCCATTCCAGCACTTGTCACGGTGTACACAGGGCTCCATTGGCCCCAAAAATTTGTAGGTGAGTCCCACCATGGGTGGACCACCTCTCTGTAAATTTTCATGATTTTATGATACTCAAAACTATTTAAATTAATTTAAAGAATACAATCTATCCAAGGTGAAATATTGCTGGAATATAACTGTCCTGAATTTGGGTCATCCAATGGGTGGGTTCTGGGCCTCCAAAATTCCTGAAATTTGGACCCAAGGTCCCTCATCAAGCCTAAAACAAGTTGGCATCCAGAAATATGGCCCACCTTCTTAGAAATTATTTTTTTAATATTATTTTTATGGGACTATGCTGCTGGACTGCACAGCAGAAATTTCTGGCAGTCCAGTATGTTGGCCCCCCCTTTTGGATGCCCAAATAGGATTCCTTGGCCCTGAAATTTTGTGGATAGGTCCTACTATGGGTGGGACACCTCCCTACAAAAATTTAGGATTTTTGGGATAGTAAAAATATTTTATTTAACTCATGCAATTTATGGACAGCAAGGTCCAGATTTTTATTTTCCTGCTGCAGTAATGCTGCTGTCCCTGACTTTAGCACCCCATTTGAGTGGGCCCAGGTCTACGTAAGTTTGGAAAAATACAAGGCCAACCTTCCTATACAAGTATACATTAAGGTGGGGTCCACAAAGGTAGCCCAGCATTTCAAAATCAGGCTGATATTTATGAGTTTCCAGCAAACAGTGTAGCTGGACAGTCCAGAAAAATCTGGACCGTCCACCCTCCTTGGCCCACCCTTTTGGGTGATCAAATAGGGACATTTGAAGCTGAGGTTTAGCATACTTTTAGGTGGGGTCCATACCTCAAAGAGAAGTCTAAGAAATCAGGAAAAATGAGACCACAAACAAGGCCTACAACACATACATTACAGCATAAAAAAAATTCCAGCAATCTGGACAGCAACATGTTGCTGTCTAGATCAGCCCCAAAATTTAATAAATGGGAAATAAATCATAGATTCCATAAGGTGGGGTCCACCCTGATGTGTCACACAACTCCTAGGCCCAGCACCTCCCCAAGAAAATCCATAAAATCAGGCCCAAAGGCTTTCCAAATCAAGCAGCAAAACTAGGCAGCACAGTTGGGCCTGGGTGTCCAACAACTTGGGCCTGGATGTCCCAAAATTTAAAAATTCTGGTTGCATGGCACATCAGGTGGGCCACATAATCATTACATCCAAACCATAGAAAGTGGAGAAGAGAGGAATAAAGGAAATCTCATCAAGATGGGGTCCATGGAGAATGGCCCCATCAAGATCACATGCATGCAAGTGATGGCTAAAAAGACCTTATCCAAGGAGTGGTGGACCTTCACCATTGATGTGGTGAGTCCTACACTCTCCATATGAAGCAACAAAAGATCTATGACAATAAGAATCATGCAATCTATCCTACATGCTCACCCACTTGTTGGATCTTCAAGATTCTTCAACCACCATGCTCCTTAAGCTTCAAGGAAGGAGGTTCAATGGTGATGATGGATCTTTGATGGTTAGATCTAGGGGAGAAGAAGAGGATAGAGGGCTGGAAAATTCAGCAATGGAGGACATTTGCAAAGAGGAGAAGAGAGAAATGAAGAAAGAGAGAGGGAGATGAGAGAGTTTCTAAGGTTGAAATGATTGCTTTCTTAGAAAAAGATGAATTTTTGAAAAGAGAAATAATCATTGCTCATGGGATAAGGTGGCTCATCATTGCCTAGAGAAGCCAATCTCATCATGGTTTTCTTGAGAAAAGAAGCCATTATTGCTAGCCTAAAGGTGGCTTACATTGGGAATAGTGCACATGGGGAAATGTGCAATCAGGTGGGTCCCACCAAAAATGCAATCAACGGTCCAAATAATGCGCGGCCCATAACTTTTGATGGACACGCTGGATTTACGTATGAGACCCGGCATTGGAACCGCGGCAACGATGCAGTCGCAATGGCATAGGTCTTGGGTCAATCCGAGTCGGGTCTACGTGACCAAACTCGAGGGTGACCGCAATCACTATCCGAAGGTCGCGGGTCGCCGAAATTTAACCGGTAGGACCGCGGGACCAAAATACACGAGATGCATACTCACACACACACATGCAAACATGTGAACTCGGGTCAGGTCTCACAGATTACTATATATCCCAGGATTAGATCACCCAGTTTGTTTGGCACGCCTTGCCAATCTAGGGATTTAACTTCCAATCCCTTCCAATCTACCTGTCCAAATGGGCCCTAAAATGATCTGGAAAAATGGATTAATGATGTGGATATCATAAACCGTGACTTTGGGCCACGAGCTTAAAAATAAAGTCAATCCATGACTTGGGTGGGCCACACCACATACTATAGTTGAGAGGGTTACCCTCCCATTAAAACATTCATAATCATTTATCGGGCCCACCTAGATGTGGTTCATAGATCTAGCCCATTCACTATAGTTGAGAGGAGTCAACCCAAGTTTCACACTCATCCAAAACTCATGTGGGCCCCATCAATTGAATGCTTTTATATGTTTTAGTGATGTCTTCACATAGTTTTAGTTGCTATGGCTCACCTGAGTTTTGTATACGACTGATTTTTGGACTTAAATGGGACACATCAAATGCATGGTGTTGATGTTCTACATACATCATGGTGGGGCGCACACAGATTAACCTCATGGGAAGTTCCCAAGAGGTGACCTTATAATACCATTTCACTATTTAGATAACTCCTTCATGGGTGTTACTCTAACCGTGTATGGCCCACCTTGATATATTTTATGTATATCGACATTGTCCATATATTTTTCCATCATATATTTAGGATGTGATTTCGAATCATAAGAACTCAATAATCTCAGGTGGGTCATGAAATCACTCTTATGATGATTTTTTCACCTTTGGATTTTGCTGTTTTGATGAGGCTGTATGTTGAATTCTAGGGGTTGTAGGGTTTGATTTTGTTTTCTTGTTAAAGATTGTTCGATTCTACTAGTGGTGTTTGGAAACTAACCTCTGATATTAATTTGATTCCATTTGGGAAAAATTCTGTTTGTGTCATTGTCTTGTGTTTCTGCAAGTTCTAGGGTTTTTAGTGAGACTTATGTGTTGTGTTTTACTGTTTTGGAGTCCTTGGAGCTAATATGTAGGGGCCGATTGTGGATGGGTGGAGAGCAGGGAATGCCTGTCATGGATCAATCTCTGTCACCTGATTGGTGGACTTGGTACGATTAGATGGATGCCGGTCGTCTTTTTTTTTTTTTTGAGATTCCATTTAGCTTAAACTATATTCCAGTTCCTTTTTAATTAACAAGCAGCTTAAACTATATCTAAGCTGTACAAGTTTACATCTCATTGCTTTTGAGACGAGTTAATAGCCGAAAATTGATAACATGAGAATGGCCTATACTAATGTATGCATTTGGTACCAATTCTTAATGTTAGCAACACCTGGCATACCTGTACCTCTCCAAAGGTCACACTGATTGGATGATCTTAACTGTCTGAAATTGCCGTTAGATTAATTTGGACCATTTTCTTTTTGACTATCCTGATGAATAATATTGACTTGTACTATTCTTTTTAAACATCTATATGCTTCAATCTCCTTTGGTCTGCACTTGTTGAAGGGCACATCTATTCTGTTGGGTAGAACACTTATTTTAATATCACAATGATTGGATAATCTCAACCATCTGATATTACCGTTGAATTTAGACCATTTTCTTTTTTACCAAGGTATTGAGGAACTTTGATTCGCACTCCTATTTCTTAAACGTGTATATGTTTTTTTTAACCTCAAGTTAACACTCATTTTCTTCTTCTTCTTCTTTTTCTTTTTTCTTTTCACGTTTACATGTTTTTAATCCCACCTTATGTATTGTAGGCCACATCCATTCAATTTGGTATAGATCCTTTTTTTTTTTCAATTTTTCTTGTCAAAATACAAAATCTAGTTTTCTTTTTTAAAAAATATATATTTTTTACATTTTTTTAATTTTTTCACAATTTTGTTTAATTTCGTATTTTTTTTTCTAAATATCATTTTTTTATCTCACTTTTGTTATATAACTTTTTAATTTTTGTTGTCAACATACAAAATCTAGTTTTCTTTTTTAAAATATATATATATTTACAATTTGTCAATTTTTTCATAATTTCATTTAATTTTTTAAATTTTCTTTTTCAAAATATCATTTTTTATCGAAATCTTGTTATATAACTTTTTAATTTTTCTTTTCAAAATACAAAATCTAATTTTCTTTATATATATATATATATATATATATATATATATATATATATATATAATTTACAATTTGTCAATTTTTTCACAATTTTGTTTAATTTTTTAAATTTTCTTTTTCAAAATATCATTTTTTAAATATCACTTTTGTTATATAACTTTTTAACTTTTCTTGTCAAAATACAAAATCTACTTTTCTTTTTTTAAAATATATATTTTTTTACAATTTGTCAATTTTTTCAGAATTTTATTTAATTTTTTAAATTTTCTTTTTCAAAATATCATTTTTTAAATATCATTTTTGTTATATAACTTTTTAATTTTTCTTTTCAAAATACAAAATCTAGTTTTCTTTTTTAAAGTATATATTTTTTTACAATTTGTCAATTTTTTAACAATTTTGTTTAATCTTTTAAATTTTCTTTTTCAAAATATCATTTTTTAAATATCACTTTTGTTATACAACTTTTTAATTTTTCTTTTCAAAATACAAAATCTAGTGTTCTTTTTTAAAATATATATTTTTTTGCAATTTGACAATTTTTTTACAATTTTATTTAATTTTTAAAATTTTCTTTTTCAAAATATCATTTTCTTATCAAATTTTTTTTTTCAAAATTATCAGCATTATTAAAGGTTCTTAATTTTTATTTCAAAATCTAGATTTTTATAAAATTACATTTTTTTTCAAAATCTAAATTTTTTTCTTAAACTTTGTTAGTTATTTTTCTAAGTTTTTTAACTCTTTTTTTTTTTCGTAATTCATAATTTTTTTATTTTTAATGTTTTACTTGAGAATTAGAGACGGTTTAGGACCGTCTTTAATAGAGACAGTCATTGACAGTCTCAAATAGGGACTGCTAACGACCGTCCCTAACGCAGGTTATTTTTACTGGCTGGAAAAGACGGCCATCGGCCGTCTATAATTGAGACGGTCAATGACAGTCTTTGATTACCAATACGAGACGGTCAATGACCGTCCCTAATAGAGACGGTCCTTGACAGTCTCAAATAGAGAGCTAAAAACCGTCCCTAATACAGACTAAAGCTTAGCGGTCCCTGACTATAGGAAAAGACGGCCAACGACCGTCTCTAATTGAGACGGTCCTCGACAGTCTCAAATTACCAGTAAGTGACGGCCAATGACCGTCTCAAATTCCGGCATATAAGACGGTCCGAGACCGTCTCTTATTCCAGATGGTCAATGGCCGTCTTTTATCTGCAGTTAACGACGGTTTTTTACCGTCTTAAATGATTTGTGGACGTTCAAATTTTTAAGATAATAATGACGGTCAAGGGCCTTCTAAAAATTTAGAGACGGTTTACAGCCGTCTCTAAAGCGTCTTTAAACCAAGCAATTTTAGAGACGGTCCAAAACCGTCTCTAAATCCGTCATTTTTTTCCCATTTTTCACGTAGTGCATGAACTCTAAGCTAACGTATCTTCTGCAAGTAATGCTTTCATTAGCGGGAAATGTAGAATGATTGAACGAAATGTCCAAGCTAAAGAAAGTTGTAGTTGATCTTTATTGTATAATGATATTTATATTGGACCGAACTAAATGCCACTCTTAGTTTCAACACCTAAATGGACAGGCCCACCTTTTCATGTGGATCCAAGCTAGTCATTTAAGGGACACTTGAACCTGTATGAATGTGTCCCAATTAGTGAAGTAGCATACAGTTAAGACAGTCCCCTTCAAGGAGATTTTGGGGCATGGTTTGTCCATAGCAAGGCAACCTTGGTCATCGCCAGTTAAATTGTGGGCCCAGTTGAAAAATTGCCGGCGAAGATAAAAATGCCGGACGTGAGTTAGCTACGACCGTGGATCTTGTGATGTGGGTGGGACCCTGACTATAATTTTTAATTATCTTATGATGTGTTTACAGTGTTGGAATGTTTGCTTACTTGACTTTAACAAGTTGGCAAGGGAAGAGATGTTGGACTATAATTTTTATGTGCAGGTGTGAGTGTAAGCTCCTTTGTTTTCTTGCACTACAACAAAATGCCCCATTCTCGGCGGTCAAAACCGCTGGCAAAGGTCCAAAAAACTGCCGGTAAAGATTTTACCGGCTGTCAGGTAACAGGCAGGAAAGGCTCGGTCGGTAAAGGTTTTACCGGTGGTTTGTCGGGCCGCCAGGAAAACGGGAAAAGCTGCGAATAAAATCCGTAGCCATAGATAAGCCTTTTGGATTTGATCTGTAGGCATAGAGCATAAATAATAGTGAATATTATAGGAAATCTGCTATCCAAACTATTGAACCTCTTTTCATTCTACTTCCTATTGCATTTATGAATGGTTTTTTTTTTTCTTCACGTTGCTAGTGATTTTTCAAGTGTACAAAGGTGCCCATTAATGTGAGAAAGAAGTGCAGTAATAATATTTGGAAGTATTCGAAAGCTAAAGGTCACCAGATTCACCAGCCAGTCCTCTTCCGTCGTCCCAACATGGCATGCACAAGTGTGAGATCCAGACCGTCCTTAGATTCCTCAGCTCTTTTCCAAGCAGCCTGAGAAGAAAAAAGGAAAAAAAAGAAAGATTAACAAAGTAAGAAAAAACAGAATTAGAAAAAGAAGCTGATTAAGAAAAATGTGAAACAAGAAACAATCTGGAGGGGGATGCAACGGTATAGATCAGATCTACATATGTAAATGTGTGCAAACAAAGAGCTACAAAAAAAAGAATCTAAATCTGTCTACGAAAACTCCAGTTAATGGGCTAGCTTTACATAGATTCAGATGCAATTTCCCATTGAAAAAATATTGGTATTATAAGCTACTCACTATCGTCAATTTGTCAATTAAAACCAAAAGATAGCTTGAAATGATCAAACACCAAAACAGTACTTTGATTGCTCTTTATTTCATAGTAACAAGAAGATAACATCTGCATGGATACAAAATCGAATCAAAGATGATGCAGGACATGGAAAATTAAATATGATATGCAAGATTGCAGGCTTAGATCACACCAATTCAGAAACAATCACACAAATTTCACATCCCACATGAAAATCCAAACATTCAATTAAAGGGGAATCTATGCGGGTCCAAGCCGACACAGGCTAGGACTGGACCAATAAAATTATAAACCAAACAATGTCAAAGGGAAATAAAATCAACTACTCATGCATAAAAATCAGTCCCTAATCCAAGGGATTCCCTAATTTCAATTCAAGGAACCCGAAGGTGATAAAAAGGGACAAATCAATTAGGGATCATGTAATATAGGGTTAGGATTCATGAAAAAATGACTATGAGAGGATAAAAGAGGATAAAAACTTGAGCCAAAAGATGATCCCGCGTGTGGACAACAACAATGGCCCAAACGGACGTGCGTGTGATCCCGGCCGCACGTGTGTGGGGCCCACTATTCAGAAAAAGGCCACCTTGGCCCTGGTCAGCCAGGGATGGACTCCAAAACCTCCAAATTTCAGCTCGATCCGATGTACGGTTTGTGCGTGGTGCTCCGCCGAAGTTTCAGCTCGCCTGCGGGCCGAAATCTGGAAACCTGCTGTAATGAAGAAATCTGATGCAACAAAAGGACAAATTCGAAGTACGGATGGTGGGGGAAGATGGAAAAAAAGATGATGGAAGATAGGGGTGAATTGGGATCGATGTGGCTTCGCACCACGGTAGTTAGCCCTTCGAAAAGGGAGGGCTTCGCACCCACTTTTGAATTCTTCCACAACTCACGAAGAGAGCAGAAAAATAAAGCAGGAATTTTTTTATTAACTTCAATGAATGAAAAGAACTACAAGGGGTGCCTATTTATAGGGAGAACCCTATACCCAAAAACTCGCATCATGTGCGACACCTATTACTTGGCGATGAAGTAAACTAAAATAAAAACCAAACAAGGAAATCTAAAGCGTTCACGATGTTCTAAATAATAATAATAAGCAAAACTTAAAATATAAAACCAATCCGACGAGTGGGCCACGATCATGAGATCCCATGGTGGGCTTTTCTTGACTATCGGGCCACTTTTTTGAACCAAAACTTGTCTTCTAGGTAGGAGGCCCTCCCTGGACGTCGTCATCGAGACAGATCGATGGTGGGGTCCTCCTTCTGCATACATACGTGCGTAGGGGTGGTGGTGTGCAGGCGTGCGTGTGCACGATGTCCTCATCAACTCTCCCCGGCTGCGAAGATTTCGCCACTGGCGAAATAAAACTCCTGAACCGCTCTAGGATGTCTGGATCAAGTCTCTGAAGCTCCTCCTCAGTGAGCCACGTGCTGTCCGAAGTTGGGCGTGACTTCCATTTAACTAGGTATTTCTGAAACTCGCCATCCGACGTGGAAATTATCTCATGGTCCAAGATATCCTCTATTTCCTCTCTGGGTGTGTGAAGGCTAGGTATGGAAGGCAGAGGCTGGGATGAAAGGTCGGGAAGAGGCCATGGATCAAAGGGTAAGGTTGGGACATCAGGATGGGTGGGCGAAGGGCTGGACAAAGTATCAGTGGGTCCCTGAAAAGCAACTAGATCCTCCACGTTGAATGTGGAACTAATTCTCATGGAAGGTGGAAGATCTACCTCATACGCATTGAGACCGTTTCGCTTTATAATTTTGAAGGGCCCAGCGCTACGCGCGTGTAACTTACGAATGGCCCCTGGAGGGTACCGCTCGGGCCTGATACGGACCATCACAGAGTCTCCAATATTGAACTCTTTGAAACGTCTATGTAGGTCTGCAGAAAGTTTGTAATGCTCATTACTAGTAGTGATCTTTCGCCTGATTTCTTGATGCAATGAATGTATGTGATGCGCAAAAGACTCTGCAGACTCTGATGGCCTATAAGACAATGACATGGGGATAAGATCAATAGGTTTCCTAGGCTTATAACCAATAACGACTTCAAAAGGACTTAGACCTGTGGACCTATTGACAGAACTATTGTATGCAAACTCGGCTATGGCTAGTACGGCGTCCCATGTCCTGGTATGCTCCCCCACTAAACATCGAAGTAAACTCCCTAGGCTCCTATTAACCACCTCAATCTGGCCATCGGTCTGAGGGTGGTAAGCAGAAGAAAACTGGAGCCTAGTATTCATCATGTGTCATAGTTTCTTCCAAAAGTAACTCATAAATCTCACGTCACGGTCAGACACTATGGTTTTTGGTAACCCATGCAGTTTGACAACCTCACTAAAGAATAGCTTGGTAACATGAGAGGCGTCGGAGGTCTTAGAACAAGGAATGAAGTGGGCCATTTTAGAGAAACGGTCCACGACAACGAATATGGAGTCATGCTTTCGAATAGTCTTTGGAAGTCCAAGCATGAAGTCCATACTGATGTCCTGCCAAGGGATGAATGGGACTGGCAAAGGTGTATATAATCCTGTATTCTATTTCCTTTGCTTTGCCAGTTGACAAGTACGACATTGCCCTATAATTTTGGCCACGTCCCGCTTGAGGATTGGCCAATGAAATCTATCCTCCACTAGGGCAATGGTCTTGTCACGACCGAAATGACCTGCAACCCCCCCTGAATGTAACTCCCAGACAAGAAAATCGCGAAGGGAGGTGCGTGGTATGCACAATCGATCATTCCTAAACAAATATCCGTCCAAAATCAAATACTCACTGTTAGCTCCTGATGGACTCTCTAATAAAGACGTATACACAACTCCAAAATCTGGACACTCAAAATACTCTTCTTTGATGCGCTCAAGGCCCGTAACTTCAACGTTCATGGAGTTGAGTAATGCGACTCGACGACTCAACGCGTCGGCAGGTTTATTCTCTACACCGGCCTTGTGCTTAAGCACAAAAGTGTACTCTTGAAGGAATTGAACCCACTTAGCGTGCCTGGGGCTTAATTTCTTTTGAGAGTTTAAGTATTTTAAGGCCTCGTGATCTGAGAACAAGACGAATTCTTTCGGTAATAGGTAATGTCGCCAATGGCGTAGTGATTGCACTACTGCGTAGAATTCCTTGTCATAGGTAGAATATCTTTGCTTTGCCTCATTCAGTTTCTCACTAAAAAAGGCAACAGGGTGCCCTTCTTGGCTAAGTAATCCTCCTATGCCGACTTCTGACGCGTCACATGCGACTTCAAAAGCTTTTGAAAAATCTGAAAGTCGCGTGACTGGAGCTTCGGTCATCTTGACCTTTATCTCCTTGAAGGCCTTCGAGGCGGCCTTTGTCCATTGAAACTCTCCCTTTTTTATGCAGTCCGTGATGAGAGCCACAATGGAACTGAAGCCTCGAATGAACCGCCTATAAAAAGTGGCTAAGCCATGAAAGCTGCGCACCTCATGAATATTGCGGGGTTCAGGCCAATTAACGATGGCCTTGACCTTCTCGGGATCCGCCGATACGCCCTCAGCTGACACAATAAAACCTAAGAAGATCACACTACTAGACAAGAACGCACACTTCTTTAGGTTGGCGTACAACTTCTCAGCCCTAAGGATCCCACAAACCTGCCTCAAATGGTTGAGGTGTTGCTCCTTAGTCATGCTATAAATCAAGATATCATCAAAGTATACGACCAGGAACTTCCCCATGAAGGGTCTCAACACTTGGGTCATCACACGCATGAAAGTGCTTGGGGCATTAGTTAACCCAAAAGGCATAACTAGCCACTCATATAGCCCATCCTTCGTCTTGAAGGCCGTCTTCCACTCATCACCAGGGCGTATACGGATTTGGTGATACCCACTTTTGAGGTCAATTTTTGAGAAGATAGTAGCATTAGCCATCATATCTAGCATGTCATCAAGACGCGGTATGGGAAATCGATACTTGATTGTAATTTTGTTGATGGCCCTACTATCAACACACATCCTCCATGTGTCATCCTTCTTAGGTGTAAGAAGGGCGGGCACGGCACACGGACTCATGCTCTCTCGAATGAAACCCTTCTCTAGGAGTTCATCAAACTGCCTCTTCAACTCAGCGTGCTCCTTCGGGTTCATTCTGTAATATGGGAGGTTTGGTAGAGTTGCCCCAAGGATTAAATCAATGGCATGCTGTATATCCCTCATAGGGGGAAGCTCATTTGGTAAATCATCAGGAAAAACATCACGAAACTCATGTACTACCTGAATGGCCTCAGTGGGTAACTCTACGCTAGTATCTGATACACTTTCCCTAGCCACAAGGGCGTATATCATCGAGTCCGCCTCCGTCTCTCGCTCAAAGTCTTTGGCATTCAAAATATGGAGTGGTTTGGACTTGGACTTCGACTCCTTCACTTCTTTTGGGCCGCTCACACCACTCTGTGTGGTGAACTCTTTTCCAGTTGTATTCTTGGGTGGTAGAGGATTTAGCTTGACCTTCTTGCCCTCAAACTAGAATGTACACACATTTGAACGACCAAATATGGTAACATCCCTGTCATAGAGCCACGGCCTACCCAGAATGACATGGCCCACATCCATAGGAACAACATCACACCAAATTGTGTCTTTATAAGATTCGAACTGAATAGGGACAAGACAGCGGTGCGAGACTGGAATGGATGTTTCATCAACCCAGGAGACTCTATAGGGCTGAGGATGGGCTTCCAGCTTCAAGCCCAAACGACTCACAGTGCTAGTGGATGCCACGTTGGCACAACTATCACTATCCACGATTATCTTACAGCTCTTTTCCCCACATTTTGCATAAGTGTAGAAGATCGTGTTGCGGCGCCAGTCATCAGTGTTCTTGGCTTGAGCTAGGGCGCAACGCACAATTGCGAGGGTCAAAGACTCTTGTGCTCCCTCTTCCTCATCACTAGGGGTTCCGACTGGCTCATATTCCTCCTCCTCACTATCACTCTCTGGGGGCACTACTTCTACTTGCCCATCAATAAGGAGTACTTTGGTGCCCTCTCTCGTGTCGCACTGGTGAGCAAAGTGACCAAACCCCTGACACCTAAAACACCTAGTGGCCCCACTTCCACGTGAACTAGACCCGACAATCTCTTTACCCTTATCATCCTTAGGTCTGGGCTGAACATTAGGGGAAGGTTTGTTTTGGAATCCCGTGTTAGGTCTAGCCCCAGAGGGGTTGGCCTTAGTACCAGATTCGAGAAAGTCAAACCGCCTTCCCACAGATGCTTTAAGGTATTGCTCGACATCTAACACTAGTTGGTACAACTGTTCGATAGTGTCTATGTCTTTGGCGAGCAATTCTCTCCTAATGTCAGGACGGAGGCCCATTTTAAAACGAGCAAGGGTGAGTACGGGGTCCTCATCAACCTCACAGCGGGTCGAGTACTCTTCGAATTTCTCAATATAGTCAGCAACACTCATGGAACCCTGTCGAAGAGACTGCCACTCCTCAATCAACTGCATGCGATAAGAGAAAGGGAGGTACTTCTCTTTCAACGTTTCTTTCATTTCTCCCTAATGGACTATTGGAAGTTCCCTCGCTCTTTCTTTTTTTCGCTCAACCGTTGCCCAAAACCTCTTTGCTTGACCCACAAGCTTCATCTTGGCGAATCGGACTCGTCGAGCATCCGACATATCATACCACTCAAAATAGTGGTCCATATCTGCCAACCAATCTAAAAAAGCTTTAGGGTCTAAGTGACCATCAAAAGTAGGAGCATCTACCCTAACTCCCTTGAGGAGTTGTGCATCTGGGTCATATTGATCATGATGTCTCTCACGGGGTGGGTGCACAGGTACGCGCCCATGACCAGCTCCTTGGCCGCCTCCATTCCTTGGTCTAACCAACTGCCTGAGATTGGGCATCCTCCCCAGTGGTGGGGTTTGCCCTGAAGGAGGCCTCTATTTCTTCGAGACGTTTATCTATGTGTTGTTCCAAATGCTTATTCAAGGACTCAACTTGCTGGGCTAACTTGGCCACTGTTTCTTGTAGTTGCTCCATGTTTAGTGTGGGGTGCAAACCGAAGCCGTGACCCGTACGTGTGGGCATACACTAACTTGCTCAACCTAAGGACCTGCTATGACAACTATATGCGTCTAAAAACTAAATGACCCTACGAGACTCTATATGAAGGAGACTACACACTGTTACTAAAATTCAGCTATATATGATGGACTGAATGCATGAAGGACTCAAACAAACTAAACCCTAAATATGTGGTGAATTCCCCTATAAGAACCCTAGGCTTTGATACCAAATTTGATGCAGGACATGGAAAATTAAATATGATATGCAAGATTGCAGGCTTAGATCACACCAATTCAGAAACAATCACACAAATTCCACATCCCACATGAAAATCCAAACATTCAATTAAAGGGGAATCTATGCGGGTCCAAGCCGACACAGGCTAGGACTGGACCAATAAAATTATAAACCAAACAATGTCAAAGGGAAATAAAATCAACTACTCATGCATAAAAATTAGTCCCTAATCCAAGGGATTCCCTAATTTCAATTCAAGGAACCCTAAGGTGATAAAAATGGGCAAATCAATTAGGGATCATGTAATATAGGGTTAAGATTCATGAAAAAATGACTATGAGAGGATAAAAGAGGATAAAAACCTGAGCCAAAAGATGATCCCGCGTGTGGACAACAACAATGGCCCAAACGGACGTGCGTGTGATCCCGGCCGCACGTGTGTGGGGCCCACTATTCAGAAAAAGGCCACCTTGGCCCTGGTCAGCCAGGGATGGACTCCAAAACCTCCAAATTTCAGCTCGATCCGATGTACGGTTTGTGCGTGGTGCTCCGCCGAAGTTTCAGCTCGCCTGCGGGCCGAAATCTGGAAACCTGCTTCAATGAAGAAATCTGATGCAACAAAAGGACAAATTCAAAGTACGGATGGTGGGGGAAGATGGAAAAAAAAGATGATGGAAGATGGGGGTGAATTGGGATCGATGTGGCTTCGCACCACGGTAGTTAGCCCTTCGAAAAGGGAGGGCTTCGCACCCACTTTTGAATTCTTCCACAACTCACGAAGAGAGCAGAAAAATAAAGCAGGAATTTTTTATTAACTTCAATGAATGAAAAGAACTACAAAGGGTGCCTATTTATAGGGAGAACCCTATACCCAAAAACTCGCATCATGTGCGACACCTATTACTTGGCGATGAAGTAAACTAAAATAAAAACCAAACAAGAAAATCTAAAGCGTTCACGATGTTCTAAATAATAACAATAAGCAAAACTTAAAATATAAAACCAATCCGACGAGTGGGCCACGATCATGAGATCCCATGGTGGGCTTTTCTTGACTATCGGGCCACTTTTTTGAACCAAAACTTGTCTTCTAGGTAGGAGGCCCTCCCTGGACGTCGTCATCGAGACAGATCGATGGTGGGGTCCTCCTTCTGCATACGTACGTGCGTAGGGGTGGTGGTGTGCGGGCGTGCGTGTGCACGATGTCCTCATCAAAAGAATATAGAGAAGAAATGATCGAATTCTAAACAAATTCCCAACGTGCCAAATCACTAGACAACATCAATTCTCCAACCATGCACGAGAACAAAAATCCTCGACAAAGTAGAAAAGCTGTCCAAAAAAAGAAAATCAAGACAGTGAAAACAAGATTAAGCAGAACATTCTACAGGGGAAAAAAACTAGTGGACATTCAAAACCATATGAAAATAAATATATAAATAAAATTACCAGATGAAAAGCCTAGATTACAACACTGAGATTATCTTATTTGAAGAAAGGAGAACTTACCAGTTTTAACTCTGCCAATGATCAAGTAATATCTCCACCTAATCCGATCTTGAATTGAGAATTCTCTCTCTATCGAATTCGAAAGTGGGAAGTGGGCCTTTGTGACTTCAATTTCTATTTTATACTTTGATGAGAAACTAGAGAAAAAGATTAAAAATAAAAACCCACCAGGGAAGGGAGGTATGCTTTTGGCAGAGAAAGAGATGTAAAAGGTTAGATGGAGAGAGAGAGAGAGAGAGAGAGAGAGAGAGAGAGAGAGAGAGAGAGTATAGTCTATTAGCAGTGATGAATAGTCTTTCCAGAGAGAGAAAGAGAGAGAGAGAATATAGTCCATTTGGTGGGGAGGTATGCTTTTAGCAGTGACGAATATAGTCTTTCCAGAGAGAGAGAGAGAGAGAGAGAGAGAGAGAGAGAGAGTTCCTATATTCGATTGGTTTGAAAGTGAATAGCAGTGATGTTAAGCACCAACATTACAACTGACATCTGACAATAGCATAACCAGGAAAAATAAATGAAATTTAAAAAGTGAAGCCAGCCTGACAACTGAAACTCCCTACCAAATGGAATTCTCAAAAAAAAAAAAAGAAGATGTGTTCTTGAAAAGCTTAATGCATGCTGATAGGATTTATCTATTAAGAATCGATCTGCATCCAAATCAATGAAGGCCGATGGATCATCTTTACTTAATCAATGAAAAGATTTCTCATTTAGTACTATCTGCTCCATCAGGAATGGAATCAACATAGGATTCCCAATGCAATACAGATTCAACAGACTAAAATAAAATCTGGGATAGCAGCAATTCAAACACTACTAGAGCTCATGAAGAATGCAATAGTTATTTACTACTAGAGCTCATGAAGTTTCAGATCAATCAGAAACTAAACTACTTTTAGTAGAATCCCATGCTTCTTTACACGGTCAACCTAATAACAAAACATCCCATTTAGTATCATTTTAAGAAGGTTTCTAATACATAGAAGAATAAAAAATCAGTAACGGTGTGTTTGGGTGCACTAAATATCATGAAATTTCATAATATATCATTATTAATCAGTCTAGTTTAGTGCAAAACATCAAGAAAGTTCATTATATTTGGTGCAGCCAAATGCACCCTATACATAAACAACTTTTTTGAAAATCAAAAAACAGAAACACTGAATATTTCTCTCTTCCGATTCAAATTTCCCACACAAAACCAAATGGTATTCCAAGTTACTTGAATAGTGGCTTCATTCTTACAAGCATCATTTTTTTCACTAGGATAGTCAGTTCAATCCTTAGAACATGTAATCAAAGACAGAAACTTTGTAAAGAATTTAAGCTCTCTAAGAGATTTGAACACAAAGTTATAAAATGAAAAAAAAAAACGCAAACCTCCGAGTCCCGATTCAATTCGCCCCAACAATCATCAGATAAAGCAAGAAATTGTAGATTTGATTAACCATCATTCAATAATGCAAGTAGTTTTGCAAAACAATAGTGCATCCAAACACACCCTAAAACAACTGGAAAACACGTGCATTCCTCGCAACTCTAAATTCACATGATATGGCTCCCCTGAGTTTCAGAATACCTACGATTTTTTGTCATTCTTTCATCCTGATGAGGCATATCAGATAAATGGATTGGATTGCATCTAAACACCAAGTGGGCCCAATAGAAAACTAATGGGAGCATCCATGCCAACCACATGAAACAGTAGTTATTGAACGCCCACCATTAAAGACTTTCTAAGGCCCATTGTAATGTTTGGAATCCAATGGTTGAAATGGATTTCACTTGCTCATCACGATGAGACTGGTAACAATCAAGGGTGGACGTATCTCCCAATTGTTCCTATTAATATGGCCACTTGAATCACATATCAGCCTGATTTTTTGGCTCTGTACCCGCATAGGATCACACATCCAATTATGGGAGTAGATTTTTTGGTACGCATCACGGTAGGCCTGTGCAAATATAAAGGGTGGACCTTTGGACGGTTGGTTCCCAAAAACGTCGGACATTCCCGGGTGGATCAGTGTTACCTGGTAACAAAGTAGCAGGGGTGCTTAACCGAACGTGGCGCGCACCTACATAGTATATCCACGCCATCTAACAGTTTTTCCATATCATTCCAGCGTATGATCTTAGAAATGAAGTACATCTAAAATGTAAGGATCATAATACATAAAATGAGTAGACATTGAATAACCACAGCTAAAAACTTCCCAGGGCCTATGGTAATGTTTTGTATGCCCACCATGATGTATGTGTTGTATCCACAGCGACCAATTCATTTGGAGAGATAATTTTATGGCATGAGACAAAAAATGAGACTGATCCAAAGCGAAGTGCACCCCACCGTATAAAACATAAGGAATTGAACGCCTACCCTTAGAAAACATCTCGAGGCTGCAAAAGTTTTCCATGAAGCCGTTATTTGTGTTTTCTCTTTCTTTTTTTATTATTATTATTATTTTACACACGGTTGAAACTCATGAGATTCTACCACCGGAGCAAGAGCAAGGATCTGATATTTGTGTTTTCCCTTATTCCATTGTGTGTGTTAACTTATAAACAGGTTGGATCTCAAATAGACATTATGGTGGGTCAATAAAGGTTTCAATAGTGGGTGTCATTGTTCCCACTGTTTTCTGTGGTGGGGCTCACGTGAGCTTTGGATCTACGTCATTCTTTGATTCATACCTTAAAGTGATCTCTCCAAATGGATGAACGGTGTGGATACAACACATACATCATGGTGGGGCTCTCAGAACTTGATGACATTACTTTAACGGCTACTCCGCGACCGCGGACATTACGAGCATTAACTACTTACGTCTAACAGTAGTGTGCTGGAAACAGATACTACATGGACTCCCACCCCTAATTTTTTTTTATAGGCCTAACATACGTATGAGATCCTCTAGGCCAATTAGATGTATAATAAAGTAATAGGCCTAATGATAATAAATCAGGCTAACCTGTGATTCATATTGGCCCCACCAATGAGAATAACTAGGAGAGAAACATTCACCCTTGATTTTTACTGGGCCCATTGTGACGAAACTGTAAAATCTATTCCAACAATTGGATGTCACACCAAAAGTAATCCTAGGTCCCGGCTCTTGCGCGGGTGGTAGACTCTTGGGAGTTTCAACACCCGGTCAAGGGTTCGAGCATCCATACCTGGTGAAAGCCCACGACCGCATGAGTGTGTGGGAGTGTGTGTGAGTGTGTTAAAAAATAATAATAAAATAAAAATTTTTAAAAATAAAATCCTAGGTCCCAAAAATTAGGTTCATACATGATTCATGTGATCCACACTAAGCGAGACTGTTTGGAGGGTGAATCTTTCCATGTACACTGATTCCGATCGTTTGGTCCTCTTGAACTATGGATGGGGATAAATTTTGAGACCTTTGTCTAACATGGAATGACATAGGTGATGGTTGGGGTTGATTTTACATTAACACCATGATGGGCCCACCCAAGCCATAGCCCCTTTTCCATGCTAAAATGAAATTAATCTATTGGAAGTATTTACTTACATTAATCAAGATTTTTTACACTAGGCACTGGTTTGGCGTTCCAGACCGTTGATCACTTGGGCCTCCCAAAGGATGGCACTACTTCATACACATTTCCAGATTAGAAGATCTTAGCCATCCTGTCTTCGTCCTATCTTCGTCCGGGGCATGGCTTTGGTGGATCTATGGGTCCATCGAGGTGGGGTGGATTCCTGACTGTGGTGTCCACCGTGATGTATGTGCCTTATATATACCCTTCATCCCCTTTCACAGCTCATTTTAGTGTATGATCCCAAAATGAAGCAGATCCAAATCTTAGGTGGACCACGCTATAGGAAAAGGGGTGATTGAATACCCATCATTAGAAATTTCTTAGAGACTAGCAGAATATTTATTTGTCATCCAATCTATTGATAATTAGGACAGAGACATGACGAAAATACCACACAAATATCACCGTGATCCAAAACTTTTGTGGCCCGCGAAAAGATTTTAATGGTCAATCACTACTATTTCCTGTGGTACGGTCCACCGGATACTTGTAAGCTTCGGTTATGGGATTATGTCTTAAAAATTAGTTGCCAAAATGGATGGACAGAATGGATAAAAGGAACATACATCACAGTGAGCCCATAGTCACGGATCTACCCACCTAATGCATCAGGCGGCTTGGATGGATCCTCAGCCTACAGTTAAGGAATTCTTGACTGCAGGGCCCACCTTGATGTATTTGAATTAAATCCACGCCCTACATAGATCATTTTAGGACATTATCCCAGAAATGCAGTGGATCCAAACCTCGGATGGACCGCACAGCATGAAACGGTGGTGACTGAACATTAAAAGCTTTTCATGGCACACAAAAGTTTTGGATGAAGCTGATATTTGTTTGATCTCTTCATCAAGGTCTGTGTTACCTTATCAACATGATGGATGGAAAATAAACATTCCCATGTCCCAAGAAGTTTTTAACGGCGGCACTAATAACCTCTGTTCCCGTAATGTGGTCCGCCTGAAATTTTGATAACCGGTATTTTTGAGCTCATGCCCAAAACAATGATCTAGACAAGCGTACGGACGGCTTCGTATAAGACACGCACGTCACCGTGGACTGACTTCGGGTCCAGCGTGACCGACTTCGGATCCACCAAACCCGCGTCCCAGAGAATAACACGTTTTCCGTGCTGAAAAAAGCAAAAGCCATGGGAGACTTTTGACTCTAACGAAAGAACTTCGACTGAAAATCTTCTACAAATAGGACTGGGGCTATGAGCTGAATGGTGTAGCAAAAGATGAGAGGAAAGGGAGAGAATAGCTCAAAATGGGCATTGATGCTCTTGTTGTTGATGGTATCAACGGTGGGGATGCATGCATTGAGTGAGAGTCAGTGTAAGGAGGAGAGGAGGCTTGCAGTGAATGCATGCAAGCCGGTCGTGTATGGTAGACTTCCTTCACCCGAGTGCTGTGAACGTGCGAGGGTGACTCACGTTGAGTGTGTGTGTCCCGTGATAACACCCAAGTTGGCTGCCCTCATCGACGTCAATCGGGCCATACGGCTCATCCAAGGATGTGGAAGGACGGTCCCTCGCCACTTTAAGTGTGGAAGTAATCTCTCTCTCTCTCTCTCTCTCTCTCTCTCTCTCTCTCTCTCTCTATATATATATATATATATATATATTCAAATATATTCATTGATTGTTTTGTCTTAATGACCAAAACCTAGTTGACAGTTCGTATTACCGAAATCCACATGATATTGAAAACACAAACTGAAACACAACTTCTTAGATACAATATTATTTGCGTGAGGATACAAAATTTGAAGAGAGAGTTTGCAGCATACGCATGCCTGAGCGAGACGCAGGCATTTCATCAGAATGATTGGCATTGCGTGGTATGCCACGTACCATCAATGGTGTGTTGACGTTACCAAGGTCTGTGAGCCCACAATAATGCATGTGTTATATCCAAACTGTACACCCATTCTGCCAGATCATTATGGCATGAACCTAAAAATGAGGTAGATCCAAAGCTTAAGCAGACCCACCATGGAAAGCAGTGGGGATTAAATGCCTACCATTGAAAATTCCATAGAAATTTTGGATCAAGCTGATATTTTTATTTTTCCTTTATCAAGGTATGTGTGACATTATCAACCGTTTGGATGGAAAATCAACATCATAATGGGCCTTAAGAAGGTTTCAACAGTGGTGGCCTCCATTGCTTTCTGTAGTGTGGTCCACTTAAGCTCTAGATCTGCATGTTGTTTTGGTTCATGTCTTAAAATGATCTCCCGGACAGTGTCCATACATACACCTCACATATTATGGTTTGACCCACATAACTTGATGACATTGACACGCTTTTGAGGTTAATGGTGCTTGATCACATCACGCGATCTGCTTGCTTGGTTGGGTGAGTGGATTAGGTCAGACCTGGCCTCACCCAAGATGGAGTGGCTCTTACCGTGGGGCTCACCTTGATGTATTTATTATGTATTGGTGTGGTCCATCCTTTTCTAAAATCATTTTAATGTATTATATAAAAAATGTAGTACATCCAATGAACAAGTGAACCATGCCATAGGAAACAGTGGTTATTGAATGCCCTACTATTGAAAGCTTCTTAGGGTACACTTTAATGTTTACGCAGAGTTTATTTGCCATCCAATCCATTGATAAGGTCACATAGGGTCATGTAAGCTTGATGGAGAGGGAAAAAAGCAAATAAAAATAAAAAAATTAAAAAAAAATTAAAAAAAAATACCAGCTTGATCCAAAAATTTTATGAACTAGTAATTGTCAATCAACATAGTTTCCCATGATATGGTCCACTTGATAATAAGATCTGTTTCATTTTTGGGATAACATCCTAAAATGATTTTGAAAAATGGGTGGACGATGAAGATACATACTAAATAAAGCCGGGCTACAAGGTAAGGGGTGGTCTTTCGGTGAATCTGAGGAGCGTGGATTGGGTACTATCCCCACCAGACATGACTAGAGACTGTGCTCCTTTTAAGGGATCTATGGGGCCATACTGATGTATATCTTTTATCCACGCCATCCATCCATTTTAACCGATCATTTTAGAGTATGAGTCCAAAAATGAGATGGATTGAAGGTTTAAGTGAACCACATTGCAGGACATTGTGGGGATTGAATCTTTACTACTGAAAACATTTTGGGTACAAAGAAGTTTTGGATCAAGGTGACATTAATGTTTTTCCTTAATATATATCTATGTGACCTTATAAACAAGTTAGATGTTAAATAACATTACAGTAGCCTTAGTTTTCAACGGTAGAAATTCAATCCCGATTGCTTCATGCGGCCTAGCTCACTTGAGCCTACAATCTACCTCCTTTACTGCTTATGGCCTAAAATAGTTGTCACGATAGATGATGGCAGAGATAAAACATATACAGGTGGGCACCAAAAATCCCCTCAGGTCTTGGTGAGGTAGTAGCTGGCTGCGGTTTGGCTAGTCACCCTGCCACCAGCCAAGTAGCTAGTGGTTAGTGCTCTGCGGGCTCCACTATAATGTATGTATTTTACCTACGCCTTTAATTTATTTCTTCTTACCATATCAGGGCTTATTCTAAAAATTAGGCACATCTAAATCTAATCTTGACGACGCCACAAGAAAACAATAGTAATTGAATTTCCATCTTTAAAAAACTTCTTAAAGCCTTTGAAAAACTTCCTAAAGCCCACTGTAATGTTTATTTGACATCCAACCTGTTGATTAGGTCATATAGACCAGGATGAAGGGAAAAAACAAATATCAGATTGATCCAAAATTTTTCTAGCCCCTAAAAAGTTTTTAATGGTCGAAGTCAATCAATTCTGTTTCCTATCGTATGGTCCACTTGACATTTGGATTTATCTCATTTTTGGGATCATACCATAAAATGATCTGGAAAAATGGATGGACGGCGCGGATGAAATAAATACATCATTTTGAGGCCCACTGAGCACCGACCACAGCAGCGGCACTAGCTACTTGGCTTCCGCACCCAATCCTCGCCCGGAGGATAGCTTCGCCGAACCCTCCAGAAGTCAAAGGTCTCAATCCTACCCGAATATAGACTCTTGGGGGATATTCTATTTTATAGCCGCCTGTTTTGACAAAAACCAGACGTACTTCTGAGTCCAAGTCATTTCCCCAATTACCTGAACATCATGCCACAAATGGCCTCTTCTATCTATTATAACATAAATCAAAGACAAGTTGGATTACCAAAACTAGATTAGAATCCTTTCCCATTTTGAATTAGATTTCGTTTTACATTTTATTTTGTATTGCTCTGAATTCTCTAACGGGATTCCTTGTTTGTAGGTATCACTACGCCATGAAGATATGATCATACGAAGCTATTCACAAGAGAGATACAAAAATGAAAGTTACCCGCCTTGAGTTTCTTGAGGCCTTTCCCTTTCTATCTCTACTACTGTAATACTCTCCCTATGCGAGAGAAAATAAGGTCATTACAACTATATTTATAAGATGTTTGGCTTTCTTAATATGAGAAACAAAATGGTGCTTTCATCTCTTTCATTGATAAACTATGGTAGAGTTTACTTTTATTTGTTTTTGAATGCGTGCCCCATCTTGAGAAAGTATACTTAAATGAATCTCCTGGCAGGTCGACTGGTGGATGTCCAGCTCAACATTAACTCATTGTGACCTGTTGTCAGGACCTTTCAATTTGAGTTGTCAAACAGCACGCATGATTTATTATTATTATTATTATTATTATTATTTATATATTTACACACGCACCCAACACACACACACCCCATGCACACCATAGTGGGATTTCACTACCTATGAGTTTCGAACCCTAGACCTCGTGTTGAAACTCCACAGAGACTGGAACCCAAATGACACATATGATTGCGATGGTTTGAACATCACGGTGCCAGAGTATAGGGAAAAAAATATTTGTACATTAAGGCTTGCTGGTCTAATGCCTAAAAGTGAGTTCTTTTCATTCTAGTGGCTCATAATTATGTATTAGATATCATATTTCTTTTTTGGTAAAGACTGATAATAATACTGTTGATAACAAACAGTCATTATCTTCTAAGATATAATTATGATTAATTAAAATGAGATGAACTCATTTTATGCATCTACCATACAAGCCCTAAGATTTAAAATAGTGAAAACATTTCATCTTCTTAGCATTTGCCGATACCCCACCCGAAACGAGAAAAACTGCTCCCAAAGCTTTAACTGGCCTTTGATAAATAGTCTCCAATCAACCCAAAAATGCATAAAAAATCTAAATGACCCGAGTAGGACTAATTGACCACCACTTCTCGAGATTGTTCAAATAGACCTAATTGATGAGTGAGGAACCCAACTAATTAGACCCTAGCCAATCATCCATCCGAACTATGCAAAAACCTCAACTATGCTCTACTTCCATAAATGGTCCATGGTTAACCTAGAAGATCATAAAAAATCTAAACAGGTTATATAGAAAGGACCCTTGTTATCTATCAAAAATAACCAATTAACGAACCTAATCGACAGATCCAATGCCCAACAAATCAAATTTCAACTCGTTACCTAGACTCGCCAGAATACTGAACACACTCTAAAATGGAAAATCGCGTGTCAGAGAGGACAAATCAAACCATCGGTTATAATATGACCGAAGCTTCAAAAAAAGTTATTAATAAATTTTATTTTTTTGACCTGCACCTGACACCCTGCCTAGTGCAAATTCACAAAAGTAACTCTGACAATTTATCGTCGGTCATAAGATGACTGACAAAGGGGTCTAACAAATAGCGCAATCAGTACATATCCCAAGTAGCGGAGGGAACCCCTGGAGGGTCCGAATTTCTAAAACCTTAAAAAATTCTCCGATTGCGCTGGCAAGCTCCCGCGTTAGGAAAAACTAAAGAGAAAAAATCAGCATACGAAACCATTAATGCTGGAATCATGGATATCTAACCATCCCTTTATCAAGACGCTTACTTGAAATGGTCACAGATCAACCACATATTCACTTTAGTTGAGGATTTTTTTTTTAATTACTCTCTAATCTTTAAGCGGTTCAATGATTTCTAGCGGACATAGATTCCAAGTTTTATTTGACCAATGGTGACTTTGAATTATATGCATCATTGTATTTGAGTTAATATTACTTCTCTCGGTTGCACCAACCCAAAGAAAGAAGAGAAGCCAGAGTAGAGTGAGGGTATCCCCTGTTGAAAATCAGTGGATTTAAAAATAATAAAAATGAAAATTCAAAATTTTCAAAATTTCGAAATTTTCATGGGAAAATACTTTTTGAATTTTTTGAATTAAAAAGTGCGGTGTGTGTGCTTTATCCCATGTCGGAAATGCAAAGAATAGTTTTGTGGTTTATATGAGATGTTGAGAAGGGTATTCTTACTTGGAGTTTTTTGGAGGAGATGAAACACGGGTTGCGTGTTCCAGTGCTTCGCATGCACGCACGCGCATGTGCGCTCGAGCTCGGGTTCGGGCACAAGCGTAGGCGAGGCGTGGGCAGTGAGGCAGTGTGGCTGTAGTGGCGCTAGATGGCGCACTTTGCACTTCGCACGTGCCAGCTGTTTCTATAAATGGATAGCTACTTTAAAAGCCACAACAGTCTGAAAATGGACGGGCCAAGATGATCCAACGGTCAGATCTACAGATCTAATGACCAGAAACATATAGGATTAATGGACAACGGCCAGAAATATTTTTCAAACGTTCTGAACCATTGAATACCACACAACAACAGGTCTAAACTGAGGCCTATATAAACTGAACCATTCCAGTCCGATTTCATCATCTCAACACACCATCTCTCCCATCAAATCAGATACAGTCCATAGTTCCATTTTAGAATACTGTTATCATCTCCATCGTCTAAGTCTGCCAGAAGAAATCTATTGCGTTAAAACTGTTCCATAGTGGACTTATCGTGATTGCTGCACGCTGGATCCAGATAAGGCTTGTCTTATCCTGGGAGCAATTCGCCTGTAACCCATCAGCAGTTGATAAGGGGGCGAATTACGCTTTAAGGACAGCATATTTTATACGTGATTCAGCCTAGTGATATTTTATTTTTCTATTTTTTATATTTTCGGTGTATCCAAAAGAAATTTTTACAACAATCTTAAAGCGTGATTCCATGGACACCAAAAGTGTTGCATCAATCAAACTGATGAACCAGGATCTGATCTGATTGGACCGATTCGATGGTTCGATTTCACTAGATGGCAGGACAAGCTGAAATTCCTACTGACCATTTTTAAGATCTTCTACATCCTGGACCCTACTCTTCAGCCTTTGCCTGAAACAAAGGACACTGACACTCCAGAATAGATTGTTGCTAGGATCAAGTGACAAGAAGATGAATTGTTGTGTCATGGCCATATCCTCAATGCTTTCTCTGATCAGTTGTACGATTTATACACGGGGGCCACATCAGCGAAAGAAATTTGGAGCGCGCTGGAATATAAATACAAGGCTGAAGAGGAATGTACACAAAAATTTCTGATTGGCAGGTATTTCGACTTCACAATGGTAGACAATTTACCGCTGCTTGTCCAAATCCAAGAATTACAGCTTATTGTAAATAAAATAAAAGCCATAAAAATTGATCTTCCTGAATCCTTTCAAGTCGGAGTTATAATCGCAAAATTGCCTCCAAGCTAGAAAGACTACAGGAAGAAACTACTACATAAATCTGAAGAGTTCACCCCTGAACAAATCCAGAAGCATCTTCGTATTGAAGAAAAATCTCGTAACCGAGACAAAAAGGATGACGCTAATGGTGCATCCTCATCCAAAGTGAACGCAGTAGAAAGGATATCCCAAAATAATACCTATGAGAAAGCTGATTCCCTTAAACCTAACAAAGATCAACGAAAATTCAAGAAAAACCAAAAGAAGAAAAACAGAAAACCTAAGGGAGCTTGCTATGTCTGCGGCAAGACCAGGCATTTCGCCCAAGTCTGTAGGGACCGAAAGACTAAGAAAGAGGCTAATGCAGTAGACGATGAAATCGTAGCCATGGTTACAGAAGTGAACCTAGTTCAAAAGAAAATCCCTAGTTGGTGGTATGATACAGGTGCCACAGTCCATGTATGTAATGATCGATCTGCCTTCAAAACCTATGAAGATGAGACCAATGTTCAGGAGGTACAAATGGGAAATGAAGGACGATCGAAAGTTGTAGCTAAATAAACCATGAAATTACTTTTTACCTCTAGAAAGAAGGTAATCCTGACCAACGTACTGCATGCCCCAGACATAAGAAGGAATCTTGTCTCAGGGGATCTCTTAAGCAAGCCTGGGATTAGGGTTGTGTTTGAATCAAGCAAGCTGATCTTGTCTAAGAATGAAAATTTTGTGGGTAAGGGATATGCTTGTAATGGGATGATCAAACTCTCTTTAAGTGAAAAAAATTCTTCTGCTTACATGATTGGGTTTATAACACTATGGCATGGTAGACTAGGCCATATTGGCTATAGTACCATAAAACTCATGGCTAAGAACGGCCTAATATCATACAATGATAGTGATAAAGATAAATGTGAAGTATGCATACGGTCTAAAATAATCAAGAAATCATTCCCTAGCGTTGAGAGATCATTTCAAATATTAGACCTAGTGCATACTGACATATGTGAACTAAATGATGTTCTTACCCGTGGAGGTAAAAGGTACTTTATAACGTTTATAGATGATTGTTCGAAATATGTATATATATATATATATATCTGTTAAAATCGAAAGATGAAGCATTTAATTCATTTAAGATCTATAAAGTTGAAGTGGAAAATCAATTAGATAAAAATATTAAAATCCTTCGTAGTGACCGAGGAGGAGAATATTTCTCTAATGAATTTTCTAACTATTGTGAAGAACATGACATCATACATCAGTGCACAGCACCTTATACACCACAACAAAATGGTGGAGCAGAGAAAAAAAATAGGACGTTAGTAGAAATGGTCAACTTAATGCTAATATAAGCACGGTTGTCATTAAACCTATGGGGAGAAGCACTGTTAGCCGCATCTCATGTTTTAAACTGAATTTCATCTAAGAAAACCAAGACTTCTTCATACGAAATATGGAAAGGAAGAAAATCAAACATAGGGTATCTTAGAGTGTGGGGGTGTCTTGCATATTGCAGAACTTCAGAACCTAAAAGAACTAAGTTAGGACCAAGAGCTATCAAGTGCGTCCTTGTAGGATATGCATAACATAGTAAGGCCTATAGACTTCTAGACTTAGATACTAACATAATCATAGAGTATAGAGATGCAGAGTTCTTTGAGAATTCTGTATTCACGGAGAAAAAGAATGCTGAGATTCAATCTCCTAATGAAACTATAAAAGAAGCACAAATAGAAGAGAAAACTCTTAGTGAACCTCATAGGAGTCAAAGAGCAAGAGTAGAAAAGAGTCTTGATCCTGATCAAATAGACTCTCAACGACTCTCTTTTCATCTAGTTGAGGGTGATAGAAAAAAGGTGATTAGGAAAATACCTATGGTTTTTTACTATAGAAGATGAACCCAAAACCTTTAGTGAAGCTATGTATTCAAGAGACTCCGCCTTTTGGAAAGAAGGTATTAATGATGAAATAGATTCCATAATGTCTAACCAAACATGGGAATTGGTAGATCTACCTCCAGGTTCTAAACCAATAGGTTGTAAGTGGGTATTTAAGAAAAAATATCACACAGATGGTACAATTCAAACCTTTAAGGCAAGATTAGTTGCTAAGGGTTTCCGACAGAAAAAAGGAATTGATTATTTTGACACTTATTCACCAGTAGCTCGAATAACATCGATTAAGATCTTATTCGCTATTGCATCCATACATCATCTTCATATCCATCAAATGGACGTGAAGACAACATTCCTGAATGGTGATTTCGATGAGGAGGTTTATATGGAGCAGCCAGAAGAGTTTGTTCTACCAGAAAATGAAAGAAAAGTATGTAGACTTATTAAGTCTTTCTATGGATTAAAGCAAGCACCAAAATAGTGACATGATAAATTTGATTCTAAAGTTGTCTTATGGTTTTGAACACAATATTGTTGATAAATGCATATATTCAAAAGTATGTAATGATTATATTATAATCATATGCTTGTATGCAGATGATATGTTAATAATCAGTAATAAAATGGAAGGTGTAACTAAAACCAAAAAGTTTCTCTTCAATTTTCAAAATGAAGGATCTTGGACAAGTGGATACCATAATAGGTATCAAAGTTAAAAAATATAGTGGGGGTTTTGCATTATGTCAATCTCATTATATTGAGAAAATAATAAACAAGTTTAATCACTTGAAAATTAAAGAGGCAGAGACCTCGTTTGATCCAAGTATCAAGTTAAAAGAAAACAGTGGAAAAGCAGTTGCACAACTAGAGTATGCTAGTGCTATAGGTAGTCTTATATATGTAATGTAATGCATAAGACCGGATATAGCATATGCTGTGAGTAAACTAAGTAGGTTTACGAGTAATCCAAGTGTTGAACACTAGAAAGCAATTAGTAGAGTTCTATGTTATCTTAAAGAAACCAAAGAAGCTATTTTACTCAGAATTTCCAGCAGTGTTAGAAGGATATACCGATGCAAGTTGGATATCGAGTGCAGGAGACAATAAGTCTACTACAGGGTGGATATTCACCCTAGGAGGTGCAGCTGTATCTTGGGGATCCAAGAAACAAACTTGCATAATGCACTCAACTATGGAATCTGAGTTCATAGCTTTATCTGCTACAGATAAAAAGGCTGAGTGGTTAAGGGATCTTCTTTTAGAAATCTCATTCTATACGAAGCCTATACCGGCTGTTTCACTTCATTATGATAGTGAAGCCACTCTAGCAAGAGCCTATAACGGTACCTATAATGGGAAGTCCAGACACATAAGTTTGCGACATGACTATGTAAGATAACTGATTTAAGATGGAATCATTGCAATCTCATATGTAAAGTCAAGTAATAACTTGGCTAATCCTTTTACTAAACCTCTAACGAGAGAGGTAGTAAGGACAACATCTAAAGGGATGAGGTTGAAACTCTTTACTTAAAGTTTTACCAGTGAAAGAAACCCAACCCTAAATTAGAAAATCTCTAAATATTAGGTTTAATGGGTAACAACAATTCACTGATAAGTGAAAATTTTCAGCACTAAATAAATAAAAAACCTCATCCAGGATGATAGTGCTGGCCGTTACAAAAGAGGGATGAATATTAAAACTCTTAATAAAGTCCAGTCAAACATGATAAGTGTTTTTAACGGAAACACTAGAAGGATTTCACCTATGTGAATGTAGAAGTGGTGCCGCTTCTCATGAGACTTAGAGTTATCTCTGGATCGTTCATGAAACAGGATAAGCACATGGCCATTAAAAGTGCTAAGCGAGATTATAAAGGAACATCTAACGTATGAGCTATTATGCGTGTGGTATTTTCTGTTATATCATAAAGGAATAACTGGTTCAATGCTATAGCAACCAGAAATTTCGAAATAACTTTAAAATGCTTATACTAAGGAAAGATTCAAATCGCAAAATATCTTTCTTTATGCATAATAACTGTTATTATTCTGGAAGAGTTTTCATTGTTTTAAAAACCAGTGGGGGATTATTAAAAATCAGTGGTTTTAAAAATAATAAAAATAAAAATTCAAAATTTTCAAAATTTTAAATTTTCCTGCCAAAATACTTTTTAAATTTTTTGAATTAAAAAGTACGGTGTGTGTGCTTTGTCCCACATCGGAAATGCAAAGAATAGTTTTGTGATTTATATGAGATGTTGAGAAGGGTATTCTGACTTGGAGCTTTTTGGAGGAGATGAAACACGGGTTGCGTGTTCCAGTGAGAAGCACTGGAACACACGCAAGCGCACCCGCTCGCGCTCGGGCTCTGGCACGGGCACGGGCACGGGCAAGGGCGTGGGCAGTGAGGTAGTGTGGCTATAGTAGTGCTAGATGAAGTACTTTATACTTCGCACGTGCGCATCGTGTCGCAGAGTGGTCTCTCCCTTGCGAATCGGCGCGAGACGGTGCGACCTCAGTGCGATGAGTTTGGTCAGAGCCTTAGGGCGGTGTGGATCTGAAAAGTTGGAAATGAGCTTGGGTTTTATAGGTGACTGAGAATGGTTGGATCTTAAATCCGAAATGTCCGGCCGTTTCTATAAATAGATAGCTACCTTAAAAGCCACAACGGTCCGAAAATGAACGGGCCAAGATGATCCAACAGTTAGATCTATAGATCTAATGACCAGAAACGTTTGGGATTAATGGACAACGGCTAGAAATGTTTTTCAAACATTCTGGACCATTGAATACCACACAGCAACGGGTCTAAACCTGAGGGCTAGATAAACTGGACCATTCTAGTCCGATTTCATCATCTCAACACACCATCTCTCCCATCAAATCAGATACAGTCCATAGCTCCATTTTAGAATACTGTTATCATCTCCATCGTCTAAGTCTGCTAGAAGAAATCTATTGCATTAAAACTGTTCCATAGTGGACCTATCGTGGTTGCTGTACGCTGGATCCAGATAAGGCTTGTCTTATCCTGGGAGCAATTCACCTATAACCCATCAGCAGTTGATAAGGGGGCGAATCATGCTTTAAGGACAGCATATTTTATACGTGATTCAGCCTAGTGATAATTTATTTTTCTATTTTTTATATTTCGGTGTATCCAAAAGAAATTGTTACAACATCCCCTGCTGCGTGGAGGTGTTCACTCAAAGGTCTATTAGGTAGAACTTTTTGAACACATGCATCCAGCTAAGGGTGTCTAAACAAGTTTATATGGATGGACTATTTTATTGTGTTGTATGTTGTTGGTCAAACGCGGTGTCTTGACAAACATATTGTCAATCCTTGAGCTTAACACCTGGATTCACTCAACCTTGATTTTGCACTAAAGGGCACGACTCAAAATTTCCAAATTCACAGCACATAATCCAATCATATAACTACTACTTAGCATCCATTCATGATATATATATATATATATATATATATATATATAACCTTTCAAATAACATAAATAAGCATCAACTCCATCTATATACTAAAGTATCGCCATCTAAATTTAAGTACGAATATTTTCTCTGAAGTCTTTTAAAAATAATAAATTTTAAAAAAATTAAATATATAAAAGAACATCTACAAGGAGTCTATTAATCCTTATATAACATCTACAAGCAGTCTATTTGTTGGGTGGAAAAATAGTTAAGTCAGATAGGTCAACTTATGGAATTGACCAACTCTACTAAACAGCATGGGCCCTTTTGGCATTTGAGCCCTAAGAGGCATATACGTTTAGAAACAGGCTGACCTTCCAGAGGGTTGATGCAATTGTAAGGACACTCAAAGAGGAGGCAACTATAAATCCACTCAAATGGCTAATTGCCAATCTAATCTGTAGGTCGGCTATAATTTGGCCATGGCTCGGCCATAACTAGGCCATAGCTCGGCTATTGGTTGGCTATTGGTCAGCCATAGTCGGTTGAAGCTCGACTAGATCTCAATCATAGCTCAACCAGAGCTTAGCTATAGGTTAGGATAACCTTCACGAGATGGAAAATGCTTGTTCCATGGAAAGTTCAGTAAACGACCAATCCTCGAGATCAACAGTCTGAAGATATCTCTAACGGCTCGAAGATCTCTCCCAAGATCTTCGGAGGATCAGATTGAATCCTGAGAACTTCGGGATTTGATATGAATCCTGAATGGACTTCCAAATTGGATTCATCTCTAGCAAAGACTCCCTATCACGTACGTCTTCCTCCTCCTATAAATAGAGGAATCCCCAGCTAAAGTAAGGTATGCACACTTATACCCTAATACTCGAGTGGTAACTCTTTTCCGAAAGAGATCCTACCTTACTAAAGACCTAAAGTCCTGAATTAGGCATCGAAAGGTCCCCTGTACAAGCCAAGTCTCCTTTGTCTCTTGTTCTTTTTTGTGTAGATCTAGACGGGCTAACCTGAGAGGGTTTACCGGAAAAATGCATCAACAGTTTAGCACCATTTGTAGGAACGCCATCTTAAGCTGTTCCTGTTCTCCTAGAAATACTCCGGATAATCTTCAATGGCTAGAGGGAAGAAGAAGGCTCAGTCCCCTCCAATGGTGATTCCAATTACGACCCTACCTAAGCATGATCTCACACTAAAGCCCCTTGAGTAGCCAGAATAGCCTGAGCAACAGGAGAGCCATCAGGGTCCTTCTTCATAGCTTTAGGCCAACTCTGGTTCCGGCAGATGAGGACAACGGACTCATGCAAAGAATGGTTGATTAAACACCCTTGAAAAAGAAGTCAGAGATATAAAGGAAGACATTGGCTATTGAAACAATAGTTGGAACAGTTACAACCTCAACATATACAAAGGACCGACGGAAGGGATGAATAGCCGGGCAACAATCGTACTCGGCCCTATGCCCCCCAAAAGAGCCAACAGTGCAGCTCGGCCAGACCTACCCCGTCTCATGTCTTTGGGACCGTTCTATTACCTGCTTCCGACCTATGCCATGAACTAGATCGAAAAAGGTGCAGCAAAGCTTCGATCGAAACTACTTCTGAAAGCGGGGAACCATGGAAGGTTGAGCTGAAGAGTTTGCGAGATCAGATTGGGGACATGCAACAAACCTATCGAGCTAACGCGCTGATGCAGGCCATAGTGGAAGATTTTGAATCTTTGTTTACTGCCGACATCATGCTGGCGCGATTGCCAGACAGGTACAACTACCCCAGATCACTCCCTTCTCAGGGAACATCGACCCATCGCAGCATAAGGAGTCATTCAGAATCTACATAGAACTCCAAAATGCCTCCGATACGGTCATGTGCCGAGCTTTTTCCTTGACTTTAGCCGATGCTACTTAACTGTGGTTCAAGCAGTTGAGCCAAACACCATCAGCTCATTCTCTCAACTCAACAAGGCTTTCGTTACACTCAAAGCATCAGCCCGCCTCTTTCATGTCATTCAGAAGAATGGTGAACTCCTAAAAGATTACATTAAGCACTTCAACCGGGAAGCCCTACAGGTCCGTAAGCACTCAGAAGAGGTCGCCCTCAACGCTATTATGAGTGGGCTGAGGGATAAACCATTCATCTTCTCACTGGACAAGAACCCTCTTACAATGATGGCTGAACTTTGGATAGATCTTAGAAATATGCTAACGCTGAAGAGTCTTGGATCCTATGAGATGCCATCCAAAACAAGGTCGCCCCGACCAAAGAACATGTAAAGGGAGAACCAAATTCAGCTGGTACGAGCAGAAAGAGGAAGGACGACTGATCGTAGGACAACCGCAGGCTGAACAAGCCTCCTGACAATAAGTTCAAAACCAACTTCCTCTCACTAAAATGCCAGAATAGGTTCTAATAGATATTAAAGACAAGCGTATCCTCCATTGGCTGAACAAGTTGAAGTCTAATCTCATTAAGAGGAACAAGAGCAAGTACTGCTTCTTTCATCGAGACCACAGACATAGCACGGGCGACTGCTTCGACTTCAGCCAGGAAATCAAAGAACTCATTCGCGAGGGCCACCTCGGGGAGTATGTATACCGTAGAGGAGATCGGGTTGCAGCGATAGATGAACAGCTGATTAATAATGAGTCGACCAGGGAAATCCACACCATCTTCAGGGGCCATAAAGGCGGGGGCGACTCTAACAATACTTAGAAGGTACATGGCAGAAGCATTGCTCGTCTCAAAGAAGAAGTCATGATAATTGGAAGACCTCCAAAAGAGTGAAAGATGGAGAAGCACAACATAACTTTCACTGAAGAAGATACCCGAGGAATCTACCACCCTCACGATGATGCGCTAGTAATCACCCTAACCATAGCCAATCGAAAGGTGTTTTGGATACTCATTGACACCGGATCATCTGCTGATGTGCTCTTCACTTAGGCCTTCGACGAGATGGGGGTTGGTTGACCCCTACTTCTGTAATGCCCTGAAATTCGGGGGTCGAGCATAACTCAGCTCCCGAGTTCCAAAACATCACTTATGCAACATATTTAATGATGGATGTATGTTGACTGTATTAGTGCATAAAACATGGAATAGATTAAGCCAAAACACAGATATGATTCAGGGATAAGTGAATAAAGCAAGCGGAAGACTTATAGAAAAATATGTGTACAAGTGTAAATCCCTGAAGTACATATACAAACCAGGTCGTATGAAAGTGTTACTTAACAAAATTATAAGTATCAGGTTACATCATTTAAATCCCAAAAATAATCCCAGCATCCCGCGCATCAGACCAAGGCTCGCTAGAACCCGTCTGAAAACTGCATATAAGAGAAGGCAGCCTCATCATCATCCATCTCCCGCTCTGCCTCAGAAGTCGCATCAACATCTGCAACATCAGAACCTAAGACAGAGTCTGGAAACGTGGGAGTGAGTGATCAACTCAGTGGAACAATAAGGCACGGGTTAACATGTTATCAGTTCAATTAAACAGTAATGATAAAGCAGAACAATTAAATAAATCCTAAGTACTCTTGTTAATGCAAGGATGTATGCAAAATGATGCATGCCCTCACGCGTACACCCTCAGCGTCTTCATCTTACGTTACGCATGACATCGCCTCAAAGTGCGCCACATCTACAAAGCACATGCAAATGCGGTGCATGGATATGATTACCAAGTTGTTATTAGTCCTTTTCATACAGCAGGATTGGGAAGCTAAGATACCTTCCTCATATCACCATCCGAACAGTGATCCATTCTAGGGTCGTCAATCCTAGTCGTCCTATACGATCATATAGTTGAGGTCGTAGCAAAGGGCTCGTCACCAATCAATGCACGCCTTTCATACCTTTACTACCACAGTTCGGCTCGTCACCTCATTGCGGTATCCAGGTATGCTCGAGGTCACTACAAAGGGCTCGTCACCAATCAATGTAGGCCGACAGCACGAATATAGTGTCCCATATTACCATAATCGGCTCACGAGTTTAGTTGCTCACTGATCACTACGGGGAGGCTCGTCACCCCAGCGTAGGTCAACAGCTCGACCACGGTGTCCCATACCACCATGCCCGGCTCATGAGTCTTAGCGGATCAAGGTACCATGGTTATTAGGATTTCACTGGTAAGTTCGGTACCCTAGATTCAAGCAGTAGCGTCCATACATGGTGAACATACATCGGACAATCGGGTTACTTGACGAACTCGACTAGCACGAGCGCACGTTGAATTAAGCGACATAGAGTGCGCAAACACTCCGCGTGGCCAAACCACTGCTGCCAACTCTAATACGACTCAGGTTTGTCTAATACGTCCTACGTGGCGAAAGCAATCTCAACCACGAACAGAGGGTCGATTACCGATTTCCTGGACTAATGCATAGCCCCAAACACCTTACACTACAACAAATATTCATGTTGAATGTAAAACAGTAATGGAACAACAACTTAAATCATGGTACATACGCATTTGAGGAATATCAACTTAACATAAATGTAAGCATATGAAATGCTTGAAATTAAACGACAAGGAATGTAACTTGCATAAAGGAAATCATGCACATCAATAGGAGTGTTGAGAATCACTTCTCAACACCCGCAATTAGTGTAATAAGTTACACTTTAGATCATTCATGCATTTCTACAAACACTTAGCATACATGATACAACATACATGACGTATGTCGACATACATGCATTTGGACAATTCCTTTTACCAAGGAGTTGTCACACATGCATCTGGCATACATACATGACAAATAATCATGGCAAACACAAGTGCATATATTATACATATACGTTACTTTATAAATACACATAGAATACACAAATCTCAATATAGCACATGCATATCATGAAAGCAACGTAAACACAACATTTGGCATGTGAAATCTCATCCATAACAAGAATAAATCACTAAATGGCATTGAAAGCCTTGAAAACCATAACCTATACACTTAAAGTCCGCACCTTAAGCCAGAAAAGAAACACCGAACTGATTTAGACGAGTTGTCTTCGTCAACGGCGATAGAATACCCTAAACCAAGGATAGAAATGAGATACAACAACACCAAGACTAATCTAAGCTCTAACACAGATTAGGGTTAGGTTAACTTACCCCAAAATGAACTCAGAACCGTCAGAAGAACGATTCAAAGTGAAGGTTCAAAGATGAAGAAGAACAAGGAAGAATCCAGGATGATTCACCAACTTCTCTCTCACTATCTCTCTCTTTTCCACTCTCTTTCCAAGGAAGGGTTAGAGAAAATTCGTATGGAAAAGAGAGCTAGGGTTTAAGGACTGTAAATAGGCCTAAGATTGATGAAAATAACCCCAGGGACAAGGTATACTTAGGTTATAACCAAAGTAAGCCTCTCTCGATCCAACGAAGCACTTCTAGTGGGCCTATACCCACGAAAGGTCGGACTTAAGCTCATGGACCATGGATCTAGGTCAGGCTGAGTTTTCATACCGACCGGCTCTTCAGATCAGCCGTGGCGGACCACACTCAATTCAACGGTCATGGAATCTCGATCAGATCCACAAGCACTAGGATATGCTTGGGTCACCTTCCATGATCAAAGGGTGAAATTGGGTCAGAATCCAACGGTCAGAATGCTTAAAATCGTCGCGCAAGCGACACGACTCAGATTTCATAAAAGCTTATTAAATTCCAACCATTCCACACTCCGAACTCCGAACTCAATCAAATCGACCCAGAACATCAGATGGACTTGATTTTCGAGGTGATGGTCAAGCCCAACTCGGTGACCGCAACAGCCTAAGATCATCGCCATCGGACTTTTGACGCGCGGTCCAGGTCCGATTTAGGTCTTCCAAAAATTCTCCAGAACAACTGGATTTAGCGATGGATCCCAGGTTTCAGAGTAACGTAGCGCTAACTAATCTACAAGTTTAGAGCCATGCAGATACAATTTAAAGTGATTGATGCGAATTTCACAAGCAATCGAGTATAGCGCTAATTACCCCAAAAACAACTACTAAGGAAAAATTAGCACAAAAAATTCCAAGGTCGTTACAATCTACCCACCTAAAAGAAAATTTAGACCTAGAAATTCATAACTTGATATAATCCTCGAGGATCGGAGGGTAGGTCTTCCTGACCGGTTTAGATTCCCAAGTAGCCTCTTTCACACCATGATGCGTCCATAAAGCACCTTCACAAGAGGGATAACCTTGCTACGCAATACCGCTCCTTCCTACCGAGAATACGCGTCGGTCGCATACATAAGTGGCATCCTCAATCAACCGCACTTGCTCCCAATCGATAATATGCGAAGGATCGTGAGCGTACTTCTTCAAAGACATAGAAACATGAAATACGTTATGCACGCCCGCAAGAGGTGTGGGCAAAGCAAGGCGGTATGCTACCGCTCCCACTCGATCCAGAACTTGAAATGGACCAATAAATCTCGGCGTCAGCTTCCCCTTCTTACCGAACCGCAGAACTCCCTTCATAGAGAGACCTTCAGAAAAACATGGTCTCCTACCTCAAACTCAAGCGGTCGACGCCTCGTAACAGCATAACTCTTCTGCCTGCTCTGCGCTGTTAAAAGTCGACGTCGAATGATGTCAACCTTCTCTGAAGTCACCTGCACCAACTCCGGGCCAAGCAAACTACGCTCACCAATTTCTGCCCAGCAATGTGGTGCTCTGCACGAGCGACCATAAAACGCCTCATAGGGAGTCATGCCGATACTCGCCTGGAAACTATTATTATACGCGAACGCTGCATACTGAAGACAATCATCCCAACTGTCCTTGAAATCCAAAACACAAGCTCGCAACATATCTTCCAGGACTTGATTCACGCGCTCCGTCTGCCCATCTGATTGCGAATGAAACGCGGTGCTGAACTTCAGTTTCACACCCATTGCTTCCTGGATACGAGTCCAGAAGATAGATGAAAAATGAGTGTCTCTATTAGACACAATCTCTAGGGGAACTCCATGCAGACGCACTATCTCCTTGATATACAACCTAGCCAACTCGTCTGCAGAGTAAGTGACTCTGATCGGTAAGAAATGCACCGACTTCGTTAATCGATCGACGATCACCCAGATAGAGTCAAATCCCTTCCTCGTCCTCGGCAACCCAGAAATAAAATCCATAGAGATGAAATCCCACTTCCATTCAGCTATGGGCATGGGCTGCAACAACACAGGAGGTCGGCGATGCTCTGCCTTGACCTGCTGGCACGTGAGACAACGAGAAACAAATTTAGCAATCTGGACCTTCATATTGTCCCACCAATAAGACCTCTTCATATCCTGATACATCTTCGTGCTACCTGGATGCATCGTAAGTTTAGAATTATGGGCTAACTCGAGAACCTCCCATCTCAAGTCAGGGATGTCAGGAACACATAACCGGCCACGAAAACGTAGGCCCCCATCAGAACTAACACTCCAGTCGAAGTTCTCATCTGTACCAACCCGCTGCCTCATCTTCACCAAAAGCTCATCATCTGCCTGAGCTGCAATGATCCTCTCGTCGATAAGGGGCTGTACACGAATGTGTGCGATAACCTCATACGGCTCAACAACCGTAAGCTTCTGCTCAAAATCACGCAAGAACTCCAACATATCCCACTCTGCTATCATCAGCGGAGCCGCAAACTCCAAAGCCTTCTCGCGACTCAACGTGTCTGCCACAAGGTTCGCCTTGCCCGGATGGTAAGAAACATCGAACTTAAAGTCCTTCAATGTTTCCATCCATCTGCGCTTCCTCATATTCAAATCACGCTGCGTGAAAATATACTTAAGGCTCTTGTGGTCGCAAAAGAGCTCGAACTCCTCACCATAGAGGTAATGTCTCCAAAGCTTTAATGCGAAGATGACATCTGCTAATTCCAGGTCGTGCGTAGGGTAATTCTCTTCGTGTTTCCTCAACTGACGCGAAGCATAAGCAATCACCCTGTCCTTTTGCATAAGGACACAACCTAGGCCAACGCGAGAGGCGTCAGTATATATAATATACTTAACCCCTTGCTCTGGCAATACTAGCATAGGGGCGGACGTCAACTTGTCCTTCAGCTCCTGAAAAGCTAACTCCGCCTGCTCACTCCAAGCAAACTTCAAATCTTTCTGTGTCAACTGCGACAACGGTCTGGCAATCTTCGAGAAGTCCTGAATAAAGCGTCTATAATAGCCTGTAAAACTCAAAAAACTCCTTACCTTAGTAACTGAACAAGGCTGCTTCCAGTCCTGCACTGCAGCTACCTTGGCAAGATTGACTGCTATTCCTTCCTTGGACACCACATGTCCCAGGAACTTGACTTCCTCTTTCCAGAAATCACACTTCTTGAACTGTGCGAAAAGCTGATGCTTCCTAAGAGTATCTAAAACCGCTCTTAAGTGCTCCTCGTGCTCTGCCCGGCTCGCCGAATAAATCAAAATGTCATCGATGAAGACAATGACGAATCGGAACAGGAATGGCCGAAACACCCTGTTCATCAGATCCATGAATATGGCCGGTGCGTTCGTCAGACCGAACGACATCACAAGGAACTCATAATGACCGAAGCTGGTCCTGAAAGCGGTCTTATGCACGTCCTTCTTCTCTGACTCTCAACTGATGATACCTCGATCGCAGATCAACCTTCGAAAAGTACCGTGCCCCCTTCAATCGATCAAACGGATCATCAATCCTAGGCAAATGGTACTTATTCTTCACGATTACCAGAAGTTCAACTGCGATAATCAATACACAATCGCAAGGAACCATCCTTCTTCTTCACAAACAAAACATGTGCTCTCCAAGGAGACACACTAGGCCGAATAAAACCCAATTCTAGCAAACCATCTATCTGCTTCCTCAACTCCTCCATTTCACTCAGAGGCATACGATAGGTGGGTAAAGAAATGGGCGCCGCACCAGGCATAAGATCGATAGCAAAATCAATCTCACGCTGAGGAGGTAATCTAGGAATCGACTCAAACACATCTTCAAATTCCTGAACTACCGGCGTACTAACTAACGCCGATTCAGCCAAACTCTCCAACAGAGAAGAATAAAAATCAATACGAAGAGGGTAACTGACCTGAACTGGGAAAGTAATAGTCTCGCCCTCAGGTCCATGGATCGTCACTGATCTAGCTTCACAATCAATCTCAGCTCGCATCCTCGTGAGCCAATCCATACCCATAATAACATCGTAGTGATAAAGCGGTGCGACTAGCAAATCAACACGGATCGATCCACTTCCCAGATCGACCAAACAATCCATACAACGCTTGCCCAAAGCAGAGAAAATCCCCGTAGCGGTAGTAAGCGTCACTCCTTGCATAGGAACAGATCTCAAACCCAAACGCCTAACTGCCGCATAAGATATAAGAGAAGTAGTGGACCCTGTATCCACTAACACAGAAATGGAAATACCTTCAATGTGCGCTGTCACCTCGAAGGACCTCGGCACTAAGTCAGACATAGGCGCTTCAGCTGAAAGCGCATGAACTCGAGCCTGCTGCTGACGATTCGGCGGAGGAACCATGGGCCGATGAGGTGGCCTGAAGCTAGGAACTGCGGGTCTGAAGGATGGATGAGCTGGCGCTAATCGAAGAGGTGGAGGAGAAAACCTGAGGCATCGGACGGCTAACCCTCTGCGGTGGAGTAAAACCACTGGCTCGCATACGGGAGAAGCAAAAACGGTCCAAGTGCCCTATCTTCCCACAATATGAACATCGAAGATCAGCTCTCATCTAATGAGCGGGCGGCGCTGAACGCCTCAGAGGAGAATCTGCTCGCGGCCTCTTGCCAAGCAAAGGTGCACCCTGAAAGTCCAGTCGCAGCCTAGGAACCATCGGTGCTCACATGAGGGACGCTCTATCTCCGTCCTGCTCTGCTCGCAAGGACATGCTCACCAACTCCGCATACGAAGAAATGCTAGAACAGCAAATCTTCGATCGGATCTTAGGTCTCAATTCCTCAGAGAAACGCCGCATCCTCATCGGCTGATCACCCAGGATCAAAGGAATATACCGCCCCAAATCAGTAAACCGGTTCTCATACTCCGTAACCGATAACCCTCCTGGCGGAGGCGAAGGAACTCATTCTCCTTCTCATGTCGGTACGTCACCGAAAAATACTTCTTGTGGAAGCGCGCCTCAAACGCCTGCCACGACCACATAAAATCCTCCTCGACAGTGTGAAGCACACTGTCCCACCACAAATTAGCCTCCTTCTCAAACATGAAGGTGGCAAGCTCAACCTGCTCGACCTCAGAGCAGTGCAGCGGTCTCAGCATCTTAGAGATGCGGTCGATCCAATACTCGGCCTCCTCGGGTCTATGAGAACCCGTAAAAGTAGGAGGTCGCAAGCGCTGAAATCGCTCGAAAGTGCCGCTGGCACTGGCGCTCCCAGATGGAGGCATAGGTAAAACAAGTGGAGTCGCCCCCACTGACTGAGCAAAGATGCCAGCCATGGAAGAGAGGAACTCCTGCTGCTGCTGGTGCTGCTGCTGCTGCATCAACAACATCATCTGCTCAAACCTATCCACAGGTGGAGTAGATGAAGGTGCACGGCTCGGCCCAGGAACCGAGGGCGTGACTGGAGGAGCCATAGGTGTCGACCCAACACCGGCTCGAGATGGACCCGCCTGCGGATCTGACTGGCTATCGCTCAAGGGAGGAACCCCAGCAAGCGACTCAATCAAAGAGAGACGGGCCAAAGTCTTCGAACCCTTAGGAGGCATCCCTACATTCAACAGAGGATGCAACCTGTCAGATTCTAAGTCACATAATCCATCCACACAACAACACAGCACAACTCCAAAGGCAAACAACATGCATTCCATTAATCAAAATCGTCGCAATACAAGTAGTGCAGCAATACATGAATCACGACTAGGAAAGCATGAAAACAACAACATCTAACACTTCAAACAACCACAACCACAACAACTAACAGCTACCACACTACAACAACACCAACTACAAGCCAACAACGGCTACACACAGAAAGAAACACCAAACAAAGCAAAGACGGCCACGACGATGCTACTCGTCGGAATTAGGAGATGGAGGCGGAGCACCCTTATCCCGCAAGCAACACAGGATATCTGAGTTCAAGTCACCTTCTTAAACTTATGTTTAACAAGGCCTCGAAGATCAACAAGATCCTGGCGTAAAACAGCCTGCCCTTCTTCAAGCCGTGTAAGACGGGTATCTCTGGCAGTCTGCTCTGCTCCCTGCTCTGGTGCCACAGGAGGAGAGTTATCACTCGAATCCTGTGCCTCATCTCCTTCCTCGTCTTGCTCTGATTCTTCCTCAATCTCTGCACCACCTTCAGCATAACTCTCTTCATCACCGCTCTCAGACTCAGCCTCACCCTCTGAGGCATGCCGACCAGAACCAACCTCCATTAGCTTAAGAGTCCTCAGATTGATATGACGAACAGGAACCGCCTTCTCAGCTCCAAACCTATAGCCAAACTCATGTGCAAGCTTGCAAATGAGGCGGCCGAATGGAAGTGACTTGGTCCTCCTACTCGAACGAGCGATGAGAATAATCTGCACAGGACGTACGTCGGCACACACAACTTCGCTTCCTGCCCCACCTGATAGAGGAAATCCACCATCAGGCGCGTACACTCGCTGTGATTGCTCCACCTTGGATATACATTGAACGTAAAGATGTGGTGAAGCAAACGGAAGTCATCTGTCATGTAGGTAGCCAGAAGACTCCTATTCCTCTGCCATTCAACCAGACGACCGCACAAGGATTGGGTGCGACGATCCCTCTCGCGCACACTGTTCACATTCTTCTCGCTGGCATGCACTTCACCAAGTGACACCTTCAGGAGGCGGGATATCAAAGCAACATCGACGATACCCACACGACCGCTATCACAAGGAATCTTAAACTGCAGAGGCTCCAGCGAAGGATCCAGAATGTTGGCATAAAAGGCTCGAACAGTGCTAGCATTCGAGCGATACTCGCCTTCAAACAAGGGACCCCAACCAGCCCCTTCTAGGCGCTCCAACAACATAAACTCACCAAAGAGCCGCGGGTCAACATGAACCTCAAAAAGGACTCTACGGCCTTCATTAACTCCATGCGACAACTCCGCCAACAAGGTCCTACTAACGGGAGCTCGAGGATCAAGGTCCCACTTCGTATAGAATTCACGAGCGGCGGACGTGCTCGAGGCGGCTCCTCTCGGCCTCCGTGCACGGGTTGGGCAGCTCGGCCCAGCTTCATCCACGGGCGCTCTCTTCTTCCCCATCAAGGAAAGAAGGGAAGAAATGGAAAAGATGACCGTCACAATCTCAAAGAGGGCCATGAGAAATGAGAGAAAGAGAGAAATAGGAAGATGGTGAAGCTTCCACACAACTATTAGCCAAAAAAGGGGGTGAAAGAGCTCAAATGAGAAGGAAAGAAAGAGAAATCAGCAATGGGAGGGAGGATTTGGAGATGGGGTGATGGGTTTGCACGAAAAATGGAAGAAGAAGATGATTTGGGAGAGTTTTGGAAGGATTTGGAGAGGGTTTTCAACAAAGGGAAAGCTTGGGAGAGGTATTTGTGAAGGAAATTGGTAAAAGAAGAGGGTTTAAAAGGAAAACCGTGGAGGGGTGGGCCACATAAGGCCTAAGATGCGTCGGCTCGCACCGGCCCGCCCGGCCTGGCCCCCTGGCCGGCTAGCCCTCGCCGGTCTCTAGACAGTCCGGCGATACCTCGCCATTTTGGCGAGGCCCTCCTGGTCCCCCATGGTCTGAATGATGTGGTTCCCCCCTTGGGCCCCACAGAAAATGCCCCGATTGGCCCCTTGCAAGATTTGACGCCTATCGGGTCATTCTGGCAGAAATCTGAGTAAAATAGAGATTTCTTAAAGGTTTAAAGGATTAAAAAGGGAAGATAGACCATCTATACCCATTGATAGACGATCTAGAAAAGGTTTCGGGTCACTGTGTGTGATCAGTAGAGAGCACAGACTCAATCTCGGCGAAGGTTTTCACGAAACTTTCGCCGATAGAAACTATGGAGCATAAACACAAAATCTACGATAGACCCGCACCCAAATACACTAAAGTGGCGACATCGTGCGGTGTGTGGCCATAACCCAGGTCCGGTTTAATCCAGATCATGCTCTGATACCAACTTGTAACGCCCTGAAATTCAGGGGTCGAGCATAACTCAGCTCCTGAGTTCCAAAACATCACTTATGCAATATATTTAATGATGGATGTATGTTGACTGTATTAGTGCATAAAACATGGAATAGATTAAGCCAAAACACAGATATGATTTAGGGATAAGTGAATAAAGCAAGCGGAAGACTTATAGAAAAATATGTGTACAAGTGTAAATCCCTGAAGTACATATACAAACCAGGTCGTATGAAAGTGTTACTTAACAAAATTATAAGTATCAGGTTACATCATTTAAATCCCAAAAATAATCCCAGCATCCCGCGCATCAGACCAAGGCTCGCTAGAACCCGTCTGAAAACTGCATATAAGAGAAGGCAGCCTCATCATCATCCATCTCCGGCTTCTGCCTCGAAGTCGCATCAACATCTGCAACCTGCAACTAAGACAGTCCGGTGGGTGTTTAACTCTGCCCTAGAAACGTGGGAGTGAGTGATCAACTCAGTGGAACAATAAGGCACTGGTTAACATGTTATCAGTTCAATCAAACAGTAATGATAAAGCAGAACAATTAAATAAATCCTAAGTACTCTTGTTAATGCAGGGATGTATGCAAAATGATGCGTGCCCTCACGCGTACACCCTCAGCGTCTTCATCTTACGTTACGCATGACATCGCCTCAAAGTGCGCCACATCTACAAAGCACATGCAAATGCGGTGCATGGATATGATTACCAAGTTGTTATTAGTCCTTTTCATACAGCAGGATTGGGAAGCTAAGATACCTTGCTCATATCATCATCCGAACCGTGATCCATTTTAGGGTCGTCAATCCTAGTCGTCTCATACGATCATATAGTTGAGGTCATAGCAAAGGGCTCGTCACCAATCAATGCATGCCTTTCATACCTTTACTACCACAGTTCGGCTCGTCACCTCATTGCAGTATCCAGGTATGCTCGAGGTCACTACAAAGGGCTCGTCACCAATCAATGTAGGCCGACAGCACGAATATAGTGTCCCATACCACCATAATCGGCTCACGAGTTTAATTGCTCACTGATCACTACGGGGAGGCTCGTCACCCCAGCGTAGGTCAACAGCTCGACCACGGTGTCCCATACCACCATGCCCTGCTCATGAGTCTTAGCGGATTAAGGTACCATCGTTATTAGGATTTCACTGGTAAGTTCGGTACCCTAGATTCAAGCAGTATCGTCCATACATGGTGAACATACATCGGACAATCGGGTTACTTGACGAACTCGACTAGCACGAGCGCACGTTGAATTGAGTGACATAAAGTGCGCAAACACTCCGTGTGGCCAAACCACTGCAGCCAACTCTAATATGACTCGGGTTTGTCCAATACGTCCTACGTGGCGAAAGCAATCTCAACCACGAACAGAGGGTCGATTACCGATTTCCTGGACTAATGCATAGTCCCAAACACCTTACACTACAACAAATATTCATATGGAATGTAAAACAGTAATGGAACAACCACTTAAATCATCGTACATACGCATCAGAGGAATATCAACTTAACATAAATGTAAGCATATGAAATGCTTGAAATTAAACGACAAGGAATGTAACTTGCATAAAGGAAATCATGCACATCAATAGGAGTGTTGAGAATCACTTCTCAACGCCCGCAATTAGTGTAATAAGTTACACTTTAGATCATTCATGCATTTCTACAAACACTTAGCATAAATGGAACAACATACATGACGTATGTTGAAATACATGCATTTAGACAATTCCTTTTACCAAGGAGTTGTCACACATACATCTAGCATACATACATGACAAATAATCATGGCAAACACAAGTGCATATATTATACGTATACGTTACTTTATAAATACACATAGAATACACAAATCTCAATATAGTACATGCATATCAGGAAAGCAACGTAAACACAACATTTGGCATGTGAAATCTCATCCATAACAAGAATAAATCACTAACTGGCATTGAAAGCCTTGAAAACCATAACCTATACACTTAAAGTCCGCACCTTAAGCCAGAAAAGAAACACCGAACTGATTTAAACGAGTTGTCTTCGTCAACGGCGATAGAATACCCTAAACCAAGGATAGAAATGAGATACAACAACACCAAAACTAATCTAAGCTCTAACACTGGTTAGGGTTAGGTTAACTTACCCCAAAAGAAACTCAGAATCGTCAGAAGAACGATTCAAAGTGAAGGTTCAAAGATGAAGAAGAACAAGGAAGAAACCAAGATGATTCACCAACTTATCTCTCTCACTTTCTCTCTCTTTTCCACTCTCTTTCCAAGAAAGGGTTAGAGAAAATTCGTATGGAAAAGAGAGCTAGGGTTTAAGGACTATAAATAGGCCTAAGATTGATGAAAATAACCCCAGGGACAAGGTATACTTAGGTTATAACCAAAGTAAGCCTTTCTCGATCCAACGAAGCACTTCTAGTGGGCCTATAGCCACGAAAGGTCGGACTTAAGCTCATTGACCATGGATCTAGGTCAAGCTGAGTTTTCATACCGACCGGCTCTTCAGATCAGCCGTGGCGGACCACACTCAATTCAACGGTCATGGAATCTCGATCAGATCCACAAGCACTAGGATATGCTTGGGTCACCTTCCATGATCAAAGGGTGAAATTGGGTCAGAATCCAACGGTCAGAATGCTTAAAATCGTCGCGCAAGCGACACGACTCAGATTTCATAAAAGCTTATTAAATTCCAACCATTCCACACTCCGAACTCCGAACTCAATCAAATCGACCCAGAACATCAGATGGACTTGATTTTCGAGGTGATGGTCAAGCCCAACTCGGTGACCGCAACAGCCTAAGATCATCGCTATCGGACTTTCGACGCGCGTTCCAGGTCCGATCCAGATCTTCCAAAAATTCTCCAGAACAACTGGATTTAGCGATGGATCCCAGGTTTCAGAGTAACGTAGCGCTAACTAATCTACAAGTTTAGAGCCATGCAGATACAATTTAAAGTGATTGATGCGAATTTCACAAGCAATCGAGTATAGCGCTAATTACCCCAAAAACAACTACTAAGGAAAAATTAGCACAAAAAATTCCAAGGTCGTTACAATCTACCCCCCTAAAAGAAAATTTCGTCCTTGAAATTCATACCTTCATATAATCCTCGAGGATCAGAGGGTAGGTCTTTCTGACCTCAGCTTCAGATTCCCAAGAAGCCTCTTTCACACCATGATGTGTCCATAGCACCTTCACAAGAGGGATAACCTTGCTACGCAATACCTGCTCCTTCCTGTCGAGAATACGCGTCAGTCGCAGTACATAAGTGGCATCCTCAATCAACTGCACTTGCTCCCAACTGATAATATGCGAAGGATCAGGAGCGTACTTCTTCAGCATAGAAACATGAAATACGTTATGCACGCCCGCAAGAGGTGTGGGCAAAGCAAGGCGGTATGCTACCGCTCCCACTCGATCCAGAACTTGAAATGGACCAATAAATCTCGGCGTCAGCTTCCCCTTCTTACCGAACCGCAGAACTCCCTTCATAGGAGAGACCTTCAGAAAAACATGGTCTCCAACCTCAAACTCAAGCAGTCGACGCCTCGTATCAGCATAACTCTTCTGCCTGCTCTGCGCTGTCAGAAGTCGACGTCGAATGATGTCAACCTTTTCAGAAGTCACCTGCACCAACTCTGGGCCAAGCAAACTACGCTCACCAATTTCTGCCCAACAATGTGGTGCTCTGCACGGGCGACCATACAACGCCTCATAGGGAGCCATGCCGATACTCGCCTGGAAACTATTATTATACGCGAACTCTGCATACTGAAGACAATCATCCCAACTATCTTTAAAATCCAAAACACAAGCTCGCAACATATCTTCCAAGACTTGATTCACGCGCTCCGTTTGCCCATCTGTTTGCGGATGAAACGCGGTGCTGAACTTCAGTTTCACACCCATTGCTTCCTGGATACGAGTCCAGAAGATAGATGTAAAACGCGTGTCTCTATCAGACACAATCTCCAGGGGAACTCCATGCAGACGCACTATCTCCTTGATATACAACCTAGCCAACTCGTCTGCAGAGTAAGTGACTCTGATCGGTAAGAAATGCACCGACTTCGTTAATCGATCGACGATCACCCAAATAGAGTCATATCCCTTCCTCGTCCTCGGCAACCCAGAAATAAAATCCATAGAGATGAAATCCCACTTCCATTCAGCTATGGGCATGGGCTGCAACAACCCAGGAGGTCGGCGATGCTCTGCCTTGACCTGCTGGCACGTGAGACAACGAGAAACAAATTTAGCAATCTGGACCTTCATATTGTCCCACCAATAAGACCTCTTCATATCCTGATACATCTTCGTGCTACCCGGATGCATCGCAAGTTTAGAACTATGGGCTAACTCGAGAACCTCCCGTCTCAAGTCAGGGATGTCAGGAACACATAACCGGCCACGAAAACGTAGGCCCCCATCAGAACTAACACTCCAGTCGGAGTTCTCATCTGTACCAACCCGCTGCCTCATCTTCACCAAAAGCTCATCATCTGCCTGAGCTGCAACGATCCTCTCGTCGATAAGGGGCTGTACACGAATGTGTGCGATAACCTCATACGGCTCAACCACCATAAGCTTCTGCTCAAAATCGCGCACGAACTCCAACATATCCCACTCTGCTATCATTAGCGGAGCCGCAAACTCAATAGCCTTCTTGCGACTCAACGCATCTGCCACAAGGTTCGCCTTGCCCGGATGGTAAGAAACATCGAACTTGAAGTCCTTCAATGTTTCCATCCATCTGCGCTGCCTCATATTCAAATCACGCTGCGTGAAAATATACTTAAGGCTCTTGTGGTCGCAAAAGAGCTCGAACTCCTCACCATAGAGGTAATGTCTCCAAAGCTTTAATGCGAAGATGACGGCTGCTAATTCCAGGTCGTGCGTAGGGTAATTCTCTTCGTGTTTCCTCAACTGACGCGAAGCATAAGCAATCACCCTGTCCTTCTGCATAAGGACACAACCCAGGCCAACGCGAGAGGCGTCAGTATATATAATATACTTAACCCCTTGCTCTAGCAATACTAGCACAGGGGCGGACGTCAACTTGTCCTTCAGCTCCTGAAAAGCTAACTCCGCCTGCTCACTCTAAGCAAACTTCAAATCTTTCCATATCAACTGCGACAACGGTCTGACAATCTTCGAGAAGTCCTGAATAAATCGTCTATAATAGCCTGCAAGACCCAGAAAACTCCTTACCTCAGTAACTGAACCAGGCTGTTTCCACCTACCTTGGCAAGATCGACGGCTATTCCTTTCTTGGACACCACATGTCCCAGGAACTTGACTTCCTCTTTCCAGAAATCACACTTCTTGAACTGTGCGAAAAGCTGATGCTTCCTAAGAGTATCCAAAACCGCTCTTAAGTGCTCCTCGTACTCTGCCCGGCTTGCCGAATAAATCAAAATGTCATCGATGAAGACAATGACGAATCGGAACAGGAATGGCCGAAACACCCTGTTCATCAGATCCATGAACACGGCCGGTGCGTTCGTCAGACCGAACGACATCACAAGGAACTCATAATGACCGAAGCTGGTCCTGAAAGCGGTCTTCTGCATGTCCCCATCCTTGACGCGCAACTGATGATACCCTGACTGCAAATCAACCTTCGAAAAGTACCGTGCCCCCTTCAACTGATCAAACGGATCATCAATCCTAGGCAAATGGTACTTATTCTTCACAGTTACCAAATTCAACCTGCGATAATCAATACACAATCGCAAGTAACCATCCTTCTTCTTCACAAACAAAACAGGTGCTCCCCAAGGAGACACACTAGGCCGAATAAAACCCAATTCTAGCAAACCATCTATCTGCTTCCTCAACTCCTCCATCTCACTCGGAGGCATACGATAGGTGGGTAAAGATATGGGCGCCGCACCAGGCATAAGATCGATAACAAAATCAATCTCACGCTGAGGAGGTAATCCAGGAATCGACTCAAACACATCTTCAAACTCCTGAACTACCGGCGTACTAACTAACGCCGATTCGGCCGAACTCTCAAACAGAGAAGAATAGAAATCAATATGAAGAGGGTAACTGACCTGAACTGGGAAAGTAATAGTCTCGCCCTCAGGTCCATGGATCGTCACTGATCTAGCTTCACAATCAATCTCAGCTCACATCCTCGTGAGCCAATCCATACCCATAATAACATCGCAGTGATAAAGCGGTGCGACTAGCAAATCAACACGGATCGATCCACTTCCCAGATCGACCAAACAATCCATACAATGCTTGCCCAAAGTAGAGGAAATCCCCGTAGCGGTAGTAAGCGTCACTCCTTACATAGGAACAGATCTCAAACCCAAACGCCTAACTGCCGCATAAGATATAAGAGAAGTAGTGGACCCTGTATCCACTAACACAGAAATGGGAATACCTTCAATGTGCGCTGTCACCTCAAAGGACCTCGGCACTAAGTCAGACATAGGCGCTTCAGCTGAAAGCGTATGAACTCGAGCCTGCTGCTGACGATTTGGCGAAGGAACCATGGGCCGATGAGGTGGCCTGAAGCTAGGAACTGCAGGTCTGAAGGATGGATGAGCTGGCGCTAATCGAAGAGGTGGAGGAGAAATAACCTGAGGCATCGGACGGCTAACCCTCTGCGGTGGAGTAAAACCACTGGCTCGCATACGGGAGAAGCAAAAATGGGCCAAGTGCCCTATCTTCCCACAATATGAACATCGAAGATCAACTCTCATCTGCTGAGCAGGCGGCGCTGAATGCCTCAGAGGAGAATCTGCTCGCGGCCTCTTGCCGAGGAAAGGTGCACCCTGAAAGTCCGGTCGCAGCCTAGGAACTATCGGTGCTCACATGCGGGATGCTCTATCTCCGTCCTGCTCTGCTCGCAAGGACATGCTCACCAACTCCGCATACGAAGAAATGCTAGCACAGCAAATCTTCGATCGGATCTCAGGTCTCAATCCCTCAGAGAAACGCCGCATCCTCATTGGCTGATCACCCAGGATCAAAGGAATATACCGCCCCAAATCAGTAAACCGGTTCTCATACTCCGTCACCGACAACCCTCCCTGGCGGAGGCGAAGGAACTCACTCTCCTTCTCATGTCGGTACGTGACCGGGAAATACTTCTCATGGAAGCGCGCCTCAAACGCCTGCCATGACCAAATAAAATCCTCCTCGACAGTGCGAAGCACACTGTCCCACCACAGACTGGCCTCCTTCTCAAACATGAAGGTGACAAGCTTAACCTGCTCGACCTCAGAGCAGTGCAGCGGTCTCAGCATCTTAGAGATGCGGTCTATCCAATACTCGGCCTCCTCAGGTCTATGAGAACCTGCAAAAGTAGGAGGTCACAAGCGCTGGAATCGCTCAAAAGTGCCGCTGACACTGGCGCTCCCAGATGGAGGCATATGTGAAACAGGTGGAGTCGCCCCCACTGACTGAGCAAAGATGCCAGCCATGGAAGAGAGGAACTCCTGCTGCTGGTGCTGCTGTTGAATCTGCTACTGCTGCATCAACAGCATCATCTGCTCAAACCTATCAGTAGGTGAAGCAGACGAAGGTGCACGGCTCGGCCCAGGAATCGAGGGTGTGACTGGAGGAGCCATAGGTGTCGACCCAACACCGGCTCGAGATGGACCCGCCTGCGGATCTGACTGGCTATCGCCCAAGGGAGGAACCCTAGCAAGGGACTCAATCAAAGAGAGATGGGCCAAAGTCTTCGAACCCTTAGGAGGCATCCCTACATTCAACAGAGGATGCAACCTGTCAGATTCTATGTCACATAATCCATCCACACAACAACACAGCACAACTCCAAAGGTAAACAACATGCATTCCATTAATCAAAATCGTCGCAATACAAGTAGTGCAGCAATACATGAATCACGACTAGGAAGCATGAAAACAACAACATCTAACACTTCAAACAACCACAGTAACTACAAACACCTACAAACAACTCCAACAACTACAATAACTACAACAACCCAACTACAAGCCAACCATGGCTACACACAGAAAGAAAACAACAAACAAAGCAAAAGACGGCCATGACGACAGCTACTCGTCAGAATCAGGAGATGGAGGCGGAGCACCCTTATCCTGCAAGCAACACAGGATAGACTTCAGAGTTCGAGTCACCTTCTTAAACTTATGTTTAACAAGGCCTCGAAGATCAACAAGATCCTGGCGTAAAACAGCCTGCCCTTCTTCAAGCCGTGTAAGACGGGTATCTCTGGCAGTCTGCTCTGCTCCCTGCTCTGGTGCCACAGGAGGAGAGTTATCACTCGAATCCTGTGCCTCATCTCCTTCCTCGTCTTGCTCTGATTCTTCCTCAATCTCTGCACCACCTTCAGCATAACTCTCTTCATCACCGCTCTCAGACTCAGCCTCACCCTCTGAGGCATGCCGACCAGAACCAACCTCCATTAGCTTAAGAGTCCTCAGATTGATATGACGAACAGGAACTGGCTTCTCAGCTGCAAACCTATAGCCAAACTCATGTGCAAGCTTGCAAATGAGGCGGCCGAATGGAAGTGACTCGGTCCTCCTACTTGAACGAGCGATGATAATAATCTGGCGCAGGACGTACGTCGGCACACACAACTTCGCTTCCTGCCCCACCTGATAGAGGAAATCCACCATCAGGTGCGTACACTCGCTGCGATTGCTCCACCTTGGATATACATTGAACGTAAAGATGTGGTGAAGCAAACGGAAGTCATTTGTCATGTAGGTAGCCAGAAGACTTCTATTCCACTGCCATTCAACCAGACGACCGCACAAGGATCGGGTGCGACGATCCCTCTCTCGTACACTGTTCACATTCTTCTCGCTAGCATGCACTTCACCAAGTGACACCTTCAGGAGGCGGGATATCAAAGCAACATTGACGATACCCACACGACCGCTACCACAAGGAATCTTAAACTGCAGAGGCTCCAGCGAAGGATCCAGAATGTTGGCATAAAATGCTCGAACAGTGCTAGCATTCGCGCGATACTCGCCTTTAAACCAAGGACCCCAACCAGCCCCTTCTAGGCGCTCCAACAACATAAACTCACCAAAGAGTCGCGGGTCAACATGAGCCTCAAAAAGGACTTTACGGCCTTCATAGACTCCATGCGACAACTCCTCCAACAAGGTCCTACTAACGGGAGCTCGAGGATCAAGGTCCCACTTCATCTGGAATTCACGAGCGGCGGATGTGCTCACGGCGGCTCCTCTCGGCCTCCGTACACGGGTTGGGCAGCTCGGCCCAGCTTCATCCACGGGCGCTCTCTTCTTCCCCATCAAGGAAAAAAGGGAAGAAATGGAAAAGATGGCCGTCACAATCTCAAAGAGGGTCATGAGAAATGAGAGAAAGAAAGAAATAGGAAGATAGTGAAGCTTCCACACAACTATTAGCCAAAAAAGGGGGTGAAAGAGCTCAAATGAGAAGGAAAGAAAGAGAAATCAGCAATGGGAGGGAGGATTTCAAAATGGGGTGATGGGTTTGCACGAAAAATGGAAGAAGAAGAAGATTTGGGAGAGATTTGAGAGGATTTGGAGAGGGTTTTCAAGAAAGGGAGAGCTTGGGAGAGGTGTTTGTGAAGGAAATAGGTAAAAGAAGAGGGTTTAAAGGGAAAACCGTGGAGGGGTGGGCCACATTAGGCCTGAGATGCGTCGACTCGCACCAGCGCGCCCGGCCTGGCCCGTTGGGCGGCAAGCCCTCGCCGAATCGTCTATGGCATCGCCGGTCTTTGGACAGTCCGGCGATGCCTTGCCGTTTTGGCGAGGCCCTCCTGGACCCCCATGGTCTGAATGATGTGATTCCCCCCCTGGGCCCCACAGAAAATGCCCCGTTTGGCCCCTTGCATGATTTGAAGCCTATCGGGTCATTCTGGGAGAAATCTGAGTAAAATAGAGATTTTTTAAAGGTTTAAAGGATTAATAAGGGAAGTTTGACCATCTATACCCATTGATAGACGATCTAGAAAAGGTTTCGGGTCACTGTGTGTGATCAGGAGAGAGCACAGACTCGATCTCGGCGAAGGTTTTCACGAAACTTTCGCCGATAGAAACTACGGAGCACAAACACAAAATCTACGATAGACCCGCACCCAAATACACTAAAGTGGCGACAATGTGCGGTGTGTGGCCATAACCCAGGTCCGGTTTAATCCAGATCATGCTCTGATACCAACTTGTAACGCCCTGAAATTCGGGGGTCGAGCATAACTCAGCTCCCAAGTTCCAAAACATCACTTATACAACATATTTAATGATGGATGTATGTTGACTGTATTGGTGCATAAAACATGAAATAGATTAAGCCAAAACACAGATATGATTCAGGGATAAGTGAATAAAGCAAGCAGAAGACTTATAGAAAAATATGTGTACAAGTGTAAATCCCTGAAGTACATATACAAACCAGGTCGTATGAGAGTGTTACTTAACAAAATTATAAGTATCAGGTTACATCATTTAAATCCCAAAAATAATCCCAGCATCCTGCGCATCAGACCAAGGCTCGCTAGAACCCATCTGAAAACTGCATATAAGAGAAGACAGCCTCATCATCATCCATCTCCCGCTCTGCCTCAGAAGTCGCATAAACATCTGCAACATCAGAACCTAAGACAGAGTCTGGTGGGTGTTTAACACCACCCCAGAAACGTGGGGGTGAGTGATCAACTCAGTGGAACAATAAGGCACTGGTTAACATGTTATCAGTTCAATCAAACAGTAATGATAAAGCAGAACAATTAAATAAATCCTAAGTACTCTTGTTAATGCAGGGATGTATGCAAAATGATGCGTGCCCTCACGTACACCCTCAGCGTCTTCATCTTACGTTACGCATGACAACGCCTCAAAGTGCGCTACATCTACAAAGCACATGCAAATGCGGTGCATGGATATGATTACCAAGTTGTTATTAGTCCTTTTCATACAGCAGGATTGGGAAGCTAAGATACCTTCCTCATATCACCATCCGAGCAGTTATCCATTCTAGGGTCGTCAATCTTAGTTGTCTCATACGATCATATAGTTGAGGTCGTAGCAAAGGGCTCGTCACCAATCAATGCACGCCTTTCATACCTTTACTACCACAGTTCGGCTCGTCACCTCATTGCGGTATCCAGGTATGCTCGAGGTCACTACAAAGGGCTCGTCACCAATCAATGTAGGCCGACAGCACGAATATAGTGTCCCATACTACCATAATCGGCTCACGAGTTTAGTTGCTCACTAGTCACTACGGGGAGGCTCGTCACCCCAGCGTAGGCCGACAGCTCGACCACGGTGTCCCATACCACCATGTCTGGCTCATGAGTCTTAGCGGATTAAGGTACCATGGTTATTAGGATTTCACTGGTAAGTTCGGTACCCTAGATTCAAGCAGTAGCGTTCATACATGGTGAACATACATCGGACAATCGAGTTACTTGACGAACTCGACTACCACGAGCGCACGTTGAATTAAGCGACATAGAGTACGCAAACACTCCGCGTGGCCAAACCACTGCCGCCAACTTAATACGACTCGGGTTTGTCTAATACGTCCTATGTGGCGAAAGCAATCTCAACCACGAACAGAGGGTCGATTACCGATTTCCTGGACTAATGCATAGCCCCAAACACCTTACACTACAACAGATATTCATGTTGAATGTAAAACAGTAATGGAACAACAACTTAAATCATGGTACATACGCATTTGAGGAATATCAACTTAACATAAATGTAAGCATATGAAATGCTTGAAATTAAACGACAAGGAATGTAACTTGCATAAAGGAAATCATGCACATCAATAGGAGTGTTGAGAATCACTTCTCAACGCCCGCAATTAGTGTAATAAGTTACACTTTAGATCATTCATGCATTTCTACAAACACTTAGCATACATGATACAACATACATGACGTATGTCGGCATACATGCATTTGGACAATTCCTTTTACCAAGGAGTTGTCACACATGCATCTGGCATACATACATGACAAATAATCATGGCAAACACAAGTGCATATATTATACGTATACGGTACTTTATAAATACACATAGAATACACAAATCTCAATATAGCACATGCATATCAGGAAAGCAACGTAAACACAACATTTGGCATGTGAAATCTCATCCATAACAAGAATAAATCACTAACTGGCATTGAAAGCCTTGAAAACCATAACCTATACACTTAAAGTCCGCACCTTAAGCCAGAAAAGAAACACCAAACTGATTTAGACGAGTTGTCTTCGTCAACGGCGATAGAATACCCTAAAACAAGGATAGAAATGAGATACAACAACACCAAGACTAATCTAAGCTCTAACACAGATTAGGGTTAGGTTAACTTACCCCAAAATGAACTCAGAACCGTCAGAAGAACGATTCAAAGTGAAGGTTCAAAGATGAAGAAGAACAAGGAAGAATCCAGGATGATTCACCAACTTCTCTCTCACTATCTCTCTCTTTTCCACTCTCTTTCCAAGGAAGGGTTAGAGAAAATTCGTATGGAAAAGAGAGCTAGGGTTTAAGGACTATAAATAGGCCTAAGATTGATGAAAATAACCCCAAGGACAAGGTATACTTAGGTTATAACCAAAGTAAGCCTCTCTCGATCCAACGAAGCACTTCTAGTGGGCGTATAACCACGAAAGGTCGGACTTAAGCTCATGGACCATGGATCTAGGTCAGGCTGAGTTTTCGTACCGACCGGCTCTTCAGATTGCCGTGGCGGACCACACTCAATTCAACGGTCACAGAATCTCGATCAGATCCACAAGCACTAGGATATGCCTGGGTCACCTTCCCTGATCAGAGGGTGAAATTGGGTCAGAATCCAATGGTCAGAATGCTTAAAATCGTCGCGCAAGCTACACGACTCAAATTTCATAAAAGCTTATTAAATTCCAACCGTTCTCACACTCTTCACTCCGAACTCAATTAAATCGACCCAGAACATCAGATGGACTTGATTTTTGAGGTGATGGTCAAGCCCAACTCGGTGACCGCAATTGCCTAAGATCATCGCTATCGGACTTTCGACACGCGGTCCAGGTCCTATTTAGATCTTCCAAAAATTCTCCAGAACAACTGGATTTAGCGATGGATCCCAGGTTTCAGAGTAACGTAGCGCTAACTAATCTACAAGTTTTGAGCCATGCAGATACAATTTAAAGTGATTGATGCGAATTTCATAAGCAATCGAGTATAGCGTTAATTACCCCAAAAACAACTACTAAGGAAAAATTAGCACAAAAAATTCCAAGGTCGTTACAACTTCGTCCCATTAAAACCCCCTTACTCGATTTCTCAGGTGGACAAGTCATACTCGAAGGAGAAATCCAGCTTCCGCTCATAGCTGGGGACGAATAAAACCAAGTCACCATAATGGCTGACTTCTTTGTAGTTGACCGTCCTTTGGTCTACAATGCTATTCTTAGCCAACCATCCCTGAATGCCCTGTGAGCTGTAGTCTCCACCTACCATTTGACCATGAAGTTCCTGACCAAACAAGGAATTAGAATTGTGAAGGGTGACCAACATGACGTTCGACAGTGCTATGCGATGACATTGAGAACCCCGCACCAAGTAATGACTATTTCTTCCCTGGATCCGCGTGAGGAATCCGAGGAAAGTGGTTGTCCCATGAAAGACCTCATTCAAGTCTCGCTCAACGAATCTAACCCATCCAGGACTGTCTAAATTGGGTCGTCCTTAACCGTACCGTTGTGGGACAATTTGGTAGCTCTTCTCCGATGTTATGCAGACATCTTCGCATGGTCTCACGAAGACATGCCTGACATCGATCCTGAAGTCATCTTACACCGATTGAACGTTGATCCCACTCACCGACCGATTCGACAAATGCTTTGAGCGCTCGGTCCCAAAAGATACAAAATAATTAGAGAAGAAGTCGACTCCTCAAGGCCGGGTTCATTAAGGAAGTCTACTATCCAAATTGGATAGCCAACATCATGTTAGTAAAGAAACCTAATGGGAAATGGTGGGTCTGTGTGGACTATACAGACTTGAACAAGGCCCATCTCAAAGATAGCTTTCATCTCCCCCGTATCGACCAACTGGTCGACAACATAGTGGGGCATAAGCTACTGAGTTTCATGGATGCATACTCCGGTTATAATCAAATTATAATGCATTCTCATGATAAAACAAAAACTGCCTTTGTCACCGACAAGGGCCTTTATTGTTACCGATTCATGCCTTTTGGATTGAAAAATACAGGTGCTACTTATCAATGATTGGTCAAAAAAATGTTTGCTCAACAGATAGGGTGGACAATGGAGGTTTATATCGATGACAAGCTCGTTAAGGGCGTCAAAGCTAAAGACCCTATTGCTGACCTCGAGGAAATGTCCCTCATCCTTCGCAAGTATCGAATGAAGCTAAACTCGAGCAAGTGTGTCTTTAGGGTTAGCTCAGAAAAGTTCCTTGGCTTCTTGGTCAGCTAGCAAGGAATTGGAGCAAAACCAGAAAGATCAAAGCACTACTTAATATGCAATCGCTGAAGACGACCAAAGATGTTCACGGCTCACTAAGAGGATCGCTGCCGTCAATCGCTTCATGTCCCAAGCTTTAGACAAGTCTCCCCCAGTTGAAGGGGAAATATGTGGTGGACTGGACAGAAGAATACGAGGCAGCCTTCCAGCAGCTCAAGCAGTATTTAGGGTCACCACCACTCCTCTCTAAACCTGAGCAAGGAGAGTCTTTACTATTATACTTGGTTGTTTCTAATGCAGCGATAAGCTCGGCCTATAACACCCCAGTTCCCGAAACCCGAGTACACTACTCGTTTTCCAAAAACTTGAGTGTTAATGTAACGCCCTGTACTTTTCAGTACTCAGGTGTTACCATTTAAATTAAACCTAGCATGAACACATGATAAAACACACGTAACCTATAACTTACACCATGCTTGATTACTCATGATCCACCCTTTGATGACCCCTTATGTCTTAACATAGGATTACATCGACACTAACTAGTCAACCCACAATCCAAATCCAGCCGTTGAGGCATGTAATATCGCACCTAAACACCTCAAGATCAGCCTATAAACTCAATTATGCATTAATCTAACCATTAAGAACAATTTTCATCCATCGATTAGACTATACATTCATGGATTTTCAATATGGACCATCACATCATCACAAAACTCACATTTTTAGAGTCACGATCGCGATGAGACATTAGACTATGCTTAGTTATGCCAACAGAACCATACATTACCAGTTATGAGATCTAACTCATTAGCTCTAAAGTTCACTTAGACGGCTCTTAGGACTATTGAGACTACTAACAAATGATTTGGAAATAATCTAACCATCGGGTTGACGATACTTGATAAAAGAAATCAAATTTATCTAGTATGGCCTACCTGAGTTCTGGATATGCCTGAACTTTCGTCTGAGGTCATGACTTAGGCCTCCAAAGTATATGGATGGAGTGGATTGCACTGAGAAGCACGAGGATCCTACTTCTATACTTGTGCATGTGCACAGAATGTACACGCCTGCTGTGCACTGGAATGCATATCTTGGTCAGAACACGTTGACCCGAGAAATCTTGAAATGGGAAGGATTTTCCTCTCCCTGATTTCCCGCTTGAACGTTATTTAAACGAACGACGTTCGTTTGCTCGAGTGAGGGCACACCATCAGGGACCCTTAGCAAGATCCAAGCCGTCCATCGTACTTCAAGCAGGCTACCAACTAAAACCCAGCAAATCCCATGTGTGGGAGCACATATGTGTGAGCACAAAAACCAGCCCAAGCAGAGGCATGCGTGCGGCATTCCAAAAACAGAAACCATATCCCATCACAACCAGCCTAGCAATCCAGGCCGTTCTTCGTGTATAAATCCCAACCATACATTCAAACGACGAGCCGCTTTTAGGGCTTTTTGCCTCTAGAAAGAGAAAAGGCGGAAGGAATCTTTTTTCATTTTGACGCTGGCTCGATCCTAGTCGTTCCCTAGCTTCTAGAAGCTTTCCCAGTTGATCTCCATCGTTTAGTTTAGGGCGATAAGAAGCACATCTTGGTATAATTTCGAGTTCTCATACGTGATCTCACCAACTCAGGTTATATCGCTCGCGACTGTAAATATCATGAACCATCAGGATATTCTTTCTGGTTGCTTAGAATGTGGGTCCCACAATGATCCCTGGACACATCTAGACCATCTAGATGCCCTAGCATGAAGGATGGCCCACTCGATCAAAATCTACCATGATCGGTGGATCATCTTCCTCAAAATGACGGGGAAAACCCATCTCCTTTAAGTGGCCCTCATTCCTTGATCAGGGCCGTCCATCCGATGGACCATGGTGTTAAAAGACCAAGCATAACCTTAGATCTACTCCATACAAATAGAATCTGAGTTAGTCAACTTAAACTCCTTTGTTAAAGCAGCCCAATCGTAACTAATCGCCCGATTAGTTACGCCCGAAGGACTTGGAAACTGGTTAGTAGAGTCGTATATTAAGGCTGCATTTTAGGGCAAATCACTTCTAAAGATGGAAAACAAGAAAGAGAGTGAGAAAAAGAGAAAATAGAGGGTGCCGTTCTTGGTGCTGCACTACACCAAGTTGATTCGTCGACTCGTCCAAATCCCTCACCAACCCACACCACGTAGTTGGTGTATCAGCTACAAGACATGAAGAAATGAAGGAAAAAGAGGATGAAAAGAAGAAGAATGGAGAGGGAGAGAATGTTAGTCTGCCACACCAACTCAACACGAACCGAGTTGGTTAGTTTTAGAGGCGAGTCAGTGCGGGTCTGGTGAGTTTGATATGGGAGAAAATTCCTTCCTAGCCGATTCAGAAAATAGAAGAAGAAGAGCAGAAGAAAAGAAAGAAAGAGGTTGAGGAAGAAGCAGAAGACAGAGAGAGAGAGAGAGAGAGGAGCTCGAGTGGTGTATGATTGGTGCTGCATCAGCTTGACTTAGTCTGAGTTTGGGCCGAGTCTAGACCGAGCTAGACCTATCCAGGCTTGGGTCTAGTTCAGGCCATGTTGAGGTTCCAACAAAAGAAGAAAAAAAGGGGGAGCATGAGAGAGAAGGAGAAGATCAGTGGAGAGAATTTCTTCATGCTAGCCGAGTCAACTCACCTGACTGCCGAGTCTAGATCGAGTTAGGTCCGAGTTGGACTTGGTTTTGGGTCATACATGGATTCCAGTTAAGCATAGAGAGAGAGAGAGAGAGAGAGAGAGAGAGAGAAATAGAAGAAGATGAAGCAAAGAAAGAAGAAGAAAAAGAAAGGAAGAAGAAGTAGCTTGAAGAAGTGAGGAAAAGAAAGAGAGAAGGTACTGTCGAGTTGGGAGCATGGTTTAGACGAGTTGAATATGGTTCTGCCCAACTTCTGTTGCAGCTGATTAACGAGGCTTTGATTCATCAAGGTAATTCACGTAGTACATCTCGAGTTGTAGTTATTCAATTTACCGAGTTAACTCAGTAACTCTTTTGAGTCTTAACTCGAATGTAATGAGATGCACAGTTAGGTTTCTCTACGGGTTGATTATTTCGAGTTTTGCAGCAAGTTTTATCCCAATGGGGGTGGATATTTAAGTCTTGGTGCAACAACTTTTGAAGATTTGTTGAAGAGTCAACTGGTACATTGAGTTTTCGCCAAATTAACTCAAGCTAGTCGGTGTCCAAGTCATACATCCTATTCTAGTCTTAATTCTATATTTTTAAAACCTCTGTTTAAAAACATAAGAATATAAATGCTTTTTATACAGGTCTTTTCCCCTAAGCAGATAAATAAATATCAGGTTGAGTTTGGGTGGATCGATCTCTTAACATTATGTTCTACATTTAAATTAAAATTGGGTAATGTTTAATTGAACTAGTGTGATAATGTATTTATAGGGCCTCGTGTTTTTCCGAAATCCCTCATTTAGGATATTTTCGAATCAATCGAGAAGACTACCCACATCCTAAGGTGAGGATCATCCTTCAATCTTTTCTACATCTTGATAGTTAGTGTAGCTCGTTTATTTTATCTATTGCTTAATAGAATACTCGGTAAATGTAAGCCCCGTATCCTAGACCGTACCGTTCCATAGGCTTCCGCGGTCTTCCCGGTCGAATTCTGACAACCTTCGACCCTTAATCGGTATTTGCGCGTGACCCTGATTCTCATGCCGTCAGCCCGAGTCGACTCAACTCAGGACTTGTACCTTAGCGACCGCGTCGTCGCCGCGGTTCCGATGCCGCGACTCGCGCGCTGATGCGATGCCCTGGTTGGGAGATATGGGCCAGCGTTCGGTGCGAGGAAAATGCCACGCGTGCGAATTCCGAGAGAATCTCTACAAGGTGTCATATCAATCAATCAATCCATCAATCCCATCATGTCAAGTACACATCACCTTTCACCCTTTCCCAAGAAAGCCCCAAAGTCAAAAAGCTCTTACACAACCCATACCCTCTCTTACAACTTTTACCAAAAAAGTCAAAAAGAGCCTCTTACACCCATCACCACCACATCCATCACTCCATCACCCATCACTCCCTCTCTCTCTCTCTTCCTTTACAAGTCTCTCTCATTTTCAAACTCTCCCATAAGCAAGAAAAATCCCATACGTATGAGCCTCTCCCCATATCTCCCAAGCTACATGTGTGGCCCACCTTTCCATCCTTAGATCTCTCATCTCAACCATCCATTCTCATCTTCCTCCATCAAAGAGAAGCACAAGGAGCTAAGGAAGCCAAGGGAGCAAGAAGATCAAGCGGTGGGTGTTTTGGTAGGATAGTTTTTGATGTTTTTAAGATGGGCCAAGTGAGGCCAACCGATCAATGGTTCGGATCTCACTTTGGACCCTAAGATGTGGCCAATGGCCCACTTGGATCATCATGATCATTCCATGATGGGGCCATTCTCCATGGACCCCATCATGATGTTTATTTTCCTTGCATTCTTAGGGTCATGTAGAACGTCTATTTTAGTGGAGAAGGGATCTCCACCGTTGGATTTCGATTTCATGGACCCACATGTAATGGGACCCACTTGATGTATGATTTAGTGCAAGGGAGGGCCCATAGTGCCTGGGTCCATCACGCGGGTCTCACTCTCTATCTCTCTCCCTTTTATTTTATTTTTATTTTTTTTGTTGTTATGATAATGAGGTTGTGTGGCCCACTTGAATGGACCCCACCACAAGGTATGTATCCCATCCAAATCACCTACAAGTGGGGCCCACTTTGCGTGTCTTGTACCCACACCATCCATCAGTGGTGGCCCACATGAGCAGGCCCACCTTGCACGGCCAACAGTCCAGCGTCCACGGACGCTGGACGTTTTGTAGAAAAACACAAATATTGGCTTGGTTCCAAGCCAATGGAGGAGGCCCACTCATTTTGGCCCCACCTTGATGTATGTCTTCAATCCACGCCGTCCATTCCCCTCTCAATCTCATTTTAGGCGTTGAACCAAAAAATGGTATCAACCCGAGGTCCTGGCGGGCCATACCGTAGCAAATGGTGGTCTTCACCATTAAAACCTTCCCTATTGCTTTTATACGCCGAAACAGGCCCAATATTGGGCTTGTTTTGCTTGTCTGGAGCCATGGAGGGCCGTTGGACGGAGTAGATTGTTTAGATGTGGACCCCACCTGCAAAAACCACAGCAAAACTGAAATAAAAAAAATACCAACACAGCAGCTGCTGCTGCTGTGTCAGACGGCAGCAGGCGTTGCCTGCGCACAGCGTCCAGCAGACGGGAGGTCGGGCAGCCAAGCACGGTTGTAGCCGTGGGCCCCACCTTGATGTTTATCTACCATATAATCCGTTCATAGGGTAGGCCACTACCTGACGTGGGCCTACCCCAAAAATCAGCCTGATCCAAGACTCAGGTGGCCCACACTGTAGGAAATAGTGGGATTGAACCTCTACCTTTGAAATCCTTTTGGGGTCCACAAAAGTTTTGGATCAGGGTGAAATTTATTTTCACCCTTCATCTAGGCCCACGTGGCCTTACCAACGGGTTGGATGGAAAGCAAACATTACGGTGGGCCCCACATGGAGCCCACAGTGATTTATGTATTTTATTGCCACCGTCCAGGCGGACGGTGGGCTACGGTGGAGCCCGCTGTGATGTTGTACGGTGGAGCCCACTGAGATATTTGAGCGGTGGGCCCCACTGTGATGTTTGTGTGTTTAGGTGCGTGCGTGTGTGGGTGTGTACGTGTGTGTGTGTATATCTATATATATATAATATTATATATTATATTATATATAATATTGTATGTAGTATATATATAAATTATATATTATATTATTTATAATTTTCTGCTGGTGGGAGGCCCATCTTAGCTTACTTATGGCCCATGATTGAGGCCCACTTTGATTTATATGTGAGGCCCATGGGTCGAGGCCCATTCGATGTGTTAGGGGCCTATAGGTTAAGGCCCATTAAGATGTATTAGGACCTATGGGTTGAGGCCCATTTGATGTACATATGGGGCCCAATTGGCAAGGCCCATTTGATACACATAAGGCCCATGTGAGTAGGCCCATTTGACGCACTCTAAGGCCCATGGGTCATGGTCCATTGCAATGCACATAAGGCCCATTGGTGCGGACCAATGATGTGCCCCACTTGATGAATATAAGGCCCATATGATATGGCCCATTTGACGTATTTAAGGCCCAATGGGATGTACCTAAGGTCCATTGCAATGTACGATCCCAACATAGGTTATGTAATGATGTTTACGTTGGGCTATGCCTTGGGAGCAATGATGGTTTGACGTCCACATTGCAAGTATAGTGTTGGTTAAATGTCCGCATTATGACTTTCCCTAGGGCCCATTGTTAGGCTCGTACGTGTTATGTGTAGGCCGTCTAGGCCCATCTTCGTCATGAACATCATCCATCCCATATAACATGTTTAGTTCCATGATTCATGATCATATGCATCATATGTATGCTTGATATGAGAAATGACTGATCATAGCATATGCCTTCGGGCAGATTGTTTAGGGGCTCCCGTACAGGGGGTGTTGCCCTACATGAGCGCACGATACGCGCAAGATTGCTGTATGACTGGATAGTATGATTCATGCATTCGCATTGTGTTATATGGTTACTGTACGCCCTAGCGACATCAGGGCCGTAGCCTCCACAGACGTATCGTGGTTGGCAGGATTGGATATCGAAAATACTGTTCTACATGGGGTGCGATAGATATCCTTGGGTGAAAGTCCCTAAACCCTTATGGTACCAAGAGGTTGCTCCAATGTCTAGACTGAGTGGGTGCATGAGCGCTGAGTGCCGATTACCAGACGGTTGCGCTTTCCACTGTGTCGTGGTCGGTTGGAAGGGGGTGCGACCTTACCCGCCCGAGAGTAGGGGGCCATGCTAGGCTGAGTCTGACCAGCTCGAGGAATGGGTCTGCTATTGACGAGCCGAGCCATATTTTGGCAGGTAGATAGTGAGGTCTTTTTCACTCACCTTATTGCGCGCGATGGGGTAGCAATCTGGCTTGAAGTGTACTAGACCCCGGTGATATTTCAGATTTTGAGCTGTATTGATATGTGGACTTAGATGAGGATTTGTATGCTTGAGTTGCATTTCGCATTGCATGGCCTTGGTATGGCCGACATCATTCATGCTTTGCATCGCATGGCCTTGGTACGACCATGGTATTCTTAGCCTTCATCAACATGTTCCGCATTACTCTGATACTGCATGGCTGCATTACCACCTTGAGCATACACTTTCACCACCCTCTAAGCTTTTTATAAGCTTATGCACGACCGTTGTGTGCAGGTGACGTTGGATCGCAGCAACGCTGAGGCTCGGACGCGTGGCAGATCATTTTGGAGCTTTTAGTCTATCACCATTGTATTTCCCTTTATGCTCATTGTACTTGTAAAGTTTTTTATCATAGTGGAAATGTGATGGAGTTTTTGGTTGTTGTTTATGGGTTATGCCTTTGGTTATGCTTATTATGAATCAAACTGATGTTGAAAATCCTCCTTGTAGCATCCCAGGATCGGAACCTGGCGAATGGGCGCTGGGAGCCGAGAATGGGGTTCTACGGAGGCTGTCGGCACCGGATTCGGCGATCAGGAATTTTGTGAGCCCGGTTTTCGAGTTTGGGGCGTGACAGAAGTTGGTATCAGAGCATAACTCGGGAATAACCAAGAACAACATTACATGTCTATTATGAATGATTTAAGTCCTTAGTTCGGATAGCCTAGCGATCTTTTATTACCGACCCTTAACGAGCGTGCCTTCGAGAGTTTTCAAAGTTGATAGGCACCTTTGCTCTTTCCTGTAGGTCATGCCGCCGCGTAGGAGAGTGACTCGATCGACTCCCACTCCACCACCTGCGGCCCCCGCACTACCACCTACGATTCCTGCTCCACCACCTGAGATTCCTACTGCCGAGCCTAAGGATGCCGCTCCTTTACTAGGGATTCATGCTGCCTAGCCTATGGATGCAGCTCCTCCACCAGAGACCGGTGCAGAGCGGACCGTATCCGTGAGTGCTTCTCAGTTATAGCAGATGCTACAGGCTGTGACAGCCGCACTTCAAGGGCAGGGCAGACACCCTGTCATTTCACCAGCGCAGGCAGAGCAGGAGCGCTCGAGTGCCCTCCTTCGAGAGTTTCGACGACTCGATCCCTCGTATTTCCAGGGTGAGCCAGACCCAACCGTAGCTGAGAGATGGCGCGCCGATGTAGAGAAGATATTTGAGACGATGGGATGAGCGACTGAGCGGCGAGTCCGATTAGCCATATTTCTCCTTCATGGTGAGGCTGAGCACTGGTGGGCGTCAGTCTCCCGAGCAGCAGGCGCTGACTTTGTATGGACCTGGGAGGATTTTGTGGATCGGTTTGACCGACAGTATTTTCCTGATCACATCCGGCGACAGCGAGCGTTGGAGTTTGAGGCCTTGGTGCAGGGCGATATGACAGTGGCTCAGTATGCCGCTCGTTTTGTAGCACTGTCCAGATTTGCACCATACTTAGTGGATGATGAGGAGCGGAGAGCCCGCCGATTTGAGGGCGGCTTGCGTTACGGTCTTCGAGGCCGTGTTATTGGGCATGAGCTCCCGACCTTCGAGGAAGTGGTGAGGAAGGCCCAGATTTTTGAGGCTGAGTGGGACGGTTCTCAGTCTGATCGCGGTCAGAGGAGAGACCGGAAGAGGCAGGCTCCTTCCAGTGATACCCAGCAGGTTCGACCGCAGCAGAGGCGCACAGGTCGCCCAGCCTTCCGAGCGCCAGCAGCACCTCCAGCACCACCTCCGAGGCAGTTCACCGGCACTTGTTTTAGGTGCGGTGCGGCAGGACACCGTATGTGGGAGTGCCCTCGCCCCCAGCAGCAGCAGAGACCCCCACAGCAGCAGCAGAGACCCCACAGCAGCAGCGACAGTAGCCCCCACCACTGAGGCCACCTCAGCAGCAGCATCAGCACCAGCCTCCGAGATCGCAGCAGCAGAGGCAGCAGTTTCGACCGCCTCAGCGACCCCAGCAGCAGCAGCACGCTCAGAGGGGACAAGCACCTCCTCAGCCGGCTCAGGCTCGATTCTATGCGGCCCAGCAGGATCCTCAGTCATCTGGAGGAGTCGTTGAGGGTATACTTCTAGTATCTGCATGCATTGCACGTGTGTTGTTTGATTCTGGTGCATCTCATTCTTTTGTGGCCGAGAGTTTTTGCCGATCGACTAGTTTGCTATTGATGATAAATGCTAGTTTCTATTTGAGTAATTCTTTATAATGACTGATGGTTAGATTTACATTCAAATATGAACATGCAATAAATCTCAAATATCCCACTTTACATGTGTAATTACTATTGACATTGTGCTTGGCTTGTTTTGCCACTTGCGGTTATTTAATGGTGTTTGTGAAAGTCCTTGAACTAGTGGCTGAAATTGCAGTAAGACTACTATAGTAGAAGTCAGAATAGGTCAAAGTGTCCTAGAGGGGAGTGAATAGGACTTTATATACTTTTCTTAATAATTAAAAATCTTATTACTCCTAATCTTGATCTATCATACAATCATCAAGAAATACTCATTTTAACTCTGATGACTTCCAATCCAAGCAGAGGATCCAATCACAAAACTACTTAATATTCAAACAAGATGTAGTAATTTGTCTATGATGGATGAACTATGTTATAAGGTGTGTGGGATGTGATTAGCAGTTTTAAACATTCATGTTATCATGTTTCATGTAATCATTCAAAGCAAGCATAATAAATGAATAAGCAAATATCAATCCCAAACACAGTCGATTATAGTAGTTCGGCTATATGCCTACTCCACTTCCGATGGATGTACTCAACCCTTGAGTGTACCGGATTTCACTAATAAAGGTTTTAAAACAAGTTCACCTCTAACCTTTATAACCTATACAAGGTCAACTCTAGGACTTACATAAGGAACCTAGACATGCCTACACAAGGCACAAGTTTATGCCCTACATAAGAGCAAAGGTCTACACAAAGCACCTAGGTTTTATGCCCTACATAAGAGCAAAGGATACACACAAGGAACCTCAGTTTTAGGCCACACAGGCTAAGGATCCACACAAGGAACCTAGTTTTAGGCCACACAGGTGAAAGATCCACACAAGGAACCTAGTTTAGACCACATAGGTCAAGGACCTACACAAAGACCCTAGTTTAGGCCACACAGGCCAAGGATCTACACAAAGACCCTAAACGTACTCTCTCATCGGAGGTCTCTTATGAGGGCTTAGAGGGGTGAGAAGCACCTGTGACCCAATCCTACCCAAGGAATGATTAACAAGTTCTCTGGACTCTATTAACTTACATATAAGCAAATGAGCCCCATTCTCGCATGCTGATGAAGATCTCCTCCTTGATGATGAAGACTCTTCAGCTTCATTAATCCGTAACGCTCGATGATGTTCTAGTAGAGGTGATAGGTTGGGTCAAGGTTATGTTGGAATCTACTATAATAATTGTTTACCAATTTTAGAGAAGAGAGTGATCCCAAGCTTTCATGTAGTCGAGGGATTCCAGCTCAATAATTTGCCATTAAGATGGTAGCTGGGAGATCCTTGAATGGGGAAGTTCATTCATCAATCCACTCTTTTAGATATCAATGATGAGGGTGGATTGAAGGATAAACTTCTATGAGAAAATGGGCTTAGAGTAGGTGGTATGCAATTACTCTCTCAAAGCTCTCTCTATTTTCTCAATCAGCAACCAAGAACAAGCTCTCCTTATATAGCCAAAAGTTCTAATGGAAATAAAGTTGTCAGTTTTTTATTGATTTTGATGTCATCGAACCAGATTTGGTGTCATCGAATGTATACTTTCCCATTGAATATTGGTTCGATGATATGAACTCAACAGAAACATCTTCCGGGAACTTTTGATAGAAGCTCGATGTCATCGAACCTGATTCGATGTCATCGATATTTGAACTTCGATGTCATCGAATCATGTTTCGATTCCTCGACATGACATTACACAGAGCTTGATGGACTTACTCAAAGAAGGCATTGATGTAATCGATCTTGGTCCGATGATATTGAAATTCAAATTCCGATATAATCGAAGCCAAGTTCGATTCCTTGATCTTTTTGGATGATATATTGTGAAGGCTCACTGGACACTTTTTGTGCTCTTTTCGATTTCATCGATACGTCCTTGATGTCATCAAAATTCGAATATTGATGTCACCAAGGCTATCTCGATTCCTCGAACATTTTCAGATTTTCCTATCTAAGCTTGCTGGACAGACTAGTCCAGATTCGATATCATCGAGCTCATCTTGATGTCATCGAACTTTGAATGTTGATGACAATAAAACTTGTTTGATTACTCAAGCAATATCAGAATATTTTCCAAAAAGGTTTGCTGGATAATGCTTTAAGTCCTTCGATGTTATCGACTAACCTTCAATGTCATCGATTACTGAAGTTCGATGTCATCGAAGGTATATTCGATTTATCAAAAATTCTATCTAAATACTTTGTGGTTGCTAGACATAAAATGTCTCAATTCGATATTATCGAAGCCTGTTCGATGTCATCGACATTGAGTGTTCGATGTCATCGACAAAATCTCGATGTCATCGAACTAAGCTGAAAAACTTAGAGAATTTTCCTGGTAAGAATAAGTTTTCAGACTTTTAGCTCTTATGTTGTTCTAAGAATTTTAAGGATTTATTTACCTGGGTGTCTTGGGACATGGGATGTGAGGCTTAATTTACCTTTGCCGGCTCAAAAGACACATCCTAATGAGGCAATGGTTTGAACAATCTTCTTATGGGGTTCACTTGACTCATTGACTCAACCTTCACGCTTATTGACAAACCAGGGCACTTTCAATCTTCCCCTTTGTCAATTACGTGACAAAACACAAAACACCTAGAACAATACCTAGAACAACATCCTAAATTGTGTGTACATGAACTTTACATAATTTTACAAATGATCTATTTGAGTTCACACACACAAAACAAAGTCTTCATATACCTGCTCCCCCTATCTCCTTGCAGCTACTCCCCTTATCACATGTATCACCATGCACATAAACCATACAGAAATGTTCTCATGGTGGGATTTTATTCTCCCCCTTTTTGTCAGTCATTGGCAAAGGTTAAAATATACCAATCATAATCATATTGACTGAAGTTGAATTTGAAGCGATTGGGAGAACCAAGACAATAGGAGGGCCATCAAAACATAAAGACGACAGACTTCACTTTCTAACATGAATCCATATTTCCAAAATGCATAATAGAGATAATAGGGTATAGAACATTCCGTAAGAGACATAATAAGCACATTCCTTTGAAATTAGAGTATTGAAGTCATCATTCAATGGTCTACATATAAACCTTTTCATGAGCATATGTAGAAATTAAACAATCACCATTCCGTAATCAGAATTCATTCCTATGAGCATACAATATGTAATATTCAGCATCCTTCAAACATGATTCATGCTTATAGACAAATTTAATTTCAAACATTGAAATAACATCATTCATTAAGCACATAAATTGCCTAAGCTTGGCAGTGAAAGGATTATCCAAAAAGAATATCATCCATCCAACCCCCCCCCCCCTCCAAAAAAAAATTAAAATGCATACACAAAAAAAGTCTCCACACATGAAGTAACCTAGCGTAAACACACCAACTAAGGTGCTCGAGTTGCACCATCTATCAGCAAGTTAATAACTTGCTATGTAGTTTGCTGCAATGCAGTGAGATTCTCCTCGTTCCCAGTCAGATGCATCTCGCAGTTCCGAAGACGTTCATCAATGTTAGCTTGTCCTTTCAACAGATGCTAGCCAAGTGTGTGCTAATTTGAACGTCGAGGATTACAGACTGACTCCGGACTATTGAGTGGCGTACGATTAGAACCCCATGGTGTTGGGCGATGATTGTCTTTTTTGCCATGGGTCGGAGGCTGAGGACTGTCTGGTTGGTAGGAGGTGGTCAGCCACAAGTGCTGAAGAGTATCATCATTGAACCATACCTCCGGTTACATCATATCAGATGTGGGTGGCAGTCCCAAGAGATGTGCCAGCTTACAAATGAGAGACGGGAAAGGCAGTGTGTCAAGGTGTTCTCCTTTGACAACCCGAATTAACTGACTGAGAAGGAGGGTAGGTAGACATACAGGGATCTCTCGATAGACGTCATACAAGACGTTGAGCATGAAAGGAGAGAGATTTCTTCCTGATATGTCACAAGGATATACATTCGTACCAAAAATGTTGTGCATGATCTTATATGTGGGTTCAAGATGTCTAACATGGAGAACATTTACCTCAGTTCCAGCAATAGTGGAACCTTTACATAGTGCACACGTTATTTCCCCCCGTATTCCTAAACCATTCAAGTTGCGCTCAGTGACCGATACTCATGTAACTTCCACATCCAACATGTGTTTAAGTAGTACCGGGGTGATGAGTTTGGTTTAATTCCTAAACTCAAGGCTAATACTCGGTGGATTTTCACAAACGGAGTGGCAACATTGGAGAAAATGGTGAATTAGATCATACTGGTAGGGTCCACCAAGATTTAATATGTTCTGCCATCTGATGACTTCCAGCATGAGGTCCACATCGTATGGTTCAATGCAGCTGTTAAGGACAACATGGTCGGCTATAGTGGCCTGCTCCCACTCTGGTTGTTTGGGAGGAAAGTCACATGCTACTGGTTTGTCTTTTCTGGATTTTTTACCTTTTGAAGATTCAACAAGAAGTTCCTTACCTTTCCCTTTCACCATCCTTCCTCCTTCTAGAAGAGAAATCTCCTTGAGATGGACGGATTGAAGAAGACTAGAATCCAAAGAAGAAAATTTTGAGTTACATTTTGGGCGCGCCTACCAGATTTTATAGAGAGTTCATCGATGACATCGAATTTGATTTGATGTCATCGATTATGGACTCATAATGACATTGAACTTTGGTCCGACGATTGTTGGGAAGAACTAAAGGTCATTCCAATGGTTCATATTCCCGATGACTTTGATGATATCGAAGCTTAATCGAAGTCATCGAGCATGTCAAATTTTGAAAAATTTGGATTATCCATCTCGTTTGACATATAGGTGGGTACTAGTTGGTGCACGGAAGTATGCCTATGTTGCATGTACACATTCAACTAGAACACCATTGCTTTCATGTTCTTACTCAAAATGGAGGATCTTAGTCCTCAGATTTTCCAATTTACCCCATTCTTGGTTTGTGCATCTTATCAGATCGCACACACTCTAATTGATTTTTGGAGATCACAAAATCTGTTCACATTAAGTGGCTTCATTAGGATATCAACAAGTCGTCTTTCTGTTGACACATGATCCAACACAATGGTTTTGTCTTTAACAAGCTCTTGAATATAGTGGTGTCGGATGTCCAAATGCTTGGTCCTAGAATGTTGAACTAGATTTTTTGAGATGTTAATGACACTTGTGTTATCACAGAACAGAGTCATCATGGATTGCTCAATCTCGTAATCCAGTAACATTTGTTTCATCTAGAGGAGTTGTGCACAACAACTACTAGCTGCGATGTATTCAGCCTAGGCAGTGGACAGGGATATTGAGTTTTATTTTGCTCTGCCAATATACCAAAAAGTTTCCGATATAGAAGCATCCTCTGCTGGTAGATTTATGATCATCTATATTTTTAGCCCAATCAGCATCCGAGTACCCAACAATGATGGTTGAAGTTTCAAAATGGTACCACAAACTGTAGGTGGTTGTTCTAGCCACATACTTAATGATTCTTTTGATTGTTGACAAATGTGATTCCTTTGGATCTGCCTGATACCGGGTGCATGCACTAACGTTAAAGGCTATATCTGGATGACTAGCAGTGAGATACAATAAGCTCCCTATCATACTATAGTACAGGTGTTGATCCACACTCTTGCCATTTATATCTTTGGAGAGTTTGAGTGTGGTACTCATAGGAGTATGATAGGTATGTCCAGATTCAAGTCCAAATCTTTTTACTAACTCTTTTACATATTTGGACTGACATACAAATATTCCATTACGCATTTGCTTCACTTGTAGCCCTAAAAAGAAATTCAGCTCACCGACCATACTTATTTCAAAATTAGATTTCATGAGTTTAGTAAAGCTATGAGCAGTATCTTCACATGTAGACCCAAAGACAATGTCATCCACATAGATTTGAGCAATAAGTAATGAATTCTCTATCTTTCGTATTAATAATGTTTTATTGACACTGCCCCTACAGAAACGATGGTCTAAAAGAAATTGCATTAATCATTCATACCACGCACGAGGTGCCTATTTAAGACCGTAAAGTGCTTTGCTCAACTAATAAACATGCTGGGGCTTCTTGGGGTTGGAAAATTCCTTAGGTTGTTTTACATACACTTCTTCCTCAAGTACCCCATTTTGAAATGCACTTTTGACATCCATTTGGAATAGCTTGAACTTTAAGGCACACCCAATAGACAAGAGAATCTTGATTGACTCGAGGCGAGCTATAGGGGAAAATGTCTCATCAAAGTCAATGCCCTTTATTTGTGAGTAGCCTTGTGCTACTAATCTTGCCTTATTCCTAATTACATTCCCAGACTAATCAGATTTGTTCTTGAAGATTCATTTAGTTCTAATGATGTTTGTATCATCTGTCCTAGGAACTAGCTGCCATACCTCATTTCTCATAAATTATGAAGCTCTTCCTGCATACCATCGATCCAATATTCATCTTGAAGGGCTTCAACAATATTTTTGGGCTCAATCTTTGAGGTGAAGTAGAGATGGCTATAGATGCTCTCTATCTGGCATCGAGTTCTTACACCATCATAAGGATCGCCAATGATTTGTTGAGGGGATGGTCCTTAATGGTGGGTAGGTTAGTCGACGGTTGAGGTTCATTAGAGGAGGGAATTTTATTGTCTGATTTACCTAGAATGCATGAATCCACATCATCCTCTAAGTCATTCAAGGGACTTTCTTCTTCATGTGGTTGGTCATCGACAACCACATTGACAGATTCTTAAATAGTCAGAGTTCTTAGATTGTATACTCTATAAGCATGACTATTCAGGGCATACCCTAGAAAAATGCCATCGTTACTTTTAGACTCAAACTTTCCTAGATGTTCTCTATCTTTAAGAATATAGCATTTGCTACCAAAGACTCGAAAGTATTTCACACTAGGTTGTTTTCCATACCATAGCTCGTATGGTGTTTTATTTAATCCTACCCTCAGATATACTTTATTTATTATATAGCAGGCAGTATTGATAGCTTCAGCCCAGAAACTCTTGGCCATATCTTTTCCATTCAGCATTACGGAGCCCATCTCATGTAGTACTCGATTTTTTCTTTCACCAACTCCATTTTATTGTGGAGTTTTTAGGGCTGAGAATTCATACTGAATCCCTTTCTCATCACAATATCTCTGAAATCAATCATTCTCAAATTCAGCACCATGATCACTCCTGATACGGTTTATGTAGTATCCTTTTTTATTCTAAAGTCGCTTGGCCAAAATCACAAATTCATCAAAGGCATCAAATTTTTCTCGAAGGAAAGTGACCCAGGTAAACTTGGAGTAATCATTTATTACCAGAAAAAATACCTTTTTCTACCATGACTCTCAACTTTGGTGGGGCCCACTAGGTCCATGTGTAGCAAGTTTAATGGCTTTGACGTTGCTATGGTGGTTGTCTTTTTGTGTCCAACTTTTATCTGTTTGCCTTTTAGATAGTTACCACATACAATTTTTTCTTCTTTCATATTCTTAAGGAGTCCTCTAACTAGATTATTAGAACTTAGCTTAGCTAGGTTTTGATAGTGGACATGTCCCAATCTTTGGTGCCACAGCTTGGACTCATTCTTCATAGCCATATGACATTTTGTGGATAATACATTTTCCCTATTACTTTCTATGATGTAGCAGTTGTCACTCGTGCGTAGACCTTTCATGATAGGTTTTCCTGTATGATTTAAGATTCTACACACATCTTTTGAGAACGTGACCTGGTGTTCTTTGTCACAAATTTGGTAAATGTTGAGAAGGTTATGCTTTAACCATTTTACACACAGAACCTTTTTTATTTTAGGAAGTCCAGGACTAGCGATTGTTCGATGCCCAATTATTTTGGCGGAGTTCCCATCTCCAAAAGTGACTGACTCACTATCAAACTCTGAATAATGGCAAAAGTGAGTTTGATCACCAGTCATGTGTATGGAGCATCCACTGTCATATGTTTTGATTGTTTTTACTTTTTATAGTACCCAATAGTTTAGGAGTTTCAGTAACCAATTGGTTTTGGGACTTTATAGTGTTCTCTTTTGCACCCTCTAGTCTTAATCTAATGGCCATAGTTTCACTACTTCAGTCAAGATCACTCCTAGGCGGTTAAGCCCTTAAGAGAGACCTACTTTGATACTAATTGAAATTGCTGTAAGACTGCTATAGTAGAAGTTGGAATAGGTCAAAGTGTCCTAGAGGGGGGTGAATAGGACTTTATATACTTTTCTTAATAATTAAAAATCATATTACTCCTAATCTTGATCAATCATACAATCATCAAGATATACTCATTTTAACTCTGATGGCTTCCAAACCAAGCAGAGGATCCAATCATAAGACTACTCAATATTCAAACAAGATGTAGTAATTTGTTTATGATGGATGAAGTATGTGACAAGGTGTGTGGGATATGATTAGCAGTTCTAAACATTCATGTTACTATGTTTAATGTAATCATTCAAAGCAAGCATAATAAATGAATACACAAATATCAATCCCAAATACAATCATTTATAGTGGTTCAGCTATGTGCCTACTCCACTCTCGGCGGACGGACTCAACCCTTGAGTGTACCGAATTTCATTAACGGAGGATTTAAAATAGGTTCACCTCTAATCTTTACAACCTACATAAGGTTGACTCTAGGACTTACACAAGGAACCTAGACATGCCTACACAAGGCACAAGTTTATGCCCTACAAAAGAGCAAAGGTCTACACACAACACCTAAGTTTTATGCCCTAAATAAGAGTAAAGGGTCCACATAAGGAACCTCGGTTTTAGGCCACACAGGCCAAGGATCCACACAAGGAACCTAGTTTTAGGCCACACAGGTCAAGGATCCACACAAGGAACCTAGTTTAGACCACACAAGTCAAGGACCTACACAAAAACCATAGTTTAAGCCACACTGGCCAAGGATCTACACAAAGACCCTAAACGTACTCTCCCTTCGGAGGCCTCTTATGCGTGCTTGAAGGGGTGAGAAGCACCTATGACCCAATTTGTAATGACCCTGAAAATTTTGTGCTATCTTTTCTTAGTAGCTTTTTGGGGTAATTAGCGCTATACTCAATTGCTTGTGAAATTTGCATCAATCACTTTAAATTGTATCTGCATGACGTAAAACCTGTAGATTAGTTAGCGCTATGTTACTCTGAAATCTGGGATCCATCGCTAAATCCAGTTGTTCTTGAAAATTTTTGGAAGTTCTGGATCGGACCTGGACCGCGCGTCGAAAGCCCGATAGTGATGATCTTAGGCTGTTGCAGTCACCATGTTGGGCTTGACCATCACCTCGAAAATCAAGTCTAGATGATGTTCTAGGTCGATTTGAGTGAGTCCGGAGTGAAGAGTGTGAGAACGGTTGGAAATTTAATAAGCTTTTATGAAATCTGAGTCGTGTCGCTTGCACAATGATTTTAAGCAATCTGACCGTTAGATTCTGACCCAATTTCACCCTCTGATCAGGGAAGGTGGCCCAAGCATGTCCTTATGCTTGTGGACCTGATCGAGATTCGGTGACCGTTGAATTGAGTGTGGTCCGCCATGGCTGATCTGAAGATCCGGTCGGTACGAAAACTCAGCTTAACCTAGATCCATGGTTAGTGAGCTTAAGTCTAACCTTTCGTGGTAATAGGCCCACCGGAAGTGCTTCGTTGGATCATGAGAGGCCGATTTTGGTTATACCCTAAGTATACCTTGGCCCTGGGGTTATTTTCATCAATGTTAGGCCTATTTATAGACCTTAAAACCCTAACTCTCTTTTCCATACGAATTTCCTAACCCTAGCTAAGAAAGAGAAAGGAAAAGAGAGAGAAAGTGAGAGAGAAGTTGGTGAATCATCTTAGATTCTTTCCTGTTCTTCTTCATCCTTGAACCTTCACTTTTGAATCGTTATTCCGGCGATTCTGAGTTCATCTTTGGGTAAGTTAACCTAACCCTAATCTGTGTTAGAGCCTAGAATAGTCTTTGTGGTGTTGTATCTCATTTCTATTCTTGCTTTAGGTTATCTTGTCGCCGTTGACGAAGACATATCGTCTGAAATCAGTTCGGTGTTCTTTTCTGGCTTAAGGTGCGGACTTTAAGTGTATATGTTATGGTTTTCAAGGCTTTCAATGCCAGTGAATGATTTATTCTTGCTATGGATGAGATTTCACATGCCAAATGTTATGTTTATTTTGCATTCCTGATATGCATGTGTTATATTGAGATTTGTGTATTCTATGTTTATGTATAAAGTACCGTATGCATATAAAATATGAACCTGTGATTGCCATGATTATTTGTCGTGTACTTATGCTAATGGTATGTACGGTAACTCCTTAGCAAAAGGAATTGTCTAAATGTGCGTATTTCAACATACGTCATGTAGGTTGTATTATGTATTCTAAGTGTTTGTAGAAATGTCTGAAGGATCTAAAGTGTGCTATATCAACCTAGTATGGGCGTTGAGAAGCGATTCTCAACTCTCCCACTAGTGTGTATGATTTCCTTCATGCAAGTCATATTCCTTGTTTTTTAATTTCAAGTATTGCTTATGTGAAATTCCATGTTAAGTTGATATTCTTTAAATGCTCATGTACCATATGATTTGAGTTGATGTTCCATTACTATTCTAAGTTGTAGATATGAATATCTGTTGTAGTTTAATGTGTGTGGGACTATGATTAGTCCAGGAAATTGGTAATTGGCCTTAAGTTCATGGCTGAGGTTGCTTTCGCCATGTAGGACGTGATTAGACGAACTCGAGTCGTATTAAAGTTGTTGGCAGTGGTTTGACCATGCGAAGTGTTTGCGCACTCTATGTCGTTCAATTCAATGTGCGCTCGTGCTAGTTGAGTTTGTCAAGTAACCCAATTGTCCGATGTATGTTCACCATGTATGGACGCTTTTGCTTGAATCTAGGGTACCAAACTTACCAATGAAATCCTATTAACCATACTACCTTAATCCGCTAAGACTCATGAGTCGGACATGGTGGTATGGGACACTGTGGTCGAGCTGTCGGCCTACGCTGGGGTGACGAGCTTCCCCGTAGTGACCAGTGAGCAACCAAACTCGTGAGCCGATTATGGTGGTATGAGATACTATATTCGTGCTGTCGGCCTACATTGATTGGTGACGAGCCCTTTGTAGTGACCTCAAGCATGCCTGGATACTGCATTAAGGTGACGAGCCTTGGTGTAGTAACGAAGGTATGATAGGCGTGCATTGATTGGTGACGAGCCCTTTGCAACGACCTACAACTATATGATCGTATGAGATGTCTAGGACTGACGACCCTAGAATGGATCACTGTTTGGATGGTCATATGAGGAAGGTATCTTAGCTTCCCAATCCTGTTGTATGAAAAGGACTAATAACAACTTGGTAATCATGTTCATGCACCGCATTTGCATGTGCTTTGTAGACGTGGTGCACTTTGAGGCGATATCATGCGTAACGTAAGATGAAGACGCTGAGAGTGTACGCGTGAGGGCACGCATCATTTTGCATACATCCTTGCATTAACAAGAGTACTTAGGTCTTGTTTAATTATTCTGCTTTATCATTACTGTTTGATTGAACTGATAACATGTTAACCTGTGCTTTATTGCTCCACTGAGTTGATCACTCACTCCCACATTCTGGGCGGTGTTAAACACCCACCAGACTCTGTCTTAGTTGCTGATGTTACAGATGTTGATGCGACTTCTGAGGCAAAGCGGGAGATTGATGATGATGAGGCTGCTTTCTCTTTTATGCAGTTTTCAGACGGGTTCTAGTGAGCCTTGTTCTGATGTGAGGGATGTTGGGATTTCTTTTGGAAATTAAATGATGTAATTTGATACTTGTAATTTTGATAGCAACACTTACATTACGACCTGGTATGTATATGTACTTCGAGGATTTGCACATGTACACATATGATTCTATAAGTCTTCCGCTTGCTTTCTTCACTTATCCCTGAATTATATCTGCACTTTGGCTTAATCTATTCCATGTTTTATGCACTAATACAGACAACATACATCCATCACTAAATATGTTGCATAAGTGATGTTTTGGAACTCGGAGCTGAGTTATGATCGACCCCCGAATTTCAGGGCATTGCACAATCCTACACAAGGAATGATTAACAGGGTCTCTAGACTCTATTAACTTACAGATTAGTAGATGAGCCCCGTTCTCACATGCTAATAAAGATCTCCTCCTTAATGATGAAGACTCTTCAGCTTCCTTGATTCGCAACACTCGATGATGTTCTAGTAGAGGCGATGGGTTGGTTCAAGGTTATGTTGGAATCTACTCTAATAAATGTTTCCCAATTTTAGAGAAAAGAGTGATTCTAGGGATTCAAGCATTCAAGGGATCCTGACTCGAAGATTTTCCATTAAGATGGTAACTGGGTGATCCTTGAATGGGGAAATTCATTCATCCATCCACTCTTTTAAATAACAATGATGAGGGTGGATTGAAGGATGAACTTCCATGAGAAAATGAGCTTAGGGTAGGTGGTGTGCAATTACTATCTCAAAACTCTCCTTATATAGGCAAAAGTTCCAACGAAAATAAAGTTGTCAATTTCTGATTGAGTTTGATGTCATCAAACCGGATTCGAAGTCATCGAATGTATACTTTTGATGCCATCGAATATTGATTCGATGATAACAGAAACATCTTCCGGAAACTTTTGATAGAAGCTTGATGTCATCGAACCTGATTTGATGTCATCGATATTTGAACTTTGATTCATCGAATCATGTTTCGATTCCTCAACATGACATTACACAGAGCTTGATGGACTTACTCAAAGAAGGCATCAATGAAATCGATCCTGGTCCGATGATACCAAAATTCAAATTCCAATATCATTGAAGCCAAGTTCGATTCCTTGATCTTTTTGGATGATATATCGTGAAGGCTCGCTTGACACTTTTTGTCCTCTTTTTATTTTCATCGATACATCCTCGATTTCATCGAAATTAGAATATCGATGTCATCGAGGCTATCTCGATTCCTCGAACATTTTTAAATTTTCCTGTCTAAGCTTGCTGGACAGATTTTAGTCCAAATTCGATATCATCATATCCGTCTCGATGTCATCGAACTTTAAATGTCGATGACAATAGAACTTGTTCGATTACTCGAGCAATATCAGAATATTTTCTAAAAAGGTTTGCTGGATAATACTTTAAGTCCTTTGATGTTATCGACTAGCCTTCGATGTCATCGATTACTGAAGTTCGATGTCATCGAAGGTATATTCGATTTATCAAAAATTTTGTCCAAATACTTTGTGGTTGCTAGACATAAAATGTCTCAATTCGATATTATTGATGCCTGTTCGATGTTATCGACATTAAGTGTTCGATGTCATCGACTAAAGCTCGATGTCATCGAACTAAGTTGAAAAACTTAGAGAATTTTCTTAGTAAAAATAAGTTTTCAGACTTTTAACTCCTATGTTGTTCTAAAGATTTTAAGGATTTATTTACCTGGGTGTTTTGGGACATGGGATGTGAGGCTTAATTTACCTTTGATGGTTCGGAAGACACATCTTGATGAGGCAATGTCTTGAACAATCTTCTTATGGGGCTCACTCGACTCATCGACTCAACCTTCACGCTTATTGATAAGCTAGGGCACTTTCAGTAGCCTTTATGCCAAATAGATGTAGCCTTTATGCCAAATAGATTAAATGAAATTTCCTAGTCATGGACTTACCATCTTGTGGATCGCTTGTGCCTTTGTGGCTTTTTGGAGACAATCCCTTCTATTGCACCCTTAAATTGAATATTTGCCTTATATGGCTTTGATTGACTATTTTCCCTCTTACAGCTTTTATGGATTATTTTCGTATAACCCTGTGATGGTAAGTTTCACTTGTCAAACTATGATTTGCCACTAGTTGAAGACGTTATCTTTAAACAACGTGTTCGTTAGTCTCATGAGCCAGGGATGGTGGAATGGGACACTATGCCTAAGCTGTCGGCCTATGCTGGGTGACAAACCCCCATAGTGACCTTTGAGCTTCCTTAAAATGATTGTTTGAAGTTGAAATAATAATGGTTTAGCTAATCATGCATTTTTATGGCATGCGGACTTTACTGGGTGGTCAATGTAAGACACGGTAGTTTTCTTGGATCACTGTGAGTTGTACCATAGAGTATTTTACTAGGTAATCCCAAATTATTATTCTGTGTGTTTGAACCACTACGAGTGTCTTTATTGCATGGACTTTTTTGGATGCCTTGTCCTCCTTAGGGCATACCTTTAAGTACTTTTCGGGAGACTAGTCCAGTTTGGGTGTTCTCATTGCATGGTCTTTTCCGAGTGGCTAGTTATCCTTAGGGCGTACCTTTGAGTACTTTTCCGGGTGACTAGATCTCCTTGAGTGACTTTTACCAGCTGGATTGCATCCCCAGGTCTGTGTGGGATTGCATCCCCAGGTCTGTGTGCACGTGCATGCATTCATGCATTTAAACAAGATTATCTTTGTGAAATTTATCTAATGAATGCGTATCTGATGAACCTTATCTGAATTCTATAATAATCATTGTGATATATTTGTTATAAACTATTTCTGATAACTATGCTTAATTATCTTGATGATAGAATAAATCTTGGGGGTTATACCTCAATGGGATAGCTATTGATGCTATCAAACTGTATTCAGTGTGCAGCATACATGGATAATTTATAAGTTGACTCTGGTGCTTCGCATGGAGAGATCGATGGCTATACGGCTCTAATTTCTAGACTACTTTTATTATTTTGTTGTTCAATCTTTAGTTATGAAACATTAGTTTGTATAAGTTTTCGGGTAACCACACAAATGTTTGGTTATGTATATTTGGACTCCCTCTTATATTTAATTTATTTCTATTCCGCTAGATCACTAACTCTGATAAGGAAAAAAATGTACGTGAACACTTGGGTTTTTGTAAAACGAGTAAGGTACTCGGGTTTCAGGAACCGGGGTGTTACAATTAACCTTTAACTATGGCTCAAATTTCACATACATTTTTTTTTATCAGAGTTGGTAAACTAGCGGAATAGAAACAAATCAAGTATAAGAGGGAGTCCAAATATAAATAACCAAAATTTCAAGTGGTTAACCGAAAACTTATACAAACCAGTGTCTTAACTTTTTATAAAACATGATAGTACAAATTAAATACAAATGAAGTCAGGAATAAAGAGTCGTAAGATCATCTGGCTCCTCCTATTCCACATGAACACAAGCATGCACATCATTTATGTCTCCTGCACACTAAGTGTGGTTTAATAGTGTCAATGGCTATCCCAGTGAGGTATACCCCCCAAGATTTATCATATCATCAAGATATTAAGTATAGTTATCAGGAACAGTGTATAACAAATATTTCATAATGATTATCATAGTAATCAGATAAGGTTCATCAGATACACATTTATTAAATAAGTTCCACAAAGACAATCTTGTTTAAATGCATGGATGCATGCACATGCTCACAGACCTAGGGATGCACATCCGGCTAGCAAAAATGTTGCCCAAGGAGAACTAGCCCTCGAAAAAGTACTCAAAGGTATGCTGTAAGGAGGACTAGCTACCCGAAAAAGACCATGCAATGAAGACACCCAAAGTGGCCTAGCTTCCTGGAAGAGTACTCTATGTATGTCCAAGGAAAAACTTGACACCTAGAAAAGCCTATGCAAAAAGGACAACCCATGGTAGTCAAATGCATGCAATGAAAACTTAGGATCACTAGTTAAAATACTCTACGATTCAACCCATAGTGACCAAGAAAAACTCGTGTCATACATCGACTACCGGGTAAAGTCCGTATGCCATGAAGATGCATGATTAGCCCAACCATTATTATTTCAATTTCAAACAACCATTTTAAGAAAGCTCAAAGGTCATTATGGGGGGTTTGTCACCCAGTATAGGTTGACAGATTAAGTATAGTGTCCCATTCCACCATCCCTAGGTCTTGAGACTAACAAATAGGATGTTTAAAGGTGACATATACAACTAGTGGCCAATTATAGTTCTACAAGTGGAACTTACCATTGTAAGGTTATATGAAGACGGTTCATTAAAGCCACATAGGGTAAATATTACTTCAAAACTACAAGGGCAAATAGTTCATCCTAAGGATGTGATAAAAGAATGAGATTATCCCCAAAAAAGCCACAAATGCACTAAGGATCCATAAGATGGTAAGTTCACGACAAGGAATTTTCATTTAGTCTATTTGGTAGAAAGGCCACTAGTTCAAGAACTTCCACAAAACCATTGAATAACTGCAAGTGGTAAAACAAGCCAAACATAATGTCAATAGTATTTACACATGTAAAGTGGGATCTTTGAGATCCATATCATGTTCATATTTAAATGTAAATTTAACCATCAATCATTATGAAGAATTACTCAAATAGAAATTAGCATTTATCATCAATTTCACTGAGTATTATATTAGGCAATAGATAAAATAAACGAGCTATGCTAACTATCAAGATGTAGAAAAGCTTAAAGGGTGATCCTCACCTTTTGAATTAAGTGGTTTTAGGATGCGAGTATTTGATCACGATCAAATCCACCCTATATATGCAACTGATTCGAATAATTGTACATTAGCTAATATTTAGTTTAGAAAGAATCGAACACTTGTATGGAGATTAACACATATGGGATTCGATACAACAATATGGTCTAAGCATATTAATTTTGATAATTTCAAAGTAAGAATCCCCACATTCTTAGTTTTCATTCACACTATTTAGATTGATTGAGTTCTAACTCGGCCTGCACTATCAAGACCAATTGTTATACTCTTGACTCAAAAGCTACTATTAGTTAATCAACTCAGTGACTCCCAAATGTAAGGGAGTTAACTCGGTTAATTAACTTGGCTCAAAATCAAGTTTACTTTGGATATAACTGAGTATAGATGTTTCAACAATATAATAACGAGTCTCTAGGTAGATTGTAACAGTCACGGATGGGTTAACTGAACTCATTGATCTAATTGAGTCAACTCAACACGGGTTCCCATCTAAAACATCTCAAGATTAATCAAATTCATGCCAGAGCAAAAGATTACCTGATGAGTTGAAGTGGAGTATTGGTTCCGCACAGTAAAAGGATGAAGAACCAACTCAGTTCATTTATAATTCTAGGTGCTTGCATATTACTAAGTCAGAACTCAATGGTTCACTATTTCCAACAACTTTCTAAGCTCATGCTACTGAGTTCAGCACATGGGCTTGAATAAGGGTGCATGTAGGAATCTAACTAGCCAAATCATGACAAATACATTAGGCCCGATCTCTGGCTGGTTCAGTGAGTCGACTTAAACGAGTCACTTGGGCTTCTTTCCCACTACTTTCTTCCTCCTCTTCTTCCTTCTCCCTTTTCCGGTGGAAGTCCAGCCATGGGCATTGGAGCCTGACCCGACTCAACTTAGTTAAACTCAATGAAGGATGACCGAGTTAGCGAGCCACAACTGGGTAGCCAGTCACACTCCCAAACCCATCAGCGACCCACAATCTGACTTGCCCACGCCCTCACTTCTCTCATTCTTCTCCTCTAGCTTCTCTTTCTTTCTTTAACTTCTGCTCATCCTCCATGCGCCTGGACAGAGTCTAACTCTGCTACAACTCTCGCCACGACTCGAACGAGTCTTTGCGGCATGAACACAGCGTTGCACACTGTTCTCTCTTGTGTTCCTCTCTTCTTCTTCCTTTCACTTTCTTTTCTTACCTTCTCCTTTCTTTTTACATCCAAGGTCCAGTAGTTGGACACGACGGAACTCAAGTGACTCAAACCGAGTTGACTCAATTGAGTGTGGTAGAAGGAACGACGCACTCTCTCTTTCTCTTACATCTTTTTTTCCTATTTTTGGCCCCGACTGCCTTAAAAATAGCCTTATTTATAGGGCATCTTAATTATTTTCTAGAGGCTTCTACAACAACTAATCAGCGGATTAGTTACAAGTTGATCGTTTCTACCCGCCTGAGTTTTGATATGGTAGCTCTGGTTATGGACCACATGGCATTCTTCTAATGTTGTAGATTAGTTCTACGCACCATATGATATTGAATGGACGTCTCAAATCAGGAAATGGGGCCCATTTTATGATGTTGGGTTCTTTGGCTGATCGAGGAAGATGACTCACCGTTGATAACAGATTTCGGATGAGGGGTTTATCTCGTGATCTGAGGCATCTGGATGGATTGGATTTGACCACTGATCATCATTGAGTTTGTATTTTAGATGAGCACTAGGGATCTGATGATTTGGCATGAGTTTCCTCGACTAGCACGATATCTCTCAAATAATGAGATCTCATGCGAGATCTCATACAATTATGAAAGAGGCTTCGAGAAGCCTTAAATCTAATGCTCGAGAGGCTTTGGGAACTTTCGAAAATGGTTGTGTGGCTAGGATTGAGCCAGCAGTCGAAATGATGGGATTCTTTCCGTCTCTCATTCGTTGTGAAAACCCTAAATTGAGGGCTGGTTGGAGGGCTGAGATTGCTTGAGCAGATGGTCGAGATAGTTGGGAGTATTCATCTTAAGATCGCCAACTCAGCGTCGCAACGCATTTCCATTTTTGGAAATGAGCCTTACACACAACACACCTGATTGTGCTGGAGCTTGTGTCCACACACGTGTATCCCAATATGTGAAGCTTGCAGGGTTTTGGTTGGCCCTGGGTTCTTTATCAGATGGACGACTTAGATCATGATGGTGGGACCTATCTCGACCAAATTGTGACCGTCTGTTTGAAATGGATCCGGGCGAGAAAATCGGGAGATAAACTCTCCTTTTCGGGTCTTGCTCGGGTCAACGCCCGATTGACCAGCTGTGCATTCTAATGCACCATGGGTGTGCACATTCTGTGCACACGCATAGGTCTAAAAGTGGGGTTCACATGATGGTTAGTGCAATCCACACCATCAATTCCTTTTGGAGGCCCAAAGCATGGCCTCAAATGAAAGTTCAGGCATATCCAGAAATCAGGTGGGCCCTACTAGATAAATTCTTAACTCTAATTATAGATTTTTCCTGGTCTGATGGTTGGATCATTCTGAAATTGATCATCAACGGTGATAAGGGTCCACGGGGTCATTTAATTAGAAATCAATGGCTGGATTATAGATTTTATGGCCTAATGTGTATTTATAATATTTATTTTTCCTTTTTTAATGTTTTTGGTATCATTATTATTTTTCTCTAAGTTGTTTGTGTGAGTAGCATCCTCGTCCGCACTATATATTCATTCCATCAGCCTCCTACCGGGCTTCGATCAGAATGATTATATTATTTTATTTTGTAAGTGGCCCACAATACATAAGTCTTAACGTTTGGTTATCGATTAATTTAAATTAATGGTTGAATTTGAAATTTTCATATTTTAAATGATAGTATTAAATGAAGGTGAATAATGTATGTTATTTGTATTATCACACAAACTTGCTAATCTAGTTTATAATAGTAACACCCGAGTACTGAAAATCACAAGATGTTACACGACCCTAATTAGGGAACACGAAGGAAAGTAGTTCCCAATATACTAGGTCAACAAAGCCCTGGTTTTGTCCGAGATGAGGTATCCAACCTTGAAAAAAATTAGCTTTGACTTTGGTCGTCTCCTCCCAATGTCTACGGCCATATTTTCATGCTCATACGATTGTCGTCTTAACCGATCAACCACTATGTCAGGTGTAACACCCCGAATATTTCAATACCCGAGTGTTGAAATTGTTCAAGTGTTAACATAAGACGTAACCTACTATGTACATGTATCCAACACTGAGCTAGCTAATCTAACCTTACGACCCAAAGGCAAATCTAACCATTAGGAAAAGCCTCCATTCACAGCCCGATCCATCTGATCGTTGAATTTAAAACAAAACCAACCATTAAGTAATTCAACATACGTACCTTACCTTAAAAGAATCAACAAATAATTCTTCACCCATAAAGATTCAAGTATAAGTCCATTTGTTAGAAATGCTTAGAAAGGTGCATACAAACAAGTGGAACCTTTAGATTTCACAAAACTCTTAAACCATCGATAATTACAAAATTGCCATTGATTTAGACCTCAAATTCCAAATCATATGGTTCAACTGATCCGTTTCACACCAAACTTTATATAAGGCCTGAGTATTATAAGTTAACAGTATGTAACAAATTTCAACCATTGAATCACGAAGATGACTAAATAAGACATTCACTAGAACGACCCACCTAAGATCGGCATCCGTTTTCCACCCTGGTATGAACCCTAAGGTGAGCCAACCAAAGCAAGTGAATGGAATGGATTTACTCCAAACCACCTGTGGACCCCACGTCCAGGTGTGTGTGCGCCATAACACTCTAAGGACCCCAGTCCCCGTCAAACACAAGCGCACCTGTGAAAATCCTGAAACCAGTGGGATTTTCCACTGTTTCCCACAGCGCATGCGAACGGACAGTGTTCCGTTGGGGATGTTGCGGTCTACCCCGGTGATCATTTGAGATGATCAGGACCGTCCATCACATCTGGAGGACGAGTTCGACCACACCCTAGTCCGTTTCGCACCTAGGAACGATCTCACATGCACCCAAGACCAGCCGCAACCGGATCATTTTCGAAAACACTCTTACGTTCTCCTATTACCGCGCTGTGGATTTAAAACTGATCCCATTCAGGGATGCAGTGGGACCCACTACCGAGGAAATAGAGTTAATCGGATCCGTCCATTAGATACAACGCCCATTTTCGCAACTATTCTAAAAGAAACTTGCTCGGAGAAGTTCAATTACACCTCGCCACTTCAGTGAACGAATTCCACACCAACAAAGTTACGAGGATGAGGGTCCCTGATCGTTACATTCCAAAATGCATGATCAAGGCCATCCATTCTGTGGCCGCCCAGGGACAACTCTAAGGGCCTGTTTGGGCATTTGGCTTACAGTGGATTAGGAGGGGTAGGATTGTAAAATCCTCCCCTATTCCATCCCACATCTGTTTGGGCAACCGAGCCACCGTCTCTGCTTAGACTTCCAATATCCTTAAACAGAGGCGCGGGATTGGGGGTGGGATTCAGCGATCCGGCGGGCGGGATTTGGAGGGATTTCGGAAGACTTCTTGAGGCCATCGTCCCGCAGTGATATGTCTTCAGAGTACAGCCGCAGTAGGACGTGAAGTTCCCAGATGATAATGGAGGCGGATAATGGCAGAAATGGCGGGAATCCTTCATCGATTTATACCCCTCCAGGCAATGGTTATGTGGATAGGGAGAAGAGGTCTCCTTGTGCTGAAACCAGGATCAGTGAAACCAAAGGTAAGCCCCTTCATCCGTTACCACTGATTTGGGGTTTCTTGTTCTTTTTTCTTTTTTCTTCCCACCATTCATTTGCAGGCCAAAAACCAGATGTCAAAGATTGGCTGCTGGGGAACTTCTTAGTTTCAACAGATCAATGAAAGATTTGGAATTGTGAAAGGTGGGTGTTGCTTCTGTGGAATGTGCCAGATGGGGCATTTTGCTGTCTGCAACCCTGCCTGTCATGGCCCATATGAGAAACAATCTCGTTTCTTTCATATAAATAGGAATTTCCACTTCTTTCCAGATCATTTCACAGAAAAGCCAAAAGCAAAATCATATATATATATATATATATATATATATATATATATATATATATATATATATATGTAGGAAGAGAAGTTGAAACTGAGGCAGATTGAAAACCACCTTTCCTTTTAATTCCCTTTCAATAATGATGTCTATGTGCTAAATGCAATTGAAGTCACTTTCCTCTCTCTGCATATCCACACTCATGGTAAAAATCCAAACCTTAATTTATTTCTTAATTTTATTTATTTATTTTTAACTTTCCACCGTAGGTTTTGTTGGTAAATCAGGACTGAAATTAGTAGTGCAAACGGGTCCAGGTGACTCAATGGGTCTTTATCAGGTTGGGTCCCAGGCAAATAAATGAGTTGACAAAAAAATCTGATCTGCTGTGTATCATTTTAGGTATTTGTTTTCTTTTACAAGGGCTATGGCATTTGAGAGAGAGAGAGAGAGAGAGAGAGAGAGAGAGAGAGAGAGAGAGAGAGAGGTGGGAAACCATCCTTACTATGGGCCATTCAAAGATAATTTGACTAGGGCCTCATTTGAGTTTGGATGACTATTAACCATCCATTTCTATGCTATAATTGGATCACTAGGATTATCTGATGAGGGGTTCTATGCACCTTTGCCTAGCCAAGGTTGACAACTATATGAATGGTTTGGATTAGATTATGTTGGCCTACCCATATGGAAGGGGAGTTATTTAATACTCTAGCAGTCTGTAACATCTGATAGGCAGTCACTTAAAAGTTATGGACATGGCATAGATTAACTAAAACTAGACCCACTTGATTGTGGAACCTGCTGTTTTAACAATCTACCCTTGAACCAGATTATTTGAACATCAATAACCCAACTAATAGCTAATGGAATGAAATAAAATTCAACATTTTCACTTGGTAGAGGATTCTTTTTATGAGAAAGTACTGTAGTGTTGTTTTTAAAAAAAAAATAAAAATAAAAAATCAATTGGTAACAACCATGTAATATTTTTTTTTAACAGTTATAGAAAGATAAGGTAGCCCTTCTAACCCCTCTTAAAAAGCCATGTTAGTGTTTATTAACATGTGGTATTTGTGTTGCAGTATCTACTGATTGGTGCTTTAGGATTGCTAGCCATAACCTCCAAGGACTAATGGTGAGCCTAACTTGTGAAGTAAGCTCAGTTTTCAATAATAGGTGAAATATGGATTTTGTTAATGTTGTTGTGCATTGCCTACACCACTGCTTTTGTTTTTGCTAATGAATTGTGTCACCGCTATTATTTGATTAGCACATCATGCTTGGTGAGTTTGTCTGACATGCATGCTAGAGACCTTAACCGTGTGCAAATTTTCCCATTGGAATAATGCACAACAGATGGATTCAAGTGTACTGTTGGGATTTCTTTTATGAATCCATTGAAAGGTTAGGTTCATCCTGTAAATGATATTTTTGAGGCATGGTCCATACAAGGTGGGACACAACAGAAATGGTGTAAATCACCAAACCATAGGTCTGTTGAGTTCAACAATCACTCCATTAGTCTCTTCACTTCACCTTAGATGGAGAATGCTCAAAATTGCCAAGATTGGAATATCTCAGGGACCAATTTAGGACCTTTATCAGTTGACTCCATTAGGTGCTTAGGCCTCTTCTGCTATCTCAGTAGTTGGGCTTTTGTTTTGTTCTGCCTCGTCTTTCCTTTCCTTTTCTTTCTTGTTGTCTATTGTTTTCTTTTTTCCCTTTTAATGCTTTTTCAGTTTCATTGCTTTTTTAAAAAAATGCCATAGGCAGCTATGAGGACTAACACTTGCAATATCTAGTGATTGTCTATTCCGTAACTAATCAGTCCAATACCTGTGTCTGGTCTTGGTGGGAGTTGAGGTATGAACAAGTGTCCAAAGAAAGCAACATCTCAGTAACCTCCCCACCTCCTCCCCTCTCTTCATCTAGAATATTTAAGGTGGCCATTTAATTGTTGGGTATCCAAGGGATATCCAATGTTGAGGTTAGTATACACACACGTGTATATATGTTGAAATTTTAACTTGTAGAAAATATAAGCAGGGCTGTTGACATAGTTTTATGGTTGTACGTTATCATGGCTTTGTATATGATGTAGCATACTTTGAACACTTGTAAAGATGGTGGGCTATTTTTATTTAATGAAATACATGAAATCAGTTTTTTAGTTCTATTTCAGGGCTGGTGACTTCAATCCAATGGTACTCTTCTTGCAAGGAAAGACTCCATCTTTGACACCACCTCCGCATTAGGGAGTGGTTGTAGGAGTTGGTGCTGTTTTTATTTCTATTATTGTTATGGTCTGATTAGGATTGCATTCTAATTCATCTATGTTGAAGGCCTGTTGAGGGCCTAGGCTCCAAATTGCAATTCAATTGGCTCGTGCGTCCAAACACAATCCGAGTCTCTCCAAGGTGTTTAATGCTTATGTCTAGGCAGGCTTAAGCTTTTAATCTGGGGCAGTTGTACTGCCAGTTTGTATCAGGTTGGACCTTCCTCTCTGGTCCAGCTCGCATAACGTCCGTGATGGTTAGCAAAAAGACCAATATCCTTATTAACATGCATGTCAGGCCTATTGGCGAGATTGTACGATAGGCCCATAGTGGTTTTTTGGGTTTTATTTGCTGGTTATGATAATATCTTCTATATGAGATTGTCGAACTTCCATGTAGTAAAGGTTTATAAACTCATTTTCCATGAATTGCATGCAAATCCTACTCTTCACATAATCGGGCGGAAAGTCTTACCTTTTATATTTATTTCAGTCATATTCAATATTCAATAGGTATGTCCTAACTCATTTGCCATTTGTGGTGTCCTTTTCATTTTTCACATTTATCCAACAATAATTTTTTCACCAAATGATCATGTACATCTGCTATGTGGACATGTGCATACATAGTTGTCCTATAGATCACTATTCATCTAGAAACAGTATTTTGGATGAGCTACAACTCTTTTCTACTAGTCATAGTGAAAAAAATCAAATATGGTGAGTTGACCAAACACCTTATCAATCCATTGGTTTATATTTCTTACATCATGGCAGTCGAAAGGGAGATTTCAAATGCATTGGGGAACTGCATTAATGTAATATTTATTTTGACAAACTGTCTTGTTGGTTTTCAAAACCACCTAGAGAAGTACATTCTTAACCCAAAGATTCAAGTATGGTTTTCAGAGGTGATTTTATAGTATATTGTATCCATAAGTGTAGGTGAGCTTTAAATCATGGATAGCAATGATGGCAACACTTTGGCCGATTTTATTGTGGTTCTTGCGGTGGCCGCATGCGTTGATGCTGTTGGAAAATATTATCGTCACTATATGTTTAGACAACCGGCGCGTCAAGGGCATGACGAGCGGACAAAGTTTATCAACTCTATCGTTCGTGTAGATGACAGGGACTGTCTTACTCAATTGAGGATGAGACGAGAAAGTTTCTTCCGATTATGTAACATATTGCGTGAGAGGACGCAACTTCGCAATACTCGTAATGTTAGTCTTGAGGAACTAGTCATCTTCCTACATACAATTGGACATAACGTGCGTAATCACGTGATAGGACATAGGTTCATACGTTCAGGTGAAACCGTAAGTCGTCACTTTCACTGTGTGCTAGATGCAATAGTGTCTTTATACCCTGAATTTGTTAAGCAGGTCGGTATTGACACCCCTGCTGAGATCCAATCAAATCCCTACTGGGCCACTTATTTTCAGGTACTATTTTTCATGTAGGACTCTTTCGTTGTTAATATGGAATAAGTTAACATGTTACATATTGTCTTATGAATGAAATTCGACATAATGCCAGATAAGATTGTGTTGGTGCAATTGATGGGACGCATATTCCCACTCATGTGGAAGCATCTCAACACCCAAGCTTTCGCAACAAGAAGGGTATCGTGTCTCAAAATGTACTTGTTGCTTGTTCCTTTGACATGACATTTATATACGTGCTAGCTGGGTGGGAGGATTCTGCTTCAGATGAAAGGGTCCTACATAATGCTTTGACTCGAAGTGATGATCCACTACTCGTCCCACAAGGTAATCGATTTTCACCAATAGTTGGCAATGTTTCCACCGTAACATCATTCTCAACACACTAATACCAAAACCACAACTTTAACATAATGTAGAAAAATATTTCATCGTCGACGCGGGATACGCTCACTCACCTGGCTTCATGGCGCCTTATCGCGGCGTTCGATACCATCTGCAAGAGTATCAAACTAGGAGAGCACCTATGAATATGAAGGAGTTATTTAACTACCGACATGCGCAATTGCGTAATGCAATTGAGCGTTGTTTCGGTGTAATGAAGGGCAGATTTCCTATTTTGAAGACGGCCGCATAATATCCATTTGAAACACAAGTCAAGATTGTAGTAGCATGTTGTATGCTACATAATTTCATTCATCGGAAGACGAAACAGACCAAGATTTACAGGATGTTGGTATATCTGTGGGTGACTCTGAGAGTAATCCTACACCAAATGAGGTATCAACAATGGATGAGCGACAATGGCTAGTTCAGGTGACCCAGCGGGAGAAAGATGCCTGGATGAGAGCTCGTGATCAAATTGCAGAGCGCATGTGGGCGGACGCCCAACTAAATAGTAGGAATAGATAAGAGAATTTTATTTCATAAATACTTTGACTGATGAGAGAGTCATTTAAAACACTTTGTATACATGTATAAGAAATTATATTCAAGTTGGCACCCTGTCATTTTGATATAACATATTTTCTTGATACGATTGTTTAGTCTTCATGTCGAATATATTTGGTAGTAGAATTGTACACATTAACTTATTTTCTGTTAATAACCAATTGTCCATGTATAATTAGATGGAATGTCTGACAATTGGGTAAGTAGTACACCAACACTGACGCCGTCCCCGGTGAGAACTCCGGTTTGTCCGACGCGTTCTTCTCCGTGTGCGAAGTCTGTGAAATCGCTTGCTGAGCCTCTATCGCGAGCCATAAAAATTAAGTGGACCAGAACAATGGGTCAGATAATGTTCGATATCTTGATTGAGCAAATAGCTTTAGGCCAAAAGGCAGATAATGGATTTAAGAGAGAAGCATATCATGCGGCCGCTGAGGAGGTTTCTAAGAGGACTGAAATTTCTTTAAATTGGCAAAACGTCCAAAACTGATTGCGATATCACAAGAGAGTGTACAACGAAATAAAAGATATGCTAGCCGCAAGTGATTTTGGGTGGGACAGCGAGTGAATGGTTGTCACAGCACCTGACGAAGTTTGGGAAGAGTACCTCAATGTTAGGATCGTTCACAACACCTATTTTAGTTCAACCACATTCATTTGTTATAATTATCTCTCTTACTTATATCTATTTGAATATCATCTACTTACCAACTCCCTTCCTTGTATGTAGTCGCATCCGAGAGCAGAAAGATTACGTGGTAAACGAATAGAACGAATGGATGATTTAGCGGTGATCGTAGGTTCAGACCATGCAACAGGCCGCTACGCCCAAGGAAGCAGAAACATGGCCGCGTCTTCATCTCGTATTCAACGAGATCTGAATGAAGCTTGGACGGACCTGGACGATGACACCGATGCGCCTATCATTATTTTTGAGGAAAATCTGGGGGGTTCGACTGGAAATTATCAATTTTCGAATGAAAGCCATCGGGCTTCAGGGAATTGCTCATTCCGCACCACTCCCAACTGGGCGATTGATTCCGATAGTAGTCGTGGTGGGAGTATAACAATAAAAAGGATGCGATCTGCTCATCCCTGTGACGTCCTTGGTTTATCTCTAGATGGTGTGGCGGATGCAATTGCCAAATTTGGACTTTGGCAATTCAGTCAACCTCACAAGTAAAGTCCTGAACATCCTCGAAGAGGTTACGGGGCTGACCTGTAAGTGCTATAGTTTCTATCCCTCTTTGTTGTCAAATTTGTAGTGCCAAAATCACTATTATACTCTGTTATATATAACTTGCATAAGTGAAGCTTTCTCAAGGATCAACATTCATAAACAAGCTAAGCTCACAACAAGCAAAGCTCTCAAGTACAAGACTCAAGATCTTGAATGAAAGAACTGCTTACAAGACAAGACTCTTGAATGCAAGAACTGCTCACAAAACAAGACTCAAGTTGAAAAGAAAGTACAAGGCAAGACTCAAGCTGAAATTAAGACTCAAGCTGAAATTCAAGCTGATCTCAAGACTCAAGTTGAAACTCAAGCTGAACTCAAGACTCAAGCTGAAACTCAAGCCACTTTCAAGATTGAGTTACATGAAGAGTTCAACTACATCAAGACTTCAAGACTGATAATTCAAGGTCACTTGTTCCTAATGCTTCAATGTCCATACTTCATGATTGAGGTTTGTTTGACCATAGGTTAACCTTAGAAGTAGGTCATTTCGGATACATAAGTCGAATGTTATTTTTCATGTGATTGGTCTGTTCTTCGACTAGTCCTAGGCCTTCTTCGACTGGTCCTAGACTTGCTTCGACCAGTCTAAGAAATTCCTCGACCAGTCGTAAGTTTGTTACAAATTTCGGATAAAATCTGTTAGCCTTCGACTAGTCCTGGAATCTGTTCGACCGTTCATACGTTCAGGTGAAACCGTAAGTCGTCACTTTCATCGTGTGCTAGATGCGATAGTGTCTTTATACCCTGAATTTGTTAAGCAGGTCGGTATTGACACCCCTGCTGAGATCCAATCAAATCCCTACTGGGCCACTTATTTTCAGGTACTATTTTTCATGTAGGACTCTTTCGTTGTTAATATGGAATAAGTTAACATGTTACATATTGTCTTATGAATGAAATTCGACATAATGCCGGATAGGATTGTGTTGGTGCAATTGATGGGACGCATATTCCCACTCATGTGGAAGCATCTCAACACCCAAGCTTTCGCAACAGGAAGGGTATCGTGTCTCAAAATGTACTTGTTGCTTGTTCCTTTGACATGACATTTATATACGTGCTAGCTGGGTGGGAGGATTCTGCTTCAGATGAAAGGGTCCTACATAACGCTTTGACTCGAAGTGATGATCCACTACTCGTCCCACAAGGTAATCGATTTTCACCAATAGTTGGCAATGTTTCCACCGTAACATCATTCTCAACACACTAATACCAAAACCACAACTTAACATAATGTAGAAAAATATTTCATCGTCGACGCGGGATACGCTCACTCACCTGGCTTCATGGCGCCTTATCGCGGCGTTCGATACCATCTGCAAGAGTATCAAACTGGGAGAGCACCTATGAATATGAAGGAGTTATTTAACTACCGACATGTACAATTGCGTAATGCAATTGAGCGTTGTTTCGGTGTAATGAAGGGCAGATTTCCTATTTTGAAGACGGCCGCACAATATCCATTTGAAACACAAGTCAAGATTGTAGTAGCATGTTGTGTGCTACATAATTTCATTCATCGGGAAGACGAAACAAACCAAGATTTACAGGATGTTGGTATATCTGTGGGCGACTCTGAGAGTAATCCTACACCAAATGAGGTATCAACAATGGATGAGCGACAATGGCTAGTTCAGGTGACCCAGCGGGAGAAAGATGCCTGGATAAGAGCTCGTGATCAAATTGCAGAGTGCATGTGGGCGGATGCCCAACTAAATAGTAGGAATAGATAAGAGAATTTTATTTCATAAATACTTTGACTGATGAGAGAGTCATTTAAAACACTTTGTATACATGTATAAGAAATTATATTCGAGTTGGCACCCTGTCATTTTGATATAACATATTTTCTTGATACGATTGTTTAGTCTTCATGTCGAATATATTTGGTAGTAGAATTGTACACATTAACTTATTTTCTGTTAATAACCAATTATACATGTATAATTAGATGGAATGTCTGACAATTGGGTAAGTAGTACACTAACACCGACGCCATCCCCGGTGAGAACTCCAGTTTGTCCGACGCGTTCTTCTCCGCGTGCAAAGTCTGTGAAATCGCTTGCTGAGCCTCTATCGCGAGCCACAAAAATTAAGTGGACCAGAACAATGGATCAGATAATGTTCGATATCTTGATTGAGCAAATAGCTTTAGGCCGAAAGGCAGATAATGGATTTAAGAGAGAAGCATATCATGCGGCCGCTGAGGAGGTTTCTAAGAGGACTGAAATTTCTTTAAATTGGCAAAACATCCAAAACTGATTGCGATATCACAAGAGAGTGTACAACGAAATAAAAGATATGCTAGCCGCAAGTGATTTTGGGTGGGACAGCGAGTGAATGGTTGTCACAACTCCTGACGAAGTTTGGGAAGAGTACCTCAAGGTTAGGATCGTTCACAACACCTATTTTAGTTCAACCACATTCATTTGTTATAATTATCTCTCTTACTTATATCTATTTGAATATCATCTACTTACTAACTCTCTTCCTTGTATGTAGTCGCATCTAAGAGCAGAAAGATTACGTGGTAAACGAATAGAACGAATGGACGATTTAGCGGTGATCGTAGGTTCAGACCATGCAACAAGCCGCTACGCCCAAGGAAGCAGAAACATGGCCGCGTCTTCATCTTGTATTCAACGAGATCTGAATGAAGCTTGGACGGACCTGGACGATGACACCGATGCGCCTATCATTATTTCTAAGGAAAATCTGGGGGATTCGACTGGAAATTATCAATTTTCGAATGAAAGCCATCGGGCTTCAGGAATCGCTCATTCCGCACCACTCCCAACTGGGTGATTGATTCCGATAGTAGTCATGGTGGGAGTATAACAACAAAAAGGATGCGATCTGCTCATCCCTGTGACGTCCTTGGTTTATCTCTAAATGGTGTGGCAGATGCAATTGCCAAATTTGGACTTTGGCAATTCAGTCAACCTCACAAGTAGAGTCCTGAACATCCTCGAAGAGGTTACGGGGCTGACCTGTAAGTGCTATAGTTTCTATCCCTCTTTGTTGTCAAATTTGTAGTGCCAAAATCACTATTATACTCTGTTATATATAACTTGCATAAGTGAAGCTTTCTCAAGGATCAACATTCATAAACAAGCTAAGCTCACAACAAGCAAAGCTCTCAAGTACAAGACTCAAGATCTTGAATGAAAGAACTGCTTACAAGACAAGACTCTTGAATGCAAGAACTGCTCACAAAACAAGACTCAAGTTGAAAAGAAAGTACAAGGCAAGCTGAAATTAAGACTCAAGCTGAAATTCAAGTGATCTCAAGACTCAAGTTGAAACTCAAGTTGAACTCAAGCTGAAACTCCAGCCACTTTCAAGATTGAGTTACATGAAGAGTTCAACTACATCAAGACTTCAAGACTGATAATTCAAGGTCACTTGTTCCTAATGCTTCAATGTCCATACTTCATGATTGAGGTTTGTTTGACCATAGGTTAACCTTAGAAGTAGGTCATTTGGATACATAAGTCGAATGTTATTTTTCATGTGATTGGTCCTGTTCTTCGACTAGTCCTAGGCCTTCTTCGATCGGTCCTAGACTTGCTTCGACCATCCTAAGAAATTCCTCACTCGTAAGTTTGTTACAAATTTCGGATAAATATCTAGCCTTCGACTAGTCCTCGAATCTGTCCGGTCGTAGGAACAGTGTCGACCGATCTTCGACCTCGTACAATCTACGACTCGAAGTCCAACGAACCTTTGTAGGACCTACGACATCGAAGGAAACCTACGACGTCGTAAGTGACCTACGACACCGTAGAACGGCCGAGCATATCCCGCCGAATTTTTCAAATATCTGTTGTTGCTTCGACTAGTCGAAGAGCACTCTAGACCAGTCGAAGACACGATCTTCTCACCTATAAATAGTGCACGAATCTCAGAAGAAATCATCGATTTAATTAAAGAATTCAAGCCAATCTTCGTCGAACTTCTGAGAGATAATTCTGTGCTCCATCTAAGCTAAGTGTGCTTATTTAATATTCTCTTTCCTTAGCTTTATTTTAATTGATTTTGTTTCTTATATTCCAATCTGATTTGATAAGAGGAATTATTATTCCCTTTCTTTGGAATCAAAATCAATTAAGGCAAGCCCTATTTGGTTTAATTTAAAATCTATTAGAATTAGAACCATTGTAATCGAGTACTGGACATTGAACTTGGACATTCAATCATCTACTTTGATTTGGTTCTACCGGGCTGCTACAACGAAGGAGATTTTCAAGTATTTTACATATTGTAAATTCCTTTCTATTATTTTGGTTTCTTTCAAGATTTGCCAGAAAAATCTTGTTATTTTGGTTATCTGAGGAAAGCCAGGAAAACTCAAAAGTGGAGTTTTTTTTTTAATTGTGTAAGCCCACATACAAAGACACAATTGTAAGGGTTTTGGGTGAACCTGGGAAAACCTATTTTTAGTGAACGCTAATATCCCCTGTGTGAGGATATTAGGAGTGGAGTAGCTTTTTGTGTGGCTGTTGTATAACAGTTGGTGAACACACAGGCGAACCACTATAATCCCTTGAGTTGTGGTTGATTGATTTATTCTTTTAATGTTTTAATTAATTTTTGTGGGATGTATGTATGGTGGTGAATGTTGTAATTATTTCAAGCTTTGTGAGAATGTTGTAATAGCTTAGAATTTACTTTCTGCTATTCCCTTATAAGCTTGATTTTCAATTTCATTTGAAAGTTGTTCCAGCAAGGTTGCCCTGCCATTTTTATGGTGTATGGCTGTCCCTAGAACAATACATTTTTAATTACAAGTTATTTCATTTCAGTTTATATTTAATTCTGTATTCCTCTTCGATTTGAGACTTGATACAAAGACCTTTCTAGAAATAAGGTTGTCCTACCATAAACTCTGTTTTTAGTGTAAGGTTGTCCTTAGAATAATGTTTGTATCAACCTCTCAAGATCTGAATTTTGAGGTTGTTTTACTTTCCTGCATTGTTATTTAATTTGGCTATCATTTTCTTTATTATTCCACTGTTATAAGTTTTTATTTGGCATTGTCCTATTCACCCCCCCTCTAGGACATATAGCTTGGCCTTTTCATGACCAACCATGTGTTCATCTAGGTTGGTCAGCTTCTGAGCAAGGATAAAGATCTAACATCCTTTTTCGTAAGCCTTCGACTAGAGCGAAGGGTCGATTGGTTGAAAAAAACAGTCTGATATGAATGGTAATGTTGGTGGGGGTTCTACTTGATGGATATATTAACCTTAATTACACTATTACATAGGTGTCTAAATTTGATGGGATATGTAATAACTATACTCGTACTTTTATTGAATTTGGTGATACCGTATTTTATGATTTTGGATTTCATACTCTATACCGCATGCATGACAGTATGTTTTGGGTCATTCTAAAATGCCCTTTAAAGTGCGATTAGCTTTTTATACTTTTATATATATCCATTGTATAACATGCACAATTGCGTATCTTGGTTCTGTTTATGTGAATGCATATGGGTTCAAGTAAGTATTACGTCGTACTCATTGGTCGTCGACCTGGCATATATATGTCTTGGGATGAGGCACGATTGTATGTAGAAGGATACAGTGGTGCAAAACATCGATCCTTCAAATCAGTCCAAGATGCGACTGCATGGTGGAATTCTAACCAAGCAAGTACAAGTAGTAAGATAATGACCCAGAGTTGTGATGACGTTGAAAAACCGACCTATGCCACTAATTCCATCCAAGATATTTCTAGATCTATGGTGTGCAGGAGTACCCAAACAGTTGATACCCCCACGTGTGACTGGGAAAGACTGGCTGCATTAGTGATTGGCATCCTGGTTACATTCTTCATATTATATATAATCATTAAGCTATAGGAAATGTGTTCCACCACTTGTTCTAACACAGTTGTTGATAGACATCAGATAGTTGATTCCAGTACCGTTTTTCTTTGGCATGTATGACTCAAAGATATTTATATGTTTTAAATTTATATAAATATGTATGTAGTAAATACTAGCTGATCTATTTCCAGTAACATGTGTTTTTATCTACTGCATGCATTACATTCTTTTAACCATCGCTCAATAGTGGAGAGTGAAAATAGAGTTCACAGCATTTGGACCGGCTGTGAGAAGACAAATTTTCAAGGACCAGGTATGATGTTCCAAAATTCTATTGATTATATTATAAATATATATAATATGTGCACGCATGTGTAGATATACGAGTCGATCAATTGCATGAGAATGACTACTGGATCAATGGAGGATCCTGCGTTAAATTGGTATGTTTAATTTTTTCCTTCTCTCAATACAAATCATCACATACTAACATATCCCGTCTTTCATAGGTAGTCAACATGATCTGGTAGAAGCATATGAAGCAGTTTATAGGTTCAATGTAGGATGGTTTTAATGTTAAACCATATTGTCTCGTCCTCAGGTTTGACATAATGAATGGCTTGCCCTGGCCAGTTGGCTCAGCTCAATCATCAAGTAGGTCACTGTCATACGAAAGAAATGGACGATTAAAGATGCTTGTGAGCTATTCCAGTGGTTCCACATATATGTATGTGTCGTTTACAGGCACTCTTGGATGGTGGTTATGTTCCAACTATCAGGAACATTTGTATAATGGGATTGGAGTGGATGAATGGAAAACTCCTAAAAATTCTTAGATTAGACCATTTTAAATCCTTGATCATTTCACTCTTTTCATTGCAGGGTTGGACTTAGGCAAGGGCAAGGCCTTTTTACCCCTATTAGGGATAGGGCAGACTGGCCATGGCTAAAGGGCTAGGGTCAACCCCGGCCATGATATACCCACACCTTATGCACGAGTTGGATGCTTTACCCATCACAGTGGACCGACACAGTGAAAATAATAAATGCCTATTTATATGTGGTGGAGCCCACCTGAATGAAGGCTGGATTCGGCACTTTTTTTTGTGTGTGTGTGTAAATTCATCATAGTAGTTGAATGACACACACATACACCTGGCCACGCCAATGTGGTGAAAAAGTTCTCACCACTAGCGCTTGCCCGCTCAAACAATCACGCAACTCGTAGAGGCTTTTATCTTGTTTGTTAAATCTGAAATTAGAGGTTTCTTTTTTTCTTTTTTTCTTTTTTTTTTGTTTAGCTTGTTAGAACACACCCATGTCAGTGCACACACTCCATGTTAGCCACCCCCGCTAGGGATCGATACCAAGACCTAAGTGTTGAAACGAGGTATCTCCACTCAGTCTGCCAGTTGAGCTATGGATTCGTGTGTTTCTATCTTGTTTGTTAAATCTGAAATTGAATCTAAAGTTTGTATATGAATATATTACCCATATGAAATAATTGTGATTGAATCCTTACCATTAAAAAGTTCATGGATTTCACCGAAACAACCACACAAATATCGTATTGATCCAAAACTTTTGTGCACACGGGAAATTTTAAATAGTCAATCATCGCTGTTTCCTATACTATGGTACATCTAAGATTTGGAGCTGCTTTATTTTTTGGATCATATCCTAAAACGAGCTTTTAATACGGATGGATGGTGTGGATGTAGTCACATACATTACAGTAGGCCCCACAATCAGGGGTCCCACCAACCTCGTGGATCCGGGGTCACACCTAATCCACTCCGGACGCTGCGGATTTCCTGCGAAAGCCTTTCCGAGGAAGTTCCTACGCTGTAAACCTAAATGGGGCCCACTATGATGTTTGTGAGAATTCCACCCCGTCCATCTGTTTTGTGAGATCATTTTAGGACTTGGGGCCAAAAATGAACCAAATCCAATACTCAAAGAGCTGAAAATGTGAGTATTTAACCTTCATAATTGAAATATTCGTTGGGCCACATAAGTTTTGAATTAGGTTAATATTTGTGATTTCAGTTATGGTTTCAATTCATCTCAGTTGGAATGACGTTTTGAACGGTATGATGGCATGTAAACATCACTATCGACCCAGGGAGTTTTCAACGGTAGGAATTTCCTTACCCAACTTTTCCTTTAGTGCGACCCACTTGAGTCTCATATCTTGCTCATTTTTGGTCTCAAGTCCTAAAATGAACTCAAAACACAGATGGATGGGTTAGATTTATCAAAGCATCACAGTAGGCCCACCTTGGACCATCCGTATGGTGGCTGTAGTTGGAGTAGCCCACGCCTTTCATAAAATCGACTTCAATCCCGAAATCCAAACATACCCAAAGGGGTACTTGTAGTGGGATGGTTGCAATCCATTGTTACCCAAATAGGTGCTTGCGGTGGGATGGTTGCAATCCCACGACACCCAAATATAATACTTGCGGCGAATGGGATAGGTGTGTACTCCCAAAATGCCCGACCATCCACTGACAGTAATAAATGCCCTGGCAGAGGCAATTCCATACTTCTAAATCCACCGTAAACCAAAAGCCCAAACAGGCCCTAAGATTCGACCGGATCTACGTCAGAAACGAGGGTCACCGGGCAGACTTGGCACCACTCACAAGAGCTACGTCTAGTTTTCACTGCACACCGAACTACGTAACAGAGTCAGTGCCAGGAAATTCCAACCGACCTACTAGCCACACGCCTATAAAAGAAAGAGAGATGCGAGGAAGAAAAGTCAAGAAAGATAAAGAAAGGAAAGAGAAAGAACGAAAGAAAGAAAGAAAGAAAGAAGGAGAAAGGAAAGGAAGGAAAGAGAAAGAGAGAGGAAGAGGGGTCACGGCATCAAGTAGTAGAAGCCGGCCTAGTCCAAGCCGAGTAATTTGAGGTAGGCCACGTTCAAATCTTTCCTTCCTAGATTTCATCTCTCCCACTTCCTCCTAACATGTTGATCCAACCTAATTAGTTTAAAGCAAGCTAACCACTCAAAAGAAATTACTAATGATAGATTAAAGACCAAATCTTTCGACACTCACCTACATTCAGGGAAGGAACAACATTAGAGGTGAGGGTTTTATCCTTTAGGCTTACATTAATTTAAGTTATTATATTTACCTTGCCCTTACACGCCATCGTGTTGTTTTATCCTGCCTTTTACATGCCTTCATGTTATATTATCTTGCCTTTTACATGACTTCATCTTCCCTTCTATTATATGTTTTACCATCAATTATTTTTCGTTGGCTTACAGTATAATGTTGATTTCAAGTGATCCTCATGAATTTATGTGGGGCCATGGATACAAGCCTTGCCCTTGCCTTATTAAATTTATTGAGTTGGCCCTACCACTTGTCTCTTCTTCAGTTGGCCCTTGCCACTCTTCTAATTGTTAAGTTAGCCATTACTACTCTCCTTTTATTGAGTTGACCATTGTTACTCTTCTCTTTATGTTATTAGCCTTGTACTATTTTTAAAGGGCTTGGGCATGTGTCTTGATATTCCTGAACTCCTATGATTCAATGGATTTCTTTTTTTAGTGCAAGTACTATGTTGGGTATCCCTCTTCTAGCGATCGATTCAATATTGTGGACGTAATGCATTTTCGGTGGCGGCCCTGAGGCGACATGTAATTCCATGTTTCATGGGTGATGGTGCACAAATTGGTGTATGTAAATCGTTATATATACGTGATACATTAGTTCTTTCTTTTGGGGGTTGGATGTCGCATTTAGTCGCTCCAATCTGGTCTTTCTTTTGTGGGTTGGATGTTGCAATTAGTCACTCCAATCCGGGTTATGTGATTCACCTGGTCATGTGTTGCGTTTGTCTTGAGATACTGCATAAATCCATGTTAAACGTGGGACACGCCGGCGAATCTCCATAGTATGGGATGCGGGGCGAGTCGGATAACTATAATTGTATTCCACATTGTGACGATCGTTAAGTGTGATAAACCATATATACTTTGCTAGGCATACATCTCATATAGATTCCTTGTGCATTGATACCTCTTGTTGTTGTGGAGTAGAGACGTATCAGAACCTTTACATTGTTTTATGAATCTCTTGAATTACTGTTAATCTTAAAGGATAACCATCACTATGAGTAGGGCGTTGACCCTCTCCCAACTGTATAAATGTTGTAGGTGATGTACAGGTTGAGGACCTAGAAGACCAAACCCTGGCAGAAGTCTTTATTGAACAGACTAAGAAAATTAGTTTATGGTTTATTTTCTTTATAATTTCACTATGCAACTCAAAACTTGTAATAAGCTCCCATTGTGAGAGTATTTGATTATTTATTTGATTTTGGAATAAGGAATATAGTTAATTTTATCCTTGTGAATGTTACATTCTTCAATGTATCTGGATGTGATCTATAACAATTACAAGATGCAATCTCCAAAGCATATAAGTTTTACATTATTAACACCCGATTTTCTCAGGCACGAGTACAAACTCTAGCTATGAAATTTCGGGATGTTACATTAGGTGCTCAAAAAACCTGAGATGTTACATCAGGTGCTCAAAAAACCCGAAGCTTTAGGACGACTGACTAAGTAGGTAATCGAGTTAAGCGAGTTCGACATCCTGTATCAACCCCGGGTAGCCATCAAGGGATAAATGGTGGCAGATTTCATCATCGAGCTAACTCACGCGCCCGACCAAACCAATGATTCACCTAGTATAGAGCTCGTCCTGAGTATAGTATCTGACCAATAATTTGCTGGCTCGTCTAACCCCCAGGCAATTCCCAACCCACCCAAGTGGACACTCTACATTGATGACTCATCTAATTCTAAGGTAAGCGTGGCATGGATAGTCCTAGAGACCCCAGACAATACATGTATGCAATATGCCTTAAGATTTGAATTTTAAGCCTCTAATAATACCATAGAATATGAAGCCTTGTTCGTCGGACTCAAACTGGCAGCCAATATGGGGGCTCAACATCTCAAAATCTTCAGCGACTCCCAGTTGGTTGTCAATCAAATAGCTGAAGCATACCAGGCCAAAAAAGAACGCATGAAAACATATCTTCAAAAGGCCAAAGAATTGATCGGGAGCTTTCAGAAATGCAGTGCTGCCCTGATCCCTCGGGCTGAGAATTCCAAGGCAGACATGTTGGCAAAGCTTGCCACCGTGGATGAAGATGAGATCCTGAGATCTATCTCAATTAAGTTCCTGGAAAAATTGAGCATCGACAGAGCCAACCTTATCGAAGTTATTCTAGTTAGCTCAGAACCAACCTGGATGGATCCAATCATCAACTATCTCAAAGAGGGTGAGCTACCCTAAGATCGAATGGAAGCACGGAGATTCCAAACTAAAGTTTCCTGATATACCATACTCAGCAGCATCCTCTACAAGAAAGGTTTTCACCATCCCTAACTCAGGTGCCTCCGATCGGAAGAAGTAGAGTACGTCATAAGGGAGATCCATGAGAGAATCTACAGAAACCACTCTGGAAGCCGAGCCTTAGCCCACAAGGTGATCCGAAAGGGTTATTACTGGCCGACCATCCAAAACTACGCTCGGCAACTCGTTCGAAAATGTGACAAGTGCCAGCACTTTGCGAACATACCTCAATAGCCACCTGAGGAGCTCACACCAATGATCGATCCATGGCCATTTACTCAGTGGGGAATCAACATCATTGGTCCTCTCTTTATTGGTAAAGGTCAGACCAAGTTCACTGTGGTAGTTATCGATTACTTCACAAAATGGGCTAAAGCTGAGCATTGACAAAGATAACCGAGCAAAAGGTCACCGACTTTGTCTGGAAGAATATAATATGCAAATTTAGAATTCCTCAGACCATCATCTCTGACAATGGGAAGCAGTTCGATAACAAACAATACCAGGAGATGTGTGAAAACCTCGATATCCGTAACATTTACTCGTTGCCATGACATTCGCAGGAAAATGGGCAAGTCGAGGCAGTCAATAAAATCATCAAGCACCATCTTCAAACTAAGCTTGAGAACGCTAAGGAAGCATGGGCCGAGGAACTCCTTAAGTTCTCTGGAAGTACCGAACTATTTCCCAGATAGCTACTAGGGAAACCCCATTCTCTTTAACATATGGGACGAAAGCAGTTACTCCCGTAGAAATTAGACTACCTATAGCCTGAACAGAATCTTTTGATGAACAAGTTAACACTGAACTAATGGCTCTAAGTCTCAACCTTCTTGAAGAACAAAGGGAATAAGCTTGAACCCGGATCGCTGTTCACCAACAACAAGTGACGATTTTCTACATTACCCAGGTAATGGTTAGAAGATTCCAAGCTGGTGATCTAGTCCTTTGAAAGACCTTCTAGAATACCAAGGAGATGGGATCTGGAACCTTGGACCCAAATTGGGATGGACCTTACATAGTATTGAGTACAAGCCAACCTGGTTCATATCGACTAGAGGACCTAAATGGCCAGCTCCTTCCGCATCATGGGAATGCCGAGCATCTCAAGATCTATTATCCTTAATCGACCTACGCAAAGTTTGCTACTTATCAATCAACTTCAAGTTAACATTAATAAAGCTCCATTACGATTTCTACACAATCTATTTATACTGATCTATATCCGACCTATCGAATTTGACCGAGGTCTGATAAAGGCCTAATCAAAGTCTAACCAAGGCCTGATATAAGATCTAAGTATCGGATGCAATTCGCATCAAAGAAATCGACTTTGAAAGTGCCTTGGTTTTTCAATTAGCTTGAGTGTTGAGTTGGATAGACTGCAGAGCTTCACAGGAAGATCAACTCAAGCGTCTGCCTCAACCGGGATATGTGCAAGCTCACCTTAGGTAAATCTAAGCCTCACATCCCATGTCCCAAAACACCAGGTATATAAACCCTTAAAACAAACTAGAATATCATAGGGTTTTAAAGTTGAGAAAACTTTTTTTCAAAACTCAGAAAATTCTCTAAGTTTTCTTGCTTTGTTGATTTTATCGATACACATCTCGATATGAACGACCTGTGCTGTCAATGTCCTCGATGCTTAAACGATATCGTCAAAATGAGGACAAAATACGTCCAGCAAACACATATATCTCTGGATGGATTTATCGATATATCGATATACTTATCGATATCATCAATATTTGAATCTCGAGTCCATCGAAGTTGACTCGATAATATTGACAGACAGATATCTGGCGCCCCTATTTTTACTTAAGAAAATCATATGTGCATCGATATATCGAAGCCGTTATTGATATCATCAAAGTTCAAATCTCGATGACATCGGAGGGCTCTCGATATTATCGGTCATGAGCGCCTAGTCTTCTAGCAAATATTTCAGGATGCTTTATCTTTGATCAAGGGTCCCTCAATAGAATCAATATTCAAATATCGATGCTAAATCGATTGCATCGATCATGGACATAAATTGTCCAGCAAGCTTAATCAAAAATCCTTTGGATTTATCGATGCCTCGACACAACTATCGATATCATCAACATTAAAATTCCGATGATCTCGAAGGTCCCTCGATCATTCTTGTAAACTTGAAATATTTCATAGCAAGTCTCTCTCATTTTCAAGTGTCGATGAATCAAACCTCTCATCGATGATATCGGAGTTCGAAATTCGATGACATCGATACATGCTTCGATTCCCTCAACCAGTTAGCATTAGGTTTCAAAAGCGTATGACATTTGAGTTTGTATCATAGAGCGGACAGTCGATGCAATCGAGAGTATACGCTCGATGATATCGAACTTTGTCATAAATGTGACCATTTTATATCCGTTGGAACCTTTTGCCTATATAAAGAGGACTTGTCTATTGTTGCTGGTAGAGAAAAAAGAGAGTGCTTTTGAGTGTTTAACTTTAGATCATTTACCCAAAGCTCTTTCTCTCAAGGAAGTTCATCCTCCAATCCACCCTCATCATTGTATTCAATAGAGTGGATTGGGGAATGAACTTCCGCATTCAAGGATTCTCTAGTTACTACCTTAATGGTATATCATTAAGCTGGGATGCCTTAAATGCAAAGATGATTGAATCACTCTATCTCCTTTATAGGAAAATATTTGAGAGTAGGATTCCATCATAACCTTAACCCAACCCGTCACCATATGTCGATATATCTTCTGAGTTGCGGTTTAAGTGAGCAGAAGACTCTTCATTAACAAAGGAGGAGATCTTCATCAACATGCTGAATGAGACTCATCCACTTATTTGTAAGTTATCAAAGTCTAGAGGACCCTTTGATCATTCCTTTGTAGGATTGGGTCTAAGGTGTTTCTCACCCTTGCCAGTCCTTAAGGAGGCCTCTGGCGGGAGTGTACGTGGTGGGTGCGTTGTGTGGACCCTTGCTCTATGGAGAGCATAAACATCTGGTTAAAGGTGAACCGTGTAAAACCTTGGGTTTGAGGTGAACCATGTAAAACCTCCGTTAGGGTCTTGTGGAAGATCTTTGGCCATTATGCCTAAAAGTGGGTGCAATGTGTGGACCCTTGCTCATGAGAGCATATACAGTCAGCCTCAGTGTAGGTTGTAAAGGTTGAAGGTGAACCTGATTTAAAACCTTAGGTTTGAGGTGAACCGCTATGAAACCTCCTTAGTGAAATCCGGTACACTCAAGGGTTGAGTACGGTTACCGGGAGTGGAGTAGACAAGTAGTCAAACCACTATAAAAATGACTGTGTTTGAGATTGCTATTATTTTTTTTAATGTGATTTACTTTTATATTTTCATATCTGAATATCTGAGATCACACCTCACACACATACATAGTCATATCCATCATAAACTAGTTTGCATATTATTTATCTCTTAAATAATTTATGATTGGATCCTCTACCGGGCTTGGAAGCCAGTAGAGTTACTCTTGAGTAATCCTAATATAGGCTTGGTGTTAGGATTAGTATAATAAGATTTTAAATAAATCATGAAAACTTTGAAAAGTCCTATTCACCCCCCTCTAGGACATATTGGCATATTCCTACTTCAACTAAAGCGGTCCTCACCGCAATTTCAATTGGTATCAGAGCGGGTCTCTCTTTAAGGGCTTCACCGCCTAGAGAGTGATCTTGACTAAAGTTGGGAATATGGCCAAAGGAGAGGGCTCATCAGTCACTAGGCCTCCAATCTTTAATGAATCAAATTATGCATACTGAAAGGCTAGGATGCACTACTTTCTGAGATCTTTGGATCATGATGTTTGGGATACTGGTGAAAGTGGATATGTGCCACCAACTAAATAAATTGTACTTGACAGTGGCACAACCATCACAAAACCCAAACCCAAAGAAAAGTGGACGACGTTCGATGAAGAAAAACATACTGCTGAAGCTAAAGCTATGAACGCCATTAACTGTGCCGTGTCCCAAGATATTTTCAATTAAATAAGTGTGTGTGGTACATCCAAAGAAGTATGGGATCTATTGAAAACAACCCATGAAGGCACAAGCACTGTGAAGAGATCTGAACTTCAATTCCTGACTTCACAGTTCGAAAGTCTCAGAATGGAAGAGCATGAGACCTTTATGGAGTTTTTCACAAAGTTGAATATCATTTGCAACTCCATGGGTGGATTGGGAGAAAAGGTTCCAGTTCCTAAAATTTGTAGGAAAATACTGAGATCACTGCCAGAACTGTTTAATCCTAAAGTAACAACTATTGAAGAGTGTAGGAATATTGATGAAATGAAAGTATAAGAACTAGTAGGTTCCCTACAAACTTTTGAACTACACTTCAAACAAACCCAAAAATCCAAAAATACTGTCCTAAAAACTTCAAAGAAAATAATAAATGAGGACAGTGGAAGTGAAAAAGAAGATGAAGATGAGGAAGTGGCTTTGTTGGCACAAAGATTCAGGAAATTCTTTTAGAAGAATCGTGGCCATCCATCCAGAGAAAAGTGGGTAGACAACAAACATTCTACAGGCAAATTTGGTAAAAAGACCAAAGAACCACAATGTTATTCCTGTCAGAAGTATAGACATCTGTTTACTGAATGCCCAAACAGAAAAACTAAGGGCAAGGCATTGACCGCCACGTTGGATGATGCAGAAGAGTCAAACTCAAAATCTAGTGACTCAGAGAGTGATGGAGATCAGAAATCCTTGAAAATTCTTATGATCTCCACTACTCCAATCATTCCCAGTGAATCTGAGAACGAAAAAGAATCGCAAGCTACTAAATCATTTCTGTCAGATAATGAAGAAACTGAAAAGGAAGAAGAAGAAGAAAAAACAAGCTACAAGATGCTTACAATCAACTGTACATTCATAGCATCAAAGTTATTAAAAGACTTGGAATATCTGAGAATAAAAAAGAATTGCTGCAAAATGATTTGGATAAAACTCTGGAAATTAATACACACATAATCAATGATTTACAGCAATCTCACTCAGATAATGATAGACTTGAAAGAATTAACACCTTCCTTAAATCTGAGTCTGAAAACTAAAGAAACAGGTTGAGAAATTAAAAGACAAAAACATGCTCCTTCAAAATGAAAATCATACACTTATGTTTGATTTAGAGGAATCTAGAAAAATTGCTAAGATAAACTACAAATTTTCCCAGAGTGGTGAGAAGTTAGAGAAACTCTTAGGTATGGGAAAACCTGGAAAAGACAAGAGCAGCTTAAGATATGAAACAAAGATTGGAAATGGAGCACCAACAACTGGAAAATCTGTTGCCTTAAGTAGTAATAGAAGAATTACTCCAGTTTGTCGTTTGTGTGGTGATTCGGGTCATTATCAGGTTGAATGCTTGACACCTAGGAGGCCTCAACATTACTCTGGTCAAAAGCTTATTGAAAATTCAAACTAACCAGAAAAGTACAAAATGTCATGAGTTCACCTAGGAATATGGATAAAATAGATTCACATCCACCACCTCCTAAAATGACTAACATAGAGCAATTGAATCAAGTGGTCAAATTCAACACAAAAACAAAATCTACCACTGTTAAAAATCCTGTCATAAAATGGGTCACAAGAGAAGAGAAGAATTGTCTGGTTACTCATTCAAACCATATGAAAGGCAATGAAACTAAGTGGTATCTGGATAGCGGGTGTTCAAGACATGTCACAGGTGACAAATTCGTCCTTACAAATTATTCAGATCTTAATAATGGGATAGTCACCTATGGAGACGGAAGCACCGCTAAGGTAATTAGCAGGGAATCATTAAAGGGATCCAGTTGCTCAAAAATGAGAATGTCTTTTGTATAAAAGGATTAACACACAATCTTTTAAGCATTTCTCAAATATGTGACACTGAGCATGTGGTTACATTCAACAAGGAAAAATGCGAAATCCTGAACCTCTTAGGAAAATCAGTAATGAAGGGTTCTCACACAAATAACCACTGATATGTCATCAAAGGTAAAGGAAAGAATGATCCTTATGCCTAGAAATACTGAACATAGAGAAAATAAATCTAGGTCATGCATCAAGATCTGGATATTTTTGTTAAAATAATGCAATTTTGCTGAGCTTTTAATGATATATCTGAGGTTTCTCACCTCAATCTTTTTTTTGTATATAAACATCCTCTTGTTTATAATTTTGATTTATACAATGCTTGTACAAAATTTTACTATCAATACATAGATATACTAATAGTATACATGAAAGGTTGTCTGAATACTGAAAATTGAAAACATTCACCTGTGAGATACCTGTCGATACATCGAGTGATTGGTTCGATTACATTAACCATAAATCGTACCATCAACGAACTCTCGAGAAGCTGAATCATTGGGTCGATTGGACTTCCCTCTGATCTTCATTAAAAACATCAAATAGGGTTCCCCGATGTCATCGAAACGATGTTTGATTATATCGACGGCTACCGCTGAATTAAAAACGGAAGAAAGGAAAAAAAGACTCACTAGTTGATCTTAGGATGGGATTGCATTTCTCAGAATAGGTTTCTTTTCTCAAGCAAAAATGTCTAAAGGCGGGGTTCCTACTCAACATGCCCCAACGAAGAACGAGAAAGGTAAGAAGAGTGCAACTGACTCATCTCCTTGTCTCAACTTAAACTTTGTGGTGAAACAAACTGTTCAAAGAAAATGCATTGGACCTTTTGAGATTCCTGGTATCTTATAACTAATTAGGTGGAGGAATATCATGAATTTTGGTGGAGGATTTCAGCATAATCTGGTGCATCAGTTTTTAAGTTTGATCTACAATGTTGAGAATAATCCTCCAATCATTTTAGTTGCAATCATAAATTGGATGGAGCACATCACCCCTAGACTAATAAGCCCGTTGATTGGGGTAGCGGTTACTAGGATACCTGTATCAGAATGAAATATGAATGGTCTTGGTGTATGGGGAGAAGTTACTCGCGCACTATGTGATGGTACTATTATACTGAGAAATGTAAAGAATGCTCTTCATGTTAAATACCTTAATCCTGCATACAAAATCCTTCACAACATTTTCAACACAAATGTCTATCCCTGTGAAGTCTCTGAAAATAAGCTTTCTCCATACATTTAAAATTTTTTGTATGATGTTCATCTTGGTATTCACGTCTGCCTACCCACCCTCATTCTTCAACAATTAATTCGGGTGTCTTCAGATGAATCCATTACTACACTTCCATTCCCATGTCTTGTGTCCAAGATATCATGACAATTTGGGCTATCTCCTGCTAACGATCTTCCGCACCCATGCATCTGGTTTAATCATGAAGACATTTGCAACATCATTGCCAACTCATCTCGTGGGGGAAAAATTGATTCAAGCTTAGACAAAGGCCATCCTGTGCATTTCCCCATCTCTGTTGAGAACATTCAGGCTATCCCCGAACAAGATACTATCCAGGATCTGCTTGAGAGACAATCCTACATCATGAAGTGGCTGGATGACTGTGAAGCCTGTCTATTGGAGATCAAAACCTTGCTAATAACTCAGCAACATGCTACTCAACAAATTCTCGATGCCTTACCAGCACAGTAAAGGTTTTTTATTGTCTAACGTATGACCAATGCATCACATACCTAGAGTCTCCCTGAAATGTTAAGGGCATAAAATGTCTTTTTGAATGCTCTTCGCTCATATATATGTGTCTTATGCATTACTAATCCACCAAGTGTGAATAGTTTTTATTGATATCCTCTAAGTAAAGAATATACTTCGGTATTGGGGGCCCGTAAAATTTACTGCTGTCTGTGGCAGTATGTGTTTTGGATATTTTGATATGGCTATTATAATTCAATATTTTTATTGTCATGCTTATGTCTCATCTGTCCCCTAGTTTATTCAGATTTTGATAAATGGAAGGCATGTGATGTTCTTCTCATGATTATCCTAACTACTCTATGAGATCTGCTATGCATACATAGTTACTACAAATGATGTCTGATTAATCAACTACTTTGACCATTATACATCTATCTAATATATGCATATTTCATGAATATTGGTTCTCTCACATGTCTTTAAACTTCCGTCATTATCAACTGCTATACCTTTGCCAATGACTGACAAAAAGGGGGAGAACAGTTAAACACCCCGAACAAAAAATTGTATATCTACTTGAATGGTGTTGCACGTGCATAATTTAGGATGTGGTTGTCTAGATGCTGGTTTAGGGTGTTTTGGTATTTTGTCACGTAATTGACAAAGGGGGAGATTGAAAGTGCCCTGGTTTGTCAATTAGTGTGAGTGTTGAGTTGGACAGACTGCAGAGCTTCATAGGAAGATCAATTCAAGCGTTTACCTCAATCGGGATGTGTGCAAGCTCGCCTCAGGTAAATCTAAGCCTCACATCCCATGTCCCAAAACACTAGGTATATAAACCCTTAAAATAAACTAGAACATCATAGGGTTTTAAAGTTGTGAAAACTTTTTTTCAAAACATAGAAAATTCTCTAAGTTTTCTTGCTTTGTCGATTTTATCGATACACATCTCGATATGATCGACCTGATGTCCTCGATGCTTAAACAATATCATCGAAATGAGGACAAAATATGTCTACCAAACACATATATCTCTGGACAGATTTGTCGATGTATCGATATACTTATTGATATCATCGATATTTAAATCTCGAGTCCATCGAAGTTGACTCGATAATATCGACAGACAGATATCCAACGCTCCTATTTTTACTTAAGAAAATCACATGTACATCGATATATCGAAGCCGTTATCGATATCATCGAAGTTCAAATCTCGATGACATCGAAGGGGTCTCGATATTATCGGTCATGGGCGCCTACTCTTCTAGCAAATATTTCACGATGTTTTATCTTTGATCGAGGGTCCCTCGATAGAATCGATATTCAAATATCGATGCTGAATTGATTGCATTGATCATGGACATAAACTGTCCAGCAAGCTTAATGAAAACTCCTTTGGATTTATTGAAGCCTCGACACAGCTATTGATATCATCGACATTAAAATTCCGATGATCTCGAAGGTCCCTCGATCATTCTTGTAAACCTGAAATATTTCATAGCAAGTCTCTCTCATTTTCAAGTGTCGATGAATCAAACCTCTCATCGATGATATCGAAGTTCAAAATCCGATGACATTGACACGTGCTTCGATTCTCTCGACCAGCTAACATTAGGTTTTAAAAGCGTATGACATTTGAGTTTGTGTCATCGAGCGGACAGTCGATGCAATCGAGAGTATATGCTTGATGATATCGACCCTGCTCGATGATATCGAACTCTATCATAATTGTGATGGTTTTATATCCATTGGAACCTTTTTCCTATATAAAGAGGACTTGTCTATTGTTGCTGGTAGAGAAAGAAGAGAGTGCTTTCGAGTATTTAACTTTAGATCATTTACCCAAAGCCCTTTCTCTCATGGAAGTTCATCCTCCAATCCACCCTCATCATTAATATTCAATAGAGTGGATTGGGGAATAAACTTCCTCATTTAAGGATCCTCTAGCTACTACCTTAATGACATATCATTAAGTTAGGATGCCTTGAATGCAGAGATGATTGGAATCACTCTATCTCCTTTATAGGAAAATATTTGAGAGTAGGATTTCATCGTAACCTTGACCCAACCCGTTACCAAATATCGATATATCTTCTGAGTTGCGATTCAAGGGAGCAGAAGACTCTTCATCAACAAATGAAGAGATCTTCATCAACGTGCTGAATAGGACTCATCCACTTATTTGTAAGTTATCAGAGTCCAGAGGGCCCTTTGATCATTCCTTTGTAGGATTAGGGTCTAAAGGTGTTTCTCACCCTGGCAAGTTCTCTAGGAGGCCTCCGACGGGAGTGTACATGGTGGGTGTGTTGTGTGGACCCTTGCTCTGTGGAGAGCATAAACATCTGGTTAAAGATGAACCATGTAAAACCTTAGGTTTGAGGTGAACCGTGTAAAACCTCCATTAGGGTCTTGTGGAAGATCCTTGGCCAGTGTGCCTAAAAGTGGATGCAATGTGTGGACCCTTGCTCATGAGAGCATAAACAGTCAGCCCAGTGTAGGTTGTAAAGGTTGAAGGTGAACCTGATTTAAAACCTTAGGTTTGAGGTGAACCGCTGTGAAACCTCCTTAGTGAAATCCGGTACACTCAGGGGTTGAGTGTGGTTACTGGGAGTGGAGTAGACAAGTAGTCGAACTACTATAAAAATGACTGTGTTTGAGATTGCTATTCTTTTATTTGTGTGATTTACTTTAATATTTTTATAGCTGAATATGTGAGATCACACCTCACACACATACACAGTCATATCCATTATAAACAAGTTTGCATATTATTAATCTCTTAAATAGTTTGTGATTGGATCCTCTACTGGGCTTGGAAGCTAGTAGAGTCACTCTTGAGTAATCCTAATATAGGCTTAGTGATAGGATTAGTGTAATAAGATTTTAAATAAATCATGAAAACTTTGAAAAGTCCTATTCACCCCCCTCTAGGACATATTGGCATATTCCTGCTTCAACTAAAGCGGTCCTCATCACAATTTCAGGGTTCAAGTTTAATCCACTGATACGAAATTGAAGACGATCTACTTAACTCAAAGATTAAGAATTCAGGGCAAATCTTTCTCAAAAGAAGTATTTTCATTGATCAATCCCTGAAGGGCATGATTACATCAGTTATAGCCTGGAAGGGCACATTTACATTAGTCTACATTAACAAAAAGCAGAAAAAGGGAAAGGTATTGCACAACCTTAGAAAGGCAGTTTAGAGTGAAGGAAATACTACTCTGCAAAAAAGAAAATACTGCTCTGCAAAAGCCAACCTTCAAGCCTCGACCTACGGGGCTGCTCGAGAGCTGCTTCATCGACCCATTGGAGTCCGACTCAGACTCATCAATGACAGAGAGGTGCAGCTCGGGGAAGGTCTCATTCATAGCCTTGATGCACTTGGCACAACTCTGGAGATAGAGGGCATCCTTGTCCTCCATGTACGCCTGAAAAGACTCAAATTTCTTGACCACGTCCTTTTGAGCTAGAGCGAGAGCAACTCGAGTCCTTGCCTTGAGTTCATCGAGTTTCACCTCGGTCTTCATGAGCTTAGCTCTGCACTCCCCGTACCAAGCCTTGGTCTCCTCCACTTCGCTATTACCTCAGCTTTCTTTGCAGAAGCCTCTTTAAAAAGTTTCTTCCTAGCCCATAGCTTGGCCTCTATAGTCGAGGCCTGAGCTTCTGATTGAGTGAGGATTGAGTGAGCTTTTTGTTGACCTCACCCACCTGTTCGCAGATTTGATAGAACTCCGCGTGCGCCTTCAGTACGCGTGGGGCGATCTACAGAAAAGAGAAGAAGTTACGTAAGAATGAGCAACGAGCAAATAAAGACAGACTTAAACTTTGAAAAACATCGTACCCCTAGGAGGCTCATTATCACGTGCGCCAAAGCTAACTCCATAGGGGAATTGAACAAATTCCCAAACTCTACCTCTGGCATGTGGTGGTCTACCTAGGGAAGGATCTCCTTGATAGTTTGATAGAGACCCTTACCTTGCCCATCTCGAGTTGTGGAAGGGTGAGCTACATCCTCAACTCCCGAAGCTCGAGCTTCCGTGGAGAGCTCGGGAGCTCCCTGCACTTCGGCAAGGACAACTTCTTTTGGAATGATCGTCCCCACCGCTCCAGCGGCACCGGAGGTGGTATCCACCTTTGTTCCTTGTCCTTCCATTTATATTATGATAGGACAGGAGGGGCCAACTTTCCCCTTACTCTTGGAGGAGGCATTAATCTTCTTCTTCTTCGGCGTCTCCAGCTCATCCTTAGGGGTGCTCATAGTTTGGAAGGAGGCCGAAGAAGAGGATGAGCTTCAGGCATCTCTGCATCAGAGCACTAAAGAACATGTCAAAGGAATTCATAAAATTTTCCTTAGTTCTAAAAATCGATTGTAGGTCTTACCCAATGGCTTACTGGTAAGAGCAGAATCCAAGCCTGACCAAAGGAGTAGCTTGGGTTGAAGGAGCACCCTCCAAGACCTTTACTCCTCTTTTAGCGCTCTTACCCCTCTGATCCGAGGAAGTAACCCGCTGTTGAGCAAAGGAGCCTGCTTGGGGATGACTGCGAAAGGAAACATATATAAACATTTTTAGCATGATCAAGAGCCGACCAATTGAGGTTGAGTTACAAAATGAGTACATCCGAGGAATATTTACCTGGGTCAAAGAATGCCTTAGGGACCCAGTGCTGATCCAAAGCCAGAGGTAGGTTATGTCACACCCAAAACTTGAAAACTGGGCTCACATAATTCCTAATCACCGAATCAGCCGCTAACAACCTCCGTAGTACCCCATTCTCGGCTCCCGACACCCATATGCTAGACTCCAATCCTGGGATCCTACAAGAAGGATTTTCAATCAGAATTTTCTTTTTCTTGTAAGGGAGCATAACCACAAGCATAACCAAGTCATAAAACAACATCACCACATATCCACTATAATAAACATTAAATTACAGTGCTAAAAGGGAAATACATAAATAATAAAATCTCTTAAAATGATTTGCCTCTAACTCCCTTAATGCTGTTGCAGCCTAACATCACCTGCACGCAACGGTCGTGCATAAGCTTACTAAGAAGCTCATAGGGTGGTGCGTGTGTGCGCAATGCATGTGCCAAGCATACAAATATCAAAGTAAGTGGAAATACTGCAAGTCCACGAATACCATTAGGCTAATCCAGAATATGCGATGTAAGGCCTACGTAATTCAAATGTCATATGTTGAGGATGCAATGTAATATGCAAATCCTGATAAGTTCATAATTACGATTAGTCATATCCAGGCTACGTAATGCAAAAGAAATGACAAGGCTGGTGTGTATAGTTAGGATGACAGTACATGGTATTGCAAGCTATGGGGTTCATCACAAGGGGCTTCCATCCAAACTAGTCCCATACCTAAATTTGGATAGCTAGACTCCACGTGGTAAACTCCTTATCTCAGGTTAGTTACGTACCTAACCAAAATCATGGTCATTACGAAGGTACACATAATAATTTAGTTGCACGCCACCAGCCCGAGTGGATAATGAATGAATGAATGAGTTAAATGTTGAATATGTTCACATTTCAGTATAGCTCATCTCTGGGATATCACCGGGGTCTAATCCACTTCACACTGGTTGCCGCCTCACTAGCCGTACAACTAAGTGAGTGGAAAAGACCTCACTACCCACCTGGCCAGTAGTCCACCAATATCTACCCGGCTCATTGATAGTGGACCCAGTTACGAGCTAGTTAAACTCAGCCTAGCTTACAGCCCCTTACCCTTGGGCAGATGAGGTCACACCCCCTTCCAACAAACCACGATCAGCGGGAGACGCCGCTTATTGGTATTCGACACTTGGGCGCTCATGTTATCCACCAGGTCTCGATGTTGGAGCATCCTCTGGTACCAAGAGGGTTTAGGGACTTTCACCCACGAACATACTAAATGCCCATATGCTAGAACCAAATATTTTTGGTATCCCATCTGGTCATCCATGATATGCCTGTGGAGGCCACAACCTTGATATCACTTGGGTGTAAAGTGATCATGTCACACAAAATGTGAAATGCATAAATCACATCATCTAGTTATGCATCAAACCTGCACGTATCGCGTGGTCAGGTGGGGAAACTCCATCTCACAAGAAGTCCCTTAAATGTCTCAGCCCAATGGCAAATGCTATGATCAATCATTCCTCACAACATGCATACAATTAATGCATATGGGCATATGCCATGATGTCATACTAAGCATGTTCTCAATGTATACTACTAGACTAAGTATACTAGCATGTTATTAGATATATCATGCAATGCTCGACAAGATAGGCTCATACATCAAGATAGACTCCACCCAGTGGATATACCAAATCTGATACCACATATTCTTCCATCTACGACAAGGGGTGATGATGCACTCTCCTTTAGAAAACGGACGGCTTAGATGATACACTAATGTCAAGGATGGACCTCACACTTGTCTCAACAAGGAGATGGATGGTGTGGATGATATGTATATGTCACGAGGTCCTAGCAAATGGGGTACAAAGGTAGGATACATCGCTCGTTGTGAGTCAAGTGGGTTTACAACAAGGTGAGTTCACAGGGTGAACAATTGGGCTTTCTCAATCTCTATCCTAAATAAACTAGGCTTTCTTATGGGGCCCAATATATACCCAAAGTGGGATTGGTGGAGTTCATACATCTAGGACTATGTGTCCTTCCAAATGGATTAAGTAGTCCGCTCAACACCTAAGTGGGCCTTGGGTATGTTCACTAAACTTGGGCAAAACATGTATCTAGGTGGGCCACATTTCTATGAAAGGCTTGGTATGAACATAATGTGGGCTCCAAGGTTTAGACGATCTTACAGGGCATGGTGGGAAGCACCATTATTAATGGGGTCCCAACGGTTTGGGTTAGCCCAATGGGTATCACTAATATCAGTGGGGACCCAACAGTTTGGGTTAGCCCACTAGGGTAAGGGTGGAAATGTGCTTAACAATGGACCTTAGGGAAGTTTATAATGGTGGATGTTTAACCACTATTGTCCTATGGCGCGGTCTATTTAGGATTGGAATCGGATTCACAACGGGGCCCTCAGCCCTTAAAATCTATAGAAGGACGGATGGCCCGCGTGTGTATCACATACATTATGGTGGACCTCACACATCACAATTGGGCCTCACACATACAATGGGCCTCACATATAGGCCTTACACATCTCAATGGGCCTCACACATGGGCCTTATACATCATAATGGGCCTCATCACATGGGCCTTGCATATATGCCTCACACATCTCAATGGGCCTCACACATGGGCCTTACACATCACAATGGGCCTCATCACATGGGCCTTGCATATAGGCCTTACACATCTTAATAGGCTTCACACATGGGCCTCACATATAGCCACAATGGGCCTCACATACAACAAGTGGGCCACATGCATCACAGTGGGCCTCATCACATGGGCCTTGCACATCATAGTGGGCCTCAAACATCACAACAGGCCACATACATGCAGCGAGTGGGCCTCACATACAACAGGTGGGCCTACTAGTGACCTGGCCTGCCAAGCGTCCAACCAACAGATGGCCTAGATGAAATACACACCACATGGTGGGCCTATACCTAACAGATGGGCCTTACCAAATGGATAGCATGGATATACAACGCATACATCATGGTGGGTCCCACCATCCTAATTGCTGGATGGTGTGGATAAAATACATCATGGTGGGCCCTACATCTGTTAGACTGGTCCAGCAACGTCCAGAGATGGACGGTGGAGATACAACACGTACATCAAGTGGGTCCCACTATCCCACATTGGACGTTGGACGGTGTGAATAAAATATACATCAAGGTAGATCCCACGTCCATTGGATGATGTGGATCAAATACATCACAGTGGGCCTACTGGGCCATTAGATGGTGTGGATTAAACATACATCAAGTGGATCCGATCGTCCCATGCTGGATGGTGCTGGACATCACATATATCACTGTAGATCCCACCGTCCCATGTGTGGATGGTGAGGATACAACATATACATCAAGGTGGGGTCCACGCGTGTGGCCCACCAGCAGGAAATCCACCCGATATATGTGTTTTCCCATCATCCAGGCTGGTCCAAGTAGGTGGGCCTGCCCGCTGGATGATCAGTCCAGCAACAAGGTGGGCCCTGCCTGCTAGGTAAACAGCGTCGATGGCATATATGCATCATGATGGGGTCCACGGAAGGGTGGGCCACTCCACCCCAAATCAAGATGATATTTGTAATTTCCCTACGTCCAGGTTGGCCCAAAAATGGCCAGCAGGGTGGGCCGGTTGGACGTGACAATGAGGTGGGCCCTGGTATGTGCAGCAAGGGCGTCCCATAAATGGGGTAGCGCGGATAAAAATTCATACATCGAGGTGGGTTGTCAATCAGGGAAAGAGAGAGATAGAGAGAGAGAACGTGTGGTGGGAAGGAGCTCCGCCACTACGAGCTCCCTTGATCTATATTACATATATCAAGATGGGTCCCAAAGCATGTGGGCCCTCAAAACTATAAATCATGGTGGGGATACCATCCCCACCACAAGATTAAGGGTCTAGATGACCCTTTACATGTTGATTATCAAATAAACATCATGGTGGGTTCCATAGAGAATGGCCTCATTATGGATTATACATATGAATCATGGTGGGCCATTGGCCACACCTTGGGTCCAAAATGGGGTCTCTACCATTAACCGATAGGCCCCACTTGTCCCATGCATCAAAATCAAGATCTAAACCTATGATCACCCACTTATTATTCCTCTTCTTTAGCTCCTTGGAATCCTTGGCTTCTAAGTTCTCTCTTTGATGGTGGATGATGAAGGTTAAAGGGTTGGATGGTGATATTGGGTGGTAGGGAGATGGGCCTTCTCTTGGCTTCTCTTTTCTCTCCTTTGTCTTTTTCTCCCTTGGTTGCTAAGCATTTGGGTAGAGAAATGAGATGGGATGGAGTGAAATGAGAGAGGAGTGGTGTTGTGTAAGAGGAATGATGGAGGGTATGGGCTTGGTTGACTTTTGGGGGCATGAGGTGGCGTGGGGTATGGGTTGCCTTACATTGTTGGTAAGAAAGGGATGGGATAGGTATGGGTTAATTTGAGTTGATGATGAGAGAGGTATGGGTGAGTGATGGGTTGTACTTGATTGATTGATGGGAAAGGCATGGGTAGAGATTCTCTGGAATCTCTTAGAATTCACAACGCGTGGCATTTCCTCGAGATATACGTGGGCCCACAACTCTTAGTTTGGGTATTGCATTAGTGCACAAGACACAGTGTCAGAACCGCGATGATGGTGCACTCGCTAGGGTATAGGTTTTGGGTTGAGTTGACTCAGATATTCATGATGCGACTTAGGGTCATGTGCATTCGCTGCCTACAGGTCATAGGTGCAGGAATTCATCGAAGAGGATCGCATGAGTTAGACAGAAGGTATGGTACAAAGATACGGGCCTTAAAGGTTGGCTACTTCGTAACATTCGGACACCCAGAACCATTTATCCCTCCAATTTTTGCTGCATGTCGGAGGGTCGGTAATAAGGCTCCCTGCGATTCCCTACTAAGCAGAGAGATAGTACCAGATGGGTTGATTATGGTTCGACTTTACTTGGTACAAGTGGAGGAATTCCTCTATTCTCAACTCGGGCTACTTTAGCTCAGACCACAAGATTGCATAGCCGATCAAGGCCCTCCACCCATTGGGAATCATTTATCCCAGAGCCAAGTTCAACTGAGCTAGTAAGCGCCTCACTAAACCTTATAGAGGAAGCCGCAAGCCGCACTGAAGGGCAACCCAGAAGATTACAATGACTCCTTCCGTAGGTCAGTCCGAAATCTCATCTGACAGAGGAAGCTGAAGAAGCATAGACTCAGGGATGTGTAACGACCTTGGAATTTTTGTGCTAATTTTTCCTTAGTAGTTGTTTTTAGGGTAATTAGCGCTATACTCGATTGCTTGTGAAATTCGCATCAATCACTTTAAATTGTATCTGCATGGCTCTGAACTTGTAGATTAGTTAGCGCTACGTTACTCTGAAATCTGGGATCCATCGCTAAATCCAGTTGTTCTGGAGAATTTTTGGAAGATCTGGATCGGACCTGGACCGCGCGTCGAAAGTCCGATAGCGATGATCTTAGGCTGTTACGGTCACCGAGTTGGGCTTGACCATCACCTCAAAAATCAAGTCCATGTGATGTTCTGGGTCGATTTGATTGAGTTTGGAGTGAAGAGCGTGAGAACGGTTGGAATTTAATATGTTTTTATGAAATCTGAGTCGTGTCGCTTGCGCGACAATTTTAAGATATCTGACCGTTGGATTCTGACCCAATTTCACCCTCTGATCAGGGAAGGTGACCCAGGCATATCCTAGTGCTTGTGGACCTGATCGAGATTCCGTGACCGTTGAATTGAGTGTGGTCCGCCACAGCTGATCTGAAGAGCCGGTCGGTACGAAAACTCAGCCTGACCTAGATCCATGGTCCATGAGCTTAAGTCCGACCTTTCGTGGTTATAGGCCCACCAGAAGTGCTTTGTTGGATCGAGAGAGGCTTACTTTGGTTATAACCTAAGTATACCTTGTCCCTGGGGTTATTTTCATCAATCTTAGGCCTCTTTATAGTCCTTAAACCCTAGCTCTCTTTTCCATACGAATTTTCTCTAACCCTTCCTTGGAAAGAGAGTGGAAAAAAGAGAGAGTGAGAGAGATAAGTTGGTGAATCATCTTGGATTCTTCCTTGTTCTTCTTCATCTTTGAACCTTCACTTTGAATCGTTCTTCTGACGGTTCTGAGTTCATTTTGGGGTAAGTTAATCGAACCCTAACCTGTGTTAGAGCTTAAATTAGTCTTGGTGTTGTTGTATCTTATTTCTATCCTTGTTTTAGGGTATTCTATCGCCGTTGACGAAGACAACTCGTCTAAATCAGTTCGGTGTTTCTTTCCTTGCTTAAGGTGCGGACTTTAAGTGTATAGGTTATAGTTTTCAAGGCTTTGAATGCCAGTTAGTGTTTTATTCTTGTTATGGATGAGATTTCACATGCCAAATGTTGTGTTTACATTGCTTTCCTGATATGCATGCGTTATATTGAGATTTGTGTATTCTATGTGTATTTATAAAGTACCGTATACGTATAAAATATGCATTTATGTTTGCCATGATTATTTGTCATGTATGTATGCTAGATGCATGTATGACAACTCCTTGGTAAAAGGAATTGTCTAAATGCATGTATTTCAACATACGTCATGTATGTTGTTCCATGTATGCTAAGTGTTTGTAGAAATGCATGAATGATCTAAAGTGTAACTTATTACACTAATTGCGGGCGTTGAGAAGTGATTCTCAACACTCCTATTGATGCGCATGATTTCCTTTATGCAAGTTACATTCCATGTTATTTAAATTCAAGCATTCCATATGCTTACATTTATGTTAAGTTGATATTCTTCAGATGCGCATGTACCATGATTTAAGTTGTTGTTCCATTACTGTTTTACATTCAACATGAATATCTGTTGTAGTGTAAGGTGTTTGGGACTATGCCTTAGTCCAGGAAATCGGTAATTGACCCTATGTTCGTGGCTGAGATTGCTTTCGCCACATAGGACGTATTAGACGAACCCGAGTCCTATTAGAGTTGTCGGCAGTGGTTTGGCCATGCGGAGTGTTTGCGCACTCTATGTCGCTCAATTCAACGTGCGCTCGTGCTAGTCGAGTTCGTCAAGTAACCCGATTATCTGATGTATGTTCACCATGTATGGACGCTACTGCTTGAATCTAGGGTACCGAACTTACCAGTGAAATCCTATTAACTATGGTACTTGATCCGCTAAGACTCATGAGCCGGACATGGTGGTATGGGACACTGTGGTCGAGCTGTCGGCCTACGCTGGGGTGACGAGCCTCCCCATAGTGATCGGTGAGCAACTAAACTTGTGAGCCAATTATGGTGGTATGGGACACTATATTCGTGCTGTCGGCCTACATTGATTGGTGACGAGCCCTTTGTAGTGACCTCGAGCATACCTGGATACCGCAAGGAGGTGACGAGCCGAACTGTGGTAGTAAAGGCATGAAAGGCATACATTGATTGGTGACGAGCCCTTTGCTACGACCTCAAGCATATGATCGTATGAGATGTCTAGGATTGACGACCGTAGTGTGGATTATGGTTTGGATGGTGATATGAGGAAGGTATCTTAGCTTCCCAATCCTGTTGTGTGGAAACGGACTAATAACAACATGGTAATCATATCCATGCACCGCATTTGCATGTGCTTTGTAGATGTGGCGCACTTTGAGGCGATGTCATGCGTAACGTAAGATGAAGACGCTGAGAGTGTACGCATGAGGGCACGCATCATATTGCATACATCCTTGCATTAACAAGAGTACTTAGGATTTATTTAATTGTCCTGCTTTATCATTACTGTTTGATTGAACTGATAACATGTTAACCAGTGCCTTATTATTCCACTGAGTTGATCACTCACTCCCACGTTTCTGGGGCGGTGTTAAACACCCACCAGACTCTATCTTAGGTTCTGATGTTGCAGATGTGGATGCGACTTTTGAGGCAGAGCGGGAGATGGATGATGATGAGGTTGCCTTCTCTTATATGCAGTTTTCAGATGGGTTCTAGCGAGCCTCGGTCTGATGTGCGAGATTATGTGATTATTTTTTTGAAAACTTAAATGATGTAACTTGATACTTATAATTTTGTTAAATAGCACTTTCATACGATCTGGCTTGTATATGTACTTCGGGGATTTACACTTGTACATATTTTTCTATAAGTCTTCCGCTTGCTTTATTCACTTATCCCTGAATCATATCTGTGTTTTGGCTGAATCTATTCCATGTTTTATGCACTAATACAGTCAACATACATCCATAATTAAATATGTTGCATAAGTGATGTTTTGGAACTCGGGAACTGAGTTATGCTTGACCCCTAAATTTCAGGGCGTTATAAGTTGGTATCAGAGCATGATCTGGATTAAACCGGACCTAGGTTATGGTCACACACAGCACGTTGTCGCCACTTTAGCGTATTTGGGTGCGGGTCTATCGTAGATTTTATGTTTGTGCTCCGTAGTTTCTATTGGCGAAAGTTTCCTGAAAATCTTCGCCGAGATCGAGTTTGTACTCTTACCTGATCACACACAGCGACCCGAAACTTTTTCTAGACCCTCTATTAATGAGTTTAGATGGTCTATCTTCCCTTTTTCACCTTTAAACCTTCAAGAAATTGTTATTTGAATCAGATTTCTGCCAGAATGACCCGATAGGTGTCGAATCATGCAAGGGGTCAATCGGGGCATTTCCTGTGGGGCCCAGGGGGGAACCACATGTTTTGGACCATGGGGGACCAGGAGGGCCTCGCCAAAATGGTGAGGCATCGCCGGAATGTCCAGAGACCGGCGATGCCATCGCCGGTTCGGCGAGGGCTCGCCGGCCAACGGGCCAGGCCGGGCGGGCCGTTGCGGGCCGACGCTCCCTTGGCTTAGTGTGGCCCACCCCGCCACGGTTTTACCTTAAAACCTTTTTCTTTTACCTATTTCCTTCACAAATCCCTCTCCCAAGCTTTCCCTTTCTTTAAAACCTTCTCCAAATCCTCTCAAATCTCTCCCTAATCTTCTTCTTCCTCCATTTTTCGTGCAAACCCACCACCCCATCTCCAAATCTTCCTTCCCATTGCTGATTTCTCTTTCTTTCCTTCTCACTTGAGCTCTTGCATTCCCATTTTGGCTACTAGTTGTGTGGAAGCTTCACCATCTTCCTATTTCTCTCTTTCTCTCATTTCTCATGGCCCTCTTTAAGATTGTGATGGCCATCTTTTCCATTTCTTCCCTTCTTTCCTTGATGGGGAAGAAGAGAGTGCCCGTGGATGAAGCCGGGCCGAGCCGCCCAACCCGTGCACGGAGGCCGAGAGGTGCCACCGCGAGCACATCCGCTGCACGTGAATTTCAGACGAAGCGGGACCTTGATCCTTGAGCTCCCGTTAGTAGGACCTTGTTGGTGGAGTTGTCGCATGTAGCCTATGAAGGCCGTAAAGTCCTTTTTGAGGCTCATGTTGATCCACGGCTCTTTGGTGAGTTTTTCTTGTTGGAGCACCTAGAAGGTGCTGGTTGGGGTCCCATGTTTGAAGGCGAGTATCGCGTGAATGGTAGCACTGTTCGAGCCTTTTATGCCAACATTCTGGATCCTTCGCTGGAGCCCCTGTAGTTTAAGATTCCTTATGGTAGCGGTCGTGTGGGTATCGTCGATGTTGCTTTGATATCCCGCCTCCTGAAGGTGCCACTTGGTGAAGTGCATGCCAGCAAGAAGAATGTGAACAGTGTGCGCGAGAGGGATCGTCGCACCCGATCCTTGTGTGGTCGTCTGGTTGAATGGCAGCCGAATAGGAGTCTTCTGGCTACTTACATGACGGACGACTTTCGTTTGCTTCACCACATCTTTACGTTCAATGTATATCCAAGGTGGAGCAACCGCAGAGAGTGTACGCGCCTGATGGTGGATTTCCTATATCAGGTGGGGCAGGAAGCGAAGTTGTGTGTGTCTACGTACGTCCTGCGCCAAATTATTCTCATCGCTCGTTCGAGTAGGAGGACCGAGTCGCTTCCATCTGGCCGCCTCATTTGCAAGATTGCACATGAGTTTGGCTATAGGCTTGGAGCTGAGAAGCCGGTTCCTGTTCGTCACATTAATCTGAGGACTCTTAAGCTGATGGAGGTTGGTTCTGGTCGGCATGCCTCAGAGGGTGAGGCTGAGTCTGAGAGCGGTGATGAAGAGAGTTATGCTGAAGGTGGTGCGGAGATTGAGGAAGAAACAGAGCAAGACGAGGAAGGAGATGAGGCATAGGATTCGAGTGATAGTTCTCCTCCTGTGGCGCCAGAGCAGGGCGCAGAGCAGACTGCCAGAGATGCCTGTCTTACATGGCTTGAAGAAGGGCAGGCTGCTTTACGCCAGGATATTGTTGATCTTCGAGGCTTTATTAAACATAAGTTTAAGAAGGTGACTCGAACTCTGAAGTCTATCCTGTGTTGCTTGCAGGATAAGGGTGCTCCACCTCCTTCTCCTGATTCCGATGAGTAGCTGTTGTCGTGGCCGTCTTTTACTTTGTTTATTGTTTTCTTTCTGTGTGTAGCCGTTGCTAGCTTGTAGTTGAAGTGTTGTAGTTATTGTAGTTGTTTGTGGTTGTTGTAGTTGTTGTGGTTGTTTGAAGTGTTAGATGTTGTTGTTTTCATGCTTTCCTAGTCGTGATTCATGTATTGCTGCACTACTTGTATTGCGACGATTTTGATTAATGGAATGCATGTTGTTTGCCTTTGGAGTTGTGCTGTGTTGTTGTGTGGATGGATTATGTGACTTAGAATCTGACAGGTTGCATCCTCTGTTGAATGTAGGGATGCCTCCTAAGGGTTCGAAGACTTCGGCCCGTCTCTCTCTGATTGAGTCACTTGCTAGGGTTCCTCCCTTGAGCGATAGCCAGTCAGATCCGCAGGCGGGTCCATCTCGTGCCAGTGTTGGGTCGACACCTATGGTTCCTCCAATCACGCCCTTGGTTCCTGGGCCGAGCCGTGCACCTTCATCTACTCCACCTGTGGATAGGTTTGAGCAGATGATACTGTTGATGCAGTAGCAGCACTAGCAGCAGCAACAGGAGTTACTCTCTTCTATGGCTGGCATATTTGCTCAGTCAGTGGGGGCGACTCCACCTGTTTCACCTATGCCTCCATTTGGGAGCGCCAGTGCCAGCGGCACTTTTGAGCGATTCCAGCGCTTGTGACCTCCTACTTTTGCAGGTTCTCATAGACCTGAGGAGGCCGAGTATTGGATAGACCGCATCTCTAAGATGCTGAGACCGCTGCACTGCTCTGAGGTCGAGCAGGTTGAGCTTGCCACCTTCATGTTTGAGAAGGAGGCCAGTCTGTGGTGGGACAGTGTTCTTCACACTGTTGAGGAAGGCTTTGAGTGGTCGTGGCAGGCGTTTGAGGCGCGCTTCCACGAGAAGTATTTCCCGGTTACGTACCGACATGAGAAGAAGAGTGAGTTCCTTCGCCTCCGCCAGGGAGGGTTGTCGGTGACGGAGTATGAGAACCAGTTTCCTGAGTTGGGGCAGTATGTTCCTTTGATCCTGGGTGATCAGCCAATGAGGATGCGGCATTTCTCTGAGGGATTGAGACCTGAGATCCGATCGAAGATTTACTGTGCTAGCATTTCTTCGTATGCGGAGCTGGTGAGCATGTCCTTGCGAGCAGAGCAGGACGGGGATAGAGCGTCCTGCATGCGAGCACTGATGTTTCCTAGGCCGCGACCGGACTTTCAAGGTGCACCTTTCCTCGGCAAGAGGCCGCGAGCAGATTCTCCTCCGAGGCGTTCAGCGCTGCCCGCTCAGTAGATAAGAGCTGATCTTCGATGTTCCTATTGTGGGAAGGTGGGGCACTTGGACCGTTTTTGCTTCTCCCGTATGCGAGCTGGTGGTTTTACTCTACCGCTGAGGGTTAGCTGTCCGATGCCTCAGGTTATTTCTCCTCCTCCTCTTCGATCAGCGCCAGCTCATCCATCCTTCAGACCTGCAATTCCTGGCTTCAGGCCACCTCAGTGACCCATGGTTCCTCCGCCGAATCGTCAGCAGCAGGCTCGAGTTCATGCGCTTTCAGCTGAAGCGCCTATGTCTGACTTAGTGCCAAGGTCCTTTGAGGTGACAGCGCACATTGAAGGTATTCCCGTTTCTGTGTTAGTGGATACAGGGTTCACTACTTCTCTTATATCTTACGCGGCAGTTAGGCGTTTGAGTTTGAGATCTGTTCCTATGCAAGGAGTGATGCTTACTACCGCTACGGGAATTTCCTCTGCTTTGGGCAAGCGTTATATGGATTGTTTGGTCGATCTGGGAAGTGGATCGATCCGTGTTGATTTGTTAGTTGCACCGCTTTATCACTACGATGTTATTATGGGTATGGATTGGCTCACGAGGATGCGAGCTGAGATTGATTGTGAAGCTAGATCAGTGACGATCCATGGACCTGAGGGCGAGACTGTTACTTTCCCAGTTCAGGTCAGTTACCCTCTTCGTATTGATTTTTATTCTTCTATGTTGGAGAGTTCAGCCGAATCGGCGTTGGTTAGTACGCCGGTAGTTTAGGAGTTTGAAGATGTATTTGAGTCGATTCCTGGATTACCTCCTCAGCGTGAGATTGATTTTGCTATCGATCTTATGCCTAGTGCGGCGCTCATATCTTTACCCACCTATCGTATGCCTCCGAGTGAAATGGAGGAGTTGAGGAAGCAGATAGATGGCTTGCTAGAATTGGGTTTTATTCGGCCTAGTGTGTCTCCTTGGGGAGCACCTGTTTTGTTTGTGAAGAAGAAGGATGGTTCTTTGCGATTGTGCATTGATTATCGCAGGTTGAATTTAGTAACTATGAAGAATAAGTACCCTTTGCCCAGGATTGATGATTTGTTTGATTAGTTGAAGGGGGCACGGTACTTTTCGAAGGTTGATTTGCAATCAGGGTATCATCAGTTGCGCGTCAAGGATGGGGACGTGCAGAAGACCGCTTTTAGGACCAGCTTCGGTCATTATGAGTTCCTTGTGATGTCGTTTGGTCTGACAAACACACCGGCCGTGTTCATGGATCTGATGAACAGGGTGTTTCGGCCATTCCTGTTCCGATTCATCATTGTCTTCATCGATGACATTTTGATTTATTCGGCGAGCCGGGCAGAGCACGAGGAGTACTTAAGAGCGGTTTTGGATACTCTTAGGAAGCATCAGCTTTTCGCACAGTTCAAGAAGTGTGATTTCTGGAAGGAGGAAGTCAAGTTCCTGGGACATGTGGTGTCCAAGGAAGGAATAGCCGTCGATCTTGCCAAGGTAGATGCAGTGCAGGACTGGAAGCAGCCTGGTTCAGTTACTGAGGTAAGGAGTTTTCTGGGTCTTGCAGGCTATTATCGACGCTTTATTCAGGACTTCTCGAAGATTGCCAGACCGTTGTCGCAGTTGACACGGAAAGATTTAAAGTTTGCTTGGAGTGAGCAGGCGGAGTTAGCTTTTCAGGAGCTGAAGGACAAGTTGACATCCGCCCCTGTGCTAGTATTGCCAGAGCAAGGGGTTAAGTATATTATATATACTGATGCCTCTTGTGTTAGCCTGGGTTGTGTCCTTATGCAGAAGGACAGGGTGATTGCTTATGCTTCGCGTCAGTTAAGGAAACACGAAAAGAATTACCCTACGCACGACCTGGAGTTAGCAGCTGTCATATTCGCATTAAGGCTTTGGAGACATTACCTCTATGGTGAGGAGTTCGAGCTCTTTTGCGACCACAAGAGCCTTAAGTATATTTTCACGCAGCGTGATTTGAATATGAGGCAGCGCAGATAGATGGAAACATTGAAGGACTTCAAGTTCGATGTTTCTTACCATCCGGGCAAGGCGAACCTTGTGGCAGATGCGTTGAGTCGTAAGAAGTTATTGAGTTTGCGGCTCCGCTGATGATAGTAGAGTGGGATAGTTGTAGTTCGTGCGCGATTTTGAGCAGAAGCTTACGGTGGTTGAGCCATATGCGGTTATCGCACACATTCGTGTACAGCCCCTTATCGACGAGAGGATCATTGCACCTCAGGCAGATGATGAGCTTTTGGTGAAGATGAGGCAACGGGTTGGTACAAATGAGAACTCTGATTGGAGTGTTAGTTCTGATGGGGGCCTACGTTTTCGTGGCTGGTTATGTGTTCCTGATATCCCTGACTTGAGACGGGAGGTTCTCGAGTTAGCCCATAGTTCTAAACTTGCGATGCATCCAAGTAGCACAAAGATGTATCAGGATATGAAGAGGTCTTATTGGTGGGACAATATGAAGGTCCAGATTGCTGAATTTGTTTCTCGTTGTCTCACATGCCAGCAGGTCAAGGCAGAGCATCGCCGACCTCCTGGGTTGTTGCAGCCCATGCCCATAGCTAAATGGAAATGGGATTTCATCTCTATGGATTTTATTTCTGGGTTGCCGAGGACGAGGAAGGGATATGACTCTATCTGGGTGATCGTCGATCGATTAACGAAGTCGGCACATTTCTTACCGATCAGAGTCACTTACTCTACAGACGAGTTGGCTAAGTTGTATATCAAGGAGATAGTGCGTCTGCATGGAGTTCCCCTGGAGATTGTGTCTGATAGAGACACACGTTTTACATCTATCTTCTGGACTCGTATCCAGGAAGCAATGGGTGTGAAACTGAAGTTCAGCACCGCATTTCATCCGCAAACAGATGGGTAGATGGAGCGCGTGAATCAAGTCCTGGAAGATATGTTGCGAGCTTGTGTTTTGGATTTCAAGGACAGTTGGGATGATTGTCTTCAGTATGCAGAGTTCGCGTATAATAATAGTTTCCAGGCGAGTATCAGCATGGCTCCCTATGAGGCGTTGTATGGTCGCCCGTGCAGAGCACCACATTGTTGGGTAGAAATTGCTGAGCGTAGTTTGCTTGGCCCGGAGTTGGTGCAGGTGACTTCAGAGAAGGTTGACATCATTCAATGTCGACTTCTGACAGCACAGAGCAGGCAGAAGAGTTATGCTGATACGAGGCGTCGACCGCTTGAATTTGAGGTAGGAGACCATGTTTTTCTGAAGGTCTCTCCTATGAAGGGAGTTCTATGGTTCGGTAAGAAGGGGAAGCTGACGCTGAGATTTATTGGTCCATTTCAAGTTCTGGATCGAGTGGGAGCGGTAGCATACCGCCTTGCTTTGCCCACACCTCTTGCGGGCGTGCATAACGTATTTCATGTTTCTATGTTGAAGAAGTACGTTCCTGATCCTTCGCATATTATCAGTTGGGAGCAAGTGCAGTTGAGTGAGGATGCTACTTATGTACTGCGACCGATGCGTATTCTCGACAGGAAGGAGCAGGTATTGCGTAACAAGGTTATCCCTCTTGTAAAGGTGCTATGGACGCATCATGGTGTGGAAGAGGCTACTTGGGAATCTGAAGGTGAGATCAGAAAGACCTACCCTCTGATCCTCGAGGATTATATGAAGGTATGAATTTCGAGGACGAAATTTTCTTTTAGGGGGGTAGATTATAACGACCTTGGAATTTTTGTCCTAATTTTTCCTTAGTAGTTGTTTTTGGGGTAATTAGCGCTATACTCGATTGCTTATGAAATTCGCATCAATCACTTTAAATTGTATCTGCATGGCTCTGAACTTGTAGATTAGTCAGCGCTACGTTACTCTGAAATCTGGGATCCATCGCTAAATCCAGTTGTTCTGGGAAATTTTTGGAAGATTTGGATCGGACCTAGACCGCGCGTCGAAAGTCCGATAGCGATGATCTTAGGCTGTTGCGGTCACCGAGTTGGGCTTGACCATCACCTCGAAAATCAAGTCCATGTGATGTTCTGGGTCGATTTGATTGAGTTCGGAGTGAAGAGTGTGAGAACGGTTGGAATTTAATATGTTTTTATGAAATTTGAGTCGTGTCGCTTGCACGACGATTTTAAGCTATCTGACCGTTGGATTCTGACCCAATTTCACCTTCTGATCACGGAAGGTGACCCAGGCATATCCTAGTGCTTGTGGACCTGATAGAGATTCTGTGACCGTTGAATTGAGTGTGGTCCGCCACAGCTAATCTGAAGAGCTGGTCGGTACGTAAACTCAGCCTGACCTAGATCCATGGTCCATGAGCTTAAGTCCGACCTTTCGTGGTTATAGGCCCACCAGAAGTGCTTCGTTGGATTGAGAGAGGCTTACTTTGGTTATAACCTAAGTATACCTTGTCCCTGGGGTTATTTTCATCAATCTTAGGCCTATTTATAGTCCTTAAACCCTAGCTCTCTTTTCCATACGAATTTTCTCTAACCCTTCCTTGGAAAGAGAGTGGAAAAGAGAGAGAAAGTGAGAGAGAAAAGTTGGTGAATCATCTTGGATTCTTCCTTATTCTTCTTCATCTTTGAACCTTCACTTTGAATCGTTCTTCTGACGGTTCTGAGTTCATTTTGAGGTAAGTTAATCTAACCCTAACCTGTGTTAGTGCTTAGATTAGTCTTGGTGTTGTTGTATCCCATTTCTATCCTTGTTTTAGGGTATTCTATCACCGTTGACGAAGACAACTCGTCTAAATCAGTTCGGTGTTTCTTTCCTTGCTTAAGGTGCGGACTTTAAGTGTATTGGTTATGGTTTTCAAGGCTTTGAACACCAGTTAGTGATTTATTCTTGTATGGATGAGATTTCACATGCCAAATGTTGTGTTTACGTTGCTTTCCTGATATGCATGCGTTATATTGAGATTTGCGTATTCTATGTGTATTTATAAAGTACCGTATACGTATAAAATATGCATTTATGTTTGCCATGATTATTTGTCATGTATGTATGCTAGATGCATGTATGACAACTCCTTGGTAAAAGGAATTGTCTAAATGCATGTATTTCAACATACGTCATGTATGTTGTTCCATGTATGCTAAGTGTTTGTAGAAAAGCATGAATGATCTAAAGTGTAACTTATTACACTAATTGCGGGCGTTGAGAAGTGATTCTCAACACTCCTATTGATGCGCATGATTTCCTTTATGCAAGTTACATTCCATGTTATTTAAATTCAAGCATTCCATATGCTTACATTTATGTTAAGTTGATATTCTTCAGATGCGCATGTACCATGATTTAAGTTGTTGTTCCATTACTGTTTTACATTCAACATGAATATCTGTTGTAGTGTAAGGTGTTTGGGACTATGCCTTAGTCCAGGAAATCGGTAATTGACCCTATGTTCGTGGCTGAGATTGCTTTCGCCACGTAGGACGTATTAGACGAACCCGAGTCGTATTAGAGTTGTCGGCAGTGGTTTGGCCACGCGGAGTGTTTGCGCACTCTATGTCGCTCAATTCAACGTGCGCTCGTGCTAGTCGAGTTCGTCAAGTAACCCGATTGTCCGATGTATGTTCACCATGTATGGACGCTACTGCTTGAATCTAGGGTACCGAACTTACCAGTGAAATCCTATTAACTATGGTACTTGATCCGCTAAGACTCATGAGCCGGACATGGTGGTATGGGACACCGTGGTCGAGCTGTCAGCCTACGCTAGGGTGACGAGCCTCCCCGTAGTGATCAGTGAGCAACTAAACTCGTGAGCCAATTATGGTGGTATGGGACACTATATTCGTGCTGTCGGCCTACATTGATTGGTGACGAGCCCTTTGTAGTGACCTCGAGCATACCTGGATACCGCAAGGAGGTGATGAGCCGAACTGTGGTAGTAAAGGCATGAAAGGCGTGCATTGATTGGTGACGAGCCCTTTACTACGACCTCAAACATATGATCGTATGAGATGTCTAGGATTGACGACCCTAGTATGGATCACGGTTTGGATGGTGATATGAGGAAGGTATCTTAGCTTCCCAATCCTGCTGTGTGGAAACAGACTAATAACAACTTGGTAATCATATCCATGCACCGCATTTGCATGTGCTTTATAGATGTGGCGCACGTAAGACCCGTGTCCTAATCCGTACCATTCTGTTAGCTTCCGCGGTCCTTCCGGTCAAATTTCGGCAACCTTCGCACCGAATTCAGTGTTTGCGCACGATCCTAAGCCAGGTCCCGCGCACCGACGTCGGCTCGATCTGAAACTTATGTCTTGGTGATCGCGTCGTCGCCGCGGTTCCAACGCCGTGACTTGCGCACCGAACCGATACCCAGGTAAGAAGATGCCGATCAGCGTTTATTCCGAAGAAACACCGCGCGTTGCGGATTTCGAGGGAATCTCTACACAATTAGTCCCACTAATTAAACATAAATGCAACCATACCTCAAAGTACCTCACCCATTCCCTCTTTTTCCAAAAGTCCACCATCTTTCCACCTCACCATTCCTCTTTTTCTCATTTTCAACTTCAACCATCCCTCTTCTCCACCAATTTCAAACTAAGCCATACCCCTCATCACTTCTTTCTTACAACCACCACTCCACCCATCCCTCCATCCATTATTTCTATCTCTCCCTCTCATTCTCTAGCAAATTTTCCAAATCCCATGAGAAATTTCACTCATCCAACACTCCCTCTCAACTTCAAGTGTGGCCCACCCTCTCATCTCCAATCTCAACCATTCATCCTTCATCAATCTCCATTAAAAGTGAAGGTAAGGAGCTAAGGAGTCCAAAGGAGCAAGGAGAAGGAAGATAAGGTGGGTGCTTTGTCATTAATTTGAATCTCAGGGCCCACTTGTTGGTGGGACCCATTTGGATGTATGTGATCTAATCAAGAGGGCCCATAGTGGCGGGGTTCCTCTATCTCACCGTATACCTCCCTTTATCTCTCTCTTTCTCTCTCTTTGTAATGGTGTGGATCCCACCAATATGTGCTACGTCTACCCCGTCCATCTACACCAGACGGCGTGGCCCACTCTATCACAGGTGATGATCCACACCATCCACTGTTGGGATGGGCCCAACGCATCTTTTATATGTGTATATATATATATATGTATGATATATTTTATATAATATATGTATATATATGTATATAATATATAATATAATATGTACTTATGTATATATATATATACAATATAAGATAAATATTAAATGTATCTGTATATATATATATATATATATATATTGGTGGGCCACATTCACGTGGGACCCACCACATTTTTGTGAAAATATACAGACCGTCCAGCGTCCCTGGACGCTGGACGTTGCAACTTTGAACAAAAAAAAAAGAAGAAAAGAAGAGAAGGAGTGGTGGGCCTCTCATGCAGGCCCCACCTTAACGTTTCTATACAATCCAAACCGTCCATTCTCTTCCTCAGGTCACTTAAGGCGTTGAACCGAAAGATGAGATTGATTTGGTTTTCTGACGGGCCGTGATATAGGAAACAGTATCTCTACCTTTGATTTGCTCCCTGATGCTCCTGTACATCTGAAAAAGGTCAATATTGGACTCTATGGGTTGGTATCAAGCCACAGAGACCAATGGATGGAGTGGATCGTACTAAAGCGGGCCCCACCTAGGAGAAACCGTAGAAAAACCATTTTTAAAAAAAAAAAAGGAAAGAAGCAGCAGCAGCCGCTGCCGCTGACGACAGACGCAGGCAGCGCCTGCGCTGCCACTGACGGACGGACGGCTGGGCTGGGTTTATGGCCCCAATTGTGGGCCCCACCGTGATTCCTTTCGACCATCAACACCGTACATTTGATGGTTCCCCATGGACTGGCCGTCCACCCCAAAAATCAGCCATAAACAAAGCTCAGGCGGGCCATACCATCAAAAATCATGTAAAGACATTCCTAAACATATAAAAACACTTGGTGGGACCCGTCCGAAATTTGGATGAATCTGAAACTTGGTCTGAACGGTCATTTAGATGGGACTCACATATTGGATGGGCTGGATTGTGAATCACATCTCGGTGGGCCCCGAAACAAAAAAAAATAAAATAAAATAAAAATTTCAAAACAGCAGCAGCAGCAGCGCGGCCACGAGGCAGGGACCCACGGCTCCATCCGTGGGCCCCACCATGATGTATATTTTGTATCCACACCGTCCATTTGGTGGGCCACCATTTGACATGGACCCCCCTCAAATATCAGGTCAATCCAGCGCTCGGGCGGCCCACATCACAAGAAAAAGTGTGAATTGAACTCTACCATTGAAACCCTTTCTGGGTCCACAGAATTTTCAGATCAAGCTGAAAATTGTTGTTCCCCTCCTCCCTGGCCCGTGTGACCTTATGAATAGGTTGGATTTCAAATAAATATTATGGTGGGCCCTAGGCCCATGTGGTGGAGCCATATTAATGTATTTCTAGCCGTTGGGGAGGCCCACCTTGATATATATAAGGCCCATGAGGTTAGGCCCATTCGACGGATTGGTGGCCCGATGTCGAGGCCCACTCTGATATCTATAAGGGCCATGTTACGAGACTCATTGTGACGTATTCTAAGGCTCATGGGTTATGGCCCATTGCAATGTACATAAGGCCCACTAATGCGGCCCACTTGACTTATATAAGGCCCATATGAGATGGCCCATTTGATGTATCTGAGCACTATGGGTCGAGGCCCAATGAGATGTATATTAGTCCATTGCAATGTGTGATTTCCTATAGTTTGTGTAATGGTGCTTTATGGCGGGCTAAGCCTTGGGAACAATGTTGGTTTGACGTCCACATTGTAAGGACAATGTTGGTTAAATGTCCGCATTGTCATACTCCTTAAGGCCCACTGATAGGTCCATACTTATACTCTGCAGGCCGTCTAGGCCCATCTCTATGATACGCAGAGCCCATCCCTATATGCATGTTTAGTATAGATCCATGATTTATCATCATACGCATCATATGTATGACTGGTATGAGGAGTGATTGATCATAGCATATGCCTTCGAGCAGACTGTTTATGGGCTCCCTGATAGGCGGAGTTGCCCCATATAAGTGCATGGTACATACAGACTGTTGCATGACTGATAATGTGACTCATGCACTTGCATTTGTGTGATTATAGTTACTATATGCCCTAGCGACATCAGGGCCATAGCCTCCACAGATACATCGTGGATGGCAGGATTGGAGACCGGAAATATTTGATTCTAGCATACGGGCACCATAGATGTCCCTGGGTGAAAATCCCTAAACCCGATGGTACCAGAGGATGACTCCAACGTCGAGACCGAGTGGATATATGAGCGCACGAGGGCCGAATACCAGGAGGCCGCGTCTCCCACTGTGTCGTGGTCGGTTGGAAAGGAGTGTGGCCTTACTCGCCCGAGGGTAGGGGGCAATACTAGGCTGAGTTTGACCAGCTCGCGAATGGGTCCGCTATCGACGTACCAGATCGGTATTGGCAGACTATTGGTCAGGCGGATAGTGAGGTTTCTTACGCTCACTTGGACTGTGCCGCTAGGAGAGCGACAGTGCCATTTGGAGTGTATTGAACCCCGGTGATTATCCAGAATGAGAACTATATTGATACATGTTGAGGTTTGGTATGCTTGAGTTGTATCTTGCATCGCATGGCCGTGTATGGCCGATAGCATTCATAACTTGCACTGCATAGCCTTGGTACGGCAATTTGCATTCATGTACTCATCACCATGATTCCGCATCACTCTGACCTTGCATTTTGAGCACGCTTATATTGCGCACACACTCACACCACCCTCTAAGCTTTCTATAAGCTTATGCACGATTGATGCGTGCGGTGACGCCAGACGATCGCGAGCCATAGTCTGGCCATAGTTGGAGCGTGCAGCTGAGCTTCTGGAGTTTTGTTTCTTTTGTTGCATTGTATTTTCCTTTTCTATCGCATTGTACTCAAAAGTTTTTGATCTTAGTGGATTTTGTGGTGGTGTTCTTGTGGTTATTGTTTGTGGGTTATGCTTTTGTTATGCTCATTATGAATCAGACTGATGACTCGAAATCCTCCTTGTAGCATTCCAGGATCGGAACCTGGTGAATGGGTGCCGGGATCCGAGAATGGGGTTCTACGGAGGCTGTCGGCGCCGGATTCGGCGATCGGGAATTTTGTGAGCCCGGTTTTCGAGTTCGGGGCGTGACACCATTTCTGGCTGTTGTCATGCGTAACTTAAGATGAAGACACTGAGGGTGTACGCGTGAGGGCACGCATCATATTGCATGCATCCTTGCATTAACAAGAGTACTTAGGATTTATTTAATTGTCCTCCTTTATCATTACTGTTTGATTGAACTGATAACATGTTAACCAGTGCCTTATTGTTCCACTGAGTTGATCACTCACTCCCACGTTTCTGGGGCGGTGTTAAACACCCACCAGACTCTGTCTTAGGTTCTGATGTTGCAGATGTGGATGCGACTTCTGAGGCAGAGTGGGAGATGGATGATGATGAGGCTGCCTTCTCTTATATGCAGTTTTCAAACGGGTTCTAGCGAGCCTCGGTCTGATGTGCGGGGTTATGGAATTATTTTTTTGGGAACTTAAATGATGTAACTTGATACTTATAATTTTGTTAAATAACACTTTCATACGATCTAGCTTGTATATGTACTTCAGGGATCTACACTTGTACACATTTTTCTATAAGTCTTCCGCTTGCTTTATTCACTTATCCCTGAATCATATCTGTGTTTTGGCTTAATCTATTCCATGTTTTATGCACTAATATAGTCAACATACATCCATCATTAAATATGTTGCATAAGTGATGTTTTGGAACTCGGGAGCTGAGTTATGCTCGACCCCCAAATTTCAGGGCGTTACAGGATGTGATACTGAGACTTATCTAGGCCAGATCCTTAGCATTCAGGGTTGAGGGCACCAAACCCCTTAGACCATCCTCATCGTCCAACCCTTCTAGGTCATCTTCACCGGGAGGGTCACCCTCCATGTCCAACGACCTCTCTACCAAAGACTGCTCCATTGTTCGGGATGCCGAAAAACCGACATCCGCCGTCATCACCAATGACGATAGTGAATTCGACATTACCCAGAGGTTACTGGACTCACTGTCGCCGCTGGAGGCCCCCTCTTGTGAACTGAAAGAATCCGACAATGTGGCTCTTTATAGAAGCTAAAAGTTGTCGATTAAAAGGGAAAATAAAAAAAGGAGGGGGCAAGTGTTCGAAGCTCACTAGAGATGGGACAGACGCTCGTACGTCGGTGGATACAATCATCGAAAATCACCTAGCTGTGTTAAGGAAGATGGCTGGGAGGAGAATATGAAATGCAAATGGGAACGACTAAGAGCTAGGGCTTCCTTTATATAGGGAGGGCACGTGGCGCGACCCCACACGCTGCTCGACCATCAATGATGGTCATACAACATCCCTTCGACTACCCCTCTATCAACACATGGCGTGACCCCCACATGATGCTTGACCTTAATATCGAGTACTAAGCCACGTGTCACGCCTTTATTCGATTGTCACAGAAACGGTGGCTCGACGCCCCACGTGACCTTGAACCATGAAATGACACACCGCGTTCATTTAATGAACTGCCTCGAGCACCATGCTGGCTGCCATAACTAACATTTATGACTTCATGACACAACCTAAACTAAGTCAGGGTTACTTCTCAAGTCTCTTCAGATCGACTTGAAAAGTAAGGGGGGCTTACTGTTGGGTGAAAAAATAGTTAAGTCGGATAGGTAGACTTATGAAATAGACCAAATCTACTAAACAACAAAGGCCCTTTTGACATCCAAGCCCTAAGGGTCGTCTACATTTACAAACAAGCTGACCTCCTAGAGGGTTGACGTAACTGTAAGGACACTTAGAGAGGAGGTAACCGTAAATCTACTCAAACGACCAATTGTCGACCTAATCGGCTATAGGTCGACCATAGCTCGACCATAGGTCGGCTATAGTCAGCTATAGGTTAGCCATAGTCAAGTTGAAGCTTGACTAGAGCTCGATCATAGCTCGACTAGAGCTCAACTATAGGTTGGGATAACCTCCAAGAGAAGGAAAATGCCTCTTCCATGGAAAGTTCAGTAAACGACCAATCCTCGAGATCAACAGTCTGAAGATATCTCCCAAGATCTTCAGAGGATTGAATTGAATCCCGAGAACTTTGGAATTTGATATGTATCCTGAACGGACTTCCAAATAGGATTCATCTCCAGCAAAGACTCCCTATCATGTACGTCTTCCCTCTCCTATAAATAGAGGAATCCCCAACCAAAGTAATGTATGCACACCTATACCCTAATACTCGACTGGTGGCTCTTTTCTAAAAGAGATCCTACCCTAATAAAGACCTAAAGTCCTGATTTAGGCATCGGAGGGTCCCCTGTACAAGCCAGGGTCTCCTTTGTCTTTTGTTCTTTTCTATGCAAGCCTAGACGGGCTAACCTGGGAGGGTCTGCCGAAAAACTGCGTCAACACTATTAATCCTCAATTACTCTAATGGGGTCCTATTCCTTAAAGCCAACAACTACAATGTGGGTAAGCTCAAAAGCTTCGTGAGTACATCAAATGCAAGTTTTAGAAATAGAAACATGCTTAATCTGAGTAAACCTCATCTAACAAAAATCATTGGAAAGTCGCATGCATTACTTAAAAAGTCTAGCTGTGATAAAATTCAACGCATTTTTATATAAAACATGATGAATAAATAATGCAATTTATATAGAAGGTAGCCATGATAATTAGTATAGTTAAACTTTTGAACATCAAGGCCACTTAAATGCCTATTAGCCAACACCCTCGCCAACCCACCTGCCCTGCGTAAGTGGACTGTTACACTCATCCAACCTCGATAAATGTGTGATCCATTTGTATGTTAGCCGGTTAGACTATTACTCCACATGACCTACATAAGTGGCTTCTTACACCCACTTGGCCTCTATCAATGGAGGTTACAAATCATATAAATTGGGCTTCTAGCACTTACAACCGAAGGGTCTCAATCGCCCTACCTATTTGTGTTGTTTTTTTTTTTTTTTTCAACCCAAGGGACTTAATCGCCTTACCTATGTTCTAATGTTCCAACACAACTCATAATTTCATAAATCAACAATACATGATTTTTCTTAAATCATCATTTTTACAACTGTCACATGATCATTGTTATCTTGATTCGAACAATTAGAAACCATAATACATTTAATGTACAAAAATCCATCTATAATTTTATCTAAATATCACAAGAATTTTTCACCATCATAAATAAACAAAATATTAGCATATATTATAATTAATAAAAATCTAGAAATCATCCAAGATGATGGGGTATATCAAAATATAGGACTTTTATGAATATGAATTATATTTCAAATTGTAGAATTTCTGAAATTTCTGAAAATTGTACAAATGACCTAGAATTTTGGGAATGTATTTAATATATCTGGAATAAAATTGAAAATTTTGAAATATACTTAATAAATCTGAAAGTTCTGAAATATATTCAATAAAGTTGGAATTCATAAAAATTGTATAATAAATTTGAAATATCTAGACATGCAATAAATCTGGAATATTTAAAGTTTCTAAAATTTGTATATTAAATTCTGAAATATTTGGAATATAAGTAACAAAATTAGAAACTTTAGAATTTCTAAAATTTATATGTATTAAATATGAAAATTTTGCATTATATGCAATGAATCTGAAAATTTGGAATTTCTGAAATATATATATATATTAAATCTGAAAATTTTGGATTATATGCAACAAATCTAGAAAATCAAAAAATTTTGGAATTTATATATGAAATCTGAGATACACAAAATCTACTTAAGCGATTTATACTTGTGAACGATAATACAAAAAAAATAAGTATTAAAAAAATGTGTGAGATGCACTCACCACTTCCTAACTCTTTTTTTTAAAAATTATTTTTTAAATGTCGTTGGTGATCGATTTTTGGCGGTACATGTGCGGGCATGCCAAAATTGAATTTTCAGCTTAATTCAAACCGAACAGCTATGACCCAAAGCGCCGAGATAGGCATACACATAGTTTATGACTGACACCTAATGAGATTGGTCACTTATTCAGTCACTTGCTCAATGTGTAAACATGATCAGGTGATATTCAGAGGGTAGGGTTCGTCCTTTGATGATGGGTTACACCTTTGCCTTCTGTACGAAAGGACTTTTCAATACAGATAAAGTGAAATGAGAAAGAGATTCTTACAGTCGGTCATAAAGAACAACTACAAAAAACCTTCTCGAGTGAAGAGCCGAATCCAGCGTGCGAGTGTAGACTCAAAGTACAACTAAAATTACTAGCTACTTGATTAACGCTACGTATTATACTACGAAAGCTGAAAGTAAAGGAATACACTAAGATTGTAATTTACTTGGTAGGAAAAGTAAAGTATTATAGTAAGAAATGTAATTGACTAATAATTGAAAGGATAATTGAAAGATAGTGTTTGGTTTGATTAGGTTTGTATGAGACAAAATCTTCCTCTCACATTCCTCTTTTATTTGTAGCTTTAATCTAACCATCTAGATTCTTCTTACATTATGATGGTTGTCATCGCTGTTTTAGCACTATGACTTCCTTGCCACCTGTCCTGTAACCGCTCCTTTATGATTGCTCTTCCATCGGTGACTTAAATAATAATGTGATATTGTTTGATATGTTCCAGTTGTATTACAAAGAAATCTTATACAAATCTTTGAATACACCATGTGGATCCGTATAGATCACATGTAACCTATTCCAATCGATTCTCACGAGGAATGGTGATAGTGGGGATGAACATTGCCCCCCACGTCACTTCGCCTTTAGAAAAAGGGCGAAAGCGACATGCAACCCCTTATTAATGCAGAATTTATTATCCATATATGACAACAAGACAATAACTTCCCTCAGCCGATTCATTGTAATATGTTACGGCAGTCGCCCTTTATTAAAGCAAGAGTCAAACCCTGTGCCTACACGTGCCCTTACATCATTTCATACAAAATCATCATGATGCTCTAATAAATGCTTTATTGTTATGGTCGATATAAATGTTGATTGAACTCCCCTTCATTCATACATTCCCTCATTCTTTTTTGAACATCTATTTTCATATTTCAAACTTATATTCAACTAATGGCTACCCCATCAGCTTCTCCTCCTCCTTTCTCTCAAGGCAATCTCATTAATGTGATGGATGATCTTTCTGAGAAATATTTTAATAAAATGGTGTTTTAAATCCCAAATGAAGAATACAAATACCTAGGTCAAGCATTTATGCCAACAACATATGTTGATGAAGTTAGCATGATGTATCCCTTATTCCCCATTTGCTCTTGTGAGACTTTGCTGATTTAATTTGAATCTGAAAAGGCCGAGCTAAGAGTCCTAGACGGGGGGGTGGGGGTGAAATTAGAAAGAAAGAAATAAAGATAGCATTTATCAATCTCACAAAGTAGAAATAAATAGCAGCCTCAAATGCACAAGTATTGAGAGGTTGATACAGATGTTATTCCAAGGACAACCTTACACCAAAAACCAATGACTTATGGTAGGACAACCTGATTTCTAGAACGATCTGTGTATCAAAATCTCAAACCAATATAGAGGAGAATAAAAATAGTAAAGAAAATAAACTAAGCCATCACAACATTCTCACGCTTACTTAAAACAGATTACAACATTCTCCACAAAGGCTTAAAAAGAATTTACAACATTCACACAAAGCCACATTCAACCATCCACCACAACACCAGAAATTATATTGGTTCGCTTGTGTGTACACCAACTGTTTAGAAAAATAGCTACACAACTACTCCACTCCCAATATCCTGTCTCTCGAGATATTGGCTTTTACTATGAAATAGGTTTTTCAAGGTTCACGTAAAACCTTCACAATTGTGTCTTTCAAGTGGGCTTACACAATTCAAAAACCCCACACTCTGAGATTTTCTAGATTACCTCAAATAAACCAAAAAGAGATTTTTTCCTATTACAACCTCAAAAACTAAAAAGAGATTAACAAAAATATAAACGTACTTATCTGGATATTATCCTTTGATGAAGCTCGGTAGAACCAATTCGAAGTAGATGTTCAACGTAGATGTTCAATGTAGATGTTCAATGTTCATACTCACTTATGAAAAAGTTCTCAATGACTTTTAGATTAAATTACTTTGGGCTAGCTTGATTTGATTTTGATCTCAAGAAATAGGAAAAACTTAAATCCCTTCTTCAAATAGATTGGAATAGAGAACTCAAAATCAAATTCAGAAAGCTAATTATAGAGAATATTAAATGAGCACAACATAGCTTAAGAATATCACAACTTATCTCCCAGAGTGGCGTCTTGATTTTGCTTGAATGACTTATCAAACTTTGAAAATCGTGTTCTATTTATAGGTGTAAAAACTGTTCACTCGACTGGCCCAGAGGTCAGCTCGACTGGTTGAAGGACCAACAAGAATTCAAAATTTTGGGTGTGATAGGATAAGATAGGTTCACGACTGGTCAAGTGGCCTGCTCGACTACTTGAGTGGAACCCTAAAAGGTTGCTGGACTTTGAGTCGAGCCTGCTCGACTGGTCGAGCACTGTTTACTCAACTGGTCGAGCAGTCTCCAGGACCAGTCGAGGGTCTAATAGAAACTCCAAAAATCCATAGTAAACCTTGGACTGGTCAAGAAAATTCTTAGACTGGTTGAGCCAGTACTTGGACTAGTTGAACATAAGCTAGGACTAGTTGAGAAAAAGTCTATAAAATTATATCATGACCCAAAATAAGAATGTAATCAATCTTACTTAACCTAGGGTCAATCTAGGGTTATTCATACCTTATAGGTGAAACTTGAACATTGAAACATCGTTCGCTTCAGTTGATAGTTTATCTTGAAGTACTTGAAGCTTGTCATTGTATATTCAAAGATGAGCTTGAAGTAGTGACCTTGTAACTTTGAGTTCCAACTTAAGAAGATTACTTGAGCTTGAATTCTTTAAGTAAAGCACATTGTCTTGATATAGTTGAAACTTGAAAACTTGATGTAGTACTTGAATCTCTTATTCTTGTACATGAAGTTCTTAATGTAGAGACTCTTGTTCTTGTACTTGAATGTAGGTAAGGATGATATAAAGTTGAGCTACATAAGATACATATTCCAAGAGGTTTTGGCACTACAAAATTTAACAAATCTAGGAGCTAGATAAGATAACATTCACAATCTCCCCCTTTGTCAAATTTGTGACAAAACAAAATACATTAAAATAAGCATAATACGCATAATAAAGAATCATGCACCACCAGTTAAGAAACCAAATAGCAAACCAAATACTCCCCCTCAATATATTACTCCATAGAAATCAAGAGGAGAAAATTTGCTATACTTTACTTCTCTTCTCCACTCCCTACACTTCTCTTCTCTACTCCACATTCTCCACATTTCATAAAAATCAATCCAATATCATTATGAAATAAGCAGGAAATAGGCATTATCAACACAAATTCTCCCACTTTTTTGTGACAATATGACAAAGGAAGGAACTTATAAATGAAGATGGAAGTAATAAGAGCTATGAGTAATGAGAGAAGAAGGAAGTTCAAAATAATATAAATATGGGCAAGATGGGCAAGATAACCAGTTAAACATGTTCATAATAACAAGAAAACATGTCCAACAAATAAAGATAAGAGAAATTCAAGTAGGAAAGTTATTACATATTAGATATTCAAAAACTAATCCAGACCAGAAGGAGTAGGCGTGGAAGGATCAATTTGATGAAGTCCCTTGTTAATGCGCCTAAGATATTTGCACATATATTTAAATTGCATTTCTTAGGACACATGCATACCTTCAACCTTCTCCTTAAGAGAGCGCATACGCGTATCAAAATTAGAAGGCTGATAATTAGGATCAGCCGCAGAGTCAGATTCAATCTCATCGAAAATATCATCCATATTGATATCATCGGGAGGCAAAGCATCCTCCTCTTCAGTTGCTTTTACTGCTCCACCAACACCTACATCAACTTGGCTTGGAGTCAACCTCAAATTCATCTTATTTATGTTTGAGTTGTTGAATGGTAGATGTTTCTCCAATAGGCATAACCACTAAACTATGGGTGGCTAAAACAGTCATAAGATAAGCAAAGGGTATGTCACTGTGACCTGGATGGAGATAGAATTGAATCATGATATAACAGATAAGTGAAGGAAGACACACAGAGACTCTAGTAACAACAAAATGAAGACTATGAGCCATAATGTAGTAAGCTCAGTTTTGTTACCAAATCGAGGGTAGACATTTGAAATGAAAATCTAATGGAGAACCCTGTATTTGGGTAACATAAACTTGAAAGTGAGCGTAGTCCTAGTACTCCATTCTGCATCCATATTTTATAAAACTCTAGTGAGCATTCTCTTCTCAGATTCAGATGATTTCATAACAAGTATATGAATGGGAATACTGTCATCATTGACTGGTATATCCATTAACCTAGAAATTAAGTGACGGTCTACTTCAATTGGACCTTCTCTGGTTGTAATTACAAATGTTAGATTTTCAGTAGAGAAGTCACTAATGCAAGCAAATATAGCCTGCGCAATGGAGCGGTATGCCGGTTCACCCCAATGTAATATGTTATCCCATGCAACAGACTGAATGAGAGGAACAACGCCAAATGGTGCCAAATAATCAGGATTAACAGTTTGCTCAACTATCACGTTGCGTAAGCGAATATCTTGCACATACTCAGGATCTTCTTCGGGTAACCGAATATTGCACACCGTGATAGGAGCAGAACGAGAAGAAGAGGGACCACAAGATCCCTTCTTCTTGTTTCTACTCTCCATTGCAATAAAGAAATTAAGGAATACAAAGATTGCAAAAGAAGCAAGAAAGGTTTCTAATACATCAGATTTTTAATAGAAAACACACAAAATAATAATAAAGCATGAAATAAACCACACAAATGAAGAAAAGGAAGTGCAAAGGACTTAAATTTACAAGGAAATTGAAAATATTGCACTAACCATGGAGGAATCGAAGATGGGTTCGACCGATCGAGGTAGGGCTTGTTGGAGAAGAAGACCCAAATGAAGGAAAAGAAGATTTTCCCTAAATAAATGGCCAAACCTGTGATTCATGAATGGTCGAGTACATACTCAATCGGTCATACCACGACTAGTCGAGTATGTACTCGACTGGTCGTGCACCACACAAAATATGCAATTTTGCATTAAATTTGAATTTTAGAAATTTCAAAATAATAAATATATACATTATGTTACAAATAGACACATTCATCAGTTCATATTACACATACCAAGATCAAATTTCAATTTTGCAATCCTATTTTTGTCGAGTGGTTTTGTAAATATGTCAGCAAGTTGATTCTTGGTCTGAATATATTCCAATGAAATTATCTTGTCTTCCACTAATTCACAAATATAGTGATATCTAATGTCAATATGCTTAGTTTGTGAATGCTGAATTGGAATTTTAAAATATTAATTATGCTTGAATTGTCACAATATAAGACCATACATTCTTGCGCAAATCCATAATCGCTTGACATTCTCTTCATCCACACAAGCTAAATACATGTATTACCTGCAACAATATATTCAGCCTTAGCTGTGGAGAGTGATACGGAACTTTGTTTCTTACTTAGCTAAGAAACCAAACAGTTCTCAACATATAAATAACCACCACTGGTTGATTTATGATCATCAATGTTACCTACCCAATCAGCATCCGTGTAACCAGCTAATTGCACACTAGTATCATGTGGATACTAGAGACCAAGATTAGCTGAACTAGCGACATATTGTAAAATGCGCCTAACAGCAATCAGATGTGACTCTTTCGGATCCGACTAATATCTAGCACAAATTCCTACGCTAAAAGCAATATCAGGTCGGCTCGCAGTTAGATAAAGTAAACTACCTATTATACTGTGATATAACTTAAGATCCACACTCTTACCTGTTGAATCCTTAGAAAGTTTTAGAGTAGTACTCATTGGAGTATCAAAATTTTTTCCACTCTCAAATCTGAACTTTTTAACTAAGTTCAGAGCATATTTGGTTTGAGAGATAAAGAAACCATCAGGGAGCTATTTAACTTGCAACCCTAAGAAATAGTTTAGTTCTCTAACCATGCTCATTTTGAAATTAAATTTCATAAGATCTGCAAATTCAACAGTCATGTTAGTACAAGTAGATCCATAAATAATGTCATCAACATAGATTTGAACTATTAGTATGTGATCATTATGTTTCTTTACAAACAGTGTTTTATCAACACTTCCCATTATAAAGTTATGACTTAGTAGAAACTTAGTCAACTTTTTGTACTATGCCCTGTGAGCTTGTTTCAAACCATAGAGTGCCTTTTTCAGGCGATAGACATGATTAGCATGCTTAGGGTCTTCAAAATCCTTTGGTTGTTCAACATACACTTCTTCATGCAAGTCACCATTTAAGAATGCACTCTTTACATCCATTTGATATATTTTGAATTTTTTAAAGCACGCAATGGATATAAATAGTCTGATTGGTTCAAGACAAGCTACTGGGGCAAAGGTCTCATCATAATTAATGCTTCAATTTGAGTGTACCCTTGTACAACCAGCCTAGCCTTGTTTCTAATAATATTACTAAGTTCATCAGACTAATTTTTAAAAATCCATTTTTTTTTATAATGTGTTTATCTTTTGGTCCTAGACTAAGTACCAAACATCATTTCTAACAAACTGATTGAGCTCTTCTTGCATTGCTACAATCCAATTTTCGTCAGTAACTGCTTCTTTTACGTTAGCCAGTTCTATTTGGGATCTAAAGCACACGTAGTTGCACAGATCTTCTAGTTGTTTATGAGTGCGCACACCAGTTAGAGGGTTTTCAAAGATTTAATTAGAATGATGGTCTTTAACTGTCCATAGTTCAGTGTTAATTTGACTAGATGAAGAGTCTGGTTTATTAAATAAAAGAACTTTATCATTTTCTGAACTTGATACAGGTGTATTCAAGTGATTATCTATAACCACATTGATGGACTTTTGAATTACACCAGTTCTCTTGTTAAGAACCCGATATGCTCAACTATTTAGAGTATACCCTAAAAATATCTCTTCATCACTTTTAGTGTCAAATTTACCCAGATTGTCTCAGTCACGCAAGATGTAGCACTTGCTGCTGAAAACTCAAAAGTATTTGACAGTAGGCTTCTTATCAAACCACATTTCATAAGCAGTTTTACTATTTGATTTTCTAGTGTAAATGTGGTTCATTATATAATAAGCAGTATTTACTGCCTCAGCCTAAAGATTTTTAGGAAGCTTCATACTATTTAACATTACATTAGCCATTTCTCGAAGCACTTTGTTTTTCCTTTCCACTACACCATTTTGTTGTGCAGTTTTTGGCGTAGAATATTCATGTGATATTCCCTGATCATTGTAAAATTTCTGAAAACTACTATTTTCAAACTCAGAACCATGATCACTATGGATTTTAGTGATTTTTTATTCTTTTTCAGTTTGGATATGTTTAAGTACCCTTTTTACTTCATCGAGAGTTTCTAATTTCTCTCTTAAGAAGACTACCTAAGTATACTTGATAAAGTCATCTACAATCACCAGAATATAATTTTTTCACCTCGACTCTCCGTTCTAGTTGGTCCAATGAGATCTATGTGGAGAAGTTTGAGTGTTTTAGATGCGGCATTTGAGTTCACCTTTTTGTGAGTACTCCTGATTTGTTTACCAATCTGGCATTCGCCACATATTTTATCTACTTTCTTTACTTTGGGTAGACCTCTTACCAATTCTCTTTTACTCAATCTATACAAGTTGCGGTAGTGTACAGGTTCGAAGCGCTTATGCCATAATTCTCATCAGTTTAGACCATGTAGCACGATAGCTTAGATGAGCTTGAATCATTAACAATGTAGCAGTTCTCAGAAGTTCTGCAAACAATTAATATTATAGAACCATTTTTATTTAAAATTTCATACCCTTGATTAGTGAAATTTACACTATGATTATTATCACATATCTGAGAGATGCTTAATAGATTATGTTTTAAACCTTCTACATATAAAACATTCTCAAATAAAGGGAGGTTAAAGAGTTGAACCATACCTTGGCCAGCAATTTTACAGTCACTATCGTCACCAAATATGATTGAACCATCAGTCATATCTTTAAGACTAGTGAACAGACCTTTGTTACCTGTCATATGTCTGGAGCAACCACTATCTAGGTACTACTTTGAATGGCACAAAGCTTTGAAAGCGGTGCGGGCAACCAAACAAGTAACCTTAGGGACCCATTTCATTATTGTTTTGGGTTTAGGAGTATAGTTGGTCTTCTTATGTTTGTAGTTGTTATAAGTCCTACCCACTGAGTTAGATTTTAAGAGTTCCTTAAGCAAATCAATAATTTTTTCAACTAAAGGGTTATGATTCTGATTTCTATAGTTGATATGATTGCTTTTAGGATTAAAAGTCTGAAAATTTTTAGAATTTTTAGAATTATTTTGATTCAGACTTTTCCCTTTTGAGTTAGAAGACTTCCCTTTAACAAATTTAGGTGGAACATTCTTATTTTTGGGAGGAATATTTTTATTATAACCCAATCCAGATCGATCGTCACATTTTCAAGATTCGGATAAAATTTTTTCTAATTTAGGATTGCCTTGGGCATACCTCCATGTGTCTTTCAAACTCAAAAGCGAAGGGACTTCTAGTTTTAGCTTTTCATTTTCAGATTTTAATTTTTCAACTTAGGATGTTTTGAAATCTAAGTCGCGCTTAGTTTTTTCAAAGTAATCTGAAAAGTGTAATTTTTCTAAGACTAGATTATCAAAATTCTCTTTTAGTTTTAAAAAATTTTCTTTCTGAAGTTTTAACTTTACAGCAATTTTACAACTTTCCCTGTATAGGGCATCATAAGCATCTTCAAGGTCTTCTTCATTTTCATTGTCACTATTCAGACTTTCTTCACTAGTTGAATCATCATTATCCGAGAAAGTGAACTTAGCTAGAGTCATTAAGGCTTTAACATCATTAGCCGACTCGGTTTTAGAATCTTCTGACTCAGAAGAGACTTCGAAGCAGGAAGAATCATCCCATGTAGCCAACATGCCTTTCTTTTTAGACTTGTCCTTCTTAGGACATTTGTTTGCTAGATGCCCATATTCATGGCAGTTGTAGCATTGACTGTCTTTTAAAGATTTTTAATTTTTAGATTTAGATTTTTTATTTTCAATAGGTTTTTGCAAATCAACCCTCTTTTTAATTTTGAAAAATTTGTACAACTTTTTAGCTAAAAGACCTATATCATCTTCAAAAGTTTTTAAATCAGAATTATTACTATTTTCATGAGAAATAATTTTAGAAGACTTGAGGGTGATTGACTTACCTTTGGGTGTCTTAAAATTTAACTTATAGGTTTGAAGAGACCCAACTAACTCTTCTACCCTCATATTATCCGCATCACGAAATTCCTGGATTGCGGTCACTTTTAAATTGAACCGTTCAGGTAATGAGCGCAGTATCTTTGCACAGATTATACTTTCTGGGATTCTATCACCAGGACCCCACATAGAGTTGACAATGTCATTTAATCTTGTATAGAAGTGTAACGCCCTGAAAATTGGGGGTCGAGCAGAAGCACAACTCCTGAGTTCCAACACATCATTATGCAATATAAATAACGATGATTAAATATTGTCCGTATTGGTGCATTAAACATGAATGGGATTATACTAAATCAGCATATCATACTCCAGAGATGATTAAATTAAGCAAGCGGAAGACTACGGTAGATATATAAAGTATATAAGTGGTTATAAACCCCTAGAGTATGATCATGTCACTATACTGAATATATACATGTTTGTTTCAAAATATACAAAATAACAAAGTGTAATGTTCAACTAGTTCGTATCCCTAAAATCCCTTCGATTAGTACATGGTCTACATAGACCCACCTGATAGTTGTATATAAGAGAACTCCTCATCGTCATAAAAGCCTGGCTCGGCTTCATATGCCTTGCCATCATCTGTAACTAAAACAGAGTCTGACTGGTGTTTTAAAACACCATCCCAGAGTGGGAGTGAGTGATCAACTTAGTGGTACAATAAGGTAAAGGTTAACATGTTATCAATTCAATCAAGCAGTAATGATAAAGCAGTATAACAATCATGTCCTAAGTACTATTGTTAATGAAGGAATGATATACTATAATGATGCATGCCCTCTCCTGCACTCCCTTAACGACACCATCTCACGGTCGCACATGATACTCTCACTGTGCCTTCATCGCCAAAGCACATGCAATGCGGTGCATGCACATGTTAGTCGAGTTCTTGATTAGGCTTATTCATACAACTGATTTAGGAAGCTAAGGTACCTCCCTTTATTTCATTTACCCAAACAATGATCCATCTAGGGTCATCAATCCTAGTTATTCACATACGATGGCAAGTTATAGGGCAACATCAGCCCTAATTTGAAAAGCAGTGGATAGGCAAGTTTAGGTCGCTACGGAAGCTCGTCACCTTAGCGTAGGCCTATTTTATGCTCGAGGTTAGTACGGGAAGGCTCATCACCTTAGCATAGGTTGACAACTCGAATACAGTGTCTCATACCACCGTATTCGGCTCATGAGTTTGAATTGCTCACTGGTCACTACGGTGAGGCTCGTCACCCCAGTGTAGGCCGAAAACTTGACCACGGTGTCCCATACCACTATGCCCGGCTCATGAGTCTTAGTAGATCGTGGTACTAAGGTTAAACGAGCTTTACATTGGTAAGTGGTACCTTTGATTCAAGCAGTAACATCCATACATGGTAAACACACATTAGGCCAATCGGGTTACTTGACAAGTTCGATTAGCACGAGCATACGCTAAATTAATTGACATGGATCACATACGCAATCCTCGTGGCCTAACTACTGCCGATAATCATCGTATGACTCAGATTCATCGATCGTATCCAATGTGGCGAATCTAGTTTGGCCACTCAACCAGGATCCATTACCGATTGCTTGGATTATGTAGCAGTCCCATTCATATTCAACGCAATAGACAGTCATATGTGATAATCATAATAATATTTAGCAAACAATTCAAATACAATAATCATTTGAGCATTTATCAAACACATAAAGCATGTTACTATACATATGATATTTTTATACATAAATCACGTATGTGGAATTAAGGTTACATGAAAGAATTTTATACACATAGATAAGGTAGTTGAGAATCCTATCTTAACAATCTTAATAATTACAATTCACTAAATAATTACTCATTCAGACATTTTATCAAACACTTAGCTTACACATTAATACATACATGCCCTAACTTATAGAATATATTATAACAAATCCTTTTGCAAAGGAGTTGTCATACATACAACGAACATGTATTCTAGATTAATAGTTATGGTAAGTATAAATCACGATAGTAATTTCATTCAAACATTTCAATAAACACATGGATTGCATTATATATTCACTTAGTTCATACACATGTATAAGTTATCGAATCCATCGTAACTAAGATCATATGGTAGCAATCAAGTCAGACGTAAATCATTAGCTGACATTGAAAGCCTTAAAAACCATAACCTAAACATTTGTAGTCCGCTCCTTTCGTCGGTATGCTCGTTACGAACTCGGTTCGTACACCACGTCTTTATTTACTGCACAACGGGTAGCTAAACATTGAAATAGGTTAGCTATTTTACCGATTCCTCTATTTGGATTCCTAAAACGAGATTAGGGTTAGGATTTCTTACCCAAATCAAAGCTAGAATTGATGGTGTAGTGACTGTGGGGTGGTGATTCAACACGAGGAGCAGTGGGAATGAATCCCAGTAACGATTTCATGAACTCTCTCTCTTCTCCTCACTCTTTTCTCCTCTTTTCTCTATTCTCTCTCCTAGAGTTAGGAAAATTTGTATGAAATGAGATAGGGGTGGGTTAAGGTCCTTATATAGGCCCAGAACTGGTCCAAATGGCCCTAGGGCCATGGTATACTTAGGTTATAGCCAAAAGGCGTCTGTTTCAGGCCAATGGAGTTCATCTGGAGGTCCATTGCTAGCATACGATCTGGAGAAAGTTTCCTGACCATGGATCTAAGTCAGGTTAAGGTTTCAGTCCGATCAGATTAGTGGATCAACCGTGAAGGACCCGTTTCAATTCAATGGTCATCGTCTCTCGATTAGGGCCACAAGTATACCAATGGGTGCAGGAAAATTTTTTTGATCTAAAGGTGTAGTTGGGTTAGAATCTGACAATCTAAAACCTTAAATTTGGCCTGCAAGCGAAGGGCCCAATTCACTTAAGTTTGAGTTCATTTTTTAAAGATATTCATGTTTCTCACACGCTTCGCTCCAAGCTCAAGTTATACGTTTCTGGATACTGTTTGGACTCGATTCCCGTGATGGTTGTCAAGCCCAGTAAGGCGGTCACAACCTTATAGTTTTGCAGTTATCAGACTTTCGACGCGTGGTCCAGGTCTGATACAGAGTTTCAATGTGCTCCCAAGAGTAACTCGGTTTTGAGATTAATCCTAGGGTTTTAGGAAATGCTGAGTTAGTGATTCTAATAGTTTTGGGTCTTACAGTTTGTATAGAAAGTTGTTTGAGCTAATTCTTCATTTAATTCAGTTTAATACTTAATTAATTTTTGTCTAATTTCTAAAGGATTCAGTCCTTAGTGATTTCTGCCTGAGGTGGTAATTGGGTCTTTATATGGATTTTTTCGAGATGTTGTAATCTACCCCCCTTAAAGAAAAATCTCATCCTCAAAATTAGTACCTTTTCATACTCCTCAAGAATCTGAGGGTAGTTCTTATGGACCTCGGCTTCTGTTTCCCAAGTAGCCTCTTCCTCAGTGTGGTGTGTCCACAGTACCCTCACAAGTGGGATAACTTTACTGCGCAGCACCTGTTTCTTCCTATCTAGAATATGCGTCGGTCACAGTACATAAGTAGCATCTTCACTCAACTGTACCTGCTCCCATTTGATAATGTGGGAAGGATTAGGAATGTATTTCTTCAGCATCAATACGTGAAATACATTGTGCACACCTGCGAGTGGAGTGGGCAAAGCGAGGCGGTATGCTACCATACCCACTCGGTTTAGAATATGGAACGGACCAATAAATCGTGGTGTGAGTTTCCCCTTCTTGCCAAATCGAAGGACTCCCTTCATTGGGGAAACCTTCAAGAATACATGATCCCCAACCTCAAACTATAGCTGTCGCCGCCTCGTATCGGCATAACTCTTCTGTCTGCTCTGTGCTGTAAGAAGTCGACGCCTAATAATGTCGATCTTCTCTGAGGTCGCCTGTACCAAATCTAGGCTAATCAAACTCTTCTCGCCAACTTCTGCCCAATAATGTAGTGCTCGATATGGACGTCCATACAGTGCTTCGTAGGGAGCCATGCCAATACTCGCTTGAAAGCTGTTATTATAAGTGAATTCAGCATAGGGAAGATAGTCATCCCAACTATCTTTGAAATTGAGCACACATGCTCGCAACATATCTTCTAACACCTAATTTACCCATTCCGTCTGTCCGTCAGTTTGTGGGTGGAACGCGGTGCTGAACTTTAGTTTCACACCCATTACTTCTTGGATATGGGTCTAGAAGATGGATGTGAATCACGTGTCTTAATCCGATACGATCTCCATAGCCACTCCATGCAGACGTATTATCTCCTTGATGTATAGCCTGGCTAAATTGTCTGCTGAGTTTGAAACTCTAATCAGGAGGAAATGAGCTAATTTCGTCAATTGGTCCACAATCACCCAAATGGAGTTATGTCCCTTCCTCATCTTCGGTTAGCCCGAAATGAAATCCATCAAGATTAAATCCCATTTTCATTCAGCTATAGGCATGGGCTGAAGTAAACTAGGAGGTCGGCGATGCTCGGCCTTGACCTGCTAGCATGTGAGACAACGGGGCACATACTCTGCTATGTGGGCCTTCATATTGTCCCACCAGTATGAACGCTTCATGTCTCGGTACATCTTCATACTGCCAGGATGCATTGCCATCCTCGAATTGTGAACGATTTCTAGAACTTCCTTTCTCAAGTCATGAAGATTCGGGATGCATAGGCGGCCATGATAACGTAAGCCCCCATCCGAACGGACTCTCCATTCTGACTCTTGGTTGTCGGTTGTTTGCACTCTCATCCTCATCAACCTTTTATCTTCTCACCGAGCCATAATGATTCGGTCATCTATAAGTGACTGTAAGCGAATGTGTACGACGCTCTCAAATGGCTCCTCTATCGTAAGCTTTTGTTCGAAGTCTCACACAAACTTGACCATATTCCATTCCTGTATCATCAGTGGAGCTGCAAATGCTATCGTCTTCTTGCGGCTCAATGAGTTTGCCATAAGGTTGGCCTTGCCGGGATGGTAGGAGACCTCAAACTTGAAGTCTTTCAAGGTTTCCATCTATTGTCGTTGCCTCATATTCAAGTCTCTCTATGTGAATATGTACCTAAGGCTCTAGTGGTCACAAAAGAGCTCCAACTCGTCTCCATAGAGGTAATGTCTCCAGTGCTTTAATGTAAAGATGACAGTTGCCAACTCCAAGTCATGCGTAGGGTAGTTCTCCTCATGTTTCCTCAACTGTCGTGATGCATAGGCAATCACTCTATCCTTATGCATAAGAACAAAACCCAAACCAACACGAGAGGTGTCGGTGTATATGGTATATCTGACCCCCTGCTCTGGCAATATTAGCACGGGTGCAGACATCAACTTGTCCTTCAGTTCTTGAAGGGCTGCTTCTGCCTTCTCATTCTAGGCAAACTTGAGATATTTCTGGGTGAGCTAAGACAACGGCCTGACTATCTTGGAAAAGTTCCTAATAAACCGACAGTAGTAACTAGCAAGTCTCAAGAAGCTCCTCACCTTAGTAACCTGACTAGGCTGCTCCCAGTCCTGCATACAACACAAGAGAGCCTTCGAGGTGCGAGACACCTTCTTAAACCTTTGTTTCATGTAAGCCTGACTCTCGTCAAGCTTTTTCTTTACTTTGGCCCGACTCTCTCTGACTTCCTGTCTCAGGGTGACTTGACTCTCTTTAAGCTGAGCCAAGCAGGCTTTTAAAGCAACCTGATCATGGTGGTGCTCTTGTGTAGCAGGAGGAGAGCCCTCATCAGAGTCTTGGGCCTTCCGTTCTTCTTCTTCCTGCTCTTCCTCATCACCTCCCTCACCATCACTTCCTTCCTCACCTTCACTGCCTTCCTCAAATTCTTCTTCCTCCTCTTCATTGCTTCCTTCCTCTTCCTCTATCTCGTCACCATACTCATCAATTCGGGCTTGATGTTGTCGCGGCCCAATGCCCATGTTCTTGAGTGTGGTGTCATTTGATGAAATGGATTGGTACAAGCTCATCCGCGTTAAGTTTGTAGCCGAACTCATGAGCAATCTTGCATATAAGTTGGCCAAATGGGAGTGAGATATTCGTCCTAACGGTGTGTGTGGTCTGGACTATCTGTAATAGTACATACATAGGCAGACACAGCCTGTTTCCCAACCTAACTCTGTATAGAAAGTCCGCCATCAAACGCGTGCATTCGCTGCGATTTCTCCACCTAGGATACACATTGTTTGTGAATATATAGTGGAGTAGGTAGAAGTCAGGAGTCATCTCGGTCGCTGGGAGGCAATTGTCTCACTTTCAATGGACCAGTCGGCCGCAAAGAAATCACGTGCGGCGATCTCTTTCTCGCATACTCTTGAGATTCTTCTCGCTAGCGTGCACCTCTCCACATGCAATCCTCATGATTCAGGATATCACACCAACATCGACAATGGCTTCCTGCCTTCCCAAGGGGGTAGTGAACTGTAGAGGCTCCAGCAGTGGCTCTCATATGTGGGCGTAAAAGGCTCGGACAGTGCTCTCACACCCACGTGACTTGCCCTCCAATATGGGACCCCACCCGACGTCCAACAGGAGGTCGATCACCGGGTAAAGCCCAAATAGTCTTTCATCCATGTGTACTTCAAAGATAACTCTACAGCCTTGAAACCTACCATGTGCGATGCCCGCCGGTAGAGCTCTTTCGAGAGGAGTTTGGGGATCGAGATCCTGCTTCGTCCTTCGCTCCCGCTCAACGCTAGTGCTAGCCTCGGTGCCTCTCTACTTCCTTAGATGGGTAGGGCAGCTAGGCCTGACTTCATCCGTAGGTGCCCTTTTCTTTCCCATGAGAGAAAGAAGTGTGGAGAGGGAGAAAATCGTGACAACTAGCTCGAAAAGAGCCATGAAGTTAAGAGAGCTTACAAGATGAGATGGGTTGGGAGATCTTGAGATTTTTGAGGCACAAAGGTGGGTTTGTGTACTCAAATGAGAAGAAATAAAGGGGATAGAAGATGGGTTTTAATGAAGATGGTGGAGGTGGGTATGTAATGAAGAAGAAGAAGTAGATATGAGAATGGAGGAGGGATTTGAGGTAAAAAATCAGGTTTTTGGAGGTTTTAGAAGGGTTTAGAAGCTAGGTGGGGTGTTAAAATGAGCAAAAAGGGAACATATAGAGGGTCCCACATGGTTTTTGTAGGCCCACACACGTGCAAAGGGGTGACGGACCGCCGGACCCGTAAGCCCGCCGCGGCCCGCTGGACCCAACTGTAAGGCCTCGCGGTAGGCGCAATGCCATCGCGGTCCTCTAGACCTAGAGAGATGGGGCTGCCCTGGGGGCGATGACATCCCCCTCCCGGGATGCCGGAAAGGTGTAGGGGACCCCCTGGGTCCCAATGAAAAATGTGTTTTGGGCCCCTATGCTCGTTTGAGGTGTTTTTGGGGTCTATCTTGTGCATATTCACGCTTTTCAAATCATTTGAGTGTGGAATACATCAAATTATCATTTACCCATCGATTAACAGTCTAGAAAGAAGCTGGGATCATCTCACATGATCATAGATGCATACGGGTCATATTTCAACAGTCAGTTTCGCCCGTCGGTGTAACTTGGAATCCTACGATTATTTCTACGTTTTATTGCCTCCTCCTAGTCAAAGTATGTCAGTGTGCATCGTGTTACTATAACCCAGGTCTAGTTTAATCCAAATCATGCTCTGATACTAACTTGTAACGCCCCGAAATCGGGGATCGAGCAGAAGATCAACTCCCGAGTTCTAACACATCACTTATGCAACATAAATAATGATGATTAAATATTGTCCGTATTAGTGCATTAAACATGAATGAGATTACACTAAATCAGCATATCATACTCCAAAGATAATTAAATTAAGTAAGCAGAAGACTTTGGTAGATATATAAAGTATATAAGTAGTTATAAACCCCCAGAGTATGATTATGTCACCGGGTTTAATATATACATGTTTATTCCAAAATATACAAAATAACAAAGTGTAATGTCCAACTAGTTTGTATCCCTGAAATCCCGTCGATCAGTACATGGCTTACATAGACCCGCCTGATAGTTGTACATAGGAGAACTCCTCCTCATCGTCATAAAATCCTAGCTCCACCTCATCTGCCTCACCATCATTTGCAGCTAAAACATAGTCTGGTTGGTGTTTTAAAACACCGTCCCAGAGTGGGAGTGAGTGATCAACTTAGTGGTACTATAAGGCAAAGGTTAACATGTTATTAATTCAGTCAAGCAGTAATGATAAAATAATACAACAATCATGTTCTAAGTACTCTTGTTAATGCAGGAATGATATGTTATAATGATGCATGCCCTCGCCTGCACTCCCTCAGCGACACCATCCCATGGTCGCACATGCTACTCCCACTGTGCCTTTATCACCAAAGCACATGCAATACGGTGCATGCATGTGTTAGTCGAGTTCTTGATTAGGCTTATTCATACAGCAGATTTGAAAAGCTAAGGTACCTCCCTTTATATCATTTACCTAAATAATGATCCATCTAGGGTTGTCAATCTTATTTATTCACATATGATAGGCAAGTTATAGGGCAACATCACCCCTGATTTAAAAATAATGGATAGGCAAGTTCAGGTTGCTACGGAAGGCTCGTCACCTTAGTATAGGCCTATTTTATACTTGAGGTCACTATGGGAAGGCTCGTCACCTTAGCGTAGGCTGACAGCTCAAATACAGTGTCCCATACCACCGCATTCATTTCATGAGTTTGGATTGCTCACTGGTCACTACGGGGAGGCTCGTCACCCCAGCATAGGCCGACAGCTCGACCACAGTGTCCCATACCACCATGCCCGGCTTATGAGTCTTAGTGGATCGTGGTACCAAGGTTAAATGGGCTTTACATTGGTAAGTGGTACCTTAGATTCAAGCAGTAGCATCCATACATAGTAAACATACATTAGGCCAATCGGGTTACTTGACAAGTTTGATTGGTACGAGTGCACACTAAATTAATCGACATAGTGCATACGCAATCCTCATCTTCTAACCACTATCGACAATCACTGTATGACTCAGATTCATCAAACGTATCCAATGTGGCGAATCTACTTCGACCACTTAACCGGGATCATTATCGATTGCCTGGATTATGTAGCAGTCCCAATCATATTCAACGCAATAGACAGTCACATGTGATTATGATAACAGCATTTAACAAACAATTCAAATACAATAATCATTTGAGTATTTATCAAATACATAACGCATGTTACTATACATAGGATATTTTTATACATAAATCACGTATGTGAAATTAAGGTTACTTGAAAGAATTTTATACACATAGATAAGGTAGTCAAGAATCCTATCTCAACACCCTTAGTAATTACAATTCAAGTTAGTAATTACAATTGAAGAAAAAATTACTCATTCATACATTTTATCAAACGCTTAGCCTACACATTAATACATACATGCCCTAACTTAGTTATAACATATATTATAGCAAATCCTTTCACAAAGGAGTTGTCATACATACAACGAACATGTATGCTAGATTAATAGTCATGGTAAGTACAAATCACGATAGTAATTTCATTCAAACATTTCAACAAACACATGGAATGCATTATATATTCACTTAATTCATACACATATATAAGTTATCGAATCCATCATAACTAAGATCATATGGTAGCAATCAAGTCAGACATAAATCATTAGCTGACATTGAAAGCCTTGAAAACCATAACCTAAATGTTTATAGTTCGCACCTTTCATCGGTACGCTTGTTACGAACTCGATTCATACACCACATCTTTATTTACGACACAATGGCTACTTAAACATTGAAATAGGTTAGCTATTTCACTGATTCCTCTATTTGGATTCTTAAAACGAGATTAGGGTTAGGATTTCTTACCCAAATCAAAGCTAGAATTGATGGTATAGCGACGGTGGGGTGATGATTCAACATGAGGAGCAGTGGGAATGAATCCCAGTAATGATCTCCTGAACTCTCTCTCTTCTCCTCACTCTTTTCTCCTCTTTTCTCTCTTCTCTCTCCTAGGGTTAGGAAAATTCATATGAAATGAGAGAGAGGTGAGTTAAGGTCCTTATATAGGCCCAGAACTAGTCCAAATGGCCCTAGGGCCATGGTATACTTAGGTTATAGCCAAAAGGCGTCTGTTTCTGGCCAATAGAGCTCATCTAGAGGTCTATTGCTCGCATACGGTCTGGAGAAAGTTCCCTGATCATGGATCTAAGTCAAGTTAAGGTTTCAGTCCGATCAGATAAGTGGATTAACCATGGAGGACCTGTTTCAGTTCAACGGTCATCGTCTCTCGATTAGGGCCTCGAGTATACCAATGGGTGCAGGAAAATTTCCTTGATCTAAGGGTGTAGTTGGGTCAGAATCTAACAGTCTGAAACCTTAAATTTGGCCTGTAAGCGAATGACCCAATTCACTTAAGTCTGAGTTCATTTTCTAAAGATATTCGCGTTTCTCACACACTTCGCTCCAGGCTCAAGTTATGCATTTCTGGATACTATTTGGACTCGATTCTCGCGATGGTTGTTAAGCCCAGTAAGATAGTCATAACCTTATAGTTTCGCAGTTATCGGACTTTCGACGCGTGGTCCAGGTCCGATACAGAGTTTCAATGCACTCCCGAGAGCAACTAGGTTTTGAGATTGATCCTAGGTTTTTAGGAAATGTTGAGTTAGTGATTCTAATAGTTTTGGGTCTTACAGTTCGTATAGAAAGTGGTTCGAGCTAATTCATCATTTAATTTAGTTCAGTACTTAATTAATTTTCGTATAATTTCTAAAGGATTCACTCCTTAGTGATTTTTGCCTGAGGTGGTACTCGAGTCTTTGTACGGATTTTTTCGAGACGTTACAAGAAGTCCATGAAATTTTCACTTTTTTCCATATGTATTTCCTCAAATTTGGTTGTGAGGATATGGACTTTAGATTTCTTGACAATTGTTGTACCCTTGTGTATCATTTCCAAAATATCTCAGGCTTACTTTGCAGTATCACAGGATATAATTCTCTTGAATTCATTCGGTGATAGTGTGCAAGTAATTGCATTTAGAGCCTTTGTATTGGCACTACTCTCACTTTTTTGAAGGTTGGTCCAAGTAAAATAAGGTGAAACTTTTACAGTTACAAATCTATCAGTACGAGTCACTTCAGTGGTAGGGGGTCCAATTGGTCACTGTGGATTGCCACACGCTCTCATCCATGGATTTTAAGAAAATCCTCATTCTGGCTTTCCAATAGGCATAATTGGAGCCATCAAATGGTGGAGGCCTAGTGATTGAGAGGCTATCAAAATTTGACATCTTAAAAAGTTCATATCGATTAGCTCAGGAATTTAATCCAAATAATAAAGATAAAAAATGAGCTATTAGGCTTTGATACCACTTGAAAAGGCCAAGCTAAGAGTCCTAGAGGGTGGGTGAATAGGACTGTGCCAAATTAAAATTTTAAATGCGGAATTAGAAAGAAATAAATAAAGATGGCACTTATCAATCCCATAAAGCAGAAATAAATAGCAAACTCAAATGCACAAGTATTGAGAGGTTGATACAGATGTTGTTTTAAGGATAACTTTACACCAAAAACCAATGGCTTGTGGTATGACAACCTAATTACAGCATTCCCACACTTGCATAAAACAGATTATAACATTCTCCACAAAAGCTTAAAAAGAATTTACAACATTCATAAAAAGCCACATTCAACCATCCACCACAACACCAGAAATTATAGTGGTTCGCTTATGTGTACACCGACTATTTAGAAAAACAGCCACACAACTACTCCACTCCCAATATCCTCTCCCTTGGGGATATTGGCTTTCATTATGAAATAGGTTTTTCAAGGTTCACCTAAAACCTTCACAATTATGTCTTTCAAGTGGGCTTACACAATTCAAAAACCTCACACTCTAAGATTTTCTAGATCACCTCAAACAAACCAATAAGAGATTTTTCCTGGCACAACCTCAAAAACCAAAAAGAGATTTACAAAAATGTAAATATACATATCTGGATATTCTCATTTGATGAAGATTGGTAAAACCAATTCAAAGTAGTTGTTCAACGTAAATGTTCAATGTAGATGTTCAATTGTTCACACTGACTTATGAAAAGGTTCTAAATGATTTTTAGATTAAATTACTTTGGGCTAACTTGATTTGATTTTGATCTCAAGAAACGGGAAAAACTTAAATCCCTTCTTTAAATAAGATTGGAATAGAGAACTCAAAATCAAATACAAAAAGCTAATTAAAAGAGAATATTAAACAAGCACAGTATAGCTTAAGAATATCACAAACTTATCTCTCAGAGTGGTGTCTTGATTTTTCTTGAATGACTTATCAAACTCTGAAAATTGTGCTCTATTTATAGGTGTAAAAACTGTTCACTCAACTGGCCCAGAGGTTAGCTCGACTGGTCGAAGGACTAACAGGAATTCAAAATTTCGGGTGCGATAAGATAAGATAGGTCAACGACTGGTCGAGCCATGCACTCGACTGGTCAAGTGGAACCCTGAAAGGTTGCTGGACTTTGAGTCGAGCCTGCTCGACTAGTCGAGCAGTCTCCAGGACTGGTTGAGGGTCCAACAGAAAATCTAAAAATCCATAATAAACCTTGGACTGGTTGAGAAAATTCTTAAACTGGTGGAGCTAGTACTTGGACTAGTCGAACATAAGCTAGGACTTGTCGAGAAAAAGTTTATAAAATTATATCATAAGCCAAAATAAGAATGTAATCAATATGACCTAACCTAGGGTCAATCTAGGGTCATTCATACCTTATAGGTGAAACTTGAACATTGAAACATCATTCGCTTCAGTTGATAGTTTATCTTGAAGTACTTGAAGCTTGTCATTGTATATTTGAAGATGAGCTTGAAGTAGTGACCTTGTAACTTTGAGTTCCAACTTAAGAAGATTACTTGAGCTTGAATTCTTTAGTAAAGCACATTGTCTTGATATAGTTGAAACTTGAAAACTTGATCTATCACTTGATATAGTACTTGAATCTCTTACTTGTACTTGAAGTTCTTAATGTAGAGACTCTTGTTCTTGTACTTAAATGTAGGTAAGGATGATATAAATTTAAGCTACACAAGATACACATTCCACGAGGTTTTGGCACTACAAAATTTGACAAATCTAGGAGCTAGATAAGATAGCATTCATAGAATCCATCCCTGATTTTGCTAATGCTTTGAAGAATCATCGACCATGGAAGAAATTGTTACCAGAATGGGATATTTAGTTTGCTTCTATTGCTTCTAGATATGAAAAGGCATGGAGGAATTCGGCCATCTACGAATGCATTAAATTTTCCATCTATGGCTATCGATCAGATCCTGCCCTTCTTACTATTGCTTTGACATTCTTAAGTTCTTCCACCAACATATTCTTCTTTAGTTGTAGTCCTATGAGTCCAACTATCCTAGACGTTGCAACCTTGACTCAATTCCTTCCTTTTGGTGAAGCAATCTACCCATGCTTTTCACAAAAACTATCCAAACTCTTTACGAATAAGGCCGGTAAAGCCTATTCTCACTTTATGCATACTTATTGTAAAGACAAAGGATCGGTCAATTATTAAGAACATACATCTTTTCTACTACTGTGGATTTGCTGACATCTATTCTATGTGAATGCTCTAAAAATTATAAATGAGTACATTCCATTGGCTGAGGCACTCACTAAAGGTCTGAAACTTGTTTTGACACCTTATGTACTTAGCCATTTGTACAAAAGCATCTACAAAGTCATCACCAAGGGTTTGTATCATGGAGGAGGATTACTAAGGCTTCTTCAAATATGGATCTATGAGTACTTCCGTCTATCCCTTGTACATAATTCCATCCACTTTGAAGCAGTTTATTCTTCTTATGGTGAACGCATCATCAACTCTCCCCAAGAAGTTCAATCATTTTCTGTATATATGAGCACTTTATTTTTCTCCATAGAAGATAGGCGGAATCGGCCATTTATCCCATTCTATGATGGAGAATATGGTTCTGCTTGGTTCACTGGCCGATATGAGCAAGAAACTACTGATGAAGAGGTGTCCCAACTATATCAGGCATGGGCAAGTTACCTCATATGTAGGGATCTTCCTTACGACAGTAAAATTCGCCTGGGTAAAAATGCTAAAGCCGGAATCGAACAATATTGTCTGAACTTGCTCGCTCGCTAGTTTTGCCTAGTCCATTGTATCCCTTGCCAATTTGTTCAAAAAACTTGCAATCAGCCTCCCTACAGTCAGCCGATTGTTGATAAAGTTAAACTCTATCATTCCCTCTTTATCTCCTTCCAAGAATTTAGCATACCTCTCCTCCTTCTCTACTATTCGACTCAACCTCAGGTGATGGACACCTTTGTTACTTGGTGGGAAAGCCATTATTAAAGGTTAATTAATAAATCCCCATGAGAAATCATCACCCAACTCTCCCCCGCTATAGAGCTTAGATGAAAGAAAAGAATAACACCCATATTGACTACTGCTGGCACTCAAAAAACCAATAAGCTAGGAACCCAATCGGCCGTTATATCCACTCTTCAAACATCATCGACCGAGTCAGCAGCTGTTCGTCCAAAGCACTAGAAAGCTACAATAAAGGTACCTGTTATCCATACATCTCCACTGATTCACCAGTGAACATCAAGTCCGAAGAGAATTCTTGATCTAGGAGCCCTTCTTGAACTGCCTTCTCGATCAACTATAATTCTTAAGCGCGTTGATCCAACTCCCCAGCCAATCGATGCAAATCGATGGTTGCCCATTTCATCGAAAGGACAATGGAGAACAAGTACTTCCTTAGCTGAGGCCTTATATGCATTTGAAAAATACTTCAATACTAAATATTAGCTAGGACTCATCGCTGAAGATTATTCCAAAGAAATCGAGGAAGGTTTGAAATGTCATCGAGAAGACCATTATAACAAATATTGGAATAAATGGTGGCGGGATAAGGAGAGATTAAATAATCCAGATCTTTTATTCGATAAAAAAATATCTTACTTCCTATCATCTTAATCTTCCACCATTCCCTATTGGAGACGTGCAATGGGCATTGCTAAAAAAACCCTCAGCCTGTAAACAGTTGATCCGTTATTCACACAGTTCACTTTGAATTAGGTGAAGGTTACTTACCTATGTAATTATTCTTAATCTTTTTCACTTCTCATATGAACGAACCAAGTCCTTCTTTTATATTCATCCAGGAGTCATCAACAGTAGAAACGAAAATCATAGTAGCACGGCCACTACGATAGCGTCCACCAGAGACCGATGCTCCTGTAGTGTTGACTGTTGATTCTGAGGGCACCACCAATGATGTAATTCTTCCTTCTCATACTTTGTTTAAAACTACGACTCTTGTCACCAAATTAGAGTATACAATTGATCTTTTCCAAACACCACCTGCAACAGTCGACCAAGAATAGGAGGAAGAAGAGCGACCATTGAGCGTCATCCCTTAGAGTCCTGGCAGAAGATTCTCTCCTCAACTGCTCTCTTCATCGACTGGACGGCTTCCAATAGTTGAAGAGTCTTCAACTCATGAGGCAACTGAGCTTGCGCTAATAACAGAAGAGACTCAAGTAATCGATACTCCTAAGCCCAATTCATACACACTATCCGTATCTATGCCAATAACCCAAGTCTCTAACTGTGCTCCCACTCGACAACATCCTTTCTTCCTTTGAACGGGCTCTTGCTGAAGACATTGTTGTGGCCAAGTCGCCCTCTCTCTCGAGTAATCTGCAAAGCCTTAAGGAGGAACTCCGGATCCTTTTGCAAATAGGATCATTTGAAACCTTAACAATCGGAATGGTTGATAAGCTCGAACGATTGATTAAGTAATATCATGTTCTTTCTTGGTCAGATCCTAGCTTTGTAAGCAATTAAAGTGACATTGTTTGTTAATATACGTGAGTGTTGAGTTAGTTTGTCAAGTGAGCCCCAAATTGAAGACTACAGGACTAAATACTCAGCCAACTTGAAGAAGTTCGAGTGTTCACATAGGTAAATAAAGCCTCACTTCCCTAACCAAACCCCTGAGTATATGACCCCTTTTATAAGAACCTAATCTTACCCAAAAATGTATTTATAAAATCCTTGGTAAGCTTAGTTTAGAATGTTTCTAGAGTTGATGGAAACATGAATTAAATAAGAAAATTTCATGCCCTAATGATTGCATTGAAGTGTTATAAAGGATGATTTTGATGGCATCGAACCTTGTTCGATGGCATCGAAATTCAAGCCAAATAGTCTAGCAACGAATTGAACATATGATGGGTATTGTCGATTGCATTGAAGAAGTTTGATGGCATCGAAACTTATGTTTCGATGGCATCAAACCGGCTTCGATTGCATCAACCTTAGGCTACTTCCCTCCAATCTTGAAATACTCTAAGTTTTCTTTGATGCGATCGAACCTCTTTTAATAGCATTGAAAGCAAGTTATTGATGACATCAAAGATCATTCAATTACATCAATATATGGTCTAGTTTGTCCAGCAAGCTTTCAAGAAAAATCTTATTTCTTGATTACACCAAATCCCTATCGATGGCATCGAAATTCAAAATTCGATAGCATCGAAGGGCTATCGATTAATTGAAATATGGACCAAACTATCCAGTAAGTTTTCATAAGAAAATCCTTTTATTCTCGATGAAATCAAAATGACTTGATGACATCGAGATTCAAATTTTAATAACATCAAAGTATGTTTGATAGTATCGAAAAAATGCTCAATATGTCCAACAACCAAGTGATATTTTCAAAAGAAAATCCCTATGGCATCGAGCCATCTATCAATGACATCGAAGGATGATCGATGACATTGGACAAAATTTGTCCTGCACTTATTTGAAAATCATAGTGCAGAGAGTCGATGCAATCGAAGAAGATTTGATGACATTGAAGGAAACTTTGATGTCATCAAAGACTCTTCGATGACATCGACAATGACAGATTTATGCCTATCTTTTTACCGTTGGGATTTGACTTTATATAAATACTTGGGTTGCTTCATAGATTTTTGAGCAAGTATTGAAGAGAGCTTTAAGAGAATTATTACTTGAGTTATTACCCTTTCTCTCAAGCCCTCTTTCCTATAGGAGTTCATTATTCAATCCATTGCTCAAGCATTTATTAGTATATTCAATAGCCTAGATTAAAAATGAACTCTGGCCTTTATTGATCATCTAGTAACACTTCTTAAATGCAAATCATTGTGTTGAGATCTTTAAAGGCTTTGCTCATGGGAATCTTCTTTAGATCTTAAATTTATATCATTAACTAGATTAGATCAATCAAACCCTAAACCCAACAACCTCGGTACATTGGTTGGAGCATCTACAAGTGGTTGTGGTTCAAGGGAAATGAAGACTCTTCACCACTAAGATGATCTTCAATAACGTGTGCTGAAACAGAGCTCACTCACTCACTTGTAAGTCTATAGGTCCCATTGAGTTTGAAGCTATTTTCTTGTGTAGGATTGAGATTCAGAGTTTGAGTTGACAAACTTGCCAAGAACTTTCATAGTCCTCTGATGAGAGAATACATGTTTTTTTTCCATGTGTAAGATTTGAACATTAGGTTCTTGTATAGGACCTTAGCTTGTGTGGCTTAAATTGTTTTGTCCTTGTATAGGACATAAACTATAGATTCTTGTGTAGGACCTTGGCCTGTGTGGTCTAAATTGTTAGGTTTCCTTATATAGGATCCTAAGTAGTGTCCTTGTGTAGGACCTGTTGCCTTTGCCTTGTGTAGGCTTCTAGTTGTGTCCTTATGTAGGAGTTGTTGTCTTGTGTATGTACCTAAGGTTGCCTTGTGTAGGCTCCTTAGTTTAATCTTGTGTAGGTTATAAAGGTTCATGGTTAACCTAATTTAAAATAATTGAAGAGTGAAATTCGGTACACTCAAGGGTTGAGTGTGTCCGTTGGGAGTGGAGTAGGCACATAATAGAACCACTATATATGATCGTGTTTGAGATCGCTATTTATGAATTCATCTAATTATGCTTATATACCTTGAATGATTATTTACGATGCATGATTAAATGAATATTTAGGATTGATAGGAATCGCATCCCACACACTCACATACACTATCTCTATAGGCTACTTGCTTTACTTGCAAATCACGTGGAACCTATATGAATGAACCCTCTATTGGTAGAGTTACTTTACCTTACTTATCTTGATTGGTAAATTAGTTTAAGCTAGGTATTGTTTGCTTTTAATAAGTAAATATTTTTAAAAAGTCCTATTCACCCCCCTCTAGGACACTTGGACAAAATTCCATACTTCAATTAGTAGTTCATTCACAATTTCAATTAGTATCAAACAGAGTTCATCTTGAAGGGTTTAACAACCTAGAGGAAGATCCTAACTGAAATTAGAAATATGACCAAGGGAGAGGGAATATTAGTTTCTCGCCCACCTAGCTTCGATGGTTTAAATTATGCATATTGAAAAGCTAGGATGAGCATATTTTTGGAATCCTTGGATCATGATGTTTGAGACATTGTTGAGACTGGATATGTGACACCAACTGAACTAGTGGTACTTGACAATGACACTACCATCTCCAAACCAAAACTAAAGGCAACTTAGATTGACCATGAGAAACAAAGAAAAGCATGTGATGCTAGAGCAATGAATGTTATTAACTGTGCAGTTACACTAGAAGAGTTTAAGAAAGTTTGCATGTGCAAAACTGCAAAAGAAGCATGGGATTTATTGGAAACCACCCATGAAGGAACTAACATAATAAAGCTCTCAAAGCCGTAGCTTTTAACAATCCAATTTGAAAATATGAAAATGGACAAAATGAGACATTCATGGAGTTTTCCACAAAATTGAACGATATATGTAATTCCATGTGGGGACTTGGTGAGAGGGTTCTAGTACCTAAAATATGTAGGAAATTCTTGAGATCCCTGCCGGAATGCTTCAATTCCAAAGTCACTACCTTCAAAGAGTGTAGAGATATTGATGAAATGAAAGTAGAAGAACTAGTGGGTTCTCTATAAACCTTTGAACTACACTTTAAAGCTCTCACAAAATCCAAACACCATGTCCTCAAGACCTCTAAAAACAAAGTTGAATCTGAAGGTGAAAGTGATGGGGATAATGGAAATGAGGAGGTAGCCCTCTTAGCCAAGCGGTTAAAAGATTCTTCAATAAGAACTGTGGTAGGGCATTTAACAAAGGGAAGACTATAAGCGCCAAATAGGTAAATCCTTCACCAAGTCCAAAGAACTCATATGTTATAATTGCCGAAGATATAACCATTTATCTATTGAATGTACCACAAAGAAATCTAAAGGAAAGGCTATGGTAGCCACATGGGATGATATCGAAGACTTTGAAATAAAAACAAGTGAGTCCGAAAGTGATGGAGACCATAAATCATTGAAAATATTTATGGCCTCCACCACCGAGGTGATCCCAGATCTAAGGAACAATAAAGAAATAGATGAGAAAATGACCTCCTCCTCCTTAGAAGAAGAAGAACAAGAAAGAGATAACATCCAAGTAGCCTATGACCAGCTTTATACACACAATAAAAACGTTCTTAGAAAGCTTGGGCAAGTTAACAATGAAAACAAACATCTACAATCAGACTTGGATTAAGCTTTGGCTACTAATACATAATTGGGTGATAGCTAAAGGAATATTATGTTTAGAATGCCAAGCTTGAAAGGAAAGCTGTTAATGATGGCTTTAAGATTGAAAAACTAATCAAAAGAATTTATCATCTAGAATCAGAAAATTAAGAAACTAAGAATTGAAAATAGAAATCTGAGACTATAGAAAAATCCAATCACTCAATGGAACCTAGTCGTGAGTGTTCCCAAAGTAATAAAAAACTAGAAAAACTTCTAGGCTTAGGTAGAAACTTCAGGGATAAGAGAGGCTTGGACTATGAAAAAGGAAAATTTGATTCCTCTCATATACATCCTATGGCTGAGAAATCTATTGCATCAGGAAACAAAACAATAGTTACTCCTATCTGCCATGCATGTGGAGATATAGGGCACTATAAATTTGAATGTTAGCACTTAGACAGTCCCACTCAACCTCCAGATTGAATAATGTAGGTAAATTCATACCAATCGGAAAAAAGGTGTAAAAAGTAAGAAATCCTCCAAACAAGTCAAATGAGAGGCGAAAATATCATACTCCTCCTAAGATGACACATATGATGGAATAATTGTTGAAGCAAGTAGCTCAATTGAACCAGAAAACAAAAACATTAGTAAATGAAGGAAATCTGGATCAGTTGCCTGGAAAATTCAAAGTGCCCATTGATAACCACCCTAAAAGAGAAAACGAAACATCATTTCCAATGAGAGTGGTCACCAAATGGGTGATAACAAATAAAAACAATTACCTTGCAATTAATGTTGAACTTAACATGGGCACTAGTAACAGTTGCTCCAAGTAGACAACCGGTAACCATGACCCATTTCTATGCTAAATGTGAAATTTGATGATGGGTCGATTACATCTAAAGGAATCACCATGAAGAAAATTGAGAAAGGGAACTACAAATTTTAGGCTATGGTATCCATTTGACCCACTTACAATAATTACCGAATATTTTGATGCCGATTGGGCTATAAATTTTGACTCATAAATCAACCAACGATGGATTCAAATAAGATCAGGAGACCTCTAAACACCTATTGGAGAATGCATGGTCTAATCTAGTTTTTAGCCCACTTGCATTAAAAACAAAATCTAAGGATATATGGCCTCATCATTTTTTGAACATATATTTTTACTATTATAGCATTCTAGCGAATTTTGTTGCATAAAATTTTGATTGAGTGTATGAGTGTTGATTCATTGATAAAATTATGTATACATCTCATAGTATAGGTCAGTGCAAGCTAAACTGGTAAATCTGAGCAGCATGGACTGTTTCAATGGAATTGAAGACACTTTGATGGCATCGAATATTTTTCGATGGCATCGAATATACTTTGATTACATTGAAAAACCCTCACAACTCTCTGACCTATTCTAGACGATTTTCGATGACATTGACAATGGTTCGATAACATTGAAAAAGAATCGTCGATGGCATCGAAGAATCAGGCTATATATACCTCAGTATGGGCAGGATTTTTTCATTTCGTGCCTTTTCATCTCGTCTACACGTCTAAAAATCTTTAAGCCTTTGGTTGGAGATCTGTTAACTGATTCCGTCTAAATCTCTCTCTCTCTGCCTTCATTGCTCTAAATTGGTAAGGTTTCTCATTTGAGTGTGTCACTTCTTTTGGGTCGCCACATTCTTAGGGTGGATAGAGCTACTGTAGTATTTTTTCCTACCTTTGTGTGAAATTCCTCTCGATAGATATTGATTCATCTAGTGATTTACACCATGTTAAAAGAAAAAGGGAAAAACTTAATGCAAGGGGAATCCTCTAGGCTGCAAAGACCAAAAACACAAAGTTGACTTAGATCTCAAACGCCCCCAGCAGATGCAGAACCCTCTCTGCCCATGTCTCCAAACACACAGTAGGAGACATCATGATGGAGAGCTCCTGTTCTTGCTCCAGCTCCCAATCCCGAATCGGAACTTCAGATTTCGGTTGTTCCTCCTCCATCCAAGAACCTACATGCAAAATTTAGGGGGAGGAAACTAGTCTTGGAAAGACCACTGGACCGGGAATGCCTTCGTCCCTTTAGATTAGAACAAATTCTAGATAAGGTGGGGTGAAGCAAAGTACTTGACTTTGGTGGGACATCACAAAATGAACAAATCTATCAATCCCTAGCCTATTGTCATTCACTGGTTCTAAACTAACCATCATTAGAAGTCACAATAAGCCAAACCATAACCCGAATCACTCCAGCAATTATTGCCCAACTTATTGGTGTGCCGAGCTCTCCACAGGGCATGACCGACCACAATTTTAACTCTGTAGAAGGTAGGGTTGAAGTTACTTGTTTTATGTGTATTGGCCAAAATGTCACCGGGAATAATGGGAATGCACTTACATCCACACACATGGAACCTACGTATCACATTCTTCACAGGATTTTCTCAAATATCTACCCTCAAGGTACAAACAAGGCTGACCTAACTCCATTTATGCTCGATATTCTATTTAGTATCTGTAAGGGAATTCCACTATGTCTTACCACTATTATTCTTCACCAGTTGACATATACGGTCCAGGGGACTTGAGACACACTACTTCCTTTTCCACACATCATCTGTCTTCTGTCACGACATGTGGGCTTGTTGCTCACTACTGATCGTCCTAGAGTTCCTCCCAAGTTTACTCAGTTAAATATTAAGAGGATGGATCTCAAAGATAGGGCCACATCTTCATCGACTATCTACGATGACAACATCATTGGTGAGATGGAGGCAGACGCTGGGGAGACGGAAGCTGGTGAGACAAAGGCAGCCTAGACAAAATATCCAACTAAGGACAAGCATCACACAGCTCATGTGAGGCAGTTATCCTAGATCGTACCTTTCTATAGGCTTCCACGGTCCTCCCGGTCGAATTTCGAGGACCTGTGATGCGTAAATAACACTTGTGCACATCCCTGAGTCGTACCCTGTCAATCTGAGTCGGCTCAACCCGAGACTTGTACCCTTGCGACCGCACCGTCGCCGCGGTTTCGATGCCACATCTTGCATGCCGATGCGATACTCAAGCCAAGAGATGTAGGGCCACGTTCAGTTCGAGAAAAACACCATGCGTTGCAATTCTCAAGAGAATCTTTACCCTAAATATCACATCAATCAATCAATCAAGTCAAGTACACCTCCCATCACAACCCATACCTCTCTCTCACCCAAGTCAACACAACCCATACCTAGTTAAGTACACCCATCACTCACACATCACACCCATCCCTCTCTCCTTACATCACTCTCCCTCTCTCTCATTCTCTAACCCATTCCCTAAGTACGAAGAGAAGAGTAACCGTCCGTGGCTTCTAAGGGAGAGGAGAAAGCTAGTATGGCCCACATTCCTATCACCCAATCCCACCATCCAAAGTCCATCTCAACCATTGAAATTCATCCATTGGAGCTCTAGCATACATTGGCAGAAGAAGGAAGAAGAGATCTAATGGTGGGTGTTCATAGCATATTAAATTGTTGATTTTGTATATTTGTGGGCCCACATATGGTAGGACCCATCTTGATGTATGCATTGTATAGGGAGGGCCCATAGTGGCAGGATCCCTCCCCTTCTCATGTCACTCTCTTTCTTTGTGTGTTGGTGTGCAGCCCACTTAATCCATGCCCCATAGCCGTGTAGGCCCACCTGATATATGCTTTTTCATTCATGCCATCCAACCATCCAGATGTGTTGGACGGTGCGGCCTTGCCCTGTGTTCTAACCATACTATCCATATTGGATGCTAGATGAAGGGGAAACACAAATATTAGTTTGATCCTAACTGGTGGGCCACACTAGCGTGGCGCCACCTTGATTCATGTACTCTATCCCCACGTCCAAACCAGCAAAGGAGGGTGGGCCTATGATGATGTATGCGGTCATCCACACCGTCTAAACAGGTCGACGCTGGGACCACTTGACATATGTGTTATATCTGTACCGTTCGTGGCACCCACCTTAACGATGTGTTATATCCTCACCTTCTTAGGAAGGTGGAACCTCTTAGCACGTATGGCATCCACACTATCCAACAAGGACGGTGGGACCCACCGTAATATACGTATCCTCATCTAGGCCGTCCACCCAGATGTCCAAGGCCTGGATGCTGGAATACTTTAAAAAAATAATAAAATAATATAATAATATATATAATATCATATGGTGGTCCCTAGTGGGACCCACCTTCTATGTGTGTACGCACACTATCCAGGGATAGGGACTAGACGATTTCAATATATATATATAATATGTATATATATATTATATTACATGGTAGGTGGGTCACACGTGGGACCCACCAGATACATGTGTTTTATCCACTGTCCATATGGACGTGGACACCACCATGATGTATTTATTTTATCCACACCATCTAGATTGTGCTGGACGGTGTTGGATAATGTTTAGACAGTGCTGATTTACATAAACAATGTTTGGACAGTGCTGATTTACATGGACAATGTTTGGACGGTGTCATGGGCTCCACCATGATGTATGTTGTACCCACGCTGCCCATCTGGTGGGGCCTATTTGCTGTGTATGTGGGGCCCACCTGTTATGTATATTAGGGCCATGTGATGGGGCCCACCTTGGTGTACATATTTTATATTCACACCATCCATCTTTGGACGGTGTCAGGTGGGGCCTACCATTGATGCATGTATTGTATATCTATGTCGTTCAATTGTGTGGCCTACTAAGATGTGTGTGTTGCATGCACACAGTTCATCCACTTTTCTAGGCCTATTGGTTCGACCTGTTGATGTGGTCCACTTGACATTTATAAGGCCCATTGGTGTGGCTCGTTGATGCTGCCCACTTGATGTTTATGAGGCCCATTGGTGTGGCCCACTTGATGTTTATGAGGCCCATTGGTGCGGCCCGTTGATGCGGCCCACTTGATGTTTTTGAGGCCCAATATGATGTACTTATGGCCCATGTGTCAAGGCCCATTGTGATGTATGTGCGGCCCACGAGTGAGCCCCGATATGATGTAATTATGACTCATGTGCCAAGGTCTATTGTGATGTATATACAGCCCATGAGTAAGGCCCATAGTGATGTGTATTAGGTCCTTGTGTGAGGCCATGGGCCCACGATACGTTTAACACTATGTGGGCCAGTCCTTGGGAGCAATGATGGTTAAATGTCCGCATTGTTGGGTGATGATAGTTAAATGTCCACATTGTGATCTTCCCTTAAGCCCTTTGTTAGGTTGATTTCGATTGTCGAAGCCGATTATTGAGGTCGATTCTGGTTGTCGAGGTCGATTCTGATTTTCGAGGCCGATTCCGATTGTCGAGGCCGATTCCAATTATCGAAGCTGATTGTATAAGCTGGTTATCGATGCTGGTTGTCAATACCGATTATGAGTATGTGATAGCATAGTAGCATGATACATGCCCATACGCATCATTCATATGTTTGTTATGAGATGTGACTGACCATTGCATATGTCATAGGGCAAGTTGTTTATAAGACTCCTTAAGAGACGGAGTTGCCCACGTGAACACACGGTATCTTACATTTATGTGTTGTGATTACTATATGCCCTAGTGACATCATAGCCGTAGTCTTCACAAGCATGTTGTGGATGGCCAGATGGGATACCAAAAATCTGTTACTAGCATCAGGGCACCATAGATGTTCCTAGATGAAAATCCCTAAACATCCGTGGCTAAGAGACGCCTCAACATCTAAACTGAGTGGATACATGAGTGCTCGAGTGCCGAATACAGTAAGGCCCATCTCCCACTATATTGTGGTCGGTTGGGAGGGGGTATGGCCTTACCCGCCCGAGGGTAGTGGCATAGCTAGGCTGAGTTTGACCAACTCATAATTGGGTCTGCTATCAACATGCTAGGTAGATATTGGCTGACTACTGGCCAGGCGGATAATGAAGTCTATTCCACTTGCATAGTTACGCGTCCAGTAGGTGGCAATAGTATGTAGAGTGTACTAGACCCTGGTGATGATTTTAGAGATGTACGATACTGATATGTGGACTTATTGAGCAGGAGTTGTATATTCATTCATTCATTCATTCACTATCCACTCGGGCTGGTGGTGCGCAACTATTTGTTACCTGTACGTTCACAATGGTTAGGATTTCGGTCGGGGCGCGCGACTAACCTAAGATCAGGAGTTTACCACATTGAGTTGGACTATCCAAATTTAGGTATGGGACTAGTTTGGATAGAAGTCCCTTGTGGTGGATCCCATAGCCTGTGATATTACATACTATCATCCCGACTTCACACTCCAGCTTAGTTATTTCATTCGCATCGCATATTGCATTGCATCCTCAGTACATAGCATTTGGTTTACTATGCTTCTGTATTGCATAACCTACTTAAGGTTGACGATATTCATGGACTCAGTATGTGATATTTGGCATACCATCTCCACATTGCATAGCCGATCTGCATTGTTTCCTCAGTATATGATGTTGGCTTATTATGATTTTACATCGCATAACCTGGATAAGGCTGATGATATTATGGACTTACTAACATGTTTCCACATTACTCTGATATTGTATGATTTATGGATTGCCAGTATTTTCACTTACTCTGATATTTATATGCTTGACACATGCATCGCACACACTTTCACCACCCTATAAGGTTTCTATAAGCTTATGCACGATAGATGAGTGCAGGTGGCGTTAGGTCATAGCAGTGTTGAGCTTGGAGCGTGTAGCTGTCTTCTAGAGATTTAATTTTCGATATACGTTTTTTCCTTTCAGCAATGTATTCAGCTGTTTATATTAATGGATATGTGATGATGATGTTGCCTTTGTGATTTGGGTAAACTTGTGGTTATGCTTCTTATGAGACACATGTACGTTAGAAAATCCTCCTTGTAGGATCCCAAGATCGAAATCTGGCATATGGACACTAGGAGCCGAGAATGGGGTACTACGGTGGCTGTCGGCACCGGATTTGGCAATTGAGAATTTTGTGATCCCAATTTTTAGGTTTGGGGAGTGACAAAAGTTAGTATCAGAGCATAACTTGGGAATACCTAAAGATAACATCACATATCTGCTGATAGCTACCTTACACTCTATGATGGCTGAGGACTTAGAATAATTAGGTCCCTGAGTTCGATTAACTTAGAGACTTTCGGATATAGCTCCATACTATTGTGATCGTGAGGCTACATAGCATTCCAATTTTGATTGTCTCTGATCCAGGGTCCGAGGTTCAGTAGGATCACCATAGTGTTGATGATGTGTCTTCGGAGGGCGAGGTTGAGATTAAAGAGCGCTATCTTTATCCTTTTGTAGATTGATTGTGCCTTAACATATGCACTTAATGATGTTTCCTCTTCCCTTGATTGTTCTGTAAATTTTGAGGATGAAATTTTTATTAGGAGGGGAGAGCTGTGAGGCCCGTATCCTAGACCATACTGTTCCGTAGGCTTTCGCAGATCTCCCAGTTGAATTTCGGTGACTCGTGATGTGTAGATAGCATTTGTACGCATCCCTAATCTTACCCTATCAATCTTAGTTGGCTCAAACCGAGACTTACACCCTTATGACCGCGCCGTCGTTGCGGTTCCGACGCCACCTCTCGCACGTCGATGTGATACTCAGGCGAGGAGATGTGGGCCCGTGTTCAGTTTAAGGAAAACACAGCAGGTTGCAATTTTCAAGAGAATCTCTACCCTAAATATCACGTCAATCAATCAATCAAGTCAAGTACACCTCCCATCACAACCCATACCTCTCTCTTACCCAAGTCAACACAACCTATACCTAGTCAAGTACGCCCATCACTCACACTTCACACCCATCCCTCTCTCCTTACATCACTCTCCCTCTCTCTCATTCTCTAACCCATTCCCCAAGCACCAAGAGAGGAGCAACCATCCATGACTTACAAGGGAGAGGAGAAAGCTAGTATGGCCCACCTTCCTATCACCCAATCCCACCATCTAAAGTCCATCTCAACCATTGAAATTCATCCATTGGAGCTTTAGCATGCATTGGCGGAAGAAGGAAGAGGAGAGCCAATGGTGGGTGTTCATAGCATATTAAATTGTTGATTTTGTATATTTGAGGGCCCACATATGGTGGGACCCATCTTAATGTATGCATTGTATAGGGAGGACCCATAGTGGCGGTGTCCCTCCCCTTCTTACGTCTCTCTCTTTCTTTTTGTGTTGGCGTGTGACCCACTTGATCCATGCTGCACAGCCGTGTGGGCCCACCTGATATATGTTTTTCATCCATGACATCCAACTGTCCAGATGTTTTGGATGGTGGGGCCTTGCCCTGTGTTCTGTCCATGTTGTCCATATTGGACGCTAGATGAAGGGGAAACACAAATATCAGTTTGATCCTAACTGGTGGGCCACACTGGCATGGTGCCACCTTAATTCATGTACTCTATCCCCATTGTCCAAACCAGCAAAGCACAGTGGGCCTGCGATGATGTATGCGGTCATCCACACCGTCTAAACAGGTTAACATTGGGACCACTTGACATATGTGTTATATCTATACCGTTCGTGGTACCCACCTTAACGATGTGTTGTATCCTCACCTTCCTGGGAAGGTGGGACCTCTTTGCACATGTGGCATCCACACCATCCAGCAAGGATGGTGGGACCCACCATAATGTATGTATCCTCATCTAGGCCATCTGCCCAAATGTCTAGGGGTTGGATGCTGAAATACTTCAAAAACAAAGTAAAATAATATAATAATAATAGTATATATAAATCATATGGTGGGCCCCATGTGGGACCCACCTTGTTTGCGTGTGTACACACTGTCCAGGGACAAGGACTGGACGATTTCAATATACATATATATATATATGTATATAATAAGTATATATATATGAGATATTACATGGCAGGTGGGTCAAACGTGGGACCCACCAGATACATGCGTTTTATCCACTGTCCATCTAGATATGGACACCACCATGATGTATTTATTTCATCCACACTGTCTAGTTTGTGCGGGACAGTGTTGGACATTGTTTGGACAATGCTGATTTACATAGACAATGTTTAGACGGTGCCGTGGGCTTCACCCTGATGTATGTTGTACCCATCCTGCCCATTTGGTGAGGCCCATTTGCTTTGTATGCGGGGCCTAACTTTATGTATATTAGGCCCATGTGATGGGGCCCACCTTGGTGTACATATTCTATATTAACACAGTCCACCTTTGGACGGTGCCATGTGGGGCCTACCATTGGTGCATGTATTATATATCTATGTCGTTCATTTGTGCGGCCTACCATTGATGCATGTATTGTATATCTATGCCGTTCATTTGTGCTGCCTACCATGATGTGTGTGTTGCATGCACATGGTTCATCCACTTTTCTAGGCCCATTGGTGTGGCCTGTTGATGCGGCCCACTTGACGTTTATGAGGCCTACTGGTGTGGCCCGTTGATGCGGCCCACTTGATGTTTATGAGGACCATTAGTGCGGCCCACTTGATGTATATAAGGCCGATTGGTGTGGCCTGTTGATACGGCCCACTTGATGTTTATGAGACCGATTGGTGCAGCCCATTGATGCGGCCCACTTAATGTATATGAGGCCTGATATGATGTATTTATGGCCCATGTTCCAAAGCCCATGGTGATGTATGTGAAGCCTACGAGTGAGGCCCAATGTTGTACAATTATGACCCGTGTGCCAAGCCCCATTGTGATGTATATGTGGCTTATGAGTAAGGCCCATAGTGATGTGTATTAGGTCCTTATCTGAGGCCATAGGCCTACGATACGTTTGGCTGTATGTGGGCCACTCCTTGGGAGTAATGATGGTTAAATGTCCACATTGATGGATGATGATGGTTAAATATCCACATTGTGATCTTCCCTTAGGCCCTTTGTTAGGCCGATTCCGATTGTCGAGGCCGATTCCGATTGTTGAGACCGATTCCGATTGTCGATGCCGATTCCGATTGTCGAGACCAATTCCGATTGTCGAGGCCTATTATTAAGGATGATTCTGATTGTCAAGGCCGATTTCGATTGTCGAGGCCGATTCAAATTATTGAGGCCGATTGTATAGGCCGATTATCGATGCCGATTATTGGTGCTGGTTGTCGATACCGATTATAAGTATGTGACAACATAGCATTATGATACATGCCCATATGCATCATTCGCATGTTTGTTATAAGGCGTGACTGACCATTGCATATGTCATAGGGCAGGTTGTTTATGGGACTCCCTGAGAGACTAAGTTGCCCACATGAGCGCACGGTATGCGCAGGATTGATGCATGACTGGATTATATAACTCATGCATCTTACATTTATGTGTTGTGATTACTGTACACCCTAAAGACATCAGGGCCGTAGCCTTCATAGCCATGTCTTGGATGGCCAGATGGGACACCAAAAATCTATTACAAGAATCGGGGTGCCATAGATGTCCCTGAGTGAAAATTCCTAAACCTCCGTGGCCAATGAGACGCCCCAACATCTAGACCAAGTGGATACATGAGCGCCCGAGTGCCGAATACTATTAGGCCATGTCTCCCACTATGTTGTGGTCGGTTGGGATGGAATGTGGCCTTACCCGCCCAAGGGTAGTGGGCATAGCTAGGCTGAGTTTGACCAGCTTGTAATTGGGTCCACTATCAACGTGCTGGGTAGATATTGGCTGACTACTGGCCATGCGGATAGTGAGGTCTCTTCCACTTGCATGGTTACGCATCTAGTGGGCGGCAATTGCATGTAGAGTGTACTAGGCCCCAGTGATGATTCCGGAGATGTACGGTATTGATATATGGTGTTATTGAGTAGGAGTTCTATATTCATTTATTCATTCATTCATTATCCACTCGGGCTAGTGGTGCACAACTATTTACTACATGTACCTTCACAATGGCCAAGATTTTTGTTGGGGCACGCAACTAACTTGAGATCAGGAGTTTACCACATTGAGTCTGACTATCTAAATTTAGGTATGAGACTGGTTTGGATAGAAGCCCCTTGTGATGGACCCCGTAGCCTGCGATACTATGTACTATTATCTTGACTTCACACTTCAGCTTGGTCATTTCATTTGCATCGCATATTGCATTGCATCCTCAACACATAGCATTTGGTTTACTCTACTTCTGTATTGCAAAACCTACTTAAGGTTGACGATATTCGTGGACTTGGTATCTGTTATTTGGCGTACCGTCTCCATATTTCATAACTGATCTACATTGTTTCCTCAGTATATGATGTTGGCCTATTATGATTTTACATCGCATAGCCTGGATAAGGCTGATGATAGTATGGACTTACCAACATGTTTCCACATTACTCTGATATTGTACGATTTGTGGATTGTTAGTATTTTCACTTACTAAGATATTTATATGCTTGGCACATGCATCGCACACACTTTCACCACCCTATAAGCTTTCTATAAGCTTATGCAAGATAGATGAGTGCAGGTGGTGTTAGGTCACAACAGTGTTGAGCTTGGAGCGTGCAGCTGTCTTCTGGAGCTTTGATTTTTGATATATTTATTTTCCTTTGAGCAATGTATTCAACTGTTTATATTAATGGATATGTAATGATGATGTTACCTTTGTGATTTGGGTAAACTTGTGGTTATGCTTCTTATGAGACAAATGTACGTTGGAAAATCCTCCTTGTATGATCCTAGGATCGAAATCTGGCATGCGGATGCTAGGAGCCGAGAATGGGGTACTATGGAGGCTGTCGGTATCGGATTCGGCAATCAGGAATTTTGTGAGCCCGATTTTCAGGTTTGGGGTGTGACAGCTCACAACCTCCCACACACCTCTATCGACATCATATGCCTCATTGTGACCGACGGGAGTCCATCCTGCAGCATCTAGATCATCAGGATGAGTGCCTGCCACAGCTGGTGCGAGCATTAGAAGTTATGTAGAGAGGGCAAGAGAGAGTTGAGTAGCCGATCCAAAGTTTCATCGCAGCATTCACATGTAGACGGGACGACACCGCTCCTCGTGAGGATGATTCATCTACTTCGAGTCCAGCTAGGCCTGCACAGTAAGGGTCATAGGCTCCTGGCATTAGATATCGTTTTAGATGTTAAGCCAATCTGATCAGTCCTTACACATCTAGGATCAGATTCATACTTGTATTTGTGTGTTGGGGATGATGATACAGTCTTTCTTTTTGGATATTTATGCCCATCTTGGGCTTATGAGCATTTGGATGATGATTTTTAGATTTTCATGCCATTTTTGGGCTTTAAATTTGATACATATATGCATGGCATGTCTCTTGGTTTCTCACATAATTCTTATTTTCATTTTATTATTGTAAATTATGTGATTACTTGATATATCTCCCCATATGCTTAAATGTGATTATTTCTCCAAGTTCTTAGGAACCACCTATGTCAGACTCACCCATTAACTGTTAGATATTGGGTATATGATACCCACATCCAACAACTTAAGTACCTTAGCCTTAATCACTTCCTTCATGTTTAAATTTAAGTGACGCTGTGGTTGTTGAGAGGTTTTTGAATTTTCTTATAAGTGAATATGGTGAGTACAAATTAAAGGGTCAATTCCCTTGAGGTCTGCAATCATCCATCTAAGGACTCCCTTATGTTCCTGGAGAGTAGAAATGAGCTTACTTCTTATTTTTCATCAAGATGGGAGGAAATCACCACCAGATATGTCTCGTCTTGACCTAAATGAACATATTTCAGATCAGTGGGCAAAGGTTTTAGGTCTAGCTTCAGTGCCTTGAGATTAGATGGTAGAGGGATTGTATCGGTTTGGGGTGAAGTCTCAAATTGTGGCCTCCACTGGTTGATTTCAAGTACCGACATTACATCAAGCAAGGCATCCATCTCCCTAATCATGTCATTATCTAAATCAGGGAAGTGGGCTAAGCATGTCTCCAAAGGGTCAGAGTATAGAGTCAAAAGTGCTTTATCTTCCACGAAAGAATCGATCCTGTTAATGTTGAGCTCTAATGTCATGTTCCCAAAAGATAAGTTCATAACTCCATTCCTACAATTGATGATGGCATTTGATGTAGTTAGGAATGGGCAACCAAGAATGACGGGAATCTAAGTGCTCACGTCCATGATAGGCTGAGTATCCAAAATGATAAAATCCACTGGATAGTAGAATTTATCGACTTAGACCAACACGTCCTCAATCATCCCTCTCGGTACATGAACCGAACGATCAGCAAGTTGTAGTGTGGTCCAGGTGGATTTTAATTCACATAGACGTAACTGTTTATAGACCGAGTAAGGTATCAAATTAACACTTGCCACCAAGTCAAGGAGTGCATGTTCAATCCAGTGAGTCCCAATTACACAAGTGATGGTTGGGCTACCGGGATCCTTGTATTTTTGTGGCACATCTTGCTTGAGGATGACACTTACTTTTTCTTCCAAAAAGATTTTATTTTTTTACATTTTTTCGTCTTTTGGTAGTGCATAAATCTTTTAGGAATTTGGCATATGAAGGAATTTGATTAATAAAATATAATAGAGGAATGTTGATCTTCACTTGTTATAGAACCTCTAAAATATCCTGAGAGTTAGATAGAGGTTTTGGTGCAATCAACCATTGGGGAAATGGTGCAACTGGCTTATATGCTCTTTCCAACTCTTCCTCTTGTGGAACAGTGCTAGGTCTATCTCTCTCAACTTCTTCTGAGTCCTTAGGCTTTTCAGCCCTCGCTGGAATAGTTTTATCAATTGTCTTTCCCATTCTAAGAGTGGTGATAGACTTAGCTTGCTCTATGTTATGCGAAGAGCTTGGGTCACTTATTTCACAATGTGGTCACTTAGAAAAGTCTCTTTCTCTCCAATCGTAAGTGTGACTCAATCCTTTGTATGGCCTTAGTAAGGTCTTAGAATGCTTTTAATGTGCCTTGATTGAAGAGCTCTTGGTTTTGGATGTTCTTTACAACCGGATCCTCTCAAGGTTTCCTTTGATTTAAGGGTTGAGTAAGGACCTCTTGAGGATTGGCCATTTGTCCGTTCCTCCAACTGGAGTTTAGATGGTTCCTCTAGCTGGGATTGTATGTATTTAAGGTGGGTCTGTTGAATGGTCATTGGTAGTTATTTACGACGTTTGATTGTTTGTTCAATAACTCTTGAAAAGTAGGAATTGTGGGACAATCCTGTGTTACATGTTTGTTGTTAGCATAAATACTGCAAACAACTTCCCCATCCTCCTTGGGTATGACAGTTTTCACCTTCTTAAGCTCCATGGCCTCAACTTTCCTTGTGAGATTGGCCACCCTTGCACTCATGTCGTCTTCTTCCTTTAAGATGTAAATTCCTCCTTTCTCTCTTGATTGAGTAGGCTTAGACGTGGTGGGTCTTGGGTAGGTGTCCCATGATTGCCCCTTCTCTGTAAGTTGATCAAAATAGTCCCACACATCATTGGCCTCCTTGTTCATGAATTCACCATTACACATTATCTCTACAAACTGACACATGGGAAAAGTTAGTTCGTTATAGAAAAGGCTCATTACCTACCAGATTTCATAGCCATGATGTGGACATGAATTCGTGAGGTCCTTGAATGTCTCCCAGCACTGGAAGAAGGTTTCTTCCTCTTTTTGGGTAAAGTTCATGATTTCCTTCCTTAAAGTATTTGTTTTATGAAATAGGAAGAACATTTTAAGAAATTCTCGAGTCATCTCAGCCCATGTGCTGATAGATCACGACTTCGAGAAGTGCAACCATGACTTAGCCTTCTCCTTCAATGAGAAGGGGAACAACTTTAGTCTTACCATGTCTTCAAACACGTTTGGAAAGTACAATGTGGCGACTATCTCATCAAATTCTTTAATGTGCAAGTATGGACTTTCAGAGTCTAGTCCATGAAATTTAGGAAGGATTTGTATCACTCTATGGTTAAAATCCATGTTTCCTGCATTATGTGGAAACACCATGCAGGAAGGTCTACTCACTCCAGATGATTATTAGTAATCTCATAAAGTACAATGCGGGGGAGCATGATGCACCTCATTCTTATCTTAAACTTTCTCAACTAGATGTTGAGGTTGATTTGCACCTATAACTTCAATTAACTCAAAGGATCTCAAGTGGTGTCTAATCTGGTGATGGATAGGCAACCCTTCGACTAATTCTCCTTAAAAAATATAGAGTGTTGTCACAGACCCACTTGGACATGAAACACTCTTAGCCCTTAAGTTCTAAACAATTAAAACCTAAGAAGAAGAAAAGTATAGAAATAAGAGATCTGGAAAGAAAAAAATTTGGAAAGAAGTTACCAAATTGGAGTTGATATGTTAAATTTCTACAAAACAGAAAACAAGGTTAGTTTAAAAAATAAAATTTAGAAAAATCCTAACAACAAAACTTAACCTTAATCCTAACCAAATTTTAATACTAATCAATCTCAGAATTCCTGGACAACGGCGCCAAAAACTTGTTCACTACTCGAAGTGTAGGGTTACAATGTAGTAATAACTCGGTGAGACTGAGGTCGAATCCACGTGGACTTATATGTGTATCTTTCTGAAATAAACTAGAACTAGAACTAAGAACTAGATTCAAGTAATAATTTAAAGAATTGAGAGATCAATGATTTAACAAAAAAAAATAAAAGGGAAACTAGGGCGCCAAGGATCCACATGTAGCTATTAAGATACTACTTTACTTGATTCAAAGAGCTACAACTGGAATTAGAGTCCTATTGTAACACCCCGTACCTTTTAATACTCGGGTGTTACCATTTAAATTAAATTTATCATGAATGCATGATAAAACACACATATTAACCTATAACCCACACCAGGCTTGATTACTCACGATCTGCCCTTAACTAACCCCTAAATTCACAATGTAAGATTTCATTAGCACTTACCAGTTAACCCATGACCCAAATCCAACTATCAAGGCATGTGATATTGTACCTAAACATCTCAAGATCATCCTATGAACTCAATCATGCATCAATCTAACAATCATGAACAGTTGTCATCCACTGAGCAGACCATCCATCCGTTAGTCTTCAAGATAGTTCATCGAATCATTCATTGGGGACCATGAGATTTTGTGGTAATTCTGGTAACCATTAGGGGATACTACTAGCATTAAAATATGTTTGAAGGGTAATCTAAATCATCTAACCATCCATCATAGGCCATGAAATGTCCGGATCATCCAAACAAATTCCCAAGGCTCTTTTGACAGTTAGAGTTCGGATTGAAGTCAATCTGACTGTTAGATTAATAAAAGTCAATAGAATAACACAAAATCTAGTTTCAATGGCCCGCCTAAGCTATGATCCACTCAATATTGGTCAGATATCCTATTAGGGGTCTCTCGACAATTAATACCCAACTTTGGAATGATCCAACCAGTAGATCGACAAAAATCCACAATTAAATCTAAAAATGTAGAGGTATGGCCCACCCGATCTCTTAATCTACCCAACCTTTGGTTAGAGACTTTAATTGGGGCCTCCAAAGGGAGTGAACAGTGTAGATTTGTCAAGACATTTCTATGGACCCTACATAAGTACATGTGCGCACATGGAAACGTGCACACCCACGGAGCACCAGTCAAGAAATACTGGTCAAAATGAGTTTGACCGAACCAAACCCAAAAGGAAAGGATTTTCTTCCTTTTTCCCGCTTAAGACCGTTTTAAACGGATGAGTGCTAGCACATCTGAGGCGTTGTGGCCCACCATCTTCGAGCATCCCCATGATCCAAACCGCCCATCTGATGTGGCATCAAATTCCAACCAAAACCATGTTGGCCCCACTCGTCGATACCTAAGCATGTGAGCACACACTATAAGAAAACTGGACTTTACCGGTGGTCAAAACCGCTAGCAAAGGGCAAGAAAACCGTCGGTAAATCCTTTGCCTGCGGTTATCTAACAGCCGGTAAAGCCTCGGTTGGTAAAGGCTTTACCGACAGCCAAGACTTTTACTGACAGTTGTGCTGGACGCCGCTAAATCATCAGTTTTTGTTGCAAAAATGATCAAAAGCTATGGATAAAATCCGTAGCTAAATATGACTAGCCCTACGTACGACCGTAGCCATTAGTACCATAGCCACGGTAGATGCATAGCCTACTGAGTGGGGTTCAGAAAATCAATTTCACATTAGCTGATACGGCAGTGTTGAATCCATATCAACTTACCCCAATAAAATACAGGGAAACTCTTAGTTATTCTAGGTATATGATAGGCAATAAATAAAATTCATGGAAGCCCTCCTAGGCATATACTGTAAAGAAATTGCTTCCTATTTCAGTTTTTAACTAACATATTATAGGCAGACAATGCCTATAGTGAAATAAATCAAACCTTAATTGAACAGTTTCTGTGAATTAAAGTACAGTACATATAACAAATATTAGCACATGGTTACATATCAAAATATCTGAAGAAAATCTTTATACACTCTGAATCACCTACAAATAAGTTTTGTACATTTTAAAGCCAACAATTCAACAATGTAATGGAAGTTCCTAACTGAAATATAAATTGATCTATCAAAAAAGAAAAGCGAGAAACTGAATGTAGTTCAAAAGAACCCTTGTACGAAAAGAAAAATGCAATATTACCTTCTATTGACCAATGATACACTGATGTTTGTGTGACCAGCCCCAACATCTTTGGCGTAATCCACTTCCAAAACACAACCTATGAATATAACAATATAGCATGGAAACTAATTGAGAAACGAAACAACCTATGAAACAAATAGAAAAGTGAGCTAATAAAGTTTAAAGTGGATGAGATATCACCTGCTCAGGCATCTGATGTGATTTCATTTTTGCCTTTATCTTAATGTTGAATGTTTGTAGGTGGTCCTGAATAGTTCCCTAAAGTTGAGCTTCAAACATAATGTCATAGTTCACTTGTCATATATGAGATGCAACAAAGAAGATGCTCACCACAAGCACGAAGAAACAGACGCATTCAATAGCCAAATAGTTGGGACAATCCTGAATAATGATATGACACATGCATTCCACGAAAAGCCATGACAACCATTTATCGAATAAAGATTGAACAAATTAGCTCCAAAATAAGGAATAGGCATGAATATACAAAATAAATGGTAGCAGGAAAAAAAAAGATGGAATATTCATTTATGATTTGAATTATTTCCCAAGTAGTGAACTACCAATAGTCAAAAGGACCACCAGGGTACAAGAAAAAACTAGAGTGGAGAGGTTGCTTGTGGGTAAAACGTAAGCCTATGTTGGCTTTCGTCGGTGAAAACAGAGCCATTGGTTGGCAATTCCAGGTGAAATCAGAGTTGGCCCTTGAGCAGCAGCCACATTTTCACCTTCCTAATATAACCCTAACCTTAATTTAAAAGAGATTCCCCCACATCCTTTGAATATAAGAACCTCAAAACCTAATTGTGGGGGCTAAAATATCTAACCACAACTAGAGTCTTTTATAGATCTAGATGCTGGTGGTTTTTCTTTGCTTCTCTACCTAGGTGTTTCCTTGTCCTGTGTGCATCGGGTACTCCATGTGGAGAAAAAAAATTGTCAAAAGAACATACATTGCTCTTTCCATCCATGGCACACTCAGCAAGTGATGCATCAATCAGAGCCATCCATCTAGAGATCATAGTACTAAAACTTGGTGGGTCAACTCAACCATGTTGAGTCGACTCGGTTCAAAGAGATTCCAAGAGCCAGGTTTCACAGAAACTCACTGGCCAGCATGACTCAGTCATGACTTGATGAGTCGTGTCAATTTGGCTAAAAAACTCAACCGACTCTATACAATTTAGCATGACTCAACCAGGCACTAGCCCAGTCAACCTGTTTTTGCAGTCCAACATCCACAACTTTAGGTCCAACTCATGAACATACCACCCTCACTTCATTTAGAAATTAGAACACAAACAGCTCACCAAAGCTATTTATTTCTCGTCCTTCAAATACACGAAAGAATATAATATGCACCAGGCAATCCCCTGATTCGCCTTTACTCGAATGAAACTAACATTCGACATGCATTTCATGAGCCTGGGATAAGTTGACTCAGCGCATATCTCAACTCATTGTGTACTAAAGATTTTAACACATATATTAGGGCCTTTATGCATCTCCCTTCCACATCAACTTGTACAAGGACCATAATCCACAAAATAAGTGAACAGTGAATTAACTAAACAAATTTATGAATCTGTTACCATTATAAAATCACAACTGCATGATGTCAAGAAGCATGAATTTCACCTATCCAGCAAGTTTAAAATTGTGTCCGCATGTATTCCATTCCAATATATAAATTTGGTAAATGGCACCTGGAACAAAAAAATGTCAAGATTCAATCAGTAAAGAGACCACACTCTCAAGAGAAATATTAGTTGCTGATAATTCCCATAGCAACAAATTAAACAACAGTACAATTATTTGAATACAGTGCCACTACCTAATCAATGATAAAGTTGTGGAAAAAGTTTCACGCTGGCTGCCAACCTGATGCAACCCTTCTCCTTTATCGGGGCCTAGGACTAGCAATGTGAGCACAAAACTCCCACAGCTGCTATGTAATAATCAATTACATAGGCTGAGTAAAATCAACAAGCCAATGACAAAAGTATTCACTAGAAATCAGGGCTAAAAAATAAAAGATAGAAATTGGTTCTAACCAGGTATGCATTTTGGTTTCATGGCAGGCACTGTGATAAGGAGCCAACGAAGCTAGTTGTAACAGAGATGGCTTCAAAAAGAATGTTTGGTAATAGCCTTCTAGAGCTATCAACAACTTCACAGATTTATTCCAGCTGGCATTTCAGGTTTATTTAAAGCCTTGCAGAGCTTTGTAGCCTTGTATCACGAAGCAAATACATGAAAGCAAAATCAGACAAACAGAAAAAGGGGCATGCCTTACCACCAAAAAAGAAAACACAAAACTACAAAAATAACCCAAAAACAGCATCAGCAGATAGCTTCCCTCTGGACAGAAGATAGCGTTGGGAGCCTAAAGCATCCTGGCTTGAAATAAGTTGACCAATTAGAAAACTTCTGTGAACATTTTATAAATTGACATTTTTTTTTTCAGTTAAATCAGGCCTAAGAAATCTACATGGTGGCATCTTTTCTTATGGGTGGGCTTGGATATTGCACTTGCTCCTTGGCGTGTACATTAGCTCACTTGTACACACAAAACAGGCGTAATCAATGCTCAAGAGTTATGATTTAATCATGTCACCACCCAGATTATCATAACTGTATTTCAAACGCAAAAGCATTTCATCATCCATACCTGATATCTCTGATGGTGGCTTGCTCTTGCTAAGAATTGATATTGCATGCTCCCATTCCTGTGGTGTCTTCTTGCATGCCATGGCCCCGCCCGATGGTTATTAGCGCAAGGGGCAGACCTTTGTACTCTTTGGTAATCCTCATAGCAAGGGGCGGTATGTCCTGATGAGAAATCATGGTCTCTTCACCAACATTCTGTCGAAGACGACCTTCCTCTTATTATGGCTGTTTGTATGAGGAATTCTGATCATCTCTAGATCCAACGATTTCCATGTATCATCAAACAACAGCATGAATTTCTTCCTGCTCAAGACCTTGTAAATGTCTCGAGTCCGTGTCTCATTGTTGCTTTCATTCTCTTCCCAAGACAAGCCCAACTGCTTCCCAATATCCTTCTGACTCTTTTCCACATTTAACTCTTTTAGACACCACCACCCAAATGATGAAAGCAAATTCATGAGATCCACACTGTCCATCAGGTATAAAACCCCTTGTTGCCCTTGATCCCAAAAAATAAGGCCGATTCAACACTTGGGTGGGCCATCCCATATGTAGAAACCTCTGTGTTCACATGTTATGGCCCATCTCAGTTTTAGACTAGCATGGGGTTTTGGGGAATGCTTTCATCCTAATGAGTCAAGTTAGATGAATGGACTGAATGAGATATATACAGCACTGTGGCCCCTTCACAAAACCAATGGTGAGCATTCTTTATCAATTGTTTCCCATAATGCGGCTTACCGTGGCTTGCCTAAGTATTTGACCGTCATGATTTCTGGGTACGAGCCTAAATAAGAGTATGTGTAGCTTGTGAATGGGTTGGATCTAATGAAAAGTTTGGTCCACATAGTTGTAGGCAGTGTTTGAGTTCTCGGAGTAGCTGCATGTTCGCTGGCAGGAGATAAAAATATTTGAGTGTGAATGAGTATTGTTCAAGGAATGAAAGAATCTTAGCATCTACGTGTATCATGATATACTACTCGAAAGAACTAATAGATAGCCATCAAAAGGTGGGCTAGTCCTATACTTGAAGATTTATTTACTTAAACCAAGTAGTAACCACCTGTGTGAATGTTGGTTGGGATCACTTGAGAGATATTGGATATGCCTAGATTTTGCTAGAACAAATTATTGTTGCTGCTTTGGTTTTGAAACGAGGCACCATGTTGCTGACTAGACAAGGCAGCAAGTTCAGTTGATATCCTGCATTTATTAGATGGACATGTTTAAATCACTGCATTTAGATTGAAGAGGAAACCTATGACAAAATCATATATCAGACAATGTCAAGGAAAGGAAAACCACCATCAAACACTTGCAATGCTCCTATAAAGTGCATCTCCATGTATATAAAGATTACATATCTAATGCCTATAAGGATATTTTGTAGCCGGAAAGTTTTCCCTTTCATAAGCATCCTCTTTAAAGGTCACCTTGAATGACATATGCTTATAAAATAAAATGACTATACTACAACAAAACTAAAAGGAAGGTAACATGTAGATAAATCATTTAAGAGATTTTGGCATAATGGGTCAACGATTCAAAGGCGGAGGTCCCCTCCTTTATCCATGCAGTTCCAGAACCAGTGTACCTAGATGTTCCAATTTCCCATAAAATCTGCATAACACTCTTTGAAGCTTCAGAATATGCATAAATGAAATGCTTATAGTGATTCTATCATCAAGATAAATGTCAACATCTGATAGCTAAGTGAACAAGAGTGCAAGTCTAACGAAAGCACTGACAGATGAAATTTAACAAATTATACATGAAGAAGAAGAAAAGCATCATCAAAAAGATATATGAGAAGACAACATGTATAGCAACTCTTTGTCACCAAATTTGTTTCAATGTGTTTATGGTGAGTATCAAGTTGTGTTTCCTATAGTTAACACAAACATCCCAAATTTGGAAAATCCTAGTCACCGAGTCTTCTGTCTTTCCTTTTATAGTTAACATCCCATGAATATAGCTAAAATTAAAGTAAATTGTACAAGGACAGCTGAAACTCCTTTTATAATTGTAAATGCTACAAGTGCAATTCCTCTCTAGATGAAGAGTGACCAGACTAGGAGCAAAATAAACATGGAGAAACAGTTTGTTTTAAGCCTCTACTCTAAACTATTGGTTTCACTTTAATTAAGTATAATACATCCAAACACAAATACACTAATCACAAATCAAATAGGTATTAGTATGTGAAAACATTAACAAATAATGGTTGCAAAGAAAAACACCAAAATCCTTGTCAAATCAATGGCACTTACAATCATACACACACACACACATCTATAACATCAGGTTACAATAAAAATGTGGATAATAAGATAAACAAGATAACTAATTCAGTCAATTCAGGTGGGGTTTTTTTTTTTCCCTGCAATTGGAAGTCAGCAAATCATATGACTACATATCACAATGTATATTAAATGGCCGATTATTCAGGAAATTCCTATCTCTGTGAGTATATGTTAATAACATGCCACATGACAAGAGCAATGTCCATTGAAAAAAGTAAATTAAATGCATATGACTATACCAAATGGATCATAGAGAAATTAAAAACTAATGCATATGACTATACTGAAGCATACCAAACACTATAAAAAAACAGGGCTCGTTTCAGACTTAACAAGCTTTTGCATTGAACAAGTTGAGAAAGGAACCAGTTTCGACACTTAACATCATAGTTAGTTGTCCAGCAATACTTCTCCAAACATGTGATGCCATGCATGAGATCTGGACCATTCTTCTAGCCATACCTTAGAAAACCACAACGTTAGGTGATCCTAGCCACTAGAAGACTTTCAATAATTACAAACAGATGGTTAAAAAGTCTCAACCAATGGCCAACATTTAACAATAAATCAGCTGTAATGCCCAAATCGCTACGTCATTTTTTTTTTCTGAGGTGCACATAACAGAACCCATCATTTTTTTGCCTTCTTCTATGATGGTATTTTCTCAATCCATTCCCAAATCAAACTAGATCTGCATAAGAAGAAAAAAAGAAATAGAAAAAAGAAAAAAAAATGGGAATTTTTCTAGAAAATATTACCAAGGTCACATGGCAACTGCCAGAAAGGTAATCTCCTTTCAGCTTCGATAATGAAATGTTAAAATATGTGTATTTTGCTTATTGGTTGCTTTCAGTTTCTCGTCTTCATCACTCAACCATCTCAAGATCCTATAAGGAAATGAATTCTACCATTGATAGCAGTTCCTATTAAGGTATCTAACAATGGGTGTTCTAGAAGAGATGAAAAGCAACTGATGCATGATTGAACCCACTTACTAGCATAAAACAAATTGTCAGACTCTATGCCATGCTTCAATAAATGAAAATCAAATTGTAGAAAAACTTACTGTTTCTCTTTTTTTTTTTTATCATTCACTTTTAAACACTAGTTGTATCTGTGGTCATATGGTTAGCATTGTTTGATCTGATCAATTTAACGCCTCACTACCACAACTTATGAATTATTCATAGTCTGCAAATGCATGGAATTCAAATTTATTTACATGTAGAGTCAAAACATAAAGAAATTTCCTCAGATACCATGAGTAAAAATTACATGGCTATATAATTTCGACAGACAAAAGCCACAGTTCCTGATCTTTATACTTACTCTTTGCTTTCCCAGAATAGGGGTAGTTCACTGTAAAGCATTCTGCAACCCTACAAAAAAGGCATGAAATTTTAGATTCATGTATTTATATCATTTCTTAGCAAAGTAATTGGCATTCCCAAAAATACAAAATGCAAATTAGAAGGATGCGTAAGCTCACTGATCTTTTTCTGTATATGGAAAGCTAGCCACCAAATTATTGTCGGTGAAAAGAGAGGAACGTCCATTAAAGAATAAGATAATGAAAAAGAAAGTATATACCAAAACCTATCTTTACTAGATACACTGGCTAGTCCATCATCAAAGGGCCACCAAGGATTATTATAGTTAACACCAAAACCTCCAAATTGGCAGTCAAAACCCTAAAAATCAAGAAAACATGAATAAATAACCATCAAATCCTCCAAATCAGCCATCAAAACCCTATAAATAAATAAAATATGAACAAATAAACATTAAATCTACCAAATCAACTATCAAAACCACCTGAAATTCTAATTTAAAAAATCCTCAAGATCCCCAAAATTCTAAAATCCCCAAATCCCTAATTTGTAATATCAGAATATCCCCAATTAGGGAATCAACACTACAAATCCCTAATCAGGGATTCGAAACTCAAAAATTCCCAATACACAAATCATTGCACAATGTTACTTGAAGGATTAAAAAATGCCCCAAATTGATATGAATAGATAAGGAGAGAGAGAGAGAGGGAGAGGGAGATACCTGATGTTGCAGCAGAATGCTCCTTGATGTGTGGTAGATCGAGCGGAGAGAGAGATACATGATGTTGTAGCAGAGGGCCGAGGAGAGAGAGAGAGAGAGAGAGAGAGAGAGAGAGAGAGAGAGAGATCGGGATAGAGAGAGTGAGAGGGAGAGGGAGAGGGCCGGAGACGGAGAAGAAGCAGAGAGAGGGAGCACGCATGAGAGGGAGAGAGAGCGGCACAGAGAGGGAGGGAGAGGAAGAGCGAGCGGCAGAGAGAGAGAGAGAGAGAGAGAGAGAGAGAGAGTCGCGTGAGAGTGGGAATGAGGTTAGGTTTTTTTTATTTTTCTTTTCTTTTATATACAAGAACCCTACCGGCAGCCGGTAAAGGGTCGGCCCATCGGTCGGATAAGGCCCTTTTTCTTGTAGTGGTTGAAGAATGTGCAGACTATGATTTACACATGTATCTATGTAGACACACACACATAAAGCCAGAGAGAGAGAGAGAGATGAACCTCTCTCCCTATCCATATGTCTGTGAGACATTCTACATGAAGACCAGCTAATTCCCTTGTTTTTAACTCATTTCCAAGAGGACCTTTATATCATCATTATTCTCATGCAACATCTAGAAACAACCAGAAAATTATATATGATTAAGTTCTAATTTAGAATGAAGCTTTGTCAAGTCTTGCAAGGTTGGCAGTTCAACCAGACTATTAAAGCATACCATCATTAGCCATTTGCTTTGACATACGGTCATGATGCAATTTTGCCCATGAAAATAACTGTACCATCATTAAGGTCCTTTTATTAGCCATTTTCTGCCCGCGGTGATTGAGATGAGCCAGTGTAGCAAGCGTGATGGAGAATCCCTTTTAGTGATGAGCCTATGTAGCAGAAGGTAAGGGAGCTTTATACCCTGGAACCTCCTAACGTGAGCTGGCACAATGGCTAGATGGATTGTATAAATACATCACTGTGGGTGCGGTTATATGGGCTCCCGGTAATGGGATGTAGAAAATTGGTGTCCATGGGCTTTTCAGATACTTTGATTGTGCCAATCGCTACGAGTTCTCTGTAATTTTCAGGTGGCCGATAATTTTTAAAGGGTTAATATTAAGACGAAGGCTCCTTATAAATGATAAAATAGTTAAAAATAGGAATATAAATGAGAAGTTAGATTTTTTTTATTTTTTATTTTTTTTTATAAGCTCGGCGTGGCCGAGTAACAGTGAAATCATTGGGTTATGATGTGGTACTATTTTATTGGTCCTCCAAGCATAACTTGCTTAGATGGCTTCGAGCAAGGCAAGGGCTCTATGGGATTGATTGTGATGTACTTGTTTTACCCATGCCATCTATCCATTCTGTCAAATCATTTTTATGGTATGAGCTACAATGCCCTGAAATTCAGGGGTCGAGCATAACTCAACTCCCGAGTTCCAAAACATCACTTATGCAACATATTTAATGATTGATGTATGTTGACTGTATTAGTGCATAAAACATGGAATAGATTAAGCCAAAACACAGATATAAGTCAGGGATAAGTGAATAAAGCAAGCGGAAGACTTATAGAAAAATATGTGTACAAGTGTAAATCCCTGAAGTACATATACAAACCAGGTCGTATGAAAGTGTTACTTATCAAAATTATAAGTATCAAGTTACATCATTTAAATTCCCAAAAATAATCCCAGCATCCCGCGCATCAGACCAAGGCTCGCTAGAACCCGTCTGAAAACTGCATATAAGAGAAAGCAGCCTCATCATCATCCATCTCCCGCTCTGCCTCAGAAGTCGCATCAACATCTGTAACATCAGAACCTAAGACAGAGTCTGGTGGGTGTTTAACACCGCCCCAGAAACGTGGGAGTGAGTGATCAACTCAGTGGAACAATAAGGCACTAGTTAACATGTTATCAGTTCAATCAAGCAGTAATGATAAAGCAGAACAATTAAATAAGTCCTAAGTACTCTTGTTAATGCAAGGATGTATGAAGAATGATGCGTGCCCTCACGCGTACACCCTCAGCGTCTTCATCTTACGTTACGCATGACACCACCTCAAAGTGCGCCACATCTACAAAGCACATGCAAATGCGGTGCATGGATATGATTACCAAGTTGTTATTAGTCCTTTTTCATACAGCAGGATTGGGAAGCTAAGATACCTTCCTCATATCACCATCCAACAGTGATCCATTCTAGGGTCGTCAGTCCTAGACATCTCATACGATCATATGGTTGAGGTCGTTGCAAAGGGCTCGTCACTAATCAATGCACGCCTTTCACACCTTTACTACCATAGTTCGGATCGTCACCTCCTTGCAGTATCCAGGTATGCTCGAGGTCACTACAAAGGGCTCGTCACCAAACAATGTAGGCCGACAGCACGAATATAGTGTCCGATACCACCATAATCGGCTCACGAGTTTAGTTGTTCACTGGTCACTATGGGGAGGCTCGTCACCCTAGCGTAGGCCGACAGCTCGACCACGGTGTCCCAGATTTTAGAGTAACATAGCGCTAACTAATCTACAAGTTTTGGGCCATATAGATACAATTTAAAGTGATTGATGCGAATTTCACAAGCAACGAGTATAGCGCTAATTACCCCAAAAACAACTACTTAAGGAAAGATAAGCATAAAATTTCCAAGGTCGTTACATGATCCCAAAAATGAGACATATCCAACTCAAGTGGACTGCACATGGGGATGCTTAGACATGTCTGTGTTGGTCATTGCATTGGTAGCTGCTAAGTCTCCTTGTTTTTGCTTTGGGTCTTTTTGGTTTTAGTGCAGGTCATGTGTCTTGGGCTGGCTATGCTGGTACCATCTGTTTATTCTTGTCCAGGACCAGTTTTTCCCTGGTTTTGATTTTGCTTTGTGCTGTATGGTGGGTGACTCATAGTAGCCCTTACCATCTCGGATGATTGGCGTGTTATTTAAGCAGAAGAAAAAGTGTAGAAAGATCTCTCTACACCACTTTATTTATAATGTTGCAGGTGAAAGAACCACTCTAATAATACAATCCTAAAAAAAAAAAAGATCCACAAATATATAATAAATAAATAAATAAAATTGCAGCAAATAACAACAAAGATGGAACCTGAAAGGAAAAAAAATGTTTCATATCATGCAAAAGTCCTGAAGCACATGCTAGGATTCTATTGATTGGCATTCTTACCAGCACATACATTCCAAAAACTAAAAAGAATGTGTCATCCAAGTAACCCAGAAACTCATTAGATCGTGACCTCTTCATCCAAATAAAATCCACTCATTCAAAGAGCGAGTGGTTCAGAAAAATGGGAAGAGGTATTGCATAAATAAGATGTTCTTCATGTTCAGTACTTAAAAAGGTGGAAATAATACTGATAATAGAACTCGCAACAAACTATGACAGTCTACCTTCTAATAACTGAGAGCCCGCATAGCCTTTTACAAAAATCCACCCCAGTATATACTGATCCTGCATTCAGTAAGAAAAATAAATAATAATAATAATGTTACAAAAGCATTCTCCCTGTAAATCAAACAGTGCACATATCTACTACCATTTGACTTTCAGTAAGACATACAAGGAGATTTTGTAGGCATGGGGTACTAATAACCAAACCTACTGCCTCATTTGTACAAAACAGGTACATAGCACAGAACATCCATGTTTTCATCACAATAAGGATTTACAAATTGTAACTGTTTGTGAAACAAAACCACCACCAGAATCGAAAAACTTACATCCAGACTTTAAATTAGTAAAGGCTTCAGATTCACAAAATAGGACCTGGAAACTCTGTTAACAAAAGAAGGGTTAGCATGAAAGAGGAAAATGAGGAGCTTTACTAAATACAACGCCCACATGCACCTGTTACAGGCGGGCATACACGTGGGATATCGAGTTGTGCTCCAGCCAGGTGGGTGATGTGGGTCTCACCACAAAAATCTAACCCAGTACATGGAGGGCCCAAATGCAGAAAGCAGACTCTTGAGAAATGAGAATCAGCCAGATTGGAAGATCCTGAACCTCTTACAAATGGCCTTTGAATGGATTGTGAAGCAGAGAATACAGCAACAATCCACATCCAACAGAAAACATTACAACGGTTAAAAGGTTAGGATCTTCCAATCCAAGAGCTTTCTAGGCATCCCCATCCAAGAGTGCGGCCCATCAGATAAATGGCATGGATCACTGAGCTGGATCCACCACTACCGAAAACCATTGAGTTGCTAACGCAGGTTTATTGAAAAATCAGATCAAGGGGAGAGAATTGCAGGAATCTGGAAAGCAAAACCAAAATCCAAAGTAACATTGTCAAATCTTGTCGAGAAGTCGGGAGTTGGGAAGAAATTTGGAGAAATAGGAGTAGAAATCTAGGGTTTTGAAATGAGTGAGTGAGTGAGTTGGAAAAGGGCAGTACCTTAAATTGGAGATGGAAGAGCGTGGAATGAGATCCGGATCTGTCTTTTTACTCTCTCAGCTCACGAGAGGAGAAAGTCCTGAAAAATACATAAGAAATCCACAGATGAAAAATGGAAAAAGAAAAAGCATCTTCTCACTTGAATTTTTCAAAATCCAAACCCTAGTTCTAGATCTAGTAAATCCCCACCATAACCAGTCAAAAAACCTTGCAAAGTGCAAAAAATAGATCCAAAACCATAGGAAACAAGAGAGTAGCAGATCTAGATACTTAATGGGTTATCAGGTTGCTGCAGCTGGAGAGATCCCAAAGCAGCCGTGAGAGAGAGAGAGAGAGCAAATGAAGGGGTTGGTTAGGGTTATTGATATGTTCGGCGCCCTTTACGGGCAGTGCACGTTGGGAGCCCTAAAAAAAGGGTCGACAATGCCGCACTTTGTTGTAGTGACAATTTCCAGCTCAAGAACTATTGGCGAAGTGTAACCTCCCAAAAATGGAAACTTGGTTTCCCTCCTTAGCTGGCAAATCGTAAAAGCCTCTCACCCTCAATCCTATCCACTCAACCCGATGCATCCTAGCCATAGAAGCTATGGTTTAACCCAAAAGAAAAAGAGAGAGAACCACCGTTCATTGGTCTAAACAGACAGCGTCTATTTGCGGCTGTTGTGGGCCACCATCATGATCAGTTTGGACCATCCAGACCGTTCATCAAGTTCATATTGAAATATTGACCAAACCCTCTATATTTCCACGTGTGACTGGGTATGTACATGTTCTCAATCTCGGGCGAAATGAGAGTACGTGAGAGAGAGTTTCTGAAAATGAAAATCTAATTCCCTCCTGCAATGCTGGAAACCGCAACAGAGTATTCCCGCAATCCCTACCATCCATTCCGAAACATCTCAGACATCCATGACTAGTGCTATTAGGGATTGAAACCCTAAACTATTGAGGAGAGCTATACTTCTCAGTTTCTTACAACAAAAAAATGCCGCCGTTTCTTCCTCCCTTCTAAACCACTGTGTAAATGCCATCTAAGCTTCGAAAACCTATATGTGAAAGCTTCATTGAGGCATTTTAGGGAGTCCATGAAGATCAGATCGTAGAGCAGCGCCACTGTTTAAAAGTTGCCATTGGAGCTTCGTCATCTTCCTCGCCAAACCTTCATAACCGATCCGAGCGAATGTCTGGCTGAACTCAGTAACATGGTTGGGCTTATCATAGCAAAGGTGATGAGAAAGAAGAAAGAGTCAGGAAGGAGGGGAGGAAGAAAAGAAGATAGAGAGAGAGAGATCGTGGGTGTTAGAGGCGCAGTCTGAGTTCAGTCCGGGCTTAGTCGCACGACCTGTCAAGTCATAAGAGAAAGAATAGGAAGATGAGGAAGAAGCAGATGGAAGAGAGAGAGAGAAAGAGAGAGAGAGAGAGAGTCCGAGAGAGTCTGAGAGAGGGCGGGAGTGGGGATGGTGCCGCACTCCCGTTCGGGCTCGGGTCGAAGTCGAGGGCTGCCACAACAGCTCGACTCAGTCGAGTCATCTGTCCGAGTTGGGTTTGTTTGGGCCCTCTTGAGCCTTCGAACAGGAGGAAAGAAGAAGAGGGAAAGAGAGAACAAGATGAGAGGGAAAAGAGAGGAGAAGAAAGAGAAGAAAAATAAATAGAGAGGGAGAATGAGTCAAGCTGAGTTGACTCAGTGAGTCGATCCACCGTTTCAACGACGAGTCGGGCTTACTGGGTCTGAGTCTGACTTGAACTCAGACCTTGTAGAAGGCTAGAGAGAAGAGAAGAAGGAAAGAAAGATGAGGAAGAAGAAGAAATGAAGAGGTACGAGGAAGGAGGAGAGAGTTGAAGGTCGTGTCGGCTCAATGAGTCAACCCACTCATTTCAGGGTTGAGCCAGATTAGTTGCAGGTTGAGTTTGGTTGGGTTAGCAGCATTACATCAGGGATTGGAATTGATTTTAAGAGCCATTCGCAACATCTAAACCTCATTTGATTTGCAGAGAGAGTCCACACTCTAAGGTGAGGAGTTTCCCACATCGCTTCTTACATTCATTAGTTCCCATGATAGTTTGAATCTAATGTGCAGAATTTTATAATAATGTGATTATTAATTCATTCCTTCATTCCTATGTTGTGTGGACGATAATGGAGTAATACTTAAATTCCTATTACTCTAATCCCAAATTTATTAACTATGTGTGTAGAATTTAACTTTATACTCTCTATGTCACATTAGTAACTATTTGATTATAAGTGTAATTCTAATAATCATGATGTAAGCCTGGATGTTATATTTCATTTTAACCCATAAATTGTTTAACAAAGAATATTTGTGGAATGTTTTTTCTAAGAAATGAAGAGTGAATTTTCAATTGTTTTAAATAAGTTTAATCCTACTTGATATTGATATGCCTTATTTGTGGACCCTTATTAGAGTCTAGGGTAATTATCAAGATCCTTGTTAAAATCATGTTTGGATGTTTAATCATTGTTTAAAAATCTGAAGATTTGATGATGTCTTCAATTTAAGAAACATTCTTGCCAGATTTATGAGTTTTTCCGAGTGCTCGATGTAAGTCACACTCTGATTGAATTCCTGAAGGCTCTAACATTTCAGTTAAACTCACAGAGCATGTGCATTTGTGCCACTTTGGGCATTATTTCTTTACATAAGGCTTTTCCAGGATTAGACACTCCTTGGGCGTACCCCATGTATTTTTCCACGAGATATCCTTGGCCACACTCATTTACATGGATTTTTTTAGGTAGATAATCTACCGCAGGCGGTCTGCATGGTCTTTTCCGAGTGGCTAGTTCTCCTTGGGCGTACTTATGAGTATTTTTTTGGGTGACTAGTTCACCTTGGGGGACCCCTTTATTTTGATAGCTGGATGTGCATCCCTAGATCTGTGACTTGAGCATACATTCATACATCCATACATTTACATTTAAATTCACATTATCTTCAAAAGATTGATTATGTCTGGTTTAAACTATTTTGGAATGACATGGTATGCATGAATCCTTGCGGGAAATTCCCACTGAGTTTTCACTCACCCAATCATGCTGTTGCACCAAATAGACGCATGTTTGATGAGAGGTGGAGACCCTTATGATGGGATCCCAGGGGCGGCTGAGTAGGAGATTGGCGATGAGGACCTTTATGCCGATGTGATTGAGCCGTTGGAGCTCAATTAATATCTTAACATATTTTGTATTTTAGACTTTATGTTTGGTTGGAATTGTAATAATATTCCCCTTACTTTGAGATTTCATTTTTGGCTTCCATTTAAATGTATTAAACTTGTTGTTACTCTTGATATCTTTGGCTTATGTAGTGATTGCTTTACTTTATGCTTTGAAATTTACTATTAATTGGATGTATGATGGTCCATTTTATAACGTAATATTCGGGTTCTCAATGAGGAACAACTATCCTCGGGTTTTGAGAACCATGGTGTTACACCTATCCTATTCAGTTGGATGATAGACTAGTAAAAACCTAAAAATCTAAATTTTCCATCAACATAGTTCTCTCATGAAGCATTCATGTGATAATTTTAGGGAATCCAACCATGCACGATGCCATAGACTATCATGAATAACGAATTTTATAGATTACACTTCTCAAAATAAATTAAGAAGATATTTAAAGCTATCACAGCATCTATTATAATTTGAGTCACAATAAACCATAGAAAATTAAAAATATTCCTTTAATCAAACTATAAATCAATAGGAATTCAACATATGCTTGAATCAAAGCAAATGAAGCATCAAAATAAACTACAACTTCACCTTTTAGCCCTAACTAAGAGATTAGCTAGTCATAGGTAACTTAAAAACAGAAGAAAAAATAAAAGATATACTAGAATCCATGAAGAAATCAAAGTGGAAGAACATTATCGGCGCTCCACCTAGGCCTTCTTTCCATTTCCAAACCTTAGAAAATGATTTAAAATAGCCTAGGGACTCCTTTATACCCCAAGTGTAGGTCACGATGTAGTAATAATCTCGGTAAGACCGAGTTCGAATCCACAGGGATTGAAACTTATACGCTTCTGAAATTTATGGGAAGTAAAACTAGAAAAAAATGTGAAACTAATTCTGAAGTATTTAAGAGAGTAATTGTGAATTAAGTATTTAAAACTAAGAATTTAAAGGTAGGAACTAAGGTGCCAAGGATCCACTTGTAGTGCTCAGGGAGCCTTCTTGCTTGATTCAAGTAACACAATTAGAGTAAAGTCCTATCCTATCCAATTGGAAAATATATCAATAAAACCAAATCTAAATGTCCATTGACCTAATTGCTAATAAAGGAGAATTATGATAATTAGCAGGGATTCTATCACCAAACCATGCCTAGGAGACAATGGCAAACAACAGGATTTACTAATCCTATAATCTCAAACCAGGAGAATTGTGAAAATTAGGAAGGATTCCACCACCCTACCATGCCCAAGGGATGATAGTGAACAACAGGACTTACTAATTTCATAATCTCAAATCAGGAGAAGAATATCCTTAAAGCTATTACAGATCTACTGTAATTTGAGTCATAATATACTATTAAAAACTAAAAGTATTCCTTAAATATCAAATTAGAATCCATGGAGTTCAATATAAACATGAATCAAAGAAATAGAAATATCCCATCATGCTATAAGCTTCACCTCCTAGCCCTAGCTAAGAGGTTTAGCCAACTATAGACATGATTGGACTAAAGTCTCTTAAGAAAAATATGAAAACAACTAAGGAAGAAGAAAAAATCTTGGTAACGGCTTCTCCACCCTTTCGCTCCACTTCTTAAACCCTACAAGATGCCTAAGAACATCATAGGGAGTCTCATTTATAGTTGTGGAACTCCAACTTTTGCACCTAATTGGTAAACTCTAGAAACTGCCATAAATTTATGATGTTTGATAAAATAGACTTCACTCTACACAGTTTCCCAAAATAGACCTCACTCTATGCAATTTCACAAATGACCTAGAGTTTTAGAATATGCTTTTTCAGGATGATTTCAGGATTCTTTTTCTTCACTATAAATCTTTAATTCTCTTCATTCCTCACTTAGTTTTCTTGGATATTTGGCATGTGAATTCTTCAATCTTGGTCTCCTAAGATCCATCCCCTGCCTTGGTGATTCTTGAGTATCAAATCTATGCTTTTTACACCCTTTTCAATCCAAGCCCTTAAATTCACCTTGCAACATAAACATGAGTAAAATAGAACATTAAGCATTATCATGTTTATAAAATCAAGATATAAATGGGGGATAATATGCAATATTTGACCCTCAACACAATCCCCAACCAGTATTTGACTAGTCCCAAGCAAAGTATGCGAAAAATATTTCGAGAACCACATGATAATTTTTATAAGCTCAAGTGGTTTTAAAAAAAAATAATCCAGATAATAGAATTCTCAAATACATCAATGTCGTGCATTACCTTCTCCTAAACTTTAACACTCGATAAGTTTCATAATCAAGTTTAAAGCATTAATCCTTCAATTAGAACAAATCCAAACATTGAGTTCCATGGGTGAAGGTTCATTTCTTCACTTTCATGATAATATTGATAATTAAAAGAGCATTCAGGACAACCAAAACCTAAACCAAAACTTGCCTTACAGTTCATCTTTTAGTTCCCTCTTTTATTCCTCCAGCTTTTGATTTTTCCATCGATGGCTTTCACGTTATGTCAACCTTTTTAAAGATCTTTAATAGGTGGTCTTTTTGAAGACAACTGTTTTCAAGTTGGGTATTATTATTATTATTTTAAACATGATGGATGAATTTCCCAGGTGGGTTCCTTTCATGCTAAAGAATCATCAAGTTAACAATTCAATGTTGACTGAAGCTTTAATGTGATTGCTAGATGTGGCATGTAAAATCATGACTCGATCAATGTTTAAAACTTCTACACATGGATTAATAACTCAAACTTAACTTTGAAATCTCCAAGTAACTGAATCCAATGGATATAAATCATTAACATTAAGCATCTTATACTTCTATTTTTTTTAAAAAATTCCAATTTTCTGCACTTTTTTTTCATAATTTTTGCTCAAAGACTAGGAGAACAACTAATTAGGTAACCTGATCCCCATCCCCAACCTAAAATCTACATTGTCTTCAATGTAAAAGAAATAAACATGTAATGCAAGAGAGGTAACGAAAAGAAAAGATAGTACTTGAAGAAGTAATTTTAAGGCTTTTCCAATGATCTCAGTACGAAGATGGGTTAGCACAAAAGACTCGAGTAGATAATAAGCAAACTATCCTAAAATAGTGTAAAGCAAACTATCCTAAACAACGAAAAGTAGTAAACCTAACTACACCTTCGTCAGACTAGGAGGTCAATCCTGGTAAACAGGATCATTCAGAGGTATGGACATGTCCTCTTAATCAATTTTTTCAACAAATGGCTTTAAACGGTCTCCATTCACTTTGAAATCATTGTCATTATTTGGATTCTGAATATCGATAGCCCCATGAGGATAGACATTAGTAACAGTGAAAGCACCGGTCCAACAAGATCTGAGTTTATTTGGAAAGAGACGTAATCAAGAATTGTACAAAAGGACCTTCTGACCTGGTGTGAATGATTTTCAAAGAATGTGTTAGTCATGAAACACCTTCATTCTGTCCTTGTAAATTCTCGAGTTATCGTATGCATCATTCCGGATTTCTTCAAGTTCATTCAATTGAAGTTTGCGCAATGAGCCAGCGTTGTCCAAATTAAAGTTCAGATTTTTAATCGTCCAGTAGGCCCTATGTTCCAACTCCACAAGTGGCAAGTCTTCCCATAGACGAGTCTAAAGGGATACATTCCAATAGGAATCTTAAATGCAGTACGGTAAGCCCATAAAGCATCGGTCAAGCGGAGTGACCAATCCTTGCAGTCAGGGTTAACCATTTTTTTCTAATATATGTTTAATTTTCCTATTGGAAAACTTAGCTTGCCCACTTGTTTGTGGGTGGTATGGAGTGCTCACTTTGTGAGAAATGCCATATTTCTTCATTAAATTTGCAAATGGCCTATTGGAAAAGTGTGATCATCCATCAGTAATGATGGATCAAGGCATTTCGAACCGGGAAAGGATGTTTTTTTTTAAAAAGAATTTAATGACGGTTTGATGGTCATTGATCCGGCATGGGATCGCTTCAACCCATTTAGTGACATAGTGTCTATTAGCAAAATATATAAATTTTCAAAGGATTAGGAGAATGGTCTCATGAAATCGATGCCCCAGTAATCAAATGCTTCTATGATAAGAATGGGGTTTAAAGGCCTCATATTTTTACAGACAATGCTCCCAATTTTTAACAACGCTCACAAGCTTTGCAAAACTCATGAGTACCCCTGAACATAGTGGGCCAATAAAACTCACATTGCAGAATTTTGGCTATGGTCTTTTTAGCAGAAAAGTGACAACCACAAGCCTAAGAGTGACAAAAGGAGATGACACTTTGGTGTTCATTGTCTGGCACATATCTCCTTAACATTTGATTTGGGAAATATTTGAATAAATACGGATCATCTCAGAAGAATTTGCATACCTTGGCAAAGAATTTCTTTTTATCTTATGCAGTTCAATGTGTCGGCATGGAACCTATGGCAAGATAATTAGCAATATTCACGAACCAAGGTGTTTAAGAGACTTTAAACAATTATTCATCAGGGAACATGTCATCTATATGTGTTGTCTCAAGGGAATCAGAGAGATTAAGGTAGGAAAGGTGGTCAGCTACTACATTTGTTCTCCCTTTTTATTATTTATTTCTAAATCAAATTCCTAGAGTAGAAGGATCCATCTTATCAAGCAGGGCTTAACATCATTCTTAGAAAGAAGATACTTGAGCGACGCATGATCCATGTAGATGATGATCTTAGATTCAATTAGGTAGGACCTAAATTTGTCCAAAATGAATACTACGGCTAAGAGTTCCTTTTCCGTAGTAGTGTAATTCACTGGAGCATGATTTAAGGTTCTACTTATATAATGTATAACGTAAGGCCTCTTATCTTTTCTCTTACCTAATATTGCCCCAAGAGCATAGTCGAATGCATTGCACATAAGTTCAAAAGGGATACTCCAATTGGATGGCTGCATGATAGGTGCGATCGTTTACATGCCCTTGAGCTTAGGAAAAACTTATTGGCATTGCTCAGTCCACTTGTATGGTATATCCTTTTGAAGTAGATTTCATAAAGGACAAGAGAGGTGACCAAAGTCCTTTATGAATCTTCTGTAAAATTTGGCGTGTCCTAAGAAGGATCGCATGTCACGTATGTTTTTAGGTGGAGGTAAGTTAGAGATAAGATCAATCTTATCCCTGTCTATCTCAATTCCCTTAGAAGAGATGATATGTCTCAGGACAATTCCCTTACAAACCATGAAGTGGCACTTCTCCCAATTAAGTACTAAATTCTTTTCCTAACATCGCTTCAACACATGTTTTAAAATTTTCAAACATTGGCTGAAGGATGGACCAAAAATTGAGAAGTCATCCATGAAGACCTCTAAATATTGCCCCACCATATCAGAAAAAACACTCAACATACATCGTTGAAAAGTGGCGGGAGCATTACATACTCCGAATGGCATCCTTTAGTAAGCAAAGGTGTCATGAGGATATGTAAATGTCATTTTTCCTAATCTTCAAGGGCTATCTTGATCTGAATGTAGCCCAAATATCTGTTAAGGAAACAGTAATAGGAATGACCAGCTAGCCTTTCTAAAATTTGATCGATGAAGGGCAAGGGAAAGTGGTCTTTTCTCATGTTGATATTCAACTTCCTATAGTCAATGCACATTCTCCAACCGGTAGTGATCCTAGTTGGCACGAGTTCATTGTTAACATTGGATATGATGGTGATTCCTGACTTTTTAGGAACCACCTGAGTTTGACTCACCCATTGACTATTGGATATTGGGTATATGATACCCACATTTAATAGCTTAAGAACCTTAGCCTTAACTACTTCCTTCATGTTTTGATTTAGTCTACATTGTGGTTGTTGGGAGGTCTTCACATTATCCTCAAGATGAATGCTATGAGTACAAATCAAAGGGTCAATTCCCTGAAGGTCCTTAATAGACCATCCAAGGGCACCTGTGTTCTCAATGAGAGTAGAGATAAGCGTAGTCTCTTGTTCTTGCTCTAGGTGGGAAGAAATGACCACCGAGTATGTCTCATTTTGACCAAAATAGACATATTTCAAATCAAAGGGCAAAAGTTTTAGGTCAAGCTTCAGTGCCTTGATGTTAGACGGTAGAGGCACTACATCAGTTTGGGGCAAATTTTCAAATTGTGGCCTCCACCTGTTAACTTCAAGTACTGGCACAGTATCAAGCATGACACTTGTCTCCTTAATTGTATCATCATCCAAATCATGGGAGTGTGCTAAGCATGTCTCTAGAAGGTCAGATGATAACATCATTAGGGTTTTTGAAAAGGCCAAGCTAAATGTCCTAGAGGGGGAGGGGGTGAATAGGATTATTCCAAATTAAAAATAAATGTGGAATACAAGGATAAATAGCACAATCAAATATTAAAATAACACAAGTAAATAGCAACCTCAAATGCACTAGTCTTGAGAGGTTGATACAAACTTAGTTCTAAGGACAACCTAACACCAAAAACCAAAGGCTTATGGCAGGACAACCATACTAGAACGTTTGTAAGTATCAAAAACTCAAAATAATAAAGAGGCAAAGGAAATAAACTAAGTTATTACAACATTCACCACAAGTGCATAAAATAAATTACACCATTTATTATAAGTACATAAAGTAAATTACAACATTCACACACATAAGCAAATCCAATCATCCACCACAACTTCAGGAATTATAGTGATTTGTTTATGTGTACACCAACTGTTAAAAAATAGCCACACAACTACTCCACTCCAAATATCCACACCCACGAGATATTGGCTTTCACTATGAAAAAGGTTTTTCAAGGTTCACCTTAAAACCTTCACAATTGTGCCTTTAGATAAGCTTACACAATTACACAAACCCCACATTGAGATTTTCTGGATTACCTCATTAAAATCCAAAACTGAGATTTTCCAGGCACAACCTCACAAACTACAAAAGATACATAAAATATAAATGATACTTATCTGAAAATTCTCCTTCTAAAGAAGCCCGGTAGAACCAATCCGATGTAGACGAAGATTTCAATGTTCAGTCTCACAAATGAAAGGTTATAAATCTAAATGATTTTTAAATTAATTCAGCCTAAGTTAGCTTGATTTGATTTTGATCTCAAGGTGGGTAAAATCACAATTCCCTTCTTGAAAGAAATATAGTTGAATGGAGATCACAAAATCAAATGCATAAAGTTATTTAAGAGAATTTAAAATGAACACAATATATCTTAAGTAGTGCAGGAACTTATCTCTCAAAATGATGGCTTGATATAGCTTCGAATGAATGAAAATTTCTAAGATTCGTCCACTATTTATAGGTGAAAATACTATTCTCTCGACTTGTCTAAGGATTGGTTCAACTGGCCGAAGGACGAACCAAATTTCAAAATTTCTAATGCGATAAGCTAATGTCGTTACTTAACTGATCGAGTAGCTTTCTTGACTAGTCGAGCAATGCACTTGACTTGTCGAGTGGGACTAAAAAATTTTGTTGGACTTTGAGTTGAGCCTGTATGACTGGTCGAGCAGTCTCCACGATTGGTTGAGGGTCCAACGGAAAATTCTGAAAATTCATAAAAAACCTTGGACTAGTCGGAAAACTCTTGGACTGGTCGAGCGAGAGCTTGGACTAGTCGAACAAAGACTTGGACTAGTCAAGAAAATGACCTATAAACTTATGAAATAACCCACATAGCATATGCAATGAATATGACCTAACTTATGGTTAATTTAGGGTCATCCATACCTTGTTTGTGAGTTTGAACAATTAAAAATCGTTCGCTCTGCAAATTCACACACTTGAAATACTTGAAGCTTGTCTTCAAATCTTGAACTCGAGCTTGAGAAAAGACTTGAATTCTTGAGTCTTTAAAGTACTGATCTTGAAGATTATACTTGAACTTGAGCCTTGAATTGGTACTTGTATTTGAGCTTGAAATCTTGAACTTCGACAACGCTTCTTCAACTTGAATACATAGAGAAGTTCGATGAAGACTTGGACAACTTTAAAATGCATAAAATTGATCTAATCATCTCATCAAAACATAATACAGATTCTACATGATTTGGCACAACAAAATTTGACAACTTTGGGTGCTAGATATACAATATAGCATTTACAATCTCCCCCTTTATCAAATTTGTGACAAAACCAAGTAAAGAATCATGCAACAGCTACCACAAAAAAATCATGCATAATAAAGAATCATGCACCAACTGTACAACAAATACTCTCCCCCTCAATACATTACTCCCCCTCAATCCAGGCGAGGTGATATGTAGAATCTATATAAATCAAATACATGTCCAATCCAGAAAAAATACACCATATCATTTATACAATATCTACATTCATACATCCCCAATCATCATAAAGCATTAAAATCAAGCCATAATTTCTCCCCCTTACAATATGATAGAGGAAGGAAAAATAATCAATTGATATAATCAAAGAGAGATGAAAAGTATAAGAAATAAGAGAGTAAATCATAAACATGTTCAGCAAAATATATTTAGGAAACATAAAGTCATGCTCACAAGCCAAAAAATTATCCAAGTTAAAAGTTAATACATGCCCAAAGAAAAAGTCTAATAAGAACCAGAAGAAGGAGCAGGGATAGAAGGATCAATCTGATGTAATCCCTTATTAATGCGCCTAAGGTATTTGTGCATATATTTGAATTGAGTATCTTGGGATACATGCAAACCTTCTACCTTTTCCTCTAAGGTTCTTAAACGCGCATCAAAATCAGAAGGCTGAAAGTCAAGATCAGCCTCATAATCAGATTCTAATTCATTAAATAAATCATCCATGTTTATGTCATCTGGAGGTAAAACATCTTCCTCTCCATCTTCTTCAGCAACTCCTACATCATCCCTATCAACTTGGCCGGGTACCAACCTCAGATTTATCTTGTCAATGTTAGAATTGTTGAAGGGTAAATGAGAAATAGAAGCTTTCTAACAAGCATAACCACAAGACTATGAATAGCTAACGTGGTCATCAGATATATAAAGAGAATATCACTATGGCCAGGATGGAGACGAAACTGAATAATGATATAGCAAATAAGAGAAAGAAGACATATTGAAATACTAGAAACAACTGAGTAAAGTATGCGAGCCATAAAAGAAGTTAACTCAGTTTTGTTACCAAACCTAGGATACACATTAGAAATGAAAATACGATGAAGAATCCTGTATCTGAGTAACATATTCTTAGAACTGAGCGCAATACCAGAGTTTCATTCCACATTCATGTTACATAACACTCTAGTTAGCATACGTTTTCCAGATTCAGATGGTCTCGCAACTAATGTAAAAATAGGTACTCCATCATTCACCGGAATATCCATTAAACCGGATATCAAGTGACGTTCTACATTAACCGGACCTTCTCTAGTTGTCATAGTAAAAGTTTAATTTTCAACAGAGAAGTCACTTATATAAGCAAAACATGGCCTGTGCAATGGACCGGTATGCAGGACCGCCCCGATTGAAAATGTTAGCCCATCCTATAGCTTTAAGGAGGGGAACAATATTGAAAGGACTCAAATGATTAGAGTTAACTGTTCGCTCAAAAATTACATTGTGGAGACGGATATCCAACACATATTCGGGGTCCTCTTCGGGTGGTCAAAGAGTACGCATCGTAATCGGTGCGAAATGGGAAGAAGTGGGACCACGAGAGGATCTCTTCTTGTATCTACTCTCAATTACACAATGTACAAAAGGAATACAAGAAAGGAATGGAGGGTTTCTCCCAAATCAGATTTTAAGCTAGAAAACCAAAGAAACCATAAGAAAACTTGAAAGAAACTTCAAAATCAAGGAAATAGAAGTGCAAAATTCTTAAATCCAAAAGGAAAATGGAAAAGATGCATTAAACAAGTAACAATCGAAGGTGGGTTCGACCGGCCGTGGAAGGGTTTGTTGGAGAAGATAAGAGAAATGAAGAAAAAGTTGCGTTTTGCACATTTAAAACCCCCAAACCCAAGCTACTCAACTAGTCGAGTACATAATCGACCGGTCGTGCTACGACTGGTCGAGTGTGTACTCAACTGGTCGTGCAACCTTAAACATTTCCATTTTTCAGCAATTTTTAATTTTTTTTTTTTTAAAAAAAACACATGTAATATAGTACAAATAAACACAATTAACTCAGATCACATTACACATACCAATATCTAATTTCAATTTAGCAAACCTATTTCTATCAAGTGGTTTCTACAAGTTGATTTTCTGTTTGAACATAATCTAATGAAATAATCTTATCTTCCACTAATTCACGAATATAATGATATCTAATGTCAATATGCTTTGTTTGTGAATGTTGGATTGGATTTTTAGAAATGTTGATTACACAAGAATTATCGCAATACAGAACCATAAAATCTTGCACAAATCTGTAATCATTTAACATCCTCTTCATCCACACAAGCTGAGTGCATGCATTATCGGCTGTAATATACTCAGCCTCAGCTGTGGAAAGAGATACGAAACTCTATTTCTTACTATGCCATGAAACAAGATAGTTCCCGACGTAAAAAAAATCTACCGCTTGTAGACTTGCAGTCATCAATATTACTAGCTCAATCAGCATCCGTATAACCGGCTAATTGAACATTAGTATCATGGGGATACCAAAGACCAAGATTGGTCGTACTTGCGACATATCTCAAAATATACTTAACAGTAATCAGGTGGGATTCTTTAGGGTTAGATTGATATCTAGCACAAATTCCTATGTTAAATGCAATATTAGGTTAGCTCGTAGTTAAATATAATAAACTACCTATCATACTGCGATATAACTCGGGATCTATACTTTTACCTATTGAATCCTTAGAGAGCTTAAGTGTCGTACTCATAGGAGTATCAAAATTTTTACTAATCTTTAATCTAAACTTTTTCACCAAGTTTAGAGCATACTTGGTTTGAGAAATAAAGATTCCGTCTTCAAGTTGTTTCACTTGCAGACCTAAAAAGTAATTTAGTTCACCAACCATGCTCATTTCAAACTTGGACGTCATCAAATTTGTAAACTCAACAGACATGTTAGAACAAGTAGATCCATGGATAATGTGATCAACATATATATGTACTATCAGTATGTGATCATTGTGTTTCTTTACAAATAGTGTCTTATCAACACTTCCCATTATAAAGTTATGACTTAGTAGAAACTTAGTCAATTTCTTATATTATGCCCTGAGAGCTTGTTTTAATCCATAGAGTGCTTTTTTCAAGTAATAAACATGATTAATATGTTTAGGGTCTTCAAAACCAGTAGGTTGTTTTACATATACTTCTTCATGCAGATTATTGTTCAAAAAAGTACTCTTGACATCCATTTGATAGATTTTGAAATTTTTTATGATAATCAATAAGTATAAACAATCTGACAGATTCAAGATGAGCTACTGGGGGCAAAGGTTTCATCATAATCGATGCCTTCTATCTGAGTATACCCTTATACAACTAGTCTATCCTTATTTCTTATAATGTTACCTAATTCATCAGACTTATTTTTAAAGATCCATTTAGTTCTAATAATATGTTTATCATTAGGTCTATGAACTAAGTACCATGCATCATTCCTTACGAATTGATTAAGTTCATCTTACATAGCTACTATCTAGTTTTCATTAGCAAGCGCTTCTTTTACATTGTCTGACTCAATCTGGGAAGTGAAGCACACATAATTACAAATGTTTTCTAGTTGTCTATGAGTGCGTACACTAGTGAGAGGGTTCCTAAGAATTTGATCAGTTGGATGGTCTTTAATCAACCACAATTCAGTGTCATTTTGACTAGATGAAGAGTCTGGTTTATCAAATAAAGAGACTTCATCATCTTCTGAACTTGAGACAGGTGTATTCAGGTGATCATCTATAACCACATTAATGGAATCTTGAATTACATCGGTCCTCTTGTTGAGAACATGATACGCTCGACTATTTAGCGCATATCCTAGGAAAATGCCCTCGTCACTTTTAATGTCGAATTTTCTCAGATTTTCCTGGTCACGTTGAATATAGCATTAGCTGGCAAAAACTTAAAAGTATTTGACTGTCAGCTTCTTATTGAACCATAGTTCATATGTAGTCTTATTATTTGACTTTCTAGTATAAACACGGTTAATAATATAATAAGTTGTGTTCACTACTTCAGCCTAAAGATTTTTAAGAAGTTTCATGTTGTTTAACATCACATTAGCCATTTCTTGACGAACATGATTTTTTTCTTTCAACAATCCCATTCTTTTGAGGTGTCTTAGTAGTAGAAAATTTATGCTATATACCATGATCTCTACAGAACTTTTCAAAACTGCTATTGTCAAATTTAGAACCATGATCACTACAGATTTTAGAGACATGATTCCTTCTCAGTTTGGATACTCTTGAGTACCCTTTTCACTTCATTGAGAGTTTCAGATTTCTCTCTCATGACAACTACCCATGTATACCTCGTAAAATCATCTACTATTACCAGAATATATTTCTTACCGCCTTGACTCTCCGTTCTAGTAAGTCCAATAAGATCCATGTGGAGGAGTTCAAGGGGTTTGGATGTGGCACTGGAGTTCATTTTCTTGTGAGCACTCCTAGTTTGTTTTCTAATCTGACATTTGCCATAAATTTTATCCATTTTCTTCAACTTGGGTAGACCTCTTATTACTTCACCTTTGCTCAGTCTATAAAGATTATGGTAGTGTACATGTCCTAAGCGTTTATGCCATAGTTCGGTCTCATTGGTTTGGACCATGTAACAAGATAACTTAGATGAGCTTGAATCACTGACTATATAGTAGTTCTCAGATGTTTTGCGACTAGTTAATATCATAGAACCATTCTCATTATAAATCTCACACCCTTGGTTGGTGAATTTGATGTTATGTTTATTATCACAAATTTGAGAAATGCTTAAGAAATTAAGCTTAAGGCCCTCTACAAACAAAATATTCTCAAATGGAGGAAGATTAAAGAGTTTAATCATACCTTGGCCAACAATTCTGTAGTTTCTACCATCACCGAATGTGACTGATCCATCAGTCGTATCTTTAAGATTGATGAACAAATCTTTGTCACCTGTCATGTATCTAGAATAACCACTGTCCAGGTACCACTTTGATTGACTCAAAGCCTTGGAAGCGATGTGGGCTACTAGATAAGCAACCTTAGGGACCCATTTCATTACTGTTTTGGGTTTTGGAGTATAGTTAGTTTTTCTACGCTTGTAGTTATTATATATTCTACCATTCAAGTTAGATTTTAGAAGCTCCTTGAGTAAATTTACAATTTTCTCAGCTAAGGGGTTATGACTCTGATTTCTATAATTGATATGGTTGCTTTTAGGCTTCATAGCCTGAAAAGTTTTAGGATTTTTAATACTATTTTGATTTAGACTTTTCCCCTTTGAGTTAAAGGACTCCCCTTTAACAAACTTAGGTGGAGTGGACTTACTTTTAGGAGGTGTATTCTTATTGTAGCCCAGACCAGATCTATTGCCACATTTCCTTAATCTGGTTAGAATCTTTCTAGTTTAGGATCACCCTAGGCATACCTCCAAGTATCCTTTAAACTTAAGAGAGAAGAGACTTTTAGTTTTAGTTTTTCATTTTCTGATTTAAGATTTTCAACTTGGGATGTTTTGAAATCTAAATCACACTTAGCTTTTTCAAAACCATCAGAAAATGTGAATTTTCTAAAACTAAGTTATCAAAATCTTATTTTAACTTTAAAAACTTTTCTTTTTGAAGTTTTAGTTTTACATCTATCTTGTAACTTTCCTTGTATAGGGCATTATCGGCATCTTGTAAATCATCGTCATTTTTAGGGTCGCTTCTCAGATTTTCATCATAAGTAGAATTACAATTGTCTGAAGAAGTGACTCTGGCTAGAGTCATTAAGGCTTTGGCCTCATTAGTAGACTTGAGTTCAGAATCATCAGACTCAGAAGAAGCTTCAGAGTAAGATGACTCATCCCATGTGGCCAACATACCTTTCTTCTTAGGTTTGTCCCTTTTTGGACATTTGTTTGCCAGATGTCAGTATTCATGGTAGTTGAAACATTGGCTGTCTTTAATAGATTTTCAATTTTTACATCTAGTCCTTTTCTTTTCAGAAGGTTTTTGAAAATCTACCCTCTTTTTACTTTTAAAAATTTTATAAAACTTCTTGGCTAATAATGCTATATTATCTTCAGAATTTTCACAGTCAGAATTACTAGCTTTATCATGAGAAATATTTTTAGAAGACTTAAGGGCTATAGACTTACCTTTGGGAGCCTTAAAATTTAACTCATAGGTTTGTAAAGAACCAATAAGCTTTTCAACCCTCATATTATCTGTATTACGAAGTTCCTGAATGACATTAACCTTAGAATTGAACCTATCAGGCAATGAGTGCAATATCTTTGCACAAACTTTACTTTCCGGGATACTATCACCATGACCCCACATAGAGTTGGCTATGTCATTTAACTTAGTATAGAAGTCCATGAAAGTTTCACTTTCTTATATATGAATCTCCTCAAACTGAGTGGTGAGGATTTGAAGTTTAGATTTCTTGACAATAGTCATACCCTCGTGTGTCATTCTAGAATGTCCCAGGCTTGATTTGTAGTATCACAAGATATAATTCTTTTAAATTCATCCAATGATAGTGTGCAAGTGATTGCATTTAAAGCCTTTGCATTGGCAATACTCTCAATTTTTTGAAGTGTGGTCCATGAAAAATAAGGTGTAACTTTATCACATTTAGTTCCATCAGTGCCTAGAACTTCAGTTGTGGGTGGGTTCCATCTAGTCACTATGGCTTGCTACACGCTCTCATCTATGGACCTTAAAAAGATCTTCATTCTGACTTTCCAATAAGCATAATTATAACCATCAAAAGGTGGAGGCCTAGTAATTGAGAGGCTATCAAAATTTGATATCTTATAAGCTCATATTAGTTAGCTCAAGAAATGAATCCAAATAATAAAAAGGAGCTATTAGGCTTTGATACCACTTGAAAAGGTCGAGCTAAACATCCTAGAGGGGGAGGGGATGAATAGGTCTATGCCAAATTAAAAATAAATACAGAATACAAAGATAGATAGCACAATCAAATAATAAAAAAGCACAAGTAAATAACAACCTCAAATGCACTAGTCTTAAGAGGTTGATACAAACTTAGTTCTAAGGACAACCTAACACCAAAAACCAATGGCTTATGGCAGGACAACCTTACTAGAATATTTGTAAGTATCAAAAACTTAAACCAATAAAGAAGCAAAGGAAATAAACTAAGTTATTACAACATTCACCACAAGTTCATAGAATAAATTACACCATTCAGCACAAGTGCATAAAGTAAATTTCAACATTCACACACATAAGCAAATCCAATCATCCACCACAACTCCAGGAATTATAGTGGTTCATTTGTGTGTACACCAAATATTAAAAAATAGTCACACAACTACTCCACTCCCAATATCCACACCCACGAAATATTAGCTTTCACTATGAAAAAGGTTTTCCAAGGTTCACCTTAAAACCTTTACAATTGTGTCTTTAGATAGGCTTACACAATTACACAAACCCCACACTCTGAGATTTTCTGGATTACCTCAGACAAAACCAAAAATGAGATTTTCCTAGCACAATCTCACAAACCACAAAAGATACACAAAATATAAATGATACTTATATGAAAATTCTCCTTTTAAAGAAGCTTGGTAGAACCAATCCAATGTAGACGAAGATGTTCAATGTTCAGTCTCACAAATGAAAAGGTTTTAAATCTAAATGATTTTTAGATTAATTCAGCCTGGGTTTGTTTGATTTGATTTTAATCTCAAAGAGGGTAAAATCATAGTTCCCTTCTTTAAAAAAAATAGAGTTGAATGGAGATCACAAAATTAAATGCATGAAGTTATTTAAGAGAATTTAAAATAAACACAATATAGCATAGGAAGTGCAGGAACTTATCTCTTAGAGTGATGGCTTGATATAGCTTCGAATGAATGAAAAACTCTGAGATTCGTCCACTATTTATAGGTGAAAATATTGTTCTCTCGACTGGTCTAAGGGTCAGTTCGACTGGTCGAAGGACGAACCAAATTTCAAAATTTTTATCGCGATAAGATAAGGTCGTTACTCAACTGATCGAGTGGCTTGCTCGACTGGTCGAGTGGGAACAAAAAACCTTGTTGACCTTTGAGTCGAGCCCGCACGACTGGCTGAGCACTGTTCACTTGACTGGTCGAGCAGTCTCCATGACTAGTCGAGGGTCCAACAGAAAATTCTGAAAATTCACAATAAGCCTTGGACCGGTCGAAAAACTCTTAGACTGGTCGATCCAGAGCTTGGACTAGTAGAACAAAGACTAGGACTAGTCATGAAAATGACCTATAAACTTATGAAATGACCCACATAGCATATGCAATGAATGTGACCTAACTTATGATCAAGGGTCATCCATACCTTGTTTGTGAGTTTGAATAATTGAAACATCGTTTGCTCTACAAATTCACACACTTAAAATACTTGAAGGTTGTCTTCAAATCTTGAACTTGTGCTTGAGAAAAGACTTGAATTCTTTAGTCTTTAAAGTACTGATCTTGAAGATTATACTCGAACTTGATCCTTGAATTGGTACTTGTATTTAAGCTTGAAATCTTGAACTTTGACAACACTTCTTTAACTTGAATACATAGAGAAGTTTAATGACGACTTGTACAACTTTAAAATGCATGAAGTTGATCTAATCATCTCATCAAAACATGATACAGATTCTACATGATTTGGCATAACAAAATTTGACAACTCTAGGTGCTAGATATACAATATAGCATTTACAGTTTTATCTTCCACGAACGAATCAATCATATTAATGTCATGGGAATCGTCATCATCCTCCACCTGTTGCTCATATTGAAGAAAATATTTAGCTTTAATGTCATATTCCCGAAACATAGATTCATGACTACATTCCTACAATTTATGATTGTATTTGATGTAGCAAGGAATGAGCGAACAAGGATGATAAGAATTTGAGTGCTCATGTCCAAGATGGGTTGAGTATCTAGGTTGATAAAATCTACTAGATACCAAGAGGATGTGGTACATGAATTGAATGATCGGCAAGTTGTAATGTGGTCTGGGTGTGTTTTAATTCACCCAGACCTAGTTGTTCATAGACTAAGTAAGGAATTAGATTTACGCTCCCTCCTAAATCAAGAAGTGCGTGCTCAATCTGGTAATTCCTAATTACACAAGTGATGGTTGGGTGTTGAGGGTCAAATATTACATATTATCCCCCCATTTATTACTTGGTTTTATGAACATGATAATGCTTAATGTTCTATTTTAATCATGTTTGTGTTGCAAGGTGAATTTAAGAGCTTGGATTAAAAAGGATGCTAAAAGCATGGATTTAACAATAAAGAATCACTAAAGCCAAGGATGGATCTTATGAGACCAAGAATGAAGAATTTACATGTCAAAAATCCGAGAAAACTAAGTGAGGAATGAAGAGCATTGAAGACTTGAAGTGAAGAAAATAAACCCTAAAAATCTGCATCTTTCGACTAGTTTAAGCTTATCTTCGACCAGTCAAAGGCTCCTGCTCGACTAGTCGATGATTCCTTGACTCGAACTCCAGTGACAAAATTCTCTAAATTCCAGTCATACTCGACCAGTTGAAGGAAACCCTTGACTAGTCAAAGGTGCCCTCGACCAATCCAAGGATTTCCTCGACTCGTCTAAGGTTACGGGGATAGCAAACAGATTGCGTAAATTTGAGGCAGTTTCTGAATTTTTCCAACTCAGTGCAAAATTTGGAGTTGCAAAACTATAAATAAAAGTCCCTATGATGTTCCTAGGCATCTTCTAGGGTTTGAGGAGTGGAGCAAAAGCGTGGAGAAGCCGTTGCCAAGAGTTTTTCTTCCTTTTCCTTAGTTGTTTTTTATACTTTTCTTAAGAGATTTTAGTTTAATTATGTCTATGGTTGGCTAAATCTCAAAGCTTGTTGCGTGATAGGATGTTTTCTATTGCTTTGATTCATGTTTAAGTTGAACTATCTTTGATTCTTGTTTACCTTGTCTCCTGGGCATGGTTTTGTGATGGAATCACTTCCAATTCTCACACCTCTCATCTATTGAGAATTAGGTCAAAGGACGTTCTGATTTGATTTTACTAAGATATCTTCCAACTGGATAAGATGGGACTTTGATTCCAGTTGTGTCATTGAATCAAGCATGGATCTCCCTGATCTCTACAAGTGGATCCTTGGAAACCCCAGTTACCACCTTTGAATTTGTTAGTTTTAATTACTTTAATCATAATTACTCTCCCAATTACTTCAGATTTAGATTCACATCTTCTTCTAGTTCTAGTTCTAGTTGCTTTCTGAATTACTCACAAGATTAGTCCCTGTCGATTCGACCTTGGTCTCACCGAGATTATTACCACATCATGACCCTACACTTGGGGTTGTGAACAAGTTTTTCGCGTCGTTGCCAAGGATGAATGGTTTCATTTTTATTAGATTAACTAGTTTTAGAATTAGGTTAAGATTATGGTTTTCCTGTTTTCTAGTTTTAGGATTAGGGTTTTTCTGTTTTATTTTAGAAACTAACTCATCTTTCTATTTTTGTTTTTAGAAACTTTCTAATTTAAGAATTTTTGTTTTCAAAAATTAATTTATTTTATTTTATTTTGCATGGTCTTAAATTAGGAACTTCCAATTTGGTAACTGTAAGGCCCGTATCGTAGTCCATACCATTCTATAGACTCCCACGATCCTCCTTGTCGAATTTTGCTAACCCTCGACCTGCAATCGGCGTTTGCACATGACCCCTAGTCACATCTTATGATTCTGAGTTAGCCTAACTCGAAACTTGTACCATCATGACCGCACCATCACCGCGGTTCCAACGCTGTGTCTTGCGTACCGATGCGATACCCAGGACAGGAGTTGTGGGCCCGCATATTTTCTGAAGAAACGCCGTGCATTAAGAATTCTGAGAGAATCTCTACAACCCATCAATCAATCAATCAAATCAAGCAAGTACTCAGCTATCACACCCATACCTCACTTGTCACCTCTCTTACACAACCTATACCCTCTCACACAAGCTACCCCAAATTCAACTCCTCCATCACTCACACCCATCACTTCTCTCTTACAACCACTCTCTCTCTCTCTCTCTCTCTCTCTCTCTCTCTCTTTCTCTACCCACTTTTCCAAGCAACCAAAGAGGTTGGCCATTCAAGCAATTCTAAGCTCCAAGAGAGCCAAGTGTGGCCCACCTCCTACCCCTCTCATCTCCCAACTTAACCCTCCAACCTCTATCATCTTCTATCAAAGAGAGAGCCAAGGAGTTTGGCATTCCATCGGACCAAGAAGATCGAACGGTGGGTGTTTTATAGGCCTAGATTTCATATTTTGATGATGGGCTAACTGGGGCCTACTGATTGATGGTATGGATCTCACTTTGGACCCTAGGTGTGGCTGATGGCCCACCATGATTCACATGATCATTCCATGATGGGGTCATTCTCCATGGACTTCATCATGATGTTTATTTTCCTAGTTTGAAGATGGTCATCTAGACCTTCCATTTTGGTGGAGAAGGGATCTGTACTGTTGATTTTGATTTGGTGGGCCCACATGTAATGGGACCCATTTGATGTATGTTGTAATGTATGGAAGGGAGGGCCCATAGTGCTGGGGTCCCTCCATCACACGCCGTGTCTCTCTCTCTCTCTCTCTCTTTCCCTATTGATGGCCTACCTTGATGATGTATATGTTTTACCCTGCTATCCATTTAGTGGACTGCATCCACTGTCTAAAACGGGGGCCCACCTTGCTGCCACATGTATCTGGCCTACCTTGTTCGTTTGGACAGGCTTTGATGAAGTAAAAACGCAAATATCAGCTTAATTCCAAACTTGTGGTGGGCTACATGTGTGAACCCACCAATGATGCATGTGTTTCACACATGTTGTGGGGCTAGCCATGATGTATGGGTCTTATCCACACTGTTTAGACCTTGGACGGTGGGACCCACCATGATGGATGTGTTGTATCCACACCGTCCAATCGTGGATGTGGTTACCTAGATGTTGGACAATTTAATAAAAAAAAAATATGCATAATATATATATGTGTGTGTGTGTGTGATTGTGGGCCCCATGTGGGAACCCACCCACTCGAGAAGCAGATTGCTGGTCTACCACACTAGCTATATAGCTGGTGTATTGACGTCACCAAGCTCTGACGGTCCCACCATGTCTGGTGTTTCATCCAGACCGTCCATATGGATGGTGGCCTGACCACACACCAACTATATAGTTGATGATGTCAGCTAGCCCTGTGGCCCCCTCGTGATGTATATGTTGTATCCCAGCCGTCCATCATCTGGACGATCAGCCCTAACAGCATGGCTGCTATGCTGAAAAGATGCCAGTAACTCTATGGGTCCTACTGATGTATATGTTACATCCAACCGTCCATCCTAATGGTGAGATTGTCTTCAGGCCTAAGACTAAAAATGAGGTAGGTTCGTATATCAGGTGGACCACACTGCAGAAAACAGTGGGGGATTGAATGCCTACCATTAAAACCCTTTTGGGAGTACAGAAGTTTTGGATCAGCATGAAATTTGTTTTTCCACTTAATTAAGGTCCTTGTGACCATATGAACAGATTGGATGGAAAATAAACGTTATGGTGGGCCCTATAAATTTTAAGGGTGGCCCACTTGATGTATATGAGGCCCATTGGTGCAACCCACTTGATGTATATGAGGCCCATTGTGAGGTATTTGAGGCTTATGGGTCGAGACCCAATGTGATGTATATAAGGATCATGAGTGAGGCCCAATAAGATGTATGTGAGGCCTTTGTGTGGGGCCGAATGTGAAGTATATAAGGTCCATTGCGACGTGTGATTCCACCATGATGTATGTAATAATGTTTATGGTGGGCCATGCCTTGGGAGCAATGATGGTTTGACGTCCACATTGTAAGAGTAATGATGGTTAAATATCCACATTGTAACTGTCCCTAGGGCCCATTATTAGGCCCATGCTTGTTGTGTGTAGGCCGTCTAGGCCCATCTTCGTTATGAAGATAGTTCATCACCATATAACATGCTCAGTATAACTCCATGATTTCTGCCCATACACATCATATGTATGCTTGATATGAGGAGTGACTGATCATAGCATATGCCATTGGGCAGATTTTTTATGGGACTCACTGATAGGAGTTGGCCACATGAGTGCACGGTACCCGCAGGATTGTTGCATGACTGGACAGTGTGATTCATACATCTTGCATTTATGTGACATGATCACTGTATGCCCTAGCGACATCAGGGTTGTGTCCTCCACAGGCACATTGTGGATGGCCGGATTGGATACCGAAAATATTGGCTCTAGCACTATAGGCATATAAGATGTCCTTGGGTGAAAGTCCCAGAACCTTTTTGGTACCAATAGATGCTCCAACATCTAGACCGAGTGGATCATGAGTGCACGAGTGTCGAATACTAGTAGGTCGCATCTCCCACTATGTCGTGGTCGGTTGGAGGGAGTGTGACCTTATCTACCTGAGTGAGGGGGCTATAAGCTAGGTTGAGTTTGACCAGCTCACAATTAGGTCCGCTATCAACGAGCTGAGTAGGTATTGGTAGACTACTGGTTAGGTGGATAGTGTAGTCTCTTCCACTCGTTGGGCTATGCAGCTAGGTTGGCGACAGTCAGTGTGGAGTTTACTAGACCCCAGTGATATCCCAGATAGGAATTGTACTGATATATGTACTTGATGAGGACTAGCATGCTTACATTGCATCTCGCATATGACATTTGGCTACGTAGGCCTCGCATTGCATGGCCTTGGTATGGTTGATAGCATTCATGCCTTGCATTGTATGGCCTTAGTATGGCCGATAGCATTCATGCCTTGCATCACATGGCCTTGGTATGTCTAATAGCATTCATGCTTTACATCGCATAGCTTTCGTATGGCCGGTAGTATTCATGGACTTACTAGCATATTTCCGCATTACTCTGATATTGCATACTTGACACTTACCTTATGCACACACTTACACCACCTTCTAAGCTTTTCGTTAGCTTATGCACGACCGTTGTATGCAGGTGACGATGGATCGCAGTAGCGCTGAGGTAGGAGTGCATGATAGATTATTTTGGAGTTCTTTTGATCATCTTGTATTTTCCTTTCCACATTATACTCAAAGATTTTGATATAGTGGATATGTGATGATCTTATTGTATGACTTGGTTATGCTTGTGGTTATACTCCATTACAAAAAAAATCATATTGAAAATCCTCCTTGTAGGATCGTTGCTGGATTCGACGATCGGGATTTCTGTGAGCCCGATTTCCGAGTTTGGGGCGTGACAGTAACTTCTTTCTAATTCTCTTCATTTCTTTTTCTAGAATTCTAATTCCCTCTTTTCTTTCTTAGGTTTAGGTTAGAATCTGAAATTGAGGGCTGAGAGTGTTTCATGCCCAAGTGGGTCCGTGACAACACTCGACGTCTTTTGAGTGAAACAGGATTAGTTAAGGGGTTATCTATCTATCACAGGCTTAAACACGACTCAAGATCCTTAGAATTAATTGAGGTTATGGCTACAAATCAACTACAACCTCTAGTTGCTGAAGTCCAGGATGAGAATGAGGTGCACCATGCACCCCCACCTCGTACTTTACGAGATTACTTACAACCAGTGGGGGTGAGTAAGCCCTCATGCATGGTTTTTCTAAAAAATATGGGACATATGTACATCAAGCCAGGGGTGATCCAACTCCTTCCAAAATTCCATGGACTTGAATCTGAAAGTCCACATCTGCACTTAAAATAGTTTGACGAGATTATAACCACTTTATATTTTCCTAACGTGTCTAAGGACACAGTCAGACTGAAACTCTTTCCCTTTCTTTGAAAGAGAAAGCTAAGACATGGTTACATTCACTACGTCCCCGATCTATTGGCACATGGAATGACATGATAAGGGAGTTCATAAAGAAATTTTTTCCACATCGTAAAATGAACACCCTCAGAAAATCAATCATGAACTTCGCCCAAAAGGAGGATAAAACATTCTTCCAATGTTGGGAGTGGTTCAAGGATCTTGTCAGTTCATGCTCACAATACGATTTTGAAACGTGGTGCATTACATAATTTTTCTATAATGGTCTGACATTTTCAATGCGCCAATTGGTTGAGACAATGTGCAATGGGGAATTCATGAATAAAAATGTCGATGATGTGTGGGACTACTTAAAAAGACTTTCTGAAAACGCACAATCATGGACACCTTCCCAAAATCAAGCACCACTTCTAGGCCCACTCAATCAAAGGAGAGGGCCAAATTATACCTTCTAAGAGAGGATGATGATATCAATGTTAAAGTGTCTAATCTCATAAGGAAATTCGATGCCATGGAACTAAAGAAGGATAAGGTTAAGGAAACTATTTGTGGTATTTGTGCTTGCAACGTTCACACAACTGAAAATTGTCCAACAATACCTGCCTTTCAAGAGGTGTTGAATGAGCAATCTAATGCCATGAAGAATTACCAGAGGCCTTTCAATGGACTTCCCTCTAATATATACAATCCTAGTTGGAGAAATCATTCAAACTTTAATTGGAGGAGTACTACCCCTCAAGGTTTCTTCAATCAAATTCTAAATCAAGGGAAACCGCAAGAGGATCCAGTTTAAAAACATATTCAAGACTAAGAACTACTCAACCAGGATATTAGATTAGTATTAGGAATGCTTATGTCATCTATTCAAAGGATAGAGTCACACTTAACAATTGGGGGAAAGGGGATGCTTCTTGCTCAAGCTCTCCCCAATCCCAAACCGCAATATTAGATAAGTGATTTAAGCTCTTCAAATTAGATGGAGCAAGCTAAATCTATCACCACTCTTAGGAGTGGGAAGACCATTGACAAAACCATTCCGGTTAAGGCTGAAAAGCCTAAGGATCCGAAGAGGAAAATGATGATAGACTTAGCACTACTCCACAAGAATTAGAACCAGAACTTCAAGGTAAGCCGATTGTCCCATTCCCCCAATGGTTGATAACACCAAAACCTCTCTCTAAATCTCAGGACATTCTAGAGGTACTTAAGCAAGTGAAGGTCAACATCCCTCTTCTGGATGCCATTAAATAAATTCCTTCATATGCCAAATTTCTAAAAGACCTATGCACGACTAAGAGGCTGCAAAGTATCAAAAAGATTTTTTTTATATAGATGTGCCATAAAAATATAAAGACCCTGGTAGCCTAACCATCCCTTCTATAATTGGGAACTACCGGATTGAGCACGCACTTCTTAACTTAGGAGCGAACATAAATCTGATTCCTTACTCAATTTATGAATAGCTAGGTTTGGGTGAATTGAAACCCACTCAAACCACATTACAACTTGTTAATCACTCTTTTCATGTACTGAGAGGGATATTGATATGTAAACTCCAAGAACTGCAGCATTTGCTGTTTGCTACAGAGGACTTGGATGATACTTTGGCAGGGTATGGTGGATGATAATCATTCATGCAACCACCATGCACATGGTCTGCATTTTGCTTTTTGTGGATATGTTTCAACTCCGACTGTACAAATTATGGTAGTGCTGTAATGGAGTGTATGTTGGATTGATTATAATTCTTCCATCATTGGGAATCAGCTAGCTAGCTAGAATGAGAAATTGCCAACTAATAGAATTCAATGGGCATGTCCATTGATTGGACATTATGATTGTCAAGTCAGTGTGTTTTTGTAGCAATGACCCACCCCAGTGGGTCCACACATTGGACTAACTGGAGAGAGTACGTGTCTGTATCTTCCAGGTAGATTCATGCACAATATGGTCCATCATACTCTGCCCTTGGTATCATACAATTCTTCTTTTCTAACACATGTATGCATGGAATCACCACTGTTTAATTATGAATAGCTACAGATATTCTTCTGATTGCATTATAATACAGAGTGCTCTGCCCTTTGAAGCAATCATGGATAATTCATGAAATTTTTTAGGAAAAAGGATTTTCCTGAGTAATTCACAAATTATCTGCCAGCTATGAATTATTCACAAATGAGTGTCAGGCTGACTTCATAAGCATCAAGGGACCTGAGCTGCTGACTATGTGGTTTGGAGAGAGTGAGGCTAATGTGAGTGAGATATTCGATAAAGCTCGCCAATCAGCTCCGTCCGTGCTTTTCTTTGACGAGCTTGATTCAATTACAACCCAGGTAATCTATGCTCTGTACTAAACTCTTATTGTGATCCCTGATATTCCACTCAGGGAATCAAAATTGTCTTGGAGAGTAACTCAACTATCTATCAGATCCTAAATGTCACATTCCAGCATGGTCAGAATCCATGCATGTATGATTTATAACAGATTTAACTCGGAATGGTGGTGGCTGAAACTGAGTCGACTTGGATGAGTTGGCTTGGTGTCAGCAAGTGTTGGTCCCATTGTTCTAGTTTACAATGTCCTCTCATAGCTAGGGCAACATATAGAACTTGTTTCTGTTAAGTTACTCAGTTTCTTCTCAATTGCCTCAGTATTTTTTACTTGCTAATTTGGATAAGATTGTTTGTTCAGTGTGCATAGAGAGTTGGTGCAAACACATCTTCTAAGTCCCACCATCCAACAATTTGTGGTTGGGAATATTAGCATGCATTTCAAACTTGAGTATTGAGAATTCAAATTTCAAAGTGCCTATGGATTCCTGCTAGCTGCCATTAAATGGTGGGAGTTGATGAATTGTTTGGTCCTTCTATATGATGGTTGGCTTTAATGTATATTTTTTAGTCGTGGCAGTGTAAATTTTTTTAGTCCACAGAAATCTCATCGAGGGACCGAAGCATTTGGATATGTTTAAAGTTGATTCACGCTTCCGCTGCCGCCATTTTTAGGACTGATTGACACCTCACCTACACTAGTACCTACATGGTTTGAAGCTTATATTGGATGAAAATGGTAATTTCATATCACAATCTTAAATAGTAATCTAAGAAAGAACTAGTTGGGGTGATCTTAACAATGGAATTGGCCTGTTTCTCCATGCCAACTTGTATCATAGACTCAACATGTCAAATCTAAATGGAAGTTCTTGACCATCAAATCTATCCTTTTCCCAAGCTTTTGTTTTATTTTTACACAATCATTTATGTATAGGCTATCAATCGAAGTCAATGGGCATGCTCCATCCACACCGAGATCCATCAAATCAAGTCTGTATTACCACCTACACTGCTTGTAGAGAATTGACCCAAGACAGTTTTCACACCCCAATGCACCATGGTGCCCATTGCTTTTATTCTACTCATGGTATGTTTTAACACAAATAGCAGCACATTATTTTTAGGTTTTAATTTGATTATTATTTTTTATATATGTTCTTGCTTTTATAGGATAATCTACTAGGAATGCTGAGGCGATTGGACATGATGTGGAGAATGGTCATGAATGAAAATATATTTGCCTTTTATGGATTTTTGCAATTCAATTAATTAGTGCATCCAAATGCAGCCCAAACGTAGCCAACATAAATTCATTAATTGGGTTCTTGTTTTCAATAGGTTTGCTGGTAATTTACTTAAGGGGCAGATAGTTGGAGTGATCGGAGCAGGTTATATTGGATGAAAGAATAAAATCTATTGTTTCTATGCTTATTTCCAATTTAGTTTATTCTTTGATGCACTTAATGATTTGTTATTGATGGCCTTGATACATGAAATCTAGAAACTCCTGCATCAAAAACCAATGAGAACAAATGGATAAGAATGAAGTGCAACCACAAGGTCCTTCCCAATGCTCCAAAGACAATGGCCACATCAAAAGAACAGGTGGTCTTCATCAATTCAACTTCTGTGATTCTCTTTTACTCAGAACTAGTCTTTTTTTTCTTTTTGAAAAATTCCTGCAATTTTTTCATCTTAGGTTTTTTCTTTTAAGCTATAAATGCCTTTTTCTCATCTTTGTGGTGACTAGTTAATGGTAAAAAAAAAAAAAAAGAAAGTCTGGTCAAAGACTCCCTGCATAGAAGTTGTTTCTTGAGGGGATTGAATTTGTTTGTGTTTTTTTTAGTATTGGGTCCCTTTATTTGATGTTTTATAGGCCTTTGAGGGAGTGGAATGTGGGAAAGATTGGATTTTTGAGGAGTTGGTTGAGACTTGAGAGGTTTTCTGTTGGTGGAGGCTTTTGGCATTGAAAGTTGGGATTTTTTATTTATTTTTTATTTTTTGGTATGAATCTTTGTTTTTTGGACCTTTTTTTGTCTCAAGGGGTGTTTGGTTTTTGGGTTTTTGTTAGAAAAAGGGGACTTGAAGTTAGAGGTTTTTAGCTTAAAAGATGGGGTCGTTTGTATGAATTTGGGGTCCCTTTGGTGTTTTTGGTTGTGGATTTGGAGAATTGAAGTTGGTTTTTTAATTGCAGGATGCTTGACTTTCACTCCACTTGCTCCCTACTCTGTTGTCAACGCTCTTGCCCCTTTAATCCTCATGATTGGGGTCAGCATGGTGAAAGAGGCCATCGAAGATTGGAAGTGGAAAACGCAGGTAATTTCCTTTCTGAATTGATATTATTAGTACTTCTTTGTATATCTGTAATATATATCTGTATGCATTGCTATTGATAGTGGATAATTTAGTAGCCATTGATGCTTGCTGTTAGTGATGGAGAGTTGACAACTGGATCGGTAAAACCATCTGATCACTACAATTTTTAGCCTTTGGCCCATCCATATATGGCTCACCAAATCAACAGTCCCAATCGCAACATATGTTTTTCAGGTCCACTATGCAGGAGCTCATAGATCTTTAATGGCAAAAACTGGGCCCCACCACTGTATAGGTGATATGGCCTAAGAACGTGTAATGATTCTGCTTTTATAACAAAATTTATCAATCAAAAATAGAACAAATGGGAGAAAAATAACTGTCCAATGTTGAATATTTCAGGTGAAGTTAAGGTTAAGATATGCCATGTGTTTGAATACCTCTAAAGCAAAACATAAAATAGTGTGTTAAGCCCTGCCCATCTACATGCAATTATAGATGACAACATGGAATACAAGCTCTGGCCTGAAAATAGGACTGTTTCTCTCTTGAGGTGGGCCAATGTTCAAAACAAATGGATGGCGATGAAAGAATGTTGTAATGTTCATTTTTTTGAATATTGTAGCTCACCTGATGAGTGACACTTTTTTTTCTTTCTTAAATGTAGATCTAATTAGTACACCCAACTAGATGGAAAGCTCAGATCTTGCACACATGCTTTTGTGCAATTTGGATGGGTGGAGCTCCATACGTAGGCTTTTAGCAGGCCGAAGAAATTTCACTTGCAGTTGTAGGGCTGTCAGCGGCCAGGCCCAGCCCTATTAAAAAATTTGGTTTTCCTCAGCCTGGGGTTTGACCCATTGACAGTCTCATAGGATAGTATTGATCTGGTACAAATTTTGGGCATAAAGGTGAAGATGCTTTATCCAAGGGTTCAGCTGTTAACTAAGTCAATCCCAAAATCAGATTGGTTGAACAATCCTAACCTTTGATTTGTTGGAATCCAGTAGTTAGATAATCAAATAAGTGGAACCAAGCAACTCAAGGGAGATTTTAGGGCTGGATACAACTATGGTGGGGCCAAACAACTCAATGGCCTGAGTCAACAACCCATGCCACGGGGCCATGCTTCAACATACACTTGAGGTTGTATTTTGTACAAATAACCATTTTCTTTTACAGAAATCATTGGATTCTCGACGATCACATGTAGGACTTTCAATGAACCAGGCCCAGGCCAAGTAAAAACAAATTTTTAATAAGACCGCCCTGATGGCTCGGCACTACCAATTTAGAGTCTTGGCTAAAGCCAGCCCTAGGTCTGCTGTTTTAAATGGTTGAGTCTCAGCAGCTTGAACATGTCGACTTAGAGTCGGAGGTGATTTGTGTTGTTAAAACAGATTGGGTCTAGGCAAGTCCGTTGACTCAGAAAATGTCGCATGGGACTCGATCCAAGTCTTAAGACCATGATTTGGAATGATTTCCTCATTCCCCTCCCTCTCAAGTAAGGCTGTTAACTGGTTGGTTTCAAGTCAGGTCCAAGTGTATTCATACCTAGACTTGCATGAAGTGGTTGTGATTAGGTTGTTGCTTTCAGTTCCAGGTACTATGTTTAAACCTAGATCTAGTTGGGTTTGGATACCCTCTTGTCTTAGGACCTTGTATTTGGTTAGGTTTTGGATTTGTTCCAGTTTAGGGCAATCTGAATTTAACTATTCATGTATATTTTTTCATTCCTTCATGTGATATACTTGAAAAACTATTGATTTCATCATTAGGTATTTAAAGATTTTCAACTTATCATGTGCAATATGTTGATTTGTAATATGTTAGCACCAATATGATTTCAGCAAGCATCCATGAATTTAGGGTTAGGATTTTTCAACCAAAATGATTTTGGTATTATTACATATCTATATATGAGTCCCATAATTTGGATTAATTAATTTGTGTTGATGTACCCATCTTAACTGAACCTGATCCAATTCAAATTATCGCATGAGACCTGACATGACCCTTAAAAAAACAAAAAAACAAAAACAACAAAAAATCAGGTCTAACATTGTGGACCTATGACTAACTTGAATTTTAAATGGGTAAAAAAAAGAAAAAGAAAAAAGAACCATGATCCATTTAAAACCGGATCGGTAGTGACCCTAATCCACTTTGGACTGCTTGACTATAAGCAAATTTTGTGATTGGCAAAAGTGCGAATGCACTTGGCATAATTAGTAGCTGTGAGGATCTCCCACTATATTGATAAAACTCTATAAAATAGGAAATAACTCAAATTATTATCATAATATGTTGTGTACTCTCTTAGGGCTGTGTATTGGGGCTCAATACACAGTTATATGGTTGTGTATATAGCTGAACATGTATATACCCTTACCATTGTGTATATTCTACCATATGAGGAATTTCCTACATATATACCATCAACATGATTGTTTTATTTGTACATAGAGATAGACATGCTCTAGGGAGTAACATGAAGAAAATGTAGAATCAGTATATATAGGGAGTAACATGAAGAAAACGTAGAAACAGGTCCCCTGGAAATGCATATGTTGAAGGCGATGCATCAAGTGCGAGTTATTTCCTAGCAGGCGCAGCAGTCACCGGTGGCACTATCACAGTTGAAGGTTGCAGCACAAGCAGTTTACAGGTATTACAACTCTCTTCCATGTTTATTTTTGCTGCTTTTTGTACTCATGTACATGTCATCTCACAGATCTTACAATCAGACTATCAGTATTGGACATGACTCCATTTACATTCAGCATCAAACTGGCTGCAGTTGCTTCTCGTAAGGAACACATAAATTTGGAGCAATGGCTGAATGAAAATTTGAACACATACAAGGATACTTTTTTCAAGGTGATTCACATGCTTTATTTCATTGCCATTGTATGAATGAACTTATCCTCAATATATGCTGCATTTTTTTTTCTTAAAGCTTCTTAAACATGAAAATGTTTAAAGTCCACTCATGGACATGTCTTTCTTTCTTTTTTCCCAAGATTGCCTCAAGTTCTTAAAAGAAATACCTTCTATAGCAACAAATGATGCATTTGCCAATCCTTTTCAACATTCCATTGAAAATCCTTTTGTAGATTTTCTATACATTAAATACCATTGAAAATCCTTTTGCAGATTTTCTATACATTAAATACCATTGAAAATCCTTTTGCAGATTTTCTAAGGAACAATGGAACAATGGAAGTTGTTGTTCCAAACTGACAGTTGTTGTTTAAATATATCTGAATGACGTTGTTGTACAGAACAATGGTAACATATTTTTAAAGTGTGTAGAACAGTTGTTAGGGTATGAAGGGTTTAGTTGAACAGCTGCTGTTGTATAGAACAGTTGGTGAAGGGTTTTACAGATTTTTAGAGAGAGATTTGAATTTATCTTTGTTCTTTTCCTCTTTTTTCTTGAATTTGAGGTTGGGAGTTTGGAATTCAGGTCCTCGAGGAGAGCGATGGATTCGATGTGCGATCCATCATGATATATTTTAGCCAATGGGCGGGGCCTGCCCATTTGTATTGTTAAGCCCATGTAATGAGGCCCACTCAGTATATGAGGCCTAGTATTGAGGCCCATGTGATGAGGCTCATGTGATATAATTCAGGCCCAGGTGCAAGGCCCACCTGTGGTGTATTTGAGGTCCATGTGATGAGGTGCCAATGTGATATATTTGAGGCCTAGGTGCAGAGCCCACCTGTTGTATATTCAAGGCCCGTTGAGATATGTCATTTTTCCATGATGTATGTAATGATGTTTATGTGGGCCACTCCTTGGAAGCAATGTCAGTTAAATGTCCACATTGATGGGCAATGATGGTTAAAGGTCCTCACTGTGACCTTCCCTTAGGCCCTTTGTTAGGCTGATCCCGATTGTTGTGACCAATTTACCAACTCTGATTATTGATCGATCCCGATTGTCGTAGCCGATTGTCGATTCCGATTGATATGACCGATTTGCTAATTCTGATTATCGACCGATCTCGATTGTCGTGACTGATGTGCTGATTCTGATTATCAATCGATTCTGATTGTCATGGCTGTTTGCCAATTTTGATTGTCATGACCGATTTGCCGACTCTAATTATCGATCGATTTCGATTGTCGTGACTGATTGTCGATTGACGTGACCGATTTGCCGATTCTGATTACGATCGATTTCGATTGTCGTGACCGATTACCGATTGACATGACCGATTTGCCAATTATGACTATTGATCGACCCCGATTGTCGTGACTGATTACCGATTGACGTGACCGATTTGCCGATTCCAATCATCGATCGATTCCGATTTGTCGAGGCCAATTGTATAGGCCGATTCTGATTGCCGAGGCTGAGTATCGAGGCCGGTTCTGAGTGTCGAACCTAATTGTTAAGGCCGATTGCATATGCGACCCGTCGTTGAGGCCCATTGTGATGTATTTGAGGCCCATGGGCAAGGCCCATTGTGATGTATTCGTGGCATATGGGCAAGGCCCATTGTAATGTATTCGTGCTCCGTGGGCATAGCCCATTATGATACATTCGAGGCCCTTGTATGAAGCTCGATGTGATGTATGTGAGGCCCATGAGTGAGGCCCATAAGTGATGTGTATTGGGCTATTGTGTGGGGCCGTGGGCCCATTATATGTTTGGCTCTATGTGAGCTATTCCTTGGGGGCAATGTTGGTTAAATGTCCACATTGTCGAGGCTGATCGCTGACACCGATTATGAGTATGTGACAGCATAACATCATCATACATGCCCATACGCATCATCTGCATGTTTGTTATGAGATGTGGTTGACTATTGCATATGTCATTGGGCAGCTTGTTATGAGACTCCCTGATAGGCGAAGGCTATTTCACATGAGCGCATGGTATGTGCAAGATTGATGCATGACTGGATTGTATGACTCATGCATCTTGCATTGTGATTACTGTATGCCCTAGCGACATCAGGGCCGTAGCCTCCACAGGCATATCGTGGATGGCCAGATGGGACACTGAAAATGTTGGTTCTGGCATATGTGAGTCATAGATGTCCTTGGATGAAAATCTCTAAACCTTCTTGGTACCAGAGGATGCCCCAACGTAGAGACCGAGTGGATACATGAGCGCCCTAGTGCCGAATGCCAGGAGGCCATGTCTCCCATTATGTCGTGGTCGGTTGGGAGGGGGTGTGGCCTTACTCGCCCGAGGGTAGGGGGCAATACTAGGCTGAGTTTGACCAGCTCGTGAATGGGTCCGCTATCGACGTGCCGGATAGGTTTTGGCAGACTATTGGCCAGGCGGATGTGAGGTTTTTTACACTCACTTGGATTGTGCGGCTGGGAGAGCGGCAGTGCCATTTGGAGTGTACTAAACCCTAGTGATGATCTCAGAGATGAACTATACTAATATGTGGATTTAGTGAGTAGGAGTTGTATACTCATTCATGCATTCATTCATTCACTATCTACTTGGGTTGGTGGTGCGCAACTATTTGTTACGTGTGCCTTCGCAATGGTCAGGATTTCGGTTGGGGCGCGCGACTAACCTGAGATCAAGAGTTTAGCACATTGAGTTTGACTATACAAATTTAGGTATGGCACTGGTTTGGATAGAAGTCCCTTGTGATGGACCCCATAGCCTGCGATACTACGTACTATTATCCCAACTTCACACTCCAATATGGTCATTCCCTTTGCATCGCATATTGTATAACATTCACGACATACGACATTTTGGGCTATTGTGTCTCTGCATTTATATGGTCTAGGTACAGCCAACGCTATTTGTGTTACTTATCAGGAATGTATATTGTATTACATCCTCTGCATCTGATATTTGGCTATCTATGATTCCTCATTTGCATAGTTGTTCTATATTGCGTATTCTGACATTGATTGACTCATGGACTTGTCCATATTTTCACTTACTCTATTATCGTATGATCTTATTAATATTCCTGCTTACTCTAATAATTCATAATCTTATCAATATTTCTACTTATTCTGATATTGTATGATTTATGGATTATCGGTATTTCTGGTCTTATATGATGATGTCATTATGTTGAATAATTGACACTTACCTTATACACACACTTACACCATCCTCTAAGCTTTCTATAAGCTTGTGCATGATAGATGCGTGTAGGTGATGTTAGGTTGCAACAGTGTTGAGCTTGGAGCGTGCGGCGGTCTTCTGGAGCTTAGTTTTTATTTATGTATTTCCTTCCAGCATTGTACTCAACTGATTATATTAGTGGAAATGTGATGATGATGTTGCCTTTGTGAATTGGATAATCTTGTGGTTATGCTTATTGCGAGTTAAACGAAAATAAAAAATAAAAAATCCTCCTTTTAGGATCCCAGGATCGGAATCTGGCGTATGAACGCCGTTGCCGATAATAGGGTACTACGGAGGCTGTCGGCACCGGATTCGGCGATCAGGACTCCTGTGAATCCGATTTTCGGGTTTGGGGCGTGACAATCAACATATCATCAACATACAATACTAGGATAATGAATTTGCCATCAATCAGTGTCTTGTAATAGATACAGTGAATTGGAAGTGGGTATTTAGAATTCTTCAAGAAATATGACAGTCTCGAACAAAGTAAGTTTGCTTATTCTATGTACTTGCTATGAATTTCTTTAATCTATATATGCTTTCTCATCACAGTGCCTTCTTTTCTTGCAGTTCTTGAAGATTTCTTTCATTTAAGACTTGAGTTCTATATAAAGAGAAAGGTGAGCTTTAATCTAGGACCCCCCATTTTTTCTTTTTGGTAATTGAGAAGATGGTAATATTGACTTGCTACTTTCATACAGAAAGTAATGTTGGATAATCTTGAAATAAAGTTATTGAGATTTTCTAACAAAGTCAAATTCATCATTGGGGTGGTAGAAGGAGAGATTATTGTGAGTAACAGGAAAAGAGTGGATCTGGTCCTCAAGTTGCAGCAGAAGGGTTTCACATCGTTCGCTAAAACCAAAGGCGTTGATACCAACAAGGCAATGGAAACAGAAGAAAATGAAGAGACACCAAAGGTGGGAAGAGTTGCAAGAGCAAGTGATTACGAGTATCTACTGTCGATGCCGATTGGAACCTTGACGCTGGAAAAGGTTCAAAAGCTGTTGGCTGAAAAGGGAAAGCAAGAAATGGAGGTGGAGGAATTGAAGAAGGAAACTCCAAAGTCTCTGTGGATGAAAAATCTTGATGCTTTTATTATGGCACTTGATGTGCGTCTTGTCTCATCCTAATTTTGAGGACATGACTTTCCATTTCTTTTTTTTTTGGGTCTTTCTTGTCTGATTTTCAATCGATACATGAGCATGAGAAGGAAGAAGCCCAGGTGGAGGAGGCGACAGGACAGATGGAGGGTAGGGCAGGTAAGCCTCTCGCTAAGGCTTTTAGACAAGTTGGAAAGAACCCAAGAAATAACAACATTAAGAAAGCCAATGAAGCAGATACTGTTGTTGAATCTGTAGCATCAGTTAGTACTACAGCTGAAACTGGTAGGATCATTCTTTTATGATGAATAAAAAATCATCTTTGTCAGTAAGCCAGTGTTTGGACGTATACGCCAATCAACAGCAAAGAAATTGAAATCTGATTGGCGTGTTTAAATGTACATGTTAATCGACAGCATAGAAATTGAAATCCAAAATGGGTGGATTGTCAGTTACCATTTTTTCCCATCTTGAAGATTTCATTCATCTCAATGCATGTTATATTTTCTCTCCGTAGGACATGTTTTCGAGGGGGGTAAAACCCAAAGGTAGGGGAGCTCCGAAGAAGGCTCCTGCTAGAAAGGTGTGCTTGCAAATCCTAAAACTTCTTATTTCCCAAGTATCTCCCTATTTTTGTGGACTTCTCATTGCCTTTTTGGTTTGGGTCTTTCAGTAGAAAATACCGACTGCCGTTAATAGTGAAGAGGAAGATGATGAGGTGCTCGAGCTAAAAGAACGACTAACAGCATATAACATTGATTCTCCTTTAGATCAAACAGGTATATGATCATCCATGTGCAGTAAGCTTTCAGATCAAAGAGAAGCTGAGAATAGGGTGTTAGTTGATCGTAAATTAATAACCAGTAGATGCACATTCATGGAGTTTTCTTTGCGATTGTTGAGAAGTTATTTGGCTGCGAGAGGGCATTGGATCGTGCTGTTAATGAGAACTTTAAGTAGACATATAACTATTATATTGGCATTGTACTTTTGTGAATGGAAATGAATGATTGTGTTTGATTGAATGAATGAATGATTTGGCGATGAAGTATTTATCGATATTAGCTTATAGGAGTTATCAGGGTGTACTACGATGGTAAGAGCTGCCATTACTAATTATTTTTTTTTATTAACAATAGGCATTAGCTACGACTATTAATTATAGCCCTTTGTTGAAAACTGTAGCTCTTTCTAAATTCAGCTTTTTGCTACGGTTCGCATTCTACTTTTAGCTACAGGTAAAATCTGTAGCTGTATATAATTTTAAGCAACAGACAATATAGCTATGGCTTTAATCCGTACCTGTAGTTTCATTAGCTACAGCTATTAACCGTAGCCTCGTATCTGAAAACCATAGTTGTTGCTAATTTAAGCCTATTGCTATGGTTCTTTCTCAACTTTTAGCTACAGATATAATCCGGAGCTGTAAATACTTTAGTGCTACGGAAGCAACGACTACGGATTTAATCCGTATCCATTATCTCTATGGCTACGGATTGTATCCGTAGCCATAGCTTTTAGACCTATGGCTACGGTCATGCTACCGATCTTAACCATAGCCATAGGCTTTTAGCTATGGTTTTTATCCTTAGCCTTTGCCCTATTTTCTGGTAGTGTTAAATCCCTGTAATCCTAGGTTGCCCATTCCTTGCCACATCAAATGCAATCATTAATTGCAGGATTGGAGTCATGAGTTTGTCTTTTGGAAATATGACATTGGAGTTGAATATCTTTTTAAATAAGGGAAAACAGTTAGAGGATGAAAACGATTCCCACGATATTAACCCGATTGATTCTTTCATGGAAGATAGAGTACTTTTGACCTTATCCTCTGACCCTCTAAAGACATGCCTGGCACACTCCCATGATGTTGATAATGACATGATTAGGGAGATGGGGACCATGTTGGATACCGTGCCGGTACTCGAAGTTAATCGGTGAAGGCCACAATTCAAAGAATTGCTCCAAAATGATGTAGTGCCTCTACCATCTAACCTCAACGCACCGAAGCTTGACCCAAAAGCTTTACCCTCTGATTTGAAATATGTCTATTTAGGTCAAGATGAGACATACAGTGATGATTTCTTCCCACCTTAAGTAAGAATAGGAGAGTATGCTCATCTCTACTCTCATTAGCACAAAGGAGCCCTTGGATGGTCGATTGCAGACTTCAAGAGAATTGACCCATTAATTTGTACTCACCGCATTCATCATAAGGATAATGCGAAGACCTCATGACAACCGCAATATAGACTAAATCCAAACATGAAGTGGTTAAGGACGAGGTTCTTAAGTTATTAGATGTAGGTATCATATACCTAATATTCGATAGCTAATGGGTGAGTCCAACTCAGGTGGTTCCCAAGAAGTCTGGAATCAACATCGTAGCCAATGTCAATAATGAACTCATGCCAACTAGGATCACTACTAGTTGGAGAATGTGTATTGACTATAGGAAGTTGAATAACGTCACGAAGAAGGACCACTTTCCTTTGCCCTTTATCGATCAAATTTTAGAAAGGCTAGCTAGTCACTCTTACTATTGCTTCCTTAGCGGTTATTCGGGCTACAATCAGATCGAGATAGCCCTTGAAGATCAGGAAAAGACCACATTTACATGTCCTTATGACACCATTACTTACTGAAGGATGCCATTCGGGCTATGCAATGCCCTCGCCACTTTTCAGCGATGCATCTTGAGTTTTTTTAAACATGGTGAGGTAATATTTAGAGGTCTTCATGGATGACTTCTCAGTCTTTGGTCCATCATTCAGTGAATGTTTGGAAATTTTAAAAAATGTGTTGAAGCGATGCGAGGAAAAGAACTTGGTACTGAATTGGGAAAAGTATCACTTCATGGTTCATAAGGGAATTGTCCTTAGACGCATCATCTCGTCTAAGGGAATTGGGGTTGATAAGGATAAAATTGTTCTTATCTCTAACCTACCTCTACCCAAGAATATACGAGACGTGTGATCCTTCCTAGAACACGCTGGGTTTTACAGAGCATTCATAAATGACTTTAGTCACCTCTCTCATCCTCTATGTAATCTACTTCAAAAGGATGCACCATACGAGTGGACTGATCAATGCCATGAAGCTTTTACTAAGCTCAAGGGCATGTTAACCACTGCACCTATCATGTAGCCACCCGACTGGAGTCTTCCTTTTGAACTTATCTGCGATGCATCTAACTATGCTCTTGGGAAGGTTTTAAGCCATAAAAAAGAAAAGAAGCCCTACGTTATTCATTACGCAAGTAGAACTCTAAATCTTACCTAAGTGAACTACTCTACTATGAAAAGGAACTCTTAGCCATAGTGTTCGCTTTGGATAAATTTAGGTCCTATTTGATTGGATCCAAGATTGTCATTTACACAAATCATGTGGCACTCAAGTATCTTCTTTCTAAGAATGACGCTAAGCCCCGCCTGATAAAATGGATCCTCCTACTCTAAGAATTTGATCTGAAAATAAAAGATAAAAAGGGAGTAGAGAACGTAGTGGCTGACCATCTTTTCCACATTGATCTCTCCGATTCCCTTGAGGCAACACATATAAACGACTTGTTCCCCAATGAACAATTGTTCAAAGTCTACCATTCACCTTGGTTTACTGATATTGCTAATTATCTTGCCACAGGTTTCACACCGACACGTTAGACTGAGCAAGATAAAGAAAAAATTCTTTTCTTAGGTTCGTAAGTTCTTCTGGGATAATCCATATTTGTTTAAATATTCCCCAGACCGAATCTTAAGGAGATGTGTGCCAGAAAATGAACACAAAGTGCCATCTCCTTCTATCACTCTCAGGCGTGTAGTGGTCACTTTTCTACTAAAAAGACCATGACCAAGATTTTACAGCGTGGCTTCTACTGACCCACTATGTTTAGGGACACTCATGAGTTTTGCAAAGCTTGTGAGTGTTGTCAGAAGTTGGGAGCATTGTCTTGTCAAAATATAATGCCTCTGAATCACATTCTGATCATTGAAGCATTTGATTGTTGGGGCATCGATTTCATGGGACCATTCCTCCACTCTTTTGAAAATTTATATATTTTTCTTACCATAGACTTTGTCACTAAATGGGTCAAAGCGATTTCGTGCCGGAACAATGGCCATCAAATGGTCATTAAGTTTTTAAAAGAGAACATCATTTCCCAGTTCAGAATGCCTTAAGCCATCATTAGTGATGGGGGCTCACATTTTTGTAATAGGCCATTCGCGAACTTAATGAAGAAATGACATCTCTCACAAGGTGAGCATTCCATGTCACCCACAAACAAGTGGGTAAGCTGAGATTTTCAATAGGGAGATCAAACACATTTTGGAGAAAACGGTTAACTCTGATCAAAAGGATTGGTCAATCCGATTGATCGACGCATTATGGGCTTACCGTACTGCATTTAAACCCTTATTGGAATGTCTCCATTTAGACTTGTTTATGGGAAGGCTTGCCACTTACTTGTGGATTTGGAACATAGGGCCTACTCGGCAATTAAAAATTTAAACTTTAATTTAAACAACGCCGACTCACTATACAAACTACAATAGAATAAACTCGAGGATATCCGGAATGACGCATATGAGAACTCGAGAATTTACAAGGATAGGATGAAGGTGTTCCATGATAGGAACATCCTTCAAAAATCATTCTTAGTTGGTTAAAAAGTCCTTTTGTATAATTCACGGTTACATCTTTTTCCAAGTAAACTCTGATGTCATTGGATCGGTCCTTTCACCGTTACTAATATCCTCATGGGGCCGTTGAGATAAAGAATCCGAACAATGGCAATGCTTTTAAAGTAAATGGACATCGGTTGAAGCCGTTTGTTAAGAAATTAGATTCAGAGGACATGTCCATACCTCTGATCTATCCTATTTACCGGGATTAACCTCTTAGTCTGACGAAGGTATAGTTAGGTTTATTTCTTTCAAAGAATTTAGGATTAGGATAGTTTGCTTCCACTATTTTAGGATAGTTTTCTTTCACTATTTTAGGACAGTTTGCTTTCCATTTGTTTAGGATAGTTTGCTTTTCAATTGTTTAATTCTTGTGCTAACCCACCTCCACGCTGAGATCCTTTAGAAAAAGCCTCAAAATTCCTTCATCAGGTACTATCTTTCTATCACTTCTCCTTCAATCAGGTTATCTCTTTTACAAATCGTGCTTATTTCTTTTACATTGAGGACAATGTTGATTTTAGGTTGGGGATGGGAGATTAGGTAAACTAATCAATGTTTTCTTCGTTTTGAGTAAAATTTACAAAATTTTTGAAAATTTTTCAATGTTTATCTGTTTGGAAGCGATGAATTGTGTATTTAAGACTTTTTTGAGTATGATGATAAGATAAAAATTGAATTTTGAACTATTGGAGTTTGATCATCTAAGTAATCTATTGCTTAAAGTTCTTGCACTCAATAGATTACCAAGAGGTTTTAATATTATGTTAATCTAAATCATAAAACACATTTAAATTATTTTCTATGAATAATGCTAGAATTTCTGATTGTTAGTATGTAAATCATTGATAGATGGTGAGAATTAAGTCTGGAGAATTTTATTCACCTTAAAAGAAGAAAATGACCAATCAAAAAAAAGGAGATCGACAAAAAGGTCATGTATGGTGAAAAGACTGGAAAAGAATGCAAAATTATTGCAAGGTCTATAAAAGAATGAATAAGAATTGACCGTCGATATAAAATCAAAAACTGGAAAAAGAAGTAAAAGGGGATAAGTTCGAATCAGTACTTGAGTTTTCAATCAATCTTGAAACGATGAGTATGGCTAACATTGTAAAAAGATAGTATTTTCACTGAGCACGTTGAAAAGCTTGATATGCGAACTATACTCTGACTTAATGAGTAGAAAACTTATTTGATTAATTGCTTATGTGATTCGGCTCTAGGTTTCCAAAATCTCACTTTCTCATCTTGAGTCTACTCATTCATACTTGATTACACAAAAGATTGTTTTTTTGAAAAAGGTTTAAACATTGCACATTGAACTTCATTTTTCGCATACTTTGCTTGGGACTAGCAAAATGTTGGTTGGGGACTGTGTTGAGGGTCAAATATTACATATTATCCCCTATTTATTACTTAGTTTTCTGAACATGATAATGCTTAATGTTCTATTTTGATCACGTTTGTGTTGCAAGGTGAATTTAAGAGTTTGGATTGAAAAGGATGTTAAAAGCATGGATTTAACACTTAAGAATCACCAAAGCCAAGGATGGATCTTATGAGAGCAAGAATGAAGAATTCACATGCCAAAAATTTAAGAAAATCAAGTAAGGAATGAAGAGCAATGAAGACTTGAAGTGAAGAATAGGAACCTTAAAAATTCGCATCCTTCAACTAGTTTAAGTCCATCTTCGACCAGTCGAAGGCTCTTGCTCGACTTGTCGAAGATTCCTCGACTCGAACTCCACTGACAAAATTCTCTAAATTTCAGTCATCCTCGACTAGCTGAAGGAAACCCTCGACTAGTTAAAGGATTTCCTCGACTTATCTAAGGTTACGCGGACAACACATGAACTGCATAAATTTGAGGCGGTTTTAGAAATTTTCCAACTCATTGTGAAAGTTGGAGTTGCAAAACTATAAACATGAGTCCTTGTGATGTTTCTAGGCATCTTCTAGGGTTTGAGGAGTGGAGAAAAGCGTGGAGAAGCCGTCACCAAGATTTTTCTTCTTTTTCCTTAGTTGTTTTTATGTTTTTCTTAAGAAATTTTAGTTCAATCGTGTTTATGGTTGGCTAAACCTCTTAGCTAGGGCTAAGAGGTGAAGCTTGTAGCATGATGGGTTGATTTCTATTGCTTTGATTTATGTTTAAGTTGAACTATCTGTGATTCTAGTTTGATATTTAAGAAATACTTTCAATTTTTAAGATCTGCGATAGCTTTGAGTATATTCTTTTCATGTATTGAGATAATGAAATTAGGAAATCCTATTGTTCACCATTATCCCATGGGCATAGTTGGGTGATGGAATCCTACCTAATCTTCTCAATCTCTTATGGTTGGTTGTGGGATTGGTAAATCCTGTTATTTGTGTTGTCTCCTGGGCGTGGTTTTGTGATGGAATCACTTCCAATTCTCACACCTCTTGTCCATTGAGAATTAGGTCAACGAAAGTTCAGATTTGGTTTTACTGAGATATCTTCCAACTGGATATGATGAGATTCTGATTCTAGTTGTGTGATTGAATCAAGCATGGATCTCCCTGATCTCTATAAGTAGATCCTTAGAAACCCTAGTTACCACCTTTGAATTTGTTAGTTTTAATCACTTTAATCACAATTACTCTCTCAATTAATTCAGATTTAGATTCACATCTTCTCATAGTTCTAGTTCTAGTTGTATTCAGAATTACTCATGAGATTAGTCCCTGTGGATTTGACCTCGGTCTCACTGAGATTATTATTACATCGCGACCCTACACTTGGGGTTTTAAACAATGGGCTAACGGGATATTTGTATTTTTGTGGCACATCTTGCTTTAGGATGGCACTCACTTTTTCTATCAGAAAATTTTTCTTTTTGTTGCTTTGCCGCCTTTTGGTTGTGCATAGGTCTTTCAGAAATTTGGCATATGAAGGAATTTGTTTCACAACATCTAGAAGAGGGATGTTGACCTTCACTTTTTAAGCACCTCTAGAATGTCCTGAGAGTTAGAGAGAGGTTTTGGTGCAACCAACCATTAGGGGAATGGACCAATTGGCTTGCTTTGAAGTTCCGATTCTACCTCATGCAGAGCATCACTAGGTCTATCAATTTCATCTACTTCCGGGTCATTGGGCTTTTCAGCCCTTACCGGAATACATTTATCAACTATCTTCCCACTCCTAAGAGTGGTGATAGACTTAGCTTGCTCCATTGAATTTGGAGAGCTTGGTTCACTAACTCCATATTGCGATTTAGGGTTGGGGATAGGTTTAGCTGGAAGTATCCCTTTCTCCATAACTGTAACACATGAGTCTATCTTTTGGATGACCTTTGTGTGTTCATGTCAGGCTTGAAGAGTACTTTGCTGCATAAGCTCTTGAGGGTTTTAAAACAATTCCTCTTGAGATTTCCCTTGATTTAAGAATTGATTAGGGATACCTTGAGGTGTAGCCGATTGTCCATTCCTCCAACTGAAATTTGGGTGATTTCTCCAACTTGGATTGTATGTGTTTAAAGTGAGTCCTTTGAAAGGCCTTTGGTAGTTGTTTACGGCATTCGACTGCTCATTCAATATTTATTGAAATGTAAGTATTGTTTGACAATTTTCAGTTGTATGAATATAGCACGCACAAATACTGCAGACAACTTCCCTTACTCTTATCCTTCCTAAGTTCCACGGGTTCGAGTTTTCTCGTGAGACTGGCCACTTTAGCATTTATATCGTCATCCTCCTTCAACAAGTATATTCCACCCCTCTCATTTGATTGATTAGGCTTAGATGTGGCGCTAGTGTCATACATCAAACTCGGAAATTGCATTCAGAGGAATCCTGATCACCGAATCTGATGCTGACAGCCTCCGTAGTACCCCATTCTCAGCTCCCAGCGCCATATGCCAAGTTCTGATCCTGGGATCCTATAAGGAGAATTTTCGAACGTACATTTATCTCGTAAGAAGCATAACCACAATTTTACCCAAATCACAAAAGCAACTTTATCATCACATATCCACTAATATAAACATTTAAATACAATGCTGAAAGGGAAATACATATGTCAAAATTAAAGCTTTAGAAGTCAACTACAAGCTCTAAGCTCCACGCTGCTGCAACCTAACATCACCTACACGTATCTATCGTGCATAAGCTTATAGAAGCTTAGAGGGTGGTGTAAGTGTGTGCACAAGGTAAGTGTCAAGTATTCGTTACGATGCCATAATCATACAATATCGAAAATATTGGTAAGATCATGATTCATATGATATCAGAGTAAGCGTAAATACTAATAAGTCCAAGAGTCAATCAATATCAGAATACGCAATATAGATCAACTATGCAAATAAGGAGTCATAAACATCCAAATATCAGATGCTAAGGGTACAATGCAATATGTAAATCCTTTTGAGTCCGTCTAGGCCATGTAAGTGCAGAAACAAAATAATCCCAAAATGCCATATGCGTGCGGATGTAATGCAATATGTGATGCGAATGAAATGACCAAGTTGTAGTGTGAAGTCGGGATGATAGTACGTAGTATCGCAGGCTACGGGGTCCACCACAAGGGACTTCTATTCAAATCAGTCTCATACCTAAATTTAGATAGTCAGACTCATTATGGTAAACTCCTGATCTCAGGTTAGATGCGCGCCCCATTCGAAATCTTGGACATTATGAAGGTACACATAATAAATAGTTACGCACCACCAGCCTGTGTGGATAGTGAATGAATGAATGAATGAGTATGCAACTCCTGCCCAATAAGTCCACATATCAGTACTGTTCATCTCTGGGATCATCACCGGGGTCTAGTACACTCTACATGCAAATCGTCGCCCACTGATGTATGACCATGCAAGTGGAAGAGACCTCACTATCCGCCTGGCCAGTAGTTAGTCAATCTACCTGGCACGTCGATAGTGGACCAATTCATGAGCTGGTCAAAATCAGCCTAGCTATACACCCTACGCTCGGGTGGGTAAGGCCACACCCCCTCCCAACCGACCACAATACAGCAGGAGATGCGGTCTCCTGGTATTCGGCACTCGGGCGCTCATGTATCCACTCGGTCTCGACGTTGGGGCACCTCCTAGCCTCGAAGGTTTAACGACTTTTACCCACGGCCATCCAAAGTGCCCAGTGCTCGAAATAAACATTTTTGGTGTCCCATCTGGCCATCCATGACATGCTTGTGGAGGCTACGACCCTGATATCGCTAGGGCGTACAATAATCACAACACACAATGCAAGATGCATGAGTCATACAATTCAATCATGTAATAATCCTGTGCATACCGCGCTCTCATATGAGATAACCTCCGCCTATCAGGGAGTCTCATAACAACCTGCTCAACGACATATGCAATGGTCAACCACATCTTATAACAAATATGTAAATGATGCGTATGAGCATGTATCATGATGTTATGCTGTCATATACTCATAATCAGTATTAGTAACCGGCATCGACAAGTAGCCTCGATAATGTGGACATTTAACCAACATTGTCCCTAAGGAATGGCCCACATAGAGCCTAACATATAGTGGACCCATGGCCTCACACAAGGGCCTAATATATAACACCATGGGTCTCACTCAAGAGCTTAATACACAACACGATGGGCCTCTCACATGGGCCTAATATGTATCATGACAGGCTCCATCGCCTACCCCTCGGATGCACCACAGTGTGCCTCATCACATAGGCCTCATATACATCACATTGGGCCTTTAAAATGGGTTGAATCCACATCACAATGGGCCTTAAATATGGGCCGCATATACGTCACATTAGGGCTCGACAATCGGCCTCAATATTCGGCCTTGATAATCGGAATCATCCTCAATACTCGGCCTTGACAATCGGAATTGGCTTATACAATCGCCTTAACAATCGGAATCGGCCTTAACAATCGGAATCGGCCTCGACAATCGGAATCGGCTAATACAGTCGGCCTCGACACTCAGCCTCGATAATCAGAATCGGCCTATACAATCAGCCTCGACAATCAGAATCAGCCTCTATACTCGGCCTCGACAATCGGAATCGGCCTATACAATCGGCCTCAACAATCGGCCTCGACAATCGGAATCGGCCTCGATACTAGGCCTTAACAATCGAAATCAGCCTATACAATTGCCCTCGACATTCAAAATTGGCCTCGACAATTGGAATCGACCTTGATACTCGCCCTCCATAATCGGAATCGTCCTATACAATCGGCCTCGACATTCAAAATTGGCCTCGACAATTGGAATCGGCCTTGATACTCGGCCTCCAAAATCGGAATCGGCCTATACAATCGACCTCGACAATCAGAATCGCCCTCGATACTCAGAATCGACCTACACAATTGGCGTCGATACTCAGCCTCGACAATCGGAATCGGCCTATATAATCGGCCTCGACAATCGAAATCGGCCTCGATAATTGGATTGGCCTCGACAATTGAAATCGGCCTCGATACTTGGCCTCGACAATCAGAATTGGACTATACAATTGGCCTCGATACTCGGCCTCAACAATCGGAATCAGCTTTGATACTCGGCCTCGACAATCGGAATTAGCCTATACAATCAGCCTCGACAATCGTAATCAGCCTCAACAATCAACCTTGACAATTGGAATCGACCTTGATACTCGGCCTCGACAATCAGAATCGGTCCATACAATCGGCCTCGACAATCGAAATCGGCCTCGACAATCGAAATTGGCCTATACAGTCGACCTCGATACTCAGCCTCGACAATTGAAATCGGCCTATACAATCGACCTCGACAATTGGAATTGGCCTTTATACTCGGCCTCGACAATCTGAATCGGCCTATACAATCGGCCATGACAATCGAAATTGGCCTCTATAATCGGAATTAGCCTCGACAATCAGAATTGGCCTATACAATCAGCCTCGACAATCGAAATCGGCCTCGATACTCGGCCTCGATAATTAGAATCGGCTTGGATACTTGGCCTCAATAATCGGAATCGGCCTATACAATTAGACTCGATAATCAGAATCTGCCTCGATAATCGGCCTCGACAATCAGAATCGACCTATATAAATGGCCTCGATAATCGAAATCAGCCTCGACAATCGGAATCAGCTCATACAATTGGCCTCGACAATCGGAATCGGCCTCGATACGTGACCGCGACAATCGGAATCGACCTTGATACACGGCCTCGACAATCGGAATCGCCTTATACAATTGACCTCGACAATTGGAATCAGTCACGATACTCGGCCTCAACAATCGAAATCAACCTCAATACTCGACCTCGACAATCAGAATCGACCTCGATACTCGGCCTCAATAATTGAAATTGGTCTATACAATCGGCCTCGATACTCGGCCTTGACAATCAGATTCGTCTTATACAATCGGCCGAGTATCAGATTCGTCTTATACAATCGGCCTCAATACTCGGCCTTAACAATCAGATTCGTCTTATACAATCGGCCTCGATAATCGGAATTGGACTCAATAATCGGCCTCAACAATCGTAATCGGCCTCGATACTCGGCCTCGATAATCGGAATCGGCCTCGATACTCGACCTCGACAATCAGAATCGGCCTCGATATTCGGCGTCGACAATCGGAATCGGCCTCGATACTCGAAATCGGTGAGAATGGGCCTAACAAGGCCTAATGGAAGGTCACAATGTGGACATTCAACCATCATTGCCCAACAATGTGGACATTTAACCAACATTGCTCCCAAGGAGTGGCCCACATAAACATCATTACATACATCATGGCAAAATCACTCGTCACATCGGGCCTTGAATACACAATTGGTGGGCCCTACACCTGGGCCTCAAATACAACACATGGGCCTCTCATATACATCACGATAGGCCACAACTCATGGGCCTTACTCATGGGCTTCATGTACATCAAAGTGGCCCGTATGACATGGACAGCTCGGATCAAACACATACATCACGTAGGGGCCACATGAAGGGATGGTGTGAATATATAGCATATATATCACAGTGGGTCCTACATCCTGATGGACAGTGGGAGCTTGGATAACATATGAAATCATTTCAATAGTGGCAAGTGCAACATGTGTATTACTGTACACTATCATTGGGGTACATGGCTCACTAATGTGATCAGCATGGTCCAAACATTGCTTAGGTAAATCGGCACCATCCAAACATTGCCCATGTAAACCAGCACCATCCAAACTTTATCCAGGTGCATCAGCACCATCCAGACATTGCCCAGGTGCATCAACACCATCCAAACATTGTCCAGCACCGTCCAGCACATTTAGAGGGCGTGGATAAAATAAATACATCAAGTGTGTGACCCACGTGGCAAAACAGGTGGACGGCTTAGGTCTAAAACACCCATATCAAGGTGGGTTTCCTCGTGATGGGCCATCCTACAGTCACACGTGTGGCATGTGTGTACAACACATAAAGTAAGGTGGGGTCCCACATAAGTTTGGATGGACGGTGTATACAAAACAAACTTCAAAGTTGGCCCCTATGAACAAACGACATTGATGAAACCCATACATCCTAGTGGATGTCCACGTGGCATCATGGTGCATCCCATAGCACCGTCCAAGGGACGGATGGTGCAGATGCTAAATACATACATCTAGGTCGGTCCCACATGGGGCCCACCATACATATATATTATATGATATTATATATATGTACTGTTTATATCAAAATAGCGTCCAGCTCTTTGGATGCAAATACATTTTAAAAATAAATAAATAAATAAATTGAGGTGGGTCACACCCAGCTATACAGTGTGAGTAAATCTCATGCATCAATGTGGCCCCACCATTCTGTACTGCTGGACAGACAGTTAGAATTCATAGCACATGTATCTGGTGGGGCCCACCCTCACACGTGTCACACGTGTGGGGTGGGTCTCACGTCCTTAAAATGGACGGGTAGAGTGGATGTTCAAATACATCATGGCAGTCCCCACATCCTGAAAATGGATGGACGGTGCGAATTTTCACATCATCAAGGTGGGTCCACACATGTGGCCCACCAGTTAACATATTATATATATTATATTATATGAATATATTTTTATTAAAAAAAATCAAAAGCCAGAAATGTCTAAGCCTCAACGTCCAGGCCTGCTGGACATCAGCCTGTTCGTTGGGCCTGGCCAGTCTTTCGGCCAATAGCTGGGGTGACTCCACCTTATGGACAGTGGAGATAAAACCCATAAATCACAGTGGGGTCCACATGGGTGGCCCACACAGTTTAGATCCACTGACATTTATATTTTCCTTTCATCCATGGTTGACCTGAAACCGGGCGGCAAGGTGGACCCAAATGTGGACAGCGGGTTGGCCCGCTTTAATGGACGGTGTGGATCATCATTCAACATCAATGGTGGACCATTAAACCAAGGAAAAAGAAAGAAAGAAAGAGAGAAAGAGAGAGTGGGAGATCGGAGTAGCGGAGGGACCCCACCACTATGGGCCCCTTATACAAATCATACATCAAGATGGGTCTCATCATATGTGGGCCCTTAGTTCATCAAAACCACACAAATCAATTCTAGAAAACACTCCCCATTAGATCTTAGACTCTTCTTTCCACTAATGTGATCTAGAGCTCTACTGGATAGACTTCAATAGTTGAAAATGGACTTGGATGGTGGAGATGGAAGGTAGGAAAGTGGGCCACACTAGCTTCTCCATGGAAGCTTGGACGATTGCTCCATGGGAGTTGCTTGAAAATGAGAGAGAAATGAGAGAGAGAGAGAGGGGTGATGTAAGGAGAGAGGGATGGTAAGGTTTGGGTTTATTTGAATTTTAGGTAAAAGAGGAATGGGTGGGGAGAGAGAGAGTTGACTTGTGAGAGGTGATGTGGCATGGGGCATGGGTGGTGTACTTGACTTTGTGAAATGATGTGTACTTGATTGATTGATGTGACAGGTCGTAGAGATTCTCTCAGAATTCGCAACGAGCGGTGTTTCTTCGGAATGAACGCGGGCCCACATCTCCTGGCCTAGGTATCGGATCAATGCGCGAGTCGTGGCGTTGAGACCGCGTCAACGGCGCAGTCGTTAGGGTATAAGTTACGGGTCGAGCCGACTCCGGTATACAAGACTCAGTTTAGGATCAGGCGTAATCATCAGATACAGGTTGAGGGTTGCCGAAATTTGACCTGGAGTTCCATGAAAACCTATGGAATGGTACAGTCTAGGATACGGGTCTTACAGCTCTCCCCTCTAAATAAAAAATTCATCCTCGAAATTTACAGAATAGAGAAGGGAAGAGGAAACATCATCAAGTATATATAACAAGGCACAATTAATCTACAAAAGGATGAAGATAATGCTCTCTAATCTCAACCTCACCCTCCCAAGACGCATCATCAACACTTTGGTGACCCGACTAATCTTCAGATCCTGGATTAGAAATGATCGAAAATGGAATACTATTCAGCCTCACAATCTCAATGGTATGGAGCTATAACAGAAAATCTCTAATTTATTCGAACTCAGGGATCTAATCATTTTAAGTTCTCAACAATCATAGAGTACAGGGTAGCTATCAGCAGATACGTGAAGTTATCCACAGGTATTCCTAAGTTATGCTCTGATACCATATTTTATCACACCCCAAACTCAGAAATCAGATTTACAGGAATCCTGATTGTAGAATCCGGTGTTGACAGCCTCCGTAGTACCCCATTCTCGGCTCCCAGTGCCCATATGCTAGATTCCGATCCTAGGATCCTATAAGGAGGATTTTCAAACGTACATTTATCTCTAAAGAAGCATAACCACAAGTTTATCCAAATCACAAAACGAACTTCATCATCACATATCCACTAATATAAACATTTGAATACAATGCTAAAAGGGAAATACATATGTCAAAATCAAAGCTTCAGAAGTCAACTGCATGCTCCAAGCTCCACGCTGCTACAACTTAACATCACTTGCACGCATCTATTATGTATAAGCTTATAGAAAGCTTAGAGGGTGGTGTAAGTGTGTGTACAAGGTAAGTGCCAAGTATTCGATACAATGCCATTATCATATAATATCAGAAATACTGGTAAGATCATGAATCATACGATATCAGAGTAAGCGAAAATACTGACAAGTCTAAGAGTCATTCAATATCAGAATATGCAATACAGATCAACTATGCAAATAAGGAGTCATAAATGCCAAATATCAGATGCCGAGGGTACAATGCGATATATAAATCCTGTTGAGTCCGTCTAGGCCATGTAAGTACAGAAATAAAAGAATCCCAAAATGCCATATGCGTGCGGATGTAATGCAATATGCGATGCTAATGAAATGACCAAGTTGGAGTGAGAGGTTGGGATGATATTATGTAGTATTGCAGGCTAAGGGGTCCACCACAAGGGACTTCTATCCAAACCAGTCACATACCTAAATTTGTATAGTCAGAATCATTACGGTAAACTCCTGATCTCAGGTTAGTCGCGCGCCCCAACCGAAATCCTAGCCATTGCGAAAGTACACATAAGAAATAGTTGTGCACCACTAGCCCGAGTGGATAGTGAATGAATGAATGAATGAGTATCCAACTCCTGCCCAATAAGTCCACATATCAGTACTGTTCATCTTTGGGATCATCACCAGGGTCTACTACACTCTACATGCAAATCGGCCCCCACTGACACGCGACCATGCAAGTGGAAGAGACCTCACTATCCGTCTAGCCAGTAGTTAGCCAATATCTACCTGACATGTCGATAGCGGATCCGTTCACGAGCTGGTCAAATTCAGCCTAGCTATACCCCCTACGCTCGGGTGGGTAAGGCCACACCCCCTCCCAACCGACCATGACATAATGAGAGACGCGGCTTCTTAGTATTTGGGACTTGGGCACTCATGTATCCACTCGGTCTCGACATTGGGGCGTCTCCTAGCCATAGAGGTTTAGGGACTCTCACCCACAGACATCTAAAGTACCTAGATGCTTGAACTAAACATTCTGGTGTCCCATCTGGTCATCCACGACATGCATGTGGAGGCTACATCCCTAATGCCGCTAGGGCGTACAATAATCACAACACACAATGTAAGATGCATGAGTCATACAATTCAGTCATGCATCAATCCCGCGCATACCGTGCGCTGATATGAGATAACCTCCACCTATCAGGGAGTCTCATAATAACCTTCCCAATGACATATGCAATGGTCATCCACATCTCATAACAAACATGCAAATGCTACTTATTGGCATGTATCAAGATGCAATGCTATCATATACTCATAATCAGTATCAGTAACCAACATCGACAATCGGCCTCGACAATGTGGACATTTAACTAACATTGCCCTCAAGAAATGGCCCATGGCCCACTTAGAACCTAACATATATTAGACCCATGGCCTCACACAAGGGCCTAATATATAACATCATGGGCCTCACTCAATAGCGTAATACACATCATGATGGGCTTCTCACTTGGACCTAATACACATCACGACGGGCTCCTTCGCCTGGTCCTCAGATGCACCACAATTCTCCTCATCATATAGGCAGCATATACATCACATTGAGCCTTAAACACGGGCTGAATCCACATCACAATGGGCCTCAAATACGGGCCACATATACGTCACATTAGGCTTCGATAATCGGCCTCAATAATCGGCCTCGATAATCGGAATCGGCCTCAATACTTGGCCTCGACAATCAGAATCAGCCTATACAAAACAATCAGAATCAGCCTCGATACTCAGCCTCGACAATTGGAATCGGCCTATACAATCGGCCTTGATACTCAGAATCGACAATTAGAATCGGCCTATACAATCAGCCTTGACAATCGGAATCGACCTATACAATTAGCCTCGACAATGGGAATCGGCCTCAATAATCAGTCTCGACAATCGAAATCATCCTCGATACTTGGCCTCGACAATCGAAATCGGCCTCGACAATCGGAATCGGTCTCGATACTTGGCCTCAACAATCGAAATTGGCCTTGATACTCGACCTTGACAATCGGAATCGGCCTATACAATCAGCCTCAATACTTGGCCTCGACAATCGAAATTGGCCTACACAATTGGTGTTGATACTCAGCCTCGACAATTGGAATCAGCCTATACAATCGGCCTCGACAATCGGAATCGGCCTCGATACTCGAGCTCGACAATCTAAATTGGCCTCAATACTCGGCCTCGACAATCAAAATCGCCTTATACAATCAGCCTTGACAATTGGAATCGCCATGACAATCGGAATCGGCCTTGACAATCAGAATCAGCATATACAATCGGCTCGATACTCGGCCTCAACAACTGAAATCAGTCTTGATACTTGGCCTCGACAATCGGAATCGGCCTATACAATCGGCCTCAACAATCAGAATCACCATCGATACTCGGCTTTAACAATCAGAATCGGCCTCGATACTTGGCCTTGATAATAGAATCGGCCTATAAATCAGCCTCAATACTCGGCCTCGATAATCGAAATCGGTCTATACAATCGGCCTCGACAATCAGAATTAGCCTTAACAATTAGCCTCGATAATCAAAATTGGCCTCGATACTCAAATTGGAATCAGCATATACAATCGGCCTTGATACTCAACCTCGACAATCGGAATCGACCTCAATACTCAGCCTTGACAATCAAAAATGCCCTATACAATCAGCATCGACAATCAAAATCAGCCTCAAACTCGGCCTCGACAATCAGAATTGGCCTATACAATCGGCCTCGATAATCAGAATCGGCCTCGATACTCGAAATCGGTGAGAATGGGCCTAACACGGCCTAATGGAAGGTCACAATGTGGACATTCAACCAGCATTGCCCATCAAAGTTGACATTTAACCAACATTGCTCCCAAGGAGTGACCCACATAAACATTATTACCTGCACCATGGTAAAATCAATCATCACATTGGGCCATGAATACACAATAGGTGAGCCCTACACCTAGGCCTCAAATATATCACATGGGCCTCTCATATACATCACGATGGGCCACAACCCATGAGCCTCAGATATATCACAATGGGCCTTACTCATGAGCTTCATGTACATCAAAGTGGGCCGTATGTCATGGATAGCTCGGATCAAACACATACATCACGTAGGGGCCACATGAATGGATGGTGTGAATATATAACATATATATCACGGTGGGTCCTACATCCTGATGGATAATGAGAGCTTGGATTGCATCTGAAATCATTTCAATAGTGGCAGGTGCAACATTTGTATTACTGTACACTATCATTGGGGTTCATGGCTCACTAATGTGATAAGCACAGTCCAAACATTGCCTAGGTAAATCCGCACCATCCAAATATTGTCCATGTAAACCAGCACCATCCAAACATTGTCCAAGTGCATCAGCACCATCTAGACATTGCCAAGGTGCATCAACAGCATCTAAACATTGCCCAGGTGCATCAGCAGCATCCAAACATTGTCCAGCACCGTCCAGCACATCTGGACGCCGTGAATAAAATAAATACATCAAGTGTGTGACCCACATGGCAAAACAGGTGGACGACTCAGGTTTAAAACACATATATCAGGGTGGGTTTCCTCATGATGGGCCATCCCACAGTCACACGTGTCGTATGTGTGTATAACACATAACGTAAGGTGGGGTCCCACGTCAGTTTGGATGGACGGTGTATACAAAACATACTTCAAAGTGGGCCCCAAAGAACAAACGGCATTGATGAAACCCATACATCCTGGTGGATGTCCACGTGGCATCATGGTGCATCCCACAGCACCATCCAAGGGACGGACGGTGCGGATGCTAAATACATACATCTAGGTGGGTCCCACGTGGGGCCCACCATACATATATATATATACTGTTTATATCAAAACAGCATCCAACTCTCTGGATGTAAATAAGCTTTAAAAATAAATAAATAAATAAATTGAGGTGGGTCACTCCCTCCTGTACGGTATGAGTAAATCTCATGCATCAATGTGGCCCCACCGTTCTGTACTGTTGGACGGACGATTAGAATTCGTAGCACATGTATCTAGTGGGGCCCATCCTCACACATGTCACACGTGTGGGGTGGGTCTCACGTCCTTAAAATGGACGGGTAGAGTGGATGTTCAAATAAATCATGGTAGTCCCCACGTCCTGAAAATGGACGACGGTGTGAATCTTCACATGATCAAGGTGGGTCCACACATGTGGCCCACCCATTAACATAGTATACATATTATATTATATAAATATATTTTATATAAAAAAATAAAATCAAAAGCCAGAAATGTCCAAGCCTCAACGTCCAGGCCTGCTGGACAACAGCTTGTTCGTTGGGCCTTGCTAGTCTTTGGGACAACGGCTAGGGTGACTCCACCCTATGGATGGTGGAGATAAAACCCATAAATCACAGTGGGGTCCACATGGGCGGCCCACACAATTTGGATCCACTGGCATTTATATTTTCCTTTCATCCATGGTTGACCCGAAACCGGGCGGCAAGGTGGACCCAAATGTGGATAGCAGGTTGGCCCGCTTAAATGGATGGCATGGATCATCATTCAACATCAATGGTGGACCATCAAACCAGGAAAAAGAGAGAGAGAGAGAGAGAGAGAGAGAGAGAGAGAGAGAGAGATCGGAGCAGCGGAGGGACCCCGCCACTATGGGCCCCTCATACAAATCATACATCAAGATGGGTCCTACCATAGTGGGCCCTCAGTTCATCAAAACCACACAAATCAATTCTAGAAAACACCCACCATTAGATCTCGGACTCTTCCTTCCACCAATGCGATCTAGAGCTCCAATGGATACACTTCAACAGTTGAGATTGGACTTGGATGGTGGAGATGGAAGGTAAGAAAGTGGGCCACACTAGCTTCTCCATGGAAGCTTGGACGATTACTCCCATGGGAGTTGCTTGAAAATGAGAGAGAAATGAGAGAGAGAGGGGTGATGTAAGGAGAGAGGGATGGTGATGTATGGGTTTATTTGAATTTTGGGTAAAAGAGGAATGGGTGAGGAGAGAGAGAGTTGACTTGCAAGAGGCGATGTGGCAAGGGGCATGGGTGGTGTACTTGACTTGTGAAATGATGTGTACTTGATTGATTGATGTGACAGGTCGTAGAGATTCTCTTAAAATTCGTAACGAGTGGCGTTTCTTTGAAATGAACACGGGCCCACATCTCCTGGCCTGGGTATCAATTCGATACGTGAGGTGCGGTGTTGGGACCACGGCGACGGCGCGGTCACTAGGGTACAAGTTTCGGGTCGAGCCAACTTCGGTATACAGGACTCGATTTAGGATCGCACGTAATTGTCAGATACAGGTTGAAGGTTGTCGGAATTCGATCGAGAGGTCCGCGGAAACCTATACAATGGTATGGTGTATGATACGGGTCTTATAGCTCTCCTCTTCAAATAATAATTTCGTCCTCGAAATTTATAGAATAGAGAAGGGAAGAGGAAACATCATCAAGCATATATGACAAGGCACAATTAATCTACAAAAGGATGAAGATAACGCTCTCTAATCTCAACCTCGCTCTCCCAAGACGCATCATCAACACTATGGTGACCCTACTAATCTTCAGATCCCGGATCAGAAATGATCGAAAATGGAATACTATTTAGCCTCACAATCTCAACGGTATGGAGGTATATCAGAAAATCTCTAAGTTATTCGAACTCAGGGATCTAATCATTTTATGTTCTCAACAATCACAGAGTATAGGGTAGCTATCAGCAGATATGTGAAGTTTTCCTCAGGTATTCCAAAGTTATGCTCTGATACCATTTTCTATCACACCCAAAACTCAGAAATCCGATTCATAGGAATCCCGATCGCTGAATCCGATGTCGACAGCCTCTGCAGTACCCCATTCTCGGCTCCCACGGCCCATATGCCAGGTTCCGATCCTGGGATCTTACAAGGAGGATTTTCGAATGTACATCAAATCACAAAAGTAACTTCATCATCACATATCCACTGATATAAACATTTGAATACAATGCTGAAAGGGAAATACATATGTCAAAATCAAAGATTCAAAAGTCAGATATATGCTCGAAGCTCCATACCGCTGCAACCTAACATCACCTGCGCGCATCTATCGTGCATAAGCTTGTGGAAAGCTTAGAGGGTGGTGTAAGTGTGTGCACAAGGTAAGTGCCAAGTATTCGATACAATGCCATAATCATATAATATCAGAAATACTGGTAAGATCATGAATCATACGATATCAGAGTAAGCGAAAATACTGACAAGTCTAAGAGTCGATCAATATCAGAATACGCAATACAGATCAGCTATGCAAATGAGGAGTCATAAATAGCCAAATATCAGATGCCGAGGGTACAATGCAATATATAAATCCTATTTAGTCCGTCTAGGCCATGTAAGTGTAGAAACAAAAAAAAATTTCAAAATGCCATATGCGTGCGGATGTAATGCAATATGCGATGTGAATGAAATGACCAAGCTGGAGTGTGAAGTTGGGATGGTAGTACTTAGTATCGCAGGCTATGGGGTCCACGATAAGGGACTTTTATCCAAACCAGTCTCATACCTAAATTTGGGTAGTCAGACTCATTGTGGTAAACTCCTGATCTCAGGTTAGTCGCGCACCCTAACCGAAATCCTAGCCATTGCGAATGTACATGTAACAAATAGTTGCACACCACCAGCCCAAGTGGATAATGAATGAATGAGTATGTAACTCTTGCCCAATAAGTCCACATTCAATATTGCTCATCTCTGGAATCATCATTGGGGTCTAGTACACTCTACATGCAAATCGCCACCCGCTGACATGCGACCATGCAAGTGAAAGAGACCTCACTATCTGCCTGGCCAGTAGTCAGCCAATATCTACCTGACATATCGATAGCGGACTCATTCATGAGCTGGTCAAACTCTGCCTAGCTATGCCCCCTACACTCCGGCGAGTAAGGCCACACCCCCTCCCAACTGACTAAGACACAGTGGGAGATGCAGCCTCTTGGTATTCGGCACTCAGGCGCTCATGTATCCACTTAGTCTCGATGTTGGGGCATCTCTTGGCCTCGAAGGTTTAAGGACTTTCACCTATGGACATCCAAAGTGCCCAGATACTTGAACCAAACATTTTCGGTGTCCCATTTGGTCATCCACGACATGCCTATAGAGGCTACGGCCCTGATGTCGCCAGGGCGTACAATAATCACAACACACAATGGAAGATACATGAGTCATACAATTCATTCATGCATCAATCCTGTGCATACCGTGCGCTCATGTGAGATAACCTCCGCCTATCAGGGAGTCTTATAACAACCTTCCCAATGACATATGCAATAGTCAACCACATCTCATAACAAATATGCAAATGATGCTATGCTGTCATATACTCATAATCGGTATCAGTAACCGGCATCGGCAATCGGCTTCGACAATGTGGACATTTAACCAACATTGCCCCCAAGAAATGGCCCACATAGAGCCTAACATATAGTGGACCCATGGCCTCACACAAGGGCCTAATATATAACACCATGGGCCTCACTCAAGAGCTTAATACACATCATGATGGGCCTCTCACTTGGACCTTATACCTATCACGACAGGCTCCATCACCTGGCCCTCAGATGCACCACAATGCGCCTCATCACATAGGCCTCATATACATCACATTAGGCCTTAAACAGGGGCTGAATCCACATCACAATGGGCCTTAAATACGAGCCACATATACGTCACATTAGGCCTCGACAATTGGCCTCAATATTCGACCTTGATAATTAAAATCGACCATGACAATGGAAATCGGCCTCAACAATCGGAATCGGCCTCGATACTCAGCCTCGACAATCGGAATTAGCCTCGACAATCGAAATCGGACTATACAATTGGCCTCGATACTCAGCTGTGACAATCGGAATCGGCCTTAATACTCGGCCTCGATAATCGAAATCAGCCTATAAAATCGGCCTCGACAATCAAATTAACCTCAACAATTCACCTCGATAATCGAAAGCAGCCTCGATACTTAGCCTTGACAATCAAAATCGGTCTATACAATCGGCCTTGATAATCAGAATCAGCCTCGATACTCGGCCTCGACAATTAGAATTGGCCTCGATACTCAGCCTCAACAATCGGAATCGACCTATACAATCAGCCTAGACAATCAGAATCGGCCAACATAATCATCCTCGATACTTAGCCTCGACAATCGGAATCAGCCTATACAATTGGCCTCGATACTCAGCCTCGACAATCAGAATTGGCCTATATAGTCGTCCTTGACAATCGAAATTGGCCTCGATACTTGGCCGCAACAATTGGAATCAGACTATACAATCGACCTCGACAATCGAAATCGGCCTCAACAATCGGCCTCGATAATCGGAATCGCCTATATAATTGGCCTCGCCAATCAGAATCGACCTCGAAACTTGGCCTCGACAATCGGATTCGACCTCGATACTCATCCTCGATAATCGAAATCGGCCTATGCAATTGGCCTCAACAATCGAACTCGGCCTCGGCAATCAGAATCTGCCTCGATACTCGGCCTCGACAATCAAAATTGGCCTATACAATTAGCCTCGACAATCGAAATTAGCCTCGATAATCAAAATTAGCCTATACAATCAACCTCGATAATCGAAATCAGCCTCGATACTCGGCCTCGACAATCGAATCGGCCTCGATAATCGAAATCGCCCTCGATACTCGGCCTCGACAATCGGAATCGGAATCGGCCTCAATACTCGGCCTCGACATTCGAAATTGGCCTCGATAAACGGAATCAGCCTCGATACTCGGCCTCGACAATCGAAATTAGCCTCGATACTCGAAATCAGCGAGAATGACCCTAGCAAGGCCTAATGGAAGGTCATAATGTGGACATTCAACCATCATTTCCCATCAATGTGGACATTTAACCAACATTGCTCTCAAAGAGTGGCCCACATAAACATCATTACATACATCATGACAAAATCACTCATCACATCGGGCCTTGAATACACAATAGGTGGGCCCTACACCTGGGCCTCTCATATATATTATGATGGGCCACAACTCATAGGCCTTAAATATATCACAATGGGCCTTACTCATGGGCTTCATGTACATCAAAGTGTGTCGTGTGACATGGACAACTCAGATCAAACATGTACATCACGTAAGGGCAACTGGAATGGACGGTGTGAATATATAACATAAATATCACTGTGGGTCCTACATCCTGATGGACGGTGGGAGCTTAGATTACATCTGAAATCATTTCAATAGTGGCAGGTGCAAATGTGTATTACTGTACACTATCATTAGGGTACATGGCTCACTAATGTGATCAGCACGGTCCAAACATTGCCTAGGTAAATCGGCACCATCCAAACATTGTCCTTGCAAACCAGCACCATTCAAACATTGTCCAGGTGCATCAGCACCATCTAGACATTGCCCAGGTGCATCAGCACCTCCAAACATTGCCTAGGTGCATCAGCAACATCCAAACATTTTCCAACACCGTCCAGCACATCTGGATGGCATGAATAAAATAAAAACATCAAGTGTGTGACCCACGTGGCAAAACAAGTGGACGACTTGGGTCTAAAACACATATATCAAGGTGGGTTTCCTCGTGATGGGCCATCCCAGAGTCACACGTGTCGCATGTGTGTACAACACATAACGTAAGGTGGGGTCCCACGTCAGTTTGGATGGACGGTGTATACAAAACATACTTCAAAGTGGACCCCTATGAAAAGATGGCATTGATGAACCCCATACATCCTGATGGATGTCTATGTGGCATCATGGTGCATCCCACTGCACCGTCCAAGGGACGGACGGTGCAGATGCTAGATACATACATCTAGGTGGGTCCCACGTGGGGCCCACCATACATATATATTATATGATATTATATAATATATATATATATATATATATATACTGTTTATATCAAACAACGTCTAGCTCTCTGAATGCAAATACGTTTTAAAAATCAATAAATAAATAAATTGAGGTGGGTCACACCCTGCTGTACGGTGAGAGTAAATCTCATGCATCAATATGGCCGCACCGTTCTGTACTGCTGGACGGACGATTAGAATTCATAGCACATGTATCTGGTGGGGCCCACCCTCACACGTGTCACATGTGTGGGGTGGGTCTCACGTCCTTAGAATGGATGGGCAGAGTGGATGTTCAAATACATCATGGTAGTCCCCACGTCCTGAAAACGGACGGACGGTGTGAATCTTCACATATCAAGGTGGGTCCACACATGTGGCCCACCAGTTAACATAGTATATATATTATATTATATAAATATATTCTATAAAAAAATCAAAAACTAGAAATGTCCAGGCCTCAACGTCCAGGCCTGCTGGACATCAGCCTGTTCGTTGGGCCTGCCCAGTCTTTCGACCAATGGCTGGCGTGACTCCACCCTATGGATGGTGGAGATAAAACCCATAAATCATAGTGGGGTCCACATGGGCGGCCCACATAGTTTGGATCCGCTGACATTTATATTTTCCTTTCATCCATGGTTGACCTGAAACCAGGTGGCAAGGTGGACCCAAATGTGGACAATGGGTTGGCCCGCTTAAATGGACGGCGTGGATCATCATTCAACATCACTGGTGGATAATCAAACCAAGGAAAAAGAAAGAGAGAGAGAGAGAGAGGGAGATCGGAGTAGCGGAGGGACCCCACCACTATGGGCCCCTCTTATAAATCATACATCAAGATGGGTCCCACCATATGTGGGCCCTCAGTTCATCAAAACCACACAAATCAATTCTAGAAAACACCCATCATCATATCTTAGACTCTTCCTTCCACCAATGCGATCTAGAGCTCTAATGGATAGACTTCAACGGTTGAGATTGGACTTGGATGGTGGAGATGGAAGATAGGAAAGTTGGCCACACTAGCTTCTCCCTTAAAGCTTAGACGATTGTTCCCATGGGAGTTGCTTGAAAATGAGAGAGAAATGAGAGAGTGAGAGGCGTGATGTAAGGAGAGAGGGATGGTGAGGTATGGGTTTATTTGAATTTTGTGTAAAAGAGAAATGGGTGGGGAGAGAGAGAGTTGACTTGTGAGAGGTGATGTGGCATGGGGCACTCGTGAGAGGTGATGTGGCATGGGGCATGGGTGTTGTACTTGACTTATGAAATGATGTGTACTTGATTGATTGATGTGCCAGGTCATAGAGATTCTCTCAATATTTGCAACACGTGGCATTTCTTCGGAATGAACGTGGGCCCACATCTCCTGGTCCGGGTATCGGATCGATGCGCAAGTCGCGGCGTTGGGACCGTGGTCATGGCGCGGTCGCTAGGGTACAAGTTTCGACTTGAGCCGACTTCAGTATACAAGACTCGATTTAGGATCACGCCCAATCGTTAGATATAATTCGAGGGTTGCCGGAATTCGACTGGGAGGTCCGCCGAAAATTATGGAACGGTACGGTTTAGGATATGGGTCTTACAGCTAGGCCTTTGGGATATGTCTCATGATTGTGCAGTTTCAGCGAGTTTGTCAAAGTAATCCCACACTTCATCGACATTTTTGTTCATGAATTCCCTATTGCACATCGTCTTGATGAATTGGCACATGGAAGATGTCAGTCTGTCCTGAAAGAAACTTGTTATACGCCACGTTTCAAAATCGTGATGTGGGCATGAACTGACAAGATCCTTGAACCGCTCCCAACATTGAAAGAAATTTTTTTATGAACTCCTTCATCATGTTATTCCATGTGCCAATAGATCATGGACGTAGTGAGTGCATCCACATCTTAACTTTTTCTTTCAAGGAGAAAGGAAAGAGTTTCAGCCTAACCATGTCCTCAGACACCTTAGGAAAATATAAAGTGGCTATAATCTCATCAAAATCTTTCAAGTGCAGGTATGGATTTTCATATTCAAGTTTAAGGAACTTTGGAAGGAGTTGAATTACTCATGGCTTGATATCATGTTTCCAGTATTTTTTGAAAAGATCATACAGGAAAGTGTGCTCACCCTCGCCAGTTGTAAATAGTCTCATAAAATACGAGGTGGGGGTGCATGATGCACCTCGTTCTCATCCTGGACTTCCACATCTGGAGGTTGTGGTTGCCTTGCTAGTTGATTTTCAGGTTGATTGGCAGCCATCACTTCAATGGACTCTGAGGATCTCAAGTGGTGTCTAACCCTGCGATTGATAGATAACCCTTCGACTAATCCTCCTTCTCTTAAGAGACGTAGAGTGTCGTCACAGACCCACTTGGGCATGAAACACTCTGTTGAGGCATAAAAAAGAGAGAGACTCTTGTTGTACACAGGAGCATTGTGCACTACATCAGGTCGGGCCGCATAATGGGATGCACACATATGTCTGTGCATAATGGTGGTCCGCACAATGAGCAGTGCATAAGGGTGGTTTGCACAAAGGCGTCTGCACATGGGCTCGTGCACAAAGGTGTCTGCACAAAGAAGTGATCGTGTAATAGGGTTCAACACACAATGGACATGTTGCACATTCACACATGTGGAAAGGCTATATATACCCCGTCACCCCTCTATATGGGTCATTAGCACAAGATTCAAGTGAAGGAGATGGAGAGACGTGAAGCTTAGGAGAATACATGTAGTGTCCGCACCTGTTGTGTGGAACGAGTGGTGTGTGGTGCACTATGAGACCCGTATCCTAGCTGGTATCGTTTCATAGGCTTTTGCGGTCCTCTCGGTCGAATGCTAGCGACCCACGATCTGTAACCAGCATTTGCACATGATCCTGAGTCATATCCCATATTCTAGAGTTAGCTCGAACTGAAGCTTGTATCCTTAAGACCACACCATCGCCGCGATTCCGACGCCGTGTCTCACGCTCTGAGGCGATACCCGGGCTAGGAGATGTGGACTCGGGTTCAGTTCGAGAAAAATGCCACGCATTTGGAAACCCAAGAGAACATGTCCCATCAATCAATCACATCACATCCCATCATGTTAAGTACAAGAGCAACCCCAAATTCAATTCTCTCTCTTACAACCCATACCTAGTCAAGTACACCCATCCATCACTCACCACCCCTCTCTCCCATCACTTCTCTCCCATCACCTCTCTCTCTCTCTCTCCATTTTCAAGAAACCCAAAGGAGAGGAGAAAACTCCAACGTCCAAGGAAGAGAAGCTAGGTGTGGCCCACTCCCTACCACCCAATCACACCATCCAAAGTCCATCTCAACCATTAAAATTCACCCCTTGGAGCTCTAGATTGCATCGGTGGAAGGAGGAGTCCGAGATGATCAAAGGTGGGTGATTTTTGTGTGATTTTGATGATTAGAGGGCCTACATATGGTGGGACCCATCTTGATGTATGCATTATTTAAAAAGGGACCCATAGTGGCGGGGTCCCGCTACTACTCACCTCTCTCTATCTCTCTTTCTCTCTCCGTTTCGATGTGTGGCCCACCATAATTCATGTATTTTATCCACGCTGTGTGGGGTGGCCCATGTATGGACCCCACCTTGAAAATGGATTGGCTAGGTACCTCACGCCAGTTATATAGCTAGTGTATTGATGCCACCAAGCTCTGTGGGTCCCACCATCCACACCGTCCAACCACATGGATGGTGGATCCCACCACTGAGGTATATGTTATAAATATCCCAACGTCCATCGTGGACCCACCTTTGATGTGCATAGATCCAAGCCATTCATCTACTAGGTCCCATGCAGTGGACAGCAGCTGCTGCTGACGTTAGCAGTTTATAGGGGCCCACCTTGATATTATGTGTTTTATCCCAGCCGTCGATCATCTGGACGGTGGGTGGCCACCCTGATGTCTGTGTCTTTGCCACACCATCAGGCAGTGGATGGTGGGGCCTTGATGTATGTATTTCGATCACACCATTCATTCATTTCTGGTGGTTCCCACACGTGTGGACCCACTTGGTATATATATTTCATCAAGGCTATCCAACGTGGCCCACCCCACATGTGTGGGTGGGACCCACATTGATGTATTTATTATATCTGCATCATCCAGATCTTCTAGATGGTGGCCTCACCTTGATGTAAATGGGTTATTCCTTGTCGTCCATCTGTTTTGCTAGGACCCACCTCGGATGTATGTGATCTATTCAAGTCGTCCATTTATTTTGCCAGTATGGGACCACCGTGATGTATGTATTTCTTCCACACTATCCAAATTGTGCTGGATGGTGCTGAATAATGTTTGGAGGGTGTTGTCCAATGTTTGGATGGTGTAAATTTACATGGACAATGTTTGGACGGTGCTGTCCAATGTTTAGACGGTGTAGATTTACATGGACAATGTTTGTATGGTGCTGTCCAATGTTTGGATAGTGCTGATTTACATAGACAATGTTTGGTAGTGTTGATCATCATTAGTGAGACATGTGCCCCGTAGAATGATTGTGTACAGCGATACACATGTTGCACCTGCAACTATAAAATGATTTTTGGTGTAATCCAAGCTCTCTCTTGAGGCCCATTAAGGCCGCCCACTCATTATATATGAGGCCCATTGGTGTGGCCCACATGTGGTATATGAGGCCCATTGGTGTGGTCCATTAATACGACCCACTTGTTGTATATGAGGCCCATTGGTGCGGCCCATTGATGTGACCCACTTGTGGTATATGAGGCCTATTGGTGCGGCCCACTAGTTGTATATGAGGCCCATTGGTGTGACCCATTAATGCGGCCCACTCGTTGTATATGAGGCCCATTGGTGTGGCTATTGATGCGACCCACTTGATGTATTTGAGGCCCATGGGTCATAGCCCATTGTGTCGTATTTGGGGCCCATGGGTCGTGGCCCATGGTGATGTACATTAAGCCCGTATGAGCGGGCCATTGTGATATATTTTCGGGCATGGGTTGAGGACCATTGTGATGTATTTTTCAACCCGTATGATGAGGCTCGTTGTGATGTATTTTTAACCCATTTGGTAAGGCCCATTGTGATGTATTTTTGGCCCATTTGGTAAGGCCCATTGTGATGTATTTTTCTGGCTCATATATTGCGGCCCATTTGACATACATGGGGCCCATGTATTGCTACCCATTGTGATGTACATGAGGTCCATGAGCGAGGCTCAATGTGATGCATATGTAGCCCATAAGTGAGACCCATCATGATGTGTATTAGGCCCTTGAGAGAAGCCCATGGTGATGTATATTGGGTTATTGTGTGAGGCCATGGGCCCACTATATGTTTGGCTCTATGTGGGCCACTCCTTGGGAGCAATGTTGGTTAAATGTCCACATTGATAGGCAATGATGGTTAATTGTCTTCATTGTGATCTTCCCTTAGGCCTTTTGTTAGGCCGAATATCGATGCGGTTAGTGATACCGATTATGAGTATGTGACAGTAAAGCATTAGGATACATGCCCATATGCATCATCTTCATGTTTATTATGAGATGTGATTGACCATTGCATATGTCATTGGGAAAGTTGTTATGAGACTCCCTGATAGGAGGAGATTGTCTCATATGAGCACACGGTATGCGCAAGATTGATGTATGACTGGATTGTATGACTCATGCATCACGCATTTTGTGATATGAGTATTGTACGTCCTAACGATATCAAGGTCGTATCCTCTATAGGTGTATTGTGGATGGCCAGATGGGACATCAAAAATATTTGGTTCTAGCATACGGGCATCATAGATGTCCCTGGGTGAAAATCCCTAAACCTTTGTGGATAGGAGATGCCCCAAAGTCGAGACCGAGTGGATGTATATGAGCGCATGAGGGCCGTATACCAGTAGGCTATGTCTCCCACTGTGTCGTGGTCGGTTGGGAGGGGGTGTGATCTTACCTGCATGAGTGAGGGGGCAATATCTATGTAAGTTTGACTAGCTTGATGAATGAGTCTGCTATCAATGAGCCGGGCCCGATATTGGCAAATGGATAGTTAGGTCTCCTTCACTTACCCAGTTGTGCGCTCAGATAGGGGCAACAAGCTGGCGTAGGTGTAATAGACCCCGGTGATGATCCCAGAGATATATAGTACTGATATGTGGACTTATTGAGCAGGAGTTGCATACTCATTCATTCACTATCCACTTAGGCTGGTGGTGCACAACTATTTGTTATGTGTACCTCCGCAATGGCCAGGATTTAGGTTGGAGTGCACGACTAACCTGAGATCAAGAGTTTACTACACTAAGTTTGACTATCCAAATTTAGGTATGGGACTAGTTTGGATAGAAGTCCCTTATGGTGGACCCCGTAGCCTGTGATACCACATACTATCATCCCGACTTCACACTCCAATTTGGTCATTTCATTTGCATCACATATTACATTACATTTGGAGTATATGGTATTCTGGGTACGTTTTTGCATCCTCAGCACATAACATTTAGTTTACTGTGCTTCTGTATTGTATAACCTGATTAAGGTTGATGGAATTTGTGGACTCGATATCTGATATTTGGCTTACAATGTCTCCTCATTGCATAATCGATCTACATTGCTTCCTCAGTATATGATATTAGCTTATTATGTTTTTGCATCGTATAGCCTGGATGAGGCTGATGATATTTATGAACTTGCCAGTATTTTCCCTTACTTTGATATTTATATGCTTGACACGTGCATCGCACACACTTACACCACCCTTTAAGCTTTCTATAAGCTTATGCACGATAAATGTGTGCAGGTGGTGTTAAGTCATAGCAGCATTGAGCTTGGAGCATGCAGCCGTCTTCTAGAGCTCTGATTTTCGATATGTATTTCCTTTTCAGTATTGTCTTCAAATGTTTATATTAGTGGATATGTGATAATGATGTTGCCCTTTGTGATTTGGGTAAACTTGTGGTTATGCATCTTACAAGATAAATGTATGTTAAAAAAATAATAATAAAAAATCCTCCTTGAAGGATCCCAGGATCGGAATCTGACGTATAGGCTCTGGGAGCCGAGAATGGGGTACTACAGAGGCTGTCAACACCAAATTTTTTGAGCCCAGTTTTTGAGTTTGGGATGTGACACGCACAACCATGTCAGTGCACAATGTGCATGAGCGCACAACATGAATGAGCACACAATGCCCACGAGCGCACAATGTCCTCCAACGCACAATGATTATTTGCCAGCGCACAGTGATTATTTCTCAAGCATAATGTCACCTATGTACAGTGACATATACATGATTTCTCCAGCAATCAAAGATCAATGAAAGGCTTTAGATCAGATGAAGGATCAATAAAGACATATGACATGCTGGCACATTGATGCCAACACATCGAAATATATTGAAAACCATGATTCAGTACTTGCATTCTAGTTTTTGTATTATAATTCGTAAATATTTACTTTGAAATCAAAGGAGAGAAAGGATGTAAATGAATTTGGAATAAACAAATATAGTGATTGTCTTCTTTACTTCCTTTTGTTGACTATTTAGTGAGTGAAATCCCCAAATCAAATGCATTTATTTCTTGTTTGAAACAAAATGGTGACTCCACTGGAGAGCTATTCACTTAATACTAACTTAAGGATTATAAAGAGGACAGTCACTACTGTTTAGCATCATTAAGGCGCCAAAATAGCGACTCTCAATGGGAACATCCTCCCATTCATCTCCAAAGTAGAATGTAATTTAATTCAAACACTGACTTATGCTATCTTTCATGATCAAACAGATTAAAAAAATTTACAATCAAGCAATGGCAATCATTCAGTAGAAAACAGTCTTCTACTTCACTGTGACAGGCCAATAAATAGGCCAAGTGTCGAATAGGAAAAGCGATGTTAATTAAGAGCATAAAACCACGAGCAGCTGTTACAGTTATAACCATTTCATTGGTAGCACAGGAAGAAAGAAATGAATAGATCGTTTTCACTTGTAGGAGGACAAAAACCCAGAATGTCACTGCTGTTGGGACAAATTCACCATCGAGAAGAGTTAGGGGATCGGTAACATGAAATATAGCCAGGAAACACCCCAGACTCGCCTCACCGATAATTCACCCTGAGCAAACTGTCATCCCCTCAGCGATACGCGATTTTCCTCCTTTGCCTACTAGAAACTCTCGGTGGACAAGAGAACGGAAAGGTAAGTCGTTACTAACAGGCTCACCAATTTCCACATCGCCAATCTTCATATTGCCCCGATCAACTGGTTATTCTTGAAATGCAAGGAGATTAGATGAATCTCCTCTTTTAGCAACCCCCATAACGTCAATGCATTCACATTCGACCTCGACTACCGCTTCGTCAGGGAATGAAGAGGTTGATGCCTATATGATCAAGATAAATCAAGAGCCCTCCCCGACTACAGAAGACCGCATTGCTGAAATGGCTGAAGCATAAAGAAATCTCATGGAAGAATGTAAAAGTCTTCGAAAAGCTTTAGCCACTTTAACACATAATGTGACTCAGATTGTAACCCATCCACTAATGGCTGCCATGAATGAGCAGGAACAGTAGCCGGAAGGTTCTCAGCCATGGAGAGTGGGGTTACTTAGGTCTGCTCATGCAGCAAAAGCAATAACCTAGGAGGAGATAAGATAGGTGGTCACAGAAGCTATTAGAACAGAAAAAGAATGGGAGAATGCTGGATACTGAACTCCATACCCGAGAGAGATGGAGGACATTCCCTTTCCAGTCAATTTTAAACATCCTGACTTTCAAAAGTTCAATGGAGACGGATCGCCAAAGGAACATCTCATGCACTTCATCACAAGCATGGGGAATTTTTCTACAGTACAGCAATATTGCCTTCAGCTGTTTAGGTCTTATTTGACTGGTAAAGCGTTTAGATGGTACTCCAGCCTAGCAGCAAGATCGATGCGGACCTAGGAACAAATGTAAGATGCATTCATATCTAACTTCTTCTCATCAGAGCGTAACGTCAGTGTTGTGGAATCGGCTTCTGTCAGACAAAGAGAAAAAGAACCTGTGGAGAAATTCATTGATAGGTGGAAAACTTTGGGGGCTTCATGTAGACAGTTGCTAGAAGAGAAGGATCAAGTGAACATGTGTTTAAATTCTATGGAACCGGGAATTGCCTTCGGGCTCACGAGCATTTATTTAAAAACTTTCTAAGAGTTAACGATAAAAGCGCATACATTGGAACTAATGGCCATGAAAATGCCAGCATTTCAGATCAGAACGGATAGGAGAGGATCGAATAGATTGTTGGTAAATACCATTGTTCAAGAAAGAAAGAAAAATACTTTCTATAATCAGTGAGAAACAAGAAAGAGAGAAGATTCAGATCAGTATAAAGATCAAGTAAATGATAAGCGAACCTGATCAAACGACTATCATAAAGAGTATGGTTTTGAAAAAGAAGATGTTGTACCAATGATGGAACAACTATTGGCTACCAGAACTATTTAGTTACCTTAACCCAGGTGCCCAGAAGAAGTTGAAATGACTAAAGACAAGAGGTACTGCTGTTATCATTGTTATGTTGGACATTCGACGAAAAATTGTTTTATGTTAAAAGATATGTTGCAGAGAATGATAAAGCAAGGTGAAATAGTAATGAAAGAGGATGAGAAACAAGATAAGAAAGCAACTGTGAATGCCACATTTGCAGGAGATCCATGAAAGATTGGAAAAGATAAAGGGAAGGCTATTGCAACAAGAGAATGGCTGGCAGTGATGGATTCGCTCAGAAATTCTTGTTGTGATTCACAATTTGTTGAATCATCCTCTAAAGAAGTCAATCATGGTTTAGCTTCTATTTACCAGAAAGAGGATGAACCGGTTGGAGAATTCATTAATCGATGGAGAATCTTGGGGGCATCACGTTTGCGATCGGTGAAAGAAGAAAAAGAACAAGTTAAGTCATGCTTGAAATGCATAAGGCTGAGTATTATGTTAAGTCTCATGGATTCGAATATACAGACATTTTAAGATTTGATTAAAGAGGCTTGCAACTTAGAAAGGATTATTACAAAAGTGTCTGACTTTTATATAAGCCAGTTGGTTCCAAACCTCAGGAGAAATCTAATTAATATGACTGAGGAAGAAAGAGAAATGAAGAATCTTCAAAATGAGCAAGAAGGTTCAGATACAAGAAACATGAATGAACATATAACTAAGAAAATGAAGAAAGAATTTGCACAGCCAAAGGGCCATAGGAAGTATTCATTCAAGGAAGATGATATACTTCTTATGTTGAACAAATTGCTGGTGGTCAAAAAGATTAAATTGCCCTGGCCGAAACGTCCAAAAGAAGTGAAGAAAATAAATGAAGGTGATTGTTGTTATTACCATCGTTTCCTCAAACATCAAAAGGAAAATTGTTTCAGCTTAAAGAATAAATTACAGAAGATGATTGATAAAGGTGAAATTGTTATAAGGAAAGTGTATAAAATAAAAGAAGAAATAAGAGTACATAGGCCAGATTAGTGCAATAATGGGGGCAATGATAATCTAGGACAATCAATATGAAATGATGTAGCGTCAATATATTTGTTAAAGGTCGTGACATCGAGATTTTGATCACGAAGATTACTGGAATAATGCTTCCTAATCAAAAGGGGGCATGACAAATAGAGGGATGAAAGAAATGCAAAAAATGAAGTCATGTACTCTCCTTCATGAGAATGAATAAAAGGCGTGAAGTTTCAAGCATATCAAGAATAAGCACGCTAATAATTGTTGTCAAGCATTGATGGTTGCTGTCAAGCATTAATGATTGCTGTTAAGCATTGATGATTGTTGTCAAGCATTTGTCGTCATCAAATTCGTCAAACATTGATGAATTTCGTCAAAGTATCGCCACACGCCGATGATCTTTGTCGAATTTGCCAAGTGCCGATGATTATCGCCACACACTGATGATTATCATCAAGATTAACAACTATGGCTGTCGTCATCAATCGCTCATACAAACTCATTTGATTGAAATTGCTATCATCGCTAAGATGATACACTATTTTAAACATAACATGAATGTTCTCAGAACATTATCAGCAGTGGTGAAATATCAATTATTGATTCATAATTTTTTGCAGCAAAATAAACTATATAACCGACCACATAAAGTTGATGACAGTGATGGTAGCTTATCATTTAAGGCAGCCTAGCTAAGCTCTCAACAGCCAACTATGCATAAGACCTGTCATCATCAGTGTTATATATATGTTATTCGGGTAACAGTGTGGAGTCGTGGCCCTAAAAAGCCCGTATAGGCCACATCACATGCATACCCATGGGGCAACAAATGAAGTTAATGACTAGAAATCCCCAATGGCTAGTCACATGTGAGACTAATGTTGCCTGTAGAGCTTCTAACAATGTCATGGGGAAGGATGAAAATATCCTCTCGTGAATGGGTTTGACCTTGCAGGCGAAGAAAAAGCGGGCCGCAGTGTGTGCTCTAGGCTAACCATGCCTAAGGACCCCCAGATTCCTAGTTTGATTCCAGTAGTAACTCATGAGGAAGGAATTTTAGTCTATTCATTGATGGACTAGCGACCTTGGATTTGGTACCTAAAGGTAGCATTTGTGCCCCTCGTGAACTCTAGAGAGTTACGGTAGCCAGCCCTATGCGTAAATCCCATTAAGTTCATAGTCCCAGTAGCTTCAGTGGGCCCCTCTGATGGATCACAGTTTGTGAACTCCTCAGCAGTGATAAGCCCCGTGAACTCTAGAGAGTTACAGAGGCCATTCACATAAGACTTGACTCTAAGTACTTATGAGTCTAAAAAACTGTGATTACTCCACTACTTAAGAGCTTAAACTGTGTGCAAAACTAACTTCATTGGCTCTAAAACAGAAACAGTTTCGCCTATTAAAATAAACATTACATAGGGATGTTTTGTGATTCATAAATATGATGAAATTGTAGATATAACGAAGTATGATCATGAAAGTATTGCATTAACATGTAGCTAAAACCAATGGTTGCATTGTCAAGAATATGTTTGCTTTAAACAAAACATTACAATTCATCCACACACTGCAACACAAGAAGTAAAGAAATTTACATGAAAAATACAATTTTGTAGATCCCCAAACATGCTTGACATTGCTACATAGTGCTGTAATTCCTTTTTTAACTAAATTTGTACTATAGCAGTCAGGTTTGGGTCAGGTCCTATGTGTAAGACCCGTGTCCTAGTTCGTACCATTCCGTTAGCTTCCGCGGTCCTTCCGGTCAAATTCCGGCAACCTTCGCACCGTATTCGGTGTCTGCGCACGATCCTAAGCCAGGTCCCGCGCCCCGACGTCGGCTTGATCCAAAAGTTGTATCATAGCGACCGCGTCGTCGCCGCGGTTCCAACGCCGTGATTTGCGCACCGAACCGATACCCAGGTAAGAAGATGCCGATCAGCGTTTATTCCGAAGAAACACCGTGCGTTGCGGATTTCGAGGGAATCTCTACGCAATTAGTCCCATTAATCAACCATAAATGCAACCATACCTCAAAGTACTTCATCCATTCCCTCTTTTTCCAAAAGTCCACCATCTTTCCACCTCACCATTCCTCTTTTTCTCATTTTCAACCTCAACCATCCCTCTTCTCCACCAATTTCAAACTAAACCATACCCCTCATCACTCCTTTCTTACAACCATCACTCCACCCATCCCTCCACCTATTATTTCTATCCCTCCCTCTCATTCTCTAGCAACTTTTTCAAATTCCATGAGAAATTTCACTCATCCAACACACCCTCTCAACTTCAAGTGTGGCCCACCCTCTCATCTCCAATCTCAACCATTCATCTTTCATCAACCTCCATTAAAAGTGAAGGTAAGGAGCTAAGGAGTCCAAGGGAGCAAGGAGAAGGAAGATAAGGTGGGTGTTCTACCGTCGATTGCATTTGAGGACCCACTTGTAGGTGGGACCCATTATGATGTGTATGTTGTAATCATGAGGGACCCATAGTGGCGGGGTCCCTCCATCGCCGTCTTTCTCTCTCTCCCTCTCTCTTTCTATCTGTTTTGATGAAGTGGGCCCCACTAATTTGTGTTTTATTCCCATTGTCCCTCATGAATGGTGGGACCCCACCGTGAAGTGCATCTACATCTTGGCTGTCCAGGTTCTGGACACACCCAGATCCATAACTCAACTGGCAGACCAAGTGGAGATACCTCGTTTCAACACTTGAGGTCTTAGTGGGGGTGGCTAATATGAAGTGTGTGTACTGATGTGGGTGTATACTAATAAGCTAACCTGGTGGGTTCCACACGTGTGGACCCACCTCATGTGTACGTTGAATCCAAACCGTCCATCAATCTGACGACCAGCACCTTGTAGCTGCTGGACCATCAGCTAGATCTGTGGGCCCCACCACATGAAGTATGTGTTGCATCACAACCATCCAAATATGTGGGACCCACCATCAGCCGTCCGTTTAGATGGCTGGACGCTGACAGTTCCACCCTCCCACACACTCACTAATACATTGTATATGATATATTATATTATTATATAATATCATACTTTATATTTAAATAATATATTGTGGTGGGGCCACATCCACGTGGGAGCCCACCTTACTGTATTGTATATGAGATATATATTATTATATTATATAATATTAAATAATGATATGGTGGGCCAGTCCTACGTGGGACCCACCTTTAATATATATACTTTAATATATAACCATCACCGTCCAGATGGGTCTGGACGGTGGGTGTAGGCAATCCCTGCCATTGGTATATGCGCGCACACACACACACATATATACCACTACATGGACCCCACCATGATGTACGTGTTGTATCCCTACCATCCATCATTTGCAATCCACACCGTCCGTTGATGGACGGTGGGTCTACAGCCACAGCTGCTGCATCTTGGCAGTAAGCTTTGTGGGTCCCTCTGATGTTTATGTTACATCCTAACCGTCTATCCATTTGGCTAGCTCGCCTCAAGGCTTGAGAATAAAAGTAAGACAGGTCCAATTATCAGGTGGACCACACTACAAAGAACAATGGGTTTGAATGTCCACCATGGAAACCCTCTTGGGTTCTAGAATTTTACACCAATATGATATTTGTTTTCCTCCCATTTCAGGTCCTTGTGACCTTATGCGTAGGCTGGATTGAAAAGTAAATACTATGGTGGGCCCACTGGAAATTTAACGGTGGAAATCATTGTCACCATTGTCATTTGTGGTATGGTCCATATGATCCCGTGGATTTGATTCATATTTTTTTTTTACACCATAATGATCCCTTGCAATAAATGTATGATATATTGGACTCGGCCTATTCGACTCGGCCCAATTGATTTGGCCCATTTGTACCGGCCCATTTAATGTATTTGACTCATTCGACTCGGCCGATTTGATATATTTGAGCCCTACTTAAGGCCTGATATGATGTATTTTGAGCCCATGTGATTAGGCCCATATTAATGTATTTATGGCCCGTTGTTGAGGCCCACCTTGATATAGATATGGGGCTCATGCTATGTGGCCCATTTGATGTATTTGGGTCCTTGGGTCGAGGCCCAACAGGACGTACATAAGGCCCATTGTAGTGTGATTCCTCCGGTGTAATTCCTCCATGGTATATGTGTTGATTTTGTAACGGGCCACGCCTTGGGAGTAATGCTGGTTTGACGTCCACATTGATAATGTTGGTTAAATGTCCGCATTATAGTTCTCCCTAAGGCCCACTGATAGGCCCAAACTTGTGGTAGTAGGCCGTGTAGGCCCATCTCCATTATACCTAGAACCCATCTCTTATTACATGTTTAGTATAGATGCACGATTCATGATCATTCGCACCATATGTATGCCTGATGTGAGGAGTGACCGATCATAGCATATACCTTTGGATAGACTATTTATGGGCTCCCTGATAGGTGGAGTTGCCTCATATAAGTGCATGGTATATACAGGACTGTTGCATGACTGATAATGTGACTCATGCACTTGCATTTGTGTGATTGTAGTTACTGTATGCCCTAGCGACATCAGGGCCATAGCCTCCATAGACACATCGTGGATGGCTGAGTTGGATACCGGAAATATTTGGTTCTAGCATACGGGCGCCATAGACGTCCCTGGGTGAAAATCCCTAAACCCGATGGTACCAGAGGATGACTCCAACGTCGAGACCGAGTGGATATACGAGCGCATGAGGGCCGAATACCAGGAGGCCGCGTCTCCCACTGTGTCGTGGTCGGTTGGAAAGGAGTGTGGCCTTACTCGCCCGAGGGTAGGGGGCAATACTAGGCTGAGTTTGACCAGCTCGTGAATGGGTCCGCTATCGACGTGCTGGATAGGTATTGGCAGACTATTGGCCAGGCGGATAGTGAGGTTTCTTACGCTCACTTGGACTGTGCGGCTATGAGAGCGACAGTGTCATTTGGAGTGTATTGAACCCCAGTGATTATCCAGAATGAGAACTATACTGATACATGTTGAGGATTGGCATGCTTGAGTTGCATCTTGCATCGCATGGTCGTGTTATGGCCGATAGCATTCATATCTTGCACCGCATAGCCTTGGTACGGCTGATTGCATTCATGTGCTCATCACCATGATTCCGCATCACTCTGACCTTGCATTTTGAGCACGTTTATATTGCGCACACACTTACACCACCCTCTAAGCTCTCCATAAGCTTATGCACGATTGATGCGTGCAGGTGACGCCAGGACGCAATCGCAGCCATAGTCTCGTTGTAGTTGGAGCGTGCAGTCGAGCTTCCGGAGTTTTGTTTCTTTTATTACATTGTATTTTCTCCTTTCAGTCGCATGTACTTTAAAGGTTTTTATCATAGTGGATTTTGTGGTGGTGTTCTTGTGCTTATTGTTTGTAGGTTATGCTTTTGTTATGCTCATTACGAATCAGACTAATGATTTGAAACCCTCCTTGTAGTATCCCAGGATCGGAACCTGGTGAATGGGTGCCGGGATCAGAAAATGGGGTTCTACGGAGGCTGTCGGCGCCGGATTCGGCGATCGGGAATTGTGAGTCCGGTTTCTGAGTTCGGGGCGTGACAGAAGTTGGTGTCTAAGCATAACTCGGGAATAACCAAGAACAACATTACATGTCTGCTATGAATGATTAAGTCCTAAGTTCGGATAGCTTAGCGATCTTTTATTATAGACCCTTAACGTGCGTGCCTTCGCGAGCCTTTAAGTTGATAGGCACCTTCGCTCTTTCTGTAGGACATGGCGCGCAGGAGGGTGACCCGATCGACTCCCGCACCACCATCGGATACTTCAGCTCCACCAACTGCGGCTCCCGCACTACCACCTACGACCCCTGCTCCACCACCGGAGATTCCCAATGCCCGCCTGAGGATGTCGCTCCTCTACCGAGGTTCATACCACCCATCCTGATGATGCTGCACCTCCACCAGATACCCGTGCGGATCCGACCGTATCCGTGAGTGCTTCTCGCTACGGCAGATCTTGCAGCCGTGCTGGCCGCACCGAGGCGAGTAGACACTGGTTGTTTCACCGGCCCAGCCAGCAAGAGCGCGCGAGTGCCCTACTTCGAGAGTTCCGACGCCTTGATCCTCCGCATTTCCAAGGCGAGCCGATCCGACGCGTGAGAGGTGGCGCTCCGATGTGGAGAAGATTTTTGATACCATGTCATGTACGACCGAGCAGCGAGTTCGGTTGGCGGTGTTTCTTTTTCAGGGTGAGGCCGAGCACTGGTGGACCTCGGTTACCCGCGTCGCAGGACCTGACTACGTCTGGACGTGGGATGATTTTGTAGATCGATTCGAGGAGCAGTACTTCCCTGACCATATTCGACGTCAGAGGGCACTAGAGTTCGAGACTTTGGTACAGGGGGACATGACCGTGGCTCAGTACGCGGCTCGTTTCGTGGCGCTATCGAGGTTTGCGCCATATATGGTTGATGATGAGGGGCGGAAGGCCCGCCGTTTCGAGAGCGGCTTACGTTACGGTCTTCGAGGCCGTGTGATTGGGCACGAGCTTCCGACCTTTCGGTGTAGTGCGGAGGCTCGGATCTTCGAGACAGTGGGGTGCGCGCAGCCGACAGAGATCGAGAGGAGGGACGAGAGGCGGACCCCCTCCCGGTAGTTCCCGAGCGGCGGCACCACAGAGGTATAGGAGCCACCCACCTGCTAGAGCACCAGCGGCCCAGTAGCACCTCCAGCGCCACCCAGCAGCCATTTAGAGGGACTTGTTTTGGATGTGGTGGGACGGGGCATCGTCTGTCGAGTGCCCTCGCCCTCATCTGCGGCAGTCGAGAGGATCACAGCAGCCTCACCTACATCCGCCGAGAGTACCACGGCGACCTCGGCCACGGCGGCGACCTCGGCGGCCTCCACGGCAGGCGACCCCATCGGCGGCGACCACGCCACCTCGGCCACCGAGGCCCCAGGCGGCGAGCGGCGGCGGTATAGGCCGCCGCGAGGCGCAGCAGGCACGAGGGACCTCGAGAGGGACAGACACCTCCCCAACCAGCTCAAGCTAGGTTCTACGCGGCTCAGCAGGACCGCAATCATCCGGAGGAGTCGTCGAGGTATACTTCTGTCTCTTCATGCATCGTTCGAGTATTATTTGATTCGCGCTTCTCACTCATTCATGTCGGAGGATTTCTGCCGATCGACTGTTGCCGACAGAGTCTACTAGTGAAGGATTGATCGTATCGACGCCCTTGGGGAGGACCACGAGTATTGGGCCATTTTTGTCCATCTTGCCCGATTCTTGTCGGTGATATCTTTTTGCTGCTGACTTATTTGTGCTACCGATGATAGATTTCGACGTTATCTTGGTCATGGATTGGCTTGCGAGTACCACGCTATCTTAGGCTGTTCTGCGAGAACAGTCACATTCTGCATACCAGGTTTGCCGCGGTTCCAGTTCATTGCCGAGCCCAGAGGAGAGCCGTTGTCATGCTTGATGTCCTGTGCCGTTGAGGAGCCTATTACCATTTGTATTGATCAGTGGCCGGTTGTTGCGATTTTCCTGACTTGTTCCAGGAGATTCCGGGATTGCCGTCACGCCGTCATATTGAGTTCCAGATAGACCTTGTGCTCGGTACCGTGCCTATCTCAAAGGCCCCGTACCGTATGACATCGATGGAGTTGCGTGAGCTGCAGCGGCAGTTGGACGAGTTGCGTGAGTTGGGATTCATTCGTCCGAGTAGTTCTCCATTAGGAGCGCCGATACTCTTCGTCAGGAAGAAGGATGGCTCGTTGAGGCTCTGCGTGGATTACTGCGAGCTCAACCGGGTCACAATTAAGAATAAGTACCTGCTCCCAAGGATAGATGATTTATTTGATCAACTGTAGGATACACAGTTCTTTTCGAAGATTGACCTGCGTTCTAGTTATCATCAAATTCGTATCCGAGAGGAGGACATCCCGAAGACGGCTTTCAGGATGTGTTATGGTCATTTTGAGTTTCAGGTCATGTCCTTCGGACTGACTAATGCACCTGCAGTCTTCATACAGTTGATGAACAAAGTCTTCCACCATATCTCGATCAGTTTGTTGTGGTCTTTATCGATGACATTCTGATATATTTGAGGACCCATGAGGAGCATATGCAGCATCTGAAGATCGCTTTGCAGACCCTCCGTGCCCACCAGCTGTATGTGAAGCTGGAGAAGTATGAGTTTTAGCAGGAGGAGGTGAGATTCCTCGGTCACGTGGTGATGAGGGAGGGTGTCACAGTAGACCCCTCGAAGGTTGAGGCGATGCGTCAGTGGGGTCAGCCCATGAGTGTGTCTGAGATCCGCAATTTCCTTGGTTTAGCGGGATATTATCGGCGTTTCATTGAGGGCTTCTCCGTGTTGCGGCCCGTTGATCGAGTTGACTCGGAAGGGCGCGAGTTTATTTGGAGTGGCCTTTGTGAGCGAGCATTTATGGAGGTGAAGGACCGCCTCACATTCGCTCCTATCCTCACTCTTCCTTCTGGGAGTGATGGAATTGTTGTATTTACCGATGCCTCACGTATTGGTTTAGGTGTTGTCCTGATGTAGCACGGCAGGCCTGTAGCCTTCGCGTCTCGTCAGCTCAAGGTCCATGAGCTGAACTCCCTACGCATGATTTAGAGCTGACAGCAGTTGTCTTCGTACTGAAGGTGTGGAGACACTATCTCTATGGGGTCAGGTTTGAGTTCTTCTCTGACCATAAGAACTTGAAGTATCTATTCTCTCAGTCAGAGCTGAACATGAGGCAGAGACGTTTGATGGAGCTCCTGAAGAACTATAATTTTGACCTCCAGTACCACCCAGGTAAGGCGAATGTAGTGGAAAATGCCCTCAGCCGTCAGCCATGAGGCCTGGTGGCACATATGATGATTCAGGAGTGGAGGATGTTTGAGGATATAGCAGAGTACGACTTTAAGTTTGGTCTGCAGTCTTGTATCGTTTAGCTATCGAGCCTGTCGATTCAACCCTCTCTTGTTGCAAGGGTGATTGAGGCTCAGCAGACAGACGAGTCGTTACAAGATTATTGAGTAGACGTGGCATCTGAGAGTCAGATAGATTGACAGATTGGTGCTGATGGTGGACTTCGCTTCAGAGGCCGATTGTGTGTCCCGGATATTCCTGAGTTGCGCAGAGATCTTATGACCGAGGCACATCGATCGCGGTTTTCTATCCACCCTGGCTCTACGAAGATGTATCATGATATGAGGAGATAGTATTTCTAAGTGGGGATGAAGCCCTAGATCGCCAGTTTTGTGGCCGAGTGTGATATGTGCCAGCGTGTCAAAGCCAATCATCAGAAACCCCCTGTTGTATTGTAGTCGTTGAGCGTTTCGATGTGGAAGTGAGAGCACGTATCTAAAGACTTTATTATGGGTTTGTCGAGGACCTAGCGCGGTCCTGACGCCATCTGGGTTGTCGTTGTTCGTTTGACGAAGTCGGCACATTTTCTTGCGATTCGTGCGACTTGGCCTTTGGACCGGCTTGCGAGATTATTCATCGAGGAGATTGTGAGACTGCACAGTGTTCCAGTCTTGATCGTTTCTGACCGAGATCCGAGGTTCACATCTCAGTTCTGAAGGAGCTTTCAGAGAGCTATGAACACTGATTTGCAACTCAGCACCACGTACCATCTGCAGACCAATGGCCAGACCAAAAGGGTTAACTAGATCCTTAAGGATATGCTTCGGGCCTGCGTAATTGACTTCGGGGGTAGCTAGGATGAGCATCTACGATTGGCTGAGTTTGCATACAACAACAGTTATCAGGCGACCATTGGCATGACTCCTTTTGAGGCATTGTATGGCAGACCATGCAGATCTCTAAGTTGTTGGACCGAGGTTAGAGAGCGGCGTCTCCTAGGTCCCTAGCTTGTGCAGCAGACGTCAGAGGTTATCGATATCATCAGGCAGAGGATGCGCACAGCTCAAAGCCGGTAGAAGAGTTTTACTGATCGCCGGCGTCGACCCTTGGATTTTGATGTAGGGGACCATGTGTATCTCAAGGTCTCGCCAATGAAGGGCGTAGTTCGATTTGGAGTGAAGGGCAAGCTTACTCCGAGATTCATAAGACCTTTTGAGATCACTAAGCGTATTGGCGCCGTGGCCTATCGGCTTGCCTTACCATCTCAGTTGTTTGGCATCCATAACGTCTTTCACGTCTCTATGTTGAGGAAGTGTGTGTCAGACATCGTTCTTGTTATTGATTGACAGCCGTTGGAGGTTCGTGAGGACGCTTCTTATATTAAGCAGCCAGTTTGTATCCTTGACCGGACCAAGGTCATCCCCTTGGTGAAGGTTTAGTGGGGTCACCATTCTGTGGATAAGGCATCTTCGGAGCGCGAGGCTGAGATTCGAGAGCGCTATCCTCATCTCTTTGATGATTGATTGTATGTTGCATGTTGTATGTTGTCTCTGATATTTATATGACGATGCCTTACTTCCTCTTCTATTATGATTTAAGTTTTCTTGTGATGAATGTGTAAATTTCGAGGACGAAATTTTTTTTGGAGGGGAGAGCTGTAAGACCCGTGTCCTAGTTCGTACCATTCCGTTAGCTTCCGCGGTCCTTCCGATCAAATTCCGGCAACCTTCGCACCGTATTCGGTGTCTGCGCACGATCCTAAGCTAGGTCCCGCGCACCGACGTCGGCTTGATCCAAAAGTTGTATCATAGCGACCGCGTCGTCGCCGCGGTTCCAACGCCGTGATTTGCGCACCGAACCGATACCCAGGTAAGAAGATGCCGATCAGCGTTTATTCCGAAGAAACACCGTGCGTTGCGGATTTCGAGGGAATCTCTACGCAATTAGTCCCATTAATCAACCATAAATGCAACCATACCTCAAAGTACTTCATCCATTCCCTCTTTTTCCAAAAGTCCACCATCTTTCCACCTCACCATTCCTCTTTTTCTCATTTTCAACCTCAACCATCCCTCTTCTCCACCAATTTCAAACTAAACCATACCCCTCATCACTCCTTTCTTACAACCATCACTCCACCCATCCCTCCACCTATTATTTCTATCCCTCCCTCTCATTCTCTAGCAACTTTTTCAAATTCCATGAGAAATTTCACTCATCCAACACACCCTCTCAACTTCAAGTGTGGCCCACCCTCTCATCTCCAATCTCAACCATTCATCTTTCATCAACCTCCATTAAAAGTGAAGGTAAGGAGCTAAGGAGTCCAAGGGAGCAAGGAGAAGGAAGATAAGGTGGGTGTTCTACCGTCGATTGCATTTGAGGACCCACTTGTAGGTGGGACCCATTATGATGTGTATGTTGTAATCATGAGGGACCCATAGTGGCGGGGTCCCTCCATCGCCGTCTTTCTCTCTCTCCCTCTCTCTTTCTATCTGTTTTGATGAAGTGGGCCCCACTAATTTGTGTTTTATTCCCATTGTCCCTCATGAATGGTGGGACCCCACCGTGAAGTGCATCTACATCTTGGCTGTCCAGGTTCTGGACACACCCAGATCCATAACTCAACTGGCAGACCAAGTGGAGATACCTCGTTTCAACACTTGAGGTCTTAGTGGGGGTGGCTAATATGAAGTGTGTGTACTGATGTGGGTGTATACTAATAAGCTAACCTGGTGGGTTCCACACGTGTGGACCCACCTCATGTGTACGTTGAATCCAAACCGTCCATCAATCTGACGACCAGCACCTTGTAGCTGCTGGACCATCAGCTAGATCTGTGGGCCCCACCACATGAAGTATGTGTTGCATCACAACCATCCAAATATGTGGGACCCACCATCAGCCGTCCGTTTAGATGGCTGGACGCTGACAGTTCCACCCTCCCACACACTCACTAATACATTGTATATGATATATTATATTATTATATAATATCATACTTTATATTTAAATAATATATTGTGGTGGGGCCACATCCACGTGGGAGCCCACCTTACTGTATTGTATATGAGATATATATTATTATATTATATAATATTAAATAATGATATGGTGGGCCAGTCCTACGTGGGACCCACCTTTAATATATATACTTTAATATATAACCATCACCGTCCAGATGGGTCTGGACGGTGGGTGTAGGCAATCCCTGCCATTGGTATATGCGCGCACACACACACACATATATACCACTACATGGACCCCACCATGATGTACGTGTTGTATCCCTACCATCCATCATTTGCAATCCACACCGTCCGTTGATGGACGGTGGGTCTACAGCCACAGCTGCTGCATCTTGGCAGTAAGCTTTGTGGGTCCCTCTGATGTTTATGTTACATCCTAACCGTCTATCCATTTGGCTAGCTCGCCTCAAGGCTTGAGAATAAAAGTAAGACAGGTCCAATTATCAGGTGGACCACACTACAAAGAACAATGGGTTTGAATGTCCACCATGGAAACCCTCTTGGGTTCTAGAATTTTACACCAATATGATATTTGTTTTCCTCCCATTTCAGGTCCTTGTGACCTTATGCATAGGCTGGATTGAAAAGTAAATACTATGGTGGGCCCACTGGAAATTTAACGGTGGAAATCATTGTCACCATTGTCATTTGTGGTATGGTCCATATGATCCCGTGGATTTGATTCATATTTTTTTTATACACCATAATGATCCCTTGCAATGAATGTATGATATATTGGACTCGGCCTATTCGACTCGGCCCAATTGATTCGGCCCATTTGTACCGGCCCATTTAATGTATTTGACTCATTCGACTCGGCCGATTTGATATATTTGAGCCCCACTTAAGGCCTGATATGATGTATTTTGGGCCCATGTGATTAAGCCCATATTAATGTATTTGTGGCCCGCTGTTGAGGCCCACCTTGATATAGATATGGGGCCCATGCTATGCGGCCCATTTGATGTATTTAGTCCTTAGGTCGAGGCCCAATATGACGTACATAAGGCCCACTGTAGTGTAATTCCTGCAGTGTAATTCCGCCATGGTATATGTGTTGATTTTGTAACGGGCCACGCCTTGGGAGTAATGCTGGTTTGACGTCCACATTGATAATGTTGGTTAAATGTCCGCATTATAGTTCTCCCTAAGGCCCACTGATAGGCCCAAACTTGTGGTAGTAGGCCGTGTAGGCCCATCTCCATTATACCTAGAACCCATCTCTTATTACATGTTTAGTATAGATGCACGATTCATGATCATTCGCACCATATGTATGCCTGATGTGAGGAGTGACCGATCATAGCATATACCTTTGGATAGACTATTTATGGGCTCCCTGATAGGTGGAGTTGCCTCATATAAGTGCATGGTATATACAGGACTGTTGCATGACTGATAATGTGACTCATGCACTTGCATTTGTGTGATTGTAGTTACTGTATGCCCTAGCGACATCAGGGCCATAGCCTCCATAGACACATCGTGGATGATAGGATTGGATACCGAAAATATTTGGTTCTAGCATACGGGCGCCATAGACGTCCCTGGGTGAAAATCCCTAAACCCGATGGTACCAGAGGATGACTCCAACGTCGAGACCGAGTGGATATACGAGCGCATGAGGGCCGAATACCAGGAGGCCGCGTCTCCCACTGTGTCGTGGTCGGTTGGAAAGGAGTGTGGCCTTACTCGCCCGAGGGTAGGGGGCAATACTAGGCTGAGTTTGACCAGCTCGTGAATGGGTCCGCTATCGACGTGCTGGATAGGTATTGGCAGACTATTGGCCAGGCGGATAGTGAGGTTTCTTACGCTCACTTGGACTGTGCGGCTATGAGAGCGACAGTGTCATTTGGAGTGTATTGAACCCCGGTGATTATCCAGAATGAGAACTATACTGATACATGTTGAGGATTGGCATGCTTGAGTTGCATCTTGCATCGCATGGTCGTGTTATGGCCGATAGCATTCATATCTTGCACCGCATAGCCTTGGTACGGCTGATTGCATTCATGTGCTCATCACCATGATTCCGCATCACTCTGACCTTGCATTTTGAGCACGTTTATATTGCGCACACACTTACACCACCCTCTAAGCTCTCCATAAGCTTATGCACGATTGATGCGTGCAGGTGACGTCAGGACGCAGTCGCAGCCATAGTCTCGTTGTAGTTGGAGCGTGCAGCCGAGCTTCTGGAGTTTTGTTTCTTTTATTACATTGTATTTTCCCCTTTCAGCCGCATGTACTAAAAAGTTTTTGATCATAGTGGATTTTGTGGTGGTGTTCTTGTGCTTATTGTTTGTGGGTTATGCTTTTGTTATGCTCATTACGAATCAGACTAATGATTTGAAACCCTCCTTGTAGTATCCCAGGATCGGAACCTGGTGAATGGGTGCCGGGGTCCGAGAATGGGGTTCTACGGAGGCTGTCGGATATAGCAGTCGTATGTTTAGCCTCAAGAATAATCTTGGCCTGATCAGGATCGTCGGCCAATTCTAAGTCCAAAGAGGCAATAACTTCCCTATTCTTCACTTGTTCGGCCTTCTCAATGTCAGCAATCTGAGTGTTCGTTTCAAGCACCTCCTTGACTTGATGAATATTCGACTCCTATTCTTCTCTTCGAACCTTGAGCAGCATAATCTCTTTCTCCAGAAGGGTGATTTGGTCATCAATGATTGTCTTATTTCGATCAGAAGCTTTCAACTTCTCATGAAGAGATTGATTAACAACGCCACAATTGGAGAGGATGTCATCTGTTCGAGAAATTTTCTTCTTGAGCAACATTAGTTCTCTTTGACGATTCAAAATCTCTGGAGCAATGACTACACCTTGTGGGGCCTCTAAATTTTTAGTGGAATCATAGAACTTTGATAAGGAGTCATGAAGGGATTGAGCATTGACATGGGCCAAACGAGCTAAATGGTTAAGAACAACTAAGGCACTATCCAAAAAGGGCCACTAGGCTAGATCCTTAAAAACACTTATAATAACAGAGATTGCATTCTTAAAGAATACCAGCATGAGAGGTGACACCTTCTCCAATGAAAGTCTATCAGAAACTTTAGCTACCAAGTTGGAACCTTCAAATCCACTTGGAGTTGGTACAGTTAAAGCTGAAATCAAAAGAAGAATTATGAATTAAAAAGAGGATAATATATCTAGCAATATGAAGAAAGGAAGAAAAGAAAGTATATACCCTGTCCAGAGGTGATTGCAGAACTAGCTTGAATAGAATAGGTTCCTAGTTCTGCAGATGTGGGTATGTCTGTAGCTATGGTGACATTTTAAGAAAGCTCCTGAGCTCCTTTAGTACTCAAATCCAGAGTCATCAGAGTCGGAACATTGATCGGATCAGAAAAGAATTCCAAACTCTGAGCTACTGGTTGGATAGGAGGAGGTCGTACAATAGGAGATCTATTAGCGTGAACAGGAATGTCAGACATTGTAGTGACCATGGGCGGGACCTCTGCGATGTCTTGACTCACCTCTGTGCTTTGGGAAAGAAATATATTTTCCACTCCTACTTGAATCTCTGATGGAAGGATTTCTGCTTCTCTCACTCTAGATGCCTCGTGAGCAGTTACATCAACAGTTTCTATAATGCATGGAGAATATGAAGCATCAAAAGAAATGAAAATATTCATTCTAGGAGAACAACCAGACCCTCCATAGTCAAGTTGTTCTTCTTCGAGAAAGTCATCACAATCGGGGGAGGAACATTCGGATGACTAGATTGGATTTCAGGGGATGGAGATTCAACCCTAACCTCACCTTCTTCTTCAATGTCTACCTCAGCATCAGCTCCTTAATTCAATAGGACATCCCTTTCATTAGTCAAACTTGTGGAGGAAGATGTTTCATTGCTTGGAGTATTGGCCGAATAGTCTGATGAACTATCCTCCTCTACGATGGTTTGTTTCCCCTTATAAATAGTCTTCACAGGGAGAAGGCGAGCACTTTAAATGGGAGAAGGAAATTGGTGTGCTAGAACTTCGGGAGATAATGACTTATCACGTGAGTGAGTCATAGGTGATGTGGTGGTAACAACCCGATCTATGACAGGAGAAATTACGGTTGTTACATGACTTGTAACAGGAGAGATCACAGTCGTTATGTGACCCACGACAGGAGAGATCGCAATTGCTGTACGATCTATGGTAGGAGAAATTGCAGTTGTGGTGGGCTCTATGGCAGGAAAGACTGCAGGGGTAGGATGATCAGGCTGGTCTTCTCTTTCATGAGTGGGGGAAGGTAAAATACCGCCAGGAGTTTCAAATTCATCAGGGGGAGTGGCCTTCCTTCCTCTTCACTTTATGAGATCAAGAGGAGATCCAAAAGCAATCCATCCCTCTAACGTGTTTAGTGGCTTTATCTCTCTGATCAATTCTTCCATAGATATTTTGTGACATAGTTGCCCCGAAACAGCAGCGTGATCCTTCTCAATAAAATATCCGATCCCTTGCTCTAGTCTATAGTTGTTTAACCATGGAGGAGGAACCCAAATAGGGTGGTCTACAGGAAAGCAATTGTGCACCAAGTAATAATGGTGCATCCACCATCGCATCCAAGAGTATGAGGTTGTTACCCGATGATAGAACCCTAGGAGAAGGAAACGGGAGCCAAAGTTTCTTTACAAAAGTTGCTTCCATATTAGAGCCCAATTATATGGGCCAACACCGTAACTTCTCATTGTCCGCATAACTTCTTCTCCTGCCTAAGGCACGGCTTGGTCATAACCAAATTGTCTAGCGAACCTACTTGGATAATATGGCTCTCTCCAGAATTTTACTCCTCTCATAGGCAAGCTACAAGTGCAGATGCAAAGGAAGAAAGCCCTTTCAATGGGCTCCAGACTTTTGTTATCTTCAACTTCTCTGTCCTTAGCTTGATAATCCAAATAAAAGGGAAAGAAATCGATGGATTATGTATTTTCAATATTATCTACTATCCATTCATAACCCTTCCTTATCATCTTCCATCTAAGGAAATACCATAAGGGTAGGTGTTCAGGATGGACATAAGCTTTCTCTGGATCACCATAAGTCTAAGAGAAATACACACCAAGCCAGCCTAAGAAGTAATGCCATGGAGTAAAGGACGATATAGCTCCAATCGCTAGGCTTGAGCAATGCGCCGTAGCATTTCTAAAAGCTTTATATAACGAACATAACATGGGAGGGGCCAAAGAATACTTCTTCTTGCCTTTTTCCATGGTGCCTATTGCTACAAACAGGGTTGGTCGAATAGAATCTGAACACTTCGATCTAGGTAGAATGACCAAACTTAGCCAATAAGCCAAAAAAGCAACTAGTTCAGTTTCAGCAGTGAAGTTGGCCGGACCTTTTATCTTCTTACGAGTGGCTTCTAATTCGGCTGAGTGGTTACTAGAAAACCTGGAAGGAGAAAAGATATGAAAATAATTTGAAAAAGAAAAGGGATGTTAAAATATTCACAGTAGGAATCGTGAGAAATGTGTAAGCCACTGGAATTGGGATATTTTATGAACATTGGGGAAATAGGACATCTCGCTGAAAAGTTCAATGGTGGAGGTTGAAATCTTAGGTACTTTGCCGGGAGCAACATAAGAAAATTCCTCATTTGTGGGAACGTATTCATCCAAAAACGACCCGGAGTTAGGAAAACTTGTCATCCTATGCAGATCCCACAAAATAATGCTCACATCACCAACCAAGAGATGGAAGGAATTTGTGGCGGAAGACCAACACTTTAGGAAGCCTTTGTAAATCAGGCTATCCTTATGAAAGAAATCGGAAGTGGCTTCTATTACTTTGTATATGTTCACCGCGACAGGAGCATCCTTGTATTTCTTTAGAATTACGTCCATGTTTCGAACAAGAAGCAAATGCATTGGATTTGGGGAATTATCTTATTAGAACATAACAAAGAAAGGATATACAGAACAATCGTTGTATTAATAGTGTTGAGTTCATTTACATCCTCTAAGATCCCTTTATTCTAAGATAAATTATTTAAAATACAGGAATTGACAAAGTTCAAATGTCGAATCTCAAATTCGGCAGCATTTTGACATCTGCTTTGATCATCTTTCTAGGAGGAATGGTTGTGCGGGTCTGATTATCTATCTTTCCCTTCTTGAGCTTGTCCCTTATATAAAAGGAGACCTTGAAGTGACGAAGATCGAACTGGACGATTTCAGCAGCACCTTAGCCCTTTTTGTAACTGGCCATATAATAGCCTAGTTGTGCGACCCACGGAGCAAGTTGTGGGTTGCGCAGCCCACGCAACCAGTTTATTGGTTGCGCGGCTCGTACAATAAATAACTGCTCTCCCTTCTCACCTTCAGTCTTCCTTCAGATCTTTGCTCCTCTTCTGAAATTTTTCTCTCTCTTAAATGAGAGGGGGAGTGGGGTATTTATAGGCCCCTCACAAGTGTGAACCTTCGATCTTTGTGCCATGGGGCTCACCTTGCATCAAATTTGACTATCCATAACAATCTATCTCTGATCTTAGTTGCACGACCCACGCAACGGGGAAGTCAATTGCATAGCCCGCACAATGGAGGAAATCCATTATGCGGCTTGTATAATGAATGAAGTTGTTTGCGCAATTTGTGCAACCAATTACTGGTTGCGCGACCCGCCCAACTTCTATACATGATACTTGATTTGCTTCTTTCTTCCACATTCCTTCAACTCCCTTTTGATCTTCTGCTTTTCAATCTTTCTTCATTATTTTCATGCCTCAACAGATGCCCCCGTGATCCTTTCTTTGTTCTTTTGAATCAAAGAATCAAGATTAATTCATTCTAATTTCGAAATCACAGAAGTGGTTGAGCAACCCGCGCAATGGATACCCAAGTTTCGTACTTGACCCCCATCCTCTATAAATAGCAATGCTCACTTTACTTTCTCACTTCTCATTTCTGCAACGAAGCTCTATCCCACCGACTTCTCCCCCTCGGGCCTCCGTGGAACCAAACTTGATTGCGTGATCCGCACAACGAGTACTTCCATTTGCGCAAGGTAAAACACATTGCGCGGACCCACGCAACAGATTTCGGTTGCACGGCCTGCGCAACCGACCCTTAGTCTTTTTCCAGACTTAGCTTTTTTCTTCAACTTGGCTTGTTTTCCTATACTAACTTTTCTCAACCCAATTCTTTTTAAGACATAACTTCTCTCATCATGGCCCGCACAAAGAGAACTTTCATCAATGTCAATCCTCCTATTGCTCATCCCTCTCATCAAGAATTACCAAACTCATCGCCTTCTCAAGCTGGAGAATCTCCCTCACCTCCTGCTCAACCTTCGCGCAAGCATTTTAAGACAACTGCTATGTGCCCCGCCTATATTAAGGAGCCAGTACTACCCACTTTCGATTTCACCGAACACATCAACACGCTTCCACCCCCCATCCATAAAGCCATTGCAACGAGTGATCTTGAAGGACCTCCCAAACATGGTTGCAAATACAACTGGGAACAATTACTGAAATCAACAACACACCACTAGTCCATCAGCCAGAAACCTCCTGCCAGGGAAGACACTTCGCCCCCTTCCCGACTGAAGAAGACTCATCGGAATAAGGCCCAAGAATTTCAGGATAAAATAAGGAGCACAACTAGAAGAAATTACATAATTCTTGGGAGTCAATTTGTGCGATTGAAGGTGTCATAAAATTTAACAACCCTTATAAGCAAGGCATCATAACGATTCGATTCAGCCTTCATCGCCATCAGTCCATGCTGAACTGTAAGCTTAGCGATCACCTGGACGAAGAAAGACTAGCTTACACAGAGTCTTGGTCGTTCAGAGAACCAAGACTAGTGGAAGGCATTCTACAGCCAATGAAACTGAGATAACAAATCAGTGATATCCATTCCATGATCTTCCTCACCCTGTCTTACGATCCACACAGCCTATACCTGACCTGCTTTTATGAGACGCTCCAGCAATAATTCAGCGAACGTCGCTTCATTTGGAATCTTGAAGAGTTCAGAACAAGGGGCCTCTTGACTCCCCACAATTATTATTCTGAATGGGCCACGACAATCCTTGTGAATCATGCGGGGAGGTTATGCACGATAGATATCTATACTACGGTCAAAGCAACATCATATCCTTTCCATAAGGAATCTTCTATTCTAAAGGCTTTCCTCAACTATTGGTACCCTTCCACCAATTCCTTCCATCTACTCGAAGGCGAAATGAGTATCACACTCTGGGATATTCATAGGATCACCAGTCTGTCGATAACCGAAAAATTCTTCGATGAATTTGTCCCCTCCAATGATGAATTAGCCTTTGTCTCTTCGCCAAACTGTATCACCTCTAATTCGAAAACGACTGCTAAACTCTTAAAGTAGATGTCTAAGTTTTTGAACATCTACAAGATTCACCCTATGCAATCACTAGCCTATTTTAGCAGAGCTCTTTGGTAATCTTTTTTTTTCTTCTCAAATTAGTGCTTTTATTGCATCTTGATACATAACCTTAATTTCATCTGCTTCTCCTTTTCTTCCAGGTTTAACGGTAACCATTCATGAGAGCTAGAACACCTTCATAGGAACATAAAAGAGCATGCTGAATATTCTATCTATGGGGAGCTCACAGGGTTTATCGCTTACTAGCTAAGCATAGTGGTTTTCCCATCTCCAAATCAGCCGATGCCATTCTCCCCTCACTATTTGTAATAACCGGTGCTATGGTCGAAGGGGTCAAATACTCCATCACTCCTTCTGCTCTATGCTCAATTTATAGAGGTCTCGGAGATATCGCCTCTCATGTTAAAAGTCCCTCCATCGGCTCTTCTTCTACTTACATGCCATGACACTACTTCATCGGCTAGCTCGACATCTACTTCCCTTGGACTTTTGAAGTTCTGGAGAAAGCTTACGTTCATCCTTCTCAGATTCCCCTCCAGTTCTTTCAAAAGAGAGCCATAGCGAAAAGATCCTATGACTGGGCGAAAGATGCCATCTCCTCCTATGCTAAGATTAATTATTTTCATTTCTATTTGCCTCACTATATAATGGACATAGACAAGTTGGACATAAAATCACTCACTTGGGAGAAAGGGCATTCTTTCTATCGATTAGATCGTGGAGTCTCCAGTTGAGGGAGGGAACAAAATTCTAGAGAGAACTGTACTATCATAGTCATTTTACTTGTTAATTCAGCTTCAATCAGGCAGTTCCCGAAGACTGTGCACTTGTAACTTGAAGAGTGCGAAGTTATGGCACTGGCCCATTTAATTGGGCGATGGTGTGGAAACAATTGCTGGGCCGAGCTAATTCTTCTTTCATTATTCAAAGTTGTGATGGTACTCCTCGGGCTTCATATAATCACATGAGAAGGTGGGTTCACCAATCTTATTTGGGAAGAAAAGGTCTACCAGTAACCAAGCCCATCTGGCTTCCACCACTAAGGCTTAGGGGTCGCACAATTGAAGAGGGTGTAGGCTTCATAGCGGAGACCAGTCATGCTCCTTTTGCTGGTCATCATTGCGTTAAAATATCCATAGATGAACCAATCCATGAGAAGAAGCCTAACAATACCCTTGAAGGTTCGATAGCTTACAATGTCGTTCATGAATTTGAAAAAGTTCCTCGATACCGTTCAAGAAAAGAGGAAGTCACAGAGGTTGCTTCCACTATGTCAGAAAACGTTGCCAATCTTCAAGACCAGCCAACCTCTTCTACTCATCTTCAACATCAGTTGACCTCTTCTCTTGCCTCCAGGATTGTTCACCCTAGTCCTTCTTCGCCAATGACAAGATTTAAAATCTGTGCCCAAGCTTCTCCCCAAGAAGGGACCATTGCTTCTACTTCTTCGGTTTTATCCAATGCAGATCCTTAACTAGAAAGCAACCAATCTCTTCTTTATAAAGGGAAAAAAGTTGTTATTGAAGAATCAGCGAAGGAGATTCAGAAGGTGAAGGTTTAACTTCTTTGTCTGGAAATAATGTTTCTGATGAATATGAAGCGGAAGGAGAGAATCAAGATGCTGACTATGAGGAAGGGGAAGTTGATATTAGCGGTGACGAGGATATCATTGCAGAAGATGTTCCTACCAATGAAAGACATATCCTCCCGACCTTCAAGGTTGTTCCTGCAAAGACTTCACCCATTACGAGGGAAGAAGAAGACGAACCCCTAGACTACGTGGAATATGGTTATTTACCATGTAAGAAAATCTTGTTATTTTTGTTCACTTTTATTCTTTTCTTCTTTCCTACCTCACATATTTTATTTCAGGTGATCATGTTGTCAATACGAAGGCAGATAATACTTCCCCCATAGTTTTACCTCCTGTCGTACCAGCAACTTCAGCAAGATTCTCTTCACCCCTACTGGCAGTGGCACGCGAAATTGCTTTTTTGGTAAAATCAACTAATCTACCAACTCCTACCACCAAGCACTGAAGCTAAGGCTCCATCTTTCACTGAGATGGTGGAACTTGGTCCCCTTCTTACTAGAGAGATGCAACCTCCCACTGTTCTAATACCTGCAGAAGGTATATCTTTTTCTTCGTTTACACTTTCCATAGTATCTGCACTTATAGTTTTGCTATAACTTTATATCTTTTATTTCTTAATAGGGAACTTACCTCAAAGTGGCACGGAAAGTTGTGGTTCTATTGGGACTTCATCAATTGTGTTATCTCTTGAGAAGATTTCTATGTATAAATTGGCGTTGATCAAGAATTCCATATTAGCTATTGTTGAGATGTTTAAAGATCCTGATCAATGGTTAGATCTGGCTGTTGCTTTAGATCTTCTGGACAGTGCAGCACGGATGGCTAAAGTTAACATTTCTTCCTTACGCGATGCTCTCCTAAGATTCCATAATTCAATAAATATTTTGTCATTAGCTGAAACTGCAATTGTCTCACCCAAAATTTTGGAGTATAGGAAGCAGCTTGCATACTCTAGGGAGAAGGTTTCTCAGATTGCTTCCATCATCTCTCGTCACGATCAAGAACAACTATCTTTGTGGGAGCAACTGAAGACTTTTGATGATAACAAGACGACTATCCAGACTCATATTACCTTTTTCAAGCAAGAAATCGATCAACTGGAGGAGCAAGGTCTGGAGGAAGATCTGAACATTGAAAGAGTATAAGAAAAGATACAATGTAGCCATCATTCCATGGACGTTGAAAGATCTGAATTGGCTAAGAATGGAGAATTAATTGCCACCTTGGAAGAAAAGCTAGTTGGTATCCCGGATCTTACCAGAATTATTTTAAATTCTAGACTGGAACATGTGGCTACTCAAGTTAATCTTCAAGAAAATTTATAACAATACTTAACAACATTAGGCATAATAGGAGAATTATGAGATATAAAACTTTGACATTTTCTCTTTTGTTACTACAAGTGCTCTTGGAATTGCAAGTTATACAAGTATTTCATGATATTCTTGATAATGGTTCTCTTGTCTTATTTATGTGATGTTTTGATAGATGTGTTATATCTCTTCTTTCATCTTTTATTTTTTTAGTATTCTTTTATGACTTGTTAGTAAGAGATTTCCTATATGATTCCTGTCTTAATTAGTGGTACTAAGTTTTAGTTTAGTCAGATAATCATACACAATTTATCCTCTTGAGTAGTGGAGTCAGGTCACGTGATAGTCTCTGTAACTCTTAGGAGTTCACTGGACTTCTTACAGCTTGGTGAGTTCACAAACCACAATCCATCAGAGGGGCCCAGTGAAGTTACCGGGGTAGTGAACTCGGTTGGATTTACATACAAGGTTAACCGCAGTAACTCTCTAGAGTTCACGGGGTGCACGAGGTGAACTTTGGGGTACCAAATTTAGGGCCGCCAGTCCATCAATGAGTAGGTTTAGGTCCTTCCTCATGAGTTACTACTGAAATCAAGTCAGAGATCTGGGGGGGCTTATTCATGGTTGGCCTATTTATGGACATGGCCAAAGAGCTCACACTGCAGCTCGCGTTTTCTTCGCCTGCAAGGTCGGACCTATTCACAGGAGGGCATTTTCATCTGTTCCCTGTGACACTATTAGAAAGCAATACAAACAGCATTGATCTCATGCATGACTGGCCTTTTGAGGACTTTTTGGCCATTTAGGCTTTTAGTCACTGGCTCCATCCGCTACTCGCATGGGTATGTATATGATGGCCTTCACGAGCTTTTTAGGGCCACTGACTTCTATTGTTGCCCGAATGGTGAAAATGATAGGTCTTATGTGTAGCTGGCCATTTTTTAGGGCTTGGCTAGGCTGCCTTAAAAGATAATGATAGGTGGTCATCGTTGTCATGAGAATGATAGATATCTCTAATTGAAATTGATACATCACCGCTTTTGCTAATATCTTTAATGATATTTATATGTGTTGTTCACAATATATCAGCTTAGTGACGATACCGATTTTAGCAAAATTCTGTAAAGCTCGCTTGATGATGATAATGATGGTCACTCTTTTTTTGTAACACTCGTTGATACGTAGTCTTGATGCGCTTGCAAATTTCTTCTTTATTCATTTATCTGATAGTACATGACCATGACCTTGCTTATTTTTGCCCCCCTTTGATACAAAAGCATTATTCTGATAATATTCTGGATCAAAATCAGTAGTATCTTCAGGGACGTTATCTTTTAATGAAGCGAGCATTGACCGGTATACTGATACGTTGTCCATCTTAATCTACGACTCTATAAGCTCCATTGGAGTATACTTCTTTTATTACATATGGCCCATCCCATTTGGGCTCAAATTTGCCACCTGTTTTATGGGTGACCACTATCGGTCTTTTTAGCATCAGTACCATATCCCCTTTTTTTGAAAGAGCGATATTTGACTTGTTTATCAAAGGCGGCTGATATTCTTGCCTGATATTACTGCAACCACTGCTGAGTTGTTAAGCATTTCTCATTAAGCAAATCCAGTTCCTTCAACCTTATTTTTGCATTTTCGTCATCTGTAATTGATTGATGTACTGCCACTCTTAGTGACACAAATTGTATTTCGATTGAGATGACCGCTTCTATGTCGTAAACCAATGAATACGGTGTTGCTCTTGTTACCATCCAGTGGGTAGTTTTATATGCCCACAATGCTTCGTGCAACCTTTCGTACCAATCACGCTTGTTTCCTGTTACTGTTTTCTTTAGTATCTTGACTATCATTTTATTAAACACCTTTGCTAATCCATTAGCCAGTGGATAGTAAGGTGTTGAACACGAATAATGAATGTTGAATTTCTGACATAGCTTTTCCATGCCTCTATTTTTGAAAGGAGTGCCATTATCTGTGACAATTTTCTTCAGGATACCATGGGGGTATATTATTGCGTGTCAGATGAAATTGACCACATCTTTCTCCTTGACACTACGCAATGCAATTTCTTCTGTCCACTTGGAGAAGTAATCTGTCACTGCCAAAATATACTATTTTCCTTTGGATGAAGGCGGATTTATAGGACCAACAACGTCAAGTCCCCAGGCAAAGAAAGGCCAAGAGGTGACTGACTGATGCAGGTCTTTTGGAGGAATGTGTATAACATCTCCGTGAATCTGGCATTCGTGAGACCACTTACATAATCTATTGTATCTTTGAACATGGTGGGCCAATAATACCTCATTTGATGTATCCGATGGAATAAATTTTAGCTAGCTTGATGTGCTTCACATTCTCTAAAGTGTGCTTCTTGCAACATCTGGCCTGCTTCTTGTTCATCTAGGCAACGTAGTAGTATTCCGTTGTAAGATTTTCTATACAACACTTCGCTACACATGATGAATCTGCTCGATCTTTGCTTGATTTACTATCTTAGTGCTGGGTCTTCTGGCTAGATATCATATTTGAGGTAATCTATGAAAGGCTGACGCCAATCATCTATCATCACCTCCAAACACAATATAGGAAGTGCCTCAACAATTTCATCAATGACCTCTGAAGAGGGTAAAAATCTTCTTTCTTCTATAGTCACTTGAAGAGGACTTCAATTTGGGCAGGACAGATCCGCTGCCAAGCTGGCCAAAGCATCTACTTTTGTATTTTTAAACCACGGTATATGTTTGATTTCGACATGATAGAACTGCTCTAATAACTGTTGTGCTTTTCAATAGTATGGCAAGAGCTCTTGCTTTCTTATCTCAAATTCAGTCATCAATTGATTTATGATTAATTTAGAATCCCCAAAAATATGGAGCATTTTTATCTTCATTTCTTGAGCAATTTCCATTCTGATGATGAGAGCTTTATATTCATCTTCATTATTTGTACATGCAGTTCCTAATGTGAAAGAGTAAGGTTACAAGTCACCTTGAGGAGTAATGAATATCACCCCAGCACCTGCCCCTGACACTCGAAAGCATCATCAAAATACATCTGCCATGGGCTTTGTGACTCGGCCAACATAACCTGTTCATTGGAAAAATCATCACTAGAGGTCTCGCACTCTCCTACAGGGTGCGCTGCCACGAATTCTACCACTACTTGCCCCTTTACCGCTTTTGCCGGCTCATACGTAATAGTATATTCTGAAAGTAACAGCACCCATTTCGCCAGTCTCCCAGATAACATCGGTCTTGTCATCAAAAAATTTATCGGATCTACTCTTGAGATCAAAGTTATGTCATGAGAGAGGCAATAATGTCTCAATTTCTGTACTATAAATATCAGTGCCAAACATTCTTCCTTGATTGAAGAGTAGTTACATTCTGCACCCATTAGATTTCTACTCAAATAATAAAGAGCGGTCTCTTTCCCAGATTCATTCACCTATGCAGCAAAGCTATTAAAGAATTCTCAACTGCAGATATGTACAAAATAAGCAGTTTCCCTTTTATTGGAGTTGTTAATACCGATGACTGTTTCAACAATTCTTTTATCGAATTAAATAAATTCTAACAGGCTTGGTCCCGTACAAAATCTGTGCCTTTCTTCATCAAATGAGAAAACGGCTGTCATCTCCTTGCCAGATTCAAAATAAAAGGGTGAATGTACACCAGCTTTCCTTGCAAACTTTTTAATTCTTTCAATGTCTCTCGTGGTGGCATATTTTGAATGGCTTTAACTTTCCCTGGATCGATATCAATGCTCCTGTGCCTGATAACAAAATCAAGAAATTTTCCTGAAGACACCCCAAATGCACATTTAGCTGGATTCATTTTCAGCTACTTCTTTCTAAGTCGACAGAAGACCGATGTCAAATGTTTGCGATGCTCCTGATGATTACCTGACCTGACCACCAAGTCATCAACATAACACTCAACATGTTTGTGCATCTGTCTTGAAAGATATTCTACATTACCCTCTGATATGTCGCCTTAACATTTGAGAGCAAATGACATAACTTTATAACAATAAATCCCCAGCGAAGTTCTAAACACTATTACTTAATCTTCCTGTGCCCCAATGAAGTTCTAAACATTGTTACTTCTTTATCTTCAGGTGCCATTCTAATTTGATTATAACCTGCATAGCCATCCACGAAGGACATGATAGCATATTGAGTCGTAGTGTCAATCAATAATTCGATTATCGGGAGAGGAAAATCATCTTTCGGACAGGCTTCATTTAGATCCTTGAAGTCAACGCACCCCTGACTTGTCTGTTTTTCTTTTTCACCGGGACAATGTTCGATATCCACTTGGGATACTTGACTTCCCTGATAAACCTAACTTTTATCATCTCGTTCACTTCTTCTTCTATCAGGGGAACCAAGTCCGGGTGAAATCGCTTTTACGCCTGTTGAACAGGCCTTTTCTCCTTAGAAATATTCAACTGGTGCATTGTTATTAATGGCTCCAGCCTCGGCATCTCTGCATATGCTCAAGTGAAGACGTCTCTATTTTCTTTAAGAAGTTAAATATATTTCTCGACCTCTTGGTCAGAAAGACTGGTACTGATGAATGTGTTCCTTGGCTCTTCTTCTGTACCCAAATTCACTTCTCGTAAAATGTCATTCGTTGGCTGCCCCCCATCTTCCATTTTCTTTGGGGCCATTTCAGGATACTCAACTATTTTAAGATCTTCTTCTGATAACTGCTTAGCTGTGACCATGTTCACTGATGATTCAGCCCCCAATCCTTGAAATTTTCCTCATTTTTCCTGACCAACCCCAATAGGAATCTGAATTCCTCTCTCATGATTTAGGCCGGTGGATTCTTTGTAATCGAAACCCTTGTTTTTCATTATCTTCTTCATTTCTAGGCGATATTTTTTAAGATCTTACAGTGTCAGCTTACTGCATTACACATTATTCTTAGCCTCTTCCCCTATCTTTGTTTCCGCTGGGGTGTAGAATTTTATTGGTTACGGGTATTTTTCATTGGCCCTAACCTGAAACCTTCCTGGAATAGCTGAAAATGACCTATTTCTTTTAGCATACGACAATGTCACTGTATAATTGGATTGTAAAATCTTCAACTATTCAGGTGATAACAAAGTTAGCGGCGGCTGCCCTAGTTGTCCCAGAGTTTCAGCACAAAATAGAATTTCTTCTTTATTTCTGCAGCTCTGATGATTCTGCCTTTTATGTTTCTTCTTTCATCACTTTTACTTGAATGTCTTTTAGGACTTTGTTTTCATCATTCTTTATTTCTTCTTTAGCGAACCCCTTATAATAACTGGTGTCTGCAAAGAAGGCCTCAGCTTCTGTATAGGGCTTCACATCAACTATTACTTTATACTGTATCCCATCTTTATAGTATTTGAAGCATTGATGCAGAGTAGAGGGTACAACGCCTACTGATGTATCCATGGCCTTCCTAGGAGAAGATTGTATGTTGTCACTGCGTTTATAATGTGGCACACGACATCAATAGTTAGCTCTCCTATTTTCAACGTCACTGTAATTTTATCAAGTGCACGTTGCCCATCTTGATTGAAGCCCTGTGTCATCATTTCACTAGGGCATAGATTGAAATGATGATAACCCAGTTTACTCAACATTGAGAGTGGTAAGAGGTTCACCGTAGACCTATTATCAAGTATAATCCGTTTAACCTTCTTGCCACAGATATGATCCTCTATCATTAGCGGCCTATTATGCCCTGTATCACAGATCAAATCATCATCGGAAAAGGAAATGACTGGCAGGCAGTCTTCTTGTTCTTTATACTCTTTGCGTTCCATCTCTGCCAGCAAGGTTTCTCTGACATCATGATTGGACAGCGCTTGAACCAAGCTCTGTCGAAATTCCTCTAACAACTTAAGTGCATCGTAAACGCTTAATCGAGCCAGTATGCCCTTCAAATGACTTACCACATCATGGGTCACTTTTGCTGTCTCGTTCTTATCTTCTTTCTTATCATTATCATTCTATCCTTCAACAACTTCCCTTCTTATTATTCTTATTTTCTGCTTTGTAGGGCTTGTTATCTTCTTTCCTTATCGTAGCGTAATCATCGCTACCTTTTTTGTCATCATACAATCTTCTTTCTCTTTCTTTTCTTGGGCCTTTTCCCAGATTGTCAACATATTCACTATTGTCGTTGCATTCCTTTCTTTTTCTTTTCTGATCACTATTTCACCTCTATCTATCATCCATTGTATTATATTTTTCAACGTATAACAATTTTCCATTGGATGTCCCACCAGGCGATGATAGTGGTAAAAATCTCTCTCTCTTGTTCTTGTCATGTCTTCAGGGCGCTTGGGTGCTAGTAATTCTATCGTTCTGGCTTTTAGCAATTGGTTCATTATAGGGACAACATCTTCCCTATCTAATGCAAACCCTTCGTGAGAATTAAGCGGTTTGGGTTCTTTTTCCACTGTATCTGTTTCTCGGTTAGTTCGATTCTTCTTTCCGTTTTGGCCTTTTATCTCTCAAGTCTCTTGTATCTTTACTTCTCTTTTCATGATCGACGGTATTTGCAGCCATCCTGCTCAGTCCCCTCCTAGCTGTCTCATAGTGAAATGCAGGCATCTTCCAAGTCATCAACTCTAAAGCATGAGCCTTAGTGGCTAGGTACGAAAAGTTCTGATATTGGCACTGGTGAGCCCAAACGCGATTCCCATTTTTATGGATTTCAGACACATTTTGACCTGTTCTTTTTCTTCTGGCAGCTGTCTACACGAAGCCCCCAATGTCTTCCATCTATCTATAAACTTCTCTAACGGTTCCCTCTCTCTCTGCTGTACAGAAGCCAATTCTTTAATACTGACATTACACTCTGAAGAGAAGAAGTTTGACATAACGGCATCTTGCATTTGTTCCCAAATGTGTATCGACCCCGGGGCCAGGCTGGAATACCATCGGAATGGTTTGCTTGTCAGAGATGATCCAAACAATTGCAAGTAATACTGCAGTATTGTAGAAAAATTCCCTATGCTAGTAATAAAGTGCATTGAGTGCTCCTCCGGTGACCCTTATCCATTAAAATTTTGAAAATCTGGATGCTTGAAGTTGGCCGGGAATGGGATGTCTTCTACCTCTCTTGGGTACGGCGTTCGGTATCTGAAACGACCAGTATTCTCACGCTCCCTCTCTACTCTGACAGCTTCCTTGATGACTTGTCTCAATTTGTCTTATGTCATGGTTCTCGTAGCTGGGATAGACCCCGGTGATCCTGCCCCCGGTGGTTGAAATCCTTTGGGTTAGTTTTTTGCCCATTCATTGTACCCATCATCGGGGGAGCCGCTATATGGGCTACATTGTGTGTGAGAGTCGCTAAGGCTTCTCTAAGATTTTTGCACTCTTTCATTAGTGCTCTCTGCGCTTCTGCCATTTCATTCCTACGGTCCTCCGTAGTTGGCATATTCTCCTAGTTCGTTCTGGCCATATGTACTGTGGCTTCTTCACTCTTTAATGAGGTTGTAGTTGGAATGGGGTGAGAATATGTTGATGTAATAGGACTTACAAAGGGAGGAGAAGATGGAATTTTATTCGACTTCTCTGTGCTCTTATTGTCATTAATTTATTAGGGCGATATAAACATCGGTGAACCTACCAGTAATGCCTTACCCTTTTGCTCTTTTGTCCATCTGACTCTTAGGGCAACCAAAGCCAGGAAGTCACGCGACATTAACTGTGGAGTTATTCACTCGGGATATATCGTAGGAAGGGCGAGTTCAGGATTCCTCCTAGCAGCATTACGTGTTATTGGTTCTCTAACTCTTGGCGAAGGCAGGTTCATTTTAGGGCTTCTTGTATTCCGTGCTCTTGTCAGGTGAGACATCACAATAATCTGATCCTTGTCACCTTCTAGTGCTTGAGGCGAAGCAGATACAACTCCAGCTATTGCTCAGGTTGAGTTGTTTTTGTTTGTAGGAAGCTGAGCCTTGTGTTTCGGAGGCTAGTTCGGCACATATTCCACCATAAATCCGGTCACAGTGAAATAGAAGATCACCTTCCTTGTAAAAATTGCCATTGGTCATAATTTGCAATTTGATCTCTTCAGATATAAACATATAATTAAATAATAGCTAGTACTTGAAGAATTACATAATCTATCTTAGAGATGAAGGGGACGATGTTCCCACTGAGAGTTGCCATTTTGGCATTGAAAGACGCCAAATTACAACGAAAGTTCTATAGTACTCTTAATGTTAATATTAAATAAGATAAGTAAAATCCCCAACAGAGTCGCCATTTTGTTTCGAACAAGAAACAAATGCATTGGATTTGGAGAATTATCTTATTAGAACATAACAAAGAAAGGATATACAAAACAATCACTGTATTAATAGTGTTGAGTTCATTTACATCCTCTAAGATCCCTTTATTATAAGATAGATTATTTAAAATACAAGAATTAACAAAGTTTAAGTGTCCAATCTCAAATTCGGCAGCATTTTGACGTTTGCTTTGATAATCTCTCTAGGAGGAATGGTTGTGCGGGTCTGATCATCTGATCTTTCCCTTTTTGAGCTTGTCCCTTATATTGAAGCGACGAAGATCGAACTGGATGATTTTAACAGCACCTTGGCCCTTTTTGTAACTGGCCATATAATAGCCTAGTTGCACGACCCACGCAATAAGTTGTGGGTTGCGCGGCCTGTGTAACCAGTTTGTTGGTTGAGTGGCCCACGCAACAAATAACTGCTCTCCCTTCTCACCTTCAGTCTTCCTTTAGAGCTCTACTCCTCTTCTGAAATTTTTCTCTCTCTCAAATGAGAGGGGGAGTGGGGTATTTATAGGCCCCTCACACATGCGAACCTTAATTCTTTGTGCCATGGGGCCCACCTTGCATCAGATCTGACCGTTTATAACAATCTATCTCTAATCTTGGTTGCACAACCCGCACATTGGGGAAGTCAATTGCGTGGCTAGCACAATGGAGGAAATCCATTGTACAACCCGTATAATTAATGAAGTTGTTTGTGCGACCCGCACAATTACTATACATGATACTTGATTTGCTTCTTTCTTCCTCATTCCTTCAACTCCTTTTTGATCTTTTGCTTTTCAATCGTTCTTCATTATTTTCATGCCTCAACAGTCCATGAATTATAATACAAGCGTTCAACCTAGAGGCCATGCATCCTAAATTCATCCTTCCCCCACAAAGAATCACTGGCGCAAAAATCTTGTTGGATTGTCTCAAAATAATGAGTGGGATATATGGCGTGAGGGTTGTAGCATGGTGTAAGAAAGCACATACGATATCTGCCCTGTCTTCTGGACTAAGCATTTCTCCATGAGATAGCCTTCGAGTATTTTCGGCTCTTTTATGATCCAGTTTGACACATATAGGAGATCTAGACTAGTTTAACCTTATCCCAATACTAAAGATCACGAATTGATATAGTGAGGATAAGATACATGCAAATAAATGGATTAAGTCTCTGCCCAACAAAGTATTATAGCTTGACAAAGTATCGACCATGAAAAATGGTGCCAAGACTAGTTTGGTCGTAATAGTCAGATCGTTGGACAAGACACCATGAGTATTCATAACATGACCAACAAAGTTACTCATAGTCACCTCTGAACGAATCAAATATGGCCATTGTCTTCCCTAACTTTGACATCATCCTTAATGGCAGAAGGTTCATGACAGCTTGGTTGTTGACCGAGATTTTGGTGACTGGGCATCCTTCGAGATGAGTAGATATGTACAATGACTTTAGATATTGTATCATGCCATGAGTGGGTTTCTCTATGACAACCCTTTCTGTAATGCTCTGAATTTCGAGGGTCGAGTAAAGCTCTACTCCCGAGATTCAACACATCACTTATACAATATGAATAATGATGTTTAGATTTCGCCCATATTAATGAGTTAAACATGAGTGGGATTATATTAAAACAACATATCATACTCCGGATATAATTAAATTAAGCAAGCGGAAGTCTGAAACATATGTATTTAAACATGTAAGTTTTTCACAAACCTCCAGAGTATATGTAACCAGGCTCAATATACACATAAAATGTTTCAAAATATACAAAATATGGAATTGTAAGGTGTTCAACTAAGCAAAGTATCCCTGTAGCACCTACGCATCAGCACGAGGTCTACGTAGACCCGCCCGAGAGTTGAAAGTAGGAGAATTCCTCCTCATCCATAAAGTCATGCTCCATCACATAGACTTCATCAGCACCTACATCTAAACCAGAATCTGGTTGGTGTTTTAAAACACCGTCCCAGAGTGGGAATGAGTGGCCAACTCAGTTGTACTATAAGGCAAAAGTTAAAATATTATCAATTCAATCAACCAGTAATGATAAAGCAACATAACAATCACTTCCTAACTACTCTTGTTAATGCTGGAATGGAGTGCAAGTAACGATGTATGCCCTCGCATCAAAACTCCCTCACAAGCAACTCTGACAACCTATTTTGCTCATGACATCACTGCCTCCGGTGCAAACTTCATCGTCTTTAAAGCACATCCTAACTAATGCAATACGATGCATGGTCAGGTTAGCCGAGTACTTAATTAAGCTTATTCATACAGCAGATTTAGGAAGCTTGGGTACCTCCCTTTATATCAATTACTCAAACCGAAGGATCCATCTAAGTTCGTCACTCCTAGTTAAGTACATACGATAGGCAAGTTGTAGGGCATCACTCCTAATGAAAAGCAGTTGATAGGCAAATTCAAGGATTTATACTCGCAGTCACTACAGGAGGCTCGTCATCTTGTAAGTGCTATAGTTTATATCCCTGTCTGTTGTCAAATTTGTGGTGCCAAAATCACTGTTATGTTATATATAACCTGCTTAAGTGAAGCTCTCTCAAGGATCAACATTCAAGCTGCAAGCTAAGCTCACAACAAGAACTGCTCACAAGACAAGACTCAAGATCTTGAATGAAAGAACTGCTCACAAGACAAGACTCAAGCTGCAAGACTTCAAAAAGAGTTCAAGGTAATTTGTACACTTTCAAGTTTGATCTACATCAAGGTTTGATCTACATCAAGACTTCAAGGCTCATACTTCAAGGTCACTTGTTCCTAATGCTTCAATGTCCATACTTCATGATTGAGGTTTGTTTGACCATAGGTTGACCTTAGAAGTAGGTCATTTCGGATACATAAACCGAATGTTTATTTTTCATGTGATTGGTCTGTTCTTCGACTAGTCCTAACTCTTCTTCGACTAGTCCTAGACTTGTTTCGACCAGTCTAAGAAAATCCTCGACCAGTCGTGAGTTTGTTACAAAATTCCGGATAAAATCTGTTAGCCTTCGACTAGTCCAGGAATCTGTTCGACCAATCGTAGGAACAGTGTTGACTGATCTTCGACCAGTCGTACAACCTTCGACTCGAAGTCCAGCGAAGGTTTACAGGACCTACGACGAGTCGAAGGAAACCTACGACCAGTCGTAGGTGACCTACGACCAGTCGTAAAAGAGCTACAACCAGTCATAGAACGGTCAGAGCATATCCCGTCGAATTTTTCAAATATCTGTTGTTGCTTCTACTAGTCGAAGAGCACTCTAGACCAGTCGAAGACCCGATCTTCTCACCTATAAATAGTGCACGAATCTCAGAAGAAATTATCGATTTAATTAAAGTATTCAAGCCAATCTTCGTCGAACTTCTGAGAGATAATTCTGTGCTCCATCTAAGCTAAGTGTGCTTATTTAATATTCTCTTTCCTTAGCTTTATGTAATTGATTTTGTTTCTTATATTCCAATCTGATTTGATAAGAGGAATTATTATTCCCTTTCTTTGGAATCAAAATCAATTAAGGCAAGCCCTATTTGGTTTAATTTAAAATCTATTAGAATTAGAACCATTGTAATCGAGTACTGGACATTGAACTTGGACATTCAATCATCTACTTTGATTTGGTTCTACCGGGCTGCTACAACGAAGGAGATTTTCAGGTATTTTACATATTGTAAATTCCTTTCTATTATTTTGGTTTCTTTCAAGATTTGCTAGAAAAATCTTGTTATTTTGGTTATCTGAGGAAAGCCAGGAAAACTCAGAAGTGGGGTTTTTTTAATTGTGTAAGCCCACATACAAAGACACGATTGTAAGGGTTTTGGGTGAACCTGGGAAAACCTATTTTTAGTGAACGCTAATATCCCCTGTGTGAGGATATTAGGAGTGGAGTAGCTTTTTGTGTGGCTGTTGTTTAACAGTTGGTGAACACACAGGCGAACCACTATAAACCCTTGTGTTGTGGTTGATTGTTTTATTCTTCTATTCTTTAATTATTCTTTTGTGGGATGTATGTATGGTGGTGAATGCTGTAATCATTTAATTCATGCTTTGTGAGAATGTTGTAATAGTGTAGAATTTATTTTCAGCTATTCCTTTATCAGCTTGAATTTCAATTTCTTTTGAAAGTTGTTCCATCAAGGTTGCCCTGCCATTTTTATGGTGTATGGCTGTCCCTAGAACAATACATTTTTAATTACAAGTTATTTCAATTCAGTTTGTATTTCTTTTCTATTCCTCTTCGATTTGAGACTTGATATAAAGACCTTTCTAGAAATAAGGTTGTCCTACCATAAACTCTGTTTTTGGTGTAAGGTTGTCCTTAGAACAACGTTTGTATCAACCTCTCAAGATCTGAATTTTGAGGTTATTTTAATTTACTGCATTGTGATTTACTTTGGCTATCATATTCATTTTATTCCGCTGTTATAAGTTTTTATTTGGCATTGTCCTATTCACCCCCCCCCCCCCCCCCTCTAAGACATATAGCTTGGCCTTTTCAAGTGGTATCAGAGCCTAATAGCTCCTTTTAATTCCTGAGCTAACGATTTAAGCTATTTAAGATGTCAAATTTTGATAGCCTTTCAGTCACTAGGCCTCCACCCTTTGATGGCTCCAACTATGCCTATTGGAAAGCCAGAATGAGGATTTTCCTCAAATCAATGGATGAAAATGTGTGGCAAGCCACAGTGACTGAATGGAATCCTCCTATCATGGAAGTTATTGGGGTTGATGGTTCAAAGTCTATGAAAACCACACCATATTACCAATGGACCACCCTTCAGAAAAGTGAGAGTAGTGCAAATGCTAAAGCACTAAATGCAATTACTTGCGCACTATCACCGGATGAGTTCAAAAGAATCATTTCCTGTGATACTGCAAAGCAAGCTTGAGATACATTAGAAATGACACACGAGAGTACTACAATTGTCAAAAAATCTAAAGTCCAACTCCTCACAACCAGATTTGAAGAAATTCATATGGAGGAAAATGAAATGTTTATGGACTTTTACACCAGATTGAATGACATTGTAAACTCAATGTGGGGTCTTGGCGATAAAATCCCAGAAAGTAAAGTATGTGCAAAAATATTACGCTCACTTCCTGAACGGTTCAATTCTAAAGTAACCGCGATCCAGGAACTTCGTGATACGGACAATATGAGGGTAGAAGAACTAGTTGGTTCACTACAAACCTACGAGTTAAACTTTAAAGCTCCTAAAGGTAAATCTATCACACTAAAATCTTCTAAATGTAATTCAGAAGAAAATTCTGATTCAGAAGATGATATGGCTCTTTTAGCTAAAAAATTTTACAAGATTTTCAAAAGCAAGAAAAGGGTTGATTTTCAAAAATCAAATGACAAAAAGAAGTTTAGACCCGAATCTCAAAAATCTTTGAAAGATAGTCAATGTTACAACTGTCTAGAATATAGGCACTTAGCAAATAGATGTCCTAAAAGGGACAAACCCAAGAAGAAGGGTATGTTGGCTACATGGGATGAATCATCTGATTCTGAAGGTTCTTCTGAATCAGAAGATTCTGAAACTGAGTCGGGCAATGAGGTCAAAGCTCTTATGACTCTAGTCAAATTCACATTTTCAGATAATGACTCTACAAGTGAAGAAAATCTGAATAGTGAATGTGAAAATGAAGATGCTCTTCAAGACGCTTACAATGCCCTATATAAGGAAAATTGTAAAATTGCTGTCAAACTTAAACTTCAAAAAGAAAAGTTTTCTAAACTCAAAAATTGTTTTGAATCGCTTGTTTTAGAAAAATCACAAATTTCAGATTGTTTTGAAAAATTGAAATGCGATTTGGAATTCAAAAACTCCCTAATTATTGATTTAAAATCTGAAATTGAGAAACTTAAAACTGAAGTATCTTCTCTTCTGAGTTTAAAAGACACATAGAAATATGCCCAAGGTGATCCAAAGTTAGAAAAACTTTTATCCGGATCTAGAAAATGTGGCGATCGATCCGGGTTGGGCTATGATAAAAATCTACCTCCTAAACAAAAGTATACTCCTCCTATGTTTGTTAAAGGAGAGTCCTCAAACTCAAAAGGGAAAAGTACTTATCAAGATTTTTCTAGAAATTCAAAAACTTTTCAAAAACCTAGAAACAGCCATGTCAACTTTAATCAGAAACGAAATCCTCTAGCTGAAAAGATAGTTGATTTACTCAAGGAGCTCTTAAAATCTAACTCTTCAGGTCATTCCTACAAATATACACAAAAGAAGACCAACTATGTTCCTAAACCCAAACAGTTATGAAATGGGTTCCTAAAGTTACCTGCTTGGTTGCTCACACTGCTTTCAAAGCAACTAGTCATTCAAAGTGGTACCTAGACAGTGGATGCTCCAGGCATATGACAGGTGACAAAGCTTTATTCACGGATCTGAAAGATATGACTGATGGTTCAGTCACATTTGGTGATGGTAGCAACTGCAAGATTTTAGGCCAAGGTACGGTTCAACTTTTTAATCTTCCAGTGTTTAAAAACATTTTATACGTTGAGGGCCTAAAGCACAACTTGCTTAGTATATCACAAATATGTGATAATAACCATAATGTTTGGTTTTCTAATCAAAGCTGTGAAATACTAAATAATAAGGGTTCCGTAATATTAACTGGATGTAGAACGTCTGAAAATTGCTATATTATTAGCGAATCCAGCTCATCTAATCAAACATGTTACATGGTCCATACAGACGAGACTGATTTATGGCACAAACGTCTTGGACATGTACATTATTGAAATTTATATCGATTGAGCAAACGAGAACTTGTAAGAGGTTTACCCAAACTTCAGAAATTAGATAAAATATGTGGTGAGTGCCAGATAGGCAAACAAATAAAGAACTCACATAAAAAGGTGAATTCAAATACCACATCAAGACCACTCGAACTTCTCCACATGGATCTGATAGGACCTACCAGAACGGAAAGTCGTGGTGGTAAAAAGTATATCCTGGTAATAGTTAATGACTTTACCAGATATACGTGGGTAGTCTTCTTAAGGGATAAATCTGAAACCCTTGAAGAAGTAAGAAAAGTTCTTAGAAGGATTCAAACTGAAAAATCCTCTCAAATCAGTAAAATTCGTAGTGATCATGGATCTGAATTTGAGAATAGCAATTTTGAGAAGTTCTGTACCGACCAAGGAATATTACATGAATTCTCTACTCCCAAAACTCCACAACAAAATGAAATTGTAGAAAGGAAGAATAGGGTGCTTCAAGAAATGGCTAATGTTATATTGAATAGCATGAAGCTCTCTAAAAATCTTTGGGCTGAAGCAGTCAACATAGCTTGCTATATTATTAACCGAGTCTACACTAGAAAAGATAATAGTAAAACGGCTTACGAATTGTGGTTCAATAAAAAGCCTACTTTTAAATACTATCGAGTTTTTGGCAGCAAGTGTTATATTTTACGTGATGGTGAAAATTTGGGAAAGTTCGATACGAAGAGTGATGAAGGTATTTTTTTAGGATATTCTTTAAACAGTCGAGCTTATAGGGTCCTGAACAAAAGGACTGGTGTGATTCAAGAATCCATTAATGTTGTCATTGATGATCACTTAAACACACTAATTTCTAATTCAGATAATGATGAAGTACTAATCATTGATAAACCCGATACTTCATCGAATCAGACTGATTCTGAGTTGAGGACTGTTAAAGATCATCCAACCACTCAAATTCTTGGAAACCCTCTCACCGGTGTTCGCACCCGTAGACAACTTGAGGATATAGTAATTATGTATGTTTTACATCCCAAATTGAACCATCTAACGTAAAAGAAGCTCTTGCTGATGAGAATTGGATTGTTGCGATGCAAGATGAACTCAACCAATTCATAAGAAATGATGTTTGGTATCTCGTACCAAGACCTAAAGATAAACACATCATTGGAACAAAATGGATATTCAAAAATAAGTCTGACGAATGTGGAAATACAATTAGAAACAAGGCTAGACTAGTGGTACAAGGTTATACTCAAATTGAAGGAATTGATTTCGATGAAACCTTTGCACCAGTAACACGTCTTGAATCTATCAGACTATTTATATCCATTGCATGTTTTAGAAAGATAAAGATCTATCAGATGAATGTGAAAAGTGCTTTTCTAAATGGCGATTTACATGAAGAAGTCTATGTTGAACAACCAATGGGATTTGAAGATTCCAAAAATACTGATCATGTATATCGGCTTAAAAAAGCACTTTATGGATTAAAACAAGCACCTACGGCATGGTATGAGAAACTAACGAAATTTCTTTTAAGTCATAATTTTCAAATGGGATCTGTTGATAAAACTCTGTTTGTTAAAAAACATAATGATCATATCTTAATGGTACAGATTTATGTTGATGATATCATTTATGGATCAACTTGTACTAACTTGACTACTGAGTTTGCAGATTTGATGAAATCACAGTTTGAAATGAGCACGGTTGGGGAATTGACTTATTTCCTTGGATTGCAAGTAAAGCAACAACCTGAAGGAATATTCATTTGTCAATCTAAGTATGCCTTGAATCTAATCAAGAGATTTAGATTTGAGAATGGCAAAAATTTCGATACTCCTATGAGTACTACCCTGAAACTATCAAAAGACTCTAATGGTAAAAATGTTGACTCAAAACTTTATCGGAGTATGATTGGTAGTTTGTTATATTTAACTGCTAGTAGACCTGATATTTCTTTAAGTATTGGTATTTGCGCAAGATATCAATCTGATCCAAAAGAATCTCACTTGATTGTTGTCAAGCGAATTATTAGATATGTCGCAAGTACTGTAAATCTAGGTCTCTGGTATCCTCATGAAACCAATGTCCAATTAGCTGGGTACTCGGATGCTGACTGGGCTGGTAATCTAGATGATAGAAAATCAACTAGTGGTGGTTGTTTTTTTATTGGAAATTGTCTAGTTTCCTGGTTTAGTAAGAAACAAAATTCTATATCACTTTCAACAGCCGAAGTATCGCAGATGGTAATGCATGTACACAGCTTGTCTGGATGCAACGAATGCTAAGTGATTATGGAATTAAACAGGATTCTATGTTATTACATTGTGATAATTCCAGTGCGATAAATATTTCAAAAAATCCTATTCAGCATTCTCGTACTAAGCACATTGACATTAGATTTCATTATATAAGGGAATTAGTAGAAGAAAAAGTTATATCTCTAGAATATATTCCTACTGAAGATCAACGTGCTGATATTTTTACAAAACCTCTTGATAAAAGTAGGTTCAAAAAGATGAAATTTGATCTTGGCATGTGCATTTTAAATTGATAATTTATGCCTTCTTGTATAATATTGTATATATTTGCTAGATTAAATTCCAATTTTTGTGTAAATTGCAAGAAAATTGAATTTTTGGGGTTTGTACGACCAGTCGTGAGTATACACGACCAGTCGTACTACGACCGGTCGTAGATACCCACGACCAGTCGTGGAACACGAGTTTCACTTATATTGGGGATTTTTTCACTTTCTTCCTCATTTCTTCTTTCTTCTCCTTGGAGCCGAACTTCGACTCGTCGAACCCATCCTTTAAGTTCTTCAAGGTTAGTGTTCCAAATTCGTTTTTCTTGCATATTTGTGTCAAGATTGCTTCCTTTTCTCTCTTGAAGCTTTCTATCTTGAAAATCATTGAATTTGGGGTTTGGGTTGTGAAAAATCTGTTTTGAGCAAACCTACTTCTCAATCCTTTGCAACTTCTTTATTCCTTTAATTCCTTGTTGCAAATGGCTTCTAGAGGAAGAAAAACTACTTCACGTGGTCCTTCTTCCTCCAGATCAACTCCTATCTCTAAACGTCATCTTCTTGTTCCCAATAATGATCCATCATTTGTTAGGGACATTAGATCTCGTAAGGTTATCGTTGAACATCCTGTTGATGTCAATCACATTGCTCCATTTGACATCCTTCCTATGCTTGAAGCTGTAGGTTGGACTAACTTATTGCATTGGGGTGGGCCTGCATACCGGTCCATTGCCCAATCCATGTTTTCATGTATTAGTGCATTTTCATAGGATAATTTAACTTTTCAAATTTCTACTAGAGAAGGGCCATTTGACGTTGATCGTCATTTAATTTCAGCCCTTATGGAAATTCCTGTGAATGATGAGGGTATTCCAATTCATCATTTAACTGATAAACCCTCAATGGCTGAAAAACGCATGCTCACTAGAGACTTGTGCAATATGGATGTTCAATGGACTCAAAAAGGGAATGCGCTCCCCGCAAGGTATTTGTTACCCAAATACGAGTTTTTTCCACAGAATCTTTGTGTCTAATCTGTATCCTCGTTCGGGTAATAAATCGACTGACTTCATTTATGGTTCGTGTTATCCATGCTATCTCAAATGGTACTCGATTTGTTTGCCATCCTTAATCTGTCATTTCATTCTTCGATTTCGACTCCATCCTGGTCATAGTGACATTCCATTTGCATACTTTATGACTGTATTGGCTACTCATATGTTAGTCGATATGCTGTTGATGAAGCACCTATCCATCATCCGATCTTCAACAATACAAATATTAATAAGATGAAGTTGGATCTGCTTCGAACAAGGTGGTGGTGGTGATGGTGGTCTGAAGAAGCTGGTGTTGACATTAATATGGATGATATTTTTGAGGAAGTGGATTGACTCAGCAAATGATCCAGATTTTGTACCATCTGATGTTGATGCACGTCTGAGTGCATTAGAAGGTAAAGTTGAGAATATAAATGTTAAGTTAGAAAACATGTCTGTTGCTCATGATTTGCAATTCAAGTATATGCGCAAATATCTTCGGCGCTTGAACAAAGGCATGCACCAACTTGATCCTTCTATTCCTGCTCCATCTTCAAGTTCTAGTTCTGACTAGTTTTTATGAGACTTCTGGTTTATAATAACTTTATTACTTAGCACTTTTTTTCTTGAGTTTGAGTTGGATTTTATGCTGGATATTTGTTCTTGATGTAATATTTATGCTGGATATATGTGATGCTATCTTGAGTATCTCTATGACTCTTTTGCTATACTCTCTTACTTCCTCATGTTTCCTCTCATGACTTCCTTTATTTAGTTCTCCTTTGTCATATTCTGACAAAAAGGGGGAGAATGGTTTGTTCTTAATGTGATTATGAGAGGAGTAGCATTGGTTATGTTACTCAGGGGGAGTGGGGAGTCAAGGGGAATATATGTTTGATCTTGTTGAATGAAACTGGTTGAATGTTGAATATTGAATATTGATTTGCAGGTATTAACCAGTTGTTTTACTCTTGTTTATCTTGATTATGTGTTTTGTCACTAATTTGCCAAAGGGGGAGATTGTAAGTGCTATAGTTTATATCCCTGTCTGTTGTCAAATTTGTGGTGCCAAAATCACTGTTATGTTATATATAACCTTCTTAAGTGAAGCTCTCTCAAGGATCAACATTCAAGCTGCAAGCTAAGCTCACAACAAGAACTGCTCACAAGACAAGACTCAAGATCTTGAATGAAAGAACTGCTCACAAGACAAGACTCAAGCTGCAAGGCTTCAAAAAGAGTTCAAGGCAGTTTGTACACTTTCAAGTGTGAGCTACATCAAGGTTTGATCTACATCAAGACTTCAAGGCTCATACTTCAAGGTCACTTGTTCCTAATGCTTCAATGTCCATACTTCATGATTGAGGTTTGTTTGACCATAGGTTGACCTTAGAAGTAGGTCATTTCGGATACATAAACCGAATGTTTATTTTTCATGTGATTGGTCTGTTCTTCGACTAGTCCTAAGTCTTCTTCGACTAGTCCTAGACTTGCTTCGACCAGTCTAAGAAAATCCTCGACCAGTCGTGAGTTTGCTACAAAATTCCGGATAAAATCTGTTAGCCTTCGACTAGTCCAGAATGCTTCGACCGATCGTAGGAAGCGATGTCGGCGATCTTCGACGGTCGTACAACCTTCAACTCGAAGTCCAGCGAATGTTTTATAGGTTCTTCGACCGATCGAAGGAAACCTACGACCAATCGTAGGAGAGCTTCGACCACTCGTAGAACGGTCAGAGCATATCCCGCCAGAATTTTCAAATATCTGTTGTTGCTTCGACTAGTCGAAGAGCACTCTAGACCAGTCGAAGACCCGATCTTCTCACCTATAAATAGTGCACGAATCTCAGAAGAAATTATCGATTTAATTAAAGTATTCAAGCCAATCTTCGTCGAACTTCTGAGAGATAATTCTGTGCTCCATCTAAGCTAAGTGTGCTTATTTAATATTCTCTTTCCTTAGCTTTATGTAATTGATTTTGTTTCTTATATTCCAATCTGATTTGATAAGAGGAATTATTATTCCCTTTCTTTGGAATCAAAATCAATTAAGGCAAGCCCTATTTGGTTTAATTTAAAATCTATTAGAATTAGAACCATTGTAATCGAGTACTGGACATTGAACTTGGACATTCAATCATCTACTTTGATTTGGTTCTACCGGGCTGCTACAACGAAGGAGATTTTTAGGTATTTTACATATTGTAAATTCCTTTCTATTATTTTGGTTTCTTTCAAGATTTGCCAGAAAAATCTTATTATATTGGTTATCTGAGGAAAGCCAGGAAAACTCAGAAGTGGGGTTTTTTTTTTAATTGTGTAAGCCCACATACAAAGACACAATTGTAAGGGTTTTAGGTGAACCTGGGAAAACCTATTTTTAGTGAACACTAATATCCCCTGTGTGAGGATATTAGGAGTGGAGTAGCTGTGTGCCTGTTGTTTAACATTTGGTGAACACACAGGCGAACCACTATAAACCCTTGTGTTGTGGTTGATTGTTTTATTCTTCTATTCTTTAATTATTCTTTTGTGGGATGTATGTATGGTGGTGAATGCTGTAATCATTTAATTCATGCTTTGTGAGAATGTTGTAATAGTGTAGAATTTATTTTCAGCTATTCCTTTATCAGCTTGAATTTCAATTTCTTTTGAAAGTTGTTCCATCAAGGTTGCCCTGCCATTTTTATGGTGTATGGCTGTCCCTAGAACAATACATTTTTAATTACAAGTTATTTCAATTCAGTTTGTATTTCTTTTTTATTCCTCTTCGATTTGAGACTTGATACAAAGACCCTTCTAGAAATAAGGTTGTCCTACCATAAACTCTGCTTTTGGTGTAAGGTTGTCCTTAGAACAACGTTTGTATCAACCTCTCAAGATCTGAATTTTGAGGTTATTTTAATTTACTACATTGCGATTTACTTTGGCTATCTTACTCTTTATTATTCCGCTGTTATAAGTTTTTATTTGGCATTGTCCTATTCACCCCCCCTCTAGGACATATAGCTTGGCCTTTTCACATCTCAGCGTAGCCAACAGCACGAACACGGTGTCCCATACCACCATGCCCTACTCACGAGTTTTAGTTGCTCACTGGTCACTATTGGGAGGCCTGTCACCTTAGCGTAAGCCGACAGCTCAAACACAGTGTCCCATACCAACATGCCCGGCTCATGAATCTTAGCGGATTGTGGTACCATGGTTAGAGTGGGCCTTTACATTGGTGAGGGGTACCTTAGATTTAAGCAGTAGTGTCCATACATGGTAAACACATAATAGGCCAATCGGTTTGTTAGGCAAATTCGATTGGTATAGGAAAATGCTAACTTAATCGACATGGGGCGCATAAGCACCCCTCATGGCCTAACCACTGTCAATAATCGTCGTGCGACCTGGATTCATCAAGTTTACCCAAAAGTGGCGAGACTAATTTGGCCACCCAAGCAGGGACTATTACGAATTGCCTGGGCTACGTTGTAGCCTCAATCTTACTCAGATGTAGTGAATAAACACATGTGATAATCATTTCAGTATTTAACAAACAATCCAAGTGAATTCCTCATTTGAGCATTTCATTAAACACATTAATCATGTCACCAAACATATGCATTTTATCAATGAATTGTGTAAAGGTAAATATGATTACATAAAAGAACTATACATATGTATAAGGCAATTAAGAATCCTATCTTAATACTTGTAATAAATACAAATCATCAACAATTTCTCGTTCAGACAATTCATCAAACACTTGGACTACACTTTACTAAATACATAGACTAGGTTAGTTATAACATATATTTTAGCAATTCCTTATACAGAGAGATTAACATGCGTATGACAATGATTATTCCTAGATCAGTAATCATGACAAGCACAAATCATATTCAAATGTTTATTGGAACATTTCAACAAATACATGGAATGCATCTTTTACACATCATAGTTCATATGTACATTTCATACAGAAATCGGCATATCTAAGACAATACGACAGTAATCAAGTCAAACATAAATCATTAGCTAACATTGAAAGCATTGATAACCATAACCTAAGCATTTATAGTCTGCACCTTTCGTCAGAATTCTTGATTTGGACTTGGTTCAAACTCTACGTTGCCGAAAATAGAACGTTGGGCACCTAAATAACGTAATAGGTTAGCTAGTTTAATGAATAATTAATCTGGATTTCTACAACGATATTAAGGTTAGGGTTTCTTACCCAAAATTATAACCAAAAGAGATTCGGTAGCGCGATGAGATGGATATTTGGTGCGTGGAATCGTGGGAGAAGATTCTTACAGCAATCTCCCAAAATCCTTCTTCACTCTTTCATCTTTTCTCTTCTTTTCTCTCCTCTCTCCCTTAGGGTTTTGGAGAAATTCGTATATGAGAGAGGTGGGGTGGAATAAGGGCCATTTATAAGCCTAGAAGTGATGCAAATGGCCCCAAGGCCACCATATACATGGTTTATACCCTTTGGGTGACTGTGTTTTTACAAACAGGGCTGATAGGGAGGCCCACTACCCACCTACGTCATAGGGTATGCTCCCTGACAATGTATTCATGTCAGGACATGATTTCGGTGCGATTGGATAAGTCGATCGACCGTGGAGGACCTATGTTAGATCAACAGTCATACTTACTCAATCGGGGCCACAGATATACGGATATGTTTAGAGAAATTTCCTTTTCTCGTGGGTGAAGTTTGGTTAGAAATTGACAGTCTGAAATCCTTAATTTCACGTGAGAGTGAATGACCCAATTCACTTAAGTTTCATTTCATTTTCTAAAGATATTCGTGTTTCTCACGCACTTCACTCAGGGCTTGAGTTGTATGTTTCTGGACACTATCTGGGCTTGATTCCCGCGATGGTCATCAAGCCTAGTAGGATGGACATAGTCCTATAGTTTCGCGGTCATCAGACCCTTGACGTGCGGTCTAGGTCTGATATGGGGTTTTAATATACTCCCAAGAGCAACCGGCTCTTGAGATTTCTCCTAGGTCTTTAAGTGACGTTGAGTTAGTAGTATTAATGGTTTTAGGCCTTCTCATTTGTGAAAATGGTGGCCTGAGCTTAGTTTTTCAATTATTTAGTTTAGTACTTGTAAGTGTTATAGTTTATAGGCCCTTTTTGTTGTCAAATTTGTGGTGCCAAAGACACTATTATAAAGCTTTCATATGTGAAGAACAAAGCTTTACTCAAGATCAGGTTTGATTGACAAGCACTGTTCACAAGTTAATAATCGAGAAAGTGAGATTGTTCGACTTAATTCACGACAAGGATAATGCAAGATCTCAAGAAGCTTTCAAGTTCAATCTCAAGAACTTAAGAAGCTTTCAAGTTTGAGCTACATCAAGACTTTAAGCTTCATTACCTTCAAAGGTCACTCGTCTCTAAGTTTCAATGTCCTTACTTCACTATTGAGGTATGACTGACATTGTGTTGACCTTTAGAGTAGGCCATTTTAGATACATAATTCATATATTTTATATAAGTGAGTTTAGTTTGTTCTAAGACTAGTCCTGGACTTTGTTCGACTAGTCCTAGCACTGCTTCGACCTATCTAAGAATTTTCTTGATCAGTCGTAAGTTTGTTGCAAAATTTCAAAATTTTCTGTTAGACTTTGACTAGTCTTAGGGACTGTTCGACTAGTCGTATGAACAGTGTCAACTATTTCTTCGACCAGTCGTAGTCCTACAACTCAAAGTATAGTGTTGAAATTTAGCTAGCTTTGGCTAGTCATGAGCAACCTACGACCAGTTGAAGGAGACCTATGACCAGTTGTAGACCACCTATGACCAGTCGTGAAACCGCCAGATCTTATCACGCCTGAATTTTCAAATATTTATTGGTTCTACGACCAGTCGTAGAGATCTTTAGACCAATCAAAGACGTGATTTGCTCACCTATAAATGGAGCACGAATCTCAGAATAAAACAGAAAATTCAAACTAATTTAATTCGGCCTTTTGAGAGATAAGTCTATGCTCCATTTAAGCTAAGTGTGCATGTTTAATATTCTCTTGCTTTAGCTTTTAAAATTGATTTTGTTTCTTGTATTCCAATCTAATCTGAAAAAGAGGAAGTTTCATTTTTCTTTTTTCTGGAATCAAAATCAATTAGAGCTAGTCCCATTTGGTTTAATTTAAAATCTATTAGAACATAGAACCATTATAAAGTGAGTATTGGACATTGAACTTTGACGTTCAAATTTCTACTCTGACTTGGTTCTTCTGGGCTGTTACAACGAAGGAGAAATTTAGGTACTTCACGTTTATGTAATTTACTTTCATTTGGTTTTCTTTTGGGATTTGCTAGAAAAATCTAATTGTATTGGTTATCTGAGGAGAGCCAGGAAAACTCAGAAGAGGAATTTTTCTAATTGTGTAAGCCCACAGAGAAAGACACAATTGTGAAGGTTTTGGGTGAACCTTGAAAACCTTTCTTTAATAGTGAACGCTGATATCGCCTATGTGAGGATATTAGGAGTGGAGTAGTTGTGTCGCTGTTTATTAACAATTGGTGTACACACCAGCGAACCACTATAATCCCTTGTGTTTTGTGGTTGTGTGGTTTATATTTCATATCTTTAATTATTCATTTGTGGGATGTATATGTGGTTGTGAATGTTGTAATCATTTTATTTCAAGTTTAGTGGGGAATGTTGTAATAGTTTAGATTTATATTTCTACAATTTATCTCTTGCTACCTCTTTATTAGTTTGAGCTTCAATTTCTCTATTTGTTTTAGTAAGGTTGCCCTGCCATTTTTATGGTGCATGGTTGTCTTTAGAACAGTTAATATTTGAGATTGCATTCAGTATTGTGTATTGATTTATTTATTTGGCTATCTCTCTTTCTTTATTTCCACTGTATTTATTTTAAATTTGGCATAGTCTTATTCACCTCCCCCCCCTCTAAGACATATAGCTTGGCCATTTCAAGTGGTATCAAAGCCTAATAGCTCTCTTTCTTATTTGGATTTAATTCCTGAGCTAACAATCTAAGCTTTATATAAGATGTCAAATTTTGATAGCCTTTCAGTCACTAGGCCTCCACCTTTCGATGGCACCAATTATACCTATTGGAAAGCCAGGATGAGGATCTTCCTCAAATCCATGGATGAAAGTGTGTGGCTATCCACAGTGAATGAATGGATCCCCCCTACCACTAAAGTAACCGGGATTGATGGTTTAAAATCTATGAAAGTTACACCATATTTCTCTTGGACCACACTTCAGAAAAATGAGAGTAGTGCAAATGCTAAAGCACTAAATGCAATTACTTGTGCACTATCACCGGATGAATTTAAAAGAATTATATCTTGTGATTCTGTAAAATAAGCTTAGGATATATTGGAAATGACACATGAGGGTACTTCAATTGTCAAGAAATCTAAGATACAAATCGTCACAACTAAATTTGAGGAAATACGTATGGAAGAAAATGAAATGTTCATGGACTTCTATACTAGATTGAATGAAATTGTAAACTCTATGTGGGGTCTATGTGATAAAATCCTGAAAGCAAGATTTGTGCTAAAATACTATGCTCACTTCCTGAACGATTCAATTCTAAAGTAACCGCAATCCCGGAACTTCGTGATATGGACAATATGAAGGTTGAGGAATTAGTTGGCTCATTACAGACTTATGAGTTAACCTTTAAAGCTCCAAAAGGTAAATCTATTGCCTTAAAAACTTCTAAAAATGGTTCTGAAGAAAATGATTTAAACTCTGATTTAGAAAACTCTGAAGATGATATGGCTCTTTTGGCAAAAATGTTTTATAAAATTTTTAAAAGTAAAAAGAGGATTGATCTTCAAAAGACATTTGGCTAACAAATCAAGAAACCTAAACCTAAATCAAGAAAATCATTAAAGGATAGTCAATGTTACAACTACCATGAATATGGGCATTTGGCTAACAAATGTCCCAATAAAGGCAAGTCAAAAAAGAAAAGTATGATGGCTACTTGGGATGAGTCCTCTGATTCTGAAGCCTCCTCTGAATCAGAAGATTCTGAAACTGAGTCGGGTTGTGATGTTAAGGCCCTTATGACTCTAGCCAAATTCACTTTTTTACATAATGATGACTCAACTAGTGAAGAAAATCTGAATAGTGAATGTGAAAATGAAGATGATCTTCAAGATGCATACAATGCCCTATACAAGGAAAGTTGTAAAATTGCTGTGAAATTGAAACTTCAAAAAGAAAAATTTTCTAAACTCAAAGAAATTTATGAATCTCTTGTTTTAGAAAAGTCCCACATTTCAGATTGTTTTGAAAAGACAAATTGCGATTTGGATTTTAAAACCTCCCAGATTGAAAATCTTAAATCTAAAAACGAACAACTAAAACATGAAGTTTCCTCTCTCTTGAGTTTAAAGGAAACCTGAAAATATGCCCAAGGAGATCCTAAATTAGAAAAACTCTTATCAGGATCGAGAAAATGTGGCGATCGATCTGGTCTGGTTTATGATAAGAATGTTTCTCCTAAACCAAGGAATACTCCTCCTAAGTTTGTAAAGGGAGAGACCTTAAACTCAAAAGGGAAAGATCAAATGTTTTCTAAAATCTCTAAATCTTTTCAAAAACCTAAAAGTAATTGCATCAACTATAAAAAGAAAAATCAAAATCTTTTGGCTAAAAAGATAGTTGATTTACTTAAGGAGCTTCTAAAGTCTAACTCAATAGGTCATACTTATAATTCTTACAAACTAAAGAAGACCAACTATCCACCTAAATCCAAAATGGTTATGAAATGGGTTCCAAAAGTCACTTGTTTGGTTGATCACACTGCTTTTAAAGCAACAAGCCATTTTATGTGGTACTTAGACAGTGGATGCTCAAGGCATATGACTGGTGATAAAGGTTTATTCACCAATTTCAAAGACATGACTGATGATTCAGTCACATTTGGTGATGGCAGCAACTGTAAGATTATGGGCCAAGGTACGGTTCAACTCTATAACCTTCCTTTGTTTAAAAATGTTTTGTATGTTGAAGGACTAAAACATAATCTTCTAAGCATATCTCAAATTTGTGATAATAACCATAGTGTACGGTTTTCCAATCAAAGATGTGAGATTCTAAACAACAAGGGTTCAGTAATACTAACTGGACGTAGAACGTCTGAAAACTGCTATATTGTTAGCGAATCCAGCTCATCTAATCAATCGTGTTACATGGTCCATACAGACGAGACTGATTTGTGGCACAAACGTCTTGCATATGTACACTACCGAAATTTATATAGATTAAGCAAATAGGAACTTATAAGAGGTCTACCCAAACTACAAAAATTAGATAAAATATGTGGTGAATGCCAGATTGGCAAATAAATGAGGAACTCACACAAAAAGGTGAATTCCAATACCACATCAAGACCACTCGAGCTTCTCCATATGGATCTTGTAGGACCTACCAGGACGGAAAGTCGAGGTGGCAAAAGATATATCTTAATAGTAGTAGATGACTTTACCAGATATACATGGGTTATCTTCTTAAGGGACAAATCAAAAACCCTTGAAGTAGTGAAAAAGGTTCTCAAAAGGATTCAAACTGAAAAAAGGTTCTCAAGTCAGTAAGATTCGTAGTGATCATGGATCTGAATTTAAGAATAGCGGTTTTGAGAAGTTCTGTAGCGACCTGGGAATATTACATGAATTCTCAGCACCCAAAAATTCACAACAAAATGGTATAGTTGAAAGGAAAAATAGAGTGCTTCAAGAAATGGCTAATGTCATGTTGAATAGTATGAAGCTCTCTAAGAATCTTTGGGCTGAAGCATTCAATACAGCTTACTATATCATTAACCGGGTTTACATTAGTAAAGGTAAAAATAAAACGGCTTACGAAATGTGGTTCAATAAAAAGCCTACTATCAAATACTTTCGAGTTTTTGGCAGCAAATGCTATATTTTATGAGATCGTGAATATTTGGGAAAGTTTGATACGAATAGTGATGAAGGGATCTTTTTGGGATACTCTTTAAACAGTCGAGCTTATAGGGTTCTGAACAAAAGGACCGGTGTGATTCAAGAGTCTATCAATGTAGTCATTGATGATCATTTAAACACACCAGTCTTAAGGTCAGATAATGATGAAGTTCTAGTAATTGATAAATCTAATACTTCATCTAATCAGACTGATTCTGAACTGAGGATTGGTAAAGATCATCTAACCACATAGATTCTTGAAAACCGTCTCACTGCTGTTCGTACCCGTAAACAACTTGAGGATATATGTAATTACGTATGTTTTACATCCCAGATAGAACCATCTAACGTAAAAGAAGCTCTTGCTGATGAAAACTGGATTGTTGTGATGCAAGAAAAACTTAACTAATTTGTGAGAAATGATGTTTGGTATCTCGTACCTGGACCTAAAGATAAACACATCATTGGAACCAAATGGATTTTTAAAATAAGTCTGACGAGCTTGGCAATATAATTAGAAACAAGGCTAGGCTAGTGGTACAAGGTTACACTCAAATTGAAGGTATTGATTATGATGAAACCTTCGCACCAGTGGCACGTCTTGAATCAATTAGACTCTTTATATTCATTGCGTGTTTTAAAAAGTTTAAGATTTACCAAATGGATGTGAAAAGTGTATTTTTAAATGACAATCTGCATGAGGAAGTCTATGTTGAACAACCGATGAGTTTTAAAGACCCCAAAAATGCTGATCATGTGTATCGCCTTAAAAAGGTACTTTACGGTTTAAAACAAGCTCCTAGGGCATGGTACCAGAAACTAACAAAGTTTATATTAAGCCATAATTTTCATATGGGATGTATTGATAAGACTCTGTTTATTAAAAAACATAATGATCACATTTTAATAGTACAAATTTATGTTGATGATATCATTTATGGATCTACCTGTACTGACATGACTATTGAGTTTGCAGATTTGATGAAATCTCAATTTGAAATGAGCATGGTTGGGGAATTGAATTATTTCCTTGGGTTGCAAGTAAAACAAAAACCTAATGGAATGTTCATTTCTCAATCTAAATATGCTATGAATTTGATTAAGAGATTTGGATTTGAGAATGGTAAGAATTTTGATACTTCTATGAGTATAACTTTGAAACTCTCAAAAGATTCTACAGGTAAAAATGAGGATCCGAAATTATATTGGAGTATGATTGGTAGTTCACTGTATTTAACTGCTAGTAGACCCGATATCGCTTTAAGTATTGGTATTTACACTAGATATCAGTCTGATCCTAAAGAGTCGCACTTGACTGCTATCAAGCGGATTATGTGATATGTCGCAAGTACTGTTAATCTCGGTCTTTGGTATCCACATGAGACTAGTGTTCAATTAGCCGGGTACTCGGATGCTGACTGGGCTAGTAATCTTGATGATAGAAAATCAACTAGTGGTGGCTGCTTTTATATTAGAAATTTTTTAGTTTCTTAGTTTAGCAAGAAACAAAGTTCTATATCACTTTCAACAGCTGAAGCTGAATATATCGTAGCTGGTAATGCGTGTACACAACTTGTTTGGATGAAACGTATGCTAAGTGATTATGGAATTAAATAGGATTCTATGTTATTATATTGTGATAATTCCAGTGCCATAAATATTTTAAAAAATCCAATTCATCATTCTCGTACTAAGCACATTGACATTAGATTTCATTATATTCGAGAATTAGTAGAAGAAAAGGTTATATCTTTGGAATATATCCCTACCGAGAATCAACGTGCTGACATTTTCACTAAACCGCTCGACAAAAGCAGGTTTAACAAAATAAAATTTGATCTTGGCATGTGCATTTTAAAATGAGTATTTATGCCTATTTGTATCATATTGTATATAATTGCTTGATTAGATTTCAATTTTTGTATATAATGCTGGAAATCAGATTTTTGGCCGGTACTCGACTAGTCGTGAGTATACACGACCAGTTATGTTACGACCGGTTGTGTACATCCATGGCCAGTCATGAATCGTGTAAATCACTTAAAATTGGAGAACTCCAACGAGCCGACGCCCGACTAGTCGAACTCTTCCTTCAAAATCTTTAAGGTTAGTGCTCCATTTGTATTTTTCTTGTAGATTTGTGTCTAGATTATTTCAATTTTACTCTTAAAGTTATCTAGTTCAAATTTCGTTGAGATTTGGGGTATTTCTTTTATAAAATATGATTTGAGAAAACCCTCATCTCAATCCTTTGCAACTCTTTATTTTCTTGAAATCCTTCTTGCAAATGACATCTAGAGAGAGAAAGACAACATCCCGTGGTCCATCTTCTTCCTCTAGATCGGCCCCTATCATTAAGCATCATCTTCGAGCTCTCGAGGACGATCCATCTTATGTTTAGGACATCAGATTGTGTAACGTTATTGTTGAACATCCTGTTGATATTAATCATGTTGCTCCTTTTGATATCTTTCCTATGCTCCAAGCTGTAGGTTGGGATAACTTATTGCATTGGGGTGGGTCAGCATACCGGTCCATTGCCCAGTCCATGTTCGCATGCATAAGTTCTTTTTCATTGGAAAATTTAACTTTTAAGATAGCCACAAGAGAAGAACCATTTGACGTTGATCGTCATTTAATTTCAGCTCTTATAGAAATTCCTATGAATGATGAGGGCATTCCTATCCATAACTTATCTGAAAAACCCTCAGTAACTGAAAAACATATGCTCACTAGAGATTTATGTAATTTCGATGTTCAATGGACACATAAAGGGAATGCGCTTCCTTCAAAGTATCCGTTACCCAAATACAGTGTTCTTTATAAAATATTTGTGTCTAACTTGTATCCTTGATCAGGTAATAAATATGAATTGACTTCCTTCATGGTTTGTGTTTTTCATGATGTTGCCAGCGGTGCTCATGTTTGTCTACCATCCTTAATTTGTCACTTCATTATTCAGTTTCGACTCCATCCAGGTCACAGTGACATTCCTTTTGGTTATTTGATGAATGTGTTGGCTATGCATATGTTAGTTGATATGCCAGTTGGATAGGTCCCTATCCATCATCTGATGTTTAACAATTCTAATATCAATAAGATGAAGCTTGATTTCCTTCCTGGCCAAGGTGCTGGTGTTGGAAATGCTGAAGCTGAACATAAGGAAGAAGCTAGTGATCTTCCTCCTGATGATATTAACATAGATGATATTTTTAACGAACTTGAATATGATTCTGCAAATGATCCAGATTATGAGCCTTCTCAGTTTGATGCACGTCTGCGTGCATTGGAAGATAAGGTTGAGAATATGAATGTTAAGATGAAAAACATGTCTGTTGCCCATGATTTATAATTCAAGTATATAGTAAATATCTTAGGCGCTTGAACAAGGGCATGCATCAACATGATCCTTCCATCCCTGCTCCTTCATCTGGTTCAGATTAGTTCTTTTAAGTTTTTTAGTTTATTATAACCTTATTACTCTTGCGCTAGCTTAACTGGTTTTGAGATTGTAGCTATCTTTGACTTAGCTCAGTTTATGAATTATGTGGGTTGTTTATGCTGGTTACTCATATCTTGTCTTGTTACCTCTCATATATCTTTTTACCTATTTCTCCTCAGCCATCTATTCTGTGCTTCCTTTGTCCTATTGTGACAAAAAGGGGAAGAATGGATATGGATGTGTCTAATGATTATGTTATGAGGAGGGAGTAGCATGAGGAGGGAGTAACATTGTGTTTTTTATGTATGTTACTCAAGGAGAGTATGTGCAGAAGTGGACTGTATGTTATGTTGAATATTGATTTATAGGTTTGTGGGATCATGTTAGTATACCGGTTGATAATAACTGGTGCATGATTCTTTAATCAGATATTCTGTGTTATGTAATATATCTTAAAAGTGTGTTTTGTCACTAATTTGACAAAGGGGGAGATTGTAAGTGCTATAGTTTATAGCCCCTTTTTGTTGTCAAATTTGTGGTGCCAAAGACACTGTTATGAAGCTTGCATATGTGAAGAACAAAGCTCTACTCAAGATCAGCTTTGATTGACTAGCACTGTTCACAAGTCAAGACTCGAGAAAGTGAGATTGTTCGACTTAATTCAAGACAAGGATAATGCAAGATCTCAAGAAGCTTTCAAGTTCAACCTCAAGATCTCAAGAAGCTTTCAAGTTTGAGCTACATCAAGACTTTAAGCTTCATTACTTTCAAAGGTCACTCGTCTCTAAGTTTCAATGTCCTTACTTCACTATTGAGGTACGACTGACCTTAGGTTAACCTTTAGAGTAGGCTATTTTGGATACATAATTCATATGTTTTATATAAGTGAGTTTAGTCTGTTCTAAGACTAGTCCTGGACTTTGTTTTACTAGTCTTAACACTGCTTCAACCTATCTAAGATTTTCCTGGATTAGTCGTAAGTTTGTTGCAAAATTAAAAAAATTTCTGTTAGGCTTCGACTAGTCTTAGGGACTGTTCGACTAGTCATATGAACAATGTTGACTATTTCTTCGAGCAGTCGTAATCCTACGACTCAAAGTACAGTGTTGAAATTCGGCTAGCTTCGACTAGTCGTAAGCAACTTACGACCAGTTGAAGGAGACCTATGACCAATCGTAGACCACCTATGACCAGTCGTGAAACCGTCAGATCTTATCGCGCCTGAATTTTCAAATATCTGTTGGTTCTACGACCAGTCGCAGAGATCTTTAGACCAGTCAAAGACATGATTTGTTCACCTATAAATAGAGCTTGAATCTCAGAATAAAACAGGAAATTCAAGCTAGTTTAATTTGGCCTTCTGAGAGATAAGTCTGTGCTCCATTTAACCTAAGTGTGCATGTTTAATATTCTCTTTCTTTAGCTTTTAAAATTGATTTTGTTTCTTGTATTCCAATCTGATCTGAAAAAGTGGAAGTTTCATTTTTCCTTTTTCTAGAATCAAAATCAATTAGAGCTCGCCCCATTTGGTTTAATTTAAAATCTATTAGAACATAGAACCATTATAAAGTGAGTATTGGACATTGAACTTTGACAATCAAATTTCTACTCCGACTTAGTTCTTCTGGGCTGTTACAACGAAGGAGAAATTTAGGTATTTTACGTTTATGTAATTTACTTTCATTTAGTTTTCTTTTAGGATTTGCTAGAAAAATCTAATTGTATTGGTTCTCTGAGGAGAGCCAGAACTATTCAGAAGAGGGGTTTTTTTAATTGTGTAAGCCCATAGAGAAAGACACAATTGTGAAGGTTTTGGGTGAACCTGAAAAACCTTTCTTTGATAGTGAACGCTGATATCCCCTGTGTGAGGATATTAGGAGTGGAGTAGCTATGTGGCTATTTATTAACAGTTGGTGTACACACAGGCGAACCACTATAATCCCTTGTGTTTTGTGGTTGTGTGGTTTATATTTCATATCTTTAATTATTCATTTGTGGGATGTATATATGGATGTGAATGTTATAATCATTTTATTTCAAGCTTAGTGGGGAATGTTGTAATAGTTTAGATTTATATTTCTGCAATTTATCTCTTGCTATCTCTTTATTAATTTAAGCTTCAATTTCTCTATTTGTTCTAGTAAGGTTGCCTTGCATTTTTATGGTGCATGGTTGTCCTTAGAACAATCAATATTTTGAGATTGCATTTAGCATTGTGTATTGATTTATTTATATGGCTATCTCTCTTTCTTTATTTCCGCTATATTTATTTTAAATTTGGCATAGTCCTATTCACCCCCCCTCTAGGACATATAACTTGGCCATTTCAGTACTTAACTAAATTCCGCCTAAATTACGATAGGATACGGTCCTTAGGTGGTTCTGCTTGAGGTGGTACTCGGGTTCTTGTACGAATTTTTTCGAGACGTTACAATATACCTCCCTTAAAGAAAAATTTCATCCCCGAAATTAGTACCTTTTCGTAATCCTTGAGGATTTGTTGGTAGTTCTTACTAACTTCATCTTCTGTTTCCCAAGTAGCTTCCTCATCGTGTGGTGTGTCCATAACACTTTTACGAGTAGGATAACCTTGCTACGTAACACTTGTTCCTTCCTATCTACAGCACGCGTGGGCCGCAATACATAAGTAGCATCTTCACTTAGCTGCACTTGCTCCCACTTGATAATATATGTAGGGTCAGCAATATATTTCTTCAGTATCGATACATGAAATACGTTATGCATGCCTACGAGTGGTGTGGGCAAGGCGAGGCGGTATGCCACCACACCCACTCAGTTTAAAATTTGGAACGGGCTAATGAATCTCGACATGTGTTCCCCTTTCTGTCAAAATGAAGTATTCTTTTCATTGGGAAAACTTTAAGGAATACATGGTACCCAACTTCAAATTCTAACTGTCTCCATCTCGTATCAACGTAACTCTTCTATCTAGTCTAGGCTACAAGGAGTCGACGCCTGATAATATCAATCTTTTCTGATGTCGCCTGAACCAAATCTGGGCCAACCAAGCTCTTCTCGCCAACTTCCGCCCAACAATGCGGAGCTCGACATGGGCGTCCATACAAGGCTTCGTAAGGAGCCATGCCAATGCTTGCTTGGAAGCTATTGTTATAAGCAAACTCGACATAAGGGAGACAGTCATCCCAACTATCCTTAAAGTCAAGTACGTATGCTCGTAACATGTCCTCAAGTATTTAATTTACCTGTTCTGTCTGCCCATCGATTTGTGGGTGGAACATGATACTGAACTTCAGTTTCACTCCCATTGCTTCTTGGATTCAAGTCCAGAAAATGGACGTGAATCGTGTGTCTCAGTCCGACACAATCTTTATAGAAATTTCATGCAGTCGTACTATCTCCTTAATGTACAGCTTGGCCAGATCATCTGCCGAATTAGAAACTCTAATCGGGAGAAAATGGACTAATTTCGTCAACCGGTCCACAATCACCAATATGGAGTCATGTCCCTTTCTCGTCTTTAGTAACCCGGAAATGAAATTCATTGATATAAAATCCCACTTCCACTCAGCTATGGGCATGGATGAAGTAAATCAGGGGGTCGGCGATGCTTGGCCTGGACTTGCTAGCATGTGAGGCATCAGGACACAAAGTCTTCTATTTGGGCCTTCAGTTATCCCACTAATACGAATGCTTCACATCTCGATACATCTTTGTACTACCCGGATGCGTTGCTAACTTTGAATTGTGTGTGGCCTCTAGAACTTCTCTCCTTAAGTCATGAAGGTTCAGGACGCATAGGCGGCCACGATACCGTAGGCCTCCATCCAGGCCGATTCTCCATTCTGAGTCTCACTGTCGCCTGCATGCTCTTTCATCTTCGACAGTAGCTCATCATCTTTTAGAGCCACAATGATTCAATCATCAATAAGTGGCTGTACGTGGAAGTGTGCGATGCTCTCGAATGGCTCCTCCACTGTCAGCTTCTGTTCGAAATCTCACATGAACTCCATCATATTCCACTCTCCTATCATTAGTGGAGCTGCAAATTCTATAGTTTTCTTGTGGCTCAATGCATCAGCCACAAGTTTGGCCTTGCCAAGATAGTAGGAGACTTCAAACTTGAAGTCTTTCAAAGTCTTCATCCAATGTCGTTGCCTCATATTCAGGTCCCTCTATGTAAAGATGTACTTGAGGCTCTTGTGGTCGCAAAAGAGCTCGAATTCCTCACCGTAGAGGTAATGTCTCCAAAGCTTTAATGCGAAAATGACTGCCACCAACTCCAGGTCGTGAGTGGGGTAATTTTCTTCGTGTTTCCTCAATTGTCATGAGGCATAGGCGATCACCCTATCCTTCTGCATCAGTACACAACCCAAACTAAAGTGAGAGGTGTCAGTGTAAATAGTATATCTAACCCCTTGCTCTGACAGTACTAGCACGGGTGCAGACATCAGCTTGTCCTTTAATTCTTAAAAGGCTGCCTCTGCTTTCTCATTCCAAGCAAACTTAAGATCTTTCCAAGTAAGTTGAGACAACAGTCGGGCTATTTTGAAGAAGTCTTAATGAATCGGTGATAATAGCCGGCAAGTCCGAGGAAACTCCTCACTTTTGTAACCGAATCGGGCTGCTCCCAGTCTTGTATCGTGGTCACCTTGGCAAGGTCCACGATGATTCCTTCCTTGGAAATCACGTGTCCTAAAAACTTGACTTCTTCCTTCTAGAAGTCGCATTTTCGGTAATGTACAAACAACTGATTTTGTCTGAGAGTATCAAGGATTACTCGTAGGTGTTCTTCATGATCTTTCCGACTCTTTGAGTATATTAAAATGTTATCTATGAATATGATGATGAAATGGTAAAGATACAACTGAAATACCCAGTTCATGAGATCCATGAATACGGCCGGTGTATTTGTAAGTCCAAACAGCATCACGAGGAACTCGTAGTGCCCAAAGCTGGTCCTGAAAGTTGTTTTTTACATGTCTTCATTCCTAACGCATAACTGATGATACTTGGATGTAAGTCTATCTTAAAAAAATACTGAGCCCCCTTCAATTAGTCGAGCAGGTCATCTATCCTGGGTAGAGGATACTTGTTCTTTACCGTGACATGATTTAGCCAGCGATAATCTATACACAACCGCAATGATCCATCCTTCTTTTTCACAAACAACACAGATGCTTCCCAAGGAGATATGCTCGGCCGTTTGAAACTCGAGTCCAACAAATCATCAATCTGCTTCCTCAATTCCTCCATTTCACATGGAGGCATGTGGTACGTCGGTAAGGAGATATGTGTCACACCTGGCACAAGGTCGATGGTAAAGTCGATCTCATGCTAAGGAGGTAGTCCAGGGATCATTCTAAACATGTCTGTGAAATCTTGGACTATTGACATGTCTCCAAGTAACGGACCATCACAAATTTCCAATAGGGAAGCGTAACAACATATGTGGTAGGGCTAACTGACCTGAACTGGGAAGGTGAAGGTCGTGCCCTCAGGCCCATAGGCTGTCACCAATCTGGTTTCACAGTCAATTTCTGCCTTCATTTTGGTGAGCCAATCCATGTCGAAGATGACGTTGTAATGATATATCTTAGTTACAATTAGGTCAATGCATGCCACTCTGCTTCCTAAGTCTATTGGGCAACTCTTACAAAGCTTAGTGGCGTCAGAGAAGGTTCCTGCTGCAGCGATGACTCTCATCCCAACCATAGGGGTACTGTCCAACCCTAATCGCTTGATTGTAGAGCCTGCTATCATAAAAACAGTGGACCCAGTGTCCACCAATAGAAATACGGGTGTACCTTGGATGTGGACAGTGACTTCAAAAGCTAGCGGCACTGCAACTGCATATTCAGACGCCTTGGTGGCCAGTGCATGTACGTGAGCTTGTTGTGGGCGGTTAGGCGGCGCTATCATAGGTCGTTGAGGTGACCTATTTCGAGATATAGGAGGTCGGTTATATGGCTATGCCGGTGCTACAGATCGTAGAGGTGGAGCTGAAATAACGTGTGGGGTTGGCAGTTGATCCTTTGGGTCTTGGTCTAAGAGAGTCCTTGTTTTAAATTTATGTCCAAGGTAGGGGTTAATAAATATCTTAATATGCCTATGGTCAAAGATTATCCTAGAAAGGTTTCTAATAGTATAAAATTTTATATGTGTATCACCATTTCGATCTTATGACTAGTGGGTTATGAGCAGACTGCACTTTGGTTTCATTAACTTCAAGAGGGAAGGAAGAATAAAAAATTCTAAAATATTTTAAAGGTTTGGATTGTTAACAACATAAGGCCGCGGAAAAGAAAAAAAAGGAAGGACATCTCCTTGACGCGGTATGAACCTCGAATTCACAAGAGAATTTTTAAAAAAATTATAACATTTTACTGTAGTCCGCCTCTAATCATGAGCTTATGGAGTATTAAACTATGAAACTCAATCCTACTCAAGGGTCCTAATTTAATTATACAAAAATAACTTAAACAAAAATATATGTATATATATATATAATCAAATTTAATCACAGGATGATTCCTAGTATGGTTATAAATAATTCCTAAATAGACACCAAATACTAAACTTTAATATGAAAAGATATGACTAGTCTATTGGCAATTCGAAGTTGTAGAAATTTTTGGTTTTAACCCTTCAATTATTTATAACATATTTGTCACCTTTAATTACCATATTATTTTTTTAATTTTCATAGTAATCCATTGTTAAACTTAATTTTATTTCACAAAATTTCATTTCATTCGAAGTTCCATAAAAATTATAAAAATTCGGGAAGTACTAGTTGTCCAAGACCAACGATTTTCTATATGATTCAATAATGTCTTTATTCCTTATAATATTTTCTATATTTTTAGTTAGTGAATTATTTTTAAAATATTTATGGTGATTTATCATTAAGTTTAAAGTCATCCCACAAAATTTCAGTTCATTTGGAGTTGTAGAAAAATTATTAAAATTCTAGAAGTTAGATAATTGTCAAATTGTCCTAGATTTAACTATATTAAAAATTGTATTTTATTTCTCACTTGTTTTTATATGAAACTAGACTTATCCAGCTTCAATTTGGCTTTTGAATCACCTAAATCAAAGTTATATTAAGGGAGATGACTTTTTGAAGTTGGTCGAAAAATAAAAAAAAATCACTGAAATCCGTCGGTGCTGCCGCTGTCTGCTGGAACTTCCGGCCAGGCGGTGCCACTGCGCCCCTCTGGTGGTCTTGATGATGGTTCTGCCACTCGATTCTTAAAACGAGTTTATTTCTCAATCCAGAATGAGTTACTCGACGTGCTATATATGATTTTGGGGTAGGAGAAGCTGTTATATCCAAACAACCTAGTTATTTTTATGAAATTCCATAATTTTAATGGTCAAAAGTCTATTTTATTTATATTTTTACTATTTATAGTAAATTTTAATTTAATTATAGTTCTTCATCATTTGAGCTTTAGGATTTGTGTCTAATATGAAAGTACCTAGAAAGATTTGATTAATAGAGTGGTGGAAGGTGAAATTTTTGAAGGAGATGGGATGAGGAAAGGAGAGGTGGTAGGGCCATTTAAGTGGACTCAATTTGTTATACTCGATTAAGGGTGGCTTAGGTCATTGCACATGATCTGAGTCCCCCAGTTATAAACCTTCGACTAAACTACTGTGTTTGGCCTCACTTGTTGGCGAAACATTAGGATCCTAATGTGGTTTCTAAATTCCATCGCCCCCTTCCTAAGTCAGAGTACATCAGAGTGGGTCGTGTTACTTATAACCCAGGTCCAGTTTAACCCAAATCATGCTCTGATACGAACTTGTAACGCCTCAAATTTTGAGGGTCGAGTAAAGCTCTACTCCCGAGATCCAGCACATCACTTATGCAATATGGATAATGATGTTCAGATTTTGCCCATATTAATGAGTTAAACATGAGTGGCATTATACTAAAATAAAATATCATACTCTAGATATAATTAAATTAAGCAAGCGGAAGTTTGAAGCATATATATTTAAACATGTAAGTGTCTCACAAACCTCCAGAGTATAAATATGTAACTGGGCTCAATATATACATAAATTGTTTCAAAATATACAAAATGTGGAATTACAAGGTGTTCAACTAAGCAAAGTATCCCTATAGTCCCTGCGCAACAGCACGAGGTCTACGTAGACCCACCCAAGAGCTGAAAGTAGGAGAATTTCTCCTTCTCATCCATAAAGTCATGTTCTGTCGCATAGACTTCATCAGCACCTACATCTAAACCAAAGTTTGGTTGGTGTTTTAAAACATCATCCCAGAGTGGGAATGGTGGCCAACTCAGTGGTACTATAAGGCAAAAGTTAACATGTTATCAATTTAATCAAGCAGTAATGATACAACAACATAATAATCACTTCCTAATACTCTTGTTAATGCAGGAATGAAGTACAAGTAATGATGTATACCCTCGCATCAAGCTCCCTCACAAGCGACTCTAACAACCTATTTCGCACATGACATCACTGCCTCCCGTGCAAACTTCATCACCTTTAAAGCACATCCTAACTAATGCAATGCGATGCATGGTTGTATTATCCGAGTACTTAATTAAGCTTATTCATACAGCAGATTTGGGAAGATAGGGCACCTCTCTTTATATCATTGACCCAAACCGAAGGATCCATCTAAGTTCGTCACTCCTAGTTAAGCACATACGATAGGCAAGTTATAGTGCATCACTCCTAATGAAAAGCAGTTAATAGGCAAATTCAAGGATTTATACTTGCGGTCACTATAAGAGGCTCGTCACCTCAGCGTAGGCCAACAGCACGAACACGGTGTCCCATACCACTATGCCCGACTCACGAGTTTTGGTTTCTCACTGGTCACTACGAGGAGTCTCATCACCTCAGCTAAGATGATAGCTCAAACACAATGTCCCATACCACCATGCCCGGCTCATGAGTCTTAGCGGATCGTGATACCATGATTAGAGTGAGCCTTTACATTGGTGAGGGGTACCTTAGATTCAAGCAGTAGTGTTCATACATGGTAAACACACAATAGGCTAATCGGTTTGTTAGGCAAGTTCGATTAGTATGGGAAAACGTTAACTTAATTGACATGGGACGCATAAGCACCCCTCATGGCCTAACCACTGTCAACAATCGTCGTGCGACCCGGATTCATCGAGTTTACCCAAAAGTAGCGAGACTAATTCGGCCACCCGAGCAGGGACTATTACAAATTGTCTGGGCTACGTTGTAGCCCCAATCGTACTCAGATGCAGCGAATAAACACATGTGATAATCATTTTAGCATTTAACAAATAATCCAAGTGAATTCCTCAGTTGTGCATTTCATCAAACACATTGATCATGTCACTAAACACATGCATTTTATCGATGAATTGCGTAAAGGTAAATATGATTACATAAAAGAACATACATATGTATAAGGCAATTAAGAATCCTATCTTAATACTTGTAATAAATACAAATCATGAACAATTTCTCGTTCATACAATTCATCAAACACTTGGACTATATTTTACTAAATACATAGACTAGGTTAGTTATAACGTATATTTTAGCAATTCCTTATACAGAGAGATTAACATGCATATGAAAATGATTATTCCTAGATTAGTAATCATGACAAGCACAAATCATATTCAAATGTTCATTGGAACATTTCAACAAACACATGGAATGCATCTTTTACACATCACAGTTGATATGTACATTTTATACAGAAATTGGCGTATCTAAGAAAATACGACAGCAATCAAGTCAGACATAAATCATTAGCTAACATTGAAAGCTTTGATAACCATAACTTAAGCATTTACCGTCCACACCTTTCGTCAGAATACTCAATTTAGACTCGGTTCATACTCCACGTTGCCGAAAATAGAACGTCGGGCACCTAAATAACGTAATAGGTTAGCTTGTTTGACGAATAATCAATCTGAATTTCTACAACGATATTAAGGGTAGGGTTTCTTACCTGAAATCGTAACCAAAAGAGATTCGGTAACGCAATGGGATAGAGATTTGGTGTGTGAAATCGTGGGAGAAGATTCTTACAGCAATCTCCAAAAGTCATTCTTCGCTCTTTCTTCTTTTCTCTTCTTTTCTCTCCTCTCTCCCTTAGGGTTTTGGAGAAATTCGTATATGAGAGAGGTGGGGTGGAATAAGGGGTATTTATAAGCCCAGCAGTGACGCAAATGGCCCCAGGGCCACCATATACATGGTTTATACCCTTGGGTGACAGTTTTTTACAAATAGGGCTGATAGGCAGGCCCATTACCCACCTACGTCATAGGTATGCTCCCTGACAATGGATCCATGCCAGGACATAATTTCAGTGCGTTCGGATAAGCCGATCGACCATGGAGGACCTGTGTCAAATCAATGGTCATACTTACTCAATCGGGGCCACAACTATACTGATATGTGCAGAGAAATTTCCTTTTCCCATGGGTGAAGTTTGGTCAAACACTGACAGTCCCAAATCCTCAATTTCTTGTGAGAGCGAATGGCCCAATTCACTTAAGTTTCATTTCATTTTCTAAAGATATTCGCGTTTGTCATGCACTTCACTCAGGGCTCAAGTTGTACATTTTTGGACACTATATGGGCTTGATTCCCACAATGGTCGTCAAGCCCAGTAAGATAGACATAGTCCTATAGTTCACGGTCATTGGACCCTGGACGTGCAGTCTAGGTCCGATACAGGGTTTCAATATACTCCCGAGAGCGATAGGCTCCTGAGTTTCTCCTGGGTCTTTAAGTGACGTTGAGTTAGTTGTATTAATGGTTTTAGGCCTTCTCATTTGTGAAAATGGGGGCCCGAGCTTAATTCATTGATTATTTAGTTTAGTACTTAACTAAATTCTGCCTAAATTATGACAGGATACGGTCCTTAGGTGGTTCTGCCTGAGGTGGTACTCGAGTCCTTGTATGGATTTTTTCGAGATGTTGCACTTTCAGACATGGCCCCCAACTCTACTGGGATGGTATTAATATGAGATGCTTCATCCTCCTCGGGTTCATTTCTAGCACCTTCTTCAAACATAAAAGAAACATGTTATATTATCACTGGGGGGTATATTCTTCCACATCACTTGTCATTCTATTTGACTAGGTTGATCTAACCTAAAAATTAGAAGGTACCGTAAAAACCATGTTGCAATGGAACACAATTAGTGGCAATGTCCTGAATATAATTACTTCATTCAGACATTTCCCCCTAGTGTTCTTTGACCTATTTCCATACTAAGGTTTTCTATCTGCTTATTACTTCCATCGGCCACGAAATCAGCTGAGGTGTTTGCTAGTGAGGCAACTTGTAGTGCTTCACCAGTCGATGCAAGTTCATTGGCCAACCATTCATCCACTGGGAAACACTCATCACTGAGGTAATATGATAAATTATTGCAATTATTTTCCTCCTTAAGGCTGGCCGAGTGATTGGGTGGTTGAGCATATTGGATTCCTTGTTATATATAACACATGAGATAGAATTACTCCTACCGTATTTACAACTACTAGACCTTTAAACATAGGAATCTTCCAGAAGGGTTTGGGTTGAGTTACCTTTGACCGAGGCAGACATACGGCTTCTTCCGATTCTCTTCTTATTGCGGCCTGTTGCCTTTTCCATCAACGCTTTTGGATTCGGGTTAGCACCTCTGCTATTGTTGGAAATTTAGATGCATAACCCACTTCCATACTCCTTCATGGGTCACTGGAGGTTTAACAATTCTTTGTCTAGGTACCTCAGCCCGCTGGTGGCAACTAGGGATTGCTTGTTGTGGACGATGTTGGTTGTTCCCTTTGACTCGCCTAGGGGTAACATAACAGCTCATCACTTTGATTCAGGAGGATCCCCCCATCTAGGAATAGTTCTTCCAGTACATTGGCTACATAGTTGCGAACATTGCCAAATGGTGTTAGGTCGACCATCATTCAAATGAAAGGACCAATGTTACCCCCATACAGGTCATCATGGTAACTCTCCTTGATTATTTGAGCCAATATCAACCCTTCATTGTGGCCGATTTCTTAGATTCATTGTGACCATATTGACCTCAAAGTTGGGTGGGAATGGATCTGTGTTGATCAACATAGTTTCCTTTCCTTTTTCTGAAAATTTCAGTAGTTTGCAGTTGATGTTATCTTGGACGATGTTCCTGAATACAATGCATTTTTTAGTTGAATGAGACTGAGTTCCATGCCACTTACAATATTTAGTCTTTTACAAGTCATTGGCCGGGGGTATCTTATGATTCATAGGAATCTTAATAAAAATTTTGGCCAACAGAATTTTAAATATTTCAGCAGCTCTTGTGATGTCAAAGGTTTAAACCTTTTGAACTTTCTTTGTGGTCGATATGGTCAATTTTTCTTTGTCTAATGCTAAACATATGAGTGGTTTCTTAGCCACCACTTCGGCAAGGGCAACTTCGTATTTTGAATCGTGATAATATGTCCCTAATGATAAGTTGTTTTGCCTAGTGCTCTCTTATAGGAGTTCCTCATACCTAGAGACCTTCTTAGTCATGTCATACAAATCTATGAACTCTGTGGCTATGAACTTCTTACGAAGTTTGTATTTAAGCCCATCTTATTCTGCCTGCACAAATTCAGCTTTGGTCATGACTATCTTATAACGGCTCTTCGTCCTCTTTAATCGAATAATATAACTCTCACAAGTCTCTCCCGGCAATTGCCAAAATTGGGCAAGATCAGTCATGTTATTTCTTAGAGAAAAACTAATCATAAAATTTCTCTTCCATCTCTTGCCAGGTGTGTAACAAATCTGGTAATAGGTTCAAATACCATGTGAACGCCACTACCATTATCGAATGACCAAACAATTGTAACTTATCATAATCGTTATTCGCCAACTCTCTGCATGGTATAGTAAATCAACTGACATGTTTGATAGTTGACTAATCAGGATCACCAAAAAATAAGGTAAAATCTGGTCGATAGTTTCTTGGCAATGGATGTTGCCGATCTATCCATTTAGGATATAGCTTGTGATACACTGGGGTAGTATTGTGGCCAAGTACTTGGCCTGCAACCTCTTGGACATTTTGCACGATCTGGTCTCAATCCATTTGGTGAGGTTCGAAGATCAGTAGTGGGTTGGGCTAAATCGGTTTAATCCCTCTTAGAATAAAGGATTCTTAGGAATATGTTGAGGATTAAATCTTCCAAGTAATCCTTGATTCTGATTTTCAGGTATAAAACTTATAGCCTTTCGATCTAGTCATCTAAGTTCCATAAGAGGTGGAATGTTTTACATTTCTTGAATCGGAACTGGTGGGGGATTCCTACGAAGGCGGCATGGATGACAACTGAGTTACATTGCTAATAGAACTTCCTTCGGCATTGTATTGCATTACTGACGGCGTTCGCTCAACCATGATAGCCATCAATTGATGGATGGCCTCGGTCTGGTTGGCCATATACCAATTAGTATTCTCAGTTTGAATATGAAATTGCTCGACTTGAGCCCTTCCATATTCTTGTACATGTTAAATAATTAGTTGTACGTCTCAAAGTATGACCATATTACATCCTGAGGAATAGTCTGAGAGATCGATGCTCTTTCCCGATCCCCAGTACTAAGTGTTGGACTATTATTTAGATTTAATGCTTTAAGGTTGCTTGAACCTGCACATCCTCGACTAGAGGTGGTGCAGTTAGCGTAAATGGATCGATCTCAGCAATTCGAGTACTTTTTCTATTCATAATTGGCAATATTATGCCGACAAGTTATAACGAGGTCCCACCGGGTGTGCCAAAAACTGTTGGTGATTGGTTTTCAGCAATACGTGTGTGGGCATGCCAAAATTAGATTTGCAGCTCAATTAAAATCGAACAACGATAACCTCAAGCACTGACATAGGCAAGCACGTAGTATATGAAGGAAACCTGATGAGATCGGTCACCTATCTAGCCACTCACTTAATGTGTAAATTGGATCAAGCGATATTCAAAGGGTAGGGGTTGAGGGTCAAATATTGCATATTGGACCCCATTTATTACTTGGTTTTATGAACATGATAATGCTTAATGTTCTATTTTAATCATGTTTGTGATGTAAGGTGAATTTAAGGGCTTAGATTGAAAAGGATGTTAAAAGCATGGATTTAGCACTCAAGAATCACCAAAGCAAGGATGGATCTTATGAGACCAAAAATAAAGAATTCACATGCCAAAGATCTAAGAAAACCAAGTGAGGAATGAAGAGAATTGAAGACTTGAAATGAAGAAAAGGAATCCTAAAAATCGGCATCCTTCAACTAGTCTAAGCCCATCCTCAACCAGTCGAAGATTCCTCGAATCGAACTCCAGTGATCAAAATCCTTTAATTTTCGGTATCCTCGACCAATCAAAGGAAACCCACGACCAGTCGAAGGTTGTCCTCGACTAGTCTAAGGTTATACAGACAGTACATGATTGTAAAAATTTGAAGCGATTTCTGAATTTTTCCAACTCGGTGCAAAAGTTAGAGTTGCAAAACTATAAATAAGAGTCCATAGGATGTTCCTAGGCATCTTCTAGGGTTTGTGGAGTGGAGAAAAAGCATGGAGAAGCCATCACCAAGAGTTTTTCTTCCTTTTCCTTAGTTATTTTTATGCTTTTCTTAAGAGATTTTAGTTCAATAATATCTATGGTTGGCTAAACCTCTTAGCTAGGGCTAAGAGGTGAAGCTTGTAGCATGATGGGATGTTTTCTATTGCTTTGATTTATGTTTAAGTTAAACTATGTTTGATTGTAGTTTGATATTTAAAAAATACTTTTAATTTTTAATGGTTTGTTGTGACTTAAATTACAATAGATCTGTGATAGCTTTGAGTATGTTCTTTTCATGTATTAAGATTGTGAAATTAGGAAATTCTATTGTTCACCATCATCCCATGGGCATGGTTGGGTGATGGAATCCTACCTAATCTTTCCAATTCTCTTATAATTGGTTATGGGATTGGTAAATCCTATTGTTTGCCTTGTCTCCTGGGCATGGTTTTGTGATGGAATTAGTTCTAGTTCTCATACCTCTCATCCATTGAGAATTAGGTCAAAGGAAGTTCATATTTGGTTTTACTGAGATATCGTCCAATTGGATAAGATGGGACTCTGATTCCAGTTGTGTCCTTGAATCAAGCATAGATCTCCCTGATCTCTAAAAGTGGATCCTTGCAAACCCTAGTTATCACCTTTAAATTTATAAGTTTTAATTACCTTATTCAAAATCACTTTCTCAAATATTTTAGATTTAGGTTTTCATCTTCTTCTAGTTCTAGTTCTAGTTACTTTTAGAAGACACACAAGTTCAGTCTCTGTGGATTCGACCTCGGTCTCACCGAGATTATTACTGCATCACGACCTTACACTTAAGGTTATGAAAAAGTTTTTGGCACCGTTACCGGGTATTAATGGTTGCATTTTTCTGAGATTAGCTAGTTTTGGAATTGGGTTAAGATTAGGGTTTTTCCACTTTCTATTTTTAAGTTAGGGTTTTTCTAAATTATTTTAGAAAACTTAGATTCCTAATTCTAGGTTTAAAAATTTTCCTTTTCTATTTTTAGAAACTACTTTCTAATTCTAGGTTTGGAAACTTTCCTAATTTGATTTTAGAAACTAACTTTTCCTTTTTTTAAAAACTTTCTATTTTTTATTTTTTGAAACTTTCCTTTTTAATTTTTAGAAACTAGCTTGCTTTCTTATTATTATTTTACGAAACTAACTCATCTTTCTATTTTTATTTTTAAAAACTTTCTAATTTCAGAATTTTTGTTTTAGAAACTGACTTGTTTTGTTTTGTTTTGCAGGATCTTAATTTAGGAACTTCTAATTTGGTAACTTCTTTCTAATTCCCTCTCTCGTTCTATTTCTAGATTTCTATTTCCATTATTTCTTTTAGGTTTATGTTAGAATCTGAAATTGAGGGCTGGGAGTGTTTCATGCCCAAGTGGGTCTGTAACAACACTCAACGTCTTTTGAGTGAAGGAGGATTAGTTGAGGGGTTATCTATCCACCACATGATTAGACACTGCTTGAGATCCTCAGAGTTAATTGAGGTTATGGCTACCAATCAACTGGTCAATCAACCGAGAAGACAACCTCGACCTAGGGTGGAGGAAGTCCGGGATGAGAATGAGGTGCATCAAGCACCCCCGCCTTGTACTTTACAAGATACTACAACCGGCAGGGGTGAGTACACCTTCTTATATGATTTTTCTAGGAAACATAGGAAACATGGATATCAAGCCTGGAGTGATCCAACTCCTTCCAAAGTTCTTTGGACTTGAATATGAAAGTCCATACCTGCACTTGTAAGAGTTTGACGAGGTTATAGCCACTTTATACTTTCTTAATGTGTCTGAGGACATGGTTAGACTAAAACTCTTTCCTTTCTCCTTAAAATAGAAAGCCAAGACGTGGTTGTACTCACTACGTCCGCGATCTATTGGCACATGAAATGACATGATTGAGTTCATAAAAAAATTCTTTCCATACCATAAGACGAACACCATCAGGAAGTCCATCATGAACTTCGCCCAAAAGGAAGATGAAACATTCTTCCAATGTTAGGAGCAGTTCAAGGATCTCGTCAGTTCATGCCCACAACACGGTTTTGAAATGTGGCACATAACAACTTTCTTCCACAATGGGCTAACATCTTTTATGTGCCAATTCGTTGAGACGATGTGTAATGGGGAATTCATCAATAAGAATGTCGATGAGGTGTGGGATTACTTTAACAAACTCGCTGAAGCCAAAAAATCATAGGACATCACCCCAAAACCTAGCACCACATCTAAGCCTACTCAAGCAAGGGAGAGAGGTGGGATATACTTGGTGAAAAGGATAATGATATAAATGTTAAAGTGGCCAGTCTTGTAAGGAAGGTCAAGGCCATAGAACTTAAGAAGGATAAGGCTAAGGAAGTTGTCTGAGGTATCGGTTTATACAACATACATACAACTGAAAATTTCCTAACGATACTTGCTTTTTAAGAGGCACTGAATGAGCAATTGAATGCCATAAACAACTACCAAAGACCTTTTAATGGACCCATCTCTAATACATATAGTCTTAGTTAGAGAAATCATTCGAACTTTAGTTGGTGGAATGGACAAACTACTACTCTTCAAGGAATCCCTAACCAATTCTTGAATCAAGGGAAACCTTAAGAGGATCCGGTCTAGAAACATATTCAAAACCAAGAGCTTATCACTTAGAGTATATTAAAAACCCTTCAAGACCTTTTAAAGTCCATATAAGGCTGTGAGACAAAAAAATCAATTGGGGAAAAAGGGATTCTTCTAGCCCAACCTTTCCCCAATCCTAAACGGCAATACAAAATAAGTGATCTAAGCTCTTCAAATCAAATGGAGTAAGCTAAGTCTATCACCACTCTTAGGAGTGAGAAGATAATTGACAAATCTATTCTAGTAAGGTTGAAAAGTCTAAGGACCTGGAAGTAGATGAAACTGATAGACCTAACAACACTCCATAAGAGTTAAAACCAGAACTCCAAAGCAAGCCGATTGCACCATTCCCCCAACGGTTGATTGCAACAAAATCTCTCCCTAACTCTCAGGACATTCTATAAGTGTTAAAATAAGTGAAGGTCAATATTCCTTTACTGGATGCAATTAAATAAATACCTTCATATGCTAAATTTCTGAAAGACTTGTGTACGACCAAAAGATCGAAAAATATTCAAAAGAAAATCTTTTTAACTAAAAAGTGAGTGAATGTTATCCTAAAGCAGAGATCTGCCACAAAAATATAAAGATCCCGGTAGTCCAACCATCCCTTGTGTAATTTGGAACTACTGAAATGAGCACGCACTTCTTAACTTAGGAGTGAGCGTAAATCTGATTCCTTACTCGGTCTACGAATAGTTAGGTTTGGGTGAATTGAAACCCACCCGAACCACATTACAACTTGCTGATTGCTCAGTCCATCTACTGAGAGGGATAATTGAGGATGTGTTAGTTTAGATTGATAAATTCTACTATCCGATAGATTTTATCGTCATGGATACTTAACCCATCGTGGATATGGCACTCAAATTTTCGTGATTCTTGGTCGCCCATTCCTCGCCACTTTAAACGTAATCATTAATTGTAGGAATGGAGTCATGAGTATGTCTTTCGGGAATATGACATTGGAGTTGAATATCTTTTATAACACAAGAAAACAGTTATAGGATGATGATGATGATGATGATTTCCACGACAATAACCTAATTGATTCTTTCGTGGAAGATAGAGCACTTCTGACCTTATCCTTTGACCCTCCAGAGACATGCCTGGCCCACCCCCATAATTTTGATGATGACATGAATAGGGAGATGGGGACCATGCTGGACATCGTGCTGGTACTTGAAGTTAATCGGCGGAGGCCACAATTCGAAGAATTACCTCAAACTGATGTAGTGCCTCTACCATTGAACCTCAAGGCACCGAAGCTTGACCTAAAACCTTTACCCTCTGATTTGAAATATGTCTATTTAGGATAAGATGAGAAATACTCGGTGGTAACTTCTTCCCACCTTGAGCAAGAATAGGAGAGTATGCTCATCTCTACTCTCATTGAGCACGAAGAAGCCCTTGGATGGTCGATTGCGAACCTTAAGGGAATTGACAATTTGATTTGTACTCACCGCATTCATCTTGAGGATAATGCAAAGACCTCATGGTAACCACAATGTAGACTAAATCCAAACATGAAGGAAGTGGTTAAGGTTGAGGTTCTTAAGCTATTGGATGTAGGTATCATATATCCAATATCCAATAGGCAATGGGTGAGTCCAACTCAGGTGGTTCCTAAGAAGTCTAGAATCAGCATCGTAGCCAATGCCAATAATGAACTCGTGCTAACTAGGATCATTACTGGTTGGAGAATGTGCATTAACTATAGGAAGTTGAATACTGTCATGAGGAATGACCACTTTCCTTTGCCCTTTATCAATCAAATCTTGAAAAGGCTAGCTAGTCACTCTTACTATTCCTTCCTCGATGGTTATTCGGGCTGCAATCAGATCAAGATAGCCCTTAAAGATTAGGAAAAGACCATATTTACATGTCCTTATGACAACTTTGCTTACTGAAGGATGTCATTTGGACTATGCAATGCCCCTGCCACTTTTAAGCAATGCATGTTGAGTATTTTTTTGATATGGTGGGGAAATATTTAGAGGTCTTCATGTACGACTTCTCGATCTTTGGTCCATCCTTTGGCGAATGTTTGGAAATTTTAAATAACGTGCTAAAGCGATGCGAGGAAAAGAACTTAGTACTGAATTAGGAAAAGTGTCACTTCATTATTCGTAAGGGAATTGTCCTTGGAGACATCATCTCGTCCAAGGGAATTAAGGTAGATAAGGCTAAAATTGATCTTATCTCTAACTTACCTTCACCCAAGAACATATGAGACATGCGATCCTTTTTAGGACACATCGGGTTTTACAGAAGATACATAAAGGACTTTAGTCACCTCTCTCATCCTCTATCTAATCTACTTCAAAAGGTTGCATCATACAAGTGGACTCAGCAATGCTAGGAAGCTTTTACTAAGCTCAAGGGCATGTTAACCACTGCACCTATCATGCAACCACCCAACTAGAGCCTTCCTTTTGAACTTATGTGTGACGCATCTGACTATGCTCTTGGGGTGGTTTTATGCTAGAGAAAAGAAAAGAAGCCCTATATTATTCATTACACAATTAGAACTCTAAATCTTGCTCAAGTAAACTACTCGACTACGGAAAAGGAAATCTTAGTCGTAGTGTTCGCTTTGGAAAAATTTAGGTCCTACTTGATCGGATTCAATATCATCATTTACACAGATCATGCGGTGCTCAAGTATCTGCTTTCTAAGAATGATGCAAAGCCCCACCTGATAAGATGGATCCTTGTACTCTAAGAATTTGATTTGGAAATAATATATAAAAGGGAGTAGAGAATGTAGTGACTGACCATCTTTCCAGCCTTAATCTTTCTAATTCCCTTGAGACGACACTTATAAATGACATGTTCCCTAACGAACAATTGTTTAAAGTCTCCCACTCACCCTGGTTTGCAGATATTGCTAATTATCTTGATACAAGTTTCATGTTGATAAATTAGACTACACAAGATAAGAAGAAATTCTTTACCGAGGTACGCAATTTTCTGGGATGATCCATATTTATTTAAATATTGCCCAAACTAAATCTTAAGGAGATGTGTGCCGAACAATGAACACTAAAGTGTCATCTCCTTCTATCACTCTCAGGCCTGTGGTGGTCACTTTTCTGCTAAAAAGACCACGACCAAATTCTGCAGTGTGGTTTTTACTGGCCCACTATGTTCAAGGACACTCATGAGTTTTGTAAAGTTTGTGAGCATTGTCAAAAGTTGGGAGCATTGTCTCGTCAAAATATGATGCCTTAGAACCCCATTTTGATCACTAAAGCATTTGATTGTTGGGATATTAATTTCATGGGACCATTCCCCGAACCCTTTGGGAATTTATACATTCTACTAGTAGCAAACTAGGTAACTAAATGGGTTGAAGCGATTCCTTGCTGGAACAATGACCATCAAACAGTTATTAAGTTCTTAAAAGAGAACATCCTTTCCTGGTTCGAAACGCCTAGAGCCAACATTAGTGAAGGGGGTTCACATTTTTATAATAGGCCATTTGTGAATTTAATGAAGAAATATGGCATCTCTCACAAGGTGAGCACTCCATACCACCCATAAACAAGTGGGAAAGATGAGATTTCCAATAGGGAGATCAAACACATTTTAGAGAAAATGGTTAACCCTGATCGAAAGGATTGGTCAAACAGATTGACGGATGCTTTATGGGCTTACTGTACTGCATTTAAAACCCTTATTGACTTGTCTATGAAAAGGCTTACCACTTACCTGTGGAGTTGGAACATAAGGCTTACTGGGCGATCAAAAATCTAAACTTCAATTTAGACAACGCTAGCTCGCTGCGCAAACTACAACTGAATGAACTCGATGAGATCTGGAATGATGCGTATGAGAACTCAAAAATTTACAAGGACATGATGAAGGTGTTTCATGACCAACACTGTCTTTGGAAATCATTCACACGAGGTCAGAAAGTCCTCTTATATAACTCTCAGTTACATCTCTTTTCGGGCAAACTCCGATCTTATTGGACCAGTCCCTTCACTATTACTAATGTTTATCCTCATGAGGCCATCAAGATAAAGAATCTGAACAATGGCAATAAATTCAAAGTAAATGGACATTGATTAAAGCCATTTGATGAGTGTTGAAGCATAAAAATAATGAAGAAAGATTAAAAGGGTAGAAGATCAAAAGAGAATCGAAGAAATGAGAAAGAAAGAAGAAAATCAAATATCATATTTAGCGATTGCACGGGCCGTGCAATAGACTTCCTCCATTGCGGGGGTCGTGCAACCAAGATCAGAGGCAGTTTATTATGAATGGTCAGATCTGATGCAAGGTGGGTACCATGGCACAAAGATCGAGGGTTCGCACGTGTGGAGGCCTATATATTTTGAGGAGAAGAATTTCAGAATAAGAGCAGAGCTCTAGAGGAAGATCGAAGGTGAGAGAGAGCAGTGGCAAGTTGGTTGCACGGGCCGTGCAACCAGGCTATTATATAGCTAGTAATGAAAGGGGCCAAGGTGCTGCCGAAATTGCCAAGTTCAATTTTCATCGCTACAAGCTCTCCTTTTGCATAGGGGACAAGCTCAAAAAAGGGAAAGATCTAATGATTAAACCCACACAACATTCCTTCAAAGGAGATAACCGAAGCACAAGTTAAAATGCTGCCGAATTTGAGATTCGACATTCGAACTTTGTCATTTATGTATTTCAAATGATCTATCTTAAAATCAAGGGATATTAGAGGATGTAAATGAACTCAGTATTATTAATACAATGATTGTTGTGTATTCTTTCTTTGTTATGTTCTAATAAGATAATTCCCTAAATCAAATGCATTTGTTTCTTGTTTGAAACAAAATGGCGACTTTGCTGGGGAACTTATTTATCTTATTTGATATTAACATTGAGAGTATTATATTGTAGTTTATCATTTTTGATGTCAAAATGGCGACTCTTAGTGAGAACATCCTCCTCTTCATCTCTAAGATAGATTATGTAATTCTTTAAATACTACTATAATTTAATTCTATGTTTTATATGCGAAGAGATCAAATGCAAATTACAACCAATGGCAATTTCTGCTAGGAAAGTGAACTTTTATTTCACTATAACTAGATTCATGGTGGAATATGTACCAAACCAGCCTTCGAAGTGCATGGCTTAGCCTCCTACAAGCAAAAATGACTTAACCCAAGCAATGGTTGGAGTTGTGTTTACTTCGCCTCAAGCACCGGAAGGTGACAAGGACTGGACTGTTGTAATGTCTCGGAGGATGAGAGCTCGGAATACGAGAAGCCCCAGATTGAATCCGCCTTTGCCAAGAGTTAGAGGACCGATAACACATAACGCTGCTAGGAAGAACCCTGAACTCACCCCTCCTATGATGTATCCTAAGTGAATAACTCCACAATTAACGTCGCGCGACTTTCCAGTTTTGGTTACCCCAAGAGTCAGATGGACAAAAGAGAAAAAAGGTAGCATTACTAGTAGGCTTACTAATGTCTGTATCGCCCCAATCAATCAATGGCGATGGGAGCACAGAGAAGTTGAATGATACTCCTTCTTCCCCTCTCTTTGAAACTCCTATTATGCCGACATATTCCTGCCCCACTCCAACTACAACTTCATCAAGGAGCAGAGAAGCTGTAGTACATATGGCCGGAACAAACCAAGAGAACATGCTGACTACAGAGGACCGTATGAATGAAATGGCAGAAGCACAGAGAACACTAATAGAAGAGTACAAAAATCTCAGAGAAGCCTTAGCGACCCTCACACACAATGTAGCCCAGATAGCGGCTCCCCCAATGATGGGCACAATGAATGGGCAAGAGAACCAACCCGAAGGATTTAAACCATTGGGGGCAGGATCACTTGGGTCTATCCTAGCAGTAAGAACTATGACACAAGAGGAGGTGAGGTAAGTTGTCGAGGAAGCTGTCAGAGTAGAAAGGGAGTGTGAGAATGTTGGCCGTTTTAGATATCGAATGCTGTACCCACGAGAGGTAGAAGACATCCTGTTCCCAGCCAACTTCGAGCATCCATATTTTCAGAAGTTTAATGGAGAGGGGTCACCGGAGGAACATTTAATGCACTTTATTACTAGCATGGGGAATTTCTCTATAATACCGTAGTATTGCCTATGATTATTTGGATCATCTCTGACAAGCAAAGCATTCCAATGGTATTCTAGTCTGGCTTCGGGATTGATACGCACTTGGGAACAAATGCAAGATACCTTCATATCAAACTTCTTCTCTTTAGAATGCGATGTCAGCATTAAGGATTTGGCTTCTATATGGCAGAGAGGGGGGGAACCGGTAGAGAAGTTTATAGACAGATGGAAGACATTGGGAGCCTCATGTTGATAGCTACCGGAAGAAAAGGAATAGGTCAAGATGTGTCTAAACTCCATGAAAATAGGAATTACGTTCAGACTCACTAGTGCCAATATCAAAACTTTTCGTGACCTAGCCACTAAGACCCATGCTTTAGAGCTAATGACTTAGAAGATGCCAGTGTTTCACTATGAGACAACTAAGAGGGGACCCAGCAAGATGGCCACAAATACCATGGATCATGAAAATACAAGTCAAGATGTAAGAGATTCAGGAGAAAAAAGGTCAGAACGGAAAGAATAATTAAACAGGTCGAGAAATAGATACAGTGGAAAAAGGCCCAGAGTGCTTAATTCTCACGAAGGGTTTGCGTTCGATATGGACAATGTTGTCCCTATGATGAACCAATTACTAAAAGCCAGTATGATAGAATTACCATCACCCAAGCACCTTGAAGATGTGACAAGAACGAGAGAAAGAGATTTTTGCCGCTATCATCGCCTGGTGGGACATCCAATGAAAAATTGTTATACGTTGAAATGTATAATACAACGGATGATAGACAGGGGTGAAATAGTGATTGGAAAAGGAAAGAAAAGGGATGCAATGGCAGCAGTGAATGTGCTGACAATCTGGGAAAATCCCCAAGAAAAGAAAGAGAAAGAAGACTGTAAGATGACAAGAAAGGTAACAGTGATTACGCTACAATCAGGAAAGAAGATAATAAGCCCTATGAAGCAGAAAATAGGAATTATAAGAAGGGAATTGTCGAAGGACAAATCGAGAGTGATAAGAGAGAAGAGAAGAACGAGACAACAAAAGTAACCTACGATGTGGTAAGTCATTTGAAGGGCATACCGCCTTGATTGAGTGTCTACGATGCGCTTAAATTGTCAGAGGAATTTCGGCAGAGCTTGGTTCAAGCGCTATCCAATCACGATGTCAGAGAAACCTTGCTGGTGGAAATGAAAAATAAAGAATATAAAGAGCGAGAAGACTGCATGCCAGTCGTTTCCTTCTCTGATGATGATTTAGTTTGTGACATAGGGCATAATAGGCCGCTAGTGATAGAGGGCCAATCCGTGGCAAGAAGGTTAAATGGATTATGCTTGATAATGAGTCTGTAGTGAATCTCTTACCACTCTCAATGTTAAGTAAACTGGGTTATCGTCGTTCTGATCTATGCCCTAGTGGAATGATGATGCAGGGCTTTAATCAGGATGGGCAATGCACACTCGGCAAAATTACAGTGACGTTGGAGATAGGAGAGCTAACTACTGATGTTGTGTGCCACATTATAAATGCAGTGACGACATACAATCTTCTCCTGGGAAGGCCATGGATACATCAGTATGACATTGTACCCTCTACTCTGCATCAATGCTTCAAGTACTGTAAAAATGGGATACAGTATAAAGTAATGGCCGATGCGAAGCCTTATACAAAAGCTGAAGCCTTCTTTATAGACACCAGCTATTATAAGGGGTTCACTAGTTCACTAAAGAATAAAGAAGGAATGATAAAAATAAAGCCCTAAAGGACATTCAAGTGAAGATCATGAAAGAAGAAATAGAAAAGGCAGAATCATTCATAACTACAGAAACAAAGAAGAAATTCTATTTTGTACCAAAACATCTAAGACAACCAGGGCAGCCGCTGATAACTCTGTTAACGCCTGAACAGTTAAAAAATTTTACAATCCAATTATACAGTGCCATTGTCGTATGCTAAAAGAAATAAGCCATTTTCAGCTATTCCGAAAAAGGTTTCAGGTTAGGGCTAGCGCAAAATACTTGGAACCAATAGAATTTTATGCCCTAGCAGAAGTAAAGATAGGGGAAGAGGCCAAGAATAATGTGTATTGCGGTAAGCTGACACCACAAGATCTTAAAAAATATAGCCCGACAAGCAAGAAAATCATGAAAAACATGGATTTTGATTACGAAGAACCCACTGGCCTAAATCATGGGAAAGGAATTTAGATTCCTATTGGGGTTGGTTAGGAAAAGCGAGGAAAAATTCAAGGATTTGGGTAGAATCATCAGTGAACATGGTCACTGTTGGGCAGTTATCAGAGAAAGATCCTAAAATATTCGAGCATCCTGAAATGGCCCCAAAGCAAATGGAAGACGGGGGGCAGCCAACGATAGACAGTTTACAAGAAGTAAACTTGGGTACAAAAGAAGAGCCAAGGAACACATTCATCAGCATGACTGGGACAAAGAGTTACAGGAAGCTTTATAGGCCTATAGAACTACACACCGGATAACAACAATAGCAATGCTGTATTTACTGGTGTATGGCGTAGAAGCGGTCATCCCGATCGAAATACAAGTTGTGTCACTCAGAGTGGTAGTACATCAGTCAATTACAGATGATGAAAATTCAAAAATAAGGTTAGAAGAACTAGATTTGCTTGATGAGAAATGCGTAGTAGCTCAGCAGCGATTACAGTCGTATCAGGCAAGGATATCGACTGGCTCTGATAAACGAGTCAAGTATCACTCTTTCAAAAAAGGGGATATGGTGCTAATGTTTAGAAGACCGATAATGGTCACCCACAGAACTGGGGGCAAATTTGAGCCCAAATGGGACGGGCCATACATAATAAAAGGGGTATACTCAAATGGAGCATACAGAGTTGTAGACCAAGAAGGACAACGTATCAGCATACCGGTCAATTCTCGCTTCGTCAAAAGATATCGTCCTTGAAGATAATTCTAATTTTAATCTAGAAGAGTATCAGAATAATGCTTCTGCATGAAAAGGGGGCAAGAATTAACAAGACCATGACCATGTACTCTCTTGTTAGACAAATGAATAAAGAAGAAATTTACGAGTATAATAAGATTGTATGTCAGCAATTGATACAAAAGAAAAAGTGATCATCACTGTTGTCAGTAAGCGAGCTTTGAAGAAATTGATATCATCACCAAGCTAATATATCGTGAACACATATGAATATCGATGAAGATACCAGCAGAAGTAGGGATGTATCAATCTCAATCAGAGATATCTATCATTCTCGCGACAACAATGAATACTCATTATTATCTTTTAAGGCAGCCTAACCAAGCCCTAAAAGTGGCCAACTATGCATGAGACTTATCATTTTCCCTATTCGGGTAGCAGTGAGAAGCCAGTGGTCCTAAAAAGGCTGCGAAGGCCATCATATGCACACCCATGCGGGCAATAGACGAAGCCAGTGACTTAAAGCCCTAAAAGGCCAAAAGTCCTCAATGGCTAGTCTGTGTAACACCCATGCTACCTATATAGCTTTCCGACAGTGTCATAGGGAATGGATGAAAATTCCCTCCTGTGAATGGGTCTGACCTTGTAGGCGAAGAAAATGCGGGCTGTAGTGTGAGCTTGTTGGTCATGTCCATAGATAAGCCAACCATGCGTAAGACCCCCCAAATCTTTGGATTAATTTTAGTAGTAACTAATGAGGAAGGGCCTAAACCTACTCATTGATGGACTAGCAACCCTAGATTTGGTACCCCAAAGGTTTACTTGTGCACCCCATGAACTCTAGAGAGTTACTGCAGCCAACCTTGTGCGTAAATCCAATCGAGTTCACGACCCCTGTAGCTTCACTGGGCCCCTCTGATGGATCGCGGTTTGTGAACTCACCAGGCTATGAGAAGTCCAGTGAACTCCTAAGAGTTACAGAGACTATCATGTGATACCCGACTCCACTACTCAAGAGTCTAAAAAACTGCTTGGCTCCACTACTCAAGAGGATAAACTGTGTGTGATAATCTAACTAGATTAAAACTTAGCATTGCCAACTAAGACAAAAATCATATACGAAATCCTTTACTAATAAGTCATAAGAGATGCTTTAAAAAAAGGGGGTATAACACATCAATCAGAACATTGTAGAAACATACAAGAGAACCATTATCAAGAACATCACAAAATACTTGTATAACTTGCAATTCCAAGAGTACTTGTAATAACAAAAGAAAATATGTCAAAGTTTTATATCTCATAGTTCTCCTGCTATGCCTAATGCTGCTAAGTATTGTCATGAATTTTATTAAAGATTAACTTGAGTAGCTACGTGTTCCAGTTTGGCGTTTGAGATAATTCTAGTAGGATCCGAGATACCAGTTAACTTTTCTTCCAAGGAGGCAATTAATTCTTCATTCTTATCCAGTTCAAATCTTTCAGCATCCATGGAATGAAGGCTACATTGCATCTTTTCCTGTACTCTTTTAATGTTCAGATCTTCCTCGAGATCCTACTTCTCCAGCTAAGCAATTTCTTGCTTCAAAAGGGCAATACGACTCGGATAGTCATCTTGTTATCAGCAAAAGTCTTTAGTTGCTCTCGCAAAGATAGTTGTTCTTGGTTGTGACGAGAAATGATGGGAGCAATCTGAGAAACCTTCTCTCTAGAGTATGCAAGTTGCTTCCCATACTTCAAAATCTTGGGTGGGACAATCGCAATTTCAGTTGATTTCAAAGTGATTATTGAATTATGGAATCTTAGGAGAGCATTGTGCATGGAAGAAAAGTTAACTTTAGCCATCCGTGCAGCACTGTCCAGAACATCTAGAGCAACAACCATATCTGACCATTGATCAGGATCTTTAAACATCTTGACAATGGCTTACATGGAGTTCCTAATCAACACCAATTTATATGCAGGAATCTTCCCAAAAGATAGCACATCTGATAAAGTCACAATAGTACTAGAACTCGCCGTGCCACATTCAGGTAAGCTCCCTATTAAGAAATAAAAGGTACAAAGTTATAGCAAAACCATAAGTGCAGATAATATGGAAAGTATAAATGAGGAAAAGAATATACCTTCTACTCATACCGGAACAGTGGGAGATTGCATCTCTTTAGTAAGAGGGGGATCGGGTCCCACCATCTCAGCAAAAGATGGAGCCCTAACTTCAGTGCTTGAATCAATAGTGGTGGGAGTTGGTAGATCAGTTGATTCTACCGAAAAAATAATTTCGTGCGCCACTGCTCGTGGGGGCACCAAAGAGGCTAGAGAGAATCTCGGCGAAGCCGCTGATATGACAGGAGGTAAATCTACGAGGGAAATACTATTTGCCCCAGTATTGACAATATGACCACATGGAATAAAAATACGTAAGGTAGGGAATGAGAAAAGAATGAAAGAAAATAAAATAGCAAGATTTTCTTACATGGTGAATAACCATATTCCCCGTAGTCTAGGGGTTCATTTTCTCCTTCCCCCACTCTGGGTGAAGTCTTTGCAGGAACAGCCTTAGAGGTCGAAGGGATATGTTCTTCATCAGCAGGAGCATATTCTGCAATGATGTCTTCTTCGCTACTAATATCAATTTCCCCCTCCTCATCGTCATCATCTTGATCTTCTCTTTCCGCCTCATATTCATTAGAAATAGTATTTCCAGATGAGGAAATTGAACAATCACTCTCCAAATCTCCTTCACTGGCTTCTTCAATAACAACATGTTTCCCTTTAGAAAGAAGAGACCAGCTGCTCCCCGGTTGATGATCTGTGCTAACTAAAATCAAAGAGGCAGAAGCAACGATCCCTTCTTGAGGTGAAGGGGGAGAAGCTTGGGCACACGTTCGAGATCTTATCATTGGTGAAGAAGGACTGGGGTGAATAGTCCTAGGTGCAGGAGCAGAGATCGGTTGATTTTGAAGATGGGTAGAAGAGGTTGGCTGGTCTTGAAGATTGGCAACATTCTTTGGCATAGGAGAAGCAGCATCTGTGATTTCCTCCTTCTCGGAGAGGTCTCGGGAAATTTTTTCAAATTCATGAATGACACCGTAAGCTATCCACCCTTCTAGGGTATTGTCAGGCTTCTTCTCACGAATAGGTCCATCTACGGATATTTTGACACAAAGATGACCAGCAAAAGGGGCATAACTGGTCTCCACTATGAAGCCTACTCCCTCTTCAATTATGCGACCCCTAAGCCTTGGTGATGGAAGCCAAATGGGCTTAGCTACTAGTAGACCTTTCCTTACCAAATAATATTGGTGAACCCACCATCTCATATGATTATATGAAGCCCGACGAATACAGTTGCAGCTCGGGATAATGAAAGAAGAATTAACTCAACAATGCAACAATTGTTTCCATACCATCACCCAATTAAATGGACCGGTACCATAACTCCGCATCCTTCGAGTCAGTAGTCCACAATCTTCAGGAACTGCCTGGTCAAAGCCAAATTAGTGAGCAAAATGATTAGGATAGTATGGTTCTCTCCAGAATTCTGTTCCCTCCCTCAACGGGAGATTACATGATCTAATCGACAAAAAGAATGCCCTTTCTCCTGGAGTAAGTGACCCTGTGTCTAACATGTTTGTGTCTCTTATGTAGTGAGGCATGCAAAAATGAAAATAATTAATCTTGGCATCAGAGGAGATGGCATCTTTCACCCAGTCATAGGACCTCTTCGCCATGACTCTCTTTTGAAAGAATCAGAGGGGAATCTGAGAAGGATGAACATAAGCTTTCTCTGGAACTTTGAAGGTCTAAGGGAAATATACACTGAGCCAGTTGATGGAGTAGTGCCATGGAATGTAGACGGAAGCAAAGTCGACGGAGGGACTCTTTATGTGAGAAGCGATATCTCCGAAAGCTCTATAAATTAAACATAAAGCAGGAGGAGCAAGGGAGTATTTGACCCCTTCGGCCATGGCACCGACTACTACAAATAGTGAGGGATGGATGACATCTGCTGACTTGGAGCTTGGAAAAACTACCATGCTTAGCTAGTAAGCGATAAATGATGTGAGCTCCCCATAAAGAGGATATTCGACACGCTCTGTCTGTTGTTATGAAGGCCTTGCAGCACTCACGAGTGATTAACATTAAACCTGGAAGAAAAGGAGAGGTAGGTGAAACCAACATTAATATGTATCAAGACACAATAAAAATGCTAATTTGAAAAGAAGAAAGGTTGCTGAAGAGCCCTGCTAAAATGGACTAGCCATTACATAGGATGGATCTTGTGGATATTTGGAAACTTGGACATCTCTTTAAAGAGTTCAGTGGTCGTTTCCAAAATAGAGGCGATACGGTCGGGTGAAAAGACAAAGGCTAATTCGTCATTGGTGGGGACAAATTCATCAAAGAAATTTCTGGTTATCGACAGACCAGTGATTTTATGAATATCCCAGAGCGTAATGCTCATTTCGCCTTTAGGTAGATGGAAAGAATTGGTAGAAGGGCACTAGTAATTGAGAAAGGCCTTCAGAATGGAAGACTCCTTATAAAAAGGATGTGATACTGCTCTAGTCGCGGTATAGATATCTATCTTGGATAAGATCTTCACGTGCTTCGTCAGAATTGTCGTGGCCCATTCAGAATAATAATTGTGAGGAGTCAAGAGACCCCTTGTTCTGAATTCTTCAGGACTCCAGATGAGTTGACGTTCACTAAAACGCTGATAGAGCGTCTCATAAAAATAGGTTGGATAAGGTTGTGGGGATTATAAGATTGAGTGAAAAAGATCATAGAATGATTATCAATGATTTGTTGTCTCAGTTTCGTCGGTTGTAGAATGCCTTCTTGTAATCTTGGTTCTCTGAACGATCAAGACTCTATATAAGCTAGCCTTTCTCCGTCCATCTGATCCCTAGGCTAGCAGCTCAAAATGGAATGGTGACGATGGAGGCTGACTGGAATCACCATGATACCTTGCTTATAAGGGTTGTCAAATTTTATGACACCCTCAATCGCATGAACTGACTCCCAAGAGTTTTACAACTTCTTCTGGTTATGATCCTTAATTTTCTCCTCGAACTCTTGAGCCTTATTCTGTCTTCGGTTGGGAAGGGAGTGGAGTGTCTTCCCTGGCAGAAGGTTTCTAGCTAATGGTTTGATGATGTGCTATTAATTTCAGCCATTCCTCCTAGTCCTCCCAGTCGTATTCATGACCATGCATAGGAGGTCTTTCAATATCGCCCATGGCGATGGCTCTGTGGATGGGAGATGGAAGCATGTTGATGCATTTGGTGAAGTCAAAAGAAGGAAGCACTGGCTCCTTGATGTATGCAAGATGCTTAGCGGTTGTCTTAAAGTGCTTGCGCGGAGGCTGGACAGGGGATGATGAAGATTCTATGGCTTGAAAAGGTGCAGGGTTTGGTAATTCTTGGTGAGAAGGATGTTCAGCAGGAGGATTGATGGGGATAAAGGTTTTTTTTCATGTGGGTCATAGTGGAAAAGTGCAAGTTTTAGACTTTCGAGTTCAGAAAATAGGCCAAGTCTAGAAAAATTGGCTAAGGGTCAGTTGCGTGGTGTTGGAGCATAAAAATCATGAAGAAAGATTGAAGATCGGAAATTAAACATGGAGTGAAGAAATGAGGAAAAAGAAGATCAACTGCTTTGTTTGGCAGTTGCGCGGGTCGCGCAATTAATCTAAAGTTTTATTTGGAGTGCGCAAAGGATTTCATCCATTACGCGGATCGTGCAACTGATTTCATCATTGTGCAGATCGTGCAACTAACTTCACTGTTGCGCGGGTTGTGCAATCCAGAGCAGATAACAATTTTGATGAATGGTCAGACCTAATGCAAAGTGGGCCCCATGGCATAAAGATCAAGGGTTCGCACGTGTGGAGGCCTATAAATACCCTACTACCCCTCTCATTTGGGAGGGAGAAGAATTTTGGAAGAGAAGTAGAGCTTTGAAGGAAGACTAAAGGTGAGAAGAGAAGTCAGAGATTGGTTGTGCAGGCCGTGCAACCAGTAACTTGTTGCGCGAATCGCGCAACTAACAAGTTGGTTGCGTGGGTCGTGTAACTAGGTCACTATGTGGCCAGTTATAAAAGGGGTCAAGATGCCGCTGAAATCGTCCAGTTCGACCTTCAGTGCTCCAAGCTCTCCTTTACATAAAGGACAAGCTCAAAAGGGGAGAAGTTAATCAACACAACATTCCTCCTAAGGAGATGACCGAAGCGACTGTTGAAATGCTGCCGAATTCGAGATTCGACATTTGAATTTTGTTAATTTCAATTTTTGTACTTCAAATGATCTATCTTAGAATCAAGGGATATTAGAGGGATGTAAATGAATTCAGTAGTGATAATATGATGATTGTTCTGTATCTATTCTCTTTGTTATGTTCGAATAAGATAATTTTCCCAAATCAAATGCATTTGTTTCTTATTCAAAAAAAAATGGCGACTCTGCTGGGGAAGCATTATTATTTTGACACTAACATTGAGAGCATTATAGAACTTTTGTTGTAGTTTGGCGTCTTTCGACGCCAAAATGGCGGCTCTCAAAGGGAACATCCTCCCCTTCATCTCTAAGATAGATTATTTGATTCTTCAAATGCTAACTATAGTTATATTTTATAATTGAAGGAATCCAACTACAAATTACAACCAATGGCAATTTCTGCAAGGAAAGTGAGCTTCCGACCGGATTCGTGATAGAATATGCGCTGAACCAACTGCCAGAACATATGACTCGACTTTCTACAAGCTAAAGCAACTTGACTCAAGCAGTAGTTGGAGTTGTATCTGCCTCAGGCATTAAAAGGTGATAAGTATTAGACTATTGTAACATCTCGCAGGGCGAGGGCACGAAATACACGACGCCACAGAATGAATCCGCCTTCATCCAGAGTTAGCAGACCAATTACATGTAATGCTGCTAGGAGGAATCCTAAACTCGCCCCTCCTACGATATATCCCGAGTGAACAGTTCCGTAGCTAACATCGCTCGACTTCCCAGCTTTGGTCGTCCCAACAACTAGATGGACAAGAGAGCCGAAAGGTAAGGCATTACTATCAAGTTCACCAATGTCTATTTCGCCCCAATCGATAAATGGCAATGAGAGAACAGAGAAGTTGAATGAAACTCCGCCCTCCCCTCTTTTCGTAAGCCCTATTACATCGACATATTCCCGCCCCACTCCAACGATAGGAAAATATGCCGACTACGGAAGATTGTATGAATGAAATGGCAGAAGCACAAAGGCACTAATGTAAGAGTGTAGAAACCTTAGAGAAGCCTTAGCAACCCTCACACACATTGTAGCCTAGATAGAGGCTCCCCCGATGATGGGCACAATGAATGGACAAGAAGACCAACCCGAATGCTTTCAACCACATGGGACAGGATCACTAGGGTCTATAACCATGACACAAGATGAGGTGAGACAAGTCATCGAAGAAGCTGTCAGAGTAGAAAGAGAGTGTGAGACTACTGGTCATTTCAGATACCAAACGTTGTATCCAAGAGAGGTAGAAGACATCTTATTTCCAGCCAACTTCAAACATCCAAATTTTCAGAAGTTTAATGGTGAGGGATCACCAGAGGAACACCTAATGCACTTTATTACTAGCATGGGGAATTTTTCTACAATACCGCAGTATTACTTACGATTATTCGAATCATCCTTAACAAAGAAAGTGTTCTAATGGTATTCCAGCCTAGCCCCAGGGTCGATACGTACTTAGGAACAAATGCAGGATGCCTTCATGTCAAACTTCTCTTCAGAGCGTGATGTTAGTATTACGGAATTGGCTTCCATGCGGTAGAGAGAGGGAGAACCGGTATAAAAATTTAAAGATAGATGGAAGACATTGGGAGCCTTGTGTAGACAGCTGCCGGAAGAAAAGGAACAAGTCAAGATGTGTCTGAACTCCATGGAAACAGGGATCACATTTGGACTCACCAGTGTCGATATCAGAACTTTTTGTGACCTAGCCACTAAGGCTCATGCTTTAGAGCTAGTAACTTGGAAGATGCAAGCGTTTCACTATGAGATGCCCAGGAGGGCACCCAGCAGGATGGCCGCAAATACCATTGATCATGAAAAGAGAAGCAAAGATGTAAGAGGCTCAAGGGATAAAAGGCCGGAATGGAAAGAAGAATTGAATCAATCAAGAAATAGATATAGTGAAAAAAAGGCCTAAAATGCTTAATTCTCATTAAGGGTTCGCATTTGATAGGGAAGATGTTGTTCCTATGATGAACCAATTGCTGAAAGTTGGTATGATAGAATTACCAGAACCCAAACACCCTGAAGACGTGACAAGAACCAGAGAGAGATTTTTACCGCTATCAATGCCTAGTGGGACATCCGACGGAGAATTGTTATACATTGAAATGTATAATACAACAAATGATAGACAGGGGTGAAATGGTGATTGGAAAAGAAAAAGAGAAGGGTACAATGACGATAGTAAATATGCTCATGATCCAGGAAAAGGCACGATAAATGAAAGAGAAAGAGGATTATAAGATGACAAAGAAGGTAGCGGTGATTACATTATGATCGGGAAAGAAGATAATAAGCCCTGCGAAGAAAAAAGTATGGAATATAAGAAAAGAAGTCTTTTAAAGGCAAAGCAATGATGATGAGAAAGAAAAGAAGAATGAGACAACAAAAGTGACCTATGATATAGTAAGTCATTTGAAGGGCATACTGGCTTGATTAAGCATCTATGATGTGCTTAAGTTGTCAGAAATTTCCGCAGAGTTTGGTTCAAGCATTGTCCAATCATGATGTCAGAGAAACCTTACTGGTAGAGATAGAACACGAAGAGTACAATGAGCAAGAGAACTGCTTACCAGTCATTTCCTTCTCCAATGATGATTTGATCTGCGATGTAGGGCATAACAGGCCGCTAATGATAGAAGGTCATATCCGTGGAAAGAAGGTTAAACGGATTATGATAGATAATGGATCTGCAGTGAACCTCTTACCACTCTCGATGTTGACTAAACTAGGTTATCGTCGTTCTGATCTACACCCTAGTGGAATGATGATACAGGGCTTCAATCAAGATGGGCAACGTGCACTTGGTAAAATTACAGTGACGTTGGAGATAGGAGAGTTAACTACTAATGTCGTGTGCCATGTTATAAATGCAGTGACGACATACAAACTTCTATTAGGAAGGCCATGGATACATCAGTATGACAATGTACCCTCTACGCTGCATCAATGCTTCAAATACTGTAAAGATGGGGTACATTATAAAGTAATGGCAGATGCAAAGTCCTATACAGAAGCTGAGGCCTTCTTTGCAGATTCCAGTTATTATAAAGTGTCCACTAAAGAAGAAAGAAAGAATGATGAAAGTAAAGTCCTAAAGGACATTCAAGTGAAGGTGATGAAAGAAGACACAGAAAAAGTAGAATCATCCAGAGCTGCAGAAATAAAGAAGAAATTCTATTTTGTGCCGAAACACTTGAGGCAACCAGGGCAACCGCCGCTAACCTTACTGTTACCTGAACAGTTGAAAATTTTACAGTCCAATTATATAGTACCGTTACCATATGTTGAAAGAAGTAAGCCATTTTCGGCCGTTTCGGGAAGATTTCAGGTCAGGGCTAGCGTAAAATACCCGGAACCAATAGAATTTTATGCCCCAGCGGAAACAAAGACAGGGGAAGAGGCCAAGAATAATTTGTACCGCAGTACACTAACACCACAAGATCTTAAAAAATATAGTCCAGCAAGTAAGAAAATCATGAGAAACATGGGTTCTGAGTACGAAGAACCCACCAGCCTGAATCATGGGAGAGGAATTCAAATTCCTATTGGGGTCGGTCAGGAAAAATGAAGAAAATTTCAAGGATTGGGGGCAGAGTCATCGGTGAATATGGTTATAACCAAGCAGTTATCGAAAGAGGATCCTAAAATAGTCGAGCATCTTAAGATGGCTGCAAAACAGATGGAAGACGGGGGGCAGCCAACGATAGACAACTTGCGAGAGATAAACCTGGGTACGAAGGAAGTGCCGAGGAACACATTCGTCAGCACCGGTCTTTTTGAACAGGAGTGAGAAATACGTTCAACTTCTCGAAGAAAATAAAGATGTCTTCGCATGAACATATGCAGAGATGCCAGGTTTAGAGCCTTCCGTAGCAACGCACTAATTAAATATTTCTAAAGAGAAAAGGTCAGTTAAACAAGCACAAAGACGATTTCATCCAGACTTGGTTCCCCTGATAGAAGAAGAAGTGAATAAGTTGATAAAAGTTGGGTTTATCAGGGAGGTCAAATATCTAAAGTGGATATCGAACATTGTCCTCATGAAGAAGAAAAACAGACAAGTCAGGGTATGCGTTGACTTTAGAGATCTGAATGAAGCCTGTCCGAAAGATGAATTTCCTCTCCTGATAACTGAATTATTGATTGACAATACGACTCAGTATGCTACCATGTCCTTCATGGACGGCTATGCAGGGTATAATCAGATTAGAATGGCACCTGAAGATAAAGAAGCAACAACATTTAGAACTTCGCTAGGGATTTATTATTATAAAGTTATGCTATTTGGTCTTAAAAATGCCCGGGCGACATATGAGAGGGCAATGCATAATATCTTCCAAGACATGATGCACAAACATGTTGAGTGTTATGTCGATGACCTGGTAGTCTAGTTAGGAGATCATCAGGAGCATCGCAAACATTTGATAACGGTCTTCTGTCAACTCAGAAAGAAACGGCTGAAGATGGATCCAGCTAAATGTATATTTGGGGTGTCTTCAGGTAAATTTCTTGATTTTGTTGTATGACATAGGGGCATTGAAATTGATCCAGGGAAATTTAGAGCCATTCAAAATATGCCGCCACCAAAGACATTAAAAGAATTGAAAAGTTTGCAAGGAAAGTTGGCATACATTCGCCGCTTCATCTCAAATCTGGCAGGGAGATGTCAGCCATTTTCCCATTTGATGGAAAATGGTATAGAGTTTGTATGGGACCAAGCCTGTCAGAATGCATTTGACTCAATAAAGGAATTACTGAAACAGCCGCCGGTATTGACAGCTCTAATGAAAGGGAAGCCACTTATTTTATATATATTTGTAGCCGAGAATTCTTTAGGAGCTTTGTTAGCACAGGTGAATGAATCTGGGAAAGAGACCGCTCTTTATTATTTAAGCAGAACTCTGATGGGTGCGGAATGCAACTACTCTCCAATCGAGAAAGAATGTCTGGCGCTGATATTTATGGTATAAAAATTGAGACATTATTGCCTCTCCCATGACATAACTTTGATCTCAAGAGCAGATCCGATAAAGTTTTTTATGACAAGACTGATGTTGTCTGAGAGATTGGCCAAATGGATGTTGTTACTTTCTGAATATACTATTACATATGAGGCAGCAAAAGCGGTAAAAGGACAAGCAGTGGCAGACTTCCTTGCAGTGCACCTTATAGCAAAATGTGAAACCATCAGTGATGATTTTCTAGATGAACAAGTTATGTTGGCTGAGTCACAAAGCCCATGGTAGATGTATTTTGATGGCCCTTCTCGAGCATTAGGAGCAGGGGCAGGAGTGATATTCATTACTCCTCAAGGTGACTTGCTACTTTACTCCTTCACATTGGGAACTACATACACAAACAATGAGGCCGAATACAGAGCCCTCATCATCGGAATGGAAATGGCTTAAGAAATGAAGATAAAAATGCTACAAATCTTCGGGGATTCTAAATTGATCATAAATCAATTAACGATTGAATTCGAGATAAGAAAGTAAGAACTTTTGTCATACTGCCGAAAAGCACAGCAGTTGCTAGAGCAGTTCTGTCAGGTCGAAATCAAGCACATACTGCGGTCTGAAAATGCAAGAGCAGATGCTTTGGCCAGCCTGGTAGCAGCTCTGTCCTGCCCAAATCAAAGCCCTCTCCAAGTAACTATAAAAGAAAGAAGATTTTTACCATCTTCAGAGGTCATCGATGAAATTGTTGAGACACTTCCTATATCATGTTTAGAGGCAACGATAGAAGATTGGCATCAGCCTTTCATAGATTATCTCAAATATGATATCCTGTCAGAAGATCCAGCGCGAAGACAGCAAATTAAGCAAAGGTCAAGTAGATTCATCATATGTAGGGATGTGCTATATAGAAAATCTTACAATGGAATGCTGCTACGTTGCTTAGATAAAGAAGAAGCAGACTAGATGTTGCAAGAGGCACACTCTGAAGAATGCAGAGGGCATTAAGCTGGCCAAAATTTGGTCCATTGAATACATCGAATGAGGTATTATTGGCCTATCATGTTCCAAAATACAATAGATTATGCAAAGTGGTGTCATGAATGTCAGATTCATGGAGATGTTATACACATTCCTCCAAAAGACTTGCATCAGTTAGTCGCCTCTTGGCCCTTTTAGGCCTGGGAACTTGATGTCATTGGTCCTATAAATCCACCTTCATTCAAAGGAAAGCAGTATATTTTGGAAGCGACAGATTATTTCTCCAGATGGGTAGAAGCAATTGCACTGTGAAGTGTCAAAGAGAAAGATGTGATTAATTTTATCCAACGTGCAATAATATACCGTTGTGATATTCCAAAGAAAATTATCACAGATAATGGCACTCCTTTCAAAAAAACAAAGGCATGGAGAAGCTATGTTAGAAATTTCGCATTCACCATTCGTTTTCAACACCTTACTATCCATCAGCTAATGGATTAGCAGAGGCATTTAATAAAATGATAGTCAAGATATTGAAGAAAATAGTGATAGGAAATAAGCGTGATTGGGATGAGAGGTTAGAATCAGCATTGTGGGCATACAGAACTACCCACCGGACAGCAACAAGAGCAACACCGTACTCATTGGTCTATAGTGTAGAAGCAGTGATCTCGATTGAAATACAAGTAGCGTCACTCAGAGTGGCAGTACATCAGTCCATTACAGATGATGAAAATGCAAAAATAAGGCTAAAGGAGCTGGATTTGCTTGATGAGAAACGCCTGGCAGCCCAACAGCAATTGCAATCGTATCAGGCAAGGATATTGGCCGCCTTTGATAAATGAGTTAAATATCTCTGTTTTAAAAAAGGAGATATGGTACTGATGTTGAAAAGACCTATAGTGCACACCCATCGAACAGGGGGCAAATTCGAGCCTAAATGGGATGGGCCATATATAATAAAAGAAGTGTACTCCAATGGAGTATACAGAGTCATGGATCAAGATGGACAAGGTATCAGTACATCGGTCAATGCTCGTTTCATCAAAAGATATCGTCCCTAAAGATACTACCGATTTCGATCCAAAATATTATCTAAATAATTATTCTATATCAAAAGGGGACAAGAATAAGTAAGACCATGACTATGTACGGTCAGATGAATAAATAAAGAAGAACTTTATGAGCACATTAGGACTATGTACCAATAAGTGTTACAAAAAGAAAGTGACCATCGTTATCATCATCAAGCAAGCTCTACAAAATTTTATTGAAATTGGTATTGTCACCAAGCTGATATATTATGAACAACACATATGAATATCATTGAAGATGTTAGCAAAAGTGGTGACGTATCAATCTTTGCTAGAGATGTCTATTATTGTCGCGACAACGATGGCCACCTACTATTATCTTTTAAGGCAGCCTAGCTAAGTCCTAAAAATGGCCAGCTACACATAAGGCCTATCACTTTCGCCATTCAGGCAATAGTGAGAAGCTAGTGGCCCTAAAAAGTCCATGAAGGCCATCATATACATACCTATGCAGGCAGTGGACACAGCCAGCGACTAAAAGCTCTAAAAGGCCAAAAAGTCCTCAACAGCCAATCACGCGTGAGACCAATGCCATCTATATAGCTTTCTGAGAGCCTCATAGGGAACGGATGAAAATGCCCTCCTGTGAATGGGTCTGACCTTACAGATGAAGAAAATGCGGGCTGCAGCGTGAGCTCTTTGGCCATGTCCATAGATAGGCCAACCGTGTATAAGACCCCCCAGATCTCTGGCTTGATTTTAGTATTAACTCATGAGGAAGGGCTTAAACCTACTCATTGATGGACTAGTGGCCCTAGATTTGGTACCCCAAAGGTCGCCTTACGAGCCCTGTGAACTCTGGAGAGTTACTACGGCCAACCCTGTGCGTAAATCCAACCGAGTTCACAGCCCCGATAGCTTCACTGGGCCCCTCTGATGGATCGCGGTTTGTGAATTCACCAGGCTATGAGAAGTTCAGTGAACTCCTAAGAGTTACAGAGACATCACGTGAGACCCGACTCCACTACTCAAGAGTCTAAAAACTGTGTGGCTCCATTACTCAAGAGCTTAAACTGTGTGTGATTATCTGACTAAATTAAAACTTAGCACCGCCAATTAAGACAGGAATCAATAGGAAATCCCTTACTAACAAGTCATAAGAGGGTAAAAAAAAAAGGGAGGCATAATACATCAATCATAATGCATAAGATAAGAGCATCATTATCAAGAATATCATGAGATACTTGTATAACTTGCAATTCTGAAAGTATTTATAGTAATAAAAAGATAAAATATCAAAGCTTTACATCTCATAGTTCTCCTGTAATGCCTAATGTTGCTAAGTATTGTTGTAAATTTTCTTGAAGATTAACTTGAGCAGCCACATGTTCCAGTCTGGCATTTGAAATAATTCTGGTAGGATCCGGGATAACAGCTTGCTTTTCTTCCAAAGATGTAATTAATTCTTCATTCTTAGCCAATTTAGATCTTTCAGAGTCCACAGAATGAAGGCTTCATTGTATCTTTTCTTGTACTCTTTCAACATTCAGATCTTCCTCCAAACTTTGCTTCTCCAACTGAGCGATTTCTTGCTTCAAAAGAGTAATACGATCCTGAATAGCCATCTTATTATTAGCAAAAGTCTTCAGTTGCTCTCACAAAGATAACTATTCTTGATCATGGTGAGAGACAATGGGAGCAATCTGAGAAACTTTCTCCTTAGAGTATGCAAGCTGCTTCCTATACTCTAAAATTTCGGGTGGGACAATTGCAGTTTCAGTTGATGATGGAACAGTTATCAAATTATGGAATCTTAAGAGAGCATCACGTACAGAAGAAACATTGACTTTAGCCATCCGTGCAGCACTATCCAGGACATCTAAAGCGATAGCCAGATCTGACCATTGATCAGGATCTTTGAATATCTCGACGATAGCTAATATGGAATTCCTGATCAGTGCCAATTTGTACACGGAAACCTTCTCAAAGGACAACACATTTGATGAAGTCCCAATAGAGTCAGAACTTGCCATACCACTTTGGGGTAAGTTCCCTATTAAGAAATAAGAAATATAAAGTTATAGTAAAACTATATGTGTAGGTAGTATGGAAATTATGAACGAGGAAAAGGATATACCTTCTACTGGTGCCGAAACAGCCAACAGTTATGTCTTTCTAACAAGAGAAGGATCAGGTTCCACCATCTCAGTAAAACATGGAGCCTTAGCTTCATTACTTGAATCGATAGTGGTGGGAGTTGGTAAATCAGTTGACTCCACTGGAAAAATGATTTCACGTGCCACTGTTCGTGGAGGCATCGAGAATCTCGGTGAAGCCGCTGGTACGACAGGAGGTAAATCTATGGGAGAAGTGTTGTCTACCTTCGTATTTGTAACATGATAGCTTGAAATAAAGTATGTAAGACAGCGAAGGAGAAAAGAACAAAAGTAAACAAAGACAGTAAGGTTCTCTTACATGGTGAATAACCATATTCCCCATAGTCTAGGGGTTCGTCTTCTTCTTCTCCTGCAATGGGTGAAATCTTTGTAGGAACAACTTCAGAGGTTGGGAGAATATGTCCTTCATCGATAGGAAAATCTTCTGCAATTATATCATCTTCACCGCTAATATCGACTTCCCCTTCCTCATAATCATCGTCTTGATTTTCTCCTTCTGTCTCGTTTTCATCAGAGATAGTGTGTCCAGATGAAGAAGTTGAACTTTCACTGTTCGGATCTCCTTTACTAGACTCTTCAACAACAACTTATTTCCCTTTAGAAGGAAGAGACTGGTGGCTCTTCGGTTGAGGAGCTGCAGTGGCCAAAACCAGAGAAGTAGTAGCAGTTGTCTCCTCTTGGGGAGAAGCTTGGGCATGTGTTCGAGATCTTATCATTGGTGAAGAAGGACTAGGATAGGTAGTCCTGGGGGTAGGAGAAGAAGTCGACTACTATTGAGGATGGGTAAAAGAGGTTGGCCGATCTTGATGATTGGTAATATCCTCTGGCAGAGGGGAAGCATCTTCTGTGACTTCTCCTCTTTGTGAACGATGGAGATGAATTTTTTCAAACTCACGAATGTCATCATAGGCTATCCACCTTTTGAGACTGTTGTCAGGCTTCTTCTCATGAATAGGTTCATCCACGGATATCATAACATGGTGATGGCTAGCAAAAGGGGCATGATTGGTCTCCGCTATGAAACCAACTCCCTTTTCAATTGTATGACCCTTAAGCCTAGGAGGTGGAAGCCATATGGGCTTAGTTATTGGCAGACCTTTCCTTACCAGATATGATTGGTGAACCCACCATCTCATATGGTTATATGAAGCCCTAGGAGTACGATCGCAGCCTAGGATGATGGAAGAAGAATTGGCTCGGCCTAACAATTGCTTCCAAACCATTGCCCAATTAAATGGGCCAATGCTATAGCTCCGCTTTCTTTGAGTTATAAGTCCACAATCTTCTGGAACTACTTGATTGAAGCTGAATTAACGGGAAAAACGGCTAGGATAGTATGGTTCTCTCCATAATTCTATCCCTTCCCTTGATGGGAGACTGCACGATCTAATTGACAAAAAGAATCCTCTTTCTCCAGTGGTGAGTGATTTGTGTCTGATTTCTGTGTCTACAGTGTAACGAGGCAGGCCGAAATGAAATTAATTTATCTTGGCATCAGAGGAGATGACATCTTCTCCCGAGTCATAGGTTCTCTTTGTCATGACTCTCTTTTGAAAAAAAACAAAGAGGGACGTGAGAAGGATGGACGTAAGCTTTTTCTTGCACTTCGAAAGTCCATAGGAAATAGACACCAAGCCAGCTAAGAAAGTAATGCCATGGCATATAAGTTGAAGAAAAACTGACAGAGGGGCTTTTTACGTGAAAAGCGGGAGGAGCAAGAGAATATTTGACTCCCTCAGCCATGGCACCTACTACTACAAACAACAAAGGGCGGATGGCATCTGCTGACTTAGAGCTTAGGAAGACCACTATGCTTAGCCAATAAGCAATGAATGCTGTAAGCTCCCCATAAACAGAATACTCAGCATGATCTTTCATAGCCTTACGAAGATGTTCAAGCTCTCGTGAATGATTGCCATTAAACCTGGAAGAAAAAGAGATAAGTAAGTGAAATCAAGATTATGTACCAGGATAAATACAGGTGTTAATTAAAGAAGAAGGAAAATTACCGAAGAGCTCTGCTGAAGTGAGCCAGCCATTGCATAGGCTGAATCTCGTGGATGTTCAAAAATTTGGACATTTCCTTAAAGAGTTCGGTGGTTGATTTTGAAATGGAGGGGATGTGATCAGGCAAAGAAACAAAGGCTAGTTCCTAATTGGTGAGGACAAATTCATCAAAGAATTTTCTGGTTATCGGTAAACTAATGATCTTGTGAATGTCCCAGAGCATAATGCTCATTTCACCTTCGGGGAGGTGGAAAGAATTGGTAGAAGGGCACTAGTAGCTGAGAAAAGCCTTCAAAATGAAAGACTCCTTGTAAAAGGGATGTGACGTTACTTCAATCATGGTGAAGATGTCAATCTTCGACAAAGTCCCCGCATGTTTTGCTAGAACTGTCATTACCCATTTAGAATAACAATTGCGAGGAGTCAAGAGACCTCTTATTCTGAATTCCTCTAGGCTCTAGATGAGGCAATGATTGCTTAAACATTGGTGATGTGTTTCATAAAAACAAGTTAGATACAGGTTGTGAAGATCATATGATGGGACAAGGAAAATCATAGAGTGAATGCCACCAATCTATTGTCTTAGTTTTGGTGGCTGCAGGATGCCTCCTGATAATCTTGGTTCCCTGAATGACAAAGACTCTATGTAAGCTAATCTTTCTGTGGTCAGATGATCCTTAGGCTCACAAATCAGCATGGAGTGGTGGCGATGGATACTGACTAGAATCACTACAATGCCCTGCTTGTAGGGGTTGTTAAATTTTATGACACCCTGAATTGCACGGATTGATTCTCAAGAATTGTGAAGTTTCGTCCTATTGTGTTCCTTGATTCTCTTGAAACTCCTGAGCCTTGTTTCAATAATTCTTCGGTGGTCTAGAGGGGGGAGGAGTATCTTCACTAGCGGGAGGCTTTTAGCTGATCGTCTGATGATGCGCCATCATCTTCAGCCATTCTTCCCAGTCTTATTCACGACCGTGTTTGGGAGGTCTTTCGAGATCGCCCATTGCGATGGCCCTGTGGATGGGAGATGGTAGTGTTTTAATACGTTGAGTGAAATCGAAGGTGGGGAGTATTGGATCTTTTATATAGGCAGGGCGTGTAGCGGTTGTTTTAAATCACTTGCGCGAGGGTTGGACTGGAGACGATGGGGATTTTGTTGCTTGAGATTCTACGGCTTGAAAAGATGTAGTAGGATTTGGTAATTCTTGATGGGAAGGCTGATCAATGGGAGGATTGACAAGGACATAGGTTCTTTTTGTACGGGCCATGATGAAATGAAGAAGTTCAGAAATTAGGCTAAGTCTACAAAAATTGGACTAAGTGTCGGTTGTGCGGGTCACGCAACTGATTCCAAGTTGCACGGGCAGTGCAACATAAAACTTCCTTATATGAATGAAGAGTTGTTGCGTGGGTCGCGCAACTGGTATTAGTTACGCGGGGTGGATTCAGAGAAGCAGGGTTTCGCCGCAGAGTGAGAAAGTAAAGAAATGAAAATTCAAACTGGCTATTTATAGAGTATAAGGTCGAGTACCAAACTCAGGTGATCGTTGCGCAGGTCATGCAATGACTTCAAGAAGTTTAGAAAATTGAGGAGATTGATCCTGATTCTTTGATTTAAGGGAACAAAAAATGGATCAAGGGCGCATCTGTTGGAGCATAAAAATTATGAATAAAGATTAAAGATCAGAAATTAAACATGGAGTGAAGAAATGATGAAATAGAAGATCAAGTGCTTTGTTTGGCAGTTGCACGAGTCATGCAACTGGTATTAGTTATGCGGGTCACGCAATTAATCTAAAGTGTTATTTGGACTACGCAAAGGATTGCATCCCTTATGTAGATCACGTAACTAATTTCATCAATGCGCGGATCATACAATCAACTTCACTGTTGCACGAGTTGCACAATCAAGAGCAGATAATAATTTTGATGAATGGTCAGATTTGATGAAAAGTGGGCCCCATGGCACAAAGATCGAGGCTTTGCATGTGTGGAGGCCTATAAATACCCCACTCCCCCTTTCATTTGGGAGGGAGAAGAATTTTGGAAGAGGAGTAGAGCTCTGAAGGAAGACTGAAGTGAGAAGAGAAGTCCAAGATTGGTCGTGTAGGCCGTGCAACGAATAACTTGTTACGCAAATCGCGCAACTAATAAGCTGGTTGCGCGGGTCGCCCAACTAGGTCGCTATGTGGCCAGTTATAAAAGGGGTTAAGATGCTGTTGAAATCATCCAGTTTGACCTTCAGTGCTCCATGGTCTCCTTTACATAAAAGACAAGCTCAAAAGGGGAGAAGTTAATCAACACAACATTCCTCCTAAGGAGATGACCGAAGCGACTGTCGAAATGCTACCGAATTCGAGATTCAACATTTGAATTTTGTTAATTTCAATTTATGTACTTCAAATGATCTATCTTAAAATCAAGGGATATTGGAGGGGTGTAAATGAATTTAGAATTCAGTAGTGATAATATGATGATTGTTTTATATCTATTCTCTTTGTTATGTTAGAATAAGATACTTTCCCCAATCAAATGCATTTGTTTCTTGTTCGAAACACGTGGGCAGCGCAATGCAATTCTAACTTGCGGGAACAAAAAGTCAATGTTCATTGCACCGGGGGAGGGGGGAAGCAAGACATAACTTTGCTGCAGAGAATGCAATTGAAGAAATGAGTTAGGACCAGCTATTTATAGAAAATTGGGCTGAGTACATTGCTCGAGTGGTCGTTGCGCACGTCATGCAACATGTTCAACGTTCAGAAATTGAACATGATTGATCCTAATTCTTTGATTCCAATAAATAAAGAAAGGATCAAGGGGGCATCTGTTAGAGCATAAAAATAATGAAGAAAGATTGAAGGGGTAAAAGATCAAAAGAGAATTTGAGAAATGAGAAAGAAAGACAAAAATCAAATATCATAATCAGTGGTTGCGCGGGTCGCACAACCAAGATCAGAGGTATTTATTATGGATGGTCAGATCTGATGCAAGGTGGGCCCCATCACACAAAGATCGAGGGTTTGCACGTGTGGAGGCCTATAAATACCCCACTTCCTCTCTCATTGGAGGAGGAGAAGAAGAGCAGAGCTCCAGAGGAAGATCAAAGGTGAGAGAGAGCAGTGGCAAGTTGGTTACGCGGGTCGCGTAACCAGGCTGTTATATAGCCAGTAATAAAAGGGGCCAAGGTGCTCTAAAATTTCCAAGTTCAATCTTCGTCGCTTTAAGCTCTCCTTTTGCATAAGGGACAAGCTCAAAAAAGGGAAAGATTGAATGATCAAACCTACATAACATTCCACCGAATGAGATGATCGAAGCACAAATCGAAATGCTATCGAATTTGAGATTTGACATTCGAACTTTGTCAATTTATGTATTTCAAATGATCTATCTTAGAATCAAGGGATATTAGAGGATGTAAATGAAATAAGTATTATTGATATAATGATTGTTCTGTGTATTCTTTCTTTGTTATGTTCTAATAAGATAATTTTCTAAATTAAATGCATTTGTTTCTTGTTCGATGCTTTATGGGCTTATTGTACTGCATTTAAAACCCCTATTGGAATGTCTCCCTTTAAACTTGTCTATGGGAAGTCTTACCACTTACCTGTGGAGTTAGAACATAGGGCTTACTGGGCGATCAAAAATCTAAACTTCAATTTAGACAACGTTAGCTTGCTACGCAAACTACAGCTAAATAAACTCAAGGAGATCCAGAATGATGTATACAAGAACTTGAAAATTTGTAAGAAGATGATGAAGGTGTTTCATGACCAACATATTCTTTGGAAATCATTCACACCAGGTCAGAAAGTCCTCTTGTATAACTCTTAGTTACATCTCTTTTCGGGCAAACTCCGATCTCTTTGGACCAGTCCGTTCACTATTACTAATATTTATCCTCATGGGGCCATCAAGATAAAGAATCTGAACAATGGCAATGAATTCAAAGTAAATGGACATTGATTAAAGCCATTTGTTGAGAAATTTGATTTAGAGGACATGTCCATACCTCTGATTGTTCATGTATACCAGGATTGACCTCCTAGTCTGATAGAGGTGTAATTAGGTTTATTGCTTTCATAAAATTTAGGACTAGGATAGTTTACTTCCGTTGTTTTAGGATTGTTTGCTTTTGTTTGTTTAGGATAGTTTGCATTTTGATTGTTTAATTCTTGCGTTAATCCACCTTCACGCTGAGATCCTTTGGAAAAGCCTCAAAATTCCTTCATCAGGTACTATCTTTTCATCACACTTATCCTTCAACTATGTTGTCTCTTTTGCAAATCATGCTTATTTCTTTTACATTGAGGATAATGTAGATTTTAGATTGGGGATGGGAGATTAGGTAAACAAATTAGTATTTTCTCAGTTTTGAGCAAAATTTTCAATGTTTATTTATTTAAAAAGAAATAAGTTGTGTATTTAAGACTGTTTTGAGTATGAAGATAAGATAGGAAGAAAATTTTAAATTATTAGAGTTTGATTAATTAAGTAATCTATCACTTACGGTCTTTGCACTCAATTTATTAAGAGGAAGTTTGAATATTATGTTAATCTAAATCACAAGACAAATTCAAATTATTTTCTATGAATAATACTAGATTTTGTGATTGTTAGTATGATAATCATTAAAAGATATTGAGAACCAAGTCTGGCGAATTTGATCCACCTTAAAAGAAGAAAAATACCAGTTAAAAAAAATAGGAGATCGACAAAAAGGGTCATCATGTATGATGAAAAGATTGAAAAAGTCTGAAAAAGAATGAAAATTTTGAAAGAAAAGAGAAAAGATGAAATGACTGAATGAATACAAATGACCGTTGATATAAAATCAAAAACTGGAAAAAGAAGGAAAAGGGGATAAGTTTAGAATCAGTACTTGAGTTTTCAACCAATCTTGAAGTGATGAGCATGGCTAAGATTATGAAAAGATAGTATTTTTATGAGAAGTAAGTTAATTTTCACTGAGCATGTTGAAAAACTTAATATGTGAATTATGCTCTAACTTAATGGATAAAGGACTAATTTGAATGATTGTTTATGTGGTTCAACTCTAGGTTTTCAAAATCTCACTTTCTCATCTTAAGACTACTCATTCATACTTGATTACATAAAAGATTATTTTTTGCAAAAAAAAAAAAGTTTGAACATTGTGCATTAAAGTTCATTTTTCGCATACTTTGCTCAGGACTAGCAAAATACTCGTTGGGGATTGTGTTGAGGGTCAAATATTGCATATTAGACCCCATTTGTTACTTGGTTTTATGAACATGATAATGCTTAATGTTCTATTTTAATCATGTTTATGTTGCAAGGTGAATTTAAGGGCTTGGATTGAAAAGGATGCTAAAAGCGTAGATTTAACGCTCAAGAATCACCAAATCAAGGATGGATCTTATGAGATCGAAAATGAAGAATTCACATACCAAAGATCCAAGAAAACTAAGTGAGGAAGGAAAAGAATTGAAAACTTGAAGTGAAGAAAAGGAACCCTAAAAATCGGCATCCTTCGACTAGTCTAAGCCCATCCTCAACCAGTCAAAGGATCCTGCTCGACCAGTCAAAGATTCCTCGACTCGAACTCCAGCAATCAAAATCCTTTAATTCTCATCATCCTCGACTAGTCGAAGGAAATCCTCAACCAGTCAAAGGTTGTCCTCGACCAGTCTAAGGTTACGTAGACAACACATGAATTACGGAAATTTGAAGCGGTTTCTAGATTTTTCCAATTCGGTGCAGAAGTTGGAGTTGCAAAACTATAAATAGGAGTCCTTAGGATGTTCTTAGGCATCTTCTAGGGTTTGAGGAGTAGAACAAAAGCATGGAGAAGCCGTCGCCAAGAGTTTTTCTTCCTTTTCTTTAGTTGTTTTCATATTTTTCTTAAGAGATTTTAGTTCAATCATGTCTATAGTTAGCTAAACCTCTTAGTTAGGGCTAAGAGGTGAAGCTTGTAGCATGATGGGATGTTTTCAATTGTCTTGATTTATGTCTAACTTGAACTATCTTTGACTGTAGTTTGATATTTAAGAAATACTTTTAATTTTTAATGGTTTGTTGTGAGTTAAATTACAATAGATTTGCGATAGCTTTAAGTATGTTCTTTTCATGTATTAAGATTATGAAATTAGGAAATTCTGTTATTCACCATCGTCCCATGGGCATGGTTGGGTGATGGAATCCTACCTAATCTTCCCAATTCTCTCATGATTGGTTATGGGATTGGTAAATCCTATTGTTTGCCTTGTCTCCTAGGCATGATTTTGTGATGGAATCACTTCCAGTTCTCATACCTCTCATCCATTGAGAATTAGGTCAAAAGAAGTTCAGATTTGGTTTTACTGAGATATCTTCCAATTGGATAAGATGGGACTCTGATTCCATTTGTGTCTTTGAATCAAGCATAGATCTCCCTGATCTCTACAAGTGGATCCTTGGAAACCCTAGTAACCACTTTTAAATTTATAAGTTTTAATTACCTTATTCAAAATCACTTTTTCAAATATTTCAAATTTAGGTTTTCATGTTCTAGTTCTAGTTATAGTTACTTTTAGAAGACACACAAGTTCAATCCATGTGGATTCAACCTCAGTCCCATCGAGATTATTACTGCATCACGACCCTACACTTGGGGTTGTGAATAGTAGGGTTCATCCTCTAATGATGGATTACACCTTTGCCTTCCATATGAAATGACTTTTTAATACAAATAAAGTGAAATGAGAAAGGGTTTCTTACCATCGGTCATGAAGAACAGTTGTAAAACACCTTCCCTAATGAAGAGTTGAATCCAGTGTACGAGCGTAGACTCAAATTATAGCTAAAATTACTAGCTATTTGATTAGCACTATGGATTACATTATGAAATGTAAGTAACAAGCTAAAAGTAAATTATTACACTAAGCAATGTAACTTACTTGGTGAGAAAAGTAGAGTATTACACTAAGAAATGTAATTAACTGATAAGTGAAAGGATAACTGAAAGATAGTGTATGGTTTGATTGGGATGGTATGAGATGAAATATTCCTTTCACATTCATCTTTTATTTATAGCGTTAATCTAGCCATCTAGATTCTTCCTACGTTCTGACAGTTTCCATAACCATTTCCATACTATAAGATCTTTTAATGACTTCCTTGCCAACTGTCTTGTAACTGTTCCTTCACGATTGCTCTTCCATTGGTCGCTTAAAAAATGATGTGGAATTGTTTAATATGTTCCAATCATATTACCAAAAAATCTTCAAATACACCATGCAAATCCATACAAATCACACATAACCTATTTCAATTGGTTCTCATGAGGAATGGTGATAGTGGGGGATGAACAAATATGTGATGTAAATGGGAGGAATGAAAAGATGTGTGGCACTTTTATGATATCGGGAGAGAGAGAGAGAGAGAGAGAGAGAGAGAGAGAGAGAGAGAGAGAGAGATGAAGAGGTGATTGGGGTGTGTGTTGGGTGGTGTGCTTATGCGAGGTACATTTGAGCTCACGTGTGTGAGAAGTAGGTAGTAATGAGATGTGAAGTGGTTAGGGGCTATTATGACATGAGTGCGTGAGTGTCTAGGGAGGCGTGTGACTGTGTGAGTTTGGCATGTGTGTGTTTAATTTTGTAAGTGTGCATACATCTATGTATCATGTGCATGTCTTATATGTGTGCATGCATGTTTGATTGCTCAAATGTGTGTATGAATATGGTTAGTGTAACCCAGCCCTACTAATATGGTTGGTTGTACCTTGAGTAGGGTCGGCCAACTTTTCAAGTTGATATGTTGTTTGATGATTAGTATGAGCAGGCTAATTAATAGGTAATGTTGTTCTCTTTAAAAAATTTTCCGTTAGCCTATTAAGATTGTTGGCCTACAACCTTTCATGTTCAATTAGTAGTTGTAGAGAAATTTACATGCTTTGCAAGGATTCTACTACACTCTCCAATGACATATTGTTATTTGAAGAAGACCCAACCTCCCAAGTCATTTATAATTGTAGCCCAACCCATATAGGTACAAGCTTAGCTTATCTTTGGATGTACTCATCCTATTTGGGCCTAAGTTCCACAGGAATAAGAGTGTCTTGCACAAGCATCCCACTAGGCATGTTAAAAAATAGTGTTAGTTCTGAATTCAATCACACTTGTTATATGTGCGTGGGCATATGTGCGAAGCGTGCTAGAGGTGCTAATAAAAGCTCAACTCAAACTGAACACCTTCTGACACCAGGCACTAAACAGATCAAGAAATTGGGTTGGAAAGAACTGGGTCATGTATCTAGCCACTGATCATAATAGATAAGGCGATTTGCTAAAGGTAGTGTTTATCCTTCTGTTGAGTTATTTTTTTTATTGTATTTAATGTCGTAAATCTAGTCAGATACAGGGTCTGTCGATGCCATCGACCGTCTGTTCGATGTTGCCTTTGATGACATCAAATAATGCTCGGTCCAACGAATTTATTTCAAATTTCCGACAATTGTTGCTATTTTCGATGACATCCAAGAGCTTTCGATGACATCAAATACATGTTCGATGCCATCAAAGATTGGTCGACCAATCGGGAATTTTCGCAATATCCATGTTTAGTCGCTTGACTCTTTTGGCATCTATTCGATGTCATCAAAGGTAGTTCGATGATATTGAACGATTTATGCAGATTTTTTTGCTGATCCTCTGGATTTGTGAAATTTGTTTCCTGTTCCATTTTGGTATCTTTCTAAAGCTATATAAAGGAATGTATATAGGACTAGAAGGTATTAAAAGGCATCCTAAGACTTCTAAAAGGGTTCTAGGGTTTCTAAAAGGGGGTTCTAGGGTTTCAAAGGGTGAGAAAGGTGAGGTTTGAGGATTGCTAAAGCCAGGTAAGTTTTCTATCTTTGTAATCTCTTCTTTCATAGTGAAATTTTATTGCTTTGTGTCATGGTTTTCTCCCTTAAGGGTTTTCCACGTAAAATCTTTGTGTTCTTCTTAGGTTTGTTTAGGGCTTTTAGATTGTTATCCTAGATTTGAAAATGCCCTAGTTTGTCAATTAGCGTGAGTGTTATGTCAGCTAGACAAAGAAGCCCTATAGGAAGATTGATCACGCATCTGCCTCAATTGGATGTGTACCCAAACTCGTCATAGGTATATCTTAGCCTCACATCCCATGTCCCAAAACACTAGATAATTAAAACCCTTAAAATTGGATAGAACATCCTAACGTTTTTTGTTAGAATTTTTTTTTTCAAAAATAGGAAAATCTTTAAGTTTTCTACCTTTGTCGATTTATTGATACCTGTCTTGATGAAATTGAACCTTGTTATCGATGTCCTCGAATCTCACTCGATATTATCAAAATGAGGACATAAGATGTCCGGCAACCACAAAGATCTCTGGACTGAATTATCGATGTAATGATAGAAGGTTCGATATTATCGAAATTTGAATCTCGAGTCCATCGAAGTCGACTTGATAAAATCGACATCAGGTCAGTTGTATCCAAAATGCTATAAAGGCAAATCATGTAATCCTTGATATATCGATGAATTCCTCAATATCATCAGAATTTAAATCTTGATGATATCGGATTAGGACACATATTTATCCAACAAGTTTTCAGGTTATTTCTCTTGGATCAAGAGTCACTCGATAAAATCAATATTCAAAAATCAATGATATTGAGGCATGGTCGATGTCATTGAAAGTGGACATAAACTGTCCAGCAAGCTTATAAGAAAATTCCTTAGAATTATCAATGAATCGACACTGCCCTCAATATCATCGATATTCAAATTCTGATGATATCGAGTGATGCTCGATCATATTATTCACCTGAAACATTTCAAAGGCAAGTGCTCTCACATTTTCAAATGTCAAGGAATCGAACCTCGTGTTGATAAAATCGGAGTTCCAAATTCGATGACATTAACGCATATTTGATTTCCTTGACTAGTTGGAAAAAGATTTCAAAAGCGTTTGACAGTTGAGTTTGTGTCATCGAGTGGCCAGTTGATGCTATCGAGAGTATACACTCGATGATATCGAACTCTGTAAAAAATGTGACCGTTTTATATTTGTTGGAACCTTTTGCCTATTTAATGAGAGCTTTCCCTTGGTTATTTGTAGAGAAAACAAAGAGTGCTTTTATGTGTTTAACCCCAAATCATATACCCTAAGCCTTTTCTCTCATGGAAGTTCATCCTCCAATCCACCCTCATCATTGACATTCAATAGAGTCGATTGGGGAATGAACTTCTGCATTCAAGGATCCTGCAACTACTAACTTAATGGCAAATCATTAAGCTGGGATGCCTTGAATGCATAGATGATTGGAATTGCTTTATCTTCCTTATAGGAAAACATTTAATAGAGTAAGATTCCATCATAACCTTGACCCAACCCGTTGCCTTGTATTGGTACATCTTCTGAGTTGCGGTTCAAGGGAGCTGAAGATTCTTCATCATCAAAGGAGGAGATCTTCATCAGCGTGTTAAATGGGGCTCGTCTACTTATTTGTAAGTCATTAGAGTCCCGAGGACCCTTGTGATCATTCCTTCTATAACATTGGGTCTAAGGTGTTTCTCACCCTTTGCAAGTCCTCATAGGAGGCCTCTGGCAGGAGTGTACATTGGGGTGCTTTGTGTTGACCCTTGCTCTTTAGAGAGCATAAACTCTTAGGTCCCTGTGTAGGTCCTTGACCTGTGTGGTCTAAAACTTGGGTACTTTGTGTTGACTCTTGATCATGGGAGCATAAACTGGTGAGGTTTCTTGTGTGGATCCTTGGCCTGTGTGGCGTAAAAGTTGGGTGCTTTTAATGTGGTGAATGCTTGTAATGGATAACTTTCTTTCCTTTTCCTCTTGTTTTAGTTTGTGATCTTGATCATTACTAAGTTCATGAAATCAGGTTATCCTACCTAAAACCTTGGTTTTGGGTGTAAGGCTGTCCTATGAACACATTTTGAATCAATTTCTCAATACTATTACAATTGAGATCTCTTATTAGTTCTGATTTATTTAATCTTTCAGTTTTTTAATTTTTTAATTGGCATAGTCCTATTCACCCCCCCCCCCTCCCTCTATGACTGATAACTCGCCTCTTACAAGTGGTATTAGAGCTAAGTTGCACATTTTTATTTTGGATTAAGTTCCTTAAATTCAAAGATCTAGAGTTTTCATTATGTCAAATTTCGATAGCTTGTCTATTACCAAGCCACCACCCTTTGATGCCTCAAATTATACTTATTAGAAAGCCAGAATGAGGATTTTCTTAAAGTCCATAGATGAAAGCGTGTGACAAGCCATGGTAACCAAATGGAAACCACCTGTGTCTGAGGTTTTAGGTGATGATGGAACTAAATCCATTAAAGAAACTCCACTTTACTTATGGACTATACCTCAGAAAAATGAAAGCAATGCAAATGCTAAGGTCTTAAATGTCATTACTTGTGCTCTATCACCTAATGAATTCAAGAGAATTATTTCATGTGTACAGCTAAACAAACCTGGGATATTCTTGAAATGACACATGAAGGAACTATTATAGTCAAGAAATCTAAAGTTCAAATCGTCACTACAAGGTTTGAGGAAATTTGTATGGAAGAAAATAAAACTTTCATAGACTTCTATACGAAATTAAATGACATAGTAAATTCTATGTGGGGTTTAGGAGACGGAATCCTAGAAAGTAAGGCTTGTGCTAAGATACTGCAATCTTTTCCTGAGAGGTTTAATTCCAAAGTAACTGTCATTCAGGAACTAAGAGACATTGATCTAATGAAGGTTGAGGAGTTAGTTCGCTCCAAACATATGAGTTAAATTTCAAAGCTCCTAATGGTAAGTCCATTGCTCTTAAGTTATCGAAATCTATTTTAAGAGATAATAATATTAATTCTGATATTGAAGATATAGAGGATGATATGGCTTTACTTGTTAAAACGTTTTACAGGAATTTCAAAAATAAGATAAGATCCAATTTTCAAAAACCTTCTGATAAGAGAAAGGGAAAATTTAAAACTTGGAAATCTGTAAAAGACCGTCAATGTTTCAACTACCATGAATATGAGCATTTGGCGAATAAATATCCTAAAAAGGATAAGTCAAAAAGAAAGGACATGATAGCTACTTGGGATGAATCATCTAGCTCTGAAAATTCTTCTAAGTCAAATGAATCAGAATAAGAAACTTCAAATGAAGTAAAAGCCCTAATGACTATAGCCAGAGTCACCTCCTCAAATAGTTGTAACTTATCTGATTATAAGAATCTCAGGAGTGACCCTGAAAAAAAAAAATAAAGATGATCTTCAAGATGCGTATAATGCTCTATATAGGGAAATTTGCAAAATAGATGTCAAGTTAAAGATTCAAAAAGAAAATTTTCTTAAACTAAAAGAAGAACTTGAAAATATTGTTTTGGAAAAATCTCATCTTTCTGATTGTTATGAAAAAGCAAAACTTGATTTAAGTTTCAAAACCTTTGAATTTGAAAAACTCAGAATAGAAAATGAGAATTTAAAACTCGAAGTTTCTTCTTTATTGAGTTCTAAGGATACTTGAAGATACGCCCATGGAGACCTTAAGTTGGAAAAATTATTAACCACATCAAGAAAGTGTGGCAATAAATCGGGTCTAGGCTATATCAAAGATACTCCCCTGAAAAATAAGAATGCATCTCCTATATTTGTAAAAGGAGAATCCTCAAACTCAAAAGGTAAGAATTTGAGAAATAATAACCAAAACAATTTAAAAATTTCAAAACCTTTTCAAGCTTTTAAAGTTAATTCTATAACATCAGCTTTAGAAATCAAATATATAACTCCTTAGCTGAAAAAATACTGGACTTACTCAAAGAGCTTCTCAAATCTAACTCTAATGTTATCAGAGTTGATAGACAGAGAAATTCCAACTCTCACAAGCCAAGAAAAACCAATGGTACTCCTAAACCCAGAACTACATGAAATGGGTTCCAAAAGTTACTTGTCTTGTTGCCAACGCTGCCTTCAAAGCTTCTAACCATTCAAAATGTTACCTAGAGTGGATGTTCAAGACATATGACAGGTGACAAGGATATATTCACCAACTACAAAGAAATGAATGATGGTTCGATTACTTTTGGTGATAGAAGCAACTGCAGGATTATAGGCCAAGGTTCTATTCAACTCTCTAACCTTCCTCCTTTTAAAAATGTTTTATATGTTGAAGGTCTTAAACACAATCTTCTAAGTATATCTCAAATTTGCAATAACAAATATAGCATAAAATTTACTAATCAAGGATGTGATATTTCAAATGAGAAAGGTCATGTGATATTAAATGGTCATAGGACTTTTGAAAATTGCTATATTATCAATGAGTCATGCTCTTCTAAATTTTCATGTTACATGGTCCGAATAGACAAAAATAGAATTATAGTATAAATGTCTTGGACATGTTAACTACCGAAACCTCTATAAACTGATCAAAATTGATATTATTCGAGATCTACCCAAATTAAAAAAGGTTGATAAAATATGTAGCGCATGCCAAATCAGCAAACAAATTAGGAGTAGTCATAAGACATTGAACTCCTTAGCCACAACCAAACCTCTTGAACTTCTACATATGGATTTAGTTAGACCGACCAGAACAGAGAGTATAGGCAGAAAGTACTTTCTGGTTATTGTTGATGACTTTACCAGATTTACTTGGGTGGCATTCATGAGAGAAAAATATAAGACTCTCAATGAAGTCAAAAGAATACTAAAATGAATTCAGACTAAAAAAAAAAATGAATGTTATCAAGATCAAAAGTGGTCATGGTATTGAATTCGAAAATAATGATTTTGAGAAATACTATACTGATCATGGCATATTGTATGAATTTTCTACTCCTAAAACACCTCAACAAAATGGGGTTGTTGAAAGGAAGAATAAAGTGCTACAAGAGATAGCGAATGTTATGGTAAATAGCATAAATTTACCTAAAAACTTGTGGGTTGAAGATATAAATATTGCATGCTATATTATAAACCGTGTGTCTGTAAGAAAATTAAAAGATAAAACAGCCTATGAGTTATGGTTCAATAAGAAACCAACTGTTAAGCACTTTTAGATTTATGGAAGTAAGTGCTTCATATTACGTGACCATGAAAACTTAGGGACGTTTAAACCTAAGTGTGATGGAGGAATTTTCTTGGGGTATGCTCTAAGAAGTCGAGCATATCGTGTTCTTAATAAAAGAACAGAAATAATCTAGGAATCCATTAATGTTGTAATTAATAATCACCTGATCACACCCACACCTAGTCTAGAGGATGATGAAGTCAATTTAATTGAGAAACCTGACTCTTCATCTAATCTAGTTAATACTGAACTAAGATCAGTATATGACCATCCTACTAATCTGATATTAGATAATCCTCTCACTGGTGTGCGAACAAGAAAACAATTAGAGAATATTTATAATTATGTTTGCTTTACTTCTCAAATTGAACCAGCCAACGTAAAAGAAGCACTTACCGATGAAAATTGGATTGTAGCCATATAAGAAGAGTTAAATCAAATTGTAAGAAATGATGTCTGGTATTTGGTTCGAAGACCAACTGATAAACATATAATTCGAACCAAATGGATTTTCAGAAATAAATCTGATGAAATGGGAAATATAATTAGAAACAAGGCTAGACTGGTTGTACAAGAGTGCACTTAGATAGAAGGAATTGATTACGATGAAACCCTTACACCAGTAGCTCACCTTAAATCCATCAGATTGTTTATATCCATTGCTTGCTTTAAAAAATTCAAGATATATCAAATGGATGTTAAAAATGCATTCTTAAATGGTGATTTATGTGAAGAGGTCTATGTTGAACAACCTAAAGGTTTTAAGGACCCTAAATACTCAAATCATGTATATCGCCTTAAAAAGTCACTTTATGGTCTAAAACAAGCTCCCAGGGCATAGTATGAAAAGCTAACCAAGTTCTTACTCAGTCACAAATTTATCATGGGAAGTGTTGATAAAAATTTATTTGTTAAAAAATACAATGAACACATACTGATTGTACAGATCTATGTTGACCATATTATCTATTGTTCTACAAGTACTAACCTGTCCGTTGAGTTTGCAGAGCTTATGAAATCCAAGTTTGAAATGAGTATGGTTAGAGAATTGAATTACTTTCTAGGCTTATAAGTTAAACAACAAGAAGATGATATCTTCATTTCTCAAACCAAATATACTTTAAATTTGGATAAGAAGTTTGGATTCAAGAACGGTAAGAAATTTGATACTCCTATGAGTACAACTCTCAAACTTTCAAAGGATAAAATAGGTAAAATTATAGACTCTCGCTTATATAGCAGCATGATTGGTAGTCTCTTATACTTAACTGCTAGTAGACCAGATTTTGCTTTTAGCATTGGAATTTGTGCTAGATATTAATATGATCCAAAATAATCACATCTTATTGTTGTTAAGTGCATAATTAAATATGTTGGTATCCACATGATACAAATGTACAACTAGCTGGATATACAAATGTTGACTGAGCAAGGAACATTAATGATAGAAAGTCTATCGGTGGTGGATTTTTCTATGTTGGAAATTGTTTGGTTTCCTAGCATAGTAAGAAACAAAGTTAAGTATCTTTATCTATAGTTGAGGCTGAATACATCACATTTGGTAATGCATGCACCCAGCTGGTTTGGATGAAAGAATGTTAACTGATTACAAAATTACGTAAGATACAATGATCTTGTATTGCGATATCTCCAGTGCAATCAATATTTCAAAGAATCCCATCCAACATTCTCGTATGAAGCATATAGACATTTATTATCATTATATTCGAGAATTGGTTGAAGATAAAAGAATTTCTTTAGAATATATCCAGACCGAAAATCAGTTTTGCCTATATTATGAGTAAACCACTTGACAGGAATAGATATTCCAAATTAAAACATGATATTGGTATGTGTATTTTAAATTAATTAAATCATGTTATTTTTGCTTTTTTTTTTTAATAATTTTTATGCAAAACCGCGGGTGGGCTTCTCTAAAAGAGGGAAAAACCACTTTTTCCTCATTTTTCTTCATCTCCCTCAACAGGCTCTTGCTCGACTCATCGAACTCATCTCTATAGAGTCATTATAAGTTCCTCATTTTCAATTTTCTTTTAGATTTGGGTTCTTGTATGCATCTTAAGCTTCATTTTGTTGTCAATTTGAGATTTCCACTCTTTTTATGAAGGTTTTTTTAGCAAAAATTTGATATTGGCCAAACCCATCTTTTATATTTTCTTATGCATTCTCTACATGGAGCATCGATCTAAGAGGAAGGTTTCATGTAAGGGCTCTAGCGGCTCCTCCTCCCAAATGACTCCAATTAGGATGAGAACCTGAGAGCTCCTGAAGAAGATTCAGAGCATGTAAGAGATTTTTGCACAAGAGATATAATAATAGAAAAGACGGTTAATCTTGATCACATTGCTCCATTTAAACCGTTGCCCATCCTGTCTTCCGTTGGTTGGAAAAATATTATGGGTTGGGGTGGAACGGCTTATTGCTCCATTGCTCAAGGTATGTATGCATCAATTGGAGAGTTGTCCCTTGAAAATCTTACATTTTCTATCAACTTTAGAGAAGGGACAGTTCTTGTAAATAGGCACTTGATTTCAAGTTTACTTGATGTGAATGTTAATGATGATGGCATACCGATTCATCCACTTATTGATAGGATGTTTGAGTATGAGCGTCAGGAGATTACCCGAAAATTATGTCGGTATAATGCCGAATGGAGTGGCATAATGCTCTACGTGCGACTCAGATGATTCCTTGTTTCCGTGTACTTCATCACATATTTACGTCAAATGTATATCCGCGATTTGGGAACAAGTCCGAGCTTACTCCCTTCATGACTTGTATTCTTCATGTCATTGCATCCGGCATCCCTATTTTCCTCTCTTCTTTAGTTTGCTACTTAATCATCCAATTTCACATTCATCCAGGTCATGGTTCCATTCCATTTGCCTATCTTATGACAACACTTGCCATCCATTGCAATGTTGTCATTCCTTCCACTGAGGCTCCTAAGGCAGTCCTTCCATTTGACAACTCTAACATTCATAAGATGAATCTGGACTCTCTCCCTGGTAGTGAGACGAGGATGATGTTGAAGAAGAGGAAGAGCTAATGCCTGCGGATACATCTATGGATGAAATATTTGCGGAGTTAAAATCAGATGATGAGGTGGATCCTGACTTTCAACTGTCTCAATTTGATGATTGCCTTCGATCTTTAGAGGAGAAGGTAGTTGAATTGAAAGTTTCACGGGACAATCTGGCTGAAAGCTACAGGTCTTCAATGAAGTACATGTAAAAATATTTTCTTCGCATTACTAAAGGACTTCACTAGATTAACCCGTCTATCCCACCTCCTTCTTCCTCTGGTTCAGACTAGCTTCATTTGATTTTCTTTTGGATTGTATAACTTTACCTTGTGCTTGGGTTGTATAACTTGGATCATACTCTTGGATATTGCTTTCTTTATGCTCTTTTAATATTATCCATACTCATGATTTTCTCTTAATCATATTGCTTATCTCGTCATTCAATTATCCGTTTATCTCGTCGTTCTGCCTTCCTTTGTCGACTTGTGACAAAAAGGGGGAGAGAATTATGGTTATGATTGAATGAAATGTTGTTGGAATGGATTGTGTGGATTGTATGTTTAGAAATGTTTGTTAATACAGGTATTCTACACAAGGCCAAGCTCAGATTGAGGGGGAGTAGATTTTGTGCTCATATAGAGGGAGAGTGTGAATTTTGCAACATTGCAAGCAAAGCAGAAATTTTGTATTTGTATTTTGTTCTAAGTATGTTTTGCCATGAATTTGACAAAGGAGGAGATTGTAAGTACTGTGATGTATAAAGCACTCTTATTTGTCAAATTTCGATGGGACAAAACAGCTTATGATGTGGTTCACACAAGTGATGGAATGTTCACTTTCAAGTGAATCAAATGGAAAGTTCACCTTTAAGATCAAAGTATGAAGTTGGAAAGTACAAGTTTAAGAACAAGACATGAAGATGGTTACTTCAAGTTCAATGTATTCAAGATCTACTTCACTTCAAGTTCAAGATCAAGCTACAACTACAAGCTTACTTCAAGTAGAAGATCCACTGAACACTACTGAAGATTCAAGTAGAAGTTTTAAGGTATATACTTCAATGTCCAATAATTTCAGGTATAATTGACCCTAGAGAGACCTTAGACCTAGGTTCTTTCATATGGTAAACATATATGCATTTTTATACTTTGGTTAGGCTTTACTTCAACTAGTTTAAGCCTTAGTTCGACTAGTCCAACCTTTGGTTTGACCAGTCAAGAGAAAGTTTCAACTAGTCTAAGATTTGAATTGAAAAGTGAAAATTTTCTATTGGTTCCTCGACTAGTGGAGCAAGGTACTCGACCAGTCGAAGGGTTCTGTAACAACTCATTCTTTAATCACAACTGAAAACCAGAATCAAGTAGCTAACTTTAGACGTTAAACAATTACTTCAACCCGCCAACAACTTAAATCGGTAAAATCCTTTGGAAAAATGCTTAAACAAACCCTCCAAGGACATCTGACAGTGCAGACTTCTCGGATCCTCATGTGGATCGCACTTTCGATCCACGCTTTGCACGGATCTATGTACACCCATTGTACATAGAACATGGTATTGCGTCAAATGAAGTCTGACTCGATAAAGAATCTGAAAAGCAGAATTTCTCTTGCTTTCCCGCCACACTCGGATTCAAACCAAGACCGTTCGTTTGGGTACACCATCGAGGACCATCAAAACTATCACACCCAATCTAAGCCATCCATCATGTTTAACAAAGGCCACCGACCACAGCCATGGTGGGAGCTGTAAGAAATAAACACCTCTGTAACCACAAATCAAAGACAAACTCAGCGTTGTCCAAAGGAGCCTTGATGAAGAGATGAGATCCACATCATTCCACCATGCCGGCATATTCGGCCATTTAAAGTCGTTGGAAATCATCCACGCACACAATGGAGTCCTTCTCACGCCAGCTAAATCTGAAAATATCTCCGCCTACAGCCAAGAGCGGAAGGAATCTTCCTATTTATTGGAACAATTCATCCCAACCGATTGTTAGCTTTTAGAAACCTCTCACAAACAAATCCTGGGTGTTCGCATTAGGGCTCATTAAAAATCTCGTAGCTAGCCGAGAAAATCATGAGAAGTTGACGAGAAGACAAATCAATGCAAACCATCTCCGTGCAGCTAAACGCATTTCATCTATAGCCTTCTATCCACCATATGAGGGACCCCACACGTCCTCTTGGGGATATCAGAAACATTCAGTTGACCCTGATCGATCGATCAACTGGCCAGAGTAAAATCGCCAAGATCGTTGGGTCATCTTCTTCGAACCAACCGAAAGAACCCAAGACCCTTAAAGTTAGCGGTTTACAAATCTAAACTATTCAACGTGTGTCCCACCTCACCAAAAATGCATCTAGAATACCCGTTCAGGCCCATGCAACCATCTAACCAAAGAAGGAAAACCTTAGAAAGAAACTCTCGATTCTTCTACTGATAACCACACAAGTAATCCCGTGATTAGTTTAGAAGTGTCTAGAAGCAGATCGGAGCACATAAATCCCCGATCGTTAGGGAAATAGTCCAAAAATAGAAAGAAAAGAATAAAATAGAAAGAGGGAAAGAGATAGAGAGAGATAGAGAGCAGCCGCTGGAACGAGTTGCTGGCTATTACTTCAACTAGACTCGTTTACCGCAGAAAGTGAGTACGAGTCAGATTCTGACCCACCTTATTATCAGAAGAGAAGAGGAATTAGAGGAGAAATTGTAGAGAAGGAGTCTAAGGCAAGTGTTGCTGACGCATACCCAACTCAGTCCGCACCAGCTGAGTCATCTCCGTGCCAACACGTTGTTTCTCCCTCATCCCGTTCTCATCAATCGGTAAGCCCACCATGTCTGCATTTCCATTTTAATAATACCATCATGCAAATCCTTAATCAAGTCACTGATCATCCACTCGAATTGATGAACCAGCCAGAACCCTGTATAGATTCACTGACTAGATGCCCTAAGCTCTAACCACACCACTCCGCTTCAACTAGGTTGTAGCACAACCGAGTTATAGTGCTAATTCTAGACAAAGTCAGGGCCATTTTCCTCAAACGGCCAGATAAAGCCGACCCCCGCCCGAACTCATGTTTCTCCAAACGCTTCAAGAGATATTAGATAACAACTTGAACTAAGTCCATGAATGAGTTCACTGACTGGAGCAAACTAAGATCAGGATACCATCCATCCCACCTCCTTTAACAGATGAGAGCTACATCCATCTAGGTATAAAAATCAGAACTCCATTTCCTATCTTTGAAACTCCTCTCAACTCAATTATAAGTCAACTCATCCAGCCCCTTATTTGAGTTGAAATTGAACCCATCATTGACATCGTGTTAAAACTGATCTCAGGAGGCCTTAAGAACCTCATCAGATCAAAGGAAATACTGGTTTTCACACCACTACAAGTAATTTCCTGAACTTTAACTCAAACAATAAGTTCATTGAAAGTCCCAGCTGAGTCAACTTGGTAATGACTCACTAAAGCTTAAAACAACCTATTTAGATACTACCTGCAATGGTTTACCTAGAGGAGTACTCTCCCTTCAACCAAATACAATACAAGTGAGTAATGGTTAAAGTTCATGTTACTAATAGCTTATATGTAAGTAATAACTAGAAGTCTAAGCTTACATTTGTTTGAATTTTAGGACTATTTAACTCACCTCATAAGGACATTCAAATCAGGGATAACACCCACCCAAGGTGAGGAACATCCCCCATTGCTTCTTTCATTCTTTGATTTCCATGTTAGCTTAAACCTTAAATGTAGAGAATTCTACAAATATTATAAATTATAATTTCATTCCTCTTATTCCTTGTTGTGTTGATTTAAATGAAGTAACTCTTTTCATCCCTATTTCATAAATTCTATATTCATTAATCATGTGTTTGAAGTATCGTCTTATAATTTCCATGCCACATTTATGATTGTTTGCCTATGGGTACATCTCTACTAGATATGACAAGAAATGGAAATTTTCATACTAAGTTATCTATAAATGGTGTAATGAAGAATTACCTTCATTGCTTTCTATATTCTCTAATTTCCAATTTAGTTGACTCTATCATGTGGGTAGATCTTAGAATATGGAGAATAAGAATTTGATTCTAAGTAGTACACAAAGTGATGTTTGGCATCCCATCTATCATAATTATTATTGATTAACCATGGGACTAAAATTTTTCTTGTTATCTCTACATTATGGATATATTTCTAATGATATGACTTGAGCCTTACAACTCTTGTTTCATTATACATTGTGAGTCGTATAAAGAATGTACATGGGACACCTTTTTAAGAAATGAAGAAGGGCTCTTAAATAATTCAAATGATATGATCCCAATTGGGAATTTACATGACACTTGGTGAGCCCTCCTTTGAGTTTAAAGAAATTATAGAAGTCAATATTAAACTCATGGATGGATGCTTAATCTCTTCTTAAGAATCTTATGACCTAATCACATCTACAATTTGAAAAGCATTCTTGTCCAACCAAAGAAATATACATAGATGTCATGGTGCATAACATCCACACATGAGATGTGGGCTTTACCGAGAGTTCATTGTAAGTCACATCCCATTGGTTTGCTAAAGGTTCTATTAGCTAAGTTTGACTATCAAGATATGTGCATTTGCACCACTATGGGCCACCCTTTACATGAGGCTTTTCTGGATTTAGAACCTCCTTAGGTGTATCCTGAGTATTTTTCCAAGAGGTAAGATATCCTTGGGCGCACTCACCTATATGGACTTTTCCAAGTAGTCTGTCTACCGTGGGTGACCTTTTCTTTTGATAGTTGGATCTGCATCCCTAGATTTGTGACTTGATTATACATTCACCCAATCATGTGGCTGCACCCAATAGACGCAGGTATGATGGTAGATGGAGACCCCTATGATGGGACTCCATGGATGGCTGAGGAGGAGTTCGGCGAGAAGGACCTATATGCTGACATAGTTGAGTCATTGGAGCTTAATTGATATCTTAGGATTTACTTGCTTTTGTATTTCAGACTTTATATCTTGCTTACATTTTGAGGATTGTAATTAAAATCCCCTACTGAGGGATTTCACTTTTATATATTATCCTACATTTACGTATGTTAAACTCTTTTAATTTCACTTATGTTAGTTTATACAGTAGTTACCTTTCGTAATGATATGAGAATTGTTGTTAGTTAAATGAATGTGAGATCACTTCATAATGTAACCCTCGGGTTCTCGTACTCGAGTGATCGTCCTCGGGTTATGAGAACCAGGGTGTTACAAGTTGGTATCAGAGAGAGAGTTTAGACAAACCTTACCTTTGGGAAAGAGTTTATGCAAACTTTCAATATCTCAAGTTTAGAATGTTGGAATTAGAAAGTGAAAATTAAGTAAATCTCCCTTAGACTTAGGGAAATTTTAAGAATATAGAGACCCAAATTTAGGTCCCCTTAGGAAATTTCAAGTTTGGTTGTTTGAACATAGAAATTAAACTTAGGTTCCCATTATAAATTATTACATATCTAGACTCAAAAACTAAAGATTTAGTCCCTATACTGAGCATAGATATTGGGGTGGTACCAGGTAGGAGGTCAATGGTAAAATCTACCTCTCTCCTTGGCGGTAATCCCAGTATTTCCTAAAATACTTATGGGAATTCACCAGCCACTGGTATTTGGTTGATCGCAATCTTCGCCGATTCTGCCTCTTCCAGGGCTCGTAAACCTTCGTAGGTCTCGAATTGACACCTCCCTTGTATTATAAAGGGTGATCGCCCGGGTAATGTTACTGTAACTGTCTAGGCATGGCAGTCCAATATTGAGTGAGCTCGGATAAACTAGTCGATACTAATAATGATATCGAACTTCTTAATATTCATGACCACCAAGTTTATACATGTATCCCTGCCTTCCAATATGACCAAGCATGTGGGACAAAATTTTACAGTTTCTACGAATCCTCCCATTGGAGATGCTATGACCAAAGGTCTTTCTAGACAGCTTGACTTTAAGTTCAGTTCTTTTTCTATGGATGAATTAATAAGAGATATGATAGAACCTGAATTGAATAGAACATATACTGGGGTATTCTTAATGTAAGCAGTACATTGGACAACTCATGGAGTGTCCTCATTTCGATCCTTAACAGATAAAACGAACATGCGACCAGCTAGAGTTCTGTTCTATGGCAGAGCTGTTGGCTTCTTGAACTGTGATCATTGTTGACTGGTGGCCTAATCACTGAATGAGGTGATGAGATTGAGTCATTGGTGGCCTAGGCTTGCTGCCCTCGTCTCATGCCCTTTTGAAATAAAATTGGCTGTATGTCCTAACTTCCCACAATAATCGCAATGCATAAACGGATGAGGAGAAACCTTGGCTCGCTTCTCTGCCATAGGGGGGTTTCGGGGGCAATGGGCTGACTCGACTACTCGAGTCTCTGAGTAGAGTTCATGCTTTCATCATCTGATCAGTATTCTTCTCTACCAGAGTGGACTTATCTACCACTTGAGTATACCGGGAAAAATCAAAGCAGCATAGTTTTGACCTTATTCCTATGCACAAATTATCCCTGAATTTCCTTAATTTGACCTTCTCCTCATTGACTATGGTAAGCACGTATCGAGAAAGTTCGGCGAAGCGTGCTTCATACTGTGAGATTATCATATTTCCTTATTTGAGCTTGAAGAATTGCAAAACTTTCTCATCGCAGAACGACTCTAGGAAATACTTCTCATTGAACTTGGTCTGGAATCCCTTCCACATCCACAAGTAGCCTGTTGGAGTGGGCCTGCATGTCAAATCCCACCATTCATCTGCTTCTCCTTCTAGCGCGAAGGTGGCAAGGGTCACCTTCTGAGCATCCAAACATCCCAACGGCCCCATTAGCTTCAATATATGCTTCAACCAGTGTTCAGCTACGATGGGATCAGTTGCCCCAGAGAAGATTGGGGGTCGCATCTTCTGAAACCTCTTAAATACATTAATCTCCTTTCCTGCCAATGGGCATGAAGTTGATACATGAGGTCTTTGATTCAATACCTCAACTGCGGCCGCCATGGTGCCCTACTGCTGCCGAAGGCTTGTTGTTGGCCTAGCAAAGAAACCATCTGTTCCCATGCGTCCGGCGTCGGAGCCCCTATATGTGCCTTGAAGGATGAAGTCCTTTCCATATTGGTTGTATGAGGTAATGGGATCCCTTTCGCTGTCGATTCTGAGTCTAGCTCTATAGGTTGTGTTGGGACAGCTAGGTATATATGGGACTCTCTTCCCTATCCATCCCTCTTGGATTCTACAACATTGCCTGAGAGGCTTGTGCCTGCTAGGCTCGCATCTTCAGAGGCACTGTATCCTGTAATTTAGGAAATGCAATATTAGGGTGCAATATTCTATCATTATCGCACCATAAGGTAGTCAGTTCTGCTATAAGGATTTTGCAATCCTGAGGGACCCTAAGTTTCTATATTTCTATGTTAATAATTTCTTCCTAACTAAAAGGGATTTTTAAAAATTTTAAATGGCTCTCCTAATAAATTTTCTTCATTACTCATATGGGGAAGAATTTGAATTACTTATATGGGGAGCATAATCGATCACCTTCTCATTGAAGATTTGGAGGCATTACTTATATGGGGAAGAATTTGAATTATTTTGTGATCACAAGAGCCTGAAGTATATCTTCACTCACAAAAATCTAAACATGTGGCAGTGTCGACAGATGGAAACATTGAAGGACTTCAAATTTGAAGTGTCCTGTAATCCTGGCAAGGCAAACCTCATAGCAAATGCCATGAGTCGAAGGAGGAATCATGAAGTTATGGTTGGCCTCATGATAAGGGAAGGAGAAATGTTGCATTTCATTCAGGGCTATGGAGCAAAATTTTCCTTCAGTGAATCGAGTATACGAGTAGCTTCATTGGTCATAGAACTAACATTGATTCATCGCATCATTGAATCTCAGGAACAGGATGAATCACTGAAGAATTTGAGGCTGAGGTGCAAAAATGAAGGAAGGCAGGAATGGCATGTCAGTGCAGATGGCGGCCTGAGATACTGAGGCCGTATTTGCGTATCAAAAGTGCCTGAATTGAAGCAGGCAATACTGGACAAAGCACATAAATCTCATTTCACAATTCATCCCAATAGTACAAAAATGTATCGGGATGTCAGACGTCAGTAATCGTAGGAAAATATGAAGCGTGATATTGCAAAATACGTTACAAAATGTCTCACCTGCCAGTAAGTAAAGGCATAACACCGCAAGCCGCCAGGCCTCCTACAGCCATTGCCCCTCCCCAAAAGGAAGTGGGAATGCATCAGCATGGATTTCATCTTAGGACTCCTAAAGACACGTAGGAATCATGACTCCATTTAGGTGATAGTTAACAGACTGACTAAGTCAGCTCAGTTCCTCCCTATACATGTGAATAATTTAGTTGATGACTTGGGTAAATTGTATATCCAGGAGATTGTTTGTGCTCATGGCATTCCGCAGGAAATTGTGTCTGATTGCGACACCAGGTTCACCTCGACCTTCTGGAGAAGGCTGCAACAAGAACTAGGCACTAAGTTGAAATTTAGCATAGCATTTCACCCACAAACAGACAGTCAAACTGAAACGGTAAATCAAGTGGTAGAAGACATGTTGAGAGCATGTATGCTTGACTTCAAGGGCAGTTGGGACGAGCACATCCATCTCACAGAATTCGCATATAAGAACAGTTTTCAAACCAGCATTGGCATGACACCGTTCAAAGCCCTATACGGACGACCTTGTTGAGCACCGCACTGTTGGGTTGTGATTGGAGAGAAGAGCTTACTAGCGCCAGAGATAGTGTAAGAGACGACAGAAAAGATAGACATAATCCGAAGATGCCTACGTATGGCTCAGAGCAGGCAGAAGAGTTATGCAAACAATCGTAGGCGATATCTGGAATTTGCAGTCGGGGATCACGTGTTCTTGAAGATCACCCCTATGAAGGGCATTATGTTATTCATGAAGAAAGGAAAGCTCTCCCCCCAATTTATTGGACCTTTTGAAATTATGGACAGGGTAGGAGTCGTTGCCTACCGTCTCGCCTTACCGCCAAAATTTGCCAATGTTCATAATATTTTCCACATATCCATGTTGAAGAAATGTGAACCGGAAGCATCTCTTATCATTAATTGGGATGATGTTGAGCTAAACAATGATGCCAGGTACATCAAAGCCCCAGTTCGCATACTGGATCATAAGGAGTAAATCCATCACACCAAGACCATTCCATTGGTGAAGGTTCTCTGGTCATGTCACGGAATGGAGGATGCAACGTGGGAGCATCAAGTCAAGATGGAAGAGAAGTATCCACACCTTTTCAATAACCCTACTCAAGTAAAATTTTGAGGATGAAATTTCTTTTAGGAGGGGATATTGTAACAACTCATGCTTTGATCACAACTTAAGACCATAATCAGGTAGCTAACTTTAGACATTTAACAATTATTTCAACCTGCCAAATGATGTAAATCGATAAAATCCTTTACAAAAATGCCTAAACAGACCCTCTCCTCACGTGGATCCCACTTTCGATCCATGCTTGTACACAGATCTGTGTATACCCACTATACACAGAATTGGGTATTAGGTCAAATGAAGTCTGACCCGATAAAGATTCCAAAAGGTAGAATATCTCTTACTTTCCTACCACACACAGATTCAAACTAAGACTATTCATTTAGGCCCACCATCGAGGACCATCAAAACTGTCACACCTAATCTGAGCTATCCATCATGTTCACAAAGGCCACCGACCACAACCATGGTGGGAGTTGCAAGAAATAAACATGTCTATAATCACAAATCAAAGACGAACTCAATGTTGAACAAAGAAGCCTTGATGGAAAGATGAGATCCATGTCATGCCACCACGCTGGCATATCCAGCCGTTTGAAGTCCTCAAAAATCTTCCGTGCACGTAATGGAGTCCTCGTCACTCCAGATAAATTTAGAAATATCTCCGCCTGCAGCTGGGAGCAGAAGGAATCTTCCAATTTATAAGAACTATCCATCCCAAATGATTGTTAGCTTCTAGAAATCTCTCATGAACAAATCTTGGGCATTGGCATTAGGGCTCATTGAAAATCTCGTAGTAAGCTAAGAAAATCATGAGAAGTTGACGAGAAGACAAATTGACGCAAACCATCTCCGTGCGGCTAAACGCATTTAATCTACAACCTTCTATCCACCATATGAGGGACCCCACATGCCCTATGGTGGATTTCAGAACCATTCAATCGACCCCGATCGATGGAACAACTGGTCAGAGCGAAATTGCCATGATCATTGGGTCATCTTCTCCAAACCGACCGAAAGAACCCAAGACCCTTAAAGTTAGTGGTTTACAAATCGAAACCGTCCAATGTGTGTCCCACCTCACCAAAAATGCATCCAGAATACCCGTTCAGGCCCATACAACCATGTAACCAAAGAAGGAAAACCTTAAGAAGAAACTCTCGACTCTTTTACCACTAACCTTAAAGTTTACCACTAACCACTAACCACTTAAAAACCTTGATCGTTAGGGAAATATTCCAAAAATATAAAGAAAAGAAAAGAATAGAAAGAGGGAAAAAGAGAGAGAGAGCAGCCAATGGAACGAGTTGCTGGCTACTACTGCAACTCAACTCGGTTGCCACAGAAAGTGAGTCCGAGTCAGATTCCAACCCACCCTATTATCAAAAGAAAAGAGGAATTAGAGGAGGATAGAGTGTAGAGAAGGAGTCTGAGGTAAGTGCTGCTAACGCATACCCAACTCAATTCACACCAGCTGAGTCAACCCCATGCCAACACGATGTTTCTCCCTCATCCCGTTCTCGTCAGTCAGTAAGCCCACCATGCTAGCAGTTCCATTTCAATAATACCATCATGCAAATCCTCAATTGAGTTACTGATCATCCACTCAGATTGATGAACCGACCAGACCCCTGTGCAGACTCACCGATTAGACACCCTATACTTTAACCACACCACTCCGCTTCAACTGGGTTGTAGCACGACCGAGTTATATTGCTGATTCCAGATAGAGTCAGAGCCGTTTTCCCTGAATGGCCAGATAAAGCTGATCCCTGCCCGAACTCATGTTTCCCTAAACGCTCTAGGAGATATTAGATACCAAATCTAACTGAGTCTGTGAACGAGATCTCTGACCGGAGTAAACTAAGATCAGGATACCATCCATCCCACCTCCTTCAACCAATGAGAGCTACATCCATCCAAGTATAAAAATCAGAACTTCATTTCCTATCTTTAAAACTCCTCTCAACTCAGTTATGAGTTGACTCATCCAGTCCCCTATCTGAGTTGAACTTGAACCCATCGTTGACATCGTGTTAAAACTGATCTCAGGAGGCCCTAAGAAGCTCATCAGATCAAAGGAAACAATAGTTTTAACACCACTACAAGTAATTTCATGAACTTTAACTCAAACAATATATTCATTGAAAGTCCTAGCTGAGTTAACTCGGTAATGACTCGCTGAAGCTTGAAACAACCTATTTAGATACTACTTGCAATGGTTTACCTAGAGGAGTACTCTCTCTTCAACCAAATGTAATACAAGTGAGTAATTGTTAATGTTCATATTACTAATAGCTTATATGTATGTAATAACTAGAAGTCTAAGCTTACATTTGTCTAAATTTTAGGACTATTTAACTCACCTCATGATTTGAGGACACAACTAGAATTGGAGTCCTCTCTTATCCAGTTGGTAAGAAGAGATTTGTCAGATCTCTAAACTTCTCATGGATCTAATTATTAATGGATGAGAGTGGTGAATATTTGGAAGTGATTCCATCACCTAACCATGCTTAGGAGACAAGGCAAATAACAGTAATTTACCAAACCCACAACCAATCATAAGAGAATTGTGAAAGTTAGGAAGGATTTCATCACCCAACCATCCCCATGGGATGATGGTGAATAACAAAATTTCCTAATTTCACAATCTCAATACATGAAATGAAGATATCTTAACATATCGCAGATCTATTGTAATTTGAGTCACAACAAACTATTAAAAAATAAAAATATTCATTCATAATCAAACTAGAATCCAAGAGAGTTCAAAAAAACATGAATCAAAATAAAGCAAACATCCCAATCACACTACAACCTTCACCTCTTAGCCCTAGCTAAGAGGTTTAACCAACCATAGACATGATTGAACTAAAGACTCTTAAACAAATCAAAAAGACCAACTAAAGAGGAAGAAGAAGAACTTCTAGACGATGGCTCCACCCTTTTTCTCCACTCCTTCAACCCTAGATGATGCTTAGGGATGCCCTAGGGACCCCTATTTATAGTTTTAGGCTTTGCACTTTCACACTATGTGGAAAAATTCGGAAACTGCCTCAAATCCGCGAAATTCACACAAACCTGCGTAACGCTCGACCTGTCGAGTGCCATCCTTAATTCTTGACTGGTCAAGTAGGATGGATTTTTAGTTGTTTTACACACTGGAGTTCGAGTCGAGCACACTTGACTGGTCGAGCCTCGACTGGTCGAGTGGAATCCTCGACTAGTCGAGCTTACGCAGGACTAGTCGAGACAGAGCCAAGACTGGTCGAGGATTACGCAATTTCACTTCAAAACTACGTTTTTCTTCATTATTGACTTGATTTCTTGGATCTTTGGAGTGTGCGTTCTTCATTTATGGTTTCATCAGATCCACTCTTGGCTATGGTGATTCTTAAGCATTAATTCCAGGCTTTTAACATCCTTTTCAATCTAAGCTCTTAAATTCACCTTGCAACACAAACATGATTAAAATATAACATTAAGCATTATCATGTTCATAAAACTAAGAAATAAATGGGGTCTAATATGCAATATTTGACCCTCAACAGTCACCAAAGTCATGAGCTTCTTGGGGATGGCTGGATATTATTGGTGGTTCATAAATGAATTCTCTCGTATCGCCCAACCCCTAACCCAGTTGATTAAAAAATGTGAAATTCAGCTTGAATAATGAAGCAAAGGAGTCTTTTTAAGAGCTTAAGAAAAGACTCACCACAACCCCCATGCTTACACTTCTAGAAGAAGGGCCTAACTACGTGGTATACAGTGACGTTTTACAAATAGGGCTAGCATGCGTACTCATGCAGAATGAGAAGGTGATCGCCTACGCTTCCGGGCAATTAAAGAAACAAGAAGAAAATTATCTTACCCATGATCTAGAGCTCGACGCAGTAGTCTTTGCCTTGAATATTTGGAGGAATTACTTATAAGGGGAAGAATTCGAATTATTTCATGATCACAAGAGCCTGAAGTATATCTTCACGTAGAAAAATCAAAACATGTGGCATCATTGATGGATGGAAACATTGAAGGACTTCAAATTTGAAGTATCCTATCATCATGGCAAGACAAACCTCATAACGGATGCCTTAAGTCGAAAGAAGAAACATAAAGTTATGGGCAACCTCATGATAAGGGAATGAGAAATGTTGCATCTCATTCAAGGTTATGGAGCAAAATTTTCCTTTAGTGAGTTGAGTATACTAGTAGCTTCATTGGTCATAGAACCAACATTGATTCGTCACGTCATTGAATCTTAGGAATAGGATGAATCACTGAAGAATTTGAGGCTGAGGTGCGAAAATGAAGGAAGGCAGGACTGGAATGTTAGCGCAGACGGTGGCCTGAGATACTGAGGCCTTATTTGCATACCGAAAGTGCTGCTTTAATACTGGACGAAGCACATAAATCTCGTTTCACAGTTCACCCCAGTAGTACAAAATGTATCAGGATGTCAAACGTCAGTACTAGTGGGAAAATATGAAGCGTGATATTGTAGAATACGTTGCAAAATGTCTCACCTACCAGCAAGTAAAGGCAGAACACTGCAAGCCGCTAGGCCTCCTACAGCCATTGCCACTCACTAAATGGAACTGGGAATGCATCAGCATGGATTTCATCTTAGGACTCCCAAATACACATAGGAATCATGACTCCATTTGGGTCATAGTTGATAAACTGACCAAGTCAGCTTAGTTCCTCCCTATACGTGTGAATAATTTAGTTGAAGACTTAGCTAAGTTGTATATCTAAGAGATTGTTTATGCTTATGGCATTCCATGGGAAATCGTGTCTGATTGCGACACCAGGTTCACCTTCACCTTCTGAAGAAGGCTGTAAGAAGCACTAGGCACTGAGTTGAAATTTAGCATGACATTTCACCCACAGACAGACGGTCAGATGAAAGGGTAAATCAAGTGCTAGAAGATATGTTGAGAGCATGTATGCTTGACTTCAAGGGCAGTTGGGATGAGCACATTCATCTTGCAGAATTCGCATATAACAACAGTTTTTAAACCAGCATTGGCATGACACCGTTCGAAGCTCTATACGGACGACCATGTCGAGCACCGTACTGCTAGGTTGAGATTGGAGAGAAGAGCTTACTAGGGCCAAAGATAGTCTAGGAGATGACGGAAAATATAGACATAATTCGAAGACACCTCCTACGGTTCAGAGGAGGCAGAAAAGTTAAGCAACCAATAATGGGTAGGATCTGGAATTTGTAATTGGGGTTCATGTGTTCTTGATGATCTCTCCTATGAATGGAATTTTGTGATTCAGGAAGAAAGGAAAGCTCTCCCCCTGATTTGTTGGACCTTTTGAAATTATGGATAGGGTAGGAGCCGTTGCATACCGTGTCGCCCTACCACCAAAATTCACCAACGTTCATAATGTTTTCCACATATCCATGTGGAAGAAATGTGAATCGGATACGTCTCATATCATTAATTGGGAGGAGGTGGAGCTAAACAACGACGCTAGGTACATCAAAGCCCCATTTCGCATACTAGATCACAAGGAGCAAATCCTGTGCACCAAGACCATTCCATTGGTGAAGGTTCTCTGGTCACATCACGGAATGGAGGATGCAACATGGGAGCATCGAGTTGAGATGGAAGAGAAGTATCCACACCTTTTCAACAACCCTACTCAGGTAAAATTTCGAGGAGTAAATTTCTTTTTGGAGGGGAGATTGTAACAACTCGTGCTTTGATCACAACTTAAAAGCAGAATCCGGTAGCTAACTTTAGTCGTTAAACAATTATTTCAACCCACCAAACGACGTAAATCAGAAAAATCCTTGTAAACATACTTAAATAGACCCTCCAAGGAGATCAGATGATGCAGATTTCTCGGATCCTCACGTGGATCCCACTTTCGATCCACACTTGTGGAAGGATCTGTGTACACCCACTGTACATAGAACTGGGTATTAGGTCAAATGAAGTCTAACCCGATAAAGAATCTGAAAAGTGAAATTTTTCTTGCTTTCTTGCCACACGTGGATTCAAACTGACTGTTCATTTGGGCCCACTATCGAGGACCATCAAAACTATCACACCCAATCTGAACCATCCATCATACTCAGCAAAGGCCGTCGACCACAACCATGGTGGGAGTGCAAGAAATAAACATGTCTGTAACCACAAATATAAGACAAACTCAGTGTTGTACAAAGAAGTCTTGATGGAAAGATGAGATCCACGTCATGCCACCACGCTGGCATTTTCAGCCATTTAAAGTCATTGGAAATCATCTACGCACGTAATGGAGTCCACGTCACGCCAGTCAAATCTAAAAATATCTCCGCCTATAGCTGGGAGCGGAAGGAATCTTCCTATTTATAAGAACAATCCATCCCAACCAATTGTTAGCTTCTAGAAACCTCTCACGAACAAATCCCGGGCATTGGCATTAGGGCTCATTAAAAATCTCGTAGCTAGCCGAGAAAATCATGAGAAGTTGACGAGAAGATAGATTGGCGCAAACCATCTCCGTACGGTTAAATGCATTTAATCTACAGCCTTCTACTCATCGTATGAGGGACTCCACACTCCCTCTGGTGGATATCATAACCGTTCAGTCGACTCTAATCGATGGATCAACCGGTTAGAGTGAAATCACCATGAACGTTGGGTCATCTTCTCTGAACCGACTGAAAGAACCCAAGACCCTTAAAGTTAGCGGTTTACGAATCTAAACTGTCCAATGCATGTCCCACCTCACTAAAAATGCATCCAGAATACCTGTTCAGGCCCATGCAACCATCTAACCAAAGAAGGAAAACCTTAGGAAGAAACTCTAGATTCTTTTACCACTAACCACATAACTAATCCCGTGATTAGTTTAGAAGTGTCTAGAAGTAGATCGGAGTGCTTAAATACCCCGATCGTTAGGGAAACATTCCAAAAATAGAAAGAAAAGAATAGAATAGAAAGAGGGAAAGAGATAGAGAGAGAGAGAGCAACAACAATAGCTGGAACGAGTTGCTAGATACTACTGCAACTCGACTCGATTGCCACAGAAAGTGAGTTTGAGTCAGATTCCGACCCACCCTATTATCATAAGAGAAGAGGAATTAGAGGGGGAGAAAGTGTAGAGAAGGAGTCTCAGGTAAGGGCTACTGATGCATGCCCAACTTAGTCCGCACCAGCTGAGTCAACTCCATGCCAACACACTGTTTCTCCCTCATCCAGTTCTCGTCAGTCGGTAAGCCCACCATGCTTGCATTTCCATTTCAATAATACCATCATTTAAATCCTCAATCGAGTCACTCACCATCCACTAGGATTGATAAACCGACCAGACCCCTGTGCAGACTCACTGACTAGACACCCTAAGCTCTAACCACACCACTCCGCTTCAATAGGGTTGCAGCATGACCGAGTTATAGTGCTGATTCCAAACAGAGTCAGGGTCATTTTCCCTGAATGGCTAGATAAAGCCAACCCCCACCCGAACTCATGTTTCCCCAAACGCTCCAGGAGATATTGGATAACGACTCGAACTGAGTTCATGAACGAGTTCTCTAACCAGAGCAAACTAAGATCAAGATACCATCCATCCCACCTCCTTCAACAGATGAGAGCTACATCCATCCTGGTATAAAAATTAGAACTCCATTTCCTATCTTTGAAACTTCTCTCAACTTAGTTACGAGTTGACTCATCCAGTCCCTTTCTAAGTTGAAATTGAACCCATCATTGACATTGTGTTAAAACTAATCTCAGGAGGCCCTGAGAAGCTTATCAGATTAAAGGAAACAATGGTTTTCACACACTACAAGTAATTTCTTGAACTTTAACTCAAACAGTATATTCATTGAATGTCTCGGTTGAGTCAACTTGGTAATGACTCGCTGAAGCTTGAAACAACCTATTTAGATACTACCTGCAATGGTTTACCTAGAGGAGTACTCTCCCTTTAACCAAATACAATAGAAGTGCGTAATTGTTAAAGTTCATATTACTAATAGCTTATGTGTAAGTAATAACTAGAAGTCTAAGCTTACATTTGTCTGAATTTTAGGACTATTTTACTCACGTCATGAGGACATCCAAATCAAGGATAACACCCACCCAAGGTGAGGAACATCCCCTATTGCTTCTTTCATTCTTAGATTTCTATGTTTGCTTAAACCTCAAATGTAGAGAATTCTAAAAAAATAAAATAAATAAATAATAAATTCTAATTTCATTCGTCCTATTCATAGTTGTGTTGATTTTCATGAAGTAACTCTTTTAATCCCTATTTCACAAATTCTATATTCATTAATCATGTGTATAAAGTATTGTCTTATAATTTCCATGCCACATTTATGATTGTTTGCCTATGGGTACATCTCTACTAGATATGACAAGAATGAAAATTTTCATTCTAAGTTACCTATAAATGGTGTAGTGAAGGATTACCTTCATTGCTTTCTATATTCTCTAATTTCCAATTTAGTTGACTCTATCATGTGGGTAGATCTTAGAATATTGTGAATGAGAATTTGATTCTAAGTAGTACACAAAGTGATGTTTGGAATCCCATCTTTCATAATTATTATTGATTAACCATGGGACTAAAATTTCTCTTGTCAACTCTACATTATGGATATATTTCTAAGGATACGAATTGAGCCTTACAACTCTTGTTTCATTATACATTGTGATTTGTATAAAGAATGTACATGGGAAGTCTTTTTAAGAAATGAAGAAGGGCTTTTAAATAATTCAAATGATATGATCCCACTTAGGAATTTACATGACACTTGGTGAGCCCTCTTTTGAGTTTAAAGAAATTATAGAAGTTCATATTGAACTCATGGATGGATGCTTAATCTTGTTAAGAATCTTATGACCTAATCACATCTACAATTTGAAAAGATTTCTTGTCCAACTAAAGAAATGTACATAGATGTTATGGTGCATAACTTCCACGCCTGACATGTGAGCTTTACTGAGTGTTCATCATAAGTCACATCCCGTTGGGTTTGCTAACTTCCACACCTAAGTTTGACCATCAGGATATGTGCATTTCCACCACTGTGGACTGCTCACCCTTTATAAGAGGCTTTTCTAGGTTTAGAACCTCCTCAGGTGTATCCTGAGTATTTTTCCAAGAGGTAAGATATCCTTGGGTGCACTCACTTACATGGTCATTTTCAGGTAGTCTATGTACTTCAGGTGACGTTTTCTTTTGACAGTTGGATGTGCATCCCCAGATTTGTGACTTGAGCATACATTCACACATCCATGCATATGTATATATGATATTTCTATTTTATGAAATGGATATGCTAGTTTAATCTACATTGGAATGATTTGATATGCTTAAATCTTTGAGAAAAATTCCCACTGATTTTTCACTCACCCAATCATGCGGTTGCACCAAATAGACATAGGTATGATGGCAGATGGAGACCCCTATGATGGGACTCCATGGATGGCTGAGGAGGAGCTTGGTGAGGAGGACCTATATGCCGACATGGTTGACTTGTTGGAGCTCAATTGATATCTTAGGATTTACTTTCTTTCATATTTCAGACTTTATATCTTACTTACATTTTGAGGATTGTAATTAAAATCCCCTGTTGAGGGATTTCACTTTTATATCTTACCCTACATTTACGTATGTTGAAATCTTTTAATTTTGCTTTTGTAAGTTTATATTGTGGTTACCTTTCTTAATGATATGAGAATTGTTAATTGTAAAATGAATGTTAGGTCACTTCATAATGTAATCCTTGGGTTCTTGTACTCGAGCGATCGTCCTCGGGTTATAAGAACCAGGGTGTTATAGGTGCTTGGCTTGATGTCCAACAACCATTTCAAGTCACCCTCGACCAGTTGAACGTTGTGCTCGACCGGTCGAACAGGGCCCTCGACTAGTCGAGCAGGGCCTTTGACCAATCAAAGAATGGTTTTATCCGATCTAGCCCAAAATTTGAAATTTGGTTAATTTTTAGACGAGTCAAAGGAGACCTTAAACTAGTCGAAGCAACAAATTTTTAGCCTATAAATAGAGGCCTTTTCTCATTTTGAAATTACTCATTCAAGCCATGAAAAGCCTTCACTTTAAGAGAGAAAAGTCCACATCTTCTTCAAGCTATTGCACGGTATTTTAAATCCTTTTTAATATAGCTTTTTTTTTTGTAATTTCTTGATCTCTTTTTTGAATCTTATGTTATAAAGGGAGTTTATACTCTTCTTTATGAGATGTAAGGAATTCAAACAAGTACCTTAAAGTTTAAATTAATTTAAAATTAATTTAGAACCTAGAACCCTTGGTTGTGTTATTAGACATTGAACATTTCTACATCAAGTGTAACGGTTCTATGTGCTACACTAAAGAGCGTCTTCAGAAGAAGATAAGTATTATTCTTTATTCACTTTTAGTTTATTTGAGATATCCAGGAAATCTCATGTATTGATTTTGACTAAGATAGCTAGAAAATCTTAGTGTAGGGTTTTGATTGTTATAGCCCTTCTAAAATCACAACTGTATAGGTTTTAAAGTGAACCTGAGAAAACCTTGATTATTAGTGAACGCCAATATCATGTGGGTTGTGATTATTAGGAGTGGAGTAGGTGTGGCTGTTTAAGAACAGTTGGTGTACACACCGAACCACTATAACTCCTAGTGTTTTATGGTGAATGATGTATGTGATGTATATATGGTGAACGATTGTAATCTTTTTATGTACATGTGGTGAATGCTTGTAATAGATAACTTTATTTCCTTTTCCTCTTATTTTAGTTTGTGATCTTGATCCTTACTAAGTTCATGAAATCAAGTTGTCCTACCTAAAACCTTGGTTTTTGGTGTAAAGTTGTCCTATGAACACAGTTTGAATCAATTTATCAATACTATTACAATTGAGATCTCTAATTAGTTCTGATTTATTTAATCTTTCATTTCTTTAATTTTTTAATTAGCATAGCCCTATTCACACCCCCCACTCTAAGACTGATAGCTCGCCTCTTATAGTATTTTTTTGAACTGTAAACTTTCCTCAGTTGTAGTCCTGTACTCTGGATAGACATATTTCACTTTCAACTAATGTTTATTCCAGGGTACATCGCATACTATATTTTAATTCTACGAACTGCTGAAATGCTAGTTGAAACGAATTGTAAAATCTCACTTTTGGAAAACATAAGTGGCACACGGGATGTCGAGAGTCGAGTATCTACTCGACCCTTGAAATCCGGGGTGTTATAGGTGGTATCAGAGCATGGTTTCGAATTAAACTGGGCCATGGGCTGTGGACTTTCCATAACGCATTCGCTGACGTGGGAGGGAACGCTAAAACTTATTTACACTAAACCTTAGGACCGAACCCTCATTTATCTCGAATATTCAAGTCATAGTTTAGGATTTGGACTTAGAAGGAACTTAAACCAAGAGAAAATAGTTGCAATGGTACTAGGGACTGGACCTTTGAACACTAAGGGGCGCTTTTGGCTCACACTTAGCCCAAAGCTCATAAATTTGACATTATAACCAAATATAATTGAGCTAGGTGACCAAAGTAGCTCGCCCTACCCTAAATTTATGTATAGAACGTCTGATAACCCATTTTGGTTCATGAGATACGTCTATTTCAAATTCTAACGGTCCGGATCATCTCTGCTCTTGTTTGGAAAATTTTTTGGCCAACTTGAATCATCGAATGATCAAGCCGAAGCCAAATTGTGAGAATAGGAGAACTATATACCCAGAAAATTCTAGGTTTACTACAAAACAACACCACTAGGACCAAATGGAACACCAACAAGATCGTTGTGCAAGCCTAGAGAGGCTGACCAATCAAGGCAATGATGCTACAAGAGTGTGCTTGTAGTTCCAATTGCCGATGGGCCATGAGGCCATGACAAATGCGTCGCCCCCACCCAGAAATTTAGTAAAAATGGTTAAGGAGTGGCGGGCCACTACCATTGGGCGTGCCCTCGCCGAAAAAGGGGCATATAGTGGCGAAGCCACCGCTATTTTGGCATGCCCACACGAGGGGAGGAAACAGATGGTGGCGGGGCTATATATGCTATCTTATCTAGTTCCTAGGTTGTCAAATTTTGTAGTGCCAAAACCTCTTGGAATCTATATCTTGTTTAAACTGTTATTATAAGATTAACTTCATGTCATCCTTACCAAGCTTGTCTACATTCAAGTACAAGATCAAGAAGTTCAAGTACAACATCAAGAAGTTCACTTTCAATAACAAGAAATTCAAGTACAAGATCAAGAGGTTCAAGAATAAGAAGTTCAAGTACAAGATCAAGTCTTCAAGCTTCAACTACTTCAAGAGAATGATATGCAATAAATCAATCTCACAAGTAAGGTTTTTTTTACCCTAGATTGACCTTAGGATAAGTCATACAATTTGTACTTATATCATAAGTCATTTGATAATTTTATAGGTCATTTATTGACCAGTCCTAGTCTTAGTTCGACTACTCCAGACACTGGCTTGACCAGTCTAAGAATTTTCTTGACCAGTCTAAGGTTGTTGTGGATTTTTCAGAATTTTCTTTTGGACCCTCGACCAGTCCTGGAGACTGCTTAACTAGTCGAGTGAACAGTGCTCGACCAGTCGAGCAGGTTTGACTAAAAGTCCAATAACATTTCTGGATCTCACTCGACCAGTCGAGTGCAGTGCTCGACAGTCGAGTAGGCCACTTGACCAGTCGAGCAAGCCACTCGACCAATCGAGTAGCAATCTTATCTTATCGCGCCAGAAATTTTGAAATGTTGTTAGTCCTTTAACCAGTTGAGCTGACCACTAGGCTAGTCGAGTGAACAGTATTTTTGCCTTTAAATTGAGGATGACTTTCAGAGTTTTTTAATTCATTCAAACATATTCAAGTCACAACTCTGAGAAACTAGTCCCCACATTTGAGAAGCTAATTGGTTAGTATTTAAGATTTCTTTTAATAGCTTATTGTATTTGAATTTGTGATCTCTATTCAATTCTATTTCTTTTGAAAAGGGAATATTGATTTTACCCTTTTAAGATCAAAATCAAATCAAGCTAGCCCAGGTTGATTTAATCTAAAAATCATTTAGACCTAAGAACCCTTTCATATGTGAGATTAGACATTGAACATCTACACTGAATTGGTTCTGTCGGGCTTCATTAGAAGAAGAATCTTCAGATAAGTACACTTTAATTTTCTGTATTTGGTTTGTAAGATTGTCAGAAAATCTTTCTTTTTTGGTTTTGACTGAGATAGCCAGAAAATCTTAGTGAGTGGGGTTGTAAATTGTGGTAGCCCTCTGAAAACACAATTGTGAAGGTTTTAGGTGAACCTTGGAAAACCTATTTCATAGTGAAAGCTAATATCCCGTGGGTGAGGATATTGGGAGTGGAGTAGTTGTGTGGTTGTTTTCTAATAGTTGGTGTACACACAAGCGAACCACCATAATTGCTGGAGTTGTGGCGAATGTTTATTATTGTGCATTTATGGTAAATGATTATAATTTATTTTCTGCACATGTGGTGAATGTTGTAGTAGCAGTAGATATTTATTTCTGTTTTATTCTTTATTCCTCTATATTGGTTTGGGACTTTGATACACAGACTATTCTAGAAATCAGGTTGTCCTACCATAAGCCATTGGTTTTTGGTGTAAGGTTGTCCTTAGAACAACATGATAGGTAGTTTATTATATTTAACTGCAAATCGACCTGATATTGCATTCAGTGTAGGAATCTGTGTTAGATATCAATCGAACCCTAAAGAGTCTCACCTGATTGCTGTAAAGTGCATTTTAAGATATGTCACAAGTTCGACCACACTTGGCCTTTGGTATCATCATAATACTAATGTTCAATTAGCTGGTTATTCATATGCTGATTAGGCTGGTAATATTGATGACCGCATGGCTACCAGTGATGGATATTTTTATGTCAGAAACTGTTTAGTTTCTTGGCATAGCAAGAAACAAAGTTCTGTATCTCTTTCCACAGCTGAGGCAGAGTATGTTGAAGCTGGTAATGCTTGTACCCAACTTGTGTGGATGAAGAGAATGTTGAGTGATTATGGATTTGCGAAAGATACTATGGTTTTGTATTATGACAATTTTAGCATAATTAACATTTCTAAAAATTCAATTCAACATTCACGAACTAAGCATATTAACATTAGATATCATTATATTCATGAATTAGTTGAAGATAAGATTATTTCAGTGGATTATATTCAGACTGAAAATCAACTTGCTGACATATTTAGAAAGTCGCTTGACAGAAACAGGTTTGCTAAGTTGAAATTGGATATGGGCATGTGCAATATGAACTAAAATGTTTATGTTTATTTGTACAATATTGCATGTTTTTATTTTATTCTATTTTTGTAAATTTTCTAAATTTTAAAATATGAAAATATGCTGAATTTTTGAGGTGTTCGACTAGTCGAGTACACACTCGACCAGTCGGCCCGCTCGGCTTTGGGGGTTTTTATTGCCTAAAAAGCAATTTCTTTTCATTTGCTTCATCTTCCTAACCAGCCCTAGCACGATCGGTCGAACCCACCTTCGATTCCTCCATGGTTAGTGCATCATTTTCGATTTCTTTATAGATTTGAGTAATTTGCACTTCCATTTCCTTGTTTTTCTTGTCTATTTTAAGGTTTATGGTGGTTTGGTGGGTTTTCTAGCTAAAAATATGATTTACTTAAAACCCTTCTTCCTCTTTTACAATCATTGTATTCCTTATTTTTCTTATTGCAATAAAGAGTATAAATAAGAAGAAAGGATCTCGTGGTCCCTCTTCTTCTCGTTCCCTCGTTCCGCTCCTATCATGATGCGCCATCTTCGGTCACCCGAAGAAGATCCCGAGTATGTGTAGGATATTCGCTTACGCAACGTGATAATTGAACGGACAGTTAACACTGATCATTTGGCACCTTTTGGTATTATTCCACTCCTTTAATCTGTAGGATGAGATAACATTTTACATTAGGGCGGTCCTGCATACCGTTCCATTATGCAGGCCATGTATGCGTGCATTAGTGACTTCTCTACTGAGAATCTAACATTTACCATTGCTACTAGAGAAGGTCCAATTGATGTGGACCGTCACTTAATTTGTGGATTAATGGATCTTCCAGTTAATGATGACAGTATTCCTATTTATATTCTTGTAGCAAAACCGTCTGAATCTAAGAAAAAAATGCTCATTAGAATTTTATGCAACATAAATGCAGAATGGAGTTCTGGGAATGCGCTCGCTTCCAAGTTTATGTTACCTAGATACAGGGTTCTCCACCGAATTTTTATTTCTAACGTTTACCCTAGATCTGGTAGTAAGACTAAGCTCACTACTTTCATGGCTCGTATTCTTCATTCTATTGTTACTGTTGTCTCTATTTGTCTTCCATCTCTTATCTGTTACATCATTATTTTGTTTTGTCTCTATCCAGGTCATAGTGATATACATTTTGCCTATCTTATGATTGTACTAGTCACCCATAGTCTTGTGGCTATGCCTATTGAAGAAGCTCCGATTAACCATCTACCATTCAACAACTCAAACATAAATAAGATGAATTTGAGGTTGGCTCCAAGCCAAGTTGATGTAGGTGCGGGAGGAGAAGCTGAAGCAACTGAAGAGGAGGATGCTTTACCTCCAGATGATGTCAATATGGATGACATATTTGATGAGATTGAGTCTGACTCTACAGCTGATCCTGATTATAAGCCTTTTGACTTTGATGCGCATTTGCGATCTCTTGAGGAGAAGGTAGAGGGTATGCATGTGTACCAAGAAACTCAATTTAAATACATGCATAAATATCTTAGGTGCATTAACAAGGGACTACATTAAATTGATCCTTCCATACCTGCTCCTTCCTTTGGTTCAGATTAGTATTGAATTTCTGATTTGTAATAACTTTTATACTTGGATTTCTCTTGACTCTATATGCTTGGACATGTTTTCTTATTTTTGTGGACATGTTTTTCATGGTTATCTTGACAATGTTTATATTATCTAGAACTTACTTCTTACTCTCATTACTCATTGCTCTTATTCTACTCTTATATTTCCATTATTTATGTGCTCTTTCCTTTGTCATATTGTGACAAAAAGGGGGAAAATTTGTGTTGGTATGTCTATCTAATGATGTTGGATTCTATGGAGTGGAAGATGTGAAGATGTGGTTTTTTTTTTATCTGTATTTGTTCATATACAGGTATTGTAAGTAATTTCTTCCCTTGTCTTAGATTCTATGGAGTAATGTAGTAAGGGGGAGTATTGATCTTTGCTGACCATTTTTTCACTAGTGCATGATTCTTTATTGATCTAATTAGTGCATGATTTTTTATTGATCTTACTAGTACATGATTCTTTATTGATCTAACAGGTGAATGATTCTTCATTGATCCAACAAGGGCATGATTCCTTGGTCTTGGTTTGTTTTGCCACAAATTTGACAAAGGGGGAGATTGTAAATGCTATCTTATCTAGTTTCTAGGTTGTCAAATTTTGTAGTGCCAAAACCTCTTGGAATATGTATCTTATTTAAACTGTTATTATAAGATCAACTTCATGTCATCCTTGCCAAGCTTGTCTACATTCAAGTATAAGATCAAGAAGTTCAAGTATAACATCAAGAAATTCACTTTTAAGAACAAGAAATTCAAGTACAAGATCAAGAGGTTCAAGAACAAGAAGTTCAAGTACTAGATCAAGCCTTCAAGCTTCAACTACTTTAAGAGAATGATATGCGATGAATCAATCTCACAAGTAAGGTTTGTTCGACCCTAAATTGACCTTAGGATAGGTTATACAATTTGCACTTATATCATAAGTCATTTGATAATTTTATAGGTCATTTTTTGACTAGTCCTAGTCTTAGTTCGACTAGTCCAGACTCTAGCTCGACCAGTCTAAGAATTTTCTCGACCAGTCTAAGGTGGTTGTAGATTTTTTAGAATTTTCTGTTGGACCCTCAACCAGTCCTAGAGAGTGCTTGACTAGTTGAGTGAACAGTGCTCGACCAGTCGAGTAAGCTCGACTCATAGTCCAACAACATTTCTGGGTCCCACCGACCATTCGAGTGTAGTGCTTAACCAGTTGAGCAGGCCACTCGACCAGTCTAGTAGCGATCTTATCTTATTGCGTCAGAAATTTTAAAATGTTATTGATCCTTCGACCAGTCGAGCTGACCACTAGGCCAGTCAAGTGAACAGTATTTTTGCCTATAAATTAAGGACGATTTTCAGAGTTTTTCAATTCATTCAAATATATTCAACTCACAACTCTAAGAAACTTGTCCCCACATTCAAGAAGCTAATTGGTTAATATTTAAGATTCTTTTAATAACTTTATTGTATTTGATTTTGTGATTTCTATTCAATTCTATTTCTTTTAAAAAGGGAATATTGATTTTACCCTTTTTTAGATCAAAATCAAATCAAGCTTAATCTAAAAATTATTTAGACCTAAGAACCCTTTCATATGTGAGATTGGAAATTGAACATCTACATCGAATTGGTTCTACCGAGCTTCATCAGAAGAAGAATCTTCAGATAAGTACACTTCAATTTTCTGTATTTGGTTTGTAAGATTGCCAGAAAATCTTTCTTTTTTGGTTTTGACTGAGATAGCCAGAAAATCTCAGTGAGTGGGGTTTTTAATTATGGTAGCCCTTTGAAAGCACAATTGTGAAGGTTTTGGGTGAACCTTGTAAAACCTATTTTATGGTGAAAGCCAATATCCCGTGGGTGAGGATATTGGGAGTGTAGTTATGTGGTTGTTTTCTAATAGTTGGTGTACACACAAGCGAACCACTATAATTGTTAGAGTTATGGTGAATGTTTATTATTGTGCATTTGTGGTGAATGATTATAATTTATTTTTTGCATATGTGGTGAATGTTGAAATAGCAGTAAATATTTATTTCTATTTTATTCTTTATTCCTATGTATTGGTTTGGGACTTTGATACACAGACTGTTCTAGAAATCAGGTTGTCCTACCATAAGCCATTGGTTTTTGGTGTAAGGTTGTCCTTAGAACAACATCTGTATCAACCTCTCAATACTTGTGGATTTGAGGTTGTTATTTATTTCTGCTATTTGAGATTGATAAGTGTTATTAAGTGTTATCTTGTTCTAGTTATTTCTTAATTCCACATTTAAATTTTAATTTGGCATAATCCTATTCACTCCCCCTCTAGGACTCTTAGCTCGGCCTTTTCAGGGGCCACCGTTAGTTTGACGAGACCCTGCTGATGCAGTTAGAAGGTAGTAAGGTCCCCGCTAGTTCGGCAGGACCATGTCGGTTTAATCAGACTATGACGGGGATGCCTCTAGTTTGGCAAGACCCCGCCGGTACCCAACTTGAGTGGGGCCCCCAAAACACATGTGGGCCCCTTCCTGCTTGGCCTCTTTTAAACCCTATGTGCCCTAAACCTCCATTTTCAACCCTTCCTAACCCCAATCAAGCCTCCATTCTTGCCTTATTTCAATTCAAAACTCTTTCTCAAGACCCACAAACCCACCTTCTTTAAGGTCCTCCATTTCCAAACACCTAAAGTCTTCCTTTCCTTCATTTCCTTCACCTCTAGGTCCTCTTACTACAAAATCTCCCAACCAAACACCATCCTCTTACCTTGTCCCTCTTCTAAACCCATCTTCCTCAAGGCCACCAACTTCTCACATTTCACCACTTTATTCTTCTAATGTTTCTAAGCACTTTTCATGTTGGACACAAATCTTAAAGCTTAAGGGATAAAGAGTTATAATCAAACTAAAACTTACTATAAATAGTAAAAAAATGGAAATAAAGTGGATTTTTAAACACTAAACTAATGGAATATCATAAAATAACCAATTTATTTGGCTATAGTAGCTTCTCCTACCCCAAATTCATATAGGGCACATCGAGTAACTCATCCTACATTGCAAGATACACCTATTTCAAACAATAAGTGGCAGCGCACCCTCGCCGATTTAGTCTAGTGGGCAACGAGACCATATCTCCCCCCCCCCCCCCCCCCCCCAAGTTCACAACCACAAGTGCAGGGTCGCGATGTAGTAATAATCTTAGTAAGACCAAGGTCGAATCCATAAGGACTAATTTTGTGTGTCTATTCTGAAAGTAATTAGAAACAAAACTAGGAGAAGATTTAACCTAAATCAGGAAAGTATGGAGTAATTGTGAGATAATGAATTTAGAAACTTAAGAATTTAAAGGTGGAAATTAGGGTTTCTAGGGATCCACTTGCAGCTATTAGGATGTTTCCTTATTTGATTTAAAGCACTCAATTGGAATTAGAGTCCTTATCTTATCCAATTGGAAGATATTCAATAAACTCAGATCTGAACTTCCATTGACTTAATTCTCAACGAATGAATGTCGTGAGGATTGGAAGTGATTCCATCACCTAACCATGCCTAGGAGAGTATGGTAGACAATAGGATATACCGATCCAATAACCATCATGGGAGAATTATGAAGAATATAAGGAATTCCATCACTCAGCCATGCCCAAGAGACGATGGAGAACAACAAGATTTCTTATTTTCACAAAATCCAAACAGAAAAAGAAAATACTTCAAGTTATTGCAGATCTATTTTAATTTAAGTCACAACAAACTATTAAAAACTAAAAGTATTCCTTAAATATCAAACTAGAATAAAAGGAGTTCAATAATAACCCTGGATATCTTAAAAAGACTTAGGAAACCCCTATTTATAAGGCAAGTTCCATAAAATCACAAAATTGGATCAAATTTACGTAATCCGTGTAAACATTACGTAACCAGTTCGACGTCATCGAAGGGGTTTAAATCCAGAAGTCACAACTTTTCTTCTTTTGCACTGTGTAAGTCTCTGTGTCATTAAACCGTCCTTCGATGTTATCGACCAAAGCTTTGATCGATTGAACAAGTCTTCGAGTCTTCGAGAATGTGTCCAAAACAGTCTAGTGAGTTGCTTCAATTTCTTCAATAAATTCGATGCCATCGAGCAGTCTTCGATGTCATCGAGCACCTTCCTTTTAGTCATCGAACATTCTTCGATTGATCGAGAAAAGCACCTAATATGTCTAGCAACCAACTTGATTTTCCCTCATAAATTCGATGTCATCGAACGGTTCTCGTTGGCACGGTCTTTGTGATTTCTGCACTTATTCTTTCAACTTCCTTCCTTTTCCACTTGGTTTTCTTGGATCTTGGAACCTTAAAATCTTCAATCTTGGTCCTCACAAGTCTATTCTTTGCCTCGATGACTTTTGAGCACTAAACCCATGCTTTTAACATTCTTTTCAATCTAAGCTCTTAAATTCACCTTGCAACACAAATACATGTAAAATATACCATTAAGCCATATTATATTTGTAAAACCAAGAGATAAATGGGGGATAATATGTAATATTTGACCCTCAACACAACTCTCAATGAGCATTTTGCGAGTCCCAAGCAAAATATGTGATAAATAATCTTCAATCTCAGTTCAAAACTTTTTACAAAGACAATCTTTGTTTACTCAATATGAATGGGTAGAGATAAGATACGAAAGTGAGATTTGAAAACCCTAGAACCGAATCACATAGGTAACCAATCAAGTAAGTTCTTTGTCTATCAAATCAGAGTGTAAGTCTATTTACCATATTTTTCAATGTGCTCAGTGAAAATCAACTTACCTTCCGTATGAATACAATCGTTTCATAATGTTATCCATGCTCATCATTTCAAGATTTATTTGAACTCAAGTACTGATTCCAAACTCATCCACTTCTCCTTCTTTTTACAGTTTTTTATTTTATATCGACGATCAATTCTTATCCATTCTTTATTTTTGCTTTCTTTTCTAGATTTTTCATTCCTTTCATTCTTTTTCATGACCTCTTTGTTGATCTCCTGTTTTTTTAACTAGTTCTTTTCTTCTTTTAAGATAGATAAAATTCTCCAGACTCGATTCTCACCATCTATCAATGATTCACATACTAACAATCAAAAATTTTAGTGCATCTTACAAAAGACAAATTGAATGTGTTCTTTGATCTAGATTAACATGATATTCAAACTACCTCTAAAATAATTACGCGCAAGAACTTAGGTGGTAAATTACTTAGATGATTAGACTCTAGAAATTCAAGATTCAATCTCTATCTTATCATACTCAAAGCATTCTTAAGTACACAAGTCATCGCTTTCCAAATGGATTTTAACTTGAAGCATTGAAAATTTTCAAACATTTTGCCTGAAACTAAGGAAAACACTGATTAGGTCACCTAATCCCCCACTCCCCCCACAAAAATTCTACATTGTCCTCAATATATAAGATATAAGTATGTGATGCAAAAGAGGCAATGAAAATAAAGGAGATGGTGTTGGAAAGGTAGTACATGGAAGAAGGAATTTGGAAACTTTCTACAGATCTTAGCATAAAATGGGTTAGCACAAAAATGAAACTTAACAGAGTATAAGTAAACTATCCTAAAACAGCGAAAAGAAACTACCCTAGTCCTATGAAAGCGATAGACCTTCCTATACCTCCATCAAACTAGGAGATAAATCCTGGTATATAGGATTAGTCAGAGGTATGGGCATGTCTTCTGAATCAAATTTCTCAACAAATGGCTTTAATCGATGTTCATTTACTTTGAATTCATTGCCATTATTTGGATTCTTTATCTCGACTGCCCCATGAGGATAAACTTTAGTAATAGTGAAAGGGCCGGTCCAATGACGTCGGAGCTTACCCGGAAAGAGATGTAAATAAGAATTGTACAAATGACTTTTTGGCCAATCAAGAATGATTTTCAAAGGATGTTTTTATCATGGAACACCATCCTGTCCTAGTAAATTCTTGAGTTCTCGTATGCGTCATTCCGGATCTCCTCTAGTTAGCTTGCGTAGCGATCCAACATTGTCTAAATCCAAATTTAGATTCTTAATTGCCCAGTGGCTCTATGTTCCAGCTCCACAGGTAAGTGACAAGCTTTCCCATAGGCAAGTCTAAAGGGAGACATTCCAATAAGAGTTTTAAATGTGACACGGTAAACCTATAAAGCGTCGGTCAATTAGATTGACTAATCCTTACAGTCAGGGTTAACCGTTTTCTCTAAAATTTGTTTAATCTCCCTATTAGAAGTCTCAGCTTGCCCACTTGTTTGTGAGTGGTATGGAGTGCTCACCTTGTGAGAGATGTCATATTTATTCATTAAGTTTGCAAATGGCCTATTATAAAAATGTGAGCCTCCATCACTAATAATGGCCCGAGGCATTTCGAACCGGGAAAGAATGTTTTTCTTTAAGAATTTAATGACTGTCTGATGTCATTGTTCTAGCACAGGATCACCTTGACCCATTTAATGGCATAGTCTATGGCTAATAAAATGTATAAATTCCCATGAGATTGAGGGAATGGTCCCATGAAATCGATGTCCCAACAATCAAATACTTCGATTATGAGAATATGGTTTAAAGGCATCATATTTTGATGAGAAAATGCTCCCAAGTTTTGACAATGATCACAAGCTTTGTAGAACTCATGAGTGTCCTTGAATATAGTGGGTCAATCCACACTATAGGGTTTTGGCCATGGTCTTTTTGGCAAGTGACCACCATGGGCCTAAGTATGACAAAAGGAGATGACACTTAGGTGTTCATTGTTTAGCACACATCTTCTTAAAATCTGATCTGGGTAATATTTAAATAAATAAGGATCATCCTAGAAGAATTTGTACACCTCAGTGAAATTTTTTTCTCATCTTGTGCAGTCCAATGTGTCGGCGTAAAACCTATGGCAAGATAATTAGCAATATCAGCAAACTAAGGTGAGTGGGAGACTTTGAATAATTCTTCGTCAGGGAACATATTGTTTATGGGTGTTGTCTCAAGGAAATCAGGGAGGTCAAGCCTCAAAAGGTGATTAGCCACTACATTTTCTACTTCTTTTTTATCTTTTATTTCCAAATCAAATTCTTGGAGTAGGAGGATCCATCTTATCAAGCGTGTCTTAGCATCATTCTTTGAAAGAAGATACTTGAGCGCTGCATGATCGGTGTAGATAATGATCTTGGATCTGATAAAGTAAGATCTAAATTTGTCCAAAGTGAATACTACGACCAAGAGTTCTTTTTCCATAGTAGAGTAATTCACTTGGGCCGAACTTAACGTCTTACTTGTATAATGAATAATATAGGGCTTCTTTTCTTTTCTCTAGCCCAACACCGCCCCAATAGCATAGTCAGACGCATCACACATAAGTTTAAAAGAAATATTCCAATTAGGTGGTTGTATAATAGGTGGGGTAGTCAACATGCCCTTGAGCTTGGAAAAAACTTCTTGGCATTGCTCAGTCCACTCAATTGGATATCCTTTTGAAGTAGATTGTATAAAGGATGAGAGATGTAATTAAATTCCTTTATGAATATTTTGTAAAATCCAGTGTGTACTAAAAAGGATCACACATCTCGTATATTCTTGGGTAGAAGTAAGTTAGAGATAAGATCAATCTAAGCCTTATCTACTTCAATTCCCTTGGACAAGATCATATGTCCAAGGACAATTCCCTTACGAATCATGAAATGACACTTTTCCCAATTTAGTACCAAATTCTTTTCCTCACATCTCTTCAGCACATTTTTAAAATTTTTCACGCATTCGCTGAAGGATGGACCAAAAATTGAGAAATCATACATGAAGACCTCTAAATATTGCCTCACCATATCAGAAAAAATACTCATCATACATCACTAAAAAGTGACAGGGGCATTACCTAGCTCGAATGACATCCTTAGGAGAGCAAAGGTGCCAAAGGGACATGTGAACGTGGTTTTTTCTTAGTCTTCAAAGGCTATCTCAATTTGATTGTAGCCCGAATATCCGTCAAGAAAACAGTAATAGGACTGACCAGCTAGCCTTTCCAAGATTTGATCAATAAAGGGCAAAGCAGTCTTCCTCGTGATGGTATTCAACTTCCTGTAGTCAATGTACATTCTCCAACCAGTAGTAACTCTAGTTGGTACGAGTTCATTATTGGCATTGGCTATGATAGTGATTCCGGACTTCTTAGGAACCAACTGAGTTGGAATCACCTATTAACTATTGGATATAGGGTATATGATACCCACATCCAATAGCTTAAGAACCTCGGCCTTAACCACTTCCTTCATGTTTGGATTTAATCTACATTGTGGTTACCATGAAGTCTTGTGGTGAGTACAAATCGAATGGTCAATTCCCTTGAGGTCCGCAATCGATCATCTAAGGGTTCCCTTATGCTCAATAAGAGTAGATATGAGCATACTCTCATGTTCTTGCTCAAGGTGGAAAGAAATCACCACTAAGTATGTCTCATCTTAACCTAAATAGACATATTTCAAATTAGAGGGCAAAGGTTTTAGGTCAAGCTTTAGTGCCTTGTGGTTAGACGGTAGAGGCACTACATCAATTTGGGGCAATTCTTCAAATTGTGGCCTCCACTGGTTAACTTCAAGTACTGGCACAGTGTCGAGCATGGCTCCCGTCTCTCTAATCATATCATCATCCAAATCATGGGAGTGGGCCAAGCATGTCTTTAGAGGGTCAGTCGATAAGGTTAGAAGTGTTTTATCTCCCATGAAAGAATTAATGAGGTTAATATTGTGGGAAGGTGGGTTTTAATTCACATAGATCAAGTTATTCGTAGACCGAGTATGAGATCAGATTTACACTCGCTCCTAAATCAATAAGTGCATGCTCAATGTGGTAATTCCCAATTACACAAGTAATGGTTCGACTACTTGGATCTTTGTGTTTCTATGGCACATCTTGCTTTAGGATGACACTCACTTTTTCAGTTAAAAAGATTTTCTTTTGAATATTTTACCATATTTTAGTCGTACACAAGTCTTTCAGAAATTTGACATATAAAGGTATTTGTTTTACAGCATCAAGTAGAGGAATATTGACCTTCACTTGTTTCAACACCTCTAAAATGTCCTGAGAGTTAGAGACAGGTTTTGGTGCACTCAACCATTGGGGAAATGGGGCAATCGGCTTACCTTGAAGTTTCGGTTTTAATTCTTGTGGAGCAGTGCTATGTCTATCATTGTTATCCACTTCCAGGTCCTTAGGCATTTCAGCCCTAACCGGAATGGTTTTGTCAATGGTCTTCCCACTCCTAAGAGTAGTGATAGATTTATCTTGCTCTATCTGATTTGAAGAGCTCGGGTCGCTAACTTCATATTGTGGTTTTGGATTAGGAAAAGGTTAAGCTGGAAGGCTCCCCTTATTCCCAATCGTATTCCTTGTGTCAAGCCCTTATATGGCCTTTATAAGGTCTTGGAAGGCTTGTAGCATCCCTTGATTGAAAAGTTCTTGATTTTAAAGATGTTTTAAAACCAAATCCTCTTGAGGTTTCCCTTATTTTGGAATTTGATTAAAGAAACCTTGAGGGGTCGCAGTTTGTCCATTCCTCCAACTGAAGTTTGGATGATTTCTCCAACTAGGATTGTATGTATTGAAGGTAGGTCTATTGAATGATCTTTGGTAATTGTTCACGACATTGGATTGCTCATTCAATACCTCTTAAAAGGAAGGTATTGTTGGACAATTTTCAATTGTGTGAATGTTGCAAACACAAATACCGCAAACAGTTTCCTTAGCCTTATCCTTCTTCAGTTCCATGGCCTCGAATTTCCTTATGAGATTATCCACTTTAGCATTGACATCATCATCCTCTTTCAGAAGGTATAATTCACCACTCTCCTTTGATTGAGTAGGCTTAGATGTGGTGTTAGGTCTTGGGGAGATGTCCCATGATTGTGTGGTTTTAGCGAGTTTGTCAAAGTAATCCCACACTTCATTGACATTTTTATTCATGAATTCCCCATTGCACTTCATCTCAACGAATTGGCGCATGAAAAATGTTAGTCCATCATGAAAGAAACTTATTATGCACCATGTTTTAAAACCATGTTACAGAAGTCATGCCTTTTCTTCTTTCGCACTATGTAAGTCTTTGTGTCATCGAATCGTCCTACGATGTCATCGAGCAAAGCTTCAATCCAATGAATAGCTCTTTGAGTCATCGAGAATGTGTCCAAAACAGTTCAACGAGTTGCTTCAATTTCTTCAATAAATTCAATGCCATTGAGCAGTCTTTAATGTCATCGGGCACCTTCCTTCAAGTCATTGAACATGTCTTCGATTGATCGAGGAAAGCACCCAATATGTCCAGCAACCAACTTAATTTTTCCTCATAAATTCGATGTCATCGACCAGTGTTCGATGTTATCAAACAGATATTTGATGTCATCGAACGGTTCTTGATGGCATAGTCTTTGTGATTTCTGCACTTGTTCTTTTAACTTTCTTCCTTCTTTACTTGGTTTTCTTGGATCTTAAGACCTTGAAATCTTCAATCTTGGTCCTCACTGGTCCATTCTTTGTCTCAGTGACTTTTGAGCACTAAACCCATGCTTTTAGCATTCTTTTCAATCCAAGCTCTTAAATTCACCTTACAACACGAACATATGTAAAATATACCACTAAGTCATATTATGTTTGTAAAACCAAGAGATAAATGAGGGATAATATGCAATATTTGACCCTTAACACAACTCCCAACCAACATTTTTGTAACGCCCTGAAAATCGGAGGTCAAGCAGAAGCTCAACTCCCGAGTTCCAACGCATCACTTATGCAACATAGAAAATGATGTTTAAATGTTGTCCACATTAGTGCATTAAACATGAGTGGGATTATACTAAAATAGCATATCATACTCCAGAGTTAATGTAATTTGGCAAGTGAAAGACTGAAATATATGCATTTAATTATAAAAGTTTTACAAATTTCGGAGTATGAGTATGAAACTGGGCTAAATATATACATATGTTCTTTCTAACCATATAAAATGCAGGAAGTAAATATGTTCAACTAAACAAGTATCCCAGTAGTCCCTGCGCATTGGTATGAGATCTACATAGATCCACCCGATAGTTAAACGTGGGAGAATCCTTCCTCCGCGCCTATAAAGTCCAACTCTGTTGTATAGACCTCGTCATCACCTGCATCTAACCAGAGTCTGTGTGGTGTTTTAAAATACTGTCCCAGGTGAGAATGAGTAGCTAATTCAGTGGAATTATAAAGCAAAGGTTAACATGTTATCAATTCAGTCAAGTAGTAATGATAAAGTAATACAACAAGCATTCCTAGGTACTCTGATTAATGCAAGGATGATATGTGTTAATGATGCATGCCCTCGCCTACACTCCCTCTGCGACATCATCTCATGATCGCGGCATACATCCCTTCCATTATGCTCAACTCCTATGCCAAAGGCACATGCAATGCGGTGCATGTACGTGATTATCCAAGTTCTTAATTAGATTTACTCATACAGCAGGTTTGGGAAGCTAAGGTACCTCCCTTTATATCATTTACCCAAACAATGATCTATCCAGGGTCGTCAATCCTAGTTAATCACATACGATAGCCAAGTTCATGAGTTTACACTGTATGTTGCTACGGGAGGCTTGTCACCTTAGCGCAGGCTTAATTCACACTCGAGATCACACCACCAATGCCCTACCAACTGGCAGTCTATTTTCAAAGGCTTGTCACCAACCCAACTGGGGACCACAGCCAGGCTGCGCCGTGGTAGGTCTATGTTATACTCAAGGTAACTACGGAAAGGCTCGTCACCTTAGCGTAGTCAGGGTATACCCGAGGTCACTACGAGAGGCTCATCACCTAATCGTAAGCCGACAACTCGAATACAGTGTCCCATACCATCGTATTCGACTCACGAGTCTGGTTTGCTCACTAGACATTATGGGGAGGCTCGTCACCCCAGCGTAGGTCAACAGCTCGACCACGGTGTCCCATACCACCATGCCCGGCTCATGAGTCTTAGTGGATCGTGGTACCAATGGGCTTTTCACTGGTAAGTTGGTACCTTAGATTCAAGCAATAGCATCCATACATGGTGAACATACATTAAGCCAATCAGGTTACTTGACAAGCTCGACTGGTACGAGCGTACGTCGAATTGATCGACATGGAGTGCATAAGCATTCCGCATTGTCTAACCACTGTCGACAAGCAACGTATGACTCAGATTCATCGAACGTGTCTTATGTGGTGTAATGACCTCGGCCACTAATTCGGGAATCATTACCGATTGCCTGGACTACATCGTAGCCCCAATCACACTCCAAACAATAGCATTCACACGTGATAGTTAAAGATGGCATGTGACAACCAATGTAAATACAAATCTCATGTGAGCATTTCAACAAACAAATAGTACACATGTTATTATACATAGGCATTTCATCCATAAATCACATAGTCGTAAGGTAGGTTACATAAAGGAAACTATAACTATAGATAGGGGAATCGAGAATCCTATCTCAACACCTTCATTAAATACATTACAACAAGCATTTTCTCATTCAGTCATTTTATCAAACACTTAGACTACACACATCACATATATGTAATAAATTAGTTAAAACACATATTATAGCAAATCCTTCCACATAGGAGTTGCCACACATACAACAATCATGTATTCCAAAATAATAATCATGGCAAGCACAAATCATAATTCCATGTTCATATAAACATTTAAACAGACACATGGAATGCATTATTTTCAACATAGTTCATATATATGTGTAATATGTGGAAACATCATATCTAAGCATATGTGATAGCAATCAAGTTAGTCATAAATCATTACCTAACAATGTAAGCCTTGAAAACCATAACCTAAATGTTTATAGTCTGCACCTTTTGCCAGTAAACCCGTACCGAGCTCAGTTTGAACACTACATCTTTGTCTACGACACAATGACAACTTATATCATAAAATAGGTTAGCTATTTCACCATTTACTCTATCTGGATACCTAAAACAAGTTAGGGTTAGGATTTCTTACCCAACAACGGAATCAGAATCGCCAGTGTAGCGACAGGGGAGAGGCGATTCAACACATAGAGCAGTGAGATTGAATCCCAGCAACTATCTCCCACTTTCTCTCTCTTCTCCTCACTCTTTCCTTCTCTTTTTCCTCTCTTCTCTCTCCTAGGGTTTGAAATTCGTATGGAATGAGAGGGGTGGGTTTAGGCCCTTATATAGGCCCAGAACTGATGGTAATGGCCCCAGGGCCATGGTATACTTAGGTTATAGCCACAAGTTGACTGTTTTAGTCCAACGGAGCTCATCTGGAGGCCCATTTCCTGCATACGGTATGGGAAAGTTTCTTAACATTGGATCTATGCCAGGTTAAAGTTTCGGTCTGATCGGATCAGTGGATCGACCGCGGAGGACCTGTTTCGGTTCAACAGCTATCGACACTCGATCAGGGCCACAAGTTTACTGACATGTGTTGAAAATTTTCCCTGACCCGAGGGTGTAGTTGGGTCAGAATCTGACGATCTGAAACCTTAAATTTGGCATACAAGCGAACGGTTCAAATCACTTAAGTTTAAGTTCATTTCCTAAAGATATTCGCGTTTCTCACAAACTTCGCTCAGGGTCTAAGTTGTGCGTTTCGGGATACTATTTGGACTTGATTTCCAAGATGGCTGTCAAGCCCAATAAGGCGGTCATAACCATATAGTTTCACGTTACTCGAACTTTCGACACACGGACCAGCTCTAATATGGAGTTTCCCTGTGCTCCCGAGAGCAACCGGATTTTGAGACTGATTCTAGGTTTTTATGTAATGTAGAGTTAGCGATTCTACTAGTTCTAGGTCTTACAGTTTGTATAGAAAGTGGTTTAAGCCAAATCCATCGATTGTTTAGTTTAGTACTTAATTAAATTCTGTCCTAATTACGACAGAATAAGGTCCTAGGGTAGTTCTATGCCCCTTTTTGGCAATTTTAGTTAGTATATTATTTTAATTATTTTTTTAATAGTTCATCATCAAGTCTACTTCATCTTTACCAAATTTCATTAGATTTTGTATTGTAAAATAATTCCAAAAATTCTAGAAGTAGCAGTTGTCCAAACTAACAATTTTTTGATAGTTGTCACAGCAACCTATATTTAACTATATTAAAATTTTTATTATATTTTTCACTTATTTTTATATGAAACTAGACTTATCGCTTCAATCTGTCTTTTGAATCACGTAAATTTGAGTTATATCGAGGGAGATATGACTTTTTGAAGTTGGACAAAAATTGTAGAAAATGGGGTAGAAAACGGGCCGCCCGGCCCACTGGACGGTGAGGCCTCGCCGTTGCAGCGATGCCATTACCGCTCGCTATCCTGTTTGGTAGTGGTTTCACCACTCGATATTTAAAATGGGTGTATCTTTCAATCCGAAATGAGTTATGCGACTTGCAATATATGGTTATGGGGTAGGAGAAGCTGCTCTATCAAAATGACCTATTTATTTCGTGAGATTCCAGAAGGTTAATGGTCAAAAAACCATTTTATTTATTTATTTACTATTTATAGTAAATTTTAGTCTAACTATTGTTCTTCATCACTTAAACTTTAGGATTTGTGTCTAATATGAAAGTACTTAGAAAGTTTTGAAGAATAATGTGGTGAAAGGTGAGATTTTGAAGGAAATGGGTTAAAAAGGGATTTTAGACTTTATGATTGAGTTCTGAGAAGTTAATAAGGTGTTATGATTGACCCAGTACTTAAGGACGTTCATCGCCAAGTTGGGAAAAATTCGGGACGTTATTATTTTGCTAGTCTTTAACAAAATATGCGATAAATAATCTTCAATCTCAGTTCAAAACTTTTTAGGAAGACAATCTTTGTTTACTCAAGTATGAATGGGTAGAGATAAGATACGAAAGTGAGATTTGAAAACCCTAGAGCCAAATCACATAGGTAACCAATCAAGTAAGTTCTTTGTCAATCAAATTAGAGTATAAGTCTATATACTATATTTTTCAATGTGCTCAGTGACAATCAACTTACCCTCCGTGCAAATATTATCGTTTCATAATGTTATCCATGCTCATCACTTCTAGATTTGTTTGAACTCAAGTACTGATTCCGAACTCATCCCCTTCTCCTTCTTTTTACAGTTTTTTTATTTCATATCGACGGTCAATTCTTATCCATTCTTTATTTTTGCATTCTTTTCTAGACTTTTCATTCCTTTCATTCTTCTTCATGACCTCTTTGTTGATCTCCTATTTTTTTAACTGGTTCTTTTCTTCTTTTAAGATGGATAAAATTCTGCAGACTTGATTCTCACCATCTATCAATGATTCACATACTAACAATCAGAAGTTATAGTACATCTTACAGAAGACAGATTGAATGTGTTCTATGATTTAGATTAAAATGATATTCAGACCACCTCTAAAATAATTGCGCGCAAGAACTTAGGTGGTAGATTACTTAAATGATTAGACTCTAACAATTCAAGATTCAATCTCTATCTTATCATACTCAAAGCATTCTTAAGTAGACAAGTCATCACTTCCCAAATAGATTTTAGCTTAAAACATTGAAAAGTTTCAAAACTTTTGCCTAAAACTGAGGAAAAAACTAATTAGGTTACCTAATCCCCGAATCTCCCCACAAAAATTCTACATTGTCCTCAGTGTACAAGAAAGAACCATGTAATGCAAAAGAGACAACGAAAATAAAGGAGATGGTGTTGGAAAGATAGTACATGGAAGAAGGAATTTTAAAACTTTTCTATGGATCTCATCATAAAATGGGTTAGCACAAAATGAAACTTAATAGAGTATAAGCAAACTATCATGAAATAGCGGAAATAAACTACCCTAGTCCTATGAAAGCGATAAACCTACCTATATCTCCATCAGACTAGGAGATCAATCCTGGTATATAGGATTAGTCAGAGGTATGGACACGTGCTCTGAATTAAATTTCTCAACAAATGGCTTCAATCGATGTCCATTTACTTTGAATTCAATGTCATTGTTTGGATTCTTTATCTCGATTGCCCCATGAGGATAAACATTGATAATAGTGTAACGCCCTGCGCTTTTCAGTACTCGAGCGTCACCACAAAGTTTCCACTTAACACAAACACAAATCCAAATAATTAATCTCATGATATTTAGATGAATCCTCATCCGTAGGTCGGGCCAACCACTAATGAACCCTAGGTTGAGAAATTGCATCAAACAAGGATTCACGTTGAACCTTTAAGAAACTTAACCATTGGATGACACCCCAATAGACAAGTAGGCCATGCTAAGATCAGTTTTAGAGCCAAGGTCGTGTGGCCCACCTATGCGAAATAACAACAAGATGGCCTGAGTAGCTCACCAATCAGAACAGACAATGTAGACTAAGGGATTGGACCAGAGATGTTGAGGACGGCCCATCTGACCTTTAGATCAGCCCCATTCTTATCATCATGACCATTCACGCACGAGATGATCGGATGGACGGAGTGGATCCATGAAGATCATCCAAGTGGGCCCCACAGTGCGTGGAGTGTGCATTGCAGGGACCACACCTGTAGTGCACCAGACCAATGGCTCAGGTCAAAGCACCTTGGCTCGATAAGATCCCAAATAAAGAAAAGGAACTCCTTCCTTTTGGTTTCCCACAACAACAAATTCAAATGGAGAAATGATCGGACAGTCTAGTGGCCCACCTGGGTGACCCGACCTTTGATCTAAATTATTAATCGGGTTGAGAGGACCTGGACGACCAAAACCATGCCAACCGTTCCAACCCATGTAACTGTGCACGTGCACAAGTAAGGGCCTAAACCAAAGTGTGAGATGGTTCCCACCCAAAACAGAAATAGGAGGCTGTCATGATGGCGATCCACGTGCACCTTCTCCTTTAGATTTCAGCCATTTGTCCAGCAAAGATCCCAGCCTTTCTTTCAACGCTAGGAAAGGAGGAGCATCCTACCATTGGAATAAGGTAGTCGGTTGATTTTCCTCAAGAAAATCATGCTGGCTCTATCTGAGCCTCCCACCTAGACTCCAAAGATGATCTCGACCCTTCGCATTAGGACAATAGCGACCCTAGCAGATCCGTGAGAAAATCCTTCATCCGTATGAGAAATGAGTTGCGTGTTGACGGTCAAATATTGCATATTAGACCCCAATTATTACTTGGTTTTATGAACATGATAATGCTTAAATGTTCCATTTTAATCATGTTTTTCTTACAAGGTGAATTTAAGAGCTTAGATTGAAAAAGGGTGCTAAAAGCATGTATTTGATGCTCAAGAATCACCAAGGCAAGGGATGGATCTTAGGGGACCAAGATCAAAGAATTCACATGCTAAAGATCTGAGAAAATCAACTGATTGACGATAAAGAATCCAGAAAGTCATCCTGAATGCAAAATCACAGGGTTCCCACCATTTGTTTGGCTCAATACTTTATATCTGGCCAGAGGACCCTAAATTAACAGTACACGTCGAAAGTCAGCCTTTGAATCTTTTTGGAAGTGGTTCAATAGATGGATCGGCTCATAAATCACTCATATGGGGCCCACCTGATATCTGGATATGCTTCAATTTTAGTCTCAACCCTTTAAATGAGATGACAAAATGGATGAACGGAGTGGATTTCTCACATACATCACGATGGACCCCATGAGGGGATCTGTGCACATACAGTGCAAGGGAACTGGACGTGCACCAGATTGAGAGTCTGGTCAACACACTGAAGACCCAATCCCTTTCTTGGAATGGAGCCAGCGTCCGCACGCAAACTACTGGCCAGGTGTAGTGGGCCACGATTATGGTCGTGATGGATGATTGGGATCGTCCATTTGACTCAGGGAGTTGCCACGACTGTACCCATGGTGTCTTCTTAGTCCTATGCACGTATACACACGCAGATCATCGTCAAATGCATGATGAACGATGGGGTGATTTGATATAGTGAGCCGCACCAAAACTCAACCAAAACCACTCCTTTCCAACTAAAATTTCATCAGGAATCCAATGAACAGGGTGGATTTCTACGAAAACATCACCGTGGGGCCCACCGAACACGTCAGCATAAGAGTTTTCGCATGCAATGCATGTCCGAGAAAATCGAATATTATAGGGAGTTGTGTGGCCCATATCATGATTGAATCTCTGATCCAAGCTAACCAAAAGCTTGGAAAGGGGGTCTTTACCCCAACCATGGAGAAAAATCATATCGTGGGATGATATTTTGGCTAAAATCTTCAACCAAATGCAAGTTGGGTTGCATTTTTGTTGCTGTGTGTGCACAGTGCTGCATAAGGAGCTTCCGCACCGACTCCAGCAGCCTCTCCACCACCCCTAAACTGACTCTCCTTTGCCTATTAAAAGAGAGAAGAGAGAGTTTGAGAATCATAATCCAAGGACGTTACCAGCAGTGGAAGCATGGAGTGGGCTGACAACGAGTTCTCCTTCTTTCTTCTTTGGTTTTTCTTTTCCTTTGATTTTTTTTCTAAGATTTTAGTGCAATTATGCCTGTGATTGGTTAAACCTCTTAGCTAGGGCTAAGAGGTGAAGCTTGTAGCGTGATTGGGATGTTTGCTTTGTTTTGATTCATGTTTTATTGAACTCTTTTGGATTTTAGTTTAATTATAAGGAATACTTTTAGTTTTTAATGGTTTGTTGTGACGTACATTATAGCTTTGAGTACGTTCTTTTCATTATAGAGATTATGAACTTGGGAACCCTGTTATTCATTATCGTCCCCTGGGCATGGTTGGATGATGAAATCCTTCGTAATGTTCATAATTCTCTTAGACTAGTTGTGGATTGGTAAATTATTGTTGTTTGTTATAATCTCCTGGGCATGGTTCGGTGACGGAATCACTTCCAAATCTTCACTACTCTCATCCATTAATGATTAGATCGATGAGAAGTTTAGAGATCTGACAAATCTCTTCTTTCCAATTGGATAAGATAGGACTCTGATTCCAGTTGTGTCCTTAAATCATGCAAGGTAACTTCCCTCTACAAGTGGATCCTTGCCACCCTAGTTTCCCACCTTTGAATTCCATGAGTTTTAGTTAATTAGTTCACAATTATCCTCTTAAATTCTTTTGTTTTAGATTACATCTTTTTCTAGTTCTAGTTCTAGTTACTTTCAGAATACATACAAGGTTCAGTCCCTATGGATTCGACCTCAGTCATATCGAGATTATAACTACATCGCGACCTTACACTTGAGGTTGTGAACAAGTTTTTAGTGCCATTACCAGGGATTGATGGTTACGTTTTTCTGAGATTAACTAGTTTTAGAAATAGGGTAAGATTAGGATTTTTCTATTTTTAGGATTAGGTTTTATTTTCTATTTTTAGAAACTTTCTAATTCTAGGATTTCTTTCCTTTTTAGAAACTAGCTCCTCTTTCTATTTTTGTTTTTAGAAACTTTCTAATTTTAAATTTTTTATTTTTAGAAACTAACTTGTTTTGTTTTGTTTTACTGGATCCTAACATAGAACTCTCCAATCTAGTAACTTCTTTCTAACTCCATCCCTCTACTTACTTTCCATATTGTTGTAGGATTTTTTCTTTTCTTTTAGGATTAGGTTCAGGATTAGGGTTTCACCATGCATGAGTGGACACGTCAGTATATTGAGATAACTAAGGGACCTTGGGAAGGGATGTATGATGATTATGATTGAAATCAACATATGTCTCAAAAATTTTCTGAAACCATCATCGAGCACCGTCCGGAATACAATCCGCCACCGGTTAAGAAGTCCTTACGTAATTATATGCAGGAGAATAATTACACTCCATGGATTAAGGAAATAGTATTTGAATGTTGGGGTTGTCAGACTTTTGGGAGTGAGAATTATAATAAACCATCAAACAAGAAGAAGATAATGAGAGATTATATTATGGGTGATAATATGCATCAACAACCATCATATTCTCCCACCTATAATCTGTATGACTGTGATCAGTGGACACATCAAATTTAGAAAGATGAACCAATAACATGTTATAATGATTATTCTCTTGGATCTCCTACCTTTGAGATCCAACCTAAAATGATTCAAGAGAATTTGTATCAAAGTCACATAGACTATCTTACAGAAATTAGATAAACGTTGGAAGCGCTTAATTTACGCATTGATAATATAGTGGAGGCTAGTTCACCCCAACCTCAACCCAGTCTAGAAATACAATGTGAGGAAAGTGATCCTAACTCACTTTTGGAGAACTCTGGAATTTATAATGAAGAGTTGAATTGTGTTAATAAGAATATGGTTCAATTTCCCGATGAGTCGATCTCGATGACTGTTCAAAAGAATGATCAAGAGACATGAGTGTCTTTCAAATATAATGTTAATGACACACTTCACTCACATGATAAACTTGGTTTCAATGATGAGGGAGAGGTTAGTTTATCCGAACCTCAACCCAATTTAAGAATAAAATGTGAGGAAAGTGATCCCATCCCAAGTGTGTACTGCACTGAATTGGAAGATGATGAGTATTGGGATGACAATTATAAATGTGCAACCCAAATTTTCTTGGAATCAATCTCAAGCTTGGTCTAAGTCAATGATCAAGAAGTACACGAAATGATAGGTCATAATGAGCTACTCCACTTATCTGACATGGATAATTTAAATGTGGAGGATGAAGTCATTTCAACCGACCCTTCCAACTCTTGTGAGAACGTTTAGACCACTCCCCTAAATTGAATGATGATATGATTCGAGAGAGGGATGAGTTGCTCGACATGACTTTGGAATTTGAAACCACCTAGTTGAGGTCACCATCTAAGTTGTACACTTTTGACGATTCAATCCCTCTACTGAGTAGCTTCAATGAACAGAGTGTTCACATCAATGTTTCCCTTATTGATTCTCAATTTGTCTGTGCAGGGTAAGAGCAAGGGAGCATGCATCCATCCATTTTCAAAAATGATGAAATCCTTGGGTAGACCATCACAAACTTCAATGTGGAGAATGAGCTACTCTCAGCTGAATTTCTCAACTCTTTGGATGATTGCATGGCACACTGTCTATTCAAACAATCATATGATAAAAGACATAGTGAATGCTATGCAAGACGATATCTCGGTAGTTAACACGGACCGAGAGAGCCCTTATTCTGAAGCCCCTCCTTCCCCATATCCTAAATGTCTACCATTAAGGGAGGATGAGGTGGAAATTGAGTCGGAGTCTGAAACTTCGGAATGTGTCGAGACTACATCACTTTCTGAGATTTTTTCTAAATTTCATATATGTGTAGTCTCTGATTCACCATGGGGTACTAACTCTGAAACTTTTTCTATCACAGGTGAATCATATATACTTTGGATACCTCAGGAAATTAAGCAGAAACCTTATGCTGAGGTGTAACGCCCCGAATTTCAAGGGTCGAGCAAGAGCTCAACTCCCCAGATCCGATGCATCACTTATGCAACATAGATAATGATGTTTAAATGTTGTCCATATTAGTGCATTTAACATGAGTGGGATAATACTAAAATAACATATCATACTCCAGGTGCAATTAAATTAACCAAGCGAAAGACTTAGGTAATATTATTATAACATGAAAGTGTTTCACTATCCGGAGTATGAATCTGCTCCAGGCTAAATTATACAAGTGTTGTTCCAAAATTTACAAAATATTAAGATGTAACTGTTCAACTAATTCATGTAACCCTGTAATCCCAGAGACGCAGTTTTGGGTCTACACGGACCCGCCTGAGAGCTGTACGTAGGAGAACTCATCCTCCTCGTCTATGAAATCTGGCTCCATTGCATAAGCCTCATTGTAACCTGCATCTAAATCAGAGTCTGGTTGGTGTTTTAAAACACCGTCCCATAGTGGGAGTGAGTGATCAACTCAGTGGTACTATAAGGTAAAGGTTAACATATTATCAATTCAATCAAGCAGTAATGATAAAGCAATACAACAATCACTTCCTAATTACTCTTGTTAATGCAAGAATGATATGCAGTAATGATGCATGCCCTCACCTGCACTCCCTCAGTGACTTCATCTAATGATCATGCATGGCAAACTCCCTAAACGTGCGCTTCCTCGCCAAAGCATGTGCAATGCTGTGCATGGTCATGTTAGCCAAGTAATTGATTAGTCTTATTCATACAGTAGATTCGGGAAGCTAAGGTACCTCCCTTTATATCATTAACCCAAGCGGGAATCCATCTAGGGTCGTCAATCCTAGTTAATCACATACGTAGGCAAGTTGTAGGGCATCACCCCTAATGAGAACGTGGATAGGTAAATTCAAGTATTTATACTTGAGGTCACTATGGGAGGCTCGTCACCTTAGCATAGGCTGACAGCTCGAATATAGTGTCCCATACACCATCATATTCGGTTCACGATTTTGGGTTGCTCACTGGTTACTACGGGGAGCCTCGTCACCCCAGCGTAGGCCGACAGCTTGACCACGGTGTCCCATACACCACTATGCCCGGCTCATGAGTCTTAGCGGATTATGGTACCATGGTTGAAACAGGTTTTACCTTGGTAAGTGGTACCTTAGATTCAAGTAATAGTGTCCATACATGGTAAACACACAATAGGCCAATCGAGTTATTTGACAAGTTTGATTGGTATGAGCGCATGCTGAATCTATCGACATGGAGCGTATAAGCACTCGTTGTAATAACCCTGGAAATTTTTGTGCTAATCTTTCCTTAAGTAGTTGTTTTTGGGGTAATTAGCGCTATGCTCGATTGCTTGTGAAATCTGCATCAATCACTTTAAATTGTATCTGCATGGCTCAAAACCTGTAGATTAGTTAGCGCTACGTTACTCTGAAATCTGGGATCCATCGCTAAATCCAGTTGTTCTGGAGAATTTTTGGAAGTTCTGGATCAGACCTGGACCACACGTCGGAAGTCCGATTGCGATGATCTTAGGCTGTTGCGGTCACCATGTTGGGCTTGACCGTCACCTCGAAAATAAAGTCCAGTGATGTTTTGGGTCGATTTGTTTGAGCTTGGAGTGAAGAGTGTGAGAACGGTTGGAAATTTATTAAGCTTTTATGAAATCTAAGTCGTGTCGCTTGCGCGACGATTTTAAGCTATCTGACCATTGGATTCTGACCCAATTTCACCCTCTGATCAGGGAAGGTGGCCCAGGCATATCCTTGTGCTTGTGGACCTGATCGAGATTATGTGACCGTTGAATTGAGCGTGGTCCGCCACGGCTGATCTGAAGAGCCGGTCGGTACGAAAACTCGGCTTAACCTAGATCCATGGTCAGTGAGCTTAAGTCCGATCTTTTGGGGTTATAGGCCCACCAAAAGTGCTTCGTTGGATCGTGAGAGGCAGGTTTTGGTTATACCCTAAGTATACCTTGGCCCTGGGGTTATTTTCATCAATATGAGGCCTATTTATAGTCCTTAAACCCTAGCTCTCTTTTCCATACGAATTTTCTCTAACCCTAGCTTAGAAAGAGAGTGGAAAAGAGAGAGAAAGTGAGAGAGAAGTTGGTGAATCATCTTGGATTCTTTCTTATTCTTCTACATCCTTGAACCTTCACTTTGAATTGTTATTCTGACGATTCTGAGTTCATCTTTAGGTAAGTTTACCTAACCCTAATTGTGTTAGAGCTTAGAATAGTCTTGGTGTTGTTGTATCTCATTCTTATTCTTGCTTTAGGGTATTCTATTACCGTTGACAAAGACATCTCGTCTAAAATCAGTTCGGTGTTCTTTTTTGGCTTAAGGTGCGGACTTTAAGCTTATAGGTTATGGTTTTCAAGGCTTTCAATGCCAGTTAATGGTTTATTCTTGCTATGGATGAGATTTCACATGCCAAATGTTGTGTTTATGTTGCATTCCAGATATGCATGTGTTATATTGAGATTTGTGTATTCTATGTGTATGTATAAAGTACCGTATGCGTATAAAATATGCACTTGTGTTTGCCATGACTATTTGTCATGTTTGTATGCTAGATGTATGTATGATGACTCCTAGGTAAAAGGAATTGTCCAAGTGTGTGTATTTCAACATACGTCATATATGTTGTATCATGTATTCTAAGTGTTTGTAGAAATGTCTGAATGATCTAAAGTGTGATGTTTCAACCTAGTATGAGCATTGAGAAGCGATTCTCAACTCTCCCACTAGTGTGTGTGATTTCCTTCTTGCAAGTTACATTCCTCGTTATTTAAGTTCAAGCATTACTTATGCTTACATTTACATTAAGTTGATATTCTTCAAGTGCTTATGTACCATGATTTGAGTTGTTGTTCCATTACTGTTCTACATTCAATACAAATATCTATTGTAGTGTAATGTGTGTGGGACTATGAATAGTCCAGGAAATCGGTAATCTGCCTTAAGATCGTGAATGAGGTTGCTTTCGCCACGTAGGACATATTAGACGAACCCGAGTTGTATTAGAGTTGGCGGCAGTGGTTTGGCCATGCGGAGTGTTTGCGCACTCTATGTCGTTCAACCCAACGTGCGCTTGTGCTAGTCGAGTTCGTCAAGTAACCCGATTGTTCGATGTATGTTCACTATGTATGGACGCTACTGCTTGAATCTAGGGTACCGAACTTACCAGTGAAATTCTATTAACCATGGTACCTTGATCCGCTAAGACTCATGAGCCGGACATGGTGGTATGGGACACCGTGGTCGAGCTGTTGGCTTACGTTGGGGTGACGAGCCTCCCCGTAGTGACCAGTGAGCAGCTAAACTCGTGAGCCGATTATGGTGGTATGGGACACTATATTCGTGCTGTCGGCCTACATTAATTGGTGATGAGCCTTTTGTAGTGACCTCGAGCATGCCTGGATACCGCATTGAGGTGACGAGCCTTGGTGTAGTAACGAGGGTATGATAGGCGTGGATTGATTGGTGACGAGCCCTTTGCTATGACCTAAAACCATATGATCGTATGAGATGCCTAAGATTGACGACCCTTGAATGGATCACTGTTTGGATGGTGATATGAGGAAGGTATCTTAGCTTCCCAATCCTGTTGTATGAAATGGACTAATAATAACTCGGTAATCATATCCATGCACCGCATTTGCATGTGCTTTGTAGATGTAGTGCACTTTGAGGTGGTGTCATGCGTAACGTAAGATGAAGACACTGAGGGTGTACGCGTGAGGGCACGCATCATTTTGCATACATCCTTGCATTAACAAGAGTGCTTAGGACTTGTTTAATTGTTCTGCTTTATCATTACTGCTTAATTGAACTGATAACATGTTAACCAGTGCCTTATTGTTCCACTGAGTTGATCACTCACTCCCACGTTCTTGGGCGGTGTTAAACACCCACCAGACTCTGTCTTAGGTTCTGATGTTGTAGATGTTGATGCGACTTCTGAGGCAGAGCGGGAGATGGATGATGATGAGGCTGCTTTCTTTTATATGTAGTTTTCAGACGGGTTCTAGTGAGCCTTGTTCTGATGCGCGGGATTCTGGGATTATTTTTGGGATTTAAATGATGTAACTTGATACTTGTAATTTTGATAAGTAACACTTTCATACGACCTGGTTGGTATATGTATTTCAGGGATTTGCACTTGTACACATATATTTCTATAAGTCTTCCACTCGCTTTCTTCACTTATCCCTGAATTATATCTGTGCTTTGGCTTAATCTATTCCATATTTTATGCACTAATACAGTCAACATACCTCCATCATTAAATATGTTGCATAAGTGATGTTTTGGAGCTCGGGAGCTGAGTTATGCTCAACCCCCGAATTTCAGGGCGTTACACTCCTCATGGCTTAACCACTGTCAACAGTCATCGTACGGCTCGGATTCATCGAACGTATCCAATGTGACAAAACTAGTTCGGCCGCTCAATCGAGAACCGTTACCGATTGCATGGACTATGTAGTAGTCCCAATCATACTTAATTGCAATAAGTAGTCACATACGTTAATCATAACAACATTTAACAAACAATTTAAACATAATTCCCATTTGAACATTTTATCAAACACATTGAACATGTTGTTATACATACGCATTCCATCCATAAATCACATAGTAGCAATTTATATTACGTGAAGGAAACTATAAATATGGATAAGGTAATTGAGAATCCTATCTCAACACCCTTATTAAAAGCGATTCATCAACCAATTTCTCATTCAGACATTTTATCAAACACTTAGACTACACATTACTACATACTCGAACAAAATAGTTATAGCATATATTATGGAAAATCCTTTCATAAAGGAGTTGTCATACATACAACAATCATGTATTCTATATTCATAGTCATGGCAAGCACAAATCATAATTGCAATTTCATTCGAACATTTCAATAAACACATGGAATGCATTATATATTCACATAGTTCACACACATGTATAACTTATCGAATACATCGTAACTAAGATCATATGACAACAATCAAGTCAGACATAAATCATTGCTAGCATTGAAAGCCTTGAAAACCATAACCTAAACATTTATAGTCCGCACCTTTCGTCGGTTTACTCGTTTCGAATCCTACACACCTGAATACAGAACAACGATTACCTAAACATTGAAATAGGTTAGCTATCGCGTTGATTACTCTATTTGGGCTCCTAACTCGAGATTAAGGTTAGGATTGCTTACCCAAATCGTAGTTGAACTGGGTTGAGTAGCGTAGTAGAGAGGTGAATCGGTGTGTGGAGTTGTGGGAAAGGATCCCAACAATGATCTTCAAGAACTCTTCTTTCTTCCTTCTCCTTTTCTCTCTCTCTCTCTCTCTCCTAAGGTTTCTAGGAAATTCGCATGAGGGAGAGAAGGGGTGGTTTAAGGGCCTTATATAGGCTCAAAAGTGATGCAAATGGCCCTAGAGTCATGGTATACTTGGGTTATAGCCAAAGGGTATCTGTTTCGGGCAAACGGAACTCATCTGGAGGTCCATTACCAGTCTATGTTATAGAGTAAGTCCCCTGACAATGGATCTAGGCTAGGATGCGATTTCAGTGAGTTTAGAAAGGCCAATCAACCGATACAGGCCGGAATCAGATCAATGGTCGTTATCACTCGATCAGGGCCACAAGTATACCGATATATGTAGTTAAATTTCTCTGATCCATGGGTGAAGTTTGACCAGAAACTAATAGTCTGAAGTCTTTAATTTCGCCCGTAAGCGAACGGTCTAATTCACTTAAGTTTGGGATCATTTTCTAAAGATATTCGTGTTTCTCACACACTTCGCTCGAGGCTCAAGTTGTGCATTTTTGGATACTATTTAGGCTCGACTCCCGTGATGATTGTCAATCCCAATCAAGCGGTCATAACTCTATAGTTTCACGGTCATCGGACTTTTGACGTGCGGTCCAGGTCCGATATGGAGTTTCAATGTGCTCCCGAGAGCAACTGGGTTTTGGGATTTCTCTGAGGTTTTTAAGTAATGTTGAGTTAGCGATTTTAATAGTTTTGGGCCTTGTAGTTCGTATAGATAGTGATTCAAGCTAATTCACCGATTAATTTAGTTTAGCACTTAATTAATTTTTGTCTAATTTTCACAGTATACGGTCTTTAGGGATTTATGCCTGAGGTGGTACTCGGGTCTTAGTATGAATTTTTTTAAGACGTTACATGAGGTCATAAATTTCTTAGAAAATTCATGCTCCAGGGCATCCAAGCCTATTACAAAAAGGGCTTTTAAATGATCTCGTTAAGAAACCTACTGAGAAATTTATCACGATATTGGTCGGAGGAGGAACCTTGCGGCATGACTGAGTAGCTTTTCCCCTGCTTTCACAGGACTAGGGTAGTTTGCATTTTATCGTTCTAGGATAGTTAACTTTATGTCGTTAGGATAGTTTTCCTTCTAGTTACTCTAGGATAGTTTTCTTTTTGTTGGTTTCACTCTTGTGCTAACCCACTTTCACGCTGAGATCTCTTTGGAAAAAGCCTCTTAACTCCTTCATCAGGTTTTATCCTTCCATCACTTCTCATTCAATTTCGTTGCCTCATGTACATTACATGCTTATATCTTTTACATTGAGGACAACGTAGATTTTAGGTTGGGCATGGGAGATTAGGTTACCTAATCAGTGTTTTCTCAGTCTTAAACAAAAATTTTGAAATTTTAAAAATTTTTGAAATTTTTTCTAGAAATTCTTGTGAATTCGAGTGATTTTGAAGGATAGTCTTTGATTTAGAAGCATCAGATACGTAATGTTAGTAATTTATGACTCTTAAATTCAGTTATCTGTTAGATTTCATAGTTAAGTTCGAATTATTAATCCATGATTAGAAGTTTTAAACATTGATTGAGTCATGATTTCATATGTCACATCTAGCTTACACAATAAAGCTTTAGTTCGATATTGAATTGTTAACCTGGTAATCACTAAGCATGGAAGGAACTAACCTGGGGAATTTGTCCATCATGTTAAAAAAAAGGGTGAATACCCAGCTAAAAAATAGTTGTCATTGATAGATTGGCTACCTGTTAAAGATCTTTAAAAAGGTTGACATGGCGTGAAGCCATGATGGAAAAATCAAAAGTTGGAAGAGTAAAAGGCTGAACTGTAAGGCAAGTTTCGGTTTGGGTTGGGTTATCTAGGAATGCTCTGTTTGATTATCAATGTTATCATGAAAATTGACAATTGGACTCTTAATGATGATAAGCCGAGATTACACTTTACACCTATTGTAACACCCTGAAAATTGGGGGTCGAGCAGAAGCTCAGCTCCCGAGTTCCAACGCATCACTTATGCAACATAAATAATAATGATTAATTGTTATTCATATTAGTGCATTAAACATGAATGAGATTACACTAAATCAGCATATCATACTCCAGAGACAATTAGATTACGCAAGCGGACGACTGTGATAAATATATAAAGCATATAAGTGGTTGTAAGTCCCAGAGTATGAACATGTAACCAGGTTAAATAATTACATGTATAGTTCCAAAATTTGTAAAATGATACAAAGTAATGGCATCTAATCTGTATCCCTATAACCCGGTCGATGCAACTCCAGGTCTACTAGACCCGCCAGAGAGTTGCATGTAGGAGAACTCCTCCTCATCATCATAAAAGTCAGGATCTGCCTCGTAAGCATCGCCATCACCTATAGCTACAACAGAGTCTAGCTGGTGTTTTAAAACACCGTCCCAGAATGGGAGTGAGTGATCAACTCAGTGGACCTATAAGACAAAGGTTAACATGTTATCAATTCAGTTAAGCAGTAACGATAAAGCAATACAGCAATTATATCCTTAGTACTCTTGTTAATGTAAGAATAGTATACGATAATGATGCATGCCCTCGCCTGCACTCCCTCAGTGACATCATCTCACGATCTCGCATGTACCACTCCGGACACGTGCGCTTCCTCACCAAAGCACATGCAATGCAGTGCATAATCGTGTTAGCCAATATTTAATTAGGCTTATTCATACAATAGATTCGGAAGGCTAAGGTAGCTCCCTTTATATCATTTACCCAAACAATGATCCATCTAGGGTCATCAATCCTAGTTAATCACATACGATAGGCAATTTATAGGGCAACACCACCCCTTATTGAAAAGTAGTGGATAGGCAAGTTCAGGTCATTATGGAGAGGCTCATCACCTCAGCGTAGGCCTAGTTTATACTCGAGGTCACTACGGAAAGGCTCGTCACCTTAGCGTAGGCCAACAACTCGAATATAATGTCCCATACCACCGTATTTAGCTCATGAGTTTGGGTTGCTCATTGGACACTACAGGGAGGCTCGTAACCCCAGCGTAGGCCAACAACTCGACCCGGTGTCCCATACCACCATGTCCGGCTCATAAGTCTTAGTGAATCGTGGTACCAAGGTTAAATGAGCTTTTCACTAGTAAGTGGTACCTTAGAGTGAAGCAGCAGCATCCATACATTAGGCCAATCGGGTTACTTAACAAGATTGGCCAGTACGAGCGTATGTTAAATTAATCGACATGGAGCGCATACGCACTCCTCATGGCCTAACCACTACCGATAATCACCGTACGACTCGGATTCATCGAACATATCCGTTGTGGCGAAACTAGTTCGGCCATAGATCGGAAACTGTTACTGATTGCCTAGACTATATATTAGTCCTAATCATACTCAAATATAATAGGCATTCATATGTGATTGTTAAAACAACATGTGACAACCAATTCAAATATAAGTCTCATTTGAGCATTTTAACAAACACATAGTACACATGTTATCATACATAAGCATTCCATCTATAAATCATGTAGTAGCGAGATAGGTTATATGAAGAAAACTATAACTATAGATCCGGTAATTGAGAATCCTATCTCAATGCCCTTAATAAATACATTTCAACAAATAACTTCTAATTCAGACATTTTATCAAGCACTTAGACTACACATATCAATATACATGTAATAAATTAGTTATAACATATATTATAGCAAATCCTTTCACAAAGGAGTTTTCACACATACAACAATCATGTATTCTTAATTAATAATCATGGCAAGCACAAATCACAATTCCATATTCATTTAAACATTTCAACAAACACATGGAATGCATTATATTCAACATAGTTCATATATGTGTTATACATGGAAAACATCGTATCTAAGTACATGTGACAGTAATCAAGTCAGTCATAAATCATTAACTGACATTGAAAGCCTTGAAAACCATAACCTTAATATTTATAGTCTACACCTTTCGTCGATACGCCGATTACGAACTCGGTTCGTACACTACGCCTTTGTCTACGGCACAACAGCTACCTAAATCATGAAATAGGTTAGCTATTTCACCGTTTCGATTATTCGAATTCCTAAAATAGATTAGGGTTAGGATTTCTTACCCAAAAATGGATTCAGATTCGATGGTGTAGTGACATGGGAGAGATGATTCGGTACGTAGAGTGGTGGGAATGAATCCCAGCAACTATCTCTCACTCTCTCTCTCTCTTCTCCTCACTCTTTCCTCCTCTTTTCTCTCTTCTCTCTCATAGGGTTTAGGAAATTCGTATGGAATGAGAGAGGGGTGTGGTAAGGCCCTTATATAGGCCCAGAACTGGTGCAAATGGCCCTAGGGCCATGGTATACTTAGGCTATAGCCAAAAGGTGGTTGTTTCGGTCCAACGGAGCTCATCTGGAGCTCCATTTTCTACATACGTTCCGAAGAAAGTTCCCTAACAATGGATCTATACCATGTTAAAGTTTTGGTCTGATCGGATTTGTAGATTGACCATGGAGGACCAGTTTCAGTTCAACGGCCACCGTCACTCGATCAGGGCCACAAGTACACTGACATGTGTTGAAAAATTTCTCTGATCCAAAGGTGTAGTTGGATCAAAATCTGACGATTTGAAACCTTAAATTTGGCCTGCAAGTGAATGGCATAATTCACTTAAGTTTGAGTTTGTTTACTAAAGATATTCACGTTTCTCACACACTTCGTTCCAGGCTCAATTTGTGCATTTCTGGATACTAGCTGAACCTGATTCCCGAGATGGTTGTCAAGCCTAGTAAGGCAGTCATAATCGTATAGTTTCGTAGTAATCAAACTTTCAACGCGCGGTCCAGGTCCGATACGGAGTTTCATTGTGCTCCCAAGAGCAACTGGGTTTTGAGATTTCTCCTAGGTTTTTAGGTAATGTAGAGTTAGCGATTCTGCTAATTTTAGGTCTTGTAGTTGGCATAAAAAGCTGTTTAAGCTAATCTACTAATTAATTTAGTTTAGTACTTAGTTAATTTTCATCTAATTTCTACATAATTTGATCCTTAGCGATTTCTGCCTAAGGTGATACTCGGGTCTTTGTATGAATTTTTCCGAGACGTTACAATCTACCCCCTTTAAAGAAAAATTTTATCATCGAAATTAGTACCGTGTCGTACTCCTCAAGAATCTGAGGGTAGTTCTTATGGACCTCGGCTTGTGTTTCCTAAGTAACCTCTTCCTCAGTGTGATGTGTCCACAGTACCTTCACAAGTGGAATAACTTTACTATACAACACCTGTTCCTTCCTGTATAGGATAGGCGTCGGTCGCAGTATATAAGTAGCATCTTCATTCAACTGTTCCTGCTCCCATTTGATAAAGTGGGATGAGTGAGGAACGTATTTCTTCAGCATCGATACATGAAATACGTTGTGCACGTCTGCAAGTGGCGTGGGCAAAGCAAGGCGATACGCTACCACCTGCACTCGGTCTAGTATCTTGAATGGGCCAATGAATCTTGGCGTGAGTTTTCCTTTCTTTCTAAACCGGAGGACTCCTTTCATTAGGGAAACCTTCAAAAACACATGGTCCCCAACCTCAAACTCTAGCGGTCGCCGTCTCGTATCGGCGTAACTCTTCTGTCTACTCTGTGCCACCAGAAGTCGACGCCTGATAATGTCGATCTTCTTCTGAGGTCGCCTGCACTAACTCCAGGCCAATCAAACTCTTCTCGCCAACCTCTACACAGCAATGTGGTGCTCGACATGGGCGCCCATACATCGTAGGGAGCCATGCCAATACTCACTTGAAAATTGTTGTTATAAGTGAACTCAGCATAGGGAAGATAGTCATCCCAACTATCTTTAAAATCGAGCACACATGCCCGCAACATGTCTTCCAACACCTGATTTACCCGTTTCGTCTGCCCGTCAGTCTATGGGTGGAACGTGGTACTGAACTTCAGTTTCACACCCATTGCTTCCTAGATGCGAGTTCAGAAGATAGATGTGAATCGCATGTCTCGATTCGACACGACCTCCATATGCACTCCATAAAGACGTACTATCTCCTTGATGTATAGCCTGGACAAATCATCTACTGAGTTCGAGACTCTAATCGGGATGAAATGAGACGACTTCGTCAATCGGTCCACAATCACCCAAATGGAGTCATGTCCCTTCCTCATCTTTCGGAACCCCGAGATGAAATCTATAGAGATGAAGTCCCATTTTCATTCAGCTATAGGCATGGGCTGAAGTAAACCAGGAGGTTGGCAATGTTCGGCTTTGACCTGCAAGCACGTGAGATAATGAGATACATAGTCTGCAATGTGGGCCTTCATATTATCCCACCAGTACGAACGCTTCATATCTCGATACATCTTTGTACTACCCGGGTGCATCACCATCTTCAAATTGTGAGCAGCTTTGAGACTTCCCTTCTTAGGTCATGAAGATTTGGGACGTATAGGCGGCCACGATAACGTAAACCCCCATCTGTACCAACTCTTAATTTTGAGTCTTCATCATCACCAGCTCGCTTTCTTAACTCTGCCAACCTTTCATCTTCCTTCTGAGCCACAGTGATTCGGTCATCGATAAGTGGCTGCACATGAATATGTGCAACGCTCTCGAACGGCTCCTCTACCGTAAGCTTCTGCTCAAAATCTCACACAAATTTGACCATGTTCCATTTCTCTATCATCAGCAGAGCTGCAAATGCTATCGTCTTCTTGCGGCTCAACGCGTCTGCCACAAGGTTGGCCTTGCCGGGATGGTAGGAAACCTCAAACTGGAAGTCTTTAAGGTTTCCATCCATCGTCGCAACCTCATATTCAAGTCTCTCTGCATGAATATGTACTTGAGGCTCTTGTGGTCGCAAAAGAGCTGGAACTCCTCTCCATAAGGTAATGTCTCTAGAGCTTTAATGCAAAGATGATGGCCGCTAACTCCAGGTCATACGTAGGGTAGTTTTCCTAGTGCTTCCTCAACTGTCGCGAGGCATAAGCAATCACTCTGTCCTTTTACATCAGAACACAACCTAAACCAACACGAGAGGTGTCGATGTATATTGTATATTTGACCCTCTGCTCTGCAATACTAGCATGGGTGTGGACGTTAACTTGTCCTTTGAAGGCTGCCTCTACCTTCTCATTCCAGGAAAACTTGAGATCCTTCTAAGTGAGCTGAGACAATGGTATGGCTATCTTAGAAAAGTCTCTAATGAAATGACGATAGTAACCTACCAGGCCAAGGAAACTCCTCACTTCAATAACCGAACCGGGCTGCTCCCAGTCCTGGGACACCACATGTCCCAGGAACTTGACCTCTTCTTTCCAGAAGTCACACTTCTTATACTGAGCAAACAACTGGTTCTTCCTGAGTGTATCAAAGACTGATCACAGGTGTTCCTCGTGATCCTTTCGATTCTTGGAGTATATCAAGATGTCATCTATAAATACAATGACGAATCGGTACAAATACGGCCAAAACACCTGGTTCATCAGGTCCATGAACATAGCTGGTGCATTTGTGAGTCCAAACGATATCACAAGGAACTCGTAGTGCCCAAAGCTGGTTCTGAACGCTATCTTCTGCACATCTTCATTCTTGACGCGTAACTGGTGATACCCTGACTGTAAGTCGATCTTCGAAAAATACTGTGCCCCTTTTAACTGATCAAACAGATCATCTATCTTGGTCAATGATACTTATTCTTTACTGTCACATGGTTCAACCTGCAATAATCAATACACAATCACAGTGATCCATCATTCTTCTTCACGAACAACACGAGTGCTCCCCAAGGAGATACACTCGGTCGAATAAAGCATGCATCTAACAGATCATCGATCTGTCTTCTCAGTTCCTCCATCTCACATAGAGGCATGCGATATGTCGGTAGAGATATAGGTGTCGCACCTGGAGCTAGGTCGATGGTAAAATCAATCTCACACTGAGGAGATAGTCCAGGTATTGTCCTGAACACATTCGTAAAATCTCAGACTACAGGTGTTCTCCCGAGTGTCAGACCATCAACACGCTCTAGCAAGGTAGCATAACAACTAACACGGTGGTACCAACTGACCTGAACAGGGAAAGTAAAGGTCGTGCCCTCAAATCAATGGGCTGTCACCACCCTAGTATCGCAATCGATCTCTGCCTTCATTTCAGTGAGCCAATCCATACCGAGTATAATGTCATAATGACATAATGAGGTAACCATTAGGTCAACGAGCATTGTTTTGCTCCCTAAGTTTATCGAGCAATCTCTATAAGTCTTGGTGGAGTCTGAGAAGGTCCCTGTGGCAGTAAGAAGCCTCACCCTAACCATAAGAGTAGTTACCAACCCTAGTCTCTTAACCGCTGCACATGATATGATCGAAATAGTGGACCCGGTGTCGACCAATAGGAAGACTGGTGTACCTTAGATATGTGCCGTGACTTCAAAATCTACTGGCATTGCAGTTGCTGACTCAAACGCTTCAAGTGTAAGCGCATGTACTCACACCTGTTAAGAACAGTTTGGCTACGGTGCCATAGGCTGTTGAGATGACCTAAATCAAGGTGCAGGTGGTGCTGATCGTAGAGGTGGAGCTGAGATGGCCTGAGGTAACTAACGGTTGATCTTCTGAGGAAGCACGAAGCCGTTGTCCCTCATCTTGGAGAAGCAGTAAGTGTCAGTGTGGCCCGACCTCTTGCAGTAGGTGCACCACAAGTTTGCTCACTTCAACTAAGTCGGTGGAGCCATAAGTCTGGGAGGTGAATCTATGCGTGGCCTCTTGCCGAGGAACGGTCTGCTTGATAAATCTGGTCAAGGCATCGGACCCACGGGTACGCATGAATGGGATAGTCTATCCCCATCCTGCTCAGCTCATAGAGACACGTTCACTAGCTTAGCATAGTTGGAAATGCTAGCGCAACACATCTTCGTATGTATCTCAGGTCATAGACCCTAAGAAAATCGCCGCATTCGCATCAGCTCGTCGGCCAATATCAAGGGAGCATATCTGGCTAGCTTCGTGAATCTGTTCTCATATTCGGCCACAGTCATTCCTCCCTAACAGAGGTGAAGGAAGTCACTCTCCTTCTCGTTACGGTAGGTGAGGGGGAAATACTTCCCGTGGAAGCGAGTCTCAAAGGCATCCCATATCCACACATACCCCTTGGGAACGGTCTGAAGGATGCTGTCCCACCAGAGACTAGCTTCCTTTTCAAACATATACGTGACCAACTCAACCTACTCTGCCTCAGTGCAGTGCAGCGGCTTCAGCATCTTAGAGATGCGATCAAGCCAATATTCGACCTCCTCGGGTCTGTGAGTACCGGTAAAAGTGGGAGTTCAAAAGTGCTAAAATTGCTCGAATAAGCCGCTGACATTCAGGTTTCCAACAGGGTGCACTAGTGGTGTAGGCGGAACCACATTCATGTTCTGAGCAAGGGCCCCAGCGATGGTGGTCCAAATCTACTGCTGCTACTGCAAAAGGAGCATCATCTACTCCAGCCAATCAGGAGGAGGAGCCGCATGAGGCATGTGTGGCGTCGAGGTAGACGCGCGGTTCTGTTCTGGAACCGGTGGTGCAAAAGGTGTCGGCCCATTTGTGGGGCCTGTGGCCGACTGAGAATCCGGCATAGTCTCGTGATTCAGGCCCAAACTAGGGTCCGTATGGCTATCGCTTAGGGGAGGTACCCCATCAATCGATTCGCCAAGTGTATGATGTGTCGTACTTTGAGTGGCCTTAGGTGGCATTCCCTATATACAACATAGGGTGTAACGTGTGTGAGATTTATCATAACAACACTAATTTCTCAAGCATTCTACACATTTCATAACAAAAGGAGTTGCATGCATTTCATTTAACCAAAATTGTCACAATACATGAGATGTAGTTTCACATGGATCATGACAGAAGATGCATGTGAGCTAATCTAAACAAAGTTTTTTTAAACACTAAAACATACTAACCACTCTACCATAGTACTAAGCCTATCAAGGCTATAACATAGAAAGCATAAAAAACAAGGAAAGAAAAGACCCAATGACGACTCAACATAAGACTAGTTGTCCGAATCTGGTGATGGTGGGGGAGTGCCCTTGTCCTACATACAGCACAAGAGAGCCTTCAAGGTGCGAGACACCTTCTTAAATCTTTGCTTCATGTAGGCCTGACTCTCTTTAAGCTTGGCTCGGGTCTCTCTAACCTCCTGTCTCAGGGCGACTTGGCCCTCCTCAATCTGAGCCAAGCGGCCTTCTAAAGCAGCCCGATCATGGTGGCACTTATGTGTAGCACGAGGAGAGACCCCATCTGAGTCTTGGGCCTCCTTTTCTTCCTCTTCCTACTTTCCCTCTTCCTCACTTCCTTCCTTTATTTCATTTTCATCCTCTTTTTCATCACTTTCTTCCTCTTCACTTCCCATCTCATCCCCACTCCCATCGAGTCGGGCTTAACGTTGTTGAGGACCAAATCCCATGTTGTTGAGCGTAGCGTCATTAATGTAGTGGATCGGCACAAGCTATGTCAAGTCAGTAGCAGAATTCATGAGCTAGCTTGCATATAAGTCGGCCGAACAGGAGTGAAATGTCATTTCTAGGAGAGTGTGCGGTCTGAACTATCTGTAGTAGGACAAATGTAGACAGGCACAGCTTATCTCCTTACCCAGCTCTGTATAGGAAGTCCACCATCAAACGCGTGCATTTGGAGCTATTACTCCACCTAGGATACACATTGTGTATGAATATGTGGTGGAGTAGGTGGAAGTCATGAGTCATCTTAGTCGCTGGGAGGCAGTTGCCTCGATTCCAGTGGATATGCGGCTGTAAAGAAATCATGTACTACGATCTCTTTCACGCACACTCCTGAGATTCTTCTCACTAGCATGAACCTCACCACGCTTCATCCCCATAATCTGAACTATCACACCAACGTCAACTGTGGCTTCCCACCTTCTCATGGGAATAGTGAACTATAGAGGCTCCAGCGATGGGTCCCGTATGTGGGCGTAGAAGGCTCGGACAGTGCTCTCACACGCACATGACTTGCCTTCAAATATGGGCCCCCATCCGATATCCAACAGGAGGTCCATTGCCGGATATAACCTAAATAGATTTTTGTCCACGTGTGCTTCACAGAGAACTCTATGACTCCGGAACCTACCATATGTCATGTCCGGCTGTAGGGCCCTTTCGAGCGAAATTTGTGGATCGAGATCCTGCTTCGTCCTCAGCTCTCGTGCGACACTTGTACTTGCTTTAGCGCCTGATTTCTGCTTTCTTGGATAGGTAGGGCAGCTAGGGCCAGCTTCATCTGTGGAAGCCCTCTTCTTTCCCATAGGGGAAAGAAACGTGGAGAGAGAGAAGATAGTAGCCACGAGCTCGAAAAGAGCCAAGAGAGTGAAACAAGATGGAGGGATAGGATGAGATTTTTGAGACACAAAGAAGGGTTTGTTTGCTCAAATGGGAGGAAATAAGGGAGATAGGAGATGGGTTTGAAAGGAATGGTGGGAGGTGGGTATGTAGTGATGATGAAGAAGAAGATTTGAGGATGGTAGGGAGATTTGAGAGAGAAAAATCATATTTTTGAGAGCTTAGAGGGATTTGGAAACTCGAAAATGGAAGAATGAAGTAAAATGGAACATAAAGAGTGGTCCCACATGAACGTGCAAGACCCCACAAGCGTCTACATCATCAACCTGATGCGGCCCGCTGAACCTGGACCGCGAGGCCTTGCAATAAGCACGATGCCATCGCGATCAACTAGACCTAGGGCAATGGCATCCCCCCCCCCCTCCCCGCCTCGAGGTGCCGAAAATGTGTAAGGGCCACTATGGTTCCCCCCGATTTCCACCATTTGGGGCCCCAAGTCTGTTTGAGACATTTTCAACATCCATCTCATGCATATTCACAAGTTCTGGTCATTTAACTGTGGAATAGGGTAAATTATCATCTAAACTCATCGGTTGACGATCTAGAAAAGAACTGGGATCATCTCGCATGATCACAGATGCATACGGTCCTATGCAGCAGATTCAAGAAGTTAAGGTACCTCCCTTTATATCATTTACCCAAATAATGATCTATCTAGAGTCATCAATCCTACTTAATCATATACGATAGGCAAGTTTAGGTCGCTACGGAGAGGCTCGTCACCTCAGCATAGGCCTAGTTTATACTCGAGGTCTCTATGGAAAGGCTCATCACCTTAGCGTAGGTTGACAGCTCGAATACAGTATCCCATACCACCATATTCATCTCACGAGTTTGGGTTACTCACTAGACACTATGGGGAGGCTCGTCACCCCAGCGTAGACCAACAGCTCTACCACGGTGTCTCATACCACTATGCCCGGCTCATGAGTCTTAGTGGATCATGGTACCAAGGTTAAACGTGCTTTTCACTGGTAAGTGGTACCTTAGATTGAAGTAGTAGCGTCCATACATAGTGAACATACATTAGGCTAATAGGGTTATTTAACAAGCTCGACTGGTACGAGCATACATTAAATTAATCGGCATGGAGCGCATACGCACTCCTCATGGCCTAACCACTGTCAATAATCACCATATGACTCAGATTCATCGAACATATTCATTGTTGCGAAACTAGACTGATCGTGAACCGTTACCGATTACCTGGACTACGTATTAGTCTCAATCATACTTAAATACAATAGGCATTCATATGTGATAGTCAAAACAATATGTGACAACATCAAATATAAATCTCATTTGAGCATTTTAACAAACACATAGTGCACATGTTATCACACATATCATTCCATCTATAAATCACGTAGTAGCGATATAGGTTACATGAAAGAAACTATAATTATAGATACAATAATTGAGAATCCTATCTCAATTCCCTTATTAAATACATTTCAACAAGCAACTTCTAATTCTGACATTTTATCAAACATTTAGACTACACATATCAACATACGTGTAATAAATTGGTTATAACATATATTATAGCAAATCCTTTCACAAAGGAGTTGTCACATATACAACAATCCTGTATTCTCAATCAATAATCATGGCAAGCACAAATCATAATTCCATATTCATTCAAATGTTTCAACAAACACGTGGAATGCATTATATTCAACATAGTTCATATATATATGTAATACATGAAAAATTCGCATCTAAGTACATGTGATAGCAATCAAGTCAGTCATAAATCATTAACTGACATTGAAAGCCTTAAAAACCATAACCTAAATGTTTATAGTCTGCACCTTTCATCGATACACCGATTACGAACTAGGTTCGTACACTACGCCTTTGTCTACGGCACAAGGGCTACCTAAATCATGAAATATGTTAGCTATTTCACTGTTTTCCTTATTCGGATTCCTAAAACAGATTAGGGTTAGGATTTCTTACCCAAAAATGGATTCGGATTCGACAGCGTAGCGACATGAGAGAGATGATTTGGCACGTGGAGTAGTGGGAATAAATCCCAACAACTATCTCTCACTCTCTCTCTCTCTTCTCCTCACTCTTTCCTCCTCTTTTCTATCTTCTCTCTCCTAGGGTTTAGAAAATTCGTATGAATGAGAGAGGGGTGTGTTAAGGCCTTTATATAGGCCCAGAACTGGTGCAAATGGCCCCAGGGCCATGTTATACTTAGGTTATAGCCAAAAGGTGGTTGTTTCGAGCCAACAGAGCTCATTTGGAGTCTATTTCCTGCATACAGTATGGAGAAAGTTCCCTAACAATGGATCTATGCTAGGTTAAAGTTTTGGTCCGATCGATTTGTAGATCGACCGTGGAGTACCGGTTTCAGTTCAATGGCCACCGTCACTCGATCAGGGCTACAAGTACACTGACATGTGTTGGAAAATTTCTCTGATCCAAGAGTTTAGTTGGGTCAGAATCTGACGATTTGAAACCTTAAATTTGACCTGCAAGTGAATGGCCTAATTCACTTAAGTTTGAGTTTATTTTCTAACGATATTCGCATTTCTTACACACTTTGCTCCAGGCTCAAGTTATACGTTTCTGGATACTATTTGGACCTGATTCCCAAGATGGTTGTCAAGCCCAGTAAGGCGGTCATAATCATATAGTTTCATAGTAATCGAAATTTTGACACGTGGTCCAAGTCCGATACGGAGTTTCAGTGTGCTCCCGAGAGCAACTTGGTTTTGATATTTCTCCTAGGTTTTTAGATAATGTAGAGTTAGCGATTCTACTAATTTTGGGTCTTGCAGTTCGCATAGAAAGTGGTTCAAGCTAATCTACTAATTAATTTAGTTTAGTACTTAGTTAATTTTCATCTAATTTCTACATAATTTAATCCTTAGCGATTTGTGCCTAAGGTGATACTCGGGTCTTTATACAGATTTTTCCAATACGTTACACCTATGGAACTCAATATTTAGAATTGTTCTAATCGATGGATTAATACTTTGAACTTGACTATGAAGTTTACCATGCTCTTGAGTTTAGGAGAAGGAAATGCCTAACATTATTGTATCTTGGAATTCTATTAAGTAGATTATTTTTCAAAAATCACTCGAGTTTATAGAAATTGTCCTGTAATTCTTAAAATATTTTTCACATACTTTGCTCAGGACTAGCAAAATGCTAGTTGGGGATTGTGTTGAGGGTCAAATATTGCATATTAGACCCTAGTTATTGCTTGGTTTTACAAATATGATAATGCTTAAGCGTTCCATTTTAATCATGTTTTTGTTGCAAGGTGAATTTAAGAGCTAGGATTGAAAATGGGTGCTAAAAATATGGATTTTATGCTCAAGAATCACCAAGGAAAGGAACGAATCTTAAGGGATTGAGATTGAAGAATTCACATGCTAAAGATCTGAGAAAATCAGGTGATTGACGATAAAGAGGCCTAAAAATCGTCCTGAATGCAAAATCACAGGGTTCCCACTATTTATTTGGCTCGAAACATTATATCTAGCCTGAAGACCAAAAATTAACCGTACACGTCGAAATTCAGCTTTTAGATCTTTGTGAAAGTGGTTCAACAGACATATCAACTCATAAATCACTCATCTAGGGCCCACTTGATCTCTGGATATGCTTCAATTTTGGTCTCAATCCTATAAATGGGATGACAAAATGGATGGAAGGAGTGGATTTCTTACGAACATCATGATGGACCCCACAGGGGGATCTACGTGCAAACAGTGCACGTGCACTGGACGTGCACCGGACCGAGAGTCTGGTTAACAGCTGAAGACCCGATCCCTTTCTTGGAATGGAGCCAACGTTTGCATGCAGACTGCCACCAGGTGTAGTGGGCCACCATCATGGTCCCGACGAATGATCGGGACCGTCCATTCAACTAAGGGGGTGGCCACAACTGTACTGATGGTGTCTTCTTGGTCCCATGCACGTGTACACGTGTAGATCATCATCAAATGTAAGATAAACGGTGAGGTGATTTGATACAGTGAGTCGTACCAAAACTAGACTAAAACCACTCCTTTCCAAGCAAAATTTCACCAAGAATCCAATAAACGGGGTGAATTTCTCAAAAAACATCACTATGGGGCCCACCGAACACGTCAACGTAAGAGTTTTCGCATGCAACACATGTACGGGAAAACCGGACGTTGCGGGTAGTTGTATGGCCCAGATCACGGTCAGATCTCTGATTCAAACCAACTAAAAGCTTGGAAAGGGGGTCTTTACCCCAACCATGGAGAAAAATCAGATCATGGGATGATCTTTTGGTTGAAATCTCCACCCAAATGCAAGTTGGGTTGTGTTTTTGTTGCTGCGTGCGCACGGTGCTGCGCAAGGAGCTTCTGCACCGACTTCATCTACCTCTTCATCGCCTCTAAACCGACCTCCTTTACCTATAAAAGGAGAGAAGAGAGAGGGCTTGAGAATCATAATCCAAGGACGTGACTTGCCGTGGCGGCGTGGAGCGGGCCGACAACGAGTTCTCCTTCTTAGTTCTTTGGTTTTTCTTTTCCTTTGATGTTTTTTCTGAGATTTTAATGCAATCATGTCTGTGATTGGCTAAACCTCTTAGCTAGGGCTAAGAGGTGAAGCTTGTAGCATGATTGGGATGTTTGCTTTGTTTTGATTCATGTTTTATTGAACTCTTTTGGATTTTAGTTTGATTATAAGGAATACTTTTAATTTTTAATGGTTTGTTGTGACTTAAATTACAATAGATCTGCGTTAGCTTTGAGTATGTTCTTTTCATTATAGAGATTATGAACTCGGGAACCCTATTATTCATCATCGTCCCATGGGCATGGTTGGATGATGGAATCCTTCCTAACGTTCATAATTCTCTTAGACTCGTTGTGGATTGGTAAATTGTTGTTGTTTGCCATAGTCTCCTGGGCATGGTTCGGTGACAGAATCACTTCCAAATCTTCACCACTCTCATCCATTGATGATGAGATCCATGAGAAGTTCAGAGATCTGACAAATCTCTTCTTACCAATTGGATAAGATAGGACTTTAATTCCAGTTGTGTCCTTGAATCATGCAAGGTAACTTCTCGATTACTACAAGTGGATCCTTGGCACCCTAGTTTCCCACCTTTGAATTCTACAAGTTTTAGTTAATTAGTTCACAATTATCCTCTGAAATTCTTTTGATTAAGATTACATCTTTTTCTAGTTCTAGTTCTAGTTGCTTTCAGAATACATACACGGTTCAGTCCCTGTGGATTCGACCTCGGTCTTATCGAGATTATTACTACATCGTGACCCTACACTTGGGGTTGTGAACACTGCAGCGGGAAAATCTCATGAGTCGATTGTGCGTCGATTAGGGACAAGATTAGTGGGCCCCACAATGATCATAGGGGCTATCCAGTCCTCCGAACGAATTAGATCGACAAGATCTACTGTCGATAAAACTCTGCCATTAGCAGGTAGCCATCTTCTCAGTTTAACTGGGAAACCCACCATGATGCAGTGGGCCCCATTTCCAGAACTAAGGCACTTATCCGGTGGGCCATGATGATGTGAAACATATTCCACTAATGGATCACTTCCATACAAGGCAGGAAGAGAGAGATAGAGAGAGTCCAAGATGGAACCGCAAATCTAGACTGTCCATTGGAAGGGTTGGTGTGGCCATAGGGTAGCCCTAGCTCTATAAATAGAGCCCTATCTCCTTGGGATTCCCACCAAGAAACTCGGAGAGAGAGAGAGTGTGTATGTTCTATGTTTTCTAGCTCCTATGATTGTCGAATTTTGTAGTGCCAAAACCTCTTGGAATCTCTATCTTGTGTAGCTATCTTCATATTCAAGATCATGTAATTCTTGTACAAGTTCAAGATATTCCAATTCAAGATTCAAGCAACACATATATAAGAACAAGAGATTCTTACACGAGTTCTAGTTCAACATCAAGTGATAGATCAAGCTTTCAAGCTTCAACCTATGTTAAGACAAAGTGTTTTACTTTGGAACTCAAAGCTCAAGGTGAAATATAAGTCACAAGTACTTCAAGTTCAAGCTTCAAAGTACATAAAGATATCAAGCTTCTTGTACTTCAAGATCAATTATCAACCAAAGCGAATGATGACTCAATGTTCAAATATCACTTATAAGGTACAATTGACCCTATATTGACCATAGGCTAGGTCATGTTGATTGCATACTTAATTGGGTCACTATATAATTTTATAGACTATTTCTCGACTAGTCTTAGCCCATGTTCGACTAGTCCTAATACTGGCTCGACCAGTACAAGAATTTCCTTGACCTGTCTAAGGTTTGTTATTAATTTTTGGAATTTTCTATTATAGTCTCAACCAGTCCTGGAGACTGCTCAACCAGTGGAGTGGACAATGCTCGACTGGTCGAGCAGGTTTGACTTAAAGTCCAGCAACTATTTTTAGTTCCACACGACCAGTCGAGAGCAAGGCTCGATCGGTCGTGCAGGCTACATGACCAGTCGAGCAAGCCACTCGACCAGTCGTGGAATGGCCTTATCTTATCGCGCCCAAAATTTCAAAAGTTTGTTGGTCCTTACACCAGTCGAGCTGACCTCTGGGCCAGTCGAGTGAACAGTTTCTGCACATATAAATAGAGCACGATTTTTAGAGTTTAATAATTCATTCAAGTAAAATCAAAACACCACTCTGAGAGATAAGTTCGTGATATTCTAAAGCTATTTAGTGCTCATTTTATATTCTCTTTAATTTATCTTTTTGCATTTGATTTTGAGATTCTACATTCTAAACTTATTTGAAGAAGGGATTTAAGTTTTCCCCTTTCTTGGAATCAAAATCAAATCAAGCTAGCCCAAGGTGATTTAATCTAAAAATCATTTAGAACTTAAAACCTTTTCATTAGTGAGTATGAACATTGAACATCTACTTCGAATTGGTTCTACCGGGCTTCATTAAAGGAGAATATCCAGATAAGTATTTTACATTTCTTGTAAATTCCTTTTTGGTTTTTGAGGTTTTGCCAAAAAAATCTCTCTTTTTTGGTTTGTCTGAGGTGATCCAGCAAACTCAGAGTGTGAGGTTTTTGAATTAGGTAAGCCCACTTGAAAGACAATTGTGATGGTTTTAGGTAAACCTTGAAAAACCTATTTCATAGTGAACACCAGTATCCATTGTGTGAGGATATTGGGCGTGGAGTAATTGTGTGGTTGTTTTTCTAAATAGTTGGTGTACACACGCGAACCACTATCATTTCTGGTCTATGGTGGATGGTTGGTTGTGGCATTGTGTGAATGTTGTAATCTCTTTTATGCAAGTGTGGGAATGCTGTAATAGCTTAGTTTATTTTCTTTACTATTTTTATTCTTTATTCCTTTGTATTGGTTTGGGATTTTGATACACAAACCGTTCTAGAAATTAGGTTGTCCAACCATAAGCCATTGGTTTTTAGTGTAAGGTTATCCTTAGAATAACATCTATATCAACCTCTCACTACTTGTACATTTGAGGTTGTTATTCATTTCTACTTTGTGGGATTGTTAAGTGTTGTCTTTATTTATATTTGTTTAATTCTGCATTAAAATTTTTAATTTGGCGTAGTCCTATCCACACCCCTCCCCCCCTCCCCCACTAGGACTCTTAACTCAGCCTTTTCAAGCGGTATCAAAGCCTAATGGCTCACTTTAATATTTGGATTAATTTCCTAAGCTAATAGATCTGAGTTTTCTTTTAAAGATGTCAAATTTTGATAGCCTTTCTGTCACTAGGCCTCCACCTTTTGATGACTCTAATTGTGCCTATTGGAAAGCCAAAATGAGGATTTTTTTTTAAATTTAAAATCCATGGATGAGAGCGTGTGGCAAGCCACAGTGACCAATTGGACCCCTCCTAGCACTGAAGTGACTGGTACTGATGGATCTAAAACTGTAAAAGTCACACCTTACTTTTCTTGGACCGCTCTTAAAAAAAGTGAGAGTAATGCCAATGCAAAGGCTTTAAATGCAATTACTTGCGCACTATCATCAGATCAATTTAAGAGAATTATATCCTGTGATACTGTAAAGTAAGCCTGGGATATTTTGGAAATGACACACGTGGGAACAACAATAGTTAAGAAATCTAAAGAGCAAATCCTCACAACCAAATTTGAGAAAATACATATGGAAGAAAGTGAAACTTTCATGGAATTCTATACAAGATTGAATGACATTGTCAACTCTATGTGGGGTCTTAGTGATAAAATCCCACAAAGTAAAGTTTATGTAAAGATACTGCGTTCATTGCCTGAACGGTTCAATTCAAAGGTGATCGCGATCCAGGAACTTTGTGATACAGATAATATGAGGGTAGAAGAATTGGTTGGTTCCTTACAGACCTATGAGTTAAACTTTAAAGTTCCTAAAGGTAAATCCATCGCCCTTAAGTCTTCTAAAAATATTTCTCAAGAAAATAATGATTCTAATTTAGAAAATTCTGAAGATGATATGGCCCTTTTAGCTAAAAAGTTTTGTAAGAGTTTCAAAAGTAAAAAGAGGGTTGATTTGTAAAAACCTAATGAAAAGAAAATATTTAGATCTAAAACTTGGAAATATTTAAAAGACAGCAAATATTACAACTACCATGAATATAAGCATTTAGCGAACAAGTGTCTTAAAAAGGATAAACCTAAAAAAAAAGGTATGTTGGCTACATGGGATGAATCTTCCTGCTCTGAAGCTTCTTCTGAGTTAGAAGATTCTGAAACCAAGTTGGGCAATGCTGTTAAAGCCCTAATGACTCTAGCCAACTTCACTTTTTCAGATAATGATGATTCAACCAGTGAAGAAAATCTGAATAGTGACCGTGAAAATGAAGAAGATCTTCAAGATGCTTATAATGCCCTATACAAGGAAAGTTATAAATTTGCTATAAAGTTAAAACTTCAGAAAGAAAAGTTTTCAAAACTAAAAGAAAATTTTGATAATATAGTCTTAGAAAAATCACACATTTCAGATTGCTTTGAAAAAACTAAGTGCGACTTAGATTTTAAAACCTCCCAAGTTGAAATTTTAAAATCTGAAAATAAAAAGCTAAAACTAGAAGTCTCTTTGCTTTTGAGTTTGAAAGACACATAGAGGTATCCCAATGGTGATCATAAATTAGAAAAACTTTTATCCAGATCTAGAAAATGTGGCGATCGATCTGGTTTGGGTTATGATAAAAGTATTCCTCCTAAGAATAAGAATACTCCACCCAAATTTATGAAAGGGGAGTCTTCTAACTCAAAAGGGAAAAGTCTGAATCAAATTTATTCTAAAAATGGTAAACTTTTCAAACCTTAAAACTTAGAAGCAACCATATTAATTATAAAAATCAGAATCGTAATCCTTTAGCTGAGAAAATTGTTAATTTACTTAAGGAGCTCTTAAAATCTAAATCAATGGGTCGGTCTTATAACAACTACAAACATAAGAAGACCAACTATACTCCTAAACCCAAAACTGTAATGAAATGGGTCCCTAAGGTTACGTGTTTGGTTGCCCACACCACTTTCAAAGCTTCAAGCCATTCAAAGTGGTACCTAGATAGTGGTTGCTCTAGACATATGGCAGGTGACAAAGGTCTGTTCACTAGTCTTAAAGACAAGACTGATGGTTTAGTCACATTCGGTGATGGTAACAACTGCAGAATTATTGGCCAAGGTACGGTTCAGCTCTATAACCTCCCTCTATTTGAGAATGTTTTATATATAGAAGGGTTAAAACATAATCTATTAAGCATCTCTCAAATATGTGATAATAATCATAGTGTAAAATTCACCAACCAAGGGTGTGAAATTTTAAATAAAAATGATTCTGTAATATTAACTGGTCGCAGAACTTCTGAGAATTGCTACATTGTTAGTGATTCAAGCTCATCTAATCTATCATGCTACATGGTCTATACTGATGAAACCGAATTATGGCATAAGTGCTTAGGACATGTACACTACTGCAACTTGTATAGATTGAGCAAAAGAGAACTGATAAAAGGTCTACTTAAATTACAGATAGTGGATAAAATATGTGGTGAGTGTCAGATTGGTAAACAAACTAAGAGTACTCACAAAAAAGGTGAACTCCAAAGCCACATCTAAACCACTCGAACTCCTCCACATGGATTTCATTGAACTATTTAGAATGGAGAGTCGAGGTGGTAATAAGTATATTCTGGTGATAGTAGATGACTTTACCAAATACACTACAGTAGTCTTCTAAAGAGAGAAATCAGAAACCTCGATGAAGTAAAAAAGGGTACTTAAACGTATCCAAATGGAAAAAGAATCATAAGTCTCTAAGATCCGTGGTGATCATAATTTTGAATTTGAAAATAAGAGTTTTGAGAAATTTTGCAGTGATCAGGGAATATCACATGAATATTCTGTGACCAAAACACCACAACAAAATGGTGTAGTAGAAAGGAAAAATAGAGTGATTCATGAAATGGCAAATGTAATTTTAAATAGTATGAAGCCTCCTAAAAATCTTTGGGCTGAAGCCGTAAATACTGCTTGTTATATAATTAACCGCGTTTACATTAGAAAATCAAATAGTAAAACGACTTATGAAATGTGGTTTGATAAGAAGCCTATTGTCAAATACTTTCGATTTTTCGGTAGCAAGTGCTACATTTTACGTGACTGAGAAAATCTAGATAAATTTAACACCAAAAGTGATGAAGGAATATTTTTAAGGTATGCTTTGAATAGTTGAGCATGGCGGGTTCTTGATAAGAGGACTAGTGTAATTTAAGAGTCCATTAATGTGGTTATAGACGATCACTTGAATACACCTGTTTCAAGTTTAGAAAATGATGTTCTTTTAATTGATAAACCAAACTCTTCATCAAGTCAAAATAACACTGAACTGAGATCAATTAAAGACCACCCATCTAATCAAATCCTTGAAAACCCTCTCACTGGTGTGCACACTCATAAACAACTTGAAGATATATGTAATTATGTGTGCTTTACATCTCGGATAGAACTAACTAACATAAAAGAAGCTCTTACTGACGAAAACTGGATTGTAGCAATGTAAGAAGAGCTTAATTAGTTTGTTAGAAATGATGTTTGGTATTTAGTTCCAAGACCAAAAGATAAACACATTATTGAAACAAAATGGATTTTCAAAAATAAGTCTGATAAACTTGGCAATATTATAAGAAACAAGGCTAGGCTTGTTATATAAGGGTACACTCAAATTGAAGGCATCGATTATGATGAGACCTTTGCCCTAGTAGCTTGTCTTGAATCAATTAAACTATTTATATCTATTGTGTGCTTTAAAAAATTCAAAATATATCAAATGGATGTAAAGAGTGCATTCTTAAACGACGATTTGCATGAAAAAGTGTATGTTGAACAACCTAAGGGGTTTGAAGACCCTAAGCATGCTAATCATGTTTATCGCCTGAAAAAGGCACTCTACGGTTTGAAACAAGCGCCTAGGGCATGGTATAAAAAGTTGACCAAGTTTCTACTAAGTCATAACTTTATAATGGGAAGTGTTGATAAGACATTATTTATAAAGAAACATAATGATCACATTTTAATAGTTCAAATCTATGTTGCTAACATTATCTATGGATCTACCCGTGCTAACATGACTGTTGAGTTTACAGATCGTATGAAGTCTAAATTTGAAATGACCATGGTTGGAGAACTAAACTATTTCCTAGGGTTGTAAGTCAAATAGCTACTTGATGGTTTCTTTATCTCTCAAACCAAATATGCTTTGAACTTAGTTAAAAAGTTCAGATTTAAGAGTGGAAAAAATTTTGATACTCTAATGAGTACTACTCTAAAACTCTCTAAGGATTCAATAGGTAAAAGTGTGGATCCTAAATCGTATCACAGTATGATAGGTAGTTTACTTTATTTAACTGCGAGCAGACCTGATATTACATTTAGCATAGGAATTTGTGCTAGATATCAATCTGACCCTAAAGAATCACATCTAGTTGTTGTTAAGCACATTTTGCGATATGTCACTAGTTCAGAAAATCTTAGTCTCTGGTATCCACATGATACTAGTGTGCAATTAGCTGGTTACACGGATGCTGATCGGGCTGGTAACATTGATGATCATAAATCAACCAGCGGTGGTTGTTTCTATATAGGGAACTATTTAGTTTCTTGGCTAAGTAAGAAACAAAGTTCTGTATCGCTCTCAACAGTTGAGGCTGAATATATTGCTACTGGTAATGCATGCACTCAGCTTGTGTGGATGAAAAGAATGCTAAACGATTACGAAATTGCACAAGAATCCATGGTTTTATATTGTGATAATTCAAGCACAATGAATACCTCTAAAAATCCAATTCAGCATTCATGAACTAAGCATATTGACATTAGATATCGCTATATTTATAAATTAGTGGAAGACAAGACAATTTCTTTGGATTATATTCTGACCAAGAATCAACTAGCTGACATATTCATAAAACTGCTCGACAAAAATAAGTTTGCAAAATTGAAATTTGATCTTGGTATGTGCAATATGAATTAATGATTTATATTTTTCTGTATCATAATGTATATAGTTATTATGATTAAATTTTTTTAATTCAAAGTTTATAAAAAATTATAAATTTTGTAAGGTGCACGGCCAGTTGAGTACATACTCGACCAGTCATGGCACGACTGGTCGAGTATGTACTCGACCCATTGTGAAACACAGATTTAACCTTTTATTTGAGAAAAAATCACTTTTTCTTCATTTGGGTCCTCTTCTCCAATGAGCCCTACTTCGACCGGTCGAACCCATCTTCCATTCCTCCATGGTTAGTACATTATTTTCATTCTTCTTCTAGATTTAAGTCTTTTGCACTTCCTTTTCTTCATTTGTATAGTTTATTTCATTCTTTATGATTATTTTAGGGGTTTTCTATTAAAAAATTTGATCTACTAGAAACCCATCTTGCCCCTTTTACAATCTCTTTATTCCTTAACTTCTATATTGCAATGGAGGGTAGAACCAATACGAAAGGATCTTATAGTCCCTCTTCATCTCGTTCGACTCCTATCACCATGCGCTATCTTCGGTCACCCGAGTATGATCCCGAGTATGTGCGGGATATTCGCTTACGCAATGTGATAGTAGAACGAACTGTTAATCCTGATCATTTGACACCATTTGGCGCTGTTTCCCTCCTTCAGTTTGTAGGATGGGATAACATATTACATTGGGGTGGACCGACATACTACTCCATTGCGCAGGCTATGTATGCTTGCATTATTAACGTTTCTTCTAAAAATCTGACATTTACTATTATGACCAAAGAAGGTCCAATTGATGTGGACCGTCATCTTATTTCTGGATCAATGGATATACCTGTTAATGATGAAGGTATTCCCATTAGTTCTCTTGTGGCCAAACCTTCTAAATCTAAGAAGTAAATGCACACTAGAGATTTATGTAATATAAAAGCAGAATGGAATACTAAGAATGCACTCACCTCCAAGTTTATGTTACCTAGATATAGAATTCTTCATAGGATTTTCATTTCAAATGTCTATCCTCGATCTGGTAATAAAACCAAACTTACTACATTTATGGTTCGTATTTTTCATTCTATTGTCTTTGGAGTCTCTGTGTGTCTTCCTTCTCTAATTTGTTATATCATGATTCAGTTATGTCTCCATCCAAGTCACAGTGACATACCCTTTGCTTATCTTATGACTGCTTTAGCCACCCATAGTCTAGTGGCTATGCCTGTTGGAGAGGCTCTCATTACCCAACTACCATTCAACAACTCTAACATTAACATGATGAATTTGAAGTTGGCCCCAGGCCAAGTTGATATGGGTGCCAGTGGAGCTGCTGAAGTAAATGAAGAGGAGGGTGATTTGCCTCCAGATGATATTGATATGAATGACCTCTTTGATGAAATTAAATCCAATTCTGCTGTTAATCCTGATTATCAGCCATCTGATTTTGATGCGTGTTTGCTCTCACTTGAGGAGAAGGTTGAAAGTATGAATGTGTCCCATGAAATGTAATTTAAAAATATGCGTAAATATCTTAGGTGCATTAACAAGGGACTTCATCAAATTGATCCTTCCATACCTGCTCCTTCTTTTGGTTCGGATTAGTTTTTGAGTATCTGATATGTAATAACTTTTAAAATACTTGATTTCTCTTGTTTTATGTGCTCGGACATGCTTGCTTATTATTATGGACATGGTCAACTAGTTATCTTGCTCATATCTTCTCTTATTCCTCATTCCTCTTCTATTTACTTTCATTATCTTTTATCGGTTCTTTCCTTTATCATATTGTGACAAAAAGGGAGAGAATTTGGATTGATGAATGTGAAAGAAAAAACTTTGGAGAATGCGGATAGGTAATTTTTTCAGTATGGTATTAAGGAGTATTGATGAGTATTGACGAGTGTAACTGGTGCATGATTCTTTAACTAGGTTGTAATTGGTGCATGATTCTTTAACTAGGTTATAACTGGTGCATGATTCTTTATTGTGCGTATTATGCTTATCTTATATGAATGTAGTGTGTTTTTTCAAAAATTTGACAAAGGGGCAAATTGTAAGTGCTATGTTTTCTAGCTCCTATGATTGTTAAATTTTGTAGTGCCAAAACCTCTTGGAATTTGTATCTTGTGTACCTATCTTCATATTCAAGATCATGCAATTCTTGTACAAGTTCAAGATATTCCAATTCAAGATTCAAGTAGCACATGTATAAGAACAAGAGATTCTTACACGAGTTCTAGTTCAACATCAAGTGATAGATCAAGCTTTCAAGCTTTAACCTATATTAAGACAAAGTGTTTTACTATGGAACTCAAAGCTCAAGGTGAAATATAAGTCACAAGTACTTCAAGTTCAAGCTTTAAAGTACTTCAAGTTCAAGCTTCAAAGTACATAAAGATATCAAGCTTCTTGTACTTCAAGATCAACTATCAACCAAAGCGAATGATGACTCAATGTTCAAATATCACTTATAAGGTATGATTAACTCTAGATTGACCATAGGCTGGGTCATATTGATTGTATACTTAAATTGGGTCACTATATAATTTTATTGACTGTTTCTTGACTAGTCTTAGCCCATGTTCAATTATTCCTAATATTGACTTGACCAGTCCAAGAATTTCCTTGACCTGTCCAAGGTTTGTTACTAATTTTTGGGATTTTTTGTTATATCCTCGACCAGTCCTAGAGACTGCTCGACTAGTTGAGTGAACAATACTTGACAAGTTGAGCAGGCTGACCAGTCGAGCAAGCTCGACTTAAAGTCCAACAACCATTTTTGGTTCCACATGACCAATCGAGAGCAGGGCTCGACCGGTCGTGCAGGCCACACGACCAGTCGAGCAAGCCACTCGGCTAGTCATGGAACGGCTTTATCTTATCGCGCCCAAAATTTCAAAAGTTTGTTAGTCCTTCCACCAGTTGAGCTACCCTCTGGGCCAGTCGAGTGAACAGTTTCTGCACTTATAAATAGAGCACAATTTTCAGAGTTTAATAATTCATTCAAGTAAAATCAAAACACTACTCTAAGAGATAAGTTTGTGATATTCTTAAACTATTTAGTGCTCATTTTATATTCTCTTTAATTTAGCTTTTTACATTTGATTTTGAGATTCTACATTCTAATATTATCTGAAGAAGGGATTTAAGTTTTCCCCTTTCTTGGAATCAAAATGAAATCAAGCTAACCCAAGGTGATTTAATTAAAAAATCATTTAGAACTTAGAACCTTTTCATAAGTGAGTGTGAACATTGAACATCTACTTCGAATTGGTTCTACTGGGCTTCATCAAAGGAGAATATCTAGATAAGTATTTTACATTTCTTGTAAATTCCTTTTTGGTTTTTGAGGTTGTGCCAAAAAAATCTCTCTTTTTTTGGTTTGTCTGAGGTGATCCAGAAAACTCAGAGTGTGGGGTTTTTGAATTGTGTAAACCCACTTGAAAGACACAATTGTGAAGGTTTTAGGTGAACCTTGAAAAACCTATTTCATAGTGAACGCCAGTATCCACTGTGTGAGGATATTGGGAGTGGAGTAGTTGTGTGGCTGTTTTTCTAAATAGTTGGTTTACACATAAGCGAACCAATATAATTTCTAGTCTTGCAGTGGATAGTTGATTATGGCATTATGTCAATGTTCTAATTTCTTTTTATGCATTTGTGAAGAATGTTGTAATCTCTTTTATGCAAGTGTGGGAATGTCCTAATAACTTATATATTTTCTTTGCTAGTTTTATTCTTTATTCCTCTGTATTGGTTTGGGATTTTGATACACAAACTATTCTAGAAATCAAGTTGTCCTACCATAAGCCATTGGTTTTTGGTGTAAGGTTGTCCTTAGAACAACATCTGTATCAACCTCTCAATACTTGTACATTTAAGGTTGTTATTCATTTCTGCTTTGTGGAATTGTTAGTGCTATTTTTATTTATATTTGTTTAATTCCACATTAAAAATTTTAATTTGGCATGGTCCTATTCAACTCGCCTTCTAGGACTCTTAACTCAACCTTTTCAGATAGGATAGGTTGAGCGTTGGTGTAAGCCAGGTGCCGCACTGCACCGAGTCGAACCGATCGAGTTGGATCAACTCGGGTCAGTACAGCCCATAAACACCATTGACAGAGAGAGACACATAGAGAGAGAGAGAGAGAAAAGAAAGAGGAGAGAGAAGCCATTGTGGGTGAAGCTTGGTACCGCACTACACTAAGTTGGCCAGCCAAATTTGGCTCGAGTTGGGTCAGTGCTGACCGGGGAAGCCCCTGCCAGGGAGAGGGAGAATCAAAAAGGAAATGGGAGAGGGAATATGAAAGAAATGAGGAGGTTGGTGTGGGCAGCGTACACACTCTCCCTTCCAGCAATGATAGTTGCAAACCGAGTCCAGTCTAATCTGAACGAGTCCCGACTCCTTCTGGCTGGACTTAGCCCTATCCAACGCTGTTGACCTCATGTAGCTCCTCGCCCCATGCTGGGAAGATCCCAGGCTAGGCTAGCTCCATTATCGGCCAATTAGAGGTGAGTTGTGTGAGACACATATCCTAGTCCGTACCATTCTGTAGACTTCCGCTGTCCTCCCGGTCAAATTTCGGTAAACTGAGACCTATAATCGATGTTTGCGCACAGCCCTAAGTCTTATCCTGAAGATCTGAGTTGGCTTGACTTGAAACTTGTACCCTAGCGACCGCGCCATTGTCGCGGTTCCAACGCCACGTTTCGCGCCTCGATGCGATACCCTAGCCAAGAGTTGTGGGCATGCATTTATTTCGAGAAAAATGCCGCGCAAGAAATCTCTACCAAATGTCAAATCAATCCCATCAATTAGTCAAGTATAACACTCATCCCTCTCTCACCCAAAGTCAAAGCAACCCATACCTAGTCAAGTACACCCATCACACCCATCCCTCTCACTCTTACATCACCTCTCTCTCTCTCTCTCTCTTTCTCAAACCATTTTCTCATGTAACTCATGAGAGCCAACGTCCAAGCTTTCCCATGGAGAAGCTATGGTGTGGCCCACTTTCTACCCTTCTGATCTTGCAACGCCCTGAAATTCAGGGGTCGAGCATAACTCAGCTTGTCATGCCCCAAACCGAGAAATCGGATTCGCAGGAATCCCGATCACCGAATCTGGTGCCGACAGCCTCCGTAGTACCCCATTCTCGGCTCCTAGTGTCCATACGCCAGATTCCGATCCTGGGATCCTACCAGGAGGATTTTTTTTTGGTACATATAATTCATAATAAGCATAACCATAAGATTACCCAATTCACAAATGCAACATCATCATCATATATCCACTAATATAATCATTTGAGTACAATGCAAAAAGGGAAAAGTACATATATCGAAAACAAAGCTCCAGAATACAACTGCACGCTCCAAGCTCAATGCTACTGCAACCTAATAACACCTGCACGCATCTATCGTGCATAAGCTTATAGAAAGCTTAGGGGGTGGTGAAGGTTGTGCACAAGGTAAGAGTTAAGAATACAATACAATGCCATAAATCAGACAATGGAATAAGTAGAAACACTGACAAGATACAATATCAGAGTAAGCAATTTAGATCAACCATATAAATGAGGAGCCAAAGAGAGCCAAATATCAAATACCGAGGGTACAATGCAAGACGTAAATCCTGCCAAGTTCGTCTAGGCCATATAAATGCGAAACATGGTAACCCAAAATGCTAAGTACACGAATGCAATGTAATATGCGGCGAATGAAATGACCATGCCGAGTGTGAAGTCGGGATGATAGTACGTAGTATCGCAGTTTACGGTCTATCACATGGGACTACTATCCAAACTAGTCTCATACCTAAATTTGGATAGTCGGACCCAATGTAGTAAACTCCCGATCTCAGAGGTTAGTCGCGCCCAACCGAAATCCTGGCCATGCGAAGGTACACAATAATTAGTTGCGCACCACCAGCCCGAGTGGATAGTGAATGAAATGAATGCATGAGTATGCAATTCCTACTCAATAAGTCCACATATCAGTACAGTTACTCTCTGGAAAATCACCGGGGTCTATTACACTCCAAACCAAATTGCCGCCCCATCGCGCGCAACAAGGTGAGTGGAAGAGACCTCACTATCCGCCTGCCAATATCGGGCTCGGCTCGTCGATAGCGGACCCATTCCTCGAGCTGGTCAGACTCAGCCTAGCATTGCCCCCTCCTCTCGGGCAGGTAAGGCCATACCCCCTTCCAACCGACCACGACACAGTGGGAGATGCGGCCTAACGGTATATGGCCCTCATGCGCTCGTGCATCCACTCGGTCTAGACGGGGAGCAACCTCTCGAACCAAGAGGGTTTAGGGACTTTCACCGGGGATATCTATAGCACCCCATGTAGAACAGATTTCCGGTGTCCCTTCTGGCCATCCACGATATGCCTGTGGAGGCTACAACCCTGATGTCGCTAGGGCACATAATGCAAGATGCATGAGTCATACAATCCAGTCATGCATCAATCCTGCGCATACCATGCGCTCATGTGAGATAACCTCCGCCTATCAAGGAGTCTCATAACAATCTGTCTAATGAAATATGCAATGGTCAACCACCTCTCATAACAAGCATGCAGATGATGCGTGTGGGCATGTATCATGATGCTATGCAATCACATACTCATAATCGGTATCAATGATCGACATCGACAATCGACCTCGACAATGTGAAATTTAACCAACATTGCCCCCGAGGAATGATCCTCACATATTATGGATCCATGACCTCACACAAGGGACAAATATACAACACCATGGGCCTCACTCAAGACCTTAATACACATTACGATGGGCCTTTCACATGGGCCTAACACACATCACAAAGGGCCTCAACTACGAGTCGCATATACACCCTATAGGTCTCGATAATCGGCCTCGACAATTGAAATCGGTCAATAATCAGAATCAGCAAATCGATCACGATAAATGGCCTCGATCGCTAATTGGTAATCAGTCAAGATAAACGGCCTCGATCGCTAATCGGCAATCGGTCAAGGTAAACGGCCTCGATTGCTAATCGACAATCGGTCAAGATAAACGGCCTCGATCGCTAATCGGCAATCGGTCGAGATAAACGGCCTCGATTGCTAATCGGCAATCGGTCGAGATAAACGGCCTCGATTGCTAATCGGCAATCGGTCGAGATAAACGGCCTCGATTGCTAATTGACAATCGGTCAAGATAAACGGCCTCGATTGCTAATCGACAATCGGTCATGATAAACGGCCTCGATCGCTAATCGGCGATCGGTCAAGATAAACGGCCTCGATAATTGGCACCGATAATCAGTAGATAAACAAAGCGAGGTCCATAGGTGATCAGCCGAGTAACCATAGTATAAAGATCGACACTCGGCCGTGGTTATATCAAATCTGATAGCATAGAGTCATCCGTCTATGGCGAATGGGGCCTACTTATTTGGGTTAACCCACGAGGAGAACAGGCCTAACAAAGCCTAAGGGAAGGTCACAATGAGAACGCCTAACCATCATTGCCCCTCAATGAGGGCATCTAACCAACATTACTCCCAAGGAGTGGCCCACATAAGGGATTTATAGGCAACGCTGCTGATATACATGCATCACATTGGGCCCCACATGCATCGCATTGGGCTTCATACAAGGGCCTCGAGTGTATCACAACGGGTCACGTCCATGGGCCTTGAATACATCACTTTGAGCCTCGCCCATGGGCCTTGAATATCAAGTGGGTCGCATTACATGGGCTACATTACATGGGCCGCACTAATGGGCCCAATACACCTCACAAGGGCCACAAATATAGCTAAATGGACCACGCCAAAGAGAGCCATGAATACACAACAGGTGGGCCCTGCACCTGGGCCTCAAATACATCATGTGGGCCTCATCACACGGGCCTCAAATACACAATAAGCAAGCCTCAGATATACATCACAAGTGGGCCTTGTACATGCAGCAAGTGGGCCTACTCATCATAGCTGGGCCTACCAACGGTCCAGCCAAAGGACGGCCTAAATACATCACGATGGGTCCCACTAGGATGTGGATGAGAGCTTGGATTACATCTAAAATCATTTCAATAGTGGCAGGTACAACATGTGTATCATTATACACTATCATTCTATTTAGCACATGACGCACCAGCGATGGTCAGCACCGCCCAAACATTGTCCATGTAATTCAGCACTGTCCAAACATTGTCCAACACTGTCCAGACCCCCTAGACGGTGTGGATGAAACATGGTGGGTCCTGGCAAAACAGATGGGCGATGTGAAGAACACATACATCAAATGGGACCCACATAACTTGTTGACATCATGCAGCGTGGGACCCACTGTCCATATGGACGGACGGTTGGGACATAACACATACCCATGATCAGGCCAAACTTGCTGATGTTGACACCACAAGTGAATTGCTGGTGGGGGGTCCATATAGTTGGACGACATGGATAACAAATACATCACAGCTAGCCCTACAGATGGACGCTGTGCAATACAACCATCACGGTGGAGTTCCACAGTCTGGGCGGATGGCGAGGATAAAACACACTACAGTGGGTCCCACTGTCCCAAACAGTGGACGGTGTGAATTGCAACACGGGCAGGGCCCTGACGGATGATCTGGTTGAAAGACATACATCATTTTGGACCCCATATGGCAGTGGGTGGTAGAGATAAACATCTAGGTGGCCCATGCCTAGATGGACGGTTGGATGAAAGGCATACATCAAAGGTGGGGCCTACCATCCAATAAACTGGACGGTGTGGATCAACCCACACGTCATGGTGGCCCACCCAGCACACGTCAGATGGAAGGTGTGGCTGCAGAGCACGGTGAGGCTCACAGCACACCGTCTAAATGGACAATGTGGATACACAGCGAGGTGGGTCCTACGTAACCTGATGACGTCAATCCTCACTGTTTTGTAGTGTGGTCCACTTGAGGGATGACCCACCGATAGACGGTTGGATGTGATGCATCCCATATGATCTGCCGCACAGAACTGCAGATGTCGATCTAGCAGTTTTCTGACTGGTGGATGGACGGTCTGGATAAGGCTCATTCATCATTGCTTCCCTCATGGATTAAACGCATTCGTCAGGGGTGGGTTCACACGTATGTCCCACCTCAGCCATGAATATGACTGATATTTGTGGATTTTCCACCATCCAGAAATGCTAGACGGTGAGGATGAGTCAGGCATTAGGTAGGTCCCACGTGGACTATGGGAATACAACACATACAGCGTGTGGGTCCCACATACACGCGGCCTACTGCCGTGATTCAAGCTGATATTCTTGTTGCTCTTCATCCAGCAAGGTGGTATCACCGTCAGGTGCATCTAGACGGTGCAGCTTAAATACATAAATCAAGGTGGGTACCACGGCTAGACGGGTGGATCAAAACATACATCACAGTGTGGCCCACATACATTAGGTCCCACCATCCAAGTACACGTGGATGGTGTGGATTAGATCCATACATTTGGTGGGTTGCCACCGTCCACCGTCAGTGGACGGTGCAAAAAAAAAAGATACATACATCCCTGTGGGGCCCACGTGGGGCCCACCATAACGTTTATCTTCCGTCCAACCCATTCATAAGGTCGTCAGTACCTGGATGAAAGGGAAAAACAAATTTCATTTGATCCAAAGCTCCTGTGGACCCAACAAGGTTTTCAATGGCAGACGGTTCAATTCACACTGTTTCCTGTGATGTGGGCCATCTGAACTTTGGATGGGCCTGAATTTTGGAGGGGGCCCACGTCAATCAGGGACCCACCTCATGAACGGTTTAGACGTCATACAAACATCATGGTGGGGCCCACGGCTAGAGCCATGGGTTTCTGCCCGCTCGCCCGTGCGTGCGCAGGCAACGCCTGCCGCCGTACTTACAACAGCAGCAACTGCTGCTTAAATTTTATTTTTTTTTTTTTTGAATTTCTGGTTTTTCTGAGGGTTGCTCATGTGGGGCCCACGTAAGGTGAATATACCCCGTTCAATGGCCCTCCATGGCTCAAAACAAACAAAACAAGTCCAATATTGGGCCTGTTTCAGTGTATAAAAACAACAGGGGATTTTCAACGGTAAACCCGCGGTTTGCCGTGTTATGGCCCGCCTGAAAGTCTGATTGGTCCCATCTTCCGGATCGACGCCTAAAACGATCTTAGGAAAGGAATGAACGGCGTGGATTGAATCCATTCATCAAGGTGGTGCCTACACAAGTGGGCCACCAAAAAGGCTTGAAAACCAAGCTTATATTTGTGTTTTCCATGGACGTCCAGCGTCCCTGGACGCTGGACAGTCTGAGCCTATCACACTCATAAGGTGGGCCCTGTTTAGGTGGGCCACCAAATGATGAGTGTTGTTGATACAGTACATATAAGGTGGGTCCCACCTATAGATGGTTTGGATAGGATACAAGCCTTGTAGTGGGGTCCATTCAAGTGGGTCACATGACCACACCATCACAAAGAAGTAAGGAAAGAGAGAGTGGAAGAAAGAAGCACCCACCTTCCTTATTCCTCCTTGATGCTCCAAAGCTCCAATGGGGCTCCTTCAATGGTGGAGATGAGCTTTTGATGGCAGGATATGGGAGATCTAAGGTGAGAAAGGTGGTAGGAATTTGGAGAGTTGGGACGTCCAAGGTCTTGCTACCATGGTGGAAGATAGAGGATGAAAAAGGGAAGAGAGAGATGAAGGAGAGAGAGTAATGATGATAGCTCTCTCTCTCTCTTAGCTAGGTAATAAATGTTTTGGGAAAAAGGTACTAAGTATGGGCTAGGGTCATTATTGCTTTGACTAGAAATCATGGATGGCTTAGGGTGATGTCACCCTAGCCTTGGGAAAAGTGCCAATGTGATAGGTGGGTCCCACCAAAATACAATCAATGGTCCAAATAGAGCGCGATCTAAATCCTTTGATGTACAACTCGGATTGCTGTATGAGACGCGGCGTTGGAACCGCAGCGACGATGCGGTCGCAATGACATAGGTCTTAGGTCAAGCTGACTCGAAATTACAGGATGACACTCAAGGTCGCGTGCAAATACCGGTTAAAGGTCGAAGGTTACCGAAATTCGATCGAGAAAATCACGGAAGTCTACGGAACGGTACGGGTTGGGATACGGGTCTTACAGCTCTCCCCTCCTAATAAAAATTTCGTCCTCGAAATTTAAAACACACTACAACCAATACAGAGCTCACCGAGGGAGGGGCTATCTATCGCAAAACATATCAATATAATCGATCACTTAAGAGATGGGGATAATGCCCACGAACCTCAGGCTCTTGCTCCCAAGATGCCTCATCAACACTATGGTGACCCTACTAATCTTCGGATTCAGAATCAGAAATGATCGAAAATGGAATACTATGCAGCCTCACAAATACAACGGTAGGGAGCTATATCAGAAAATCTCTAAGTTATTCGAACTTGGGGATCTAATCATTCTAAGTTCTCAATAATCAAAGAGTGTAGGGTACCTATCAGCAGATATGTGATGTTATCTTCAGGTATTCCCAAGTTATGCTCTGATACCAACTTCTGTCACGCCCCAAACCGAGAAATCGGATTCGCAGGAATCCCGATCACCGAATTGGTGCCGACAGCCTCCGTAGTACCCCATTCTCGGCTCCTAGTGTCCATACGCCAGATTCCGATCCTGGGATCCTACCAGGAGGATTTTTTTTTTTGGTACATATAATTCATAATAAGCATAACCATAAGATTACCCAATTCACAAATGCAACATCATCATCATATATCCACTAATATAATCATTTGAGTACAATGCAAAAAGGGAAAAGTACATATATCGAAAACAAAGCTCCAGAATACAACTGCACGCTCCAAGCTCAATGCTACTGCAACCTAATAACACCTGCACGCATCTATCGTGCATAAGGTTATAGAAAGCTTAGGGGGTGGTGAAGGTTGTGCACAAGGTAAGAGTTAAGAATACAATACAATGCCATAAATCAGACAATGGAATAAGTAGAAACACTGACAAGATACAATATCAGAGTAAGCAATTTAGATCAACCATATAAATGAGGAGCCAAAGAGAGCCAAATATCAAATACCGAGGGTACAATGCAAGACGTAAATCCTGCCAAGTCCGTCTAGGCCATATAAATGCAGAAACATGGTAACCCAAAATGCTAAGTACTGCAGATGCAATGTAATATGCAGTGCGAATGAAATGACCATGCTGGAGTGTGAAGTCGGGATGATAGTACGTAGTATCGCAGGTTACGGGGTCTATCACATGGGACTACTATCCAAACTAGTCCCATACCTAAATTTGGATAGTCAGACCCAATGTAGTAAACTCCTGATCTCAGGTTAGTCGCGCGCCCAACCGAAATCCTGGCCATGCGAAGGTACACAATAATTAGTTGTGCACCACCAGCCCGAGTGGATAGTGAATGAAATGAATGCATGAGTATGCAATTCCTACTCAATAAGTCCACATATCAGTACAGTTACTCTCTGGAAAATCACCGGGGTCTATTACACTCCAAACCAAATTGCCGCCCCATCGCGCGCAACAAGGTGAGTGGAAGAGACCTCACTATCCGCCTGCCAATATCGGGCTCGGCTCGTCGATAGCGGACCCATTCCTCGAGCTGGTCAGACTCAGCCTAGCATTGCCCCCTCCTCTCGGGCAGGTAAGGCCATACCCCCTTCCAACCGACCACGACACAGTGGGAGACGCGGCCTAATGGTATATGGCCCTCATGCGCTCGTGCATCCACTCGGTCTAGACGTTGGAGCAACCTCTGGAACCAAGAGGGTTTAGGGACTTTCACCCAGGGATATCTATAGCACCCCATGTAGAACAGATTTTCGGTGTCCCTTCTGGCCATCCACGATATGCCTGTGGAGGCTACAACCCTGATGTCGCTAGGGCACATAATGCAAGATGCATGAGTCATACAATCCAGTCATGCATCAATCCTGCGCATACCATGCGCTCATGTGAGATAACCTCCGCCTATCAAGGAGTCTCATAACAATCTGTCTAATGAAATATGCAATGGTCAACCACCTCTCATAACAAGCATGCAGATGATGCGTGTGGGCATGTATCATGATGCTATGCAATCACATACTCATAATCGGTATCAATGATCGACATCGACAATCGACCTCGACAATGTGAAATTTAACCAACATTGCCCCCGAGGAATGATCCTCACATATAATGGATCCATGACCTCACACAAGGGACAAATATACAACACCATGGGCCTCACTCAAGACCTTAATACACATTACGATGGGCCTTTCACATGGGCCTAACACACATCACAAAGGGCCTCAACTACGAGTCGCATATACACCCTATAGGTCTCGATAATCGGCCTCGACAATTGAAATCGGTCAATAATCGGAATCAGCAAATCGATCACGATAAATGGCCTCGATCGCTAATTGGTAATCAGTCAAGATAAACGGCCTCGATCGCTAATCGGCAATCGGTCAAGGTAAACGGCCTCGATTGCTAATCGACAATCGGTCAAGATAAACGGCCTCGATCGCTAATCGGCAATCGGTCGAGATAAACGGCCTCGATTGCTAATCGGCAATCGGTCGAGATAAACGGCCTCGATTGCTAATCGGCAATCGGTCGAGATAAACGGCCTCGATTGCTAATTGACAATCGGTCAAGATAAACGGCCTCGATTGCTAATCGACAATCGGTCATGATAAACGGCCTCGATCGCTAATCGGCGATCGGTCAAGATAAACGGCCTCGATAATTGGCACCGATAATCAGTAGATAAACAAAGCGAGGTCCATAGGTGATCAGCGAGTAACCATAGTATAAAGATCGACACTCGGCCGTGGTTATATCAAATCTGATAGCATAGAGTCATCCGTCTATGGCGAATGGGGCCTACTTATTTGGGTTAACCCACGAGGAGAACAGGCCTAACAAAGCCTAAGGGAAGGTCACAATGAGAACGCCTAACCATCATTGCCCCTCAATGAGGGCATCTAACCAACATTACTCCCAAGGAGTGGCCCACATAAGGGATTTATAGGCAACGCAGCGGATATACATGCATCACATTGGGCCCCACATGCATCGCATTGGGCTTCATACAAGGGCCTCGAGTGTATCACAACGGGTCACGTCCATGGGCCTTGAATACATCACTTTGAGCCTCGCCCATGGGCCTTGAATATCAAGCGGGTCGCATTACATGGGCTACATTACATGGGCCGCACTAATGGGCCCAATACACCTCACAAGGGCCACAAATATAGCTAAATGGACCACGCCAAAGAGAGCCATGAATACACAACAGGTGGGCCCTGCACCTGGGCCTCAAATACATCATGTGGGCCTCATCACACGGGCCTCAAATACACAATAAGCAAGCCTCAGATATACATCACAAGTGGGCCTTGTACATGCAGCAAGTGGGCCTACTCATCATAGCTGGGCCTACCAACGGTCCAGCCAAAGGACGGCCTAAATACATCACGATGGGTCCCACTAGGATGTGGATGAGAGCTTGGATTACATCTAAAATCATTTCAATAGTGGCAGGTACAACATGTGTATCATTATACACTATCATTCTATTTAGCACATGACGCACCAGCGATGGTCAGCACCGCCCAAACATTGTCCATGTAATTCAACACTATCCAAACATTGTCCAACACTGTCCAGACCCCCTAGACGGTGTGGATGAAACATGGTGGGTCCTGGCAAAACAGATGGGCGATGTGAAGAACACATACATCAAATGGGACCCACATAACTTGTTGACATCATGCAGCGTGGGACCCACTGTCCATATGGACGGACGGTTGGGACATAACACATACCCATGATCAGGCCAAACTTGCTGATGTTGACACCACAAGTGAATTGCTGGTGGGGGGTCCATATAGTTGGACGACATGGATAACAAATACATCACAGCTAGCCCTACAGATGGACGCTGTGCAATACAACCATCACGGTGGAGTTCCACAGTCTGGGCGGATGGCGAGGATAAAACACACTACAGTGGGTCCCACTGTCCCAAACAGTGGACGGTGTGAATTGCAACACGGGCAGGGCCCTGACGGATGATCTGGTTGAAAGACATACATCATTCTGGACCCCATATGGCAGTGGGTGGTAGAGATAAACATCTAGGTGGCCCATGCCTAGATGGACGGTTGGATGAAAGGCATACATCAAAGGTGGGGCCTACCATCCAATAAACTGGACGGTGTGGATCAACCCACACGTCATGGTGGCCCACCCAGCACACGTCAGATGGAAGGTGTGGCTGCAGAGCACGGTGAGGCTCACAGCACACCGTCTAAATGGACAATGTGGATACACAGCGAGGTGGGTCCTACGTAACCTGATGACGTCAATCCTCACTGTTTTGTAGTGTGGTCCACTTGAGGGATGACCCACCGATAGACGGTTGGATGTGATGCATCCCATATGATCTGCCGCACAGAACTGCAGATGTCGATCCAGCAGTTTTCTGACTGGTGGATGGACGGTCTGGATAAGGCTCATTCATCATTGCTTCCCTCATGGATTAAACGCATTCGTCAGGGGTGGGTTCACACGTATGTCCCACCTCAGCCATGAATATGACTGATATTTGTGGATTTTCCACCATCCAGAAATGCTAGACGGTGAGGATGAGTCAGGCATTAGGTAGGTCCCACGTGGACTATGGGAATACAGCACATACAGCGTGTGGGTCCCACATACACGCGGCCTACTGCCGTGATTCAAGCTGATATTCTTGTTGCTCTTCATCCAGCAAGGTGGTATCACCGTCAGGTGCATCTAGACGGTGCAGCTTAAATACATAAATCAAGGTGGGTACCACGGCTAGACGGGTGGATCAAAACATACATCACAGTGTGGCCCACATACATTAGGTCCCACCATCCAAGTACACGTGGATGGTGTGGATTAGATCCATACATTTGGTGGGTTGCCACCGTCCACCGTCAGTGGACGGTGCAAAAAAAAAAAAGATACATACATCCCTGTGGGGCCCACGTGGGGCCCACCATAACGTTTATCTTCCGTCCAACCCATTCATAAGGTCGTCAGTACCTGGATGAAAGGGAAAAACAAATTTCATTTGATCCAAAGCTCCTGTGGACCCAACAAGGTTTTCAATGGCAGACGGTTCAATTCACACTGTTTCCTGTGATGTGGGCCATCTGAACTTTGGATGGGCCTGAATTTTGGAGGGGGCCCACGTCAATCAGGGACCCACCTCATGAACGGTTTAGACGTCATACAAACATCATGGTGGGGCCCACGGCTAGAGCCGTGGGTTTCTGCCCGCTCGCCCGTGCGTGCGCAGGCAACGCCTGCCGCCGTACTTACAACAGCAGCAACTGCTGCTTAAATTTTATTTTATTTTATTTTTTTGAATTTCTGGTTTTTCTGAGGGTTGCTCATGTGGGGCCCACGTAAGGTGAATCTACCCCGTTCAATGGCCCTCCATGGCTCAAAACAAACAAAACAAGTCCAATATTGGGCCTGTTTCAGTGTATAAAAACAACAGGGGATTTTCAACGGTAAACCCGCGGTTTGCCGTGTTATGGCCCGCCTGAAAGTCTGATTGGTCCCATCTTCCGGATCGACGCCTAAAACGATCTTAGGAAAGGAATGAACGGCGTGGATTGAATCTATTCATCAAGGTGGTGCCTACACAAGTGGGCCACCAAAAAGGCTTGAAAACCAAGCTTATATTTGTGTTTTCCATGGACGTCCAGCGTCCCTGGACGCTGGACAGTCTGAGCCTATCACACTCATAAGGTGGGCCCTGTTTAGGTGGGCCACCAAATGATGAGTGTTGTTGATACAGTACATATAAGGTGGGTCCCACCTATAGATGGTTTGGATAGGATACAAGCCTTGTAGTGGGGTCCATTCAAGTGGGTCACATGACCACACCATCACAAAGAAGTAAGGAAAGAGAGAGTGGAAGAAAGAAGCACCCACCTTCCTTATTCCTCCTTGATGCTCCAAAGCTCCAATGGGGCTCCTTCAATGGTGGAGATGAGCTTTTGATGGCAGGATATGGGAGATCTAAGGTGAGAAAGGTGGTAGGAATTTGGAGAGTTGGGACGTCCAAGGTCTTGCTACCATGGTGGAAGATAGAGGATGAAAAAGGGAAGAGAGAGATGAAGGAGAGAGAGTAATGATGATAGCTCTCTCTCTCTCTTAGCTAGGTAATAAATGTTTTGGGAAAAAGGTACTAAGTATGGGCTAGGGTCATTATTGTTTTGACTAGAAATCATGGATGGCTTAGGGTGATGTCACCCTAGCCTTGGGAAAAGTGCCAATGTGATAGGTGGGTCCCACCAAAATACAATCAATGGTCCAAATAGAGCGCGATCTAAATCCTTTGATGTACAACTCGGATTGCTGTATGAGACGCGGCGAGCGACGATGCGGTCGCAATGACATAGGTCTTAGGTCAAGCTGACTCGAAATTACAGGATGACACTTAAGGTCGCGCGCAAATATCGGTTAAGGGTCGAAGGTTGTCGAAATTCGACCGAGAAAATTGCGGAAGTCTACGGAACGGTACGGGTTGGGATACGGGTCTTACACAGCTCCCGAGTTCCAAAACATCACTTATGCAACATATTTAATGAATGATGTATGTTGACTGTATTAGCACATAAACATGGGATAGATTAAGCCAAAACGCAGATATGATTCAGGGATAAGTGGATAAAGCAAGCGGAAGACTTATAGTAAAATATGTGTACAAGTGTAAGTCCCTGAATTACATATACAACCAGATCGTGTAAAAGTGTTATTTATCAAAATTATAAGTACAAGTTACATCATTTCAGTTCCCAAATAGTAATCCCATAGATCCCGCGCAGCAGACCGAGGCTCGCTAGAACCCGTCTGAAAACTGCATATAGGAGAAGGCAGCCTCGTCGTCATCCAGCTCCCGCTCCGCCTCAGACGTCGCATCCACATCTGCAACATCAGGGCCTAAGACAGAGTCTGGTGGGTGTGTAACACCGCCCCAAAACGTGGGAGTGAGTGATCAACTCAGTGGAACAATAAGGCACTGGTTAACATGTTATCAGTTCAATCAAACAGTAATGATAAAGCAGGATAAGTAATTAAATCCTAAGTACTCTTGTTAGTGCAAGTATGAATGCAATATGATGCGTGCCCTCACGCGTACACCCTTAGCGTCTTCATCTTACGTTACGCATGACATCGCCTCAAAGTGCGCCACATCTACAAAGCACATGCAAATGCGGTGCATGGATATGATTACCAAGTTGTTATTAGTCCATTTCACACAATAGGATTGGGAAGCTAAGATACCTTCCTTATGTCACCATCCAAACAGTGATCCATACTAGGGTCGTCAATCCTAGATATCTCATACGATCATATAGTTGAGGTCGTAGCAAAGGGCTCGTCACCAATCAATGCACGCCTTTCATGCCCTTACTACCACAAATCGGCTCGTCACCTCCTTGCGGTATCCAGGTATGCTCGAGGTCACTACAAAGGGCTCGTCACCAATCAATGTAGGCCGACAGCACGAATATAGTGTCCCATACCACCATAATCGGCTCACGAGTTTAGTTGCTCACTGGTCACTACGGGGAGGCTCGTCACCCCAGCGTAGGCCGACAGCTCGACCACGGTGTCCCATACCACCATGTCCGGCTCATGAGTCTTAGCGGATCAGGTACCATGGTTATTAGGATTTCACTGGTAAGTTCGGTACCCTAGATTCAAGCAGTAGCGTCCATACATGGTTAACATACACTGGACAATCGGGTTAGTTGACGAACTCGACTAGCACGAGCGCACATTGAATTGAACGACATGGAGTGCGCAAACACTCCGCGTGGTCGAACCACTGCCGACAACTCTAATACGACTCGGGTTCGTCTAATAAGTCCTACGTGGCGAAAGCAATCTCAACCACGACCATAGGGTCAATTACCGATTTCCTGGACTAAGGCATAGTCCCAAATATCCTACACTACTACAGATATTCATATGGAATGTAAAACAGTAATGGAACAATAACTCAAATCATGTTACACACACATCTGCAGAATATCAACTTAACATAAATGTAAGCATAGGAGATGCTTGAATTTAAATAACTTGAAAGGTAACTGCATAAAGGAAAACATGCGCATCAATAGGAGTATTGAGAATCACTTCTCAACGCCCACACTTAGTGTAATCAGTTACACTTAGGTCATTCATGCATTTCTACAAACACTTAGCATACAAGGAATAACATACATGACGTATGTTGGAATACGTGCACTTAGACAATTCCTTTTACCAAGGAGTTGTCATACATGCATCTAGCATACATACATGACCAATAATCATGGCAAGCACAAGTGCGTATTTTATACGTATACGGTACTTTATAAATACACTTGAAATACACAAATCTCAATATAGCACATGCATATCAGGAAAGCAATGTAAACATAACATTTGACATGTGAAATCTCATTCATAACAAGAATAAATCACTAACTGGGATTGAAAGCCTTGAAAACCATAACCTATACACTTAAAGTCCGCACCTTAAGCAAAGAAAGAACCGCCGAACTGATTTAGACGAGTTGTCTTCGTCAACGGCGCAAGAACACCCTAAAATAAGGATAGAAATGAGATACAGCAACACCAAGTCTAATCTAAGCTCTAACACAGATTAGGGTTAGTTTAACTTACCCCAAAAGAACTCAGAATCGCCAAAGGAACGATTCAAAGTGAAGATTCAAAGGTGAAGAAGAACAAGGAAGAATCAAGGTGATTCACCAACTAATCTCTCTCACTAACTCTCTCTTTTCCACTCTCTCTCCAAGCTAGGGTTAGAGAAATTCGTATGGAAATGAGAGCTAGGGTTTAAGGACTATATATAGGCCTTAAAATGATGGAAATAACCCCAGGGTCAAGGTATACTTAGGTTATAACCAAAGTACGCCTTTCTCGATCCAACGAAGCACTTCTGGTGGGCCTATAACCACGAAAGGTCGGACTTAAGCTCACTGACCATGGATCTAGGTCAGGCTGAGTTTTCGTACCGACCGGCTCTTCAGATCAGCCGTGGCGGACCACACTCAATTCAACGGTCACGGAATCTCGATCAGGTCCACAAGCACTAGGATATGCCCGGGCCAACCTCCTGATTCGAGGGTGAAATTGGGTCAGAATCCAATGGTCAGATAGCTTAAAATCGTCGCGCAAGCGACACGACTCAGATTTCATAAAAAGCTTATTAAATTCCAACCGTTCTCACACTCTTCACTCCGAACTCAACCAAATCGACCCAGAACATCAGATCGACTTGATTTTTGAGGTGAAGACCAAGCCCAACTCGGTGACGCAACAGCCTAAGATCATCGCTATCGGACTTTCGACGCGCGGTCCAGATCCGATCCAGATCTTCCAAAAAATCCCCAGAACAACTGGATTTAGCGATGGATCCCAGATTTCAGAGTAACGTAGCGCTCACTAATCTGCACGTTTAGAGCCATGCAGATACAATTTAAAGTGATTGATGCGAATTTCACAAGCAATCAAGTAAAGCGCTAATTACCCCAAAAACAACTACTTAAGGAAAGATTAGCACAAAAATTCCAAGGTCGTTACAGATCTCTCATCCTAGCCCTTCAATCTCCATCATCCTCCATCAAAGTTGAAGCCTAGGAGCTAAGGAGTCCATGGAGCCTAGAAGAAGCAGAATCGGTGGGTGTTTATAGCACTAGGTCTTGATTTTTATGTAGGACCCACACGATTTAGGACCCATTATGAAGTATGTATGTACATGGAGGAGCTCTTAGTGGCGGAGCTCCTCCCTTCTTCGTCATTTCTCTCTCTCACTCTCAATCTCTCTTACCCATCTAGTGGCCCACCTTGATGCATGATATTATCCACGCCGTCCATCATCCAGACAGTGGAAATCCCACCTTCATGTATATTTTGTATATCAGCGTCGTCCATCTGGACAGGCTGTGTGGGGCCTACCATGATGGATATGTTGTATCCTCACCATCCAATCTTTAGAAGGTGGGAAGCAGACTGGCAAGAGTACCTCACACTAACTATGTAGCTATTGTAATACGACAATAGCATAATGTATGTGTTACATCCAAAATGTCCATTTGTGGTGCCCATTCACTGCACGTGTGCAGCATCCACACCGTCCATCTGCACATCCCACATAGCAACACCTGCTGCTGGATCCACGTCAGCAAGTGTGGGTCAGATATGAGGTATGGGTTTGATCCCAACCATCCACGTGGCACGTGGGACCTAGCTGATATGGGATGCAGGTTAGTCGATGTACCTACAGCAGCTATATAGCTGATATAATGACGTCAACAAGTTCTGCACGTCTGATCATGGGTAGTATGATATCCAGACCATTTATCCCCACCGTCCACTGTCTGGACAGTGGAGATCCCACCTTGATGATGTGTAGATCTACGCCGTTCGTCCATTTTGCCAGCCCTGGACCACTATGATTTATATATTTAATCATAGTCGTCCATCAATGGGCGTCCAGTGCTGGACATTTGTTATATATTAAAAAATAAAAATAATAATATAATAATAATAAATAATATATAAGATAGTATATATATATATGTAATACTATATGTATATGTGGTGGGCCCCACGTGGTACCCACATACCGTGCATGGTGCTATACGTTTACAGTAGCTACATGGTAGTTGCTGTATTAATGTCATGAAGTTTTGGGGGGCCTACCATGATGGGCGTGTTGTATCCTCACCGTCCAATCCATAAACAGTGGGAAGTGGGTCGGATGGTGCACCTCACACCAGCTATTCAGTTGCTGCACGTGCAGCAACAGAACCGTGGGGTACACGGTGATGTATGGGTCTTGCCCACACCGTCTAGATGGATGGATGGTGGGACCCACACCATGATGTATTTATGATCCATTGTAATGTATTTGAGGCCCATGGGTTGTGGCCCGGTGCGATGTATATTGGCCCATATGATGAGGCCCAATGTGTTGTATATGAGGCCCATTGGTGCAGCCCGTTGATGCAGCGCACTTGATGTATATGAGGCCCATTGGTGTGGCCCATTGATGCAGCCCACTTGTTGTATATGAGGCCCATAGGTGCGGCCCGTTGATGCGGCCCACTTGATGTATATGAGGCTCGTTGGTGCGATCTATTGATGTGGCCCACTTAATGTGTATGAGGCCCATTGGTGCAACCCACTTGATGTATATGAGGCACATTGGTACGACCCGTTGATGCGGTCCACTTGATGTATATGAGGCCCACATTATGATTATATGTGGCCCATTATGTTGCATGTGAGGCCCTTGTGTGAGGCCATTAGCCCACTATATGTTTAGCCCTATGAAGGCCACTCTTTGGGAGCAATGTTAGTTAAATGTCCACATTGATGAGCAATGATGGTTAAATGTTTACATTATAACTCTCCTTAGGGCCCATTGTTACGCCTATACTTGTGCGTAGGCCGTCTAGGCACATCTTCGTTATGAAGATAGTTCATCACCATATAATATGCTTAGTATAACTCCATGATTCATGCCCATATACATCATGTGTATGCTTGATATGAGGAGTGACTGATCATAGCATAAGCTATTGGGCAGATTGTTTATAGGACTCACGGATAGGAGTTGCCCACATGAGCACTTGGTATGCATAGGATTGATGCATGATTGGACTGTGTGACTCATGCATCTCGCATTTTGGGATATGACTACTGTACGCCCTAGCGACATCAGCGTCGTGGCCTCAACAGGCATATCATAGATGGCTAGATGGGACACAGGAACTCTTTTTCTATATGGGGTGTCATAGATGTCCCTAAGTAAAAGTCCCTAAACTTTCATGGCCAGGAGACGCTACAACGTCTAGAATGAGTGGATACATGAGGCCACGAGTGCCGAATACTAATAGGCCATGTCTCCCACTGTATCGTGGTCGGTTGGAAGGAGGTGTGGCCTTACCGCCCAAGGGTAGGGGGCATAGCTAGGTTGAGTTTGATTAACTCGTAAATGGGTCTGTTACCAATGTGCCGAGTAGATATTGGCTGACTACTGGCCAGCCAGATAGTGAGATCTCTTCCACTTACATGGTTGTGCGTACAGTGTGTGGCGATTGTATATAAAGTGTACTAGACCCCGGTGATGATCCTAGAGATATACAGTACTGATATATGGACTTATTGAGCAGGAGTTGTATGCTCAACATTTTTCTCATTCATTTATTCATTCACCATCTACTCGGGCTGGTGGTGTATAACTAATTGTTCTGTACCTTCATAATGGCCAGGATTTTAGTTAGGGTGCACAACTAACCTGAGATCAAGAGTTTATCACATTTAATCTAGCTATCCAAATTTAGGTATGAGACTGGTTTAGATAGAAGTCCCTTGTATGGACCCCATAGCCTATGATACTACGTACTATCATCCCCACTTCACACTCCAGCTTGGTCATTACATTTGCACTGCATACTGCATCTGCAACATATGACATTTTGGGTTGTTATGTTTCTGCATTTATATGGTATAGATGATCCTGACAGTATTTGTGAACTCATCAAGATTTGTATATTGCATTACATTCTCAATATATGATATTTGGCTTACTATGTCTCTGCATTGCATAGCTGGTCTACATTGCTTCCTCAGTATATGATATTGGCTTATTATGCTTTTGCATTGCATAGCCTGGATAAGGCTGATGGTATTTACAGACTTACCAGCATATCTTCGCATTACTCTGATAATATACGATTTATGAATTGCTTGTATTTTTGCTTACTCTAATATTTATATGCTTGGCAAGTGCATCGCACACACTTACACCACCCTCTAAGATTTCTATAAGCTTATGCACGATAGATGCATGCAAGTGGCGTTAAGTCACAGTAGCATTAAGCTTAGAGTGTGCAGTTGTCTTCTGGAGCTATGATTATCGATATATATATTTCCCTTTTAGCATTGTATTCAAAAGTTTATATTAGTGGATATGTGATGATGATGTTGCCTTTGTGATTTGGGTAAACTTGTGGTTATGCTTCTTATGAGATAAATGTATATTGAAAAATTCTCCTTGTAGGATCTCAGGATCGAAATTTGGGGTATAGGCGCTAGGAGCCAAGAATGGGGTACTACAGAGGCTGTCGGCACTGGATTCGACAATCGAAAATTTTGTAAGCCCGATTTTCGAGTTTGGGGCATGACAAGTTGCGTTATTAAATTTGACTAAGTTGACTCATCTCGAGTTGCATAGGTTGATGTGAGTCTTTGACTATTGCAGCAGCATGTACGGCCATTAACACAACACAACATAGCTGTTTTGACCAGACCTTGAGTCTAGTATCCATCACTGGAAAGAAGGAAGGAGGTTAGGGGGTTTGGTTCAATCCCAGCTAAGTCAACTCATCTGGACTGACTCAGTAGCACTAACTCGGCCTAACTCAGGCAGCAACAAAACTTCCAGAATCAGGGACCTAACTTCTCAGCCCCTAACCTGAGTAAAATTTTCATGTAGACCTCCTTATAAGGCCCTTTGTTCTAATAGATGGCTGGTGAATACATGAGATGACAAATAGGACTAATCTAACTAGGTTCATAAGGGCAGCAACATCTAGGAGAGGTTTCAAGCTAGATCTCTAGCTAAGTGGTGATAGATCCATCATCTCTTTACAATAGCCTTGGATATAGTAAGTTGCCTCCTCGAAGTACCCCACCTCTTGTGGATTTTCCAAGTTTATATCAGTTGCCTAAGACATGATTGTGTCTTTCTCTAGACAAACAATTCCCTTCAGAGCCATTTCAAATCAACCACTTCACTCCAAACATAACAAGAGCAGATAGGGCTCAACCTTAAGTAGCACACACACACACACACTAAACAATACCATTGAGAGCAACAACTCCCATGGTGAGGATTCTACCCCCTGAGCTTTCCTCTTCCATGTTAACTCATGTGTTAGTTCAACTCTAATTTTACCTAATAAATAATTACTCTACTTTTATGACTATTTGCAATAATTATTAAAATTAATTACATGCTTAATATCTATTTTGTGAAAACCTATATATATGGTATGCCAAATTTTGCTTAAAGGATAATTATGTAATACATGCTTATAAACCTTGGACTATGACACTTATTTGAATATCTTTTTAAATTGGCTGCTTGCAAATTCAGATAATAATGGTTAGAATTAATCATACATACATGACACTCCTATTTGTTAATGGACTAAATTGTTAGAAAGGTCCATTTTTCTTATTTGGGATGAGCCGACTGTTTGAAAGGCCCACTCTCTTACTTGGATGGGATGACTATTTGAAAGACCCGTTCCCTTACAAGTTGGCTGAGTCGACTATTTGAAAGGCCCATTCTCTTGCTTAATGGACTGACTATATGAAAGGTCCAGTTCCTTATTGGGGTGAGCTGACTGTTTGAAGGGCCCATTCTCTTGCTTAATGGACCAACTATTTGAAAGGTCCATTTCCTTGTAAGGGTGAGTTGATTGTTTGAAAGGCCCACCCCTAGGCATGAATGAGCTGACTGTTTGAAAGGCCCATTCGTGTCTAAGTAAGCCGACTATTTGAAAGGCCTACTACTTTGCATAATAAGATGACTGTTTGAAAGACCCATTCTCTTACATGAGTGGACTGACTGTTTGAAAGGTTCATTCACTTACCCAACTGGATGTGCATCCCCATTTGACATACACTCATACATCTACACACTTAAACAAGATCACATTGTGAACTGTTTTGTGTGTTTTATTATTTGGAACAATGTTTAGTTAATGTGGTAGTGTGTAATCTTCAGGGGAGTTCCCACTGAGCTAATCACTCATCCTTTGAATATATAACCGTAGAGATGATCCAGGCGTAGATGATGGTGCTTATGGGGCGGACTTGGATGCAGATCCCATAGGATTGGGAGAAGACTTCTATGAAGAGGAGCCCCGCTAGGATTCAGCGGAGTTTTATAGGCTAAATCAATAGTTGCATTTGTTTCCTTCCTAGTTATTGACTCTTGAACATTTATGGTTTGTACTAATAGTCCCCGGCTGAGTGGACAAGAATTTAGTTATGATTTGTAATGAAATAGTTCATTGTGGTTGCTTCTAGATTCATCGCACTCTAATTACTGTGAAAGGGCTACACGTGTGTGGTATCCTTAGCTAACACCCAAGTTTCGAGGTTCAAAAAGTCGGGGTGTTACAAACAGTGAAAGGGTCGGTCTAATGAGATCGAAGCTTACCTAAAAAGAGATATAACTGAGAATTGTACAAAATGACTTTTTGGTCAGTCAAGAATGATTTCCAAAGGATATTTTTACCATGGAACACCTTCATCTTGTGCTTATAAATTCTCGAGTTCTCGTATGCATCATTCTGGATCTCTTCTAGTTTATTCAATTGTAGCGTATGCAGCGAGCCAGTGTTGTTATAAGGCCCGTATCCTAGTTTGTACTGTTCTGTAGATTCTCGCGATCCTTCCGGTCGAATTTCGACAACCCGCGACTTGTAATCATCATTTGCACGCAACCCTAAGTCGCATCCCGAAGATATATGTTGACTCAACTTGAAACTTGTACCCTAACGACTGTGTCGTATTGCAGTTCTAATGCCGCGTCTTGCGCACCGATGTGATACCCAGGCCAGGAGCTGTGGGCCCACGTTCATTTCAAGAAAAACACCGCACGTTACAAATCCCAAGAGAATCTCTACAACCCATCACATCAATCAATCAACTATACATCCCATCACAAGTCAAGTACCAACCCATACCCTACCCATCTCTCTCCCATTCCCAAAGTTAACTCTCTCTCTCTCTCTCTCTCTACACCCATCCCTTTCTTACAACATCCATTCCTCAGATCCCATCTTTCTTACAACACCCTCTCCTCTCTCATTCTCTCCACCATTTCCCAAGCCTCCATGAGAGAAAAGGTCTAAGGAGAGTAAAGCTCAAGACCCACTTCTAACCACCCAATCCCCCATCCTACCCATCCATACTTCATCATCCACCCTTAAAGAGTCAGCTTAGGAGCCAAGGATTCTAAGGAGCTAGAGAAGAAGGCCATAGGTGGGTGTTTGTAGGATTAGTTTTGTATTTTTGATGATAGGCCAAGTGGGGCCTACCAATCTATGGTATGGATCTCACTTTGGACCCTAGGTGTGGCTGATGGCCCACCATGACTCATATGTTCATTCCATGATAGGGCCATCCTCCATGGACCCCATCATGATGTTTAGTTTCCTTGTATGGAAGGGTCATCTAGACCTTGCATTTTGGTGGAGAAGGGATCTCCACCATTGATTTTGGCCCACATGTAATGGGACCCACTTGATGTATGTTGTAATGCATAGAAGGGAGGGCCCATAGTGCCGGGGTCCCTCCCATTACACGTGTCTCTCTCTCTCTCTCTATCTTCTTTTGGTGATGATGAAGATGTGAGTGGCCCACCTATGTCATATGTATGATATCCATATCGTCCGTTTTTAGGACGTATGGACCCCACCATGATGAATGAATTAGATCCAAACCATCCATATGTGGACCACGAGTACATGGGGCCACCTTGATGTATGTGGTGGGTGGGCCACATGTACATGGACCCCACATTAATGAATGTATTACCTCCATACATTGGATGTCCAACAGCTTCTGCTGCTGGACTGAATATAGGGAAAACATAATAGCCAGCTTTTAAAAATAATAATAATAATAATAATAATAATAAATATATGTATATATATATATATATTAATATATTATATATGATATGTACATACCATATGCATATATATATATATATATATATATATATATATATATATCTGGTGGGCCCCACGTGGGACCCACCTGCTGAGAGAGCGGATTGGCTGGCCCACCGCACACTAGCTATAGCTGCTGTATGTGGGGAAAATCCACACCATCTGTCCACTTGATGGATGGTGGGACCCACCCTGCATGTGTGGGGTCCCCACCGTCCAGTTGGGACGTGGACCCCATCATCAATGCATGTGTTTCATCCTACCGTCCGTCCATCTGGACATGACCCATCGTGATGTGGATTTCATCCACATCGTGCATCTATCTTGCAACAACAACAGCTGCTGTTGATGCCAGTAGCCTCTGTGGGCCCCACATGAGGCACGTGTTACATCTAAACCATCCGACTGTGGCCCCATTAGCAGCAAATAGCTGTTGTATTAACTTCAATAGTCTGTGGGGCCTGATGATGTATGTGTTACATCCAAACCATCCATCTAGGTGGTGAACTCGTCTTAACACTTGAGACTAAAAATAAGACAGATCTATCAAGTGGACCACACTACAAAAATCAATGGAGGTTGAACGGCTACCATTGAAATCCTTTTGGTATCTTAGAAGTTCTGGATCAATGAGAAATTTGGTCTTTCCTGTTAATTCAGGTCTTTGTGACCTTATGAACAGATTAGATGGAAAATAAAAATTATGGTGGGCCCTGGGAATTTTAAGGGTGGAAATCATTATCTCCACCGTTATTTGTGGTATGGTCCAAATGATCTCTCGATATGATTCATTTCTTATTTTTTTTTGGAAATGCCCTATAATGATCTTTAAAATAGATGAATGGTGTTGATGGTGCAGCCCATGTGATGCGGCCCACTTGATGTATATGAGGCCCATTGGTCCGGCCCATGTGAAGCGGCCCACTTGATGTATATGAGGCCCATTGGTGTGGCCCACTTGATGTATATGAGGCCCATTGGTGTGGCCCATCTTATGTATATGAGGCCCATTGTGATGTATTTAAGGCCCATGGGTTGAGGCCAATGTGATGTATATAAGGATCATGAGTGAGGCCTTTGTGTGAGGCCTAATGAGAAGTATATGAGGTTTGTTGTGAAGGGTGACTCCACCGTGATGTATGTAATGATGTTTATGGCGGGTCATGCCTTGGGAGTAGTTATAGTTTGACGTCCACATTGTAGAGTAATGATGGTTAAATGTCCGCATTATAACTCTCCCTAAGGCCCATTGTTAGGACCATACTTGTTGGGTGTAGGCCGTCTAGGCCCACCTTTGTTAAGAAAAGAGTTCATCACCATATAACATGCTTAGTATAGCTCCATGATTCATGCCCATATGCATCATATGTATGCTTGATATAAGGAGTGACTGATCATAGCATATGCCATTGGGCAAATTATTTATAGAGCTCCCTGATAGGTGGAGTTTTCTCACATGAATGCGCAATACGCACAGGATTGGTACATGGCTGATAGTGTGATTCATACACTTCACATTTGTGTGACATAATTACTGTATGCCCTAGCACATCAGGGCCATAGCCTCCAGAAACATATCATGGATGACAGGATTGAACACTAGAAATACTGTTACTAGTATCGAGGCGCCATAGATGTCATTGGGTGAAAATTTCTAAACTCGATGGTACTAAAGGATGAGTCCAACATCAAGACCGAGTGGATACATGAGCGCACAAGGGCCGAATACCAAGAGGTCACGTCTCCCACTATGTCATGGTCGGTTGGAAGGGGGTGTGGCCTTACCCACCCAAGGGTAGGGGCAATTGCTAGGCTGAGTATGACCAGCTCATAAATGGGTCCGCTATGGACATGTCAGATAGGTATTGGTAGGCTATTGGCCAGGCAGATAATGAGGTTTCTTACGCTCACTTGGACTGCGCGCCTAGGAAAGGGACAGTGCTATTTGGAGTGTACTAAACCCTGGTGATTATCCAGAGTGAAAATTGTACTAATATTTGATGTTATAGTGATGAGCTGCATTGATATGTGGATTCGGATGAGGACTGGCATGCTTGAGTTGCATCTCGCATCGCATGGCCTTGGTATGGCCGACATCATTCACGCCTTACATCGCATGGTCTTGATATGGCCGACAGCATTAATGCCTTGCATCGCATAACCTTGGTATGGCTGATAGTATTCTTGGATTCGTCAGCATATTCCGCATTACTCTGATATTGTATTCTAAGCATGCTTATATTGTGCACACATTCTCACCACCCTCTAAGCTTTCTATAAGCTTATGCACGACCGTTGCATGCAGGTGATGCTAGGACGCCATAGCAGCAATGAGGTTGGAGTGTGCAACGGACTTTTGAAGCTTCTGATTCTATTATTGTATTTCCCTATATGTGCATTGTATCTTAAAGTTTTTTATCATAGTGGATTTTGTGATGGTGTCTTGGTTATTGTTTGTGGGTTATGCTTATGGTTATGCTTATTACAGAATAAATTCATGTTGAAAAATCCTCCTTGAAGGATCCTATGATCGGAACCTGGCATATGGGTGTCCGGAGTCGAGAATGGGGTGCTACAGAGGCTGTCGGTGTTGGATTCTATGATCGGGAATTTTATAAGCCTGGTTTCCTAGTTTGGGGCGTGACAGTTGTCTAAATAGAAATTTAGATTCTTAATAGCCCAATAGGTTCTATGTTCCAACTCCATAGGTAAGTGATAAGCTTTCCCATAGACAAGTCTAAAGGGAGACATTCCAATAGAAGTTTTAAATGCGGTACAGTAAGCCCATAGAGCATCGGTCAATCGGATTGACCAATCGTTGCGGTCAGGGTTAATCGTTCTCTCTAAATTTTGATATTCTTTAAAGACCACCTTATAAATGTAAAAGTCAAACTTCCTAATAAATTTTAATATTCCCTAAATGTCTAGAATAATCGGACAGCAGAATTATTGAACCATACACCTACAAAGCATTCGTGGCTTGACCCAATTCTCAATCCTAGGCGACTACCAATGGACTCACTATTTTAATTGAGCAGAAGACCATGATCCACCAGGACTAGGAAGGGATACAACGAGCCTTCTACCCTAGTCAGGTAGATGATCGATTTATCGGGTTCAAGCCTACTACAATTGTCTTTCCATGTTCGCCGAACACTGAAAACGTATATTTTTACTATAGATAGAGGGGAACCGTCGTCATGAATCCAAATCCTTTAAGAAATTATAGTAAACTATCAGGGTGAAAAAGTTTTAAGGGGGTAGACTATAATAAGCCAAACTAACATATTTAGTTGCACCCTACCATGCACATGAACATGAAATCAACGAAACTTATGCATACAGAATTAGAATATCTCTACCTATTTACATCAGGCAATTTCGAGGATGAAATTATTTTTAATGGGGGTAGATTATAATGTCTTGAATTTTTGCTATTTTGGATTGTAAAAAAAATCCTTAAACTTCTTTTTTATATAACTAGCCTACATCATCACTTACTGACCTTTGACACTCAAGGTGAGCCTATACATAGGTGATACCAGTAAAGAACTGCCCAAATTTAATAACCAACTGTATGAAGCTAACTAATTCGCTTGATCACTTAAACCTTAAGCCTAGCCTCATGAATTGTTCATCTAGGGCTCAAATCTAATCGACCTGTCACTGACTATTCAAGACAACCATAACTAAATTAAAGACCTACCCAAAGTTAAGTCAGCTATGGACCAGATCTTAACTAATGGACCAAATCAACTCGGTCACTCATTTAGCCTAAGAACCAACGATCTAGAGTGATCATGACTAAATAACCATTTTCGCTAATTTTGAATAGGTCACACTATGAACTTAGTTAATCCAGACCCTAGCAACTGCGCCTAAGAAATCTCCCTACCCAATTTATTCCAAAAATGTCCCGATTTCCCGAACAAGCTCCAGACCACTCGTTAGTAGTTCACTAGTTCCGAAATTATAGAATAATGTCCATCTCATTAGGCTTGATGTCCATCGCAGGTGAAAAACTAAGAAAGCGACCAGAACTGCTCAACTTGGGCCAGAAGCCAAACATTTGAAACACACGAATCCCCTAAGCTGAAATCTGAAAACTTAAGTGAAATAGACCTTTCGCTCTTTCGCGAAGTTATGGCTTTTTAAGCGTTAGATCGCAACCAAACTTGGGCCACGAGTCAAGGATATTTCCCTTCTCATATCCTTATAATTGTGGGCCCGATCGATCATTAGTAACCGTTGATCGCAAATCAGCCCCCCCCCCCCCCCCCCGGCCAATCGGCTCATCTGTTTGCTGCCAATTTTGAACCAACCACTCATCCGACATTGGGGCACCTGCCCCCATGACACAGATGGGTCAGGGGGCCTTTGGGATGGCCCCAAGGGCCAGAAACCTACCCATTAGGGATACATATGTTGGAATTAAACCACCTAGGGCCATTTGGACTAATTCCCAGACTATATAAACTTTAAAATCCCTCTCTCACACTTCCATATGAATTTTACTACAAGTGGGGAGAGAGAGGAGAGAGTAGATAGGGAGTAGATGTTAGTGCACTTATTTGCACCCATGTTTGTCAATTACATGATTAGTTGTGGGTTATAGTTGGATGAATTCTTGACAACTGAAGATCGACGACGCAACTGGATTAGAAGCATCAAAGCCACATTAAAGACAAAGAGCAGCTTCTGCGATCATAACTTTGTAAATAGATGATCCCAATCCAAATAGGAAATATCTACTTAGGTCACCTATTTCAAGCCAATCCCAAGTCCATAGTTTATCCTATAGTATTAGCTTAAGAAAAACCCAAGTTGTTGAATGATCAAAAGGACAAAAATGGGAAAATCTATCCACTTTCGGTAGGAAGAAGGTGTCACCGAATGTTACCTTTAGTACCACCAAAGATACCTTCAGTGTTATCGAAGAGACTCAAAACTGTCTAGCAACCTCATGCATGTAATTCGATATCACCGACCGTGTAATTCGATATCACCGACCGTGTAATTCGATGACACTGATAGCCATCGACGAACAATTTCGATGCCTAGACAGATTTTGATCAGCAACTTGAGTGATTAATTCGATAATACTAATGATATTTTGGTAGCACTGTAAACTAGCCGTTTTATATCCGTTGGAACCCTTTTCCTATAAATATGGTTTGCAGAAGCTTTCAAAAATAGTGAAAATATGCACCATAGAGTCTCTAATGTATCTCAAGCTTATCCTAACCTACCTAGACTCTATCCATATGAGTTCATGTTCTCTTCATTGTGATCCTTCACTCTTATGAGCATTTAACGCTCCTAATTAAAGAAGAACATGAACTCATGCCTTCTCTAAAGTACAAAGACCAAACTAATAAGAATAACCTTGGTTCTTTGATACTCTAGAGCATCCATAGGTTGAATCTCTTAGAAAATATACTCATTATCCTAGATAGGAGATTCAACCAACTCTCATAACCTTGGTTACCTTTTAGGTACATCTTACGCCAGGTTCTTGATCGTGAAGCCGAGCCAATAAGAAAATCCAAGCTACACAATCAAGGGAGCACAGGGAAGCTGATTTAAGCTCGAGAGCGGGAAGATCTAGCAACCTGAGACAAGCTACAAAAGTGAACTCAATCCGATAAGTAAGTGTCATAGTTATGAGTTCAAAGTTTAATCTCTTTCCTTGTGTAAGATTGATGCTAAGAGTTAGCTATCAACAAACTTGATTAGGTTCTTAGTATGGGACATTTACCAGGAGGGCCTAAAAGTAGGTGCCTTGTATGGGACTTTGACCGGTGGGCCTAAAAGTGAGGTGCCTTGTGTGAGACCTTGGCCAGTGGGCCTACACGTGGATTCTAGGTGTAGGACTTTTGCTCTTGCAGAGAGCATAAATTTGTGTCCTTAGTGTAGGACTGTAAAGGTTATAGGTGAACCTGTTTAAAACCTTTGATAGTGAAATCCAGTGCACTCTGGGATTGAGTGCGAATGCCGGGAGTGGAGTAGGCACGTAGCCGAACCACTATAAATGCTTGTGTTTGGAATGTGCATTTGTGCATCTGTTTAAATCATGCTTATATATGCTTAAATGTTAAAATTTTATACATGATTGGATGAATGTTATCCATTGATAGGAAGTACATTCCACAAACCAGCTCACAACACTAGGCTAGGTATTATATTTTCATATCTTTAATAAACTTTATGATTGGATCCTCTAACTGGCTTGGGAGCCATTAGAGTTATATTGCCTTACTACCTTTAAAATTGAATGATCATTTAAGATGGGCAATCAAGTTTTCATATAGGTAGAAATAAATGAAAAGTCCTATTCACCCCCCTAGGACATTGCCTCATATTCACTCTTCATAGCAGTGTAAACTGCAATTTCAATTAGTATTAGAGTGGATTCCTCTTGAAGGGTTTAACAACCTTGAGGGAGATCTTGACAAAAATGAAAAACACTGATAATGAAGAAATAATTGAATATCAAATCAATGAGGAAAAAGAAGAAGAAAAAAAAAAGAGTATACATGATGCCTATGATCAACTCTACATAGCATTAGTATTCTCAGGAAACTTGGCATTTCAGTAAATAAGAATAAACAATTGCAAAAAGATCTAAATGAAACATCAAAGATAAATACACAAATGATAAATGATCTTCAACAATATCATATTAAAAATGACAAGCTTGAAAGAACTTCAATATCCCTTAAGTTTGAAAAACAGAAATTAAAGAAACATATTGAACTTTTAGAATTAAAAAAATGAAGAACTCAAAAATGAAAACCATAAACTAACATTTGATTTAGAAAAGACTAAAAGATCTATTAACTTAGTTATAAATTTTCATAAAGCAGTGAAAAATTGGATAAATTGCTAGGGATGGGAAGAAGACATAAAGACAAAAGAGGATTAGGCGATGAATCTAGAAAACCAAGCCCAGTCTCTACACCACCTGTAATTAGGAAGACTGTTGCATCTAGAAGCAACACAAGAATCACTCCAATATGTCACTCCTGTGGAGACCTAGGACACTACAAGTTTGAGTGTCTTGTATCCAGTAAGTATCATTTCATTTCCAGGATGAACCATACAGAAACATCTAAATCAGCAGGAAGAATAGTCCAAAAAACCATCAGTCCTTCAAAATATACATTAAATGAAGTTAGAAAATACCCCACTCCAACTAAAATAATTGAAAGGATGGTGGAGTTGTTGAACCAAGTGAATGAACTGAATTAGAAAACCAAGGAACTGATGAAACATGGAAATCTGACACTAATATCTAAAAAATCTAAGCAAGTCCAAAATGAAGATAAAGTGACATATCCCAATAAAACTATTGCCAAATGGGCTGTAAAGAATAAGAACAACTACCTTGTAATTCACACCACACTTAAGGCAGGTAGTAGTTCGAAGTGGTATCTTAATAGTGGATGCTCCAGACATATGACAGGTGATTGGACCCATTTTTATGAGTATTTAGAATTTGATGGCCGGTCAGTCACTTTTAGTGATGGAAGCTCGACCAAAATTGTTAGATGAGGGACTATAGTTGGGGCTTGCTTACCTAGAATTAAAGATGTTTTTTATGTAGAGCGACTGAAACATAATCTCCTAAGCATTTCCCAACTTTGTGACAAAGAACACTCTGCAACTTTCTCTAAAGATGTGTGCAAGATCTCAAATTGTGTAAGAAAACTTCTTATGAAAGGTCTTCGCACAAGTGATAATTGTTATGTAATTGAAAGCAGTGGAGAAAGTGTCCCATCCATGAAGTGCCACATGGCCTTAAACAATGAATCCAAATTGTGGCACCAAAGACTCGGACATGTCCACTATCGGAATTTGGCAAAGTTAAGCTCAAGAAACTTGGTGAAAGGTCTCCCTAAGATTTTTTTTTTTTTTTTAAGGAAGATTGTGTGTGGTGATTGTCTAAAAGACAAACAGATAAAATTTGGATACAAAAAGAGAACCACCATAACAACTTCTAAACCTCTTGACCTATTACAGATGGATTTAGTGGGACCTACTAAAGTTGAGAACCATGGGAAAAAGAGGTACTTTTGGGTAGTAGTACATGATTATTCCAGATACTCGTGGGTTGCCTTTCTTTGGGAAAAATCTGATGCATTTAAAGAATTCCAGAAGTTGGCAAAAAGGATTCAAAATGTAAAAGGGTATTTCATAAAACGAATCAAGAGTGATCGTGGTAGAGAGTTTGAGAATGATCAATTTGAGTCATATTGTGATAAGAATGGAATTCGACATGAATTCTCTACTCTAAAGACACCTCAAAAGAATGGAGTGGTAGAAAGAAAAAATCAAGTACTATAGGAAATGGGCTCAGTAATGCTAAATAGTAAAAACATGGCTAAAAGTTTCTAGGCTGAAGCCGTCAACACAGCCTACTACAAAATTAATAAAGTATATCTCAGGGTAGGACTGAACAAGACTCCATATGAATTATGGAGTGGAAGACTACCTAGTCTAAAATATTTTCGTGTCTTTGGTAGTAAATGTCATATTCTTAAAGACAAAGAACATTTAGGCAAGTTTGACTTTATAAGCGATGAAAGTATTTTCCTTGGATATTCTACTAGCAGTCATATTGAGGGTCAAATATTGCATATTGGACCCCATTTATTATTTGGTTTTATGAACATGATAATGCTTAATGTTCTATTTTACTCATGTTTGTGTTGCAAGGTGAATTTAAGGGATTGGATTGAAAAGGATGCTAAAAACATGGATTTAATGCTCAAGATCACCAAAAGCAATGATGGATCTTACGAGACTAAAATGAAGAATTCACATGCCAAAGATCCAAGAAAATGAAGTAAGGAATGAAGAGAATTGAAGACTTGAAGTGAAGAAAAGGGACCCTAAAAATTGGCATCCTTCGACTAGTCTAAGCCCATCCTCGACCAATAAAAGGATCTTGCTCGACCAGTCGAAGATTCCTCGACTTGAACTCCAACGATCAAAATCCTTTAATTCTCGGCATCCTCGACTAGTCGAAGGTAGCCTTTGACCAATCGAAGGTTATCCTCGACTAGTCTAAGGTTATGCAGACAACACATGAATTGCGGAAATTTAAAGTGATTTCTGGATTTTTCCAACTCGGTGCGAAAGTTAGAGTTGCAAAACTATAAATAGGAGTCCCTAAGATGTTCTTAGGCATCTTCTAGGATTTGAGGAGTGAAGAAAAAGTATGGAGAAGCCGTCGCCAAGAGTTTTTCTTCCTTTTCCTTAATTGTTTTTATGCTTTTCTTAAGAGATTTTAGTTCAATCATGTCTATGGTTGGCTAAACCTCTTAGCTAGGGCTAAAAGGTGAAGCTTGTAGCGTGATGGGATGTTTTCTATTACTTTCATTCATGTTTAAGTTGAACTATCTTTGATTCTAGTTTGATATTTAAGAAATACTTTTAGTTTTTAAGGGTTTGTGGTGACTCAAATTACAATAGATCTGCGATAGCTTTGAGTATGTTCTTTTCATTTATTGAGATTATGAAATTAGGAAATCCTGTTGTTCACCATTATCCCATGGACATGGTTAGGTGATGGAATCCTACCTAATCTTCCCAATTCTCTTATGATTGGTTGTGGGATTTGTAAATCCTGTTGTTTTCCTTGTCTCCTGGGCATGATTTTGTGATAGAATCACTTAAAGTTCTCATAACTTTCATCCATTGAGAATTAGGTCAAAGGAAGTTCAAATTTGGTTTTACTGAGATATCTTCCAATTGGATAAGATGGGACTCTGATTCCAGTTGTGTCCTTGAATCAAGCATAGATCTCCCTGATCTCTACAAGTGGATCCTTGGAAACCCTAGTTCCCACCTTTAAATTCATTAGTTTTAATTACTTTAATCACAATTACTCTCTCAAATATTTCAAATTTAGGCTTACATCTTCTAGTTCTAGTTCTAGTTACTTTCAAAAGACACACAAGTTTAGTCCCTTTGGATTCAACCTCAGTCTCATCGAGATTATTACTACATCGTGACGCTACACTTGGGGTTGTGAACAAGTTTTTGGCACCATTGTCAGGGACTAATAGTTGCATTTTTTTAAGATTAACTAGTTTTGGAATTGGGTTAAGATTAGTGTTTTTCCACTTTATATTCTTAGGTTAGGGTTTTCGTGAATTATTTTAGAAACTAACTTAGATTTCTAATTCTATGTTCAGAAATTTTCCTTTTCTATATTTAGAAACTACTTTCTAATTCTAGGTTTAGAAACTTTCCTAATTTGATTTTAGAAACTAACTTTTCCTCTTTTTGGAAACTTTCTATTTTCTGATTTTAGAAACTTCACTTTTTCATTTTTAGAAACTAGGTTGCTTTCTTATCATTATTTTTACAAACTAACTCTTCTTTCTATTTTTGTTTTTAGAAACTTTCTAATCTCAGAATTTTTGTTTTAGAAACTGACTTGTTTTATTTTGTTTTACAGGATCTTAATTTAAGAACTTCTAATTTGGTAACTTCTTTCTAATTCTCTCTCTCTCACACTCTCTCTCCTCTCTCTCTCTCTATTTCTAGATTTCTATTTCCTTTCTTTCTTTTAGGTTTAGGTTAGAATATGAAATTGATGGCTGAGAATGTTTCATGCCCAAGTGGGTCCATGACAACACTTAACATTTTTTGAGTGAAGGAGGATTGCTTGAGGGGTTATCTATCTATCACAGGATTAGACACCACTTGAGATCCTTAGAGTTAATTGAGGTAAAAACTGTCAATTAACCGGTTAATCAACTGGGAAGACAACCTCAACCTAGGGTTGAGGAAATCTAAGATGAGAATGAGGTGCATCAAGCACCCCCACCTCGTACTTTACGAGATTATCTACAACCGGTGGGGGTGAGCACCCCTTCTTATATGATTTTTTCAGGAAACATGGATATCAAACCTTGAGTGATCCAACTCCTTCCAAAGTTCCTTGGACTTGAATCTGAAAGTCCATACCTACACTTGCAAGAGTTTGACGATGTTATAGCCACTTTATACTTTCGTAACGTGTCTGAGGACACAGTCAAGCTGAAACTCTTTCCTTTCTCCATAAAAGAGAAAGCTAAGACGTAGTTGCACTCACTATGTCTGTGATCTATTGGCACATGGAATGACATGATGAAGGAATTCATAAAAAAATTCTTTCCATACCGTAGGACGAACACCATCAGGAAGTCGATCATGAACTTCGTCCAAAAGGAAAATGAAACATTCTTCCAATGTTGGGAGCAATTCAAGGATCTTGTCAGTTCATGCTCACAACACGGTTTTGAGACATGGCGCATAACAACTTTCTTCCACGATGGACTGACATCTTTCATGCACCAATTCGTCGAGACGATGTGCAATGGGGAATTCATGAATAAGAATGTCGATGGGGTGTGGGATTACTTTGACAAACTCGCTAAAACCACATAATCATGGGACATCAACCCAAAACTTAGAACCACATCTAAGCCTACTCAAGCAAGGGAGAGAGGTGGGATATACTTCTGAAAGAGGATGATGATATAAATGCTAAAGTGGCCAGTCTCGCAAGGAAGGTCGATGCCATGGAACTTAAGAAGGATAAAGTTAAGGAAGTTGTTTACGGTATTTATGCTTGCAACATACATACAACTGAAAATTGCCCTATGATACTTGCTTTTCAAGAGGTACCAAATGAGCAATCGAATGCCATGAACAACTATCAAAGACCTTTCAGTGGACCCATCTCTAACACATACAATCCTAGTTGGAGAAATCATCCGAACTTTAGTTGGAAGAATGGACAAACTGCTACTCCTCAAGGAATCCCTAACCAATTCTTGAATTAAGGGAAACCTCAAGAGGATCTAGTCTGGAAACATATTCAAAACCAAGAGCTTATCACTCAGAGTATATTGCAAACCCTTCAAGACCATTCAAAGGCCATACAATGGCGTGAGATAAAAAATTTAATTAGGAAAAAAGGGATTCTTCCAACTCAACCTTTGCCCAATCCTAAACCGCAATATGAAATAAGTGATTTAAGCTCTTTAAATCAAATGGAGCACGCTAAGTCTATCACCACTCTTAGGGGTGGGAAGATAATAGACAAATTTATTCCGATAAGGGTTGAAAAGTCTAAGGACCCGGAAGTAGATGAAACTGATAAACCTAGCAACACTCCACAAGAGTTAGAACCAGAACTCCAAAGCAAGCCAATTGCTCCCTTTTCCCAACAGTTGGTTGCACCAAAACCTCTCTCTAACTCTTAAGACATTCTAGAGGTGTTGAACTTGTCTATGACCAAAAGACAGCAAAATATTCAAAAGGAAATCTTTTTAACTGAAAAAGTGAGTGCCATCCTAAAGTAAGATGTGCCACAGAAATATAAAGATCTCGGTAGCCCAACCGTCGCTTGTGTAATTAGGAACTACCAGATTGAGCACTCACTTCTTGACTTAGGAGCAAGCGTAAATCTGATTCCTTACTCGGTCTATGAACAGCTAGGTTTGGGTGAATTGAAATCCACCCGAACCACATTACAACTTGTCGATCGCTCAGTTCATGTACCGAGAGGGATAATCGAGGATGTGCTGGTCTAGGTTGACAAATTCTATTACCTGATAGATTTTATTGTCCTAGATACTCAACCCATCGTGGACATGAGCACTCAAATTCCTATCATTCTTGGTCGCCCATTCCTTGCCACTTTGAACGTAATCATTAATTGTAGGAATGGAGTTATGAGTTTGTATTTGGAAAATATGATATTGGAGTTGAATATCTTTTTCAATACGAGCAAACAGTTAGAGGAAGATGATGATTTTCACAACATTAACATGATTAACTCTTTCATGGAAGATAAAACACTTCTGACCTTATCCTCTGACCGTCTAGAGACGTGCCTGGCCCACTCCCATGATTTTAATGATGACATGATTAGGGGGATAGGGACTATGTTAGATACCGTGTTGGTACTTGAAGTTAACCGGTGGAAGCCACAATTCGAAGAATTGCCCTCAACTATTGTAGTGCCTCTACCATCTAACCTCAAGACACCGAAGCTTGACTTAAAACCTTTGCCCTATGATTTGAAATATGTCTATTTAGGACAATATGAGGTATACCCAGTGGTGATTTCTTCCCACCTTGAGCAAGAACAAGAGAGTATGCTCATATCTACTCTCATTGAGCACAAAGGAGCCCTTGGATGGTCGATTGCGAACCTTAAAAAAATTGACCCTTTGATTTGTACTCACTACATTCATCTTGAGGACAATGCGAAGACCTCACGACAACCACAATGTAGACTAAATCCAAACATGAAGGAAATAGTTAAGGCCAAGGTTCTTAAGCTATTGGATGTATGTATCATATACCCAATATCTGATAGCCAGTGGGTGAGTCCAACTCAAGTGGTTCCCAAGAAGTCTGGAATCACGATCATAGCCAATGCCAATAATGAACTCGTGCCAACTAGGATCACTATTGGTTGGAGAATGTGTATTTACTATAGGAAGTTAAATACCGTTATGAGGAAGGACCATTTTCCTTTTCCCTTTATCAATCAATTTTTGGAAAGGCTAGCTGGTCACTCTTACTATTACTTCCTCGACGGTTATTCGGGCTACAATCAGATTGAGATAGCCCTTGAAGATTAGGAAAAGACTACATTTACATGTCCTTATGGTACCTTTGCTTATTGAATGATGTCATTCGGGCTATGTAATGCCCCCGTCACTTTTCAGTGATGTATGTTGAGTATTTTTTCTGACATAGTGGGGCAATATTTAGAGGTCTTCATGGAAAACTTCTCGGTCTTTGGTCCATCCTTTAGCGAATGTTTAGAAATTTTAAAAAATGTGTTGAAGCAATGCGAGGAAAAGAACTTGGTACTGAATTGGAAAAAATGCCACTTCATGGTTCGTAAGGGAATTGTCCTTGGACACATTATCTCATCCAAGGGAATTAGGTAGATAAGGCTAAAATTGATCTTATCTCTAACTTACCTCCACCCAAGAACATACGAGACGTGTGATCCTTCCTAGGACATGCTGGATTTTACAAAAGATTCATAAAGGACTTTAGTCACCTCTCTCTTCCTCTATGTAATCTACTTCGAAAGGATGCACCATACGAGTGGACTGAGCAATGCTAGGATGCTTTTACTAAGCTCAAGGGCATGTTTACCACTGCACCTATCATACAACTACTCAACTGAAGCCTTCCTTTTGAACTTATGTGCAACGCATCTGACTATACTCTTAGGGCAATTTTAGGCCAGATAAAAGAAAAGAAGCCATATGTTATTCATTACGCAAGTAGAACTCTAAATCCTGCCAAAGTGAACTACTTGACTATGGAAAAGGAACTCTTTGTCGTAGTGTTTTCTTTGGACAAATTTAGGTCCTACTTGATCGGATCCAAGATCGACATTTACACAGATCATGCAGTGTTCAAGTATCTTCTTTCTAAGAATGATGTTAAGCCCCGCCTGATAAGATGGATCCCCCTACTCCAAGAATTTGATTTGAAAATAAAAGATAAAAAGGGAGTACAAAACGTAGTAGCTGACCATCTTTCTTGCCTTGATCTCTGTAATCCCTTGAGAAGATACTTATAAATGACATGTTCCCTGATGAACAATTGTTCAAAGTCTCCCACTCACCTTGGTTTGCAGATATTACTAATTATCTTACTACAAGTTTCACGCCGACACATTAGACTGTGTAAGATAAGAAGAAATTCTTTATCGAGGTATGCAAGTTCTTCTTAGATGATCCATATTTATTTAAATATTGCCCAGACCAAATCTTAAGGATATGTGTGCCAGACAATGAATACCAAAGTGTCATCTCCTTCTGTCACTCTCAAGCTAGATGGTGGTCACTTTTTTTTACCAAAAAAGACCACAGCCAAGATTCTATAGTGTGGTTTTTACTGGCCCACTATGTTTAGGAATACTCATGAGTTTTGTAAGGCTTGTGAGCATTGTTAGAAGTTGGGAGCATTGTCCCGTTGAAATATGATGCCTCTGAACCCCATTCTGATCATTGAAACATTTGATTGTTGGGACATCGATTTCATGGGACCATTCCCCCAATCCTTTGGAAATTTATACATTCTGCTAGCAATAGACTATGTCACTACATGGGTCTAAACGATTCCATGCTGGAACAATGAACATCAAATGGTCATTAAGTTTTTAAAAGAGAACATCCTTTCATGGTTTGAAATGCTTCGAGCCATCATTAGTGATGGGGGGCTCCTATTTTTATAATAGGCCATTCATAAACTTAGTGAAGAAATATAGCATCTCTCATAAAGTGAGCACTCCATCAGGGAGATTTTCAATAGGGAGATCAAACACATTTTGGAGAAAATAGTTAACCCGAATCGAAAGGATTGGTCAATCCGATTAACCGATGCTTTATGGGCTTACTGTGCTGCATTTAAAACCCCTATTGGAATGTCTCCCTTTAGACTTGTCTATGGAAAGGCTTACCACTTACCTCTGGAGTTGGAACATACGCTTACTGGGCGATCAAAAATCTGAACTTCAATTTAGACAACGTTAACTCGCTGCACAAACTACAACTAAATAAACTCGAGGAGATCCGGAATAATGCATACGAGAACTTGAGAATTTAAAAGGATAGAATGAATGTGTTTCATGACCAAGACATTCTTTAAAAATCATTCACACTAGGTCAGAAAGTCCTCTTGTATAATTCTCGGTTACATCTCTTTCCGGGCAAACTTTGATCTCGTTGGACTGGTCCATTCACTATTACTAATGTTTATCCTCATAGGTCTATTGAGATAAAAAATATGAACAATGGCAAAGAATTCAAAGTAAATAGACATCGATAAAAGCCATTTGTTGAGAAATTTGATTCAGAGGATATGTCCATACCTCTGATTAATCCTGTTTACCAGGATTAACCTCCTAGTCCGATAGAGGTATAATTAGGTTTATTGCTTTCATAGAATTTAGGACTAGGATAGTTTGCTTATGCTATTTTAGGATAGTTTTATTTCTATTTGTTTAGGATAGTTTGCATTTCGGTTGTTTAATTCTTATGCTAACCCACCTTCATGCTGAGATCCTTTGGAAAAGCCTCAAATTCCTTCATCAGGTACTATCTTTCCATCACTTCTTCTTCAATTATGTTGTCTCTTTTGCAAATCATGCTTATTTCTTTTACATTGAGGACAATGTAGATTTTAGGTTGGGGATAGGAGATTAGGTAAACTAATAAGTGTTTTCTCAGTTTTAAGCAAAATTTGTAAAATTTTTAAAATTTTTTCAATGTTTATTTATTTAAAAAGCAATAAGTTGTGTGTTTAAGACTGTTTTGAGTATGAAAATAAGATTGGAAGCGAATTTTGAATTATTGGAGTTTAATTAACTAAGTAATCTATCACTTACGGTCTTGCACTCAATTGATTAGGAGGAAGTATGAATATCATGTTAATCCAAATCACAAGACATTCAAATTGTCTTCTATGAATAGTAATAGATTTTCTGATTGTTAGTATGATGAATATTAAAAGATATTAAGAATCGAGTCTGGAGAATTTATCCATCTTAAAAGAATAAAAGAACTAGTAAAAAAAATAGGAGATCGACAAACAGGGTCATGTATGATGAAAAGATTGAAAAAGTCTGAAAAGAATGAAATTTTTGAAAGAAAAGAGAAAAGATGAAAAGACTGAATGGAATGAATACAAATGACCATCGATATAAAATCAAAAATGGAAAAAGAAGGAAAAGGGAGTAAGTTCGGAATCAGTACTTGAGTTTTCAACCAATCTTGAAGTGATGAGCATGGCTAAAATTATGAAAAGATAGTATTTTTATGAGAAGTACGCTGATTTTCACTTAGCACGTTGAAAAACGTGATATGTGAACTATGCTCTGATTTAATGGATAAATGGCTTATTTGATTGATTGCTTATGTGATTCGGCTCTAGGTTTTTAAAATCTCAATTTCTCATCTTATGTCTAGTCATTCATAGTTGATTACACAAAAGATTGTTTTTTGAAAAAAAAAAGTTTGAAAATTACGCATTAAAGTTCATTTTTCATATTCTTTGCTTAGGACTAGCAAAATGTTGGTTGGGGATTGTGTTAAGGGTCAAATATTGCATATTGGAACTCATTTATTACTTAGTTTTACAAACATGATAATGCTTAATATTTTATTTTAATCATGTTTGTGTTGTAAGGTGAATTTAAGGGCTTGGATTGAAAAAGATGTTAAAAGCATGAATTTAACGCTCAATAATCACCAAAGCAAGGATGGATCTTATGAGACTAAAAATGAAAAATTCACATGCCAAATATCTAAGAAAACCAAATGAGGAATGAAGAGAATTGAATACTTGAAGTAAAGAAAAGGAACCCTAAAAATCGGCATCCTTCGACTAGTCTAAGCCCATCCTCAACTAGTCGAAGGATCCTGCTTGACCAGTCAAAGATTTCTCGACTTAAACTCTAGTGATCAAAATCCTTTAAATCTTAGCATCCTCGACCAATCGAAGGAAACCCTCGACCATTCGAAGGTTATCCTCGACCAATCTAAGGTTACGCAGACAGCACATGAATTACAAAAATTTGAGGTGGTTTTCAGATTTTTCCAACTCGGTGCGAAAGTTGGAGTTACAAAACTATAAATAAGAGTCCCTATGATATTCCTAGGCATCTTCTAGGGTTTGAGGAGTGGAACTAAACCTTGAAGAAGCCATCGCCAAGAGTTTTTCTTCCTTTTCCTTAGTTGTTTTTATGCTTTTCTTAAGAGATTTTAGTTCAATCATGTCTATGGTTGGCTGAACTTCTTAGCTAGGGCTAAGAGGTGAAACTTGTAACATGATTGGATGTTTTCTATTTCTTTGATTCATGTTTAAGTTGAACTATCTTTGATTCTAGTTTGATATTTAAGAAATACTTTCAGTTTTTAACATTTTGTGGTGACTCAAATTACAATAGATCTGTAATAGGTTTGAGTATATTCTTTTTATGTATTGAGAATGTGAAATTAGGAAATTCTGTTATTCACCATCGTCCCATAGGCATGGTTGGGTGATGGAATCCTACCTAATCTTCCCAATTCTCTTATGATTGGTTGTGAGATTGGTAAATCCTGTTGTTTGCCTTGTCTCCTAGGTATGGTTTTGTGATGGAGTCACTTCTAGTTCTCATACCTCTCATCCATTGAGAATTAGGTCAAAGGAAGTTCAAATTTGGTTTTACTGAGATATCTTTCAATTGGATAAGATGGGACTCTGATTCCAGTTGTGTCCTTGAATCAAGCGTAGATATCCCTGATCTCTATAAGTGGATTCATGGAAACCCTAGTTCCCACCTTTAAATTCACTAGTTTTAATTACTTTAATTACAATTCTCTCTCAGATATTTCAGATTTAGGTTTACATCTTCTTCTAGTTCTAGTTCTAGTTACTTTCAGAAGACACACAAGTTCAGTTCCTGTGGATTCGACCTCGGTCTCACTGAGAATATTACTACATCGCTACTCTACACTTGGGGTTATGAACAAGTCGCGCTTATAGAGTATACAATTTTAGGACACTCACTATTCAAGAATCAGTCAATGTGGTTATTGATGACCAACCACATGACAAAATAGTCCTGAAATTGATATAGAGGATGAATAGACATGCTTATAATGAACAAATCAGATAACAAAGTCACTACACCTCTTGAACCTCAATTGTCGAACAACTTGCCATTCATTAAGGATCACCCCATCAATCAAAACATTGGAAATCATACTGATGGTGTGAAAACTCGACAACAACTTAAGGACATTGTTAGTCATTTGTGCTTCGCCTCAAAAATCGAGCCTAAAATGTCATAAAATCTCTCTAAGATGAATTTTGGATAGCAGCTATGCAAGAAGAGCTCCATCAATTTAAAAGGAATGAGGTGTGGCAACTAGTTCCTAGGCCACATGATACAAATATCATCAAAACCAAATGGATTTTCAAAAATAAATCTGATGAATCTAGTAATGTAGTAAGTAACAAGGCTAGACTCATAGCACAAGGCTACTCACAAATTGAGGGCATAGAATTTGATGAGACATTTGCCCCTATAGCTTGCCTCGAGTCCATAAGAATTCTCTTTTCTATTGCATGTGCATTAAAGTTCAAACTATTTCAAATAAACGTTAAGAGTGCCTTTCTCAATGGTGTACTTGAGGAAAAGTGTATGTAGAACAACCAAAAGGATTTCTAGATCCTAAATTCCCTCAACACGTATACAAATTGAGTAAAGCGCTTTATGGTCTGAAGCAAGCTCCCTGAGCATGGTATGAGCGCCTAACGCAATTTTTGCTCGACCATAATTTTTGTAGGGGGAGTGTTGATAAGACATTATTTATGTAAAAGACTGGAAATATCTTGCTCATTGCCCAAATTTACCTGGATGATATTATTTTTAGATCCACTTATGAAGATGAAGCTCATTAATTCGCTGATTTGATGAAATCTGAATTTAAGATGAGCATGGTTGGTGAGCTGAACTTCTTTCCAGGATTACAAGTAAAACAAATGGCTAATGGAATATTCATACGCCAGTCCAAATATGTTAAAGATCTGATTAAAATATTTGGACTTGATTCTAGCCATACTCATAATACTCCCATGAGCACCACTTTTAAACTTTCTAAAGATATCAATGGGAAGAGTGTAGATCAACACTTGTTTCGCAGTATGATCAACAACTTACTTTACCTAACCGCGAGTTGGCCAAATATCTCTTTCAGTGTTGGTGCATGTTCTAGATTTTAGGTTGATCCTAAAAAATCACACTTATCTGCGGTAAAAAGGATCATACAGTTTGTGGCTGAGACTATTGACTACAGCTTATGGTACCCCTTTGACACGTCTACCATTATTGTTGGGTTTTCAGATGCCAACCAGGCTCGGAACATTGATTATTATAAATCAACCAGTAGAGGTTGTTGTTATATCGATAACTGTAGTAAGAAGCAAAATTCAATCTCACTATCCACTACTGAGGTCGAATTGTCATGCCCCAAATCCGGGGACGGACAGCTTCCGTGATGCTCCGAATTTGGCACTCGACTTCCATACACCAAGTCCCAAGTTAGGCGCACCACAAGGAAGATTTTTGATTGAATTTTTTTTGTATATACATATAATAATACCTGAGCATAAAGATCCATGATCAAAATACTAAGCAATGCTCTCCATTATAAATCTTAATGGTTACAAGTACAAGCTTTCCAAAAGGTACATAACGTCAACATTGCCAAATCAAAAAATGGATGCAATGCATCGAGAAAGCTAAGTCTTCCAAGATACTCCTGCCCTGAAAAAAATGGGAATAGGAAGCTTAGGCAAAAAGCTTGGTGAGTACACACGTGTGTGTAGTGTGTCCTACCTGCAATCATGACAAATATGCCACAAGGAAATCCTGTATGGTGAAAGGCGTATAGTACGTAAGGTATGATGCCGATGCCGATGCCAATGCCAATGCAATCATATACATCATAGTAATACTCCGAGTCAATGTTGTCAGCATCACCAAGTCATATTTTCATTTCTCTTATACCATAGATATAATCGTATTACACACATCTGTAATCATATCATCATCATCATATTGTTATGCCATATCATAACTGTATATCTCGGGAAGCACCATGGTTGACACCCCTGCACCAGACACTAGTAACCGACCTCGCATACCCGCCTTGTAGTGGACTTCCACCAATTGTATATCATGGAAAACACTGTGGTCGACACCCATGCACCAGACACTAGTAATCGACCTCGCATACCTGCCCTGTGGTGGACTTCCACCCGGCATGCCAGTAGCGGACTTCATTCACACTTCTCCTCGCCGGTGAGTCAGACCAGTCCCTGTTTGCACTTCAGCCCTTAAGCAAGTTGGACCCACCTCTTCGTAACCCGACCTCATCAGTGGGAGTCAAATCCATAACCCATGTATCCACTCGGCCTAACAGTGAGGCAACCCTAGATAGCATAAGGGTTTAGGGACTTTCAACCCAAGGGGCACATCATCCCCTACTATTTCCACACTTCCGGTGTCCCGTTCATTTTCAAGGATAACCTGAGTCATCATCATAGCTAAGTCTTCATTATACGGCATGACTGCGATATCTCAATCATCATGTATGTCATGATTATACATGAATTCAAGCAACCATGATAAGGCATACGTTCAAGTGCATGTGGTATGCATACAATGTCATGAGTTTAGGGTCTGCTTAACCTTTAAACCAAAAATGACATACAATCATCATGTACCACTATCAACTATATCAATTCATAGTCATGTGACTAAACTGAAGAGAACATATCTTACACATGAACAAATGTATTGAAGTACACTTCCACATACCATCATTCCATGGTACATGAGTATGATTAATAACAACATGGTTAAGTAAATGAATTTAGTATGCTAGGAAATGAAACAACATTAATCAAGATATTAAATCACATACTTCTATTAACCATAGTAACTAACATCACTAATATCATCCATAACTATCATAATCATGAGCATTAATTATATTCAGGGTTACACCATATCCTTCGCAAGATAGGTATTCCATTAGTGGCTTTGGCCCGATATGATTTTCTTCTATTGGAACCACATAGTTATACCCTAACTGGGCCTTATGGTTAATGAGTGGTGGTGACACAAAGTACATGCACCAAGTAGTTATGAGATGAAAAGCTTAGACATAACATATAGTAAATGAGCCACAGGATGGATGGTACTGGTGAAACTCATATAATGTAGAGGGCTTCACCTTCAAGTGGGGTGTTAGTAGATTGGATTTGCAAATAATTATAATAGTAGTTCTACAATGGTTTGGAAGGCACATGTAAACCTCATAAGATACAGTGAGCCCTAAGTTGAATGACTTGGGTATATAATATACACATAAGAGTTAACCATGGTTAGATAACAGTGAGTTTGTCTATTACAATGTAGTGGGTCCTACTTCCAAGTGGTACTGTAAGCAGATAGGTCCTCACACAAACATTACGGTGGGTGCCAACAAGTAGATAGTATAGGTAACTCACATATATTGAGGTAGTGCAATGAAGAATAGTTCAGATGCACAAGGCACATGTCAGCGGGCTCCATGATCGAACTGTTTGGTTGGCAAAACAATTGAATAGTGCGGATAAAATATGTACATTAAGTGGGTTCACAAGTGTTCAAAAGTTATACATTCATATCGTCTAAATTATTGAGGAATTGAATGTACGTCATTTTGGAATCATGTTTTAGAATTAGCTAGCCTAAATGGTGAAATATGCAATACTTACATCAAGGTGGAGTCCATTATCAGTCTGATACATGTCCTAAATTCACATACCCAAGAGGTTACACCATCAGCATAGTCCACGAGTCTGAGTAATCACACAATTCTCATATGCCCATATGATCTTAAGGTCACTCCATTATTAGAAGTCCATATGGTTGAGTGGCCACACAAATATCACTCTACTTGCTATAATAAAGGATTTTACGTTAGATGGTTATGTACTTTCACTACAAGTCACATAATGGGGCAACCGCTTTATTAAGCTCCCACATGGTCAGGTTGTCGATGCCATAATTTCACTTGGTTGAATGGAAATATAATTAGTATCATGGTCTAATGTCCACATCTCAAAGCATCCAAGGCACAATCACAAGCATACCCACCTTACCTGGTTACACTACATTATATTAACTCTTGAACTATGATCGCCCAATACTTCATATGGAGAATGACTCAGATTCGGTGTCACATGATCAAGAGGCCAAGAACTAGCTTCCATCACATTTCATATAATTTAGTAGTCCCTGCATCTGCCTCACCTATAAGCATAATGTAAGGGTTGTATTTATGTTGCATGACACCGAATTAAGGGTCACTCCATTATTATCAAGTTGTATAATCCAACCTATATCATAATTCTCATGACTAAGAAAATCTACCCGTACAACCCAATTGTTCATGGTTTAGGTGACTAAGGCTATACCCATGAGTATGTGGTCATGTCATTGGGTGGTCACTAATGCCACCTGATTTCATGTGGTTGGTTGGCCTTCTATGGATTTCGCAATCATATGGTTAGATGACTACATATACTCCACAATTGCATATGATTAGATGGCCATACATATGTCACATTCCCACATAATTAAGGGGCCAAACACTTATATCGCACCCTTACACTGGATTAAGCAGTCATTCACACATCTTACAAACATAAGATTAGCAGCTAAAAATCACTATTTTTGTATAGGTGAGTGGGTCATACAAGATCGCAAGGTCACACAGGTAAGTGGGCCACACAAATCACCAGTTCATTGGTTTAAGTGTGGAAGGGAATTTCAGCTCAATTGATATCTTCATGTTTTCAGTTAATCTAATTATGGATAACTTTTGTATGGTTTGGATGGCATATAAACATAATAGTAGGGCACACAACAACCCCAACAAACTTCAATGGTAAATAAACTTTATAGTGGATCCCACATGGTGGGCCCACTCAGTGAGTCCCATTGATGTGGTAGGGCCACACTTATTAGGTCTACAAAAGCCGATAGATGGTGTGGATCTAACATATATATTATGGTGAAATTCTAGGAGGTTTTAAGGACGGACATTACAACAACATTATTTCTTTGGCGCTAAAATATACAGATGGGTTAGATGTAGCTTATACATCACAGTGGGCCCTGCGGTCCGATGGGCCCTACATGGGTATCAAAACGAGCTCCTATTTATCCCCATTTATTTATTCATTTATTATTATTTTTTTTTTGAATTCCAGGTCTACATATCCTTATTAATAGGTTAGATGTCAAGTATAACAATATAGTGGCCCATTGGAATTTTCAATGGCGGACCTATAATCCACTACAGTTGTGGTGTGATCCACCGTGATGTGTGTCAACCCTCAACACCATCAGTCAGATGCACCAATCCATGGTGGGCCTGGGACTTAAAATCAAGTCAATATGTGGTTTGTGTGGGGCCATACAACATGCAAAAGTTGAGGGGATTACTCTCCATTAAAACATTTATAATTATTTGTTGGGCCTACCAAGGCGTGGATCACAAATCCATCCCATCCATTATGTGTGTCCCACTTGGTTAAGGGGTCAGGCCAAGTTTCAGAGGCATCCAACTTCAGGTGGGGCCCTAACAAGTGCTTTTGGTCTCCGAGTTGTACAAACGTTCTAAGGAGATCAAAGTTACATGGGTCCCATAATGATGTATTTATTATGTCTATATTGTTCATCTGTTTTTAGAGATTATTTTAAAGTATTATTTAAGGAATGAATCATATTCAAAGATTATCTGGACTATACCACAAATAGTAGTGGGGATAACAATGCATTAGGCCCACATAACGTTTAGTGTCCATCCAATCTATTCATTCAGTCACAAATACCCGAATTAAGAGGAAAATCAAATTTCATATTGATCCAAACTTCTGTGACCCCCAAAGAGGGTTGCAATGGTGGACGTTCAATCTCCTGCTGCTTTTTATAGCGTGGATCACCTGATATTTAGATCTGTCTTATTTTTTCTTCTCAAGCCTTAGGAAGAGCTCACCAAGTGGATGGATGGTTTGGATATATAACACACACCTCATGATCATTCCCACAGACATGCTGATATATATTTTTATTATTTATATTTTTTTCTTTAGTTTTTGCATGATTTTAGATAGTGTGGGCCACTTGAGTTTCGTGTACGGTTGATTTTTGGGGTATCCCACTTTCTAAAGGGGACTCATCAAATGCACGGTGTAGATGCTCGACATGCATCATGGTGGGGCCTATGGTGGGCCCACTTCCTTCCAGCATCAGCAGTAGGACGCTGCTTGCTGCAGCGTCAGACGGTGATAGCAACAGCGTCCAATGCTGTTTCTTTTTTTTTTAATTTTTTGTAGTATTTTGTAGGTGGGGCCCACATCATGACGATCCACTCCACCTGCTGGGTTCCTTGACTCGTGATGGGTCCAATGAGTCCACTATTCGATATGTTTCGGTGTATAGAAACATCATGGCGGGGGCCTTAACGGTTAATATCACCTAATATCACTGTTTTCTACAATTTGGCCCGCAAAAAAATTAGATTGGCTTCAATTTTCACCTCCATGGCTAAAATGAGCTAGGAAATTGAATGGACGGCATGGATTAAATACATACATTATGGGTGGGCCCATTATGGACCCACAGCCCCAGCCCCCCTTTTAGTGTTAATAATGTATAAACTTGAATGCTTTAAAAATCACACTCTTTAAAATATATATATATATATATATATATATATATATATATATATATATTTAAATGTGGTGTGTGCACGTGTGTGTATGTGTGAGTGTGTGGCCAGCCCAATGGGCCACGCTTTGAACGATTTGGATGGCCTACAAAATTTTGGTGGGGCCCACTATCAATGGGTCCCATATAAAGTCTATAACAAGTTATTATTATTATTATTTGTATGAATCATCCTATGCATCCACACCATTAATCACATCATTACCATCATATAGTAACAACTATTAATCATCGTTTTATATGTATTCTCCTATACATCCATACCATTGATCACATCATTATCATCAAATATCACCACTACTAATCATCCAAATAATCAAAAGGAAATAAACCATAAGAGTGGAGGGGTTGTACTCACCTTGATGGATTAGATAAATGGTTGAGATGGATGGAAGGGATGAGATTGATGGAGTTGATGGCCCACCAAGATCTCTCTCTCTCTCTCTCTCTCTCCATGTGTAGAAAATGGTAAAATGCTAAGGAATGAAGGGATATATGTAGAGAAATTATTAAAATGTGGTTAAATTTAATTAATGTGATCTTAGTTAGCTTAGATTAGGATTATGATAATTAACCCATGATTTGTAATTAATGGTGGGTTAAAGGAGCATGGGATGGCATGGTTAATGATGTCATGCTTAAGTTGTGGCATGGAAAAGAGTTGACTTGAGGTGTACGTGAGAGATGGGAGGTATGGGTGTGTGACATCACACACATGGGTCGAGATTCTCTCACCCATGTGTGGCATGTGCATGTGTGCATGACATGTGTTGTGCACATGTGTGGAATGGAGTACATGGCGCCATGCGCACATGATACAACAATGATTCTTCACGGCATATCTCACTAACGGAGTATCGTACAGACGCACCGGTGGTACCTCCACATCACGACGGGGCGATTGATATGAGATAGGTTTCGAGGTCTTGGGGTTCCGGTCAGTTGGGTGTGTACTATGAACAGCCAATCCAAGTCTAGTTAAGGGCATCAATCATCGTGTACATATGCATAGGAAATGGTACGGAATGGATGGGGTGTTACACGAATACATTGCAGCAGGGAGTTGTTGTGTAAAACTTCTATGGATGAAGCAAATGTTGTTGGATTATGGTATTACACAATAAAAAATGACACTCTTTTATGACAACACAAGTGCCATCAATATTTCAAAAAATCCAGTGCAACATTCTCACACCAAGCACATAGACATTTGACATCACTTCATTCATGAACTTGTCGAAGAAAACATCATTATATTGGAACATGTGCCTATTAAGCAACAATTGGCCAATATATTAATAGAACCGTTAGATGTCAATAGATTTGGAAATCTCCAAAAATTTATTGGGGTACGTGCGATATAAACATAACAGCCCATTTGTGCTAATTGACAGATCTGAGGAATCTCACCTCAACTTTTTTTTTTGAACATATATGTATATTCTATTTTCTCTCATGTGCTTCACTCACTTTTTGGACACATGTTTTCCATATTGGTACTTTTTGATTGTACAAACTCAAAAGAGGAATATATATACTTGTACATTTTTTAGAATAGTGAAAAATTCACTCTTTGAAGGAATTTCGGTAACACCGAACTAACCTTCAATGATACCGAAATCGGGTGGGACTGTTTATAAGAGTCGGACCCTAAATAGTCTAGTTTTTCCCTAGTTTGTCTTCTTGCTCTCTCTGAAATTCGGCTGAAGGTTTTTGCTACCGACTTAACTGTATCAATGGTACTTCCTAGGTAAATCCTTTCCTTTCTCATATTTTGTGGTAGTAGGTTTTAGAGCTTCCTAGGTAAATCCTCTCCTTCCACCCCTTTCATCCATTTTCATCATTCTCCTTCCTTCTCTTCCATGGATGATCAAGAATATACACCACCAAGAGAAGGTCACTCTAAAAAGAAGCAGTATAGGGGTGAGTCCTCTAGGACAAAGACAAAAGCTATGTGATGTAAAGAGAAGACAGAGTATTCACCAACATACCCAACGTTCCCATCCACCCTCTCCTCCACCGAGTCCCATCGCGGCCCGTTTTGCTGCCCGAAAAATTACTGTGAACAGACTACTTACACCTCATGTCTTCAATCTTACAATGTATGCGATGTCCTTCATAATCGAGGTTGGGACCCAATTTTGTCATTTGGAGGGGATGTTGATGTAAACCTCGTTAAGGAATTCATGTCTCATTGCACACAACCAGATGGCCATGACTCTCTGGCCTTTGATGTCCACTATCGAGGGAAGACCTACCAAGTCACTCCAGCCCGGATAACTTCTCTTATCAAAATTCCTCTTTACAATGACCTAGCATCTAAACTCAATATGACAGCTAGTGGGAAGTGGATTGTTTGGACCGAGTTCCTTTGCAACGGTCGAAATGTTGAGTGGTATAAGGGAAATGCTCTCCGAGCAACCAAAATGGCTCATGATTACCTAATCCTCCACGTTATCTTTGTTGCTAATGTCTATTTACAAGGAGGTAACACCACCAAGCTTACACCATTGATGGTCAAAACACCATACAAGCTTAGCACGGGTGAGCCAATGTGTCTTCCTACCATGATTTAAGATCAACTTGTGTCTGCCTTCGAGTCAAACCCTAGTGCAATACCATTTGGCAGGTTGATCTATCGGTTAGCAAGCTTGTTCGGGATAAAGGGAGAGTAGGGCACAATTATTAGAGGACCTCACTGTTGAGGGTTAAATATTGCATATTAAACCCCATTTATATCTTAATTTTATGAACATAATATTGCTTAATGTCTTATTTTACTCATGTTTGTGTTGCAAGGTAAGTTTAAGAACTTGGATTGAAAAGAATGCTAAAAACATGGATTTAACGCTCAAGAATCACCAAAGCAAAGGTTGGATCTTAGAAAACCAAAAATGAAGAATTCACATGCCAAAGATCCAAGAAAACCATGTGAAGAATGAAGAGAAATGAAGACTTGAAGTGAAGAAAAGGAACCCTAAAAATCTACCTACTTCGACTAGTCTAAGCCCTCCTTCGACCAGTTTAAGGCTCCTGCTCGACTAGTTGAAGATTCCTTAACTCGAACTCTAGTAATATGAACTTTTAATTTCACACAATCCTCGACCAGTCGAAGACTTTCCTCGACTAGTCAAAGCTGTCGTCGACCAGTCGAAGTTTTTTCTTGACTCATCTATGGTTACCCAGACAGCACATGGACTGCGTAAATTTGAGGCAGTTTCTAGATTTTTTCAACTTGGTGGGAAAGTTGGAGTTACAAGACTATAAATAGGAGCCCCTAAGATGTTCTTATGAATCTTTTAGGGTTTGAGGAGTGGAGCAAAAGGGTAGAGCCACCATTTGTGAGTTTTTCTTCTTTGTCCTTAGTTGATGTTTTGTTTAAAAGTCTTTAGTTCAATCATGTCTATGGTTGGCTGAACCTTTTTGCTAGGGCTAAGATGTGAAGCTTGTAGCATAATTGAAATGTTTGCTTTGTTTTGATTCATGTTTTGTTGAACTCTCTTGGATTTTAGTTTGATTCTTAAGGAATATTTTTAGTTTTTAATTGTTTGTTGTGACAAATTACAATAAATCTGTGACAGCTTGAAATATCTTCTTTTCCTAAATTGAGATGTGAAATTAGGAAATCTTATTGTTCACCATCGTCCCTTGGCCATGGTAGGATGATGGAATCCTTCCTAACATTCACAATTCTCTTATGATTGGTTGTGGGATTGGTAAATCCTATTGTTTGCCTTGTCTCCTGGGTATGGTTAGGTGATTGAATCACTTCCAAATCCTAACAACTCTCATCCATTGATGATTAGATCCATAAGAAGTTCAGAGATCTGATAAATCTCTTCTTACCAATTGGATAGGATAGGACTCTGATTCCAGTTGTGTCCTTGAATCAAGCAAGGTAGCCTCCCAATTGCTACAAGTAGATCCTTAGTACCCTAGTTCCCACCTTTAATTTCTTAAGTTTCTAATTCCATACATCATAATTACTCCCTTTATTTTAAGATTTAGATTTGCATCTCTTCTAGTTCTACTTCTAGTTTCTTTCAGAATTACTCATGAGATTAGTCCCTGTGGATTTGACCTCGATCTCACCAAGATTATTACTGCATCGTGACCCTACACTTAGGGTTGTGAACACTTGCTTCACCTCGGTTAGCCTTGTCCACATGTAACTTGGCTCTGGACAAGGATCAAGTGCTCCAATTGACGAGGAAGAAGCCTCGGAAGAAGTCCCTGTGCATCAAGAGAGGCTGTGCCTGTACCTCTTGCCCCTTTTGCCTCTCTAGAGGCCACTCTTGCCTATCTCGCCGAGCAGCAGCAGGAGATCAAAGACCGTCAAAATCGGCTGGAAAGAATGGTTGCTTCTATCCAACGAACTGTGTAACATATTGTAGCCCAACTCTCGTGTCACCAAGATGACTCCACCGATAATCCTCTTTGATTTTTTTTAGATGGATATTTGTCTTGCCTTACACTTAACAGCCTGATATTTTGAAAATCAATTAGGCTGTATACTAATCTGCATTTTGTTTATGGTGTAATATACCCTGACGGGCTTTTTTTTTTATTATAATGGTTTATTCTACCCAATCTTGGGGTAGTAATTTTGCTAAATTTATGATAATATCCATTCTGCACTTGTTAGATATTTTTTCATGATTATATCTATTCTATCTAACATATGGTTATAAGTGATTTGATGATAATCTTTATGTCTATATCATTATATGATCTATCTATCTTATTCTCTAACCCTCTGAATTATCACTTCTAATATGTTATTGGAATATTTCTTAATAAATTCTTTGCCAATAGCTGACAAAAGGGGGGAGAAGAAACCTACCCACCAAAACAATGTCATTTCTTGCAAAAAATGTTTGTTTCTCTTATTGCAGGTTATATTTGATAAACACTAAGGGGAGCAGCATGATTCTGTTTTACATATCAAGTCCTGAGTTATAAATCTATATGTGTGATATGTAATTATTTTGTTTTGGTATGTCATTGGTATGGACCATAACATAGTCGTAGGTTAGGTTGTTTTTGTCATGTAATTGACAAAGGGGGGGATTGTTAGTGCACTTATTTGCACCCATGTTTGTCAATTACGTGATTAGTTGTGTCTTATAGTCAGATGAGTTCTTAACAAGTGAAGACTGACAACACAACTGGATTAGAAGCATCAAAGCAACATTAAAGACAAACAACAGCTTCTATGATCATAACTTTGCAAATAGATGATCCCAACCCAAATAGGAAATATCTACTTAGGTCATCTATTTCAAGCCAATCCCAAGTCCATAACTTATCTTATAGTATTGGCCTAAGCAAAACCCAAGTTGTTGAATGATCAAAAAGATAAAAATAGGAAAGATCTGTTCACCTATTGTAAGAAGAAGGTGTCACTTGTAAGACCCGTGTCCTAGTCCGTACTGTTCCGTTAGCTTCCGTGGTTCTTCCGGTCAAATTTCGGCAACCTCGCACTGTATTCAGAGTTTGCGCATGATCCTAAGCCAGGTCCCGCGCACCGATGTCGGCTTGATCCGAAAGTTATATCATAGCGACCGCGTCGTCGTCGCGGTTCCAACGCTGTGACTTGCGCACCGAACCGATACCCAGGCAAGAAGATGCCGATCTGCATTTATTCCGATAAACACCCCGCGTTACGGATTTTGAGGGAATCTCTACACAATTAATCCCATTAATTAACCATTAAATGTATCCTTACCTCAAGTACTTCACCCATTCCCTCTTTTTCCAAAAGTCCACCATCTTTCCACCTCACCATTCCTCTTTTTCTCATTATCAACCACAACCATCTCTCTTCTCCACCAATTTCAAACTAAACCATACCTCTCATCACTCCACCCATCCCTCCATCCATTATTTCTATCTCTCCCTCTCATTCTCTAGCAATTTTTCCAAATTCCATGAGAAATTTCACACATCCAACACACACTCTCAACTTCAAGTGTGGCCCACCCTCTCATCTCCAATCTCAACCATTCATCTTTCATCAACCTCCATTAAAAGTGAAGGTAAGGAGCTAAGGAGTCCAAGGGAGCAAGGAGAAGGAAGATAAGGTGGGTGATTTTCCATTATTTTAAACTTTAGGGCCCACTTGTTGGTGGGACCCATTTGGATGTATGTGATTTAATCAAGAGGGCCCATAGTGGCGGGGTTCCTCTATCTCACCGTGTATCTCTCTCTCTATCTTTCTTTGTAATGGTGTGGATCCCACCAATACGTGTTACATCTCCCCCATCCATCTACATCAGACGGTGTGGCCCACTCTATTATAGGTGATGATCCGCACCATCCACTGTTTGGATGGGCCCAATGCATTTTTTATATGTATATATATATATATATGTATGTATGTTATATTTTATATAATATATGTATATAATATATAATATAATATGTATTTATATATATATATATATAATATAAGATAAATATTATATGTATATGTATATGTATATATATATATATATATATATATATATATATATTGGTGGGCCACGTCTACGTGGGACCCACCACAATGTTGTGAATATGTAAATCGTCCCGCGTCCCTGGACGCTGGACGTTGCAAACAGTGGAGTGTCATGTGTGGGTATTTTATAAAAAGAAAAGAAGAAAGGAGTGGTAGGCCTCTCATGCAAGCCCCACCTTGATGTATAAGTCAAATCCAAGTCGTCCATCCTCTTCCTCAGATTATTTGTAACGACCTTGGAATTTTTGTGCTAATCTTTCCTTAAGTAGTTGTTTTTGGGGTAATTAGCGCTCTACTTGATTGCTTGTGAAATTCGCATCAATCACTTTAAATTGTATCTGCATAGCTCTAAACGTGTAGATTAGTGAGCGCTACGTTACTCTGAAATCTGGGATCCATCGCTAAATCCAGTTGTTCGGGGAATTTTGGAAGATCTCGGATCGGACTGGACCGCGCCGAAAGTCCGATGGCGATGATCTTAGGCTGTTGCGGTCACTGAGTTGGGCTTGGTCTTCACCTCGAAAATCAAGTCGATCTGATGTTCCGGGTCGATTTGGTTGAGTTCGGAGTGAAGAGTGTGAGAACGGTTGGAATTTAATAAGCTTTTATGAAATTGAGTCGTGGCTCGCGCGACGATTTTAAGCATTCTCACCGTTGGATTCTGACCCAATTTCACCCTCCGATCAGGATGTTGGCCCTGGCATATCCTAGTGCTTGTGGACTCGATCGAGTTTCCGTGACCGCTTGAATTGAGTGTGGTCCGCCACGGCGATCTAGAGCCGGTCGGTACGAAACTCAGCCGACCTAGATCCATGGTCATGAGCTTAAGTCCGACCTTTCGTGGTTATAGGCCCACCGAAGTGCTTCGTTGGATCGAGAAAGGCGTACTTTGGTTATAACCTAAGTATACCTTGACCTGGGTTATTTCCATCATTTTAAGGCCTATATATAGTCCTTAAACCCTAGTTCTCATTTCCATACGAATTTTCTCTAACCCTAGCTTGGAAAGAGAGTGGAAAAGAGAGAGTAAGTGAGAGAGATTGGTTGGTGAATCATCTTGATTCTTCCTTGTTCTTCTTCACCTTTGAACCTTTACTTTGAATCGTTCTTCTGACGGATTCTGAGTTCCTTTGGGGTAAGTTAACATAACCCTAACATGTGATAGAGCTTAGATTAGACTTGGTGTTGTTGTATCTCATTTCTATCCTTATTTTAGGGTATTCTTGCGCCGTTGACGAAGACAACTCGTCTAAATCAGTTCGGCTATTCTTTCTTCGCTTAAGGTGCGGACTTTAAGTGTATAGGTTATGGTTTTCAAGGCTTTCAATCCCAGTAGTGATTTATTCTTGTTATGGATGAGATTTCACATGTCAAATGTTATGTTTACATTGCTTTCCGATATGCTTGTGCTATATTGAGATTTGTGTATTCTAAGTGTATTTATAAAGTACCGTATACGTATAAAATACGCACCTATGTTTGCCATGATTTTTGGTCATGTATGTATGCTAGATGCATGTATGACAACTCCTTGGAAGAAGGAATTGTCTAAGTGCACGTATTTCAACATGCGTCATGTATGTTGTTCCATGGATGCTAAGTGTTTGTAGAAATGCATGAATGATCTACGTGTAATTGATTACACTAAATGCGGGCGTTGAGAAGTGATTCTCAATACTTCTATGGATGCGCATGATTTCCCTTATGCATTTACATTCCAAGTTATTTAAATTCAAGCATTCCTATGCTTACATTTATGTTAAATTGATATTCTTCAGATGTGTATGCACCATGATTTGAGTGGTTGTTCCATTATTGTTTTACATTCCATATGAATATCTGTCGTAGTGTAGGATGTTTGGGACTATGCCTTAGTCCAGAAATCGGTAATTGACCCTTTGGTCGTGGTTGAGATTGCTTTCGCCACGTGAGACGCATTAGACGAACCCGAGTCGTATTAGAGTTGGCGGCAATGGTTTGGCCACGCGGAGTGTTTGCGCACTCTATGTCGTTCAATTCAACGTGCGCTCGTGCTAGTCGAGTTCGTCAACTAACCCGATTGTCCAGTGTATGTTAACCATGTATGGACGCTACCGCTTGAATCTAGGGTACCGAACTTACCAGTGAAATCCTAATAACCATGGTACCGATCCGCTAAGACTCATGAGCCGGACATGGTGGTATGGGACACCGTGGTCGAGCCGTCGGCCTACGCTGGGGTGACGAGCCTCCCCGTAGTGACAAGTGAGCAACTAAACTCGTGAGCCGATTATGGTGGTATGGGACACTATATTCGTGTTGTCGGCCTACATTGATTGGTGACGAGCCCTTTGTAGTGACCTCGAGCATACCTGGATACCGCAAGGAGGTGACGAGCCGATCTGTGGTAGTAAGGGCATGAAAGGCGTGCATTGATTGGTGACGAGCCCTTTGCTACGACCTCAACTCTATGATCGTATGAGATGTCTAGGATTGACGACCCTAGTATGGATCACTGTTGGATGGTGATATGAGGAAGGTATCTTAGCTTCCCAATCCTGCCTGTATGAATTGGACTAATAACAACTTGGTAATCATATCCATGCACCGCATTTGCATGTGCTTTGTAGATGTGGCGCACTTTGAGGCGATGTCATGCGTAACGTAAGATGAAGACGCCGAGGGTGTACGCGTGAGGGCACGCATCATATTGCATTCATACCGCATTAACAAGAGTACTTAGGATTTATTTAATTGTCCCGCTTTATCATTCTTGTTTGATTGAATCGATAGCATGTTAACCAAAGGCCTTATTGTTCCACCGAGTTGATCACTCACTCCCACGTTTCGGGCGGTGTTTCACACCCACCAGACTGTCTTAGGCCCCGATGTTGCAGATGTGGATGCGACGTCCGAGGCAGAGCGGAGCCGGATGACGACGAGGGTCTTCTCCTATATGCGTTTGACGGGTTCTGCGAGCCTCGTGCATTGCGCGGATCTATGGGATGACTATTTTGGGAACCGAAATAATGTAACTTGTACTTATAATTTTGATAAATAACACTTTTACACGATCTGGTTGTATATGTAATTCAGGGACTTACACTTGTACACATATTTTACTATAAGTCTTCCGCTTGCTTTATTCACTTACCCTTGAATCATATCTGCGTTTTGGCTTAACCTATCCCATGTTTATGTGCTAATACAACCCTCATGCAAGCCCCACCTTGATGTATAAGTCAAATCCAAGCCGTCCATCCTCTTCCTCAGATTATTTTAGGCGTTGAACCGGAAGTTGAGATTAATATGACAATCATATGGGCCATACCATGGGAAACAGTAATGTGTACCATTAAAACCCACTCTGATGTTTTTATTCGCTAAAAACATGCTATATATCAGGCTCGTTTGAATGGTCTTGAGATATGGAAGCTAATGAACGGGATGGATTTCTCTGATGTGGACCCCGTCTGTGGAAAACCACAGAAAAGTCTTTTTTTAAAAACTGACAGTGGCGCTGGCAGCGCCCGCGCTGGCTGCGGACGGACGGGTGGGCTGGGGCTCACGGCCCCAGCTGTGGGCCCCACTTGATGCATTTCATCCATCAGGACCGTGCACTTTATGGGTCCCCACGGTCTAGCCATTCATCCCAAAAATCAGCTGTATACGGAACTCAGGTGGGCCACGCCATCTAAAATCGTGTGAAGACCTGCCTAAACATATAAAAATACTTAGTGGGGCCTACCTGAAATTTGAATGCCGCTGAAACTTAGTCTGAAACTTCAGCCAGGTGGGACACACATAATGGGTGGGCTAGATTTGGGAACCACATTTGGTGGGCCCATTTTTCTCAGGTCCATGTGACCTTTTAAATAGGTAGGATGCAAATAAACATAACGGTGGGCCCCTCCCTGACCGCCTGGCCGGTTGGGTGGAAATAAATATTTCAGTGGGCCCCAGTCCAGTGGGCCCTACCCCAGGCGCACGTGACCCTTTAAACGGGTTGTGTGGCAAATATACATTAATATGGGCCCAGGTCATGTGTGACCTTATCAAAAGACTGGGTAGAAAATAAGTATTACCGTGGGCCTTACCTGGCCCAAGCAACATCATGGACAGGTCCGTGGGACCTTATGAATAGTTTGGGTGGAAAATAAACATTCCAGTGGGCCCTACCCTGGTTCAGGTAGCTTTATGAACAGTTGGGTGGAAAATAAACATTATGTTGGGCCTTAAGCTGGGTGGAAAATGAGCATTTTGGTGGGCCCCACTTATGTAAGTATTGTAAACCACACCCTTTATTAGTGTGGGCTCCATCATAATGTATGTGTTTCATCCAACTGTCCAACTGTTTTGAAGATAATTTAAGGCCCATTATGGAGGCCCATTTTCATGCATTAGTGGTCCTTGTTAAGGCCCACCTTGATTTGTATTAGGCCCATATTATGAGGCCCATTGAGGCCCACCTTGATATAGATATGGGGCTCATGTTATGTAGCCCATTTGATGTATTTGGGTCTTTGGGTCAAGGCCCAATTAGATGTACAAAAGGCCCATTACAATATGTGATTCATGGGAGGCCATTCCTTGGGAGCAATGTTGGTTTGATGTCCACATTGAATGGATAATGTTGGTTAAATGTCCGCATTATAACTCTCCCTAAGGCCCACTGATAGGCCATAATTATGGTAAGTAGGCCGTCTAGGGCCATCTCCATTATACCTAGAGCCCATCTCTTTATACATGTTTAGTATAGATCCATGATTCATGATCATTCGCACCATATGTATGCCTGATGTGAGGAGTGACCGATCATAGCATATACCTTTGGATAGGCTGTTTATGGGCTCCCTGATAGGCGGAGTTGCCTCATATAAGTGCATGGTATATACGGGGCTGTTGCATGACTGATAGTGTGATTCATGCACTTGCATTTGTGTGATTGTAGTTACTGTATGCCCTAGCCACATCAGGGCCATAGCCTCCACAGACACATCGTGGATGGCAGGATTGGAAACCGAAAATATTTGGTTCTAGCATACGGGCGCCATAGACGTCCCTGGGTGAAAATCCCTAAACCCGATGGTACCAGAGGATGACTCCAACGTCGAGACCGAGTGGATATATGAGCGCACGAGGGCCGAATACCAGGAGGCCGCGTCTCCCACTGTGTCGTGGTCGGTTGGAAAGGAGTGTGGCCTTACTCGCCCGAGGGTAGGGGCAATACTAGGCTGAGTTTGACCAGCTCGCGAATGGGTCCGCTATCGACGTGCCGGATAGGTATTGGCAGACTATTGGCCAGGCGGATAGTGAGGTTTCTTACGCTTACTTGGACTGTGCGGCTAGGAGAGCGACAGTGCCATTTGGAGTGTATTGAACCCCGGTGATTATCCAGAATGAGAACTGTACTGATACATGATGAGGATTGGCATGCTTGAGTTGCATCTCGCATCGCATGGCCGTGTTATGGCCGATAGCATTCATATCTTGCACCGCATAGCCTTGGTACGGCTGATTGCATTCATGTGCTCATCACCATGATTCCGCATCACTCTGACCTTGCATTTTGAGCACGTTTATATTGCGCACACACTTATACCACCCTCTAAGCTTTCCATAAGCTTATGCACGATTGATGCGTGCAGGTGACGCCAGGACGCAGTCGCAGCCATAGTCTCGCTGTAGTTGGAGCGTGCAGCCGAGCTTCTGGAGTTTTGTTTCTTTTATTACATTGTATTTCCCCTTTCTGTCGCATTGTACTAAAAAGTTTTTGATCATAGTGGATTTTGTGGTGGTGTTCTTGTGGTTATTGTTTGTGGGTTATGCTTTTTGTTATGCTCATTATGATTCAGACTGATGATTTGAAACCCTCCTTGTAGTCTCCCAGGATCGGAACCTGGTGAATGGGTGCCGGGGTCCGAGAATGGGGTTCTACGGAGGCTGTCGGCGCCGAATTCGGCGATCGGGAATTTTGTGAGCCCGGTTTCTGAGTTCGGGGCGTGACAGAAGTTGGTATCAGAGCATAACTCGGGAATAACCAAGAACAACATTTCATGTCTGCTATGAATGATTAAGTCCTAAGTCCGGATAGCCTAGCGATCTTTTATTACCGACCTTTAACGAGCATGCCTTCGAGAGTTTTCAAAGTTGATAGGCGCCTTCGCTCTTTTTTGTAGGACATGGCGTGCAGGAGAGTGACCCGATCGACTCCCGTACCACCACCGGATGCTTCAGCTCCACCACCTGCAGCTCCCGCATTACCACCTACGACCCCTGCTCCGCCACCGGAGATTTCTACTGCCCAGCCTGAGGATGTCGCTCCTCTACCAGAGATTCATACCACCCATCCTGAGGATGCTGCACCTCCACCAGATACCAGTGCGGATCCGACCGTATCCGTGAGTGCTTCTCAGTTGCAGCAGATGCTGCAGGCTGTGACGGCCGCACTCCAGGGGCAGAGCAGACACCCGGTGGTTTCACCGGCCCAGGCAGAGCAGGAGGGCGAGAGTGCCTTACTTCGAGAGTTCCGACAGTTTGATCCTCCACGATTCCAGGGCGAGCCAGATCCGACAACAGCTGAGAGGTGGCGCTCCGATGTGGAAAAGATTTTTGATACCATGTCATGTACGATCGAACAGCGAGTTCTGTTGGCGGTGTTTCTTTTTTAGGGGGAGGCCGAGCACTGGTGGACCTCGGTTACCCGCGTCGCAGGACCTGACTATGTCTGGACATGGGATGATTTTATAGACCGATTCGAGGAGCAGTATTTCCCTGACCATATTCGATGCCAGAGGGCACTGGAGTTCGAGACTCTGGTGCAGGGGGACATGACCGTGGCTCAGTACGCGGCTCGTTTCGTGGCGCTATCGAGGTTTGCGCCATATATGGTTGATGATGAGGGGCGGAAGGCCCGCCGTTTCGAGAGCGGCTTACGTTACGGTCTTCGAGGCCGTGTGATTGGGCACGAGCTTGACCTTCAGTGTAGTGTGAGGGCTCGATCTACGAGACGAGTGGTCGGCGCGCAGCCGACAGAGATCGAGGAGGGGTCGAAGAGGCAGACCCCTCCGGTAGCTCCAGCGCCGACGACCACAGAGGCACAGAGCCACCCACCTATTAGAGCACCAAGAGCTCCAAGAAGACCTCCGCGCCACCCCAGAGCCATTTGCAGGACTTGTTTTGGATGTGGTGGGACAGGCATCGCTGTTTGAGTGCCTCGCCTCATCTCGCAGTCGAGAGGATCACGCCTCACCTACATCCGCCGAGAGCACCACAAAGAGCCTTCAGAGAGAATGACCTCGAGGCCTCCGCGCGGATGACCCCATCGGCGACCACAGCCACCTCGGCCACCGAGACCTCGCAGCAGCAGAGGCGCAGATAGGCCGCCGCAGAGGCGAGCAGCACCAGGACCTCGAGAGAGGACAGGCACCTCCCCGCCAGCTAGGTTCTACGCGGCTCGCAGACCCATGATCATCCGGAGGAGTCGCGAGGTATACTTCTCGTCTCTTCATGCATCGCTCGAGTATTATTTGATTCGCGCTTCTCACTCATTCATGTCCGAGGGTTTCTGCCGATCGAGGATTGCCGACAGAGTCTACTAGTGAGGGGTTGACCGTGTCAATGCCCTTGGGGAAGACCATAGTATTGGGCCGTTTCTATTCATCTTGCCTGATTCTGGTCGGTGATATCTTTTTGCCCGCTGATTTATTTATGCTGCCAATGTCAGATTTCAACGTCATCCTGGGCATGGATTGGCTTGCCGAGTACCACACCGTGTTGGACTGTTCTGCGAGGACCGTCACATTCTTTATACCCGGCTTGCCACAGTTTCAATTCACCCCTGAGCCCAGAGGAGAGTCGTTATCTTGCCTCATGTCCTGCGTAGTTGAGGAGCCTATTGCCATTTGTATTGATCAGTGGCTGGTTGTTTGTGATTTCTCCGACGTGTTCCAGGAGATTTCGAGATTGCCGCCGCGTCGTCATATTGAGTTCCAGATAGACCTTGTGCCTGGTACTGCGCCTTTCTCGAAGGCCCCGTACTGTATGGCATCGATGGAGTTACGTGAGCTGCAGCGACAGTTGGACGAGTTGCGTGAGTTGGGATTTATTCATCCGAGCAGTTCACATTGGGGAGCGCTGGTACTCTTCGTTAGGAAGAAAGATGGCTCGTTGAGGCTCTGTGTGGACTACCGCGAGCTCAACCGGGTCACGATCAAGAACAAGTACCCACTTCCGAGGATAGATGATTTGTTTGATCAGCTATAGGGTGCACAGTTCTTTTCGAAGATTGACCTGCGTTCCAGTTATCATCGATTCGTGTTCGAGAGGAGGACATCCCAAAGACATTTCATAACCTGCTATGGTCATTTTGAGTTTAAGGTCATGTCCTTTGGACCGACCAATGCACCCGCGGTCTTCATGCGATTGATGAACGAGGTCTTTCGTCCATATCTCGATCACTTTGTTGTGGTCTTCATCGACGACATTCTCGATATATTCGAGGACCCGTGAGGACCATATGCGGCATCTGGAGATTTCGTTGCACCCTCCGTGCCCACCAGCCTATGTGAAGCTGGAGTGTGAGTTCTGGCAAGAGGAGGTGAGATTCCTCGGCCACGTGGTGACGAGGGAGGGTGTCGCAGCGGGACCCCTCGAAGGTTGAGGCAGCGCGTCAGTGGGGCCAATCCACGATCGCGTCCGAGATCCGCAGCTTCCTTGGTTTAGCGGGATATTATCGGCGTTTCATTGAGGGCTTCTCCGGTATTGTAGCCCCTAGGTTGACTCCGAAGGGCGCAGAGTTTATTTGAAGTGACGCCCGTGAGCGAGCATTTATGGAGCAGAAGGACCGTCTGACGTCCCTGTTCTCACTCTTCCCTCCGGGAGTGATGGATTCGTGGTATTTACCGATGCTTCGCATATTGGATTGGGTGTTGTCCTGATGCAGCACGGTAGACCTATAGCATTTGCGTCTCGTCACTCAAGGTTCATGAGCTGAACTACCCCACGCACGATTTGGAGCGGCAGCAGTCTTCGCACCGAAGGTGTGGAGACACTATCTCGATGGGGTTAGGTTCGAGCTCTTCTCCACCACAAGAGCTTGAAGTATCTATTTGCTCAGCTGAGCCGAACATGAGACAGAGACGCTGGATGGATCTTGAAGGATTATGATTTTGACCTCCAGCACCACATGCAAGGCGAATGTGGTGGCGGATGCCCTTAGCCGTCACCACGAGGCCTGTGGCACATATGATGATTCAGAGTGAAAGATGCTCGAGGATATAGCAGAGTACGACTTTGATTTTAGTCTGCAGTCTTCTTCGTGCAGTTATCGAGCCTGCCGATTCAACCTCTCTTGTCGCAAGGGTGATCGAGGCTCGCAGTGATGAGTCGTTACAGATTACCGAGCGATGCGCATCCGAGAGTCGACATTGCGATTGGTGCCGATGGTGGACTTCGCTTAGAGGCCGATTGTGTGTCCCGGATATTCCCGAGTTGTGAAGAGATCTTATGACCGAGGCGCATCGATCGTGGTTTTCTATCCCCCCTGGCTCGACGAAGATGCATCGTGATATGAGGAGACGGTATTATTGGGCGGGGATGAAGCGCCAAATTGCCAATTTTGTGGCCGAGTGTGACACATGCCAGCGTGTCAAGGTCGATCATCAGAGACCCCCTGGTCCATTGCAGCCGTTGAGTGTCCCTACGTGGAAGTGGGAGCACGTATCTACCGATTTCATCATGGGTTTACCGAGGACTCAGCGCGGTCATGACGCCATTTGGGTTGTCATGGACCGTCTGACGAAGTCGGCATATTTTCTTGCGATTCGTGTGACTTGGCCTTTGGACCGGCTTGCAAGGTTATTCATCGAGGAGATTGTGAGACTGCAAGGCGTTCCAGTCTCGATCATTTCTGACAGAGACCCGAGGTTCACATCTCAGTTCTGGAGGAGCTTTAAGAGAGTGATGGGCATTGATTTGCAGCTTAACACCGCGTATCATCCGCAGACTGATGGCCAGATCAAGAGGGTCAATCAGATCCTTGAGGACATACTTCGAGCCTGCGTGATTAACTTCAGGGGTAGCTGGGATGAGAACCTATGATTAGCTTAGTTCGCATACAACAACAACTGTCAGGCGACCATTGACATGACTCCTTTTGTGGCATTGTATGGCAAACCATGTAGATCTCTGAGTTATTGGACTGAGATTGGAGAGCGGAGTCTCCTGAGTTCCGAGCTTGTGCAGCAGACGTCAGAGGTTATCGCTATCATCAAGCAAAGGATGCGCATAACTCAGAGTTGGCAGAAGAGTTTTATTGATCGCCGGCGTCGTCCCTTGAAGTTTGATGTAGGAGACCATGTGTATCTCAAGGTCTTGCCCATGAAGGGCGTAGTTCGATTTAGAGCGAAGGGCAAGCTTGCCCCAAGATTCATAGGACCTTTTGAGATCACTGAGCGCATTGGCGCCGTAGCCTATCGGCTTGCCTTACCATCTCAGTTGTCTGACATCCATAACATCTTCCATGTCTCCATGCTGAGAAAGTGTGGGTCAGACGTAGTTCCTGTTATTGATTGACAGCCATTGGAGGTTCGTGAGGACACTTCTTACATTGAGTAGTCAATTCGTATCCTTGATCGGAAGGAGCAGGTCCTCCGGACCAAGGTTATTCCCTTGGTAAAAGTTCAGTGGGGTCACCATTCTATTGATGAGGCATCTTAGGAGCGCGAGACTGAGATTCGAGAGCACTATCCTCATCTCTTTGATGATTGATTGTATGTTGTATGTTGTATGTTGTCTCTGATATTTATAAGGCGATGCCTTGCTTCCTCTTCTATTACGATTTACGTTTTCTTGTGTTGATTTTTTAAATTTTGAGGACGAAATTTTTATTTGGAGGGGAGAGCTGTAAGACCCGTGTCCTAGTCCGTATTGTTCTGTTAGCTTCCGCGGTTCTTCCGGTCAAATTCCGGCAACCTTCGCACCGTATTCAGAGTTTGCGAACGATCCTAAGCCAGGTCCCGCGCACCGACGTCGGCTTGATCCGAAAGTTGTATCATAGCGACCGCGTCGTCGTCGCGGTTCCAACGCCGTGACTTGCGCACCGAACCGATACCCAGGCAAGAAGATGCCGATCTGCGTTTATTCCGAGAAACACCGCGCGTTGCGGATTTTGAGGGAATCTCTACACAATTAATCCCATTAATTAACCATTAAATGTATCCTTACCTCAAGTACTTCACCCATTCCCTCTTTTTCCAAAAGTCCACCATCTTTCCACCTCACCATTCCTCTTTTCTCATTTTCAACCACAACCATCTCTCTTCTCCACCAATTTCAAACTAAACCATACCTCTCATCACTCCACCCATCCCTCCATCCATTATTTCTATCTCTCCCTCTCATTCTCTAGCAATTTTTCCAAATTCCATGAGAAATTTCACACATCCAACACACTCTCTCAACTTCAAGTGTGGCCCACTCTCTCATCTCCAATCTCAACCATTCATCTTTCATCAACCTCCATTAAAAGTGAAGGTAAGGAGCTAAGGAGTCCAAGGGAGCAAGGAGAAGGAAGATAAGGTGGGTGATTTTCCATTATTTTAAACTTTAGGGCCCACTTGTTGGTGGGACCCATTTGGATGTATGTGATTTAATCAAGAGGGCCCATAGTGGCGGGGTTCCTCTATCTCACCGTGTATCTCTCTCTCTATCTTTCTTTGTAATGGTGTGGATCCCACCAATACGTGTTACATCTCCCCCATCCATCTACATCAGACGGTGTGGCCCACTCTATTATAGGTGATGATCCGCACCATCCACTGTTTGGATGGGCCCAATGCATTTTTTATATGTATATATATATATGTATGTTATATTTTATATAATATATGTATATAATATATAATATAATATGTATTTATATATATATATATAATATAAGATAAATATTATATGTATATGTATATATATATATATATATTGGTGGGCCACGTCTACGTGGGACCCACCACAATGTTGTGAATATGTAAATCGTCCCGCGTCCCTGGACGCTGGACGTTGCAAACAGTGGAGTGTCATGTGTGGGTATTTTATAAAAAGAAAAGAAGAAAGGAGTGGTAGGCCTCTCATGCAAGCCCCACCTTGATGTATAAGTCAAATCCAAGTCGTCCATCCTCTTCCTCAGATTATTTTAGGCGTTGAGCCGGAAGTTGAGATTAATCTGACAATCATATGGGCCATACCATGGGAAACAGTAATGTGTACCATTAAAACCCACTCTGATGTTTTTATTCGCTAGAAACATGCTATATATCGGGCTCGTTTGAATGGTCTTGAGATATGGAAGCTAATGAACGGGATGGATTTCTCTGATGTGGACCCCGTCTGTGGAAAACCACAGAAAAGTCTTTTTTTTTAAAAAAAAAAAAAAGAAAAGGGAAGAAGCAGCACTGCTGCTGCTGCAACTGACAGTGGCGCTGGCAGCGCCCGCGCTGGCTGCGGACGGACGGGTGGGCTGGGGCTCACGGCCCCAGCTGTGGGCCCCACTTGATGCATTTCATCCATCAGGACCGTGCACTTTATGGGTCCCCACGGTCCAGCCATTCATCCCAAAAATCAGCTGTATACGGAACTCAGGTGGGCCACGCCATCTAAAATCGTGTGAAGACCTGCCTAAACATATAAAAATACTTGGTGGGGCCTACCTGAAATTTGAATGCCGCTGAAACTTGGTCTGAAACTTCAGCCAGGTGGGACACACATAATGGGTGGGCTAGATTTGGGAACCACATTTGGTGGGCCCATTTTTCTCAGGTCCATGTGACCTTTTAAATAGGTAGGATGCAAATAAACATTACGGTGGGCCCCTCCCTGACCGCCTGGCCGGTTGGGTGGAAATAAATATTTCAGTGGGCCCCAGTCCAGTGGGCCCTACCCCAGGCGCACGTGACCCTTTAAACGGGTTGTGTGGCAAATATACATTAATATGGGCCCAGGTCACGTGTGACCTTATCAAAAGACTGGGTAGAAAATAAGTATTACCGTGGGCCTTACCTGGCCCAAGCAACCTCATGGACAGTTGGATGGCAAATAAACAATACAATGGGCCCAGGTTGGGTAGAAAATAAACATTCTAGTGGGCCCAGTCCAGTGGGCCCTACCTTGGTTCAGGTAGCTTTATGAACAGTTGGGTGGAAAATAAACGGTGGAAAATGAGCATTTTGGTGGGGCCCACTTATGTAAGTATTGTAAACCACACCCTCTATTAGTGTGGGCTCCATCATAATGTATGTGTTTCATCCAACTGTCCAACTGTTTTGGAGATAATTTAAGGCCCATTATGGAGGCCCATTTTCATGCATTAGTGGTCCTTGTTAAGGCCCACCTTGATTTGTATTAGGCCCATATTATGAGGCCCATTGAGGCCCACCTTGATATAGATATGGGGCTCATGTTATGTAGCCAATTTGATGTATTTGGGTCTTTGGGTCAAGGCCCAATTAGATGTACAAAAGGCCCATTACAATATGTGATTCATGGGAGGTCATTCCTTGGGAGCAATGTTGGTTTGATGTCCACATTGAATGGATAATGTTGGTTAAATGTCCGCATTATAACTCTCCCTAAGGCCCACTGATAGGCCATAATTATGGTAAGTAGGCCGTCTAGGGCCATCTCCATTATACCTAGAGCCCATCTCTTTATACATGTTTAGTATAGATCCATGATTCATGATCATTCGCACCATATGTATGCCTGATGTGAGGAGTGACCGATCATAGCATAGGCTGTTTATGGGCTCCCTGATAGGCGGAGTTGCCTCATATAAGTGCATGGTATATACGGGGCTGTTGCATGACTGATAGTGTGATTCATGCACTTGCATTTGTTTGATTGTAGTTACTGTATGCCCTAGCCACATCAGGGCCATAACCTCCACAGACACATCGTGGATGGAAGGATTGGAAACCGAAAATATTTGGTTCTAGCATACGGGCGCCATAGACGTCCCTGGGTGAAAATCCCTAAACCCGATGGTACCAGAGGATGACTCCAACGTCGAGACCGAGTGGATATACGAGCGCCTGAGAGCCGAATACCAGGAGGCCGCGTCTCCCACTGTGTCGTGGTCGGTTGGAAAGGAGTGTGGCCTTACTCGCCCGAGGGTAGGGGGCAATACTAGGCTGAGTTTGACCAGCTCGCGAATGGGTCCGCTATCGACGTGCCGGATAGGTATTGGTAGACTATTGATCAGGCGGATAGTGAGGTTTCTTACGCTCACTTGGACTGTGCGGCTAGGAGAGCGACAGTGCCATTTGGAGAGTATTGAACCCCGGTGATTATCCAGAATGAGAACTGTACTGATACATGATGAGGATTGGCATGCTTGAGTTGCATCTCGCATCGCATGGCCGTGTTATGGCCGATAGCATTCATATCTTGCACCGCATAGCCTTGGTACGGCTGATTGCATTCATGTGCTCATCACCATGATTCCGCATCACTCTGACCTTGCATTTTGAGTACGTTTATATTGCGCACACACTTATACCACCCTCTAAGCTTTCCATAAGCTTATGCACGATTGATGCGTGCAGGTGACGCCAGGACGCAGTTGTAGCCATAGTTGGAGCGTGCAGCCGAGCTTCTGGAGTTTTGTTTCTTTTATTACATTGTATTTTCCCTTTCTGTCGCATTGTACTAAAAAGTTTTTTATCATAGTGGATTTTGTGGTGGTGTTCTTGTGGTTATTGTTTGTGGGTTATGCTTTTTGTTATGCTCATTATGATTCAGACTGATGATTTGAAACCCTCCTTGTAGTCTCCCAGGATCGAAACCTGGTGAATGGGTACTGGGGTCCGAGAATGGTGTTCTACGGAGGCTGTCGGCGCCGGATTCGGCGATCGAGAATTTTGTGAGCCCGGTTTCCGAGTTCGGGGCATGACATCCCTGAATGCCACCTTCGGTACCACCGAAGATACCTTCGGTGTTACCAAAGGAACTCAAAACTGTCCAGCAACCTCACTCATGTAATTCGGTATCATCGATTGGGTAATTCGGTGATAGCGATAACCACCGACGAATTTCGGTGCCACCGAAATAAAAAAATTTTGGTCAACAACTTGAGGGATTAATTCAGTACTACTGAATAATATTTTGGTACCACCGAAGCAAGTTTGGTGATAACGAACTTAATTCCAATAATATTGTAAACTAGCCGTTTTATAGCCATTTTATATCCGTTGGAACCTTTTTCCTATAAATATGACTTGCAGAAACTTACAAAAATAGTGGAAATAGGCACCATAGAGTCTCTAGTGTATCCCAAGCTTATCATAACCTACCTAGACTCTATCCATACAAGTTCATGTTCTCTTCATGATGATCCTTTGCTCTTATGAGCATTCAAAACTCTTAATTAATGAAGAACATGAACTCGTGCCTTCTCTAGACTACAAAGACTAAACCAATAAGAATATCCTTGGTTCTTTGATACTCTAGAGCATCCACAGTTTGAATCTCTTAGGAAATCCACTCATTATCCTACATAAGAGATTCAACCAACTCCCATAACCTTGGTCACCTTTTAGGTACATCTTATGTAAGGTTCTTGATAATAAAGCCGAGTCAACAAGTAAATCCAAGCTACGCGATCGGGGGAGATAGGGAAGCTGATTCAAGCTCGAGAGCGTGAAGATCTAGCAACCTGAGACAAGCTACAAAAGTGAACTTAATTTGGCTAGTAAGTGTCATAGTTAAGAGTTTAAAGTTTAGTCTCTTTCCTCATGTAGGATTGAGGATAAAAGTTTACTATTAATAAACTCGATTAGGTTCCTAGTCTGGGACCTTAACTGGGGAGGGGGGGTGGGGGGGCTAAAAGTAGGTGACTTATGTAAGACCTTGGCCAATGGACCTAAACGTGAGGTGCCTTGTGTAGGACCTTGGCTAGTGAGCCTAAACGTGGGTTCTAGGTGTAAGACCTTTGCTCTTGCGGAGAGCATAAATTTGTGTCCTTAGTGCAGGACTATAAAGGTTATAGGTGAACCTATTTAAAACCTTTGATAGTGAAATCCGGTGCACTTTGGGATTTAGTGTGGATGTCGGGAGTGGAGTAAGAATGTAGCTGAGTCACTATAAATGCATATGTTCGGAATGTTCATTTACGCATCTGTTAAAACCATGCTTTCTAAATGCTATTGTGTAAATCTAGCACCCATAGTTTTGTTAAATTTTATTGTGCCAAACCATTTAGTATTTATATCATGCTTTGAGTTAAAGTGATCAGGTTCGTACATTTTAAAGTTCTCTAGATCTTCATCGAACTTGCCTACATCTTCAAGTTGAAGTGAAGAGTGTGGAAGTTCATGGTTTTAAGCTCAAATTCAAGAACTCAAGTTCAAGTTTGATGTTTCAACTACTGTACGCTAAAGACTCAAGAACTCAAGCATAACTCAAGCTCAAGTTCATGATATCGAACTCAAGCTTCAAGTATCACAAAGATATCAAGATTCTAAAGCAAATGATGTTTTAAGTTTTCCAACTCACAAGCAGGTTTGAATGACCCTAGATTGACCTTAGGTTGTGTCATATTCATTGCATATTTTATGTGGGTCATTTCATATGTTTGTAGGTCATTTTCTCGACTAGTCTTAAACCTTGTTCGACTAGTCCAAGTAGTGGTTCGACCAGTCTAAGAGTTTTCTCGACCAGTTCAAGGTTTGTTGCTATTTTTAGAATTTTTAGTTGGGCTTACAACTAGTCCTGGAGACTACTCGACCAGTCAAGTGAACAGTGCTCGACTAGTCATGCAGGCTCGACTTAAAGTGTAGTAAGCTTTTCTGGTCCCACTCGACCAGTTGAGTAATGACCTTATCTTATCGCACTAGAAAATTTAAAATTTTGTTGGTTCTTCGACCAGTCGAACCGACCCTTACACCAGTCGAGTGAACAGTATTTTCACATATAAATAGAGCACGATTTTCAGAGTTTATTCATTTATTAAAGTGAAATCAAGACACCACTCTGAGAGATAAGTTTGTGAATTTATTAAGCTATTCTGTGCTCATTTTAGATTCTCTTTAATTAGCTTTTGTGATTTGATTTTGTGATCTTTATTCCAATCTTACATTAAGAAGGGATTTGAGTTTTTCCCTTTCTTCAGATCAAAATCAAATCAAGCTAGCCCAGGTTGATTTAATTAAAAATCATTTAGAACTAGAACCTTTTCATCTGTGAGATTGGACATTGAACATCTTCCTCTACATCGGATCGGTTGTACCGGGCTTCTTCAAAAGGAGAATTTCCAGATAAGTATCATTTACAATTTTATATATCCTTTTTGGTTTTGAGGTTGTGCCATAAAAATCTCTTTTTGGTTTTGTCTGAGGTGATCTATAAAATCTCAGAGTGTGGGGTTTTTGTAATTATGTAAGCCCAATCAAAGACACAATTGTGAAGGTTTTAAGGTGAACCTTGGAAAACCTTTTTTCATAGTGAACGTTAATCTCCGGAGGGAGTGGATATTAGGAGTGGAGTAAATGTGTGACTGTTTTCTAATAGTTAGTATACACACAAGCGAACCACTATAATTCCTGGAGTTATGGTGGATGATTGAATGTGCTTATGTGTGTAAATGTTGTAATTTATTTTAAGCATTTGTGGTAAATGGTATACTTTTTTCTATACAATTCGAGAATGTTGTAATAACTTAGTTTATTTTATTTGCTATTTCCTTTACCTCTTTATTGGTTTGGGTTTTTGATACTTACAAACATTCTAGTAAAGTTGTCCTACCATAAGCCTTTGGTTTTTGGTGTTAGGTTGTCCTTAAAACTAAGTTTGTATCAACCTCTCATGACAAGTACTTTTAAGGTTGCTATTTACTTGTGCTTCTTTATTACTTGATTGTGTTATCTTTCTTTCAATTTCATATTTATTTTTTAATTTGACATAGTCCTATTCATCCCCCCCCCCCCCCCCCCACAAGGATGTGTAACTTGGCCTTTTCAAGTGGTATCAACGCCTAATAGCTTCTTTTTATTTGGATTCATTTCCTAAGCTAATCAATCTGAGCTTATAAGATGTTAAATTTTGATAGCTTCTCAATCACTAGGCCTCCACCTTTTGATGGCTCTAATTATGCCTATTGGAAAGCCAGAATGAGGATCTTCTTTAGGTCCATAGATGAGAGCGTGTGGCAAGCCACAATCACTATATAGACCCCTCCTACCACTGAAGTTCTAGGCACTAAAGGAACCAAATTTATGAAAGTTACACCTTATTTTTCTTGGACCACACTTCAAAAAAATGTAAGTAATGCCAATGCAAAGGCTTTAATTGCAATCACTTGCGCACTATCACCGGATGAATTCAAAACAATTATATCTTGTGATACTGCAAAGTAAGCCTAGGACATTCTAGAAATAACACACAAGGGTACGACTATTGTTAAGAAATCTAAACTTCAAATCTTCACCACTCGGTTTGAGGAGATTCATATGGAAGAAATTGAAACCTTCATGGACTTCTATACTAAGTTAAATGATATAGTCAACTCTATGTGGGGTCTTGGTGATAGTATCCCAGAAAGCAAAGTCTATGCAAAGATATTGCGCTCATTGCCTAATAGGTTTAATTCTAAGGTCACTGTCATTCAGGAACTTTGTGATACAGATAATTTGAGGGTTGAAGAGATGGTTGGTTCTTTACAAACCTACGAGTTAAACTTTAATGCTCCTAAAGGTAAGTCTATCGCGCTTAAGTCTTCTAAAAATACTTATCATGAAAATGTTAGTAATTCTGATCTTGAAAACTCTGAAAATGATATGGCATTATTAGCCAAGAAGTTTTATAAGATTTTCAAAAACCTTCAAAAAAGAAAAGAACTAGATCTAAAAATTGGAAATCTATTAAAGACAACCAATGTTTCAACTGCCATGAATACGGGCATCTGGCAAAGAAATGACCAAAGAGGGACAAATCTAAAAAGAAAGGCATGTTAGCCACATGGGATGATTCGTCTTGCTCTGAAGCCTCTTCTTAGTCAGATGATTCTACACCTGAGTCTTCTAATGAGGTCAAAGCCTTAATGACTCTAGCCAAATTCACTTTCTCAGACAGTTGTGATTCAACTAGTGAAGAAAATCTGAGAAGTGATCCTGAAAATGATGAAGATTTATAAGATGCCTATGATACCCTATACAGGGAAAGTTGCAAGATAGCTGTAAAATTAAAACTTTAAAAAGAAAATTTTTTAAAATTAAAAGAAAAATTTGATAATCTAGTTTTATAAAAATCACATTTTTTAAATTGTTTTGAAAAAACTAAGTGTGATTTAGATTTCAAATCTTCCCAAACAGAAAACCTAAAATCTGAAAATGAAAAATAAAAACTAGAAGTCTCTTCTCTCCTCTCTTAAGTTTGAAGGATACTTGGAGGTATGCCCAGGGTGATCCTAAACTACAAAGACTACTAACCGGATCAAGGAAATGTGGTGATAGATCTGGTCTGGGCTACAATAAAAATACAACTCCAAAAAGCAAGTCCACTACTCCTAAGTTTGTTAAAGGGGAGTCCTCTAACTCAAAAGGGAAAAGTCTGAAGCAAAATAGTTTCAAAAATCCTAAAACTTTTCAGGCTATCAAACCTAAAATCAACCATATCAATTATAGAAATCAAAATCATAACCCCTTAGCTAAGAAAATTGTGGATTTACTCAAGGAGCTTTTAAAATCTAACTCGAATGGTAGAATATATAATAACTACAAGCATAGAAAAATTAAATATCCTCGAAAACCCAAAACTATAATGAAATGAGTTCCTAAGGTTGCTTGTTTGGTTGCCCACACCGCTTTCAAGGCTTTGAGTCAATTAAAGTGGTACCTAGACAGTGGTTGCTCTTGACACATGACAGGTGATAAAGATTTGTTCACCAATCTTAAAGTTATGACTGATGGCTCAGTCACATTTGGTGTGGTAGCAACTGCAGGATTATTGGCCAAGGTGCGGTTCACCTCTTTAATCTTCCTCCATTTGAGAATGTGTCGTTTGTAGAGGGCCTTAAGCATAATCTCTTAAGCATTTCTCAAATTTGTGATAACAAACATAGCGTCAAATTCACCAACTAAGGGTGTGAGATTTCTAATGAGAATAGTTCTGTGATATTAACTGGTCATAGAACATCTGAGAACTGTTATATAGTCAGTGATTCAAGCTCGCCTAAGTTATCGTGTTACATGTGAAATTACGGTAATGACCACTTTAGTTAAAGTGGGAATATGCCAATATATCCTAGAGGGGGGTGAATAGGACTTTTTAATTTTGTATGATTATTCAAAATCCTATCAATCTTATCCTGAGTGAATATTCATGCACCGGAATTACTTCAGAGTAACTCTAATGGCTTCCAAGCCAAATAGAGGATCCAGTCATAAAACTATTTGAAGGATAAACAAGCTGCAAATTAGTTTTTGATGGATGTGACTGTGTGTGGGATGTGATCTTAGATAATCAAATATGAAAACATTTAGGGAAATCACATAAGTAATAGAAGATAATAGCAATCTCAAACACTATCATTTTTATAGTGGTTCGACTACTTGTCTACTCTACTTCCAGCGGACGCACTCAACCCTTGAATGTACCGGATCTCACTGAAGGAGGTTTCACAACAGGTTCACCTCAAACCGGAGGTTTTAAATTAGGTTCACCTCTAACCAGTACAAAACACTTAGGCTGACATAGCGTGTCTACACAACACAAGTTTATACTCCCATGAGCAAGGGTCAACATACAGCACCCAAGTTTTAGGCCGCACAGGTCAAGGATCCATACAAGGAACCTCACCAATTTATGCTCCCATGAGCAAGGGTCAACACACAGCACACAAGTTTTAGGCCACACAGGACAAGGATCCACACAAGGAACCTCACCGGTTTATGCTCTCCACAGAGCAAGGGTCAACACAAAGCACTCCCACGTACACTCCCACCGGAGGCCTCCTATGAGGACTTGCAAGGGGTGAGAAACACCTTAGACCTAATCCTACAGAAGGAATGATCACAAGGGTCATCTAGACTCTAATGACTTACAGATAAGTAGATGAGCCTCATTCAGCGCATTGATAAAGATCTCCTCCTTTGATGATGAAGAATCTTCAGCTCCCTTGAACCACAACTCAGAAGATGTACCAATATAAGGCGATAAGTTGGGTCAAGGTTATGATGGAATCCTACTCTATTAAATATTTTCTTATAAGGGAGATAGAGCGATTCTAATCATCTATGCATTCAACGCATCCCAACTTAATGATTTGCCATTAAGGTAGTAGTTGTAGGATCCTTGAATGCGGAAGTTCATTCTCCAATCCACTCTATTGAATGTCAATGATGAGGGTGGATTGGAGGATGAACTTCCATGAGAGAAAAGGCTTATGGTATATGATCTAGGGTTAAACACACAAAAACACTATTTATTTTCTCTACCAACAACCAAAGGCAAGCTCTCATTAAATAGGCAAAAGGTTCCAACGGATATAAAACAGTCACATTTTTGACAGAGTTCGATATCATTGAGTAGGGTCGATATCATCGAGCGTATACTCTTGATAGCATCGACTGGCCGCTCAATGACATGAACTCAACTATCAAACACTTTTGAAATCTTTTGCCAACTGGTTGAGGAAATCGATCGTGCATTGATGTCATCGGATTTCAAACTCTGATTTCATCGACACGGGTTCGATTCCTCGACATTTGAAAATGTGAGGGCACTTGCATTTGAAATATTTCAAGTATATGATATGATCAAACATCACTCGATATCATCGGAATTTGAATATCGATGATATCGAGAGCAGGATCGATTCATCGATAATTTCAAGGAATTTTCCTATAAGCTTGCTGGACAGTTTTTGTCCACTTTCGATGACATCGACCCAGCCTCGATATGATCAACATTTGAAAATCGATATTATCGAGTGACCCTCGATCCAAGAAAAATAACCTAAAAACTTGCTGGATATGTTTGTGTCTCAAGCCGATATCATTGAAGGGCTTCCGATATCATCGAGATTTGAATTCCGATGATATCGAGGAGCTCTTCGATATATCGAGGATTACATGATTTGCCTTAGCAGTACTATGGACACAACAGACCAAATGGCAATTTTATCGAGTCGGCTCGATGAACTCGAGATTCAAACTTTGATGATATCGATGAGTCCATCGATCCATCGATAATCAATCCAAATATCTTTGTGGTTGCTGGACATCTTAGGTCCTCATTTCGATAAGATCGAGTGAGCTTTGAGGACATCGACAACATGGTTCGATTTCATCGAACCACTTGTCGATAAATCGACAAAGGTTGAAAGCTTAAAGATTTTCTTAAAGTTTGAAAAAGTTTTCTAACCAAAAACCTTAGGATGTTCTATGCACTTTTAAGAGTTTTAATTACCTGGTGTTTTGGGACATGGGATGTGAGGCTAAGTTTTACTTGTGACGAGTTCGGACACACATCCAGTTGAGGCAGATGCTTGATCAATCTTCCTATGGGGCTCCTTTGTCTAACTAACTTAACAATCATGCTAAGTGACAAACCAGGGCACTTTCAACATGGTCCAAATCGATGAGACCGAACTATGGCATCAATGCCTAGGACATGTACACTACTGTAATCTTTATGCACTAAACAAAAGTGAAATAATAAGAGGTCTACCCAAGTTAAAGAAAATAGATAGAATTTGTGGCAATGTCAGATTGGAAAATAAACTAGGAGTGCACACAAGAAAGTGAACTCCAATGCTACATCCAAACCCCTAGAACTTCTCCACATAGATCTTGTTGGATCGACTAGAACAGAGAGTCGAGGTGGTAAGAAATGTATTCTGGTAATTGTAGATGATTTTACCAAGTATACATGGGTAGTTTTCGTGAGAGAGAAATCTGAGACTCTCGATGAAGTGAAAAGCATACTCAGGCATATCCAAACTGAGAAGGAATCACATCTCACCAAAATCCATAGTGATCATGGTTCTAAATTCGATAATAGTAGTTTTGAGAAGTTCTGTAGTGATCATGAAATATCGTATGAGTATTCTGCACCCAAGACACCTCAATAGAATGGGATAGTTGAAAGGAAAAATTGAGTACTTCAAGAAATGTCCAATGTGATGTTAAATAGTATGAAACTTCCTAAAAATCTTTGGGTTGAAGCAGTGAACACGACTTGATATATCATTAACCGTGTTTATACTAGAAAGTCTAATAATAAGACTGCATATGAACTATGGTTCAATAAGAAGCCTACTGTTAAATACTTTCAAGTTTTTGGGCAGCAAGTGCTGCATTTTATGTTATTGGAAAAATCTAGAAAAATTTGAAACTAAAAGTGATGAGGCTATTTTCTTAGGATATGTGGCTAAATAGTCGAGCGTATTGTGTTCTCAACAAGAGGACCGTTGTAATTTAAGAATTCATTAATGTGGTTATAGATGATCACTTGAATACACCTATCTCAAGTTTAGAAGATGATAAAGACTCTTTATTTGATAAACTAGACTCTTCATCTAGTCAAAATGACCCTAAACTGCGGTCAGTTAAAGATCATCCAACTGATTAAATTCTTGGGAATCCTCTCACTAGTGTGCGCACTCGTAGACAATTAGAAAACATTTGTAATTATGTGTGCTTCACATCTTAAATTGAGCCAGCCAATGTAAAGAAGCTCTTGCTGATGAAAATTGGATAGTAGCTATGCAAGATGAACTTAATCAATTCATAAGGAATGATGTATGGTACTTAGTTCCTAGACCTAATGATAAATACATTATTGGAACTAAATGGATCTTTAAAAATAAGTCTGATGAACTTTGTAATATTATAAGAAACAAGGCTAGACTAGTTATACAAGGGTACACTCAGATAGAAGGCATCGATTATGATGAAACCTTTGCCCTAGTAGCTCGTCTTAAATCTATCAGACTGTTTATATCCATTACTTGTTACAAAAAATTTAAAATTTATCAAATGGATGTTAAGAGTGTTTTCTTAAATGGTAATCTACATGAGGAAGTATATGTTGAATAGCCAAAGGGTTTTGAAGACCCTAAACATACGGATCATGTTTATCACCTGAAAAAGGCACTCTATGGATTGAAACAAGCTCCCAGGGCATGGTACGAGAAATTGACTAAGTTTTTATTAAGTTATAACTTTATAATGGGAAGTGTTGATAAGACACTTTTTATAAAGAAACACAATAATCACATACTGATAGTATAGATATATGTTGATGACATTATCTATGGATCTACCTGTTTTAACATGACTGTTGAGTTTACAAATTTAATGAAGTCCAAATTTGAAATGATCATGGTTGGAGAACTGAACTATTTCTTAGGTTTACAAATAAAACAGTGTGAGACCCATATCCTAGACCGTACCGTTCCGTAGTCTTCCGCGATCCTCCGGGTCAAATTTCAGCAACCAGTGGGCTATATACGGCATTTGCGCGCGATCCTAAGCCAAATCCTGTATATCAATGTAACGACCTTGGAATTTTTTGTGCTAATCTTTCCTTAAGTAGTTGTTTTTGGGGTAATTAGTGCTTTACTCGATTGCTTGTGAAATTCGCATCAATCACTTTAAATTGTATCTGCATGGCTCTAAACGTGTGGATTAGTGAGCGCTACGTTACTCTGAAATCTGGGATCCATCGCTAAATCCAGTTGTTCTGGGGAATTTTTGGAAGATCTGGATCGGATCTGGACCGATCGTCGAAAGTCCGATAGCGATGATCTTAGGCTGTTGCGGTCACCGAGTTGGGCTTGATCTTCACCTCGAAAATCAAGTCGATCTGATGTTCTGGGTCGATTTGATTGAGCTCGGAGTGAAGAGTGTGAGAACGGTTGGAATTTATTAAGCTTTTATTGAAATCTGAGTCGTGTCGCTTGCGCGACGATTTTAAGCATTCTGACCGTTGGATTCTGACCCAATTTCACCCTCTGATCAGGATAGTTGGCCCAGGCATATCCTAGTGCTTGTGGACCTGATCGAGTTTCCGTGACCGTTGAATTGAGTGTGGTCCGCCACGGCTGATCTGAAGAGCCGGTCGGTATGAAAACTCAGCCTGACCTAGATCCATGGTCAATGAGCTTAAGTCCGACCTTTCGTGGTTATAGGCCCACCAGAAGTGCTTCGTTGGATCGAGAAAGGCGTGCTTTGGTTATAACCTAAGTATACCTTGACCCTAGGGTTATTCCCATCATTTTAAGGCCTATATATAGTCCTTAAACTCTAGCTCTCATTTCCATACGAATTTTCTCTAACCCTAGCTTGGAAAGAGAGTGGAAAAGAGAGAGTTAGTGAGAGAGATTTGTTGGTGATTCATCTTGATTCTTCCTTGTTCTTCTTCACCTTTGAACCTTCACTTTGAATCGTTCTTCTGACGATTCTGAGTTCCTTTGGGGTAAGTTAACCTAACCCTAACTTGTGTTAGAGCTTAGACTAGACTTGGTGTTGTGGTATCTCATTTCTATCCTTATTTTAGGGTATTCTAGCGCCGTTGACGAAGACAACTCGTCTAAATCAGCTCGGCGGTCCTTTCCTCGCTTAAGGTGCGGACTTTAAGTGTATAGGTTATGGTTTTCAAGGCTTTCAATCCCAGTTAGTGATTTATTCTTGTTATGGATGGCATTTTACATACCAAATGTTGTGTTTACATTGCTTTCCTGATATGCATGTGCTATCTTGAGATTTGTGTATTCTAGGTGTATTTATAAAGTACCGTATACGTATATATTATGCACTTATGTTTGCCATAATTATTTGTCATGTATGTAAGCTAGATGCATGTATGACGACTCCTTGGTAAAAGGAATTGTCTAAGTGCATGTATTCCAACATACGCCATGTATGTTGTTCCATGTATGTTAAGTGTTGGTAGAAAGGCATGAATGATCTAAGTGTAACTAATTACACTTATTGTGGGCGTTGAGAAGTGATTCTCAATACTCCTATTGATGCGCATGATTTTCTTTATGCAGTTACATTCCAAGTTATTTAAATTCAAGCATCTCCTATGCTTACATTTATGTTAAGTTGATATTCTTCAGATGCGTTTGTGCCATGATTTGAGTTATTGCTCCATTACTGTTTTACATTCCATATGAATATCTGTAGTAGTGTAGGATGTTTGGGACTATGCCTTAGTCCAGGAGATTGGTAATTGACCCTATATTCGTGGTTGAGATTGCTTTCGCCACGTAGGACGTATTAGACGAACCCGAGCCGTATTAGAGTTGGCGGCAGTGGTTTGGCCACGCGGAGTGTTTGCGCACTCTATGTCGTTCAATTCAAAGTGCGCTTGTGCTAGTCGAGTTCGTCAAATAACCCAATTGTCCGATGTATGTTAACCATGTATGGACGCTACTGTTTGAATCTAGGGTACCGAACTTACCAGTGAAATCCTAATAACCATGGTACCTGATCCGCTAAGACTCATGAGCCGGACATGGTGGTATGGGACACCGTGGTCGAGCTGTCGGCCTACGCTGGGGTGACGAGCCTCCCCGTAGTGACCAGTGAGCAACTAAACTCGTGAGCCGATTATGGTGGTATGGGACACTATATTCGTGCTGTCGGCCTACATTGATTGGTGACGAGCCCTTTGTAGTGACCTCGAGCATACCTGGATACCGCAAGGAGGTGACGAGCCGATCTGTGGTAGTAAGGGCATGAAAGACGTGCATTGATTGGTGACGAGCCCTTTGCTACGACCCCAACTATATGATCGTATGAGATATCTAGGATTGACGACCCTAGTATGGATCACTGTTTGGATGGTGATATGAGGAAGGTATCTTAGCTTCCCAATCCTGCTGTATGAATTGGACTAATAACAACTTGGTAATCATATCCATGCACCGCATTTGCATGTGCTTTGTAGATGTGGCGCACTTTGAGGCGATGTCATGCGTAACGTAAGATGAAGACGCTGAGGGTGTACGCGTGAGGGCACGCATCATATTGCATTCATCCTTGCATTAACAAGAGTACTTAGGATTTATTTAATTGTTCTGCTTTATCATTACTGTTTGATTGAACTGATAACATGCTAACCAGTGCCTTATTGTTTCACTGAGTTGATCACTCACTCCCACGTTTCTGGGGCGGTGTTAAACACCCACCAGACTCTGTCTTAGGCCCTGATGTTGCAGATGTGGATGCGACGTCTGAGGCAGAACGGGAGCTGGATGACGACGAGGCTGCCTTCTCCTATATGCAGTTTTCAGACGGGTTCTAGCGAGCCTCGGTCTGATGCGCGGGATTTCTGGGATATTTTTGGGGATTGAAATGATGTAATTCGATACTTATAATTTTGTTAAATAACACTTTTACACGATCTGGTTGTATATGTAATTCAGGGATTTACACTTGTACACTTTTTACTATAAGTCTTCCGCTTGCTTTATTCACTTGTCCCTGAATCATATCTGTGTTTTGGCTTAATCTATTCCATGTTTTATGCACTAATACAGTCAACATACATTCATCATTAAATATGTTGCATAAGTGATGTTTTGGAACTCAGGAGCTGGGTTATGCTCGACCCCCGAATTTCAGGGCGTTACAATCAGAGTCAACTCAACTCAAAATATGTATCCTAGCATCTGTACCGTTATCACGGTTCCAACGCTGCGACTCGCGCGTCGATCCGATACCCAAGCCAGAAGATGTGGACCCACGTACATTCCGAAAAATGCCGCCCGTTGCAAATTCTGAGGGAATCTCTATAACCTATCCCATCAATCAATCAATCAAGTACACACCCTATCTCAAGTACATCACCTATACCCCATGCCACCTCACCCCCCTCACAAGTCAACTCTCTCTCTCCCTACCCATTCCTCCTTTACACAAAATTCAAACCAACCCATGCCTTCCCATCCCTCCCTTACAACAACCATTCCATCCATCCCTTTTCATCCATCATTTCTCTCTCTCTCATTTCTATCTCTCCAACCCCAAGAGAAACACCCAATGTCTAAGCTCTCTCCCAAATCCAAGTGTGGCCCATTTTCCTACCCTCTCATCTCCCATCTCAACCATTCATTCATCATCAACCTCCATCAAAATTGAAGATAAGGAGCATAGGAGTCTAAGAAGCTAAAGAAGGAGGCCAAATATGGATGATCCACAGTTGATTCTTATTTTAAGGGCCCACTTGTTATGGGACCCACTTGATGTATGCATTGTATATGGGAGGGCCTAATAGTGGCGGGGTCCCTCCCCTTTAAGTTCTCTCTCTCTCTCTCTCTCTCTCTCTCTCTCTCTCTCTCTCTCTCTCTCTCTTTTTCCTTTGTATGTTGATGATGATGATGAGGTGTGTGGCTCACCTGGTATGTGTGTATGGTCCACCACGATGTGTTATGTCCATGCCATCAAACCATCTACATGTGGGACCCATCTTACTGGACTGTCCAGTGATCGAGCTTACAGCCCGACCATCTGGACAGGCCTAGATGAAGAGAAAATGCAAATATCACCTTGTCCCATAGCCGGTGGGTCCCACACGTGTGGACCCACCCATGATGCATCATCCTTACATCTACATCGTCCATCCAGCATCCAGACCCTAGACGCTAAACACTTTTCAAATATATAATAATAATAATAATAATAATAATAATAATAATATATTATTATTATTATTGTATGGTAGGCCCATGTGAGACCGACCTATTTGAGAAATATTATATAATATAATAATATATATTAGGTTGGGCTCCCTGATGTGTGCGTTTTATCTCACCATTCATCCACTTGGCACGTCTGTGGGGCCTACCCCACACGGGCTGCACGTGTGGGATGGGACCAACCTTGTTGTACGTGTTATGTGTCCACACCGTCCACTTCTGGATGGTGCTGTGTGGGATACACCGTATGTATGGGTCTTATCCACACCGTCCAGCAATCTGGACGGTGGGACCCCCCTCCAATGATGTATCTATTACATCTGAATCGTCTATACATTTGATGAAAAATGAAGCAGATTCAATCCTCTGGTGCACCACGCTCCTGGACCCCACCATGATGCATGTGTTGTATCCACACCCTCCATCTAACTAGTTAGCTTGTCTCCAGGCTTGAGACTAAAATAAGACAGATCTAGTATCAAGTGGAACATGTTACAGAAAATAGTGAAGTTGAACGTCTACCATTGAAACCCCTTTGTGTTACAAAAGTTTTGGACTAATATGATATTTGTTTTTCCTCTCAGTTCAAGTATTTGTGACCTTATGAACAGGCTGGATGGAAAATAAACGCTATGGTGGGCCTTCTGAATTTTAAAAATGAAAATCATTATCACCACAGTTATCTTTGGTATGGTCCAGATGATCTTTTGATATGATTCATTTGTCTGGATAACACTCTAAAATGATCTCTATAGATGGATAAATGGTGTAGCTGGAGTGGCCCATTTGATATATTTGGGGCCCATTTGGAAGGGCCCATTATGGTGTATTTGGAGCACATAGGTAGAGGCTCATTGTGATATATTTAAGGCCCATGGGATGTGGCCCTTTGTAATATATATTAGGCCCGTGTTAGAGGCCCATTGTGATGTATATGTGGCCCATATGATGTGGCTCACCTGATGTATGAGAGGCCCATGGATGTGGCTCATGGTGTTGTATATTAGGCCCATATGTGAGGCCATGGGCCCACTATATGTTTGGCCCTATGTGGGCCACTCCTTGGGATCAATGTTGGTTGAATGTCCACATTGATGGGCAATGATGGTTGAATGTCCACATTGTGACCTTCCCTTAGGCTTTGTTAGGTTCTCACTGAGGCCGATTCTAATTATCGAGGCCGATTCTGATTGTAGAGGCCGATTGTTAAGACTGATTCTGATTGTTGAGGTCGATTTCGATTGTTAAGGTCGATTTTGATTCTTGAGGCCGATTTTGATTGTCCAGGCTAATTGTTGAGGCCGATTCTGATTGTCGAGGCTGATTCTAATTTTTTAGGCCGATTCTGACTGTCGAGACTGATTGTTGAGGCCAATTCTGATTGTCGAGGTCGATTCTGATTATCGAGGCTGATTCTAATTGTCAAGGCCGATTCTGATTGTTAAGGTCGATAGTATAGGCCGATTTCGAATGTCAAGGCCGATTCTGATTATCGAGGTGATTTCAATTGTTGAGGCTGATTGTTGAGGCCGATTCTAATTGTCGAACCTGATTCTGATTGTCAAGGCCGATTCTAATTATCGAGGTCGATTCCGATTGTCGTGGCTGATTCTGATTGTATAAGCCGATTATTGATGTCGATTTTAATTATCGAGGCGATTATGAAGGTCGATTCTGATTATCGAGGCCGATTTTGATTATCGAGGCCGACTTCGATTGTTGAGGCCAATTTTTATTATTGAGGCTGATTCCGATTGTCGAGGTCGATTATTGAGGCTACTTCCGATTGTCGAGGCCGATTCTGATTGTCTTGGCCGATTATCGAGGCCGATTCTGATTGTCGAGGCAGATTCTGATTGTTAAAGTGATGAGTGTCGAATGTTGCATCTCAGACCCCAGTAATTGCCTGATTTTACGTACATGATAAGGTTTAATGCCATATTTTAATCGTGTTTTTATTACAGGATGAAATCAGGAGTGTGTACTGAAAGATGATGTTAAGAACATGGATTTGGCGCTCCAAAATTACCAGAGCACGGGATGGACTCCAGAAAACCAATAGTGAAGATTTTACACGCCTGGGATTGAGGAAAGTAAGGCAAATGGGCTCGAAAAGGGTCCAGAATGCAAGATCACATGTTTCCCGCCATCCGATCAACTCGAAACTTCATACACGTGATGGGGACCATAAATTAACCGTACATATTAAATTTCAGTCATTGACGATCTCGGGGAGTGGTCTAACGGCCAGATTAGCCCCTTAATTCATTAAGTGGGTCCCGCTGGATATCTGGATATACATCAATTTTGACCCAGACGGTTTGAATAAGATGTGAAACAGGATGGATGGATTAGATTTCTCTACAGCATCGTAGTGGACCCCGCATGGGTGGCGTGTGTATTGAAGACACGCGTAGCCGCGCCGCACCCGACCACTAAAACCCGTCAAAGTCGGTTTGACCGACCGTCTTCAGCAAAAACGGCAACTGCCGTTACAGCGTTCGCATAGGCGTTGATCGGTTGCAGTTGTGGGCCCCACCCATCGTCCGTACGGTTGATCTCGACCGTTCATTCGTTCCCTGGGGCAGCCACAACCTGTGCCTAGCTGACGGAATTTGAAGACATCACGTTATTAGTTTTTCAACTGTTTAAAAACAGAATGGACGGTGAGTTCAAAACTCTGTGGGCCACCGCAACTCTAACTCGAAATTGGGCATTCCTAGCCGTTTTTTCATCCTCCATGCAATGGACGGAGTGGATTATTGAAATAATTATCAAAATGGGTCCCACCATTGCCACGGAAGTTGTTTTCGCGTCCGCGTAGCGTCTTCCGCTGGCCGTTTTTGCGAAGGATTGTGGGCCCTATACGTCACCCGTACGGCCGATCCGAGCCGTCCATCATGTAGATGGGTTCGAGAACTACAAAACCATGCTGATATTCCACTCCCATGCGAACACACGTGTGTGGTACAGAGGCCACAAAAGGGCTACCCAGCGACGTTCAAAACTGATCTTTTTGTATTTTCTCCTCTGGGCCGTGTTAATGGACATTCAAAACCACCCATTCTTGACTAAAATTTCGTTCTGAATCCAATGGACGGGGTGGATTTTCCAGAAAAATACCTCTGTGGGGCCCACCGATCACGGCTGCGAAAATTTGTACTCCGAGTCCTTCTACGACTCTGCCACCGACCCCAGCCATCCAGCAGCTATAAAAGGGGAGTTTTGGACGTGGGAAAGGTATTCAGAACCAGGGGATTCCAGATTAGGAGCAAGGGAGAGAAGAAAGAGAAGAAAGAGAAGAAAGAAGAGAGAGAAAGATTGTTTGGTTTGACGTTTTTTTTTTATGAATTTTATTTAATATTTTTTATGGATTTTATGGGTCACTAATCTCTCAGCTAGGGCTGAGATGAAGCCCCTAATTTGATTAGCTCTTGTATTGGTTGATTTACTTTGAATTTCAATTAATTTGTTTCTTTCTTTAAGTGGGCTTTATGGGTTTAAATTCTATACTTCTCCATCTATGAACTTGATTAAAGTATATATATGGATGTTGTTTGGATGCTTATTATAGGTGCTTGTGTCTGATCAAGAACAAGTTTCCTATAGAGGAAGAAACAGGGTGCTTTAATGAATGTACATTCCATGTACCCGACCAAGGATATGGGATATGTCATTCATGGCATTGCTTAAAGGAATTAGACAGTCTGTATGCCCGATTAAGGACACAGATTGTGCTTTCTCTATTTAAGCGGTATCAATCTAGATCAAGGTGAATTAACAGACAAAACAAGGGTTAGGATAATTAGGGGTGGATTCGAAAGTCCTAGTGCTCTATTTCTGATTGAATTTTCTTCCCTGTTCTTAATTGTTTTTCTTTCCCTAAAATTGTGCTTAGTAGTTCATTCCATTATCTGTTGGATTAGTTAAGGAGAGCCATAGATTTGAATTGTGACAACCAGTCCTCGTGGGAACGATCTCGTAATACGTACCGTATCTGCATCTGATTCGTATACTTGCGAGTTAAATATCATTTAAATCGTGTTGGTTTAAATAAAACATCAAGTTTTTGGCGCCGTTGCCGGGTAGCCCTTTTGTGGCCTCTGTACCGTACACGTGTGTTCGCATGGGAGTGGAATATCAGCATGGTTTTGTAGTTCTCGAACCCATCTACATGATGGACGGCTCGGATCGGCCGTACGGGTGACGTACAGGGCCCACAATCCTTCGCAAAAACGGCCAGCGGAAGACGCTACGCGGACGCGAAAACAACTTACCTGGCAATGGTGGGACCCATTTTGATAATTATTTCAATAATCCACTCCGTCCATTGCATGGAGGATGAAAAAACGGCTAGGAATGCCCAATTTCGAGTTAGAGTTGCAGTGGCCCACAGAGTTTTGAACTCACCGTCCATTCTGTTTTTAAACAGTTGAAAAACTAATAACGTGATGTCTTCAAATTCCGTCAGCTAGGCACAGGTTGTGGCTGCCCCAGGGAACGAATGAACGGTCGAGATCAACCGTACGGACGATGGGTGGGGCCCACAACTGCAACCGATCAACGCCTATGCGAACGCTGTAACGGCAGTTGCCGTTTTTGCTGAAGATGGTCGGTCAAACCTACTTTGACGGGTTTTAGTGGTCGGGTGCGGCGCGGCTACGCGTGTCTTCAATACACACGCCACCCATGCGGGGTCCACTACGATGCTGTAGAGAAATCTAATCCATCCATCCTGTTTCACATCTTATTCAAACCGTCTGGGTCAAAATTGATGTATATCCAGATATCCAGCGGGCCCCACTTAATGAATTAAGGGGCTGATCTGGCCGTTAGACCACTTCCCGAGATCGTCAATGGCTGAAATTTAATATGTACGGTTAATTTATGGTCCCCATCACGTGTATGAAGTTTCGAGTTGATCGGATGGCGGGAAACATGTGATCTTGCATTCTGGACCCTTTTCGAGCCCCTTTGCCTTGCTTTCCTCAATCCCAGGCGTGTAAAATCTTCACTATTGGTTTTCTGGAGTCCATCCCGTGCTCTGGTAATTTTGGAGCGCCAAATCCATGTTCTTAACATCATCTTTCAGTACACACTCCTGATTTCATCCTGTAATAAAAACACGATTAAAATATGGCATTAAACCTTATCATGTACGTAAAATCAGGCAATTACTGGGGTCTGAGATGCAACATTCGACACTCATCATAAAGTCGATTCTAATTATTGAGGTCGATTCTGATTGTCGAGGCTGATTCTGATTGTCGAGGTTGATTCTGATGGTTGAGGCCGATTGTCGAAGCTGATTCTGATTGTTGAGGCCGATTGTATAGGCCGATTCCGATTGTTGAGACCGATTCTGATTATCAAGGCCGATTGTTGAAGCCTAATGTGATGTATATGCGGTCCGTATTTGAGGCCCATTGTGATGTGTATTCAGCCCGTGTTTAAGGCCCAATGTGATGTATATGAGGCCCATGTGATAAGGCCCATTGTGGTGCATTTGAGGGCCAGGCGATGGAGCCCATTGTATTATATATTAGGACCATGTGAGAGGCCCATCGTGATGTGTATTAAGCTCTTGAGTTAGGCCCATGGTGTTGCATATTAGGCCCTTATGTGAGGCCATGGGTCCACTATATGTTAGGCTCTATGTGGGCCATTCCTTGGGGGCAATGTTGGTTAAATGTCCACATTGTCGAGGTCGATTGTTAATGTCAGTTATTGATACCGATTATGAGTATGAGATAACATAGCATCATGATACATGCCCATACGCATCATCTGCATGTTTGTTATGAGATGTGGTTGACCATTCCATATGTCATTGGGCAGGTTGTTATAAGACTCCCTGATAGGCAGAGATTGTCTCACATGAGCACACGGTATGCGCAGGATTGATGTATGACTGGATTGTATAACTCATGTATCTTGCATTGTGTGTTGTGATTACTATACGCCTTAGCGACATCAGGGCCGTAGCCTACACAGGCATATCGTAGATAGCCAAATAGGACACCAAAAATATGTTATTAGCATCGGGCTACTATAGATGGCCCTGGGTGAAAATTCCTAAACCTCTGAGGCCAGGAGACGCCCTAACATCGAGACTAAGTGGATACATAAGCGCCTGAGTGTCAAATACCATTAGGCCGCGTCTCTCTTTATGTCGTGGCTGGTTGAGAAGGGGTGTGGCTTTACTTGCCCGAGGGTAGGGAGCATAGCTAGGCTGAGTTTGACCAGCTCATGATTCAGTCGGCTATCGACGTGTCGGGTAGATATTAGCTGACTACTAGCCATGCTGATAGTGAGGTCTCTTCCACTTGCATGGTTGTGTATCCAATGGGCGACGATTGCATGTAGAGTGTACTAGACCCTAGTGATGATCCTAGAGATGTACAGTACTAATTTGTAGAGTAAGAGTTGCATACTCATTTATTCATTCATTCACTATCTACTCGGGCTGGTGGTGCACAACTATTTTTTACGTGTACTTTCACAATGGCCAGGATTTCGGTTGGGGCGCACTACTAAACTGAGATAAGGAGTTTACCATATTGAGTCTAACTATCCAAATTAGGTATGAGACTAGTTTGGATATGAGTCCCTTATGATGGACCCCATAGCCTGTGATATTACGTACTATCATCCCGACTTCAGACTCCAGCATGGTCATTCCATTTGCACTGGATATTGCATTACATCCACGGCATATGGCATCTTGGGTTACTGTGTTTCTGCATTTATATGGTCTAGATACGGCTGACGGTATTTGTGAACTCATCAGGAATTGTATATTACATTGTATCCTCGGCATTTGATATTTGGCTCTTTATGACTCCTCATTTGCATAACTGATCTGTATTATATATTATGATATTGTTTGACTCACGGACTTGTCAATATTTCCTCTTACTCTGATATCGTATGATTCATGATCTTACCAGTATTTTTGATATTGTATGATTATGCCATTGTATTGAATACTTGGCACTTACCTTGTACGCACACTTACACCACCCTCTAAGCTTTCTATAAGTATATACATGATAGATTCATGCAGGTGATGTTAGGTTCTAGCAACGTGGAGCTTGGAGCATGTAGCTGACTTTGGGAGCTTTGATTTTGACATATGTATTTCCCTTTCAGCATTGTATTTAAATGTTTATATTAGTGGATATGTGGTGATGATGTTGCCTTTGTGATTTGGGTAAACTTGTGGTTATGCTTATTACGAGTAAATGTGCATTAAAAAATCCTCCTTGTAGGATCCTAGGATCGTAATCTGGCATATGGATGCTGGGATCCGAGAATGGGGTGCTACAGAGGCTGTCAACACCGAATTCAGCGATCGAAAATTTTGTGAGCCCGATTTCTAAGTTTAGGGCGTGACAAACAGCTTCCTGATGGGTTCTTTATCTCTCAAACCAAATACGCCCTAAATTTGGTTAAAAAGTTTGGGTTTGAGAGCGGTAAAAATTTCGATACTCCTATGAGTATGACACTTAAACTCTCTAAGGATTCGACAGGTAAAAGTGTAAATCTTAAGTTGTATTGCAATATGATAGGTAGCTTATTATATTTAACTGCGAGCCGACCTGATATTGCATTCAGCATAGGAATCTATATTAGATATCAATCAGACCCTAAAGAGACCCACCTGATTGTTGTAAAGTGTATTTTGAGATATGTCGCAAGTTTGGTCAAACTTAATATTTGGTATCCTCATGATACTAATGTTCAATTAGACAGTTATTTGGATGCTAATTGGGCTAGTAATATTGATGACTGCAAGTCTACCAATGGTGGATGTTTTTATGTCGGGAACTGTCTAGTTTCATGGCATAGTAAGAAACAGAGTTTCGTATTACTTTCCTGTAACGCCCTGAAATTCGGGGGTCGAGCATAACTCAGCTCCCGAGTTTCAAACCATCACTTATGCAACATAATTGATGATTGATGTATGTTGTCTGTATGAGTGCATAAAACATGGAATAGATTAAGGCAAACTGCAAACATAATTCAGGGATAAGTGAAGAACGCAAGCGGAAGACTAAATGAAATATATGTGTACATGTGTAAATCCCTGAAGTACATATATTTACCAGGTCGTACTGATAAGTGTTACTACCAAAATTACAAGTATCAAATTACATCATTTAATTCCCAAAAGAAATCCTAACATCCCGCGCATCAGAACAAGGCTTATTAGAACTCGTCTGAAAACTACATAAAAGAGAATGTAGCCTCATCATCATCGATCTCCGGCTCAGCCTCAGAAGTCGCATCACCATCTGCAACTAAGACAGAGTTTGGTAGGTGTTTAACACCGCCCCAGAACGTGGGAGTAAGTGATCAACTCAGTGGAACAATAAAGCACAGGTTAACATGTTATCAGTTCAATCAAGCAGTAATGATAAAGCACAACAATCAAACATATCCTAAGTACTCTTGTTAATGCAAGGATGTATGAAGAATGATGCGTGCCCTCACACGTACACCCTCAGCGTCTTCATCTTACGTTATGCATGACATCGCCTCAAAGTGCGCCACGTCTATAAAGCACATGCAAATGCGATGCATGAACATGATTACCAAGTTGTTATTAGTCCTTTTCATATAGCAGGATTGGGAAGCTAAGGTACCTTCCTCATATCACCATCCAAACACTAATCCATTCTAGGGTCGTCAGTCTCAGACATACGATTATATGGTTTCAGGTCGTTGCAAAGGGCTCGTCACCAATCAATGCACGCCTATCACACCTTTGTTACTACACTAAGGCTCATCACCTCAATGCGGTATCCAGGCATGCTCGAGGTCACTACAAAGGGCTCATCACCAATCAATGTAGGCCGACAGCATGAATATAGTGTCCCATACCACCATAATTGGCTCACGAGTTTGGTTGCTCATTGGTCACTACGAGGAGGCTCGTCACCCCAGCGTAGGCCGACAGCTCGACCACGGTGTCCCATACCATCATGTCCGGCTCATGAGTCTTAGCGGATCAAGGTAGCATGGTTAATAGGATTTCATTGGTAAGTTTGGTATCCTAGATTCAAACAGTAGCGTCCATACATAGTGAACATACATCGGACAATCGGGTTACTTGACGAACTCGACTAGCATGAGCGCACGTTGAGTTGAACAACATAGAGTGCGCAAACACTCCGTGTGGCCAAACCACTGCCGACAACTCTAATACGGCTCGGGTTCGTCTAATCACGTCCTACGTAGTGAAAGCAACCTCAGCCACGAACTTAAGGCCGATTACCGATTTCCTGGACTATTCATAGTCCCAAACACATTCCACTATAACAGATATTGATATCAACAATTTAGAATAGTAATGGAACAACAACTTATATCATATGGTATGTAAGCATCTGAAGAATATCAACTTAACATGGATTTAAGCATAAGTAAGACTTGAAATTAAACAACAAGGAATATGACTTGCATGAAGGAAATCATACACACTAGTGGGAGAGTTGAGAATCACTTCTCAACGCCCATACTAGGTTGATATATCACACTTTAGATCATTCAGACATTTCTACAAACACTTAAAATACATAATACAACATACATGACGTATGTTGAAATACACGCATTTGGACAATTCCTTTTGCCAAGGAGTTGTCGCACATACAATTAACATAAGTACACGACAAATAATCATGGCAAACACATCTTCATATTTTATACGTATACGGTACTTCCTACATATACATAGAATACACAAATCTCAATATAACACATGCATATCAGGAATGCAAAATAAACATAGTATTTGGCATGTGAAATCTCATCCATAGCAAGAATAAACCATTAGCTAACATTGAAAGCCTTGAAAACCATAACCTATACGATTAAAGTCCGCACCTTAACCAGAAAAGAACACCGAACTGATTTCAGACGATATGTCTTCGTCAACGGCGACAAGATAACCTAAAGCAAGAATAGAAATGAGCTACAACAACACAAAGACTATTCTAAGCTCTAATACAGATTAGGGTTAGGTTAACTTACCCAAGGATGAACTTCGAATCGCCAGAAGAACGATTCAAAAGTGAAGGTTTAAGGATGAAGAAGAACAGGAAAGAATCTAAGATGATTCACTAACTTTTCTCTCACTTTCTCTCTCTTTTCCTCTCTCTTTCTTAGCTAGGGTTAGGAAATTCGTATGGAAAAGAGAGCTAGGGTTTTAAGGTCTATATGTAGGCCTAACATTGATGAAAATAACCCCAGGGCCAAGGTATACTTAGGGTATAACCAAAACAAGCCTCTCTCGATCCAACGGAGCACTTCCGGTGGGCCTAATACCACGAAAGGTCGGACTTAAGCTCACTGACCATGGATCTATGTCAAGCTGAGTTTTCTTACCGATCGGATCTTCAGATCAGCCGTGGCGGACCACACTCAAATCAACAGTCACCGAAACTCGATCAGGATCACAAGCACTATGACATGCCTGGGCCACCTTCCCTGATCAGAGGGTGAAATTGGGTCAGAATCTAATGGTCAGATTGATTATAATCGTCGCGCAAGCGACACGACTCAGATTTCATAAAATCTTATTTAATTTCCAACCGTTCTCACACTCTTCACTCCGAACTCAATCAAATCGACCCAGAACATCATCTGGACTTGATTTTTGAGGTGATGGTCAAGCCCAACATGGTGACCGCAACAGCCTAAGATCATCGCTATCGGACTTTCGACGCGCGGTCCAGGTCCGATCCAGAACTTCCAAAATTTTCCAAGAGCAACTGGCTTTAGCAATGAATCCCAGATTTCAGAGTAACCTAGCGCTAACTATTCTACAGATTTTGAGTCATGCAGATCTAATTTAAAGTGCATGATGCAAATTTCACAAGCAATCAAGTTTAGCGCTAATTACCCCAATAAGCTTCTAAGGAAAAAATAGAGGTAGTACTCGGGTCTTGGCATAAAAATTTTTGGGTCATTACATTTCCACAGCTAAGGCTGAGTATATTGCAGCCGGTAATGAATGCACCCAGCTTATGTGGATGAAAAGGATGTTAAGTGATTACAGATTTGTGCAAGATTCTATGGTGTTGTATTGTGACAATTCTAGCGCAATTGACATTTCTAAAAATTCAATTCAGCATTCACGAACTAAGCATATTGACATTAGATATTATTATATTCATGAATTAGTAGAAGATAAGATTATTTCTATGGATTATATTCAGACTGAAAATCAACTTGCAGACATATTTACAAAACCGCTTGACAGAACAAGTTTGCTAAGTTGAAATTGGATATGAGTATGTGCAATATAATCTAAATTGCATGTGTTTATTTGTAATATATTGCATATTTTTATTCTTATTTTCACAAATTTTAAAAATTATGAAAAATGTAGAATTTTTGAGGTGCACGACTAGTCGAGTACACACTCGACCAGTCGTGGCACGACTGGTCGAGTATGTACTCAAGCAGTCGAGCCTCTCAGGTTTAGGGCTTTTTATTGTGCAAAAAACACTTTTTCTTCATTTGTTTCATCTTCCCCAACCAGCCCTACCACGACTGGTCAAACCCACCTTCGATTCCTTCATGGTTAGTGCATCTTTTTCGATTTTCTTTTGGATTTAAGTTCTTTGCACTTCCATTTCCTTGTTTTTATAGTTTATTTCAAGGTTGGTGGTCTATTGGGTTTTCTTGCTAAAAATCTGATTTCCTTGAAACCCATCTTCCCTTTCTTGCATTGCTTGTATTCCTTATATTTCTTGTGTTATGGAAGGTAGAAATAAGAAGAGAGCCTCTCGTGTTCCCTCTTCTTCTCGTTCCGCTTCAATTACGGTGTGTCATCTTCAGTCACCCAAAGGAGATCCCGAATATCTGCGGGATATACGTCTTTGCAACGTGATTGTTGAACGAACGGTCAACACTAATCATTTGGAACCTTTCTGTATTGTTCCCCTCCTTCAAACTGTAAGTTGGGCTAACATTTTAAATTAGGGCCGTCCGGCATACCATTTCATTGCACAGGCCATGTTTCCTTGCATAAGTGACTTCTCCACAGAGAATTTAACTTTTACTATTACAACCAGAGAAGGTCCTATTGATGTAGACCGTCACTTAATATCTGGATTGATGGATCTTCCAGTTAATGATGACGGAATTCCAATTTCTACTCTAGTGGCAAGACCTTCTGAGTTTGAAAAATGGATGTTAACTAGAGCGTTATGCAACATGGATGCTGATTGAAATTCTGGTATTGCGCTCAGTTCTAAATATATTCTACCCAGATACAGGATTCTCGATTGTATTTTCATCTCTAATGTATATCATATGTTTGGTAACAAGACTGAGCTTCCTTCTTTCATGGCTCACATCCTTCACTCTGTTGTTACTGGTGTTCCTGTATGTTTTCCATCTCTTATCTATTACATTATCATTCAGTTTCATCACCATATAGGTCATAATGATATTCCATTTTCCTATCTTATGACTGCTTTAACCACCCATAGTCTTGTGGCTATGCCTATTGGAGAAGCTCCCATTAACCATCTTCCCTTCGACAACTCGAACATTAATAAGATGAATCTAAGGTTGGCTCCTACCCAAGTTGATGTGGGTGCTGGTGGAGAGGAGGATGCTTTGCCTCCTGATGATGTTAATATGAATGATTTATTTGATGAGTTGAGTTAGATTCTGCGGTTAATCCTGACTTTCAACCTTTTGACTTTGATGAGCGATTGTGATCCCTTGTGGAGAGGGTGGAGGGTCTGCACGTGTCTCAGGAAAATCAATTCAAATACATGTGCAAATATCTTAGGTGCATTAATAAGGGAATACATCCGATAGATCCTTCTATTCATGCTCCATCATCTGGATCTAATTACTTTTTTTATTTTATTCTGGATATGTATTAATACTTTCTACTCTTTGTGTGTTGGGATATTCCTTGAACATACTTTTACTTTTTAGTATGTGGACATGCTATTGTGCCTTACGTTGATATTTTGATTATCATGGTGATGATATTTCCTATCTTATTCATTTATTTCTCTTATCTTTATATATCTTTCCTTTGTCTTATTGTGACAAAAAGGGAGAGAAATTATAGAGATGTGTGATTGTGGAATATGGAGTGTAGTATGTATGTATGGAATTTTTTATACAAGTTCTACAAATCACCTCTCCTAGATTGAGGGGGAGTTATGGAATGAAGGGGAGATGTGTCTGTTGATCATTTGTTACTCAAATGGTGCGTGAATCTTTTTTGTGCTTATATAACTGATGCATGATTCATTTTTAGTGCATGACTGATGCATAATTCTTTTTTGTGCATGATTCTTTATTTGGTTTTGTCACAAATTTGATAAAGGGGGAGATTATAAATGATATAGTGTAAATCTAACACCCGTAGTGTTGTCAAATTTTGCTGTGCCAAACCATTTAGTATTTGTATCATTCTTTAAGTTGAAGTGATCAGGTTTGTATATTTTAAAGTTCTCTAGATCTTCATCGAACTTGCTTATATCTTCAAATTGAAGTGAAGAGTGTTGAAGTTCATGGTTTCAAGCTCAAATTCAAGAACTCAAGTTCAAGTTTGAAGTTCAACTAATGTACGCTAAAAACCCAAGATCTCAAGCGTAACTCAAGCTCAAGTTCAAGATATCGAACTCAAGCTTCAAGTATCACAAAGATATCAAGATTCTGAAGTAACTGATGTTTCAAGTATTCCAACTCACAAACAGATTTGGATGACCCTATATTGACCTTAGGTTGTGCCATATTCATTGCATATTTTATGTGGGTCATTTCATATGTTTATAGGTCATTTTCTCGACTAGTCTCAAACTTTCGACTAGTCCAAGTACTGGCTCGACCAGTCTAAGAGTTTTCTCAACCAGTCCAAGGTTTGTTGTTATTTTTCAGAATTTTCAGTTGGGCTCTCGACTAGTCCCAGAGACTGCTCCACCAGTCGAGTGAACAGTGCTCGACCGGTCATGTAGGCTCAAATCAAAGTCCAGCAACCATTTCTGGTCCCACTCAACCAGTCGAGTGCATTGTTTGACCAGTCGAGTAATGACCTTATCTTATTGCGCCATAAAATTTAAACTTTTGTTGGTCCTTCGACCAGTCGAACCAACTCTTAGACCAATCGAGTGAACAATATTTTCACATATAAATAAAGCACAATTTTCAAAGTTTATTCATTCATTTAAGCAAAATCAAGACACCACTCTGAGAGATAAGTTTGTGAATTTATTAAGCTATTCTATGCTCATTTTAGATTTCTCTTTGATTGGCTTTTGTAATTTGATTTTGTGATCTTTATTCTAATCTTACATTAAGAAGGGATTTAAGTTTTCCCCTTTCTTTAGATCAAAATCAAATTAAGCTAGCCCAGGTTGATTTAATTAAAAGTCATTTAGAATTAGAACATTTTCATCTGTAAGAATGGACATTGAACATCTTCATCTACATCAGATCGGTTCTACCGGGCTTCTTCAAAGGAGAATTTCTAGATAAGTATCATTTACAATTTTATATATCCTTTTTGGTTTTTGAGGTTCTGCCAAAAAATCACTTTTTGGTTTTGTCTAGGGTGATCCAAAAATTTTCAAAGTATGAGGTTTTTGTAATTGTGTAAGCCCAATCAAAGACACAATTGTGAAGGTTTTAAGGTGAACCTTGGAAAACCTTTTTTTCATAGTGAACGCTAATATCCCGAGGGAGTAGATATTAGGAGTGGAGTATTTATGTGGCTATTTTCTAATAGTAGGTGTACACACAAGCGAACCACTATAATTCCTGGAGTTGTGGTGGATGATTGAATGTGCTTATGTGTATGAATGTTGTAATTTATTTTAAGCATTTGTGGTGAATGGTGCAATTTATTTTTATGCATTTGTGGGAATGTTGTAATAACTTAGTTTATTTTATTTACTATTTCCTTTGCCTCTTTATTGGTTTAGGTTTTTGATACTTACAAACGTTCTAGTAAGGTTGTCCTGCCATAAGCCTTTGGTTTTTGGTGTTAGGTTGTCCTTAGAACTAAGTTTGTATCAACCTCTCAAGACTAGTACATTTGAGGTTGTTTTTTTACTTGTGCTTCTTTATTACTTAATTGTGCTATCTTTCTTTTAATTCCACATTTATTTTTTAATTTGGCATAATCCTATTCAACCCCCCCCCCCCCCCCCCCCCCCAGGGACATTGCCTCATATTCACTCTTCAGTAATAGCGGTGTAAACCGCAATTTCAGTAGAGTGTAAGGAAGAGCTCCAAGAGGTTGAAAATTGGGGAATCTCCCTCCCCAACCTCAATCCTGCATCAGAGCTTGCAACCCAACAGCCACGAAGCAACTCCCCAACAATCAGAAAGTATCATTCCAACCCACTTTCAGTTTTTAGTGCATTAGGCCACTTACATGTGTCCTAACATGCAAATCCTATTAGCACAGGGATCCAACACAAAAATTCGCAAGACCAACACCTTGGAAGTGGCTCCATAAGCCCTTGAACCATACCTAGGTGCAGACCATTATCCTTAAGTGGGCATACCTAGGTGTGAACCATTAACGTAGGCTAGAATTAATGATTTTTTATGAGAATTTTTCTATGCATGTTACTTTTCAAGGGAAATAATAGTAGACATCATTTTATTATGATTAAACTTGCTTAGAAGAGAAGTATTTAGCTCCAAGTCATCTAATGTTTACCTTGTTTGACTTCCTTCCCATTATGCGAAATTTAAATACAACCCATCCCCAAACCTGATTAAATTTGGGGGAATGAGTTGCAAGCCTCCTATGCATATGAATTGAGATAATTGACTGCAAATTACCTGCATGCATGTCCAAATTTTCTATGATTAGGAATAGTATATGGTCCTCTTCCAATATTACGTCTGAGCTCTAAGTCCTAGAAGAGGGGTGGGGGTGAATAGGACTATGCCAAATAAAAAATAAATGCATAATACAAAGATAGATAGCACAATTAAATAATAAAATAGCACAAGTAAATAGAAACCTCAAATGCACTAGTCTTGAGAGGTTAATACAAACTAAGTTCAAAGGACAACCTATCACCAAAAACCAAAGGCTTATATCAGGACAACCTTACCAAAACGTTTGTAAGTATCAAAAACTCAAACTTAGAAATAGGCAAATGAAATAAATTAAGTTATTACAACATTCACCACAAGTTCATAAAGTAAATTATAACATTCACCACAAGTGCATAAAGTAAATTACAACATTCACACACATAAACAAATACAACCATCCACCACAACTCCAAGAATTATAGTGGTTCGTGTGTGTACACCAACTATTCGCAAACAGCCGAACAACTACTCCACTCCCAATATCCACACCTATGGGATATTAGCTTTCACTATGAAATAAGGTTTTCCAAGGTTCACCTTAAAACCTTCACAATTGTGTCTTTCAAATGGGCTTACACAATAACAAAAACCCCACAATGAGTTTTCCTGGTTAAATCTCACAAACCAAAAATGTAAAAAATTAAAATACTTATCTGAAGATTCCAATGTAGCCCAGTAGAACCAATTCGATGTAGACATAGATATTCAATGTCCAATCTCACAAATGAAAGGGTTCTAAGTCTAAATGATTTTTAAATTAAAACAACCTGGGGCTAGCTTGATTTGATTTTGATCTCAAAAGGGTAAATCACAATTCCCCATTTTTAATACAATGGAGTTGAATAGAGATCACAAAATTAAATACAAAAAGTTATAAATAGAATATAAAATGAATAAGTAATAGCTTCACAATTTGTAGGAACTTATCTCTCAAAGTGATGGCTTGATTAAGCTTGGAATGAATGAAAAATTTTGAGATTTGTCCTCTATTTATAGGTAAAAATTATATTCCCTCAACTGGTCTAAGTGTCGGTTTGACTAGTCGAAGCACCAACTAATTTTCAAAATTTCTGACGCGATAAGATAAATCCGTTACTGAACTAGTCGAGTGGCTTGGTCAACTAGAAGAGCAATGCACTCGACTAGTCGAGTGGGACCAGAAAAGTTTGCTGGACTTTAATTCGAGCTCTGCACGACTGGTCGAGACTGTTCACTCGATTGGTCGAGTAGTGTCCATGACTGGTCAAGCCACAACCAAAAAATTCCTAAAAATTCTCAACAAATCTTAGACTGGTCAAGAAACACTTTGGACTGATCGAGCTAGTTCTTGAACTAGTCGAATAAAGGTTAGGACGAGTCGAAGAAAGACCAATAAACTTATACATTGACCCAAATTCAATATGCAATAAATATGACCTAATCTATGGTCAATCTAGGGTCATTCATACCTTAATTGTGAGTTTGAAACATTTAAACATCGATCGCTTTTAATTACTTGAAGTACATGAAGCTTATCCTTGAAGTCTTGAACTTGAGCTAGACTTAAGGTAGTATAATCTTGAACTTTAGCTTGAGCTTCGAACTTATGTTCTTGTACTTGAGCTTATAGTCTTGAACTTTGTCAACGATCTTCAACTTGAATGTGCAAAAAAGTTTGACGATGACGTGGACAACTTAAAATGCATGAAGATGATCTTTCTAACTTATCAAAACAAGATACATATTCTAAATGGTTTGGCACAATAAAATTTAACAAATCCAGGTGCTAGATTTCCAATATAACACTTACAATCTCCCCCTTTGTCAAATTTGTGACAAAACCAACTAATGAATCATGCACCAGTTCAATAAAGAATCATGCACCAGTAATGCTACTACAACTCACTATAACTCCCCCATAATCCAATGCTCCCCCTCAAGCCGGGCGAAGTGATTTGTAGAGTACCTGTATTAATCAAATACATATCCAAAAAAAAAAATATCTTTATATATCTCCAATCTCCACAATCACACAACCCCAATGATCATCATATACATATACCATTAGGAATCATACCACATTTCTCCCCCTTTTTGTCACAATATGACAAAGGAAAGAAAGTGAAAGAGAGGATAAAAAATATATAAGAGAAGAGTATGACTTAAGAGAGTGAATAGCATAAACATGTCCATAGATTAGTATCAAAATATCATCATGAAGCATAAACTAAACATGTTCAAGTACTATTCAAGCACAAGAAAAGTGTAAGATTCATTACAAACCCAACATAAACAACAACTAGTCAGAACCAAAAGATGGAGTAGGAATAGATGGTTCAATTTCATTTAATCCTTTATTAATATGCCAAAGGTATTTGCACATATATTTGAATTGAGTCTCTTGGGATACATGCAAACCTTCCACCTTCTCCTCTAAGGTTCTCAATTGCTCATGAAAATCAAATGGTTGATAATTAAGATCAACCTCATAATCAGATTCTAATTCATCAAATATATTATCCATAGTCACATCATCAAGGGGTAGTGCTTCTTCCTCTCCAGCTTCTTCAGTAGCTCCTCCAGCATCCCTATCAACTTGGCCAGGAGCCAACTTCAGATTCATCTTGTTAATGTTGGAATTGTTGAAGGGAAGATGGGAAATAGGAGCTTCTCCGGTTGGCATGACCACAAGACAATGAGTAGCAAGGGTGGTCATCAAGTAAGCGAAAGGTATATCGTTATGGCTTGGATGGAGTTGAAATTGAATTATCATATAGCAAATTAGAGATGGAAGATACACTTGAGTACTAGAAATAACAGAGTGAAGAATGCGCACCATGAAAGAAGTTAATTCAGTTTTGTTACCAGATCTTGGGTAAACATTCGAGATAAAGATACGATGAAGAACTTAATATCTAGGTAATATATGATTGGATCGGAGCGCAATACCGGAATTCCAATCCGAGTTCATATTGCATAAATCTCTGGTTAACATTTATTTTTCAAATTCAGTCAATCTCACAACCAATGTAGATATTGGTATTCCTTCATCATTAACAGGAATATCTATTAAACTTGAGATCAAGTAACGATCTGTGGAAAATGTTCCTTCTTGAAACATAATAATGAAGGTTAAATCTTCAATAGACACATCACTAATGCATGCATACATGGCCTAAGCAATGGACCGATATGCGGGTCTGTTCCAATTCAATATGTTAGCCCATCCTACAACCATAAGGAGGGATATTGAAAGCACTCAAATGGTTGAAATCAATAGTCAGCTCAATAATGATGTTGCAGAGACGTATATTCCGCACATATTCCAGGTCCTTTTCGGGTAGTCGAAGAGTACACACTGAAATCAGTGTGGAATGAGAAGAAGAAGGACCACGAGTGGATCTCTTCTTATATCTACCTTCCATTGCAAGAATTAAAAATAAAATGTAAGAAAGATTTAAGAGTTTCACACAAATCAGATTTTTTGCAAGAAATGCAAAGAAACCATTAGAAATCTTAAAATAAACCTTAGAATCAAGCAAATAGAAGTGCAAAGAACCAAAATTCGAAAGGAAAATGGAAAAGATGCACTAACCAAGTTACAATCGAAGGTGCGTTCGACCGATCGTGAAAGGCGCTATTGGAGAAGATGCAGAGAGTGAAGAAAAAGTGGTTTTACTCATCTTAAAAGCACCCTACATTCGCTACTCGATTGGTCGTGTACATACTCGACCGGTCGTGCCACGACTGGTCGAGTTGTACTCGACTAATCGTATAGACCAAAAATGTGCAACTTTTATTAATTTTTGAAATGCAATAACTTTGTAAAAATAACAATATACAATACGATATAAGAAGACACAATAATCTCAAATCACATTACACATACCAATATCCATTTTCAATTTAGCGAACCTGTTTCTGTCAAGTGGTTTTGTGAAAATATTCGCAAGTTGATTTTCAGTTTGAACATAATCCAATGAAATATTTTATCTTCCACTAGTTCACGAATATAATGATATCTAATGTCAATATGCTTAGTTCGTGAATGCTGAATGGGATTTTTAGAGATGTTGATAGTGCTAGAGTTATCACAATAAAGAACCATAGAATCTTGCGTAAATTCATATTCATTTTGCATCTTTTTCATCCACACAAGCTGAGTGCATGCATTTCTAACTACAATATATTCAGCCTTAGCTGTGGATAGCGAAATGGAACTTTGTTTCTTGCTATGCCATGAAACTAAATAGTTCCCGACATAAAAACATCCACTGCTGGTAGACTTTCGATCATCTATATTCCCATCCCAGTCAGCATCCGTATAACCAGCTAACTGGACATTAGTATCATATGGATACCAAAGGCCAAGATTGCCCGAACTTGTGACATATCTTATAATTCGCTTGATAGCAATCAGGTAAGATTCTTTAGGATCTAATTGATATTTAACATAGATACCTATGTTGAATGCTATATCAAGTCGGCTTGCAGTTAAATATAATAAGCTACCAATCATACTGCGATACAACCTAGGATCTACACTTTTACCTAGTGCATCCTTAGAGAGCTTAAGAGTCATACTCATAGGAGAATTGAAGTTTTTGCCGCTCTCAAATTCAAAATTCTTAACCAAGTTTAGAGCATACTTGGTTTGAGAGATAAAAATCCCATCTTCGAGTTGTTTCACTTGCAGACCTAAAAAGTAGTTTAGTTCTCCAACCATGCTCATTTCAAACTTGGACTTCATCAACTCTGCAAACTCAGTAGATAGGTTAAAACAAGTAGAGCCATAGATAATGTCATCAACACATATCTGTACTATAAGTATGTGATCATTGTGTTTCTTCACAAATAGTGTCTTATCAACACTCCTCATTATAAAGTTATCACTTAGTAAAAACTTAGTTAACTTCTCATACCATACCCTAGGAGCTTGTTTTAAACCATAGAGTGCCCTTTTCAGGCGATAAACATGATCAATATGTTTAGGGTCTTCAAAACCCTTAGGTTGTTCTACATATACTTCCTCATGTAAATCACCATTCAAGAAAGTACTCTTGACATCCATTTGATAGATTTTAAGCTTTTTGAAACAAGCAATGGATATGAATAATCTGATAGATTCAATATGAGCTACGGGGGCAAAGGTTTTATCACAATCGATGCCTTATATCTGAGTATACCCTTGTACAACCAATCTTGCCTTGTTTCTTATAATGTTTCCTAATTCATCAGATTTATTTTTAAAGATCCACTTAGTTCCAATTATAAGTTTATGAAAAAGACAAGTTAAGAGTCCTAAAGGGGGGGGGGGAGGGTGAATAGGACTATGCCAAATTAAAAATTTTAATGCGGAATTAAACAAACATAAATAAAGAAGCACGTAACAATCCCACAAAGCATAAATGAATAACAACCTCAAATGTACAAGTATTGAGAGGTTGACAAATATGTTGTTCTACGGACACCTTACACTAAAAACCATTGGCTTATGGTAAGACAAACTGATTTCTCGAATGGTTTGTGTATCAAAATCCCAAACCAATACAGAGGAATAAAGAATAAAAATAGCAAATAAAATAATCTAAGTTATTACAGCATTCCCACACATGCATAAACGAGATTACAACATTCTCCACAAGTGCGTAAAAAGAAATTACAACATTCACACAATGCCACAATCAACCATCCACCATAAGACCAGAAATTATAGTGGTTCGCTTGTGTGCACACCAACTGTTTACACAACTACTTCACTCCTAATATCCTCACATAGTGGATACTGGCATTCACTATGAAATAGGTTTTTCAAGGTTCACCTATCACAATTGTGTTTTTCAAGTGGGCTTACACAATTCAAAAACCCCACACTCTGAGTTTTCTGGATTACTTCAGACAAACCAAAAAAAGAGAGATTTTTCTAGCACAACCTGAAAAATCAAAAAGGAATTTACAAGAAATGTAAAATACTTATCTGGATATTCTCCTTTGATGAAGCCCGGTAGAACCAATTCGAAGTAGATGTTCAACATATATGTTCAATGTTCACAGTCACTTATGAAAAGGTTCTAAGTTCTAAATGATTTTTATATTAAATCACCTTGGGCTAACTTGATTTGATTTTGATTCCAAGAAAGGGGAAAACTTAAATCCCTTCTTCAAATAAGATTGAAATATAGAATCTCAAAATCAAATGTAAAAAAGCTAAATTAAAGATAATATAAAATGAGCACTAAATAGCTTAAGAATATCACAAACTTATCTCTCAGAGTGGTGTTTTGATTTTACTTAAATGAATTATTAAACTCTGAAAATCGTGCTATACTTTGATTCTGACTTTTCTCTTTAGAGTTAGAAGACTCCCCTTTCACAAATTTGGTTGGAGTATTCTTATTCTTATGAGGAATACTTTTATCATAGCCCAAACTAGATCGATTGCCACATTTTCTGGATACGGATAAAAGTTTTTCTAATTTTAGATCACCTTGGGCATACCTCTATGTGTCTTTCAAACTCAAAAGCAGAGAGACTTGCAGTTTTAGCTTTTCATTTTCAGATTTTAAATTTTCAACTTGGGAGGTTTTGAAATCTAAGTCGCACTTAGTTTTTTCAAAGAAATCTGAAATGTGTGATTTTTCTAAGACTAGATTATCAAAATTTTCTTTTAGTTTTGAAAACTTTTCTTTCTGAAGTTTTAGCCTTAAAACAATTTTACAACTTTCCTTGTATAGGGCATTATAAGCATCTTGAAGATCTTCTTCATTTTCATGGTCACTATTTAGATTTTTTTTCACTGGTTGAATCATCATTATTTGAAAAACTGAACTTGACTAGAGTCATTAGGGCTTTAACATCATTACCCGACTCGATTTCAGATTCTTCTGACTGAAAAGAAGCTTGAGAGCAGGAAGATTCATCCCATGTAGCTAACATACCTTTCTTTTAGGTTTGTCCTTTTTACGACATTTGTTCGTTAGATGCCCATATTTGAGGCAGTTGTAACATCGGTTGTCTTTTAAAGATTTTCAAATTTTAGATTTAGATCTTTTCTTTTCATTAAGTTTTTACAAATCAACCCTCTTTTTACTTTTGAAATTTTGATAAAACTTTTTAACGAAAAGGCCCATACCATCTTCAAAATTTTCTAAATCAGAATTGTTATTTTCTTGAGAAATATTTTTAGAAGACTTAAGGGCGATGGATTTACCTTTAGGAACTTTAAAGTTTAACTCATTGGTCTGTAAGGAACCAACCAATTCTTCTACCCTCATATTATCCGTATCACGAAATTCCTAGATCACGGTCACCTTTGAATTGAATCGTTCAGGCAATAAGTGCAGTGTCTTTGCACAAACTTTACTTTTTGGGATTTTATCACCAAGACCTCATATAGAGTTGACAATGTCATTCAATCTTGGATAGAAGTCCATGAAAGTTTCACTTTCTTCCATACGTATTTTCTCAAATTTGGTTGTGAGGATTTGGACTTTAGATTTCTTGACAATTGTTGTTCCTTTGTGTCATTTACAAAATATCTCAGGCTTGCTTTGCAGTATCACAGGGTATAATTCTCTTGAATTCATCCGGTGATAGTGCGCATGTAATTGTATTTAAAGCCTTTACATTGACACTACTCTCACTTTTTTGAAGAGTGGTCCAAGAAAAGTAAGGTATGACATTTACAGTTTTAAATCCATCAGTACCAGCCACTTTAGTGGTAGAAGGGGTCCAATTGGTCACCATGGCTTGCCACACGCTCTCATCCATGGATTTCAAAAAAAAATTCTCATTTTGACTTTCCAATAGGCATAACTGGAGCCATCAAAAGGTGGAGGCCTAGTGACAGAAAGGCTATTAAAATTTGACATCTTAAAAACAAAACTCATATCAATTAGCTTAGGAAATTAATTCAAAAATTAATGCAAGTTATTAGGCTCTGATACCACTTGAAAAGGCCGAGTTAAGAGTCCTAGAGGGGGAGGGGGGGGTGTGAATAAGACTATGCCAAATTAAAAATTTTAATGCAAAATTAAACAAATAAAAATAAATATAGCACTTAACAATCCCACAAAGTAGAAATGAATAACAACCTCAAATGTACAAGTATTGAGAGGTTGATACAGATGTTGTTTTAAGAACAACCTAACACCAAAAACTAATGGCTTATGGCAGGACAACTTGATTTCTAAAATGGTTTGTGTATCAAAATATCAAAGAAAATAAACTAAGCTATTACAATATTCCCACACTTGCATAAAAGAGATTACAACATTCTTCACAAATGCATAAAAAGAAATTACAACATTCACACAATCAACCATCCACCACAAGACCAGAAATTATAGTGGTTCGCTTGTGTGTACATCAACTGTTTAGAAAAATAGCCACATAACTACTCCACTCCCAATATCCTCACACAGTGGATACTGGCGTTCACTATGAAATAGGTTTTTCAAGGTTCACCTAAAACCTTCACAATTGTGTGTTTCAAGTGGGCTTACACAATTCAAAAACCTCACACTCTTGAGTTTTCTGGATCACCTCAGAGAAACCAAAAAAAGAGAGATTTTTTTGGCACAACCTCAAAAACTAAAAAGGAATTTACAAGAAATTTAAAATACTTATCTAGATATTCTCCTTTGATGAAGCCCGGTAGAACCAATTCAAAGTCGATGTTCAACATAGATGTTCAATGTTCACACTCACTTATGAAAAGGTTCTAAGTTCTAAATGATTTTTAGATTAAATCACCTTGGGCTAGCTTGATTTGATTTTGATTCCAAGAAAGGGAAAAACTTAAATCCCTTCTTCAAATAAGATTAGAATGTAGAATCTCAAAATCAAATGCAAAAAATCTAAATTAAAGAAAATATAAAATGAACACTAAATAGCTTAAGAATATCACAAACTTATCTCTCAGAGTGGTGTTTTGATTTTACTTGAATGAATTATTAAACTTTGAAAAACATGCTCTATTTATAAGTGCAGAAACTGTTCACTCGACTGGCCCAAAGATCAACTCAACTGGTCGAAGGACCAACAAACTTTTGAAATTTCGGGCACGATAAAATAAGGCTGATCCACGACTAGTCAAGTGCCTTGCTCGACTGGTTGTGTGGCCTGCACGACCGGTCAAGCCCTGCTCTCGACTGGTCGTGTGGAACCAAAAATGGTTGCTAGACTTTGAGTCGAGCCTGCTCGATTGGTCGAGTACTGTTCACTCGACTGGTCGAGCAGTCTCTAAGACTGGTCGAGGCTATAACAGAAAATCTTGAAAATTAGTAACAAACCTTGGACAGGTCGAGGAAATTCTTGGACTGGTTGAGCAAGTACTAGGACTAGTCGAACATGGGCTAAGACTAGTCGAGAAACAGTCTATAAAATTATATAGTGACACAATTTAAGTATGCAATCAATATGACCTAGCTTATGGTCAATCTAGGGTCAATCATACCTTATAAGTGATATTTGAACATCGAGTCATCATTCGCTTTGGTTGATAGTTGATCTTGAAGTACAAGAAGCTTGATATCTTGATGCACTTTGAAGCTTGAACTTGAAGTACTTTGAAGCTTGAACTTGAAGTACTTGTGACTTATATTTCACCTCGAGCTTTGAGTTCTAAAGTAAAACACTTTGTCTTGACATAGGTTGAAGCTTAAAAGCTTGATCTATCACTTGATGTTGAACTAGAACTCGTGTAAGAATCTCTTGTTCTTATACATGTGCTGCTAGAGTCTTGAATTGGAATATCTTAAACTTGTACAAGAATTGCATGATCTTGAATATGAAGATAACTACATAAGATATAGATTCCAAGAGGTTTTGGCATTACAAAATTTGACAATTATAGGATCTAATAAACATAGCACTTACAATCTCCCCCTTTGTCAAATTTGTGACAAAACACACTACATTAAAATAAGATAAGCATAATACGCACAATAAAGAATCATGCACCAGTTACAACCTAGTTAAAGAATCATGCACCAGTTACACTCATCAATACTCATAATTACACTCATCAATACGCATCAATACTCCCCCTTAATACCATACTTACCTATCCACATTCTCCATAGTTTTTTTTTTCACATTCATCAATCCAAATTCTCCCCCTTTATGTCACAATATGACAAAGGAAAGAACCAATAAAAGATAATGAAAGTAAGTAAATAAGGAAGTAAATAGAAGAGTAATGAGGAATAAGAGAAGATATGTGCAAGATAACTAGTTAACCAAGTCCATAATAATAAGCAAGCATGTCCAAGTACATAAAATAAGAGAAATTCAAGTATTTTAAAAGTTATTACATATCAGATACTCAAAAACTAATTCGAACCAGAAGAAGGAGTAGGTATGGAAGGACCAATTTGATGAAGTCCCTTGTTAATGCGCCTAAGATATTTGCACATATATTTAAATTGCATTTCATGGGACACATTTATACTTTCAACCTTCTCCTTAAGTGAGCGCAAATGTGCATCAAAATCAGATGGCTGATAATCAGGATCAGCAGCCGAATCAAATTCAAGTTCATCAAAGAGGTCATCCATATCAATATCCTCTGGAGGTAAATCACCCTTCTCTTCATTTGCTTCAGTAGCTCCACTGGCACCCACATCAACTTAGCCTGGGGCCAACTTCAAATTCATCTTGTTAATGTTAGAGTTGTTGAGTGGTAGTTGGGTAATGTGAGCCTCTCCAACAAGCATAGCCACTAAACTATGGGTGGCTAAAACAGTCATAAGATAAGCAAAGATTATATCACTGTGACCAGGATGGAGACGAAACTGAATCATGATATAACAAATCAGAGAAGGAAGACATACAGATACTACAGAGACAATAGAATGAAGAATACAAATCATGAATGTAGTAAGTTTGGTTTTGTTACCAGATCGACGATAGACATTTGAAATGAAAATCCTATGAAGAATTCTGTATCTGGGTAACATAAACATGGAGGCGAGCGCATTCCCAATACTCCATTCCGCATCCATATTACATAAATGTCTAGTGAGCATTCGCTTCTCAAATTTAGAAGGTTTGGCTATAAGAGAACTAATGCGAATACCTTCGTCATTGACAAGTATATCTATTAATCCAGAAATAAGATGATGGTCCATATCAATTAGACTAGTAAATGTCAGATTTTAAGAAGAAAAGTCAGTAATGCAAGCATACATAGCCTGCGCAATGGAGCGGTATGCCGGTCCACCCCAATATAATATGTTATCCCATCCTATGTATAGAAGGAGGGAAACAATGCCAAATGATCAAGATTAACAGTTCGTTCTACTATCACAATATGTAAGCGAATATCCTACACATACTCGGGATCATCCTTAGGTGACCGAAGATGGCGCGCAGTGATAGTAGTTAAACGAGATGAAGAGGGACCACGAGATCCTTTCTTCTTGGTTCTACCCTCCATTGCAATATAGAAGTCAAGGAATAAAGAGATTGCAAAAGGGGCAAGATGGGTTTCGAGTAGATCAGATTTTTTGATAGAAAACCTCCAAAATAATCATAAAGCATGAAATAAACCATACAAATGAAGAAAAGGAAGTGCAAAAGACTTAAATTTAGAAGGAAAACAAAAATAATGCAATAACCATGGAAGAATAGAAGATGGGTTTAACTAGTCGAAGTAGGGCTCGTCGGAGAAGAGGACCCAAATGATGAAAAAGTGATTTTTTTCTCAAATAAAAGATCAAACCGGTGTTTCATGATGGGTCGAGTACATACTCTACCGGTCGTGCCACGACTGGTCGAGTATGTACTCGACTGGTCGTGCACCTCACAAAATTTACAATTTTTCATAAAATTTGAATTTTAAAATTTTAAACATAATAACTATATACATTACGATACAAAAAAACACAAATCATCAGTTCATATTGCACATACCAAGATCAAATTTCCATTTTGTAAACATTTTTGTCGAGCAATTTTATGAATATGTCAGCTAGTGATTCTTGGTCGGAATATAATCCAAAGAAATTGTCTTGTCTTCTACTAATTCACTAATACAATGATATCTAATGTCAGTATGCTTGGTTTGTGAATGCTAAATTGGATTTTTAAAGATATTAATTGCGCTTGAATTATCACAATATAAAACCATGGATTCGTGTGCAATTCCGTAATCGTTTAGCATTCTTTTCATCCACACAAGATGAGTGCATGCATTACCAGTAGCAATATATTCAGCCTTAGCTGTTGAGAGTGATACAAAACTTTATTTCTTAATTAGTCAAGAAACTAAACAGTTACCTACATAGAAATAACCACCGTTGGTTGATTTACGATCATCAATGTTACCAGCATAATCAGCATCCGTGTAACCAGCTAATTGCACACTAGTATCATGTGGATACCAGAGACCAAGATTTGTTGAACTAGCAACATATCACAAAATGCACTTAATAGTAATTAGATGTGATTCTTTAGGGTCAAATTGATATCTAGCACAAATTCCTACGCTAAATGCAATATTAGGTCTGCTCGTAGTTAAATAAAGCAAACTACCTATCATACTGTGATACAACTTAGGATCCATACTTATACCTATTGAATCCTTAGAGAGTTTTAAAGTAGTACTCATTAGAGTATCAAAAATTTTTCCACTCTCAAATTCCAACTTTTTAACTAAGTTCAGAGCATATTTGGTTTGAGAGATAAAGAAACCATCAGGTAGCTGTTTGACTTGCAACCCTAGGAAATAGTTTAGTTCTCCAACCATGCTTATTTCAAATTTAGACTTCATAAGATCTGCAAACTCAATAGTCATGTTAGCACATGTAGATTCATAGATAATGTCATCAACATAGATTTGAACTATTAAAATGTGATCATTATATTTCTTTACAAATATGTCTTATCAACACTTTCCATTATAAAGTTATGACTTAATAGAAACTTGGTCAACTTTTCATACCATGCCCTTGGATCTTGTTTCAAACTGTAGAGTGCCTTTTTCAGTCGATAGACATGATTAACATGCTTAGGGTCTTCAAAATCCTTAGGTTGTTCAATATACACTTCTTTATGCAAATCGCCGTTTAAGAATGCACTCTTTACATCCATTTGATATGTTTTGAATTTTTTAAAGCACACAATAGATATAAATAGTCTGGTTGATTTAAGACGAGTTACTGGGGCAAAGGTCTCATCATAATCGATGCCTTCAATTTGAGTGTACCCTTGTACAGCCAGCCTAGCCTTCTTTCTTATAATATTGTCAAGTTCATCAAACTTATTTTTGAAAATCTATTTTGTTCCAATAATGTGTTTATCTTTTGGTCTAAGAACTAAATACCAAACATCATTTCTAACAAACTGATTGAACTCTTCTTGCATTGTTACAATCCAGTTTTCATCAGTAAGAGCTTCTTTTATATTAGCCGATTCTATCTGAGATGTAAAGTACACGTAATTATTTATATCTTCAAGTTCTTTATGAGTGTGCACACCAGTGAGAGGGTTTCCAAGGATTTGATTAGATGGGTGGTCTTTAACTGACCTCAATTCAGTGTTATTTTGACTTGAGGAAGAGTCCGGTTTATCAATTAAAAGAACTTCATTATTTTTGGTGTCAAATTTATCCAGATTTTCTTGATCACGTAAAATGTAGCACTACCGAAAACTCGAAAGTATTTGACAGTAGGCTTCTTATCAAACCACATTTCATAAGTCGTTTTACTGTTTGATTTTCTAGTGTAAATGCGGTTAATTATATAGCAAGCAGTATTTATGGCTTCAGCCCAAAAATTTTTAGGAAGCTTCATACTATTTAGCATTACATTTGCCATTTCTTGAAGCACTCTATTTTTTCTTTTTACTACACCATTTTGTTGTGGTGTTTTGGGCGCAGAATATTCATGTGATATTCCCTGATCACTGTAAAATTTCTCAAAACTGCTATTTTCAAATTTAGAACCATGATCACTACGGATCTTAGAGACTTGTGATTCTTTTTTCGTTTGGATACATTTAAGTAACCTTTTTACTTCATTGAGAGTTTCTGATTTCTCTCTTAAGAAGACTAACCAAGTGTTTCTGGTAAAGTCATCTACTATCACCAGAATATACTTCTTGCTACCTCGACTCTCTATTCTAGTTGGTCCAATGAGATTCATGTGGAGGAGTTCGAGTGGTTTAGATGTGGCTTTGGTGTTCACCTTTTCGTAAGCACTCCTGGTTTTTTTACCAATCTGGCACTCACCACATATTTTATCCACTTTTTGTAATTTGGGTAGACCTCTTATCAGTTCTCTTTTGCTCAATCTATACAAGTTGCGGTAGTGTACATGTCCTAAGCGCTTATGTCATAATTTGGTTCATCAGTATGGACCATGTAGCACGATAGATTAGATGAGCTTGAATAACTAACAATGTAGTAGTTCTTAGAAGTTCTGTGACCAGTTAATATTACAGAACCATTTTTATTTAAAATTCCACACCCTTGGTTGGTGAATTTTACACTGTGATTATTATCACATATTTGAGAGATGCTTAAGAGATTATGTTTTAACCCTTCTACATATAAAACATTCTCAAATAGAGGGAGGTTAAAAAGTTGAACTGTACCTTGGCCAACAATTCTGCAGTTGCTACCACCATCAAATGTGACCGAACCATCAATCATGTCTTTAAGACTAGTGAACAAACCTTTGTCACCTGTCATATGTCTAGAGCAACCACTATCTAGGTACTACTTTGAATGGCTTAAACCTTTAAAAGCGGCGTGCGCAACCAAACACGTAACCTTAGGCACTCATTTCATTACAGTTTTGGGTTTAAGAATATAATTGATCTTCTTATGTTTGTAGTTGTTATAAGACTGACCCACTAAGTTAGATTTTAAGAGCTCCTTAAGTAAATCAACAATTATCTCAGCTAAAGGATTACGATTCTGATTTTTATAGTTGATATGGTTGCTTTTAGGTTTTAAGGTTTGAAAAGTCTTAACATTTTTAGAATAATTTTGATTCAGACTTTTCTCTTTTGAGTTAGAAGACTCCCCTTTCACAAATTTGGTTTGAGTATTCTTATTCTTAGGAGGAATACTTTTATCATAGCCCAAACTAGATTGATCGCCACATTTTCTGGATCCGGATAAAAGTTTTTCTAATTTATAATCACCTTAGGCATACCTCCATGTGTCTTTCAAACTCATAAGCGAAGAGACTTCTAGTTTTAGCTTTTCATTTTCAGATTTTAAATTTTCAACTTGCTAAGTCGCACTTAGTTTTTTCAAAGCAATCTAAAATGTGTGATTTTTCTAAGACTAATTTTCATTTAGTTTTGAAAACTTTTCTTTCTGAAGTTTTAGCTTTACAACAATTTCACAACTTTTCTTGTATAGGGCATTATAAGCATCTTGAAGATCTTCTTCATTTTCATAGTCACTATTCAGATTTTCTTACCTAGTTGAATCATCATTATTTAAAAAAATGAACTTGGCTAGACTCATTAGGGCATTAACATCATTACCCGACTCGGTTTCAGAATCTTCTGACTCAAAAAAAGCTTCAGTGAAGAAAGATTCATCCCATGTAGCCAACATACCTTTCTTTTTAGGTTTGTCCTTTTTAGGACATTTGTTCGCTAGATGCCCATATTCATGGCAATTATAACATTGTCGGTCTTTTAAAGATTTTCAAGTTTTAGATTTAAATCTTTTTTTTCATTAGGTTTTTACAAATCAATCTTCTTTTTACTTTTGAAAATCTTATAAAACTTTTTAGCGAAAAGGGCCATATTATCTTAAGAATTTTCAAAATCAGAATTGTTATTTTCTTGAGAAATATTTTTAGAAGACTTAAGGGCGATGGATTTACCTTTAGGAGCTTTAAAGTTTAACTCATAAGTCTGTAAGGAACCCACCAATTCTTCTACCCTCATATTATCTGTATCACGAAGTTCTTGGATCGCGGTCACCTTTGAATTGAACCGTTCAGGCAATGAGTGTAGTATCCTTGCACAGACTTTACTTTCTGGGATTCTATCATCAAGACCCCACATAGCGTTGACAATGTCATTCAATCTTGTATAGAAGTGGATGAAAGTTTCACTTTCTTCCATACGTATTTCCTCAAATTTGGTTGTAAGGATTTGGACTTTAGATTCCTTGACAATTGTTGTTCCCTTGGGTGTCATTTCCAAAATATCCCAGGCTTGCTTTACAGTATCACAGGATATAATTCTCTTAAATTCATCTAGTGATAGTGTGCAAGTAATTGCATTTAAAGCCTATACATTGGCACTACTCTCACTCTTCTGAAGAGCGGTCCAAGAAAAGTAAGGTGTGACTTTTACAATTTTAAATCCATCAGTACCAGCCACTTCAATGGTAGGAGGGGTCCAATTGGTCACTACGGCTTGCCACACGCTCTCATCCATGGATTTCAAAAAAATCAACATTCTAACTTTCCTATAGGCATAGTTGAAGCCATCAAAAGGTAGAGGCCTAGCGACAGAAAGGCTATCAAAATTTGACATCTTAAAAATAAAACTCAAATCGATTAGCTCAGGAAATTAATCCAAAAATTAAAGCGAGTTATTAGGCTTTGATACCACTTGAAAAGGCCGAGTTAAGAGTTCTAGAGGGGGTGGGGGGTGAATAAGACTATGCTAAATTAAAAATTTTAATGCAGAATTAAACAAATATAAATAAAGATAGAACTTAACAATCCCACATAGTAGAAATGAATAACAACCTCAAATGTACACGTATTGAGAGGTTGATACAGATGTTATTCTAAGGTCAACCTTACACCAAAAACCAATGGCGTATGGTAGGACAACCTGATTTCTAGAATGGTTTATATATCAAAATCCCAAACCAATACAGAGGAATAAAGAATAAAAATAGCAAAGAAAATAAACTAAGCTATTACAACATTCCCACACTTGTATAAAAGAGATTACAACATTCTCCACAAATGCATAAAAAGAAATTACAACATTCACACAATCAACCATCCACCACAAGACTAGAAATTATAGTGGTTCGCTTGTGTGTACATCAACTGTTTAGAAAAATAGCCACACAACTACTCCACTCCCAATATCCTCACACAGTGGATATTGGCGTTCACTATGAAATAGTTTTTTCAAGGTTCACCTAAAACCTTCACTATTGTGTCTTTCAAGCTGGCTTACACAATTCAAAAACCCCACACTCTAAGTTTTTTGGATCACCTCAGACAAACCAAAAAAGAGAGATTTTTCTAGCACAACCTCAAAAACCAAATAAAAATTTACAAGAAATGTAAAATACTTATCTGGATATTCTCCTTTGATGAAGCCCAGTATAACCAATTCGAAGTAGATGTTCAACGTAGATGTTCAATATTCACACTCACTTATGAAAGGTTTTAAGTTCTAAATAATTTTTAGATTAAATCACCTTGGGCTAGCTTGATTTGATTTTGATTCCAAGAAAAGGGAAAACTTAAATCCCTTCTTCAAATAAGATTGGAATGTTGAATCTCAAAATCAAATGTAAAAAAGCTAAATTAAAGAAAGTATGAAATGAGCATTAAATAGCTTAAGAATATCACAAACTTATCTCTTAGAGTGGTGTTTTGATTTTACTTGAATGAACTATTAAACTCTGAAAATCGTTATCTATTTATAACTGCAGAAACTATTCACTCAATTGACCTAGAGGTCAGCTCGACTAGTCGAAGGACCAAAAAACTTTTGAAATTTTGAGTGCGATAAGATAAGGTCATTTCACGACTGGTGGAGTGGCTTGCTCTACTAGTTGTGTGGCCTGCACGACTGGTCGAGCCCTGCTCTCGACTGGTCGTATGGAACTAAAAATGATTACTAGACTTTGAGTCGAGCCTACTTGACTGGTCGAGCACTATTCACTCAACTGGTCGAGCAGTCTCCAAGACTGGTCGAGGCTATAACAGAAAATTCTAAAAATTAGTAACAAACCTTGGACAGGTCGAGGAAATTCTTGGACTGGTCGAGCCAGTACTAGGACTAGTCGAACATGGGCTAAGACTAGTCGAGAAACAGTCTATAAAATTATATAGTGACCCAATTTAAGTATGTAATCAATATGACCTGGCCTACGGTCAATCTAGGGTCAATCATACCTTATAAGTGATATTTGAACATTGAGTCATCATTCACTTCGGTTGATAGTTGATCTTGAAGTACAAGAAGCTTGATATCTTGATGTACTTTGAAACTTGAACTTGAAGTACTTGTGACTTATATTTCACCTTGAGCTTTGAGTTCGAAAGTAAAACACTTTGTCTTAACATAGGTTGAAGCTTGAAAGCTTGATCTACCACTTAATGTTGAACTAAAACTCGTGTAAGAGTCTCTTATTCTTATACATGTGCTGCTTGAATCTTGAACTTTACAAGAATTATGTGATCTTGAATATGAAGATAGCTACACAAGATACAAATTCCAAGAGGTTTTGACACTACAAAACTTGACAATCATAGGAGCTAGAAAACATAGCACTTACAGTTTATCATTAGGTCTAGGAACTAGATACCATACATCATTCCTTACAAATTGATTCAGTTCATCTTGCATGGCTACTATCCAGTTTTCATCAGTAAGAGCTTCTTTTACATTGGCAGGCTCAATCTGGGAAGTGAAGCACATAATTACATATGTTTTTTAATTGTCTTCGAGTGCGCACACCAATAAGAGGGTTCCCAAGAATTTGATCAGTTGGATGGTCTTTAACTAGCCACAATTTAGTGTCATTTTGACTAGATGAAGAGTCTAGTTTATCAAATATAGAGACTTCATCATCTTCTGAACTAGAGACATGTATTCAGGTGATCATCTATAACCCTATTAATGGATTGTTGAATAACACCTGTTTTCTTGTTGAGAACTCGATACACTCGTCTATTTAGAGCATACCTTAGAAAAATCCCTTCATTACTTTTAGTGTCAAACTGTCTTAAATTTTCACGGTCACACAAAATATAGCACTTGCTGCTAAAAACTTAAAAGTATTTGACTGTGGACTTCTTATTGAACCATAGTTCATATACAGTCTTTTCATTTAATTTTCTAGTATAAACACGGTTTATTATATAGCATACAGTGTTCACAGCTTCAGCCTATAGATTTTTAGGTAATTTCATGCTATTTAACATAACATTGGCCATTTCTTAAAGCACATGGTTTTTCCTTTCAACAATCTCATTTTGTTGAGGTGTCTTAGGTGCAAAAAATTCATGTGATATCCCGTGATCACTACAAAACTTCTCAAAATTACTATTATTAAATTCCAATCCATGGTCACTTCGGATATTCAAAACATTTGATTCCTTCTCAGTTTGGATATGCTCGAGTATCCTTTTCACTTCATCGAGAGTTTCAGACTTATCTCTCATGAAAGCTACCCATGTATACCTAGTAAAGTCATCCACTTTACCAGAATGTATTTCTTACCGTCTCGACTCTCCATTCTAGTAGGTCCAATGAGATCCATGTGGATGAGTTCGAGGGGTTTGGATGTGGCACTGGAATTCACTTTCTTATAAATACTCCTAGCTTGTTTCCCAATCTGACATTCACCACAAATTTTATCCATTTTCTCTAACTTGGGTAGACCTCTTATTAATTCACATTTGCTCAGTATATAAAGATTATGGTAGTGTACATGTCCTAGTCATTTATGCCATAAGTCAGTCTCATTGGTTTGGACCATGTAACACGATAACTTAGATGAGCATGAATCACTAACTATATAGCAATTTTCAGATGTTCTACGACTAGTTAATATCACAGAACCTTTCTCATTAGAAATTTCACACCTTTAATTAGTGAATTTGATACTCTATTTATTATCGCATATTTGAGAAATGCTTAAGAGATTATGTTTAAGACCTTCTATAAATAAACATTCTCAAAAGGAGGAAGATTGAAGAGTTGAACCTTACCTTGGCTAATTATTCTACAGTTGCTACCATCACTAAAAGTGACTGAACCATCAGTCATACTTTAAGGTTAGTGAACAAATCTTTGTCACCTGTTATGTGTCTAGAGCAATCACTGTCTAAGTACCACTTTGATTGACTCAAAGCCTTGAAAGCGGTGTGGGCAACCAAACAAGTAACCTTAGGGACCCATTTCATTATTGTTTTGGGTTTTGGAGCAATGTTGGTTTTTCTATGCTTGGAGTTGTTATACATTCTAGCATTAGAGTTAGATTTCAGAAGCTCCTTAAGTAGATCCACAATTTTCTCAGCTAAGGAGTTATAATTCTAATTTCTAAAATTGATAAGGTTGTTTTTAGATTTAGTAATTAGAAAAGTTTTAGGATTTTTAAAACCATTTTGATTAAGACTTTTCCCTTTTGGGTTGGAGGACTCCCCTTTAACAAACTTAGGAGTAGACTTACATTTTAGAGGCATATTCTTATCATAGCCCAGACTAGATCTATCTCCACATTTCCTTGATCTGGTTAGCAATTTTTCTAGAGTAGGATCACCCTGGGCATACCTCCAAGTATCCTTCAAACTCAAGTGAGAAGAGACTTTTAGTTTTAGTTTTTCATTTTTTGATTTTAGATTTTCAACTTGGGACATTTTGAAATCTAAATCACATTTAGTCTTTTCAAAACAATCAGAAAGATGCGATTTTTCTAAAACTAGGTTTTCAAAATCTTCTTTTAACTTTAAAAACTTTTCTTTTTAAAGTTTAAGTTTTACAACTATCTTAGAACTTTCCCTGTATAGGGCATTATAGGCATCTTGTAAATCTTCATCATTTTCAGGGTCACTCCTCAGATTTTTCATCATAAGTTGAATCACAACTCTCTAAGGAAGTAACTCTAGCTAGAGTCATTAAGGCATTGACCTCATTAGAAGATATGGGTTTAGAATCATCGGACTCGGAAGAAGCTTCAGAGCAAGACGATTCATCCCATGTGGCCAACATGCCTTTTCTCTTTAGCTTGTCCCTTTTTGGACACTTATTTACTAAATCCCGTATTCAGGGCAATTGAAACATTGGCAGTCATTAAGTGATTTCCAATTTTTAGATCTACCCTTTTTCTTCTCAGAGGGTTTTTGAAAATCAACTCTCTTTTTTCTTTTAAAAATTTTATAAAACTTCTTGTCTAATGTGCCATACATTCTCTGAATTTTTGTAATCAGAATTACTAGAATTATTTTGAGAAATACATTTAGATGACTTAAGGACTATGGACTTACCTTCAAGAGCCTTGAAATTTAACTCGTAGGTTTATAAAGAACCAACAAGCTCTTAAACCTTCATATTATCCATATCACGAAGTTCCTGAATGGCAGTGACCTTAAAATTGAACCTTTCAGGCAATGAGCGCAGTATCTTTGCACAAACTTTACTTTCTAGGATGCTATCAACAAGACCCCACATCGAGTTAACTATCTCATTCAATTTAGTATAGAAGTCCATGAAAGTTTTACTTTCTTCCATACATATTTCCTTAAACCTAGTGGTGAGGATTTGAAGTTTAGATTTCTTGACTATAGTCGTATCCTCGTATGCCATTTCTAAGATATCCCAGGCTTGCTTTGCAGTATCCCAAGATATAATTCTTTTGAATTCATCTGGTGATAGTGCGTAAGTGATTGCATTTAAAGCTTTGGCATTGGTACTACTCTCATTTTCCATGAATAATAAGGTGTAACTTTAACAGATTTAGTTCCATTAGTGCCTATAACTTCAGATGTGGGTGGGTTCCATCTAGCCACTGTGACTTGCCACACACTCTCATCGATGGACCTCAAAAAGATCCTCATCCTGGCTTTCCAATAAGCACTATTAGAGCCGTCAAAAGGTGGAGGCCTAGTAATAGAGAGGCTATCAAATTTTGACATATTATAAGCTTGAGATCGGTTTGCTTAGGAAAAGAATCCAAATAAAAAATGAGTTATTAGGCTCTGATACCACTTGAAAAAGTCGAGCTCTAAGTCCAAGATGGGGGTGAATAGGACTATGCCAAATCAAAAATAAATATGAAATACAAAGATAGATAGCACAATTAAATAATAAAATAGCGCAAGTAAATAGCAACCTCAAATGCACTAGTCTTGAGAGGTTGATACAAACTGAGTTCTAAGGACAACCTATCACCAAAAACCAAAGGCTTATGGCAGGACAACCTTACTAGAACATTTGTACGTATCAAAAACTCAAACTTAGAAAGAGGTAAAGGAAATAAATTAAGTTATTACAACATTCACCATAAGTGCGTAAAGTAAATTACAACATTCACTATAAATGCATAAAGTAAATTACAACATTCACACACATAAACAAATACACTCATCCACTGCAACTCCAGGAATTATAGTGGTTCATGTGTGTACACCAACTATTTGAAAACAGCCACACAACTACTCCACTCGCAATATCCACACCCACGGGATATTGGCTTTCACTATAAAATAAGATTTTACAAGGTTCACGTTAAAACCTTCACAATTGTGTCATTCAAATGGGCTTACACAATTACAAAAATTCCACAATGAGTTTTTCTTGGCTAAATCTCACAAACTAAAAATGCAGAAAATTGAAATACTTACCTGAAGATTGCGATGTAGCATAGTAGAACCAATTCGATGTAGACATAGATATTCAATGTCCAATCTCACAAATGAAAGGGTTTTAAGTCTAAATGATTTTTAAATTAAATCAACCTAGGGCTAGCTTGATTTGATTTTGATCTCAGAATGGTAAATCACAATTCCCATTTTTAATACAATAGAGTTGAATAGAGATCACAAAATTAAATACAAAAGCTATATACAAAATCTAAAATGAATAAGTAATAGCTTCACAATTTGCAGGAACTTATCTCTTAAAGTGATGACTTGATTAGGCTTGGAATGAATGAAAAACTCTGAGATTCGTGCTCTATTTTTAGGTAAAAATTTTATTCCCTCAACTGGTCTTAGGGTCAGTTCGACTGGTCGAAGCACCAACCAATTATCAAAATTTCTGGCATGATAAGATAAACCCGTTACTTGACTGATCGAGTGGCTTACTCAAGTGGAAGAGTAATGCACTCGATTGGTCAAGTGGGACTGTTTCTTGTCGAAACAAATTGGCGACTCTGCTGGGGACTACTTTACAATAATAACTTCAAAAATATTCAAACAGTTATCACTTTTTGGCGTCATATAGATGACAAAATGGCAACTCTCAGTGGGAACATCCTCCCCTTCATCTCTAAAAACAAACTACAATTTTATTTAATCAAAATAACTAACACTCTGTTCTGAATGACAAGTATACCTCAATGACTTTTCTCCCGACTAAAATGGTTGTCTACTTCACACCTAACGGATTTCCACCAGAAAGTATCAGAGAATATCAAAGCAGTTGCGATTGAGGACAGACAATGCCAAGTAATGTTTGGAATAGTTTCTACTTCACCAGTGGCGCAGCAAGATGATAAAAGACGAATGATGGTAACGTCCAAAAGACAAAAGGTTCAATCTTATCTCATAAAGAATATCGTCCTGCTGAGTATGGATAACAGGTCGATCATGTGAAATGTTACGAGGCGTGGTTTTACCTCATTCACTCAGTTCATCCTCCTCGATGGCATCAGCAAAGCATTTTCTCTTTCTCCTTTGATATCACAACTACCATGAACAACAGTAAACCTTAAGGAAAGCCTTTAGATAAGAAATTAGTTCGATTGAATCAGACGTTGCCCACCAACGAGAAGACGAATCAATTAGTGCATTCATCAGTCAATAGAGAACCCTGGGGGCATCGTCATAATTTGTCAATACGCAATTTGAAAGGGGTTAAAGTGAAGCTACTCAACTCTCAAATGAATCGGCTACTTCAAAGTCTTAATTGAACAACAACAGATATTGCCAAAAAAAAAAAAGAAAAAAAAAGCGCAAAATGAAGGATGGTCAAAAGTAAAGAATCAAATCTTTCGATGAAGAGAACATAGACGATTTTACAAATAAGAAAGTAAAGAAAGAGTTTGGACAATTCAAGGACTACATGAAAAATATATTTGAAGAAGACAACATACTCCTTATGATGGCTAGTTGCGAAGAAAATCAAATTGCCATGGCCAAAGTATTCAAAGGAAATGAAGCAAAGAAGGAAAAGATATTCTACCGAAGATGATCTACGATAGTAGAAATTGTCATAAAGAAGACATGAAATAACCGAGAAAGTAACGACATATGGTCCCGATTAAAAATATTCGCTCCATAGGAGAACGGGTAAGAAGAAAGCAAGACAAGTATATTCATCATGAGGGTAAACTTTCATCAATATACCTGGAAGTTCAGCAAAATATATCATCCCTGAATACCAAGAAGGCTCATGACATTTTAACTTAGAAGATTCACGGTGTAGTTACTCAGGGGGCAGACAAAAGCATACAAGATACGTTATCCTTGAAGATAAATTACAGTTTTGATTTTGAAGATTATTAGCATAATACTTCCAAATCAAAAGGGGGCAAGATAAGAAGAATATCTAGAAGGCCAAAGTCTCAGATAACTAAAGTCTTAGGAATGCAAAGTCTCGAGAATGCCAAGTCCTAGAATGCTGATGCTATACATGAAGAAAAGGCAGATTCCTAAGCATATCAAGTCGAAGTATATTAATATTGTCAAGAACCGATGATGGTTGCTGGATTAGATTATCAAAACTACCATTGTCATCACCAAATCGCTGACGTGAAGATTATTCTATTATTGAAGTTTATCAAAATTGATATTTATTATCAAGTTGAAGCTCCATTCGGTTATATCAATCATTAATCTGTTATCTTCAAGTATCAATTTGTTATCTTTAGTAAAGCCTATATAATCAACCATCATGTCAGCGACAGCAGTTTATCATTTAAGGCAGCCAGCCAAGCTCTATACGACCAACTAAGCATAAGGCCTATTACCATCGCCATTCAGGCGGCAATGAGAAGCTAATGGCCCTAAAAAGCCTGTGAAGGCCATCATATGCATACCCATGTGGGCTGCAGATGAAGCTAGTGACTTAAAACCCTAAAAGGCTAAGAAGTCCTCAACGGCTAGTCATACATAACACCCATGCCGCTTGTATAGCTTTTCGACAGCGTCACGGGGAACGGAGGAAAATGCCCTCCCATGAATGGGTCCGATCTTGCAAAGCGGGCTGTAGTGTGAGCTATTTGGCCATGTCCATAGATAGGCCAACCATGCGTAAGACCCCCCTGATCTCTGGCTTGATTTCAGTATTAACTCATAAGGAATGGCTTAAACCTACTCATTGATGGACTGGCGGCCCTAGATTTGGTACCCCAAGCCTCGTGAACTCTAGAGAGTTACCATGGCCAACCCTGTGCGAAAATCCAACCGAGTTCATGGCCCCGGTAGCTTCACTGGCCCCTCTGATGGATCACGGTTTATGAACTCACCAGGCAGTGAGAAGTCCAGCGAACTCATAAGAGTTATAGAGACTATCACGTGAGACCTGACTCCACACTCATGAGTCTAAAAAACTATGTTGCTCCACTACTCAAGAGCCTAAACTGTGTAAGTGTCAGTCCGGTAAGAATCAGTCTAGTAGTTCAGTCCAATTAAGTCCAATAGTGTTAGTTCAATATAGTTTAGTCTAGTTCAATCTAGACTAGTTAAGTTAAGTCTAGCCTAGTAAATTTAAGTTCAGTCAAGTTCAGTTCGGTTAAGTCCTATCCAGTCAAAGTAGGGTCAATCAAAAGTACACTAGTACCACTGATCAAAAAGCATAAACAATGTGTAGCATTTAAAATGCTACAGATACATATTTCACTTCAGAAACGCTCAAATATGCAATTGCCTGATGAAAAATTTTAAATATTGAGTAAACAACATACATACAAAAATGCGTTTCTCTTAAATCAGGTTCAAATTATAGCAACAGCAAATGCTTTCAAAATATTGGCAATTATCTACTCAAAAGTTCAAATCTTTAAGATCAATTAATATATTAACAAGGGTCATGAGTTCTTTTTGTCTCTTGCCTTTTGATTATAGAGAAATATTATCGCACAAGATTCTCAAAGGCGGTAGAGAATAAACTAGGGAAGAATTATCTATCCTTCAAGGGTATCAGCAGGCTTCACTTTGGAAGTATTATCTTCTGAAGAAATCTTTATGTGAGTTGCTTTGGAAAAGGGGCATGATCTATGTCTACAAAGTAATTTATGCTTTGGTCTTTTAATAATATTTTATGCGTGGTGGGGGAATTCATATCCTGAGAATTATGAGGCATAATCCAGCATGAACATTCAAGAGTTGTTTTTATATCAAGGCCCAGTTATATGGTCCAATGCAATAACTTCTCATTGTTCTAGTAATGATATAGCAAGTCTCCGAGTACCAGATCTGATGGAGATAAGGAACAAGCGGAATCATCATCAGTAACTTCTATGGCCTTCGAAAAGTTATTAAATGAAAATTGAAAGAAGTCTTGTCTATTTTTTTGAATCAGCAAAGATCCAAGAAAAAATCAATGAGGAAATGCTAAGGAGCACAAATTAGAAAAGACTTAATAAAAGACTCAGCGATTGAACCTTTGGAGTTGGAGATGATATCTCCAAGAGCGCGATATAAAGAATACAAAGAATACAATGCAAAGCATGATGACAAGTGCAAAGATGAAATGATTAAATCATTATCATATTGTGAATATCACAATCAACCTAAAAAAGAGAAGAAGCTTTCAATATATTTTTAAATTATAAACACTTCATAAACCTAAATTAGAAAATTAATTTAGCAGGAAAGACTCATTCGAAAGCTTGGGTTATGCAGATCATGAATAAAGGAAACAATCGAAAAAGTTGTTGCAGCAGGAACAACATTAAAGAACAACTCCCTAAACACAAAATTCAAAGACATAATCATAGGAGTTGATTAAATAGACCGCTGCAACAGTAGCAACATTGAAAGATAGTTCTCTGACCAAGATACTCAAGGGACAAAGTCGTCCCATCTGTTACAGTGGTAAGTTTTGATGAAAAGAGAATTTTATCCTCTCTAATGAAGCATCCGTTTGATGCCGCTGGCAAGGGGCATCCAAATTTTTCATTCAAGCACGATCATCTAAATCTTCCGTTCGAGCGCGTTCATTCAAGTTTTTCATTCAAGTGCGATCATCCAAATCTTCCGTTTAAGCACGATTATTCAAATCTTCCATTTGAGCACAATCATTCAAGTTTTTTATTCAAGCGTGATCATCCAAATCTTCCGTTCAAGCGCGATCATTCCAAATCTTCATTCAAGCACAGTCATTCAAGTTTTTCATTCAAGCGCAATCATTCCAATCTTCCATTGGAGTACGATCATTCGATCTTCTAGGCAATCATGATCATCCAGTCATCCTTCAATTGCAGTTCATTCAGTTCTTTGGTCAGAAGAAGATCGATCCTCCATTTGATTTCATGAATTAATCAAAGAAGGATCGAGGGGGCATTTATTGAGTACAAAAAAATATTCCATTACATTGGCCAAAGAATTCCATGTTACAGATCTTTCCTAGGGTCATTCACTCCGTATTTTCGTAAAAATCAGCATCCGGGGGTATTTTGGTAAAAATTAGCATCTAGGGATATTTTGGGTATTTTGGTAAAAATTAGCATCCAGGGATATTTTGGTAAAAATTAGCATCTAGGGGCATTTTGGGTATTTTAGTAAAAATCAGCATCTGGGGTATTTTGGGTATTTTGGTAAAAATCAGCATCCGGGGGTATTTTGATAAAAAAGAGTGATATGGGGTATTTTAGTAAAAAGAGAATGGATGGACATTGCCTTATATTAAAGAAGAAGTTGGTGATCACCACCATTTAAAGGAGGGCTTAGTGTACAGAAGTGGTGGTGATCACCATTGTTTAAGGAAGGAAAGAGTCAGGGAGGTCTATAAATACCCCCTCTCATTCCTCATTTGAAGGGGACAGACAAGAGGAGACAGGAGGGAGAGAAGTAGGGAGAAGGAGGTGGAGAAATTCGTCCATCCAAAGTGTTGTGCGCTAGAGGGGGTGTGCCGCACACAACACTTGTTCGGCACAACGGATCTCCCACAATGAAATCCACACAGCGAAATCCTCACAACCGTGAACAGTGTCCGAGCAAAGGTGAACAATGTCCCTGCAACGATGAATAGTGTTCGGGCAAAGGTGAATACTGCTTGCGCAAAGGTTAACAGTGCCCGTGCAAAGGTGAACAGTGCCCACGCAAAGGTGAATAGTGCCCTCGCAAAGGTGAATAGTGTTCGCGTAAAGGTGAATAGTGCCCGCGTAAAGGTGAACAGTGCCCGCACAACGGATGAACAGTGCCCACGCAAAGGTGAATAGTGCCCCCACAATAGATGAACAGTGCCCGCGCAGAGGTGAATAGTGCCCACGTAACGGATGAACAGTGCCCGCGCAAAGGTGAACAGTGTCCATACAACGATGAACAATGTTTGCCAAAGGTGAATAGTGCCCACACAATGGTGAATAGTGCCCGCGCAAAGATGAATACTGTTCACCTTTGCGTGGACACTATTCATTGTTGCGCGAACACTATTTACTATTGCGCAGGCACTGTTCACCTTTGCGAGGACACTATTTTGTTCACCTTTGCCCGGACACTATTCACCTTTGCATGGGTACTGTTCATCTGTTGCATGGGCACATTCACCTTTACATGGGCACTGTTCATCCGTTGCGGGGCACTATTCACCTTTACGTGGGCACTGTTCATCTTTTGCACGGGCACTGTTCACCTTTGCACAGGCAGTATTCACCTTTTGCGTAAACACTATTCATCGTTGCGCTGACACTATTCATCATTGCGTAGACACTGTTCACCGTTACGCGGACACTGTTCACCGTTGCACGGACACTGTTCACCATTGCGTGGATTTCGCTATGCAGATTTCATTACACGAGATCCATTATGCGAAACATGTGTTATGTGCAGCACACCCCCTCCAACGCACAACACTTTGGATGGACGAATTCCTCCACCTTCTCCCTACTTCTCTCCCTCTTGTCTCCTCTTGTCTGTCCCCTTCAAATGAGGAATGGGAGGGGTATTTATAGACCTCCCTGGCTCTTTCCTTCCTTAAATAATGGTGATCACCACCACTTCTCCTTAAGGTAATAACCAACCTCCTTTCTTAACCAGTGGTGTCCACCAAGCCCTTCTTTAAATGGTGGTGATCACCAACTTCTTCTTTAATACAAGGCATTGTCCATCCATTCTCTTTTTACCAAAATACCCTAGATCACTCATTTTTACCAAAATAATGCTGGATGCTGATTTTTACCAAAATAACCAGGTGCTGATTTTTACCAAAATACCCCCAGATGCTGATTTTTACGAAAATACCCAGAATACTCCCGAATGCTGATTTTTACCAAAATATCCAAAATACCCCCAGATGTTGATTTTTACCAAAATAAGAGTGAATGTGTTAGTGCTATAGTTTATATCCCTGTAAGTTGTCAAATTTGTGGTGACAAAATCTCTGTTATGTTTTATATAACCTGCTTAAGTGAAGCTCTCTCAAGGATCAACATTCAAGACTTCATGAACAAGCTAAGCTCACATCAAGTAAAGCTCTCAAGTACAAGTCTCAAGATCTTGAATGAAAGAACTGATCACAAGACAAGACTCTTGAATGCAAGAACTGCTCACAAGACTCAAGCTGAAAAGAAAAAGAAAGTACAAGGCAAGACTCAAGCTGAACTCAAGACTCAAGCTGAAACTCAAGCCACTTTCATGATTGAGCTACTTCAAGGTTTAGTCTACATCAAGACTTCAAGGCTCATTCTTCATGGTCTCTTGTTTCAATGTCCATACTTCATGATTGAGGTTTGTTTGACCATAGGATGACCTTAGAAGTAAGTCATTTCGGATACATAAGTCGAATGTTTATTTTACATGTGATTGGTCTGTTCTTCGACTAGTCCTAGGCCCTCTTCGACTAGTCCTAGACTTGCTTCGACCAGTCTAAGAAATTCCTCGACCAGTCGTAAGTTTGTTACAAATTCTGGATAAAATCTGTTAGCCTTCGACTAGTCATGGAGACTGCTCGACCGATCGTAGGAACAGTGTCATCTTCGACCAGTCGTAGAATCTACGACTCAAAGTCCAGCAATGTGTTTCAGGTTCTTCGACCGTCGAAGGAAACCTACGACCAGTCGAGGAGACCTACGACCAATCGTAGAACGGTCAAAGCAAATCCCGTCGGATTTTTCAAATATCTTAGAGCTTCGACTAGTCGTAGAGCACTCTAGACCGAAGACTCGATCTTCTCACCTATAAATAGTGCACGAATCTCGAAGAAATCATCGATTTAATTATAGTATTCAAGCCAATCTTCGTCGAACTTCGAGAGATAATTCTGCGCTCCATCTAAGCTAAGTGTGCTTATTTAATATCTTCTTTCCTTAGCTTTATTTTAATTGATTTTGTTTCTTATATTCCAATCGATTTGATAAAGAGGAATTGTTATTCCCTTTCTTTGGAATCAAAATCAATTAAGGCAAGCCCTATTTGGTTTAATTTAAAATATATTAGAATTAGAACCATTGTAATCGAGTACTGGACATTGAACTTGGACATTCAATTACTTTGATTTGGTTCTACCGGGCTGCTACAACGAAGAAGATATTCAGGTATTTTACATATTGTAAATTCCTTTCTATTATTTTGGTTTCTTTCAAGATTTGCTAGAAAAATCTTGTTATTTTGGTTATCTGAGGAAAGCCAGGAAAACTCAGAAGTGGGGTTTTTTACTTGTGTAAGCCCACATACAAAGACACAATTGTAAGGGTTTTGGGTGAACCTGGGAAAACCTATTTGTTAGTAAACGCTAATATCCCCTGTGTGAGGATATTAGGAGTGGAGTAGCTTTTTGTGTGGCTGTTGGATAACAGTTGGTGAACACACAGGCGAACCACTATAATCCCTTGTGTTGTGGTTGTTTATTTTATTCTTTTAATTTTTTTTATTCTTTTTGTGGGATGTATGTATGGTGGTGAATGTTGTAATTATTTCAAGCTTTGTGAGAATGTTGTAATAGCTTAGAATTTACTTTCTGCTATTCCTTTATAAGCTTGATTTTCAATTTCATTTTGAAAGTTGTTCCAGCAAGGTTGCCCTGCCATTTTTATGGTGTATGGCTGTCCCTAGAACAATACATCTTTAATTACAAGTTATTTCAATTCAGTTCATATTTGTTTTTGTATTCCTCTTCGATTTGAGACTTGATACAAAGACCTTTCTAGAAATAAGGTTGTCCTACCATAAACTCTGTTTTTGGTGTAAGGTTGTCCTTAGAATAACGTTTGTATCAACCTCTCAAGATCTGAATCTTGAGGTTGTTTTTCTTTCCTGCATTATTATTTAATTTGGCTATCATTTTCTTTATTATTCCGCTGTTATAAGTTTTTATTTGGCATTGTCCTATTCACCCCCCCTCTAGGACATATAGCTTGGCCTTTTCAGAATGACCTTGGAAAAGATCTGCACCATGGAATTCTCTGATCAATGCAATGGAATATTTTTTTTGTACCTCAACAGGGACTAAAAAAGTTTTCAAGATTTTGAGTCGAGCACTACACGACTAGTCGAGACTGTTCACTCGACTGGTCGAGTAGTGTCCACAACTGGTTGAGCCACAACAAAAAAAAAAAATTCTTAAAAATTCTCAACAAATCTTGGACTGGTCAAGAAACACTTTGGACTAGTCGAACCAGTGCTTGGACTAGTCGAACAAAGGCTAGGACTAGTCAAAGAAAGACCAATAAACTTATACATTGACCCAAATTCAATATGTAATAAATATGACATAACCTATGGTCAATCTAGGGTCATTCATACCTTTATTGTGAGTTTGAAACATCAAAACATTGATTACTTGAAGTACATGAAGCTTGTCCTTGAAGTCTTGAACTTGAGCTAGACTTAAGGTAGTGATCTTGAACTTTAGCTTGAGCTTCGAACTTCTGTTCTTGTACTTAAGCTTGTAGTCTTGAATTTTGTCAACGATCTTCAACTTGAATATACAAAAAAGTTCGATAATGACGTGGACAACTTAAAATGTATGAAGATGATCTTTCCAACTTATCAAAACATGATGCAGATTCTAAATGGTAAAAATTAGCATCCGGGGGTATTTTGGTAAAAATTAGCATCTAGGGATATTTTGGGTATTTTGGTAAAAATTAGCATCCGGGGGTATTTTGGTAAAAATTAGCATCTAGGGGTATTTTGGGTATTTTAGTAAAAATCAGCATATGGGGTATTTTGGGTATTTTGGTAAAAATCAGCATCCGGGGGTATTTTGATAAAAAAGAGTGATATGGGGTATTTTAGTAAAAAGAGAATGGATGGACATTGCCTTATATTAAAGAAGAAGTTGGTGATCACCACCATTTAAAGGAGGGCTTAGTGTACAGAAGTGGTGGTGATCACCATTGTTTAAGGAAGGAAAGAGTCAGGGAGGTCTATAAATACCCCCTCTCATTCCTCATTTAAAGGGGACAGACAAGAGGAGATAGGAGGGAGAGAAGTAGGGAGAAGGAGGTGGAGAAATTCGTCCATCCAAAGTGTTGTGCGCTGGAGGGGGTGTGCCGCGCACAACACTTGTTCCGCACAACGGATCTCCCACAATGAAATCCACACAGTGAAATCCGCACAACCGTGAACAGTGTCCGAGCAAAGGTGAACAATGTCCCCGCAACGATGAATAGTGTTCGGGCAAAGGTGAATACTGCTTGCGCAAAGGTTAACAGTGCCCGTGCAAAGGTGAACAGTGCCCACGCAAAGGTGAATAGTGCCCTCACAAAGGTGAATAGTGTTCGCGTAAAGGTGAATAGTGCCCGCGTAAAGGTGAACAGTGCCCGCACAACGGATGAACAGTGCCCACGCAAAGGTGAATAGTGCCCCCACAATAGATGAACAGTGCCCGCGCAGAGGTGAATAGTGCCCACGTAACGGATGAACAGTGCCTGCGCAAAGGTGAACAGTGTCCATACAACGATGAACAATGTTTGCCAAAGGTGAATAGTGCCCACACAACGGTGAATAGTGCCCGCGCAAAGATGAATACTGTTCACCTTTGCGTGGACACTATTCATTGTTGCGCGGGCACTATTTACCATTGTGCAGGCACTGTTCACCTTTGCGAGGACACTATTTTGTTCACCTTTGCCCGGACACTATTCACCTTTGCATGGGCACTGTTCATTCGTTGCATGGGCACATTCACCTCTACATGGGCACTGTTCATCCGTTGCGGGGCACTATTCACCTTTACGCGGGCACTGTTCATCTTTTGCACGGGCACTGTTCACCTTTGCACAGGCAGTATTCACCTTTGCGTAAACACTATTCATCGTTGCGCTGACACTATTCATCATTGCGTAGACACTGTTCACCGTTGCGCGGACACTGTTCACCATTGCGTGGATTTCGCTATGCAGATTTCATTACGCGAGATCCATTATGCGAAACATGTGTTATGTGTAGCACACCCCCTCCAACGCACAACACTTTGGATGGACGAATTCCTCCACCTTCTCCCTACTTCTCTCCCTCTTGTCTCCTCTTGTCTGTCCCCTTCAAATGAGGAATGGGAGGGGTATTTATAGACCTCCCTAGCTCTTTCCTTCCTTAAATAATGGTGATCACCACCACTTCTCCTTAAGGTAATAACCAACCTCCTTTCTTAACCAGTGGTGTCCACCAAGCCCTTCTTTAACATAAGCCTTCTCCATGTCTAGTTTAATAATGATGTTCCCTCCAATGATTTTCCGATCTATGTCGAAAGCCATTTCTGATACAATAGAAATGCTTTCAGAAATGGATCTATCCTTTATGAAAGCACTTTGTTCCTTAGATATGATTGATGGTAGAATGTTAGACAGTCTGGAAGTAATGACCTTGGAAAAGATCTGCACCATGGAATTCTCTGATCAATGCAATGGAATATTTTTTTTGTACCTCAACAGGGACTAAAAAAGTTTTCAAGATTTTGAGTCGAGCACTACACGACTAGTCGAGACTGTTCACTCGACTGGTCGAGTAGTGTCCACAACTGGTTGAGCCACAACAAAAAAAAAAAATTCTTAAAAATTCTCAACAAATCTTGGACTGGTCAAGAAACACTTTGGACTAGTCGAACCAGTGCTTGGACTAGTCGAACAAAGGCTAGGACTAGTCAAAGAAAGACCAATAAACTTATACATTGACCCAAATTCAATATGTAATAAATATGACATAACCTATGGTCAATCTAGGGTCATTCATACCTTTATTGTGAGTTTGAAACATCAAAACATTGATTACTTGAAGTACATGAAGCTTGTCCTTGAAGTCTTGAACTTGAGCTAGACTTAAGGTAGTGATCTTGAACTTTAGCTTGAGCTTCGAACTTCTGTTCTTGTACTTAAGCTTGTAGTCTTGAATTTTGTCAACGATCTTCAACTTGAATATACAAAAAAGTTCGATAATGACGTGGACAACTTAAAATGTATGAAGATGATCCTTCCAACTTATCAAAACATGATGCAGATTCTAAATGGTTTAACACAAAAAAGTTTGACAAATTCGGGTGCTGGATTTCCAATCTAGCACTTACATTATTCCTTTGTTGTATCTAGAAATATAATCCCCTTTATTGGGTTGGCCAGCAAACATCAAAGCCTGTAGTGACAGCCCCATTGGTAGGGCTGTCCAACAGCTAATCTAACTTATTTAGTTCGATTATGGATAGCCAACAGTAGTTAGACTACATGGGACGCTTATTCCCAATGTCATGTGTTCCGCAACTCATTTGAACAGGGCAAATTAGCTCACCAGCTAACCAGCCATGTGTGTTAACCATGTATAGTCACTCCTGCCTGAACCTGAAGCACCTCATACCTTTGAAAGGCCTACTGATAACCGTTAGTAATTCGATCCCACTAAGACTCATGAGCCAGGCATGGTGAAATAGGACACCATGTTCGAGCTGTCGGCCTACGCTGGGGTGAGAAGCCTCCCTATAGTCACCAGTGAGTAACCAAGTCTCAGGAGCCGGGCATAGTGGAATGAGACACTGTGTCTGTGTTGTCAGCCTACGCTAGGGAAATGAGCCTCCCCGTAGTGGCTAGCGAGCATAGGAGGTGACAGGTCCTTGTTCGAACGCCCCCATCAAATTATTTGGGCCGATGGTTGCATGTTAGAGTACCATTCGAACAACCCGGGTATGAATGGAATTGGTTATGTGACAAGCCCACACCTCGGAACTGGGTGATCATACTCGGTGTTTGGGTGACTATCCATACCAAGTTGATCCTCATAGCTTTTAGTATCATGCCTTACCTTTAAAACTATAAATTTGTGAGACAGATGGATGATACCTAAATTTAGATCATGTATCGCAGGCTCAGAGCCGCTATGGCTGCTCTGGGCCAAGTGATCTGGATAAGGCTATTGATTAAATAGAGGTGTTTTAGCTTCCCCAATCTTGCTGGATAAACAGACTTAATTAAATATTTAGCTAACATGAATATTCATGGCATTGCACTAGCATAGTTTGGCTACTTGGCAGTCGAGGTCGCATTAAGGGAGTGTTAGGCATTGCAAACATAAGATGTTGTTGCTTGAGGGAGGGAATGCATCATATCATAATAACATGTATATGCATTAAAAAGAGTAGCTAGGAACTTTGTGTTTGATGAATTTCATTAATTGCGCCTATGAAATTGATAACATGTGTAACTTATTGCTAATGGAACCCACCGAGTTGATCACTCACTCCCATTCTGGGACGGTGTTTTAAAACAACAACCAGACACTTTCATAGATGTAGGTACTAGGAATCCGATGCGCTGGATGAGGCAACCATAGACTTGGGGGAGGAGCCCTCCTATTACCAGCTCCTAGGTGAGCCTCTGTGGTTGTCCTATGGCCAGCAATGGGGTCATAAGGTAGGGTTATTTTTGTATATTTCTGCACATTTGTGTTTTTTTAAAATCATAAACTTTCCTCAATTGTAGTCCTGTACTCTGGATAGACATATTTCACTGGTCAACTGATTTACTTGCGCTATGCAGATTTCATTACGCGAGATCCATTATGCGAAACATGTGTTATGTGTAGCACACCCCCTCCAACGCACAACACTTTGGATGGACGAATTCCTCCACCTTCTCCCTACTTCTCTCCCTCTTGTCTCCTCTTGTCTGTCCCCTTCAAATGAGGAATGGGAGGGGTATTTATAGACCTCCCTAGCTCTTTCCTTCCTTAAATAATGGTGATCACCACCACTTCTCCTTAAGGTAATAACCAACCTCCTTTCTTAACCAGTGGTGTCCACCAAGCCCTTCTTTAAATGGTGGTGATCACCAACTTCTTCTTTAATACAAGGCATTGTCCATCCATTCTCTTTTTACCAAAATACCCTAGATCACTCATTTTTACCAAAATAACGCCGGATGCTGATTTTTACCAAAATAACCAGGTGCTGATTTTTACCAAAATACCCCCAGATGCTGATTTTTACCAAAATACCCAGAATACTCCCGAATGCTGATTTTTACCAAAATATCCAAAATACCCCCAGATGTTGATTTTTACCAAAATACGGAGTGAATGACCCCGGGAAATATCTACACCATGGAATTCTCTGATCAATGCAATGGAATATTTTTTTTGTACCTCAACAGGGACCAAAAAAGTTTTCTAGATTTTGAGTCGAGCACTACACGACTGGTCGAGACTGTTCACTCGACTGGTCGAGTAGTGTCCACAACTGGTTGAGCCACAACAAAAAAAAATTCTTAAAAATTCTCAACAAATCTTGGACTGGTCAAGAAACACATTGGACTAGTCGAACCAGTGCTTGGACTAGTCGAACAAAGGCTAGGACTAGTCGAAGGAAGACCAATAAACTTATACATTGACCCAAATTCAATATGTAATAAATATGACATAACCTATGGTCAATCTAGGGTCATTCATACCTTTATTGTGAGTTTGAAACATTAAAACATTGATTACTTGAAGTACATGAAGCTTGTCCTTGAAGTCTTGAACTTGAGCTAGACTTAAGGTAGTGATCTTGAACTTTAGCTTGAGCTTCGAACTTCTGTTCTTGTACTTAAGCTTGTAGTCTTGAATTTTGTCAACGATCTTCAACTTGAATATACAAAATAGTTCGATAATGACGTGGACAACTTAAAATGTATGAAGATGATCTTTCCAACTTATCAAAACATGATGCAGATTCTAAATGGTTTAACACAAAAAAGTTTGACAAATTCGGGTGCTGGATTTCCAATCTAGCACTTACATTATTCCTTTGTTGTATCTAGAAATACAATCCCCTTTATTGGGTTGGCCAGCAAACATCAAAGCCTGTAGTGACAGCCCCATTGGTAGGGCTGTCCAACAGCTAATCTAACCTATTTAGTTCGATTATGGATAGCCAACAGTAGTTAGACTACATGGGACGCTCATTCCCAATGTCATGTGTTCCGTAACTCATTTGAATGGGGCAAAGTAGCTCACCAGCTAACCAGCCATGTGTGTTAACCATGTATAGTCACTCCTGCCTAAACCTGAAGCACCTCATACCTTTGAAAAGCCTACTGATAACCATTAGTAATTCGATCCCACTAAGACTCATGAGCCAGGCATGGTGAAATGGGACACCGTGTTCCAGTTGTCGGCCTACGCTGGGGTGAGAAGCCTCCCTATAGTCACCAGTGAGTAACCAAGTCTCAGGAGCCGGGCATAGTGGAATGAGACACTGTGTCTGTGTTGTCAGCCTACGCTGGGGAAATGAGCCTCCCCGTAGTGACTAGCGAGCATAGGAGGTGACAGGTCCTTGTTCGAACGCCCCCATCAAATTATTCGGGCCGATGGTTGCATGTTAGAGTACCATTCGAACAACCCGGGTATGAATGGAATTGGTTATGTGACAAGCCCGCACCTCGGAACTGGGTGATCATACTCGGTGTTTGGGTGACTATCCATACCAAGTTGATCCTCATAGCTTTTAGTATCATGCCTTACCTTTAAAACTATAAATTTGTGAGACAGATGGATGATACCTAAATTAAGATCATGTATCGCAGGCTCAGAGCCGCTATGGCTGCTCTGGGCCAAGTGATCTAGATAAGGCTATTAATTAAATAGAGGTGTTTTAGCTTCCCCAATCTTGCTGGATAAACAGACTTAATTAAATATTTAGCTAACATGAATATTCATGGCATTGCACTGGCATAGTTTGGCTACTCGGCAGTCGAGGTCACATTAAGGGAGTGTTAGGCATTGCAAACATAAGATGTTGTTGCTTGAGGGAGGGAATGCATCATATTATAATAACATGTATATGCATTAAAAAGAGTAGCTAGGAACTTTGTGTTTGATGATTTTCATTAATTGCGCCTATGGAATTGATAACATGTGTAACTTATTGCTAATGGAACCCACCGAGTTGATCACTCACTCCCATTCTGGGACGGTGTTTTAAAACAACAACCAGACACTTTCATAGATGCAGGTACTAGGAATCCGATGCGCTGGATGAGGCGACCATAGACTTGGGGGAGGAGCCCTCCTATTACCAGCTCCTGGGTGGGCCTCTGTGGTTGTCCTAGGGCCAGCAATGGGGTCATAAGGTAGGGTTATTTTTGTATATTTCTGCACATTTGTGTTTTTTTGAAATCGTAAACTTTCCTCAATTGTAGTCCTGTACTCTGGATAGACATATTTCACTGGTCAACTGATTTACTTGCATTAAAATTTATGTTTATTCCAGGGTATATCGCATAGTCTATTTTAATTCTACGAACTACTTAAATGCCAAGTGAAACGAATTGTAAAATCCCGCTGCTGCAAAACATAAGTGGCGCCCAGGATGTTGGGAGTCGAGTATATACTCAGCCCCTGAAATCTGGGGTGTTACAATGTGCACTGCAAATAAAACCCTGAGTGTCGATGTCAAGCCCCAAATTCGAAAACCAGGCTCACAAAATTTTTGATTGCCGAATCTAGTGTCGACACCCTCCGTAGTACCACATTATCAGCTCCCAGCGCCCATACACCAGATTCCGATCTTGGGATCCTACAAGGAAGATTTTTCAACGTGCATTTATCTCGTAAGAAGCATAACCATAAGTTTACCCAAATCACAAAGGTAACATCATCATCACATATCCACTAATATAAACAGTTGAATACAGTGCTAAAAGGAAATACATATATTGAAAATCAAAGCTCTAGAAGACCGCTATATGCTCTAAGCTTAATGTTGCTGTGACCTAATGCCACCTGCACGCATCTATCGTGCATAAACTTATAGAAAGCTTAGAGGGTGGTGAAAGTGTGTGCACAAGGTAAGTGCCAAGTATGCAATATCAGAACAATGCGGAAACATGCTGGTAAGTCAAATATCAAATACTGAGGATACAATGCAATATGCCAATCCTGACGAGTCCACGAATACCGTCAGCCGTATCTAAGCTATATAAATGTAGAAACATAGCAACCCAGAATGTCCTATGCTGTGGGTGTAATGCAATATGCAGATCATGGCAAGTCCATAATATCATCAACCTTATTCAGGCTATGTAATACAAAAGCATAGTAAACCAATGCTATATGCTGAGGATGCAATACAATATGTGGTTCGAAAGAAATGACCAAGTTAGAGTGTGAAATTGGGATGATAGTATGTGGTATTGCAAACTATGGGGTCCATCACAAGGGACTTCTATCCAAACTAGTCACATACCTAAATTTGGATAGCTAGACTCAATGTGGTAAACTCCTGATCTCAGGTTGGTCGCGCGCCCCAACCGAAATCCTAGCCACTATAAAGGTACACATGATGACTTGATTGTGCACCACTAGCCTGAGTGGATAATGAATGAATGAATCAATCAAATGCTGAGTACGCAACTCCTGCTCAGTAAGTCCACATATCAGTATAGCTCATCTCTGGGATATCTGTAAGTGCTATAGTTTATATCCCTGTTTGTTGTCAAATTTATGGTGCCAAAATCACTATTATGTTATATATAACCTGCTTAAGTGAAGCTCTCTCAAGGATCAACATTCATGACTCCATGACCAAGCTAAGCTCATAACAAGCAAAGCTCACATGACAAGACTCAAGCTGCAAGACTTCAAGAAGAGTTCAAAGCAGTTAATACACTTTCAAGATTAAGCTACATCAAGGTTTGATCTACATCAAGATTACAAGGCTCATACTTCAAGGTCTCAAGTTCCGAATGTTTCAATGTCCATACTTCATGTTTGAGGTTTGATTGACCATAGGTTGACCTTAGAAGTAGGTCATTTCGGATACATAAACCGAATGTTTATTTTACATGTGATTGGTCTGTTCTTCGACCAGTCTTAGGTCTTCTTCGACTAGTCTTAGACTTGCTTCGACCAGTCTAAGATATTCCTCGACCAGTCGTAAGTTCGTTACATATTCCGGATAAAATCTGTTAGCCTTCGAATAGTCCAGGAATCTGTTCGACCAGTCGTAGGAACAGTGTCGACTGATCTTCGACCAGTCGTACAACCTTCGACTCGAAGTCCAGCGAAGGTCTACAGGACCTACGACTAGTCGAAGGAAACCTACGACCAGTCGTAGGAGGGCTACGACCGGTCGTAGAACGGTTAAAGTATATCCCGCCGGATTTTTCAAATATATCTCTTGCTCGACTAGTCGAAGAGCACTCTAGACCAGTCGAAGACCCGATCTTCTCACTATAAATAGTGCACGAATCTCAGAAGAAATTATCGATTTAATTATAGTATTCAAGCCAATCTTCGTCGAACTTCTGAGAGATAATTCTGTGCCCCATCTAAGCTAAGTGTGCTTATTTAATATTCTTCTTTTCTTAGCTTTATTTTAATTGATTTTGTTTATGCTATTCCAATCCGATTTGAAAAGAGGAATTATTATTCCCTTTCTTTGGAATCAAAATCAATTAAGGCAAGCCCTATTTGGTTTAATTTAAAATCTATTAGAATTAGAACCATTGTAATCGAGTACTGGACATTGAACTGGACATTCAATCATCTACTTTGATTTGGTTCTACCGGGCTGCTACAATGAAGAAGATTTTCAGGTATTTTACATATTGTAAATTCCTTTCTATTATTTTGGTTTCTTTCAAGATTTGCCAGAAAAATCTTGTTATTTTGGTTATCTGAGGAAAGCCAGGAAAACTCAGAAGTGGGGTTTTTTTTAATTGTGTAAGCCCACATACAAAGACACAATTGTAAGGGTTTTGGGTGAACCTGGGAAAACCTATTTTTAGTGAACGCTAATATCCCTTGTGTGAGGATATTAGGAGTGGAGTAGCTTTTTGTGTGGCTGTTGTTTAACAGTTGATGAACACACAGGCGAACCACTATAAACCCTTGTGTTGTGGTTGATTGTTTTATTCTTCTATTCTTTAATTATTTTGTGGGATGTATGTATGGTGGTGAATGCTGTAATCATTTAATTCAAGCTTTGTGAGAATGTTGTAATAGTGTAGAATTTATTTTCAGCTATTCCTTTATCAGCTTGAATTTCAATTTCTTTTGAAAGTTGTTCCAGCAAGGTTGCCCTGCCATTTTTATGGTGTATGGCTGTCCCTAGAACAATACATTTTTAATTACAAGTTATTTCAATTCAGTTTGTATTTCTTCTTATATTCCTCTTCGATTTGAGACTTGATACAAAGACCTTTCTAGAAATAAGGTTGTCCTACCATAAACTCTGTTTTTAGTGTAAGGTTGTCCTTAGAACAACGTTTGTATCAATCTCTCAAGATCTGAATTTTGAGGTTTCTTTAATTTACTGCATTGTGATTTACTTTGGCTATCATTTTCTTTTTATTTCCGCTATTATAAGTTTTTATTTGGCATTGTCCTATTCACCCCCCCCCCCCTCTAGGACATATAGCTTGGCCTTTTCAATATCACCGAGGTTTAGTACACTCCACAATAGTTGCCGCCTCCCTAGCCACACAACCAGCAAGTGAAAAAGACCTCACTATCAGCCTAACTAGTAGTCTGTTATAGTCCTGTACTCTGGATAGACATATTTCACTGGTCAACTGATTTACTTGCATTAAAATTTATGTTTATTCCAGGGTATATCGCATAGTCTATTTTAATTCTACGAACTACTTAAATGCTAGGTGAAACGAATTGTAAAATCCCACTGCTGTAAAAGATAAGTGGCACCCAGGATGTTGGGAGTTGAGTATGTACTCGGCCCCTGAAATCTGGGGTGTTACAATGTGCACCACAAATAAAACCCTGAGTGTCGATGTCACGCCCCAAACTCGAAAACCAGGCTCACAAAATTTTCGATTGCCGAATCTAGTGCCGACACCCTCCGTAGTACCACATTATCAGCTCCCAGCGCTCATACACCAGATTCCAATCTTGGGATCCTACAAGGAGGATTTTTCAACGTGCATTTATCTCGTAAGAAGCATAACCATAAGTTTACCCAAATCACAAAGGTAACATCATCATCACATATCCACTAATATAAACAGTTGAATACAATGCAGAAAGGGAAATACATGTATCTATAATCAAGCTTCAGAGGTCCGCTCCACGGTTCAATGCTCAATGTTGCTATGACCTAATGCCACCTGCACGCATCTATCGTGCATAAGCTTATAGAAAGCTTAGAGGGTGGTGAAAGTGTGTGCACAAGGTAAGTGCCAAGTATGCAATATTAGAATAATGCGGAAACATGCTGGTAAGTCAAATATCAAATACTGAGGATACAATGCAATATGCCAATCCTGACGAGTCCACGAATACCGTCAGCCGTATCTAAGCTATATAAATGTAGAAACATAGCAACCCAGAATGTCCTATGCTGTGGGTGTAATGCAATATGTAGATCATGGCAAGTCCATAATATCATCAACCTTATTCAGGCTATGTAATACAAAAGCATAGTAAACCAATGCTATATGCTGAGGATGCAATACAATATGTGGTGCGAAAGAAATGAGCAAGTTAGAGTGTGAAATTGGGATGATAGTATGTGGTATCGCAAACTATGGGGTCCATCACAAGGGACTTCTATCCAAACCAGTCACATACCTAAATTTGGATAGCTAGACTCAATGTGGTAAACTCCTGATCTTAGGTTAGTCGCGCGCCCCAACCGAAATCTTGGCCACTATAAAGGTACACATGATGACTTGATTGTGCACCACTAGCCTGAGTGGATAGTGAATGAATGAATCAATCAAATGCTGAGTACGCAACTCCTGCTCAGTAAGTCCACATATCAGTATAGCTCATCTCTGGGATATCACCGAGGTTTAGTACACTCCACAATAGTTGTCGCCTCCCTAGCCACACAACCAGCAAGTGAAAAAGACCTCACTATCAGCCTAACTAGTAGTCTGTTAATACCTACCCAGCTCATCCATAGTGGACCCATTTACGAGCTGGTCATACTCAGCCTAGCTTACAGCCCCCTCACTTGGGTGGATAAGGCCACACCCCCTTCCAACTAACCACGACATAGTAGGAGATGTCACATACTAGTATTTGGCACTCGGGCACTCATGTATCCACTCGGTCTAAACGTCGGGGTATCCTCCGGTACCAAGAGAATTCTAAGACTTTCACCCAAGGACATCCTATGTGCCCACAGTGCTAGAACCAAATATTTTCAGTATCCCATCTGGCCATCCATGATGAACCTGTAGAGGCCACAACCCTTATATCGTTAGGGCACCAAGTGATCATGTCATACAAATACAAGATGCATGAGTCATACAGTCCAATCATGCATCAATCCTGCGCATACTATGCGCTCATGTGGAACGACTCTGCCTTTCAGGGAGTCCCATAAACAACCTACCCTATGGCATATGTAACGTTCAATCACATCTCATAACAAACATACGGATGATGTGTATGGGCATGTATCATGATGCTATGATGTCACATACTCATAATCAGTATCGATAACTGATATCGATAATTGGCATCAATAATCAGCCGTGATAATCAGCCTAACAGAGGGCCTAAGGGAAGGTCACAATGTGGACATTTAACCAATATTGCTCCCAAGGAGTGGCCCACATAGAGCCTAACATATAGTGGGCCCATGGCCTCACACAAGGACCTCATACATAACATAATAGGCCACATACAATCTCAATGGGCCTCATACAATCATAATGGGCCTTATACAATCACGATGGGCCTTACACAAGGGCCTCATACATCGCAATGGGCCTCATCACATGGGCTTCGCATACTCATTACAATGGGCCACATCACATGGGCCTCATCCACATTACAATGGGCCGCATCACATGGGCCTAATATGCATCAAGTGGGCCACATCGTATGGGCCTAATATACATCACAATGGGTTGCACCCAATGGGCCACATATACCTCATACTAGGCCTCACATAAGGGCCCCATACACAACATAATGGGCCTCTCATACATCAAGTGGGCCGCATCACATGGGCCGCACCAATGGGCCTCATATACATCAAGTGGGCCGCATCATATGGGCCATACCAATGGGCCTCATATACATCAAGTGGGCCGCATCACATGGGTTGCACCAATAGGCCTCATGTACATCAAGTGGGTCACATCACATGGGCCGCACCAATGGGCCTCATATACATCAAGTGGGCCGCATCACATGGGCCATACCAATGGGTCTCATATATATCAAGTGGGCCGCATCACATGGGTTGCACCAATGGGCCTCATGTACATCAAGTGGGTCACATCACATGGGCCACACCAATGGGCCTCATATACATCAAGTGGGCAGCATCACATCGGCCACACTAATGGGCCTCATATACATCAAGTGGGTCGTATCACATGGGCTTCACATACTCATTACAATGAGCCACATCACATGGGCCACACCATCTACACCATTCATCTATTTTAGAGATCTTTTTAAAGCATTACCAAAAAAATGAATCACATCGGAAGATCATCTGGACCATACCACAAATAATAGTGGAGATAATGATTTCCACCATAAGAATTACCAGGGCCCACCATAACGTTTATTTTCCATCTAATCTTCTCGTATGGTCACAAAGACCTGAATCAAGAGGGAAAACAAATTTCACATTGATCCAGAACGTCTGTGACCCCAAACGGTTCAATGGTAGACATTTAATCCCTCACTGATTTGCAGTGTGGTCCACCTGATAGACGGTTATCTTACTTTTAGTCTCATGCCTTAAGACGAGCTCGTACAGTGGATGGACGGTTTGGATCTAACACATAACTCATGATCAGGCGCACACACGCTGATGTCACTACAACAATTATGTAGCTCGTGTGACCTAGCAGATGGATGGTTGGATGAAACACATCCATCAAGGTGGGCCCGGCAGATGGATGGCGTGGACATAAAATTCATACATCATGGTACACCCTATGCAGTAGCATCCAACGGACAATGTAAATAAAACAAATACATTACTAAGGACCCCACCATCTAGATGGATGGTGGGAATAGATACATATATCATGGTGGGTCACACCATCCCACATGCAGGGACGGTGTGAATGTGATCAGACCTATAAAACTTGTTGATTCAATATAGCAACTATATAATGGGAGTGAGGTACTCCAGCCAATCAGCTTCCCACCATCCAGACAACGTGGCAGGTGGGTGTCACACGTGCATCACAGCGGGCCCCACCGTCCAGCTTATCTGGACTGCAAAGATAGAACACATACATCACGAGGGCCTCACAGCGTCCAACCTGCTATGTCACTACAATGGGCCAACCTGTTCTGTCCTGCTGGACAGACGTATAGAATATATAGCACATATATCTGGTGGGCCCCACCCTCACACGTGTAGGGTGGGTCCCATGCCCTCAAAACGAATAGGCAAAGTGAATGTTCAAATACATCATGGTGGACCCCCACCTGTCACCGTCTAGGAATGGACGGTGTGATATACATCATACGGTGAGTCCCACCGTCCAGCAAACTGAACGGTGTGGATAGAATCATACATCAAGGTGGACCCCACGTCTTTATTAGAATATGTAGGCATTCCACATACATCAAGGTGGGCCACATGGAAGGGGTCATGTCCCAGTAAGGGATGGACGGTTAGGATAAAACCCATACACCACTCCCATCATTGGATTTCCATCATCCAGACAGTGGATGGTGTGGATATATAAATCATGGCAGGCCCCACGTGGTGGGGATACAATACATATATCAGGCTAGGATGGAAGATGGGGGGGAATGGATAAACTACATTCATCATGGTGGGCTGTGAAGTATGGAAGAGAGAGAGAGAGAGAGAGAGAGAGAGAGAGAAGACGGTTAAGGGAGGGACCCCGCCACTATGGGCCCCTCTTAAATCACAACACATATCAAAGTGGGTTCCATAATAAGTGGGCCCATCATAAAAATTAAGATCCTACACTACGATCACCCACCAATTTCGCTCATTGGACTCCTAAACTCCAAGGCTTTTCTTTTGATGGAAGTTGATGAAGGTTGGATAGCTAGGATGGGAGATTGGGGGTAGGAACTGGGCCACACTAGGCTCCTCTCTTTTTTCTCCTTAGCTTGGACAGTTGCTCTTTTATTTGCTTGGGAGTGAAGAGAGAAATGAGAGAGAGGGAGAGTGATGTAAGGAGAGAGGGATGGGTGTGATGGGTGAGTGATGGGTGTACTTGACTTGAGAGTTGACTTTGATTGAGATAAGGATGGGTGAGTGATAGATGTGTACTTGTTGTACTTGACTTAAGATTGATTGATTGATTTAATGTTTGGTAGAGATTCTCTTGGGTTTTACAAGGCGCAGTGTTTTACTTGAAATAAATATGGGCCCACAACTCCTGGCCTGCGTATCGCATCAGTGTGTAAGATGCAGCATTGGAACTGCAGCGACAGTGCGGTCGTTAAGGTACAAGTCTCAGGTCGAACTGACTCAGATATACGGGATGCGACTTAGGGTTGCAAGCAAATGCCAGTTACAGGTTGCAGATTGACGAAATTTGACAGGGAGGATCGTGAAGGTATATGGAGTGGTACGGGCTAAGATACGGGCCTCACAGTCGACACCGTTATCTCAGCCCTTTAAGGGAAGGTCATGAGAAAGTTAAATGGCGACATGGGGACATTTTTCGATGCACTGATTAAGAAATGCAGGAATTTTGAGCGAGGTACAAGATCTTCAACATCTAGATCCAAATCCAAGGACAAGGGTAAAGGAAAAATAAAGTGCTAGAACTGTGGGATGTCTGGACATATGAAGAAGGATTGTACCAATCCTAAAGCGAAGAAAGAAAATTCAGCAGCTTCTTCCAAGGAGGTCAATGTTATCATATCTGATAAAAAGACAAGTGGTGGTAATGTACTGTTTGTGTCCATGATTGGACACTTGCACAATAATCATAAAAATGAATGGATCCTTGACACAGGAGCATCATATCACATGACTCCTCATCAGAGTTAGTTCGCCAGTTATAGAGAGTAGACAGGTTTTTATGGGCAATGACAATGCTTGTAATGTTGTGGCTATTGGTATGGTGAGCATCAAGATGTTTGATGGGATGGAGAATACCTTGACTGATGTCATGCATGTTCCTGATATGAAGAAAAGTCTGATTTCTCTTGGTGCACTCGAGGCTATAGGGTGCAACTTCACTGGTATTGATAGTATCCTTAAAGTTTTAAAGGGGACACTCATAGTTATGAGAACCCAAAGGTGCGAAAACCTTTATAGGTTGATTGGGAGAACTTCAGCAAGTGGAGTGGTAGCAGCTATTGCAGATTTCACATCTGTACATATGTGGCATGCTCGTCTGGGCCACATGAGTGAGCGGGGCATAAAGGTACTATTTAATCATTGTTTAATTCCAACTTTTAAGAATTTTGTTTAGATATATGCGAGCATTACATATATAGAAAACAATTTAGATTATCTTTTAAATCTATAAAACATGTATGTAAGGAAGTGCTTAATTATGTGTACTCTAACGTATAGGGGCCATCGCCAGAAGTTTCTGTTAGGGGGTCGTCATGGTTTCTTGAAAAGGCCGAGCTAAGAGTCCTAGAGGGGGGGTGAGTAAGACTGTGCCAAATTAAAATTCAAATGTGGAATTTAAACAAATATAAATAATTATAGCAATTAAATAATCCCACAATGCAGAAATGAATAACAACCTCAATTGTACAAGTATTGAGAGGTCGATATAGATGTGGTTCTAAGGACAACCTTACACTAAACACTAATGGCTTATTGTAAGACAACCTGATTCCTAAAATGGTCTGTGTATTAAAATCTCAAACCAATATAGAGGAACAAAGAATAAAATAGCAAAGAAGGAAACTAAGCTATTACAACATTCCCACACATACATAAAAAGATTACAACATTCTTCACAAATGCGTAAAGGGAAATTACAATAACCATAAAATGAAATAATTAAATAATCACTATAAGTCCAGAAATTATAGTGGTTCAATTGTGTGTACACCAACTGTTTAGAAAAATAGCCACACAACTACTCCACTCCTAATATCCTCACACAGTGGATATTAGCGTTCACTATGAAATAGGTTTTTCAAGGTTCACCTAAAACCCTCACAATTGTGTCTTTTAAGTAGGCTTACACAATTCAAAAACCCCACACTCTGAGTTTTCTGGATCACCTCAGACAAACCAAAAGAAAGAGATTTTTCTGGCACAATCTCAAAGAAACCAAAAGAATAATTGATTTACAAAACTGTAAAATACTTATCTGGATATTCTCCTTTGTTGCAACCTGATAGAACCAATTCGGAGTAGAAGTTCAATGTAGATGTTCAATGTTCACACTCACTTATGAAATGGTTTTAAGTTCTAAATTGATTTTCGATTAAATCACCTTGGGCTAGCTTGATTTGATTTTCATTCCAAGAAATGGAAAAACTTCAATCCCTTTTTCAAATAAAATTGGAATGTAGAATACAAAATCAAATGCAAAAAGCTAATAAAAGAGAATATAAAATGAGAACTAAATAGCTTAAGAATATCACTAACTTAACTCTTAGAGCGGTGTCTTGATTTTGCTTGAATTGGATATCAAACTCTAAAAATCATGCTCTATTTATAGGTGCAGAAATCATTACTTCGATTGGCCTAGAGGACAGCTCGACTGGTCGAAGGACCAACAAACTTTTAAAAATTTGGGCATGATAAGATCAGACTGTTCCATGACTGGTTGAAGGGCCTACTCGACCAGTCGAGTGGCCTCCATGACCAATCAAGTCCTGCCCACAACTGGTCGTGTGGGACTTTTTAGTTGATGGACTTTGAGTCGATCCTTCAGGACTGGTCAAGCACTGTTCACTTAACTGGTTGAGCAGTCTCCAGGACTGGTCGAGGCAATTACAAAAAATCCTGAAAATTAGTAACAAGCTTAGGACTGGTCGAGCCAGTACTAGGACTAGTCGAACATAGTCTAAGACTAGTCGAAAAACAGACTATGCACTTATAAAGTGACCCAATTAAATTATGTATTCAAAATGACCTATCCTATGGTTAATCTAGGGTCATTCATACCTTATAAGTGATATATGAACATTAAATCTTCTTTTGCTTCAATTGATAGTTATTAAAGTTCATGAAGGTTGAGATCTTGAGCTTTGAGTACCACGGTAAAGACTATTATCTTGCCTTTAGATGTAGCTTTGGAACCTTGAACTTTGAAGCTTGAAGGAGTGAACTATCCCATGGTATTGTACTTGAGCATGTATATCTCTTGATCTTGCATTTGAAGTTCTTGAGGTAAAGACCCTTCTTCTTGTACATGAGATGCACAGTCTTGAAAATGTAAATGCGCTACACAAGACACAGATTCCAATAGGTTTTGGCACTACAAAATTTGACAATCATAGGATCTAGAAAACATAGCACTTACAATCTCCCCCTTTGTCAAATTTGTGACAAAACACACTTCATTAAAATAACATAAGCATTACACGTACAATAAAGAATCATGCACCATATATGTAGAAGAAAGAATTATGCTCTGGTTACAACGACCAGAATAAGCCAATATGCATCAACATCAATACTCCACATCAACATCAAAAAAATTGAAATATGGCTACTATCTACAATTCCACAAGCATGAGCTGAACATAATAAAATTCTCCCCCTTTTTGTCACAACATGACAAAGGAAGGAACCAATAAATGAGAATGGAAATAGATAAATAAGGAAGTAACTAGAAGAGTAATGAAAAAGAAGTTCATATAAGATCAAGATTACCAAGTACTTAGAACCATAAGAAAGCATGTTCAAGCATGTCCAAGCCCATAAAACAAAAGAAATTCAAGTATCTTAAAAGTTATTACAAACCACATATTAAAAACTAATCTGAACCTGATGAAGGAGCAGGTATGGTAGGATCAATTTGATGAAGTCCCCTGTTGATGCGCTTCAGATACCTGTGCATATATTTAAATTGCAAGTCATGGGACACATTCATATTTTCAACCTTCTCCTCAAGTGAGCGCAAACACGCATCAAAGTCAGATGGCTGATAATCAGGATCATCTGCAGAATCAGATTTAATTTTGTCAAAAATTTCATCCATATTGATGTCATCTGGAGGCAAACCACCCTCCTCTTCATTTACGACATCAGCTCCACCAGCACCCACATTGACTTGGCCTGGGGCCAGCTTCAAATTCATCATGTTAATATTTGAGTTGTTGAATGGTAGGTGGTGAATGGGAGCTTCTCTAACAGGCATAGCCACTAAGTTATGGGTCGCCAACACAGTCATAAGATAAGTGAAGGGAATGTCACTGTGTCCTGGATGGAGATAGAATTGCATGATGCAATGACAAATCAAGGAAGAAAGACATACAAAAGTTCCAGAAATGATGGAATGAAGAATACAAACCATGAACATAGTGAGTTCAGTTTTGTTACCAGAATGAGATAAACATTTGAAATGAAAATCCTATGAAGGATTCTATATCTGGGTAACAAAAACTTGGAGGCAAGCACATTTCCAGCAGTATTCCATTCCGCATCTATATTGCATAAATCTCTAGTAACCATTCGCTTCTCTATTTCAGATGGTTTCGCCACTAGAGTGATAATGGGAATACCTTCAACATTGACAGGAAATCCCTTAATCCAGAGATAAGATGTCGGTCTACATCAATTAGACCTTCTTTAGTCGTTATAGTAAAGGTCAGATTTTTAGTAAAAAAATCAGTAATGCAAGCATACATAGCCTGCACAATGGAGCGGTATGCTGGTCCACACCAATGTAGTATGTTATCCCATCCTACAGACTGAAAGAGAGGAAGGATATCAAACAGAGTCAAATGATCAACATTAACGGGTCGTTCTCCTATAACATTTCACAACCGAATATCCCGCACATAAGTGGGATCATCTTCGGGCAACCGAAGGTGGCGCACTGTGATAAGAGTCGACCTAGAAGTAGAGGGACCATGAGATCCCTTTTTTCTAGTTCTACCTTCCATTTGCAATAAAGAAAGCAAGGAGTAAAGAGATTGCAAAAGAGGTAGAGTGGGTTTCTAATTGTAATGACCTGAAAATTTCCATGCTAAGACCCGAGTACTACCTCTATTTTCCTTAGAAGCTATTTGTGGGTTAATTAGCGCTTAAACTCAATTGCTTGTGAAATTAGCATCAATCACTTTAAATTTGATTTGCAGGATTCAAAACCTGTAGAATCGTTAGCGCTATGTTACTCTGAAATCTGGGATTCAACGCTAAATCCAGTTGCTCTTGGGAATTTTTAGAAGCTTTGGATCGGACCTGGACCGTGCGTCATAAGTCTGATAGCGATGATCTTAGACAGTTATGGTCACCATGTTGGACTTGACCATCACCTCAAAAATCAAGTCCAGATGATGTCCTCGGTCGATTTGATTGAGTCCGGAGTGAAGAGTGTGAGAACAATGAGAAATTAAATATGATTTTATGAAATTTGAGTCGTGTTGCTTGCGCGATGATTTTAAGCAATCTAACCGTTGGATTCTAACCCAATTTCACCCTCAGATCAGGGAAGGTGGCCCAGGCAGTTCATTATGCTTGTGGACCTGATCGAGTTTCGGTGACCGTTGAATTGAGTGTGGTTTGCCACGGCTGATCTGTGAAGCTAATCGGTACAAAAACTCAGCCTGACCTAGATCCATGGTCAGTGAGCTTAAGTCCGACCGCACGTGGAAACAGGACCACTAGAAGTGCTCTGTTGGATCGAGAGAGGCCTGATTTGGTTATAACCTAAGTATACCTTGGCCATGGGGCTATTCTCATCAATGTTAGGCCTATATAAAGACCTTAAAACCCTCACTCTCTTTTCCATACGAATTTCCTAACCCTAGCTAAGAAAGAGAGAGGAAAAGAGAGAGAGTGAGAGAGAAGTTGGTGAATCATCTTTAGATTCTTTCCTGTTACTCTACATCCTTAAACCATCACTTTTGAATCGTTATTCTGGCAATTCTAAGTTCATCCTTGGGTAAGTTAATCTAACCCTAATCTGTTTTAGAGCTTAGAATAGTCTATGTGTTGATGTAGCTCATTTCTATTCTTGCCTTGGGTTATCTAGTCGTCGTTGACGAAGACATATCGTCTGAATCAGTTCGGTGCGCTTTTTCTGATTTAAGGTGTGAACTATATTCGTATAGGTTATAGTTTTCAAGGCTTTCAATGTCAGTTAATGGTTTATTCTTGTTGTGGGTGCAATTTCACATGCCAAATACTATGTTTATTTTGCGTTCCTGATATGTATGTGTTAAATTGAGATTTGAGTATTCTATGTATATGTAGGAAGTATCGTATACGTATAAATTATGAACATGTGTTTGCCATGATTATTTGTTGTGTATTTGTGCTAATTGTATGTGTGTCAACTCCTTGGCAAAAGGAATTGTCAAAATGCGTGTATTCTAACATACGTCATGTATGTTGAACTATGTAGTCTAAGTGTTTGTAGAAATGTCTGAATGGTTTAAAGTGCAACATATTATCCTATTTGCGGGCGTTGAGAAGTGATTCTCAACTCTCCTATTGGTGTGTATGATTTCTTACATTCAATTTACATTCTTTGTTCTCTAAGTTCAAGCATTACTTATGTTGAAATCCATATTAAGTGATATTCTTTAAATGCTCACATACTATGTGATTTGAATTATTGTTCCATTACTATTCTAAATTAATTCTAAATTGTTGATATGAATATCTGTTGTAGTGGAATGTGTTTGGGACTAGGAAATAACCCAAAAAATTGGTAATCAGCCTTGGGTTCGTGGCTGAGGTTGCTTTTGCCACGAAAGACGTGATTTGACGAACCCGAGTCGTATTAGAGTTGTCGGCAGTGGTTTGGCCACACGGAGTGTTTGCGCACTCTATGTCGTTCAACCCAACGTGCACTCGTGCTAATCGAGTTCGTCAAGTAACCCGATTGTCCGATGTATGTTCACCATGTATGGACGTTATTGTTTAAATCTAGGGTACCAAACTTACCAGTGTAAATTTTGTTAACCATTGTACCTTGATCCGTTAAGACTCATGAGCCGGACATGGTGGTATGGGACACCGTGGTCGAGCTGTCGGCCTACGCTGGGGTGACGAGCCTCCCCGTAGTGACCAGTGAGCATATCAGACTCGTGAGTCGATTATGGTGGTATGGGACGCTATATTCGTGTTGTCGGCCTACATTGATTGGTGACGAGCCCTTTGTAGTGACCTCGAGCATACCTAGATACTGCATTAGGGCGACGAGCCTTAGAGTAACGAAGGTATGACAGGCGTGCATTGATTGGTGACGAGCCCTTTGCAGCGACCTAGAACCATAAGATCGTATGAGATTGCCTAGGACTGATGACCCTAGAATGGATCATTGTGTGGAAATTGATATGAGGAAGGTACCTTAGCTTCCCAATCCTGCTGTATGAAAAGGATTAATAACAACTTGTAATCATGTTCATGCACTGCATTTGCATGTGCGTAGAAGTCGTTGGCACTGCGGGAGGATGTCATGCGTAACTTAAGATGAAGATGCCGAGGGAGTAAGGCGAGGGCATGCATCATTCTCCATACATCCTTGCATTAACAAGAGTAATTAGGACATGTTTGATTGTTTTGCTTTGATTGAATTGATAACATGTTAACCTTTGCTTTATTGTTCCACTGAGTTGATCACTCACTCCCACGTTCTGGGATGGTGCTTAAACACCAACCAGACTCTGTCTTAGATGCAGATATTGATGCGACCCCTGAGGCAGAGCAGGAGTTCGAGGATGATGAGGCTGCATTTTCTTTTATGCAGTTTTCAGGCGGGTTCATATGAGTCATGTCCTGATGTGCGGGAATTTTGGATTTTCTTTTGGAATAGATAATGTCATTTGATACATGTATTTTTGATAGCAACACTTGTAAGTATGACCTGGTATGTATACGTATTTCAGAGACTTGCACATGTACACATATGTTTCTTTAAGTCTTCCGCTTGCGTTCTTCACTTATCCCTGAATTATGTTTGCAGTTTGGCTTAATCTATTCCATGGTTTATGTACTCATACAGACAACATACATCCATCATTAAATATGTTGCATAAGTGATGTTTTGAAACTCGGGAGCTGAGTTATGCTCGACCCCCGAATTTCAGGGCATTACAAGTTGGTATCAGAGCATGAATTGGATTAAACCGGACCTGGGTTATGGTCACACACCGCACGCTGTCGCCACCTTAGTGTAGGAGGGTGCGAGTTTATTGTAGAATTTGTGTATGTGTTTTCGTTGTTTCTATCGGCGAAAGTTTACTAAAAACGATCGTTGAGATCGAGTCTGTACGCACTCCTGATCACACACAGCGATCCAAAAATCTCTTCTAGACTGTCCATTGACGAGTTTAGATGGTTTATTTTCCCATCTTAGCCCTTAAAATGTCACTAAACCAGTGTTTGTATCAGATTCTAACCCGAGTGGCTCGATAGGCGTCGAATCGGACTAAGGAGCCGATCGGGGCATTTTCAAGGGGACCCAGGGGGGACCCACACTATTTTGCACTTAGGGGGCCAGGAGGACCTCGTCCAAATGGCGAGTCATTGCCGGAGTGTCCAAAGACCGGCGATGACCTCGCCGGTTCGGCGAGCCCTCGCCACTCAGCGGGCCAAGCTGGTGGGTCGGGTCGGGCCAACACCGTTGGGGCCTAGTGTGGCCCATTCCTCCATGGTTACATGATATTAGGCCTTTCTAAAACCCCTTTCCTTCATAAACTACCCTCCCAAGCTCTCCTTTTCTTCAAGTTTCTCTCAAAACTCCACCAAAATCCCTCCCCAATCTCCTTCTTCTTCCATTTTCGTGCACACCCAACCAACCCATCTCAAAAATCCATCCCCATTGCTGTTTTCATTTCCTTTTCTTCTCATTTGAGCTCTCAAATCCTCCTTTGGGATCTCAAGTGTGTGGAAGCCTCACCACTCTTCCCATTTCTCCCTTTTCTCTCATTTTCCATGGCCTTGTTTGAGTTTATCATGGCCATATTTTTCATCTCCACCTTTCTCTCTTTGATGAGGAAGAAGAGAGCACCCGTGGATGAAGCCGGGCCTAGCCGCCTAACCCGTGCACGGAGGCCTAGAGGTGCCACCGCGAGCTCGACCGCCACTCGTGAGTTTTAGACCAAGCGGGACCATAATCCTTAAGCTCCCATTGGAAGAATCTTATTGGCGGAGCTATCTCATGGAGTCTATGAAGGCCGTAGGGTCCTTTTTGAGGCTCATGTAGATTTGCGGCTATTTGACGAGTTTCTCTTGTTGGAGCGTCTGGAAGGGGCCGGTTGGTATCCCTTGTTTGAGGGTGAATATCGCACCAATGCGAGCACTGTTCGAGCTTTTTATGCCCTTATTCGTGATCCTTCACTGTAGCCTCTGCAGTTCAAGATTCCTTGTGGAAGCGGTCAGGAGGCCACGGTCAACGTCGCTTTGATATCCCGACTCTTGAATGTGCCGTTAGGTGAGGTGCATGCCAGTGAGAAGAATTTGAGTTTTGCGTGCGAGAGGGATTGCCGCACGCGGCTCCTGTGTGGTCGTCTGGTCGAATGGCAGCCTAATAGAAGCCTTCTAGCTACCAACATGACGGACGACTTCCGCTTGCTTCACCACATGTGCACATTCAATGTATATCCAAAGTGGAGCAACTGTAGCGAGTGTACGCGCCTGATGGTAGATTTTCTATATCAGGTAGGCCAAGGAGAGAAGCTATGTGTGCCAACATACATCTTGCGTCAGATTATCCTTATCGCTCGTTCGAACAGGAGGACCAAATCACTCCCATTTGGCCGCCTCATTTGTAAGCTTGCACATGAGTTTGGCTTCAGGCTTGGGGCAGAAAAGCCGGTACCTGATCACTACATTAATGAGACGACCCTAAATCAGATGGACATTGGGCCTCGTCGACAAGCCTCAGAAAGTGAGGATGAGACAGAGAGCGATGAGGAAGAGAGTTACGGCAAAGGTGGAGCTGAGATTGAAGAAGAAATAGAGCAGGACGAGGAAGAGGTTGAGGCACAGGATACGAGTGAGAGTTCTCCTCCTATGGCACCAGAGCAGAGTGCAGATCAAGTTGTCAGAGATGCCCATATCGCTCGGCTTGAGGAAGGTTAGGCTGTTCTACGCTAGGATATCATGGATCTTCGAAGCCTTGTGAAGCATAAGTTTAAGAAGGTGACTCGAACTCTGAAGTTTATCCTATGTTGTTTGCAGGATAAGGGTGCCCCACCTCCATCTCCTGATTCTGATGAGTAGATGCAGTTGTAGTCGTCCTTTGCTTTGTTTTGTTGTTTGCCATTGTTGGCATAGTAGTTGGAAGTTGTTTGTTGTTTGCAGCTTTAGATGTTTAGTTCACATGCTTTCTCTGTCGTGATTCATGTAATGCTGCAGTTCTTGTATTGCGACAATTTTGTTAAATGGAATGCATGTTGTTTATCGTTGAAGTTGTGCTGTGAATGCTGTGTGGGTGGATTATGTGGATGTTGAATCTTACAGGTTGCATCCTCTGTTGAATGTAGGATATGCCTCCTAAGGGTTCGAAGACTTCGGCCTGTCTCTCTTTGATCGAGTCGCTTATCGGGGTTTCTCCCCTGAGCGATAGCCAGACGGATCCACAGTTGGGCCCGTCTCAAACTGATGCTGGGCCGACACCTGTGATTCCACCTATGGCTCCTCCAGTCACGCCTTCGATTCCTGAGCCGAACTGTGCATCTTCATCTGCTCCGCCTCCTGATAGGTTTGAGCAGATGATGCTGTTGATGCAATAGCAGCAGTAGTAGTTTCTGTCTTCCATGGCTGGCATCTTTGCTCAGTCGGTGGGGGTGACTCCACCTGCTTCACCTATGCACCCATCTAGGGGCGCTAGTGCGAGTGGCACATTTGAGCGATTCCAGCGCTTACGACCTCCCACATTTGCGAGTTCTCATAGACCCGAGGAGGCCGAGTACTGGATTATCGCAGCTCTAAGATGCTGAGGCCGTTGCATTGTTCTGTTCCTATGCGGAGTTGGTGAGCATGTCTCTGCGAGCTGAGCAGGACGGGGACAGGTCGTCCCGTATGCGAGCACCTATGGTTCCCAAACCATGACCTGACTTTCAGAGTGCACCTTTTCTCGACAAGAGGCCGCGGGCTAATTCTCCTCCGAGGCGTTCAGCACCGTTCACTCAGCAGGTACGAGCTAATTTTCATTGTTCGTACTGTAGGAGGATGGGGCATTCAGATCGTACTTGCTTTTCACGTATGCAGGATAGTGGATTTACTCCACCACAGAGGATCAGCCGTCTGATGGCTCAGGTTATATCACCTCCACCTCTTCGTTCAGCGCCAGCTCATCCATCCTTCAGACCTTCTGTACCTAGCTTCAGGCCACTTCAGCGGCCCATGGTTCCTCCGCCGAATCGCCAGCAGCAGGCTCGAGTTCACGCGCTCTCAGCTGAAGCGCCTATGGCTGACTTAGTGCCGAGATCCTTTGAGGTTATTGCTCACATCCAAGGTATTCTCGTTTCTATGTTGGTGGATACAGGGTCCACTACCTCTCTTATATCATATGCGGTAATTAGGCGTTTGAGTTTGGGCACTATCACTATGAAGGGAGTGATGCTCACTACCGCTACAGGGATCTCCTCTGCTATGAACAAGCGTTGTATGGATTGTTTGATTGATCTAGGGAGTGGATCGATTCTTGTTGACCTTTTTGTCGCACCTCTTTACCATTACGATGTCATTATGGGTATGGATTGGCTTACAAGGCTACGGGCAGAGATTGATTGTGAAACTAGGTCGGTGACAATCCATGGACCTGAGGGCGAGACAATTACTTTCCCAGTTCAGGTCAGTTACCCTTTTCATCTTGGTTATTATACTTCTCTGTTGGAGAGTATTGCTGAATCGGCGTTTGAAAGCACGCCTGTAGTTCGGGAGTTTGAAGATGTGTTCGAGTCGATTCCTGGATTACCCCCTCAGCGCGAGATTAATTTTACTATCAATCTCATGCCTGGTGCGGTGCCCATTTCTTTGCCCACCTATCGTATGCCTCTGAGTGAAATGGAGGAATTGAGGAAGCAGATAGATAGCTTGTTGAATTTGGATTTTATTCAGCCTAGTGTGTCTCCTTGGGGAGCACCTGTCCTGTTTGTTAAGAAAAAAGATGGTTCCTTGCGATTATGTATTGCTTATCGCAGGTTGAATCAGGTCACTGTGAAGAATAAGTACCCTTTGCCTAGGATCAATGATTTATTTGATCAGTTGAAGGGGGCACGGTACTTTTCAAAGATTGATCTGCAGTCAGGGTATCACCAGTTACGTGTCAAGAATGAGGACGTGCAGAAGACCGCCTTCAGGACTAGCTTTGACCATTATAAGTTCCTGTTGATGCCGTTCGGTCTTACGAACGCATCGGCCGTGTTCATGGATCTGATGAACAGGGTGTTTCGGCCATTCTTGTTCTGATTCGTCATTGTCTTTATCGATGACATCTCGATATATTCTGCGAGTCGGGAAGAGCACAAGGAGCAGTTAAGAGTGGTCTTGGATACTCGTAGGAAGAATCAGCTTTTCGGGCAGTTCAAGAAATGCAATTTCTGGAAAGAGGAAGTAAGTTCCTAGGACATGTGGTGTCCAAGGAAGGGATAGCTGTCGATCTTGCTAAGGTAGCTGCAGTTCAGGATTGGAAGTAGCCTGGTTCAGTTACTAAGGTGAGAAGCTTTCTGGGTCTGGCAGGCTATTATCGACACTTCATACGAGACTTCTCGAAGATAGCCAGACCGTTGTCTCAGTTGACACGGAAAGATTTGAAGTTTGCTTAGAATGAGAGGGTGGAGATAGCTTTTCAAGAGCTGAAGGACAAGTTGACGTCCACCCTTGTGCTAGTATTGCCAGAGCAAGGGGTTAAGTATACCATATATACTGACGCCTCTCGCGTTGGTATGGGTTGTATCCTTATGCAGAAAGACAGGGTGATTGCTTATGCTTCGAGACAGTTGAGGAAACATGAAGAAAATTACCCTACACACGACCTGAAGTTGGCAACTGTCATTTTTGCATTAAAGCTCTGAAGACATTACCTCTACGGAGAGGAGTTCGAGCTCTTTTGTGACCACAAGAGCCTTAAGTATATTTTCACGTAGCGTGACTTGAATATGAGGCAACACCGATGGATAGAAACATTGAAAGACTTTAAGTTTGATGTTTCTTAGCATCCGGGCAAGGCAAACCTTGTAGCAGACGCTTTGAGTCGCAAGAAGACTATAGAGTTTGCGGCTCTGCTAATGATAGCAAAATGGGACATGTTGGAGTTTGTGCGAGACTTTGAGCAAAAACTTACAGTGGAAGAGCCGTATGAGGTTATCGCACACATTCGTGTACAGCCCCTCATTGACGAGAGGATCGTTACAGCTCAGGCAGATGATGAGCTTTTGGCGAAGCTGAGAGAGTGGGTTGGTACAGATGAGAACTCTGAGTGGAGTGTTGGTTCAGATGGGAGCCTACGATTTCGTAGCCGGCTATGTGTCCCAGACATTCCTGACTTGAGACGGGAGGTTCTCGAGTCAGCCCATAATTCTAAGCTTGTGATGCATCCAGGTAGCATGAAGATGTATCAAGATATGAGAAGATCTTATTAGTGGGACAACATGAAGGTTCACATTGCTGAGTTTGTATCTCGTTGTCTCATGTGCCAGCAGGTCAAGGCAGAGCATTGCCGACCTCCTGAGCTGCTTCAGCCCATGCCCATAGCAGAATGGAAGTGGGACATCATCTCTATGGACTTTATTTCAGGGTTGCCGAAAACGAGGAAGGGACATAACTCTATTTGGGTGATCGTCGACCGATTGATGAAGTCAGCTCACTTCTTACCGAGCAGAGTTACAAACTCTCCAGACGAGTTGGCTAGGTTGTACATCAAGGAGATTGTACGTCTGCATGGAGTTCCCTTGGAGATTGTGTCTGACAGAGACACGTGTTTCACATCTATCTTCTGAACTCGTATCCAAGAAGCGATGGGTGTGAAATTGAAGTTTAGTACTACGTTTCATCCGCAGACAGATAGGCAGACGGAACGTGTGAATCAGATTTTGGAAGACATGTTGTGAGCTTGTGTTTTGGATTTCAAGTACAGTTGGGATGATTGTCTCCAATATGCAGAGTTCACGTATAATAACAGTTTTCAGGCGAGTATCGGCATGGCTCCCTACGAAGTATTGTATGGTCGCCCGTGCAGAGCACCGCATTGTTGGGTAGAAGTTGGCGAACGTAGTTTAATTGGACCGGAGTTGGTGCAGGCGACTTCAGAGAAAGTTGGCATTATTCGACGTCGACTTCTGACAGCCCAGAGCAGGTAGAAGAGTTACGCTGATATGAGGCGGTGACGGCTTGAGTTTGAGGTTGGAGACCATGTATTTCTTAAGGTTTCCCCTATGAAGGGAGTTTTGCGGTTCGGTAAGAAGGGAAAGCTCACGCCGAGATTTATTGGTCCATTTCAAATTCTGGATCGAGTGGGAGCGGTAGCATACCACCTTGCTTTGCCCACACCACTTGCGGGCGTGCATAACGTATTTCATGTTTCTATGCTGAAGAAGTACGTTCCTGATCCTTCGTATATTATCAGTTGGAAGCAGGTCCAGTTGAGCGAGGATGCCACATATGTACTGTGACCGATGCATATCCTAGACAGGAAGGAGCAGGTATTGCGTAGCAAGGTCATCCCTCTTGTGAAAGTACTATGGACGCATCATAGTGAAGAAGAGGCTACTTGGGAGACTGAAGCTGAGGTCAGAAAGAGCTACCCTCAGATCCTTGAGGAATATGAGAAGGTACGAATTTTGAGGACGAAATTTTTCTTTAAGGGGGGTAGATTGTAATGACCCGAAAAATTTCGTGCTAAGACCCGAGTACTACCTCTATTTTCCTTAGAAGCTATTTGTGGGTTAATTAGCACTAAACTCGATTGCTTGTGAAATTAGCATCAATCACTTTAAATTTGATCTGCATGACTCAAAACCTGTAGAATCGTTAGCGCTATGTTACTCTGAAATCTGGGATTCAACGCTAAATCTAGTTGCTCTTGGGAATTTTTAGAATCTTTGGATCGGACCTGGACCACGCGTCGTAAGTCCAATAGCGATGATCTTAGACAGTTATGGTCACCATGTTAGACTTGACCATCACCTCAAAAATCAAGTCCAGATGATGCCTTGGGTCGATTTGATTGAGTCCAGAGTGAAGAGTGTGAGAACGGTGAGAAATTAAATATGATTTTATGAAATCTGAGTCGTGTTGCTTGCGCGACGATTTTAAGCAATCTGACCATTAGATTCTGACCCAATTTCACCCTCGGATCAGGGAAGTTGGCCTAGGCAGGCCATTATGCTTGTGGACCTGATCGAGTTTCAGTGACCGTTGAATTGAGTGTGGTTCGCCACAGCTGCTCTGTGAAGCTGATCGGTACAAAAACTCAGCCTGACCTAGATCCATGGTCAGTGAGCTTAAGTCCGACCACACGTGGAAAAAGGACCACCAGAAGTGCTCCATTGGATCGAGAGAAGCCTGATTTGGTTATAACCTAAGTATACCTTGGCCATAGGGCTATTCTCATCAATGTTAGGCCTATATAAAGACCTTAAAATCCTCACTCTCTTTTCCATACGAATTTCCTAACCCTAGCTAAGAAAGAGAGAAGAAAAGAGAGAGAGTGAGAGAGAAGTTGGTGAATCATCTTTAGATTCTTTCCTGTTACTCTACATCCTTAAACCATCACTTTTGAATCGTTATTCCGGCGATTCTAAGTTCATCCTTGGGTAAGTTAATCTAACCCTAATCTGTTTTAGAGCTTAGAATAGTTTATGTGTTGATGTAGCTCATTTCTATTCTTGCCTTAGGTTATCTAGTCGCCGTTGACGAAGACATATCGTCTGAATCAGTTCGGTGCGCTTTTTCTGGTTTAAGGTGCGGACTATATTCGTATAGGTTATGGTTTTCAAGGCTTTCAATGTCAGTTAATGGTTTATTCTTGTTGTGGGTGCAATTTCACATGCCAAATACTATGTTTATTTTGCCTTAGGTTATCTAGTCACCGTTGACGAAGACATATCGTCTGAATCAGTTCGGTGCACTTTTTCTAGTTTAAGGTGCGGACTATATTCATATAGGTTATGGTTTTCAAGGCTTTCAATGTCAGTTAATGGTTTATTCTTGTTGTGGGTGCAATTTCACATGCCAAATACTATGTTTATTTTGCATTCCTGATATGTATGTGTTAAATTGAGATTTGACTATTCTATGTATATGTAGGAAGTATCATATACGTATAAAATATGAACATGTGTTTCCCATGATTATTTGTCGTGTATTTGTGCTAATTGTATGTGTGTCAACTCCTTGGCAAAAGGAATTGTCAAAATGCGTGTATTCCAACATACGTCATGTGTGTTGAACTATGTAGTCTAAGTGTTTGTAGAAATGTCTAAATGGTTTAAAGTGCAACATATTATCCTATTTGCGGGCGTTGAGAAGCGATTCTCAACTCTCCTATTGGTGTGTATGATTTCTTACATTCAATTTACATTCTTTTTTCTTTAAGTTCGAGCACTGCTTATGTTGAAATCCATGTTAAGTGATATTCTTCAAATGTTCACATACTGTGTGATTTGAATTATTGTTCCATTACTATTCTAAATTGATTATAATTGTTGATATGAATATCTGTTGTAGTGGAATGTGTTTGGGACTAGGAAATAGCCCAGGAAATTGGTAATCGGCCTTGAGTTCGTGGCTGAGGTTGCTTTCGCGACGAAGAACGTGATTTGACCAACCCGAGTCATATTAGAGTTGTCGGCAGTGGTTTGGCAACACGGAGTGTTTGCGCACTCTATGTCATTCAACCCAACGTGCACTCGTGCTAGTCGAGTTCGTCAAGTAATCCGATTGTCCAATGTATGTTCACCATGTATGGACGCTATTGTTTGAATCTAGGGTACCAAACTTACCAATGCAAATCCTGTTAACCATTGTACCTTGATTCGCTAAGACTCATGAGCCGGACATGGTGGTATGGGACACCGTGGTCGAGCTGTCGGCCTACGCTGGGGTGACGAGCCTCCCCGTAGTGACCAGTAAGCACATCAGACTCATGAGCCAATTATGGTGGTATGGGACACTATATTCGTGCTGTCGGCCTACAGTGATTGGTGACGAGCCCTAGTGACCTCGAGCAAACCTGGATACTGCATTAGGGCGACGAGCCTTAGAGTAGTAACGAAGGTATAATAGGCGTGCATTGATTGGTGACGAGCCCTTTGCAGCGACCTAGAACCATAAGATCGTATGAGATTGCCTAGGACTGACGACCCTAGAATGGATCACTGTGTGGAAATTGATATGAGGAAGGTACCTTAGCTTCCCAATCCTGCTGTATGAAAAGGACTAATAACAACTTGTAATCATGTTCATGCACCGCATTTGCATGTGCGTGGAAGTCGTTGACACTGCGGGAGGATGTCATGTGTAACGTAAGATGAAGACGCCAAGAGAGTTAGGCGAGGGCATGCATCATTCTCCATACATCCTTGCATTAACAAAAGTAATTAGGACATGTTTGATTGTTCTGCTTTATCATTACTACTTGATTGAATTGATAACATGTTAACCTTTGCTTTATTGTTCCACTGAGTTGATCACTCACTCCCACGTTCTGGGACGGTGCTTAAACACCAACCAGACTCTATCTTAGATGCAGATATTGATGCGACCCCTGAGGCAGAGCAGGAGTTCGAGGATGATAAGGCCGCATTTTCTTTTATGCAGTTTTCCGGCAGGTTCATGTGAGCCATGTCCTGATATGTGGGAAATTCTGGGTTTTCTTTTGGATTAGATAATGTCATTTGATGTATGTATTTTTGATAGCAACACTTGTAAGTATGACCTGGTATGTATACGTATTTCAGGGACTTGCACATGTACACATATGTTTCTTTAAGTCTTCCGCTTGCGTTCTTCACTTATCCCTGAATTATGTTTGCAGTTTGGCTTAATCTATTCCATGGTTTATGTACTCATACAGACAACATACATCCATCATTAATTATGTTGCATAAGTGATGTTTTGAAACTCGAGAGCTGAGTTATGCTTGACCCCCGAATTTCAGGGCATTACACCAATAGATTAGATTTTTTAGATGAAAATCTGAAAAACAACTATTAATCAAGAAATAAACCACACAAATGATGAGAAGGGAGTGCAAAGGACTTGAATCTACAAGAAAAATGAAAACAATGCACTAACCTTGAAGAAATAGAAGATGGGTTTGACCGGTCGACCTTGGGCTCATTAGAGAAGACCATCCAAATGAGGAAAAAATGATTTTTCCCCCAACTAAAGCACCAAACCCGCGGTTCACGACTGGTTGAGTACATGCTCGACCGGTCGTGCCACGACTGGTCAAGTATGTACTTGACTGGTTGTGCACAGCCCAAAATGTGCAATTTTACACAAAATTTAAATTGCAAATATTTAAAATAACAAATATATACATTATGATACAGAAATACATGAATTAACAATTCATATTTCACATACAAAGATCAAATTTCAATTTAGCAAACCTACTTTTGTCAAACGGTTTTATGAATATGTCAGCTAGTTGATTCTCGGTCGGAATATAATCAGAGGAAATTATCTTATCTTCCACTAATTCACAAATGTAGTGATATGTAATGTCAATATACTTGGTTCGTGAAAGCTGGATTAGATTTTTGGAGATATTAATTGCACTTGAATTATCAAATATAAAACTATAGTATCTTGCGCAATTTCATAATCGTTTAACATTCTTTTCATCCATACAAGCTTAGTACATGCATTACCTGCCACAATGTATTCAGCCTCAGTAGTTGAGAGCGATACAAAACTTTGTTTCTTACTTTGTCAAGAAACTAAACAGTTCCCTATATAAAAACAACCACCACTAGTTGATTTTTTATCATCAATGTTACCAACCCAATCAGCATCTGTGTAACCAGCTAATTGCACACTAGTATCATGTGGATCCTAGAGACCAAGATTTGTTGAACTAGTGACATATCTCATAATCCGCTTAATAACAATTAAATGTGACTCTTTAGGGTCAGATTGATATCTAGTGCAAATTCCTACACTAAATGTAATATCAGGTCGGCTCGTAGTTAAATAAAGCAAACTTCCTATCATACTGCGATATAGCTTAGGATCCACACTCTTACTTGTAGAGTCCTTTGAGAGTTTTAAAGCAGTACTCATAGGAGTATCAAAAATTTTCCCACTCTCAAATCCAAACTTTTAACTAAGTTCAGAGCATATTTAATTTGAGAGATAAAAAAACCATCAGTGTGAGACCCAACCCGAGTTCGCATGTGTGCATGTGTGTGTGTGTATGCATTCCGTCCATCTTGATCCCGTGGTCCTACCGGTCGAATCCCGGCGACCCGTGACCCTTGGATAGTGTTTGCGGTCATCCGTGAGCCCAGTCATGAAGACCCGACTCGGATCGAGTTGAGACCTATACCATTGTGACCGCATCGTCGTTGCGATTCCAACGACGCGTCTTGTGCATTCATCCGACTTATAGATCAAAAGTTGTGAGCATTTCATCATGTGGCCCACTTTTTGTAAAAAAATATATGGACCACTCTCAGGCACAAGTTCCCATACACACCACCCACACACACTACAATTCCCATGGAAAAACACTACCCATCCTAAACACTACCCACACCTAACCTACCCTAGCAAGCATTGTTTGTATCACCATAGGTCATGATTTCTTTCTCTAACCAAGGAGGGAGAGTAATGATGACTCCCCTATAACCTTCCCTTCCTCTCTCTCCTCCTTCATTCTCTCATTTTCCTCTTCCATGGAAGAATTTCCAGCCCTCCCTCTCCCAATTTCCAGCAACTTCCCATTCCTTTCTTCCTCCATCTAGCCACCACAAACTCATCTTGACCTTTGAACCTTTAAGCTTGGAGCTTGGAGTACCTAGTGTTGGTGGTAGCTTGAAGATTCAAGGTGGGTGATTATAATTGTTGATCTTATTTTCTACCCTTTGATCTTTTTTCTTTCTAGATGGATCATATGGGACCCACCAATCCATAGTGGGGATGCCATTTGATCCCATGGATGTGGCCCTTTGGCCCATCCTACATGCATGTCATGATCCATGATGGGGTCATTCTCCATGGACCCCATCATGATGTATTTAATAATCCACTCCATCTTAAGGTCATCTAGACCCTAAGGATCATGTTGGGATGGCATCCCAACCATCCATAGCAATTATATATCATGCATGTAGTGATTTTATGTTGCATGTAAAATCAATGTAGTTGTATGGGTATGATTCACTCTTGGGAGGGCTCACTAGTGGCGGGGCCCTACCCCTATGGCCGGATTACTCTCTTTCCTTCTTCTCTTTCTCTGATGTATGGATGATAGTGTGTGTGTGGCCCATTTATAGTGGGCCTTGGATGTCCCAAAATAAATAAAAATAAAAATCCAGCAAGGTGGGATGCTCTTAACACCTAACTCCATGATCATCGGACACCTTAATCAATGCATGCAAGTGTCCTAGTCCTAGTATGTGATTTGGACTTATGTGGGGCCCACTAAGGAAGGCCACACACCCTTTTTATGGCTGGGATTATTGAGATATAGGCTGATGTGTCCAGCCATGTATTGCTGTCCAAAAACCTGGACTGTTGCATGGATTATCATGTTCAATCTTTGGCATGGATTTTTGGATCATGATTGTCATTATTTTCTTTATAAGTATGGGGTGTAATGAGAAGGTGTGGACCCCACCATGAGGTGTGAGGGGTTATACCTCAGATGGTCCATGATATGGTACCCAAAAAGGAGGCCCATAGGGGTGGGCGGTCCACCTTGTTGGGCTGTCCAACCCACATGTATGGAGGGAAAACATACACTTCAACTTGGTTTCTCTAAAGGATGGGCCACTTTTATGGACCCCACCTTACTTTATTTTATGAAGAAAATACTAAACCTCCATTTTCCCCCTCTTGGATGAAGGTTGGGCCCACCTTATTGGGTAAACAATGCATGGACAGCAACATCTCTTCCTGGACAGATTGAAATTCCTAATTTAATTAAAATATTTATGAGTGTCCAAAAATCATAAAATTTTGCAGAGAGGTGTTTCACTTATGGTAGGACCCACCTACAAAATTCTGGGGCCAATGGACACCTGTACACACTATGGTGGTGGCTAGACTGGCCCATTACAATACAGTGTCCAGATCAGTCCGATTTTTAGGACAGATTGATTTCTTTAAATAAATTAAAATATATGTCTAAAAAATTTGAAATTTTATGGAGATATGTTCCACGCATTCTAGGACCCACTTACCAAATTTCAGGGCCAGTGGACTTCTGTGTACACCGTGGCAAGGGCCGGACTGGCCCACCACGTTGGGACGTCCAGGTCAGTCCGATTTTCTGGACAGTATATTTCATTTAAATAAATTAAAATATTTCTAAGTGTCCAAAAACCTTGAAATTTTGTAGGGGTGTAGGTCACCTATGGAAGTATTACTCTGTAAAATTTCAGACCCAAAATACATTTGAGTTGCCCGTGGTATGGCTGGAAGTGGTCTGCTAGGCAGGGATGCCCAGGCTGGGGCATCTAGCCTGCTTCGTGGGCCCACCTCGATGTGTTGAATGTCCCACCACCCATCCATGTAGGGTCCTTAGGGGATCGATCATACTTGCCCCCTTTTTATTCAATTAGAACACATTAGGTGGATTTTTGGGCCAGATACCCCAGGCCCATAGGGCTGCCTACACATGAGACATCCCTGCCTTAGGCTACTGCTGGGCTTGCACTCTAATGGTCTGGCCCATTTCATATATGTATTGTATATCCTCTCTCATCTGGTGGGGCCCACAGTGATGTGTGAGCCATCCAGAATTAATTATACTAAGAAATACTTCTAATGTTGAACTCCAACCAACCCAGAAATTTGGGTGGGCTGGAATTTGGCATTGAGCCCAATAACTGTTGCCTATAGATGTTCTTTGGGGCAATATGGCCCACTAGATTTGAGGAGGATTTATGTCAGTATCTTATCATCTTAATTTTTATTTTTTTGGGCTTAATTAGTGTATGATTAAAAGCCCATCCCAAATAGGATTCTTCTTGGGCTAGTCTCTTAGTTAGGTATGGGCCTTATAGCCTTGGTTGGGCTGGAACTTTTGATAGGCCAATTGAACCCTTGGGTCCTATATTTACCATGTCATTGTGATGGGCCTTATGGGCCAAATACTCAAGTAGTTGGGCCCTTATTTTCCCACTATAATAAATCCATACTTGGGCCGAGATGTGAGGCCCAACTTACATGTGTTAAAAATTTAAGAATTTCCCATATGTTGGGATAATGGGCTGCCCATTAGGCCCACCACAATGAATGAACCTATGACCCTTATGGTTGGGCCCTAACCTTGCTTAAGGGCCCACCAGGTTGCCTTTGTTTTTGGGCTTAGTGTATGGCCCACTAGGCCATGTGTTGATTGTGCCTTGGACCTTTCTTTGCATATGTAGTAGGCTACCTTTTGGGACCTAGTTGAGGTTGGATGTCCTCCTTGGTGGCCCTAAGGTAGGCCCATAGAGGCCCTTATAGGTGGTTAAAGGCCCACCTTGGGCCTGGCTAGGACCGTTCCTCCTTAGGATTTTGACTCTCTTAGTTTGTGGGTCATCCCAAAGTACTGGGCTCCCACTAGAAGACTCCTCTTCTTCTTAGAATACCTGTCGATGTGCCTAGATCTTGACCCTCTTTGGGACAGACGATTTCATATTCCTCAGGTAGCACACTTACATCGTTGCAACCCATATGCATCATCTGTATGAATTGATTGCATTGTATAGTGGTCATTTAGGGATGGAGTTTCTTCCCTTTTTGCACATTGAGTGCCTGAAACTTGTGCATGATTTGTGTGTGCGACTCATGCATTGGCATCGCATTTCATGAGGATACCGCCCTTGCTTCATCAGGGCCTTGCCTCCACAGGGACATTTGTGGATGGTCGCATGTGTGGACACTGGAAATATTACTTGAGCATACTGGGTGCGTAGGATGCCCATGGGTGAGATTCCCAAAACTTCCATGGTACCAAGGATTTGCTCCAACGCCGTGACCGGGTGGAATACATGAGCGCACGAGGGCCTTATACCATTAGGCCGTGACTCCCACTGTCGTGTAGTCGGTTGGATAGGGGTGTGGCCTTACCTGCCTAGTATGAGGAGGCATTGGTAGGCTGAGTCTGACCAGCTCGTAAATGGGTCCGCTACCTTCAGGCCTTGTTGGTGATTGGTTGTCCACAGGTGGGTAGTGAGGTCTCTTACGCTCGTTTGACTATGCGGGGTCTGCAGAGCGGCAGTCATTCAGCAGTGTAATGGACCCCGGTGATTTTCTTATGATTGAAAATGTACTTGACTTATGGTTTGATATGAGCACTGACATTACTTACATCGCATTAGCATTGGCTGTACAAGCCCCCCTTTCATACATTGCCTTGGTATGGCACCCATTACTTATTGCATCGCATTCATGGTAAGCCTTGGTAAGACTAGTGATATGGTCATTGATTATGCTTCTCTCCTTATACCTCCTACTATTCTTCTGTGCACTATTGTCACACACTTACACCACCCTCTAAACTTCTATAAGCTTATGCACGATTGATACGTGCAGGAGACTCTAGGTAGGCGCCATAGCAGCAGAGCGTGGAGTAGAGTTGAGCAGTGAGGACTCCAGTGTTGCTGATTTCTCTCTCTTTTCCTTTTATTCTCATGTATGTCCTTTTGGACCTTTTGGATGATTGTAAAAGTTCAAATTTTTAGTCGATTTTGTGATGTGTGCATTTGTTATTCTCAGATGTACTTGCTGTGATCTTGGGTATGCTCGCATTGGAAGTGATTATATTGTTATGAAAATCCTGCTTGTAGGATCCCAGGATCGGAACCTACCTCAGGAGCCGAGAATGGGGTACTACGGAGGCTGTTGCGGCCAGAACCGGCCATCGGGTTCCTTGTGAGTCCGGTTACCGAGTCTGGGGCGTGACAATCAGGTAGTTGTTTTACGTGCAACCCTAGGAAATAATTTAATTCTCCAACCATGCTCATTTCGAACTTAGACTTCATAAGATCTGCAAACTCAATAATCATGTTAGCATAGGTAGATCCATAAATAATATCAACAACATAAATTTACTCTATTAAAATGTGATCATTATGTTTCTTTACAAACAATGTCTTATTAACACTTCCCATTATAAAGTTATGACTTAGTAGAAACTTAGTCAACCTTTCATACCATGCCCTGGAAGCTTGTTTCAAATCGTAGAGTGCCTTTTTTAGGCAGTAGACATGATCAACATTCTTAGGGTCTTCAAAACCTGTTGGTTGCTCAACATGCACTTCTTCATGCAAATCGTCATTTAAGAAAGCACTCTTTACATCCATTTGTTATATTTTGAACTTTCTAAAGCATGCAATGGATATAAATAGTCTGATTGATTCAAAACGAGCTACTGAGGCAAAGGTCTCATCATAATCGATGCCTTCAATTTAAGTGTACCCTTGGACAACCAGCCTTGCCTTGTTTCTAATAATATTACCAAGTTCATCAGACTTATTTTTGAAAATCCATTTTGTTCCGATAATGTGTTCATCTTTCGTTCTTGGAACTAAGTACCAAACATCATTTCTAACAAATTGATTGAGCTCTTCTTGTATCGCAACAATCCAGTTTTCGTCAGAAAGAGCTTCTTTTACATTAACCGATTCTATCTGAGATGTAAAGCACACGTAATTACACATATCTTCTAGTTGTTTACGAGTGCGCACACTAGTGATAGGGTTTTCAAGAATCTGATTAGTTGGATGGTCTTTAACAGTCCTCAGTTCAGAGTTATTTTGACTTGATGAAGTATCTGGTTTATCAATTAAAAGAACTTCATCATTTTCTAAACTTAAGACCGGCGTATTCAAGTGATCGTCAATAACCACATTAATGGAATATTGAATTACACCGGTCCTCTTATTAAGAACCCGATACGGTCGACCATTTAGAGCATACCCTAAAAATATCCCTTCATCACTTTTGGTGTCAAACTTATGCAGATTTTTTCGGCCACGTAAAATGTAGCACTTGCTGCCAAAAACTCGAAAGTATTTGATAGTAGGCTTCTTATCAAACTACATTTCATAAGCCATTTTACCATTTGATTTTCTAGTATAAACATAGTTAATTATATAATAAGCAGTATTTACGGCTTCGGCCCAAAGATTTTTAAGGAGCTTCATACTATTTAGCATTACATTTACCATTTCTTGAAGCACTCTATTTTTTTTTCTACTATACCATTTTGTTATGGTGTTTTGGGCGCAGAGAATTCATGTGATATTCCCTGATCACCGTAAAATTTCTCAAAACTGCTATTCTCAAATTCTGATCCATGATTACTATGGATCATACAGACTTGAGATCCTATTTCCATTTGGATACGTTTAAGTACCCTTTTTGCTTCATCGAGAGTTTCTGATTTGTCTCTTAAGAAGATTACCCAAGTGAACCTGGTAAAGTCATCAACAATTACCAGTATGTACTTCTTGCTACCTCGACTCTCCATTCTGGTTGGTCCAATAAGATCCATGTTGAGAAGTTCGAGCAGTTTAGATGTGACGTTGGAGTTTACCTTTTTGTGAGTACTCCTAGTTTGTTTACCAATCTGGCATTCGCCACATATCTTATCTATTTTCTGTATTTTGGGTAAGCCTCTCATCAACTCTCTTTTGCTCAATCTATACAAGTTGCAGTAGTGTACATGTCCGAGACGTTTATGCCATAAGTCGGTTTCATCGGTATGGACCATGTAGCACGATAGATTAGATGAGCTTGAATCACAAACAATATAGTAGTTTTCAGAAGTTCTGTGACCAGTTAATATTACAGAACCATTTTTATTTAAAATTTCGTAACCTTGATTAGTAAATTTCACACTATGATTATTATTGCATATTTGAGAGATACTTAATAAGTTGTGTTTTAACCCTTCTACATATAAAACATTCTCAAATAGAGGGAAGTTAAAGAGTTGAACCATACTTTTGCCAACAATTCTGTAGTTGCTACCATTACCGAATGTGACTGAACCATTAGTCATGTCTTTAAGATTGGTGAACAGACCTTTGTCACCAGTCATGTGTCTGGAGCATCAACTGTCCAGGTACCATTTTGAATGGCTTGAAGCTGTGAAAGCAGTGTAGGCAACCAAGCAAGTAACCTTAGAAACACATTTCATTACAATCTTGGGTTTAGGAGTATAGTTGGTCTTCTTATGTTTGTAGTCGTTATAAGAACGACCTACTAAATTAGATTTTAAGAGCTCCTTGAGTAAATCAATAATTTTCTCAACTAAAGGATTACATTTTTTATTTTTATAGTTGATATTGTTGCTTTTAGGTTTTAAGGTTTGAAAAGTCTTAGTATTTTTAGAATAGTTTTGATTCAGACTTTTTCCTTTTGATTTTGAAGACTCTCCTTTCACAAATTTAGGTGGAGTATTCTTATGTTTGGGAAGAATACTTTTATCGTAGCCCAATCCAGATCGATCGCCACAATTTTTGGATCCGGATAAAAGTTTTTCTAACTTAGGATCACCTTGGGCATACCTCCATGTATCTTTTAAACCAAAAGTGAAGAGACTTCAAGTTTTAGCTTTTCATTTTCAGATTTTAGGTTTTCAAATTGGGAGGTTTTGAAATCTAAGTTGCACTTAGTTTTTTCAAAACAATTTGAAATGTGAGATTTTTCTAAAACAAGATTATCAAAATTTTCTTTATGTTTTGAAAACTTTTCTTTGTGAAGTTTTAGTTTTACAGCAATTTTGCAACTTTCCTTATATAGGGCATTATAAGCAAGTTGAAGATCTTTTTCATTTTCATGATCACTATTTAGATTTTCTTCACTAGTTGAATCATCATTATCTGAAAAAGTGAACTTGGCTGGAGTCATAAGGGCTTTAACTTCATTACCTGACTCGGTTTCAGAATCTTCTGACTCAGAAGAGGCTTCAAAACAGGAAGATTCATCCCAAGTAGCCAACATTCCTTTCCTTTTAGGTTTGTCATTTTTAGGACATTTGTTTACTAAATGCCCATATTCATGGCAGTTGTAACATTGACTGTCTTTTAAATATTTTCAAGTTTTAGATTTAGATCTTTTCTTTTCATTAGGTTTTTGTAAATCAACCCTCTTTTTACTTTTAAAAATCTTATAAAACTTTTTAACTAAAAGGGTCATATCATCTTCAGAATTTTCTAAATCAAAATTATTACTATTTTCTTGAGAAATACTTTTAGAAGATTTAAGGGCGATGGATTTGCCTTTAGGAGCTTTAAAGTTTAAATCATAGATTTGTAATGAGCCAACTAATACTTCTACCCTCACATTATCCGTATCACGAAGTTCCTGGATCGCAGTCACCTTTGAATTGAACCGTTCAGGCAGTGAGCGTAGTATCTTTGCACAAACTCTACTTTCTGGGATTCTATCACCAAGACCCTACATAGAGTTGACAATGTCATATAAGCTTGTATAGAAGTCTAAGAAAGTTTCACTTTCTTCCATACGTATTTCCTCAAATTTTGTTGTGAGATTTGGACTTTAGATTTCTTGACAATTGTTGTTCCCTCATGTGTCATTTCTAAAATATCCCAAGCTCGCTTTGCAGTGTCCCATGATATAATTCTCTTGAATTCATCCGATGATAGTGTGCAAGTGATTGCACTTAGAGCCTTTGCATTGACACTACTCTCACTTTTCTGAAGAGTGTCCAAGAAAAATAAGGTGTGACTTTCATAATTTTGGATCTGTCGATACCAGTTACTTCAATGGTAGGAAGAGTCTAATTAGTCATTATAGCTTGCCACACGCTTTCATCCATGGATTTTAAGAAAATTCTCATCCTGGCTTTCCAATAGGCACAATTGACATCTTAAAAAGCTATCAAACAGAAGTTTATCAAAATTTGATACCTGAGCCATCAAATGGTGGAGGCCTAGTGACTGAAAGGCTATCAAAATACAGATATTGTTCTAAGGACAATCGTACACCAAAAACCAATGGCTTATGGTATGACAACCTGTTTCCTAGAACGGTCTGTGTATCAAAATCTCAAACCAATACAGAGGAACAAAGAATAAAATAGCAAAGAAGGAAACTAAGCTATTACAACATTCCCACACATACATAAAAAGATTACAACATTCTTCACAAATGCATAAAGGGAAATTACAACATCCACATCCACATAATGAAATAATCAAATAATCACCACAAGACCAGAAATTATAGTGGTTTGCTTGTGCGTACACCAACTGTTTAGAAAAACAGCCACACAACTACTCCACTCCTAATATCCTCACACAGTGGATATTAGCGTTCACTATGAAATAGGTTTTTCAAGGTTCACCTAAAACCCTTACAATTATATCTTTCAAGTAGGCTTACATAATTCAAAAACCATACACTCTGAGTTTTCGGGATCACCTCGGACAAACTAAAAGAAAGAGATTTTTCTGATACAATCTCAAAGAAACCAAAAGAATAATTAATTTACAAAACTATAAAATACTTATCTGGATATTCTCCTTTGTTGCAGCCCAGTGGAACCAATTCGGAGTAGAAGTTCAACATAAATGTTCAATGTTCACACTCACTTATGAAATGGTTCTAAGTTCTAAATTGATTTTAGATTAAATCAGCTTGGGCTAGCTTGATTTGATTTTGGTTCCAAGAAATGGAAAAACTTCAATTCCTTTTTCAAAGAAAATTGGAATGTAGAATACAAAATCAAATGCAAAAAGCTAATTAAAGAGAATATAAAATGAGCACTAAATAGCTTAAGAATATTACTAACTTATCTCTTAGAGCGGTGTCTTGATTTTGCTTGAATTGGATATCAAACTCTGAAAATCTTGTTGTATTTATAAGTGCAAAAATCATTCTTTCGACTGGCCCAGAGGACAGCTCGACTGGTAAAAGGACCAACAAACTTTTGAAATTTTGGGCGCGATAAGATCAGACTGTTCCACGATTAGTCGAAGGGCCTACTCGACCAGTCAATTCCTATCCATGACTGGTCATGTGGGACTTTTTTTAGTTGCTGGACTTTGAGTCGAGCCTACAGGACTGGTCGAGCACTGTTTACTCGACTGGTCGACAGTCTCCAGGACTGGTCAAGGCAATAACAAAAAATCCTGAAAATTAGTAACAAACTTAGGACTGGTCGAAGATTTCTTGGACTGGTCGAGCCAGTACTAGGACTAGTCGAACATAGTTTAAGACTAGTTGAAAAACAGACTATGCACATATAAAGTGACCCAATTAAATTATTCAAAATGACCTATCATATGGTCAATCTAGGGTCATTTATACCTTATAAGCGATATATGAACATTGAATCTTCTTGTGCTTCAGTTGATAGTTGTTCTTTAAAGTTCACGAAGCTTAAGATCTTGAGCTTTGAGTACCACGGTAAAGACTATTGTCTTGCCTTTAGATGAAGCTTTGGAACCTTAAACTTTGAAGCTTGAAGGAGTGAACTATCCCATGGTATTGTACTTGAGCATGTATATCTCTTGATCTTGCATTTGAAGTTCTTGAGGTAAAGATCTTTCTTCTTGTACATGAGATGCACAGTCTTGAATATGTAGATGCGCTACACAAGACACAGATTTCAAAAGGTTTTGGCACTACAAAATTTGACAATCATAGGAATTATAAAATATAGCACTTACATTTGTTTCATTTATTAACGACTACTCCACGATAGTTTAGGTTTACTTCATGAAATGTAAATCTGAAGTTTTTACCATAATCAAATAATGAAAGGTAATTCTGAAAAATATTCAGGGTAAAAAATAAAGGTTTTAAGGACTGACAATGGTGGAGAATTTACTTCTACTGAGTTTAATGAATATTGTAAGGATAAAGGGATCATCGGGCATAACACAGTGCACCACACGCCCGAACAAAACGGTGTGGCTGAGCAGATGAATCGAACTCTCTAAGAGAGGGCCCAATGTATGTTATGTAATGCTGCATTGGGTAAGGACTTATGGACTGAGGCCATTAACACGGCTTGCTATTTGGTGAACTAGTCTTATTTCATGACAATTGAATGTAAAATCCCAGAGGAAGTATGGAGTGGTCATAAGCTGAACTACTCATATTTACGTATATTTGGTTGTATGGCTTACTCTCTAAAAAGGGCGAGCACCAAGTCCTAGAGGGAGAGTGAATAAGAATATGCCAAATAAAAATAAAATGCAAAAAGATAACACAAATAGCAGAAATTAAAGGCAACTTCAAATGCACAAGTATTGAGAGGTTGATGCAAATGTTGTTCTAAGGACAACCTTACACCAAAAATTAATTGCTTATGGTAAGACAACTTGATTTCTAAAACGTTTGTGAGTATCAAAAATTCAAACTGATATAGAGGCAAAAGAAATAAACTTAGCTATTACAACATTCACCACAAAAGCATAAAATAGATTACAGCATTCACACACATAATCAAATACAATTATCTACCACAACTCCAAGAATTATAGTGTTCGTAGTGTACACCAACTGTTCGCAAATAGCCACACAACTACTCCACTCCCAATATCCACACCCAATATCCACACCCACGGGATATTGGCTTTCACTAAGAAAAAAGGTTTTCCGAGGTTCACTTTAAAACCTTTACAAATGTATTTTTCAATGGGCTTACATAATAAAAAAAAAAAACCCCACACTGAGATTTTCCTGGCTGATCTCAATCAAAACTACAAATAGAGATTTTCCTGGCTAAATCTCACAAAATAAAAATACAGAAAATTGAAACATAATACTTATCTGAAGAAAGATCTTTGATGTAACCGGTAGAACTGCTTATTTATAGATGATAATGAGCAATGTTCAATCTCACAAAAGAAGGGGTTCCAGGTCTAGATGAATTTTAAATTAAATCCAACCTTAGGCTACTTAGATTTAATTTCTTAGATCTCACAAAGGGTTAAATCAAAATCCCTTTTTTAAATCAAATAGAAAGGAATCAAGAGATCAAGAAATTAAATAACTAAAAAGTTATTAAAATAAATTTTAAATACATTATAATATCTTCACAATAGTGGGGATTTATCTCTCAACGTGGTGGCTTGAATTGGCTTGGAATGAATGAAAAATTCTGAGAAATGTCTACTATTTATAGGCTGCAAATCGATTCACTCGACTGGTCCTAGCCGAACGGAATTTCAAATTTTCTAGTGTAATCGGATGAAAAAGACCCTCGACTGGTCGAGTGAATAAAAATCGCGTTGATAGAGTTCGAGTCAAGTCCTACTCAACAGGTCGAGCCAGACTCCACAACCGGTTGAGTAGGGTACTCGACTAGTCAAGCACCTACCAGAAAATTCTAAAATTTTAAATTTAAATCTGGACTAGTTGAGAAAAATCCTGGACTGGTCGAGTCAGTGCGTGGACTAATCGAACTAAGACTAGGACTAGTTGAAGCAAAGCATAAATTAAGTACAATGACCCAAATTAAACAGGCAATATTAATGACCGAATCCCAATGTCTTTCTATGGTCATGTATACCGTAAATGTGAGTATTGAAATTGAGCGATTGGTCGCTTCAGTATATAGGACACTGTAAAGCACATGAAGCTTGACCTTGAATTCTTGAACTTGTCTTGAACTTGTTTCTTGAGACTTCAGCAAATGTACTTGAGATTATTCTTGTGACTTGACCTTGAGCAAATGTACTTGAGCTCGAATTTTAAGCTTGAAGATTGAAGTCATGTTGCACTTGAGCTTGAGTACCACGACTTGATGATCTTCGACTTGTTGTTATAGTTAAACATGCGTACTTGTAGCACATATAACGTCGATGTAGATAACACCACGCTCATCTTCGAATGAAGGTGAACTTTCCATCAATTTGAACTTGAATGTGAACTTTTTATCTATCAAAACAAGTCAACCATACCAAAGTGTTTTGGCAGAACAAAATTTGACTACTCAGGGTGTTAGATTTACAACTTAGCACTTACACTCAAATGTACCGTCAGTTGAGAGAGATAAGCTAGACTATAGAGCCAAAAAGTAAATTTTTATTTGTTATGGTGTTGGTGTGAAAGATTACAGGTTATTCGACTAGGTCACACATAAGGTCATCACTAGCCGTGACGTCAAATTCGATAAAAGCTCCTTATTCTGCAAGAATGATCAAGAGGGGGAAGATGAACTGGAAAGGTTGATCATAGACATCCAGATTGATACAGATGATACTCAAGCATAGAGAGATGTGCAAATAGAGGTATAAGATCATGTGGAGCAGCAACCTGTGAGAAGAAACCCACTGCGTAATCGTAGGTTACTAGTAAGATATAGGGACAACTCTAATATTGCATATGTCATTGTTAAAGATGAGGGGGCCCCTTCTACTATTTAGGAAGATCTCAATGAGACTGATGCAGAAAAGTGGAAGGCGGTTATGAATGATGAGATGGACTCATTATACAAAAATCACAAATGGAAGCTGGTGGAGCTTCCAATAGGCTGAAAAGTGATCGGATGCAAGTGGCTATTCAAAAGAAAATAGGATAGATACAAAGCTATATTGGTAGTAAAGGGGTATGCTCAAAGAGGAGGAATTGACTTCACAGAGATATTGGCGGTAGTGGTTAAGCAAGTATTTATCAGATTCATGTTGGCACTGGTTGCCAAATACGATCTTGAGCTGAAACAGATGGATGTCAAGACTGCATTGCTGCACGGGGAATTGGAAGAGCAGTTTTCATGAAGCAACCAAAGGGCTACAAAGTTAAATGGGCAGAGAACAGGGTTTGCAAGTTAATGAGGTCGTTGTACAGCCTAAAACAGTTTCCTAAGCAGTGGTATAAAAAATTTGATTAGCTTATAAAGAAAAACAATAAAAGAACAGGATAACTACTTTTTCGACTAGAGGCAAAATGGCCATCAGGTATGACCATCTGATTCGTCTCTCTAGAAGCTTATTGAGCAAGGCCGGTCATTGTGAAATGATTAATTGTTCATCTAGCCGTTGAGTCTCATTAAGCGAGATGATCATGGATCTTGGACGATCTTATGAGAAATTTAGCAGAATGTGGTTGATCGATGATATCTCTGAACTTGTAAACAAGAATACATTATTAGCAATTTGAACAATTACTGAAAAATCTTCCCAATGGGTCAAGCTATGTTATTCTTCTTAGAAAAGTAAATTTATAAAAATAAAGAAAAAAAAGATAAGTGACAATATAAATGTAAAATAAGGTTTTGGCTTAAATTGGATAAGCGAGAGAGCCCTGAACTCTTCATTCTTCATTGAATTTATAAGAATTACGAGGTGGTAGCTGGAGAGTTGTACTTGGATCCGGCCTCCATAACCTTAGTCGTTCGAGTAATTAGCTAATCAAGAATCATGGTTGATCATGTTGCTATTGTAAGAAAAGATTTCCAATTTCCTTCTAAATCAGCCAGTAGGCAGAGAAGCATAACCCATTGGGTTTCAATCTTTGAATAGTTTGTTGATTTTTGAACAATCTTCAGGCCATTATATGACCGATAACATTCTGTCACGTCTGTTCTGATAATAGGATAGCTTGCTTTCTCTTTATGATTTCATTCCACGGATGATATTGACTGCAGGGTTTTCATGGTAATTCTCATACAAAGGTGCCGCTACGGGACAGCTACATAGCAGTTGGAACTAACAGTGTTAGGTTGAGTGTAAACACATTGACCTTGAACATTTTGGCCTATGGACCGTGACAGCACATGTTAAGTCCACGCTCAGGCTATTTGAATTCCAACCTAGAATTTTCACGAGTGGACAAATTCCAAGTATCAATGTTCGTAGATGATACGGTTCAGATTTGAGAATGATTGTCCAGCCAATGAACGGTCAAAATCTATCCTAACACCCAGGCAACGGATAATCCAGATCTGACCTATGCGTCCATGCGTCCAGATAATGGACGGTCCGATTCTGACCGTGACTTTCCAACAGATCGTTCAATTATGAAATAGTTCTCACCTTCTAATATCTATTGCATAGACAACATGATCCGTGACGCCCATATGTAGCATCGAAACTTAAAACAGCCGTCGTGTGCAATGCGCAATTGATGAACGGTTCAGATGTGACATATTTATGAATAATAAATGGACGATATAGATTTGTCACGTATGTTAATAGACCAGATGGTGCAGATCTATCCATTTTCATCCAAGAATGGATAACTCCGATCTGATCCAAAATAGGGGATCAAGTTTTTAGTTATTGCTGCTAAGGATGTAAGGCTCAGATTTGTGTAACAATTGCCCACCACGTGGACGACTTAGATTGACCGAACTCTCATCCTAACCGTGATCCGTCCATTAGCTCAACAACCAGGAGCTTGTAGCGACGCGGTTTGGCTAGTGACGCTGCCATCAGCCAAGTGGCTAGTGGTCGGTGCTACTGGACCTTAGCATGATGTATGTGTTTTGTCCACGCCGTCCATCCATTTTGAAAGATAATTTTAGAGCTTAATCAAAACAATGAGGTAGATATAAATCTCAGGTGGACCACACCATGGGAAAACAGTAGTGATTGAATGTCCACCATTAAAAACTTCCTAGGACCCACTGTAATGGTTATTTGACATCTAGCCTGTTGATTCGGTCATACAGACTTGGAAGAAGGGAATATATATATATATATATATATATATATATATCAGTTTCATCCAAAACTTTTGTGGCTCCCGAGAAGTTTTTAATGGTGGGCGTTCAATCAGCACTGTGCGGTCTACTTGAGATTTGGATCAACCTCATTTTTGGGATCATGACATAAAATAATCTGGAAGATGGGTGGATGGCATGGATGAAACACATACATCATGGTGGGTCCCACAGAGCACCGACTACTAGTCATTGGCTAGTAGCAGGGTGAGTAGCCGATCCGTTTTCCGAGCTTGCAATGCACCAAGAAAGCCATGATGGGGCACGTCCCTAACCCCGAGTCTATTTACTCCATATGAGATTAAAACATCTCCTGGTGCAGCACGGATTCTTTGCATCTTAGGCAGAAGCTTTTGAATCCAATCGCAATACGGTACGCATAATCCCGTGATCCACACGCAGCACTTCTACGCCTCATTGACCAATTACATGGAAAGATGCTCGTACGGTATGATCATTTAACGTACTGAAAACGGTCTAAGTTCCATTGTCGATCATTAGTCTCACAACCCGTTGGTGTGACTCCACATGCCATTTTTTTCTAGAATTGAATCGATGGATATGATTTCATGACTAGGATCTTGAAACGCAATGATATCAACCGGAATACCAAAAGAAAGAAACTTGGTTAGCCACATATCTTTAAGCCATGTTGAATCAACGATTCATTGACCAATCACATGGATAGAAGCTCGTACGGTATGATGATTGAAGTATTGAAAACGGTCTAAGTGGTTTTCCACTGTTGATCCTAAATTTCAGATATGTATGGTGTCACAATCCGTTCTATAATTTTATTTTATTTTTTTTTGAATGGACTTGATGTTTATGATTTCATGACCAGGACCATAGAATTCAATGATAATCAATCGGAATACCGTGGGCAGGACAATTGGTTGGCTACGTATTGAGCCAACAATGTGAACTTGATTGGATTCTCTACCACGGTAGGATAAGGATTGACAAAGTTAAAGAATAAAATGCAGTGTGCTAGAGGGGGGGATCAGGACCAATAAAACTTATGTCAATTAAATCATAAATTAACTAATTAAACTAATTAAGACAGTTTAGCACTAAGGCTTTCAAGCCAATAGTGGTCTAATCACATAAACTACAATAGATATGCTAACAAAGCAACTAGTCTCTAATTGATAATGTATTTGTATATATTTTACAAGTTGAAGTATATATCATACAATCAAATTCAAACATTTAAATGATTTAACTAATCAAACCCATAAGTATGAATTAAACATGTTTGCAATACACAATCCTAAACATAAGCATATATAGTGGTTCAGTTTCCCTACTTGGTAGACGCACTCTCCTTGAGTGTACCAATATTCACTATCAGAAGTTTGAAATCAAGTTCACCTCTAACCTACATAAGCGTATACTCCTGCTAGAAGTCTATACAAAGACTTATCATGCGTTCACCTATGTTGGTGGCCTATGCAGGGACTTACTACGTATATACCCATGTCGGTAGCCTACACAAGGACCTACTTACTGAATGTTTCCCTCTGAGTGCAGAGGTTCGTAAGTAATATCCCATGAATACAAGGTCGATCCCATAAGGAGATGAATTGCGAGAAGGAGAAAATCAAATGGAAAACAAACTAAGTAATAAAAACTAAACTGATGATTTGATTCTGAGAGTTTTGAATAGATGTAATTCAACTGAATTAAAACAATACTCAAGTTTCAAAGTTCCACACATAGGTTAATGTTCCAAAATCATGATGCCTTGGATAACACAACTAGGATCCGATCACTATGGTTAGCCTAATCGAAAAATAAAACAGTTTAAACATTTTAAATAAATGATATAAAAGATTAGAAAATCATGGATTTGTGTCATTAATATATATTCTCAAGCGCCAGTAATTTTAAGAATTCATATCCATAAGATAATGAATATCAAAAAAATGTAGTAGGTTAACTACCTCTCCTATTTAGGAAATCTATGCTTTTAACATTCTTTTCACTCTAAGCCCTCAAGTTCACCTTGCAACACAAACATGAATAACATATAATAATAAATAGTATAATGTTCATAAAACCAAGATATAGATGGGGGGAAAATATGCAATATTTGACACTCAACACACCCCCAACCAGCATTTTTCTAGTCCCAAACAAAATAGGGGAAAAAATAAAAATAAAAACTAATCTTATAAAAATTAAAACTACACCATTTTCACAGGTAATTTCGATTACATTTAACATATGCAACAAGCCTTTAAACTCCTAGGTTTCCCTAGTGGACGAGTTATAGTGTCATGAGAGTTTCAGAAATGTTACCCACGAACATTGAAAACATGAAAAATAATTCAACATTCAGGAATTTATGCAATTATGCCTTCATTCATTATATGAATTTCAAAACAAAGAACACTTGTCTTGAGTCTGAAATTAGTTAAAACCTCAATTTCCCAGTTCATTACATCCTTGAGTGTAGAGATCTAATCAAAGTTTAGAATAATTATGATACAATGTACTTAGGTACTCAGTAACACTAGTCTAACTTTTAAAAATATGCATGTTCCCTATTCTAACTCTTTTCAATCATCCCAAGAATATGAAATCTCTAGTTATCTCATTTTCATCATGATTTTTCTTCTTTTATCATCATATCTTTATTATTATAGACCACTCTTCGATGAAGATTCCCACCGGATTTGCTTCATAACCTAAGGTATTGTAACGACCTGGATTTTCACTGTTTTGGAGTTCTAAAAATCCTATAAAAAATATAATTAACTTATATTATCACTTACTGACTATTAGCACTCAATGTTAGTTTATACACGGGTGATAGCAGTAAAGAACTGCACAAGTCTGATAAATTATGACTAAATTACATTATGAGTCTAAATCTAACCAACTCATAACTAACTAATTAAGGTAATCATAACTAAATTAAAGATCTAACCGAAACCGAGTCAGATAAGGCCCATATCTTGACTAATAGACCAAATCAACCCCGTTACTCTTTTAGCCTAAAATCGACAGTTTAGAGTAATTATGACCAAATATCCACTTTCACTAGTTATAAATAGGCTATGCTATGAACATAGTTAATCCAAACCATAATCATTGCCCATGAGAAATCTCAATACTTAATTCATTCCAGAAATGCCCGGATTTTTCGAACAAGCTCTAGACCGCTCGTTGGTGGGCCACTAGTTCCAAAACTATAGAATAATGTCCGTCTTACTGGTCTTGACGTCCATCGCGGGAGTTAGACCTAGGTACTATATAAAACCACTTAACTTAAGCCAAAGGACGAGTAGATGGGAAGTGCAAATACCCTAAAGGAAGAAGCTGAAACTTAAGTGAATTGGGTCGTCCACTCTTATACAAAGTTGAGGATTTCGGACCATCAGTTTATGACCAAACTTCACACGTGGAGTAAGAATATTTTTCTGCTCATATCCATATAGCCGCGGTGCCGATCGACTATCGGTGACCGTTTAATAGACTTCTAATTATATCTGTCGATTGACGCATCTAAATGGCGAGCCAATCATATCCCTACGTAGATCATCATTAGGGCCAATTATCATATGGTGTATATCAATATGTATACCCCATAGTAAGCCCTAGAGCTTAGAAAGACCCTCCCATAGGGCTAGTATATTAAAAACCTAGCCCTTGGGGCCATTTACACCAAATCTGGCCCTATATAAGGGCTTCTTTGGGGCACCCCTCTCCCCATACGAATTTACCCTAGAGAAAAGAAAGAGAGAAAGAGAGAAAGAGGAGAAGAAAGGAGGAAGAGAGAGGAAAAGCTTGGAAGCATGAGGGTTTGTGCACCTTCACCTTCTCATCTCCTCTATAGCAATCTTGTCCCTCATTGGTATTGATTCGGCGATGATTAAAGGTAAGTATTGAGTTATGTTTGTAGGTTTAGGTCTTGTGTTTAATTTTTTCGAATTCTTACAAGTTTGTATGCTTAATTAGGCATTTCAAGGATGATTTCCTAACACCATAACCCTACGGGCTCCGTGAATTGAGCGGTTCGTCACAAGGTGCGGACTATTATCCTTAAGTGACCTAGAACCAATTTTACTATGAGCTTAATAATTATGAATGTTAAGATGAGGTGTTTGACTAATCTAGAGAGAGCCTAGCCAAGACCCTACATGATAGGTCCTCCTAAATTCTATGAAATGAATAAGTGTTGTTTATTTGTTCTTCAACATGATTGGGTTTGATTTTGGTATGGCATGTTCATCCCATATATGATTTTACTAAATTCTATGACATGATTGAGTGTTGTTTATTTGCTCTTCAACATGATTAGGCTTAATTTGGTATGGTATGTTCATCTCGTATGCGATCCTAGTATAACCTTTCTTGTGGCATGCATAATTGCATTAATCCTTGTTGTATGTTTGTCCTATGAATGATGCGTAGCTCTTGTTCTCTTCATTAACCCCCCACAACACACATACACATTTATTTCATATTATTGTTAGTAGTTGCAATTGTAGAAAAATCTGCATTTATATGTTTAATGTATGAGTGCATGACATCACTTGTGTTAGATGATGAATTCTGATTCGTTGAATTATTATTGAATGTCATAAACCCCTGAGTTGGTCAAGGAATTGAAGTGGGAGAAAGTGGTCCCATTGGTAGGACCATCTTGCAGCTAAACCACGGAGTTTGGGTGGATGCGAATGGGCGACAATATTTTGACTACATGGGTCGCTTGCACTCGATGTCGTCTGTCGCATACTTTCTTGAACTCGCACGGTCTAGTTTGCCTACTGACCAACCATGTTTGTTAGCCATGTCCCCTCACGCTTGTATGTAACCTGGAACACCCTTCAACCACTGAAGCCTATTGATAACCATTTGAAACCAATCTACTGACTTGAGAACCGAGCATAGTGGAATGGGACACTGTGTCCGAGCTGTCGGCCTATGCTGGGGTGACGAGCCTCCCCGTAGTGACCGCGAGTGATCCCTCTTCTCAGCACTCCCCATGTGCTTGAAATCAGGGATGGGGAACCTGATGAGATCAAGGATCGCGAGGTCCTAGCCTTGTACGTTAAGGGGCCTTGCCTCGCAACCAGTTGAGGGCAATGATACATGGGATGTACCAGTTTCCCCAATCTACTGGATGAACGAAATTAATTAAAAACTTGGCTAACACGATTATGATCCCATCGCACTAATTAAGTTGGCGACTCGGCAGTTGAGGTCGCAATGAGGGAGTGTTGGTCATGCGCGATCGTTAGACGAAGTCGCTCGAGGGAGTATTGTTGTGAGGTCATGCATCATATCATAATACATGCATTGCACTAACAAGACTATTTAGGGATCCGTGAATGTATGTCTTTCATTAAATTGATAATATAATTGATGTTTGTTGTAACTTAAGGCTAATAATAATCACTGAGTTAGCTACTCACTCTCACTCTGGGACAGTATTTTAAAACACCAATCAAACCATTACTAGATGCAGGTGAGGCGAAGCTCAACGAGTCGAGCGAGGTGAGCATGGATGAGAAAGAGGCGCTTCCTACTTCCGGCTTATGGGCAGATCACCTTAGACTATGCGGGTTGATTATGAGTTGTTGAGCTGTGGATCTAGCGTACCATTTCTTTTAGACATTTATTTTATAAAATTTTGTGGGCGATGCCTTGTGTGACCCGTTTGATATTCTATTGACTTGTAGTTCTTAGTCGCATTTATTTCAGTAGATTAGTTGTGGTTGTAGTTTATGTTCCAGCCGATTCCTTTATTGCTCATTTAAACTAATTTATATACAAATAGCCATAATTAAGATATAAGCGACACCCGGGAATTTGGAGGCTGAGTTCTTACATGGCTTCTGAAAATCTAGGGTGTTACAGGTATCGTACTTGTAACAGTAACAGCAATGGATACATAGGTATCCTTACTCTGAATTACTAACACGATTGTTATGGTCATTGCAAAAAATATATAGTTTTTTTCTTTTTTTTTATTTACGATCACTTTTTCTTTCAATATTCTCTGTTTAAGCATATGTCAATGGTACTAGATCATTCAACCTTGTTTGAATCAAAATTTGTTATTCTAGTTCACATATCAGATTCCTCACTTAGTTAGCTAGGGTGTATTGTGAATTCAATACATCAAATTACAACTCACTCTAAACTAGTGATTAGAAAATCGAACTCAAGTCTATAATTGTTACTTATCAGAATTCTAACTACTATCAATATAGAATAAATATTAACTTAGCCTTTGAAATTCGCATAATATCATGTTCACATTCTTGTATATAAACATTTTATTTTGAAAATGTTGAAAAAATTTCTCCATAAACTAAAAATATATATAGACTCTACTAGTCCTAAAATATAAACTCACATGGATGACTATCCACACTCTCTAACCTAAAATCTACACTGTCCCCAATATAATGATACACGTAATGAAGAAAATATGAGAACAATAAAAATCAAAGAAAGATAGATAGTACCTATCATGAAGAATTCACCTACTAGGTGACATTAAAAAAATTGAATATTATAAAATCTTACACAAATACTTCGTCAGACTAGGAGCATCAATCCGAATATTTTGACTCATGAAGAGAGACGGACTCCTCTCCCAAATGAAAGTTTTCCATACAAGGCTTTAATCTTTAACCATTTACTTTGTACACATTGCCATTATGTGGATTCTCAATTTCAACAACCCTATGAGTATAAACATTCTTCACAATGAAGGGGCATATCTATCTTGATCTTAACTTTCTCGGAAAAAACTAGAGACGAGAATTGTACAATAGGACCTTTTATTGAGGTTTAAAATTCTTCCTCAGGTTGTTTTTGTCATGGAAAGCTTTGGTCCTCTCTTTGTAGATTTTAGAATTTTCATAAGAGTCTCTTTTCAGCTTCTCTAATTCATTCAACTCTGATTTCCTTTGTCCACTTGTTTGGTCCATGTCAAAGTTTAACTTCTTTATTGCCTAGTATGTTCTATGTTCCAATTTCAGAGGCAATTGGCAAGCCTTCTCATACACCAATCTGTATGGGGACATTCCAATCAAGGTCTTATAAGCAGTCCTATAAACCTATAAAGCAACGGATAGTCTGAGGGACCAATCCTTCCTATCTGGCCTTATAGTTTTCTCTAAAATGTATTTCATTTCCTGATTAGAAATCTCAGCTTGCCCACTCATTTGTGAGTGGTATGGGGTGCTCACTTTATGTTTGATGTCATATTTTTTCATCAAAGCCTCAAATGTCCTATTACAAAAGTGAGACCCATCATCACTAATGATAACTTTTGGAGTTCCGAATCTAGAAAAAATATTTTCCTTAAGAAATTATATGACCACTTTTTTGTCATTGGTCTTACTTGGAACTGCGTCAATCTACTTGGAAACATAGTCCATAGCAACCAATATATAAAGAAATCCAAAAGAAGATGGAAATGGCCCTATAAAATCAATACACCAACAATTGAAAATCTCCAATGGTAAAATAGGAAATAAAGGCATCATGTTGCGCCAGGACACTCTTCCTAATCTTTGACATCTATCATAAGCAACATAAAAAGCATGGGTGTCTTTAAACATGGTGGGCCAATAAAATCCACACTGCAGAATTTTTGCAGTGGTTTTCTTAGCAGAAAAATAGCCACCACATGCTTTCATGTGGCAAAAAGAAATAACATTCTGAATTTCATCTTCTGGGACACAATGTTTAAAAATCTAATCAGTCCCATATTTATATAAATACGGGTCATCCTGAAAGAAGTTCCTAACCTTAGTTTCAAAACGCTTCCTATCTTGTGACTTTTAATGATATGGCATTTTTCCGTAACAAGATAGTTCACTATATCCTCATACCTAAGTAATTTAGAGATCACAAATAGCTGTTCATCAGGAAAAGTGTCCTAAATATGCATCTTCTCAGTGGAATCATCTAATACCAATCTGGAAAGGTGATCGGCCACTACGTTCTCTACTCCTTTCTTATCTTTTATCTCTAAGTCAAATTCTTAGAGTAGGATAATCTATCTCAAAAGTCTTGGCTTTGCATCCTTCTTAGATAGAAAATATTTCAAATTCGAGTGGTCCGTGAAAATGACTACTTTGGATCCTAGCAAGTAGAAACTAAACTTATCTAAAGCAAAACTACTGCAAGTAACTCCTTTTAGTTGTTGAGTAGTTCACTTGGGCCAAATTTAGAGTTCTATTCGCATAGTGAATAACATAGGGTCATTTATCTTTCCTTTGGCCCAAAACAGTCCCTATGACATAATCACTTGCATCGCACATTAGTTCAAAAAGAAGTGTCCAATCTAGTGGACGCATGATAGTTGCAGTGATAAGGGATGATTTAATTTTGTTAAAAGCACTTGCACACACATCTGTCCACTTAAATAGGATATCTTTTTAGAGAAGATTAGTCAAGGGTCTAATAATGTTACTAAAGTCCTTGATGAATCCTCTATAGAAACCAGCATGTCCTAAAAGTAATCTAATCTCTAATAATTCGGGGGATAGGTTGATTAGCTATAATGTCCAATTTTGACTGATCTACCTCGATTCCATTTTTGGAGATAACATGGCCTAGAACAATTCCTTTTTGAACCATGAAATGACGTTTCTCACAATTTAAGACAAGGCGTTTCTCTTCACACCTAGACAAGATAAGAGATAAATTATTAAGGTATTCTTCAAAACTACTTCGAAATATAGAAACGTCGTCCATGAAAACCTCGAAAACTTCCCAACCATATTTGAAAAAATACTTAACATGCATCGTTGGAAAGTTGCTCGAGTGTTGCATAATCCAAATGGCATTCATTTGAAAGAAAATGTGTCAAATGTACAAGTGAATGTGGTTTTCTCTTGGACTTCTAGGGCTATCTCTATTTGGTTATATCCGGAATATCCATCAAGAAAACTATAGGAGTGACCTATGACCCACTCTAAAACTTAATTAATGAATGGTACAGGGAAATGGTCCTTCTTTGTGACCTGGTTCAATTTTTTATAGTCAATGCAAACACACAAACCTGTGGTTACACGTGTTGGTATGAGTTCATTATTAGAATTTTGCGTGATAGTTATTCCGAATTTCTTTGGGACTACTTGAGTTGGACTCACCCAAACACTATTGGATATTAGGTAGATGATTCCCACATCCAACAATTTGATCACCTTATTTTTTTACAACTTTCATCATGTTTGGATTGAGACGCCTTTGACGTTGTCGAATTGATTTGGCGTCCTCATCGAGGTGGATTTGATGGGTGCATATGGAAGGGCTTATACCTTTAATATTAGAAATGGTCTAGCCCAAGGCTCCTTTGTGGTCCCTTGGAACATTCAATAATTTAATCTCTTGATCCTTGTCTAAAAATGAAGAGACCACCACAAGATAAGTTTTATTTTCACCTAAGTATACATAAGCTCATTTAGTCATGGTTTTAGATCAAACTTTTGAACATTGGTTGTGATGGCAGAGGTCGCGAGTCCTCGATAGATAGGATTTAAGTGCGCGGTCTCCATTGGTACATACCAATGTCGTGGGTGGTAGTGCTCTTATTATCATCACAAATTTCAGCAAGCACCTTTTCTAAATCAGAATATTTTAAGTCCCCAAAGACTTGAATCAATTCCTTAGTCAGACTAGGTTTCAATTCCTCCTTCTATCAAGCAATCCATGAAATTCAACTCATGGATCTCATTATTATCAATGGGTTGCTTACATAGATAGAAAATATTTAACTTTAGAATCATGTTACCAAAAGACAAGTTCATCATTCCATTCTAGCAATTTATGATTGCATTTGAAGTTACTAAGAATGAGCGGCCTAAAATGATGGAAACTTGAGCGTTAGCGTTTACACAAAGTTCAATGTCTAGTACAATAAAATCCACAGGGAAGTAAAATTTCTCCACTTAGACTAGCACGTCCTCTAAAATTTCCCTTGATACCTTAACGGAGCAGTCAACGAGTTGGATTGTAATCGTAGTTGGTTTAAGCTCGCCTAACCCCATTTGTTTGTAAACCGAATAAGGTACTAAGTTGACACTTGCACCCAAATCTAACAAAGTATGCTCAATTTGAAAATTCCCAATAATATAAGGAAGAGTGGGACTTCCCGAGTCTTTGTATTTAGTATGGCCCTTTTTTGAATGATAGCGCTCACTTTCTCAGTAAGGAAGGCCTTTTTGTGCACATTTAATTTCCTCTTTATAGTGCACAAGGCCTTGAGATATTTAGTATATGATGAAATTTGTCTAATGGCATTAAGTAGAGGAATATTGATAGTAACTTTTTTAAGCACATCCAACACCTCTTGATATTTCATGAGGACAATTAGGCTCAGAAGTCTAAATGGGAACGAAACTGGAGGTTCATATGACTTAGTTTCTTTGTCCTTTTGTTCTCACGGCTCGTGAACCATAGCCGGTTCATCATTCTTTTGAGATGGTGGCTCATCCTCCAGTACTTTTACCACTTGCATTATCTTGTTATTGACCTCTTTTCCATTTCTCAAGGTAATGATGGCCTTGGTTTGTTCATAATGTAGCTCACTTGGATTTAAGTCTCTAATAAAATGTATGTTTCTAGGGTTTAGCACAGGTTGAGAAGGAAGTGTGCCTTTTTCCCTAACATTTAGTTGAGTCTTAATCCTAGCCATGGCTGTCTTTAAATCCTGATTTGATTGGATTAGAGACTGATTCATTTAAGCTTAAGAGATCATGAATGTGGTCAATGCATCCTCCATAGATGATCACTTTGGTGGGGGCATATATAGTGCATTGTTAGATACCCCAAAGAGGTTATTTTGTGAAGGCATTTGAGGTGCATTGGGCACATTAATTTGTAGTCCATTTCTCCAAGTAAGATTAGGATGGTTACGCCAATTTGGATTATACGTGTTTACCATTGGTTGCATAACTGACCTTTGATAGTTACTTATAGCATTTGCTTGCCCATGTTCTTGCATGATATATTGTACGATTAAGATTGTTGTACAATCCTTTGTGTCATGATCTGTACCACTACAAATGCTACAAAAATTACCTAAGGAAGTGTTTGTTTTAACCATATCAACCTTCCTAAGTTCCTAAGCTTCAACCTTTCTAGTTAATACAATGAATTTTGCATTAAGGTCGTCTTCCCCTCTTAGGACGTACACCCCCGTTTTCTCTCTAGGAATGGGTCTCGTTTGGTTTTGTTTAGTAGAGACATCCCATGTCTACGTATTCTCTGCTAACATGTCTAAAAATATTCAAGCCTCATTATGATCTTTATCAAGAAAGGTTCCACCACACATCATCTCTATGAACTGATGGGTATCCATAGTGAGCCCCTTTCAGAACGCATCAATCACGTGTCATGGTTCATAACCATGATGTGGACAAGTAAGTAGAAGGTCTTTGAAGCGCTCCTAAGCTTGGAAAAATAGTTCATTCCCTTTTTGGGAGAATGATATGATTACTTGTTTCAGTGCATTTATTTTATGCTCGGGAAAGAACTTTTTCAAAAACTCTCTACTTAAGGCTTGCCATGTAGTGATGGTATGAGGTCTTAGAGAGTTGAGTCATGCTTTGGCCCGATCCTTTAGAGAAAATGAGAATAACCTAAGCTTAAGTGCATCCCTATTGCCATTGTTTAGTTGTAATGTCGCAATCACTTCCTCAAAGTCCTTGAGGTGTAAATAGGGGCTTTCAGAATCCAAGCCATGAAATTCAGGGATCAATTGAATCACACTTAGTTTAAAATTAATGTTCCCTGTGTGATCAGGGAACACAATGTAAGATGGTAAAGTTGATCTCTCAGGGTGTAGACGTTCACGTACAGTCTGTGGTTGGTTTAACACATTCCTATGAACTTCATTCTCATCCTCAAGAGGAGGATTACATTGATTTTCTCTATTTTGATATATATTTAGATCTGGTAGATTTGGATTTGGATTATCAACTGAGTCTGCCATGGAATCCAAGTGATATTGAGTACCTCTCCTAAGTGAATGATGAAAGCCCTGAAACTAGTCCGCCTTCGGAGGAGAGTTGATTGTTTTGATCCCTACTCCAATGGGACATAAACCATCCACACCACACAACAAATATCATTAACTCAAATAGAAAGCATGATACTTAAAATAAAAACAAAACTTAACCAACAACCCAGACAGTAGAGCTGACTATGAGGGTTCAATCGACAAAGAAAAATAAATCAACAACCCAAGCAGCAGAGCCAACCATAAGAGTTCAATCCACAAAGCAAAATAAAAGAAAATAATATAAAAAATAAACTATGCTAATCTAAAAAATAGATTTAGTGGATAATCTTTCTGATCAAACAGCAACAGTACGACAACCATAACACTTGAGTGATAAAATCCCAAGCAGGGCAACCTTATCTTGAAAGATCCAACTAAATTTACTTTCAAAGTTTAGAAGAGAACTTACCTTAGAAAAGAACTTACCTTAGCTATCTTGCACAGATCTAATCTATCTCAGTCTCTCCCCGGCAATGGCACCAAAAACTTAATTACTTTCCTCCAAGTGCAGAGGTTCGTAAGTAATATCCCATAAATACAGGGTCGATCCCACAAGGAGATGAATTACAAGAAGGAGAAAATCAAATGTAAAACAAACTAATTAATAAAAATTAAACTGATGATTTAATTTATAGAGTTTTGAATGGATGTAATTCAACTGAATTAAAACAACACCCAAGCTTCAAAGTTCCACACAGGTTAATGATCCAAAATCATGATGACTTGGATAACACGACTAGGATCCGAGCACTATAGTCGGCCTAATCAGAAAATAAAACAGTTTAAACATTTTAAATAAATAATATAAAAGATTAGAAAATTTTGGATTTGCACCATTAATATATATATTCTCAAGCGTAAGTAATTTTAAGAATTTATATCTACAAGATAATGAATATCAAAGAAATATAACAGGTTGAGAACCTCTCCTATTAAAGAAATCTAATTGATTCAAAGTAAGCCTATCCATCAATGTGGATCTCGTATGATGGAAACATATGGATCTTACATAAGGATAAAAACTAAACTAAAACAATTGGTAATATTCATCCATCATTCTTCTCATCATTAAAACAATCAATCATCATAACTATGAAAACATTAAACCAATGTGTTTCCCTTCTAGCTTGGGTTAGAGGGAACTTAGAAAAACATAATTAAATTGCAGAAATAAAAAGCAACAAAAAAAATAAGAAAATAAATTAATAAAGATCTAAAAAGAACAAGTAAAGGTCTAAAAACCCTAGAAAAAACCCTATATCTTGCCCTTAAATGATCTGAATGATGCTTAGGAATGCCCTGGGAAGCCTTATTTATAAGTGAGGAACTCCCTCTTTCAAACTGGTTTGAAAAATTCAAAAACTGTCTCAAATTTTCTCAGTTCACGTAGGCTCCGCGTAAACCTTTCAATGTCATCCAAGACTGGCTTTGATGTCATCGAACCTGGTTCCAATTTGTCCAGCAACCAAACTTGATTTTCCTATAATTCTTAGATGTCATCTAGGGGCTTCGATGTCATTGAAGAATGGCTTTGATGTCATCTAAGGGTTTGATGTCATCAAAGATTGGCTTCGATGTCATCTAAGCTTAGATCCTGCAATTTTCTACACTAATTTCTATACTTCCTTCCTTTTCCATTTGGTTTTCTTAACTCTTGGGGTCTTGAAATCTTCAATCTTGGTCTCCAAAAGTCCATTCTTTTACTTGTTGATTCTTGAGCATCAAATCCATGATTTTAACATTCTTTTCACTCTAAGCCCTCAAGTTTACCTTGCAACACAAACATAAGTAAAATATAACAGTAAGCAGTATAATGTTCATAAAACTAAGATATAGATGAGGGAAAATATACAATATTTGACACTCAACACATACATACACACACGTGTTGATGGCCTACACAAAGATTTATATACGTACTCAATATGGTCCTAGGCAAGAACCAATCCGAGTTTGATTTATTAACTTTACACTCAATCCTACACAAGGAACGAGTGTGTGGACTCTTACAATTTGACAACTTGTTGGATTGACCCCTTTTGTATCATCGTCCTTAAGTCGCTACTTCAAAGCTCTTACGTGCTTAAATTCATTCTTTAAATGCTCTCCTGATCGTTGATGTCAGTGTTTGTCAATGCTTCAACTCCTACAGTCATTTTTGCCTTACATATGATGTGTTAATAAGGTGATCAACGTAAGGGAGGTTGGGTGAATCTCCTACAACTCATGGAAATGTTGTAATCCTAGGGGATTCACCTAGAAGAGCCTTCTGGAGAGTTTAGATAATGATTTGACTATACACATGGTGTTTAATCTCTAGAAAGGTGAGAGTTTATCCACGTCTTTAAATAGAGTATGGAATGCTCATTAGATGAAGAATCACAAGAAAATTGGTATGAAACTCATTGGATTGAGGTTTATGATATTTGGTATGAAATGAAAAACACATAGCCTCTATTTGCACTAAAATCCCTTTAAAATGCTTAAGAACCAAATGCTCTACATATAGAATTCGAGCTCTAACAATAAAAATAAATAAAATCGGGCAGATTCGACTCCTATCGATCATTCAATCGATTAAACTCTCCTTCGATGGGATCAAATGGTCCCTATTGACCGAACGGACTAGAAAAATCCTCAGTCAGGGCTACAACCATAAGAGTAGGAAACAAAGAAGAAAACCCCCTACCAAACATATATCCCCTAGTAGAGATGCACCTATGAGAGTATAATCTAAGGGCCTGTTTGTTAATACTTAATTTTTTCACTTAATGGGGAATTTAGAAAGTGTTCAAAGTTTAGCGGTGTTTGTTAACGCGGAACAAGGAAAGCACTCCATCATTTTATGCTGAAATTTTTCGGCGAAAGGGGTCTAGATTAATGGTGAATCAAGAATGCGCTCCGTAATTATTAGTTTTTAATCCAAAATCGTCCTTTGCAACGTAGATTTTCTCCCTTATATAATACATAATCCATCTTTTAATGTGTACACTTCTTTGGGCCCACCATGATTTATGTGTTAAATCCACACTGTCCATCAACCTTTTTTATATCATTATGAAATATGATAAAAAAAAAAAGAAGAAGATGCGTATCTAAAGCTTAAGTTGACCACACCATATAAAGTAATGGGACTGGAACGACTACTATTAAAACCATCCTGATGTCCACCGTGAAGCTTATTTGCCATCAAACCTCTTTATAAGGTCACACGGACCTGGATGAAGGAAAAACACAAAAACCTGCTTGATCAGAACCTTTTCTGACTTCAAGAAGTTTTCAACGATTGACACCCAATTCCCATAATTTCTTGTATTGTGGCTCAATTAAGCCTTAGATCTCTCTTGTTTTTTATCTTAATTTCTAAAATAATATGTAAAATTGAATGGAAGGTATGGATAAAACATATATATATCCATCTATATAAGCCCCACAAAGCCCCTCAATATCCATCTATAGATAGATCTTGGTGGGGTAGTCGGCTATCTCTAACTAGATTTGGGTGCGGATTTTATGCAAAGCCTTTAGTAGAAAACTCTTGGGCTTGAAACTTAGGTGGGGCCCACCATTATGTTTGTGATAAATCTAATAGGTCAATCCATGTTTTGAGATCATTTTAAGACTTGAAACCAAAAATGAGCAGGATACAAGACTCAAGTGGCCGCACTAAAGAAAAAGGTGGGTAGGAAAATTCCTACCATTGAAATCTCCCCAGGGTCAACAATGATGTTTACATGCCATCAATACCATTCATAACATCATTGCCAATGATATGAACTTAAACCATAAATATTAGCGTGATTGAAAACTTTTGTGGCCCAAAAATATTTCAATTATGGATGTCCAATCCTCACATTTTTGGGCCATTTAAGTATTGGATCCAGTTTATTTTAGGTCCCATGACTTAAAATGATCTCACAAAACGAATGGATGGGGTGGATTTCATACAAACATTATGGTGGGCCCCACCTAGATTTCTAACATCGGACTTCATGGGGAAGACTTTCCCATGAAATCCTCCCAGGGGACACATTTTGGCCAGTGACGCTTCCATTAGCAAGGTGGCTAGTCGTCGGTGCTCTTTGGACCACCATGATGTATGTGTTTCATCTACACCGTCCATCCAATTTTCCAAATCATTTTATAGATTGATACAAAAATGAGGTATATATAAATCTCAGGTGGACCACACCATAGGAAAATAATAGTGATTAAGCGCCACCATTAAAAACCTCTTAGTGCCCACTGTAATGTTTATTTGACATCAAACTTGTTAATTAAGTCATACAGACCTGGATTGAAGGCATATATATATATATATATATATATATATATATCAACATGATCTAATACTTTTGTGGACCCCAGTAGATTTTTAATGGTGGGAGTTCAATCAACATTGTTTCCTATGGTGTGATCCAATTGAGATTTGGATGTACCTCAATTTTGGGATCATGCCATAAAATAACCTAGAAACATAGATGGATAGAGCGGATGAAACGAATACATCATGGTGAAGCCTAAAGAACAACGACGTGTAACCATTGGCCAGTTGCAGGGTCATTGGTGGATGTGGATTTCCTGCAAAAGTCTTTCACATATGTTCCTGCGCAAGGATTTTGTGTGGGGTCCACTGTGATGTTTGTGTGAAATCCAATCCATCCATCCATTTTTAGATATCATTTTAGGACATTATACAAAAAATGAGGATCCAAAACTCAAGTGGGCTATACGAGATGAAACAATGGAGAAAGGAATGCACACCATTAAAAGCTTCTCAGGCTCCATCTTGATGTTTATATTCCATCTAAACCATTTATAAGGTCATTTTCACTAAGATGAAATGAAAACAAGAGGAACTTAAATAGATACAAAACTTTTTTAGCCATATAAATGTTTCAACAGTGGTCACTAAATCCCCATTGCTTCCTTTCATGTGGCCCATTTAAGTTTTGGATACACCTTATTTTGGTCTCGTGTCCTAAAATGATCTCAAAAAATGGCTAGACGGAGTGTCTTTGTCACAAACATCACAGTGGGCCCCACACAGAATCCTTGCTCACGGAAGGCTTTAGCAGGAAATCCACGCCCGTCACTAGCCAATCTGCCTCCCCGATCTGCGGAAAACGGATTGGCTACTCCTCTATGGGCCCCACCATGATGTATGTGTTTCATCCATTTCTATAGATCATTTTAGGGCTTGATTCCAAAAATGAGAGGGATATAAATCTCAGGTGGACCACACCATAGGAAAACAATAATGATTAGATATCCATAATTAAAATCCTCCTAAGGCCCACTATACTGTTTATTTAACATCCAATCCATTGATACAGACCTAGATGAAGGGGAAAAAAATATCAGCTTGATCCAAAACTTTTATGGCCCCCAAAAACTTTTTAATGGTCAATGTTCATTCAACACTGTTTCCTGTAATGTGGTCCACTTGAGATTGGGATATACCTAATTTTTGGTCTCATACAATAAAACGATATCAAAAAATAAATAGACAGCGTGGATGAAACACATACATCATGGTGGGGCCCACAAAGCACCGACCACCAGCCATTGGCTCGTGGAAGGTGGAGTAGCTAATCCTTTTCCCGATCGGGGGAGCCAATTTGGTGCGACCCTGGATCCACTGAGGTGGGTGGGACACCTGATTATGGAGCCTACTGTGATATATGTATTTTATCCATGCCAAGGTCACCTCATTAGCTCCCCATGCGGATTTCCCACTGACACTGCAATAGGGAGCAGGCTATTGGACAGGGCCCCACCATGATGTATGTGTTTTATCCACAATGTCCTTCTATTTTTCCAAATCATTTTATGGCATGAGCCTAAAATTGAGACATATCCAAATCTAAAGTGGACCACACCACAAGAAAATAATGGGGATTGAACAACCATCATTAAAAACTTTTTTAGGGCTCACTATAATGTTTATTTACCATCCAATGTGTTCATTAGGTCACACAAACCTGGATGAAGGGAAAACACAAATATCAACTTCATTCGAAACTTTGAGGTCCCTAAGAAGCTTTTATTGGTGGGCGTTCAATCACCACTCCACATGAGATTTGGACCTTTCTCATTTTTTAGATCATTCCCTAAAATGAAATGGAAAAATGGATGGACAACGTGGATAAAATACATACACTATGATGTGGGCCACACAACACCATCCAATAGCTAAGGGCTACTAACATTGTTGGTATGCAATCCGGATCCACTTAGGTGAGTGGGATTCCTAACTGTGGGGCCCACCGTAATGTTTGTGACTACATTTATTTGTCCATTCATATAGAAAGCTTATTCTTAGGCATGATCCAAAAAATGAAGCAGATCCAAATCTTAAATGGACCATAATACACGAAATTGTGGTAAATGACAATTAAAAATTTCTTGTGGGCCACAAAAGCTTTGGATTAAGATGATATTTATGTGGTCTTTATCAATAGTTTAGATGGCAAATAAAATTTTGGTGGAATCCATGAAGTTTTTAATGGTAGGGATTCAATCACAACTGTTTCATGTGGAGACAGGGGCAAATGTGTTAAATTAACATATCTTAGACATTTCAGACATTAGTTAACATACAGGTTGTTCTAGACTCAATACTTAATTTTCTAACTTCAAATTTAGACTTTAGATTCAAGCTTCAGACTTCAGATTTAACAAATGAGCCCTAAGAAAAGAAACTCCTCTCCCGAAATTGATTCAGGTCGTAGAAATTTCACACTCATGTGAGTGGTGAAGATGGATAAGTGATCATAGAGATCTACGTGAGCCTATAGTTAAATCTCAAGAAATGAGCCACAATTATTATTATTATTTTTTATAGAAATTTATAGTTAAATTTGAGGATTTCAGCCTCATTGTGAGCACTATAGAAAAATATGAGGATTCTAGCCTCATCTTGTGCTTAATAGTTAAATTTAAAGATTATAACATCATTTGTTTTAATAGTTTAAGCTTTAAATTTGCTAAATTTTAGTATCATATGTTTTTAGCTTAAATTATCATTGGTCACATTCTTATTTCAACTAATATATTATTTGAAGGACCATAATAAGCATGCTCCATATTTTAATATTTATATGCACCATTAAATTTGCTCTTAGTATGTGCCTTAGAATTGGTAAATCCATGACTTATAGAGTATTCTAGATTATATTTTTATTGGTATATCTATGGAACTAACTATTTGTCAAATGCTGACAAAATGGGGGGAGAAAGATTAAGTCACATAAAAACAGTGAATTCTGTTTTGTATTATTTGTTTATTCTATACAGGGATTGATGAAGATAATGAGAGAGCATTACTAGTGTTACATGTCTTGAATCTTATATTTAAATTTGTAAATCATTGTAATTATGGACATGTAATATTTAAGTTGTTTTGGTTTCTCATTGGTATGGACCATGACAAGGTCTATGTTAGGTTTATGTTATGTTGTTAACAAATGGAGATACTGTTAATGCACTTATTTGTGCACAAATTTGTCAATCACATGCATTTGTGTGTCAGGGAGTCGGTTAAGCCCTTGGGGGCTGAAGACCAAAGACACATGAAGACATGGAGTATCAAGGAGCGAAGAAACAAGTAAAGATGAGGTGTATTGGTATATCCTAACCGTTTACCCCTTTAGGTCAAAAACAACATATATCAAGATGATCCATTCCTAATAAGAAAATCTTGTTTAATCATCCAAAGCTTTAAGAATTCAGTTGAACATGATCAACTAGGCTTTAGAGCAATTTCAAGCATATTTGGTCCCACCAAATTCACCTTCGATCCAACAAAAAAAAATATTAAAATATGACAACAAGCTTACCCTAAAATCCAAGGTAATTCGGCTAAAACCGAATGCCAAGTTTGGTCCGACTAAAAACCATATTTGGTCCGACTAAAGGGTATGTTTGGTCTCATAAAAAATGCACAAACAAGGATAGCAAGCAAACATGCTAATTTGGTTACAACTAAATGCAAAATTCGGCCCGACCGAAAGTGTTAAAATCTGTCCAGTAGCTTTTCTGTCTAATTCGGTCCGACCGAAACTAAATTCAGTGTGACCAAAGACTAACCATTATAGATCCATTAGAGCCTTTTTCTTATAAATCTAGCAACCGGATCTTTATATACATGATGGTTTTAAGTTAAAAAAACATCCTAGAGTGTCCCAATACTTTTAAATCCTTCTAGGCTCTCACCCACTAAGATCAATGCCCTCTTCCAAGTGATTCATCACTCTATGAGCATTCAAAAGCTCCATTTGTGAAAGAACTTGGCATCTCACATTCTCTAGAAGTTAGACTAAATCCAATAGATATATCCTTGGTCTAAACAACCTCTAAAATAACCATCCATGTGAATCCCTACTAGGAACTCAATCCTATGATTAGTTGTAAAAGATTCACCCAACCTCCCATCACCTTGGTCATCACAAAGGAGCATCGCATGCAAGGTGTTTAATCTTGGAGCTAAAGTATTAGCAACGCATCGACATCAACGATTATGGGAGTAATTGAGAAGCTAATTCATGCACAGGAGAGCTTTAAAGAAGCAACTCAATTTGACAAGTAAGTATCAATTAGTGAGTCCATACTCTATTTTCTTGTGTAGAATTGAGGGAAGAGTTTATAACCCAAAATCGATAGGTTTTTGTATAAGACATAGGCTCTTATGTAGGGTCAAATTCACCAGACATAGGTGTATATGTATTAGTCTTCATGGGAGCCTCTGGCAGGAGCAAACGTAGGTCCTTGGACTAGGACCAATGTTGTTACTTAGTCAATTGAAAACCAACTAAAGTCTCTTGCAAGAGTGTCAGGCATGAATGTACACTGGGTCCTCGTGTAGGGTTGTAAAGGTTAAAAGTGAACCTGATTTGAGACCTCCAATAGTGAACTCCATTATACTCATGGGTTAAGTGCGTCTACCAGGAGTGGAATAGGGAAATCGAACCACTATACATGTTTGTGTTTGGAATTTTCATTTGACCACTTGTTTAATTATGTTTTGTGATTGATTGATGAATTATATGTATGTAAATTATATGAATGCTAGGAGTTAATAGTTAACAAATCCTACACATACGTGTACACTATCTTATTTAGAATAGTTGCTTAGCATGTTGCATCTTTTGTAGTCTATGTGATTGGACCCATTATTGGCTTGGATAGTGTTAAATTGCTTTACTTGGTTTAATTTGTATATTATTTTAAGAAAGCAATTGTATGTTAAGTGGTTAAAAATTTATTTAGTCTTGATAACCCCCTCTAAGACATAACCTTTATTCTATAGTTCCACCAATATTTCGTGCATAGCTCGCGGGCCCACCACCTCATGTAATTTCATTAATTTTCTAAAAGTGGGCCCAAATTTGTTGTGGATCACCAATAATGTGGATCATTGATACTCACTATGGATTATCAGTCCCACGTAAATGGTCATAATTCCCTCGTTATGTGTTCGATTTGGGTGATTTTATACTCGTTGGAAAGATAATTTGATAAAATTTTAAATGGCCTTAAAATCACATCATTTAGAAATCATTTGATTGCCTAAAAGTGGGCCCAAATTTACTATGGATCTCCTATACTCACTGTGGATCGTCGATCCCATGGAAATGGTCATAACTCACTCATTACATGTCCGATTTGGTAAATCTTATACTCATTAGAAAGGTAATTTGAAAATTTTTCAAATAAATTTTGAATCACCTCATTTCAAGTCTATTTGATTGCCCAAAAGTGGTCCCAAATTTACCATGGATCGCTAATACTCACTATGGATCGTCAGTCTCACAAAAATGAGCATAACTCTCTCGTTACATGTCTAATTTAGGTGATCTTATAGTAGTTGGAAAGGTAATTTGATAAACTTTCAAATGAATTTTAAATAACATCATTTAAATACTATTTGATTACCTAAAATTAGGCCCAACATTACTATGGGTTGCTGATACTCACTGTGGGTCGCTGGTACTCACATGAATTGCTGGCCCCACAAAAACAATCATGACTCCCTTATTACATGTCTGATTTGGATGATCTTATACTCATTGGAAAGGTAAATCGATGAAATTTAAAATAAATTTAGAATCGCCTAATTTTAACATGACTTAATTTTCTAAAAATGGGCCTAAATTTATTATAAATTGTCTATACTCATTGTGGATCGCTGGTACTAACTATGGATCGCCACTCCCACCAAAACAATCATAACTCTCTTGTTACATGTTCAATTTAGCTAAGATTATACTCGCTGGAAAGGTAATTTAATGAAATTTCAAATGACTTTAAAATAACCTTATTTTGGCACTATTTATTTTTTAAAAGTTGGCCCAAATTTACAGTGGATCATCTATACTCACTATGGATTGCAGGTACTCAATATGGATTATTAGTCCTAAGAAAATGGTCATAACTCCATTGTTAAATGTTTAATTTGGGTGATCTTCTACCCGTTGGAAAATTAATTTGATGAAATTTTGAATTTGTATTGAATCACGTCATTTGGATACCATTTTAATGCCTAAAAGTCGGCCCAAACTTATTGTGGATCGTGGGTACTCATTATAGATTGTCGATCCCACAAAAACGGTCATAACTCCCTCATTAGATGTCTTATTTGGGTCATCTTATACTCGTTGGAAAGATAATTTAATGAGAATTCAAATGAATTACAAATCACATAATTAGGATATCATTTGATTACCCAAAATTGAGCTCAAAATTACTATGGATTGTCGATACTGATTGTGGATTGCTAGTCCCACGAAAATGGCCATAACTCCCTCGTTACATGTACGATTTAAGTGATATAATGCTCGTTGGAAAGGAAATTTGATGAAATTTAAAATAGATTTAGAATGCTCGTTGGAAAGGAAATTTGATAAAATTTAAAATAAATTTAGAATCACCTCATTTAGACACCATTTATTGCCCAAAATTGGGCCAAAATTTACTGTGTCACTGATACTCACTATGGATCACTGGTCCCATGAATATAGTCATTACTCCCTCATTACATGTCAATTTTTGTGATTTGGTACTTTTTAGAAAGAGAATTTCATGAAATTATCAAGGGTTTGTAAAATATAACTTAGAAGGAATAGTCCTCACCTTAGATGAAGTTTACTCGAAGTAATCGCACCTATGGTTAGGGATTTTGGAGAAAACCTCAACTCCCTAAACTAATTTCATGGAAACCTAATAAATTTAAGTAGTTTATAATTTAAAATCTTCAATTGAAGTGTAGGATGGAAATTTACCTCTAATCTTATATAGATGCAGGTAGAATGGACGATTAGCAGCTCCTTTGGAAGAATTTCAATAAAACCTCCATACTAAAACAAAATCCCAAAACTTCCAGCTCACACACTTCTCTCCCAACTCCACTTTCTTCCTTTAGCCCTCTATATCCTTCCCCATTTTCAAAAATTCGCATAATAGAGAGAGTTGCCCTAAAAGTGGCTTTTAGAACCTCATTTTTGTGTTTGATGGCCCTAGAAACCAAGCTGAGGGTTAGTTAACCCTATGGTAGGTTGATTTCAACTTTTGGGGCCCACTATAGAGTTCACAAATTGATTCATGTTATGGAATGGTTTCCCTAAGTGGTGATCTACGTCGTAATTTGGACACGATGATCGACGGATATGGTTAGGAGATCAGTTAGACGGTTGTTGATTGTCGATCGAGGTCACGGCTATAGGGATATTCATATAACGGTAATTAAGGTTGGTGCACTTAATTTGGTTGTGAACTCATAGTCCAAATATCTCAAAATTGGATAAATTCAGCTGAGTACAATCAAATTACCTTTTTGGTAATTTTTAGGAAACTTCACACATCTCATGTGCTCACTTATGGGTCTAAGTTCAATGATTCAATGCATCGTCTAAATTGACTAGTTTAAATAGGATATCAAGCATGCCAAGATGAATGTTTTTCTATTCCTTCATGGTCGATGGACCACTAACAAGCGGTCTAGATCTTGTTTGGTTAATCCAACCATTTCTAGGGTGATTGGAGTAGTGGGGTTTATTTTATATGATAGGTAGGGTTTGGATTATCTAAGTTCATCATTTGGCCTTTACAAGATTAGAGAAAATGGTATTTTGGCCCTGATTACTCTAAGCCATTGATTTGAAGGCCATAAGTGTAATTTGGTCAATGTAAGATATGTACACAGAATACTTTAAATCTAATCCGTTAATTATCTTAGTTTTAAGTGAATCTTCATTAAACTAACATTATTTTGATTAATCAATAGTGGATCACCTAGATCTTATCCCTAGATTCATAGATCACATGGTTGGCCAGAAGATCCAAGCGATCAAGCGTATTCATTAGCTTCCTACGGGTATTCAAATTTGTCCAGTTCTTTTAATGGTAACACCCATGCATTTGTTAGGATAGAGTATTACAGATTACTAAGTGGTAAAATAAAATAATTCTATTAAAAAAATTGATGACTTTTAAATCCGAGTTGGTGAAAATTAGGAGTGTTACACTAAACCATTATGCTTAAAATTGCTTGAATTGCATTGAAAAATAGAGTAATTAATGATTGTATTAACTATCACATCATGGAATACATTAAACTTAAATTACTTTGATATGATGGTAGTGGGATATTTCAGCGGGGCTTCCCTTAGCCTATATGGCAAGGATGATTGATTGCGGTGGGATATTCAAGTAGAGGTTCCCTTGGCCTATATATTAATTGCAGTGGGATATTCGAGTTGGGGTTTCCTTGGCCTATATGTCAATGATGATTGATTGTGATGGGATATTCGAGTGGGGGTTACCTTGACCTATATGGCAAGGATGATTAATTGCAGTGGATGTTTGAGTGGGGGTTCCCTTGGCCTATATGAAAAGAATGATTGATTGCGATGGGATATTCAAGCGGGGGTTCCCTTGGCCTATATGGCAAAGATGATTGATTTTGGTGGGATATTCGAGTGGTGGTTCCTTTGGCTTATATTGAAAGGATGATTTATTGTGGTGGGATTTCGAGTGGGGGTTCCTTGGGAGATCATACACAGGATGACTTACATTACATGTATAATTCATGCATCATGACGCCATACTTATCCTAAGAATATTGAATCATAGCATGGCATCTTGTTACATATTTTACATGTCTCTATCGTGTTGTAAGTCCTATAATGTTTAAAGCACACTTCACACTTTGTTTGTCATATTTCATTTAGTCAAAACATCTTATTAAGTGATCTTCAAGTATGATTCAAGATCAAGGTTCAAAATAAGTTCAAGATCCAGTAGAATATCAACCTCAAGATAAAGTTGAAGATCAAGCTTGAAAGAAAACATAAAGTCAATGTTCTAGTAGAAGATTAAGCTCCTTAGAGAAGTTCAAGTCTCTAATCTACTTCAAGACAATGAAGTTCAGTCCATACAGGTATTATAAACCCTAGAAAGACCTTAGGTTTAGATGCTTTCAAAATATATTTAAAATTAGATTTTTATGCTTGTATTTGGTTGAGTTTCGACTAGCCTAAGTTTTGGCCCAACCAGCCTAAGATTTTCTCAACCAGTCCTAGTACAAACCAAATGAAAACAGAATTTCTATTACACCTTCGACCGGTCGAGTGGTCTGCTTGACTAGTCGAGAGTTTCTTAACTTAAAGTCCAGCAACTAAATCGGTTTAGATTTTGGCTCCTTCGACCAGTCGAGCAGAGCCTTCGACCAGTCGAAGATTTGTTAAATCTTATCCCTCTCAAATCTAAAAATTCGTTAGAACAAAATTCGGCAAAATTCGGTGCTTGGGCTAGTCGAAGACTGTCTTAGACAAGTCAAAGAAATAACTTCTTTGCCTATAAATTAAAGTTCTCTCTCAATCCAAAAATTTATTCAAGTCTATTAAAATCGCTCTACAAGAGAGATAGAAGCCTAAATTATTGTCAAGCTATTGAATGGTATTTATAAATCATTTTATAGCTTTTTTGTTTAATTCCTTAATCTCAAATTCTGTCATTCTGATTTTAAAAAGAGAGCGAATACTCTTCTTATTGAAATTTAAAGGAATTAATACAAGTAGCCATTGGTTTAAATTTAATTAAAATCAATAGAACCCTGTACCTTTTCTATCAGACTGAACATTAAACATTCGACATTCAAGAAAGTGGTTCTTCAACTATAGCTTCTTTTATGGTGAAGATAAGTATACATTTACATTTTGTATTTGGTTTTTCTGAGATAGCTAGAAAATCTCAGTGTTGGTTTTTCTGAGATAAACCAAAAATCTCAGTGAGGGTTTTTTATTTGTGATAGCTAGATAAAATTAAAACTGTATAGGTTTTAAGGTGACCCTGAGAAAACCTTATTCATAGTGAAAGTTAAGATTACGTGGATAGTAATTTTGGGAGTAGAGTAGGTGTGGTTATTTGAGAACAATTGTTGACACACCGAACCACTATAATTCATGGTGTTTGTGGTGAATGGTTGTAATTTAATTTCAGTACAAGTGGTGAATGATTGTAATATTTATTTTATTTACTCTTGCTCAATTTGGAATTTTGATTCTTATCACATTCGTGAAATAAGGTTGTCCTACCTAAACTTGTTTGAGTGAAAGTTGTCCTACGAATAAATTTGAATTAACGTTTCAATACTAGTGCAATTGAGATCTCTAATTTATTTATTATTTAGCACATTCTTAAGCTCTCCTTTTCACATGTCTATTTCAAATTCATGATATCATGGTATCTTTTCTTGAATGTGTTAAGTTGTTTTTTATTGGCCTCCATTGAGTTTATCAAACTCATGGTGGATATGATTTTTCTCGGCTTCTAGCTCACCAAATTTATAACAGTTTCATGTTTTTAGGATGAGAGAGAAATTGGATATGAAGAATACCTAGACAGCTACTTCCATTAGATTTAGATTTATAGTTTATATTTTATTTAAAGAGTTTATAATGAATTGAAAGTAAAGAGAAGAGTAAGGTTCTTAGTAGTGATTAGATTTGAATTTTTAAGTTTATAAAGTTTAAATTAAAGTTTATGTTTATTTTAGCATGGCTTGGAAGTTTAACTCATGGTTTGTTTGGATGAATAATGATTCGAATGGTATGGTAATGATTTAAATATTAATGTGGATGTAAGAATACATAAAAATTATTTCACAACCTAAAACTCAGGATTGGGGTCACCATACTCAAGTTCTGAATTTCAAGGTATGATAGTATTGCAGCGATGGTGTTAGACATCAACATTCTAAGCTACGCTGAATTATGGACTTTCCACAGAACAGCAGGGCTAGACAGAAGTGGAAGAACTAAAGCTAAAACTACACTGAATACTATCATCCACGACATGATTGGTAGGTTTATAAAAGTACATATTAACGACATCATGGTAAAGTTAGTCGATCTGAGGGAACACTTTGTTGATCTAAGAAGAACTTTTGAGCGCATGTGGAGGCATGAACTAAAAATGAACCCTCTAAAATATGCATTTGGAGTATCATTTGAAAACTTCTTGGGGTTTCTCGTTCATCAATGGGGCATCAAAGTTAATCAAAACAAAGTTTGAGGGATTCTGGAAGCGACCCCACCAAAGAATAAGAAAGAATTACAAAAGTTCATTGACCAGGTAATTCTTGCATCAATTCATTTCATACTCTGCAAGGGATTGGCAATTTTTCACTACTAATCAAATTAAAGGTTGGCTAAGACTTTATCTCGGAACCATAGCATTAGGCTGCCTTTAACCGTTTAAAAGTATATTTAACTCTAGTGTTGATTCCTCTAAGGATAAGTCATTTCAATTATATTACTTAGCTAGAGACAAATCTATTGGAGTGTTGCTCACATAAGAAAATGATGAAAGGAAGGAGCAGGCCATCTATTATCTTTCTAGAACCTTACATGATGTCAAACGAAGATATATAGCTATTGAGAAGCTCTACTTAGCATTATATTTTGCCGCAACCAAGCTTTGTCATTATTTAATAACTGGAATAGTCCACATCATCTCATCGACAAACTTAAACAAGTATATGTTTACATGACCAATCTTGAGATGAAGAATTGGGAAATGAATTTTAGCATTATTAGAATTCACCTTCAAGTATGCGTCCCAAAAGGCAGTAAAAAGCCAAGCATTAACAAACTTCTTGGCCTATCATCCCACATAGATTGAAAGTTATGTCATGATAGAGGGAGCAAGTATTCATGCCATTAATCTTATTCTGTCGAAATTGATATTTGATGGGTCTCATGAGAATGCTATCTGATCTAGCTCCTAGATTTGTCTAATTTTGTAGTGTCAAAACCTCTTGAAATATGTATCTTGTGTAACTCAAATTTACATCATCCTTACCTATAATCAAGTACAAGAACAAGAGTCTTTACATCAAGAACTTCAAGTACAAGAATAAGAGGTTCAAGTACAACATCAAGTGATAGATTAAGTTTTCAAGCTTCAACTATATCAAGACAATGTACTGTACTTTGGAATTCAAAGCTCAAGTAATCTTCTTAAGTTGGAACTCAAAGTTATAAGGTCACCACCTCAAGCACATCTTCGAAAATATAATGACAAGCTTCAAGTACTTCAAGATAAACTATCAACCAAAGCGAACGATATTTCAATGTTCAAGTTTCACCTATAAGGTATGAATGACCCTAGATTAACCCTAGGTTAGGTCATATTGATTACATTCTCACCTTGGGTCATGATATAATTTTATAGACTTTTTCTCGACTAGTCTTGGCTTATGTTCGACTAGTCCAAGTACTAGCTCGACCAGTCTAAGAATTTTCTCGACCAATCTAAGGTTTGTTATGAATTTTTTAGATTTTCTGTTGATTCCTCGACCAGTCCTAAAGACTGCTCCACCAGTCGAGCAGGCTCGGCTCAAAGTCCAACAACCTTTCAAGGTCTCACTCGACCAGTCGAGTGCATGGCTCAACTAGTCGTACAGGCCACTTGACCGGTCGTGCCAGCCACTCGACCAGTCGTGGACCTATCTTATCTTATCACACCTGAAATTTTGAATTCTTGTTGATCCTTTGACTAGTCGAGCTGTCCTATGGGCCAGTCGAGTGAACAGTTTTTTCACCTCTAAATAGAACACGATTTTCAGAGTTTGGTAAGTCATTCAAGCAAAATCAAGACACCACTCTAAGAGATAAGTTTGTGATATTCTTAAGCTATTTAGTGCTCATTTAATATTCTCTTTAATTAGCTTTTTGTATTTGATTTTGAGTTCTATATTCCAATCTTACTTGAAGAAGGGATTTCAGTTTTTCCCCTTTCTTAGAATCAAAATCAAATCAAGCTAGCCCCAAGTGATTTAATCTAAAAATCATCTAGAACCCTTTCATAAGTGAGTGTGGACATTGAACATCTATGTTGAACATCTACTTCGAATTGGTTCTATCGGGCTTCATCAAAGGAGAATATCTAGATAAGTATATTAATATTTTTGTAAATCTCTTTTTGGTTTTTGAGGTTGTGCCAGGAAAATATCTGTTTTGGTTTATCTAAGGTGATCCAGAAAATCTCAAAGTGTGGGGTTTTGAATTGTATAAGCCCACTTGAAAGACACAATTGTGAAGGTTTTAGGTGAACCTTAAAAAACCAATTTCATAGTGAAAGCCAATATCTCGAGGGAGAGGATATTGGGAGTGGAGTAGTTGTGTGGTTGTTTTTCTAAATAGTTGGTGTACACACAAGCGAACCACTATAATTTCTCATGTTGTGGTAGATGGTTGATTGTGGCTTTATGTGAATGCTGTAATTTCTTTTTAAGCCTTTGTGGAGAATGTTGTAATCTCTTTTATGCAAGTATGGGAATATTATAATAGCTTAGTTTATTTTCTTTGCTATTTTTATTCTCCTCTGTATTAGTTTGGAATTTTGATACACAGACCGTTCTAGAAATCAAGTTGTCCTACCATAAGCCATTGGTTTTTAAGGTTGTCCTTAGAACAACATCTGTATCAACCTCTCAATACTTGTACATTTGAGGTTGCTATTCATTTCTGCTTTGTGGGATTATTAAGTGTTATCTTTATTTATATCTATCTAATTTTACATTTAATTTTTTAATTTGGCATAGTCCTATTCACACCCCCCCCCCCCCCCCTAGGACTCTTAGCTCAGCCTTTTCAAGTGGTATCAGAGCCTAATAGCTTATTTTTATCTTTATTATTTGGATTAAATTCCTAAGCTAATCGATCTGAGCTTTTTAAGATGTTGAATTTTGATTGCCTCTCAATCACTAGGCCTTACCATTTGATGGCTCCAATTATGCCTATTGGAAAGCCAAATGAGGATTTTCTTAAAATCCATGGATGAGAGCGTGTGACAATCCACAATGACCAATTGGACCCCTCCTATCATTAAAGTGACTGGTACTGATGGATCTGTTACTGTAAAAGTTTCACCTTATTTTACTTAGACCAATCTTTAGAAAAGTGAGAGTAGTGCCAATGCAAAGGCTCTAAATGCAATTACTTGCGCACTATCACTGGATGAATTCAAAAGAATTATATCTTTTGATACTGCAAAGCAAGCCTAGGATGTTTTAGAAATGACACACGAGGGTACAAAAATTGTCAAGAAATTTAAAGTCCAAATCCTCACAACCAAAATTGAGGAAATACGTATGGAAGAAAATGAAACTTTCATGGACTTCTATACAAGATTGAATGACATTGTCAACTCTATGTGGGGTCTTGGTGATAGAATCAAAGAAAGTAAATTATGTGTAAAGATACTGCGCTCATTACCTGAATGGTTTAATTCAAAAGTAACTGTGATCCAAAAACTTCGTGATACGGATAATATGAGGGTAGAAGAGTTAGTTGGGTCTCTTCAAACCTATGAGTTAAATTTTAAGGCACCTAAAGGTAAGTCAACCGCCCTCAAGTCCTCTAAAACTATTTCTCAAGATAATAATAATGATTCTGATTTAGAAACCTCTGAAGATCAACTATAGAAATCAAAATCATAGCCCTTTGGCTGAAAAAATTGTTGATTTGCTTAAGGAGCTCTTAAAATCCAACTCAATGGGTAGGTCTTATAACAACTACAGACATAAGAAGACCAACTATACTCCTAAACCCTAAATTGTAATGAAATGGGTCCCTAAGGTTACTTGTTTAGTTGCCCACACCGCTTTTAAAACTTCGAGCCATTCAAAGTGGTACCTAGATATTGGTTGCTTCAGACATATGATAGGTGGTAAAGGTTTGTTCACCAATCTTAAAGACATGATAGATAGTTCAGTCATATTCGGTGATGGTAGCAACTACAAAATTGTTGGCCAAGGTACGGTTCAACTCTTTAACCTCCCTCTATTTGAGAATGTTTTATATGTAGAAGGTTTAAAACATAATCTATTAAGCATCTCTCAAATATGTGATAATAATCATAGTGTAAAATTCACCAACCATGGGTGTAAAATTTTAAAAAAAATGGTTCTGTAATATTAATTGGTCGCAGAACTTCTGAGAACTGCTACATTGTTAGTGATTCAAGCTCATCTAATCAATCATGTTATATGGTCCAAACTGATGAAACCGAATTATGGCATAAATGCCTTGGACATGTACACTACCACAACTTGTATAGATTGAGCAAAAGAGAGTTGGAAAGAGGTCTACCCAAAGTAAAGAAAGTAGATAAAATATGTGGCGAATGCCAGATTGGTAAACAAACTAGGAGTACTCATAAAAAGCTGAACTCCAATGCCACATCTAAACCACTCGAACTTCTCCATATGGATCTCATTGGACCAACTAGAATGGAGAGTCGAGATAACAAGAAGTATATTCTGGTGATAGTAGATAACTTTACCAGATATACTTGTGTAGTCTTCTTGAGAAAGAAATCAAAAACTCTCGATGAAGTAAAAAGGTACTTAAACATATCCAAATTGAAAAAGAATCACAAGTCACAAAGATCCGTAGTGATCATGGTTCTGAGTTTGAAAATAGTCGTTTTGAGAAATTTTGCAATAATCAGGGAATATCACATAAATTTTCTGCGCCCAAAACACCACAACAAAATGGTGTAGTGGAAAGAAAAAATAGAGTGCTTCAAGAAATAATAAATGTAATGCTAAATAGTATGAAGCTTCCTAAAAATCTTTGGCCTGAGGCAGTAAATACTGCTTGTTGTTTAATTAACTACGTTTATACTAGAAAATCAAACAGTAAAACTGTTTATGAAATGTGGTTTAATAAGAAGCCTACTGTCAAATACTTTCGAGTTTTCGGCAGCAAGTGCTACATCTTGCGTGACCAAGAAAATCTGGGTAAATTTGACACCAAAAGTGATGAAGGAATATTTTTAGGGTATGCTCTAAATAGTCGAGCATATCAGGTTCTTAACAAGAGGACTGGTGTAATTCAAGAATCCATCAATGTGGTTATAGATGATCATTTGAATACACCTTTCTCAAGTTTAGAAAATGATGAAGTTCTTTTATTTGATAAACCAGACTCTTCATCTAGTCAAAATAATATCGAACTACAGACAGTTAAAGACCATCCTTCTAATCAAATCTTTGGAAACCCTCTCACTAGTGTGCGCACTCGTAAACAATTAGAAGATATGTGCAACTACGTGTGTTTTACATCTCAGATAGAACCGACTACTGTAAAAGAAGCCCTTATTGACGAAAACTGGATTGTAACAATGCAAGAAGAGCTCAATTAGTTTGTTAGAAAGTTTATTAGAAATGATGTTTGGTACTTAGTTCCAAGAACAAAAGATAAACACATTATCGGAATAAAATGGATTTTTAAAAATAAGTCTGATGAACTTGGTAATATTATTAGAAACATGACTATGCTGGTTGTACAAGGGTACACTCAAATTGAAGGCATTGATTATGATGAGACTGTTGCCCCAGTAGCTCGTCTTGAATCAATCAGACTATTTATATCCATTGTGTGCTTTAAAAAATTTAAAATATATCAAATGGATATAAAGAGTGCATTCTTAAACGGCGATTTGCATGAAGAAGTATATGTTGAACAACCTAAGGGTTTTGAAGACCCTAAGCATGCTAATCATGTCTATTGCCTGAAAAAGGCACTCTATGGTATGAAACAAGCTCCCATGGCATGATACGAAAAGTTGACTAAGTTTCTACTAAGTCATAACTTTGTAATGAGAAGTGTTGATAAAACATTGTTTGTAAAGAAACATAATGATCACATACTAATAGTTCAAATCTATGTTGATGACATTATCTATGGATCTACTTGTACTAACATGACTGTTGAATTTGCAGATCTTATGAAATCTAAATTTGAAATGAGCATGGTTGGAGAACTAAACTATTTCTTAGGGTTCCAAGTTAAATAACTCCCTGATGGTTTCTTTATCTCTTAAACCAAATATACTCTGAACTTAGTTAAAAAGTTCGGATTTAAGAGTGGAGAAAATTCTGATACTTCAATGAGTACTACTCTAAAACTCTCTAAGGATTTAACAGGTAAGAGTGTGGATCCTAAGTTCTATCACAATATGATAGGTAGTTTACTTTATCTAACTGCGAGTTATCCTGATATTGCATTTAGCGTATGAATTTGTTCCAGATATTAGTTGGACCCTAAAGAGTCACATCTGATAGTTGTTAAGCACATTTTACGATATGTCACTAGTTTAGTTAATCTTGATCTCTAGTACCCACATGATACTAGTGTGCAATTAGCTGGTTACACAGATACTGATTGGGCTGGTAACATTGATGATCATAAGTCAACCAGTGGTGGTTTTTTCTATGTTGGGAACTGTTTGGTTTCTTGGCTAAGTAAGAAACAAAGTTTCGTATTGCTCTCCACAACTGAAGCTGAATATATTGTTACAGGTAATGCATGTACTCAGCTTATGTGGATAAAGAGAATGCTAAGAGATTATGGGTTTGCACAAGAAACTATGGTTTTATACTGTGACAATTCAAGCGCAATTAATATTTCTAAAAATCTAATTTAGCATTCACGAACCAAGCATATTGACATTAGATATCACTATATTCATGAATTAGTGGAAGACAAGATAATTTTTTTGGAATATATTCAGACCGAGAAACAACTTGCTAACATATTCACCAAATCGCTCAACAAAAATAGGTTCACAAGATTGAAATTTGATGTTGGTATGTGCAATATGAACTAATGATTTGTGTCTATTTGTATCATAGTGTATATCTTTATTGTTTTGAAAATTTTAGAATTCAATTTTTATGCAAAATTGCATATTTTGTGAGGTGCATGACTAGTCAAATACATACTCAACCAGTCGTGGCACGACCGGTTGAGTATGTACTCGACCCGTCGTGAATCACGGGTTTGGTCATTTATTTGGGGAATATCTCCTTTTTCTTCATTTGAGTCTTCTTCTCTAACATGCCCTACCTCGACCAGTCGAACCCATCTTCGATTCCTCCTTGGTTAGTGCATTATTTTCGATTTTCTTTTAGATTTAAGTCCTTTGCACTTCATTTTCTTCATTACTATGGTTTATTTCATGCTTTATGAATGTTTTGGGGGTTTTTTATCAAAAAATCTGATCTACTAGAAAACCTTCTTACCTCTTTTGCAATCTTTATATTCCTTGATTTCTTTGTTGCAATGGAGGGTAGAAATAAGAAGAAAGGATCTCATGGTCCCTCTTCTTCTCGTTCCGCTCCTATCACGGTGTGCCATCTTCGGTCACCGGAGGAAGATCCCGAGTATCTGTGAGATATTCGCTTGTGCAATGTGATAGTTGAATGGACTATTAATACTAATCATTTGTACCATTTGACGTTGTTTCTCTCCTTCAGTCTGTAGGATGGGATAACATTCTACATTGGGGCGGACCAGCATACCGCTCCATTGTGCAGGCTATGTATGCTTGCATTAGTGACTTCTCTCCTGAGAATCTGACGTTTACAATTACGACCAGAGAAGGTCCAATTGATGTGGACCATCATCTTATTTCTAGGTTAATGGATATACCTGTCAGTGATGATGGAATTCCCATTCATATACTTATTGTAAAACCGTATGAATCTGAGAAGAGAATGCTCACTGTGTTTTATGTAATATGGATGCAGAATGGAGTACTGGGAATGCGCTTGCTTCCAAGTTTATGTTACCCAGATACAGTGTTCTCCATCATATTTTTTTTCAAATGTCTACCCTCGATCTGGTAACAAAACCGAGCTTAATACATTCATGGCTTGTATTCTTCATTCTATTGTTACTGGAGTTTTTGTGTGTCTTCCTTCTCTTATCTATTATATCATGATATAGTTCCATCTCCATCCAGGTCATAGTGACATACCCTTTGCTTATCTTATGACTGTTTTAGTCACCCATAGTTTAGTGGCTATACCTATTGGAGAGTCTCCCATTCAACAACTCAAACATAAATAAGATGAATTTAAGATTGGCTCCAGGCCAAGTTGATGTAGGTGTTAGTGGAGCAGCAGAAGCAACTGAAGAGGAGGTTGCTTTATCTCCAGATGATATCAATATGGATGACATTTTTTATGAGATTGAATCTAACTCTGCGGCTGATCCTGATTATCAGCCTTCTAATTTTGATGCGCGATTGCGCTCTCTTGAGGAGAAGGTTGAAGGTATGCATATGTCCTAATAAAAGCAATTTAAATTTATGCGCAAATATTTGAGGCACATTAACAAGAGACTTCATCAAATTGATCCATCCATACCTGCTCCTTCTTCTGATTTGGATTAGTATTTGAATATCTTATATGTAATAACTTTTATACTTGAATTTCTCTTGTTTTTATGTTCTTGGACATGTTTTCTTATTATTGTGGACATGTTTAACTGGTTATCTTGACCATATCTTCTCTCATTACTCATTGCTCTTTTCTTTACTTCCATATTTATTTACTTTCATCTTCATTTATAAGTTCTTTCCCTTGTCATATTGTGACAAAAAGGGGGAGAATTTATGTTGATAAATGCCTAGTTCATGCCTTCATTTTTTTTTTCTTATGAAATGTTAAGGATGTGGAGTAAAGAAGAGAAGAGTGGAAAAGAGAAGTATAGCAAATTTTCTCCTCTTGAATTCTATGGAGTAATATATTGAGGGGGAGTATTCAGTTTGCTATTTGGTTCCTTAACTGGTGGTGCATGATTCTTTATTGTGAGTATTATGCTTATTTTAATATATTTTATTTTGTCACAAATTTGACAAAGGGGGAGATCGAGAATGCAATCTGATCTAGCTCCTAGATTTGTCAAATTTTGTAGTGCCAAAACCTCTTGGAATATGTATCTTGTGTAGCTCAACTTTACATCATCCTTACCTACATTCAAGTACAAGAACAAGAGTCTTTACATCAAGAACTTCAAGTACAAGAACAAAAGGTTCAAGTACAACATCAAGTGATAGATCAAGTTTTCAAGCTTCAACTATATTAAGACAATGTTCTTTACTTTGGAATTCAAAGCTCAAGTAATCTTCTTAAGTTGGAACTCAAAGTTACAAGGTCACTACCTCAAGCACATCTTTGAAAATACAATGACAAGCTTCAAGTACTTCAAAATAAACTATCAACTGAAGTGAACGATGTTTCGATGTTCAAGTTTCACCTATAAGGTATGAATGACCCTAGATTGACCCTAGGTTAGGTCATATTGATTACATTCTTACCTTGGGTCATGATATAATTTTATAGACTTTTTTCTCGACTAGTCCTGGCTTGTGTTCGACTAGTCAAAGTACTGGCTCGACCAGTCTAAGAATTTTCTCGACCAATCCAAGGTTTGTTATGGATTTTCAGATTTTCTATTGAATCCTCGACCAGTCCTAGAGACTGCTCGACCAGTCAAGCAGGCTCGACTCAAAGTCCAGCAACCTTTCAGGGTCTCACACGACCAGTCGAGTGCATGCCTCGACTGGTCGTGCGGGCCACTCAACTGGTCGTTCTAGCCACTCGACTAGTCGTGGACCTATCTTATCTTATCACACCTGAAATTTTGAATTCTTATTGGTCCTTCGACCAATCGAGTTGTCCTCTAGGCCAGTCGAGTGAACAGTTTTTTTACCTATAAATAGAGCACGATTTTCAGAGTTTAGTAAGTCATTCAAGCAAAATCAAGACACCACTCTAAGAGATAAGTTTGTGATATTCTTAAGCTATTTAGTGCTCATTTAATATTCTCTTTAATTAGCTTCTTGTATTTGATTTTGAGTTCTATATTCCAACCTTACTTGAAGAAGGGATTTCAGTTTTTCCCCTTTCTTGGAATCAAAATCAAATTAAGCTAGCCCAAAGTGATTTAATCTAAAAATCATATAGAACCCTTTCATAAGTGAGTGTGGACATTAAACATCTACGTTAAACATCTACTTCGAATTGGTTCTACCGGGCTTCATCAAAGGAGAATATCTAGATAAGTATATTAACATTTTTTTAAATCTCTTTTTGGTTTTTAAGGTTGTACTAGGAAAATCTCTGTTTTGGTTTGTCTGAGGTGATCCAGAAAATCTCAGGTGTGGGGTTTTTGAATTGTGTAAGCCTACTTGAAAGACACAATTTTGAAGGTTTTGGTGAACCTTGAAAAACCTATTTCATAGTGAAAGCCAATATCCCGAGGGAGAGGATATTGGGAGCGGAGTAGTTGTGTGGCTGTTTTTCTAAATAGTTGGTGTACACACAAGCGAACCACTATAATTTTTGGTGTTGTGGTGGATGGTTGATTGTGGCTTTCTGTGAATGCTATAATTTCTTTTTAAGCCTTTATAGAGAATGTTGGAATCTCTTTTATGCAAGTGTTGGAATGTTGTAATAGCTTAATTTATTTTCTTTGCTATTTTTATTCTCCTCTATATGGGTTTGGGATTTTGATACACAGACCGTTCTAGAAATCAGGTTTTCTTACCATAAGCCATTGGTTTTTGGTGTAAAGTTGTCCTTAGAACAACAGTCTTATTCAACCCTCCCCCCCTCCCCTCTTGGACTCTTAGCTCGGCCTTTTCATCTCGCACTAAGAATGCCTCTGGGATGTGAACCATCATAATATTTCATGTAGGAATGAGAGAGGATTACACCTTCCAACCGGAATTTAATTTTAGAAATAATCAAGTCGAGTATGAAGCACTAATAATCTGCCTGGAGATTATAAAGTTGCTGGAAGCTAAGTACATTGAGGTCATTGGTGACTCTCAATTAGTTCTAAATCAGGTCTTCAAAAAATACAGATGCATTAGCTAGACTCTCCTGCCTTATTTTGGACTAAAGACATAGTTATTAGACTAGTTCAATGATGTGGATTTAAGGTATATTCCTCAGGAACTTAATGAAGATGCTAACAAAATGGCACAAATTGCGGTCGGATTAAGACTCACTGAGGGACTATCTAAGAGATTCTTTACTATTCAGAAGTGTTCATTACCATCTATACAACAAAGGCTTCTAAACATCGAAACAACATTTTCAGAGGATACGACTGTCGAAATAGCAGCATTGGATGTGGCAATTGATGATTGGTGATGCCCCATCACCTAATATTTGTTATTGCCTAACCCAAAGATAGAAAGATTGGTGCGATAACTATCCCTTCACTACCTCATCCTAGATGATAACCTATATAGGATGGGAGCTGGCGGTCTCCTCCTTAGATGTCTAGGAAAACGAGAAGCGATGCTAGTAATGGGAGAGGTTCACAAAGGTGTTTGTGGAGCTCACCAGGTAGGGCAAAAGATGTGATGGTTGGTCTAAAGATATGGCTACTATTGGCCAACCATATTGAAGGATTGTATAAACCATGCAAAGGGATGCCGAGCTTGTCAAAGGCATATCTCATTACAACACATCCTAGCATTAAAGCTTCATCCAATTGTGAAGTTGTGGCCTTTTCGATGATGGGCAATCGACATCATATGCCAAATATACCTACTATACTCAAAGTAACATAGCTTCATGATTGTAACAACCGATTATTTCATTAAATGGGTGAAGGCACATCTAACAAAGGGGACTAAGCAAGCAAAAATTATGAATTTCATCAATGGGCACATCATTCATCGGTTTGGTATTCTTGAGACAATCACGGTTGACAAAGGAGCAGCCTTCTAAAGTTGAGAAATTCAAGAATTTGGAGCCAGGTAAAGATTCAAATTTTTATACCCTGCACTATAATATGCTCAAGCCAATGGCCAAGCGAAGTCAACCAACAAAATATTGAAGAATATCATCAAATGAATGGTAAAAATAACCCACGACAATGGTACATAGCGTTGTCCGAGGTACTTTGGGCTTATTGAACGTCACAAAGGACAAGTACAAGGATGACACATTTTTCATTGACCCATGGGCATGATGCAGTCTGACCAATGGAGGTTAATATGACATCCTTGAGGATAGGCTATTAACATCAGTTAACTCAAGAATAGTTCAATGAATAAAGTTTGTTGAGCTAGAAGAGTTGCACAATATGCTTCTTCTAAAGATCCGCATATCAAACTAATCTCCAAACAAACACAATCTTCGAGTGAGCCACGATCGGGAGAGACATAAACATCATCTGGGTTGGGACCACAACCATGATCCATTCAGAATCAAGAGAATGGGAGAGTTCGATGTGATTCGGCTCATCTTCGATTAGTATTTGGTGTTAAATCCCACTTACGTTGGAAACTAGGTGATTTACATCAGATCACCAGAATAAACGACTGTGATTAAGAAAAAGATGGTCCCTTGATTGAACTAAAAGGGTCTTATAAGGGAGCATCTACATATCAGAGTAGAAACATGAGATTCAATTGCTACTAACTTTTTGGACATCTTCCTAGTTAACTGTAACACCCCAAACTTTTCAATACCCAAGTATTGAAAGTTCTAGAGTGTTACCATGGAATTTAATGTAATATATATGTGAGTATGATACCAATTTAGCTATCCTAACCCTACATCCATTCCCCAACATGAATCTGATCGATTAAGAATGACCTTCATCTATAAACCAAGTCATCCGACTGTTGATCACGTGGTTTGATACATGTACCTTCACTTCACTAAATCAATTAATAACTCTATATCCATAATGATTTAGATATAAGTTCTTTTGTAAGAATTGTTTAGAAATGGGCATAAAACTATGTAGAACCATTAGATTTCACGAAACTCTTAAATCAACAATATTTAGAAAATACCACTAGCTTAGACCTTAAGCTCTAGATCACAAGGTTCTTACAATCCATTTCATATGAAACTTTATACCAGGCCTAATTGGCATAAATAAGTTGAACATGGCAAATTTTAGCCATTTGATCAGCAAGTTCAATGGCTAAAACAAACATTCACTCGAGTATGTCCCACCTTAACTGTAAATCTGCCTGATACTTGGTCAATGACTATGATTGGGCCCTCCAAATGAAATGGACGGAGTAGATTTCCCAAAAACATCACTATGGTCTCCACAACTGACCCCGAGTGTGCATAGTGCATGTGCACCAGCGGTGCACTGAACCAAGGATCGGGTCAAATCTACTTTGACCTAATACCTCCTGCCTGAAAGAGGAAACCTCCTCTTCTATACAAACTGCTCGAATAGGCAGCATCCATTTATGACGACTGTGAGCCACCATGATCATCCTTTGGGATGATCTGACCCATCCATCACAATAGGAAGCCCAGTTTGAGAAAAACCTAGTTGGCCATGTGTATCGACACACATACTCATGATCACAGTAGCAGAGGTAAGGGAACGGGATGCCGCACCATGCAAATGGCCCACTATGATGGCTTATCTTGGCCGTATTATAGGGCTAACCAAACCTTAACATTCTTCACACATTTTCGAGCTCCCACATGTGCACATCATCGAACACAATCAACCACTCATGACCGACTTCACTGAGTTGCGGAATAATGCCAAGAAAACTGAGAGTTCTCTAGCAAAAACTATAAGAAGAGCTAGGATTTCGCAGCCTCACATGGACCCATCACCGAAACGATCTAAACAGTGAAATCGTCGCTAGTTCATCCAAGGACCCAAAATGTTAGAATGGTGGGCATTGATTCTGATCATCAGGACTGCCATCCGATGGCCCACCTCAAAGTTACGAATGAGAGGAAGAAAACTAAGACAAAGAGAGAAAAGAGATAGAAGTTAAATAAAACTACCATGTATACAACACCATCCATCCTTCATGGTTGAACGACTTACACCACTCGTTCCGCCATTCGACTGCGTAAGAAGATCCGCAGGAAGGCTCTAGAAGCCAAACAACTATAATAATAATAAAAAAAAAAAACAAAGAGAGAGAGAGAGAGAGAGAGAGAGAGAGATCTTCCCTTGTTCGAAAGGACATGCAACCGGAAGAAGGGACGGGAAGAACAGAAGAAAGAAAGAAAAAAAAGAAAGAAAGAAAGAAAGAAAGAAGAAAGAAGAAGGAAGAAAGAAAGAAGGAAGAGAGAAGAAGTGCTTAATTCCATTGGACGCCATTAGCAACTCAAGTCAAGACGAACACGTCAATGGGTGAAAATCCTCCATCTTTCCCTTTTGTTCTTTCCCCTCCTTCAAAATTCTTTTCCCCTCCTACTTCTTCGACAACAAAGAAGTTAAACCTCACCTCGCCCAACTACACTGATAAAGTAAACTAGTAAGATGACAAACCTATAACCTAAGAGGGAATTCTAAGTTAAACCCATGAAGGAACCATAACTTTAATAAGGATTCCACTAGGTTCACCAACTTAGCCTATTCTAAATAGTATTTATGAGTTAAATTTTCACTTTAACCATTCAAGTTTTATGAATTAGGATAAGAATTAACCTTAAGACATGCATCCTAGCATTAAAATCTGGTAGTAGACAACCAAACAACTAAAGGTGAGGATCTTCCTTTAAACTCTACAATTTAACTAATTTCGCCCTATCTCCCTGTTTTAAAGTTTATTATACCATTTATAATCTCCTTATGAACCATAACTATAGAGATTCACATCATTATGTTAGCTTGCACGCAAATATCATGTCGAGCATCCTACCTCAAGTAATCAATATAATATCATGGACGTAATGCACTGTGGGTAGCGGCCCTCTTGGTTGGCATGTAATTCTGTGGGTTGGTTGGCATGGTGCACAATCGATGTAAGTAAAATGTCATGCGTGTTACATCACTTCTCAGGATTGGATGTCATAAATAGTCACTTCATAAACACATCATGTTATGTAAATCCCCCAATCACGTTGTTGTGTTGCCTTGAGATGTTCACGTAAATCCACACTAATGTGGGACATGCCAGCGAATCTTCATAGTGTGGGAATGTGGGGCAAGTCGGATATATTAAACTACTTTCCACATTGTGATCATGACTGCTGAGTGTGATAGATCATACGTATTTTGCTAGGCATGCATAACATATAGAATGTTCTGCATATCGATACCCTTGTATATGTGGAATATGAGCAATATCGGTGCCCTTTTTCATTATCCTTGTGAACTATGTTAATTATTGTAAACTTTAAATGAATGACCATCACTATGAGCAGGGCGTTGACCCTCTCCAACTATGCAGATGATGCAAATGACATACAGATTGAAGACCTAAAGGCCCGTCTCCCTATGGAAGATTATACTGAAAGAATAAGAAGATAGTTTTATGATTTAGTTTTATACTTCCATTGTAAATTCGATAAATGTAATAAACTCCCATTGAGAGGGCATTTGATTATTTACTTAATTCTTTTACTCTAATGAAATAATCAATATAGTCGATTTTATTCTCGTGAATGTTTACCTTCATGAATGTATCTGGATGTGATCCAAATGAAAAGTAAAAATAAGGTGTGATTTTTAAAGCATCCAATTTATACATTATTAACACCCGCTTTTCTCGGGCACAAGTATAAAATTTGGTCATGAAAATTCGAGATGTTACAGTTGGTATCAGAGCATGAGAATGAGATTAACTGGGCCTGAGGAAGTGGACCATCATAAGCTTTACGCAACAAGGGTAAGATTATGAATTAGATATATACACTCAATTGAATTTCTAAAGGAACTAAGAAGTTGAGCAATTAGAAACCCATATTCAGGTCCCCCATTTGAAAATTAAGTTAGGCATGAAATTTAAAAACCATGAATCTAAGTACCCCTATTTAGGGTTAAATATTGCATATTATCCCTATTTATTTCTTGATTTTACAAAATAATATGACTTAATGGTATATTTTACATGTGTTTTGTTATACCCATAACCTAGTATCCATTCCATTCCGTTGGGTCCCGCGGTCCTTCCGGTTGAATTTCGGTGACCCGCGACCTATAGGTAGCATTTCCAATCACCCTAAGTTCCACCCTGTAAACCCGAATTGATTCGACCCAAAACGTATGCCATTGCGACCGCATCATCATCGCGGTACCAACGCCGCGTCTCATGCGGCAATCCGATGTGTAGATCAAAAGATGTACCCCGCGCAATATTTGGACCGTTGATCATGATGTAGGACCCACTTTTTACTTGTGCACGTTTTCCTAGATGGGTGACCTCACCCTAGTTTCATCATTACATATAGCTACTTAGCTTACCTATGATAACTACCCTAGTTTTCTTCCCAAAGCCATGATTAGATTCTCTACCCCATGTGTTATGATGGGTTCTCTTACTAAAACTCATAATGGCCTTACACCCTCATCATTCCACTTCTACTACTATCTCTCTCTCTCTCTCTCTCTCTCTCTCTCTCTCTCTCTCTCATTTCTCCTTCATTTCATTTCTCTTCCTCCTTTGCTAGAGAGGAGAAAACGTCCCACCTCCCTCCATTTTTTAGCCCTCTCTTCTCTAGAATCCCACCTAATCCCGCCCTTGTAATCCCATCTCAACCATAGATCCTTCTTCCTTGGAGTTAGAGGAGCATAGTGTTGAAGAAAGAAGATCCTTAAGGTGGGTGTTCTCCTAGGGTAGATTTTCTTATTTTTCTTCCTTAGATCTTTATCTTTCCTTCATGGGAGTGTGTAGGACCCACCAATCAATGGTGGAGATCCTACATGACTCCATAAGTATGGCCAATGTCCCAATTTGTGCATGAATGTCGCCATGATGGGGCCATTCTCCATGGACCCAATCATGATGTTTTTCTTTTGATTTATAGTTTGTTGGGTCATTTAGACCCTAGATCCATGGTAGGGATGGTATCTCCACCTCATATTTTTTTATTTTAGGGCCCATGCATGCATGGAACCCATGTGTATTTGATCGTATGGTTGTGATTGCTTGAGGAGGACTCATAGTGGTGGAGCCCTCCCTATGGCTGAGATCTCCTTTCTCTCTCCTTTTCTCTCTCCTTTCTCTGGTTTTCTGATGTGTGTGGCCCACCTGATGTGTCCATACATCCAGACCATCCAATTGTAGGGATGTCTAGGCCCATCATTGTTGCCCAATTTAGTTTGCATGGTTTAGATGGCCATTAGGCCTGATTGTATGGTTGTTTTGAATGGGGTATGGTCTGAAGTATGTGTGACCCATCCAGGTGGACCCCACCTTGATGAATCTGAGATAAATCCCTCAATCAACCACATTATGGGCTGAAGTGAACAGCAACATGTTTTTGTCTAGATTTCTGACCCATTGTTGTATGATTTTGTATGGAGTTTAAGCCCTGTTTATAGCTCTTTTTCTCCTTGATTTTTTTGGGTATTCCTCTGAGGTGTGGACCCCACCCTGTAGTGTGATGAAACCCTTTGCATCCACCCTTGATTGGAGCCCCATGGAGCAGGCCCAAGTGGGCCTGGGCAGTCCAGAAATCTGGACCGTCCAGTAGCCTTATATGTTAGGAAAACACAAATATCAGTTAGGTTTTGGGGATGGTGGGCCACTCATGTGGACCCCACTTGTTGTTCATCCATGGGTGCATGTAATCCACCCATTTTTCCCTTGATTGGGCAGGCTTGGGCCCACTCCATTGGGTGTACAAGATGGGGACAACAACATTCCAGCAGCAGATTTTATTTTATTTATTAAAAAAAAAAAAAAAAACCTTATTGTCCAGATTTTTAATTCCTATTTGTATGTATTTATGACTTCTCCCCTTACCTTCCTTGTGGCCCACTTTGCTGGGACCCACCTCAGGTGTATGTGGACCATCCAAACCGCTCATTTTTTGGGCCTACCATAGTTGGGCCAGCAACCCAGCTGCTGGACGTTCCAGCTAGGCTAACGTCCAGCAGGGGCTGGCCGTTCCCCCCATGTGTCCCACCTTGATTATGTGTGTTGTCCACATCATCCTCCCCTTTGTGTGGCCCACTTGGAGGTGGTCCACCCCCCTAGTGGGACGTCCACAAGTGGGGCCCACCTTGGATATTTGTAGGGTCAGTCGTCCAGCCCCATTGGGACGTCCTGACCATTTGGGGTGCTGCTGGACTTGCAGTCCAGCAACATGTCCACTTTGATTTATGTTTTGTATTCTCACCTTCCATCTAGTGGAGCCCACTATGATAATTATGGGCCATTATGAAGTTTATGTTCACTCAGAATTACCATCTGTTGGACCCCATAAGGCCCAAGAAGTTGGGTGGGCTAGATGTCCAGCAAAGGCCTTAAAAAAATTATGTATGTAGTTGGAAGCCGTGATGTTGTGAGGCCCACCAGATTGAGGGTGTTGTCTACTCACTCTATATATGCATTTTTCTGTGATTATTAGACCCCATTAGTGCCTTATGAGGCCCACCTTTGGCTGATTGTTTGAGTACTAAGACAGTCCAGATTTTTGGATGTCCAGTAGGTCCAGATGGATTGGACGTCCAGCCTTGAGCCCAGTTTTGTGTATGGGCTTCTTACCTATTGTGTTGGACCTTGTGGGCTGATATGTTACATGTAATTGGTTCCTTGATATCCATCTATCTTGCCCAGTCTTGGGCTGAATTGTAAGGCCCATCTTGGCGAATCTTAGATATGCCTTACCTATGTATTTGGGCATATGGGCTGCCCATGAGGCCCATCATAATGCATGCATTCGTTGGCCATGGTAATTGGGTCATGGTTTGCCCCCATTGAGCCCACGTTGATGTATGTAGGCTCTAGGCCATTTCTTGAGGCCCATCATGTGGTATGAGATGTCACGGATTGCTACCCATTTTCTTTTCATAGTTGTATCCAGGCCATGGGCCTTGTTTTAGCTAGATTCCTTGTTAAGCTGCCTTCTAAGGAACAATGGTGGTTAAATATCCTCATTGTGAACCTCTCTAGGCCCTTTGTTAGGCTCATTCTCATCTATTGGACCCATAGTATTGCTTACCTAGACTTTGTGGGCTACCCTAAACTGTTGGGCCCCCACTATTGATTATGCTTCTTCCATACCATGTAGAATCGTCTAAGTACCTAGACCTAACCTTGCTAGAGGAGAGTACATCATCACCGCATGTTATGCTTAGTTATCTTCATGATTCATTCCCATGTGCATCATATGTATGCTTGGTTGAGGAGTGATTGGTTATGTTATGTGCCATTGGGCAGGTTGTTTATAGGAATCCCTGAGTGATGAAGTTGCCCCACATGAGCGTGTTGTATGCGCAGGACCGATACATGGTTGATTGGTATGATTCATGCATCTCGCATTTGCATGGCACGGTTATTATTCGCCTTAGCGTCATCAAAGTCGTAGCCTCCATAGGCACATCGTGGATGGCCAGATTTGGACACCAAAAATGCTTGGTTCTAACACTGTGGGCACGTAGGATGTCCTTGGGTGAAAGTCTCATAACCTTTTTAGTACCAGGAGATGCTCCAATGTCTAAACCGAGTAGAAACATGAGTGTCGATGTTGAATACCATTAGGCCGCGTCACCCACTGTGTCGTGGCTGGTTGAAAGGGGGTATGGCCTTATCTGCCTGAATGAGGGGTCAGTAAGCTAGGTTAAGTTTGACCAACTCGCAAATTGGTCTGTTATCGACGAGCCGAGTAGGTATTAGCAGACTATAGATGGGTAGTGAGGTCTCTTCCGCTCGCTGGGCTATGTAGATAGCGGCAATCAGTGCAAAGTGTATTTGACCCCAATGATTTTTCAGAGAGGAACTGCACGATATGTGGACTTGATATGTGGACTTGATATGAGGACTAGCATGATCGCATTGCATATTGCATATGGCATTTGGCTATATAGGCCCCGCATCGCATAGCCCTGGTATGGCTGATAGCATTCATGCTTGGTGTAGCATAGCCTTGGGATGGCTGATGACACTCCTACCTTGTATTACATAGCCTTAGTATGGCTGATGGCATTCCTGCCTTGTATTGCATAGCCTTGTTACGGCTAGTGGCATTCATGGTCTTGCCAGCATATTCCGTATACTCTGATATTGCATACTTGGCACCTGTCCTGCACACACTTACACCACCCTCTAAGCTTTCTATAAGCTTATGCATGATTTATGCATGTAGGTGACACTAGGGAGTAGCTAAGCAGGAGCAGGAGAAGGAGCGTTCCATGGAGCTTTTGGAGTAGTATTATAGCCATTGTATCTTTCCATTTATGCACCATACATTGTAAAAGTTTTTATTCATAGTGTATTTTGTGATGATGTTCCTGTGGCTATTATTTATGGGTTATGATCTTGGTTATGTTGATTATGAAACAGACTTATATTATGGAAATCCTCCTTGTAGGCTTCCAAGATCAGAACCTAGTATATGGTGTCAGGAGCCAAGAATGGGGTACTACGGAGGCTGTCGGCGCTGGATTCGGCGATCAAAAATTTTATGAGCCCAATTTCTGAGTTTGGGGCATGACATGTTTGTGTTGCAAGGTGAATTTAAGATCTTGGATTGAAAAGAATGCTAAAAGCATGGGTTTAGTGCTCAAAAGTCACTAAGGCAAATAATGGACCTGTGGAGACCAAGATCGAAGATTTCAAGGTCCCAAGATTCAAGAAAACCAAGTGAAGAAGGAAGGAAGTCGAAAGAACAAGCGCAGAAATCACAAGGACTATGCCTTCAAGAACCATTTGATAACATCAAATCTTCGTTCGATGACATTGAACACTGGTCGATGACATTGAATTTATGAGGAAAAATCAAGTTAGTTGGTGAACATATTGGGTGCTTTTCTCGATCAATCGAAGACATGTTCGATGACTCGAAGGAATGTGCTTGATGACATCGAACATTGCTCGATGGCATCAAATTTATTGAAGAAATTGAAGCAATTCGCTGGACTGTTTTAGACACATTCTCGATAACTTGAAGACCTGTTCGATGGATTGAAGCTTCACTCGATGACATCGAAGGACGGTTCGATGACACAGAGACTTACGCAGTCCGAAAGAGTGAAAAGGCGTGACTTCCGGATTCAAACCCCTTCGATGTCATCGAAGGGTGTTCGATGACATTGAAGGCGTTACGCAAAGTTACATTGAGTGCGTAAATTTGACCCAATTTTACAGATCTATGGAACTTGGTTAATAAGTAGGGGTTTCCTGGGAACTTTTTAGGATATCTAGGGTTTAGAGAAGTAGAGTAAAAGGGCGGAGCCTCTTCCCAAGACTTCTTATTCCCTTCTTCTTAGTTTTTAATACTTTCTTCTAAGGTTTTTAATCTAATCATGTCTATGGTTGGCTAGATCCCTTAGCTATGGCTAAGGGGTGAAGCGTGTAGGATAGTCGGGATGTTTTTCTAATTTCATTCTTATTATTGTTAAACTCCTTTGATTCTAGTTCGATATTTAACGAATACTTTAAGTTTTTAATGGTTTGTTGTGACTGAAATTACAATAGATCTACAATAGTTTGAAGTATATTCTTTTTCTGATTTAGAGTTTGTAAAAATAGGAAATCCTGTTGTTCTCCATCGTCTCTTGAGCATGGCTGAGTGATGAAATCTCTTCCATTCTTCAAAATTCTCCCATGTTGGTTGTTGGATCGATATATCCTATTGTCTACCATTGTCTCCTGAGCATGGTTAGGTGATGGAATTACTTCCACTCTTCACAACTTTCATCCATTGAGAATTACGTCATTGGAGGTTCGGATCTGATCTTGTTGAATGTCTTCCAATTGAATAGGATAGGACTTCAATTCCAATTGAGTGCCTTGAATCAAATAAGTAAACATCCTAATAGCTGCAAGTGGATCCCTGGAAACCTTAGTTCCCACCTTTAAATTCTTAAGTTTCTAAATTTATAATCTCATAATTACTCCCTACTTTCCTGATTTAGGTTAGATTTTCTCCTAGTTTTAATTCTGATTACTTTCAGAATAGACACACAAGATTAGTCCCTGTGGATTCGACCTCGGTCTCACTGAGATTATTACTACATCGCGATCCTACACTTGGGGTTGTGAACAAGTTTTTGGCGCCGTTATCGGGGAATAACGGTTGTGTTTTTCTGAGATTGATTAGTTTAGAATTAGGTTAAGATTAGGATTTATTTACTTCCTATTTTTAGGGTTAGGGTTTCTCTAGATTTTTTTCTTTTTTTAGAAACTAACTTAATTTTCCTATTTTGTAAGATCCTAATAAAGAAACTTCTAATTTAGTAATCTCTTTCTAATTTTTCTTTCTTTCTATTTCTAAATTAGGATTCGTTTTCTATTTTTTGAAACTTTCTAATTTTAGGATTTCCTTTTTTTTTAGAAACTAACTCATCTTTCTATTTCTGTTTTTAAAAACTTTCTAATTTTAGAATCTCTGTTTTTAGAAACTGACTTGTTTTGTTTTGTTCCGCAAGATCTTAATTTAGGAACTTATAATTTGGTAACTTCCTTCTAATTGTCTCCCTTTCTATTTCTAGATCTCTGTTTCCTTCTTCCTTCTTTTAGGTTTAAGTTAGATTTTGAAATTGAGGGTTGAGAGTTTTGCACGCCTAAGTGAGTCCATGATAACACTCGACCTCTCTTGAGTGAAGGAGGATTAGTTGAAGGGTTATCTATCCATCACAAGATTAGACACCACTCGAGATCATCAGAGTTAATTGAGGTTATGACTGCAAATCAACATGTAAATCAATTAATGAATCGGCCACAACCTCGAGTTGCGGAAGTCCAGGATGAGAATGAGGTGCGCCATGCACCCCCGCCTCATACTTTATGAGATTATTTACAACCAATGGGGGTGAGCACACCTTCCTATATAGTTTTTTCAGAAAATACCAGAAACATGGATATCAAGCCAGGAGTGATCCAACTCCTTCTAAAGTTCCTTAGACTTGAATCTGAAAGTCTATATCTACACTGAAAAGAGTTTGATGAGATTATAGCCACTTTTTATTTTCTAACGTGTCTGAGGACACGGTCAAGCTTAAACTATTTCCTTTCTCCTTAAGAGAAAAAGTTAAGACGTGGTTACACTCACTCCATCCACGATCTATTAACATATGGAATGACACGATGGAGTTCATAAAAAAAATTCTTTCCATACCATACATCAGGAAGGCGATCATGAACTTTGCTCAAAAGGAAGATGAAACATTCTTCCAATGTTGGGAGCGGTTCAAGGATCTTGTCAGTTCATGCCTACAATATGATTTTGAAATGTGGTGCATAACAAGTTTCTTTCATGACGGACTGACATCTTCCTTGCGTCTAGTCGTTGAGACAATGTGCAATGGGGAATTCATGAATAAAAATGTCAATAAAGTGTAAGATTACTTTGACAAACTCGCTAAAATAGCACAATCATGGGACATCTCCCCAAGACCTAACACCACATCTAAGCCCACTTAATTAAAGAAGAGGGGCGGATTATACCTTCTGAAAGAGGATGATGATGTCAATGTTAAAGTGGCATATCTCATAAGGAAATTCGAGGCTATGGAACTGAAGAAGGATAAGGCTAAGGAAACTGCTTGCGGTATTTGTGCTTGCAACATTCACACAACTAAAAATTGTCCAACAATACCTGCCTTTCAAGAGGTATTGAATGAGCAATCCAATGTCATGAATAATTACTAAAGACCTTTCAATGGACCTACCTTCAATACATGCAATCCTAGTTGGAGAAATCATCCAAACTTTAGCTGGAAGAATGGACAAACTGCTACCCCTCAAGATTTCTTTAATCAAATTCCAAATCAAGGGAAACCTCAGGAGGATCCGGTTCTAAAACATCTTCAAAATCAAGAGCTTTTCAATTAGAAGATGCCACAAGCCTTCCAAGACCTTACAGAGGCCATACAAGGGCTTGACACAAGGAATATGATTGGGAATAAGGGGAGCCTTCCAGCTCAATCTCTTCCCAATCCAAAACCACAATATGAAGTTTGCGACCCGAGCTCTCCAATCAAATGGAGCAAGCTAAATTATCACCACTCTTAGGAGTGGGAAGACCATTGACAAAACCATTCTAGTTAGGGCTGAAATACCTAAGGGGGCGTTTGGTGCATAGTATTAGATGGGATTAGGTGGGATGGAATTGCATTTGGTCTCGTGCCAATTCCACTCAATGTTTGGGAAGCATGGAAAAGCTTGGAATTAGATTAGATGGAAATGCATTGGGCCCCATGCCAATCCACTCAATGTTAGCAAGTTGTGTAGGTCCCATCATGATGTGTGGGCTATATCCACACTGTCCACCCATTTTTCGAGATCATTTTAGAGCATAGGCCAAAAAATCAGGTAGATCTAAAGCTCAAGTGGACCCCACCATAAAAAGCAATGGGGATTGAATATCTATCATTGAAAACTTCTTTGGGGCCACATAAGTTTTAGATCTACCTCATTTTTAGGCCATGCCATAAAATGAGGTTACAAATTAGATGAACGGTTTGGATAAAACATATATGTGTTATTCTCAATAGTTTCAAATGATGGTGAGTATATCCATTCCATGTACCACCGTATTACAAACATAGCATAGAATTAAGCTTATCCCATGGTAATAGGGGACAATCCCTGCCATATGTAATAATTACATTTTTTTAATCCCATCCCACCTAATCCTTCCTAATACCATGTGCCAAACACCCGCTAAGGACCCGAAAGAAGACAATAATGATAGACCTATCACTGCTCCACAACAATTAGAACCAAAACTTTAAGGCAAGTCGATTGCATCATTTCCCCAACTGTTGATAGCACCAAAACCTCTCTCTAACTCTCAAGACATTCTATAGATATTGAAACAAGTGAAGGTCAATATTTCTCTACTAGATGTTGTAAAAGAAATACCTTCATATGCTAAATTTTTAAAAGACTTATGTACGACCAAAAGATGGCAAAGTATTCAAAAGAAAATCTTTTTAACTGAAAAAGTGAGTGTCATCCTAAAGCAAGATGTGCTACAGTAATACAAAGATCCAGGTAGCCCAACCATTGCTTGTATAATTGAGAATTACCGCATTGAGCATGCACTTCTTGATTAAGGAGCGAGCATAAATCTAAGCCCATACTCGGTTTACGAGCAACTGGGACTAGGTGAATTAAAACCCACTCGGGACCACGTTACAAATTGTTAATCGGTCAATCCATGTACTGAGAGGGATAGTCAAGGATGTGTTAGTCCAGGTTAACAAATTCTACTATCCAGTAGATTTTATCATCTTGGATAATCAACCCATCATGGACATGAGTACTCAAATTCCCATCATTCTTGGTCACCCATTCCTTAACACTTCGAACGCAATCATTAATTATAGGAATGGAGTCATGAGTATGTCTTTCGAAAATATGACATTAGAGTTGAATATCTTTTTCAACACAGGCAAATAGTTAGAGGATGAAGACAATTCCTATAATATTAACCTGATTGATTCTTTTGTGGAAGATAGAGCACTTCTGACCTTATCCTCTGACCCTCTAGAGATGTGTTTGGCCCACTCCCATGATTTTGATGATGACATGATTAGGGAGACAGGGGTCATTCTTGATACTGTGCCGGTACTTGAAGTTAACCAGTGGAGGCCACAATTTGAAGAATTGCCCCAAACTGATTTAGTACCTCTACCATCTAAATCCAAGGCAGCAGTGCTTGGCCTAAAACATTTTCCCTCTGATTTGAAATATACCTATTTAGGTCAAGATGAGACATATCCGGTGGTGATTTCCTCCCACCTTGATCAAGAACAGGGGAGTATGCTCATATCTACTCTCATTGAGCAAAGGGAGCCCTTGGATGGTCGATTGCATACCTCAAGAGAATCGACCCTTTGATTTGTACTCACCGCATTTATCTAGAGGATAATGCGAAGACCTCTTGGCAACCACAACATAGATTGAATCCGAACATAAAGGAAGTGGTTAAGGCCGAGGTTCTCAAGCTATTGGATGTAGGTATCATATACCCAATATTCGATAGCTAATGGGTGAGTCCAACGCAACTGGTTCCCAAGAAGTCCAGAATCACCATAATAGCCAATGCCAACAATGAACTCGTGCCAACCAGGGTGACTACCAGTTGGAGAATATGCATTGACTACCGGAAATTGAATACCGTCACTAGGAAGGACCACTTTCCTTTGCCTTTCATTGATCAAATCTTAGAAAGGTTAGCTGGTCACTCATACTATTGCTTCCTTGAGGGTATTCGGACTACAACCAGATAGAGATAGCCCTTGAAGATCAGGAAAAGACCACGTTCACATGTCCCTTTGACACCTTTGCTTACTGAAAGATGTCATTCAGACTGTGTAATGCCCCCGCCACTTTTTAGTGATGCATGTTGAGTATTTTTCTAACATGGTGGGACAATATGTAGAGGTCTTCATGGATGACTTCTCTGTCTTTGGTCCATCTTTCAACAATTACTTAGAAAATCTTAAATGTGTGCTGAAAAGAGGTGAAGAAAGGTATTTGGTACTCAATTGAGAGAAGTGACATTTCATGGTTTGTAAGGGAATAGTCCTTGGACATATCATTTCGTCCAAGGGAATTGAGGTAGATAAACCTAAAATTGATCTTATCTCTACCCTACCCCCACCCAAAAGCATACAAGACATGCAATCCTTCTTGAGACATGCTGGATTTTACAGCAGATTCATAAAGGACTTTAGTCACATCTCTCATCCTTTATGTAATCTACTTCAAAAGGATATTCTATATGAGGGGACTAAGCAATGCCAAGAAGCTTTTTCTAAGCTCAAGGGCACGTTGACTACTACACCTATTATACAACCACTCGATTAGAATATTCCTTTTGAACTTATGTGTGATGCATTTGACTATGCTATTGGGGTGTTGTTAGGCTAGAGAAAAGAAAAGAATCCTATGTTATTCATTACGTAAGTAAGACTCTAAATTCGGCCCAAGTGAATTACTCTACTACAGAAAAAAAAACCTTTGCCTGTAGTATTCAGTTTAGACAAATTTAGATCTTACTTAATCGGATCCAAGACATTTTCTACACCGATCATGCAGCGCTTTTAGTCTCTTCTTTCAAAGAATGATGCTAAGACACGCTTGATAAGATGGATCATCGTACTCCAAGAATTTGATTTGGAAATAAAAGATAAAAAGGGAGTAGAAAACATAGTGGTTGATCACCTTTCAAGGATTAACCTCCCTGATTCCCTTGAGATGGCACCCATAAACGACTTATTCCCTGACGAACAATTGTTTAAAGTCTCCCACTCACTTTAGTTTGCTGATATTGCTAATTATCTTGCCACAGGTTTTACGCCGACACATTGGACTGCGCAAGATAAGAAGAAATTTTTCACCGAGGTATGCAAATTCTTCTGGGATGATCCTTATTTATTTAAATATTGCCCATATCAGATTTTAAGGAGATGTGTGCCAGACAATGAACACCAACGTGTCATCTCCTTTTGTCATACTCAGGCTTATCGTGGTAACTTTTTTGCCAAAAAGACTATGGCCAAAATCCTGAAGTGCGGCTTTTACTAGCCCACTATGTTCAAGGACACTCACGAGTTTTATAAAGCTTGTGAGCGTTGTCAAAAATTAGGAGCATTGTCCCATTGAAATATGATGCCTTTAAACCCCTTTCTTATAATAGAAGCATTTGATTGTTAGGGCATCAATTTCATGGGACCATTCCCCCAATCTCATGGGAATTTATACATTCTATTAGCCATAGACTATGTTACTAAATGGGTCGAAGCAATCATGTGCCGGAACAATGACCTTCATACGGTCATTAAATTCTTAAAAGAAAACATTTTTCTTGGTATGGAATGCCTCGGGCCATCATTAGTGATAAAGGCTCACATTTTTGCAATAGGCCTTTTGCAAACTTAATGAAGAAATATGGCATCTCTCACAAGGTGAGCACTCCATACCACCCACAGAAAAGTGGATAAGTTGAGATTTCTAATAAGGAGATTAAACAAATTTTAGAGAAAATTGTTAACCCTGACCACAAGGATTGGTCAATCTGATTGACTGATGCTCTATGGGCTTACCGTATTGCATTTAAAACTCCTATTGGATGTCTCCCTTTAGACTTGTCTATGGGAAAGCTTGTCAATTACCTATGGAGTTGGAACATAGAGCCTACTGGCGTATTAAGAATCTACATTTGGATTTAGACAATGCTGGCTCGCTACGCAAGCTACAATTGAACGAACTAGAGGAGATTTAGAATGACGCATACGAGAACTTAAGAATTTACAAGGACAAGATGAAGGTGTTCCATGATAAGAATATCCTTCAGAAATTGTTCTTAACCGAACAAAAAGTCCTTTTGTACAATTCTCGGTTACATCTTTTTCTGGGAAAGCTCCGATCTCATTGGTCTAGCCCTTTCACTGTTACAAAGTCTATCCTCATGAGGCTGTTGAGATAGAGAATCCAAACAATGGAAATAGGTTTAAAGTGAATGGACATTGTTTAAAGCCATTAGTGGAGAAATTTGATTCAAAGCACATGTCCATACCTCTGACTAATCCTATGTACCAGGATTGACCTCGTAGTCTGATGGGGGTATAGTTAAGTTTATTGCTTTTATTTTATGTTTAGGATAGTTTGCTTTTTGCTCTTTAGGATAGATTGCTTATACTCTATTGAGTTTCATTTTGTGCTAACCCATTTCATGCTAAGATCCGTAGAAAAGCGTCAAAATTCTTTTTTCCAAGTACTATCTTTTCAACACCATCTCCTTTATTTTGATTGCCTCTTATGCATTACAAGCTTATTTCTTGTACATTGAGGACAATGTAGAATTTTTGTGGGGGTGTGGGGGATTAGGTAACCTAATCAATGTTTTCCTCGGTTTTGGGAAAAAATTTTAAAAAGTTCTCAATATTTTCAGGTTAAAATTTGTTTGGGAAGCAATGAATTATGTACTAAGAATGCTCTAAGTATGATAAGATAGAGATTAAACTTTATATTGTTGGAGTTGATCATATAAGTAATCTACCACATAAGTTCTTGTGCACAATTATTTTAGAGGTGGTTTGAATATCGTGTTAATCTAGATCACAGAACACATTCAATTTGTCTTATATAGGATGTACTAGAATTTTTTATTGTTAGTATGTGAATCATTAATAGATGGAGAGAATCGAGTCTGGAGAATTTTATCCACCTTAAAAGAAGAAAAGTACCAATAAAAAAATAGGAAATCGACATAGAGGTTATGAAAAAGAATGAAAAATCTGGAAAAGAATGCAAAAATAACGAATGGATAAAAATTGACCGTCGATATAAAATGAAAAACTAGAAAAAGAAGGAGAAGGTGATGAGGAGTTCAAACCAATCTTGAAGTGATGAGCATGGCAAACATTATGAAACGATAGTATTCGTACGAGAAGTAAGTTGATTTTCACTGAGCACATTAAAAATATGGTATATAGACTTATACTCTGATTTGATTGAAAAGGAACTTACTTGATTGGTTACCCATGTGATTTGGCTCTAGGGTTTTCAAATCTCACTTTCGTATCTTATCTCTACCCATTCATACTTGAGTAAACAAAAGATTGTCTTCCTAAAAAGTTTTGAACTGAGGTTGAAGATTATTTTTCGCATATTTTGCTCGGGACTATCAAAATGTTGGTTGGGAGTTGTGTTGAGGGTCAAATATTGTATATTATCCCACATTTATTTCTTGGTTTTACAAACATAATATGGTTTAATGGTATACTTTACATGTGTTTGTGTTGCAAGGTGAATTTAAGAGCTTGGATTGAAAAGAATGCTAAAAGCATGGGTTTAGTGCTCAAAACTCCCCAAGGCAAAGAATGGACCTGTGGAGATCAAGATTGAAGATTTCAAGGTCCCAAGATCCAGGAAAACCAAGTGGAGAAGGAAGCAAGTTGAAAGAACAAGTGCAGAAATCACAAAGACTGTGTCATCAAGAATCATTTGATAACATCGAATATCTGTTCAATGACATCGAACACTGGTCGATAACATCGAATTTATGAGGGAAAATCAAGTTGGTTGCTTGATATATTGGGTGTTTTTCTCGATCAATCAAAGACATGTTCGATGACTCGAAGGAAGGTGCTCGATGACATCGAACACTACTCGATGCCATCAAATTTATTGAAGAAATTGAAGCAACTCACTGGACTATTTTAGACACATTCTCGATGACTCGAAGACCTGTTCGATGGATCGAAGTTTCGCTCGATGACATCGAAGGACGGTTCGATGACACAGAAACTTACGCAGTGCAAAACAGTGAAAAGGTGCGACTTCTGAATTCAAACCCCTTCGATGACATCGAAGGCATTACGCAGAGTTACGCAGAATGTGTAAACTTGATCAGATTTTGCGGAGCTCCAGAACTTGGCTTATAAATAAAGGTTTCCTATGCACTTTTTAGGATATCTAGGGTTTTGAGAATTAGAGAAAAAGGGCAGAGCCACTCCCAAGAGTTCTTCTTCCCTTTTTCTTAGTTTTTAATGCTTTCTTCTAGGGTTTTTAATACAATCATGTCTATGGTTGGCTAGATTCCTTAGCTACGGCTAAGGGGTGAAGCTTGTAGGATGGTTGAGATGTTTTTCTTGTTTGATTCTTGTTATTATTGAACTCCTTTGATTTTAGTTTGATATTTAAGGAATATATTTAGTTTTTAATGGTTTGTTGTGACTTAAATTATAATAGATCTAAAATAGCTTGAAGTATCTTCTTTTTCTGTTTGGAGTTTGTGAAAATAGAAAATCCTATTGTTCTCCATAGTCCCTTAGGCATGGCTGAGTGATGGAATTCCTTCTATTCTTCACAATTCTTCCATGTTGGTTGTTAGATCGATATATCATGTTGTCTATCATTGTCTCCTGGGCATGGTTAGGTGATGGAATCACTTCCAATCCTCATGACTTTCATTCGTTGAGAATTAGGTCAAGGGAATTTCAGATTTGAGTTTATTGAATATCTCCCAATTAGATAGGATAGGACTCCAATTCTCATTGAGTGCCTTAAATCAAATAAGAAAACATCCTAATAACTGCAAGTGGATCCCTGGAAACCCTAGTTCCCACCTTTAAAATCATAAGTTTCTAAATTCATCATCTCACAATTACTTCCTACTTTTCTTATTTAAGTTAGATATTCACCTAGTTTTAATCCTAACTACTTTCAGAATAAACACACAAGATTAGTCCCTATGGATTCGACCTCGGTCTCACCGAGATTATTACTACATCGCGACCCTACACTTGGGGTTGTGAACAAGTTTTTGGTGCCTTTGCCGAGGATTAACGGTTGCATTTTTCTAAGAATAACTAGTTTTGGAATTGAGTTAAGATTAGGATTTGTTTACTTTCTATTTTTAGGTTAGGATTTTTCTAAATTATTTTTAGAAACTAATTTTTCTTCTAATTCTAAGTTTATAAACTTTCCTATTTTGTTTTTAGAAATTTTCCTAATTTATTTAGAAACTTTTCTTTTTCGTTTTTAGAAACTAGGATGTTTTTTCTAGAAACTTTTCTAGTTTGTTTTCAGAAACTTTCTACTTTCAGAATTTTAGTTTTTTTCTTTTAACTAACTCACCTGTCTATTTTTGTTTTTAGAAACTTTCTAATTTTAGAATTTTTGCTTTAGAAACTGACTTGTTTTGTTTTGTTCTACAAGATCTTAATTTAGGAACTTCTAATTTGGTAAATTCTTTCTAATTCTCTCCCTTTCTATTTCTAGATTTCTATTTACTTCTCTTTTAGGTTTAAGTTAGATTCTGAACTTGATGATTGAGAGTGTTGCATGCCCAAGTGAGTCCGTGACAACACTCGACGTCTCTTAAGTAAATGAGGATTAGTTGAGGAGTTATTTATCCATTACAGGATTACATACCACTCGAGATCCTTAGAGTTAATTGAGGTTATGACTGCAAATCAACGTGTAAATTAACCCATGAATCAACCACAACCTCAAGTTATGGATGTCGAGGATGAGAATGAGGTGCATCATGTACCCCCGCCTCCTACTTTACGAGATTACTTACAATCGGAAGGGGTGAGCACGCCTTCATGTATGGTTTTTTCAAGAAACATAGGAAGCATGGATATCAAGCATGGAGTGATCCAACTCATTCTGAAGTTCCTTGGACTTGAATCTGAAAGTCCATACCTACACTTGCAAGATTTTGATGAGTTTATAGCCACTTTATACTTTCTTAACATGTCTGAGGACACGGTCAGGCTGAAACACTTTCCTTTTTCCTTGAAAAAAGAAAGTTAAGATGTGGTTACACTCACTATGTCCACGATCTATTGGCACATGGAATGACATGATGAAGGAGTTCATAAAAAAATTCTTTCCATACCATAAGACGAACACCATCAGGAAGTCGATCATGAACTTCGCCTAAAAGGAAGATAAAACATTCTTCCAATGTTAGGAGCGGTTTAAGGATCTCGTCAGTTCATGCCCACGACATGGTTTTGAAATGTGGTGTATAACAACTTTCTTCCACGATGGATTGACATCTTTCATGCACCAATTCATTGAGACGATGTGTAATGGGGAATTCATGAACAAGAATATCGATGAGGTATGGGATTACTTTGACAAACTCACTGAAACCGCACAATCATGGGACATCTCCCCAAAATCTAGCACCACATCTAAGCCTACTCAAGCAAGGGAGAGATGTGGGATATAGTTGTTGAAAGAAGATGATAATATAAATGCTAAAGTGGCCAGTCTCGTAAGAAAGGTCGAGGCCATGGAACTTAAGAAGGATAAGGCTAAGGAAGTTGTTTGAGGTATCTGTGCTTGCAACATACATACAACTAAAAATTGACCAATGATACCTACTTTTCAAGAGGCACTAAATGAGCAATCAAATGCCGTAAACAACTAATAAAGACCTTTCAGTGGACCCATCTCTAACACATACAATCCTAGTTGGAGAAATTATCCAAACTTTAGTTGGAGGAATGGACAAACTGCTACTTCTCAAGGAATCCCTAACCAATTCTTGAATTAAGGGAAACCTTAAGAGGATCCGGTTTGGATACATATTCAAAATTAAGAGCTCATCAATCAGAGTATATTATAAACCCTTCAAGACCTTTAAAAGGCCATACAAGGGCGTGAGACCAAAAAAAAAGGATTCTTCCAGCCCAACCTTTCCCCGATCCTAAACCGTAATACAAAATAAGTGATCTAAGCTCTTCAAATCAAATGGACCAAGTTAAGTCTATCACCACTCTCAAGAGTGGGAAGATAATTGTCAAATCTATTCTAGTAAGGGCTGAGAAGTCTAAGGACCCAGAAGTAGATAAAACTGATAGACCTAGCAACACTCCAAAAGAATTAGAACTGGAACTCCAAAGCAAGCCGATTGCATCATTTCCCCAACGGTTGATTGCACAAAAACCTCTCTTTAACTCTCAGGACATTCTAGAGGTATTGAAACAAGTGAATGTCAATATTCCTCTACTTGATGTGGTTAAACAAATACCTTTATATGCCAAATTTCTGAAAGACTTGTGTACGAACAAAAGGCAGTAAAATATTCAAAAGAAAATCTTTTTAACTAAAAAAGTGAGTGCCATCGTAAAGCAAGATGTGCCATAAAAATACAAAGATCCTGTTAGCCCAACTATTACTTATGTAATTGGGAATTACCGCATTGAGTACGCACTTCTTGACTTAGGAGTGAGCATAAATCTAATCCCATACTCGGTTTACGAGCAATTGGGTCTAGGTGAATTAAAACCCACCCGGACCACATTACAACTTACAGATCGCTCAGTCTGTGTATTGAGAGGGATAATCGAGGATGTGTTGGACCAGGTTGATAAATTTTATTATCTGATAGATTTTATCATCTTGGATACTCATCCCATCATAGACATAAGCACTCAAATTCCCGCCATTCTTGGTCGCTCATTCCTTGCCACTTTAAACGCAATCATTAATTGTAAGAATGGGGTCATAAGTATGTCTTTTGGGAATATGACATTGGATTTGAATATCTTTTTCAACACAGGAAAACAGTTAGAGGATGAGGACGATTCCCATGATATTAGCCTAATTAATTTTTTCATGGAAGATAGAACACTTCTGACCTTATCCTCTGACCCTCTAGAGACGTTAAAATTGCGGTAATGACCACTTTAGTTGAAGTGGGAATATGCCAAGATGTCCTAAAGGGGGGTGAATAGGACTTGTTAAGTTTTTATGATGAATTTTAAACCTATCAACCCAATCCTGAGTAAATGTGCAAGAATTAGGATTTCTTCAAAATGACTCTAATGGCTTCAAAGCCAAATAGAGGATCCATCACAAAACTATTCAAAAGATAAATAAGATGCACAACATAGTTCATGATGGATACGACTATGTTTGAGATGTGATTCTACTCAGTTCAAAATAATCATGTATGCAAAGGATATGAGAACATTCAGAGAAATCACACATGCAGTAGAAGTAAATGGCAATCTCAAAAATAGTTATTTTTATAGTGGTCAACTACGTGTCTACTCCACTTCCGGCGAATGCACTCAACCCTTGAATATACCGGATATCACTAACGAAGGTTTCACATCAGGTTCACCTCAAACCGGAGGTTTAAAATCAGATTCACCTCAAACCAGTACAACCTACTCTAGATTGACTCTATCATGTCTACATGACACAAGTTTAGGCCCCATACAGGCGTAAGGATCAACACACAGCACCCAACTATTAGGCCATACAGGCCAAGGATCCACACAAGGAACCTACCAGTTTATGCTCTCATGAGCAAGGGTCAACACACAGCACCCAAGTTTTAAACCACACAGGTCAAGGATATACACAAGGACCTAAGTTTATGCTTTCCATATAGCAAGGGTCAACACAAAGCACCCACCACATACACTCCCGTCAAAGGCTTCCTATGAGGGCTTGAAAGGGTGAAAAGCACCTTAGACTCAATCCTACAAAAGGAATGATCACATGAGTTCTCTTGGACTCTAATGACTTATAAATAAGTAGATGAGTCTCATTAAACACGTTGATGAAGATCTCCTCCTTTGATGATGAAGAATCTTCAGCTCCCTTGAATCGCAACTTAAATGATGTACCAATGTAAGGCAACGGGTTAGGTCAAGGTTATGATGGAATCCTACTCTATTAAATGTTTTCCTATAAAGGAGACAGAGCCACTCCAGTCATCTATGCATTCAAGGCATCCCAGCTTAATGATTTACCATTAAGATGGTAACTGTAGGATCCTTGATTGCGGAAGTTCATTCCCCAATCCACTCTGTTGAATGTCAATGATGAGGGTGGATTGGAGGATGAACTCCCATGAGAGAAAAGGCTTAGGATATATGATCTAGGTTTAAACACTTAAAATCACTCTCTATTTTCTCTACTAACAACCAAAGCCAAGCTCTTATTAAATAGGCAAAAGATTCCAATGGATATAAAATGGTCATATTTTTTACAGAGTTCGATATCATCGAGAAGGTTCGATATCATCTAGCGTATACTCTCGATAACATCAACTGACTGCTCGATGATACGAGCTCAAACTATCAAATGCTTTTGAAACCTTTTGCCAACTGGTCAAGGAGATTGAACTTGCTTCCATGTCATCAGATTTCGAACTCCGATTTCATCGACACGAGGTTCGATTCCTCGACATTTGAAAATAAGAGAGCAGATGCCTTTGAAACTTATCAGGTATGAGATATGATCGAGCATCACTCAATATCATTAGAATTTAAATATCGATGACAGTGTTAATTCATCGGTAATTCCAAGAAATTTTTCTATATGCTTGCTGGACAGTTTGTCATATTTTGATGACATCGACCATGCCTCGATATGATCGATATTTGAATATCGATTTTATCGAGTGACCCTCGATACATTAAAGTTTCAACCTGAAAGCTTGCTGGATAGATTTGTGTCCCAAATTGATTTTATCGAAGGTCTACTGATATCATCGAGATTTGAATTTTGAGGATATCGAGAAGCCCTTCAATATATCGAGAATTACATGATTTTCCTTAGTAGTATTTTGGACACAACTGATAAGATGTCAATTTTATCGAGTCGACTCGATGGACTGGAGATTCAAAATTTGATGATATCGAACAGTCCATCGATTCATCGATAATTCAGTCCAGAGTTCTTTATGGTTGTTGGACATCTGAAGTCTTCAATTCGATAATATCGAGTGAGCTTCGAGGACATCGATAACAGGGTTCAATTTCATCGAGCCATGTATCGATAAATCGACAAAGGTAGAAAACTTAAAGATTTTCCAGATTTTGCAAATTAGTTTTCTCACCTAAAACCCTAGGATGTTCTATTCAATTTTAAGGGTTTTATATACCTGGCGTTTTGGGATATGGGATGTGAGGTTAAGGTTTACCTTTGGCGAGTTCGAGCACACATCCTATTGAGGCAAACGCTTGAACAATCTTCCTATGGGGCTCCTTTGTCTTGTAGACTCAATGCTCATGCTAATTTGCAAACCAGGGCACTTTCAATCTCCCCCTTTGTCAATTACCTGACAAAACAACTTAGAACAACTTCTAGACCAAACACCCTAAATTGTGTGTACATGAACTTTACACAATTTTACAAAGTTATCTAGTTCACACACAGATACGACTGTATCATTCAGTGGCTGCTCCCCCTGTCTTCTTGCAACTGCTCCCCCTATCACCTGTACCATCATTAACAAACAGATACACACAAATTTCTCCTGGGGGTGGAATTTGTTCTCCCCCTTTTTGTCAGTCATTGGCAAAGGGTAATATATGAACAGAGGTTGACTGCAGTTGAAGCATTGGATAAGGATAGGTATGCATACTAGGTCAAAGGAGAGCTATGATGAGATAATAGTATGGAGAGAAAGATCAGACAATATAAACTAAGTAGGGAATATGTAGAAGAAAAGACACTCATAATTCATGCCAGTACTTCACAGAACATCAGAGCATAATATGGCAGCAAATATATATATATATATAGAGAGAGAGAGAGAGTCATGCTCCCCTGCGCACCTACGCACGTGCGCACCTTTGCACACGTGCCATGGGTGTCTAATCTGAACAGTCCATGTGATGCGGAACCCCATTAAACCCCATGTAACAAATTTTCATCCCGATCTAATATTCTGGTGGGCTATAGAAAAGAGAAATGCAAATCAAGGGAGGAAACTGTTTTCATTTTTCATGGCCCATTAAAGTTTTAGATCAAAGTAAAACTTGGGCCCGGGGGGTTTCAGGAGGTGCTGCTTCACATGAACGGTTCAGATTTTGGATCCACATCACTTATGATGGGTTCTCAAAAAAGTTCGTACGTAGTACGTATGAACTGGTTCGCAGGTGAGCATTTCCGTGTATATATATATGAATCATCACACAGCCATAAACAGAATAACCAAAAGAAGAATTGCCTAAGCTTGGCAGTCTTGTAACATCCATCCCAAAATAATAAACACAAGTATCTAGCCCATCCATGGGCATATAAAAGAAAGTATTTTCCTCACTCAGAGGATATCCAAACTTTAAAAAGAAAAAATTGTCAGACTTTGCAAGTTAGTAATCCATCACATACACTCATACGATCGTAGGGCATTCAAAAAGATGCCCAAGCCCATACGCTAAGATGAGAATTGGGTGTATGTGACAGCACAAAGATTGTCAATACTATGGTGGAGAGGCGGAGGAAGACGGTGTTGTATCGTCGCGTTGGCAGGTGATCAAATCCACCAGTTGCTGCACTGACTGCTGCACCACGGCCACCAAGCATTCCAGGACAGTGAACCTTGCATTCATCGTCTCCTTTAACTGCGTGACTTCTCACAATGTCGTTCCAATCCAATCTTGATGTAGCTTGAATCTTTTTGCGTGCAAGGGGTCGGATGGAGATGGAGCTTGTTGCAATGCAAGAGGATCACCTTCGGCCATTCTGGTGCCTTCGGCTTGTGCAGCCCCTTCACCAAGTTCACCTTCTTCATGAACCCTTCCTTGGGTTGGTCTTCGAGATATCGGTGGAACTTCAAATCCATCTTTTTGATGTTGTTTTTGTTGAAGTGTTGGAGAGGAAGTTCCTGATCGTTTGTTACCGGAAGACCAATCGTGTTACACAGCATGTGAATAATCCAAGGATAGGGTAAATGAATGTCTCGAGAAGTGTGAATCGCATACACTAACTGGTGAACAATCAGAGTGAGAAGGCAGATCTTGATCCCAGTTGCTACAGAATATACTACCATGGCCATGAATCCTATAAGGCCTGAACGATTGGTACTCCGAGGATACACGTTTGAGGCAAAGATGCCATGTAGAATATGATACCTCGGTTCCATGAATTTTGCCTTTAACGCATTGCCTTGGTGCTAAGGAATATCCCGTCCATGGCAAAGAAATCTCATGACCATAGATCGAGTGTCAACATGTTCAAGGTCCATGTTAGGGAGACCGACGAGAGACAGAGTGAGGCCAAAGATGTTTGCAATGGATTCAGGGGTAATTTCTACATTGTCACCCCCAACAGAAAAAATGATAGATGGAGGTTCAACCACTGGAGAGTGACTAGAAGCAAAGAAGTTATAGGTTCTTTCATAGTGACACGGGCCGCCAAAGTCGAGGAGAGGCAGCCAGTTAATTGCAGTTAATAGTGGTTCCAGATTGCATGGTTTTAGGCACTCCCTGTCTATTTTCCTTTCATGGACTAGTTTTCTTCCAGTATATTTTTCCAAAGCCAGATTTACCCTAGTAGGAGGAGGGACCGGTGCGTCAGGTTGGGACCCGCCACGCGATGTTTATCTTGTTCGCTAGCGTGTTGGGGTCCCATGATCAGGCACTCTTGCCCTTTCCTTTAGACCAAGGACTTTTTGTCTGGAGGATCTTGAAGATTCTCCGGGACCAGACATTTTGCCCTTGTCCTTTCAAATAGACCAAAACTACTAAAAGATGACTTGATGAATTTAGGGTTTTACAGACAGAACTTCTCTCGAAAATCAAGAAATACCCAAAAGGCACAAGATGTAATCTTGAGAATTTGACGAAATAGAAGAGTTATTACTAAATTTTGATGATCTTATAGGACTCTCAGATGAAGCTTCAAGTGAAATGGCTAAGAAAGACGAGCAAAGGAGAGAAAATGACCTTTGAGAAGTGAAATGAGATTTTTTTTCCTGCTCGTCCGCCTTTTATCGGGTGGTAAACTTTGATACTATCGAACATGGTTTCGATGATATCGATATACCCCATTCGATGTTATCGAAGGTGTCCTCAATAACATTCTCAAACATGCAACTCTTCTGATTCTAAAAAGGGCATCGATGATATCGATATTTATTCGATTTCATTAAGCATCCATACGATTCATGGACAGACTTATAGAAGATGTATATCTTTCATTTTTCAGTATTTCAACAATCTACCATATATGTGTAACTTAATATATCTTCATCTTAAGTATTATACACATCAAAATTTGTACAAACATTGTACAATCCAAAATTATAAACATCAAGATGTTTATACACAAAAAAGTTGAGGTGAGGGACCTCAGATATATCGTAAAAATTCATTAAAATTGCATCTTTTCAACAACTATCCAGATCTAGATGCATGACCTGGACATGTTTTTCCATGCTCAAATGTTTCTAAGCATATGGATCAGCCCTTCCTTTGCCTTTAATGACATAGCAGTGGTTATTTGTGCGACAACCCTTCATCACTGGTTTACCTGATAGGTCTAGGATCTCACATTCCTGCTTGTTGAAAGTAACCACATGCTCATTGTCACATATTTGAGAAATGCTCAGAAGATTTTGCGTCAATCCTTTTATGCAAAAGGCATTCTCATTTTTGAGCATATTTATTCCTTTGATAAATCCTTGTCCTGTTAGCTTAGTAGTGCTTCCATCTCCATAGGTGATTATCCCATCATTAAGATCTGAATAGTTTGAGAGAAGGGATTTGTCACCGGTGACATTTCATGAGAATCCGCTATCCAGTTACCACTTAGCATCATTGTCTGTTATATGATTTGAGTGAGTAACAAGGCAATTTTTGATTTCTTTCACTACCCATTTTGTGATAGGATTTCTTACTATGGTAGCTTTTGTTTCTTTAATTAAGTTGGGTAACTGAATCGTGTTTCCTTGTTTCACAAATTCATTAGTTTTCTTGTTTAATTTAGCCACTTGATTCAATAACTCCTTCATTCTTTCAGTCATTCTGGGTGGTGATGGATGTGTATTACCTCTATCCATACTCCTAGGTGGACTCCTGACATCTTATATTGTTTTTCTGCTTAGTCTAAATTTACCGGCATGCTTTTGACCAGAATTGAGTTGGGTCCTCCTAGGAGATATGCATTCAAATTTATAATGACCAGAATCCCCACATGAATGACAAACGAGAGTAGTTTTTGTTTTACTTCCTGATGCAGCAGATTTTTCAGGCATTGGTGTTACATTTCCAGATTTTATTTTGAACTTGTCATATCCTAAACCACTCGTCTTTTCCAGGTCTTCTCATCCCTAAGAGTTTTTCTAATTTTTCACTACTCTGGGAAAATTTATAGTTCAGTTCAACAGACTTTCTGGATTTCTTTAAATCAAACAAGAGTGTGTGATTTTCATTTTGAAGATACATGTTTTTATCTTTTAATAGTTCAATTTGTTTGTTCTATTTTTCAGACTCAGATTTGAGAAAAGTATTGATTCTTTCGAGCCTATCATTTTCTGAGTGGTATTACTGTAGATCATTAATCAGATGTGTATTGATTTCCAATGTTTTGTCTAGATCTTTTTGTAACAATTTATTTTTGTTTTCGGTTATTCCAAGTCTTTTAAGGATATCGATGTTGTGGATATAGAGTTGATTATAGGCATCTTGCAGTTTATCCTTTTCTTCTTCTTTCTCTGTTTCCTCATTATCTGATGGAAATGATTCAGTGGCGTGAGGTTCTTCGATGTTCTCAGTTTCAATAGGATTGTTGGAGGCAGTAAAGACCATAAGAATTTTCAGGGATTTTCGGTCTCCATCACTCTCTGAGTCACTACATTCTGAATTTGACTCTTCAATATCATCTCATGTGGCTGTCATTGCCTTTCCTTTGGTTTTCCTATTTGGGCATTCAGTGGACAAATGTCCAAACTTTGGACAGGTGTAACATTGTGATTCCTTGGTCTTTTTTCCAGATTTACCTGTAAAATGTTTGTTGTCCAACTGTCTTCCTTTGAATGGTCGACCACAATTTTTATGAAAGAATTTTTTGAACCGTTGAGCTAACAGAGCCACTTCATAATCTTAATTTTCTCTCTCTTTCATCTTCCTCAATTATAGTATTCTTTGAAGTTTTGAGGATAGTATTTTTGGGTTTAGGAGTTTGCTTGAAGTGTAATTCAAATGTTTGTATGGAACCTACAAGTTCTTCTATTTTAATTTCATCCATGTTTCTACGTTCTTCAATAGTTGTGACTTTTTAATTTAATCATTCTGGTAATGATCTTAGAATTTTCCTACAGATTTTTTGAACTGGAGCTTTTTCTTCTAATCCACCCATGGAGTTATAGATGATGTTTAGTTTTGTTAAAAACTCCATGAAGGTCTCATGCTCGTCCATTCTGAGACTTTCAAATTGTGATGTTAAGAGCTGTAATTTGGATCTTTTCACTGTGTTAGTTCCCTCATGGGTTGTTTCTAACAAGTCTCATGCTTCTTTGGTTGTTCCACACACACTGATTTGATTGAAGACTTCTTGAGACACAGCACAGTAGATAGCATTCATGGCTTTAGCTTCAGAAGTTTGTTTTTCTTTATCGAATGATGTCCACATTTCTTTGGCTTTTAGTTTAGTGATAGTTGTGCCATTTTTAAGTACTATTTGATCAGTTGGTGGCACATATCCTCTTTCAACAATATCCCACACATCATGATCCAAAGTTCACATAAAGTAGTGCATTCTAGCCTTCCAGTATACATAATTTGATCCATCCAATACTGGAGTTCTAATGACCGATGAGCCCTCTCCTTTGGCCATATTAACAACTTCAGTCAAGATCACTCTCTAGGCGGTGAAGCCCTTAAGAGAGACCTGCTCTGATACCAATTGAAATTGTGGTAATGACCGCTTTAGTTGAAGTGTGAATATGCCAAGATATCCTAGAGGGGGGTGAATAGGACTTGTTATGTTTTTATAATGAATTTTAAACCTATCAACCCAATCCTGAGTAAATGTGCAAGAATCAGGATTTCTTCAAAATGACTCTAATGACTTCCAAGCCAAATAGAGGATCCAATAACAAAACTATTCAAAAGATAAACAAGATGCATAACATAGTTCATGATGGATGTGACTATGCGTGAGATGTGATTCTACTCAGTTCCAAATAATCATATATGCAAAGGATATGAGAACATTCAGAGAAATCACACATGCAGTAGAAGTAAATGGCAATCTCAAATACAGTTGTTTTTATAGTGGTTCGACTACGTGTCTACTCCACTTCCAGCGATGCACTCAACCCTTAAGTGTACCGGATCTCACTACCGAAGGTTTCACATCAGGTTCACCTCAAACCAGAGGTTTCAAGTTAGGTTCACCTCAAACCAGTACAACCTACTCTAGGCTGACTCTAACATGTCTACACGACACAAGTTTATGCCCCACACAGGAGCAAGGGTCAACACACAGCACCAAACTTTTAGGAGATACAGGCGAAGGATCCACACAAGGAACCTAATAGTTTATGCTCCCATGAGCAAGGGTCAACACACAGTACCCAGGTTTTAGACCACACAGGTCAAGGACCTACACAAGGACCTAAGTTTATGGTCTCCACAAAGTAAGGGTCAACACAAAGCACCTACCACGTACACTCCCGTCAAAGGCCTCCTATGAGGGCTTGAAAGGGGTGAGAAGCACTTTAGACCCAATCCTGCAAAAGGAATAATCACAAGGGTTCTCTTGGACTCTAATGACTTACAGATAAGTAGATGAGCCAAATTAAGCACGTTGATAAAGATCTCCTCAAGAATCTTCAACTCCCTTAAACCGCAACGAAAATGATGTACCAATGTAAGGCAACGGGTTGGGTCAAGGTTATGATGGAATCCTACTCTATTAAATGTTTTCCTATAAAGGAGACAAAGCGATTCCAATCATCTATGCATTCAAGGCATCCCAGCTTAATGATTTGCTATTAAGATAGTACTTGTAGGATCCTTGAATGCAGAAGTTCATTCCCCAATCCACTCTTTTGATGTCAATGATGAGGGTGGATTGGAGGATGAACTCTCATGAGAGAAAAGGCTTAGGATATATGATCTAGGTTTAAACAAATAAAAGCACTCTCTATTTTCTCTACCAACAAACAAGGGCAAGCTCTCATTAAATAGGCAAAAGATTTCAACGGATATAAAACGGTCATATTTTTGAAGAGTTCGATATCATCGAGCTTATACTCTCGATAGCATCAACTGACCGCTTGATGATACGAACACAAACTGTCAAACGCTTTTAAAACTTTTTGCCAACTAGTCGAGGAGATCGAACATACTTCGATGTCATCGGATTTCAAACTCCGATTTCATCGACACGAGGTTCGATTTCTCGACATTTGAAAATGAGAGAGCAGATGCCTTTGAAACTTATCAGGTATGAGATATGATCGAGCATCACTGTATATCATTGGAATTTGAATATCGATGATATTGATAACAGTGTCGATTCATCGATAATTCCAAGGAATTTTCCTATATGCTTGCTGAACAGTTTATATCATATTTCGATGACATCGACCATGCCTCGATATGATCGATATTTGACTATCGATTTTATCGAGTGACCCTCGATACATTAAAGTTTCAACCTGAAAGCTTAATGGATAGATTTGTGTCTTAAATCGATATCATCGAAATTTGAATTTTGAGGATATCGAGGAGCCCTTCGATATATAGAGAATTACATGACTTTTCTTAGTAGTATTTTGGACACAACTGATAAGATGTCGATTTTATCGAGTCGACTTAATGGACTCGAGATTCAAAATTCGATGATATTGAACAATCCATCGATTCATCGATAATTCAATCCAGAGTTCTTTATGGTTGCTGGACATCTGAAATCCTCAATTCAATAATATCGAGTGAGCTTCGAGGACATCGATAACGGGGTTCGATTTCATCAAGTCATGTATTGATAAATTGACAAAGGTAGAAAACTTAAAGATTTTCCAGATTTTACAAATTAGTTTTCTCACCTAAAACCCTAGGATGTTCTATTCAATTTTAAGGGTTTTATATACCTGGTGTTTTGGGACATGGGATGTGAGGCTAAGGTTTCCATTTGGCGAGTTCGGGCACACATCTTGTTGAGGCAGATGCTTGAACAATCTTCCTATGGGACTCATTTGTCTTGCTGACTCAACACTCATGCTAATTGACAAACCAGGGCACTTTCAGACGGGCCTGACCCACTCCCATGATTTTGATGATGACATAATTAGGGAGATGGGGACCATGCTGGATACCATGCCGGTACTTGAAGTTAACCGGTGGAGGCCACAATTTGAAGAATTAACACAAACGAATGTAGTGCCTCTACCATCTAACCTCAAGGCACCAAAGCTTGACCTAAAACTTTTGCCCTCTGATTTGAAATATATTTATTTAGGTCAAGGAGACATATTCGGTGGTGATTTCTTCCCACCTCAAGCAAGAATAGGAGAGTATGCTCATCTCTACTCTCACTGAGCACATGCGAGCCCTTGGATGGTCGATTGCGGACCTCGAGGGAATTGACCCTTCGATTTGTACCCAACGCATTTATCTAGATGATAATACGAAGACCTCTTAGCAACCACAACATAGAATAAATTCAAACATGAATGAAGCGGTTAAGGCCGAGGTTCTTAAGCTATTAGATGTGGGTATCATATACCCTATATCGGATTGGCAATGGGTGAGTCCAACTCATATGGTTCCTAAGAAGTTCGGAATTACTATAATAGCCAATGCCAATAACGAACTCATGCCTACAAGGGTGACTACTGGTTGGAGATATGCATTGATTACTGGAAATTGAATATCGTCACTAGAAAGGACCATTTTCTTTTACCCTTCATTGATCAAATCTTGGAAAGGCTAGCTGGTCACTCATAATATTACTTCCTTGACGAGTATTCGGGCTACAACCAGATAGAGATAGCCCTTGAAGATCAGGAAAAGACCATGTTCATATGTCCCTTTGGCACCTTTACATACCAAAGGATGTCATTCGGACTGTGTAATACCCCCGCCACTTTTTAGCAATGTATATTGAGTATTTTTTCTAGTATGGTGGGGCAATATTTAGAGGTCTTCATGGCCGATTTCTCAGTTTTTAGTCCATCCTTCAGCGAATGTTTGAAAATTTTGAAAAATGTGTTAAAGCAATGTGAGGAAAAGAATTTGGTACTGAATTGGGATAAGTGTCATTTCATGGTTCGTAAGGGAATTGTCCTTGGATATATCATCTTTTCTAAGGGAATTAAGGTAGATAACGCTAAGATTGATCTTATCTCTAACTTACCTCCACCCAAGAACATATGAGACGTGTGATCCTTTTTAGGACATGCTGGATTTTACAGAAAATTCATAAAGGACTTTAGTCACCTCTCTCATCCTTTATGCAATCTACTTCAAAAGGATATCTCATATGAGTAGATTGACCAATGCCAGGAAGCTTTTACTAAGCTTAATGGCATGTTAACCACAACACATATCATGCAACCACCCGACTGGAGCCTTCCTTTTGAACTTATGTGTGATGCATCTAATTATGCTCTTGGGGTGGTTTTAAGATAGAGAAAAGAAAAGAGGCCCTATATTATTCATTACGCAAGTAGAACCCTAAATCATGCCCTAGTGAACTACTCTACTACAGAGAAGGAGCTCTTAGCCATAATGTTCGCTTTAGACAAATTTAGGTCCTACTTGATCAGATCCAAGATCGTCATTTACACAAATCATGCGATACTCAAGTATCTTCTTTCTAAGAATGATGCTAAGCCCCGCCTGAGAAGATAGATTCTCCTACTCTAAGAATTTGATTTGGAAATAAAATATAAAAATTGAGTAGAAAATGTAGTGGCTGATCACCTTTTGAGGGTTGACCTCCCCGATTCCCTCAAGACGGCACCCATAAATGACATGTTTCTAACGAAAAATTGTTTAAAGTCTCCCACTCACCTTAGTTCGCTGATATTGTTAATTATCTTACCACAGGTTTCATGCCGACACATTAGACTGCGCAAGATAAGAAGAAATGTCTCGCCGAAATATGCAAATTCTTCTGGGATGATCCATACTTATTTAAATATTACCCAAATCAGATTTTAAGGAAGTGTGTGCCAGACAATGAACACCAACGTGTCATCTCCTTTTGTCACACTCAAGCCTGTGGTGGTCACTTTCTGCCAAAAAGACCACGGCCAAAATTTTGGCACGTGCCTTTTATTGGCCCATTATGTTCAAGGACACTCATGAGTTTTACAAAGCTTGTGAGCATCGTCAAAATATTGGGGCATTATCCCGTTGAAATATGATGCATTTCAACCTCATTCTTATAATTAAAGCATTTGATTGTTGGGGCATTGATTTCATGAGACTATTCCCCCAATCTTATGAAAATTTATATATTTTGCTTGCCGTAGACTATGTCACTAAATGGGTTGAAGTGATTCCATGCCGGAGCAATGATCATCAAATGGTAATTAAATTCTTAAAAGAGAACGTCTTTTCCCAGTTAGGAACGCCTCGAGCCATCATTAGTGATGGAGGGTCACATTTTTGTAATAGGCCATTTGCAAATTTAATGAAGAAATATTGCAACTCTCACAAAGTGAGCACTCCATACACCTACAAACAAGTGGGTAAGATAAGATTTTCAATAGAAAAATTAAACACATCTTGGAAAAAATGGTTAACCCTGACCATAAGGATTGGTCAATCTGATTAACCGATGCCTTATGTGCTTACCGTACCGCATATAAGACTCTTATTGGAATGTATCCCTTTAGACTTGTCTATGGGAAGGCTTGCTACTTGCCTATGGAGTTGGAACATATAGCCTACTGGGCTATCAAAAATTTAAATTTCAATCTGGACAATACTAGTTCACTATGCAAACTTTAGTTGAATAAACTTGAAGAAATCCAGAATAATGTGTACAAAACTCGAGAATTTACAAGGACAAGATGAAGGTATTTCATGACCAACACATTCTTCGAAAATCATTCACACCAGGTCAAAAGGTCCTCTTGTACAATTCTCGGTTACATCTTTTTTCGTAAAAGCTTCGATCTTGTTGGTCTGGCCCTTTCACTGTTACAAATGTCTATCCTCATGGGGCTATTGAGATAGAGAATCCGAACAATGGCAATAAGTTTAAAGTGAATGGACAACGTTTAAAGCCATTTGAGGAGAAATTCGATTCAGAGGACATGTCCATTCCTCTGACTAATCCTGTGTACCAGGATTGATCTCCTACTCTGATGGAAGTATAGTTAGGTTTATTGCTTTCATGTTATGTTTAGGATAGTTTGCTTTATGCTATTTAGAATAGTTTGCATTTACTCTATTAAGTTCTATTTTATGCTAACCTATTTTATGCTGAGATCCATAGAAAAGCTTCAAAATTCCTTCTTCCAAGTACTATCTTTCCAATACCATGTTCTTTTGTTACCTCTTTTGCATTATATGCTTATTTTTTGTACATTGAGGACAATGTATAATTTTTGTGGGGAGTGTGGGGGATTAGGTAACCTAATCAATGTTTTCCTCAGTTTTGGGCAAAATTTTAAAAAATTTCTCAATATTTTCAGGTTAAAATCTATTTGGGCAGCAATGAATTGTGTACTAAGAATGCTCTGAGTAAGATAAGATAGAGATTGAACTTTGGATTGTTGGAGTTTGATCATCTCAGTAATATACCACCTAAGTTCTTGTGCGCAATTATTTTAGAGGTAGTTTGAATATCATGTTAATCTAGATCACAGGACACATTCAATTTGTCTTCTTTAAGATGTACTAGAATTTCTGATTGTTAGTATGTGAATCATTAATAGATGGAGAGAAACGAGTCTGGAGAATTTTATCCACCTTAAAAGAAGAAAAGAACCAGTAAAAAAATAGGTGATCAGCAAAGAGGTCATGAAAAAGAATAAAAAGAATGAAAAATATAAAAAAGAATGGATAAAAATTGATCATCGATATAAAATCAAAAACTAAAAAAAGAAGGAGAATGGGATGAGTTCAGAATCAGTACTTGAGTTCAAACCAATCTTGAAGTGATGAGCATGGCTAACATTATGAAACGACAGTATTCGTTTGGAAAGTAAGTTGATTTTCACCAAGCACATTGAAAATATGGTATATAGACTTATACTCTGATTTGATTGACAAAGAACTTACTTGATTGGTTACCCATGTGATTTAGCTCTAGTGTTTTCAAATCTCACTTTCGTATCTTATCTCTACCCATTCATACTTGAGTAAACAAAACATTGTCTTCCTAAAAAGTTTTGAATTAAGATTGAAGATTATTTTTCGCATATTTTGCTCGGAATGAGCAAAATGCTGGTTAGGAGTTGTATTGAGGGTCAAATATTGCATATTATCCCCCATTTATTTCTTGGTTTTACAAACATAATATGGCTTAATGGTATATTTTACATGCGTTTGTATTGCAAGGTGAATTTAAAAGCTTGGATTGAAAAGAATGCTAAAAGCATGGGTTTAGTGCTCAAAACTCACCAAGGCAAAGAATGGACCTGTGGAGACCAAAATTGAAGATTTCGAGGTCCTAAGATCCAAGAAAACCAAGTAGAGAAGGAAGGAAATCGAAAGAACAAGCGCAGAAATCAGAAAGACTGTTCCAACGAAACCGTTCAATAACATCAAATATCTGTTCGATGACATCGAACACTGATAGATGACATCGAATTTATGAGGGAAAATTAAGTTGGTTGCTGGATATATTGGGTGTTTTTCTCGATCAATCGAAGACATGTTCAATGACTCGAAGGAAGGTGCTAGATGACATCGAACATTGCTCGATAGCATCGAATTTATTAAAGAAATTGAAACAACTCACTGGACTGTTTTGGACACATTCTCGATGACTTGAAGACCTGTTCGATGGATCGAAGCTTCGCTTGATGATATCAAAGGATGGTTTGATGACACAGATACTTACGTAGTGCGAAAGAGCAAAAAGGCGCGACTTCCAGATTTAAACCCCTTCAATGTCATCAAAGGGTGTTCGATGACATCGAAAGCGTTATGCAAAGTTATGCAGAGTGCGTAAATTTAATCTGATTTTGCAGATCTGCGTAACTTGGCTTATAAATAGGGGTTTCCTAAGTCTTTCTAGGATATCTAGGGTTTGGAGAAGTAGAACAAAAGGGTGGAGCCACTTTCCAAGAGTTCTTCTTCCTTCTTCTTAGTTTTTAATGCTTTCTTCTAGGGTTTTTAATCCAATCATATCTATGGTTGGCTAGATCCCTTAGCTACGGCTAAGGGGTGAAGCTTGTGGGATGGTTGGGATGTTTTTCTTGTTTGATTCTTGCTATTGTTGAACTCCTTTTATTCTAGTTTGATATTTAAGGAATACTTTTAGTTTTTAATGGTTTGTTGTGACTTAAATTACAATAGATCTACAATAGCTTGAAGTATCTTCTTTTTCTGTTTGGAGTTTGTGAAAATAGAAAATCCTGTTGTTCTCCATAATCCCTTGGACATTGCTGAGTGATGGAATTCTTTCTATTCTTCACAATTTTCCCATGTTGGTTGTTGGATCGGTATATCGTATTGTCTACCATAGTCTCATGGGCATGATTAGGTGATGGAATCACTTCCAATCCTCACAACTTTCATTCGTTGAGAATTAGGTCAATAGAAGTTCAAATCTGAGTTTATTGAATATCTCCCAATTGGATAGGATAGGACTCCAATTCCAATTGAGTGTCTTAAATCAAATAAGGAAACATCCTCATAGCTGCAAGTGGATCCCTGAAAACCCTAGTTCCCACCTTTAAATTCTCAAGTTTCAAATTCATCATCTCACAATTACTCCCTACTTTCCTTATTTAGGTTAGATCTTCTCTTAATTTTGATCCTAACTACTTTCAGAATAGACACACAAGATTAGTCCCTGTGGATTTGACCTCGGTCTCATCAAGATTATTATTACATCGCGACCCTACACTTGGGGTTGTGAACGATCAAATCTACTTTGACCGGATACCTCCTACCTGAAAGAGGAAACCTCCTCTTCTACACAGACTGCTCCAATGGGCAGCATCCGTTCATGATGATTGTAGGCCACCATGATCATCCCTTAGGATGATCTGACCCGTCCATCACCACGGGAAGCACAGTGATCACAGCAGCAGAGGTAAGGGAACGAGATGCCGCATCATGCGAACGAACAACATTCGTTTGAGGCGTGTTACGGCCCACTGTGATCACCTATCTACGTAATCTGGTCCGCCTATCATGGTCATAAGATAAGGCTAACCAAACCCTAGCTTTCCTCACATGTTTTCTAGCTCTCACACGTGCACATCATCGAACACAATCGACCTCTCGTGACTGACTTCATTGAGTGGCTAAATAACGCCAAGAAAATCAGGAGTTCTCTCACTAAAACTATCGGGAGAGCTAGGATTCTGCACCCTCACGTGGACCCATCACTGAAACGATCCAGACAGCGAGATTGTTGTTGATTCATTTGAGGACCCAAAACATTAGAACGGTGGGCATTAATTCTAATCATCAGGACTGCTATCCGATGGCCCACTTAAAAGTTACAAATAAGAGGAAGAAAACCAAGATAAAGGGAGAAATGAAATAAAAGTTAAATAAAACTACCAGTACGCAACACCATCCGCCCTTCACGGCTGAACGAGTTACACCACTCGTTCCGCCATTCAACTGCGTAAGAAGATCCACAGGAAGGCCCCAGAAGCCAAATAACTATAAAGAGAGAGAGAGAGAGAGAGAGAGAGAGAGAGAGAGAGAGATCTTCATTCGTTCGAAAGGACATGCAACCAGAAGAAGGGACGGAAAGAATGGAAGAAAGAAAGAAAGAAAGAAGGAAGGAAGAAAGAAGAAGTGCTGAATTCCGTTGGACGCCATCAGCAACTCAGGTCAGGCCGAACACGTCAACGGGTGAAAATCCTCCATCTTTCCCTTTGGTTCTTTCCCCTCCTACTTCTCAACAACAAAGAAGTTAAACCTCACCTCACCAAACTAAACCGATAAAGTAAACAGGTAAGATGATAAACCTAGAACCTAAGAAGGGATTCTAAGTTAAACCCATGAAGGAACCATAACTTTAATAAGGATTCCATTGGGTTCACCAACTAGGCCAATTCTAAATAGTATTTATAAGTTAAATTTTCACTCCAATCATTCAAGTTTTATGAATAAGGATAAGAATTAACCTTAAGACGTGCCTCCTATGACAGTAGACAACCAAACTACTAAAGGTGAGGATCTTTCTTTAAACTCTGCAATTTAACTGATTTCGCCCTATCTCCCTATTTTAAAGTTTATTATACCATTTATAATCTTCTTATGAACCATCACTATAGAGATTCACATCATTATGTTAGCTTGTATGCAAATATCGTATCAGGCATCCCACCTCAAGTAATCAATATAATATCGTGGACGTAATGCACTGTGAGTAACGGCCTTCTTGGTCGGCACGAAATTCTCTGGGTTGGTTGGCATGGAGCACAATCAATGTAAGTAAAACGTCATACGTGTTACATCACTTCTCAGAATTGGATGTTGCAAATAGTTGCTCCATGAACACATCGTGTTACGTAAATCCATCAACCACGTTGCTATGTTGCCTTGAGATGTTGGCGTAAATTTATGCCAACGTGAGACACGCCGGCGAATCTCCGTAGTGTGAGAATGTGGGGCAAGTAGAATATATTAAACTACTTTCCACATTGTAATCATGACTTTTGAGTGTGATAGATCGCACATTTTTGCTAGGCATGCATATCATATAGAATGTTGGGTATATCGATACCCTTGTATATGTGGAATATGAGGAGTATTAGTGCCCTTTTTCATTTTCCTTATGAACTATGTTAATTATTGTAAACTTTAAAGGAATGACCATCACTATGAGTAGGGTGTTGACCCTCTCCAACCGTACAGATGATGCAGGAGACGTCTATATTGAAGACCTAAAGGACCATCTCCTTATAGAAGATTATACTTAAAAAATAAAAAGATAGTTTTATGATTTAGTTTTATACTTCTGCTGTAAACTCGATAAATATAATAAACTCCCATTAAGGGGCAATTTGATTATTTACTTAATTTTTTTACTCTGATGAAATAATTAATATCGTTGATTTTATTCTCGTGAATGTTACCTTCATGAATGTATTTGGATGTGATCCAAATGAATAATAATAATAATAATAATAATAATAAGGTACGATTTATAAAGCATCTAATTTATACATTATTAACACCCACTTTTCTCGGGCACGAGTATAAACTCTAGCCGTGAAAATTCGGGATGTTACATTAAAAGCTCCTAAATCTACGAAGGAAATTGTTATGTATCTAGAAAGACCACATAAAGAATTCCAAAGGACTTAGATTCCCAGCAAGGGGCTTTCACTGCCTCGATAAAGGTATAAAAGGAACACCCAAAAAAGATCTCGAGGCCCCACTCCAAACACATCTATATACATGTCTACTTTACATTCATGTCTATTTTATATTTTCTAGCCTAGTTCACTACTGCCCTAATCACTCCCGCTACAGTAAGTTTATCTTAAGAGTAAATTAATTATCTGTAAACTTAAGTTGTCAAATCTCCATGTCCATCTAAGCTCTGATTTAGCTGTTCGTACCACGGTCATATCCTACTTACCATCTGTCTTGATCGTTTATTCTAATAGACGCATTAGGTATTTATCTTACTTTTCTTTTTAATAAAAGTATAAAGTATGATGGTTGTAACGGGGCCGATATATTAATAAAGATCAATCGTGTTTATGCTAGCCTTTATTCTGTTATCTGCAAATCTTCTACTTTGATTGAAAAAGACCACATGAAAGCACTAGTGAAATAAAAAGTCCTTAAATTGGTCGGTTTCATAATCATTAGTGCAACACAAAAAGAACTCATTCGTGAGGGTTAACCCATTCCCTTGCTCAAATCGCCTAAGTACGGAACACATTAAATCAATCAGTTGGTGGTTGAGAAGACTCTGGATCCAAATCCAGTGTCCAATCTATCCATTTCAATCAATATCCTGGAGTCGGGCAGACTCTAGCACGCTCGCATAATCATACATGCACATGTACTTCTGATTCATGCCTTCGATCACATGAGCAACCTTGTCTGGCTGAATTGAGAGCAACAAAATCGACTTAAACCATTTGATATAATATAAAATTTTAGTCATGAGATTAAAAGATAAGACAATTAGTGATTCAAGTAAGCCATACTGAGGAAAACATTTTGGAAGGTAAGCGTGGCCCTGCACACCTTTACCAATCATGTGCCCTATTTAAATTATGGATGGGAATGATTTTTGACCTCTACGGTTAAAATTGGATCACTCAATTGTTAATTAGAGTGAAATACGTAGACAATTATGGTGGGTCTAAATATGGTGCGATTGGGGTAATTTCCTGTCTTCCTTGGTAGACCTAAGTTTTCAGTTTATACATGATTTGTTCACGAAGGAGGTTAGGCTTTTTACCTTATTTTAATATTACTGTAACACTGTTTTGGTGCATAGCCAAATCAAAGCATATTTGTGTATTTTTTTAGCGCCGATCGTTTGTGCATTTAACCTCCAAAGATGATGTCAGCTTACGCAGCAGAGAAAAATACAATGGAAATACACTAGTATTTCTATGGAAATATGTATTTTCTCTTTCGTACGTATCAAAATTCTCTCGTCAAAACAACGGAAATTTTGACATGTTGAACTTTTGGGGGCTACAATGATGTATCCGTTAGATCCACACCGTCCATCCATTTTTCCATATCAGTTTAGTTCATGATTCAAAAAATGTGGTATAATCACACCACAGGAAACGGTGGAATTGGACATGGACGCTTACTATTGAAAACGTTTTAAGGTCACAGAAGGCTCGGATGAAGCTTGTATTTGTGTTTAACTTTCATCCCGTTCTCTGTGACCTTGTGAACAGGTTAGATGGGTTAAAAAAAGAAAAACAACAGGAAAATAAATTCATGGTTCACCCGATGAAAATTTCAAAGGCAGGCATCCAATTCCCGCTCTTTCTTGTAGTATGGTCCATTTGAATTTTGAGTCTTCCTATTTTTTGGATTATGACTTAAAATAATCTGTCACGCGTATGTCATGGTGGGGCCACGGAACTTCCACGCGTTGAAACTTTTGGTTGGCTTCTCTGTCCGAAATCGGAATGCCAGCTGCACGACACATCAACGGACAGTACTGTTGATGCGTGGAACTACTGTGGGCCCTATTATATGTTAGATGTACACTCTCTATTCATTTTTCTAGACAATTCTAGGGCATAAGGCTAAATACAGGGCAGATTCAAAGCTTAAGTGGACTGAGCGAAAGATGCCTCGTTTCAACATTGAGGTCTTGGTAGCGATCCCAAAGCTTAAGTGGACTGAGCCAAAGACACCTTATTTCAACATTGAGGTCTTGGTATGGATCCCTAAATGCGGTGGCACCGAAGTGTGAACTGACAGTAGGGTGTACTAACAAGCTAACAGAAAAAAATTAATTAAAATAAATTAAATTAAATTAAAAATGGACCACACCACAGGAGACGGTGGGATTTGGATGAGGGAAAAAGAAAAAATATCATCCTGATCCGAGAGCCTTCTGTAGCCCTAAAAAATTTCTAACGATGGCTGTTTGATCACCACTGTTTCCTATGGTGTGGTCTACTCGTGCTTTTTATCAGTCTCATTTTTGGGATCGAGCCCTGAAATGATTTTTAAAATGTTTTTATGGTGTGGATCTTCTACCACATACATCATGGTGGGCCATGGCAGTTCCATACATCAACACAGTCCGTTGCTAGCTGCGTTTGGCAGCACGCGGTCCGATTCGGAGAGAAGAAAACCGGACACTTTCAAGGTGTGAGACTTCCGTGGGCTCAGCTTGATATATGTGTTAGATCCATACCGTCTAACAATTTTGGAAGATCATCTTAGCACTTGAATCAAAAGACGAGTCATATCCAAAGCTCAAGTAAACTATACTACAGGAAACAGCGTGAATATGATACTTACCATTGAAAACTTCACAGAAAGGATGGAACAAGTTGATATTTGTGTTTTCTCTAAACAGATTAGATGGTTACAAAAGTCATTTTGAGCCCTAAAAAGTTTTCAACTAGGCTTTTAATTCCCACTTTTTTACTTGGTTTGATCTACTTGAGCTTTAGATACCTAAAGTGATCTAAAATGATCTAGAAAAATGAATGGACTGTGTGGATCAAACACATACATTATTGTTCCTAGGGGTGTACATCTGGTTGAACCAAGTCGAGCTACCCTCAGCTCGACTTGGCTCGAACACCTCGACTCAACTCGGTCCTCGAGCCTGACTGGCCCGCTCGGCTCAATTTCGTCAGCAGCTCAGGCCAGTTTGGGCCAGGTTTGAGCCAAGATCAAGTCAAGTGCACCATTGAGGCATTTCCATAAACACCTAAACTGCAACTTCAAAAACCCACCATATTACAAACAGAAGTAATGGTTTTACAAGTGTTTTATCAAACACCTTCTAAGTAACATAAAAACCAAAAAAAAAAAAGTATTTGTTTAATGTACATACCTTGCTTGCCACGATCAAACCTTCCTTGCCACTGGCCACATTTCGTTGAGACATTTTATCAAACAGTTGGTGATGAACATCAATGGTAAAGTAACCAAGTCACCAAACTGATTCAATCCAAGTTTGATTCAAGTTTGATTTGAGATGAATTCGATCCGAGTTGAGTCCAGTTGAGGCATGCTAGAACTCAACTCATTTTCGAGCTTAAAAAATCAGCATGACTCAGCTCAAACTCAGCTTCGAACCGAGTCGAATTGAGCTTTTTCAAGTCGAGCTACGAACACCCCTAATTGTGCCCCGTAGAAGTTACGACGTCAAAACTAGGAGAAAATACAAATTTATTTCTTCTTTTTTCAACTGACGTCAGCTGATATCATCGGAGCTGACGTGGAACAATGATGAGCAACGGCACAGGAATCTCCGTGCCTTCAAAACAGTGGATCCGCACTCTCTTTATGGTGGACGACCTAGTCCAAAGACAATCAATCACAGGCTATCTTTGACCGAAGTGGTGTGTCTCAGTTCACACCAGTGAGGCCCCTGGTTTGGTGATCCGAACCGATGATCACTTGGGCTTCCCCAAGGATGGTAATGCATCGTACACATTTTCCATATTGGAAGATCTATGTGCTCTCTTCAGTTGAATATGGGCCAATGCTATATTACTTTCTTAACCTTACATTTCCAAGCCACGGGTCGAGGGGTCAGCACAGGATAATTGATGGGATTTCTGGCCCCATTAATCCAACGATGTTGATTGCTGAAAACCATAGACCCCACAAGCACAAGCTGGAAGCTCACGTATGATGGGTCATGAAATGTGACGCGGCTTCCGTCCATCCCCGAGGTCGGTGGATCCCTGACCGTAGAGCCCACATTGATGTATGCCTTTTTTATCCACGCCGTCCATAATTTCATATATCATTTTAGTGCATGAGCCTAAAAATGCAGTAGATCCAAATTTCAGGTGGACCGCACAATAGGAAAAGTGGTGATTGACCATTAAAAACTTTTTTTGTGGGCCACAATAATTTTGGTTCAAGCTGATATTTGTGTGATCCTTTCATCCAGGCTTGTGTGATCCTATCAACAGGATGGATGGTAAATAAACATTCTGGTGGTCCCAAGATGTTTTAAATGGTGGGATTCAATCAACATTGTTTCTTGTGGTGTGGCTCACCTGAAAATGATGTGGAAAAATGTATAAACGGTGTAGATATAAGACAAATAAATCAACGTGGGCCCACAGTAAGGGAGCCACGGAAGCCGCGTCCCATGAAATGCTGCGTCTCCTGTACTAAGAATGCGAAAGCAAGTGGTATGGTGGAAGACTTTTTGACTACAAGGAACTTCCACAGAAAATCTTCTATATATAGCTAGACCGTGGGTGTGTAAGCATGATGGTGTAAGGAAAATGGGAGGGGAGGGAGAGAATAGTTCAAAATGGGCATTGATGCTCTTGTTGTTGATGGTATCAACGGTGGGGATGCATGCATTGAGTGACAGTGAGTGTAAGGAGGAGAGGAGGCTTGCAGCGAATGCATGCAAGCCGGTCGTGTATGGTAGACTTCCCTCGCCCGAGTGTTGTGAACGCGCGAGGGTAACTCACGTTGAGTGTGTGTGCCCCGTGATAACACCCAAGTTGGCGGCCCTCATCGACGTCAACCGGGCCATACGGCTCATCCAAGGGTGCGGAAGGACGGTCCCTCGCCACTTTAAGTGTGGGAGTAAGCTCTCTCTCTCTCTCTCTCTCTCTCTCTCTCACAGACACACACCCACACAGCATGGGTTATTGTCTCTATTGATCAAAACCTAGTTGATAGTTTGGATTCCCAAAATCTACTTGCTTTTGGAAACACGAACTGAAACGCAACTCCCTAAAAATTGATACAATACTATTTGCTGAGGAAACATGGAAAAAGCAATTCCCAATATATGCATACCTGAGCTATAAGACTAAATGCGGAATGCAGTATCAATCTATGCATTAATTGTAAAGATCATAAACTGAATCTGAAATGCGTACCTGAGTGGCAACAGATTGAATTGATGAACCTACTCTTCCGATCCACACCTTATACCTATCTAAAAACTCTTTTCAACATAACTTAAGTTTTTGTACATGTGGATTTGGAAACCAAGATATATTTATAGAAGAGTAGCCTGGAGTAGTTCAACCCGTTACAACTATTCATTCTTCAAAAGTCTTCACACTAAAAGGAGTACGTATTTAACTGAAGTATGGTGGATACATAACACAGTCCAAGCGCACCACTCCATTACATATCTCAATAGATCATAACTATTATGGGGCCCACTAATATGCTCAATCTAAATATCCAACAGTCAGATTATCCAAACCATTGAAGATGCAGTTCCCAACATATGCATGCGTGAGTGAGATATAGGCAACTCATTAGGTCGGTACGTTCCTTGGCATAAACATCATAGAGGCTGCAATCCTAGCCTAACCTATACTTTTGGGGAATATACTATTCTACAGCCGCCTGTTTGTAGCACAAACTGGCCTAACTTCCAGGCCAAGTCACTTCCACAACTGCCTGAACATGATGAATGGTGCAAATCTAACACACGCACGCCACGTTGGCATCGTGCCACAAATGGCCTCTTCAATCTATTATAGCATGGCCACAAATGGCCTCTTCAATTATTATAGCATGGTTGGCCCACCATAGTGATCAAAGACAAGTTAGATTACCGAAACTTGATTAGAATCCTTCTCAATTTTGAATTAAGAATTCGTTTTATATTTTATTTTGTATTGCTCTGAGTTCTCTAACTGGATTGCTTGTTTGTAGGTATCACTACTCCATGAAGATGTGATAATACGAAGATGATCATGAGAGAGTTACAAAAATAAAAGTTACCCACCCCATGTTTCTTGGGGCCTTTCACGTTTCTATATTTCGTACTGTAGTATTGTCCCAAAGTGAGAGAAAATGATGTCTTTAAAGTTACATTTTCTCGTACCGGCTTCCAATATAAGATGTTTGGCCTTCTTAATATGAGAAATAAAATGGTGCTTTCATCTCTTGCATTGACAAACTATGGTAGAATTTGATTTTTTGAATTCGTGCCCCATCTTCTGAAAGTGCATGTAAATGATCTCATGGCAGGCCTATTAGTGGATGTCTAGATAACGTTTAGAATAAAAAGTAATGTACAACTCCAATTCAACAGACGAATATCTATCAGCCCAAGATTAGCATATTGTATTTCATAATTAGGACGGTTAGTTGTTACATGCTACATATGATTGTGCTTGTTTGAACATCACATGTGCCAAAGTATGAATCAGCTGATAACTGTACATATATCGGTCACATGAGCGCCATATCATGCAATGGTCAACACTGAATCAACCATTACTCAGCCCTCTTTCTTAGCCATGTTGAGCAGGTCAAGCCATGGTTTGGCCCTAGGCTAATGTAGGATTGGAATAATTTTAAGACCGGGAAATTTTAAGTCTCGAAGGCTCCTTTCACTGTTACGAACATGAAAAGTGCTATATTTACCAATTAAGGCAACCGAAAGCGCCTAAGTGGCCTCACAACCCACTGCCCATGTTGTGCGCACATGTAGACAGTGTGAACTATCATAATAATGCTCATAGCTCCAACTGTTAATGTGGCAAAACCCTTTCCCCTTTCCTGTGACCACTAATCTTTTAAACTTTTTTTTGTTAAAGAGAGCATTTTCAAAGTATATATAGTAGGAAACTTTTTAAGAGACTTTTTTTTTTTAGGAAAAAAAAATACTTCGAACATATACTTTTATATTTTGAAAATATCCAACAGACACATCATGGATAAGCAACCATTGGAGAGGGAAGATAAGCAAGGACAGGGTAGGGTTATCACCCCATAGTGACAAATCTCATTCTCTACAATTTCTCAGCTTAGAAAATTCTTTAGTGATTTTCGAATGTTAAGGCTTTGCTAAAGATATTAATGGGAAAATCTCGATAAATTTTATATCTATAATTTTTAATTATAGTGTATTTATTTCGTATTTTTAAAATTTTCCAAGTTTTATAAAGTTTGGAATGTTTCGCTCATGATATAATATTCTATGAAAATATAACCTAAAAATTCCTTTTTCTATAGTCACAACTTCAACCTCTGTGTGAATCAAAGGCGGTATCTCTAATCAAAGTGATTCTTGAGAGTTAACAAGCACATGGTGCATGACGGGACAAATGCAACAAAATGTATAGACCGATTGTTAGATACATTTTCTTACAATAAATTGAACCATCCATCTTCATAACAAATTGATTGGTGATAAGGATAGGCGGATCAGAGCGATATTTCTTGATTGGTGATAAGCAAGGATAGGCCGCTCAAAATGTATAGACCGATGGTAAGAAAAAGTGTATAGTCATAATCTTAATTCTATCATATATCGGCACTTTAGTTGCATTCATCTCACAAAAATCACTTCGATTAGATTTTCTAATCATCCAACCAATGGCTAGGAAAATGAAGTTAGGTTAACTGTATAAAAATATCAAATCATCAATCTGGACCATCCATCACGTGAGCCTTATTCTTGATTGAATGTGCCCTACAAGTATCACTTTGATGTGCGTCCTATTATGGGCCATGTGATTCCAAATTCCTAAAAATCACATTGATCGTATAACACTAATATCAATATAGTCTCTGTTATTGATTTGTCCGACTAATATCAATATAGTCATTGTTATTGATTTGTCAGACTAAGTTGATATCGAAAATCAACGTCCCAACTAAGATTGATCTCGAAGTCAAATGGCCCAATCTAAATTAATGATGCTAAAAATGAATAATTTGATTAGATTAGTATATAAAAAAATAAAATAAAATAAAATTTAACGGTCCTGCACTGATACTAAAAATCAATAGCACAGTTAGACCAATGTCAAAGAGGAATGGTCCAACCTAAGGACCCGTTTGGATGCCTATAAGTTCTTTAAGTTGTGAGTGACTTACGGGTAAGTCACTTATATATGAAAGTCACTTATAGGTATTCCTATTTGGATGTAAGTTGTAAGTCACTTACAGGTAAGTTGGTTTTTGTGTTTGGGTAACCTGTAAGTTACTTACAAGTAAGAAACAATATATTCACATCGAACCAAATTTAGCGTAGGAATCATTCCAAAATGTTATGATTACATCATAATAATAATAATAATAATAATAACAACAACAACAACAACTTGGCACCAAATATACAATTTTCTTAGTCCCATCTAGATAAATATTTAAGCCAGTTCTTAAAGTAAACAATCATCAAGTTAGCAATAAAAGTTGGCCCACATATTCAAAATACCTATAATATAAAGCCATAACTTAATATAAGAATTGGTAGGAAACTATGGAAAAATTTTAATTGGGCTCATTAAGAAATCTTTTTGTTATAGCTAGATGATTGAGTTCTTTGCCGGATTTACAGCAAGAAGAATGACTATAAGAAAATAGTGCAACATACACAAAGAGACTATGGATTCTTTCAAGGCCATTAAAGACATTAGATCAGCTAGAACCATAGAAGCAGATGTTGATAACAACTCATTTATAGAGTTGGATCGAATATGATTCAAATTGTTGGAAGCAACTCAGCTTTCTCACTCGGTGCCAATCTTGAAAGCCTTAATAGAGCCTAATCATTGTATAACTTCTGGGACCACACGGTTTATTAAAATAAAAATGGTCCATCTTAATGGCCAATAGTTAAATAAAAATTAAAATTAAAAATATAAGAGCAATGGTCTACCATGATGGACTGGACCATGGGACCTGTCTTGATGTATGTTTCATTAGTTCATTATGAGGCATGGCCCAAAAAAAAAAAAAAAATCCAAATCTTAGATGCGCCATACCACAAGAAACAATGGTAATTGAATGCCCACCAATAGAATTTCTTATGGGCCACAAAAGAGTTGGATCAAGCTTATTTTATGTTTTACCTTATCTACGTATGTGTGACCTTATCAACAAGTTGGATGGAAAATAAACATAACGATGGGCCCTATGTAGTCTTTAATGGTAGACAGTCAATCACCATTGTTTCCTATGATGTGACCCACTTGAGATTTGAATTTGCCTCATTTTTTGGCCCAAGCCCTAAAATGAAATTGCAGAACTGATGAACAATGTTGATATATCAATACATAAGGTGGGCCCCACTATCAAAGCCTCACCAAATCGGGCTCGATTCAAAAGCAAGAAAAAAAAGAAGCTTATAACCCTATCAACCTGAGAGAGGTGCATGGCAATTGTAGAGAGAGAGAGAGAGAGAGAGAGAGAGAGAGAGAGTTGATTGCAGAGAGACAGAGAGAAAGAGAGAGAGATGATTGCAAAGATGGAGAGAGAGAGAGAGAGAGATTGGAGCTTATTGCATATAGGTTGTTGGTGCATTTCTCCTGTAAGGCCCGTATCCTAGCCCGCACCATTCTATAGGCTTTCACAGTCCTACTGGTCGAATTCCGGCGACCCGCAATCTGTTATCGGCGTTTGCGCATAACCCTGAGTCGTATTCCGTATTTTAGAGTCAGATCAACCCAAGACTTGTACCCTTGTGACCACGCCGTCGCTGCGGTTCCGATGTCACGTATTACATGCCGAGGCGATACCCAGGCCAAAAGATGTGGGCCCGCTTTCAGTTCAAGAAAAACACCGCGCATTGCAAATTTCAAGAGAATCTCTATGATATGTCCTGTCACGCCCCGAACTCGGAAACCGGGCTCACAAAATTTCCAATCGCCAAATCCGGCGCCGACAGCCTCCGTAGAACCCCATTTTCGGATCCCGGCACCCATTCACCAGGTTCCGATCCTGGAATACTACAAGGAGGATTTCAAGTCATCAGTCTGATTCATAATGAGCATAACAAAAGCATAACCCACAAACAATGACCACAAGAACACCACCACAAAATCCACTAAGATCAAAAACTTTTGAGTACAATGCGATAGAAAAGGAAAATACAGTGTGATAAAAGAAACAAAACTCCAGAAGCTCGTCTGCACGGTCCAACTACGGCGAGACTATGGCTGCGCCCTACCTAGAGTCCTCTGCACGCATCAATCGTGCTAAGCTTATGGAAAGCTTAGAGGGTGGTGTAAGTGTGTGGCAATATAAGCGTGCTCAAAATGCAAGGTCGAGTGATGCGGAATCATGGTGATGAGCACATGAATGCAATCGGCCGTACAGGCTATGCGGTGCAAGATATGAATGCTATCGGCCATACGGCCATGCGATGCGAGATGCAACTCAAGCATGCCAATTCTCAACATGTATCAGTACAGTTCACTGGATAATCACAGGGGTTCAATACACTCCAAATGGCACTTTCGCTCTCCTAGCCACAAGTCCAAATGAGCTTAAGAAACCTCACTATCCGCTTGACCAATAGTCACTGCCAATACCTATCCGCACGTCGATAGCGGACCCATTCGCGAGTGGTCAAACTCGGCCTAGTATTGTCCCTACCCTCGGGCGAGTAAGGCCACACTCCTTTCCAACCGACCACGACATAGTGGGAGACGCGGCCTCTGGTATTCGGCCCTCGTGCGCTCATATATCCACTCGGTCTCGACATTGGAGTCATCCTCTGCTACCATCGGGTTTAGGGATTTTCACCCAGGGACGTCTATGGCGCCCGTATGCTAGAACTAAATATTTTCGGTTTCCAATCCTGCCATCCACGATGTATCTGTGGAGGCTATGGCCATGATGTCGCTAGGGCATATAGTAACTATAATCACACAAATGCAAGTGCATGAGTCACATTATCGTCATGCAACAGTCTGTATGTACCATGCACTTATATGGGGCAACTCCGCCTATCAGGGAGCCCATAAACAATCTGCCCAAAGGCATATGCTATGATCGGTCACTCCTCACGTCAGGCATACATATGATGCGAATGATCATGAACCATGGATCTATACTAAACATGCATATAGGGATGGGCTCTGCGTATCACGGAAATGGGCCTAGACGGCCTGCAGAGTATAAGTATGAACCTATCAGTGGCCTTAAGGAGTGTGACAATGCGGACATTTAACCAACATTGTCCTTACAATGTGGACGTCAAACCAACATTGTTCCCAAGGCTTAGCCCGCCATAAAGCACCATTACACAAACCATAGGAAATCACACATTGCAATGGACTAATATACATCTCATTGGGCCTCGACCCATAGTGCTCCAGATACATCAAATGGGCCATCTCATATGGGCCTTATATAAGTCAAGTGGGCCGCATTAGTGGGCCTTATGTACATTGCGATGGGCCATAACCCATGGGCCTTTACATATGTTAAATGGGTCGAATCACATGGGCCTTATGTATATACCAAGGTGGGCCTCAATAATGGCCACAAATACACATCCAGGTGGGCCTCAACAACGGCCATATGGTTGAACAACTTGGATGTAACACTTGCATCATGGTGGGGCCCATATAGGCCCACCATCATATATATATATTATATATAATATTATTATATGTAAACATATACAATATTATATATAATGATAATATAATATTATATATATATACACATATATATGTATATACATATATAGATATGTATGTATGCCCACACACACACTCACGCACGTGCACACACACCCACATGCATACACACATGCACACACACCCACATGCATACACACGTGCACACACTTGCACATTCACGTGCAGCAGGGAAGGGTCCCACCGTCCAGGACGGTGCGGACGAACACAGACATCAAGTAGGCCCCACCGTCCAAATCGTGCGTGGGGTAGTTCAGCTCATGAACCTTGAGCTGACGAGACGCAAATGCTACAGGTCTACCGTGCTGCATCAGGACAGCACCCAATCCAATACGCGAAGCATCGGTAAATACCACGAATCCATCACTCCCAGAGGGAAGAGTGAGGACAGGAGCGGACGTCAGACGGTCCTTCAGCTCCATAAATGCTCGCTCACAGGCGTCACTCCAAATAAACTCTGCGCCCTTCCGAGTCAACCTGGTCAACGGGGCTGCAATACGGGAGAAGCCCTCAATGAAACGCCGATAATATCCCGCTAAACCAAGGAAACTGCGGATCTCGGACGCAGTCGTGGGCTGACCCCACTGACGCACTGCCTCAACCTTCGAGGGGTCCACTGCGACACCCTCCCTCGTCACCACGTGACCGAGGAATCTCACCTCCTCTGACGAACTCACACTTCTCGCCCAGCTTCGCATATAGCTGGTGGGCACGGAGGGTCTGCAAGGCGATCTCAAGGTCGCATATGGTCCTCACGGGTCCTCGAATATATCAGAATGTCGTCGATGAAGACCACAACAAACTGATCGAGATATGGACGAAAGACCTCGTTCATCAACTGCATGAAGACCGCGGGTGCATTGGTCAGTCCAAAGGACATAACCTGAAACTCAAAATGACCATAACGCGTCCTGAAAGCTGTCTTCGGGATGTCCTCCATCCGTGGGCCCCACCATGATGTATATTTTGTATCCACACCGCCCATTTGGTGGGCCACTATTTGACATGGACCCCCCTCAAAAATCAGGCCAATCCAGCGCTCGGGCGGCCCACATCACAAGAAACAGTGTGAATTGAACTATACCATTGAAACCCTTTCTGGGTCCACAGAAGTTCCAGATCAAGCTGAAATTTGCTGTTCCCCTTCTCCCTGGCCCGTGTGACCTTATGAACGGAGCGGATGGAAGATAAACGCTATGGTGGGCCTCGCATGGGACCCACAGTGATGCATGTGTTACATGCCCACCGTCCAGACGGACGGTGGGGCCTACTTGATGTCTGTGTTCGTCCGCACCATCCTGGACGGTGGGACCCTTCCCTGCTGCACGTGAATGTGCAAGTGTGTGCACGTGTGTATGCATGTGGGTGTGTGTGCATGTGTGTATGCATGTGGGTGTGTGTGCACGTGCGTGAGTGTGTGTGTGGGCATACATACATATCTATATATGTATATACATATATATGTGTATATATATATAATATTATATTATCATTATATATAATATTGTATATGTTTACATATAATAATATTATATATAATATATATATATGATGGTGGGCCTATATGGGCCCCACCATGATGCAAGTGTTACATCCAAGTTGTTCAACCATATGGCCGTTGTTGAGGCCCACCTGGATGTGTATTTGTGGCCATTATTGAGGCCCACCTTGGTATATACATAAGGCCCATGTGATTCGACCCATTTAACATATGTAAAGGCCCATGGGTTATGGCCCATTGCAATGTACATAAGGCCCACTAATGCGGCCCACTTGACTTATATAAGGCCCATATGAGATGGCCCATTTGATGTATCTGAGCACTATGGGTCGAGGCCCAATGAGATGTATATTAGTCCATTGCAATGTGTGATTTCCTATGGTTTGTGTAATGGTGCTTTATGGCGGGCTAAGCCTTGGGAACAATGTTGGTTTGACGTCCACATTGTAAGGACAATGTTGGTTAAATGTCCGCATTGTCACACTCCTTAAGGCCACTGATAGGTTCATACTTATACTCTGCAGGCCGTCTAGGCCCATTTCTGTGATACGCAGAGCCCATCCCTATATGCATGTTTAGTATAGATCCATGGTTCATGATCATTCGCATCATATGTATGCCTGACGTGAGGAGTGACCGATCATAGCATATGCCTTTGGGCAGTCTGTTTATGGGCTCCCTGATAGGCGGAGTTGCCCCATATAAGTGCATGGTACATACAGATTGTTGCATGACTGATAATGTGACTCATGCACTTGCATTTGTGTGATTATAGTTAATATATGCCCTAGCGACATCAGTGCCATAGCCTCCATAGATACATCGTGGATGGCAGGATTGGAGACCGGAAATATTTGATTCTAGCATACGGGCACCATAGATGTCCCTGGGTGAAAATCCCTAAACTCGATGGTACCAGAGGATGACTCCAATGTCGAGACCGAGTGGATATATGAGCGCACGAGGCCGAATACCAGGAGGCCGCGTCTCCCACCGTGTCGTGGTTGTCGGTTGGAAAGTAGTGTGTTCTTACTCGCCCAGGGTAGGGGCAATACTAGGCTGATACCAGCTCGCGAATGGGTCCGCTATCGACGTACCGGATAGGTAGGCCGATATTGGTCGGCGGATAGTGAGGTTTCTTACGCTCATTTGAATTGCGGCTAGGAGAGCGACAGTGCCATTTGGAGTGTATTGAACCCTGATGATTATCCAAGAACTGTACTGATACATGTTGAGAATTGGCATGCTTGAGTTGCATCTCGCATCGCATGGCATTGTATGGCCGATAGCATTCATATCTTGCACCGCATAGCCTGAGTACGGGTGATTGCATTCATGTGCTCATCACCATGATTCCGCATCACTCGACCTTGCATTTTGAGCACGTTTATATTGCGCAACACTTACACCACCCTTTAAGCTTTCCATAAGCTTATGCACGATTGATGCGTGCGGGTGACGCCAGACAGTCGCAGCCATAGTCTCGCCGTAGTTGGACCGTGCAGACGAGCTTCTGGAGTTTTGTTTCTTTTATCACACTGTATTTTCCTTTTCTATCGCATTGTACTCAAAAGTTTTTGATCTTAGTGGATTTTGTGGTGGTGTTCTTGTGGTCATTGTTTGTGGGTTATGCTTTTGTTATGCTCATTATGAATCAGACTGATGACTTGAAATCCTCCTTGTAGTATTCCAGGATCGGAACCTGGTGAATGGGTGCCGGGATCCGAAAATGGGGTTCTAGAGAGGCTGTCGGCGCCGGATTCGGCGATCGGGAATTTTGTGAGCCCGGTTTCCGAGTTCGGGGCGTGACAGAAATTTCACTCATCCAACACTCCCTCTAAACTTCAAGTGTGGCCCACCCTCTCATCTCCAATCTCAACCATTCATCCTTCATCAATCTCCATTAAAAGTGAAGGTAAGGAGCTAAGGAGTCCAAGGGAGCTAGGAGAAGGAAGATAAGGTGGGTGTTTTTCCATTAATTTAAATTTTGGGGCCCACCGAGATGTGATTCACAATCCAGCCCATCCAATATGTGAGTCCCACCTAACTGACCGTTCAGACCAAGTTTCAGATTCATCCAAATTTCAGACGGGTCCCACCAAGTGTTTTTATATGTTTAGGAATGTCTTCACATGATTTTTGATGGTATGGCCTGCCTGAGTTTTGTTTATGGCTGATTTTTGGGGTGGACGGCTAGTCCATGGGGAACCATCAAATGCACGGTGTTGATGGTCGAAAGGAATCACGGTGGGGCCCACAATTGGGGCCGTGAGCCCAGCCCGACCGTCCGTCCGTCAGCGGCAGCGGCTGCTGCTTGCTTCTTCTTTTTTTTTTTTTTGAAAATCGATTTTTCTACGGTTTTTCCTAGGTGGGGCCCGCTTCAGTACGATCTACTCCATCCATTGGTCTCTGTGGCTTGATACCAACCCATAGAGTCCAATATTGAGCTTTTTCAGATGTACAGGAGCATCAGGGAGCAAATCAAAGGTAGGGACACTGTTTCCTATGGTACGGCCCGCCAGAAAATGGGATCAACTTCATTTTTCGGCTCAACGCCTAAAATGAGTTGAGGAACAACATGGACGGCTCGGATCTTACATATACATCAAGGTGGGGCCTGCATGAGTGGCCCATCTCTCTCTTTTATTTATTAAAGTCCATTGTTGCAACGGACGCTGGACGGTTTGTATATATTCACAAAAATGTGGTGGGTCCCACGTGAATGTGGCCCACCAATATATATATATACATATACATTTAATATTTACCTTATATTGTATATATATATAAGTACATATTATATTATATATTATATACATATATTATATAAAATATAACATACATATATATATACATATAAAAAGATGCATTGGACCCATCCCAACAGTAGAGGGTGCGGATCATCACCTATAATAGAGTGGGCCACACCGTCTGATGTAGATGGACGGAGGAGATGTAACACCTATCGGTGGGATCCACACCATTACAAAGAAAGAATGAGAGAGAGATAAAGAGAGAGATACACGGTGAGATAGAGGAACCCCGCCACTATGGGCCCTCTTGATTAAATCACATACATCCAAATGGGTCCCACCAACAAGTGGGCCCTAAAATTTAAATTAATGGAAAAACACCCACCTTATCTTCCTTCTCCTAGCTCCCTTGGACTCCTTAGCTCCTTACCTTCACTTTTAATGGAGATTGATGAAGGATGAATGGTTGAGATTGGAGATGAGAGGGTGGGCCACACTTGAAGTTGAGAGAGAGTGTTGGATGAGTGAAATTTCTCATGGGATTTGGAAAAATTGCTAGAGAATGAGAGGGAGAGATAGAAATAATGGATGGAGGGATGGGTGGAGTGATGGTTGTAAGAAAGAAGTGATGAGGGGTATGGTTTAGTTTGAAATTGGTGGAGAAGAGGGATGGTTGAGGTTGAAAATGAGAAAAAGAGGAATGGTGAGGTGGAAAGATGGTGGACTTTTGGAAAAAGAGGGAATGGGTGAAGTACTTTGAGGTATGGTTGCATTTATGGTTAATTAGTGGGACTATTTGTGTAGAGATTCCCTCGAAATCCGCAACGCGCGGTGTTTCTTCGGAATAAACGCTGATCGGCATCTTCTTACCTGGGTATCGGTTCGGTGCGCAAGTCACGGCGTTGGAACCGCGGCGACGACGCGATCGCTATGATAAAACTTTCAGATCAAGCCGACTTCGGTGCGCGGGACCTGGCTTAGGATCGTGCGCAAACACCGAATACGGTGCGAAGGTTACCGGAATTTGACCGGAAGGACCGCGAAAGCTAATGAAATGGTACGGATTAGGACATGGGTCTTACATGTCCCATCAATCACATCAATCATAGGTTAAGTACATCCCATCACAAGCCATCACTCACCCTTACCTCTCCTTACCCAAAGTCAAGGCAACCCATGCTTAGCTTTCCCTTTCTTACCAACAAGTCAAAAGAGCCCATACCTTCCATCTCATCTCCCTTACATCTCCTCTCTCTTTCTCATTTTCTCATTTTCAAGCAAATCCCATGAGAGAACCCACGTCCAAGCTCCATGGTAGAGAGCTAGTGTGGCCCACCTTCCTATCACCCGATCCCACCATCCTGAGCCCATCTCAACCGTTGAAGTCCATCCATTGGAGCTCTAGCATGCTTTGGCGGAAGAATGAGGAGAGATCTCGAGGTGGGTGCTTTCCTAGGATTAGATTTATATGTTTTTGCTTGGATTTGATGATTTGAGGGCCCACTTGTGGTAGGACCTTTCTTGATGTATGCATTGTATCATGGAGGAGCTCATAGTGGTGGAGCTCCTCCCATCATCACCGTCTCTTTCTCTCTCTCTTTTGATGTGTGGCCCACATGATCTTATCCACATTGTCCCATTTGTGGGGCCCACCTTACCAACGTCCAGCGGCAGGCCATCTGCCTGTCTGCTTGGACAGACCTGGTCAGAGGAGAAAATACAAATGTTAGCTTGATCCAAATGGTGGTGGGTCACCACGTGGACCCACCATGACATATGTATTTTACCCTGACTGTCCACCATCCAGACGGTGTTGGATGTGGACCGCAGAGTGGTGTGAGTGGTATCCAGCGTCCGGATGTGGCCCACATGATGTACGTTTTGGACCCACACCGTCAGCCTGTTCTGCTAGCATGGGACCACTGTGTGTATGTGTTATACCCAGCCGTCCACATCACGGTGGGTCCCATGCCCAGGCAGCTGCTGCTGCCCAATGGCATCAGCAGGCCAGGCGGGCCCTGACCATGATGTACGGTCTACATCCACACCGTCCACTGCTTGGACGGTGGGCCTCATCAACGAATGAAGTTTATCCAGCGTCCATCCACCGGGACGCTGGTGTTTCTTTCAAAAAAAAATAAATAAATAAAATAATAATAATGATAGTGATAATAATAAAATAATAGTAAAGCATATTATATTATATGTCATATACCATATATATATATGTGTAAGTGGTGAGCCCCACGTGGGACCCACCTTACTTCATGCATTGAATCCGCACCATCCAGGTGCTAGCCCTTCTTAGATGTATGAGTTGTATCCTCACCGTCCACGTGGACGGTGAGGCCTACCATGATGTACGTGGCCCCCCTTTGTGATATGTATCTCAGCCGTCCGTCTACACGGGACATGCGAACCCCACCTACTTATGGGCTTCATTTATACCGTTCATCAGTGACCCCATGATGCCATCAGGTTATGTGGACTCCACCGTGATTCATCTGTTAATCCATGCCGTCAATCCAGGACGTCAGCAAGCTCGGTGGACCCACCTATGATGCACGTGCTCCATCTGTTCGTCCACCGTTTGGACGCTTGGCCAGTAGCCCAGCTAAATAGCTGCTATGGCGACGTCAGCAAATTCTGTGGGGACCACAGCAATGTATTTGTGTATCTGCACCCTCGACGTGGCCCCCTGGATGATGTGCTATACATCCACGTCGTTCATCTCTTTTTCATATCAATCGTCCATCTGAGCCGTGGACCATGCCATGATTTATGTTTTGCTCCACACCGTCCACCCTCCTGATGCGTGGATGGTGGGGACTACCCTGATAATGGGACCCACCTAATGCGAGCTGCCCAGCTGATGGGCTACACGTGGGACCCCCATCATGAGGACTATCCATTCATTGGACGTGGACCCCACCATGGCAGCATGTGGGGCCCACCTTGATTTTTGATGTGTTACATCCACGTCGTCCAATCTATGGACAGTGGATGTGGGCTGTCTGGTATACCTCACACGTGAGATGTGGGCTGGCTGGTATACCTCCCACGAGTAGTATAGCTGCTGTGAATAACGTCAATAGGTTCTGTGGCTCCCATCTTGATTTCATGTATTTTATTTTCACACCGTTCATGTGGCCCTCATGTGATGTACGTGTTTGATCCAAGCTGTCCATGAGTAAGGCCCATAGGGATGTATTTATGGCCTATGGGCAAGGCCCATTGTGATATATATTGGGCCCATGATGCGTGACCCATTTGATGTATTTGAGACCCAGAAACGTGGCTCATTTGATGCATACAAGACCCATGTGTAGGGCCCACATGTTATGTGTTTGAGGCCCATGAGCAGGGCCCACTTGTTGTATATATGAGGCCCACTGGTGTGGCCCATGTGATATGGTTGACTCGATATACATGAGGCCCATTGGTGTGGCCCGTGGATGCGATCCGCTTGATGTATATTGAGGCCCATGGTCGTAGCCCATTATAATGTATGTGAGGACCATGGGTCATGGCCCATAGTGATGTATACTAGGCCCATACGATGCGGCCCACTTGATATGTATATGACCCTTATGTGAGGTCATGGGCCCACTACATGCTTGACCTTATGTTGGGCAATGTTGGTTTAATGTCCACATTGGTGGGCAGTGATGGTTAAATATCCACATTGTGACCTTCCCTTAGGCCTGGATAGGCTCATTCTCATCGTTCTCGAGTGGGTTAACCCAAACGCTTGGGCCCCATTGATATTGCTTGATCCATCATCAGCCGTCCATTTATGGACCTCGCCTTGCGTTGAGGTCGATTACCGATTCCGATTGTCGATTTCCGTATGTCGAGGCCGATTGCCGATTTCGATTGACGTGACTGATTTGTCGATTCTGATTATCGATCAATTTCGATTGTCACGACCGATTGCCGACGCTAATTGACGTGACCGATTTGTCGATTTTGATTATCGATCGATTCCGATTGTCATGACCGATTGTCGATTCCGATTGACATGATTGATTTGCTGATTTTGATTATCGATCGATTTCGATTGTCATGACCGATTGTCGACTCCGATTGACGTAACTGATTTACCGATTTTGATTATCGATCGATTTCGATTGTCATGACCGATTGCCGATTCTGATTGACGTGACCGATTTGCCGATTCTGATTATCGATCGATCCGATTATCGTGACCGATTTAGCCGATTTTGATTATTGATCGATTCGATTGTCATAACCGATTTGCTGACTCTGATTATCGATCAATTCTAATTGTCATGACCAATTTGCTGATTCTGATTATCGATCGATCCCGATTATAGTGACCGATTTTGTCGATTCTGATTATCGATCGATTTCGATTGTCGTGACTAATTGCAGATTCTAACTATCGATCGACCTCAATTGTTGTGACTGATTTGCCAATTTCAATTATCGATCGATTCCGATTTGTCGAGGCCAATTGTATAGGCCGATTCTGATTGCCGAGGCCGAGTATCGAGGCCGGTTCCGAGTGTCGAACCTGATTGTTAAGGCCGATTTCGATTGCCAAGGCCTATTGTTGATGCCTACATGATGCATATGCGACTTGTAGTTGAAGCCCATTGTGATATATTTGAGGCCCATGGGCAGGCCCATTGTGATGTATTCGTGACATATGGGCAAGGCCCATTGTAATGTATTCGAGCTCCGTGGGCGTGGCCCATTGTGATACATTCGAGGCCCTTATATGGAGCTCGACGTGATATATGTGAGGCCCATGAGTGAGGCCCATAAGTGATGTGTATTGGGCCATTGTGTGGGGCCGTGGGCCCATTATATGTTTAGCTCTATGTGAGCTATTCCTTGGGGGCAATGTTGGTTAAATGTCCATATTGTCAAGGCCGATCGTTGACACCGAATATGAGTATGTGACAGCATAACGTCATCATACAAGCTCATACGCATCATCTGCATGTTTGTTATGAGATGTAGTTGACCATTGCATATGTCATTGGGCAGATTGTTATGAGACTCCCTGATAGGCGGAGGCTATTTCACATGAGCGCATGGTATGTGCAGGATTGATGCATGACTGGATTGTATGACTCATGCATCTTGTATTGTGATTACTGTACGCCCTAGCGACATTAGGGCCGTAACCTCCACAGGCATATCGTGGATGGCCAGATGGGACACCGAAAATGTTGGTTCTAGCATACGGGCACCATAGATGTCCCTGGGTGAAAATCCCTAGACCCTCTTGGTACTAGAGGACGCCCCAATGTCGAGACCGAGTGGATATATGAGCACCCGAGTGCCGAATACCAGAAGGCCGCGTCTCCCACTGTGTCGTGGTCGGTTGGGAGGGGGTGTGGCCTTACTCGCCCGAGGGTAGGGGGTAATACTAGGCTGAGTTTGACCAGCTCGTGAATGGGTCCGCTATCGACGTGCCGGATAGGTATTGGCAGACTATTGGTCAGGCGGATAGTGAGGTTTCTGACGCTCACTTGGACTGTGCGGCTGGGAGAGCGGCAGTACCATTTGGAGTGTACTAAACCCTGGTGATAATCCCAGAGATGAACTGTACTGATATGTGGATTTAATGAGCAGGAGTTGCATACTCATTCATGCATTCATTCATTCACTATCCACTCGGGTTGGTGGTGCGCAACTATTTGGTACGTGTGCCTTCGCAATGGCCAGGATTTCGGTTGGGGTGCACGACTAACCTGAGATCAGGAGTTTACCACATTGAGTCCAAATATCCAAATTTAGGTATGGGACTGGTTTGGATAGAAGTCCCTTGTATTGGACCCCATGGCCTGCAATACTACGTACTATCATCCGACTTCACACTCCAGTATGGTCATTCCATTCGCACCACATATTGCATAACATTCACGGCATACGGCATTTTGGGTTATTGTGTCTCTGCATTTATATGGTCTAGGTACAGCTGATGCTATTTGTGTTACTCATCAGGAATGTATATTGTATTGCATCCTCTGCATCTGATATTTGGCTATTTATGATTCCTCACTTGCATAGTTATTCTATATTGCGTATTCTGACATTTATTGGCTCATGGACCTGTCCGTATTTTCGTTTACTCTGTTATCGTATGATCTTGTCAATATTCCTGCTTACTCTGATAATTCATGATCTTATCAATATTTCTGCTTATTCCGATATTGTATGATTTATGGATTACCGGTATTTCTGGTCTTATATAATGATGTCATTATGTTGAATACTTAGCACTTACCTTGTACACACACTTACACCACACTTTAAGCTTTCTATAAGCTTATGCACGATAAATGCGTGCAGGTGATGTTAGGTTGCAGCAGTGTTGAGCTTGGAGCATGCGGCGGTCTTCTGGAGCTTGGTTTTTATTTATGTATTTCCTTCCAGCATTGTACTCAACTGATTATATTAGTGGATATGTGATGATGATGTTGCCTTTGTGAATTTGGTAATCTTGTGGTTATGCTTATTGCGAGTTAAACGAAGATAAGAAAAAAAAAATCCTCCTTGTAGGATCCCAGGATCGGAATCTGGCATATGGATGCTGGAGCCGAGAATGGGGTACTACGGAGGCTGTCGGCACAGGATATTACGATCGGGACTCATATGAATCCGATTTTTCGAGTTTGGGGCGTGACATCTCCCCCTTTCCCTCTTTTCAAAAATCTGAACGTTGGAAGTGACTTCTCACCCCCAGCCCCTTACAGTTTCCTGGAAGATTTGCCTAAGTTACTTACAGGTCAATTTTGTAAGACCCGTATCCTAGCCCGTACTGTTTCATCGACTCTCGCAATCCTCCCTATCGAATTCTGGTAACCCGCGACTTATAATCGATGTTTGCGCATGACCCTAAGTCAAATCCTATAGATTTGAGTCAGCTTAATCCGAGAATTATACCATTGTAACCATACCATCGCCGCGGTTCCGACGCCACATCTTACACACCGATCGGATACCCAGGTCAGAAGATGTGAGCCCGCTTTTATTTCGAAGAAACACCATGTGTTTGTAATCCCAAGAGAATCTCTACAACATGTCTCATCAATCAATCACCTCATGTCAAGTACAAGAGCAACCCCAAAGTCAACTCTCTCTCTCACCCTCTCTCTTGTACACCCATACATGTCAAATACACCTATCACCTCACATCCATCACCTCTCTTACAACTACCATCTCTCTATTTTTCAACACATTTTTCAAGCAAAAGAGTGGTGGACGTCCAAGCAACTTTAAGAGAGAAAAGTGGTGTTGTGTGGCCCACTTCCCATCCCAAATCCATCATCCTAGCCCTTCATTTCTCATCACCTTCCATCAAAGAGGGACATAAGGAGTTCGGTGTTCCATCGGAGCAAGAAGATCGAATGGTGGGTGCTTTTATAGGCTTAGATTTCATTCTTTTGATGATGGGCCAAGTGAAGCCTACCGATTGATGGTATGGATCTCACTTTAGACCTTAGATGTGGCCAATGGCCCACCTTGATTCTCATTATCATTCCATGATGGGGCCATTCTCCATGAACCCCATTATGATGTTTACTTTTCTAAGATTTAAAGAGGTCATCTAGACCTTCCATCTTGGTGGAGAAGTAATCTCCACCGTTGATTTTGATTTGGTGGGCCCACATGTATTGGGACCCACTTGATGTATGATTGAATGCTTGAAAGGGAGGGCCCATAGATCAAGGTCCCTTCATCATAGGTGTCTCTCTCTCTCTCTCTCTCTCTCTCTCTCTCTCTCTCTCTCTCTCTCCCTCTCTCTTTCATTTTTTTCTATTGTATGTGATGATGTGGCCGTGTGGCCCACCCTGATGGACCCCACCATGAAGCATGTATTTTATCCAAGCATTTGTAGGTGGGGCCCACTTTGTATATGAGTTGTATCCACACCATCCACCATTTGCTCGCCCACATGAGCAGTGCCCACCTTATATACGTGGTGTGCCCACACCGTCCAGCGTCCAGGGATGCTGGACGTTAACTGAAAACACAAATAATAGCTTTGGTTCAAAGCTTTTAGGAAGGGCCGCCCATGTAGGCCCCACCTTGATGTATGGTTCTAATCTATGCCGTCCATCCCATTCCCCATTTCATTTTAGGCGTTGAGCCGAAAAACGAAGCCAATCTGATTTTCTAGAGGGCTATTTCCTAGAAAATAAAGGTTTTTACCGTTAAAATCCACTCTAATGTTTCTATACGCCAAAACACATCTAATATTAGACTTGATGGATCTGTCTTGAGCCGTAGAGTGCAATGGCTGGGCTGGATTCACTTGATGCGGGCCCCATGTACGAAAAACCATAAAAAAATAATTTTTCAAAAAAAAAGAAGCAGCAGGCGCTGCTGACGATGCAGCACGTTGCTGCATTGGAGAGGAAAAGGGGTTGGGACATGGGTCCCAGCCGTGGGCTCTACTGTGATGTCCGTGAACATCAACACAGTGCATTTGGTAGGCCCCTTAGGGAAGTGGGCCCCTGTCACACCCCAAACTTGGAAACCGGGCTCACAAAATTTTCGATTGCCGAATCCAGCGCCATCAGCCTCTGTAGTACCCCATTCTCAGCTTTCAGCGCCCATTCGGCAGGTTCTGATCCTAAGATGCTAAGGTGAGGATTTTCAACGTCAGTTTGATTCATAATAAGCATAACCAAAGGCATAACCCACAAACAACAACTAAAAACTCCATCACATTTCCACTATGATCAAAAACTTTACAAGTACAATGAGTATAAAGGGAAATACAATGATAATGGACAAAAGCTCCAAGATGATCTGCTATGCGCTCCTGCCTCAGTGCTGCTGCAGTCCAACATCACCTGCACACAACAGTCATGCATAAACTTATAGAAAGCTTAGAGGGTAGTGTAAGTGTGTGCGCAAGATAGTAATACAGTTATGCAGTATCAGAGTAATGCAAAACATGCTGATGAATCCATGAATACCGTTAGCCGTACTAAGGCTATGCGATGAAAGGCATGAATGATGTCGGCCGTACCTAGGCCATGCGATGCGAGATGCAAATCAAGCATATGAATCCTCATCTAAGTCCACATATCAATACAGCTCAACTCTGGAATATCACCGGGGTCTAGTACACTCCAAACCAAATTGTCGCCCCATCGCGCACAATAAGGCGAGTGGAAGAGACCTCACTATCCGCCTGCCAATATCGGGCTCGGCCCGTCGATAGCGGTTCCATTTCTTGAGCTGGTTAAACTCAGCCTAGCTTGCCTCCTCCTCTCGGGCGGGTAAGACCGCACCCCCTTCTAACGGACCACGACACAGTGGAAAGTGTGGCCTTCTGGTAATCGGCACTTGGCGCTCATGCACCCACTCGATCTAGACGTTGGAGCAACCTCCTGGTACCATAAGGGTTTAGGGACTTTCACCCAAGGATATCTATAGCACCCCATGTAGAACAAGATTTTCGGTATCCAATCCTGCCAACCACTATATGTCTGTGGTGGTTATGGCCCTAATGTTGCTAGGGCGTACAGTATACATGTCACACAATGCGAGATGCATGAATCACGAAATCCAGTCATATAGCAATCATGCGCATACCGCGCCCTCATGTAGGCATCTCCCATTTCCAGGGAGTCTCATAACAATATACTCAATGGCATGTGCTATGATCAATCACTCATCTCATCGTAAGCATGCAGATGATGCGTATGGGCATGTATTGATGTTATGTTGTCGCGTACTCACAATCGGTATCGATAATCGGCGTCAGTCTCGACAATCAGTATCGATAATCAGCATCGGTAATTGGCACCGATAATCAAGGTCGTTAATCGGCGTCGGTCGTGGTTATGTCAAATCTGATAGCATGGAGTCATCCGTCTACGGTGAATGGGGCCCACTTATTTGGGTTAACCCACCAGAGAATGGGCCTAACCAGGCCTAAGGGAAGGTCACAATGTGGACATCCAACCATCATTGCCCATCAATGTGGACATCTAACCAACATTGCTCTCAAGGAGTGGCCTACATAGGGCCAGACATATAGTGGGCCATGGCCTTATGTACAATCACGATGGGCCTCATTTATGTCACATAAGCCTCCTCATATGGGCCAACCTATATCTCATTGGGTCTCAAATACACAACAGGTGGGCCTCACATCTGGGCCTTAAACATATCATAATGAGCCTCTTGTGTCAAGCGGGCTACATCACATGGGCCGCACTGACGGGCCTCATGTATAGGCTGCACCGATGGGCCTCATTTATATCAAATCGGGCCTAACCTTATGCATATTTAAGATTCGACATATTCATAAGTTAGCATAAAGGTAAATGAAGTGAAAACAATATCAACTTATTTAGAAACTACCATGGCCATTAGATGTTTAAACGGTGGATGTCACTATCTACTATTTAAATGGTGGGGTCCACCTGAACTTTAGATCTGACATCATTCTTTTTCCCGTGCCGTATAGTAATCTCACAAATGGTTGAACGGCATGGATACAACACTTGCATCATGGTGGGTCCCACCAGCCAAACAGCCATCCTGGTGGGTCACAAATGGTTGAACAGCATGACACAACACATACATATTACATATAATATATATATAATATGGCTACTGTCAGCTTTAAGCATATATATAAAATATATAATATATTTATAAGACTAGCTACTGTTGTGCAGCTTTTAAGCATTTAAAGGGAGAGGTGGGTCCCACGTAGGGCCCACCATCTCATATATATGATATAATATAATATATATAATATATAAAATATATATTATATATATTATATTATATAAAACAGCAACGTCTAGCCCATCTACGGCCTGGACAGTCACGTGCATCCAGGAGGGCCCCACACGTGGGGTGGGTCCCACCGTCTAAGGACGGTGGACACCACACGTACATGCTAGTGTGACCCACACCAAATGGATGGATGGCGTGGGTGGGTCCCTTGGACCCCATCGTCAGCACACGCCCATGTCAGTACACACACTTCATGTTAGTCACCTCCGCAAGGATCAAAACCAAGACCTCAAGTGTTGAAACGAGGCATCTTTCACTCGGTCTGCCACCTGAGCTATGGAGCTGGGTGGGTCGCAGTGTTGAAATGAGGTATTCTACCACGTGAACTATGGTTTGGGTCCCACCGTCCTTAGACAATGGATGCACCACATGCATGTAGCGTGGCCCACCAAAATGGATGGATGATGTGGGTGGGTCCCATGGACCCCACCGTCTGCACACACTTCACTGAACACCCATGTCAATGCACCCACTGTCAGTTAACACTTCACTGTTAGTACATCCCCAGCGTGAGTGCACCCTCCACGGTGACGGACGGTGTGGGTATACACCCCATCAAGGTTGGTCCCACATGGACCACCAATTTAGGATCAGGCTAATATTTGTGTTTCCCTTTCATCCAGACTTGTGTGACCGCCCGGTCATGTAGGCCCCAAAAAGGGATCAAGGTGGCCCACTATTTGGATGGCATGGGTAAAAATACATATCATAGGTGGGCCATGATCATAAAAAGAGAGAGGGAGAGAGAGAGAAAAAAAGAGAGATCGGTGATAACGGAGGTGATGGAGGGGCCCCGCCACTATGGGCCCCTCTTTGACACAAAATATACATCAAGGTGGGTCCCAATAGATATGGACCCTTAAATCACAAAATAAATACATAATAAAAAGGGAAAATGTGAGTCCAAGATCACTCACTGTCTTCTTCTTGCTCCCTAGGCTTCCTATGCTCCTTAGCTTCAATGCTAACGGAGGAGATGGAGTTTGGATGGTTGAGATGGGAGATGAGGGGGTAAGAAGTGGGCCACACTAGAGTTTCTCCATGAGAGCTTAGGAAGCTCATACGTGGGATATTTTTTTATTGCTTGGAAAAGTGATTTGAGGAATGAGAGAGAGGGTTGTAGAGAGAGAGAGAGAGATGTGATAAAGTGATGGATCGGAGAGAGAGGGATGGGTGTGTAAGAGATTGTTGACTTTAGGGGTAGATTGTGTAAGAAAGGGGTATGGGCTTGTAAGAAACTTTTAACTTTAGGGTTGCTTGGGAATGGGTGAAAGGTGATGTGTACTTGACATAATGGGATTGAGTGATTGATTGATTGAGGTGACAAGTCATAGAGATTCTCTCGAAATTTGCACGCGCGACGTTTTCCTTGCACCTAACGCGAACCCACATCTCCTGACCAGGGTATCGGATCGGCGCGCGAGCCACAGCATCGGAACCGTGGCGACGGCGTGGTCGTTAGGGTACAAGTCTCTGGTCGAGTCGGCTCGGGTTGACAACGTGTGACTCAGGGTCGCACGCAAATACCAGTTAAGGGTCGAAGGTTGCCAGAATTTGACCAGGAAGATCGTGGAAGTCTATACAATGGTACGGTCTAGGATATGGGGCTTACAGCCCCCACCTAAAACTAGCCATATACGAAGCTCAGGTGGCCCACGTCACAGGAAACAGTGAGGGATTAAACGTCTACCATTGGAACCCTTTTGTGGTTCAGAAGTTTTGGATCATTATGGAATTTGTTTTTCCTCTTCAATCCAGGTCTGTGTGACCTTACTAACAGATTGGACGGTAAATAAACGTTATGGTGGGCCCTAGTTGGACCGCATCTTAATGTTTATGGTTGGTCCACACCGTCCCGATAGCTGGACGGTGGGCTGTACCATGAAGTATGTGTTTCATCTGCACCTGCCCCCCCTGTACGTAAGCTGCATCCCTGCAGCGTAGGACCCACCTATATGGATTGGATTGGCACGTGTACCACACACTAGCCATATGGCTGTGACGTGGCAGGTTATGTGGAGCCCACCTTGGCGACATGTGTGGGACCCTCCTTGATGTATGTATTGTATCCAAACCATCCATCCAATTAGCAAGCCCATCTTAGGCTTAAGACTAAAAATGAGGCAGATTTATTAGGTGGATCACACCACAGAAAAAGTGGAGAGATGAACGCTTACCATTGAAGTCCTTTTGGACCACAACTATCTTGGATCAACTCAATATATGTTTTTCCTCCCAACTAGGTCTGTGTGACCTTATGATCAGATTGGATGGAAAATAAATGTTATGGTGGGCCTTAGAAATTTTAATGGTGGAAATCATTATCACCACTGATATTTGGAGTGCGATCCAGTTGATCTTTTGATATGATTCATTTTTTTATCTCTAAAAATATTTGAGTTGGGTTTGGCCTATTTGAACTCGGCCCATTCGACTTAGTCCATTTGATTCGGCCCACTGATTCGGCCCATTTGATTAGGTCTGATGTGATATATGAGGCCCGTTGTTAAGGCCCACCTTGATATATATGAGGCCCACGTGATGCAGCCCATTTAATGTGTTTAAGGCCCATGGGTCGAGGCCCAATGAGATGTACATAAGGTCCTTTGTAATATATAATTCCACCATATTTTGTGTAATGGTATTTATGGCGGACTGTGCCTTAGGAGCAATGATGGTTTGACGTCCACATTGTAAGAATAATGTTGGTTAAATGTCCGCATTATAACTCTCCTTAGGGCCCATTGATAGGCCCCTACTTGTTGTGTGTAGGCTGTCTAAGCCCATCTTCATTATGAGGATAGTTCATCACCTTATAACATGCTTAGTGTAACTCCATGACTCATGCCCATATGCATCATATGTATGCTTGATATGAGTAGTGACTGATCATTGCATATGCCATTGAGCAAATTATTTATCGGACTCATTGATAGGAGTTACCCACATGAGCGCGTGGTACGCGCGAGATTGTTGCATGACTGTACGGTGTGACTCATGCATCTTGCATATGTGTGACTTAATCATTATGCGCCCTAATGACATCAGGGCCGTACCTCCATAGGCACATCGTGGATGGCCTGATGGGACACCAGAAATACTTAGTTTTAGCACTGTGGGCACTTAAGATGTCCTTGGGTGAAAGTTTCAAAACCTCCGAGGCTAGGAGACGCCCCAACATTTAGACCGAGTGGATACATGAGCGTCCAAGTGTCGAATACCAATAGGCCGCATCTCTTACTAATCGTAGTCGGTTGGGAAGAGGTGTGGCCTTATCCACTCAAGTGAGGGGGTTGTATGCTAGGCTGAGTTTGACCAGCTCGTAAATGAGTTTACTATCGATGAGCCGGGTAGGTATTGGCAGACTACTGGTCAAGCGGATGGTGTGGTCTCTTCCACTCGCTAAGCTATGCGGCTAGGGAGGCGGCAGTCAGTGTAGAGTGTAATAGACCTCGGTGATTCCCCAGAGAGGAACTGTACTGATATATGGACTTGATATGAGGACTAACATGATATTATGACACCCCGTCACTGTTGCACATGTGGGTGGGAGCACGTGGGCGGACGCTGATGTGGGTAGGTGTGATGTGGGTGAGGCTAAGGCCTGGGCAAGCTACCACTAGTTGGCAGGCTACTGTGCTGGCAGGCTACTGAGCAGGAGTTGCATACTCATTCATTCATCTATTCACTATCCACTCGGGCTGGTGGTGTACAACTATTTGTTACGTGTACCTTCGCAATGGCCAGGATTTTAGTTGGGGTGCACGACTAACCTGAGATCAGGAGTTTACCAAATTATGTTTAACTATCCAAATTTAGGTATGGGACTGGTTTGTATAGAATTCCCTTGTGATGGACCCCGTAGCCTGCGATACTACGTACTATCATCCCGACTTCACTCCAGCTTGGTTATTTCATTCGCATCGCATATTGCATTTCATCCACGGCATATGACATTTTGGATTGCTACGTTTCTGCACTTATATGGCTTAGACGGATTTGACAGGATCTGCAGATTGCATTGCATCCGCAACATATGATATTTGGCTCATTATGTTCTGCATTGTGTACTCTGATATTATATGACTCATGGACTTGTCAGTATTTCTGCTTATTTCGATGATGTATGATTTACGGGCTTCATTGTATACTTGTCACTTACCTTACACACACTTTCACCACCCTCTAAGCTTTCTATAAGCTTATACACAATAGATGCGTGCAGGTGGCATTAGGTCGCAGCAGTGTTGAGCTTGGAGCGTGCTGCGGTTTTCAGGAGCTTTGATTTTTTATATATATGTATTTCCCTTTCAGCATTGTATTTAAATATTTATATTAGTGGATATGTGATGATGATGTTGCCTTCATGATTTGGGTAAACTTATGGTTTTACTTCTTACGAGATAAATGTACGTTGAAAAAATCCTCCTTGTAGGATCTCAGGATCGGAACTTGGCATTTGGGCGCTGGGAGCCGAGAATGGGGTACTACGGAGGCTGTCAGTACCAGATTCGGTGATCAGGATTCCTGTGAATCCGATTTTCGAGTTTGGGGATAAATTTCCTCCCCCAAACACCACCAGTAAGTCACTTACATTTTACCTAACTTACATGCATCCAAATAGGCCCTAAATGACACTAAAGATGAGAGGTCCAATTTAATTGATATCAAACTTGAATGGTCTAGTCAGTCCAAAATTGAATATGAACGGTTCAATTAGACAGACATTGAATATCAACAATCCAATTATGTTGGGATTGGAGACAATGGTTAGATTGAGCTAATATTGAAAATGATTGGACTGATGTTGATGTAGAATGGTCTAATGCTACTGATGCTAAAGATGAATACTCAACTACAAATATCAAAGATGATCAATTGGATCTAACAGATATTGAAGATGAGCGATCTTATTGGGCTAATATTGATTATTAAAAGTCTGATATTGGAGAGAAACAGTCTGACTGGATCCAATCAGACCATTATATTCAATATCAAATTGTTTCTTCAACACTCACCCAATCGGCCCATCGATCATCATCCAACCATTCATCTCGATCATCATCCAACCATTCATCTTCGATATTAGTCCAATTGAATCATTGATCTTCACTATCTTCTCAATTAGACCATTCGTCTTTACTATTAGCTCAATTGGACCATTCACCTTTATTATCATTTCAAATCATGCCACTCAGTTTGAAATCAGTCCAATTAGGCAGTCAATTTTAGACATCGACCCAATCTTCATCTCTAATTTCAAAACCACCAAATGTCCAACGGTTATCTTTAATATCAGTCCAATCTGACGTGGATCTTCAATTTGGTACAAATCAAATTGTTCATCTCTGATATTGGTCCCATCGGATTGTTCAAGTTTAGTATGGTTCGAATAGGGCCATTAGACTTCAACTTTAGTCCAATCAAGCCATTGATTTTCCATATCAAGCACGTTTGACCATTCATCTTTAATTTTAGCACAATTGGGTTGCCCAGCTTCAATATCGGTCCAATCAAATTGTTAATTTTCATTTCAAAGTGTCATTAAATTGTTGTTAATTGATATTGATTCAGTTGGATCGTTCATCTTTATTATTGTTCGAATTGGCCCGTTCAACTTCAATACTTGTCCAAATGGGCCATTGATTTTTAGTGTAGGCAAAATTTGACAATTTATCCAAAATTTCAGTAAAATCAATTCATTCATCTTCAATATTGGTCAAAGTAAGACCCTTCATCTTTAATACCGGTCCAATTAGACAATTCATCATTAGTACTATTCAAATCAGGCCATTTATCTTCAACATTTGTTCAATCCATTGCAAGTATCACCCCAATTTGATCATTCATCTCTAATTTTAACAAAATCAAACTACTCATATTTGATATTGACCCAATTGAATTGTTGATCATCACTTTTGGATTGATCAGACCGTTCATCTTTGATATCAGTCTAATCTAACTATTCATCTTTAGTATCATTCAAATTAGACCATTCACATTCAACATCGGTCCAATTAGGCCATCTCTAATTTCTGCATAATCAAAGACCTCATCTTCAATATTGATCAAATCAGATTTTCGAATTTTAATTTTGTAGTCATCAAACCATTAAATTTTGACTTGGTTTAATTGGATTGTTCATGTTTAGTATCATTCAAATCAAGCCTTACAACTTTTCATGTGGCTCTAATCAGCCTGTTGATTTTCAATCCTGGCTCAGTCAAACCAATTAATAACAAATATTAGATCCAAAATCTTGTAGATCCAAAATCTTATGGGCCCCAACTATGATTATAATTTATTATTATTATTATTATTATTTTAAAGCGTGCATGGTTTGGCTAGTGACCCCAAAACTAGCCAACTAGCTGGTGTCAAAGATTTGTGGGCACACCATGTGGTGTGTTTTATCCACTCCATTCAAACTTTTTTTTTCTAGCTCAATTTAGGGCATGAGCTCAAGAATAAGGTAGATCTAAAGCTCAAGTGGACCACACCATAGGAAACAATGGGGATTGAACACCTACCATTGAAAACTTCATGGGGCCACAAAAGCTTTGGATCACGCTAATATTTGTGTTTTCCCTTCATCTAGGGTTATGCGACTTTATGAAGAGGTTGGATGGCAAATAAACATTGTGGTGGATCCAAGAAGTTTCAATGGTGAACACTCGATCTCCACTGTTTCCAGTGGTGTGGTCCACTTGAACTTTGGATATGCTTCACGTTTTAGGCCCTAAAATGAGGTAGAAATGGCTGGACAACATGGATAAAACACTTACATTATGGTGGAGCTCACAGATCTTTGACATTGTTACACATATATGATTGCCCATGTCAGACATGGCTGGGCCATATGGTTGGAAGGCCGTGGTGGAATTCGTCTGTCACCTTTTTACATTATGTTTATATTAATGCTTGTAATATATTTTTCTTCTTTTATCCCATGGCCCATGTTGTGTAGCTATATCTATATAAGAATATTCTTGTACATTATTCTCTTCCTAGGATTGATATATATTATTGCTTTCTTTGAGGGTTCTATATAAGGAAAACCTTACCATTCTGGAGCTTCTTTTTTTTAACACACGCACACACACCCCACACACTCACGCTAGTGGAATTTCACCACCTATGGATACTCGAACCCTTGACCGGGTGTTGAAACTCCCGAGAGTCTACCACTCGAGCAAGAGTAAGGACACCATTCTAGAGCTATGTGTGGTAATTTCTCTTGGTTTTCTTCTCCAAAACTTATCATGATATCAGAGCGAGTAATCTAAGAAGATCAGATCCGGTGTTCTTTGTAGTTTGATCATTATCTATTGGTAAGTCCCTTTTTGGATTTCGTGGTTCACTTTTGGTGTTCTTAAGTGTCGTACGTTCGTATGGATCTGGTCTAACAAAATAAATAAATAAATAAAATCTTATGTTTGATTATACGGATCTAGTTGTATCTGGGAAAAAAATTTATGGTGGATCGTTGGAGCTATTATGTGTTGAGCGAACTATTGGTTGGTGATTCTATTCTGTGATGTTGCATCTTAGTGTGCGTTTTTTGTGATTATGGAGAAAGAAAATTTTCAATGATGCTCCCCATTGTACTTTTGATGGTACCAATCATGGGCATTGGTCTCTTCACTTCTAGACATTTTTGAAGGGTCATGATCTTTACGGGCTAATAGGTGGGTCTATTCAAACTCCAAAATCGATAGATTTTGAGAAACTGACTGATTAGAAGATGAAGAATGGTCAAATATAACGGCTTAGATTTTGGATTCAGTTGAGAAATCTATTGTTGCTAGGTTGATTTCATATCGCATGGCTAAGGCTATGTGGGATCATTTACGGGTGATATACAAACAAAGCAATGAAGCTCGTCTCTATCATTTATAGCAAGATTTGTGACGCAGGGATGAACGTGATGAGGTCAATCACCGTATTCCTCAAGGATAACTACTTCGAATCCATGAAGCTTCTCTGGACTCCTCATAAGGAAAATAGAAAATAAATTCTATAAAATTCATAATTTGATTAATCGATGAAATAAACAAGTCTACAACCCTTTAAATAGGGATACCTAGCCTTGGAAGAAGTTTCGGAATTAAACTACAATTAAAACTCCCTAAAATTCATAACTTACTATAAATAGAATAGTAAATATACTATTTATAGTTAGTGTCTTATCTGGCTTAACCACGTTATTCTTCTAATTTTTCTAAACACTTTTCATGTTGGACATAGCTCCTAAAGCTCAAATGATAAAGAGTTATAATCAAATAATACTTACTATAAATAGTAAAAATGGAAATAAAATTGATTTTTGACCGTCAATCTGAAAGAATATCGCAAATTTAGTGTGGGCAACCTGGCATAGCCGAATTGGTTGGATAAAGTAGCTCGTCCTACCCCAAAATCATAAATGGTATATTGAGTAACTCATTCCAGTTTGTGAGATATGCCTGTTCTAAGGTTCTGACGATCTTGATGACTTCTGCCTCCCGTCGAGCCTTCTCTGATCCATCTTGGACATGAAAGCGTTCGTGACCAGCTCTACATCAGTCCCTTCCACTTTAAAAGAACTCGTCATCGAGTTCTCGTCCTACTTCGGTTCTTGATACTCAGTCAAGTGTGCCGTAACGATACCCGGATCAAAAGTTATAATCAACTTATGGCCCACCTTCTTTTGGTCCAATCATGCTAGGAATGTATCTGTGACACATTTTACATCAGACCACTCTACTTGGAAAAAAAAACTTGTCCTCGAGTTAATCAAGGGACTTACCTCATGATTCTAAGATAACTTCTGATGCCGATGTTTTGTAGCCATTTTCTTGTACTTGGCATTAGGTTCTTGAATTGACATAATACATAATACTCATGATCTCCTTGACTTGGCTAGTATGGATCAGTTCCTTTACTTAGGCTTGCAAAATTTCACATTCTTCCTAATAATGTGGGCAATTAGGCAGACTTGCCCCTGAGGCAAGATCAATGTGGTTTTGCATATCTTGTATATGAGGCAATTTATTATCAAGTTCATTATACACAATCGCCTTGAATTCCTGCAATACTCGTTTCAAATTATCTAGCATGTTCACAGGCTCCATATATTTTTTTCTTTTCAACTAATGCATCTACATCTCATGTTTCCTCATATTGTTTAACGAAATAATGTCTGGATATAAGAGACTGATCCTCAACTTTATAAGTCTTGGGTTGGTTCTCCGTTCCCATAGGGACAAGGCCAATCTTTCTACCATTTATAATAAATATGAATACGTTATCCCGACCTACATATGAGCATCAATATTATTTTACCATGGTCAACCAAGTAACGTATGACAAGATTACATGTCGACTACGTCACAAAGTACTTAATCCTTATAATTTTTACCAATTGAAAATGAGACAGTGCATTGTTCAGTTACCTCTATTTTGTTGACCTTTTTTATCTATCTAATCGTGTACGGAGATGATTGCCTTTCTATTTTCAATTTTAACTTTTCCTCCATTATTTTCGACACAAGATTCTTACTGCTCCTGACATCAATGATCACATTACAAACTTTTTAGTTTATAGTACACCTTGTTTGAAAGATATTGTGCCACTATAAATCTATCTCTACCTTTGGCATGTACAACGGATTCTTCACAATCAAAGTGGTGGCCTGCAATTCACCATCATTAGGTGGTGCTTTATGAAAATTAGTGGTGTCGTACAGTAACCATGATCGGTTGAGCATCACCTTGGGCTTAGGGCGGAATTATTGCATTTGCAATACGGTTGAGGATTGCCTATAGCCCTTGCATGGTTAACTGACTCTCCTGATGGAAAGCTTTCATTCTTTCTGAAAGATAACAAATCCTTGTATCATCATCCACATAATTTTGGTCCATACCTTCGTTATTTGTCATCGGTCCGAGAGGAGTCCTTACTCTATTGATACCAATTGACGCAGGGATGAACGTGATGAGGTCGATCACCGTCTTCCTCAACAATAACTACTTCAAATCCATGAAGCTTCTCTGGACTCATCACAGAGACTTCTCAAATTCACAAGGAAAAAAGCAAGGAAAATAGGAAATAAATTCTATAAAATTTGTAATTTGATTGATTGAAGAAATAAACGAGTCTACAACTCTTTAAATAGGGATTACCAAGCCTTAGAAGAAGTTTCATAATTAAATTACAACTAAAACTCCCTAAAATTCGTAACTTACTATAAATATTAATTTACTATGTATAGTAAGTGTCTTATGTGGCTTAACGACGTTATTCTCCTAGTTTTTCTAAACACTTTTCATGTTGGACACAACTCCTAAAGCTCAAAGGATAAAGAGTTATAATCAAACTAAAACTTACTATAAATAGTAAAAATGGAAATAAAATTGATTTTCAACTATTGATCTGATGGAATCTTGAAAATTTGGTGTGTATAACCTGGCATAACCAGGTTGGTTGGATAAAGTAGCTCGTCCTACCCCAAAATCATATATGGTACATCGAGTAACTCATTCCGATTTGCGAGATATGCCTGTTTTAAGGTTCCAACAGTCTTGATGACTTCTGCCTCTGATCGAGCCTTCTCTGATCCATCTTGGACATGAAAGCATCCGTGACCCGCTCCACATCCATTTGGTACATCTTTTCTAAGGTGATAAAAGTATTCAAGAATTCTATAATGATATTATGGCCATTTGGATTGTGATAGCAATGATGCATCCAGAGTTTCTTAATGATTTTTATATTTATCAGGATTTGTGAGGAGAGAACATGTGTTTGGCAGTTTCTAATGAAACTATGCCCAAAGTATGAGCATTGCCAGGTTGTTCTTGAACCGTAGTCCTTTTCCATCCATGAATGTTGTGATCTATGATTTGTTGGCAGATGAACAACAGTTTAAGGTTTTTTTATCTATTCATCAGTCTCCTAGTTCCTTTAATACGACTCTAGTGGGTTCATTTGGTACTCATGATAATCACACTTTGACATGCTTTAGTTACAAAAAGGTGAAACATTTGGTCTCATAATACAAGGAGTGGTACTCTTACTATCCCATATTAGTCATGACATTTCTATATGAAAAGCGAAGGATTTTACTATTGTTTTTTAAAGTCAAGGACGTGGTGGTCATGGCCATGGGCACGGTCGTGGTTATGCCTTTGTTGCTACCCCTACTCTTCCTAATCCTGCACCTACTTCTAGTGACTCTGCTAGCTTTGTTTTTACCTCTCCTTTGACCCCTGAGATGGTTCAACAGATTATATAGACCATTTCTGTTACGGGCCTGTCAGGTATATCATTATTATCTCCTTGGTATATTGATTCCAGTGCGTCAAATCATATGACCAATAATTCTCCTCACAGTTATGATATTAGTCCTTGTTAGGGGACCATAGAAGCACACAGATGAATCAAGCAAAATATTCCAATAGCACAATCAAGCCCAATCACAAAGACTCCAAATTTAACGTGGAAAAACCATTGCGAGAAAAAACCACATCACAAAGTAACAAATATGCACTATGAAAGCAGAAAATTACCTAATCTACACCCTTGAAATCCTACGAACGAATTAGAAAGCTCTTAGATACCCCCTTATATATATATATATATATATATATATATATATATATATATATATATATATATATATATATATATATATATATATATAGCATCTAGGTGAATCACAATCGAAATAGGAAACAAATCCTGCACTTACGCAACTCTGTGTAACTATGCACAATCGTTCGATGACACCTTCAATGTCACTTAGATAGCATCGAACTAAACACAAAAATATTCCAGTGAGTAAACATATATTTTTTTAAATTTTCTCGATGGCACTTCAATGTCATTGACGAATCGTTGATGGCATTGAACCCCTTTTAATGGCATCGAGCAGGACACCTAAAGTGTCCAACTACCAATCATGAGATTTTTGAATTTTTCCAATCACATCAAGCAGCCTTTAATAGCATCGAAGTCTACTCGATGGCATCGAGTTGTCATCAATTGATTTATTGATATACATATTTAAGACATCAATCAACAGTCTCCACCATGTCTTTAATCACCAATCTTCATAGCTCCTTTTTTCCTCATCTCTAATTTTGTCTTGCATCATAGCTCCACTATCGCTTCTCGTGCACACTTCGTCTTCCTTTTACGCCTTCACTAACCCCAAAGAAATTGCATGAAACTTGAACTTCTCTGTGGGAACCACATTAGTAAGCATGTTTATTAGATTCACGCTCGTGTGAATCTTCTCTAGAGTTACGCCTCCTTCCTCAAGTACCTGTCGGATAAAATAGTGACGCACATCAATACATTTAGTACGTGAGTAATAAACAAAGTTTTTAGCCAAATTGATTGTACTTTCACTGCCATAATTAACTGTATGGCCTCTTGCTGAAGCCTCAATTGATTTATCATCCCCCTCAACCAAACACCTTCCTTGAATCCTCTGTCACTGTCATATACTTAGCTTCAGTCACGGAAAGATCCACCACGATTGAAGCTTCGACATCCAACTGATTGTTCCACCCGTTAGCACAAACGAGTAACTAAAGATCGACCTTCTTGTATCCAAACTGTCTGCATAATCAGAATCTACGTAATTACTAACTTGACCCCTAATTTCTCAAATGATAAGACGCAACCCTATGTACCTCGAATGTATTAAAGTAGTCATTTCATTGCCTCTTAATGTTGCTTTCCGGGGTTAGACATGTATCTACTAACAACACCCATTGCATGTGAAATATCCGGTCTCGTACAGACCATGGCATACATCAAACTACTAACCAAATTCAAATAGGTCACATAAGACATGTCTTACTTTTCTTCGCTAGTTTTAGGACACTGTTCAGAAGAAAGCTTAAAATGAACTGCGTGAAGAATGTTGATCGTCTTTGTCATGTCCATCCCATACTTCACTAATACTGTCTCAAGGTATTCCTTCTAAGATAACCTAAGTCTACTCCTTTTCTTATCTATGTGTATATCAATGCCGAGAATCCTCTTTGCAACCCTCAAATCTTTCATCTCAACTGTTTTTGATAGCTGAGTCTTCAGTAAGTTGATCTCAAACATGATATGACTTATAAGGCCCATATTCTAGTCCATACCGTTTCTTAAACTCTCCCGATCCTTCCAATCGAATTTCGGCAACCCGTGACCTATAATTGGCATTTGCGCGTGACCCTAAGTCGCATCCTGTAGATCTGAGTCAACTCGACCCAAGACTTGTACCATTGCAATCGCGCCATTACTACGGTTCCAATACCGCGTCTTGCGCACCAATGCAATACCCAGGCTAGGAGTTGTGGGCCCACGTATATTTTGAAGAAACGACGTGCATTGCGAATCCCAAGAAAATCTCTTCCCAATCCATCACATCAATCAATCAATCAATCAAGTACACATCTCATCTCTAGCTCATGCTTTCTTTCTCCCCAAGTTAAGTAACCTACCTAAGTCAACCCTCATGTTACTCACACCCATCACTTACACCATCACTCTTACAACCACCTTCTCTCTCTCTCTCTTTCTCCACCCATCCTAAGTAACCAAGAGAGATGGACGTCCAAGCATTCCCAATGAGAGAAAGCCAAGTGTGTGGCCCACTTCCGACCCTCAAACCTCTCAATCCAACCCTTCAATTCTCATCTTCCACCATCAAAGAAGAAGCCAAGGATCATAGCTTTCGAAGGAACCAAGAAGAAGAGAAAATGGTAGGTGTTTTATAAGATTAGATTTATGTTTTGATGATGGACCAAGTGGGGCCTACCGATTGATGGTATGGATC